>NW_027072034.1:131016757-133489257 GCF_038088225.1 Cyrtonyx montezumae | reverse complement strand
TTACTAGTGCAGTTGTATTGCATTACACAGCCATTTGTATTTATAGTGCAGGGTAAGATAAGATATGTCATTTAGCTGTAGTGAGATACCTCTCTTGTCCTGTTCTCAGTTCAATTCTCTCCCTTGAAGGCAGTGGGCCATCTCATTTCCTAGCTCAGTGAAGGAGCATTGATAAGCCTCTTGCTCCTGGAGCCAGTGGATACTAAATATCTAAGGAGCAGGAGGCAAAGGGACAAGGCTGGACTCTTCTCTGCAGTGTGTGGCATTAGGACAAGGGGAAATGGACACAAACTGACGCATAGGAAGTTCCACACAAATCATAGAATCATAGAATCACAGAATCATAGGTGTTGAAAGAGACCTCAAGAGATAATTGAGTCGAACTCCCCTGCCAAAGCAGGTTCCCTACACCAGGTCACACAGGTAGGCGTCCAGGCGGGTCTTGAATATCTCCTGAGAAGGGGATTCCACAACCCCACTGTGCAGCTGTGCCAGTGCTCTGTCACCCTCACCGTAAAGAAGTTCTTGCGCACATTTGTGCGGAGTTTCTGGCTGTGTGTCTCCACACACTTCTGAAAAGAGTCTGGCCTCGCCACTTTGTCCCCCACACCTCAGATATTTGTAAACCTGGATCAGGTCCCCTCTCAGTCTTCTTTTCTCAAGGCTAAAGAGACCCAGTTCACTTAGTCTTTCTTCATAGAGGAGATCCTCCAGGCCCTTCACCATGTTTGTGGCACTCTGCTGGACTCCTTCCAAGAGATCCCTGTCTTTTTTATACTGGCGAGCCCAGAACTGGACACAGTACTCCAGATGAGGCCTCACCAGGGCAGAGTAGAGGGGGAGGATCACCTCCCTTGACCTGCTGTCCACGCTCTTTTTAATGCATCCCAGAATGCCATTGGCCCTCTTGGCCACGAGGGCACACTGCTGGCTCGTGGTCAACCTGTTGTCCACCAGGACACCCAGGTCCCTCTCTACAGAGCTCCTGTCCAGCAAGTCATCCCCCAGCCTGTACTGGTGCATGCAACTATTCCTCCCTAGGTGCAAGACTCTACACTTGCTTTTGTTAAATTTCATCCAGTTTCTGACTGCCCAGCTCTCCAGCCTATCCAGGTCTTGCTGAATGGCAGCACAGCCTTCAGGCGTGTCAGTCAATCCTCCCAACTTCTTATCATTAGCAAACTTGCTGAGGGTGGCCACTATTCCCTCATCAGGGATGACTGATGAAGATGTTGAACAAGACTGGACCCAGCATGGACCCCTGGGGGACACCACTGGTTACAGACCTCCAACCGGACTCTACACTGCCAACGACAACCCTCTGCACTCTGTGTGGGAACTTCTTCACAGTGCAGTGACGGAGCAGTGGCACAGCTGCACAGAGAGGTGGTGGAGTCTCCTTCTCTGGAGACGTTCAGGACCCGCCTGGACGCCTACTTGTGCAACCTGGGCTAGGGAGCTGCTTTGGCAGGGATGTTAAACTCAATGATCTCTAGAGGTCCCTTCCAACTCCTACAATTCTGAAATTCTGTGATTACACACTTCCAACACATACATATATGTTTTCCAAAACATTTTCAAGATTTATTTTTTAAACAGTTTTGAAAACGGTTCTTTAAGAAAATGTTTTGAATGCCAAGTATGTTATTCTCTGAGACATTATCATGCTCAACTAAAACAGATTTAACAACCTTGTCCTATGCTCATTCAAGAAGTTTCTGCAGTATCTGAACAAATTTTAAAAAAATGTCAATAAGAAATTGACGGTTTTTATTTGCTGCTAGAGTGAAAAGCACAAACTGTTCTAAATGGATTGGTGTGAAGTCCATGGAAATACTGAAATAGAGAAAAAAAAGAAAAAGAAAAAAAAATAGAACAAGAAATCTTCAAAGCAAAGTAACCTAAAACAGCTGACATTCCTCCACTTACTAGGAGTGTTAGAAACAAAGGCAGTTTTTTGATCCCAAACATCCTATGACAGCCCTATCCTGATTGTGATGCTCTCTCTACTATCTTTTTGAGTTGGGCTGAGATGAGCTCTGGCTTACCACATCTTTATCTCACACATTTTTGTCTCTCATCATAAAAGCCCTTCATTACATTTGCTTCTCCTATGGACACTGAATCAAACATCCCAAATGACTGCTCTATTAAAGTCAGTTTCTCACACTGTGATGGGCGTGCTACACGTGCAGCCCTCCTTTCTCCTTCATTCCCTCAAAAGGGTATGACCAGGAAGACTTTTCAAGACACCAAGTTAATATGAGGTGCAAATGAGGCAGTGAGCTGAGTATTTCCTTGGCATCTGCTCTATTTTTGGCACCTCAGCCTATTTTCCTGGTTGGCATACTCTACACTTCCTCATGAAAATCATAGCAGACGTGTTAGCTGTGACCTTTTCCTTCTCCTCTCCCACTTGTCTATTGGGTAGAAATTCTAGAAGAATGAAACCTACTCACTCGTACTGTAATGTTATCCGTTGCAAATCACAGTCAGTGATGATTACTGAGCTTACTCTGTCACAGCACTTGGTGTCTGTCCTACAACATCATCCAACAATATGCAATTTAATAATCCCCATGGCCAAGAAGATTTCTGTTGCTGTCAGGAAACTGGTCATTTCTAATTCCACCAATTAATTGGTTAGGACTAGGTATTTAGGGCTATCTTTGTCTAATGGTGGTTTCTCATTCATCTCTCACAGTGGAAATTAACATGCACATAATGTCTGCTAGCATCTTTTAAATCATTCTCTGCAAGTAAATCACTCCTTTTCCCTGGAAGAAATGTTCTTTTTCCATGAACACTCTGACTTAGGAAAACACTGAATCAAGATGATTTCCCAAGTCCTGGACCCTGGCTAAATCAGGTGAGATATTCCTAAGACTCACATTTATTTCCACTGAAGATGACAGGTAGTATTATTTTCATCTAATTTAATATATCTAACTGTGCAAATAATTACCTTTCACATGGGCTCTTTCCTTCCCAGACTCCCACTCCTTCTACAAGTCTTATAGAGACTATTGCCACAGAGCAGTCATTGCTTCCATCTGATCCACAGTTGGATGCTTTCACACAGGGATGGAGCAATCTCTGACTTAGACATCTGCAGAGAAGACAAGGTTGTGTTTTATTTTTCTTACATTTAGGGCCATAAAAGATAAGACACCATTTACATATTTCCTTCAAGGCCATCATAGAATATCACAGAATAGCCTGGGTTGAAAACGACCACAACGATCATCTAGTTTCAACCCCCCTGCTATGTGCAGGGTCTCCAGCCACTAAAGCAGGCTGCTCAGAGCCACATCCAGCCTGGGTTTTAAATGCCTCCAGGGATGGGGTATCCACAACCTCCTTGGGCAACCTGTTCCAGTGTGTCACCACCCTCTGTGTGAAAAACTTCCTCCTAATATCTAAACTAAACCTCCCCAGTCTCAGTTTAAGACCATTCCCCCTTGTCCTATCTTTATCCACTCTCGTAACAGCCGTTCCCCCTCCTGTTTGTATGCTCCCTTCAAGTACTGGAAGGCTGCAATGAGTTCTCCCCAGAGCCTTCTCTTTTCCAAGCTAAAAAATCCCAGTTTCCTCAACCTTTCCACATAGAAGAGGTGCTTCAGCCTTCTGATCGTCATCGAAGCCATGCTTTGCTATCTTTTATCCTTCAGGCTATTATTCCTTCTCAGAAAGCAGTCTTCCCATAGAATCCCTGGAAACACAATTCTGAATGTCATTTTCTGGGAGGCCAGAGCAGTGGCAAGGCCTGATGACAGATCTGGAGGCCTCTTCAGGTATAAAGTCAGGGGTTTTGCAAGAACGAGAAAGTGAGGCTGGTAAGTGTGAGAAAGAGATGAAGGAAGAGGTGGTCTATATCTGTAACTACAATCTTAAATCTATGATAACACTTCCTTGTATTCACCACCCTGGAGTGAGATCTGGTATCCAAACAAATGCAGCCTGCTTTTCGTCAACAGCTCATTAGCAATTTGGAAACAGTTTAACGCTGTATTGTCTGAGTAATGCATTTTTTTGCAGAGTGTGAACTAGACTTTGCACCAGTTAAATGCTCAGCATTCCTAATACAAAAGTAAGAAGCTGCTTCAATTCCTATAACGAGCCAAAAGCTAGTTTGGTCAAGAAAACAAAAACGATTATCATTTAAATGCAACCTCAGCACATCAGAGAAGATTAGTGATGTCTTCATTGAGAGAGAGAAGGCAATTCAGAAGCTTCCTGAAATTACTTCCTACCATTTTTAAAGGGGATGCACATGAACAATCCTAGATAACCCTTCAAGAAACAGTCAGGACCAAAAAAGAACACAGTAGATAACCATTAAAGAGTTGAAAGAGAAAACCCGCCTACTGACTTGAATTTTTTGTTATCGCTTTCAACCTAGAGCAATAAAACAGCTCTGAGCAGCGCAGGGGTCTTGGGACCAACTTAGCCTCTGCAAGCTCCTTCGAGTTTGAGTGATACTGACATGAATACATCTTGAATTTTTCACTATAAGTAGCACAAAAATGCCTCTGTAAGAAAAAAACATATAGTCTTGACACTGAGGCAAAAGAAAGTGCACTTCTATATAGTGATATAAGTAGGTTTATATACAAGGATATAGACATGGGTGCAGATCTTCCTCTTTTTCTTCTCAATACTGGTGCCTCCATCCCAGTAAATCTGTTATTTCAGATGAGAAACACTAAGGACTCCTAACACACTGTAAATTTTGCATAGATTTTGCTGAGAACATGAACTTTAAGATTCTTGCCCGTGGCAAAATTAAATAGATGTGGTGGCAAAAAGAAGTAATGCTCTGTAAAAGCAATTTAAATTAAATGGGTGCCTTAATTTAGTTGATTGGATTGTCAGAAAAGGTTTCTCTTTAGAAATCACTGATTTCCTATTTTGAAAACCAACAGAATTAAATTATTACTTAGAAAGCTAGGGTGAAACATTCAGACACAAAACAGCAGCCACCCTCCACAATTTCATGAGTTTGTGTAATAGCCCAGAACACAAGTGCATTATCCCTGCTGTACACAGCAGCAGAAAGTCTGAATAGTTGCTCGAAATGGTTGACGATTTGCAGAAGGATTCTGAACAAGAAAAGAGCTGTTTAGAAGTAAACAAGAAGTCTCTCACACTGAATTATTTCTTAGTATCCTGAACAGCAACAGTGAAACATCACATACAGGGAGACGTTCAGAGGTACAAAAATTAATGCCAGCTATCATCATACAAAGATGTCAGCTCATGACAAGTCTCTGCTGTATTGCTTCTTGTCTCCGAGGCCTCCTCCCTTCTACTTTCCCATTTCTTTTTCCTTTCCCTTGTTCACAGTGTTTGTAATTCTATAGTCCAGACTCAATTTTCACTTTCTTTGCTTGCAGGGGCAGGGGGCAGGGTAGCTCTTTGTCCTTCTGCTCTCTATCTTTTCAGTATGTTCCTCCTGAGCTGCTGCATTTGCCTCTTGATTTTTTTTTCCCAGTGATATCTTCAGTTTTTGTTTTGCTTCTTTTATTGTAAAATCCAGTTTCTGACCTAGCAGCATCTGTCCTTTGTTGAAAGGAGTTTCTGTTTCATTTGTTCTCTGAAGAAATGCCTCTGAACTGTCTGCAGACACTAGCAGATACACTTCCAGCTACTTAAGATGCTGCTTACTGGAACATATTTTCTCAAGCAACAGTAACTTAATCTGGTTCTCCTTGTCTCTCTTTTCTGCTTCTGCTTTATCTCACAAAATGTCTTGTAAATACAAGAAAACTTTATCTTCTTAGTTTTGTAGGGTGATTAATTTTTTCAGCTAATATTTCTTATTTGCACGAGTGGCCAAAAGTACTCTTAAAACATTTATTCCCAGTGAGTTCAGAGGATTTTATTTAGAAGGAAAGTCTGAAAACTTGCCCCCATCCCATATCAGAAGCAACTTTTATTGATGGCTTCTTAGAATGGGTATATGTAGGTACTTTTGACAGATCACACTTTCTGTCAAAGGTCAACAAATAAAATAATTCAATCTTATTGCAAATATTATTTCCGTACTATCTTAGATACTCATTTCTTCTGTGAGAACCATCAGAGTAAAACATTTAAAACACCCAGGTGCACAAATGATTAAGCTTTATAATATGTTCTCTGAAAGAATAGAATCAGACATTAAACTAGAAAGGAGGCCAAGAGATTAAAATGACTCAAAGCCTAGATACATTATAAGAATTTCCAGACTCATTATATAGATTACAATAGATGGAATTTTTTAAAAGTTTGGATGGAGATTTTATCTTCCAGTGGCTGCATGAGGTGGAATAGGAAGAAAAAACTCCTCCTGCAGGGGGTAAGCCTATCCCTAGGGACTTCTTCCTCCTTTGATACGTATGATATTGACCTCCAAAGCCAAGATTTGAGAGATCTCTGTGACTTAGCTTCTACCTTTCAATGGATGTAGTTCAAGCGTTCAAGTGAAAGATTTTCAGGAAGTATGTCTCAGCAACCCCCATAAAAGAGGGTAACAATGTCTTTTTAGACCACATGGCAAACCAAAAATATCGAGTCCATCAAAAGTGCTAAGAAGATAGAAACACAGAGTGAAGGAAGGATACACAAAGTGGCAAAAAGGAAAACATTTGATCTCACAATGGCTGGAAAACTAAACGTTTGAAACTGCAATGCTGACAGCTTTGTAAAAGACTTTGATGAGGTTTGCTTAATTGAAATGCTAGAACTAAGCAATTTGAGAATTTTCTTCCTCTATGGAACTACACAGTTTGTGCCCATGTAGATCAGTCTTTGCCAGTTGGACTAGAGATTGCCACAGGGTTTGAGGAGGATGTGTGACATGAATCCAACTTTACCAAGTGCTATTTATCCTAAATCTATATAATCTTACATTCTCTGATGGTTTTTCTTCATATTCAGGGATGATAAAGGTCTGTCCCTGAATGTAGATGTTTCTGTAAAATTTTGAAATTGTATTACACTGCATTTTCACTGCTTTCCATGCCAACAAGTAATAAATAAATATGGCTGCTCTACCTGGATGAGTTAGAGCAGCTTCAATACAAAAACAAACAAACAAAAAAGCCCTACAGAGCAAATCAATAGGGTTTTATTCTCTTAGAGTGAGACACCACCATTTAGGTTGTGTAGTCAGCCAAACAGTATCTGAATTAAATTATAATATGCAATAAGTGTCTATGTAGTAAGGTTCAAAATAAGATAAAATAATAAAATATGAAGAAAAGATAAACAGAATCATAGAATTACTTTTGTTGCAAGGGACATTGAAGATCATCGAGCTCCAGCCCCCTACTGTGGGCAGGGTTGCCTCATACTAGGTAGGGGTAGGTAGGGGTGAGCAGGGCACCATACAACCTAGACTTCATGGGTTATCCATGTTCCTCTGGACATCCTTTTCAAGTGCCTCACCACCCAAATACTGCCACAATAATCAGACAGCTTCCTAGAGAAGGGAAAATGGACATTCTACTATCGAAGCCAGGATATTTACATAACTTTTTTTTTTTTTTTGGAGATGCTGACTTAAGGCTCCTCAGAAAGTGCAGTATTTTTAAGAGAAACCAAACACAATGTATTTAATGGGACTGTGTCAAAGAAAGACATTGATTTTAATTGCGTTTCAAAGTGCTTCATTTTTCAAAATGAATGCTTGTCATGGTCACAGAGATACGAGGTTCAAAAATTGTATTGTTTTAAAAATCAATGCATGTACAAAACTTTTAATTGCTTACAAGTTGACTTCAGTGGGGTTTAGTTGTTTGTTTTTGTTGTTTGTTTATGTCAGTTTGTTTTTTATGTGCCCGCATTTTGTTTTGTTTTGTCTTGTCTTTTTAATTGCTCTCTTTCAAAGTATAATCCATTGATTCACCCAGAGCCTGGCAACTTGCATTCTTGATTCACAGAGTAGTTCTATCTTTTCTTCTAAGGTGTGTTTCATTCATGTTCCACAATTATGCAATTTCATATTTTCCTACCTCTCAGTTATAACTTTGCTTTATACTATGAGCAATTTCTTCTGCCCTATAGTAGTATAATGAGAATTCTAGGCACCAGAGATGGGATTTTCAAATGTGTTCAGCGACGGATTAGCACTATCCCAAGGCAATAGGAGCTTTACAACTGATTATCATAGGAGGAAAATTAGGCTGACACCACAGGCTTAGGAATATCTTACCAGCCTGATGGGTTTGCTTATTTATACCTTTACTCTCATACACATTTTGTTTCATGCATACAAATCCTACCAAAATAAAACAAAATCACCAGAACTTCACAGATGGGGCTGGTACTAAAATACAAATGCAATTACGGAGAGTATCATGTTATAACCACATGACATCCTTTAGTCATGGAAAAACAGATGTCAAAAACAGTGTTTATACATAATAATAGCTATATACATCTACAAAAGGGAAATTTTCTGGATAAAAAAGGAGAGGTGGGTAAGGTGAGGGATAAATTTCAGTAACTACAATTCACTTCTTGATTCTCATACTTCTTTAGGAACATGTTTTATTTGGCATAGCGGTGATGGGTCAATGGATAGACTAGTTGGCTTTTAATTATTATTTGATTGCATGGTTCTGTGACTCTATGATTCTACTGTATTCTCTATACTTACATATCCTGGAAAAAAAATTTAAAAAATTATTAAAGAAAAATATGCTCTTTTTAATACACCTCCATTTACTCTTACACATGAAAGAATGGATCCCAAACTTAAGTTGTTAATTGTTTTGTATACTTTCAATACCTGCAAGTGAGCTTACACTGTGTGCCCAATAAAGAAAAATAGAAATAGTGGTAGGTTTTTATCATTAGAGGCTGTTTGATCACATTTGTACCATTGGACATTATTAAAATGCTGTGCAGAAAAAGTACTAAATAAACTAATGTACAAAAGTTTTGTCCCTTGTTTAAGCTTCCTTTTGAAGAGATGTTCATTCTTGTCCATTAAAAGCAGTTCCTTCTGTTTCTCCCTCGTCAATTGTGTAATTTCATCTGCTCTCCTTCCTCAAATCCAAACAATCACCCCAGAGAATGAGCTTATCTAAAGCTGATGTCTTCAGCAGTAAAGCATGAGAACCTTCCTCAGATATTGATATTGATATGTGGTCTTAGGATGTGATGAGAGTATAAGGAAGTGTGACAGTGTCTACAAACATTTACTTCATTCTTACTGTGATAATGTTTAAAAAAGATTTACAAAGAAGGTCACATGAAAAGTTATGAAGATACTGAGGAAAAGAGAATCAAGAATATATTAATCTTCATGCAGTGAATATGTCAACCTTTTTGTGTAGACCATTTGGCTTCATTGGTACTGACAAAAATTCTCCCCTTCTTATTAGACTCCAGAGCAACAATGTCTCTCAGATATCCTATGAGTACACATAAACCTTAAAAACATAATTTGCTGTGTGATATTTGTGCCATTTTACAAGGCAGCACTTTCAGTTTCATCCTTCTTTAATTGTATGCTTATGCTCTGTCTCAAGGGTTGTAAAGCCTGTGGGATTGCAAATGCAGTAATTATTAGCATTCAGTTTTGATTCATTGAACTCAAAGGATGGAATTTAGCATTGACTGGGACTTGAACAAATGCTGAAAAATGTCAGATCCTTCAGTGTTGCCACTATCATCTTCAGAGGATACTGGGAAATAATCTGCCCATATATAAGCAACTCAGCATTGTAGACAGCAATGTCATACACATTTGAAGATCTTTGTAACATAACAGATTTTGTCTGGGAGACATGATATAGCCTGAAGCATTGTTCTTCCTTGTTTAGAAATTCTTTCCTTTCCTCTCCCAGAAATTATCTCCATTCGCACACAAGGTCTTCAGCTTTGAAAGATAAACAAATAGTTAAATTTCATAATTATTACTTTAACAATGCTGTATGAATGCTGTAACTGAGAATGAGGATTGAGTTCCTTCTACATAGATGGAAGTAAATATATACATGTAGGCTCAGTTTCACAAATACATTAATGTTCAGCTGTGATCTCAGAATAAAAGGTGATTTATTTATGCCTCTGCTTCAGTAAACTAGGTCAGCTATTTTTGGCATTACACTTGGTATTTGAAAGAAGGATCATTTTTTAACAATCTATATCAAACGGCTGATCTTAATCTTCACAGGGAATTTTTTTTCTTGCATTCAGTGAAATTAATAAGCTAGACAAACCAAGACATATTCCAAATCATGTATTCTTGAGATATCTAAATAAATAATGATCAAGTACAATGAATAACAAAATCTCTTCCATTTCTCCAGAGGCCCCTTTCAATAATGACTTGTAACTAGACTGATTAATTTTCATGATACAGGCCTGGAATTGTAAACATCCAGTTCACTTATCTAAAAACAGACCTAGCATTTCCTTCAGTCCATTGTGAAAAATTCTGTCATTTTACATTTCTGATAAGTTACTAATTTTTCCTAAAAATAATCAAACCTGCAGTGCACTGAAGGGTGGAAGGAGGAACAAAATTTTTTTATGGGAGGATTAAGTACTGTGAAACCACTTCTCATCAAAGTAGTGATCCATGTATTAGGGAGACTATGGTAGAAAAATAAGAGGAGGATCTGATACCTGGGGGCATTAGAGGAGGATCAAAAAAATTTAAGCTAATAAAAATAAATACATAAAATCCTGGCTCTACTTATGAATTCACTGTATTTTTTTAAGAAAAATAAAAGGTATAGTTGATCTTCATTTCAAGAGTAAAAGGAATAAAAAGACTTTACAAGGAAAAGTAAAACTGTTATAGACAGCAGTAATCTCTGGTGCATTATTTTAAGTAATTAAAAAATTTAAGTAATTTGGAGGATAGAATATAAATATTGCATACTGATAATCTACATAGAAATTAAAGCTACTATTTTTCTTAATTATGCCTGAGTTTAAAAACTTTGATGAAGAGGGGAGGGAAGGGAAGGGAAGGGAAGGGAAGGGAAGGGAAGGGAAGGGAAGGGAAGGGAAGGGAAGGGAAGGGAAGGGAAGGGAAGGGAAGGGAAGGGAAGGGAAGGGAAGGGAAGGGAAGGGAAGGGAAGGGAAGGGAAGGGAAGGGAAGGGAAGGGAAGGGAAGGGAAGGGAAGGGAAGGGAAGGGAAGGGAAGGGAAGGGAAGGGAAGGGAAGGGAAGGGAAGGGAAGGGAAGGGAAGGGAAGGGAAGGGAAGGGAAGGGAAGGGAAGGGAAGGGAAGGGAAGGGAAGAAGTTAAACAATTGGTACTTTCCTTTGTAACTAAAATCTGAAGAATTTAGAGTGGAGAAGATTATAAATTAACTCAGTATGAAATTATGAACTGACACTATTGGAAAGGATAATGAGGACAATATTTGGGGACAGTTAAAATGAAATGACAAAATCATAACATCAGCTTAAAAAAAAACTGGGATAGATTTAAGAATATTAAAGCATTTTAGCTACTTCAGTTTTCCCAGAAGTAAGACAAAGCCCAATTCAACTAGATAGTCTTTAAAAAAAAAAAATCTTACCGTAGTCTTAGCTGATGTATTTCTATATGTATACTTGATCTTTCTCTTTACTATCTTATTTCATGTTCATAGAGCAAAGACTAAGGGCATTTTGAAAACTTCATTTGATATACCATATGGCTAAATATACTTACACTAAAAAGAGTTTCTTTAACAGCTTTGTCGCATCTGAAAAAAAATGCATCCCCCTCTCTGCTGTGGGATGTATCAGACACATAACAACAACGATTTTGATTTAAGTATTTAGACAAAATGTCAAAAGGATGCCATGCTGTAGACACAAGGAGTGAAAAATAGAACTTCAGTGCTTCAGTATATATCTCCTTGTATTTATGGCAGATGTGAGACACAGATTAGGGCTCCCTCTTTTTGAAGGAAACCTGAATTTGACATACCAGATCAAGTATCTGTCCCATCCTGCTTATTAGTCAGTATTTAATGTTCAGAATAACAGAGGGGGAAAATCTTCCTGCTCTGCACAAGCAATTTACTTACACTATAAGCTATGAAGTTTAATTACATTGTACTACCTTCTTAGCTTGTGTGGTTCAATGACAATGATTCTTTGCCTCCTGAGCTTAAGTAATTAAAAATATAAAAACTTGCAAATTAGAAACTTTTCTAATTCCACTTCACAACTTCTTAAAAACATAAGTCGCACAAAATAATCTGAGGTCATATGTATAATAGCCTCATTGGTGAACAGTGGAGTATCGAATGAACATAAATGCATGTCAAACACTTTAAATAGGTTAGAATCTTATCTGTGTGATCTAACAACTTATTTATTTTCTGGGACTGCTGCATCTGCCAGGCAGAAATATATTTATATATTAATATATATTTATTTATTAATTATTAATTAATTAATTAATTGATAATTTATATATTAAATTAGTGTTTCCAACCGTATATAGTATTACCTAGTGTGGGAATAACAAAGCCTAAAGTTCAAAAATCATAGAATCATAGAATTGTTCAAGTTGGACAGGACCCTTAAAGCTTATCTAGTCCAACTACTCTGCAATGAACAGGGAAATCTACAGCTAAATAGGACTGCTCAGAGCCTGATCCAGTCTGACCTTGAGCACCCCAGGACTGGACTATGCATCATCCCTTTGGGCAACCTTTTCCAGTGCCTCACCGTCCTTACTGTAAAAAACTTATTCCTTATATACAATCTAAATTTCTCCTCTTCTAGTCTGAAACCATTTTCCTTTGTCCTGTCACAATGGATCCTGCTGAAGAGTGTTCCCTTCTTTCTCATAGCCTCTGACTAGATTGGTCAGGCAGGACTTGCCCCTGGTGAAGCCATGATTGTTGCCTTGTATCAACGCCCTCTTTTCCACATGCCTCATATGCTTTAGCATAGTTACTAGGAGGATCTGTCCACGATCTTCATCAGAACAGTGTTGAGTCTGACAGGTTGGTAGTTCCCTGGGTCATCCTTTCTACTCTTCTTAAAAATAGATATGAGATCCAAGCTTAGCTCAACCACTATTCTGCCTCACAAATTTGAAAAAGAATTGTGGTGATATTAGTAATGAATAGCTCTACAGACAATGGAGTAACATGAATTATGAGTTTTTGAATAACTGACCTAAGTACTATCTTCACTCATTTTGCTAAAACTAAAATTTTCAAAAGGCATAAAGTCAGTAGGAGAAAAACAAATGGAAAGTATGAAAAGACCAATTTTAGGTAATGAGTTCTTCATCAAGGTCTCTGGAGTGTGTATGCATTATACATGTAAACCAGTTTGGACTGAAAACAGTTTAATGTCTTCCTTCGGTTAGAAATCCAAACCTTGGTTTTATGCATACCCTCCTTCCTCCTATACATTGGTGAATTCAGTTAACAAAATCTTTCAGTTCATAACCCCATTTCTCTTAGCCTAATTCTATCATTCAATTTGTAGCTTTCCTATTCACTTTAGAGAGCTGCTGTCTTGAATTTCTCCAGCCACCAATTTCTTTTGTTGATGATTTACACTTTTTTGCTTACTGTCTTCATGCCTCACCATACTATGTTCCCTGATCTTCTAGCATTGTTGATTTGTCACCTTCTCCTCTCCTCCACTGATAGAGCTGTTAATTCTTTTTGTGCTTCCCTCATTCCCTTTGATTCTTTCTTGTCTTTCCCATCACAATAATACTTTTGAAAATTTTAGATGTGACTCACCTTTGACATTACTTTCTCCATTACTGCTCCTACACTGAGAAGTATCCCTGACAGAAATTCTGAGATCATTTTCTCTTTCAATTTTGCTATCTTCATTTTTCAGATTTGTTGCACAAGGCGGTATTTTTGCCTGTCATTCAGGTCTATAGTCTTTAGCTCAGGCTTCACCGATAGATCTCTTTCAGCCTTCAAACTTTACATATACTTTCATCTCTAAGATCAGCCTTTTTTTTATGTAGCCACCCAACATGTCACACAGCCCACATTCTCTTAGCAGTATGTGGAGAAACACTGCTCCTAAGATCATTATTTAAGTCAGTTCCCCCTTTGAGTTCTGCCATTAGCTGCCCTTCTTTCTGTCATATACAAGTTGATAGTTTTCATTGTCAAAACCCTTCTGTTGTTTGCTCACCATGTTCATAACTGTTTGATATGGCAGCATTGTCTGCTCCATCTGACAGCTTTATTATATTTGGGGACAAATACTCCTGTGATTTTAAATGCTTCTGTTCACTTGTGGAAAAAGCTGGCCATGAAGAAATTTCTCATCTTTTTTTTTCACAAATTCTCCCTAAAATTTCACTTACTGCATTAGGAGTAAAACAGGACAATAGTTTGTCTTAGATCATCTCCTTGTTTCATCCCACATCATTGTGTACATTTCAGTTTTAAGAATGTCAGTGGTTACAACCTTGTATCTTTTGCACTTTGCATGAGTTTATGAGCATTGTGATACTGTAAATAATCATAATAAAGGTTTTTGCTCAAAAGAAAAAAAAAATACAGGACTATAAGAGAGTTTTGGAATACCTTTCCGAGTAGGAAACACGACATGTACGATCATGGTATTGCACCAGGATCATCTGGGGCAGAGCACTGAAAATACCATACCTCTTGTACAATAAAACTGATATTGTGATTACAGTTGCAACTGTAAGAATACAGGGAAATTTTCTGCCTCCAATCGTCAGTATGAAAAGGAACAAACCACTTCCCATTTTTTTGCTGTCAGAGAAATTGTTATTTCTTTTCAAGCAATCCAAGTAGCAGGAGCAAAGCATGACTTTTAGTTATGACTGTTCCTGGCTCTTGCAGACATAGCTTGCTTCCATGAGCTCTCCCATTCATATGTATATCTCTGCTCTGCTTAGTGCAAGTTAGCCCAAAGCTATTAGCAATTCAGCATAAGGCACAGAACATCCAGAGGATACTTATCTTATTGATAATACAAAATTAGAATATTAGTTAGAATTTGTATTTATACACTACTAAATCATAAAATTATCTCCAGGGAACTGCAGCACTCTGGCTGTCTCCATCCATCTCATATGCCAAAAAGCAATTACTCCCTACAGCTTTCCAAAAGCACTTTATCTTTCTCTGAAGATGATATCAAAAAAGATCCAGAAGCTTTCATAGTCTAGTGGGGAGTTTCTGGCACCTCTGAGTCAAAAGCTCTGTAGGACATGATTCATAAGCATTCACAATTTGATTTCAATATGTGGTCAAGTGATTGCACATTGAAATGTCTTTGTACAACTGTGTGGTCACTCAAATATAAATCAGAACTAAGATAGTCCAATTTTATTGCTATGCGTAAGGATGACTATAGGAAGCAAACTTATAGTCAGCTACCTTTTTAAAGTGCTAGCAACCTTTCCCTCCCTGTTAAAATTCAGCAGCATTTGCTGAACTGTACCTCAGTCAAAGCATCATTTTATGTGTTGAGTATGCTAAGAGTTAATTCAGCTGCATGACTTTCCTTTGAGAAGAGTGCCCTCACACATATCTGTGTAATGAAGATTTTTATATTGTGCAATGCCACAGATCTATCTGCTTTTTAACAATGAGCTATCAAAAATAAATCTGTCACCTCTGTTATTTAATTCAAGCTGAGAGGGAGAATGAAGACAAGATAGGGAAGAACAGTAGCTGGAGAAATGAAATCTATTTGATGCTGCTGAAAGATCATTTAAAAGAGCAATGTGTAATAAATTAATTGTGATATAACTGATCTCTTAGAAGGATTTGGCACTCACCTGAAGCCTGCAGAGACCCTTGCAGACTACAGGTGCAATATATTATATCCAAGGCCTTTGTACTTCATTTTGTTGTCAGTCTAGGGAGCCAAGAGCAAGAATACACGCTTCAGGAAATTAAATATGAAGTGTTCTAGTGTCAAAGCCTAACACATAAACTATCGTTTCAACTTCAGCTGCTCAGAGTAATCAGAAAGGAAAGTTTTTTGTTGCAAAAGTACTTTTTTTTTTTTTCACATGAAAATATATGTTTACGTAATAACTTCTTTAGCTGTTAGCTCAAGTGATACCAAAGTATACAAGTCATAGCAATTCCAGGGCAGAGTTAGAACTGACATTAGGCTTACTTATCAGCTTTGCTCCAAGCCAGAGATAAAATTGCAGAGAATCACCAGCATCTTTCTTATGATCTGAAGCAACTACCTTTCAGAATTTCTTGAATTTTTGTTGATTTGCAAAGGCAGGGAATTGTTTCTTATTGTTTATGTCTGCGAATCAGGTAGACACAAGTAAAAATACTTTCAGTGAATGATTGACGATAAACAAATCAGTAGTATCAGTATACATGATAGGGCCCTACAACGATTTCCTACTTCAGCGTAATACTTCTTTATATCCTTCACTTTAAGCAAAAGAAACTACATTAGAAGAGGGTGGATACTCATAATGGATTGAGTATGATATTGTAATGAAAAGTGAGGGGTGGGGAGTGAAACATAGATAAATAAAAAACAGGAAGCAATTTCAAATTCCTTTGAATCCTAATCCCTTTCTTTCAGCTGATGGCCATTTGATTCTCAAAATGGAAATGAGAAAGAAAATAAAAATAATAATATAAATGATCTTTTGCACATTCTTTATTAGCAGCAAAATGGGAGATTGGAATGGGATAGGATTGTTGTCCAAGGTTCTTGAAGGAATATTAAAAAAAAAAACAACCCACAATAATCTCTATAACACAATAGATTTGAATGCAAAAACTACTTTTATTGGAAATAAGCAAAAATAAACTATCATGTACGCTCCCATACGGTACACAGCATTTCATAATCTCTCAATCCAGGTACAGTGAAAGAAATCTGCAAGAATCAAAGTTTTATACTTAACAACTTTATTGTTTATATGGTACTTCTTTCTCAACAGAAAACAAATAAATATACTTACAGACATGCACCATCTTTTTTCTCAGATACATGTAGCTTGTTTTCCTCCCGAGAACAATAGTATCATATATGGATTTTTTTGTTGGTCTTGTAAAAGAGAATTACATATCAGTATGTATGGCCAAATGCTACTTTCCAAGGCTTGAATTTTCACCCTGTACCAGAGCTTTGCTAGCTTTCTACATCTATATGGAAAGACAAATTTCCTGAAACATTCCAGCCAAAACCTAGCTTGGATATGTCCCATTTCCTTAGGACCCAACAACGAGCCAGAGTCATCAAAGCATTTGGAAATACACCTCAGTGTGTCTATAACTGCATGCTTAAATGTTCTGCCATGTAGATATGAGCTGTTCCAATGATCTACACTGGGGAGTTTCTTGTGAAATCTGCAATGCAAAGCAGAGTGCTGTTCTTTGGAAAGCTTTCCTTGGAAGCTTCTGTGAATTTTAACAGGAGTTGAGCTGAAGGAAGTGTCACTTACTGTGAAGCGACACAGAGAATTGGCAGTGATGCATCTAGTGCTCTAACTGCCAAATCCAGTCAAAGAGCCATCAAATTAATTCCTTCCTTCAAAGCCATATTCTAACCCATCTTCAGGGCTGAGAACACACTCACTACACCAGCAAACTGTGAATAAGAGTGAAGAAAGGTAGCGATTCTATTTTATGCAGTTTAAAACATATCTTCTGGCTATTGATCCCATCCAGGCTTCCTGAATCCACAGAGGAACCCTGCAATTCTAAGGAAGACTATAATTAACTTGTTAACTGTAATCTAGAAGAGAAGGGGCACCTATCATATGACCTTTCAGTGTTTTTGATTACAAGTGTTACCTGTTCCTCTGGGAAGGCTGGACTCCTCCTCCTGCCCATCTCTTGTTTGCCTCGCAGGCCAGTAATGCAGCAGGGAACCAGCAGCAGGAGTGAGGAGGGAGATGGAGATGTGCAGATGCAGGAGCAGGCAGGAGGGCTGGCTTCACTGCTAGTAATCACTGCTGGAGTCCAACAGCAGGAGATGCCATTCTACAGAGACTGATTGCTCCAAATTGTTGTGCAGAGAGGAGCTTCTGGTTAGATCACAGGCATGCATTAGAGTGACGTGAAAGTAGAATCTCACTGAAAATTCAGCAAGCAGACACATTCTTGGTTGTGTAAAGTCCATTTAATTTAATTAATTTCAAGGAAGGCTATATACCTTTACACCACCTGAAATGCAGGCTGATGGAAGGTAAAGCTGTCTTGCTTGTGCACAGGTCATTAGCAGGTTCTGCAGGATAACTCAGAACAGGTGAGAGAAACTAGTAGTCTGCCCTGGTCCTCCCTGCAACAATCTCAAGCCTGTTGGTAGCAAATGGTTTTCTTCCTGTGTTGAAAGGAAAGTTAGGGACAAGTGAGGAGAAAGGCATGTGTGACGTAGTAGAAATGTTTTCACCCCTCTCTCCTTTCACTGTGCAACAAGAGAGAAGAGACTGGCAGGATAAGAACCATGGGAATCTCCTGCTGAGAGGTAGTTGGGAAAATGCAAAGAGGGTTTTCAGTGTGTTAAGAACATGACTCATAAGAAGTTTGATGAGATACCAAAACCTTCCAGTTGTGTAAGCTCAAGGCCACTTGGAAAGTAAAGTCATATTGCAATTTAAGAATAAAAGGAAAATGGGAATCCTCCCTTCATTACATCAGATTGGAGAGAAAAACACACAAATTACTATTTGAGTCTGATGCATTGATTAAAGACAGGAGAAACAAGTCTTAGCATCATGTAATATTAAGGAAATTTATATGAGCACTCTGCAGACTCTTGAACCAGCTATTTATGTGGATTATGTGTTAATCAGTAAAGTACATGTAGCACTGCTTTGCCTTTTCCTGCCAAAATCCACAATGTTACCAGATCTTTTGAAGAGTATATATTCCCCTCATTATCCCATTAGATCCTACTGCAATACTGTGAACATGCTGTGAATATCTTTTTCAAATAGAGGGTCACAGCAGGATGTATTCATGGAAAGAAAAATACTGTACAAACACTTGAAAAATATACATCGGCTTAATTAAAAGTTTAGCAGAGTAACACAGACTTATTAAACCCATCAGAAAATTTAAAGAAAATTCAGCAATGATTTTCAGAGCTTGCCTTGTTCTGTAGTTTAAAGATGAGAAAGAGACCCTAGTTGCTGAGACATTATTCACTGAATACCAGGAGACCCTGGGGACCTAATTAGTTCGATACTCACTACCAGGTCTTCTGTTCCCTGTAAATCCAAAAATGGAATATAACCTATGTGTGTGCAGAGCAGCCTTCTTGCTTACACTCCTTAGATTTGCTAATACCTTTAGGGAAGCCTGGATCTACTGTATAATTGATTGCTGGAATACTGCTTTAGAAGGGATAGTCTAATAAGTAATGTTATAAAAAATAAAAATAAATATGAAAAACCTCTTCCAGAAGCAGGGAAAGGAAGAACTCTATGCAGTCCTGGGATATCTTTATCATCAGCATGGCTCTGCTTCTGTTATGTTGTTCAGTAATTTTTCACAAAAATCAAACAACGCTACACTGTGTCTCAGTAGTTTCTCTCCTTGGTAAGCAATTGTGGTTTGACTTTCCAGCCAGCCTCTGGGGACATTATTCTGCCATTTCACATTCAAGGAGTGGGAATTGGCAGCTTCTTTACTGATATCACAGAATCTAACAGATCATAGATTTTATCCCCTTTCATTTAAAATCAGTTGTAAGTTGCAAACGTGTCTTCATAATAGTGATGAAAAAGGTTTATATTTAGAACACAGGTTGCTCTGCATTGCCATTTTATTCTCACTCTTCTCCCAGTCCCAGGATGAATTAGAGAAATACTGGGCTGCAAATTTAGTGTTTATTTCTATACTCAAAATATGGTGAATCATTCCCATTTAACTACTAAAGTGATTTATTCTTTTGTCATACTGATCTAGAAAGGATCCATGAAAATACTCATTTAGTTACTATTTAGTTGAACAAATACTTATGCTTATTTAGAAACTGATAAAAAATGGCTTTGCTCTGAGCTGAAATCTATGTCTGTAGGCTGGATTCAAAGTAAGAAGCTGCAAGGCAAATGTTTCAATATTATCCAACAACTGTCCTTACTTCAATAAATTGACTTTTCAGTGACAAGAGGTGATCCATTTTTTTCCTTGTGTGCATGTCCATTTGTTCCTGGAGTAGAAGTTCTTTAAAAAAGAAATCTTCATCCGTGGGTCCTTTTTTTCCTCTGAAGAATTTTTTTTTTTTTTTTACTAACTGTATCTAGTTGTGAATTTTTTCCAGGAAGACGAAAATATTTAAAGCACACATTTCATCCTTCACGCTGACTTGCTAGTTTAAAGGACTATTTCCCATTTAAGCTTTGTTCTGGAAACTATTCATATTATTTAACAAGTAACCAGGAAATACAGTAAGTTTGCAGTACAACAAAATTTGTAAACACATGCTTAGGTCCATTTATATTCACTGAAATATACATGAGCATGATAAACTTCACCTCTTTAAGAAATGAAGATTACAGACAAACTATTCCTTTAAAACGATCATATAACTATATTTAACGTCAGAAAGTCATTTAAAGTCAAATTAATTCTTTACAACCTCTTGTCTATCCCATGAAAATCAATGTTCATCTCTCAAATAAGAGATCTCCAAAATAATGTATGTTCACGTCTATTAAGGCTTTCACACAGAGATCTCTGTAGTGTGATTTCCACAAGCAATTGTCTTGATTTTAATGCCTGAACTCAAGATCACTTATTTTGTATGTTAGTTTCTGACTTGAACTACTTTGCTTGTGACAAACTCTCTCTTCTAATCAAGCAGTTCTACTGTCTGTGTTCTAAATCAGTTCAGTGGAGACACTGGTGGAAAGGAGCTGAAGAACATGTATATGTACAAGGGCTGCTCTGAAAGTAATGCCTCCTATTTTAGTATCAGCCCATGACATCAGAGACAGATGCTGGTGTGGCAGTAGAGGTTGAAACTTCCCACCAATTCAGTTACATTTTGTTGCCATGTGACAGATGGCAGCAGAGAGGCAGTCAGAAAATATAGCATGTAACATGGAAGTGTGTATGCAGCAAAGATGTGTCACTGAATTCACCCATGCAGAAAAAAATTGCACCCATTGACATTCAGCAATGCTTGCTGAACATTTTGTGGCTGCCAAACAGTAGATGCGAGCACAGTGAGGCAGTGGATGGTGTGTTTCAGCAGTGGTGACACCATCATAGCAGCTGTAAAACAGTGGGTTTCATCTGCTGGTGTAAGTTTTAATGATCATGGCATGCAGGCTCTTAATCATCAGTCTTGAAAATGCAGAGCTACTTGTGGTGACTATGTTGAGAAATACTATTTTGTAGCTGAGAAGGCACTCTATCAAATAGTGTTAATAGTGTCCTTTTATCTGTTGTAGTTTCCACGGAAATAAATAGGAAGTTATGTATTCGGAGTGACCAGCATATTTTCTTCCAGGAGATAACTGAGAGAATGCTGTCATGGAGTTTAAATAGCCAACAGCACGAAACCACCACAATGTACCAGATAAACTAGCCTATCACATAACAGCTCGTGCTGGGATCTTCCAGGATTTGGCACTTCTGTGTTCTGAAATCCAAGAGAGTTGGAATAACTGGAAGGGACTGTGCATCTGTAAACATAAATATTCTCTCCATACAGATCCATAACATACATTTGTGTGTCAGTGAACCAACAGACCTGGAATATTTAATAAAATGACTGAAGAAATTGAGCTAAGAGCTGGTTCATTCCAATTTCTGCTGCTGTCATGCAAGCTATGAGGAATCTGAGGGAAGACGATAGCATCTCCAGCCTTCAAACTCTTACCTAAAAAGTAAACAGCAAATGCATAACCAAAAGGATATTTTAAAAAATAGTGTGTCAGTATTCTACTGAACAATGTGAGTCACTAGCAATTGTATTGGTTTTATTACAGACCTATTTGTTCTGGGTCCAATAAGGAAACTTAATTATTTTAAAAATGATCATACAGCAGTTTCCTCTTCAATGTTCTGTTTCTATTGAAATTCCATGAATACTACTGTCAAGGAAATGTGAGTTTCAAAGTAGCTATGAAAAAGTGTGTTTATACATCTTATTTTGTACAAGTATCCCCAACCAATTGACTGTCACAGAATCTTGGCAGCTTGTGTCAAAATAATCTTTGTTTTTCTGTTCTCATGACGGTAAAATTTGGAGCTAGCTTCTCCTGACTCTTAAGGATATTTGCCTCTCCAGATATTTTTTACATTCCTCTGCATATAGACTCAGTTATTTGAATGTATAAAGATATCTAGATAAGGCCAAACTTTACCATAAGTAAGGAAGCCTAGGAATAACACTCAAATAAATATCAAATATTTTTGTTGAATTAGGACTATAACACTGGAAAATATTACTTTCAAAATCATGTACAAGAACATTTCACGATCTAGGAATTTATCCTTAGCCTAATGAATGTCTTTTCAATCTAATCAAAATACAGCAAATAGTTACCAGTCTGCTCATGACAATCCTTATATTCATAGTTCAAATCACCTAATAACCGAAGAGTCTCACTGATAAAATTGCGATAAGCAGGCTTTTTTCTAGTGTTACGCTCATTCTCCCAATATCACTTTGTGTCCCAATGCTCATACCTTCAGTTTTCTTCAGAAAGAAATTTTATTGAAAGAGGGAATAGCTGGTACTGAAATTCATCAGTATGACTGGTTTGTCATCAATAACTCCACCCTGCTAATTAACATGAACAGTTATTTTTAATTCCATTACTCAAAACCTGAGGTGGACTTGAGGTTACTTTTCATTTTCTATAACAGAATCATCCTGCTCTTTAGTTGCTGGTGCCCACTTAAATCTTTGCTATTGAAACAGTACTTCATTGAATTTATACAATAGCCTCCTCCAGCCCTAAAGGTCTAATACTTATTCTATGTAGGATTTTTTCAGATCTTTACCGTACAGAGAGCATTTCACGTCTGAACAATTGTTATCACAGAGAAAATGATATAATATCAGTTCCAAAGAAGACAACCCCATGCCCGGCTTAGAATGGCGTCTGAGTTCTTTAAATAATATTGTAAATATTATTTACTGGACTGGCTATGCTTCACAATATGTAAATACAGAAAAGTTTGCATGCTAATGAAAAAAAAAATGAAACCACTAGTTAAAAAGTATTTAGACTTCATTTGGATATCAGTCTGTTACTGGAAATTGTCAGAGCTCATCTGAGTTTATTTCATCACAGGCAGGATGTGCCTAAGAAACAAATAAAAGCTCTTCCCCCAACAATAAGTTGCTTCTAAAACCCCAAATACGGTCTTCATTGCAACTTTCAATTTCAAAAAATGTGGAGTATTTGTGAGATCCGTATTTGGTCCTCAAAGACTCACAGGGCAACCTTCAAATCAGATAACCACCAGTGAAAATGTAAATACCAACTTCTATTTCTTTTCACTGGGGTGGCTTCTGTGTGTATACTGCTGTGTTTCCACAGGCAAGCAGCTCTATCTTTCTCATTTCAGTGACAATTTAATATGAATTCACAGTTCTTCTGCTGGACATCCTGCGAAGAAATGCTCTTCATGATAAATTCCTGTCAGTTTTGACCCTCAGCTTTCCTCAGAGAGCCATACCAACAATATTGATAAGACTTCATATTATCATCTCAGGAGTATAACAAGGTTAAGACGACTGCTGTGTCATCAAGATGCTGAGCTTTTGATTCATGCCTTTATAACAACAAGGTTGGATTATTGCAATTTATTGTTGGCAGCTCTCCCAGAGTGTTCACTATGTAGGTTGCAGTTCACACAAATCTCAGAAGCTTAAATGTTCAAAAGCTAATACAAAAATAACCAAACAAGACCAGTAGTAACATCATCACCAAACAGATTGTGGTAAAGCTGCGGTGTAGAATAAAAAAACTGTGAAATAACTACTTGCTGTGAAGTCTGTGAATAACCAGGAACTGTTTTGCTTATGTTATCTACTTGTCATTTTAGATAGGAACATACTGTTGCTATATATGTATATCAATAGCAATACTTTGTCTCTTTCTTTCATCCATTTTCAGTGTAATATCTTTCTATTCTGAGCTCAAAACTTCTCTTTCATTTCATTTTAGATTTGAATATCTTCATAACAATAGCTTGTTTAGAGTGGTCATTAGTGTAGTCTAATGCTTACTGTATTGTGTAGTTTTAAAGAACAGGCTAAAAAGAGTAATAATTAAAAGATGTATAAGTTGTACACTCCCTATCTGGGAGTACTGACAGATTTGTAAATATTAACTCAATATCTGAAGTAGTTTAAATATGTGTAGCACTTTTTCATCTCGAGCTCTGAAACTGTTTTAATGGTATGTATGTATATGTTTGAGGGCTGCCCTAAAAATAAGGCCTGATGTTTTGAGGCACTGCTGAAACGCACCACCCATGTCAATGAGTAAAAATTTTTTCCACAAGGGTGAATTCAGTGACACACCTTTGCTTCATACACACTTCCATGTCAGATGCCTTTTTATCAGACTGCCCCCCTGCTGCCATCTGCACACGTCAACAAAACGTAATGGAATATCGGAGGAAGGTTCAGCCACTACTGCTATACCACCACCATCTGCCTCTCATGCCATGGACTGACATACTAAATTAGTAGTCATTGCTTCTGGACCGGACCTGTTAGTAACAGACTGTAAGCCCAGTGAAAAGAAATCATTGGTTTTGTTTTAACCGTAACACTAGCAGACAACTGGGGACAGAGATAACAATTAAGACATTTGAAGCAGAGAAAGATGTGGTCTGGGTAGAGGCAGCAGGTTGCTAATTCCATCAGATACAGAAATCTTGTGGCTATTGTTATGCAGCATGTAAAGATCACCAGCACTTGCAGTTCTGATAGTCTGGGCCTCTTACATTAGTACCATCAGCATGCTCTACACAGACATTTAATAGCACTGATATTAGCTGGAGCATTAAACTTTGAAAACAGAAATGATATCTATTTAATCACTATCTGCTTTAATTTGCCTACTAGAACTAGGTAAAATAATGAAAGATGGTTGCTACTGCTACTGTGAAGGGACATGTTAATGGTTCCATTTCCTACCAGTAAGAACACTATTTTGAGTTCATAGATATAGAAACATTTAATATTTTATGTCAAAAATGATCTCTGGATGTCATCTAGTCTGGTCTCCTGCTTAGTGCTAGTCTGAATGAGATTTCTCAGAGACTACTCAGTCTTGTTTTGAATATTTCTTGAGGATGGAGATCCATAAGCACTGGGCATTCACCTCCAGTGTTCATCCACTCTCATGGTTCTTCCTTATTTACAAGTCATAATTTCACATGCTAAACTTGCACACATTTTCTCTCTTTTTTTTTTTTTTTTTTTTTTTTTTTTGTTTGTTTCTTTGTGGATTTAGCTAGGTAGCTGAAGACAACAAGATTACATCAGCTTTGTTTCATTCCTGCCAGACAAACTTAGCTCTCCTGATTTCTTTTGGTATGTCTGTGCTCCATACCCTTTCCTGTTGGCACTCCACAAGAGTCAAGAATGGCCACA
Organism: Cyrtonyx montezumae; assembly: GCF_038088225.1. Lineage (NCBI taxonomy): Eukaryota > Metazoa > Chordata > Aves > Galliformes > Odontophoridae > Cyrtonyx > Cyrtonyx montezumae. The sequence goes on along the minus strand of NW_027072034.1, from coordinate 133,463,730 downwards.
AGTTGCGCCAGGGAAGATTTAGATTAGACCTCAGGAAGCATTTCTTTTCTGAAAGAGTGGTCAGGCACTGGAATGGCCTGCCTAGGGAGGTGGTTGAGGCACCATCCCTAGCGCTGTTCAAGAAGCGTTTAGATGAGGTGCTAAAGGACTTAGTTTAGTAGTTGGGTAGAGATAGTGATAGGAGGATGGTTGGACTAGATGATCTTATAGGTCCTTTCCAACCTTATGAACTTATGAACTTATGAACTTATGAGTCACTGTAGTATTTACTTGTCCATATGCTTACACCATACAATCCAAACCCAGATGCAGTACTCCTGATGTAGTCTCACAAGTGCCAGACTGATGGTGAGAATCACTTCTTTTGACCTCTTGACTGGACTTACTAATACATCCTAGAATACATCTGGCTTTCTTCACACATGCTTCTTTAAATCATAGGTTTTGTCACCTCCAAATTGAGAAATCTTATGATCTAGAGCTTAGTTGAAAGGTCAGAATGTATAGCACTCTTTTATTCACAAACACAGGGTGGTTTTTTTCTAATCGAGATAATGTTTAAGTAGCTTCTGAAATGGAAAATAGTTATGATTTAGGGGCACAATGACATTCATGAAGGTTTTGGCTTGAGTATATATTTACAGATGCAAATATAAAACTCTAGCCATGGCTAGAACTACTGTTTCCAGTGGTCCTGATACCAGACCAAATGCAGAAATATAAAATCTATACTCTATATTGTAACTCTCTGCTTCTTAATGGTGATGACAATTTCAGATATTTGAATTATTTTATTTAAATTTATATGTGTAGTAGTATTAGACAATAAGTACTTTCAAACCTACTTTACAATATCATGTCTTAATACTGATGTCATATAATGGCATCTATAATCATTTACATGGTAGTAGTAAAATCAGAGTGTAATCCTTTGATCAAAGAAATGTTAATGGCCTCATAAAAATAGTTTCATTTTTAAGGACAGCTATTAGTACATCACAAGTGAAATAATTGATATTATGAATATCTGATGGATAATTTATGCTTTAGAGAAGAAAAAACACTTGAAAATGATGGATAGATCAGAAAAAGTAATTAAACTTTAAGTACTTCCACATATTTCAGCATATTTTGGAAATAAGTTTCCTTCTTAATGACACAAACTTTACCTCTGTTAACAATTACAAGGATTACACAGTTCTCCTGAACCTTTGTCTTTTGTTGACATACTGAGAAATAATAACCAAAATAAACTACTGGGGAATTAATTATCAAGTAAGGATCTGCCACCAAAAAACTGAAGACTTTTACCCTCAATTCAATTGTCAGTGTTGTAGAGAATTGCTGTTGTGCTGTGCCTAGCTAGATTTCTTAAGAATATAGAAGATAAACTGATTTTTTTCTGTATCTAATATGCACAAGACCTGCTCAGAATGTAAATAAAACTATGATGCCTCTCCCTTAATACAAACCACAGATAGTTCAAGCATTTTATCTCTAAATATTCAAAGAAACAGAACTATGTTAGGATGAATACATACATGTTATAAATATGAAGGCAGGTTCCTGAAGGTAAATAAGGGCTCCTGATACCAAATCTTGTAGCTGCAGTCCATCTTACTACAAATCCAGAATATACTGCAAATAAAATGTAGCTCTCTTCACCATTTTATACTGGTGAAACTTTCTGAGATTTATAAGGAGTTAGAACAGATATGTCCAGGTTTGATATCCAGCCCTACTCTTACTCAGAGGTATTTAGAAGGTCTCTCAGTGTCTTCCAGAGTCACGTCCTTTTGTTCTTACATCAGTTCTCAGGTTCAAAAGAAACTAGAAATGTCTGCTGGATGCAAAGTATAAGTTAACACAATGAGAAGCAATTCCTTGATCATTACTGACTCTTTTGTTGTATGTACCTCCGAGAAAGAGAAATTACATTATATCTCCGAAATGCCTGCTGCATAAGGTCAGAAATTTTACAACAGTAAACCTTACTATGCCTTACAAAGGTCAAAGCAGGTTATTGGAATTAGTTCATGTCACTGCTCAAATATGATAGAAATACTCACACCACATGCGCATGTCTGAAGATGTTAAATTTAGCAGCAATCAGTGGTTCTCTAATAACTGACAATAGATATGAACTAAAATACCGATACCCTTCAGATGACTAACATAAAAATAAGTGACATTTTAGTGAGATCAGATGGTGTTAAACAAATATAAACTAAAATAAGTTATAAAATAATATAATTTAAAATGTATATATATATTCTTTTTAATACTTCTGCAGAAGAGGCACTTCAGGTTCCTTTTCCAGTGCTAAAATTTTGGAATTCTTGATTCATTCAGAATGTCTAAGATGATCTACATTCTGAAGTCTGATGAAACCTTTCAACTGAAACAATGTTTGATGATTTCATTTTAATCTTCAAGACAGTCAGTTTTACAACAGTGGCTATATAGATAGACGAGCTGGTCTCTAAATTTATTCAATATGATCTTTTTTAACCATCTGGACAAGTTCATTTTTTATTTCATTTCTCTGTGCTACAGGGACTTCCTTTAGTGCATGCAGTTTTGGCAGGGTACCAGGGACTATATTCATGTGGTACATTCTACCCAGGATGCTTGGTAGCCTGTTAATCATCTCACATGATTTTTAAAGACTATCCTATGAATCCTGTCCAGAAATGATACATACACTCATTTGCTTATCTGAATTTGCACATGGCCCTTAGCTCAAGCTCAGGATATATGTATGGTGTGTCTCAGAAAGAAATTAATTTAATCTCTGAAGTTTGGTAATAACTTCATAAAATAATAATGGATTACGGTCTTATATGCAACCTCAGGAAAGGAAAAACATCTAATGTCGTATATTATAGACAATATAAACACCCGTATCTACATAGTGTATTTGTAGTACTTAAGCAAAAAATGTCAAGTGCATAACTATTAAAATATTTACTGCAGTTTTAAGCAAATGTGTTCTAATTACACTAATTACTGTCATCTCTTATTGGGTGTCACCACTGTGTTGCAGCTGCCATGAACTAATGGCATAACTAACAATTCTTATGCGCCATAGCCCAGCTTGGATTTAAAGTCCCTTAAGTAGGGTTATAAAACTGGGATTTTTTCTGCTGTTACATAAATCTGCATTTTAATGGGTAAGAGGTTTATCTACTCTCTTTATGGTGTACTTAAATATTTAGAGTAAACTCACAAATATGCTTATGACTTTCAAAAATTAGGTAGCCAACATCTATTCCTTATGTGAAATTTGTATATGATAATGGAAATATAAGAAGCAGTGCAGGCATTAGTAGGTTTAGACAATGAAATTGCTAGGGCAGATTTCTTGTATGTCTCCATGACATTTAAGAGATAATAAAATATTGCAGATTTTTATTGTAAATTATTCAATTTAATCTTCTGAGGTGATTTTTACCAGCAATACTTGGGAACTGACCTTTACCTGCATGGCACTTTCAAAAAGAAATGTCATGAAATTATTTTTACAGCAAATGGTTTATAAAATTTATTTTGAATCATTTAAGAAAACCAACATACTACATGCTCTGTAACAACAGAGGTTCACTCTGTAGAAAGCTACCCAAAAGGAATTTGATTTATTTCAGGCCATAACAGGATATGCTAGTAAGGGCCATGCTGTGCCACCTTACTTATTTTGAATTGAACTTAATTTTATGAATGCACAAAAAATATAATAGAACAACCAAAGGTTAATATGCTGTTCAGTATGAGGCATCAGGGACACACACTGGGTATTTACTTCATCTTCATAAGCTGAGCACCAGCAAGAACAATATGTGTTTAGAACTCACCTCAGAAAGGCACTTCCATGCATTAACTTCAGAAATAGTAAAATTGATGAAAATTAAGGCAGCAGAGAAGCCTCTAATTCCATATTTTTTCTTATATTTAATTCAAAGTCCGACAGCTCTTCTGGAGAAGCTTTACCAGAGATGGAAAACCTAAATCTAATTTGAATCATTTGAGGTTCAGCTGATCTAGCTGTAAATTGATACCCTATACCTTTTCAGCTGAATGATCCGTCCTATGCTTCATTCATCGATGGCATAAAAAGGTGGCACTTTTAGAGGATAACTTTTCTAGTCTTGAAATAAGAAGATAAAACAAAACAATCACAGTCTGTAAACAACCTTTTTTATTCTGCTGAGTATTAAGGGGACTAACACTAACAAGATCAAATAGAGACAGATATATTTAGGTGACCTGAATCTCATTCCTCATGCTTACTTAATGAGAAGGTTTAGTGCAAGACCTACTGAGTCATATAATATTTCATTTTTCAAAACAGTAGAATTGTGTGGTGGAATAGATCTCCCAAGGTTCTCCCTTGTGATACATCTTTTTTAGGTGTCCCCTCAGTTACCTTTGAAAGAAGTTCAATTGTTTATTGATTTAACTACTAGAATCACAGAATAAATTCTAACATTGTAGAATGGTTTGGATTGAAAGGAACCTTAAAGCTCATCTAGTTCCAGCTCCATACTGTGGGCAGAGTTACCTCCAACCAGATCAGTCTGCCCATGGCCCCATACAACCTGCCCTTGAACATCTCTGGGGACCAGGCATCCACAGCTTTTCTGGGCATCCTGTGTCAGTGTCTCAACATCCTCTGAGAAAATAATACTTCCTAAAATCGAATCTAAATCTTCCCTGCTTTAGTTTAAGGCCATTCTCTCTTGACATATCACTATTTATGTGTGCTAAAAAGTTGGTTTTAATCCCGTTTATAAGCTCCCTTTAAGTACTGTAATGCCACAGTAAGGTCTTCCTTGAGACTCTTCACGCTGAACAAGCCCCACTCCAACAGCCTTTCTTCATACAAGAGGTGCTCCTGACCTTTGATCATCTTCATGGCCCTTCTTTGGCCCACTCTAACAGCTCTATATAGTTTTTGTGCAGGGCCCTAGGCCCAGACACAGTACTCCAGATGGGGCATCATGAGCGCAGGACAATATTATTAGATTATACATTTATAGGAAATATATTCCCTTCATACTTTCTCTCAATTATTCTAGCACTCAACTCTTGTTATATTGTATTTAACTTTTCATACATCTTTGTCATTTTCTTTCAAGTATTCGTAAGACTTCACAACAGTTAGCATGAAATGTGATTCTGAAAGAGAAAATGCACTTATTTGACTTAGTGCACATTCGGAAAGTTCATGCTCAATGAGCCCTTTATTTTTTAGTATTTATAAATGTTTTTGGTATTTTTTCAATCTATTTTTTCTTATGGGAAAAAAAAGTGTTGGTTGTAACATTTGCAATGAATAACTCAATTTATATATAGGCTCTATCTTTGGTAATCATCAACCAGCCTCTCTTTGGCTTTAACAATAAGTAAATGAAAATTATTTCCTTAAAATATAATTTCTAGAGCAAATAAAAGAGAATATGATCAAGGCAAACTCACAGTGAATATAGAGCAATACAGTAGAAGTAAAATGCTGCCTAACTCAGATGAAAACAAGTGTGCAAACCTATCACCTTTATTTGTAGAGGTACATCATGAATAAATTGCTTCTACTTATGGGAAAGAATGGAATATCATTGTATTGAATAATGTGTATATGTTGCTATAAACTTCATACCAGATGATTGAAAAGAGAAGGAAAGTTAAAATTTTCTTTCCTGTTTTGAGCTCAACATATATCCAACACTACCAGGATGTCCATTTTGACCCAAAAAGAACCACTTGAGTCTCTGTGTTCCAATGTTAGAGATACTTCATCTCATGCATCAAATATTGCCTGTCCATGAAACCAAACAACTCCTGCAAAGCAGAATAAACTCACAAACGAGTAATAAAGGACAGAAACATCCAATTCACAGTAAGGAAACACTTTCCAGTAAATATTCACACCATCTGATCTCTCAGTCCTGATCTTCGAGAAACAGAAATAAACTGAAACCAGCTTCACCTACAGAAAGAAAATGTTGGGAACTATGATTCTTTATTCTACTGGATAATGAAAAGTGAGTTAGTAGAAAGATTGGCTTCAATTTCTGCTACTTCCAGCTTCAGGAGGTTCTCTCTGCTCCTCAATAATGCAAACATTATTTCTTTCCTTTGCTATTGTGCCCCTATGTTACCAAGATACTGAACACATACTTTTCTTGTTGTGTTGCCTTACTTCATAACTGAGTTGAACTGAGAGTAATTATTCCCAGCCTGTATTTAGCTTGAAATATGTTGCTTCTATATCTAACCTAAAGGAAGACTTATGCACCTGAAACCTTGTGTTCCTCCTTCCAGTTAAATCTATGGTCTGGTAAAGGATACAGATAATTTATAGAGGTGGCTCTTTATATCCTGAGGCTATCGTTGCTACATCCCTATTGTAAAATGCATTTATTCCACATTGTTAACATGGAAATAAAATAGAACAAACAAATTAAAAAAAAACAGCAAAAAGCAAAACAGACCAAGCAAACAAATAAAACAAGATTGTTATGGTAGATTTTATGGTAATTTCCTATTGAAATACAGTGTTTGATACTGATGTGAATGACATTCCATTTTTGGAATACTACACATAGAGGCTAAAGGTTACTCAAAACAGCTTTCTGTATTCTCTGCTCTTAGAAATACACTCCAGGATTAAAATCAAGTATTTATTTATAAACCACTAAGGTTATAGTAGGATGATTTGGCACTTATAAGGAAGTCTCATTTGCTCTATTTTATGTGTGTATCTGAACACCCACAGAGTTTACACATGGGATATGATTTCCAGAGGTGAAATTTGGCCATGTAAAAAGAGAATGAATTTTGTTTGGTAACTGCCTTTTCCCAGAAGCTAGCATTTCCACAGCTGGTTGCTGTTCACTCACTGGTAGTTTCCCATCACATACTATTCTTTCAGCAGCTTACTCTTACATCCCAAGAGAAAGCAGATATTTATCCACAACAAATCAAAGGCAGTAAAAAAAAAAATTACTAAAATTATACTGATTTCTCTCGTGGAGAGAGAAACTTGATGAATTTTCTTTTTGTACTTCACTGACACAAAGTTATGGCTTTAAGACTTTTAATACCAAAAACTACAAAACCTTATCTTGACAGATAATACCAACATTAAATACTTTATTACATTCAATGACATAGCTGTGTTACTAATGCACTTTAAAAATTGTTGGTCTAGATAATGTATCATTATGCTTTTACTTCTCAGTTTTTCAGAATTTTTTTATCTGTAACTGAAGCATCAGAGCTCTGCCTCTCCAGGAGAAAGATGACATTATTTCAACAGAGAACATGAGATTAGAAGAAGCCTAAGAAAGCATTTTTGAGATAAATCTTGAATATCAACACATAAAAGAGACATTCCACCTCCTCTTGTTGACCCCTACTGAAAATATAGTACATTTTTATAAACATTTCTGAAGGATTTAAATGATTGGCAGTTGTGTTAATGCTTCAAGAAGTCCTGAATGATAAATCAGCGAGGGCATGTAAAGCCCTTCCTCATTCTAATTAACTGATAGTAATGATAGATGTAAGCTCAGGGCAATGATATTGTCCTTCAGGCAAGGACAAAAGTTGCCTTGTTTGTTCCAGTATAGGAAAAGATTTGATTTGCCTGTTTACCACAGCAGAATTGACACAAACTTTAATCACTGAGCTGATGAATGAAGAGATGCAAAGCTATAAGAGATGCATCATTTCTTTTACAAATTAATAAATGTCATAAGCATTGAAAATCACCCTGTATTATATAGCCTATAGTCCGTTCCAAACCTTTTTGGTCACCAAGAAAATGAGGATAATTTAATGATTAAGTCATTATACAGAGGCACAGATTAAAAAGCACTTGTGAAACTGCAAGTGTCAGTCTGAGGAGTCTCTAGTTCCTTCTCTCAAAAATGACTCCGCATGCAATAGAGTCAACTGGAGGGATTTTTCTCTTGTGGGTCAGTCATGTCTGTAAATCAGAATGAAGCTTAGCTTGAATGGCACTCAATTCAGAGACAGTTTGAGGATAGACAGCAGACAGACTGCACCTTACAGCTAAGGCAGGAGCAGTCATTTTTTCTGTATCCCCTCCTCGGGGAGTAGCAAGGACCAACAGGAGAAAAGAGCAGACAGTCAATAGTAGGTGTCTTAGGAAGACTAGTTAGACCACCCATGGGGAACCCACTGAAGATAATCGTAACCAAAGTCATTTTGCTAGTTCATACTCTGACAGAGAACATAATGTATCATTTAGATTTACCCTGATATTAATAATTGTCATTTTCAGACACATAGCAAATGTACAAACAGGGACATGCAAATGACTCCAAAGATTTCTAAAAGAACCAACTCTCGTTTTCAACTGAACATACCATTTATTTATTTCTGTAAAATTCTTAAAGGTCAGACTGAACTGTTTCTAAAACTTCAGCATGGGTAGAGATGTGGTGCTTGATTTAAACATTTATGGTAGAAGTTTTTTATTAACAAAGTTGTGTTAATTTTGATTACTCCAGATTTTCATCCTGGTTATTGATAGGGTAACTTTTCCATGCCTTATATTTTCTGAATCCTCTGCTTTACCAGACTTTACTAAGATTTAGGAATGCAATCTTACTGTCACTTCATAGCTGATTCCTAATAGCACTAGATGTTATTTATATGGCATAACTTCAGATTAATCAGTCTATTCTTCAACTTTTAAAGCCAGTACAAATTGTATAATATTTTCCTCTTTTTGTCTAATGATTCTGTTGCAGTGTATGTGATCCTAGCACATAATTTTCAGGCTTAGGTTCCTGCTTTACAACTGTCATTTCTGTACAAAATAAAATGCTTTGAAGTTTTTTGTAATCACAGCAAGTAAGGCTAAGATCATAGTGTAAATTTTACTGTCCTTGTAATATATCTTTCTCAGCTCAAATTATGTTATTTCATATAGTGTTCCGTCCTCTGTCACTGGAAATGAAGTCCACCTGTTAGCTAATTCCTTTGTTGATAAGAAAAATTCAACATTCTTCCCTATCTCACCTATTTAAGTTCTTTGATCTTTATTCTCTCAGGGAAGAAGAGCTTTTCTTTTAGTATTATACTCTTCAGCTTCAGCTCATATTGCTGTATTCTGACATTTTCTCCAGCCTCAAAATTACAAGCCATTTTCCCCTAACATCTGTTTAGTACCATATTTCATAGCTCAGTTTCTCAAATTCCGTTTCATATTTTATTCCAATATTACTCACAAAGATCAACAAACATCTAATTGTTTTTCTCCGACTTACTTTCTTTTTCAGATGTTATGATTCTACACATGACTTTATTACATTAGAATTCTCCCCTACTCCCTGCCCCTACTCTAAAGGTGCCACCCTTTTCTTTGCCTGCCAAAAGGTGACTGCAGAAGTAAATCTCGATGAACTGAAAGAGTGAAAAAAAGCATCATACCTATTAATAAGCCTTAAACAATATTTTACTAACAGTATTCTTCTAACAGACTAATACTATTTCTTTATACCAAAAGAAAATACTAAATGTGAGCTTGAGAAACTACAAAATTGAAAGTGAAAATTGTACAAATAGTATCTGATAGAAGAATTTTCCTGGAAAAGCAAAAGAATAAAAAATACACAAAGGTAGAAGCAAATTGTAGTAGTAAGTGGTATATGCCTACTGATAGGTAGCAAGTATATCAACCCTTCAACAACAGATGTACTGCCTGTAGGCAACCCTAAAGAGAAATAGGGATTATTAATTTTTTTATTATCCCCATATAGGGATTATTAGTTTTAACTGCACCATAAAATGAGAGGAGGAAAGTAGGAAATGACAAAAGTTAGAGGAATACAGCAGGAAAAAGTTGTTATTCATGGAGCTATTCAAAAGGCCAAATGCCAGACCAGGCCATTCTACAGCCAGCTGTAAATCATTATATCATATTACTCCACAAGAAGTTCAAGTCGATGAAGAACATATGTAGAAAAAATCATGCTCTCAGTGTGGGTTGAGAGTATTGCAATCTGGTCCATGGTGTGTTAGAAGGTATTTGAAGCATACAAACAACACCACCTACTCACACTACCCAGTACTTTACCTAATAGCTCTATTCAATACTATCAGAACAAGATTAAAAGAAAAGTGTACAGAATCAAATCCCCATTCACTTGCAGAGATCCCATATGTTCTCTGCAGTGATGCAGTTATACTGGAATTTCTACCTAACAAGATCTCCAGGACTCCAGCACAAGACAACTTGAAAGGAAATGAGGTCATTCCTTCATTTGCAAACCCTATTAGTTTAGAATCAATATGTGTCAAAAGCCTAGAAGGATACAGTTAGAACGGATTCTGCTTTCCCTTATACCATATCACCATATTGAATCACTATCAGAGAAACATGTCTACATTGGTTTCAGCAGTTAATTTGGTAAAAAACAAGAAAGGCATCATGGAGAGTTGACTACCATAATACCAAATAATAGTACTGAGCATTGTAATCATATAAACTCTCAGATGTGTTGTAAAAATATATATTTTCTCTGTTTTAGCAGAATTATCTCTTTTTCTCATGTATTTGTTTAGCTTTCTCAAATTAGATTTGGAAGAATCAAAGTAATACCAAAACTCCTTTTTGTAACAGTTTGGTTAGAATCTGTAAGAATGAAGCACCAGGGCTGACTTTGGAGACCGCATATGTGAGTTCTCAGATTTCATCCCAAAAGAAAGAGCATATTCTATTCGAAGTACTTATTTGAATGAATGAACCATTCAGGCTCAAGATACTTCAGTTTTCACGGAGACAAGCATGAAATAAACAAATAAAAGCTACCTGTTTTAGAAATTCTAAAATAAGTGTTATCAAATTATATGCTATTTATGTACTACTTTAATAGTAGTGGGGAAACAGTAAGTAATCACAACAGAGTGATACCAAAGGATACCATTATTAAAGCACAGAAAGTCCAAGTTTTGATGATGAGTGTAATGTTTAATAAAAGAGATCCACAGTTATGTATAACCTAGGAAAACTTGACGTTTTAATGGAGAAATACAGATATTACCTGCTGACTCCATTAAAAGCAAGTTCCCTAAGGCAATGCAAAACTAAATATTTTTGTAGAACACTTCATAGTCAAAACTTGACTGTGTATGAAAATAGTCCTCGGGGCACTAACACACTTCCCTCAGTGAATGCAGGTTGGATTTGTTCTTTCTGACAGACAGATAAAACAGAATGATTTCTTCTCTATTCAGAACAGAAGCAATGTATTGTTTTTGGTTTTTAAAGACACATTAAAGACACTGAGGTTGTTTTTTATAAATGATCACTTAATGTCAGCATCAGTAACCTCACCTTGGAAGATCTGTTTAGATCTGACAGTAGGAAAAGAATACTTGACAGAAGTAATATTTGTCGAGTGGTATGCAAAGAAATGCAGATCTTTGTTGTTCTTTCCCTACAGTCAGCTACAAAAATAAGTCTGAAGAAGCTGCACTAGCTCCAGGAGCATCATGCATATTAATCACACTGAATCAATAAGGACCTAATCCTGCTTTCCTTTAAGTAAACAGTAAAGCTCCCATTCATTTCAGTCATAGCTCAGTGCTGATATTCTAAATATAACAAAGTAAAAGGTCTTTAAAATTAAGAAGAGATTTAGTGCATCTTTCATTAATATATATATATATATTTACCAACAGTATACATAAATGGGTTTATAAAATGTCAGCAAGACAGGAGAAGAACTGTACATCTGTGGCAAAATGCATGAACAAATTGCACTTCTATGAAAATAAAGAAATTTTTGGGGGGTGGGATTGTTTTCTGCTTTCTTTACCAAAGTATTATCTCCTCTGTTGTGAAGTTCCTGCTCTTAAATATTTTATGGGCTTGAAATCACCTTGAGGTCTGTAAGCTATTCTTCGCCTCTTTTCAAGAAAAGAAGCCACGGGAAAGAAATAAAATGATTCAACATAGAATTTGAATGAAATTTTATATTTCTCTTAGCACTCTCTGTTTGGAGAAGAGTTTCATAAGGACACAGTATGTAAGTAGTGGTTTAGTTTGACCCATGAAGAATGTTGTTTACATCTTTCTTATCCTTCAATTCATCAGGCTGCAAAACATGGTAACCTTCAAAAGAGAAATTTTCCTTAGGCCTGATGTTCTTTCTCCCCCTCTCTCTTTTCTCTAAAAGTTCATATACCTTGGATCAGACTCTCAAGGGAAGATTCTCATACTACATCTCACTAAACAATGACCTTACATGATTTAGTATGCTGCTATGAGGCCATTTAATATAGCCCTCCTCCAAAAAAAAAAAAAACAAACAAACAAAACCAATCCTAACCTTTAGCTCCTTTGAAGAGTCAGACTAAATCAATACACATATACACATACAATGTATATGTACATGTAAATACATAAACATACATGTATATGCCATTGGAAGGTACTGGAAGTCCTAACTTGGTTATGCACACCTGAGGTGTCATTTTGACAGGCATCCAAACTGTGATCTGAGTGCTTGTGTGTCTTCTCTGGCCACTTCAGATAATTTCCTATCTTGGAAAATGTCATATATGGACAGGACAGAAGTGAGAGTGACAATAACATCTAGAAGTTTTCTTATCTGGATGATTTTTCTGAAAGAGTGGTCAGGCACTGGAATGGCCTGCCTAGGGAGGTGGTTGAGGCACCATCCCTAGTGCTGTTCAAGAAGCGTTTAGATGAGGTGCTAAGGGATTTGATTTAGTAGTTCAGTGGGTAGGGATAGTGATAGGAGGATGATTGGACTAGATGATCTTGTATGTCCTTTCCAACCTTATGAACCTATGAACCTATGATCTGGGAAGCAGTACTAGTACATTTGAACTGTATGTTAGTCATATTACAAGAGCAAGAAAATTTAAGTTCCGTCTGATAAAAAATTCCAGTGATACAAAAGTGTCCATGGAGAGATTTTCCATTCACACATAAAGGACAAAATTTAGTTGGGAAAGTATGCTTCAGTTTATTATAATCCCACTAAGTATCATTGTGTTCCCTAGGAAACCAAGAGATGAATCCAAGCTACAGATCAAAATTATATGCTTTTTTTAATCATCTAAAGTTAGGATTATCTTGTTTGAGATCTATGTGATCTTTAATATATAATTATTTATGATGTGCAACAAAGTAATTCTTAATATTGTTCTCGACTCTAGGAAGAGACCCATATAAATTTCATACTTTTGCTGCTAATTCTTTTAATCAAAAAACAAGGATGAGGCACATAGACTGCAGAAATTTATAAAAATAAAATAAAAAAAGAGGATATCAAAACCAACATGCTGAATAAGAAGAAATGTGAGTTTATGTATAGATTCAGTCTATGATAATAGACAATATCAGGTATCAGCAACAGAAACAAAATAGGGCAAGCATAAATTCAATTATTTCCAGATATGGCCACTAGTAATCAAACTTCGCAAAAACTAACCTACAGCTGAGATTTTTTATTTCATTAAACTGTGAAAAAAATTTTGTCTATGAAGTTTTCCAATTGTTTTCTCAATTCAAATGAAGAAGAAATTTGGTATGTCAAAGTGTTTCACAGCTACACTTTGTACAGAGTAATATCTAAACTTGTCCTGGATCAGATTAATTTTAGACAGGCTCAATCTAGTTTATGAGGAGGGAGTGAAAAGAACCCCCTTTAACTTCCTTGTGTATCTTTGAATTACATAACTATTTTTCATTCTTTGTAACCATTGTTTCAAGGCTAAATATTGCAATCCCTTTAGCCATTCACTGAAGCTAGACTATTTGACCAACCTTACATCTGTATCTAGGGTATTCAGTTTTTACATTGTCTCTCAGAATGCAGTTTTTTGTTTTGCTCTTAGTTCACATTTTTTGTGGTACAGTTTATTTTGCTGAAGCCTATAAAACACTGAGTGCATTTCCATTGCAACACTCTAGTTATTTCCCAAATGGCAATATTTAGTTATGGCCTATCACTGCATCTGGGGAGTTAACAGTTTTTTCACATTTTTATTAATTTGCACAGAATTCTACATTATATTTCAACACTTCAGTGATTCAGTTATAATGTTCTCAAAAAAAATCAAAATTCAGCTTTTAGTTTTGTTACCTTAAAAACAGCATCACGAACAAACTGTCAACTGATTTTTCGTCTCCTTTATCAGAACATTTATCAAATAATTCCATCATTCTTTAACCTTCGAAATGTAATGAATCTGAAAATCAAGCTCTGTATTTCATACTATTCTGCTTGTCATAAAATAACCATCAAAAATTCAAACTCTTAAAAGGGTAGTCAGCCACATATGAAATGTATTAATAATTTAACAGAAAAAAATGATGATCTGATGAAACGTTTAGAACCTATATATGTGGATTGTGTTCCAAAGTCAGCTTTAACAGGAGGGACATGAGGTACAGAAAAAGTGCAGTGATTGTTCCCAACTGCTTGTAACTTGTTATATCTATTGGTCCTTTTATGAAAAAAAAATAATACAAGAAGAAGAAGAGAAAAAATCTTTATGCTTAATGTCTGCCATGTTCCTACTGAGTACAAGTAATGGGAATTAATGCATACACTGAAGGCAGCCCAGACTCATGAACAGAACTCAGTAATTATAACTAAGATATACCACATTAAGGAACATTAGGAGATAATAAATTCCTTCAGTTTCTAGGGAAAAAAAATAGGAATAAAAAGGCAAAAACCAAAGAAAAAAAATAGATTATGAAATAGATAAAGAACAACAACAACAAAATAATAGGACAAATTATATTTCTGTGCCTTAAAGCAGGCATTACTGCACTGAGAAAAAGCTGTGTAGCAAGAAGGATTAGTGGAAAAGGGAAGGCAGATGAAAAACATGAGTGTGAACAACCAGTTTCCTTCTTCATTGTCCTGATTTCAGCTGGGACAGAGTTGATTTTCTTCATAGTGTCTGGTATGGTGCTTTGTTTTGGCTTTAGGAGAAAAACAACTTTGATAACACTCCAGTGTTGCTGCTGAGCAGTGCTGGATAGAACCAGGGACATTTCAGTTTTTCAGCTTTTAATAACATCATGCCCACAAAGGGCACAAGGAACTGGGAGGGGAGAGAACCAGGGCAGCTAATCCCGGGCCACAGGAAAATTCTATACCATATGATATCTTGTGAAAAAAAAACACTATAAAACTGAGGGGAGTTGGCCAGGGGACTGCTGCTACCAAAGGTCTGGCATCAGTCAGTGTGTGGGTGCTGAGTAATTGCTTTGTGCATCGCTTATTTTGTAAATATATGTGTATATAATTATCACTACTATTATTTCTCTCTTTCTTTTTTGCCTTAGTAAATAGCTTTTATCTAAACCACAAATTCTACTTTTCTTTTTTTTCCAATTCTCACTCATAACCCACTGAGAGGGAAGGGCGTGAATGAAGTTCTATGTGGTTTTTAGCTGCCTACTGGGTTAAACCACAACTTTCACTCATGATGATGATACAGCTGCACCAACAGACTGAGAAAGATGCTCTAAACTGGGCAGATATCTACAACTGGATAGAAACAGGAAAAAGAATATAATGCCCAAATTCACTATTTCTTTTCTCATCTCCTCACAGCCAGTGTCCTTTTTGGAACCATGAAAGAGCTGCAATAGAGTGAGAAGAAAATTTCGTTTATTAAACTGAGATATGATGTGAGTGATTGTATTGTGGGAACACAATTGATTTTTATCTTGCAAATTTATTACAAATCTGTTTGGAATTATGTGGTTCCTCTTTTGAGTTGTGTGGTTTGTGAGGTTCCCAGGTCCCAAAACAAAAACATTCTCCTAGTTCTATGTAACTCCTCATAGATTGTGAATGCTGGGTACATTTCAGTTGAATATCAAAGCATAATGCATTTGTGATTATTATTTCACTATGTGAGCGATCTCAAAAATTCCTTGGCAATTTACACTGTCAGAGTAATTCACACCTAATTCACAGTGTAATTCTGTGTTTAACCTTACAGCCCAATGAACTACTAGACAAGAAATGCTCAGCCCTAGACCCACAAATACTTTTATACTGGTTAAATGCAAAGTGTTCAGGAATCTTAATGTACCATTTATCCACTCAAATATGAATTTAAGTTCAGACTTATCTTCCCTTACCTTTGTACTTTTTCAATACCTTCTAGAAGTGAGGCAAAAACCTTTCTTTCCATAATTAATTTTCTGAATTGTGTGTAGCTACATAGTGTATGCTTTCATACCCTGTACATAAGCAAATAAGTATCATATTTCCATTACTGTGGAAACCATATTGTATAGAAAATATGTCTCTCAAGCTTTTCCCCAGTTTCCCTCACAGGTTTAACCTAGACCAAGTTTACTGGCTGCTTTTGAACTTCTAATGTATGTACAAGCAGAATTTCCGTATTTCTATATTATGTATAGAAGGAATGGAATACTAGTATGAATGGAATAATAATATGAATGGAATAATAACGTGATCTTCAATTTTACAATGCATGTTCGCTTATATTTTGATATATTTATTAATGTTTACTCAGAAGAAGTAATCATTTCAGCAGTACTATGGTTTAATCTTAACTCAGTAATAATTAGGAAATATCTGCTAACTTATGAGGCCTGACATTTTAAGAATGTATGGTCCTAATTCTCTACCTAACCTTTCTTCCAGACTGGAATTATAAACACCGTAACATGCACTTTATTTGTATATAGGAAAAAATTCTGGAGCTTGTATTCTCTTTCTCTCTGAAATGAGATATAACTCTGTAAGTTGGAAAGACAGACTTAGTTAAGATGATAATAATTAAAAATGCTATGAAAAACCACTACACTAATACAGGAATACTACATAGCAACTTCATTTTGAATAAAGGAAAATAAAAGGATTAGGAATTAAACCCAGTAAACATTGTCTTTTTTATAGACTGAAAGCTCTTTCCTTAAACAAACAGTCTACGTATAGTTACTACATAATAAATGTTTTCTACATGGAGAGATATAATAGTTTCTATTCTCAACTACTTAGTGAGAATAATTATGTGATCTGATTAAGAAATTTACATAGCTCAGTATGGAGATATCAAAGACATTTTACATAGACTTGAAAGAAAAAAGCTTAAGAAGCAAATTCCTTTGATTCCTCTGTGCACTCAGTTCTGCACTCCTTTACGAATCTTTAATCACAGTTGTGGTTTCAGCTTTGTCCTTCAGTTCCACTTAAAACCAAAACTGGAAGTTGTTCTAAATGGCATGCTCCCACACAAACAGAAATGCAATCAGAGGGACACAAGGGCCTCATAATGTGTGACAGCTGATTGCAGCAGTGATGTTGACATCATACACAATTCACATACATAAAATTGAGGCCAATTCACGAAGAGCCACTTCTGTCATATAATGCTGTAAAGGAACCTAGAAAGATTTCTAGATTTATAAATCTAAATATTAAATAGTATCTTTATAATCTTCTAACTCAACCTCAAACAAAACATGTAGCTGCGCTCACAGAAATTTCTGGGGAACTTGTTAGCTCTTACTGGCTAGCATCAATTTGCTGAGGCAGCTTTGCTAAGGCAAGAGGTAACACATTTTTAAGACTCTTTGCAAAACCCACTGGAGTGGAGGAGAGCAAACATGCTTAGGTCAGTTTATCTCAAGCCAAAGTTGTTATCTAAAAGAAGTTGTACAAGTCACACCTATAAGTGCCTCTTTCTTTTCACCATCTATAAAATAAACTTAGAAGGAGCACTTCAGATATATACATCAATGTTAGTCACATCAAAAGTAGATGAAATGAATATCTCCCAGAAAATCTTTTTGCAGACGATAACTGGATTTAGTTAAAGGCTGTCTTTGCATTGCTATGGTTTATGATAGGACTTCTCAACATGACAGAATTTGTAATAATCCTCTATATGGATTATTGGAATATGGAATATATGGAAACTATAGAAAAGTCATCTGTAACTATAGGAATCTTATGCTTTCTGCTTTCTATAACTTTTGAATTATTTTTTTAATTACTTATTTGATACAATCATACCAGAGGAAATACTGGCTAAGGCAGTGTTATAAAACTACTTCTTATAAAACTACTCCAGTGAAGAACACATAAAAAAGGCATTGCATGAAATATGTATTAAAACTGTTGATTCGGAGCAAGTTAGAACATAACTGTTCTTTAACAAACTACAAAACATTTGTGCTTATGAAAGCAATATTCTTTGAAGTAATATTTAATATCAGGGAAGAAGCAAAAATAAAATTGCAAAAGATATAGAGAGATAAATCAAAACTGTAGCACCTCAAAGTCCTCTACTTCACATTACTTCTCTAAACTGGAATATCTTTAATTTCCTCAACATATTCACTATAAATGATATGTAAGATTGATATTTTATGGTCAATAGACTACACAGGAGATAAAAATCATGCTGATATGGCATTCTGCTAAAGAAATTGTCATTTTCATCTCCCTGGTGTTATCAAAAACTTGACTTGCTTTAAAACCTTATAAAATTAACTGTAGTACTTCCTTTGTGTACTCACATCTTCATAATTTACAGCCTAACTGAGAAACTGGAAAAGTCATTTCACATCATGTTTAGCTTGTGTGGATGTTAAAAGCAATCTCATCTGATCTTCTTAAATAAAACAAGATTGTGCAAGATCTTCAGCTAATGTGAAGTAAAAAATGTGTAGCTTCTGTGAGTACCATTAGTAATGTCTGTTATCTGTGTTTATTGATTGGAGGAAAAATCGTTATTCTATTTCAAAACTGCAGAGAAATGAATTTTCTTAAATCTCAGTGCTATGTTTTCCATAAGAACTGTATGTCACTAAAGTCAACTCTGCTAGATTAATTAAAAATGTGATATTCAGTATTTCTAAGAACTTAAATTAACACTATTAATCCCACAATGTTAATTACATGACTATTTTGCAAACAAATAATTTTTCAGATCAAGTTTCCATTTTAACACAGTAATTAATTTATTCTTCTGTCATTTTTTTTAATTAATTTTGGAAGGATCATCATAATACAAAATAGCCTTTATACCTCTTCAGAACTTATGCTGACACGGGGTTAAAAAGCTATTTTTAAAAATGAATTGAAGACTGGGGAATATGAAATGCTTTCAGATTTGCCAAGGCTTATTAGTTCCAGTTCAAAACAATACTAATGTGACCACACTTTTTCTGCTCAAACACGGGAGCCAACTTTGAGCCTTACACAATTAGGAGAAGCTGCAGTAGCCCATGGAGGTACATGGTTTGTCACTTATAGAAGTAGCGTTCGGAGTAGCCACCACAGCTCTGAGAATAGATGCTGGCCCTTCCTGTAGCTAACATACTTGCACCAGATTAGCAGTTTGAATTGTCTTAGTTAATTTATCAGGTCTTGTACATATTTTTCTCAACTTTTATGAATACTATATATATATATTTTTTTTTTTTTTTGAGGAAGAGCATGAAATACCTTTTTATTCCATGTTTCGTGGTGGCAGTAACAGGCCTGCTAGATTAAATACCATGATGCTCAGTGGAGAAGGTTTTCTGTTTATGTTGTTTATTTGTTTGTATGTTTTTAATAAAGTACTTTTAACATAAAAAAGAAGATAATTAGTCTGTGGAAATCACTGGTGCTTAAATCTTCATGTCACCACAACATAACCTTTAGAAGATTCCTTCTTGAGACTCCTTTCCACAGACAACTTTGAATAGAGATGAATTACATTCAGAATTACGTTCTCCAGAAAGTGAGTCCCTTGCTTTGATGTCACACTTTTGGCCCTCATTTAGTCCCAGAATCCTCCTTAATGGGACACAGACTGAATTTTAGAGATCACCGATCTCTTAAAACCAAATGCCTCAGCAATCATGATAACAATTGGCTGAATGTGGCATACTTCCAGAATGTATCTGACTAAACATGAAAATGAGCACCTACAAAGAATTCCAAAAGCACAGACTCCTTTCAGTCAGTCACCCATCAGTTTTTAATTTAGAATTAAAATAAACAGGGAAAAGGACTAAAATAATGGGAAATACGAGCATACTAGTGAGTGGTTTATCCAAGTGTTCCAAGATGAAATAAGAAACCATTGGAAAAGAAAAAGTGTTTGTGGGCTGGATATCATTGTAGTTTACCTAAACAAGCCTTTTCCTCCAGAAGAAACAAACATGTTTTTATGTAATGACAGAAGTAATGACAGAACAAAACTGACTTCTACTTCTTTTGTTGATGCTGTTGAAACTATACTGCTTCAACATGAGATGCATTAGTAGCAAGAGCAAAAAATTAATTTGTCGCAGCTGATGGATTGGCTGATTTTTCTTTTTTTAAGGAAATTAGCTCTGTATTTTGTTTCAGCTATGCTGGGAAATATTTCTTCTGCATTATCAGAAAAGATAGTATAGTAGAAGTAGAAGATCAGTAAGAGACATTTCCTTTAACTACCTGATATTTTTGGCCAATTCCTGCTACCACAAGTAATAATAGAAATTTTCCTGAAATATTTGGGGGCTGATCCTTTGAGCTGTTTATATAATGTCTCTGTGTGACACACATTAATTGGAAGGACATTACATACTGAACACAAAGAATACAAATTCCTGGTCATAAAACGGGATTTTTAAAGCTAGCTGATGATGAGGGAGTTTAGAAAGAATTTATTTAAATAGTAAGTTAAAAAGCAAGACTTGATTTAATAGCCAGTATCTTCATTTTAGGAAATGAGATGGCATCTGACATGTTATATTACTACTGAAGTGGGAAAAAAAGCGGTCATAGGTATAGTCCTGGAACCTAGAACAGGAATTATTATAGCCCATCTTTAAAACTATGGTATATTCCAAGGGTACCTGCCCTTAAAGTGCTGATTCCTTCCTCTGGGTAACTGACAACCTCAGCCAAAGATTTGGAATGTTTATGGACTATTAATTTAGCTGACACAGCACAAGCTAGACTTCATGTAAAATCTGTAATCAAATGAAATTAGAGAATAGTTGAGTGATTCATAAAACATTTACTAACTGTAGTGCAGGGAAAAAAGAAATTGAGTTGGGGTGCAGGGCTAGTTATTAGGGAAATAATTGGCTGAGGAACCAGAATTTCACATTGCAAATCTGGTATTTGTTAAATTTCTCTTTTCTCAAAGAGAATCAATTTCTTCATTATTTACAGGTGCTTTCTAACAACACAACAGAATTGTTTCTGCACTGAGGAAAAAAACATTTTAAAATGTCATATTTCAAGACACATAGCACAATCCTTACATAAGATTTCTGCAATATTTAAATGTTATATTCATAAATAAATACTTTATAGTATGATAGACATATCTATTTTTTTTTATATTATGGCTAAATCTAGCACATTGTGAATCTGGTACTAAGTGATCTAGCTGCAAACAAAGAAGGAATTTCTAACAATCTGCTATAAAATTATGCCAGGGATACACTCTTTCCAATAATAAGATCTGCTGCTTAATAAAACAGATTAAAATAAAGATGATGTGCATTTTTGAGGAAGCTTAGCAATATTTGATATCAAAGAGAAGAGTTATGGAATTAATATCCCAAGAATGGCATCTTAATATTTAGCAGAATGGTATCACAGTACATTTTTTTGATCCAAAAGAATATGACTGTTCAAAAAATGTCAGCACATACTAAAACAGTGACGATGTTTCTCAGATAAATGCATGCTACTTTCCATAGAGCACCAGAAAGTCATCTGCCTTGCTGTGATCATAGAATACAGAAAACAGGGGATATAGATCATCATGCTTCATTGTTTACATTTTTATTACATTTAATGTTATTTAAATGATTGCAGACCATACTTGAAAAATTGGTGATGTATCTTTATCCAGAACCCTTAATGAAAGACTGTGACTAGAGCAGTGAAACATTTGCTAAAGGCTATCCAGTCAGCAGCACAGATAGCAGTCTTTTTATTTTTCTATTATTGGATTTGGAACTAAAATTATTTAATCACAGCTAAGTAATAAAGATAATGTTGTGTAAATCTTTTTTTTTTTTTTTTTAGTTCTCCCAAAAAGTAAACTACATTTTGCAATGCAAATGTATGGGTATCAAAAACTTTGATAGCAAAGACTATGTAACAAAGACTTTCCAATAGACTGTTTGGATCTTTAAGAAATCTTCTTCTGAAAAACAAAAAAAAAAAAAAGGCTTCACTTGGCCCACCAAAATTGAAGAGTTTCATTGGATTTTGCTTTGCAAAATTTAGGTAGCAATGAAGAAAAAGCCCAAAAGATCAGAAGGGTTGAGAGAAAAGGCAGCAAAGAAACCAGTTCTGAGTGAACAGGTGACATATACCAAGGAAAAGTAGTTCTGTGTTTTAGTGAGATAGGATTTGGGCCTGAGTGAATACAAGAATAGATTTAATTGAACCTCCTATACGATTAGAATGGACCAATACCACAATTCACTAATTATCAAAACAATGCAACAACATTCTACTTGGGTATATGGAAGCATTTCACATTTTTTAAATACAGTTGGATCTGTTGAAAGTCATCAGTAAGCTTACAACATTTTGTTCATACATGGAAAATAATGAATAAAAAGGTTTCGTATTACATCAAATGCATTCTTTCAATTTAAATCTTACATTTTTAAACTGATTTTTAGTTGGGAATTTACATTTTTCAGGTTTGCACGAAAAAGGAATGACATCTAGTGGTAGATTAAATTAGTTATTTCTCTGAAGTCACAGTGAAGGACATTATAAGGAAATCCATCATCTGTTTGCAGTGGTATGGAATTAAATGGAATAGATCCCAGTAACATTTATCAGTGTGATTCAATTTCCTCATATCAGAACAATTACTGACCAAGCCTCTTCCTTTAACCAAGGATATAAGGGTATATCTGCAGGACTGGGTCTGAGAGAAAATAAAATACTGAAGGGATACTTTCTCAGATCAAAATATTGAAACTGTTCTAGCAAACATGACTTCAGCAAACAAGGAAATAGAAAACAAATAAATAAAACGTCTTTATACACAAAAAAGAACAAAGCAAAACAAAATCTCTATCCAACAATAGTCCAAGCATTTCTCATCTTGTAATTTTTAATTTTTCCTACATATGCTGATTTTAGCTTACTCCAGGTATCCTTTTTTTATTTTATTTTATTTTTTTGTGATAGAGAAACCAGGAAAGTTTCTGATTCGTGATTTTTTCTAAATTAGTTAATTCTTTTTCAGTTTCACTGTGCAATGGAAATATATTATTTAGGAAATTGTTATTTTTGTACTAACACTTTGTGCATTTTCTATTTTCTTTATATGGAAATAATAATAATAATAATAATAATAATAATAATAATAATAATAATAATAATAATAATAATGAATAATAATGAATAATGACCAGTGCAATAAATAGCATAGTCTAATGATACGACCATTTCCTAACATTTAGACCATGAAAATCTGATTATATTATACATTATTTAATGAAACTGTATGTGTGGCCTGTTCTCAGATACGTAGTGATTCTCTAGAGTAGAGCTAATGATTGGTAGCATATGATACCGGGTCACTATCATTCCAAATAAGAGTAGGAAAGGCAAAAGAGAATTCAGTGAAGTGCCAAATCACAGGTAAAATTATCTGTTGAGATTTTGCTGATTTCCCCTTTGAAATCAGGTATCTGCAGTGTTATCAGGAAAAAATCACAGTCTATGGTTGATATTGAACAAAACATACTGTGAACAGAGATCAGATCCACCCAACCTCATTTGTTGCCAAAACTTGACTTGTGTTGCAGCTTTGATAAATTATAGTAATTTCCAAATGCACAAATGGAATCTGGGGTAATATGGCATGTGTTATCATGACTGATATACAACTGAAGACTGTCAAGGAAATTAAAATTTATTAATGTATTATTTTTTGTTCTTGAGTTGATTTTCATGCAGAATATTGGCAAGTATATTTTGCTTGTTGTTTTAAACTCTACTTTTATAAACAAGAGGTGTTACTAATGGTTCTCCTGTTCTTGGAAAAGAAACTAATCATGGCACAATGACAAACTTTCCAATAATACTAACTGATAAGAATTATATTTGCACTGTTTTTTCTCTCAACATTATTAAACTCTTACATTGAAGTTACGTCAAAGTAATTTCATCCATTTGGTTGCAAATTCATCAAACTGATTGGATGAAATCTCTAACAACAGATGGATCAAACATTTCTCTGGTCTTAATTAATGGGCAACCTGCTGACCAGAATAAATTCTCTGTATTCCACACATACAAATGCTCCACTTAATAAATACATCAGTTCAAGATTTCATGGACTTGCAAAAGCTCAGGGCTTTTTGTAAAATCCTGGTAATGTGCTTTAAATCTGGCTACTGGCCGCACGTGCAAATCATTATTTCTGTACATGACCACAGCACAAATGCATAAATAGGGAGATTTGTTAATACGTAGTGACAATAAATAATACATACATGGAAATATCCATCTGAAAATCTCCCTACTAGGTTTCATAATGCAGTTTCATAAATAATTGAAAAATTGTCTTAAAATTTAATCCACACTCTTTCCTCTGTTGTAAGATTCTTAGTGTTACCCTTGCACAGGGCAAGAAGGATTCCAGGATCTCTCTGTATAAGCATTTATAACTTCATCTCTAGACAATGTCACTGCTGCTGTTACAGCTCCTTGGTAGGGTACTGAATGCCAATTTTTCTAAACAGAAAAATCACAAAAGGGAGTTAAATTGTGAAGGTTTATAGACACTGATACTTTCTTAGTGTCTTAGTGTCTTAGACACTGATTTTTTCTCTAAATCTCTTTCCTGTTGAGCTTCATTAATTCTTTCATATCCTTGGTTATCTACTTTTGTTTCCTTATCACCTTCTACATCCTAATACAATTCTGATCTCTTAGCCTGCCCTCCATTTCTCCTCTCATCATGTCATTTTGAATCTAAATTTTTTTTAGATAGTACATCACATTTCAAGGTGTTCCAAAGTAAATTTGTTATTGGAGATCTATTAACCTGGAATGATGGGGGTGTAACATCTATTCAGGTAAGTCATTACATGCCTTTTACACATTCCGTTATTGATCTGATGTGTCTCATATGGCAAAACTATCTAATTCTCATTAAAAAAAAAAACATAGAAGTCTACAGATTTCATAAGTTGAAATCTATTAAAAGAAAAATACCTTCCAAATCTGAAACAGTATTTGAAGATTTGATCCTCACTGAATGAAGTTAATGCCAACTCCTCTCCAAAACTGTAAGAGAAAAGATTAAGCTTCAATTTTCAAATGCTGAAGAGCTTCAATGACAGAATTAATCAGCATTTCTTTTAATTTATTGCAGCAATTTTGCCAGTGCAGATGAATCCAAATTGGCTGTAAACTTTTGGTTTCAGCTTAGTACTGGTAAAGCTTTAAATGTGCAGCAGTGCTGGGCAACCATTTAGTAAGCTGGCATAGATGTGATGAAAGTTAATCCCACAAATTAATTTTATTGACAATTTCTTACAACAGCAACAACAACAACAACAACAACATCAGTAATAATAATAATAATAATTATTATTATTATTATATTACACCAGAAATTTGTAAGTTGCACACACTCCAAGTTTGTAAAAGTCACTGCCTCCATATTTTCTGACAATTTCCAAATACTTAAGCAGCAACATTTGCTTAGTACCAGCCAGCTCACAGAAAAAGATTTGCTAACAGCCATGATGGAAATATAAGTGTTTATAAAATGAATAGGGTGGACTTTCAGATTCTGGAAAGAATGCACTTCTATAATAGCAGTCACTAACACAGGTTTTTTGATTGACTTCAACCAATGACTTCGGTGCCAGAGAAGCATGGAGATGCTGAACAACTCTCCCTTCTTTATTCTGCTTCCAGCAAAAGAGTTTCAGTCAACTCATTGGAAACAAGGTTTTTTATGTTTTTTTTTTCTTTACTATTCACAACTATTGTGCCAAGAAGGGAGAAATAATCTACTTCCACTATCACATTTTTTCATATTTCAAAGAAGCTCTCTTTTGGAGATCTATATATCTATGTACCCTTTTACCCCAGAAGGGAAGTCCTATCCCAGATACAGTTATGATGTATCTAAAAGAAGATGTAAGGATCCCATTTTTGCAATAATTATCATATTTAAAAGGTGTAGATTAAGTTCTCACCTGCAATATAACCTGGTTTATTTTGCTACATCACTCTCAGAATTAATGGGACACAGTAAATATATTTGTTTGTTTGTTTATTCATTTGTTTTTTTTAAAACACCTTTCGTTTGGAGTTAATATTATATTGGAACAGTATTCAGGAACTAGAAAGCACTGGATTCTATGAGGCAGTACAACAAAGCAGATGCTGACAGACCTGCATTTTATTCTTGGATCTGCTACTCTTTTCTCAGCTACTTGACTTCCGCCAAGTTACTTCACAAGTTGTGTCATGTCCCATCTGTCTTGCTGTTTTGAGATATTCTAAAGGGCAGAGACTCTAGGCTGCTAGAAAGAAAAATCACCTTTGCAGTAGTATACCCAGAAGTCTGCTGTAACACTTGGACAAGTGGGAGTTTAGTAACACTTCTAGAATTCCTATTTCCTTTTAGCTAGCTATAAAGCTGTTCACTGCTCCATGTAATATGTTCAGAGATGGGGCTTCAAAGACATTAAGCTTTCCCTATTAGGGAACCTAAACACTATAGTCTCCATGCTTTATATCAGCTAAGTATTGTAAAACATAAACTGCAGGCTCTTTAGAGAGATGCTGTGATAGTGTACCTTGCCTTCCTCTTTCCAGTCTGACCATTTCATGATGAATTCTGGGGGGCCAGAGAGTGCCTACAATACTGATTGCCTTCCAGCCCAGTCTGGCTGGTGGAGAAACTGTCTAGCTCAGTAGCTGAAGACTAACTGGGATAGCACCAACCTAACCACGGTACTGAACACTTTCTGGTTTAAACTAGATTTTTGAGGACTGAACAACTAGATCAAAACCTCAGTTGATATCAAATACGACTATGAGTCAATCTTCTTAAAGAGGAAACAGCCCATGAGCCCCTTTATCTCTCCTGTGCAACTGTGAGCTATACAGCAGTATTTCACCTTGAGAAAGGATGCTTTTCAAGGTTCTGCCCGTTGCTGAGATTTCCTATGCCTGTTGCAATGTTTCATTACGCCTTCTTCAATGATTCCCTATGCCATGACTCCTTACTGATATAGATCCTCAGTAAGTGACCAACTGTTTAAACTTTGGAAGCTTAGCTAAGTTTATATCTTTATGATCACACAATCCCTTAAACCTTTGACTAACTCTCGGACTCAGACTGAATCCAGCCACACCTTGTCTCTTTCAGTACAATGAGTTTAGAAAGCAAGGTGGTCCTTTCTGAACCTCATGACCCGATGGGGGGGCTGTGCTTGAGTGTGTTTATGCATTAAATAATCAGGTGTACCTTGCTATCTCAAATCCTGTAAAACTACCATATTAGTCATAATTAAACTTCATTAAATCATATTTTTATAACAAACATATTGATGCACCTCTCTTATGAGTAAAGTATATAGTTTCCAATAATGAGAGGTGTCCAAAATTACTTCTTCATCAGATCATAAGTAGTAGTACTTATGATCTCTGAATGTTGGCAACCAAATGGCTTAAGGTCCTGACTTCATTGACTCAACAAAATGTTCATCCCCTTTGCAAACCTTAACTATTTTTATGAGTACAAATTGTAGTAACAAGTCTGTCAAGAGATCTGTAAGTCAACATCCAGAAGTTCTTCAATGCCTGCTGTCACCTGTCCCCAGGCAGACAGTTACAGACACACTCCAACACATGGTAGTGTTCCACAGCTATCAGAAATCTTCAATAGACTATTTCTCATTCTCCTGAAAGCTTTGTTTTCATATTCAGCTGTAAATCACTATCTTAAAGCACAGTAATACAATAAAAATACAATGGCTCCATCTGAGCTTTATAGTTTATTAGCTACATGCATATTCTATGTAGAGACTTTTAAAAAACACATTATTTACCTAATAGGCTATAATAACTCCTTCAATGTCTTTATGGTAGACTATATAATTTCTTCTTACTTCATGGATCATTGACATGATAGATGCCTCCTCCTTTCATTCTCCTGCAGGCATATAACTTCCATTATCATTAATGAGACTTGCAAACACATACTGAGAAAGGAATTTATCCCTTATTGGTGTTTGTTACCCAAAGCACCACATTTGAATTAACCTCTCTGCTATGAAGCAGCCAAGGACAGATACCAACAATCAGATTGTTTCATGATATCTTCAGTTCATTGTGTATTTAGTTTGTTATTTATTATCACCATAAAATTCTGGAGAGTGGAAGAATCATTAGAGCACAGGGCAATTAATTTCTAATTCTGTGTCTGGAACTAGATTACTGTGTAACTTTCAGTAAGTTGAAACCTCTTTATTATTTGTATAACAAGGATAATGCTCCTTACCATATCTCCCTCAAAGGGGCCTTCTGATGCTTAATTAATATATGCTTGCAAACCTCTATTACGTTGTTAAACAGAAGGCAATGTCTATGTTTTGAAACAGCATCTACATAACTACCCCTCATAGGCATCTACATAATATTTATGATTAAATAAAGTATTGTCTGCATTAATGCATTTAATAACATAAAGTCAGTTCTAGAAGAAGTTTGCCATTTGTATAATAGAAATGAATGTACGTAATGGTTTAGCTTTGGCATAAGAGAGGACAAACAGTCTTCATGGCATTAATTCATTAGATTAAAATGACTTGCTTTAGCACTTCAAGGGTTCAAAGCACAAATTTGAAGACTAGTTTTGTTAACGTGAAAAGAAAAGGTTCATGCAAAGTTAAACACTCATAAAGATATTGCTAATGTTGAAGTGATATAAATGTGGTATTAACAAATGCGAGGGTTTCTTACATCAGCCCATGATGACAAATGCAGATGTTAGTGGTGTGGCAGTAGAGGCTGAAACTTTCCACCAATATTCTGTTATGTTTTGTTGCCATGCTACAGATAGTAGCAGAGGGGCAGTCTGACAAAATGGCATCTGACATGGAAGTGTGTATGAAGCAAAGCTGTGTCACTGAATTCCTCCACATGAAAAAAATTGCACCCATTGACATTCATCAAAACTTGCTGAGCATTTATGGAGATCAAACAGTGGATGTGAGCACAGTGAGGCAGTGGGTAGCCCTGTGTTCTAATGATTCTTCCAACATCCAAATCAACTGCTTCAGAAGTGATGACCACAGCAGTGAGTCACCTCCACTGGTGTAGAATTTGATGAGCGCAGCATGCAGCTCTTGTTCATCACTGGTGAAAATGCATAGCTACTAGTGATGACTATGTTGAAAAATGCTGTTTCCTAGTGGAGAATTTGCTCTATGAAACTATGTTATTATGCACTTTGTAACTGTTGTAGCTTCCATGGAAATAAATATGAAAAATCAGAGAACAAATGTACAATTAGATATCTTAAATAGATTATGTGACATATAACTACACATATCTCACAAACAAACAAATACCTTGGATTAACTAACAAGGATAAATTGAGTTTTTGTCTTGGAGCTGTTTCTTCAGATATATAATTACTGTTATTTAGTTAGTTTCTACAAGCCTAAGGAGTCTGTTAATACAGTAATAATTAGCTAGGGATTTTTAGGGAGTTGATCTATGAGTAAAAAATTCTAATCTTATTTGTTGTCTTTTTCTAATGTTCAATTTTATCTTCAAAATATAAAGAATGAGTGACTTGCTTACAGAAATTTTGTATTTCCAAATGTTAAATTTGGGAGAAGTTACTGTTCTTCTCATTTGAAATATAAATATATTACATAAATGCTCTCTCTCTTTTTTTTTTTTTTCAAAGAAGAAATAATATCTTTCTTTGCTGTAAAATTGAAAAAAGTGAAGGGACAATAATATTTGAAAAATCAGAAATAATGATTGTTGCTCCTACTACTGCTAATTTAACTTTGTTCTATCTTTGTTTCTTGCTTTATATAAAAGCTGAAATACATTTATGTTCATTGTTTTATAAGAAATGAGCTGCTTTAATTGTACTAATAACACTGTAGAAATCAGTTGCTTCATTAAACAGTATATGGGTATAGTAGGGCTCTAGGAACTCAGTCTGCCATCAATATTCCCCCTCCAAAAGTCAATGGCAATGGAAATGGAAAAACTAAAACATGAGCTGTTTTTTCTGTTGATCGTATCAGGAAGAGGAAGAGCCACTTATTGTTTAGGAAGAATCAGTGCAGGTCATTTTTGCTTATTCCTAAGAATACATGGTCAGCTTTTGAAGTCAGGCAGTAGAAGATGTACAGAATGACATTAACTGCTTGACTTCATGTTAGTCTCTGATTCAAGCATGACTTCTGAAATATTCATCAAAATCTCTGTTAGAGCCCAATAGATGCAAATATATTTGCAACCTGCTTTTAGAATGAACAAATTCAGTAAAGTAGATGGATTTGCAGACAATTGCTGAAGTCCAAATGTATCACTAGTGTCATAACACATCAACATGCTCTGGTGATGCTGACTGTCAAAGAATAGATGTGACTCCATGGGAAAAGGTGGCACTTCATCTGTAATACAGTTTCAGTACTGAATGCTGAAAATGCACAAGGAGTGCAAAATTCTTCAGGGGACTTAACAGCTCTTGTGTACCCTACCTAATTTATTCCAAAGGCTGGCTATACAGGGAAAGTAAATGCTATTGAGTAGACATGCTTCATATAGCAAGTTAATTCAGGGGATGGGCTAATGTGTCTACATGTGGCATGCTGCCTTTTGTTTCCTGTCAGTTCCTGGAGAGAACTGAGAGCTAATATAGTTATTCATCCCTCCTGAAATGGCAGTCCAAATTGGCCTTATGTATGCAAAGCTCTTGCTCTCCTCTTTCATCTCCAATTCATGCACAGACAATGTCTGCAGTCTTATCTGCAGTGGAGAAAAAAAAAAACAAACTGTATTTTGTATGATCTGACATTTATTTAAGAACCTAGATGTTACAATGACAGTTTCCCCATCAGGGAAGCAGCACAATAGATTTCAGCACATTGAGTATACATTCCTGTTTCTGCTGAGTCTTTGGTAAGATACCTATTAAAACTGCATTGGACTAATAGAGATATTGCTAGGCGTGTGTAAGATTCAAATGGATTGATATTTAATTGGCTGAGACAGCCTGCCACCCATGTTATTTTACTGAAAGAATGAAAGATAAAATATCATTCCCACTGCAGATTCATTTCCCAAGATAGTACATGACTAACATAAAGCCTTTTCAGTCCTGTTTTAAAAGCGTTAGCGACACAGAATAATAACACAGAAGTGTTGTGTGTATATGGCCAGGACAAAAAACTTTGCTCATTTATAATGAAATACTCAGCAAATGACTATCCATCTTATAAGCGTGTTCAGAATAAACAAAAACCAACCAAACAAACCAAAACCAAGAAATACATAAACAGAGCAAATGTTACTTCAAGAATAAGTGGAAATGAATTTCCCTAATTCATGGGAGAATCTGAATTGCCTCACTTGTTCCTCAAGAACAGCTATGCTACATAATGCCCAGTTTTCCACAACAGTAATATTTTGTTGTATTTATGATGTTAGCACTGCATATGTATCTAACAAACAAAGATTAAACATCATTTATGTTTTATTTTCTTTTATTTTACCTAACTTTTATTTTACCTAACTGCACTTAGACATACAGATAAAGTATTACAAATCCACTTCTAATTTTCCAGCAGTTCTCAAGCATTATTTTTATAATAATAAGCAAGACTTTCTAGATGCCACTGACATAGTATGTAGGCAGAAAATGGAACATCTTTATTACTTCTTCAGATATGTTGTCTTCTCTACATGTGCTCTTCTACTTCCCATTTTTTTAATGGGATTTCCTCATGCCAATTCACATGAGGACAAATATTTATCTAATATACATTATCCTATGGTCAAGGGTGTTCAGAGGGCCACAAGCTTTAGGATGAATTATTCTGAAGGGCTTTTAGCACATAAGGATATACAGCAGTGTATCTTTCATGTTTAAACATACATGTTTTGACAACTTCTTTTTAAATGTGTCAAAAAATCCTGAGGAGGTACAGTGGCAAACTGAAAGTGAAGAAAAAAAAAAAAGGTTTTAACAAAAAATTAGTTCACAAAAATGCCAGACATGAAAGGAAAAAAATGGCATTCATACACATCTTTCTCAACGTAGTATTACTTACCACATCTTTCTTCCATAAATAGTCAATGAAATAAATCAAAGCACTGACGTGGAAAACAGTAAAGATTGTCTATATTATATATAATTACTTTTACTACTAATGATAATAATTCTTTTGTTTCCAGAATCTTAGATTATATGACTCTAAGAAATAACACTCATTCTCATTATTCTGGAGGCAATTCTGCAGCTGCAGAATTTCCTCTACCTTAGCAAAATAGTACAACTTAGATTTGCCTGACAACCTAAGAATAAAATTGAAGGCAGCTTTTCTGTATGAATGATCATGTGCCTAAAAACAGCACTATCTTTCTCTGTAAGAGAGATATTGTGGCACTGAATAGGAACAGAAGAAGAAAGTTTTTATCTCAAACTCTTTACAATTTCCTCTTTATAATACATGGTTGCAAACCACTAAGGAGGGAAAACTTTTCTTATTTTTAAGTAAATGGTATAAATAACATGATAATTTGCTAGTAGCACTGTTACAGAAAAACTAAATACTAATATGTTAAATGTAGTCTAATCAGATTTGCCTAAAGGAACAGGTGATTGCTATCTAATTTATAGTTGCATGATGAGAAGGAGAAATCCACCATAACCAAAACAAAGCCTCACAAATAAATTTGTAATTACTTTTTTGGCCAACATAGTGTATAGATACTTACAGATACATTTTCTACTTTCCATCAAGAGTCAAAAATTTTTAACTGCAAGACTCTTTAACTAGTGATACAAGGCAGCTCTCTCTAATCAATCTTTATTCTAGCTGTTGTTAAAATCCAAATTTAAATATTTATTTCTTTCTAAATTAGGTAAAATTTATTGAAATAAACTGTGCTCCTCTGAGTAAATACTTGTGATTTTTTCTAAACTTTATATAATTAAATCTATTGTTTTGTGGACATTCTTGTAAATCTGCTCCTGAACATTACAAAAACCAAAACACATTTTAAAATGCATCCTATGTTCTGGAAATATTTTTAGTCCTTGTATTTTACCAGAAAACATTTCTCAGCATTTTAACATACAAAAATAACAAAGCTTCTAAATTTCTGTAGGGAAGTACACCCATAGTTGCTAGTCTGTTTACATTTCGAATTGTTCTTCAAGTCAGACTATGTCAGTGGTGTTGTTTCATTTTTCTGGAACTCAGGAGTTTTTTCGTTATATTATTATGAACTAAATTCAAATTATAGTTTCTTAAAAAACTACCAATAACTGATTCTTTTTTTTTAAATAGTCTTTTCAATGTTATTCTGCAAGTCACATACAATCAGTTATTTCTGTGAATGAACCTGAGAGTAAACTTTACTTGAATCACTATTTAGAATGCACATAAATGATTTCACAGAAAGAACTTTGCTGTAAAACTCTGCTATTAAGACTAGACTTGCATTAATGTAGAAATATAAAAACTATATGCACAAACTGAATTGATTTCTAGGAATGTAAAACTATCAAGGAGCAGAGAAAAGCACATTGTCATGGTTTGATGAGCCCACGCAGCAGGCGTCTTGAAATTCAACATGATTTTCAGGTCTACACCTAGGCAAAGACAAAAATTCAACAATATAATGTTAATGAGGCTTGTAGATCAGTTAGGCAAAGCAATTCTGAATAGTGATGAGTGCTTAGTTCTCTAAATTCAGACTATAGCTCTATTGCTGAGAACTTCAACTTTTAGAAAAGTTCCAGAATCATGATGTTTCTAAAGCAGTATGCCTTGCTATTATTGCTCCTGGAGAATCATAGGATTAAATATTTGCATGCAAATATATACACACAAATTTTGAATTAATCATTTTAAACATTGGCAGCAGTCACAATTAAGCATTGTCCATTGAATTCAAATGTTCAGACTTGTTTCCAGTTCCTCTCTGAATTCAATAAGCAGTGTGAGGAATTTTGGTGTGAAATCCTGCAATCTCAAGTTGCATTAGAATTTTGCATTTTAAGTTTTCTCTATTTTAATTGACTCTTTACTTATCTGCTATAGTGCTTCAAGGGAATGGCATTATGATTTTTGTTATCATTTCATTCCTCTGTAAAAGATCTCCAACCAGAATTTACACAATTCAAGGTATTCTGGCTTTGTCACTAATCTGTAGCAAGGTTTGCCACATCATGAAAAACAAAAGTGGCCCTGAGAGACTAGTCCAAAGTAAAGAATAGGATCATGAGATGCTAAATGAAAATCTCCTCTGAGGTAATCAAATACATATAATAAGCCAAGAAATTGGATCCTATTTTGGTAAGACTGAAAGTTGGAAATACTTCTATTAGAAAGCGTAAATTTAGAAGATATCTGACATTTTTCAGATTTTTACAGTCAATGAAAAAATTCAGTTTTTCTTCTTCCAATTTAGAGAATAAATCTTTTCCGGAAAATCAGATTTTCCCACAGGAAAATTCCAGTTTTAAACCAACATCCTTAAAAGACAAATAAATTCAAAATCCACATTAATAGAGAAGCACTCTCCAAGTGTTCTGGTAAAAAAAAAAAAAAAAGAGAGAGAAAAAAAAAAGAAAAAAAACACCTTTATTTGGCAGTAAGTATATTTTCAGCCTTAAGGTTTAAAATGTCTCTTTTAACTTAAGAGATTTGTAAGTGAGGTGTGATCAGTAGAATATTTTCCCCAGCAAATTATTTACTGTTCACAGTAATCACACAAGTATACGCTGGACATAAAAAAGGTCATTGACAATTGAGAATAAGATATTTGAGCAGCTATAGTTTGAATATATTGCCTCATAAGTATAGTTTAAAATAATGTCTTAGAAGATAAATCTAAGATGTTTTTTAGCTTTAGAAAAATTGAACTCAAAGTAGCAAAGTTGCAATACACATGATTTCACTTGAACTATGTGTGCTGGATGACCACTCATGCCATTTTACCCAAAACCTCAGCCATCAGTGCCAATAGACACTGAATTTCTCTAATGGTTGGACTAATGTTCCCAGTAAATTCTGGCTCTCTATCTCCCACAGTCCCAACCAGCCATGGCATTAGAGTGTAAATATTCCAGCAATGATCTGAGTCAATCAGTATCTACTCAGAAAAGAAGAAAACAGTACTGTTTCAGATCCTTCCTGAAGCAAGCAGAGTGCAGCAACAGTGTGACTTTGATTACAACACTGATGTCTTGATTGCAAGCTTTTACTTGAAAGAAAAATAGAAACACAAAAGGCATGTTCCTTTGAATTGTGCATAGAATCTGGATGGAGATTCAGTTTACTCATTCTGAAAAAAAAAAAAAAAAGTATTTCCACTCTAATCTGTCCATAAGAGTAAGATTGAACAAAACATAACAAACCTGAACCAGCATAAGCATCCAGTACACAAACTAGGCACTTCAAACACTGAGAAAGTCTTTATAAGCATAAAAATAGTGATTTTGCAGTGATAATTCAGAAAGGTAGCCAGGACAAATGATAAATCAATCCTAGATTTGTCTGTCTCTACCTAAATCTCTTTGTCCTTAACTTAATAAGAGTCTTCTTCAAAGTTTTCTGGCCTATGCTACATAGCTTTGTAACTGTTTGGCCAAGCATGTGGGTTGCTTCCAGGTCAACAGTGGACAGCCTGTTCATATCACCCACCAAGAACACAGCAGAGGGAGTCTCAAGTCAAGCAGCCTCTGGTAAAGGGGGCTGGTCCTCTGGAAGCATTCACACATGCCAAACTTGAGAAGTGTTAAGTGTCTCATACAGGCCTGCAGGGTCAGTGGGAAACACTGACAGCCATGCAATCCATTTCCAGATATCCATATGGTTGGGCTCCTTGAGTGCACACTGGGCTAGGATCAGAGAGGTGACTTCAGAGATTATGAATGCTGGAAGGGTGCTAAGTGCACCTACAAGCTCTGCAACCTCCTCTTCCTCCAGGAGACTCCATTGCTGGTGCAGAAGGTCAGCTCTGACTGCTGGCTTGGCTTTTCAAGGATTCTGGTGACACGGAGGTTCACAGTGAGTGCAACTAAAAGTTTGTTAAGTATTTTAAGGGATACAGACCCATTTCTGCATGTTACAAACTAATACAACTATGCATGCAGTGTGATAAAAACATGCTGTCACTTTTCATTACTGAAATTACAGTTATTGGCACTTGGGCAGATTAATAAGGACATTTTCTCTTTTCATGCTAATTTTTATTAAGAAAAATAAGATGGCAGGTATTTCTCAAAATATTAATGCTTCACTAGATAATAGTCGAAACAAAGTTTATAAAGACTTTTCCTATTATCTTTTTAATTACATGCTTACAATTCGCTGCATATCCCAGCAGTTAAATTTAGTACTATACATCAAGCAAGAAAGAAAAAAAAGAAGTCAATTTTAATGAAAATCACATAAAGGAAAATCGTAAAACTATTACTACTTTACATAAATAAAATTCAATTAACTAAGTTCTTGAAAACAGCATTTCATATAAAATTACATTTTTATTAATAGCTTTTATTTTGTTTCTTTCCAAGTATCATCCAAAAAGAATTTGGGGAAACTGATAGAGAATTTCATTGCACAGTTTGGAGAACAGATGTCTGTTAATATTTTACAGTAAAAACAAGAAAAAATCTCATGTAAGACTCATGGAAAGATGATACCAACCAATACAGAATATTATATAATATCACAGAAAAAAAAATAGGCTAACGATTTTCCAATTTGTATAACTATCTACTTTAAAGAAAATTATGTCATCGTGCAACTGAAAACAATTGTAAGGTCCAACCCAAAAGCTTTCTCTCACAGCAGTCATAAATCTCTACTCGGAACTCAGACTGCATCCCATTAGTTCAGTTCTGTTCTGTCCCACATATCTCCAAAGTATAGCTAGCCCTGCACCCTAAAGGCAGGCAGGTCTCCATCAGGAGCCAAAAACATTGGTTTTTCCTCCCCTGTTTATGTGGAGACTTCAGATTTACCAAACAGTAAAGACAGTGGTGAAGTGTAAGTTATTGTAGTCCAAAATTTGACTGCAATGCCGTTACTTCTACATAACTAGAGTACATATTTATTTTCACATCTCATTTGAAAACATATTTCCCTCTATTGTAATTTGTTAAATCTTGTGTTGCTGCATAGGGGGAGAATAATGCAAAGATATCACACAAAATAGAGCTGTTTAAGCTGTTAGAGCTTTTGTGATTCAGATATCAGGTTTGGTTTCTTTACTGATAAATTCTTCATTCTTTTCCTTTTTCAGGGGAATTTAATCTTTTGTAGTGCTGCTGTAACATTCTGTTCATGTAGAAATGAGGTAACATTAAGATGTTTAGTAATGACTTGCTTCATTTTTATCAAAGAATACTAATGACTAATCAACTGGTTGAAGTGTGTCTACTAGAACAGCAGTTTCAGAAAAATAATGGAATGCCTTTCTTGTAAAAGTCTAATTCCATTCTCCAGTGTTTTATCTCACTGATATTTGTGTTACTTCATTGAACAAACATAGACTTTGTTCATTTTTCTTTATCAAAACTCTGATTTAGCCCAGTATATCTATTCACAAATATCTTTTTATTTAAGCATGCTGTTTGCCAACAGTTACTGGGACTTAAATATGAGCTTAAACTACTCTATTGAACTGAGACATACACTTCACGCAAGGTAGAAAGATAAGTGTGGGAAAAGATTTGGAGAGATGGAAAAAAAAAAAGTGAGCAATGGCTCCTGATTAAGGACATCAGTATCAAAGACATTAATAAACTTTGCAGGTTTTTTCAGCTGAAAAAGAAAACTTCACAGTTTTTCCAAGCATGTCATTAAAATATTTCTCAGTTCTGTAGTGCATGACCACAACAAATTTCCCACTGGATACTTTTTTTTCTTCTAGCTCCTTCCATTCTGTGGATGTGCTAAGAGAACCTATTCACAGCTTTCAACCAGATCTGCAGCAGTTGTTTCTTATCAAGATTCAACCACTCATTGCATATGGAGAAATATGTGGTTTCTCTTTCAATGAGAATTTCAGGATTAAAAATATATATATTTCTGGAAATTGACGAAGCCAAAGCTTTTTGATGTAGGAGACAGAACACCAAGCTGCTCATCACAGAATTAGTAGTTGTTGGTAAGAGACTAGCTTTGTGTAGTCTACATCAAGGACATGAACATTGATGATACTCTCTCTAGCTGGCCTGAGATCAAGATGCTAGCATGACTGCCACAGTCAGATCTCTTATTAATTTTGCAAAAGTTTGAGAAAGCATTCTGAACCTGAAACAAAAAACCAGTCCTGATTTGTCATCCTACATCCTAGTTTCCTATGTCATACTCTAGTATTGTGTTACTGGATACACTATCAAGTTTTGTATGTGACGAGAAATCCTATGCATCCATTACAAAATCTGCATATGATGACATGAAAAGAACTCCTTTTATTTTTTTTTTTAATTTATTCACCTGAAAACTCCCACTTAGCAATATAAACAGCACTAAACACATCCCGTGCATCTGACATCTCCTGCTGGAAAACACAACCAGTGCCAATAGCATGTGGATATCACATAGGATAAACAATAGATCTGTCACTTCTTTATACAGTCATGTGAAAATATGCATTTTACATTTCTTAGAAATGTTAAAGATTTTCTGAAAGTGACATTTTCCATAGAAGCTCTTATTTTCTCAGGAGCTTTTTAGAAACCCCATAGTTGTTGGCTCTCAATGCTAGAGAAACTATTACTGGCAGAGTCTTGAATGTCTCTAATTTCATTCTGTTTTGTCTTCCTTCCAGAAAACATTAATTAAGAACATTATTCTGAAGCACTAGTGTCTGCAAACACCCATGAAAATTCATTAAAATGACTCAGCCTTGGAAAACAAATCTATTTATTTTTAAACAAAGAAACACTAGGCCTTCATGACTGCAGAAAATTAGTAGGTTTAGCACAATCTGTTCAAGTTTGTGAACTACTTCCAAGCTCTACTTGCTGCCAGTAAATCTGTGGCTTTCTCAATCTGCTGAAAGCTAAGTGCAAGTCAAACTTTTTTGCTTTTTATCCTGTGAAGCTTATAAATCACAACTTTATCGATTACTTTTGCCACTGTAGCAAGCTGAACTCCTATAACACTAGTTTTTGCTCATCTTCCTACTGAAGGCTTGCATTTCACTCTAAATAAATAAATAAATAAATGAAACACACTAACTTTTAGTGGTTGATTCATTTCCATGTAAGTAGAAAATAAGGCTAAAAGAAACCATTAGACAAACTTAGTAACAACTACCTGCAATCCGTGACAGGAACATAAGGAAAATAGATTACATCCAGAGTGCATCTCTTGTCGCTGTCTGCAGAGTCTAAAAAGAATGGATTGTTTCATTTCCTGGATTCATGGATCCCTAATGAAGTATAATTGTATCTCCGTGATGATTTCCTGTTAATTGAAGGAGAATACAGAAGAAACCAGCTTCTGAAAGGAAAGTTTTAAAATGGGCTGTTGGTGAGGTAGTAACAGATATTCTTCTCACCACCATTTCTATTATCAGTCTTGCCTTCTCAGATGATAGAAACATAGGAATAATGAGTACATAATGTTGATTTTATAATATATAAATACTAATCTGTTAATATCTTCTTCCAAACGAACAAGTCATTTTAAACACAATTGCAAATTTTAATTATCTTTCCTATGCTAGCATAAAATCAAATTCAAGATCTCATGCATTCGATCATATTTTCTACATACTCTCTCTTTCCTTTTCTTCCTGATTTCTAATCTAGTAGTTAAGGTCCTGTACTGAACCAATCAGGAAAACCACTTGTACACTGAGGACTCAGTGATTCACAGAACAGCTAGTCAGGAGAGGCACAAGCCTGTTCTGAACTGTGCTGCTCTGTGCTGCAGGTCCAGTGTGGCCCTCAGATTGCACTGTGCTGCTCAAACCCTTGATTGCAGAATGAGCTCAGCTCCCTGACACAGAGGAGCCTGAAGACAGCTTCCACTGATGCTGACTATACAGTGTGTGGCCTTGACTTCAATTAAAGTGCAACATTAAGTTCTGACTGAAACAGCGTTCAGAAATGTGGTTCTTTTCTGGTAAATTGATTATATAATAGCTCAAATAGACCACAAACTAGAAGTCTTCCTCTGTGGATAGGTTCTGCAAAACAGAAATCCTAGAATCCTGAAATAGTGGGCAGAGATATCTTTCATTACTCCATGGGAAAATCCAGCCTGGGTCCTTTCAGTGCTGCATGAATGCAAGGTTTCCAGCATCTTATATCTCAGTATATGTATTTCTCATCTTATTTTAAGCTGCTATTTATTAAGACATTTACATAAAACCTTTACTACTGAGATCCAATAAGAACTCTGTATCCTCTCTCTGTTTCTAACCCCCCCCCCTCCCTCCCTCCATAGCACAGTGCAAAGCAGGACTTCTTTTATTTCTTACTACTTTTTTCATTTCATAATAGTTAACTGCAGATACAGAAAAATAAAAAAGGTCCAGCTTTGTTTTCTGCACCTCCTTAAACATAATCTGTCACATGCCAGGATGCCTACCTGTGCAACGTGATCTAGGGAGCTAGTTTTGACAGGAGGGTTGAACTAGATGATCTCTAGAGGTCCCTTCTAGCCCCAGAAATTCTGTGGTTCTGTGAAATTAATTATTCTGGCTCTGAGACAGTACAACATAGTTTTTGGTACCAACAAGAATAAGCTGCAAAACAAAATTAGTTTAAGCAAGATTGCTTTCTTCATGACAGTGGACAGTTAGGATCTCATAAACTCACTTCAATGATTGTAGCCCAGTATCTTCTTATACTGTGGCAATTTAACCTCTTTTGATTGCACCACTGTAACCTCTGGCCTCCCTTTACACAGTTGAAGCAACATCAAATAACCATAATGTGCCTTTATATGTAATTCGAAGGAGTATTGAGTTCCCTTTACTTGGTCACACAGTATAAGCAAATCCTAGCATAAACTCAGGTCTATCCTGAAATCTCTTCTAACGGCATGCTTTGCTTCCCTCTATGGACAAAAAGTTTCCAAAATATTTTGAATAATCACAGTTTTTCCTTCACTTTCTTTTCCTTCCTGAAGACAACTAAGGAGAAATCTTGCCAAATCTTCAGTAACCACCTGAACGTGGGCTGAGCAGCCTGCTCTGGGGGTCCCTGCTGGAGTAGGGGTTGGGCCAGATAATCACAGAGATCCCTACCAACCTCAGTCATTCTGCAGTTCACAACCTTGGTAGAAATGTCTGTCCTTCCTGTTTTACCTCCCTTTTTCCAAGCTGAAGTGAAAAGCCTGGAAGACTGACTCAGCAGCTTGTAGGAAGGGTAATCTTTAGAATTCTGACATTCAGTAGTTTATCATAGTAGATCACAAATACATCTATAAAAAAATCATATTTGGTAGTTGTTAGTTTTAATTCACTCAAAAATGCAACAGTCATCCCTCTGAGAGCTACCTACTCCCAACATGTTAACATTTTCTCCCTTATCATTTCTGAGAGGCTAGATAATCTTAAGAATTTTAGGGTGACAAAATAATCTTAGGTTCTATGAGATGATCACATATTCCAGCATATGCATATGATATATTTCTTACATACAGAAATCCTAGAAGTCATTCTTGCTGACTTTCTTCAGAGAAAATGACCATAAGAAAGGATATGACCACATCTAACTCCAACCTGTCCAGCATCTGCCCTGGACTTTGAATACATCAAAGTACTATGAAAAAAAGCACCATCATTCTGTCAACTTAGAGAAAACATACACAATTACAAAACAGACACATTCTTTCAAAATCTATTTGTTATACAGATCTGCCAGATGTGTTTTTAAATTGAAATTCTTGCACTGAAAAAATATCTAGTTTATACATTGTTTTGTTATTTTGACTGTTACATTTACTTTTGCAAAAGAATGATGTTTAAGTTCTAAATACAAACTATGTATGCTGTCCAGTTTTGTTTTCTTTTTTTTTTTTTTACAATTCTTTGCCTGAATCTCTCCGACACTGTAGCAAAGTTTAACTTCACTGATTTTCAAATACTTTGGAGTTTTCCTTATTTTTGTAGAGAATTATGGAGGCGGCTCTAAAAGAATCAAATTATGTTCCAAAATCTTTTGAAGAGAACTTCAGTCTCTCCAGGCATTCACAATTCTCTTCTTCAAGCAGACAAAGCTGAAGGAAAGGTTTAATCGGGTCTGATCAAAGGATCTCTCTTCCAGTCTCCAGATTTCCCAGAAGAACTGGAATAATGAACATTAATATAGTCAGTAATGTGTGCATTTGAAAGGAAAATAAATGTAGGGTCTTTTTTTTTTTTCAGGAAATGTGTGTATAATCTGCCTTTCTAAATCTGAAAACATAATTCAACACCACTATACGTCAAATAACTTAGTGTTTCTCTAAGCCATTAGAATTTCATTAAAATGCCACATTTAGAAAAAATACAATGCAGAGATGGAAAATAATAGATGTAGACATCATAGCAGGTCATGAAAGTAAAAATTAGAACAGCCACTGATGGCAAAGTAAGTATCATAGTTGTGGGGTTTTTTTTATATATATAGCTGGTAATTTGTACATTTCTATCTTTGTTGCCTCAAGATATTTTAGCTTCAATGAATATGATTTTCTCTTCATTGGATTCTGATTCTTTGGTTAAGATTCTACCACAGGAACCCCAGAGCCCCACTGAATTAAAAGTTCTTGGGCTTCACAACTCTGCTCTACATTATTAGTTCAAAGAGCTGGTACCTTTATTGCTACTAAGTAATACAAAGCAATTCCATTAATCTCAAGGCAAAAATCACCTCTAAGCATTATAGTGGTTGGAATAGTTACTTTTGAGTAGATTTATTAGAGAGCTGAAATTTTCATGTAAAGGATCCAGAAATGTCTGAAGAAATGTTGCTGAAGTGTCCCAACTGCATGTTTAATACATTTATTAATACAATCAAAAACTGACAACTTACTATTCAAGTTCCTTGTTCAAATGATTGTTGTAAAGCCAAGCTTTCACTGCAGTGCTAACCTCACAGCTAAACTCAAACTCCATTTGTTTCTCTTCAGTCTTGTAATGTTATCAATTCCCCTTTGTATCACTGGCAATTATTTGCACTGAGGTATCAATTTTCAAAGGGCTCTTTAGTAGATAGATTCCCTTTTGTAGCAATATCTCTACGGAAATGTGTGGAAGATGCTTCCACGTTTAGCCATCTGATTTCAGAAGTATCTTAACCTGAGAGAATCAGAAACTTTATTTTATGTCACTGAAGACTTCAGATACTTAAGAAGTGTTGAAAATTTGTTTCAAGGAAAATCTCAAAACTTTATTTACGAAAACTGGTAATTATTTTAATACCATATATTGGCAGTTGTATCTTAGTGAGATTAACTGGTATCTGTTTGCCTGTGGGAAACACTACAAATAAAAAAATAAGCCAAGCTTTGAAAATGGACTATAGTGTCCATGTTACATTGATCTTCATTTTACACATAAAGATGTGTGCCCTAGTAAGCTGTTTGGGATTTTTAGAACTCCTATCGAAAATACTAAGTAATTTCAGCTCCCCAGAATGATTGTCAAAGACATCATATTTGCTAAACTGGTAGGGCTTACTTTAAAGCTTGATATTTTCCTGTGAACAGAATATTTATTTATTTATTTCAAGCCTTTACTCTGGCTAGTTCTTATTATTATGTAAGCAACATCACGAATGGCAACAAATTTCTTGTGGTAAGGAAAAAGTAGATGAAGATCGAACATACTTGCATGAGCGAAGCTGTCATCCAAAACAGACCTAATCAGTAGGGCTCCAGTCACACTGTCTCTCTGACTCAATCATTTTAAATCTGTGACATAAGTATTTCCTCTGTTCATTGTTTAATATTGTTTTCCTAAGTCATATCTCAGTTGTGAGGTT
The DNA here is from genome assembly GCF_038088225.1 of Cyrtonyx montezumae. NCBI lineage: Eukaryota > Metazoa > Chordata > Aves > Galliformes > Odontophoridae > Cyrtonyx > Cyrtonyx montezumae. The sequence continues at coordinate 133,419,471 of NW_027072034.1, read as the reverse complement.
TTTTGTTTGCTTTAATTTCATTTTCTTATATTTAAAAGTTACAAGGTTTTTTGTGTCTGTTTTGGGAGCTTTTGGTTTGTTGGTTTTTTTTGCATTTGAGATACTCTGCAGGTTATATGGAATAACTTCATCTACTAAGCCAGAGAATTTCACCACTCAACCAAGACACTTACAGCTTTTTAATTAGAGGGAGGGTTTTCCTATCATTTCTTTATCACAACAGAAAACTACTGGAAATTTTAATGAAATATTCTATATTTCCTACCTTTTCCTGCCAAAAACATCGTGTCCTACTTAGGTTAAGATTTCAGCCTTTCTAATAATAGAGATGTCCCTGGCTATGAACTTGTTCAAAAATGCTGTGAATGCTATTTTTGTGAGCAAATATATCACTGTATTGGACTGGAAGCCTGGAGGCTCATTGTTTCCGAAGAATTATTCAGTGTCTTCAATTTACTTTGTGATGGAGTGAGGAGAGAGATGAAGATGATATTCCCATCTCTTTAAGTGGGAGGACTCAAGGGGCACACAGCCACCTGACGGATACCATGTGACCTGTAAGGTCACCTGCAAGGAAAAATTGGAAGGGAGATTATCTGTTGTGTAGCAAAGTGCAGTTATCAGTGAAATGTGGGTGAAGGCAGTCAAATATGGTAACATATGGAAATGCTAGCTACTTTCTCATGATTTTTTCATGAAAATAATCTGCAAATATTCTCAATTTGCTGCTGCTACCTGAAATAGCATTTCCGCTTTCAGGTCAGAGATATAAAGTGTAGGGAAAAAAGGACAGGATAACTTTATTCTCCCTGTTATATTACCTACACTATACACATGGCATCCTCATGGACACTTGACCTGTACTGTCACTGAAAATAACCAGGACAAGCTACAGGACAAAAAAGACACGCAGCAGAGTATAAACTCCAACACACACTGAAATGAGCAAGTTACTTCTGGGGAAGTAGCACATCTCTACCCAATATTTGGCTAGATTAGTAAACTTATCTGCTGGTGATCTATTATACCCCATAAGAAGTATTTAATTACATTATATACAAAAGTGGCATTTTTCAGCTATGTTATATACTGGGAAAATGTATTTTATATACTGTACAGTATAAGCTAATTCCCATTTGCTCTCAACTTTTTAGCAGTTCAAATGTATATAAAATATTTACAGTTGTAACTAATACTTCAAGAAAGATTTCTGCAGCTGATTCTTATTAATTGTGACCAATTTCTATATTTAGTTTAATTTATACTGCAGCTGACTTTTCTAGTGATTCTCTAAATTAATAATAAATGTTAAACTTGCTAGATTTCTTAAAGATTGTTTCTTGATGTTTCAGCTATGAATACTTAATTTTGTTTGCAATTAAATTAGCATGAAAGACTTTCTAATTTCAACCATCTTGCTCTCTGAATCATATAATGGTATGTTTTCAGTAGAAATATTAGACTATAAAACACTGAAAGCTTTGGGCTGTATTAAGTCCAGAACCTAAACGTTCTTTCAAACCAAGAAATCCTGTTTTATTTGATGTAAATCAGATGATACATCTCAATAGCAGATGAGAGAGAAAAGATTTGGTATCAATTCTCTGAGGCAAAAGCCCATCAGACAGTCACAAGAGTACATATATTTCTACTGTGTGACTTCCTACATTTACTGAAGAAGGAAATTTTCAGTAGATAAATCCCAATAAAGATGATCTCTCAGTGCCCTTATTCTCTGTGGGAAACTATCCACAAACAAAAATATTTAATTATGAATATTCTGACTATATATTGAGCAAATGAGGTAAAAACACAGGATTCTTGATTATCACAGCTGGCAGTATTATTCTTCCCTTTTTCCAGTTTACCAGTTCTTTTGATTATTCCTTTTAAAAAAATCAAGAATATATATATATATTCCTGACAGAAAATAATCTACTAAGCAAGGAAATTAGTTGTTTACAAACACAGCTGAAAAATCCATAAAAACAAAGATTCTTTTAGATGAAATTAAAGGGTTGGTTTTTATTTTGAAGAAAAACAAGTGAATCAGTGTGGCTGAACTGTCAAGCATTAATTGTTGCAAAAGTCTAATGACAAAGGGGGAGAAGTGCCAAAAATTCACATGATTTATTATCTTCCTACACTTCAGTTTCTAGCAAATGTATAATCCCAGAGAGATTCTCAACCACTTCCTGACAGCCTCTCAGCAATGAATTAATACACAAGGTAATAGAAAATTTAATGTAGAGTATCAGAACTGATTAATGGAAGTCATGTCAGCTGTCAGTCCTTTGCAAACTAATTAGACAAAGCACTCAAGAAATCTTGGTGATGCATATTAAGACTGTCTGAAAATTTAAAGAGGATCATAAAAAATAACAGTAGATGATGAAAACATACTTGGAAAGTGTTCTTTTGATGCTTACTGTGTATTTATTTGACCAATTGATTTCTGCAAATAAACCAGGACATGAGTCCTCAGAAATAAATGGAATGAATTTTATATTTGAGTTTTCTGATCTCTGCAGTAAATTTTTACATCCAGGTGCCTGTTTGTTTCTTTAATAGAGCATTAAAACACTACTGAAATAATAAAGCCCAAACAATTCTAGGTAAAAATAATGTCATCTACTGTTTAAGAACTGACATCAGGAAAAAACAGTAAATTTATCATATGCTGACACTACTGAAGGCTGAATTATTCTGTCTTGAATTAACCCCCTTTAAACATGGTCAAAATTGAACCTTCTAGCCATTGGTGTGTCCTTGGCCCCAAAACACATTGGAGATTAAGTGAGTGAACAGAGTATGCTGAAGGAGGTAAATGCTTCATAAAGGCAACATAGACCATCCTGAACACTCTGAAATCCCCTAAATGCAGAAATACCTAATGCTGGAGTTGTTTGTTTGTTTCCTGATGCATTTCCTATAAAGCATTAAGGAATCTTTTCCATTGTGGAAGATTCTGGGCACAATACAGAACTTTCATGAGCATTATTTTGACAAAAATACACGGACTCAGTTCTGCACTACCATCTCTTGAACAGGACAAGCTATTAAGGTAGTACCAAGTACTTCCAGAGAGTGACAGCGTTTGTACTGTAGAACAGTATCATCTCGATGTGCCTTCTCTAGGGAAAGAATATACAAGGGGAAGCATGGAACATTAAACCTCAGCGCAGCTCCTAGCTATGAGCCAAACTGACATAAGCATTCTCCATATAGTCTATATATACTTATTTTTAAACTATATTCTGTACATAATCCTCCATGGGACCCTGTATCTTATAAGGCAGAGGACACTGCTGCCACTGACTAGTTTTTGGATCACTCAAGAAAGCTCACAATTCAGTAATAAAAGAATAGCTCAACCCCTCTCTGAGAATAAGGTCTCGCTGGAAAGCCTAAAGGAGGAAGTCACCAGACAGAAATGCTTTCCTTTTGGTGGCCAGCCCTTAAATGAGGTTAGGAAAGGGTAGACATTGGGTCCACCCTTTTCAGTCACACAGGTGAACTGCTCACACCTGTGCTCCTAGCGCTGGCTACACCCCTTCACCAGGTGCTCAGGCCATGATCTAATGGTTCCCATGCAGGCCTTTATTGCAGTAAAAGAAAACAAAAGCCAAATTTAGTAGATCCAGACATTATATAGCATTTTTCATGCTTTTATTTCCTAATGAAGCACAGCTGAAGCTCATGGGTGTTTTGAGCTAGTCAAGCCACTGCTTGACAGTCTGTTTATTTGCCTGATATTCGCACTTCCCTGATTTGGCTCAGCTCAGCCCTTGAACAGCCAAATCCATAACTTTACTACTATTCCTACAGAATATTTCCAGGATTTATTGTAGTCCATTTCCAGTCCTTGTTCATCAATCATATTCCAAATGAGACAATGCAGCCAGTATATGTGAAACTACACACGCTCCTGAAGCCCTTAGAGGCAGTGCAGGACCACACCTCACACCCAGGTTCCAAAGTAAATATGCTTGTCAGGTATGTCAAGCCTCATTTCTGCCTAACCATCTCTAGAGTCTACATTTTATTTTGCACATTTGGGAAAACTTTGAACATAGAGGTTGGACCTCAGTGAATGAGTGAAAAATTCTCTTGTAGCTGATCTTGTCACACCTTTAATTCCCAGATTTCAGTACACTGTTTCTTCTTTTATTACTTCTTTAAAAGGCCACTGTACCACCTTCAAAGCTATAGTTTATGAGTTCAGCTCCAAATTCTTCAGTTTCAGGATACCATAATTACTGGATATTCCACACTAGAAGAAAAGAAATGCTCTGGTTACAAGTTTATTTTTCTCAGATTTTCAAGAGAATTTCTCCCGTGAAAGGAGATTTTCAGGGGGAAATTTCCATGAGGGTTACTTTGGGGACGTATTTTATCTGTCTATAGACATTTCAGTCCATAAAGACTGGCACTGACAGATCAGATGTCTACTGTTCCTGGTATCTACATGTTTGAAAAAGACAGGCAGGTGTCATTTGGGCCCATTTTCTTTGATCATGGTCTATATGAGAGAAGGGAAGAACATCCTAGAGAGTAAAGATTGGAGAAAACTACCAGAATTACATCCATGACGTTTGATGTATTACATTCTCAGGAAGTAACACAGTTTCAGATCTATCTACCCACATAAAATTAGGGATCAACATCCAAGCCAATCAGTGCCATATCCATTGGAGCTGCTATGCTTCATTCCAATAATAAACTGCTGATAGATACATGTCCTTAACTGAGTACAGCAAAGGGAAGCAGGCTTGATGCAAGTAAGATGGTCACAGCTGAATGTTAGGAGCCACTAAAGGGCCTCAGAAATCTTGTTATGGACAAGACATCCTGTGGGCCACGACACATGTATGTAACCAGAGCTCTCTGAGGGCACCCATAACCCTCAGAGATCAAATAACTTAACAGGTGGCTAAGAGCCATTGAAAGGCTTAGGCCTATGGTAAATTTAAACTTAATTCATCTCCATAAACTTTGTTTCTAATTCCTCACATCTTTATGGCAACTAATATCTAATTCTAGCCAAAACGCATCCTAAATAAAAATTGCCTATCATGGTCACAAATATGTAAACTGAAAATAATTAACACAAATAACAGAGCAGCCATTAGCCATAGTCACATCTGCTGATGGATCATTCCTCACTAATTTTAAATATAGAAGTACTTGAGGGTTACAGGCAGGCTGTGCTCTGTCACCGCAGCTGTCACATTTTGCCAGCACCACCTGACCCCTTCCTGGCTCTCCTTGACTGTCCTTTGGAAAAAAAGTGACTGATCAAAAGGGTGCAAAGCAGGGTACAGACAGCTTAGACATCTTTACTGCTTTATGATTGATTGGCACTGAGTTTCCTGGAGAAGAATCAGACTCATGCTTGGAGGAGAATCCTGCTGGTAACAGTCATATGGCATGCACACATCCTGGGTCTTTCTGGCCCAAGGTACTCTGAGAAAACACCATGCTTTTGAGCCACAAGGGCCAATTTGCAGCCCCACAGCTCTTATCAGGAAAATCTGAGCACAAAAGATGAAATGTTCTTGTCCCTTTGCACAAGGAACCTGCTGTCATCACAGCAGTATTTTACATGCCCACCACTGGCAGAGGTAGCAGGACGATGGGTATAAGACTACAGTAGGCCAAACTACCCTTGCTCATCCAGGCACATTATACTTCTTATGTAGCACATTAGATGCTCTCAGGGTAATTATGTCAGTGAAACTAAGCAAACACTTCACAGCAGAATGAACTCACCCAAGCAATCTATAAAGGATTAGGCAGTTGCCAGCAGATGAACATTTCTCACAGAATAATCATTCTGTCCCTAATCCTCAGCACTGCAGCTTAGGGAAAACCCACAAAACCTTCCAAAACTGAGTATGGGAGCTAAACTTTGTAGATCTCCTGGATGCAAAAAAAAGGACTTAGCAGAGCAAGCAGCTATACAGCATATTTTGTGAACCCTTCCCCAGTAACACGGTCAACAGCCTGATGTCAGTCTCCCTTTCAAAGATACAAATATAATCTCTCTCTTTTTCTTTCTTTCCAAGACAATCTACCTGCTACACAATCCAATTCCAAAGAGTTGTTCTTAAACAGTATTTAAAGTTTTATTTCAGATCTGAAGGATGCCCAGATGTGTCTCATTTATCCACCCAAGAAAATAAATTGGCCTCTACCTACAACCCAAAGCTATTGTTGAGAGCCCATTATTTATTCTATTAATAACATTTTAACATACTTTTAATTAAATATAGGAATTGATAACAATGAGAAAGCAATAGAATGAGGACTACTGCACTTTTATCTGCTTACAGCTATTGCAAGATGAAAATAAAATTCAGATTGTCTCTTCAGAAGAAGCAGGAACATTTACTATCAAAAATATTTTCTGAAGCCACAGTGTCCAGACGCAAATGAGCTCTGTAGGCATTTCATTCCTTCCTAGGCTGGATACTTGTAATTATTTCACCTTACACTGACTTGATAGTAGACTGCTATCTTGAAGTAATCTGTTGGAGAATTCAGTACCAATTTCTTCTTCTCTGTTGCAGTGTTGGAAAAATTTCCACCCTAACTATTTCAAAGGAAAATTGGATTGTAACTAAATACTTTCAAAAAAAAAAAAATGGTGAGGAAAGGGCTGTCTGCCTTGCAAAATGTCAGCTTCTAGAAAAAGCTCTTGTGATTTTCCAGGAAAATACTTTCCAAACAAGAAGTGATAAATATTCAGCATGTCGTGCAATCTATATTTTTCTTCACGAAGGTTTGAAATTTCTTTGGGTTAAATATTTCAAGCTGTTCTGTTTCTGATCTTGGCCATTTATGAACTTATATCATGCTCTGAAGGAATACCTAACAAGTAGTGTACTGAGGTAATTTTAAAGTATCTGTACAAGCCAGTGAAAGGGCATAAATACCTTTTACACAGCTGACCTGTAAAAAATTAGCATGTTACAAACTGCAGATGCATTTGGCAGCATGAACCTCAGTCAATATAAAAAACTGGAGTGTGCCTAATGAGCTGTATGAGAGTAAGACTTGAGGGGGTATGTTAACTAACACAACATCAGCTATGACTCTGCAGTAGGGGCTGACAGGGATGAGCCTGTGGTTCGTGACCAGCTGACTGCTGCCCTGCTGACTGCTGCAGGCAGCTTCAGCAGCATTTCTGAGCTTGGGGTCAGTGTGCAAGGTAATGAACAGAGCAATGCAATGCTTGCACAGCTAATGCTCAGCACCACTCTTTTTCTCCATCCTATACTCATGGAGGATGTATGTACCCAACAGCCTGAAACTTCTGACACTCTCTTGAGCTTAATAGGCACTTCATTTCATCCTTGACAAGATAGCAAGAGACCTCAAGCAGAGTTTTAATTTTATCTTCTGCCTGTTGGCCACTTAGGACATTTAACCCTCCCACACCTAATGCAGACGACTGAAGCAGATCACAGTAGCCAAGAAAAATATTTCTCTTCAGGCAAAATGTATGACATCATTCATATTTTCATTTTGTACAAAATGAAAGAAAAAAAATGAGATTGAAAGACTTTGAAATCAAATAAAGTAAAAAAATATACAGATAGACTGGCAGATGACTGAGATCTGAAATACACTCAGATTCTTTGAACTTTGTTAAGCTTTGACTCTGGCAATTGAATTGGATAGAGCATCCTACGAAGCAGGAAATTAAATGGAATTTCACTTAATTGTATTTTGTCATCTGCAGCAGATGCTCAGGTGTTCTGATACACATGTTTAAAAAATGTGTACCATTATCACAGAAACTCATCACAGAGGTTTACTACTGACAGTGGCAACTAAAGCTGGAAGTATGTATCTAAATGACAAGGATGAAAGTCAAAGGAACACAGTAACTAAATCATTCTCTCTTGATTAGTGAAATATGACTGCCACTCCTCCATTTCTTCCCAGTTTATCTCAGTATCATTTTATGTCCTTTTATCCTAGTCACTAGAAGAAATCGTATTTCTTTCTGAAACTATTTGCCCATTATAATATACAGCTACAAAAATATCCATAAAGAAAAATGAAAAGTACAGGAGTTTCTTCAGAGATCATTTAACAAAATTTATAGTATTATGCTGTTAGTCAAAATAGGAGCAGTTTGACTCCAAAGACGACCCTATTCACTAGATTCAAGTGCTGGCACCAAAACATGGAAAGCATATCTATCCTACACGGTGCTATGATACTTATGATAGTTACATGTAAATGAGTTCCATGGTAAATGAATTTGGAGCATTTGTGTATATCTTTTTTATCTTCTGAAAGGGCATTTCAGTGCACTGTGCTCTGAAAATAAAAGTTAGGTTTTTCAATGTAAAACATACTAGAAAGGATGTCTTTTTTCTTTTTATTTTCTTCTCAAAGTGAGCACTGCTGGAACAAGTGAGCACTGCTGGGAGTTCAGCATATCGCGAAGGAACATCAGTCAAAACTGTTTATGAAGTCCTCAAAGGAGGATCCTGACCACAAACAGTGATTGCAGGTTTCTTAGTTGTTTATTTTTATTACTACTCAATACTTCACAGAAGATCACTTCAGAAAGACATCTTGGGTCATTCAAACCCTTCCCCTGAACTAATAGACCACTCCCTACACCAGTCCCATTAACCCCTGTAATCTGGGTCTGCATGGTGCAGACATTCTCAGTGCATGGCTCTAATGGCACTTTCTGTCAACCCCACATCAGTGGGAAGGGGCAGCACATGTCTTTTGTCACACCAAGTAGACTATAAGCTCCTGCTAGGAAAGCTGAGATCATAAATGTAAACAAGACTGTTTGCTGCCACAGAGCTCTGTAGTTGCATACCATCACTGCCTAGCAGGCAATATGGAGTCCTCTATATCATCTGCCCACGTCTGCTCTTCCCAAAATTCTCAACAGCCAAGAGCAGCTGCCTTTTCCAAGTCATAGAATCATAGAGTCATAGAATGGCCTGGGTTGAGAAGGATCTCAAAGATCATCTAGTTTCAACTCCTCTGCTGTGGGCAGGGTTGCCAACCACTAGATCAGGTTGCCCAGAGAAATTATGATTTGCTAATAGTTAATGATTGCTCTCTAATGCAAAGTAGCTATGTGGAACTTGCTTACTTTATATGCTGGCAAGATTAATAATCCCCCATATTTCCAGTTTTAACCATAAAATGTTGTGCTGACCAATATCTTCTTAGTACATAGGGCCATTGCTTAACATTTATTACGGACATTTTTCCGTCTGTACAGCCAGAATCCTTCCTTCTACCTATTAAAGATCACCTCTCATCTTCATACTAACAGACATGGCTTCACTCCTTTCTTCTTTGAAGGCTCCTTTGCACATCTGAAGTGCTTCCATATCACTAGTTTCCTCAGCTTTCCCAAATCTTCCAACCCGGACCGCTTTGTTCAAGTCACTCTCTCTTGGACTGTTTTTCAGACCATGTATACAATTCACCAGTAATCCTGAATTCTAAAAACTGTCCACCACACTTCTTCCAGATGTCTGCAGTTTACTATCTGCATGCAAATTAAATATATATTTTTTTAATAGTGTCATTAGTTGAGGAAGTGACTGATGTTTGAAAATCCATGTAGGACATACTTTGAAATATTTTTCACTTTGACCTGAACTTTTGTATTTACTTCTCCAGTCCTTTTTTCACATCATAGCAATTTCCTCCAGATAGATTTTGCCTTTTTTTCAGAGAATGGGAAACGACGGAGCCAACCAGAGTACTAAGTCTGTTGATTATTTCCTCTATCTGAAAAGTCTGCTGTTCTTTGTGGAAAGAAATTTAGTTGATGTGACATGATCTTTTTCCCCAAATCTATTCTGGCTGTCATTTAGCTATTTTCCAAGCATTCTGATTATTTCTTCTGTAACCATTACAGACATTAAAGTTGAGCTGACTGGTCTGTAATTTCGTTTTGTTTTTCTTTACCACGTTTAAAGGCAAGTAATATGTTTGTCCTTTCTGGAATGTCATGCTTTCTGAATAAGTTTACAGAATTATAGCTAATGGCTCTAATATTGTTTTTGTTTCTTCTTGAGGTACACTTGAATAATTTTCAAACCTATTCAGTGTGAAGATGCTAACCTACCCAAACATTCAAATGCATTTTTTCACCAGTCTGCTCTTCTGTTCTTTCTGTCACTGGTGTTAATGGCATCAATTAACCACCTAGTCAATGAACACTCAGTACAAGGGCCAAAGCAGGCTGCTACCAGTTTCTCTCCATCTTTCTATTACCTGCCACTAGCAATAATAATAATAATAAATATTGGTCTTCACCTTACTATTAATGTACTCATAAAACATTTTCTTGTTTCATTTTACACTTCTGCCATTTCTATCTTAGTTTCTACAATCCTGGTGCTATGCATACAAGGTCTTCTTATTCTCACTAACAGACTGTCACATACAGCAAGCACATGAGTTAGTGAAGTTGTTTCCTCATCCTTTCTTTGCGCAGACATGGCTCACATTTCTTTTTAAAGTTGCTAGCTCTCTTGAAATCTTTTTCCTTGAACTTCCTTCAGTAGGAAGGCAATGATCTAGCTTTTTTAAGACTGCCCACTTTCTTTATTCTTTTGTCTTCTGTCCTTTCTTTACAAAGTCATGCCTTTTATATTTACATTATCGTTTAATTTTCCCTTATTATTCATTATCAAGTGTAATAACTTTTAATTACTTTAAGTTTCAGTGTTAAGAAATTGCTTCCAGCACACTGTGAGAACTTTCTGTACAGTTAGGCTACATCTACAGCTCAGCTGATATCTCTGGCGCTCCTACAACCTTCAATCTCATTACACATTCCCTTAGAGGTAACCAGGAATGTCATACTTGCTGTTAGAGACCCTCCTAGGGCTCAGGGTAGCCTATCTGATGATATCTATCACTTGATATCATGGTAAGAACATGTGCATTATAAGAAGTTCTTATGCCTGAAAAAAAGGATCAAAGATATCCCATGTTTTCTCCCAGAAATATCCAAAACTACTGATTTCAATTAAATTATAGTAAATTTACCCTCTCACTCAGCATGGAAAACTGTCTTGCCTAACAGGGTAGAAGCAATCTGCAAATCCAGTGCCTTCCTTCCCTAAGAAAAGTACCACTCTCACTCCATCTGCTTAATCTCTTTCAAATGATTATCACAGGTGACCCTTGTATGAATTATTGTCTGGTTCTTTTTATTGTTTGCAGAGACTTCCATTAGTTCATGTTCATGTTTTTGTCTCGTCTTTCTCTACATACTCTCAATCTCAAAGCAATAAATTTTCTTTCTTTTATCAGTCTAATTTTCCTGAGCCAGCTATACTCTTGTATATCAATATTGCAGCCGTGTGAGTTATTCTCTAGAGCCTCTATCACTCGAATTAAGTAATAATTTTAATTATGTGCTGAGATTTCCAAGCCTGCTCTTACTAGAAACACAATGCTGACCATGTGCATCAGTAAAGCCCTCTATTCAATTTTTCAGTATTTTAGCTTCTCTATTTTTATTACATTTTTGCATTGCCCTTGCCTGGATACTGACTTCCACACTACAAACTCATGGGTCATTTCTAGCCCCTCAAATATCAATGAATGGAAGAACAACATTGCAACTTAATAAAAATCGTGTTTTAAATTGAAGGTGGCATACTTCTTAAAGATGCACCAACCCAATGGCCTTTTTAGTATTTGCTATACATAACAGAACACAGACTCATATACAACAACCTGAGAATTTTATTTATTCAAAATGAGTATCTACTTTAATGCAGTAGCCAGTCAAAGTGTTAAATGCAGTTTCTTGAACAGGAAACCATACCACGTTCAGAAGATGGGGGAGGGTTGTGGGGTGGGGAGGGAGAGGCTGATGCTCAGTCTGTTGAATTTCTTATTGATTTCCACAGTCCTATACTGATTTACACTATTAAATTGCTCTTTTTAGGTTACTTCTGCTCTCTTCGTGTTCAATTTCCAGGCACCAGACAAACATTTTAAGTCATAATGTGTTCCTTAAGCAGTAATCTCTTTGGTGTCCACTAGTGCCTGAATAGTAGATGATGTTGCAGGGCAGGACACTGGTACAATTCCCTTTTGCTACCTTTTGTTTAACTTCTGACTACACAAAAAATGTTACCTGACAAAGGTATCCTTTCTGCACATTTTATTTCAAAATTTTAGCTGTAGGATTTTCCCTTGATATAAACCAGCACTATATCAAGAAAAACTCTGTAAGTAGTAGTTCCAAATGAAACATGGCAAAAGACAGTAAATGAACTGAACACCTTAAGCCAAATTCTGCTATCATTCCATTTCAGCGAAGTTGGCTCACTACACACACGCACACACACACAAAAAAAATGAAAGGTTTACAACCTCAGGACAAGTACCAAAAAGGGGTTATGTCAAACTGAAAAAGATTAGCAAAAAGATGAAGGGCAGGTTTGATGTTTCTGAAATGTCACCTGGAGTGTTATCAATGCCATCAGGGCTGTAGGGGGCAACTATGAGAAGTGCATGTCAGCAGTAACATGCTGGTATGTAGACTGCACTACCAATACTTATTACATGAAAATACATATTTGTATTATTTTTACTTGTGTATCTTCTACGCTGACTCCAACTATATACCATAGGAAGTCTTCAGAGATGTGAATGATCAGTGTTACTCTATCTTCTAACTCCTTGTCTTAAAACGTGCTAATTACAATAACCCAGATTTTCACACAACAAAATAATCTTCTTAGTTGATTCTCCACAGAGATTATTTATTCTGCTTTCTATTCCGGGTTTTGAAATAATGTAAGCAGTAACCTTCTCCCACTTTTCTTCCATTGAAAAATATATATTTTTTATCAAGAGACACTGAAATCAGTGCTGACCACAGAAAAATCCTTTTAAGGAATTCTTGTTATTCATTCAATCTTCAGATTCAGCATACACATCAGGTATTCAAATTTCGCTAACTTTAACATCAGGTTAAATTTCGCTATTTAACACTGATCAGTCCTTTTTAGAAGGCTCTCTAATCTGTACGGTTATTAAGCATAGAGGGATTTACATCAGCGGAGTCTAACATTAGCAAGGAAAGTACGCATAGTAAATCCTATTATAGCTAAAGAGATGGGTTGCCTTACCTTGTTTACTTTTTATTCCTCCTTTGGCAGGAACAATAGTTTTGCCTTTTTGGTTTTTTTTTTTTCTTATTCTTGATCGCCATTTTTGATGCTTGAAATGAGGGTGAACAGTGAATGTTTCCCTTTGAAGTGGACAAATAGGAATCTCAGAAAGTTCAACTAGTGTAAACAAATACCAAGCCCGGCACCTGAGAAAAACATCAACATGTACCAACCAGGTATGGGAGCAGGGAGGATGGATGGGGACACTGAGCTTAGCAGAAAACCATCTGGGGATCCTGGGGGAAGAACATCAGCAAGCAATGTGCCTTTTCTACAAAAAGGGTCAACTACTTCCAGGAAAGCATTAGGAGAAATACTGCCAGCATGAGGAAGGTCATTTGCCCCTTCTGCTCAGGACCTGTAGTGCTGGCTCCAACTCTGGGATCTCCGATGAAAAAGACATGAACATATGGGAGCAAGTTCAGAATAGGGCCTTGAAGCTGATAAAAGGTTAAGAACATCTGACATAGAGGGAGATGATGAGAGAGGTAGGGCTGTGAAGACAAGAGAAGGCTCAGGGAGATCATATCTGCATGTATAAATACCTGATGAAGGAAGTAAGGAAGATGGAGTCCAGATGACTCACAACAGTGGCCAGTGACTAGACAAGTAGTAATGAGCGTAAACGAAAATTGAGTCAACACTACTCTGGTACTGATCATGCCACCTTGTCCCACTCTCAAATTCTTGACAAGACATAGCTTAACCTCAAAATAAAAGCTCTGATGCTATCTCCAAAGCAGTAGGCACTCATCAGAGGTTTTAAAAGGAGAGTGCTTGCTCTATTCTTAGTATATGAGATAAATAAGTGAATATAGCAAAGAAAGTAAGATAAAGCAGAAATAATTAGTACAAAGAACAGAAGAAAAAAAAAAAACATGATGAACTTTGACTTCCTCTTCAGACAAATCTCCTACTCTGCATTACTAGGTCCTGCACAGAAGTGATAAAACCAAATAATCCTGTCAGCATCTTCACTTGGGAAACCATTCTGGTAAGTTTTAAGGTATAAGTTTAATAGCATCCACAGAGGATTATAACCTCCTGTTGCAAAGGGAATGAACTCTAATTGTTTTTTTCTATGCCTAATGATTACATTCTGTGTGTCTGTGACACATTAAAGTGTAATAGCCCTTGAGAGGAAGCTGTTTTATATGCATGAGAGAATATATATATATAGATGGATCATACATATATACATATTTGCATATATCTCAGACACTCACGTATAAACACATTATTTTCTATGCCTTATATTATACAATGGGATCCCAGTAGCACCCATAGGAAGACTAGCATTTTGCAAATTTGATAAATCTGTTTTTTTAAATTGGAACCAGAGAGACCACAGGAATTTATTGGTATCATTTGTACAGCAAGACCTCAATGAGGTACATATGTTTTCCAAAATTAGCCTTAAGACCTGCAGATTGGAATCTTAATTCCTGCTCTGTAAGGAAAAATCACTGAATTAAAGGCTGTGCTACTGCCATTATATAGGAATTAATTTCAGAAGATTATCTATGGAAAACATGGTGCAAAACAGAGCAGGGTGAGGAAAAAGAAGCAGCCTTCCCTAAGGCACTATTCTGTTCTACTTCTGTCGTTAGTATAGCAAATTAGGAAGTTTTTTCCTGCAATTGTATTCCCTGTCTGTAGCTCTCCACTGATTATCTGTCTCTGGTTAATTGCAACATTAGCAGAATGGAGTGCTTTTACTTTGTGTATGGCAGTTGAGGATTACTTAAAAATAGTTTTTAACCAATGACTCATTTCTGTGTGGGCTTCACAATGAGTGGGCTCTGTCAGGAAAAGATAGGGTGTCATGCCTCCAGAAAGATCATCCTAGCATCTCTGGGCTCTTTGAACACATACAGAGGGCATGGCAGGGCAGAGGCAAGAGGACTTGTAAGCATGCTGCATCAGAAGTACGAGCTGCTAATGCAGCAGAAGCTTCTCCTCCTTTGCAATGATACCAACATAATTTTGAATGACGGGTGGAAACAGTAATTTCACTTCAAATCCACCCGGGTTGTTTAACTGCACTAATCAGAAAATAGCATTCACAAGTTGTTACATTCCTAAAGAACTCTTCACGTTTACCCTAGGAGCAGCTGCTATTACCTAACATTAGCAGAAAGCGTACACAGAGAATAGGGTCTTTCAGGCAGCCTGTACTCAAGTCTGATCTCTCTCCTGGCAGACTCAGAACTGAGTATTTATGCTGGGCATACCCTTCTCCACTCACATAGCCCCATGAGTCACCACCCTCTCAGAGCAGAAATTTTGTTAATAGGTAAGTATTACCAAAGGGCTGCCTGTATTAATCGTTATGAATGCCCTGGTGGTCCACAGGTTCTCAGACCAAAGCTGTGTCACAGACATTCAGATCTGAGTTCTGACATTTGGCCATGTCATGAATGGACCAAGAGATTCCAGTGCTCTTCTCTCCTCAGAAGCAAGAGGCCTGTTTGAAAAAAGGCTGCACGTCCCTCCTCCGGGAGCACTGAGCTACCAGGCCCTACATTTAGACCCTGATGAAGAAATGAAACCCGAAGCTGAAGAACATGGAGGAAAAAAACAGATGGGGGTGTGTACATGAGTATGTACTCCAGGCCAAATGTATAAGAAAATTGTAGTTTCCTACAATCATGAAATGCAACAACACAAATCAAGCAAATAGGGCATCTGTAGAAATCCAGTGTTTGTATAGCTACCCCCTACATGATTAGCAAATTATATACGAGTAGAAGCATCTTTAGCAACTTATATCATTTAATAGATTCATAAAAAGCGTGGAAATTCTCTCTGAGCCAGACTGAAACATTTTACAATAATCTTTATGCATTTTTAATATATGCTGTTCTCTACTTCTTTATGTACAGCTCAAAATTTGTCTGTTTTAATTTAAACCTTTCATTTTAAAGAAGGCAAGCAACCACCCACAAAAAATAATAATAAAATAAAATAAAATAAAATAAAATAAAATAAAATAAAATAAAATAAAATAAAATAAAATAAAATAAAATATTTGCTGCTTTGGGTTATAGACTTCTACAGCACAATCTGCTTCCATAAAAAAAATAATAATTTCTTGTTCATAATTTGACATCAGCTTGTCTTGAGACAAACTTTTCAAGCAAAATTCCAATAAAATTGTGATGAGATTTTTCTTGCAAATCTTCCAAATCTGAGTGGAAGTGGGTTTAGTAAAAATACTTTGGTAGTTTGATAACCTCTAGATCCAGGACAAATTCTTGACTTTCTGTCTATACATGCACATGCAACATAGATGCTCAGAAAATCTGTAATTTTGCTTTCCAGCACTAAAATGAGAGATTTTCCTGTTTGCCATAATATGCACCTTTATCAGACCTCCTTCTCCTCAGGCATTCACTAGCACTTCTACATCAGGAGAAAGGGCAGTCAATGGCAAACCACCATTTTTTTATAGGCACCAGAGAACTGTGAAGACATTCAGTTCTGTCTTTGGCATCTGAAGAGCAATGGTAGAGTACAAGACACTGTTCTGCAGTTAACTGGAAGCCCACCTAACAAAACCATCTTCACTTACCACTCTGTGGTACCCTACGTGGTGCCTGTAGAGCTGCAAGTTTCCACATGAGTCTGTGCTATAAAGAGTGAAAGTGGGCACTGATACTCTGGTTGGTCAGTTCCCACATACCCAGAAAACAACCACAGTGCCAGTACAGGACTGTAGAAGAGGGATTAGGAAAATGTGGCACGTCAAACTTGTCCAAGTTCCTGACAGTTGTCATGGCTCATGAGGCACAAGCTCCTACACTTGCAAGTCATGTCTCACCATTTTTGAGAGCTAAGCCTGAGCAGCTAGTAGGTTCAAAGCCCTGGTCTTGGCATCTACCAGTCCTGAACATCATTTGTCCAATGTATCTACTGCACATCAGTGCTTTTTGCCACTATAAGCCTATACTACCAATGTTCCAGCCTTCCATTTCTCGTGTCTAAATCTAGGCTTTTAATTCCATCCAGTAAATCTTCCTGCTCCCATACCAAGCACCTAGAGCATATTTTGGCTTTTGACATATTTCTTTCTTCAGAGGGCTTTTCCTCTGAATTAAAGTCTATCACCTCTGACCAAAGCCCCAGCCTGTAATTTCACTCTGACTAGCTGCATATAACAGCATGTCTCCTTCCTGACTTGCTCCCACATTAGATCTTTCCTCACAAACAGTAAAAATATGTGAGCAGGAGAAATGAGACTAGTTCTCTTTATCCTGAGCCCGTTGCAAGTCAGAGTATTTCCACAGCACAGTGAAAGAAAGCTTGTTTTCGAGACTTTCTGTATTCACCTTCTTCTGCAAACAGTGACATACCAGATGAATAACAGATGAAATGAGTGCATATCTAATAGCTGAGCAGTCAAATAAGTAAATAACAAGGTTCATGCTTGCTAACATCTGTCTGATTGTCATCAAATCCTACCTGCAGAAGGTCAGTTCTCCCTCATGCCTAAACACTGTCTCTGCTCGTCAAACTGACCAGCTTTCCTAACTCAGCATCAGACTTCTCCTTCATTCCCTAGAGATCCTGGATATTGAAGTTACATAGTGATTTTCACCCTTATAAGGATCTAGCCTTGAATATCTAAATAATACTTGGCTGCAGAAAAACAAATTACACTTAAAACCTTGATTTAAAAGAAAACATGAGAATTTTCCCATAAATCAGTGTATAATAATGATGAAACCTGTAGAAAAAAAAGTGTCAGGTGTTCATCAGCAGCTACTTTCAACATTATTTCTCCATTCCCTCTCCTCAAAGAGCTCTACTCTATTAACCACTATACAATGTCGCAGCTGTCTGAAAATACATTTCCTGAATATAACAAGCAGATCCATAAAAAATCAGCTCTAGTGTATATTATTTTCTTCATGGCTGCTTTTCTATGTGGAACTCTCAGCTTTTAAATTCTGTGTGGACTCTGTGACCTGGAGACAGAGGAGAGATGATAGTGGAGTTGGGTCAGCTTTTCTGTTTGTTGCTTTTAAAAAAGTGTTCTTGTGCTTACTGAACTAACGAATCCATCTGCCTGTGGGTTTTTTCCCTCATGGTTGATTGCAAACTCTGATTAAAGTTTCTCCCAGTGCAGGGGAATTTACCAGACATCTCTCCAGAGTGGGTTCTCTGGCATATGAGCTCAGAATCCAACCTTCCCTTCAGTTAGACACTTCAGGATTCTCCATGCTATTCAGCTGTCTGGATTCATTTAATTCAACACTAATTTACCCAAGAAATTCAAAAGTTATTGCTGGCAACAGAGAAGAACAGTGGGATTAGTTAAGAAACTGATCTAAAAATCACTGCAGGCCTTTCCTCCTTCCTTTTCCACACAAGAACATTCAAAGAAGGAAGAAAATGTGTAAGAATACCTAAAAATGTCTGAAGACTTAACCTCAACACAGAGCATTTTCTCCCCTGTCTGGAGCCCCACCCCCGAACTGCAGTGATTTCTTTCTACAGCACAGGCAGGCTGGTGGGAACTGCCCATAGGAAGCTCTCCACTGCAGGCAACAATTGCTGGAGCAGCCTCAGCTGCTACCACCAGCATCGGGTCCTGGAGGCCAGACCCACAGAGCTGAAGGATCCCACTGTCAATGAATCTGACACCTGAAAACATGATTTGACCTGGAAAAAATAAGGAAGGCGCTGCAAAGCTTCACTTTATCTTCCCTTCTTTTTTGCTGGTCTGTTACCACAGCTTTGTGTGTGTAGAGAGAGAAGTGGAATTAATTTTTTTGAAAACGAAATCTCTTCTTTTCTCACTGTAAAAATAGGTCAAGCACAAATCTAAAGGATGTGCCTTCAATACATTTTTTGCTGGTTTTCCTCTGTTTGTTGCTGCAGTGTCTACTAATCTATTCAATCTTTTTATCGCAAGGGATTTCATTACAATCCTATTAGCAGTTACTTACAAGTTTTGGAGTGCTACCTCCATCCAGTGGTGAAACTTAAAAAATGCAGCTTTCCTGGATTTACAGTTTTTCAGACTTCATGCTAAGCTTGAAATGTATTAAGTGCTCATCTCAAAATGCACAACTATTAACTAGATAAATGCACTGAAACTTCATACACGAGACCTAAAAATTCACGTTCACTCTGTAAAAAAATGTGGTCTTAGTTGTTATAAGATACCTGCACACTAAAAGATATGTGTTTAAATTCTTATCCTCAAAATTCCCTTTGAAAGCTGATGATCTTCTGACAACATAACACTGTCTGGAGACAAGAAAGGAGGGACTCACCCACCTCCCTCTTTCGTTCCTCCTCCAGTTTCATACAGCTACATCAATAATCTCCTCTTGGCTAATGGAAGAGAAGAGTGCTTCTGTCAGTTCGCATTTTTCAGAGGGAGAACTCCACTATGGAGTGGGCCTGGGTTAGACAAACTAATGCAGCTTCACCAGCAGAGACACAGTAATTAGTTAAGCTCCAGCTTCATTGCCTTTCTTATGCCATGTTGATTTTAGCTGCCATGAATAGAAAAGAACAAAACGCAGGCAGAGTCGGCTGTCAGTACCCCAAGGAAACGCCAGGTTTATTCCTAACGACTGCAGCTTGTGCTTTGTCTTTCCGAGCCAAGATGCCTCAGCATGACTCTTACCTTGCCCTCCAGGAATACATTCTTGTTTTCCCTTCTCCTCATTTTTGGCACAGCCTCAGTAAACATTTGGTCCCAGATTCTCATCACAGAGAAGAAAAAAAATGATGCTGTCTGTGTAAAGCAACATGATCTTTATCAAAAAACAGTGTGAAAGGTTAATTCAGACAATATATGGCCTGTGCCAGACTCAGCAATGTTACACTGACCTGCTTTTTGTTTTGTTTTGTTTTCCCTAAATTGCTTTCAAGTATGCCAAGGTCTGGCTGATCACCAGAAACCACGAGCAGAGAGACAATGCAAATCCATTTGCAACCCATCTCCTTGGGTTATCCTCATGGCAGTGCTGGCACAGCTCAGGGTGGAAGTCTTTCTATTCAGAAGATGCTAACGAAGCCTATACAGATGCACATTACCTTCTGTGTACGTGCATAGCTGAAGAAAGGCATTGGGGATAAATCGATTTATCCAACAGTACGCATCAGCATTTTAAATCCATACATGTTCTATTCTCTTTTGAAGGTATCAGAGCTCTGAAGTTGATAAAAACAGTCAGCAGCATAGCTGAGCCTGAAACATTTGACTAAAGAGCTTGACACTGAATACTCAGTTGCTATTCACATCAGCTGCCAGGTTCTACCCTTGATTCCAGAAATTTTTAAAATGAATCTTGCCAGAAAGTTCAGGAACATTTGGACCACCTCCCTGATCCTATGTTATAACCTTAGCAAACCACCTAGTTCATTCAAATGCATCTACTACATTGAAAAGGGCTGGCAAGGCGCTAAGAGCACATGAAGATTCATGTGAAAATACGCTCGTAGTCTAGTTTAAAGCACTTGGGCTTAGTGCCAGAGTACCGAGAATACTTCTCTTATAGTTGTTGACATACAAAAGAAAGCTATGAATATATATAAAAGGAAAGCTACCTCCATCAAGGAAAGTATTAGTTTATAGAAAAACTAAAAAATAAGCAACATTCCCTGTTTTTGTTTGTTTGGCTCTATTTATTCATTCATTTATCTATCTATTTATTTATCTATCTATTTATTTATCTATCTATCTATTTATTTATTTATTTCAGACAGATTTCTTTTAAATGAAAAATCCAATTATTCAAAAAGATGTAACCTAAAAGAAAGTTTCTCCAATTTTCATATCTCTTCATGGGCAGCTTCTATACACACATGCACCTCCCACCCTCAGGCTCCACTTTCAAGGTATGCATTCAAGCTAGACTTGCCTTGTTTTGCTGGCTCTGAAGAAGAGAGAAGAGGCCGAATGACATTTGCACAACTGCAAAAGGAGGCAGAGCAGTCTCTCTGTTCAAGAGAAGCTCTGAAAATCCATCAGCAGTGCTACTGGAGCAAAGCTGCACCTAAACAGAGGCTCCCTCCCCTACTATCCTTATCATGCAAGGGAGAAAAGTATAACAGTAAAGAGGCAGTCCAATTATTAATTAATCTACAGGTCTACAGGTAAACCGCAGATTCCTTCCTGAACAGTTTGTATCCTGCGGGTAGGTGATCTCAAACTCTATTCCTCTCTCATCTCATTTATTGTTCCCCTTCTCCATTTTTTAAATCTTCTTTAACATTTGCATTCTATTTGCCATATGGAGGTACCTGCAGTCACCTGCGTACCTTTCCAGGCTATTCCAGCATCCATAAATGCATATACTCCTGCAGACGAGACAGGCTGACTTCGATATTCAGCTGACTTACCAGTTCTCAAGCTTGCTCCCAGGAACAGATGGCACAAATCTTCTGACCCCATAAGCCTACAATGACCTGAGGGTTCTCCTCCATACTTCACACAGAAGTAACTGGCCACTTTACACTGCCTTTAAGGAAGGGACGTGAACTGCCCAAACTCTTATAAGTCATTCACTGCACTCACGACTGACTTAACATGAGAATAAACAGCAGGGAATGCAAGGAGGACAGAGCCCTCTGAACAGCATTCCCCATATCTCAGTTATGCATGGCTATACCTGCACTTATGAGTTCTTCATCCCAGAGGTATAGCCTCAGAGTGCAGTTCTGCACAGAAACCAGAAGACCGGACAGCCATGTGTGATGGTCGCATTCCTCTTATTAGTTCATGCTAGCAGCACTCTGGCTCAGGCATTGCTGATAGGCAGGCTTAATTGGACACAGAGATTGTAAAATTGTACAGTCACACCTTGTCGGAAACTAAGCTGCTTGTCCAAGGAAATGAATTCCTATGCAGAGCCAGAGTCGTTGAGAAACTACTAATAAGAATGGGTAAGGTTAAGAGCCTGTATTGCAAGACAGTAAAAGGAAGAAGTTTGAGTACAAGTCAATAACTTTTCACTATAAATATCTGTAGCCGCCAGAGCCCGCTGAGCACAGCTGTGAGCTGTATGGTGATCTCTCCTTGAGTAGGGACTCGTCTCAGGCTTGCTCCTTGAGGCTGAGAAGTTCTTTATCTGGGATCTGTCGTTTCCAGCAAGATAAAGTCACTGTTATATGCATGCAACATCTATATATATCAAGCAACCTTAATTTCTAGGTAACTCCTAAGTGATTCAAGAATTTTACCACCAGTTAACCATAAGAGTGCTTGACTGCCGTCTATGTTTGATCATTAATTCTATTTAATCACTGACTGATAAATCCTTTTTGTTACCATCATAATCAAGGTTTTTTAAGAATTCACCATGCAGCAGGACAAAGGTACTGTAAGTGCATTTGTGTGTATGAGCGATATGTCGACAGATATCTTTTCTGACAAGCTTTTTTGTCCTTATGCTAGGCTATTCAGAGAGAGTGAGATACATATTCTAAGAATTCTAAGAGATGCATACGATGAAGACTTCATAAATAATCTTACTGATGTGTCAAGTAACTGAGGAAGCTGCACTTCATCTTAGCCACTGGTCTCTGCAAATTAGCTGAAGAAATTTTAGGTAAGCAATAGTTAATTGACCACACCTGCCCAATAGCACTTTCAATTCCACAAGACAGGACTGGGTGTCAGATTGGCACACAATATTTACCTGATCCAGATTTTCTATAGCGCTGCTTGTGCAGTTTTGCAGCAAACTATAAAAACAAAAACAACAACAAAAAAAAACAGGAATGTAAAAAAGACTCACTTTCCTACACTATTCCTTTAGATATGTCAATCTTAAACCTGTGTAATTCGGACTGTATAATTTATGGTAGTCATTTATTGTATAATCTATCCTTCAGAAGAGCAGGCCTAGAAATACAAATCATAAGAGATGATGAGTATGAGTGAAAAAGAGAATAAAACTGAAGTTATTCACTCTAATGAAAAATAATACTAAGTGTGCAGAGTCATGATTTTCTATGAAAAACTGCAGTACTGAAAGTATTAAGAGTGACAGAAGACAGAACTGAAACCTGAATTCATTCAAGGAGGCTGTAAGAAATGACTATTACAGACTATTGTATCTGCATAAAGAACATCTTATCAAACTGAGCACAAATGCATCTGCAAGTCTATTCTTACTAGAAGTCATACTAACAAATTGAAAGTTGTTCACAGAAAAGAACAGTATGATTAATGAACTTCATCTTAGTATGGGAACTTAGAAGAACAGAATGGTTGTACTAGCTCTAATCTTTCAAGTCTAGTACTCTGTCTACAACCATTCAAACACAGAAATGCCTAGAAATGTTAGCACAAGGTGAGAGCAATTTTTGTTTTTCTCTTCTGCTCCACCAGCTCCAAATATTGTCTGTTCCGGGAGTTCCTGAGCATAAAGAGGCTTATCTATTTACTAATTCCTGACAGAAATTTCTTCCAAGATTTACCCAGTTTCACCTTGAATTTGTCTCATATTCTCTCCACACTCTTTTCCTTTTCCAGCAAGTTCCATGTGTCCACTATCACTTGATAAGAACTAAGAACTGCTAAAATTCTTCATTTTCTTGAAACTGGCTGGTCCTTGTAACCCTCGAGTGTCCAACATCTTGGCTTGCCTGAGCCACATTGAATGAAGAGAAGTTTTGTGCACATAGGTTGCTCTGAAAGTAATGCCTCCTAATTATTTCCATGGAAACAATCACTAATAAGAAGAGCACAATAACACTGTTTGATGGAGAAAGTTCTCAGCTACAAAACACTATTTTTCAACAGTCACCACCATTAGCTCTGCATTTTCACCAGTAATGAACAACAGCCTGCATGCCACGTTTGTCAGATCCTGCACCAGCAGAGGTGACCCACTGTCACTGTCAGCACCACTGAAACACACCACTCATCACCTCACTGTGCCCACATCCACTGTTTGGTCTTTGTAAACATTCAGTAAGCATTGGCAAGAATCCTCTTTGGGTGAAAAAAAAAAATTTTCGTAACATTTATCCATGATTATACATGCCTCAAATGGTAAATTTTGCTCTTTACTCTCAGCATTTTATTATTGGTTTCTGTATGCTATTGCTTTACAGAGCTCTACAGATCAACTGAGCAAATAGGATAGTTTTATTCTCTAGGACATTGCTCTATTCTCAAGATGTTAACTTTTCATAGAGTTAAATACTGCTAATTATATAAAAAATAGCTGTGAAGAGATCCCTATTACAGCTGCCTTTTTACATTTTCGGTGCAATCAGAATTTTGAAGTAGTTGCTTTTTATGTCTTACAATTGTTCATTAGAATGTTTCCAGCAAGAGGAAACATAATCTCCATGTAAGCACTGGTATGTCAGTGGATTTCTGAAGAGGAAGAAGCTTTCCAAGGCAGAATAATCTCCTAGTCACTGCTTTGGGGACATGGCTGCTGGCTGTTTTTTGACATTTGAAATGGAGTAAAACCTTCAAGTGTTTTCAGAGGAAATAAGCCTTCTAGAATGTGATGGGTAAATAACGTATTTTCTGAATTTATTCTTATTTACTTGCCTTGAAAGATACTGTTTGGCTTACAAAAAATACGCTGAAGAGTGGTTTGCTGCTTATTTCACAGGGAAGTACTGCTGTGAGATGTAGTATCTCTGCTGCCCTCAGCCTTCACGGATCGCGAGTAAACAAATTTATGGAATTGTTAGAATAGACCGAGGTTCTCCTGAGGTGTGACAGCTGTTATTTCATAGTATTTAAGTCAGTGTGAAGTGACAGTCAGACACATACTGGAAATGATACCTACAGGCATAAATAATGTGCATCCACATGATTCCTGCAGCATGTAAACACAATGATGCAGTCATATTCCCTCTTTCAGATACGCTCTCCTTGGCACATCAAGACTGCTCACTGGGTACCTGTGATGTTCCGTGACAAATAGCCCATTCTTCACACTTTGCCATTCTTTATGGCAGGGCCTACTCTTTTACAAGAGTGCAGTACTGTTACATTTGCAGATTTCCCACCCAAATCATTTTCAAAACACAGGCCTACTGAATTACCAGTACATCTACAGATGTGAAAATTAACCCTCATGCATCTGAAGGTGGATGGGGGATGTTGTTTGTAGTTGGCTTTTAGTTCTCACTGCTCTAGTCTGTTAGTAATGGGCAATAAATTACATTAATCTTCCTATGCTGAGTCTCTTTTGCCTGTCACAGTAATTGTTGAGTGATCTCCCTGTGCTTAGCTCAACACATGAGCCTTTTTCTCTCCATCATATTTTCTCCCAGGTTTTTTCTTTTTTCTTTTTAAACACTGGGACAGAGAGAACAACATGGTGGAGTTATCTGCTCATCAGCCTGAAACCACCACATGCACCTTCATTACAAGAGAAGAAAGATGTTTCAACAGCACACACAGGACGTGTTTTGTAACACAGCCAAAAGTCATTATCTGATACAGCCTTTTAATTTAACTCTGATTCAGACAGCACTTGATTGAAGCATACACTGAGTAGAGCCAGAATTAACTCATGATAAGGGAATGACCTCAGGAGCCAAGAAACTTTGCCTCTCCTTGCAGCTCTGTCTCAGATTATTTACGTAACCACGGGTTACTCAGGTCAGGGCTCAAGTCCACGACTGAATTATGAGCATCTAATAAGTGACTGTGTGTCTAAGCAGGGATAACTCATGGTAACAACTTGCATTGCCAGCGAAGGACACGTAAGCTAATCTCCATGACTTGGAACTGAGCAGGCACAAGACATCACTTAGAAATAGTTAAAATTCAGATGACAGGGATAACTTAATGATATGCCATATGTTGCTTTCACTAGGTGCCCATAAGTTGAAATTAATCACTGCTTTTAAATAGCACAAAAGTATCTGTGGAGGTCTGAGTGCCACAATCACTTCCGTTATCTCATACAGAATTTTGTTCAGTTATCAAGTGGTAAAAGTTCTGATTCTCCCACCACAAAAGAGATTTATATGAGGAAAGATACCTTTCTCAAGTTAGTCTTCACTCACCAACATGATTTCCTGTTTTTATTTACTTCAAGGTTATCATGCAAAGTGCTGATTTAATGCAAAATTGTTCTGCCAGATCATTTATTTCATTTTATTTTTTTAATGTGGATAAGTTAAATTTAAACCAGCAGATTTCATGTGAGAGATCATCTGTCAGCACCTGTCTCACTTCCTGCAAGATTGGGTATCATTTGTCTTATCACGGACAGAATAAAAGCAGAAAACCAATATAAAACCCCATGCTGTTTACTTTACTAACTCAGCAGGATATGGAGAAAGACAGAGAGGATGAAATCAGGCACACTGAAATGGTTTGTACCACTTCATAAAATTTCTTCAGATTGCAATATATTTTTCATACGTTCAGACTAAAATGCAAATGGAAACATTGCTACTATAGCAATTGACAAACAGGAAAGGAGGTAGCACTGGAGCAAAGCCCAAGCTACTGAAAGGAAAAGAAAGTTGGGTGGGGGATTATATGAGGAAAAGAGAATGTGTTGCTTGATTTTAATAACATTTCTTCCAACAAAACACGAGCTATACATTCCGTTCCTAGCTGAAGCAAGTTCCATATATGCCACACCTGCACAGGTAATTATTTTGCTTATTTGTACAGAATTGCTAACATCAGCTTGCTGAACTGATCCTGGCAACACAACTAGCACTCCTCTGTCCTCGCTGCCTCCCCTTTTGTCTCCTAGTCAGAGCTACCAAGAGGTGGCAGAACCATCAGCCCCCAAGCAGCTGTGTTAGCTGACTAACAGGCCCACATAATTTTAAAAGTACTTCAAATGTACATATTAGAGCAGAACGACTGAATCAAAAGGAAGAGTTAGACAATCTTCCCTCCCTGCTGGAAATCTGCATGCTCAGCATTACGATCATGGCATTACAATGGGTTTTTGTTCTTCAGCCAGGTGGAGTAAGAAGGATACTGCCCCAGGAGAAGCATTTTGGATCCACTTTATAATTTAATTGAGTTTGCTGAAGCACCTATTGTTTCATGATAGAAGAAAAACATACATTACGCCTGCCCTGTGGACTTCTTCAAATCATTACCTGCATATTCAAAGGTAAAACAACTGCATGTGCCAGGTGTTGAAGCAAAATGGTGTGAAGCCAAGCAGGACCCCTCTGACAAGGCTCACTTCATCTTTCTTATTTCCCATTTAGCATATTCACCTCTGTGCCAGAGGGAGATGAAGAACAGATTATAGCAGTATTATCAACAAGAAACTACCTAAAATGTACTTTCTCTCCTTATGTTTTGATAAGATTCTGCTAACAAGCAGGGCCTAACATTTGATCATAGAATGGCCTGGCTTGAAAAGGACCTAAAAGATTATTAAATGTCAACCCCCCTGCTGTGGGCAGGGCTGCCAACCACTAGAGCAGGCTGCCCAGAGCCACATCCAGCCTTGCCTTGATTGCCTCTAGGGATGGGGCACCCACAACCTCTCTGGGCAACCTGTTCCAGTGCATCACCATCCACTGAGTGAAAAACTCCCTCCTAACATCTAACCTGAATCTCCTGTCTTCATTTAAAACCATTCCCCCTTGTCCTATTGCTATCAACCCATGTAAACAGTCAGTTCCCCTCCTGTTTATACGCTCCCTTCAAGTACTGGAAGGCCACAGTGAGATTTCCCCAAAGCCTTCCCTTCTCCAAGCTAAACTAGCCCAGTTCCCTCAATCTTTCTTTGTAGGAGAGGTGCTCACATGAAGACTCATCTCCATATGCTGTCCCCTATACTGTAAATATTATTTAAATAATATTTCAGTCTGTATTGTAGATTTAAATCATGGAAGACAAGCTGCATCACCACTGCATGTCACTATAGTCTTACACAGTTGTCAGTCTTTCCCTGGATCCAAGACCACCCCCCCAGCAGACATCTGTGTCCTTGAATGAGCCCAGCTGTGTAACAGGAGGCACCACACACTCTCAGCAGTCAGGCAGCCATGTACAGAGAAAGGAAGGCCCTTCATACACTTATTTTTCTTGTTATCTGTTACTGGTCATGACCAGCAACTGAAACAGAAACATGCATTTTCAGCCTGACTACTTCCTGGAGAAGTACCAGGGTAAAGGTTCCCATCCTCACGCAGTGAGTGCTGTGATCCATAATTCCATCACATCATAATTCCACCACCACCATCACCAGAACTCATGATCTATTTCATTGAATTCTCATCTGCTTTGTCCCGCACTTGTTAAGTCAAAAGAACCCCAAACAGCATTTGCAAAGCTCAGGCATTTCAGACAGCTCTGAGGGCAGGTTCATGCCACCACAGCCACCGGCACATCTTCCTAGCTGCCTGTGGCTGGAGAATGAGTGTCACTTGAGCTGAGATGGGTGGAGCACCTCCCTCTTTCTCCTCAAGGATACCTTTGAGAAGTGCATCCGGATTTGCCAATGTCACAACTCAGACTGCCAGCAGATCCACCTCTCCTCTCCCTTAAAAACCAATGAAGGTATGCTGACCCTGGGTGTGCAGTCATTCCGTGGTGGGTTACCTGAGAAACACTGCTTGGCCCACCACATTCAGCTAGAGTCCCAAAGTCTTGGCAGAATGCTGCAGTCAGCTCCATACAGGGAACACTGAAGATATCCTACACAAGAGTTTTGCTTCAAATCCCAGGAAGAGACTCTCAATGTAAGCTAAACACAATCAACCATCCCTTAGCATAAAAATACAACACAGACCTTTAATTGTCTTAAAATACATTTAGCCCTAACCATTTGTTTTTACATCAAGATGGATACGTTATATTCCAGGAAAGCCAGACCTAATGAGAAACAGCCCAACGACATACACTGATTTCTGAAGCTTTCAGCTCCACCTTCTGAGGATTAGGCCCAGAAAAGGACCTTCAAGCAGTTGTGCAGACAGCTTCCGAATCAACATGACAGCATCCTCAGTGCTCCTTCAGAATTTATGCTTTTCAGCAGCAACCCATGCCAGTCACACTCAGCTCACCTGAGCACACAGCACAGACACACAGTTCAAGGCAGAGGCTTTGAACTGAGATACCTGTGGTGTATCAGGTGAAAAAATGTATCTTTTCACATAGGCTTTTCTGTGTGCTCCACACAGTAATCTGGCTTCAATCTACTGTAAGGAGGAGGAGGGGGGGAAAAAAAAGGCTTTCACACATAAGCAATTTTCACACATTTAATTAATGGCACCCTAATCAAGTTTACAGTACTTTTTGCCTCCACTAGATACTGTGTTTCAAAAGTGTCGTGGGGAAAAAAGAAGTGAACAAAAACACTAGTCTCTTTTAAAGCCTTAAGAACTCAACCATTCAGTTACATGTGCATAAACGTCTCCTTAAAAACCATGACTCGTATTTTTCACTCTTACATTAAAAGAAAAATAGCTTTAGCTGGGTCTTCTCACAAGATATGAAGATCAAAGATGACAAGACTCAAGCACTTGAGGCTTCTGAAGGTTATATGAGGACTTCCGTTAGCCAGCCTTCCATGAAGCAAACACTATAAATAGGAGAAGAATGTGCAAGAGCTCCAAGTAAGTGAGATGCACATGTTTTGCAAGCTTGTGTTCTGATAGCCACAAACTGAAGGCTGCTGGCTCAGGAAAGCCTGCCTGAATTTCTTCAGCTAGAGTCTACTTACAACATCTCCACCGCAAAAAGCTATACGCTGGGATCTTAAATGAGAAGTTCTCCTTTGGATGTTAACTTTGATGGACAAAGCAAGCAAAAAGGTCACTTCTAGAAGCCATAGGAATTACAGGATGTATTTACTGGTTTTCCTATGACAAACTTAGAGAACGTGTGCCTTTTCTTAGTGTGACCAAAAAGAAGAAACAAAAGCGTAGGTATCTGTGAGGAAGTCCTGCAGATCTCTACGTTAGTAATTTGTTCACTTGGATGTCCACACAGTATGAATCAGACCGACTGATTCATGCACAGGACTGATGGAGTCTGGTAAAATAACTGCAGAAATCCACATGAATTACAATTTTCAGTTCAATCACATTAATTACACAGAGGAAACTAACAGACATTCACACGTACCCCAGCATTTTTCCTACTGTAATATTGCACATTCCAACAACGTTGCACAGATTACTGGCTTTTTATAAAGACCATATATGAGGTATTAGTCCATTAATAAATAAAGAAAAATATGGAAAAGCACTTAATATAATGCAATAATCCATTCCAAGTATTTAGTGAATGAGAACAGAACAAGTGATAATACACACCCTTGTGGGAAAGGTTAATGTTACTTAGCAAATAGTCAGCTTTCACTATCAGTTCAAGAAGAAACGAGTTAAATCTTTCTGATAAAGACCTTAAGAATTCAAAGCCTGTTTATAACACTGCCGTTCAAAAATGTTTATTTTGCCCGTGCAATCCATTTGAAAGGTAAATTCTCATCACTTTAGACAGCAACGTGTGCATGAGAACCTAACAGAAGAACTTTTGGGCTGACAACAGTTAATACATATGAAGAGTTTTGTATCCTTTAAAGAGTTTATACTGGTTATAGACTTCCATAGCACTGAAATTGTTACCCATTAGCACTGTTTATTATCAGACACCAGCACCACGAAGTATAGGAGTACATGAGAATTGTGAGTTCCAATTTTACTATCCCATTATGCCAAGAATTTACCTTTCAAATGGCAAAGCTGAAAAATCTCTGCTGACAGGTAATAAATAAATCTAAACGCAATCTATTTCTTATGTAGACCATTCCAGAAACACTAGGAATCTGAAAGTAAGCTTATTTGTTTAAGTTTGCCAAAGCACAAAGGAGAACTCAGGTTCAACAAATGGAACTATGGCAACTACAGTGCACACATGGTAATATGATAAGCATAAAGCAAGACTGTATGTAATATGCTCTTCTGAATCTTGTTAAGAGATATTTGTATTTTGGAGGGGTGGAGTAAGAAACACACTATGTGCGTACACGATCTTGCATACATCAACAGCCCTTAAGTGAGTGAAGGGTTATTCACTTACTGAAAATCTTCCTCAGCCATGAAGGATTACTTGAAGTTACTCCTACATCACTCTCCTAAGTGAAAAACAATCTTAACATTTTCTTTTTTCATATATACTTCTTATAGTTGGAACTTAAGTGTTTTGTTCCTAATAGATTTGCAATGCTGGACAACGTAACAAAAACCCAGAGTTTTATTTCTGCTGCTCTTTTGTGCAAACCCTTGAACTTGCAGACAAAGTCCATATTCAGTAAAAACTACCAGTGAAAATCTGGAAAGACATAATAAAACAGCAGCACTTCAGAATAAAGTATCACCACTGCTAGAAAGCCATGCGCCAGTAACTTGAACATTCCTGAATTGGCATACAATTATATTATATTTCTAAAATTAAAAAATATATATCGTGTGATGAATGCACTGAGTGCTTACTAATTGAAATACAAAATCTCTTCTGTTGCAAGACTATTTCCCTCCACTTTTAAGTAGTTACTGAGGCATTCAGCTCCTAATGGCATCTTGTTTCTATTCTGAGAATTAGTTCCATCTATAATTTCTTTATAGCAGTTAAGTGTTTTTAACAACACACAGTTCAAAGATTTTTTTTCCATATTAGCACATAACGAAGGAGAATTATGAAGGCGTTGAAAGAAGAGATGAAAAGAAAGGAAACATTATTGCCCAGAACAGTCTGTGTATGTAGTAACCATGTTTCCTCGTCTCTGAGTGACAGTCCTGCAGTGCTTGCTGGATCCGTGGAACCTGTTATCAGTTCGCACTGCGTGTCGGTGTGCATTTTCAAAGTCACTAAAAGAAAACATCTTTTCCATATTCTCAAACACATCATCAAACAGTCCACCGCCAAAGGAGAACTCCTGGAAGGAACGTCTTTGCCGATTGTGAGCTTCCCGATGACTTCGGAAGTGATTTTCAAAGTGCTTTTTCGACCGTGAGTACTGGCTGAAGAGGTCGTAGTCTTTGAACAGATCATCGAAGTTGAAGTTAAACGATGACTGATGAAACGGGCTTCCATTATTTCCTTGTCCTCTGTGACGGCCAAGTTGATCGTATTCTCTTCGTTTATTCTCATCTGATAACGTTTCATATGCTATTTCCATTTTAAAGGAAAGAAAAGAGTTTTAAAACTTCAACTGCATGCAATATAAAGACTAGAACCAAATAAATACACAGAACAGCCTTCCCCACTCCTGCAATGAGATCTATTCCAAGCTAGACTTTAACTGAACACTCAAGTCCAATCAAGATTAATGTTTAACTTCCTACAATCCAAAATCAGCTGTTTCAAATTAATTACATCTATTTACTTATAATAACAGTTGCACTGAGGGCAGATTACATCCTCAAAATTTTTAATTCACAAAACCCTTTATCTAGCAATATAGATTACTGCTTGTATTTGAAAGAAAACAGCAGCGAGATGTGGCAATGCAGAAGACTGAAGGTGAGAGGATGAGTTAGGAGCACTCCCTCAACAAGTAAACTGCCTGCTGCACTCTTGTCACAGAAAAAGTGCAGCGTCTGCAAAGCTATCTGTAAGCAGACAGTAATGTCTAGCTATGCTGGAGTTAGAACTAAGTGATAAGCTAAATGTTAGGGATGAAAGCAAAATGAAGGGAATGAATTACTTATTTGTCCAAATTCTTAACATTTCAGTAGTTCAACAATAAACCTAGATTTTTTTATTGGGTATACCCAGAATGGAATTGAGTTCTCATCTGTTCCATGGTCTAAAACTACAGCTACGGTTGTTTCAAAGCAGAAACTGACAAATAAAACATTCCTTGTAATTAGAACATGTATTTGAAGCACTCCCACTTCCACACCTGTCAACTGATTCCCGACTTTTCTATACAGCTCAAAAAAAATTTACAACTCCCACTTCCTCCTTTAGTGTAGCTAACAGCTGCAGTTTCTATAAAGACCACTCTTTCCCTTTCCCTGTGTTATTACCTTTCTTTCAAAGCAACTGTTCTGTAGCTAGGAAGGTAAGACCCAGAAGTCTCTTGTTAGTTTAGTTAGGAGAAATACCCAGATGGATGAATGTTATAATAGCCTACGGGGGGCAGAAGTGAGAACACCTTATTCCTCAGCAAAACTTCTGTTCTTGGTTATTCACTTCCACCAATATAATTGCAGAACACTCACAAAAGGCGTGTTCTCAAGATAGTTCAGGTTGGAAGCGACCTCTACTGCTTTGCTCAAAATAAAGCCAGTTATAAGCCTAGCTCCTCAGAGCTTTATCTTCCCATTCCTGAAAAGTCTGCAAGGATGGAACATGCACAGCTTGCCGAGGTGCAGTTGCTGCATTCTAATTGTTGCCCATCCCCTAGGTAAAGGAAGTTTTTGGCCTTATAGCCACAATGAATCTCTTGCACCTGATGTCTCCTGTATTCCCACCATGAGACATTGAAGAGCTTTTCTGAAAGATTGCTTTCAAGAACAAAGAACATTTCTACAGGTACTGGAAGGTTTCCATTACGTCTCCCAGAAGCCCTAATAATCCTGAGCTGAATCTTATTACACAGATCAAAAGTACAGTCATTGAAGCAGACTAGGGCTAAAGCTGTCTTACCCCCACGTATTTCTGTGAGAAGATTTCAACCTAGAAGTTTAACAGGCAGAAATGCATAAACTGCATGATAGCCTACATAACAGAAACAAGCCAGATAATAATACATGACACTTGCCACCACAGAAGTATAAAGAGAAGTATTTTCCTTATACAGTAAAAACACTATACTTAAGTTAACATATTCGTTCACAGATGTAATTATAGAATAGAATAACAGAATAGCTTATGCTGGAAGGGATCTCAAGGATCACCCAGTTCCAACCCCCTACCATAGGCAGGGCTGCCACCCAGCAGATCAGGTTGCCAGGACCCCGTGCAACCTGACCTTGAACACCCCCAGGGATGGGGGACCCACAGCTTCTCAGGGCAAGCTCCTTCAGTGCCTTACAACATCTCAGGAAAAAAAAAGTCATACCTTCTAACCTAGAATTTCCTTCTTCCAGTTTAAAATCACTTCCCCTCTGTCCTAATTCCATCTGCCCATGCAAAAAGTCAATATATAAGCCACGTCTCCAATTATTAAGGTTACTATACATTACCTTCAGCAATTTCTCTAAACTTTGCTTCTGCACCAGGACTCTTATTTTTATCTGGGTGGTATTTCATTGCCAGTTTGTGAAATGCCTTCTTGATCTGTCGGTCAGATGCATTTTTCGGAACTCCTAAGATATCATAATAGCTCTCTGTAGCCAGTATTAGCTCAGTAATCATTAAAATGCAGAGAGCAAACGTGAAGACAGACTGCGTAGTTGCCATTTCTCTGGTTTCTAGAAAGAAAAGATAAACATACTTGAACAAGTTATTTCAGGTTCCGCAGCAACATAAAGAAAAGGTACAACTACAAGCTGAAAGAGGAAGACTTACTTGCCACGAGTCATTCTGACTGATATGTAAACGCTCTTTCACTCACGTTAAGAAGTCCCATCCTTTAGTTTGATAATCAAAGAACACATGAATGGAAATGCTGCAAATTCATGTTGCACATCTATCACTGCTCACTGGAATGATGTTTTATCTTTTCTTTTTTAACCTTACCTATACCCTCCCAGTCCAGTTTGTAGCTGTTGAATTAAATTTAGAATACCTTCCACTGCAACAGTTTATGCTGACATGCCTGGACTAACTCTTACTAAACCCCAAGTTCTAGGATTATTAACACAGTAGTTTTAAATACAGTGCAATTTTCAAAACCTACTGAATATATTGGCAGAATGATTCACTGATGAGCTTAAGCAACAATAAGAAACTGAAAACACAACAGGACTAAAAACCAACTCTGAGGAACAAGAGAATTAGCCTGTTAGACACTCGTGCTCAACTTCAGGTCATTTAACTGGCCTAAGTCAAACACAATAAAAGCAGTACACTATCTACAGTGCAGAGTTCAGACAAGTAGGAAACTTCTTCCACTACTTACAATGGGTTGAACTTAATTTCCTATTTGACTGCACTCTAAATGAAAACACCTACCAAACCTCTGACAGCAAAGAACGTATCTGATAAACACCAGTACATGTAATAGGTTTACATGCACAATTCTCAATGCATGAGCTTGAGAGAAACGCTCCAAGTCAAAGAATTCTGGTTAGGCAAAGATCTTGCGATGGCAGAAAGGTTTATTCATCCCGTCAGTAATGGGCGCCCGCCCCCTATTGGCAAGCGAGAGACTGCGCACAGGCCAGTGAAATCCCTTTCATAATATACTCCAGACCCAGCACAGGGTTTCCAGTAAATACTGGAAACTTACACTGCAAAAACACAATCTGCCTCTCACAAACTGAACTCAAAAAAGCAATCCTCTATACAAGGCAAAATATGGTGTTATTTTCCTGAAAGTTTAGTAAGCTAGTCTTATAGTCTGAGCACCATGAAAGCTAACATACTTCAGCTGCTATGCAACCCAAACATTCGCTCTTCAAAGTTTTTTTTAAAACTCTGTGCAACAGGTAAATGAAACAACAGTTTTTAAATAGGAAGACAAAACCCTCTAAAAATTAATACACAAGCACAAAAAACGTTCAAACTAAAGCATTTCTAAGAGATAGGTCAAGGGGCTAAAATGAATGTAGTGAGGTCAGAGCAAAAAAGCTCATG
Source organism: Cyrtonyx montezumae (assembly GCF_038088225.1). Taxonomy (NCBI): domain Eukaryota; kingdom Metazoa; phylum Chordata; class Aves; order Galliformes; family Odontophoridae; genus Cyrtonyx; species Cyrtonyx montezumae. The sequence goes on along the minus strand of NW_027072034.1, from coordinate 133,383,588 downwards.
CAAGATTAACATACCCATGCCCTCTTAAGCATTTATTTGGCTAGCAGCCAGCATGATATCAAGTGTTATGGAGTAGCAGTTGAAACAAAGTTTTGATCGGTATATCTAGACACCAAATGGGCAGTTCTTCTTGCATGACACAGACAGATTTTCAGTACAAGAAGCTTTCCAAGTTCTTTCACATATGCTTTCCCACCAGTTCACTCGTCTGAAGCTTTGCCACCTGGACACCAAGGCCTACAGTCACGTACATCCTTCCCACCTTCTGTGCTTCCTTCCTCCTTCTGCTTTGCACATACAGATTTTCTTCTTGCCATGCTGGAAACCAATTATGTATGCACAACACAGGTATGAGGAAGTAAAAATACTCTGCTCCATTCTCCTATGGCCAGCCTCTCTCTAGAATCTACAATTAAACACTGAATGGAGCTGAAGAGTTGTTTACCTTCAGCATTAAGGACAAACTCTTATAACCCACGTTTTTCAGTCCGAGAACATCAAGATAGTAACTAATCTTCTGCACTGCACAAGCCTCCCCATTTCTACTACTCTTTAGAAGAAGGATTATACTCAGGTTTCTCTTTCACAGCAGGTTTCCTTTAGGATTTCAGCAATGCAGATCCATGCTCTATTATTCCTAGTTCTACTCAGATTTCTAAGGGTTGTTTTTTTTCCCCCCAATTAATTTAAGTCAAACAAAAAGTGAGATATTCCACAGCATATAAAAAGACACTCCTAAAAACCTTACAAGTCTTTTAAGCTTTAAAAAAAAACAAACTCAAATGAAGCAACAAAACATAAACCAAGAGCACATATAAGCAGAATCAGCATTTTATCCTGATAAAAGGTCTTGTATTTAGACAATATATTTTGAATTAATCAAAGATACTATTTTTTTCCCCAGAGAACATCTGTTTGATATGCAGCCAGCATCCTACCGTTGCTACTGCCAATTAAAACAAAACTAAAGGCCAGGTTCGACTTCCCACCCCCCAAAAAACCCCAACTACTTCCACAGTTGCTTTCATAATGAACTCACTTTCAACTACTTAACTCTGCACACGGTTCCTTCTCTCTCAGCTTACCAAGCGAAGGAAAAAGTTCTACTTTCTAGTTCCCAAGCCTCCCACCGGCTGCCATGCCGACTAACCCGACGTGTAAGCACGTCTCCAGCTCGGTGGCCACCACCGCTCCCTCCAGCTCACGGGGCCCGGCCTCTCCCGGCCTTTCCCCGCCCGCAACAGCCCCGGGAGTTGAGCGGAGCAGCCGCAGCGGGACGCTGCCCCAAGCCGGACCCAACGGGCGGGCCTAACGAGGAGCGGCAGCCCAGAGGAGCGAACCCACCGTAGGACGTCCAAAGACCCTGGGCCGCCCCCTCAGCGCTTCATAACCGCTTACTCCCGCACCCGACCCTCCATTCCCGCCGCCGCCGCCCTCACCTCAGCGCCGTCCGCGCGCCACTCCCGCCCGGCAGTCGGCGGCGCATGCGCAGTGCGCTCCTCGGCGCCTCGCCGGCCGTTCCTACACGAAGCGCTGCGCCATTGGCCCGCCGGCACCACGTGACGCGGAGGCACTCTCCGGGCTGGGGCCGTTGTCCCCGTGACCGCCACCCCCTGCGCCCCCGTGGTCTCGGCGCGGATGGTTCCGGGCCGGGTTCGGCTATGCCGCGGTATTGCGCCGCGTCCTGCTGCAAGAACCGGGGCGGGCAGAGCGCCAGGGACCAGCGCAAGCTCAGCTTCTACCCGTGAGGGAGCGCGTAGGGGGGACCGGGATCGCGCGGGCGAACTGCGGGTGGGCAGCGCTGGGAGAGGCGAGGCCCTCGGCGGGAGCGAGAAAAAGCCGAGCGTGGCCGGGACCGAGGGAGGCGGTGCTGGTGTTTACAAACCGGCCAAGCGGTGCCGCTGGGATTGGCGTCCGTCTAGCCTGAGCTGTAGCCAGGAGCTGGTTCATGTTCGACCTGCTGCCGACAAAGACCCCCAAAGGTCTTTCAGCAGGGCTGCTTTAAACAAACTCAGATCCAACTCCCGGTTGGACTGGATGATCCTGTAGATCTTTTACAGCCTTGGTGATTCTGTGATTCAAGGTGCGTTGTGATAGAACAATGGTTTCAAGAAAGGTAGATTTAAGTTGGATACAAGGAAAAAGCCTTACAGTGAGGACGGTGAGGCACTGGAACAAGTTGCCCAGGGATGTGGTTGATGCCCCCTCCATGGAGACTTTGGAGGCAGAGCTGGATCAGGCCCTGGGCAACCTGAATTCTTCCAACTCTGAGCTCCATGTCCCTTCCAACACTAAGGATTCTGATTCAGACTTGTTTGTTGCAGTCATAGTTATTGCAGGATGAGGAAGGAGGTGAAGGAATACCCACAGGAAAACAGCTTTGAAAAAGGTTTTTGCTTCAATTGAAGGAAATTACGTAACCTTGAATGTATATAGTACATGATTCAGCAGTATAAAATCACCATAAAATGATCATGAAAACGAGGGAAATAAATTATTCATGTTGCTTTAGAGAATGGGAGTGCCACATGGATGATCAAAACAAGTTTGAGTTTTGGTACACGTTTATATTCAAATGTATGCCATCAGTATAAAGATGATTTCAAAAACACAGCTGTTTTATGCAGCCATTGAATTGTGTTGTGTTATGAGTAACACAGTGCTACAGAAGAGGTGCCTGAACTCATTCATACCAGATAACAGATTCTGATGGTGGGGTAAGGGAGCATCAAGAGCAGGAGCAAGTTCTGGCAAAAGTTACCCTTCAACTAAAATAACTAAAATAATGAGTTTTGCTACAAGATATTGTCTCACTGCAGGTTTCATTTTTTTGTTTTTGTTTTTTTGTTTGTTTGTTTGTTCTTTGTTTTGTTTCCTGATCTGAAGCTGCCTGATGGTGCAGAAGGTAGTGTGTGCCATGTTGCAGGCAGAATTTGAAAAGGCTGAGTGCCCACCTGTCCTTGAGAGGTTATCTTGGTTTTGTTAGCACTGTTCTTTGTATTCCTGCATTTACTTGGAGCCAAATGGATCATCAGTTTGCTTTCTTTTCATGGTAACTTGGAAATTTAAATGACTGCAAATATAAAAGTTGGATTAAGAGCTGGAGAACTTCACATTTATCCCATGAATCTTAGATATCTTTCTCTCAGCATCAACTAAGTTTGCAGTTTTAGGACATTTGTGGGCCTGGAGAGGGGTGTTATTGCCATATGTGACTACTGAGGAAACCCACAGCTCCTGAAGTTCAAGGATTTGCCAAGAGTTGACCTTTCGTAGAATCCCACAGTTATGATCAGGTCAGGTTTGATAACCCAGTGAATGTGTCACTTTATTCAAAGGCGTAGGTTTTTTTTCAGTTATTATTGTTCATACTAGCCCTATGGAGAAAGACTTAGTTGACCCAGTTGATGAAAAACCTAACATGCCAGCAGCTCAGAAGGCCAACTGGATCCTGGGCTGCATCAAAAGAGCAGGGAGAAGGGAGATGATTGTCCCTCTCTGCCCTGTCGTTGTGAAAACCCATGTGGAGTACTGTGTCCAGGGGCCCTTAGAACAAAAACGATGTGGAGCTGTTGGAGCAGGTCCAGAGGAAGGCACGAGGATAACCGTAGAGCTGGAGCACCTCTCCTACAAAGTCAGGCTGAAGGAGCTGGACTTGTCTCTGGGGAGACCTCATTGTGGCCTTCCAATATTTAAAAGATTATAAACAGGAAGGATTCAACTTTTTATTCAAGTAGATAGTACAAGGAGGAATGGCTTTAAACTACAAGAGGAGTGATTTTGATTGTATGTTGGGGAAGTTTTTCACTCAGAGTTTTTCACTCACTAGTGAATGGCAAATCCTTCACAACCAGGGGGGTTGGAACAAGAGGTCAGAGTGGTCTGGATGTTTGTACTGTCATTACCCAAATAGCTTTGTTTTTCTTGCATCGTAGTGTTTAGATTTACTTTAAGTTTTGTGTACTGTTATTCATTGAGTAAACTACATATCTTTGCTCACATTCTTTTCATTTAGTTCTCTTTCCCACATAATTTGACTGCTTCCATATACTTTGAAAATCAGTTATATACATATATTTCAATAATGAGCACTGTAAGAAATCTTAAGTTTTGAAACAAAATGGAGAAATGTTTTGTGTTGGTGTGTATTTATCCTTTTAACAAAATTTAAGTCCTGCAGTGGAAATACTCACTTTTCTGAGTTATTTGACAGTTGTACATGTGATGTATACTAAGAGATACTTTGTTAAAGGAAACAAAGTTTTTTAGTACTCAATTTGTATAGTAAGATTAAAAAAAAAAAAAAGTCTCCACAAATACTATTATTAGAGTAGGGACTAGACCTAATATTTTCTTAATCAAATGAGTATTTCTTGACATCCAGAGAATTTTTTGAGCAAGCATTTCAGAACTGAGACTTTTAAACACGTTGGCCTCAAGGTATGAAGTCCTTGACCAACAAAAATCAATAGAAATTCTGCTGGTCTCTTGAGCAGATATCTACTAGAAATCATTTGCTTGGTGAGTAGATTAACATGTAAGTGACATTCTGATTGGCATCTAATATTTTCTGGGGGAGGGAGGGGCTGGATTAAAATGAAAAAGAAAGGGATGATTTGAATTCCTTTCAGGGAATTCAAGTAAGGAAGGACAGCCTTGTAAGAAACAATAAGATGCTCTTTGTTTAAAAAGCAAATGTAAATTTTTTTTTTTAAATAACAGTTTTTTGCTTTTTTTTCCCCCTTAACTGTTTTAAAAAAGATTCCCACTTCATGATAAAGAGAGACTTGAGAAATGGTTGCGGAATATGAAACGAGACGCATGGACTCCAAGTAAGCACCAGCTCCTGTGCAGTGATCATTTTACCCCTGATTCCCTTGATGTGCGGTGGGGTATAAGATACTTGAAACATACAGCTGTACCAACGATTTTCTCTTCCCCAGATGATGAGGTAATGTGTTCCTAATCTTTTTTTATAATAGTAGAAATCTAACTAACTGTCTGTGCAATAACATGTTCTAATTGTCTTTAATATACTCGTAGTTTATTTTAAAATTTAAAATCCCTCCATCAAAATATTTTGTTGATGAAAGTGACATGAAACTAACATGCAATTCCACCGTGTAAAGGAAAAACAGCTGCTTTGACTAGAGGTTCAGTAGTGTCTTTAACTGGAAATTGAACAAACATTTCCCTTAGAAAAAAAATAATCTCCTATGAGAATATTGGAAATACCTTTTTACTGTGAAATTATTCCTTACATTCTATTGCTCTTTTAAAGCCTTCCATTAACTCAATGTACATAATTACTGACTTCAAAATGTTTTAGTTTCAAACTCCATGTTTCTTTTTCCTGTTACTAGCCTCTCAAACACTTCTAGGCTACTAAAGATATGCTACAATGTCTGTTCCACCTGGCCTTTCTCAGAGCTGTGTAAAAATATACTCAGTAATATTTTTGTTTCAGTGACTGACATCGAAAAGATTATTTGGATACTGATCTTACATCTGATCATATGGTGATATAGTTTACTGTTCTGTGACTTTTTATCTTTTTTTTTCTGCTGGTGATAAATTTTCCCTGAGGTAGACTGCCTGACTACAAAAATACACTCAAAATTGCTGAAATAACTTTGTTGCACATTTAAAGCAATAATTTTGTACTTTGGATCTTTAATACACGTGTATTTATTACAGTGTTTCTGTTTAATAAGGAATGGCAATCATTCTTGGATGTTTTTCTAGATATGAGGTGTGATTTTTTGTTTTTGTTTTTGTTTTTTCTCTCCAGGGAAAAAACTCTTCTCAGAACAGCTCACAAGAGACAAAGAGAGAAGACCTGGAAGAAACCACTAAAGATGCAGAGTCCAAGAAGGTACCTGTATCACTTGAACTTTGTATACCAAAGAAAATTCCTGTAACTGCAGAAAACCATGATAAAAAAACAGAAGTAGTTTGCTCAGCTGTGTTGAGTAAACCTTTGCAAGTGCAGAAAATACAACTTGAAAACAGAGAAGACTTAGAAGCAGACAGTGCCATTCTTGCTAATTCATCTCAGCATCATATACATCAACCTGAGCCTGTTTTATTGGCAACAGACCAGAACATGGAAGCTACCAATGTTCATGCTTCTGTAGAAGTTCCAGTAAGTTGTACGGCTACAGTCTTGCAATTTTCAGACCCTGACTGCTTGAATTCATCTCTGAAACTGAAAAATACTTTAAGCTCAGTTAATGACTATTCACTTGAAAATCCAAACTCTCAAGCTGTAGGCTGTTCTGTTGAAGTGCAGCCAACAGCTGAAAATGCAGTTTTGGTCAGTACAGTCACACAAACTATTGAACAATTCAATGGAAGTGAGGGATCTGTCATTGCTATCATTGTACCAGCTGAGAGCCCAAAAGAGCCTGGAATGATAAACAGTTCTTTCCTGCCTATTAAACAAGAATTTCTTGATGCAGAAGAAGTGGAAACAGATAATTCTGTGCATATGAAAGCATATAATGGAATTGAAATATTACAAACTGAGCATTCATACTGCAAACAAGACATAGACAGAGAGCATCTCTGGCAAAAAATTTCAAAGCTCCACTCTAAGAAAAGTTTACTTGAAATGCAGGAGGTAAAAACTTTGGGGAGACTCAGGTCCTTGGAAGCTCTTATTGGACAATTGAAGCAAGAAAACCTACTTTCTGAAGAAAAGCTGAAGATTGTAGAGAACTGCTTCACAACGCTTGAAGTGACTATGTTACAGTAAAGGCTTTGAATGATTGTTCTTAATTATCTTTTTAGCCTCTTTGACTGTCCTTCTGTAACAAATTAGCTTTTGTTTCAGTCATGATACTTTTAAGTATTTAATGCAAACTGTGAACAGCAACTGTTCTTTAAAATGTTACATCAACCACTGCCAAGCTTAGCTGGTAGACTGTTGCCCATGAAGTGTGAGTTGCAACTGATCTTTTAAAGAAAAACAAGAACAGTCTCATTGAAGTGTATGAGATGAATCAGTTAAAATGAGTCAAGCTTTTCCAGGTGCAGTCTTCCCTGAATCTTGCAAGTTTTGCATTTGGGGCAGCAGTGTTAGAATGGACATCATAACTTTGTAGAATGGACATTTATAAAGCAGTTGTTTAAAAAAGAGAAAATTTTCCAGAATCTCTTTCAGATGAGTAAAGAGGCATGTATTACACATTGTCCAGTGGAGCCACTGTTACTCTTCTGTTATCTAGTGTTCATTCTGATAGCTTTTTGTATACTTTGACCCTATTAAATTTTTTCTTCAATAAGTGCTGTGTCCTTTCATTTTGTTTTGTTTTTCCTAAAATAATATTAGTAGAATGAACAGATCTGTCTCCTCTTTTTGGAATGTTGAAATATTCTACTGAAATTGAAAGAAATATCTTAAATAGTGACCGTTTTAGTATTAAAGAAGAAAGTTGCATTCTGCAAATTCTGCATATTAAAGAAGAAGAAGATGCGTTCTGCAATGTCCTGGGGAATCTTTTTTTAATTAAGAAATTACAGATCAAGCAGCATGATTGACAAATCTGGACAAAACTAGTCAAATTTCACACAGCATTAATACTGAGAATGCAATTCATGGCACAAACATCTTTAAACGGGGGAAAAAAAAGATGTTTAGATTTTTTTTTTTAGAGAGTTTTGGAGGGATACAGCAGAAAGGCTGTGTATCTTTACAAGCACTCACCAAGCCTACAGATTTCTCTCTCATAGGGTGGTTTGAACCAGTGAGACTTGGGTGGAATTAAATGTCTCTCTGCCTTTACACACAGCTTTTTATGCCAGGTGGGCTCAGGTGAAAAAAGCTAGATGTAGGCTTTAATAATGACCTATTACCCTAACTGCTATCCAAAGTAACTGCTGCTCTCTTAACAAGCAGGATATTATGGATTTATTTTTCAATAGTCCTTTTTTAAAGGTGTTTAGAATAGATTTTAAATTGCATAGCATTCTACTAACCTTGTGTTTTCAAGCAGGACTTTGCTTACTTAGGTTAAATTTTACCTGTTTTCCTTAATCTTGCATTTTTTGTCATGTTCTCTGTGTCAGATCATGGTGCATCTCATCTAGATTTGTGATCTCTGCTGCAGCAGCATGCATTGCATATTTAACTTACAGTAAATAAATGAGACCAGAGATAGAAAACGCCATCACTGTGTATGCAGCCTTTCTCAGGGGCAGTCTTGTGGTGATGAGGAGGCTGAACCACCATGAAGTGGTGTGCAGCTTGGAGGTAAACTAGATTTATTCTGATAAATTGTTTTGGGAAAAGAACTTTGTGTATTTTAAAACGAATTTAGTATTATAGCTGGCTTTATTTGCTTACAGGAAAATATAGCTAGGGTCTTAGCTTCAGCAGTATCCTGACTCTGACTTACTCAAGCTGATCATTATAAACAAATGTACTCTGTTGGAAATAGCCACACATCACTAATTAAATCCTACATGCCATGTGTTCTCAGTGTTTCCTGATCATAAAGCTGTATAACCTTTTTTTACTAAACTTCATTGAGTCTCAAGGAGGCTATATTACTCCTTGAGATCTCACCTGGTATCATAGTAGTACACTGAATCATTAAACCTGCTGTAATGTATCAAGCTTACCTTGATAACTTACCTTGACTTTGCTGAGTGACTTGAGCCTCTTCCCTTTTGAGAACTCCAAAAGCAGGAAGCTGTGCACCATAACTATCACAAGGCTGGAGACAAAGTGGAATCTGCACATCAGAACCTTGCAAAAGATGCTCAGGGTCATTGTGTGGGGTTGAGAAGGAGAGAATGGACTTTGGCATTTAGGTTACCTGCCTCAGAAAAGTTCCTTCTTTAGGATCCCATGTGCCAAGAACTTCTCAGAGCTAAACTAAATTGAACTAAAATTGGACTTGGACACAGAATGTATTTTCCTTTGCTTAATTAACAGAAGACTTTATGACATAATGCAAGCTGAAACTTTTATTCGTGCTAAATCATATAAAAATGCCAACACTCTATTTTCTCCTTTACTGAAATCAGTGCAAAGATTTTCAGGTTTACCAAACCGTTTACTCCTGCAGTGAAGAGATGAATTTCTTCCCAGATGTTTTTCTACAATAAAACATTGACAATCAGAACTCTAAGCAAAGACTTTTTTTTTCCTGCAAGTAGCATTATTAAACAATGTGGGGCATATTTCTGAGATCCTGACACTCTTTTAATACACGCTTTTCTTGCATAGTTCATTTAGAAGAGGTTAAACTGTATAGATTCTTCTGGAATACGTTATTGGTTTTAATTTATATGGATGTATAGGATGCAGATCTTCCTATAAGCAGCAGGTGGTGCTACTGGTCTGTGCTATAGAAATCAGCCTAAATATTTCATTTTCATTCTGCTGTCAGAAACACACGCAAACAGATTGACTATGCAAAGATTCTTTTTTCCCTCATTCTTTATATGTATCTATAATAAATTAGGGTATTATCTGAATAAAACTGCATGAGTAGTTTTCCTCGGTTTTACAGAAATAAAGCTTCAGAGAAGAAACTCATTTGAATTCTGAGCAAAAAAAAAACACATGAAATTCAAGAGCCTTCTGCTCAAGAGAGTGGTAAAAGATCTATTCATTGTCTCCATGGAGCGTGATTGCATTCCTCATTTGCTGAAGTGGGTCAGTGATTAAAGTTTGCCTCCCATAAACAGTTTAGTGTTGCTTGTTTGCATATTAATCAGGGTAATTATGTGAGTGTTTAATCACGGCTTTCATCAGGAATGTCTGTTTTGCGACACAAGCACCATGGCCATGTTGTTGTAACTGGGAAGTTGCATGTACAGTGGTTTTGTGCATGACTCCTTTCGCTCTTAAGATCTTTTGGAACAGACTTTGTGCTGAGAATACACAATTTCAGATGCTGTGAACAGTAGTGGTACTGGGGAAACATGGTCCTGCATACTCTAGGAAGTTTTTTTCCCTCCTGTGTTAGTTTCAAAATATGAAAGACAACAGAGTGTTACAGTACAGGTCAGAAGTACCTGTGTGTTGTGGTTTAACTGGCAGGCAGTGTTAACACAAACCCAGACAAAGCCATGGTGCCATGTGATTTTCTGAATGAGTGGAACAGGTCTACACGACAGTCATGGCAAAAACATGGTGAAGAAAGCTGTGCCTAGGAAAACTGCTTAGAGGCATAAATTTGCCTTGAGGGTGGTTGCAGTTTCTCTGGGTTTTTTGGAAAGTAGTGTTTGGCCTGTTCTCTGATCAAATCCAGCCAGATAACACAACCAGAGTAGTGGAGCTCCACCACAGCCTCTTGAGTCATCTCACCTGACTCTGCATGTCTCCATCGTGAGGTGCTCCTCCATTAAGCAGTATCTAATGTCTCTGTTAAAAAAATAATTGAGGAAACACATATTCATCTACTGATTAAAGCCAATAGGATGTTTTAGACAAACAATATTTCATACCTGGAGCTAGCTGAAGTGAATCCCACCTTGAGTTTTGAGAGGTAAGTCAGGTAGTTTTTAGACAGGGTTCTATGACTGGGTGACCAGACTGGTAGATGAGGGAAAGGCTGTTGATGTAGTCTACCTGGACTTCAGCAAGGCCTTTGACACGGTCTCCCACAGTATTCTCCTAAGGAAACTGGCAGCCCGTGGTGTGGACAGGTTCACTCTTCTCTGGGTGGAGAACTGGCTGGAGGGCCGTGCCCAGAGGGTAGTGGTTAATGGAGTTAAGTCCAGCTGGCGTCCTGTAACGAGTGGTGTCCCCCAAGGGTCAGTTTTGGGGCCCATCTTGTTCAATATCTTTATTGATGACCTAGACGAGGGAATTGAGTGTAAGCTCAGTAAGTTTGCAGATGACACAAAGCTGGGAGGATGTGTCAAACTGCCTGAGGGTAGGGAGGCCCTTCAGAGGGATTTGGATAGGCTGAACAGCTGGGCTGAGCAAAATGGGATGAGGTTCAATAAGACCAAGTGCCGGGTCCTGCACTTTGGCCACAATAACCCCATGCAATGCTATAGGCTTGGGGCAGAATGGCTTGGAAGAATGTAGAGAGGAAAAGGACCTGGGGGTGTTGGTTGATGCTCGGCTCAACATGAGCCGGCAGTGTGCCCAGGTGGCCAAGAAGGCCAACAGCATCCTGGCCTGTATTAGAAATAGTGTAGCCAGCAGGAGCAGGGAGGTGATCATCCCCCTGTACTCAGCTCTGGTACGGCCGCACCTCGAGTACTGTGTTCAGTTTTGGGCCCCTCACTACAAGAAGGACATTGAGGCCCTGGAGCGTGTTCAGAGAAGGGCAACAAAACTGGTGAGGGGTCTGGAGCACAAGTCTTATGAGGAGCGGCTGAGGGAGCTGGGATTGTTCAGTCTGGAGAAGAGGAGGCTCAGAGGAGACCTTATTGCACTCTACCACTTCCTGAAGGGGGGTTGTGGTGAGGAGGGGGTAGGCCTCTTCTCCCTGATAAGTAATGACAGGACGAGAGGGAATGGCCACAAGTTGCGCCGGGGAAGATTTAGATTAGACCTGAGGAAGCATTTCTTTTCTGAAAGAGTGGTCAGGCACTGGAACGGCCTGCCTAGGGAGGTGGTTGAGGCACCATCCCTAGCGCTGTTCAAGAAGCGTTTAGATGAGGTGCTAAAGGACTTAATTTAGTAGTTGGGTAGAGATAGTGATAGGAGGATGGTTGGACTAGATGATCTTATAGGTCCTTTCCAACCTTATGAACTTATGAACTTATGAACTTAGACAGGAGTAAGTTTGAAGGACTAATCCTAGTTTAAAGGATCTTGACAAGGCAGTCCTTCCAAGTTGTGTCTTAACATCAGTGACAAGAGGAAGGTCTTTAAAAATTTCTAGAGAGGCTTCTGTTCAGACACATTGCATATGTAGTTATGGGTTGTTTTGTTTTTTTTTCTCTTTTTTTTTTCCTGTGGAGCATGAAAGAAATCTTTCTGTGTAGGAATTTTGGAAAAGTAAGAGAACTGATCCAACAGGCACCTAGTTCAGGCAGACTATATCCGAGACATAGTTCTGAGTGCTCTAGAACATCCTCACAAGGTTCATGTCAGACTCAAGAGCTCTGCATTGCTTCATGAATAACATAAATTGAAAGTCATCAAGACACCTTACAGCCCCTTGAGGTGGAAAATGACCTTGTGACTGCTGTAGGCTCAAGTGTAAGCAGCATCAAACACCATGAAAAGGTCTTTTTCAGCACTGTTTGCTTAGGTAAGCACATTATAGATCATAGATACCATTAGTTTCACCTTCACTTTGAGCCAGTAGACTATAAAGCTGAATAAGAATGGGTTTTGGGAGCCCTCAATGACCAGAGTGGTGACTGTTTAGAGATGGAAAATAATAAAGATATGAGGTCTGTAGTTTCACAGCATGCAAAATACATCAAACCCTTTGGATATCGTACCTGTCAGCAGACGTTATTAAATTTACATCAAAGCTGTTTATTGAGTGTTTTATGTGATGAGAAATCCTATAATGTGTAGAAGTGGCTTTGGCTACAGAATAGTTACATAGACGAATACCTTCGTTGTCTGTTGATCACCTAGTGACCAGTGGTGGACTCCTTGACAGCACTGCTCTAGTGGGACCTCAGCAGACTCACCACCAGCTCTCAGGAAATGGCCACTGCTCCATCGTTACCAGGTAAGGGGAAGTGTGGCACTTGTTCTCTTCCGTGAGCCCCAGCCAATACCTGCTGAGAGTCATGCACATCTCACCAGCAAAGCAGAGACCCATCTCCACCACTGGGTTGGAAAAGGGGAAAATTGGCTTTTCTCTGACCGAGCACAACCGAGTAGATTAAATTAAATGATTCCTACTTTGGTTCTGGTGTTCTGAAAGGCCAGAGTCTGAGTGAGAGCAAAGTCCGGCAGATATCAGAGGGCATACCTGATGCCTTGTGAAATTATTAGCCCCCAATATGTGCTGTGCAGCTTCCTGCTCAGGACCACACCAGGATGCCACTTCATGACCCTGTGTGCTGGGGGTCTTACCCCAACAGAGCTCTGCCTGTATGCTGGTGCCGAAAGCCAGTTTACCCACTCTGAACACAGCAATACTCAAGGTTTAGCTGACTCAGGGGCACAGCTTTGAACTGTACCAGGCCCCTAAGACAAATCAAAATCAAAATATGGATGGGTGCTGGCATTTATCCTTCCTCCCCTGTCCCTTTGGTTTGCTTAGTACCAGAATAGAGAGGCCAGTAGGACAACCTACTGAGAATTGCTGGGGTAGAAAACGCCACACAGAGAAAAACAGGCAGATAATGAGCACAAAAGTATGTTTCACTTATGGGGATTAATTAGAAGCAGTAACAAATCCCAATTATATTTTTAATTAAAAAATATATTAGAAATTGACACTTATCTAAGAGTTGCCACGGAAACATGAGCTCAGCCACAGTTGCACTTGAGTTGACTAATTTCACAACTTTTAAACATATGGTTCACCATAATGAGATCACAGTCATAAATCCAAATTAAATTGTATTTTGTAGTTTTAATACTGAAGCCACAAATTTACTGCTTTAGGGATCCATTGTGGGAGACTACAGCAGGCTTTAGGTATATTTTTTTCTGCATTTAACATCTGAAAAGAATTACAGCTTTACCCACAGTTTTTGATGAGTAACATTGTCCTGGCTTCTAACAGTGCAAGAAAGCTTCAGGCTCACAAATTAGACAAACTCTCCATTCAGAGAGACTATGCTGGGGATCCTTTTCTGACCTTCACTTACAAAGCACAGTCACTATGAGAAGGCAGAGCCATGATTTTCTTGTTTTTGTTCACCTTTTGCACTAATCTCAATTTAGGACTCCAGGAACACAGCTTCCTACGCAAAATCCCCAGCCAAGTGGCTGCGAGCCTGCAGCTTGGAGCAGGCATCGCTTTCAGACTGCATCCCTTTGTCTCAGCCTGAGCTCACAGTAAAATCAGACTCAGCACGTGCTCAAGGCTTAGTATACTGAAATCCTCAGCTTCCTTTGGCTGCTCCTTGGCTGGTAAAGTGAATTATTTTCCATCAGTTAATGTAAATATGCTAGATGTTTTCCTTTCTAATGAACAGGATATCTTTATTACCTACCTTATTTACAAGTAACTACCCATCATGCCTGAAAAGATTTTGCTGATAATAAATCTACAACTGTGAGGGTTGCAACTCCAACTCCTTCACTGCTGACAGCAGATAATATAGAAGAATGGCAGAATAAAATACAAAGAAAGAAAACAAAATACACAATTACAGATGTTTTTGATTTATTTTGTTTGACCTGTTTCTTTGACAAGCGGAGACTGAAAATTGACATACTTTCGCCTTTCCACTAATAACTGTAGGAATAATGTAATAGTGGAAATCATTGGTTTGCCTCCCAGCAGAGGAGGAACATAAAAGCTGGAAGGCTTTTGGAAGCTGCTCTAAGTACTATCTGTTCTGAAAACACCTACAGTTTCTTTAATTTTCTAATTACGTATTGAATGAAAAAACAGCCTGACAGTCAAGAAATATGGTAAGCTTGCCAAATAATATTCCAGATAGCCATAAAAAAAATCATTTAGGTTGTAAGTAAATATCTTTAAGAATAATTAAAAAATATAAGTGCAAAGTTTAAGTTTCATTGCATATGAAGTGATGAAATGAGTGAATGCAATGGAGAACAAGTGTAAAGTGATGGAGTGAAAGTCCCCTGCTTGTCCTTCACAGGGGCACTCACAAAGCACTCAAAGTACTGTATTTGCCTCAAAATAAATAAGAGTGTTTGGAAATAATATTGCCAGATCAAGTCATAGTTGTATTAACATCTAACTCTAAGCATAAAAACCAATGTATTCTTGTTTCTCAACATCTATGGTAAGCACACATTTTATTCTTCTACAATGCTTTAACAAAGGAAGGTGAAGCAGTAATGCAGCAGCGTGTGGCAGGAGGAAATGTCCTGCCTTTTTTTGCAGACAGCTCTGTCTCTAATAACGCAAAGTGTTGGAAATCACTGTTCCACATTACCTCAGAACTTGGCAGGATCGACAGCCTTCTGGGAAATGCCCTTTACTGCATTCTAATCAGCAGAACTGATGGCTTTGGACACAGAAACAAGTTACCTTTCAAATACCTGTAGCTGTGAATGTCCAGACTGATATTAAGATTGACACATGCACTACAGTGCTAGACTCTGTGGTGCTCTAGAGAAGAAGCAGAAGCCAATAATATGTAAGAACTGTAGGAACACTGCCAGCATTAAGTGACTGCTCATTTTGCTTTTCTTCTCAGATCTGTGATTTTCAGAGTCTGAGTGAGAACAATAAGCAAAAGCAGAGACGTGGATTTTTCAAATTTAAACCAACCTTGCTATTCTTTGTTTACTACACTGATCATTTCTGTTTGTATGTTTGTTTACAGTAAAAGTACTTTTGTCTTATGAAAGAAATTCCATGAATAAAGATAGGAATGGCAACTGTGTGATTTCCCACAAGCACTGGCAAAATGTTCTGGGGGCTATCTGATATCTATGACTGCAAATGCAAAATAAGGACTTTAATGCAAAATAATAACTTCAAATTTCTGCTGTCCTTTCCCCAGCCCCTTTGCACAGAACAAGATGGTGCCAGTGCCAAATTTTCAACACACAGCTTTTCACACTGCATCCTAGCCATGCCTCCTCCTGCAGCCTGCCCTCCAAATGGAGAGCAACAGATTGTAGAAAGTTGGAAAAGACTACTAAGATCTCCTGGTCAACCATCAACACATCCCCACCACACCCACTAACCATGCTCCCCAGGGCCACACCTCCATACTTCTGGAAAACCTCCAGGGATGATGACTCCACCACCACCCTGGGCAGCCTGTGCCAGTGCCTCACTGCTCTTTCTGAGAATAAATTCTTCCTAATATCCAACTTAACGTCCCCTGGTGCAGCTTGAGGCCATTCCCTCTCATCCTATCACTGGGAGAAGAGGCCAAACCCACCTCACCGCAACCTCCTTTCAGGTCTTTGCAGAGAACAATAAGGTCTCCCGTGAGCTGCCTCTGCTTCAGAATGAACAATCCCAGTTCCCTCAGCCTGTACCCTTCACAGCTTCACTGCCCTTCTCTGGACACACTCCAGGCCCTCAACGTATTTCTGGTAGCAAGGGGCCCAAAACTGAACACATTATTTGAGGTGCGGCCTCACCAGAGCTGAGTAGAGAGGGACAATTATCTCCCTGGTCCTGACTGCTACACTAAGCACAATTCACACAGCCTGTGGGCTGGGAGGACTCCACAGAGGCTAAAGAGAGCTAGCAACTTTATCACCTGATGCAATTTCATGTTAAAAACTCCAGTACTACAACTAATGAAAAGCTTATGTAGATCTGAAATAAGAGAACAGAAAAAATCTTACTCAATGAACATACTCAGTGCTTCCTCTTAAAAGTGCTCATTCCTCTTCTCCCTGCGAATAACACAGATTTTGCATCCAACTGCCATCACAGCTTGCTCCAAAGGGCTCCAGAGTAACCCCAGTGAAGGATGAACATTTGCACTCTGGTCATAGAATCATAGAATCATAGGGGTTGGAAGGGACCTCAAGAGATCATCGAGTCCAACCCCCTGCCAAAGCAGGTTCCCTACACCAGTCACACAGGTAGGTGTCCAGGCGGGTCTTGAATATCTCCAGAGAAGGAGACTCCATAACCCCTTGTGCAGCCTGTGCCAGTGCTCCGTCACCCTCACCATAAAGAAGTTCTTGCGCACATTCGTGCAGAACCTCCTGTGCTGCAGTTTCTGTCCGTTCCCCCTTGTCCTGTCTCCACACACTGCTGAAAAGAGTGTGGCCTCACCACTTTGT
Source organism: Cyrtonyx montezumae (assembly GCF_038088225.1). NCBI lineage: Eukaryota > Metazoa > Chordata > Aves > Galliformes > Odontophoridae > Cyrtonyx > Cyrtonyx montezumae. The sequence continues at coordinate 133,366,745 of NW_027072034.1, read as the reverse complement.
CCCCCACACCTCAGATATTTATAAACCTGGATCAGGTCCCCTCTCAGTCTTCTGTTGGAAGGAAATCAATGTAAAGTATCTCCTAAGGAAGAAATGCAAACATTCCCCTTCACAGTGAAAGCATTTCATTCATTTAAAAAGTGAAAACAGTAACTTTTGAAACATTTCATGCAAAATACAGCCCTACGAGAACAGGAATGCCAACAAAGACAACCTGCCAGCTCCATACCATTTTCTAACTACACCCCTCATTTATAAATTCTTTCTTAGGTCAGGTTCCACAAGAACACAAGTTCAACACTTACGTGGGATTTTTTTATTTTATTTTTTTATCAGACTCCTAAATGACTAATATTTTATTTAATATGTGTAACTATTAACAATAAATATTGAGATGATTAAATTCCATATATGAAACAATTCTGTTCTAAATGTTTGATGTAAAGGGAAACAATGCTCCTAAAGCTGCTGAAAAGCATTGTAATGGAAAACATTTATTTTAAACTTGAAACAAAACATAAATCTAACATGAAAAATGCAAAAGAAGAAAAGGAATGAACTCATGATCCTGAAGGGACTATAAAACATGCTATGAAAACAGCTTGAAAGTGATTAAAGAGAGGGTGAGGGCCAAGACAACATAAAATATCTAACTTTTATCCAAATTCCATCTCCTGTGACCCATCATGACCACAACAACACAGCCCGCTGGCTTTTAGCAGTAATTTGCATTACTGCCATGAAGAGAATGTGTTTCTCAGGGGCGATAGGCTCTGGAAACATACCTGGTGAAGAATGTAGTAGAAGAATTAACTAGCAGGTAACAGAAAGATTATTTTACCACTTCTATTTTGTGGAGCTGGAGCCATAGAGGGCTGCCTTGGGAAAGATGGAAAAAGAGCTCAGAGCATCCCAATGCCACATTGGTATCTTAGCCACAAATCCCAGAACCAAAGAATCCCAGAAATGCTGGTTCCACCAGTCCTCTGGAGTGCACATAATGCAATCCCCTCCCAAGGCAGCTCCACCTGCAGGATCTGCAGCCCTGAGCCTACAGGGCTCTGAGCAGGGGAACTCTCAGCAGTGCCTCAGGGAGGGAAGAGGCACAGTGCTGGCACGACCTGTGGTTCCACACCAAGATGCTCTTTGTTCTACAGGCAAGCACTGCAAGAAACAATGAGCACATCCTTCCGTTTATCATTTCTGAACACAGCACTGGCACACAGACTTGCTTGTGTTCACAAGTGCATAAAGCAGGCAAATGTTATTATTTGGCTGAAGATGTTTAATTGTCATTTTCTGAATATCCTCTGATTTTGCTATTAGTGAAGACATACCATAAATGAAGAAGAAAATTACATGGAGGGAGAATAACAACGCTTCCAGCCATGTCCCAGCAGTCTCCCTTTAGGGCTGAAAAACGTCATTTTGTTTTTAGGATGGCATGTGGCATGCAGAGCTCTGACTTTGTTGGGAGAAGAGAATATCATGATGATGCAAAGCACAGCAGAATCAATGGAAAGATGCCCACATGCTGTCCTGTAACTGCTCCAGTTAGGGGAAAATGCAAAGAAAATAATCACCACCTCTCTCCTTTGACACAGCCTCTCAGAATTAGTAAAAATGCTTAAGCAAAACTTTCTTTTTGCTGTAACAAATGTACTTACTGCTTTATAAGATTTTTTACGATTCTCTTGTAAATGTTCTCACTGCCATTTTTAGCTAGAGAAAAAAAAAAAGGAATGAAAACAGAGCCAAAGGATGGAGGACAAGTGGGCAGTAGAGCATCTTGATTGCCAGTGCTTAAAATTTGCAGGCTCTGATGCTCTGGTGGCAGTAGGGACACCTCTGTGTGATTAACAGAGTACCGGGAACTGTCCATTTGAATCAGCTGTGGTGAAATAGCATAGTCCTCCCACTCTATGGCCTGCTTTGTTTTCAGGTCATACTGCTGATCCTGAAAGAGAAATATCAATGGGAGAGTAAAAGTGGCCTGAGTATCAGCTGATGTTCTGTGGGATAAACAGTGTAATTTCTCCTTCTGATAGTAACCTCCAAGGCTGCAACATGCCTCAAAACCCTGCCTTTGTCCGCCAGCTTCTTAATTCAGCCTTAGAAGTCAATCACCAAAATCCCCACAGATGATTTGTAAATTTATCTGTATATGTATATTTATGAACAGATTGAAGTTTGTTTCCTAAAAAGTAAAAATGCAAAGAAGTATAAAAATTAAAAGCTAACCTTCCACTGCCACTCTCCAGACTCTATGGTATGTTTTGACAGACTCTTCTGGCTTGAGGCAGTCTCAGCATATTCTTATTAAAAGTGTGAAAATATGTTCTCAAGAGAAATAAAAAAAACCCATCAGATCCTTTCCCCAGGGAAGCTGAAACCAATTAGTGCAGGACTGCCCAGAAATGACTGAAATGTACCAGAGAAATTAAATGATGGAAAAAAGAGAGAGAGAGAAAGATCTTGTCACTGATAAACTCTCTTATTTCCCAGATGCCATTCCAATTATTTCACTGGATCATAAACCCACAGATATTAATAACTCTGAGTAGTTAATTTTATAGAAAACCTATGATTTTAGCAGCACGGATGTCATAATATGGGAGCAGTATTGTTTAACATACTGAGCTAACTTTTCTAAGTCTGGTAAGCTGCAAGAAGATTTTTTATTCCACTTAAAGAGCCTTTTCACTCGAGTAGATCTGCTCAGACACCACCGCCACCAACACAAACATATTTTTTCCAAGTGAGAAGTGCCAGGCTCATCAATAGGGCACAGTAGTACTCATGCAGAGGGAGCGGACAGTAGCTGACCACCTCCATCAGACTATGAGATCCGCACTGGGATGATGTGGCTACAGCTTTCGACAATCTGCAAAACCATGGGAAATGCTGTTTCAGTGCATGCTAATTATACAATCTCTTTTGGCTTAAATTTACACTGAGAACAAATTGCTTTGCAGTCATTTTTTCCCCTTAAGTGAAAATAAGCCTTTAGTTATTTTCAAGATTTTTTTTTCTATTCTTTACAATTAATATTTAAGTGTAAGTCAACTTCATAACATAATGGAGGGCTCCTAGGAAATGCCCTCAGGATGTTATTTTCTCTACCATCTCAAAAATGCTTTCCAGGATCAAATAGGAGTTGCCGACTTGCTAAACCTTATGACTACTACATTTTTTGACTAATCTTCTTATTTGGTTTCCCCAGCTGTCATCATACTCAATGGGATTTAATTTTCATAGCAACTCTCTTATCTTTGAAGTCAGTATTATCCCTTCATGAAATCCTTTGTGTGTCACAGCTTGGAGGAGTCTCTCTTCGGCATGTTCAGCTTTCGCAGCTCCTATGGGCAACCAAGATACTCCTGGCTAACCACTGTGTCTAGGATCATGTTAATTCTGCTCTGGAGATCAAACATGTTGTTCAGCAGCCCAACTTATTTGGGAAGGATAAAATTAATGCAGTTTTGGACACTGCAGACAACCAGCAATGTTTTTCAAATCAGTGGGAGTGAAGTTCCCTTTTGACTGACTGGACTGAGGTCATTCTGATCTCATTCCACAGTCTGAACTACTTTATTATTTTTCTCAGAATGCTTGAAAATATCCATTAAATTCAGCATTTTAGGATCTTACTCTTATTTGATGTGACACCCTTACCATAGGAGTAGAAAATAAAGTGGGACAGTTAATATGTTTTAGTTTCATTCTTATATGAAAAAGTAGATTTGGTATTGAAAGAGTTACTTTATTTATCAGCCTGGCTTACACCCAGGCAGTCTCCCAGCTGCTAATCAGACCTCAGCAGCTGCCATCCTCAAAACAAGGTGGTGCGCCAAGAATACTGCTGTGTTCTTTGCAACTTCCCACAGGCTACCGAGTTTTTTTCTCTTGGGTCTGAATCTCATGGCCAACAAACAACTGTTTCTCTGGTTTCTAAAATGAGAGTTTGTACATCTACAGTGCTATCCACCTGGAAAGAGGTTTAGTTGTTTCTGTTAATCCCAATACCCAATTTTTTTTTACCCACAAAGTGCTATAGCTCTTGTCACCTGCAGGAGGAAGGGAGAAGACACTGTTGGAGTCCTGCTCCAGGTGATGCAATAAACATTATGGGTTATTTCCACTTGAGTCAAGACTTGCTATTGAGTTTAGCCTGGCCCACTTGCTTCTCCTTCTAAAAAGAAGGAGCTGCTCAGGTGTTATTCTGGTTGTGGAGATATGTTCTGGATTGTTCATCACATCTGCATTATATTGTAGTTATGCTTTCAGTAGTACAACAACTAACTACACATATGACAAATACACATACTAAAGATGAAAACTGGAGATTATAATTTAATTCTTTCTTTTTTTTCTTTTTTTTTTCTATATAGTAGGCATTCTTTTTCATACCTCACAAGTGTTTGAAGTACCCAAAGGCAGGCAGAGCTTTGTGCAATGGGAAGAATAATTTTAAAACAGAGTTTCATGAAGCTCAGCCAGAGGACACTTTGGATGCAAATAGTCTACTCAGGGTCAAGAAGAGCCTGACTGTGAATTGGAAAGATGCCCACTGATCATGTTTCTATATCTAGACCCACTAAGTATGCAAGTTACATCCCAAAGCGCAGGAAAGATCTGTAAGACACATTTGCCCTGTTCTTGCAATTCTGACCATTCTCGGAGACAGAATACTAAAATAAGTGGGTTTTTGGCCTGAGCTTCTCCAAACATACCAATGCTCTGATACTAATTTATGATAATTATTATGGTAACTTTTAATTGTCATTCAAATGTAATGCATTTGAAAAAATTTTTGCATGCATTGAAATACTAATGCTTCATTAATGACATTTAAATATGACTTCAGTGGGACCATTAGTGATAATACATACAACTAATGAAATAATATTTGTAGATAAAACCCCTACCTTGGGCATTTGCTGTGATTTCCATGCTTTTTAATGAAGAAAAAAAATAATCTTATTTTCTGTGAGTCATGTAAAAACAATAATTCCAAAGTTGTACTGCTAAGGAACAGGAACCATAAACCATGCCTTCATTTTCCATAGTTATCAAAATTTACTCTTGATCTAGTATGCTTTAGAAGATGGGAAAACATATTGGTGTGCACAGGACTGACACAATCATATTGTCTACATCCCTTGAAATTGACAAATAAATATCTTTTGAAACCTGAATCAAGCTAGAGGCAAAGGAAAAAAATGATGCCGTGAAATAGAACATTAATAGGCTCATATCTGTGTAGTCTACTTCAGCACTTCCTACATCATTTTAACCAATACATGTGCACTAGGATTAGGATTTTCTTGCTGACATAGAGTACCCTCATGTCAATTTTCCATTTATATTTTGCTTACTGGGAAAAACTCAGTGACCTAAAATGTAATCTGAAGTCTCCTAAAGTTATTCCTAAATTCCACATTGTGTTTTTGATGATACCTTCTGTCATGTGATTGGAAGATACTAAAGACTGCTAGTTAATCAAAATTATTTCTATTATAAAATTCAAATTCTCATAATATAAGCTCATTTATAATTCCCAATCCTGCAAAAGTACTAAGAAACTCAATGAATTAGTAATCCTAGGTGAAGTAGACAGCTTCTAAAATCTGCTTTAGATTATTACTTTTCCTAATTTTCATCTTTATTGAGAATAGTATTGAATTACAGACATAATGAAAGTAAACTGATCCTCATAAGAATGATATATATTTTTTTCTACCTTCCAACCCCTTTTCCCCAAAAACAATCAGGTGGGTTTGCAACATTACCACTAAACAGGCTGAACATCTACCTCAGAGTGGAAAACTCATTGACAGCAGCCTTGTCAAGAAGGGCTTAGGGGTTATATTGGATAAAAAATTACCACGAGCCAGCAATGTGCAGCCCATAAGACCAACTGCATCTTGGGCTGGATCAAAAGAGGCAAGGCCAGCAGGGCAAAGGAGGTGATTGTCCCTCTCTTCTCTGCCCTCATGAGACACCATCTGGAGTACCCTGTCCAGGCCTGGGGCCCCAGAAGAAGAAAGATGTGGAGCTGTTGTTGTGGGTCCAGAGGTGGGCACAAAGATGATCATAGGGCTGGAGCCCCTCTCTTACAAGGTCAAGCTGAGGGAGCTGGGCTTGTTCAGCCTGGAGAAGGCTCTGAGGAGACCTTGTTGTGACCTTCCCATACATACAAGAGCTTAAAATCAAGAGGGAAACTGACTTTTAACATGGACAGATATGAAAGGACAAGGAGGAATGGTTTTAAACTGAAAGAAGGGAGATGTTGAGGAATATATTTCATTTAGAGGGTGGTGCGGTGTGGGAACAGGCCGCCTTGAAAAACTGTGGATACCCTATCCCTGAATGCATACAAGGCCAAGCTGGATATAACTATGGGCAGCCTGATCCACTGATATAGTGGTTGGCTACCCTGCCCATGGCAGGGGGATTAAAACTAGGTAATATTTAAGATCCTTTCCAACCCAAGCTATTCAGCGATTCTATGATTTTTTCAAGCTGTGGAAACCAAATTGTACCTTAAAGGTATTTGGTGAAAGGCTGTACATTCAATGAACAATTATTTGATCATCTAAAGTGCTGATAGATATTAAGAAAATGCCATTTTTGATTTACCACCCTGAAAGGATGGCACAACAGCTACTTCACACTAAAATAAGAAAGCTACTCTATGGTCAGCAGTTAAACAGGAACAGATACCATCCAAGCAATTAGCAAACGCTTTAGTTGGTAGAAAGAATGTAAGTCAAGGGAGTAAATATGTTTCAGTGGGATAGTTCACAAAGTTAAAAAAAAGTTGTGGAGCCTCCATTCATTCTTGGCACATTAAATATCAGGAAGTGAGCCAGTGGAGGGCACATGGTGCCACCCCAGGGAACAGCAATAGGATTGGCAGGGACAAGCCACAATTTCTGAAATAGAAAACTGCCTCCTGCTGCTTATCCCTTCTGTGTTGTGGGAAATACACTGTTGACTGCATTTCTGCAGATAAAGAGGTTATGCCAAAGAAACACTTGAATCTTTCAAGAATTTGTCTTACAAGGAAAACCTTGCTAGCAAGGCCCTGAATACCTTGCTAAGTACTTGAGCCAAGTGGCAGTGCTTTCAGCAGTCACATAGAGATGACTGCAATTTATCAGAAGGGAGAGTACTTGGATAATGTTTCAAAAACACCCAAAAATATAAGTGTTTTTCTCCAGGACAAAGTATATCTACATCCACAAATAGCAACAGGACTATGAGATATAAAGACTCAAGTGAGAATTCAAAGAATTGGAAGCAATAGTTCTACTTCCACACAGCTATGGCCAAAGTGACATGGTAATGATTCTTTTGATACTGTGACCATCTGGATCTTTAAACCTAAGAAATGTATACCATGGAGAAAAAAGACAAAGATGACAGAGAGAAGCAATGTATTATTGTGGGTAAAAATTATTTTATCCTATGTGTTTATTTCCTTGTTTGTTTAAAGTGTGTGAAAAAGTTTTTAGTAGGGTAAGTCTTGATTGTTAGAAACTTATAAGAAATATATTTAAAAATTCTGTAGTTCCAGTCATAAATTATCTCTACATGTAGTAAGGTGCAGAAGACTTCAGGCCATGGGAGCCAGCTTCCTCTACCCACCCTGCCCACTATGTATGAGAAGCTGCCAGGGAAAAGGAATGTGAGAGATACCAAAAATTGCCAAAAGAGAGCTCTCCTGTGTCTCACAGTTCCTAAAGGACACGGTATTGTTCTTTCTTTAACAAAGCTCAAAAATACAAGGAATAAACCAAAGAGGAAAATTCAACAGAAGTTTCATGGCTGTCCCTGTGTATATGCTACTTTCCTCTGTTGTTTTCTACTTTGCTTTCCTTTCTTTTTCTGTTACATAGAACAGATCTATCTCATAACCTGGTACATCACAGTTATATCAAAATACACTTTCTACCAAAATCAGAGCATAGGTCTAATCCGAGCAAACAGCAAATCCTTGTTTCCCACAACAGTCTTGGCTTTCTGGGACACAGTTCAGCTGTTGGACATGTGGATGCAGCTCAGCATTCACCTTGGGAATTCCAGTATTTGACTTGCAAGTATCTGTACAGAGGCTGATTTTGGCAATGCAAACACACATCAGAATGAGAACAAAAGCTTGTTCAAAACACCTCTCCAGATCATACATAATTCCATTTCACTCAGTGCAATTTTTTACTCCTACTCACATGTTTTTAGCATCCTTGCAATCAGTTCTAACTGTTGAGCTCCTAAGAGTGCCCTTTATTAACCCAGTATATCCCAGTGCCTTGGTTTTGTTTTTTTTTTTTAAATTGTTTTCTTCATCAATGTAACTTGCCAAGTAACAGCAACTAATAAGTGCAGTGAGTGATCAAACAACATTCTGCTCTTTCCATTTGCAGCTCTCTGATTCCCCAGGGGCAAATTGAGCTCTGCTTTCAGGGGCTGCACGAGCTTTCAGTGCAGTGCCCAACAGCTGACAGCTCCTCTTTGTGCCCATTCAGCAGTGGTGGCATACACATGGCACATGGAGTCCTTCAGGAGATGAAGGCGCAGTGCTGTGTGCCCTGGCTTTCTGTTTGACAATTTGTCATCAAAGCAAGTTGCTGCAAATACTCTAAAAGCATTTATATATAAACACATTTGAACAGATTTGTTTCCAGGCAACTGTTGTAAGCTTCTAGATAAACTGCTTCTTACTCATTGCTTGTAAATTAGTTGCAGCTAATTTCTCTCAGCAAATGAGGTCTGCATAGGTCTGATAAAGGGAACTGATTTAGCATGTTTTAGACCAGCTGTCAGAACAAGTATTGTTTTACCAGTCACCAGCCCCTGCTTTCCCTCTGGATTACAAATCTGAGACAGACCCAGAGCAATACTAACAGTCTGCACAGTTACTGGTGAGGCTGTACACTTCTGTTCTATAGTTGGAAATGCTGCCTATTCTTTGCACTCCCAAGAAAGTTAGTGATAATATACTAAAAGTGAACAAACAAATAAAAACAACTCATAAATCATCTGAAAAAAGCATCACAGCAGCTCCTGATGTCTGTTAACTCCCATCCACACTGGTAGAAACAGGAAAATAGCAGCAAAGTTCACATTTCTGTCGTAAAATGACCTCAGCCATCTCTAGTTACAGAATCTGTTTTGTTGCAGGTGTTAGAGGTTAATGTTTAGAGCCCACTGCTCTTTACACTGTGGTCAAATCTCTGTGGATAAATGAAATGGAGAGGGAGCCACAGCCTGGCCCTGAGAGCAGCAGTGTGGCACAACCCAGGCTTCCCTCAGACAGCAAATTAGAATAATACATATTAATACTGGGATAAAATACAAATATAGTTATATAATGTAATCTTTAATATTCATAAATTGAGTGTTATATTAATGCATACAGTAGTATATATTTAAAATTAATATGAAGCCACTCTGAAAGTAATGCAATAAATACAACAGAGCACTGTAACACTATTTGATAGAACAAATTCTCAACTACAAATCATTTTTTCTTATGCAATCACCATCAGCAGCTGTGTTTTTTTGCCAGCAATGAACAAGAGCTGCATGCCGTGCTCATAAAAATCTCTGCCAGTGGGAATGACCCACTGTAGCTGTCACCTCTGCTGGAATGCATCATCCACTGTCTCACTGTGCTCACATCCACTGGCTGTCTCCATAAATGTTCAGCAAGTGTGGATGAATGTCAATGGATACAATTTTTTCCACATGGAGGGATTCAGTGACACATCTTTGCTTCATACACACTTCCATGTCAGCCACCATTGTGTCAGACTGTCCCTCTGCTGCCATCTGTCACATGGCAACAAAAGTAATGGAATATTATTAGGAAGGTTCAGGCTCTACTGCCATACTGCCATCATCCACCTCTGACATTGTGAGCCAAGGTAGTAAAATAGGAGGCATAATTTTCAGAGCAGCTCTCATAAATGGCTGTCTGGGAGTGGGCTCCAGCTTGTGATGATCACACCAGGCCTGAAGACTGCTTGGAGAGCCCTAGATGACCAAGGCCAGAACCAGGCCAAAATCTATACAGATGGTGAGCACATACTATGGTGCAGCCCCAGCCCTGTGAAGAGTCTGGTGCATGTGAAGTATATGTCTTCAGCTTTTGATAGCTGTCTCATGAAACCCAGATTTGCAGTTTAATGCTGCTGAATTAGTACAGCTTTTACAGCACAGTGGCCAGTAGAGGAAGAAAATTTTTGGTTATATTTGTTTGGAAAGGGAGGCAGAGAGGAGGCTCCTGCAGCTCATCCTGTACAGTCTGATGGGCTGTCCATGGCCTCAGCATGGCATGTGATGGATCTCACACCTCCCGCCAAGCAAAAGCAAAGGTAAGGAGGCTTGATCCAAGGCTGAGCTTAAAATACAGTCACTGCCTTACCTCTGGAGACCAGATCAGCCCACTCAGACCCACGGTGCACATCGAGGACTTGTCATGATCAATTTTCAGTAAGGGAAGATGCATGGGACCACGTAGCAGGCAGACAGCAGCCTGAAAACAGGATCTTTTTATCTGGAGCTGGTGGATGTATTTTTCACATAATTAGAATTTCCAAATAACCAAGGAGGAGCCCCGTAGTGCTGCTACATATCTTCAGTCTTCTTTATATCTCTTGAGCTCAGATGCTTTGAACTATAAGCTCCCCTGGATTCTTGTTTCTTTTTCTTTTTTTTTTTTTATATTGAGAAATGCTAATTTAGAGAATTTTTAAGAAAAAAATTGATAAAAACAAACTTCCTTGACAACAAATCTGATTCAGTCCATATTAAAATGAACTCATGAAGGATACCAAGAACAAATGTCTTGGAAGCACTGGGATTTATCTCTTCACTTACTCCTTCAATGAATATGCATTAACATTCACAGTGCAATCTAACAGTGTATACTCTATTTGCAGATATTTGCCCATTGCTATTACATGTAATTCATTTTGACATAATCTAGGCATAGGAATAACTGCAAATAACTTTCTATGAACTAGAAAGTTCATAGTAAACAGTTCAAATGCAGAAAAAGGAATTAATTCATGCACACACACACACACACACATACACACACACTACTGTCCCAGAGTACCTCTAATTACAATGTATTAGAACAATTTGATTTTTAAAAGCTTTATTGTCCTTCATCACATCAAGTGTTACATATTTATTTGCCATATCCTACTAGTTTTGTACATGTATAACAGAAAGTATTTTTGTAATGATAATTCTCAATATACTTCAGCTCTTTTTCCTGAAAGTGAGTTGATTTCTTCATTCTTTCCCTGGCCAATTTTCTCAGTTATTCAAAAGATGTTTGCATATATGTTCCTCCAGTCATTTCCATTGGCTTTAGTAGAATTTGGGTCAGGAGTTAAGTAAGAAGACAGGAATAACTTTTCCATACAAATTGTCTATTTTCTTCACCCTTCTGGTGTGACTCAACAAACACATGCGGAACAGAACCAATTCACCCATCTCCTTCCTTGCTACCACGCTACCACTGAGGGATAATACACAAAGGAACATCATCTCTCATCATTGCTAAATGGGGAACTGTGTTCTAGAAAGGAGAAATATAGACACAAGCAAGCAGAGAGACCTAGACTTTTTTCTAGAAGTGCATAATTCACTTTCTCAATAGGTGATGCAAAAGTGCCATGTTTCTTGAAGCTCCCAAAAGAAAAAGCAAAATCATCCTCCAGATTTTATCCATTTGTTTTAACTGGATAAGAATTTCTTCCAGCCACAGACAACTATTTTAAAGCTGCTTCAGATATTTTTCCGAATATAAACGATAGATTAGAAATACTGCTTGTCATTTTTACGTGATACTTCTCCCAGCTAGTTAAACTTGGACTCCTGTTATAAATATTTATAGATACCTAATGCATATGTAGAAACAGCTTTACCAAAAACATTGACTCAGTCTATTAGCTTACCAGCTGTTACTGCTTGTTATGAAAGTTCAGTCCCCCATATGGATATCTATCCTTAGAGCAAATTTTGCCGAAGACATGAGAGAAAGTAAAAATAAATTATTAGTTATTTAAGCTACCCTTATTATTTAAGTAAATAGGATCTCCTGTGCTTTGGAAGGAGATTTAGTTTGCCTTTCTAGTCTGATGGTGTGTCTGTGAGTCTTCTATAGTGATTATCAAGCTGCTTTCAAAAACCTCTTCATTTGAGTCATAAGCATCCAATCTTCTGGCTTGCCTGGACCACAGTGACTGACCACAGTCACCTCTGCCACTACTGAAATGCAGCACCCACCATCGCGCTGCGGTCATATCCACTGGTTGGTCTCCAGTAACATTCAGAAAGTCAGACTGCCCCTCTGCTGCCATCTGTCACACAACAACAAAATGTAATTGAATATTGGTCGGAAGGTTCGGCCCCTACAACCCTCTACCGTCATCCGCCTCTGATGTAATGGCCCAACAGAATAAATTAGGAGGCATTACTTTTGGAGCAGCCCTCATGTAAAATGTGTTATAAAGCTAATATATATTAAGTAGCAAAACTTATTTTAGTTCTTACTATATTTTATTAAGACATATACAAAAGAGAGCCACAATAACATAATACTAGTGGGACTTTTATCTTGCTTTTGTGAAACTTAGCTACAGGTCCTGAGTGGAGGAAGTTCTCTCCTCAGGCTCCCATTATCAGCCAGAAGGAAACATAAAAGCTGATGTTTGATTCCTCATTACTGTCAGGAAAATCCTGGAAGATTTTCAGTCTTGTCATGCCTTTGGGACATGGCTATGGTGTGTGAAAATAGCAAGAGTGGGCTTAATGGCCTCAATGATTAGGATATGGGGAATAAGTGAAGGAAAGAAGTGAGAAAGCTGACTGGACAGGAGGTCTTATTTCATTCCTTCAACAAGCATTTTTACCTTTTAATGAGACTTTCCCAAGATCCTTGAAGCATTTTTCTTTTTAAGATTGATCAGCTAAATGCATGTAGACTGAGTAGTCCTAATCTGTTTACGTCATCAAAGGCAATCCTTTCACTATGGTTTTGAACAGAGGGTATACAGAAACTGAAGTCTAGGCTGGAAGGAATTAATGAAGCTATTGCTTTATGAGTTAAAAGTTTTACAGCATTTTGTAGATGGAATTTTCCAGTAAATTGAAACCCTTTGAGGTGCTCTGTCTGCTCAATTAAACGTTCAGTCAAACCATCAGAAGAAATTCCTAGATGTCTGAGCAAATATGAAACTAAATTAAATAAAACTGCTCTTGACTGCATTCTCTTGAAATAATTAAAATTTCCCAGGCTAACAACTTGTTCTTAAGTAAATGAATAATTGTTTAATGCCATCAGCAGCTATGAAAAGTTCATTAACCCTAAATAAAATTGGTCTCACTTGGAAGATGTCCTACTAAATTAGTTGTATTGTATAAGCCAACTAAATGGGAAAATGACACCTTCAAAAAATTACTGAAATTGAATATAGAATCAATCTGTATCTGTACCTTCCATAGGTTCTTATAGAAGATACTACAGTGAGTTAGGACCTTAAATGAAGCTTACTTCTTCTGGAATTTTGGCTCTTTGTGATCACACAGGATAAGGAGTGTCAGGCATGTGACGTTACAAAAATAAAACCAAGATAATTCCCCAAGTGGAAGGTTAGAATAGCAAAAGCCTCTGTGAAAGTGAAGCTTTATAGTATACTGAAGACATTTAAAGAAGGCTTCAAGGAATTCATAAGAAAAAAAAAAGACAGGAAAAATGCCTGAGAAATAAATTAAGGGCTTCTCTGTTCTTCATTTAATCAGATAGAAGAAACTGATCCTTTATCCTTTAGTAGTTTGACAGTATTCGTTGTGGCATTGTATGCAACAACATTGTCTGGGCCTAATATCGGTTGAGGCTTAATGGTAATGTCATCAATATTTGCATTAAACATGATATATCAGTAAAAACATAAGGCAGAAGACCAAAGAGAACAATATTCAAAATGTCTGTCAGAGAACACGAGTTCTTCAGCAGGAGTAGAGGCATTCTAGTCTGGAGTAAATCTGAAAAAGTCTGCATTAGCTCCTAGATGCTCAATTCCTCTTGCCCAAAAACAATGGTTAGAAGAACAGATTAATGGGTTAATTGCTCATTAATGTCAGAATAATTCCTTCTTTTTTCTTCAAAGGAAAATTATTGTACCCTTAAATGAACTGATTCACAGTTCATTCCCTGTACAAATCTAGTACTGGTAACAGTACTGGAAACTAGTAACAACTAGCACCTCAAACTGTTGCTCTCAGAACTGTGAATCTTCCGGCCACCTAACTTACAGCAAGGTCCACGAGATCTCTTAGTAGATCTTCCTCTTACTTCCTAACTCCCCTTGTTAAAATAAGTGCTTCTTTTTTATATGCAGCTTTTTGTCACTAGTGCATTTGTAAAGCCATAAGAAGACAAATAGACAATGAAATTGCAATAATTTCTGCTTCCATAAAGTACAGAAATGACATATCTGAACATCCTGGAACCATTTAGTTATATATGAGCTCTTTCAGCCATCCTTCTGTGCATTTGTCATGTCGTTTCTTTATACTGTCTACATTAAAAAGCATTCATTACAGAAATGAATTATACCATCTGGTCTAGATGACAAAAACCTTTTTAGATAAGAGCATTTACTATCTAATGGACACTAAAATACCTAACTGTGAGACAGTTGTTGTCATAATGGCACCAAAGTTTACAAAGTGTTGATGAAAATGTGAAAACAAAATGATGCACATTGCACAGTTCACCTCTTCTGGTACCTGTGAATGAAGTCACACCTATTTATTTATCCTGAGCAACAGGAGGAAAGAATGAATTAAAATGAATTTTTGCACCTCAGGTGCACTTCAGCAAGGACAAGACCCCCACTGCATTTCTAAAGTTGTCTTGGGCTTGTTCCCAAGTCCAGACTTGATTTTCACCTCATTTTATGCCAATCAGAGAGTGATCAGAGTCTTCTCATTCTCACCTGCAGGGTAGTATGTGCACACTGTCTTCTGAAATAAAAGAAAACATAATCTCTGAAGGAGCGCTGCTGAGTGCATGCATTATCTTCAAGAGCAGTCTGCAGGTCCCTGATGAATCTAATCAGATAATCCCAATGGGAAATGCTAGTTTACATCCTTGTGTGCCATCTGCTTTGTAAAACTGTCATCTAGTGATACCACTGCATTCTTTCTAGAAGGACTGAATATTTTTGCAAGGATTACACATGGGATTTTTCAGCGAAGAAGATATATACAGGTGAGATTTTATGTAAACAAAGCTATAAACTAACAAAGTATATGCTAGTGGTGACAAGAAGGATTTCTACTCTAGTGAAATATATGGCATGGACAGAGATTATTTTTTAGTTCTGTGTAATGGAAGATATACTTATAAAATGTGTCATGTTTGAAATGGCTCAGGAATTAAAGGTTTGACTATTTCAGTTTAATTCCTTGTTTCTACCAACACATGCCTTATAAAACTGATGTGCATCACTGAAAATTCTGTGCTGCCTGTACCTGCCAAACTGCTGCTCTTCTTCTGCTCAATAGGACTGTGTGGGAATGTCACAAGAAGATCACTATCTTATCTCCAAGGCATACAAGAGTCGATCAGTCTATTCTGCATTTTCTTATTGAACCCATGAAGAACTTTCTGTAAATAATCCTGACCCAGACTAAATACGGAGTATAACAGCTTACTGTTGTCACATAGCTTTTCTAGTATGTCATTTACGAAGAGATGCAGCAGAAACGGTGAAGAAAATAGGTGGAAGAAAAATCAATCTGTGGTATGGTTTACTTGTTTTTGTGTGAGCAATTTTGTCCTGATATAACTTCAGTTACCTTGAAAGACATACATCCTTCATTGCATTTTTTTTAACATACTGTTTGGACTATATCTGTACATATGCTAGTACAATTAACTCCACCTCCATGAAAAGCACACATCTCATCCCTATGAAGACGCCCTTCAGTTTCACTTCACACAAACAATCACCAATTCCCTCCAAAAAGCACTACTACTGAAGAAGCAGATGATTCTCCCAGTAACTGTCCTTTCAGTTACTCAGTTTGTATAGTAAATGAAGGATAATTTTACAATTTTATATGTTCCTTTAAACCACCTGTTATGCATGGGATGGCTTTCTGGCTTTCTAACATCAGCTTCTTTGATTTCGGACCATTTGGGACAACAATTAAATTCACTTTGACAGCTATCCCAAAAATAGAGAACTAAACATAAAATGTATTAATTCTGCCCTGGATTAAAACGGGCCCAGCACTAACTTCAGTAGAATTGAAATCAAAGCATTATGGAGAGTTTTCTCATCTTGGGTCATTACACAATATATTGTTGCTAAGGAGGCTTCTGGCTTCTGGTACTGAAATGCTGGAGAACAAGAAGGGTTTAAAACCTATAGCAGCATTTTTCTTTGAGCTTAAAGGTACAACCCCCATTGAAGGGGATTACAGTGGTTCTCTGCCAATCCTGCCTCCAGGAACTCACCTTAAAACCTGTTTTTAAATGCAGTAAGTCATGTGTTGAATATGCATGGACATGCAGTGCACAGTCACTGAAATGAGGAATAATATTTCTTCTTTTCTGCACCATACGCCTCCTTTCTCTCACTAGAAACAATTGCCATTAAGTCTTGCTGCTGGTCTTCATTTTGGTTCCATTGATCTCTGGAGACGTTATCTCTAATTTGACTCAATATTATTCTAGTTTCCTTTATTGCATATTAGAATAAAAAGCAAAGAAGAAAGTAGATGTTTGTTACTTGATCCATCTTATTTAGACATAGTATTTTATAATTTAGAAACCCTATGAACTCAAAAAGTTACATTCTTTCCCTGCATGGGGGATGGTGAATGATATAAAAACTATACATCCCATTCTCAGCAATGCAACCTTATTAGTCCAGTTTTTATTTACTCTACATTGGACATAACTATCTGAAAATGATCTAAACTATTCTGTATGTCACTGTTTGGTAACAAAACAAAACAAACAAACAAACAAACAGGCTGATTCATATCAAGATTCTTTGTTTTACTTTTTTTTCTTATTTTCTTCACCCCACTTTTTTCAAAGACATCAGATTATCAGAAATACAGAAAACGATGGTTGCTTTGTGTTGATGACTTGGGAAAACTAGACATCTTAATTAAGGGGATAAATAAATCCTTCAGAACTTTAACTTCATGTCATTTACCAGATCTCCATTTTTTAGTTACTTCATGGTATCATCATTGACGACATTATCCTGCCCCATCTAAGCGCACTGCTGGAGATTAGCAAGGCTCCCTGGTGTGAAGAGAATACACCCTACAGAAACTTATTGCAATTGATGCTGATGCTGATGTTAATGGTAAGCAGGAGAGCATCCAGCTTATTTTTTCTTTTTCTATCTTTAAAGTACTCATTCACGCACGTCTGTGTACCTCTAAATGCACTACAATGTTGGATGACGAGTCTGTTGCTAGGCTACTAAAAACATGTGCTTTTATACATCTAAAAATAAATTTAACTTCTGTATGTAATGAAGATACTTCCTCTGTATTCTAAAGCACACATGATTATTGTAGAGCACTTTGGGGCTTCAGGAAGACGAGTGTTTTATTCCCTGTTACACAGCCCCATTGTTAAGACTGTCACAGAACCTAGAATGGGGCATGAGTGTTCTTATTTCATGTATTCTGTTCCTTTTTTTGTCAATTGTAGGAAACAGAGCTGGAACAGACTTTAAAGGTCATCTTACTTATTAGTCTTTTTAAGGCAGGCAGAGCTAAATAACTTCTGGCAGATATTTGTCAAACTAGATTTTATAAGTTTCTGCTGATGGATATTCCTTGACCTTCCTAGGCAACCTAATCCTGTGTCTAAATATCCCTACTAAATTTTTTTTCCTAATATCTGGCCTGAATCTCCTTTACTGCACTTTAATTTCCTTACTGTTTTCATGAAATACAATTCATGGGTGTTACCTAACCAGACAGACTGAAAAAAGAACACCCAACAACAGCAAAATTAGGTACCTGGACTTTTTCTGATGACAAAGAAAAATTCATTTCCAATTGATAAACACAGATGTTAAAAAATATTTTAATAAATTTCCGTATATTCAGAATTCTATATCTGGTTTCTTTTCTTTCTGAAGGAAAAAAAAAAACACCAAATAAAAAATTTTAAATGAATATGATGGATTGTCAAGAGAAGTCAATTTGGACGCTACGCTGGGAAGCCACATTCAACCTTATGTACCCACTTCTCCAAATTGCTCCCAAGTACAAGTGAGCATACACTTAATTCTCCACAAAGTGAGTACCTGGACTATTACTATGGGCTGGAAGGCCAAGTCTTTCAAGATGAAAGTAGATAATGGATGAGTTCCTACAGTCGTGTGTGAGTAAAAGAACAGCTTTTCCCTGAAGCAAGGATGAGGAATGCTTCAAGAGCCTACTTCAAAAGAAGACCTGCACAAAGCTCCAGCACATGGAGGGTAGTGATGGGAGCTGATAAGGTGTTTCTAACACTCTGGCAGTGAATAACATTTTTTGAGTAAATACTGAGCATTTTGTCTAGTTACTGAACCAGAAAAGACTAGAAAATAAAGCCAGAACTATATAAGCGGTGGCATCAATGAAGATTTGTATCTTAAGGGAGATCACAGGCATAGATTCTACAGCCTTCCCATTGGGCCACCATAAGGATTTGCCTCCTCTTTTGAGAAAACTGTAAGTCCCAAACCTACTTTCAGATTTGGTCAATCAAAATTTATTTCCATGATATACACAGCTCACATGCCCTGACCAGGCAGGCCTCCAAAATTAGGTCAGTGTTAAATAAAATTATTGCTCTAAAGTAAATAATAATCTGTATTTTGAAAATGTCACAAAAAATGATATGACATTTTCAAAATGAGAATGACAATCACTGCCTCAGAACATATAAAAATGTTATACTGGGTGCTTTAGAAAGTTATATTAAGGTGAAAAAAGCAAACTAACAAGAAAATGGCACTGCCTTGCTCTCAGCAGAAAGTCTGTCCTATCCTAGAAAGTGGTAAAAGAAAGAGAGAAATTTTGCAGTACTAAAAAATCTGAAAGAGAACAAAAAAATTTCACAAAATAAATCAGTGTTGGAGGATTTGGGCAGTTGATCAACGATTTGAGATGACTTACTGTCTTTTTTTCTTTTAATTAGGGTCTGGATGGAATCAACAACAGAGTGGTTCTAGTATTAATTGAGGTTTTTGCTCAGAGAAGACAGTTCTTCCCATGGAAGGGTTACAAAAGACTTGAAGCAGTGACCTCTTCGCTGTTTGCATAGTGCAGACTTCATCCTCAACACTCACACTCCCTCACAGATACACTTTCCAGTCAGAAAGTCTCTAAAAGCAATTGAAGCATCTTCTGCCTGTTAACTAATTGCCCTTCACACAGCAATGTGAATTAGTAATCTGCCAGCACTTTACTGCAAAAACAGAACCCTCCTGTGTGATTTCCAGAGGTGCCAGAAACAAGAGCATGGGAAACAGTTTGTTTCTTCTACGTATTCTCCAAGGTGCTAATGCCAAAACCACCTTGTAGTACAACTGATACAGTAATTAATTCAGTAATAACAACTTTAGTAACTACAAAATATGTTTACACTAAAAATTTTCCTGTTACTTGGGCTGAAGCCACCACAAATCAGTTGCATCCTTTAGTATATGTTTATCAACAAAGAAGACAGTGTCACTTGTGAGGTTTCATTTGTGCATGATTTGGTCTTGCTAAACCAAGAGCCAAACAGCCACGGGCAAGGACATCAAACTCCAGATCTGATACTAGACCAGGTTGCCCAGGGCTCCATCCAACCTGGTCTTGAACACTTTCAGGTTTGGAGAATCCACTGCCTCTATGAACAGGCTATTCCAGCACATCATCACTCTCACTGTGAAGAACTTCCCCCTGATCCCCAATTTAAACATTTCCTCCCTGAGCTTGCCCCTTTCCTATCACTGTCTACCCAGTAAAAAGTTGATTCCCCTCTTTTTTAGTCATCCCCTTTTGACTACTGTAAGGCCCTAGTGAGGCTTTCTTAAAACCTTCTCTATTCCAAGCTGAATAAGCCCAGCTCCCTCAGCCTGTCTTCATAGGGGAGGTGCTCCGGATCCCTGATCATCTCTGTGGCCCTCCTCTAGATCCTCTTCAGCAGCCCCACATCTGGATGCAGTACTCCAGATGGGGCCTCACAAGGGCAGAGTACAGACAGACAATCATTTCCTTGTCCCTTCTGGCCATCCCTGACGGAGCCCAGGATGCCATCGGCCTTCCAAGCTGCAAGAGCGTACTGCTGGCTCGTGTTCAGCTTTCATCCACCAGGACCCCAAGATCCTTCCTAAATATTCCCTTGATGGCTGTGTCTGAGGTTCAGCCTTGTGTGAACGTCCAAAACTGTCTTGGTCGAAGAGCTAAGCACATACCCTCCATGAATATCCTATAAGTTTCCAAAAATAAGTCCTCTAAAGGGACCAATCTTTTAAGGGAAAAAAAAAAAAGTACTATTTAGACATAGTGCTTCCAATAACACTGAGTTTCTCACCAGACCATATAAACAAGATTTGGAAGGAGGGAAAGAATGTTCCCAGAAGTTGTAGCATTTCACATATTTCACATTTCACCTTCTGTCTAACCAAATTTTATTAGTATGCTGGAAACAGCTGTCAAATCAATGCTTGGATTTTCTGAACTGCTTCCCTAAATCAGTTAATTTTCCAGTGCAGTGTAAAAGCCCTGGTATTAATGGATTTTATACTACACTCTGGTGGATCAAACATCCAATACATAGAAAACAACCACAGTTTATAGCATCATAGAATCATAGAATCATGGAATGGCACACATTTGGAAAGGACCTCAAAGATCATCTAGTTTCAACCCCTTGCCATGGGCAGGGTCGCCAATCACTAGCCCAGGCTGCCCAGAGCCACATCCAGCCTTGCTTTGAATGCCTCCAGGGATGGGGCATCCACAACCTCTCTGGACAACCTGTTCCAGTGCATCACCATCCACTGAGTGAAAAACTTCCTCCTAACATCTAAACCTAAATCTCCCCTGTCTTTGTTTAAAACCATAGGAATTTATGGGAGGGATCACAGGAGCTCTTTCAATTAAATTACAGTTGTCTGAGAAGTGGATGTTCCCATATTATTAGTTCTGCCCTTGTCTAGGAATTGCAGTTCCTACAGCAGCACACTGGGGTAGAGTGTGGATCTGCATCAGAGCACGCTCACTTCAATGTCCACATTGAGTTTGGATTACTTTCAACAGTGACTTAAGATTACTAGAATCAATCAGGTACGTTCATACTCTTTCTGACAAAGTCTTGGATTAGTTGAGCAGTACTTTCAAGGTGAAATGAGCTATTCCAGGAGACAAAAGCTGCAACGTTGGTTGTAGGTGAATCTTGACAGCCTTATAGCCATGCTACATCACTACGAAGGTGTGAATTGCGCTCAGTAGTGCATATGATGAGCAGCACTTCCAGTTAACCTTTCTCCTCAGTATGACCCAGATAAAAATAGTAGGAGTTAGGGAGAGATATGCAATCAAGTTCCTAATGTTGTAAAGCACATCAGACAAGGCTTTAAAACCATGGACATCCACGTTTTTGGAGCACTATACTGCTGAGTGGCACTGTTGCACAAATGATGTCAAAACAGTTTCATATGCATAAAGATTTATTAGAGTAGCTCAGAGCTGGAAGGAAAGGACAGGGAAGGGAGGAGGGGAGAAGAGAGAGGAAAAGGGAAAAGAAATAGAAAAAGGAGAGAGAGAGAGAGAGAGAGAGAGAGAGAAAGTGTGAGAGAGAGAGAGAGAGAGAGAGGAAGTGTGAGAGAGGAAGAGGGAAGCAAGCTGTTCCTCCATAGCCAGAAAGGAAAAGCATTCACAGAGTCCTCATCTAAATGCTCCCATTAACACAGCTGTTAGCAATAGCAGAGATGCCAACATCAGCATAATTTTCTCATCAGTACCTTCCACTGTTATTTGCTCAAAGTCCCAGTTACTTGTTTCAGTCTACAATGCTGTTTGCACTGGTTGGAACATGCTAATGAATTAATTTTATATATATATGTATAGAGATCCAGGAATGTCTGTCCTGCATCCTGCAGGCCACATGCAACCCAGCATAGCTTTCAATGTATCACCTCCCCACCCTCACAGATCATTGAATTGAATTATTGCCAATGCCAGGTCTTCTTCAAAAGTATGGATGCTGATTATGGGGACATCATTCCCCTTTCTGAAGGAAGATTATTAAGTTAGGGTAAAAAGTCTTTATGATTTGCAAATGCAAATCAAGTCCTTTAGGAAATCAGAAAGAAAATTTGTGCCAGAATACAAAATTAAAAATGGCTCATAGATTTACTGCTTTTGGTGGATTTGACAGCTCATTTAAATGAGTTAAACATGCATCTGCAAGGTGAAAATCACATTATTTGCATATGTTTCAGATAGTATCATCATTTAATATGAAATTTAAATTATGGCAAGCTTCTGTTATGGCAAATAATTTCATGTGCTTTGATACATTAATAAAACACTGTCCTGTAGCAGTGAAAAACGTAGTTGTGCTTCTTATTTTGAGACAGAAATTTGGGAATAGGTTGCAAGATTCTCAAAAATATCATCAACTTTTTGTATATTTGCAACTCTGTTTTCAGTCAACATAAACACATTACCTGCAAATTTTCACATGGAATGTATAGAGTTGCAATCACACATTCAGTTCAAAGAAAAATTTGGTCATGTCTCTTTATCAGACTTTCATAGGCTTCTCTTACCAGAGGAAAATATGCCTCATTTCACAGTAACATCTTGCTCATGTCATCACTTTTGGGCAGGATTTACAGTTATAATCAATTATTATCATGGATGAAGCACAGGAAGAGTAATATTTCATCATAATTCTCTGACAAACACTTTGAGGACACACTGGGAATGGCAACCACTGCCCTTGAACCAGACTGATGCATTAGTTTCAAAAAAAAACCAAATATTCCAATAGTTTTATGTTTTTGTTGCTCTGGTTTTTTGTTTGTTTGCTTTGTTTTTATGTTTTAATAAAAGATACATAAAAACAAAATGTTTTATTACTTACCTATATAACTTTATTATATATTTTTTATATGCTGTCCAAGACAACTCCTATTCACTAAATGTAGCCCCAGGCAAGCCAAAAGATTGGACAACCATGAGTTATTATGTTCCTGTGCACAAGTACTACTGGTCAGTATTTATCTTTTATTTAAATGACTGTGACCTACTTTGGGTCACCTACTTTAGGTCATCTACTTTGCTGTGCATTGCTTCTTCTCTCTCTGTTCTATAAACTAAAACCATCAAAACAATAGGTAAAGGGTGTGTGTGCGGAGGGGGGAAAGTGGATGTGAAATTCTTACAATGATGATCATAACCTCCTATGAAAACTCTTGACACTGACATTGAAGGTCCTTGAGACCAAAGATACCTGAATAACACAAGGGGAAAATACACCCATAGTGAGTCTGGAGAAACTATGACATGACTGGAGGAATATGGTATTAGTAAGACTGAGATAGCAAGGCATCTAAGGTACTGTATGAAAGCACCATGATGCTGAATGTCTCCTTCAAAGCAAAACAGGATCAGCAGAGACACTATTACTCTGTGATTTCTTTTGTGAGAAATTCTCGCTTAATAGCATGAAGAGAACCATAGAATACAAATACAAATATGCAAGTGGTTTTGAAGCATACCCTTTCTTCTCTGAAAAAAAAGTAATAATAAACAAATTCACAGGCACACATCTGTGAGGTGCTGCAGATTAAAAAGTGTCTTGGAGAAGCAATCATTAATATTTATAATGAATCTCAGCAGCAGTTGCCAAAGGATGAAGGGAAACCACAGGAAATTTTAAACTCACAGTATAACAATTTGGGGTTATAAGAATAACAAGTTTGCTTATGAAAACAAAATGTACTAGTTTACTGAAGTTACTGTGATATATATTCCTCCACAGTTCCAGTATTCCTACACTTAGAGAGGGAAGATGTTTTTTAAACAAACCTTGCTCTGAGACATGGTAAGTTTTGGTGACTTGGGAACTATCCTGAGACAAGTCCAGCAAAATACATCAATAATTTCATCTAAAATAGAGTCATCTAAAATAGAGTCAAAATGAGTCTACGGACTAAGGTTTCACAGGAAAAAACTAGTGTTTAATGTAGGATTTCATCATATAATCTGGCAGTAAGAAATGTAAAATTGTTTCATCTTTCCTACAAGAAAGAAAATAGTTCCCTGTCATAGATACAGATAGTGATTGCTTGGATTACATTTCCCCAGCAGAGGGGATATTCCCATATATAACATGTCCCATGAAGTAAACTTTACGTAGAAGCTTTACAAACTGAAACTGCCTAACAGCTTCTACTACGTAAAAGAGTGGAGGAAAAAAAAAAAAAGTTCTAGAATTAGGCTGTTAAAGAGCAACAAAGAAAACGGACCCTTCCTCTTGCTGGCAGCAGCTATTGCATACAACACTTAAGTCTCAGGGTCCATTTTACTCATAAGATATTCAGTGCCATTTAAAAGGCTAGTTCTTCTACAGAAAACTCTCATTTCTATTCAAGCATTTCATGTAACAAATGAAAAGTCATGCACTGGCTTTTCACCTTGGAAATAAGTTAAGAACATTGGCAGAGAAATGTGCTTTTATATTGCTTGACACTCGCCTGCCTTAAAAATTTACATACGTTATGTTCATGCAGCCTGCTTCAGGCAAGCATGTCCCTATCAAAGAACCATAGTTCTTTATTCTGTAGATGTGCTTTGCCCACAGCATATATTCTCTCTGCACTCAGAGTTCTGACTTCCCCAACCACACATTTGGCTCCAGAAAGGGAGAACAGGCTCCATAAGAGGAGATCAATGCTAAGACGGTCAGCGTGAGTTTCTCATTCCCCTTCAACAGTGACAAATTATATCACACTGTATGTCTGAGAGGAACAATACAGAGTACTTCTTGAATCATATTTTGTTTGGAGCTAGGGTCAAGCATAAGCCAAATTAAACAGATTAATGTGGCAAGAACTACTCCAGTAATGAGCTGCTGTGACATGAACTTTCCTTTGGAGAAATTTCAAGCAAAAACAATTTTAATGTCAGGCTGAAATGAGTACCTTGGTCAGCACACCATTTTCTGTTTCTGGGAAACCATGAACATTACCTTAAATACCTTAGAAATAAGCAGAAGTAAATGCAGGACAAATATGCAACTAAGAGATATGGACATAATCACGAATTTATGACCAGAAATGATAGGAAATATGGGTTGTAATGATAGTAATTTTAAACAGATGGGCTTGATTTATTTTCCTGTAAATGATGCACCTGAAATATTTGCAAACTATAATATAATTCTACATTTTCAAAGTCACCAGTAAATACTACTCGTGTTGACAGTCAGATAGGTAAATGAGTGCTTTACAGGTGCAGTGATAGAAGCAAAGTAACATCTTAAATGTTTGCAGATATTATATCAGTAAACCAGAAAAATGCTGCTCCATTCTTGACAGCTATAAATATGAAAATATTTAAACACGTGTTCAGTATGAAATATAACCAGAGAAGCATTTGTCACCTTCCTTACAAACCTTAAGATGCACTTGCACTCATTTAATTTCCTTTAACAAAAAGAGGACATTTTCAAATAACTTGAAATTAATTCAAGAATGTGTGTCCTGTTGGTATCAGTGAACACTACTGACAAGTCCCTCTGTGCCACGTGAAAATGGCTGCTTCACTGTCAGAGTCTCAGAACTGACCATATTTCATCACTAAGAACATCCCCGAGTGTCTACAACAAGTAATATCTCAATATCCCATGATCTGATAAATTTTCAATCTAGTGAGATGGAAATATCCTATGAAAATCTTTGTTAAAGCAATAGAAAGTGAACAAACAGTAAATTAAAGATTCATATCTAATAGAATAAAACATAAAACTCAAATAAAACACAAACATCACTGAAGGCTGAAAATCAGCAGGCTGTGAACATCATCACTGGAAAACTATGCCACGTCTGGACAGAGATTGTTTTTAAAGATAAGGATAATCTAGGGGCAATATGCAAAAACACAAATGAACATCTCATCTGTACAGTTATCTACATGCAATGACCTACATTTTATTCCCCTGTACACATATGTACACATGCAAAAACCCTGGATACAGGAATGTTAGGGCTTCAAAATCAAATGGTTAAATAGTCTAGCATCAACCACATGGGTAATTTTGGGTAATCATAATGAACACCACATGACATACATTTACATGACAGTATAGAAGCTCACATCTTATGCCTATAGAGGGGAATGAAAGTAATGATTGATTGCTGTTGTATTTTTTGAGAAACTTGTGTCACGTGGTACATAGGGAAATAGAATTTAAATGATTTGTCTTGCTGTTTAATGATCAGTTTAATGCCAATCATTTGACATGCGCTGATGTGTTGCATGCCAATCAAACTTTGCACTGAAGAGGAGAATCCTTCACAGACTTTCTCTCTGCTACTTCTCTTCCCATTATCCAAACACTGATTTCATATACATGAATTTTCAGAAAATCCAGGTGAGACAGTATTACTGCCCTGATTTACAGATCTGTACCTAATTCATGAAGAGAACAAAAAGTAGCCATTAATTTTCAGAGTCTGATTCAAGTTGCATATTAGACTAATTACTGGAATTTTTATTCTTATACAGAAATTAATACACATAAAATATCCAGTACACTCCTTTTCAGGCATAGAGCACCCCACACGATCCAAAGATGGTTTTCACTCTCCATCTTTTATTTCAATGATCTTTCAGATGTTCTGGATTTAGACTTCTAAATGTAATAATATACAAACTTGGAGTTCAACTGTGACAAACAGCCATAAAGAGCTGAATGCAGCTCAGAAGTGCCCATAGTATCCTGTGTTGCTGAGGAATTCACAGTCACATTCTGTACTATACGGAGTTTCCTAACAGCTGTAAATCTCCTTGCTAAATATATCCAAATATACTTCTGTCCTGTGTTTCCCACTGTGCTCTAGTTGGGAAAAAAATAAAAATAGACATAAGATTTGAAAGACTGCCAGAGATCTGTATTTCACTGCACTGCTTTTCTGCAGAAATTCATACTTTAGTCTCCTACATGTTTTCACTAAAGACTCATGAGTAAGCAAGATAACAGTACAGAGGTGCATATTCATGTTACATGATGAATAGAACCTTTATATTTTATTTTATTTCCTGTATGCTAATCAACCAACTAAACAGTAAATCACCTGAAGCAAACCACAGTACCTGTGAACTGTCTTAAAATCATCAGGCAGCTTTCACCATGCTTTTAAATTCTGCAGGAGCATCCAATGATAATAATGATACTCATTAATAAAATGATTGTTAACTGATCTAAATTAGACTGCTGAACTGTGATTGCACAGATAGGCTTTTCTGTCTTTTTTGCACCATGTGTCATGATACGAGAAAGATTCTCTCATGGAAAGGGACAGACTCTTAAGCAGAGTCTGTGGTGACAGAACAAGGGGAAATTGTTTCAAGCTTAAAGAGCATAGATTAGGCTTGGATACAAAGAAGAAGTCTTTCACAGTGAGGGTGGTGAGGCACTGGAACAGGCTGCCCAGAGATTTGCATGATGCCCCATTCCTGGAGACTTTCAAGGTGAGGCTGAATCAGGCCCTGGGGAATCTGACCTAGCTGTGGATGTCCCTGTTTTATTACTGGAGAGTTGGTTTAGATGACCTTTAAAGTCCCTTCCAACTCTAAGGATTCTACAGTACCTGACATTCACTAAAAATGGTTTCTAACAAGGTAATCACGGTCAGTTCATTACAAAAACAGACTTTTGTATTCTCCATGTAAATACCTATCTGACAGGAAATGCTGCCAGGTTGTATATAACTGGAGCTGCAAATTGCTGTTAAATGCAGGCAAATCTCGTATATCTATGTTGTCCAAGTCAGTACCACAGGCTAATAAAAGTGTTGTTCTAGGGTGTTTTCAACTATGGCAAAGTTAAAAACTTAGTCAGTATTTATTCATTCAATTTCTATTTAAAATAAGAAATGAAATTTTTCATCTATTTCCATCTCTGCAGTGAAGACTTCCATAGAATGCATCAAGGAGGATTTCTTCACTCATGTGCTGTCCATGGGACAGCTTCATCTTCCACTTCAGTAGCTTCCACTTGAGTAGTCAATCTGCTACTCAAGCACAAGGAAGAACTGGCTCGGAATATAATGTTCAAGGGCAGCTTTGACTGCAGGGAATGCAGGGTGGATCTTGAGCACATGAGTAATGTAAATAGCAGAGAACCTTGAATGAAGGTTCAGGGAAGACAAATCTAGACTGTTCTTGAAGGTGTTCGATGATATCATGAGAGACTGGAGTCACGAGTTAACACAATGCAAATTCTAGATAGATAGATTGGTGCCAAAGAATATGGCACAGAGAAAGTGTGGAACCTCTGTCCGTGGTACTGCACAACTCATCTTTTCTCGGGCGTATTTTGGGAGTAGGATTGGAACAGGTGAACTCCAGAAGACATTTCTAACTGAAGTTATTCTAAAATCTCCAGCTAAAGGCCACAGCATTTAAGCAACTGGAGTGAAGCTTGTTCAGGGAACTGTTTGACTGATCTGCTTGGGAGGTTGTTCTTAAGTAAAAGTACTCAGGTGAGCTGGTTGATCTCCAAGGACAATGTGTAAGAACAATTCATCCCATTCTTACAACTCATTGTCTGTAAGAAAATGAGCATGTAGAGCAGAAGGCCATCTTAGCTCAGCAAAAAAAAAAATCCTAAATTCTTAACTGAGCTAGATAATGACTGGACAGACAAAAGAGGAAAATGCTGCAGCCATCTCCACAAAACAGTAAAAGAATTTGGAGAACTACAAACAAGCCAATCTAGCTTTAGAAAGAAGAGGAACAAAACAGAGTGATTACAATACGGGGAAGATTTAGATTAGACCTGAGGAAACATTTTTTCTCTGAAAGAGTGGTCAGGCACTGGAATGGCCTGCCTAGGGAGGTGGTTGAGGCACCATCCCTAGCGCTGTTCAAGAAGCATTTAGATGAGGTGCTAAGGGATTTGATTTAGTAGTTTAGTGCGTAGGGATGGTGATAGGAGGATGGTTGGACTAGATGATTTTGTAGGTCCTTTCCAACCTTATGAACCTATGAACCTATGAACCTACAAGATCTGTGTGATAGAAAAGCTTTCTGGAGATCTTCTGGGCCTGCCAGTAAAATGAAGAGTGGGGATTAGAAGGAAGTCAAGAATATGGTAAAAGACAGTCACATTCAAAGACAGGCAAAAGACTGCAACTAGATTGACTTCAAGACAGTAACCTAAAGAAATTGAGAGTAGAAAGATCAAAAGAAAGCAAGAAGCAGAGTAGAATAATTCTTCTAAGGAAACATTAGATGATTGAGGGAGAGGCCTCCCAAGGCAAGCAGATGTTACTTGGATTGTCCTGAAAAGGTCTTTGTAAGCATCCCTGAACGTGTTAATGACACAGCATCCACTCTACAAGATGCCTAATGAGCATATGAAAGCGTCATAATCAATTTTAAGGAAACATCTGCAAAGATGCCAATAAAACCTGTGGGAAAGCCCCTCATATTTCCTGTTGAACTTGAGTCCAAGATGCAGGCAAAGCAATGCTCCATAGCCTTAGTCCAAACATCACAGTACTGTGCTTGTCCCCAGGATGTCTGGCAGAACGCTTTGTCACATGGATTCAAGGAGCTATCACCTACAGCTGCTGAGCCAATTCCACCAGCTTTCTCAAGCAGTAAATGCAAAAGAAATCCATTAGTTTTGACTTGCCCATTGTTAAACTATGTGCAAAGGTCAATCATCAAGTTCACTGAGTTGTTTACTCCAACAAAACAGAAAGCTATTTTATTACCAGACATCACTACAATCACACTTCAGAGCTTTTGCAACAGGTACAGTTGAAGTAATATAAATAGATGAAGAGAGAGATCAAAATGATTTTTGATGCATTGCTGTCAAAATAAGAAGTTTTGTAAGTTCCCTGAGAATTTTTTTACCTAAAGACTCCATAAAGATATATTCTTCCTTTCATTTCTTCAAAGTACTAGAAAAATGAATTGGTTTAAAATGGTAAGATCTTAACACATAAATCACTAACTCCATTAATATTTAATGTTTAAATGAAATAAAGGTTTAAAACATTTATTACACTTCCTTTGTTCACAAATGTATCTCAAAGAAACAAGGACAAGAACAAGAAATAATCTGTCACTTGGCTGTCACAAGGATTTCATCCATATTACTATGACTATCTGTAAAAATGTAGCCTACTTGTCAGACAAGTAGTGTCAAATCTATCAGCTTCTGATACTGGATTCTTCCTTGTTGCAGAAGAAAAAAGTTATACCTAACAAATGACCTCTCTTTATCCATTGAATATTTAGTCTTAACCAAGCAAGAAGGTCCTGGTATTCAAACTTGGTGTTTTATCAACTGCAGAGCCAATTTCCAACTTGAGCTTATGTGGACCCTCTAGATGTCACACTTGCTGATCACTTACCCACCTTCACATCATTTTGGACATATTTAAGATCTCTTTTCAAAGAGGGAAAATTTTCAAAATCTTCTTCAACAGACACCTCCAGACATTGAAGAGAGACTAACCATCTGTAAGAACCTTTATCTTCCACCTGACTATATCCAAAACTTTTGGGCTAAGGCTTCTGTGCTGTCTCTGACACACAGGGCTGGTCTACCCTCTCTGACCAGATTCTCCATGTATCTAGGCTGGGAAACCATTAGAGGGCAGTGTAATCGTGTTTGATTGTCTTTTTTTTTTTTTTATTTATTTAATTTATATATACTATGGTACTGGCTGAAGGACAGGAAGGGTGAAGACAGTATTGTGCCCTCCTCCCACTGCTGCCTTTGGATGTAGTTGGGCTCTCATTTGAATCAAAAATAGAATCCAAAATCACAAACTCACTGGTCTACAAGTAGAGCCATGGCCTAAACTAAGATTTCCAAAATACAAACCAAAGCTAAGGTAGTATGAATATTTTTCTGTGGAATAGATTAAGACAATCCAACAAGAAAAGCGATTCCACAGAGATGAAAGAAAATTTTCACTTTAATCACCAAATCACATTCAGGCACTGACAATGGCTGTTCAACACTAGTGATGTGAGAATACTTGTAGACCAATACTGTTAAAAAATCCTGTTTAAATCCATAGTACCAAAAAACAGATAGATAAACAGAATAAATTCAGTCTGTAAAAAATAAAACCATCAATTAAAAAAGATCAATATGTTTGAAGCATCCATAAAAAGTTTTCCATTACACTGGCAGAAATTTGTACTACCCCAAAATCTACATCTCATAACTGTCGCGCAGATGCAAGACTAAAGACTAATCCATGGAGAAATGCAGCCTGGGAGTCAGCTTCTTGGCTATTTGTATGTTGGCATAACTCAAGTATGCTTGGGAAATATAATATGCAAGTATTATGGTCTTAGAAAATTGACTTGAAGAAATAGAGTAAATCAGCTTCCTTAAATTCTCCACCAGTGATCTTATCTAGTTACATATGTATTGGCTTTGAGACAAAAATAGGATTTATGAAGTTTATAATCTATGCAGCATTCTCTGCTGGACAAATCTCTAAGCAACCTCAATTAAAATAATTAAACCTGTTTTGAGCAGAGGATTGGGCTATGTTTCTTTCTTTTCTAACCTAAATTATTTTATGATTCTATAATAAAATACCTATACCCTTTTCATATAAAGTTAATCCTAATAAAATTTAGTACAAATTCTTGATTTTAGATAAGCATATTCCTCCAAAAGAAACAGCATCAGATGCAATACTTGGACAAACTTCTAGAAGAGATGATTTCAACTTAGGATTTAACTCTCAGTGAGGTGCCATTTAAATGAACTGTACTCTCTTCTGTAGGTGGCACTTACTGTGGGAAGAATATGATGTCATTTTATTTATTACACCATGAAGTATAAATGTGATAAATCATGCTGGAATACATACCTTGCATTGCTGGAGTGCTATTTGGTATGATAAATTGCAACCCATAAAGACAAAATTTTACCCTGAGATGTTTTATATTATTATTCCATGAGAGATTTAGGATGCAACAATCTTATTGCTTGGTTTTTACCTACCTGTTCATTTGCATTTGAGCCCAAGAAGTTTTAACCCATGATTCTTCTCCACATAAAGCAGATTTTAATAGTTATTCAGAAGAAAACTACATCTAGTAGAAATATATTTCAGAAGCTTGGTTGGATTTAACAGTACAAAGGAGAGAGAAAATTGACCCGGCCATACGGTTGTAGAGGGCTTATAACACTTCATGTTTGCTGAGAACCCACCCATCTGTACGGTCATTTCAACAAATGGTATGAGGGGCAGGATCACCTTCCTTGCCCTGCTGGCCACACTTCTTTTAATGCAGCCTAGGATATGGCTGTCTTAATCTGACTCAGATTAATTTATTATTTAATTAGTATTTAATTTAGTATTTAATTAATCTATGTTTTTTAGCAAATAAACTATTATTTTTGCAGCTTGCATTTAAAAAGATTTTGCTAAGATTACACTTTTCCTCCTTAGGCATTCATCTTTAACCACACAACTATGAACATCTACTAGGGCTGCCATGAAAGTGATGTCTCCTGTTTTATTCTGTTGGCCCAAGACAGTAGAGATAGATGTTGGTGGTATGGCAGTAGAGACTGAACCTTCCTGTTACTATTCAGTTACATATTTTTGTCATGTAACAGATGGTAGCAGAGGGGCAGTCTCACAAAATGGCATATGACATGTATCATACTGCATAATGGCTTAAAGGTAGAGGAAACCTTTAAAGCATTATCTGTTCTATGTGTAACTGACAAATGTAGAAAGAGAAGCACTGTCATTTACCTAATAGCATTAATTCTCAGTGCAGTGTTACTTTTTGGGAGCAATGTTCTGATATCTGTGCTGAGACTGCTGAAAGACAGGACATCCTGGAAGCTTCTGTGTTCAAAAGCTAATGTACACAGTCAAAACATAACAAACTGTTAGGAAAATATTCATACTTTCAGATTACTGAGCAATAAAAATCATTCCTTCATCCCTGAAAGGTGTTGGAACAACTTGTTCTGGACACCCTATCCAAATAATTGGAAGAGAAGAAGGTAATCAGGATAGTCAACATGGATTCACTATGGATAAATCATGCTTTCCCAAACTGATAGCCTTCTAAGATGTCATGACCAGCTGGGTAGACAGAAGCAAAGCAGTGGTTGTGCACACAGAATTCAGCAAGGCATTTGAGACCATCTTGTTATGAAACAGCTGGGAGGACTGGCTGGTACACCATAAGGCTGTGCTACCATTCAGCAAGATCTGGACAGACTGGAGAGTTGGGCAGGGAGGAATCTTCTGAGGTTTAATAAGAGTAAGTGTACAGTTTTGCATATGGGGAAGAATAACAGCATGCAGCAGTACAGGTTAGGGAATGACCTCCTGGAAAGGAGTTCCACGAAGGAAGAAATGGGTGTTCTGGCAGACAACAGGTTGCAGTTTGCTACCATCCACTAGGTACTCATTGGCTTAGAGAGCAGAATTCAGTCTTTACAACTTCATTATAAGAGAATAGTTCCAAACTTCAGAAAAAAAAAACCCACAAAGCTTAGGGCAAAAGAGTTGCCAGGTTGTTCAAACAGCAATCACTTTTCAAACCACAGACATTAAAAAAAAAAAAAAATCACATAAGCAGCTTAACATTTGAACTGTGCACATACCAAAGAACAAATTGCAAACTTTAACAGCTAGTATACAGTATGTAGCTGTTCTCAGGAAAAAGTTAGTACAAATGCTTCTGCAATTGTGTCACAAATTGACATCATTCACTGACCCTAAAACCTATATTTTCATCTGTCTGCTACAATCTGTTTTTCCGTAGCAAATGTGTTGCAGAAGGAATGCTCAGTAACTAACTGCTCTCTGCAGTCCATGCTTCTGTAATTGTATGTTTGGTTTCAAGACAGGCTGCAAATGTGGCACTCAATTACACAGCAATGAAAAATGTGGCAGTACATGAGAGTTGCGTTGACATTGCATGGCATGGAAATGGTACTAAGACTGCATATGTCACATATTAATATGTTTCTAAATACAGTTTTAAATATTAAGTAATCATAGCAGAAATATTCCCATTTGCTCCCAGATCACAAAGGAAAACACAGGTTTTCATGTGAGTACCCTTTTGCCAAACTTCAGCTTAAAACAAAGACATGATAAATATCTTGTTGATGGGAATGTCCTGTTATTCAGTAACAGTATTTTTTCACTATATTGGATTTTTGAGACTTATACCAAGCAGTCCAGTCCAAAATAACATTGGACTTGAAGAAGCTTTATAAGAAACTCCTCCAGCTTACCTTTATGTTAAATGCAGAATTTGTCAAAAACTGTAAAAAAAAGGAAAAAAAACAGTTTTTAAAACTTTGCTTCAGATTAAGGTGTTTGGTTTTGTAGTTGTTCTTCTGAATTAAGGACAATTTTCTGATTTAACTTGTCCATCACATCATACACTAAGCATTTTCATCTCTTGGTGATCATTCAAATTCTGATAGCACAGGATGCCTTGGGGAGCACAGTCAGGTGTTTATTGGGGCCAGTAATGAGCACTCATCTGAATCATTTGCATTACCATTTCCACCAGAGGAGTGTGACATTTTGAAATGACTTGAATTAATAAAACTAACTTACAAATTTTTAGAGTTCTGAGGCATTCTGTGAAGGCAGAATTTAAAGTAGTAGAGTTTAAAAGAATTTTATTGACAGTATTTTTATTTCTACTTCCTCGTTCTCATTATTTAAGGTAAGACATCATTTGACAATAATGTAAAGGATACAGTGCTAAGGCATTAATTTTGAAGATAAAGAAAATGATTATTTTAACCTATTATACTGTTACATTTTCTTCTAGCTTCATATCATATTTATAATAATTTCCATTGTGTTCAGTATTAAGAGAAATTTTGAAATTCCTGGAATACATAATAATGTTTGCACAATTTATTTATCTCAGAGATGAGGGAGGCCAATGACCAATTTAAATCTAGTTTAGTTCTCAAATTTTTGTGTGAATCCACCTGTCTGTTTGAGATGCAAATGAATAAATGAGCTTGTAATTGGTTGATTCCTTAACCTGAGGACAGAGGCAATATTTTAACTCTGCACATCAGGACAGAAAAAAAGCAATATTACTACTTATGCATTTTAATGTATAAATACACCTATTTTTATGCTGACTTTTTAATTACAGTCTGATGAACTTACATTAGAAATGTGCATCCTTATTCAGTACCATTCAAGGGATAGTCCCTTTATGCCTCCATATATTTTATACATAATGCACCTAAAATACTGTATTTGTTTTCATCAAAATCTTGAGTTAACTCTCTGTTTTGTATCAGTAAATTTATTCCTTCAGTCTCAACACAGTTTAAAATTCATCCGGACTGCCCTCATTTCACATTTATGATATTCCTCTCATCTGCTTTGATTTATATAAAAGAACCTTTATTAAAGGAAAATCTGAATCTACTGAATTAATACATAAGACAAATTTTCAACCAGTCTGGTTCCTGCATTTTGATTACTTAAAATGCATTTTTTATGAAATCCCAGGGTAATTAA
The DNA here is from genome assembly GCF_038088225.1 of Cyrtonyx montezumae. NCBI lineage: Eukaryota > Metazoa > Chordata > Aves > Galliformes > Odontophoridae > Cyrtonyx > Cyrtonyx montezumae. The sequence continues at coordinate 133,330,887 of NW_027072034.1, read as the reverse complement.
AAACAAAATTCAACACTTGTGTCTTAGAAACAGTCCTTGCTTCAATTGCAAGTAAGGTGAGCAGAACAAAATCTATCACACAGTAACCCTCTTTTACCTCAGAATCATTAGGGAGCTTTTACTAAAAGTATCAGACAAAGGTGGCACTGCAGCAAAAACGAGTCAAAAGATGAAGACTAACAGCTGAAAAAATGTTTTGAGGATATATCAGAAAGGAGTTTGTACTACATTCTCATTACGTACCATTGTTATTTGTGTGCATTTAGACTTTCCAAATGCAAAGCACAAGAATGACTTCCTCTACAAATAGTCTGCACTGATGCTTTTGTGCTTAGATCTGCTTTCTTTATGTTGTGTTGGCAAAATTAAGACAAAAAGAGCCTCTGTCAGTCACTGCCTGAAAATAAAAAAAAGTCCACAATCTGACATCCTTCGTAGGACACCCTTACGTGCTAAAAAATAGGGTCAATTTCCAGTGTATTGTCACTTGCTTTGTTTTCTTCTCACCCAATCATGTTTTGTTTGATTAAAAAACAAACAAACAAAACAACAATAGCAACAATAAAAAACAACCAAGAAATACCTAAGAATGTACTTGTGCTAGTGCTTCCAATGCAGATGTTCCCTGAGACAACATAGTCACTTGGCCTGTTTGTGTGCATGTCTAGAGGCGGACATCCTTGCTAATAACACGTGGTCTATTTCTAGTCATCTGTTTTTGTCACCACTGGCAGGCTAAATAAAAACAATGTGCACCTTTAGTGCACACACAGTTTTAGTGCATGTTGAGGAAACATTTTATTACACCTTACTCCTATATGGACTCCATAAATCTTCCCTGGAGGGAAATGTCAGGGAAGTTCTTCATGCTGTGCATGCTCCATCCATGGCCTGTAGAGCAGCCAAGCTGCCCAAAGGCAGCTCCATGTGATTAAGCGGTATATTAAGCCTATGTATTCTGGCATTCAGGCACTTCTGGAGCTCTTAAGTGTTTGACTTTCCATCATCTCATTCCTTTAATAAACTCTACGTGCATGTACCATACAATCCAGTATTACTGCTCTGCAGGAAGGAAAAACACATCAAGCCAAGATGCTACAGAGCAGTTTTAATCTCTTTTTTTTTAGAGAAAATGTATTAAACTCTATGATACCCAGGTGCTGAGAAGAAAATGAGGATTTCTTTCCTGAGGTTTTGTGAACATTTTTTGGGAACAGATAGTTACAGCTGGACACATGACAATCTCAGAACATGATATTTCATCAGCCTCGTTCAACAGAGGATTGAGAATATGAATCACATTACCAACAAACTGGAATTTAGATGAAATGTATCAATAAGCAGAGCGTTCACATCACGACTGCTCACCAGAAAGCTTGTAATCTTAATGATGAACTACAGTTTTTCCTATCAGTACGTCAAAATCTGGAGCCTCAGCATTATATAATTGGAGGCCAGACATCCATTAACACATTTAGAGACATGGCACACACTTCCAGTATACTGTAATAGCTAATAGATATTTTTTTCCTAGTCTCTCTTCAAAGTTAATGATATAGATACTAACTGAACTCAATAAACCAGGAATACAAGACCAGCTTCTTAAAGCAACAGTTTGGCTTAATGTATACATGACTAAGTATATAAAAAGGAAATTAATTTTTAATGTTTTGTGACAACATTTTTCTTTGGGTAACTTCATGGAATTCAGTGGCTAGAATGTTAATCTTGGAACAAAATTAACACTAACAAAATGAAATAAGTTACCTAAATAAAGTAGCAACATCAGAAAGAAAAGTGGCAATTGCGATTGAAATCATGCTTTTTATGTTATTTCAGCTCCAGAATTGCTCTCTGTATGTCATACTCTGCCAAGATTGTATTTTATTTAAAAGTGAATGTAGGTTATATGTTGATTTTATTTAAATAGTCATGATGATGATGATGATGATGGTGATGGTGATGATGATGATGATGAGATACTGATGATGGAAACAACATTAACATCAGACTTTTCTCATAACTAATTTTTAGCTCTGTTACTACAGCGATTCTCTTGACAAGTGGTTGCTGGGATATAAAGTGATACATCTTGTCACCAGTTGCATCCAATTCCCCGAACATAATTTCTATAGAACTTCACGGTCAAATGTCTTTTTCCAAAATGTATTTCCCAAACTGTGTTGAAGTGCCTCCTCCACAAAGTTCTACTGATTCCTGTGTTGTAGCATCAGAATTCAGATTTGCTGCTGGAATAGGAGTAACTTATAATTTTAAAAATCAAGCTTTAGTGAGTATAGTAAAAGGGGGGCAAGAAAAATCATTCCCCAGTTCTGAAGGACTTCCAGAGTGTCAGCCATGATATCAAAAGCATTCAGGAATAAGACACAGTCCATATATTTCAGAGAGGTCAAGCAAAGACAGTATGGGGCACCTTTGCAAGAGATTAGGGCAGGCAGAGTTCAGGCACAGTACTGCGGATTATGGGGCTCTGCCTAGTACTTTAAGGGCAGGGAGGAGTCTGTTGTTGGCACACACTGGACATGGGAGGTGGATTTTAGGATGGCAGCAGGAGCTTTGATGTGGGAGCAGAAATTATACAAGGTTTTACTTCTGATTTTCTTATAAGTTCAATTTGTCTTCAGTTCAGGTCTATACAGATTGGCCAGTGCAGTAGTAAATAAATGATTCATGACTTTACAATACTCATCTGAAGCTTTTTGCATCTGCAGGCTTGTTTAGTTGTGAATATAAATCATCTAGTTTGCAATCATGCGTGCTTCCTGCACATGGCCCAGCATATCCAGGGTCAAAACCCTGACTTAAGACAACAAAAAATGGCTCTTTTCTTTTTATTATTTTAAGTAATCCAAACAAATTGTATTTTTCTTTAAGAACAGAATAGCTGGATCACCTTCTTTTGCCATTGTCAGATTATGATACTCTTCAGCCAAGAAAACTAACTTCTACATGCTCTTGAGGATACTCTTATCCCAGCCATGTGTTTGGGAGCTTGACAATACAGCCATGTCTGCATGCCACGTCTGCTTCACACAACAGACTGCCAACTCCAACTTGAATCTGCACATTATGCTTCCAGTCTTCCTCCACTAATACAGAGACAGGGGCACTTTATTAGACCTGGTAATCAGTCAATGTCAGTGATCAAAGTGAAACTAGGAGGACATTGGTAAGGCAGCATCTTTGAAATCTGTCAGTATCTTTTCACTGAAAGATTAAAGGTAAATATTAACATCCCAAACTTCTGACTTTCAGTATTCACTATTAAAAATATCTGGGTTAAAACTAGCTATGGAAAAACAGCAGTGGTTCTGTAGAACAGAATTTTCAAAACACACTGAGAAGACTGCAAAATATGTTGGATTTTCCTTTCATTCCTCTAGTTTGTAGTTCGTTTGTTTTCTCCTCTAATAAATACACACAGAACTGACAGATCCCATTATCTTACATTCTTATTACTTGTATCACAATAAAATAAAATAAAATAAAATAAAATAAAATAAAATAAAATAAAATAAAATAAAATAAAATAAAATAAAATAAAATAAAATAAAATAAAAGGTAATTTTTAGGAAAGAACCTAATGCTTTTTACCAAACTCTGTCTTTCCTAAGTGGTAACAAAACCTTGAAAAAAAAATATTGAAACATAATCAAAACACAAAAAAAACGAGCAAAACCACATATCCAGAAATTTTGCTGCACTGCCAATATCAACATGGCTATTCACTTTATGCATAAACTTGGAAAGAGCATTTTCCTTCTCAGAAATTAATTTGTGAGAAATCAGGATCTAATCATTGATGAGCAAGGCTTTCAACTGAGCACAGGTTTTTTAATTTGTGTGTGCTCCCACAGTACCTCCAGGGACTTGTATGTTCAAGTTGCTGATTCTTCTGTTTGGATTAAACATCCTGGCCAGACAACAGGGATGCTGCAGAATCATTGCTCTTAATGAGACACTATAATGCCTATTGGAAATGAAATTGACAGTGGAATTAGGAAAGATACAGCCCAACTAAAGAATCAAAATACAGTGGATAATGAGGGCACAAAATACTCAAACTATAACAATCAAGGAAACTAAAGTCCAAATTTGCAGAAGGAAAAAAATTGTTGTATTTTTAAATGTCTTTGTCTTTAAAAAATAAGAAAAGTCTGTTAAAAACACTGAGCCAGAAAAGAAAAAAAGGTATTGTGATCTTTTTTACATCATTTGAAATTTATTGACAGAAGGCCTTTCACTTGTACAGTTCATCTTGTTTTACCTTCCTCGAAGTCTCGATAAATGGGCTGAGGGGATGATAACCTGGATCTGCAATATTCAATCCAATTCATTTGCTAGAAAAAAAATAAAAATAAATAATAGCAGGAACATCAGCTGTTCAAATACCACCTGATGGAACAAAAGGAGAAATGTTCGTAGCCTGTAGTTTGAAATGGTACTACAGACAATTTTTCTGTTTAGCAGGAGGACTGATACTCAGGGAAAAAATGAGAAAGAAAGCACTTGGGAATGTAAAAAATCATTGTTTTATAACATTAAAGTCAGTTAATAATTTCTTCTAGGTAGATTTGGCATTTCTTTTAGTACACGATCAAAATATCTGAAATATTGACACTTAATATTGCTCTAAGACTTTTGTAGAATGTATTGAGCTGCTGTTATTTGAGTAATTAAGCTCTGACAAATTATTTATGAAGTAAAAAGTATCTGAGCAATGCATAAATGTAAGAAGTTATATTTTTTGACAATCAGAGGCCAGAACAGATGAGGTAACATCAAATGTCTCCACTTCAGTCTCTGGACAGTACTGTGACTTATGTCAGCTATAGATCTGGATGTCTATTTGAAATAGTCTGAATATCTCTTTTCCTTGAATATATATATTTTTTTGAGGCTTTCAGTGTGTTTTTCTGCAAATCTAGTAGTGCCAGGTCACAGGTTAATTCCCTGAAGCCTTTCTACTTACACCTCCCTTTAACGCTTGTATTTTACTATGTAACTCACTGTAATCAAAGGAACCAGAAGGACAAAAAGAAACTTTAATCCCTGGATTAAGTCAAAAGGGAGAAGCTAATTGAGAGTTTGTTTGTAAGAAAGTTCTAGAACATGAATGGTTTAATACAATAAATATCCTATTGGTAGACAGATTACCTCTTGGATCCTCCCAAATAAGGACATTATCATTTAAGTTAATAATTGCTCTAATTTGGAATATGTTTAGGGGTATCATTAGTGACCATTAATCAAAGAGAGGGGTAAAAAAAAAGAAAGTAAAAACAAAACCAAATCCAATTGCAGAGTCATTCCATTCCTGTCTAGCTCTGGCACACTCTTCACCCAACTTCTTTCTCTTCCTTCATACTGGAGCCTTATTCTAGCATGTTGGACTGCAGCACTGTCTTCTCCTACCTGAAGGAACAGCAATATTTGTTTAGAAATTCTGTCTGCTCTAACTACATGAGGAATGGAAATGATACAGAGCTCAGTATCAGCACACAAAAACTCAAAGTATAATTATTCAATCAGTATTTACTCAGAATAACTTTAAATACAACTTAAAGGCTATCTGAAAAACACTCATATCTTTTCCATTGAAATTTGAGATAGCTAGGACTCATGAAATGAATAGCAACGACAAAACATTGATATAATGTGGGTAAATGACGTGCAAGCACTGCCAAGAATCTCTGCAATTGGGTCTTTGTTCTCACCTGAAATAGCATTGCTGATATTCCTTCCATACTGCTCTAATTGGAATTCAGACACTGCAAGGAGAAATAGCTTCCTGAACAAAAAAATCAACACACTAGAAATGAAATAGAGTTTTGAAAGAGACACAGATTTATTTTTACCATAAAGGTGAAATGATTGAATTTGAACCTGAATGGGTTCTAGCACGCTGCCAGTAATCACAATACCAGAACAAATGGGTTTGAATACAACCTGCACAAAAATATGCAGAATACCAAATAGAAGTGTACACCCATGTCAGTAATTTCTATTTAAGGCATATATATGTGCGTATAGGTGTGGAGAGTTTCAGTCAACAAGGAAAGCAGGGAAGAACACACCCTGTATTGATGACTACGTAATACGAAGCCACAAACCTGGAATGTCACCGAAGTACATTTGAAACCGAAATAGGTGTTCTGAGCCACAAGGACACTGAGTTGCTTTCCACAAGAGGACATAAAGCTGCTCAGCATTTTATAAATGCACATAAGGAGTGAATATAAAACAGGCACTAATTACAGCTGGCAATTGATTTTTCTGACTTTCTGCTGCTTTCTCAAGATTTGTCATGCTGTCCCCCAGACACATCAGAGTCACAACCAATTCAAAGTTCAGTTGAAGCACATATGTAAATCTAATTATGTCAGATTCTTTTCCAACTTTCTCCCAGTTTCTCGGTCAGGTTGTAAAATTTACATCTTAGAGATCCAGAATCATAGAAGTAGTAAAGACACAGAATATTCAGGTTGCCTTTCTGTATCTTCATCAATCTTCACAGGAATTCATTTTGATAACACAGAGATGACTGAAGTATTAAGTCAAACTTGCACAACACAGAAACTTCTACTTACGCTACAGAACTACAGAAAAATATATTTTTAACAACAAAAGACAATTTTACAGCTTCAATACAAAATATTGATATGTCTTGTGAACATAGAAAATGTAACAGAACAACAAATAACATTCAATATTTATGCATAAGTAGTGTTTTCCTCGGGGTCTCTGTCTACAAGATGAATACTTCCTGTGACCACTGACTCCTCTTGAGCTGATGTGTTCTCCAGCTGCTTATTTGTGCAATATGGAATGTGGCCACAAAAATACATGTAAATCCATGGGTTGGTGCAGCTATTTAAATTGCCAAGAAGCATGATAATGGTGAATGCTGATCCTGGAAGGAAATAGTTAAAGGAGTAATAGAGTAAATAAAACATTTACAGAACCACAGAATTGTACAGTCATACAAGTAAGTAACATTTTCACTGCCTGATGCTTTCTGGTGTAACTATGCATATGTTAAAGTTACAGTAATATTGGGAAATCCTCATACATTCAATGCAGTTTATAATTGTGTGAGTTACAAAGCATACCGTATGCTTTTCAGAGTTAAATAGTTCCATATAGCTCTTTGTTTGGTGTAGCTGCTTTAAATTTAGCATCAAATGTTAACCTGCTAGAGAGGTAGAGGCAGAGATATAGATATTGACATAAATCCATGTAGAGTAACACCCAAATTCACACAGAAAGATTTCTGAAAGATCTGTGTTGTTTTTTTTAATCTATATATCTATTTTATATCTATATATCTTTGAGTTTTCAGAAGATGAACTTAAAGTTACATACAGAATCTGCCATTCACAAAGAGCCAATAGTACAAGTCTGACAAGATTAATTCTGTTTTAGCATGGTGTTCTTTCATATCTCTCCTATCCTTGCTTGTTTGCTTTATAAATAGCCATTCCACAGCTTAAAATCGTTCTATAATGCAACACAGATATATCATAAAAATCATTTAAATATTAAAGTGAAAAAACAGATTTCTTATAACACAATTGCTCCATACTCTAAGAAATGCTTATTTTATTACTCTGAATAATTAACTAATTCTTTTCACCTCAAGAGCCCAAAATGCTGCTGCTATAATAGCCAAAGCCCCTAAAAGTCTGAAGTCCTGCCACAGCATTACTTTCACTGTGCTGTTTCTTAATCTTTGAATCTTTCATCACCCAAAACACACAGACAAAACACCTGCTTACATGATGTTTTCATAACATAACACATGAAGTTCTCTATATGTAAATCAGCATAGTAGGTAAACAACACATAAATCATACTCAAATGCTATTTTAACTTTTACACAAAAGCAAAGTCCACATATGAAGCAATATAGCAATGGGCTAGTCTGCCACGAAGCTATTAAGAAGGATGGAGAGTTTCTTACCTTCAGTAATGCCACTGGGGAACCACACAGACCACAGCTGTGCAATGAAGAATGGTGACCAACAGAGAACGTATGCAACAACTGTCACCACTGTCATTTTTACAGTCTTGATCATAGCCTTTGAAATACAGTTCACACTGCTGGCTCGGGATGGCAGGACTTGCTTCTGATTCGTTACTTCATATTCATTCTGTTTTTTCACGTATATATTTCTTTTGATTATTTTACAAATCTTAACCTGGCACGTGATAAGGATGGTCGAGGGAATGAAGAATATGACTATAAAAATCCAAGTCACATATGCCTTTGGGCCCCATGGTTGAATAAATTCAGCCCAACATTCAAAGATACCTGGAGATATTTCAGTCTTAGAAAAAATAAATACCTGTGGTAGGCTAAGGATCAAGGATATAGACCAGCTGGTGCAAATGGGAATGTTCCACAGAGCTCTCTTCTTTTGGAAAGTGACCATAGGGTAGCAAACTGCTTGATATCTGTCCACTGTCATGACCACTATCATATAAGTAGAGGCAAACATACCTAGCAGTTGTAGATACTTGATAACTCTGCACAAGAAATCTGGCCCTATGAAAACATCTGTAATATCCCATATGAGTTGAGGCAGCACTTGAAAAAAAGCAACCACTAAGTCAGCTATGCTGAGGTGCAGCATGAATACATACATCCTAGAGAGCTTCTTTCTTCTTCTCCACAGCACCAGAATGAGAATAAAATTGCCCACAGACGCTGTCAGAAATATCACCCCCAGTACAGCAATTTCTACTTGAGCTAATTGCTCATCTCTTTCCGGTCTTCCAACAGGATCTGACTTATTTGTCAAACTCAGGAATCTGTGAGGACTTTCGGTCTGATGTGTGCTATCCTGAATAGGAAATGAAAAATTCTTCATAGTGCACAGAAGCTACTCCCAGTAGCTGCTACTTGAGACTCAGGATGAAAGCTGTGAGGTCTGTGAGGTGCCAGCCAGCAACAAACCAGCACAGGTTCAGGTTTCAGGATATCTTCAAACAAATCTCCTCCTGCTCGTGCAAACTAAAGCAGTGGACTTGTGTCTCAATGAAATTCTGCCTCTTGCTGGAGTGCAAAAAGCCTTTATATAGGCTCTGAGTGGAGCCTTATGTAACTCCGGAGTCATCAAGTAGGCTGCCGGCACTCGAGCCAATAGCAGCGTGAGCCACACAAGTGGGCGAAAGACATAAATAAAGGGAGAACTTCACAGGCTCGACATAATTAAATTACTCACTTCAGTCAAAAGCTTAACTTGTAAATAGCTGTGGCCAAAATCATGCTTAAATGATATTACTCTAGGGAGCGCGTTCAAATATTTTTTATTCAATGCAGAAGTGTGTGCTTCAGCTTAATCAGAAGGAATGTTTGTACGTAGATGGAAAGTTAGGCCCCTGAGCTCAGATGCATCATAACTGCAGTCCCCTGGGTTCCTGGGGCAAGAACACATCCTAAATGCAGCAGAGACACATAAATACATTTTTCCAAAGTGGTTTGTTTTGTTTTGTTTATTTGAGTCACCTGATTCTGAAAGAAAAAAAAAAAAAAGCTTTAACTGCCCTAAAAATAATGCTTTTATATCAAGAATTGGAGTTTTAGGTGGTTTTTTTTCCTCAGTAAAATAAAAAATAACACATGTAAAATAGATTACTTAAATGGGACCATGAGTCTACTCAGAATTTCATATGAAAAGAAGTGAAAATTCAGTGGAAAATTAAACTGACTAAAAGGTCTTCACAATAAAATACTTTTCTATGGTGTCTATTCAATGACAGTGTTAAAGGCTGAGAGTCATTTTTCATTATCTAATCCTTTTTATTTTTGTGCAGTGGGTTGTATCACAACCATAAGAGTATCATTATTCTTTCAGTGTAACTTTTGCATATTGTTAGTGGCAGATAAGAATAACAATACTGATTTAATTTCATTTGTTCTCCCCCAGTCTGTCCTCCCAATCACAAAAAGATGGATTTAATAAAAAGAATTAATTTAACATGAAAGATAACACATATTTGTACACAAACTTTTCTGAAGATATAGCACTTGTATCCTTTTGGATAAGGTCAGAAGAGTGGTAATTTGAAGCTTTGCTGAAGAGGAAATTGATTAGGTTATAATTCTGTCCATGCTACAGTGAAGAGCACACTATACTTAGACACTGTAGTACCTCTATCCTGATTTATCATTGTGATCAAGACTGTGCTATAAAAGCAGCTAGGGAATCACATGAACAGATTTACATCTCTTTGGCACTGATGTTTTCATCAACAGCCAGGTAGGGCAAAATGCACAAACAGGATGCTGAAAGACTCCAAAGGTTTGTAGACACAATGCCATTTCTTTTTTCTCCGTCTCCTTTCCCCTTTCATCCTTCCACGGGACTGACATTGATACCTCAAGCAAGGGTAAGCTTATGAGAGCAGACAAAAGACAAGCAGAACCATATCCATAAATTTTGCCATTGACAGCAGCTATTAGTATCCACAGCTCAGATCTGTCTGAAAACTGCTGCAGCTGCCTGAGTCTCTAACAGCTTCTCCCTATCATCATGTTGCAAATACTATGAATCATAATCTAATACACCTGATAATTTTTTCCCCATTGGATGGTTGTCTGTAACACACTCAGATTCCAAAAGATGCTTCTTTTTATTTTCTACCCAGTCCCTAATAGATCCCAAGTAGTGGGATGCAGCATGACAAGACTGTAAGGAAACAAATACTTTTGTCTTTACCCTCCACTCAGTAACTTTCACAAGACCACAGTCAGAGAATGTTAGTCAGTTCTGGTTGCAAACGCTGCTGCAGAGCAGGCTGGCTGATCTTTAACTCTGCCTTCAGGTGAAGACAAAATTTCAGGTGTGTGCTCCAAGATCATTTATCCTGACCTTACTCCATGAGTTAACAAAAAAAAAAAAACAGGCATGTTTTTTGTTGTTCTAGCAGGCTGAGTAAATACCTACATCTAGGCAGTGTTAGAGCTAAGTGGATTGAAACATGAACATGATGAATAGAAAATAAAGCGCAGGGTTGGGTAAAGAAGATAAATTCACACTTTGTGATCTGAAAAATTATCAAGGAATTATGTCTAAAAATACTAGAGCATAAAACAGAAGTCACTTCTGGGATGGCACTGGAAGACTAGACAGAATATAGTACCATTTGTACAATTTTCACAATGCATTATGTATGAGTAGACATATTTTGAGCAAATATGCTTTTTCACCTACACCTAGGACAACAAGAACCCTGGAAGCACACATATCTTTGGAGGTTTACATGTGGCCTCAGCACCCAGAGCCTGGGCTGCACACACGCTGCAATAGGTGCCAGACCCAGAACGTGGACACGAGCTGAAGGGCAAGCACACTGCAACACATAACCTTTGTCATGTTTATAGAAAGGGAGGGGCCCTACTTGTACAAATTGTCCTAGTGATGTAAGACTCCACTCCATCTTGCATATAATTAGTTCAATATATGTTAATAGTTTCATAACTTCATAATCGCGCTCTTTCCAGTCTTTTCAGCCACACTAGCTGACATTTAGGATAATGTTATACAGAAATTGATCCCACTCTGGGAATATAACTGTCTGAGTAAAGAAAAACAGAATAACAGATGAAAATGTTTAAGCAGTCTTAGCTGTTCTTTTACTCAGATAGTTCTTTCTCCTCTTGCCCAGCTTCGTTTCATTCCCAACCGTATCTGTCCAAGTTAAATTCTTTCCCTAAATTAATTACTTTCAGTAGAGTGGGAAGGCACATTGTAACCAACTTCTGACTTTCTCAGTGTGGGCTCTCATCTAATGTTTGTGAGGTAGCTGGTAGGGAGGGATTCAGCTCACAGATAAGACACTTAAATGTAGGTGTCTGCTCAGAATTACAGAATCACATGGTTGCTTAGCCTGGAGGGCCTTTTTTCCAACCTCTTGCTCAAAGCAGGATCAACACTGTGTTCATACTAGTTAGCAGCTGTCCGGTCACACCTTGAAAACCTCCAAAAACAGGGATCCCACAACACTCCTGGGTAATCTTTTCCAAATACTTACTAATTGTCATAGTGGGAAAGCTTTTCTTCTGTCTCTGTTCTGCTGGGTCTTAAACTTAAATCTTGCGTTTTGTGTCGGTGAATGTTATGATGCAGATGACATTCTAGCTTGTGAGAAGATATATGCTTGCTAGACAAAAGAAAAGGCTCCATGATGTGGAAGGAAGGAGGAACCTCTTAGCAGACAGGATGGATGCAGCATGCTAGAGGAAGATTTTTCCAGTGCTGCGCAAAAGCGGTGTTCTCAGAATCTGATTAGATTTGATTTGCTCACTGCCTATATATATAGTTTTATCTTCTAGACATCAGAACACCTCCATGGCCCCATGCCAAGCTCCCTTACGCTCATCAATATATTCCTGTACGGGGACTCCAAAACTGGTGGCAGCATGAAGAGTGCTGAGTAAAGGGGAATAACTTTTTCCTGACCTACGGACTACATCTGAGGTATGTACCTCAATTCTCATCGCATCCTAAACAAACAAACAAACAAATACATAAATAAATAAAAGAAAATTAAGCCTTCACTTCAGTGCTTAAACACAGGTTTTGAGTACTCTTTGAATTGCCCTAGTGACACTGTCCACAATTTATTTAGAATCATAGAATTGTTTGAGTGGAAAAGGCCATTTAAAGGTCATCTAGTCCAATTCTGCACTAAACAGGGGCATGTACAGTTAGATCAGCTTGTTCAGATACCTGTCCAACCTGACCTTCCATGTCTCCGGGGATGGGGCATCCAACACCTCACTACCCTTATTGTAATTTTTCGTCCATATATCCAACCTAAATCTCCCGTGTTAGTTTGAAACCGTTTCCCCTTGTCCTGTCACCACAGACCCAGCTAAAGGGTCTGCCCCCTTCCTTCCTGTAGCTCCCTTTTAGATACCAAAAGGCCACTATTACATCACCTCAGAGCTCTTCTCCAGGATGAACAGCCCCAGCTCTCTCAGCCTATCCTCACAGTGGAGGTGTTTCATCTCTTGAATTGTTTTTGTGGCCCTCTTCTGGACGCACTCCAACAGGTCCTCTCCTGTACTGAGGACTACACATATGAATGCAGTACTCCAGGAGAGGTGTCTCACCAGCACAGAACAGAGGGGCAAGATCACCTCGATCACCCTGCTGGCTATGCTTCTTTTGATGCAACTCAGGATACAGTTGGCATTCTGAGTTGTGAGAGCACATTGCTGGCTCATGTTCAGCTTACCATCCACCTGTACTCCCAAATCCTTTCCAGCAGTGCTGTTTAATATTCTTTCATTTCCCGGCTTGTTTTAGTAGTGGGATTGCCATGACCCATGTGCAGGACCTTGCACTTGGATTTGTTGAACCTCATCAAGTTCTCCTGGGCTCACTGCTTGAACCTATCCGGATCTCTCTGGATGGTATCTCATCTCTCAAGTATATTGACTGCATCCCACAGCTTGGGATGTCATCCACAAACTTGATGAAGTTTTGATCTCACTGTTGATGTCACTGATGAAGATATTAAAGAACATCAGTCCCAGTAGAGATCCCTGATAGATGCCATTCATCACTGATGTCTATCCAGCCATTGACAATAGCAACAAAAATGCTTCTAAAATCATCAGTTGTTTCATCTCATGGTAGGCATGAAATACAATTTGTTATTAAATAAAACTTGTGAACACAATACATTTCCATTCCTTTATTTTTGATTGCATAAATTAATTTTAAAACCTTACTGTTTAACCAAAGATTAAGTGGAAAACACTGCTGTCTGCTTTTGATGTAAGAAACCTGAGTCTGTCTCTTTTACCCACAAGATTCTGTAGATCTGAAGAGCTAGTAGATAACTGCTACTGAATTCATCAAGTCATGAAAACCAGTTCATTACGAAAATCAAATGTTTTCATAGTTGGCTAGATCTTTAACAGAATTTTGAAGAAATAAAACATTATTTCCTTAGTGGTGATGCCATCCTATTTCTTTTAAAATCTTCAAACATAGAAAACAAATACCTTAGGACCTGTAGGATAAAAAGCATGCATATTCAATTATCAAGAATATGGTATAAACACTTAACTTTAAATGTTTTTATATAGAACAGTAATATGCTCTAGAGGAGACAAAAAAAATTAACTTAGTGTATTGAAATTACTGTCACTCTAGAGAATACATTATAGGAGATGCATTCAGTAACATAAATACATAGATACCAATAACAAAAATGTAACTCATCTTTGGTGTTGTATAATTGCTAGCAGATGGATTATTTCACGAGTACTCTGTCAAGATTCAGTCTGTAATACGGATGCATTTCTAACAAGGTAGATTCATATTTTTCAGTATAAAAATACAGCTAATTTCCAGATACAGCATGTAAACAACTTTGTTGTAAGTCATTTTTAGTGAACTAAAATTATAATCACCATTTTGCTGGTGTATTGGTACAACTTCGTACAGTTCTGGCTTCTTAAAAAAAAATCCTGACACTAATTCACTATTTATATTAATGTACATGGTTATTTGAACAAGGAATAAAGTCATACTCCAAAACTATATAGTTAAGAAGTTATTAGAGAGGATCTATGGAAGTAAAGCAGCCTCAAACGCTACAGTTAACCTCAAGTTTTAAAGACACAGAAAAAAACTTATTGAAAACAGTATTGCAGGCAGCACATGTACAGTCATTCAATAAAGACAGCTAATAATGCTGTTGTCACAACACAATAAGACCCAAAATGATGAATTGTGTCAATAACTCCATTCTTCAGAAGGAACTGAGCTTTGATTTGGACAAAAGAACTTTGGAGTAAGAAGCAGAACTCTTGGGAAACACAAAAGTCAGTAAGTTTAAACAATTCAAATTCTTATCAATATTCAATCCGACCTACATTAAACTATCTCAAATTTTCAAATTAACATTATAATAAATGTGGGATGACATTCTGTTCTGCTAAACATGTATATACACAGAAAGTGGAAATTAAACCCTTCAAAGATCATAAAGCTCTTAGTTGTATGCACACCTATGTTTTGAATGTACACCTGTGTGCACACACATGCAGATGTATGTGTGTGAAAAAGCTGCTCCCTGCACACACAGTTCAGATGCCTTTCACCTTTTTTGAAATTATGTTCAGAGTAGTATGCTAACTGTGTGTATCTGAAGGAAGGGGGAGTTACTTCACTACGATTAATAGCTACATTACAAATCCAGCTTTATATACTCAAAATGTTGGACTGCAACACATCAAATTACTATAATTACTCTTAGGCAATATTTTGGACCAAGACTCCCATAAACTAAGTGCAGGAGGAATTAGCTCCAGGCATTAAAGCTGGAGAAAAACAATAGGTATTGGTCCCCTCTGACTCGTAACTAGATTATTACAGGTACTCAACACAGAACAGTAAAGTCATCTACGTAAATTACTACGTGACTCTTTTTAATCCCTAAGGATGTTATGTGCAAGAGAATAACTTTTTAACCTTTTCCAGTAAACTTAAAACTTTATTATTCACCAGTGCTGACCTCATTCTTTGTGCATGTTTCTGATTTCAGAGCTGTTACTGACAGCAGGGGGTGAAAGTCCCACTTGGCCTGAAGACAAAGTTTGCTAGATTCACATACTTGAATTATGGTGGTAGAATTATTTTCCACAGACTATAGATCATTCTCTAAATAATAGAACAAACTTTAATAAACCGTGCTTAACTGCACAATACTGAGATTTTGCTGGTATTTTTATAACTTTCATCAGGCTACTTTATATTGAGACATAAATAAATCTTTATAATTTAGGTATGTACGCTTCTTCTACAATGTGTCTTTTTAATTTGCAGCATTCCAGGCAGTCTGGATAGCTCATTAAGATACTGAATGGCATGCCAGTTCATCTGCCACCAGAGAAGGATACCCACAGGAGCCTCACTGAGGCTCTGGGCAGAGCTAACAGAAGTGGTGAAATAATGTGTAACTTAGGAGAAGGAGGTCTGGCTTAGCGATTGAATGGTTTTGAAGAATAATGACATGTACTCCTTCAACAGATGAGAAGCTATAAATAGAGTTTTTGAACACAGGGACAAATGCTAAGAGGGAACCTGGCATAAATACCTCAAGACCTGGTACAAGTTTCAGACTTACCTCAGTGCTTAAAATAAAGACATAGTTAACAGCAATGAGTCAAGTTTCTCAGACAACATTGAATAAGCAATAGCAGACAACAAGGACAGTGAATTAATTCCAGAATACCTGAAAGAACTGTGTGTTTTGACCTCTTCCATTCTTGCCAAGAATTTTGTCTGATACTTACACAATTATATCCTCAGCCAGATGCTGCAATAATGAGATTCACATCTTCCAGCTCTTGCATGCTGAAAGATAGCAGAACAACTATTAATGTAATCACAGAGGGCTGAAAAGGAATTGTAATATGACCTCTAGCATGAATCTGAATTTAAACTTCTAAGTAACCTACTGCATTCATAATTACTATGTAATTATTTGATTAATACATTCTTATTTTTAGCAGCTAGGTTTCTAGAATGCACAAAGGCCCTGACCAAGGCCAGAGATGATTGACTATGGGCTGTGGGGGAGCAGGAAATCAAGGATAACTGTAAGGAATATTAAGTAGCAATAGAATCCAATGCCCCAGTGTAAGGATCCAAGTTCCTTTATTTTATGTGGGAAGCAGGAAACTGCTTGGAGGTAGCAGAGCATATAAATGAATTGAAAGGGACATAGAGGAAACCCCAGATCTAGATTCTAATTGAGTCTTAATTTCCAACTAGGGTCTGGTATCTTCATCCACTGAAAATGCAGAGCCTGTAATTCTAAAGGTGTCTTAGAACCATTCCTTCATGGAACATGTTGGGACTCATCTAGATCTTTTACATCGGGTGAGAATATGGAGGTCTGTGGGTAGGGAGAGGAGAAACAGCAGGAAAAGGAGAAAAGAATATTTGTCATTGACAATATATAGTATAAAACTATTTTGAACAGAATATTTGACCAGATGATGCAGGAGAACAGTTCAGTGCTACTTTGATCCTCAGGAAGTTAAATACATATTTCCGATTCTATAAGAAAACATAGTGCTCCTTGATGTATTTGCAATGCAAAGCATAAAATGCTTTCTTCTTCTCCTGTTGAAACTACACAGAAAAGAAGTTTCATGCAACCAAGACATGGAAGCCATAGGTGATGTTTAAAGCTCCCTTCCAACTCCAAATGTTCTATGACTGTCTGAAAATTGGACATAGCTCTACATTCTTGTGGCTAAAGCACACCCATTGGAAGGAGGACAGGCCACACTCCGGTGTTTGGTCCTGTATGTACTTTTTATATCAGAAACTACTGCAAAGTGAGAAGAATCTGAAGAAATCTGATCAGAAGGTATGGTCATCTTCGTAACTGACTTCCCAACCATGAGATAGAAAAGTCATGTACTTTTGAACTTACCTTCTGTATCAGTACATTTACTTCTGTAATTCAGAAAACCTTGATAGAAAAGATTCCATGACAATAATTTGCATCTTTTCTGGTTATAGCTCATCCGGTTGCCTGCACTGCACAGTGTTTCACTGAAGGGAGCCAGGCTGGTACAGAATCTGTGCAGCCACAGTAGCAGCACAAAGAGGGAAACAGCAGGTTTGATTCGGTGCGACTTATTATGGTTCTACTATTGTATATGCACATTGAAGTTTAATAGCAGCAAAGGATGTGCTGGCTACCAGTTCTATAAATATACCACACATCTATGCATAATAAGCAAAGCAAATTTCTGCACAGTAATTCAAGACTGTTTTGTTAGCTAACAGAAATTCATGCATGCACAGAGAGTAAGTGTTGCATCCATGGTGCAGCCAGCATCCCAGAGCCTGCAACAAGCAAAGTAACGTGGTGCTGCATGTCAATGGATTCACATTTTGAGGGATGATTCAGTGCAGATGTACCCTCAGTGACTATGACTCTCCTGATAAATGAAGTGTCAAACACTTCTTTTGGAACATGCAACTGAGAGAAGAATCAGGTAGCCCAAATATTACTGCCCAAAATACTACTGGCTGATTAGATGACTATATAACTCATGTTTAGTACTATGATTTCTATGAAACTGACCTGCCTCCTTAATAAATGTTACTTCTCTATTACTTTCTGAAATTCATTAGCAGCAAGGTGCAAAGCTACACAACTATGAGACTACTGGGCAAAGATAGCTGCCACTGAAAGATTTTATTCAATTTTATTTGTTTAAGCCCTTTTTGGGGCTTAAAGAATTTCAGTCATTCTTTGACAAGAGAAAAAATATAAAAGGGAAATAACTGAGATAAATAAAACAATCAGAAATTAATGTCAAAATGCTTCATTTGATTATTCGCAGTGTTTGTGCCAAAAAAAAGCTCCAAAAATCCAAATGAAAGGAGGTATCCAAGCTGCCAGAAGTATGTGGCCAATAGTCTTCATTCTCATTCATTTGAGAACAGTGTATGCTTATTCAAGTTGCAAATTAATTTTTCAATACTGTATCTGCAAGAACAAGGAAATATTTTCCCATTTTCGTCTGCCATCTAGTGTTAAAAGGCAGAATACCTGCATTTTGTATTTAGAAAGCTCAAAAACCTTGGGAGCACTACGCAGCTTCTGTCTGTTATACTACATTGATGAAAAAGGAACTTAACTGAAGATGTTGATTTAAGCAATTATCTCACATACCATTATTAGCAGAATACTGGTCTACCAACTCATGTTATTTTGCCCTAGAGATCTGAAATATTTGTGTTTGTTCCATAGTTCATGTGTCTTGATTGTTCTGTGCTTCCAGGACACATTTCACAATCAAAAGGGGGAGTAAAAAGCAAAAACATATATACAAATGCTCAAAAGAAATATGTGCTTATAATATCTTGATATTATGTGTACAACGAAAGAATATGAAAATATGTTTTTCAGAAATAACAGCTCGCCCCTGGAAGTTGATTAGGTTAAATTAATCTAAGTTGAAGACAGTGGTCTCTGCAACTGCAATAGCATCATTATCTAAAGGATTACTCAGCCTGTGGGTGTATGGAGATTGCAACTGTGGCTTCGTAGGATTCAATAATACAAAGAGACACAAAGGCTTTATCTTCTAAAAATTTCTGTTTATCACAGACCACAACATTTACACCACTAGGAAGTATGCTGTGATTAGTAAGGTGAATATCTATAGATATTCAAGCTATTACACATATTACAGGAAGCAAACACATACACAATAGAAAAAAAAGAGTATAATACTAATAACTAAATAATAGCAACAATTAAGAACAGTAGAAAGGCAATTAGAGGTAGAAAAATTGCTACTATAGCAGCAGATAGAGATTAGCATTATAGGTTCTACAAACTTACCAGTAATGCTATGGGACTGAATATACTTCTTATAGATTACAAACTTAACAAAGCTGTAAAAATATATTTATGATAGGTTGCACTTAACAAGAATATACTTAGATTGATTACATGGGAAGGCTGCTCTGAAAGTAATTCTTCCTATTTTAATATCTTGGCTCACGATGTCAAAGGCAGATACTTGTGGAAGTAGAGGTTGAACCTTCCTGCCAATATTCTGTTTCATTTTGTTGCCATGCAACAGATGGCAGCAGAGAGGGAGCCTGACAATATTGGATTTGACATGGAAGTGTATATGTCAATAAATTCCTCCATGTGGAAAAAAAATGCTCCCATTGACATTCATTGACACTTACTGAACAGCTATGGAGAACAAACAGTGGATGTGAGCACAGCGAGGCAGTGGGTGGTGAGTTTTAGTGCTGGCAACAGCATCATGAAAGACAAGACATGTTTTGGACAGCCACACGTGGCTGTCACAGCATGAAATGAGAAGTGTCTCCATCAGCTATCATGTGATTCAGCAGATTACAGTCAGAGAATATAAGCCTCAATACACTGGAAACATAAGTGGCAATGCTGGGATACTGCAAAGTTTACAATAGGTGGATCCCACAAGTGCTCGCACAGGATCTGAAAGAATACATTATTCAAGTTTTTCAGGACTTACTGAATCAATACAAGGCTGAAGGTGGCAGTTTCCTGGATTGCCTCATTATAAGACATGGTGCCACCACTATGAACTGGTGTCATAGTGGCAATGTGTGAATTCCCCATCAAAGAAAAACTTCAAGGCAGAACCCTCAGCTGGCAAAGTGATAGGCAGACTTTTGCAATAGGAAGGGGGTGATCCTTCTGGATTTCCTGGAACCTGTACAGATCAGCAGCTCTGACCACTACATAACAGTGCCAACTAAGCTGAAGACTCAAACTTGCCAAGTCAGGCCAGAGAAGAAGACAACCTTTCTCTTGCAACATATTAATACCAGATCCCATACCAATTTAAAGACCATGGAGCACTTTCCAGTCTTGTCCGGACTGTCCTACCACACCTACCATATAGTCTGAATTTGGTGCCTTCTGACTTCCATCTGTTTGAAACAATGGAAGATGGACTTCATGGGCAACATTTTCCTAATAATGATGCTGCCATAGCAGCTATGGAACAGTAGGTCACCTACACTGGTACAGATTTCCATGAGTGTAGCACACAGGCTCTTCTTCATTGATGTCAAAAAAAAAAAAAAAAAAAAAACAAACCACCAAAGCATAGCTAAATGGAGATGATAAGATTGAAAAATAGTGGTTTATAACTGAGAATTTGCTCTATTAAACAGCACTACAGTGCTTTTTGTACCCATTGTAAATTTCATGAAAATAAAAAGGAGGCATTACTTAAGTGACCTATGAATGTACGTATATATGCATAAGATCAACAGTACCAAATGACCAAATCAATCCAAGAAAAGATGTCATTGTCATATCAAACTCAAAGGTTTTAATTAAGAAAACTGATTCCAGAAGGCCCAAGAAGGGGACAAAAGTGATGGATGGTCTCACTTCAAATCTGATCAACATCACAGGATGTGGAGTGCCACAGAGTTTAGGAGTCAGTTCAAGAGTTAGGAGCCAGCTCAGTGGTCCAGTGAAGTTTCAGTCTATTTAAAATAAAAAAAAAATAGAGACACGTGGCACAAATGGAGACAGAAAGAGAGGAAGAGGGAGAAGGAGAAAGCCTTTGATTTTTTTAAATTGTTTCAAGGATGATAATCATTAAAATGAAATTACATTCAATATTATCTGAAATTAGAAACAGTCACTTTTTAAGGGACCAGTCTGACAGAGCTTGTGCTGCTAGGCATTCAATCAGATAGACATAAGCAGACAAAACACTGATAATCACAGAAAAATTCTTGGTTTAAGCTTTCCAAATAAAATATTGAAACAAATGTTCTTTTAAAATAGCACATGTACATTCTATTAAAATTAAAATATATCTCAGAATGTGAAAAATTGGAACATTTTCAAGCTATAGGAAAAGTACTTTAATTGGAGTTTGCCACTCTCAGAATACCTGGGGCAGATTCATCTCCCTTATCTAGAAATCATGCACTTAGTCAAACGGGGTGAATCAGCTCTCCTTTGAATTCTCCTAAGAGAATCCAGAAAATTAGTTCAGTGGAGGCACCTATCTTCTAGATAAATGGAGAACATTTCTTCTTAATGCCTCAATTAATTTGGGAATACACCTTACTTTACTTACATACTTTGGAAAAGAATGTGTTGTATAAGAACCCTTTGTGATTTTATAAATATTTGTGCTTTTAGCTTCACTGAAATTAAGGGATGCAATCTTCATTATTCAACTCCAATTATGTTTTACAATTATTACAATCTGATTACATACAGAGTCGGGATTGTTGACTGCTTCTATAGGAGTGAATCTCAAACAGGTGAAAAGACTGCTGCAATGAAATTAGCTAGGAGCGTGAACAGTAGTGTGAGCTACTGGTGTGTCTGAGACAACAGACTAAAAGCCTGAGCACCATTTATCATGATGCAGTGGAGATGTACAGTGTCTGGAAAGAGTAAGAAAAGATGGAAAGCATAATTGGTGGGAAACTCTTCTTGAGTGGTCACTGACAGCAACATGGATTTTTAATCATTCACTTCATCCAGTTCTGATTTTTATAACTCCAACATTAGTGTGTGTATGGGAACTGTTGAATCACAGCCTGAACCACTGATTGGTCACCTGAGGCGAGCACTGAGTCAGCTGCAGGAGCACGGGTGAAGGCAATGCACCTGTGTGACCAGAAGGGGTGGAGTCTGGCTTCACCTCTCCCAGACCCCAATTAAGGGCTGACCACCACTGGGGAAGGTTCTCTTGTTGGAAATCCTTCCCCTGTGGAGTCCTGGGTGAGCCTCAACCATCAGCAACAGGTGAGCCTTTATTTACTGGTTTTCTGTATATCGTTTAGATGAGCCATACCAAATATACCATCCACCTTCATTATTTTCTGAGGGTTCTTTTGGGTTATTCACCCTACACGATGTCTGTTGTTATACTGTATGTAAAAGTTTTGTATATGATAAACCAAATAACCCAGCTTCAACCACCTAAAACATACAAAACAGTACAGAACAAATAGCAACACTTCACTGTTAACTTACTATGGATCTGTAAGTGCATAAATTATCAATATACTATTAATGGAATGTGGGCAAGGGGTGAGCATATCATTGTTCTGTGAGGCTAAGATCAACTGACTGTAGTCATGGCATGGAGTGTGATGGTGTGACTCCCCCAGCCTGCCATAATCTGACCACCAACCCTTCTCAGGCAAAGACCATCACTGGCTCCAGTCCTATCACTGGTGATGACAGCTGAACTAGGGTCAAAGTGGGTTTGTGGGAGATAGCTTGCACCCCCCAAGTATGGCTGGTATGCAAATCTGACTAGTAGTCAATCATATTACCCTGTAAATAGGGGACAGACCAGAGTCTGCAGAGATCTCCTTGCATGGCAGTGGGTTGCATGTCATGATCTCATTTGTGAGCAGAGACTCAGCTCAAAGCTATTCCTCAAGGTCAAGAGATTCCTTATCTACAATAGATACTTGGTAAGTGACTAATAGTTTCTTGGAACTTCTTTCAAGATTGCACACATAATTCTTTAGACATAAACAGCTGTCTGGAGGTTCTCTAAATGTCAAAGGGTCTCCATGACAGTTTTGAGTAATACTGTTCTCTGTTCAGCACAAAATCAAGCGTTCTTAGCTTCACAAATCTTGTCAAGTAAACTCTGTTGAATCACTACTTCATAGAAATGAAATACGTACATGTTCACAGTTGACTGAATATGAGCCAGCAGTGTGCACAGAGGGCCAAGAAGGCCAATGGCTTGTATCAGAAATAGTGTAGTCAGCAGGACAAGAGAGATTATTGTCCCCCCATACCTGCACTTGTGAGGCCACACCTCGAGTACTGTGTTCAATTTTGGGCCCCTCACTACATTGAAGCCCTGGAGTGTATCCAGAGAAGTGCAACAAAGCTGTGAAGGATCTGGAGCACGTCTTATGAGGAGCAACTGAGAGAACTGGGTTCATTCAGTCTGGAGAAGAAGAGGCTTAGGGGAGATCTTATTGCTCTCTACAGCTGCCTAAAAGGAGAATGTAGCAAGGTCAGACTCTTCTCCCAGGTAACAGCAATAGGATGAGAGGGAATAGTTTTAAGCTGCACTGGGGTAGGTTCAGGTTGGACATTAGGAAAAACTTCTACTCAGAAACAGTGGTAAGGCATTGGAATAGGCTGCTACGGTGGTGGTGAAGTCACCATCCTTGGAGGTCTTCAAAGAAAAGGGTAGATGTGGCACAGAGGGACATGGCATAGAGGGCATTGTGGTGATGGGTTGATGGCCAGACTAGATGATCTTAGTGGTCTTTTCAACTTTAATGATTATGTGATTCTATGAAAGACAAGGCTGAATTGGCGAAACATTAGAGAAGGTGTGGATGCAGAATTTGTGCCTGGGAATATATGAATTTATCCCTTTTTGTCTAGTGTTTAAGTTTTTTTACTGAGTTGTGTGGTTGTTCTGCAACGCTGATGAACCATGGGTCTTTGAACGTGTTTAGACAATGGGTTTGGTCACACTCAGGGAGACCTGTAGGCAAGAATGTGTTTGCAATCATTCCTGAAATGTGAAATCCCTGAATCTCTTCCTCAGGAGAGATATACACATCTCAGTGGTAAAATGGATACCTGAGCTGGTACAGAAAGGCTTATGTGAGAAGGTGTAACTGCTCAGGAAAGTACTATGTACAGATAGAAGGGATCTGTAGCAACTTTCACTGTACTATTTGACAAAGAATAGCAGGATGTGCACCAGCAGTATAAGGCTTAAGGGGGCAGAACCTTCTTCTTACTGAAGTTGCTGGTCTTCTTTTGCCTATCCTTTCTTGCTATAAGAATGCAATCCTATTAAAGCCAGCTCAGACTGTTGCTTCAGATGGGCAAATGCTTCTTATGAGATCCACCTCCATTCACCACCAGGCAAACAAACAAGGAGTTTCAGGGTGTGCACCAGAGCAGACAAAGCCGGATAAGCTACTTTAGCTAACACTGCTAGACAAGAAACTACTTCTGTACCATAGCCAAAAATCTATCAGGACCATGATGCTCTTGTAACATAATAGTAAGAGGCCTTTACATATAAAATGTCATAAAACAACAGGCTTCCTGCAGAGCTGTGTCTGGCACTTCGGGCAGAAGCCATGACCATGTCATCTGCATCACAAATAGTGTGGCCAGCAGAACTAGGGAAGTGATGTTCCCATTGTATGTGGCACTGGTGAGACTGCACCTCACATACTGTGTTCAGTTTTGGGCCTCTTAGTACAAATAGGGCACTGAGTTCCTTGAGTATATGCAGAAAGAGCAATGAAGCTGGAAAAGGGACTAGAAAACTGGAGTGGCTGATGGAAGTGGGGCTGTTTATTCTGTAAAAGAGGAAGCCAAAAGGAATACTTGTAACTCTACAACTATCTGAAATGAGGTTGCAGCACGGAGTGTTTGTCTCATTTCTCAGATAACAAGAGACAGAACATGAGGAAATGGTCTCAGATTGCACCAGATGATGCTATGACTGGATGCTGAAAAGAATTAGGAAGAATGGGGTCAGACACTGGAAAAGGCTGTCAAGATAAGTGGAGAGGGTCAGGTTGGGTGTTAGAAACTAAGGCTCTTCACCAGAAGTTGGTGAGCATGGAGCAGGCTCCCCAGGGCAGTGGTCACAGCACTGAGTGCTGGAGTTCATGGAGAGCTTGGACAATGCTCTCAGACACACGCTTTGAATGCTGAGTGGACCCTGGTGGGCTCAGTGATCCTCGTGGGTCCCTTCCAATTTAGAATGCTCTCTGACTCAGCAAACATTCCAGAGTTGGGAATGTCCTGTAGATAGCTGAATCTGTTTTGACTTTGATACTGATCACAATGTGCAAATGACATACATGCTCCTAGAGCAGAGAAAACATCAGGTAAGGAAATAAGTGTTGCTTTTTAATTAGTGAGAAAGATCAGAAGTAGGGGACAGGATCCTACCCACAAACAAAACACTGCCTCTCTCTTTCAGAACCAGGGTGAGGAGCCCATCACCCCACGGTGACTTCACACCTCCTGCAATCAATGCTGCGCACTTAGGCAACGCCTGGAGAATTACACTTAAGCCAGGTGGAAAGACTGGACTCTGTGCCTCTGCACCTCACACCCCCAACGCCTCTACAAGCTGCCTGAGGAGTAGGCGAAGAACCGGCTGCACCACCACTTCCGAGGGGCGTCCCCCCAGCCGTGCCACAGCTCACGTCGCCCGCATGCGCCGTACTCCGCAGCCTCCACCTTGTCGCGTAAGGCCTACGTCACACTGCCCGCCCTCAACCGCGCCTGTGGGGAGGGGGCGGGGGAATATCACTCCCAGCTGTTTCCGGCGCGCTGGGAGCGGCGCATGCGCACTCAGGCAGCTTCCCCCCGCTGTCGGTGGTTGTTGTCACCGCCGCTCTACTCAGCCGGGAGGCACCCGGTGAGCCACGGCGGCCGTCTCGATCGTGAGGTCGGCGGGTCCCGCCTGGCGGCCCTGTGCGGCGGGACTGACAGGTACCCACCGCCGCCGGCGGGGTCATCTCGCTGCCGGACACGCGGGGGTGGGGGCGGGCCTCGCCGCCCTCTGACGCGACGCTCACGAAATCGTTTCCGCGAAGTGGTGAAGGTACAAACAAAGTACGCCCAACTCCTCCCAGCCTATATCAGCCCCGGGTGGGTGGCTTGCGGTAGCTCTGGAGCGGACGCGGCGTGGGGGGACCGTGAGTAGCAGCCGTGGGCCTGCAGCTGGGCCCACCTCGCCCCGCGGCTTTTCGTAGCCTTTGGGCCGGCGGTCTCCGTGAGCCGTTGAGGTAAATGATGGCTTGCAGCTCGTGAGTCCGTGCGACTCGTGAATACTGCGTAAAGCCCCACGAAAGCTTGTGAATTGGTCGTAGGACAAGAATTATGTGTTGTACTGGCTTTAGGATGGGATTGCTTCGTGGAACCTAACACTAATTTCAACTTTATGACCAAAGCATTGGTGCTCTTTCTGCCCTGAGTGGAATTCCTCAAAGAGGCAGCAATGCGATGTTGTTTTCCTTTTGAGGTTTGTTTCTTTGGTCAGAATCATTTGACAAAGAAGGTGCAGATTTCTGCCTATGGGAAGGACAGGCAACAACTTTGTGCCACTAACTGATTTTGCTAAGGGTTGCATGTTGTTGAAGGTGGACTTTAGCTTTTAAAGAATGTTAGGACTGTTAGTTGTTGGGACTTTGCTACCAAGTGTCCTGAGCACTAGCTGTCACCACCATACGATTATTTCTCTGCCTTTACTGGAGCAGTAAATAAGCTATATCAGCTTTAGCCAACTCTGAGCTTCTAGTGTAACTTGCTGTTTGTCTGATGTTTCCATTATTTTTTTGTTTTCCTTTTTTCAGGTAACACCACAATTTGAGCCTTATTTATTGAAATACTGGGATGTTTTCTGGGATGAAGTAGGCAAACAACGTAGGAGAGGTTTAATTTATAAGTAATGACAGTTCATTTGTCTTTAGATGCATATTTGTTCTTTGTGATTAACCCAAAAAGTCTTTGGTGGAAGCAAAGAAACAAGTACTTCTATTTGTATAGACCTGAAGTCTGCTGGAGGATAAGTCATGCCATTCATCATAGAGTTTTTCATACCAGCGAGCCTCAGTGTAAATGGGCCAGAAGCAGAACATTATGGTATAACAAACACATTTTCAGTCATGACTTCTGGTATTACAGAGTTTCTAAACTTTTAACTTCTTCTTCCAAAGGACTTACAAAAGTGAACAATCGCATGTCACGAATTAAGAATACTATAGAATCTGTTTCAAAGGCTGTGTCTGGCACTCACAGTGAACTGGTTTCACGGATAGCTCGCTTAAAGTTACACTCAGGTAGTCTAGGAAAAAACACTAAATGTAATGCAGATGAAAATAACTCCAGTGTGCATCTGGAAAGTGGTAAACAAGTCTCAGATGCCAGAACTCAGGAGGATTGCAACAGAGGCCTGGCTGCCAAGAAATCCAGTAACACAAATGAAAACGTGGAGTTTGTGTTAAACAGCACAAGTGGCATTAATCAAGATACTCCAGAAGATTCAGTATCTGCTAAAAACCACCTTTTTCATATAAGCTGCCTTTCTACAAGTTTTGGAGAGACTTATAACTTTGTAGCTGATCATATCAACTGGTACTTCCATAATAATTCTGCTATGGATCAAGAGAAGAAGAGGAATGCTTTGTTACAGGGCTCTAAAGGTGAAGCAAAGCTAGATTCATCAGAGAATACTGTAATTAGTGAAGAAAAGACAGTGAACTCAGCAGCTACTGCAGCTCCTGAAACAGAGACTCAGGGTGCCAAGTCAAATATTGCTCTTCCAGTTTCCCCTAAAAAAACCATTGCAAACTTTCTTTCATATCCCAGTAACAGTGTACAAGCTTTTGTAGACAGTTACATTGGTGGTTTGGTTCCCAAGTTAAGATTGGATACAAAAGTTGCTGCTCAGGAAAAGAGTAGACAGCTAGAACAAGAAGGGTCTGAGAAGGATGAGGAGGAACAAGTCAAGGAGACTAAGATTGCTGAAGAAAGGGAAAAGCATCTGTCCCTTCAGAGAGAAAAGGCAAGTCTTTCAGTGTTATTTTTACACATCTATTGTTTCTACATGTATTTTATAGCTGTGTATATATTCATGTGTACATACAGTGTGTGTATATGGGTCATCTCTGTATGCATTACGAGTAGATCTAGCTATTTATTCTTGTAGTAGTTATGCTTTGTAGTAGTGTTATGCTTTTTCATGATTTGTATACTCTAATTTTGGAGTTGTCCTGAAAATGTACCTCATTAGAAGTACTGTTTGTTTGCTGCTTTGTTCCTGTGAGTGTTCTTTACTTATTTTCTGGTAAGCAAAGTCTGTTACTTCTAAGAAGTCCTCACGTGTGTTCTGTAGCAGTCCTGTAGTACAATATGCTGTCCAGGACTTCTGTGAAATCTTAAAATAACCTTTTGCAGTTAGTCATAACAATTTGCACGTGTCTTATTTTAGCTCCATGTTCTTTGTATAACTTTTATCTGTTTTAGATCATAGCAAGAGTGAGTATTGATAACAGGACTCGAGCTTTAGTTCAAGCCCTACGAAGATCTTCTAATCGAAGAGTCTGTATCAGCAGGGTTGAAGAACTGACTTACCATCTTCTGGAATTTCCAGAGAGCAGAGGAGTTGCAATTAAGGTGCAAATAATTATACTTAAAACAAGCAATAAATATCTCTTAGAGGAATTCCTGTGAAGTTTTCTTTACTGCTTTTGTGGGCTAGGCAAATTTTCTACTTGTAAAGACTATGGTGTGAATACTTTTTTTTCATAGCTATTTCTTTAGCTGATTCAAGCAGATCTCTGCAAGCTATCAGTAATTTAGCTTAAGACTCTTAAGATTGTTATGTTTAATTTAGAAGCAAACAGCATTGTCACGTGGATAGATAGTATAGTTTATTCTAGTGGTAGGTGATGGTTGTACACAGTGTTCTGTTTTGCAATTGGCCAGAAGGGAATGTACGGTACAGTTGATCTGTGTGTACAATAGTTGTGATGCTTCTTTACGTGTTCCCTTCAGAGACAGAGGACAGGACTGGAACATAGCCATCAAATAATAAGTTAGAGTAATCTAGTTCTACTTGTTTTCTTTCCTGCATGCAGTGAGTGGACAGGAGGTAGGTGGTAGACTATTCCAGCAATACTAACTAAACCACAGTGCTGCATCCCATGTCTTTTCCTACCAGCCACAGCTTATGTGATCTGCAAAACTGGTGCAGTGAAGTTCTAGCCAGATGAATTACCCTGTCTGGGCACAGGTCAATTATTGTATTGACCTGTCAATGAATTATTTTATTATGAGAGAGTATGCTTGCTGCTCCCACCTTGATTGTAATCCTATGTATCTTTGTGGTGATAATTCCAGATGTGAAGATTAGTCATTGTGAGGAAGAATTTTAACTTTTGTTTTGATTCTCATGTACTACTTCAGATGCACTTCCTACTTTGTCACAGAGTGGTTTTTAACCAGTGAAATCTGTGCTTTTAGCTATACACTGATATGCACAGTACTTAAGTTTCTATTTGGCAAACATGACAATGTCAATAAAACTAAATTGGTAAAATAAAGCAACTAAAATACCAGTAAATGTATAAGAAAGATTCAAATTTCAGCTTGATTTTTGAATTGACAGCTGACTGTTTTAACAGTAATGAGTATACATCATAATATTAGAGGCATTTTTTCCCCTTGTTGGATATAGAGATGGGTTTAAAGCAATTTTCCTCTAATTAATTTACAGCTGTTACTCTAAAATGCAAAACTAGTAAATTTGAGTGTGGATTTTTTTCAGTGTAAGCATCTTGACAAATACAAAGTTATTTCATTCCAACTGTAGGAAAAGATAATCCCATGCCTACTGCGATTGAGGCAAGCAAATGATGAAAGTCTTCAGGCTGCTGTTAGAGAAACTTTAGCAATAATTGGATATACAAATCCGGTGAAAGGCTGGGGAATTCGAGTCCTTGCTATTGATGGAGGAGGAACAAGGTGAAACTTTTATATACTCAGTTTTTTTCTTTTTTTTTCTCTACTGGAAATAGAATTGCATTTTCTCTTTAATTTTTTTGGGCATAAACATACAGCATCCTGGTTTCCATTTCTGTTACATTTGACTACTCAAATTGTAGTTACTTGTTTTTGTGTATGTTTGTGCTTAAATTTCCATGAACATATATACCCCAAGTCTTTAGTTACCTGTGCTCTAATTTTGCATTCATTTTTGTAGCCACCAAGATTTATAGAGATTAGCATCACAATCGTGCATTAAATTGAAAATCTTGTTTACTGAAAGCTATGTTTTGAGGTGTATTTAAAGAAATGTTTTTAGCAAATAATTACTGATTGATTAATCTTCTTCATTAGAGAGAAGAGGTCCATTAAGGGACCTTAATTTTAGAAACCAGTAACTATATCTATACTGTGAAAATGAATCAAGTCTAGAGAGTAAGCCTGAGCACTGACTACTGTCTGTTCTGTGGCTTAATTAGTAGTGTTCAACTGGTTTTATACAGAGCTGAACAGTGCTCTTCAACACAACCCAGGTTAGGGTTAGAGGCAGCATGTAATGGGGCTGTTCTCAGCAGAATGTGTTGCCAAGGTAGTGCTTGCTTTAGTGCTTCTTCTGCCTTATGCAGTTCTTTAGCGTTGGACTGGAAAGGATTGATACAGTATGTTTTAATTCCTTGAAATATTCTCAATATTTAATTTTGTAGATATCAGTTACAATTAAACAAAGGTAGATTTAATTAAGTTTACATAAAATAAAACTACCAATTTACATTGAATGTTGGGTTTTTTTGTGTATTTCAGGGGTTTAGTTGCACTTCAGACACTACGGAAACTAGAAGAGCTCACTGGAAAGCCAGTTCATCATCTTTTTGACTACATTTGTGGTGTAAGCACAGGTAATTGTTAATCCACAAGTTGGAATTTTGTTACGAATACAGTATGAAAATCTGAAATTAGGTGCAAATTTTGATAATTTGCCAGATAGTGTAAGCTGGGAAAGTGCAGGTATAACTTCTAAAGGCTTTCTTTTTCTGGTTCTTGTACATTAAAAATCACGGGTGATTCATGATATACTTCCTAATTCAGCCTTAAGAGAAGGCTGAGAGGAAAGCTCTTTCAACTAATATGAAAATACAGAGGAAATGAAGCAAGACTCTTCTTGAAGGTACACAGTGATGGGGAAAAGTTAAGAGAGATAAACTGGAATATGGGAAATTACAGTTAGGGTAAGGAATCACATTTTCCTTGCAAAGATGATTGGACACTAGGAAGAATTGCCTGGGCAGACTGGAATATCCATTCTTGCAGATACTTGAAACTCAGATGACAAATTCTGAACAACGTGTTCTAGTTGCATCAGTTGTACCAGGAGGTTGGACTTGGGCCTCTAGAGATTCCTCCCATCCTTAGTATTACTTTGTGACTCAGTTGCTTCTCCCTAGGAGGCAAGAAACTCTAAAGATAAGTTTGTTTTAGAAAGATCATCATCACTTCAGGATGTTATGATAAACTAATTACAGTGCATTTGTTTTGTAACTTGAGAGGTGCGTTCAATTATGTTTCTTTAGAAACCCAAATTCTTTTTTCTTTTTTGCTTATCCTCCACTACATTTCACTTCTGAAGTACATTAGCTGATCACTATGAATAATCACATTGTATGTGTTTTCAAAGATGGGAACTGCTTAGTAGGATCAAAATAGAGAAGGGGAGGGTGTTTATCTGCTGGTCAGAATTTGCTTGTAGACTGCCTGTTTTTACCTTAACAAGATTTTTCTTTCTTTTCTTTTCTTTTTTTTTTTTTTTTGTTAGAGACTAATAACCTTATTTAGTAGTGGAAAGTTATTTCTTTTTGAATAATTAGGAAAGTTCTGTTATTGAAACTGTCACCTTCAATCATGATAAAGGTAGTTCACCTCTGATAGAGAGGCTTAGTTGGTTCAATTCCACTACTCTAACTGCTAGTAAATGCTTAACACATTCTTTTAAGCTTTGCTTCCATTAGCAAGTCTTTGTCTGCACTAGTCCCAGGTGCAACAGGTTGCAGTGCATGGCTGAGAGATTGTGTTTGTCAGATAAGAGGGGTGTATCTTACGTTACAGATCTTTTTCTCTGCTGCTCTGCTTATTTCTCTTACTATCCTACAGCTGTGAGGGTTAAGTTTTGCTGCAAATTCAATATCACAGAGTTTGTCTTTGTAGATAACTAACTTGTGCTTCTGTACAGTGATTACGGAGTGTGTGGCAGCCATACAGAAAGTTCCTATAATGATACTGTAATACTTAAGCACCCCCTGCATACTTAACCCACTTGCCTGTTGGTGAACATAAGATCTGGGTCTGGGAGTACCAGAAAATCTTCAAGCCTGTGAAATACAATAATGGCCACTGAATGTTATTTTATTTTATGGAAAACAAGGTTAATGTAAACTGTATACTGAGTTTGTGCTGTACAAAAGTCCAAAGCAAGAAGTACTATTGCTCTGTGAACTGACCTACTGGGAATTCTGTGTTTATCACAGAGCTGTGGAGTGTGGCATCCTTTCATATGTGGACACAGCATTTAACTTGTTCAGGACTTCTTACCTGAGTATTTGCTTGTATTCTCTTCTCCCATTCTGCAGTCTCCAAATGCATCAGTCAGAGATGCTTCTCAATAATCAAGCACTTATAACTCAGTCACATGGAGCAGTTTACAACATCAAGAATATGTGATCAGGCCAAGTGCATGCAACAGTTTTCCATGTGTGGATCCCCTCCAAGAATGTTAATAAGACTTTTCCCTGAATCTTCATGTTGCACTAATAAATAGTGCCATTCTGAAGTGCTTTATGGTGGATTGGATTGTTGATGTGCTCTGATGCACTGGAAAACAGTATGCTTAGAGAATCACTCATTTTACTACCAAGACATCTGAATTGTAGTACTCTGTGGTCACCATTTTGGGTGTATATGAAGTTTGCATAAGAACTTCATAATGATCTCCAAAAATCTTCCGAAGTTAAGAACACTATATGGCTAGTTTCCTGGCCTTTATGGATTTGTAGGTTAGGAGCCTCCTGAAACTAAGTTGGCATTTCTGTTAATGGTTTGGGTTTTTTCCCTTGTTTTCTTTCTAGTTTTAAAATGCTTTTTGAACACTTGTGGAAGAATATGCTTTCAGGAAAACTCATAAATAAGTCAAGACGTGGTATTACAGAGTTGGAATTGACCTTAGGAACCTATCTCATTTCCCAAGAGATGAATAAGCTATGTCTGTTTCACTACTGACAATTGTCAGATTGTGTATTGTAACAGATGTCTTCAGAAACCTCGTTCTAGTGCTCTGTTGTCATTAGACAACAACATTTCCAAAAGGTATTGTCAATCATCCTTTTGCAGTTCAAATGATTTTACCCATGTCTTAAGTCCCCAGG
The DNA here is from genome assembly GCF_038088225.1 of Cyrtonyx montezumae. Taxonomy (NCBI): domain Eukaryota; kingdom Metazoa; phylum Chordata; class Aves; order Galliformes; family Odontophoridae; genus Cyrtonyx; species Cyrtonyx montezumae. The sequence continues at coordinate 133,297,345 of NW_027072034.1, read as the reverse complement.
GACAGGGATGACATTGTTTCCTTTCTCTTTGAAGCAGTCTGTGGCGCATTTAGAGGCTTGTATCATTTATTTGGGTTTTCCTTACAGATTACCTTCATACGTGGTGTTTTGTTTGGTCCCTCTTAGGACCAGATACAGCGCTTCAGCTGATGTCTTACTGATGCTGAATGAGGAAGGAATGCTTCTGTTTTTCTGCTTACATTATTGCCTATCTCGTGTCTTATTAGCCTGCTGTATGCTCATGTTCTTCAAGATATTCTCCTTAGCCTCTCAGGGTTTTTTTATTCTCTAAAACATTGGCAGCCAAGGCTGAGATGGTAGCTGGAGTATAAAGGTCTGTGATAAGAGGCCAGAATGTGGCAGAAGCATTAGATGTGTTTCCATCAGTCATCAGGTAGAGCCCAGACTACATCTTTCATTTTTGACTTTACTCTCCTGAGAGTGTCTTGTTACCATCCATCAGGTTTCAGCAAAGCCCTTTAATGGGTAACTCAACTGACAGTATCTGTTTGCCATTTGTTTTCTAACAGACTGTGGCTTTTGATGGTGTTTCTCAGGTGGTAATGGAGAAAATGTTTTTGCATTTGGTATTCCGGCTCTGTGCTTTTTGGGTACTTTTTTTTTCCTACAAGGGTGTTTGGGTTTTTTTTTGCACACACTAGATGGCAGTGTGAATGAGTAGAACATTCAGTTGGAAGAGACCTTCAGAGATTAGGTCTTAACTGCCTGACCACTACAAGGTCAACCAAATGCTAGAGCATAATGGTGTAACACAAATGTCTCTTCAACACTGTCAAGCTTGGGGCATCAGCCACCTTCTGAGGAAGCTGTTCCAGTGTTAGACCACTGGCACAGTAAGTACGTTTTTCTTAACATCTAATCTGAGCCTGCTCTTGCACAGCTTTGTACCATTGCTGTATGTCCTATCATTGGTTCCCAGGAGAAGAAACTGCCATCTTTCCCTGCATTTCTTCTCCTCAGGGAGCTGCAAAGAGCAGTGAGGTCACCTATGAGACTCCAGACTAGACATGCCAGGAGTTCTCAGCCTCTTCTCATAGGACACATCTTGCCACCCTTTTAGCAGTTCTGTTACCCTTTTCTGGAAGTTTTCAAGGACCTTAATATTATTTCATTATGAAGACCAGAACTGCACACACTATGGTGAAGCTGCATCGATGCTAAATGTAGTGGGAGAACTGTCTCAGCTGGCATGCTCTGCAGTATTTAATGCACCCTCCAAAATGTACTTTTCCTTCTTGGCTGCCAGGGTGCACTGCTAGCTCATACTGAGCCTGCTGTCACCAGCACCCCCAGGTCCCTTCCTGCTGAGCTGCTCTTGATCCACTGTTCAGTCCACAGCAACTGCCATTTTACTTAGTGGAAATCGATGCCCCAGTGACCACCCAATGCTCTGTTCTACCTAGATCCTCTTGCAAGGCTTTCATCAATGATTAATTATAAAGGGTTGCGTTCAAATATATTCCAAAATAATCAAAGCTCCCTCCTGACAGAATTTGCTAGAAGTTTTCTTTAATGAATCAAGGAGTTTGTAAGATAGCAAGTAATGCTCCAAGTGTTTTTAAGTACTACAGCACAGACTACTCTTACACATTTCTCTTTCCAAATAAAACAGTGGATTTAAACTGCTTTCTGACATATTTTTTTTGGCAGGTATTAAATCTACAAAACAGAAGACTAGCCTTTGTCAGCATCCAAAATACTGTTTTTAAAAATAGACTCTTCCTATCTTCTAGCTGTTCTTTTAAAAAATTTTTTATTATTTTTTTTAACATGAATTTGGTGTTAGGAATGTCAATTTGACATTGATTGCCCTTCTGTTAACCTATGAATATCTGTTTTGAGAATGTTATGGTAACTAGTAATCCAGTGTTATAATCTCATTATGTTCTATACTTAACTTTTCAAAATATTTATTTTCAGGAGCTATATTAGCTTTTATGTTGGGGTTATTCCATATCCCTCTGGATGATTGTGAAGAACTGTATCACAAGTTGGGATCAGATGTTTTTAAGCAGAACGTTATTGTTGGAACAGTCAAAATGGGCTGGAGCCATGCATTTTATGACAGTGGTATCTGGGAAAAAATGCTCAAGTAAGTTGTTTGCACTTTTTTTCTTGGAAAAAAAATATATAGTTGATTACTACAAGTCTGGCCTTCATTTTTGTTACTGTCTCTTTGGTAAGCAAATTTTTAAAACCAAAAGAAGTATTAGTGTATATAGTCTCACTCATTTGAAATAGTTGTTTTAGTATTGAGTAGAACATTGAAAGCCTTTAATGTAATTTTTTTTTTCAGGAACAGAGTAAGCTGAAAAATCAGTGCACTGATTTCTGATTATATTTCTGAATGCTTGCCATCTACTTGATCTGACTCATGGATCTGCATCAAATTTTACTTAGCCACGTGCTATGTTTTTTTTGCAAGCAGATATAATAACTGAAATAATAAGTTGCAATAGGGGTATTAAATCTTGGTTAAAATCCCTCAATAGTGCAACTATTTCCTATTCCTATAAAATAACAAAAACCTGTCAGAATTGTAATGGAAAAAATATTCACTATGTTGAAGTTGGCAGTGTAAAGGTATATACAGATGTGTTGACAGATATTTGGGGATAAAGGTTATCAGAAGAAATAATTATTTACTACGTGCTCTGTTATTTTCATTCATTTGTATTCATATTGATAGTTCAGTTCTGTAAAATTTGTAGTGTAAGCTGGCACTTCTACTGAAAGAACAGAGATGACTTAATGTGAGGTAAGATGTAAAATGGTAAAAAGCTTATCTGGATAAGTAACAAGTTTCTGATAAAGGCCTGTACTTCCCAAGTTGTAAGCATCTCACTGCTTTGCTGAAGAGAAGCTTCCAAGCATTTTTTTTGTGCTTTTGCATGTTATTAGGAATAAATCTATTGATGAAATCAATATCACTTTTTTCTTCTGAGAAATCTAGAATTTCTTGTTTGCTCAGAGAATAGGTTCGATTCCTAGAGGTCCCTTCCAACCCCTATGATTCTGTAAATTAGGAACCTGCAAAACACTGTCACATGAACTAATTTTTGTATACTTTAATTAAAAGTGAAACTTCTTTGCAGCTACATATAACACAAGGGAAATAAAGCATGCTACTCACGTACAGTACACAAAAGCAAGGCAATTATATTATTCATAGATTATATTAAAAATTAAAATACTGAGCATAAAATCTTATCATAGAATCATAGAATGGCTTGGGTTGAAAGGGACCTCAAGGTTCATAAAGTTTCAACCCCTCTGTCACAGACAGGCTTGCTAGCTGCTAGATCAAGTACTAAATCAGATTGCCCTGGGCCCCATCCTGGTGTTAAACACCTCCAAGAACAGGACATGCACAACCTCTCTGGGCAACCTGTTCCAGCACCTCAGCTCTTTCTGTTTAAAAACTTCCCCACTGCATCTAACAGAAGGGATATTTAGAGTAGTATAAAACTATTCCCTCTCTTCCTGTCACTAACTTCTCTTGTAAAATGTTTTCTCTCATATTAAATTATTTTCAGTCTTGGAAGGCTGCATTGAGGCCTCCACACAGCCTCTTCTTTTTCAGACTTGAACAAACCCAGTTCCTTCAGACTATCATCACAGGAGAGATGCTGTAGTCCTTGGATCATCATCTTGGCCTTCCTGTGGATGCTCTCCAAATGCTGTGTTGGGGGCCCCAGACTTGCACACAGTACTCCAGCTGGGGCTTCATGAAGGCAGAACAGAGGGACAGTTGCCTCCCTCTCCCTGCTGGCCAACCCTCTTCTGATGGAATGCAGGATGTAGTTGGTCTTTGGGCTTCAAGCACACATTGTTGACTCATGTTAAGTTTTTTAATCAACTACAACCCCTAAGTCCTTCTCAACAGAACTACTCTCAAGTTCTTGTCCCAGTTTGTATATGTGTCTGGGATTACCTTGCACTTTGCTTTTTTGAGCCTCATTAGGTTCAGAAGGGCCCACCTTTTGAGTTTATGAAGGTCCCTCCAGATGGCATATCTTCCTTCTGCTGTATCAACCAGGTTGCTCAGCTTGGTGTCATGAGCGAACTTGCTGAGGGTGCGCTTAATCCCATCATCTATGTCTTTAATAAGAATGTTAAGGAGTATCAGACCCAGGGTGGACCCTTGGGGAACACTGCTCATTCCTCGCCTTCACCTGGATGTCGAACCATTGACCACAACCCTCTGGCTGTGAGCTTCCAATCAATTTCTTATCCCCCAAATAGTCACCCTTCAAATCCTTCTCTCTCCAATTTAGAGATAAGAGTTTATTGGTGGACCATCTCAAAGGCCTTGCAGAAGTAGGTAGATGAAATCAGTTTCCTTCCCTTTGTCCTCAAATGCTGTCACTCTATCATGAAGGTAACTGGATTAATCATCCACTCATGCCTTGTATGCCTTGATGTGTCTTCCAGGAGGATCTGTTCCATGATCTTCAGAGTTGAGACTTGCTAGTCTTTAGATCCCTGGGTCCTCCTTCCTCCTTTTCTTGTAAATAGGAGTGCTGTTTCCCTTTTTCCAGACCTCAGGAACTGCTTTCTTATTCTGAGGGATGGAGAGCTCTTCTGCTCTCAGAAAGGCATCCTTAAAGAGTAGCCAACTTTGGTCCACTCCTTTGTCTCTAAGGACTTTTTCCCCAGGAGAAGTCATATTGACAAATGACTGTTAACCGAATTTTGCAATGTTGAAGGGAGATGCTATGCCTACACAACATTTCATCCAGAAAGTAATCTTGCTGAAAATAATCAATTAATGCTGCATTCATTCATGAGGCATATTACAATATAGGTTCAATTTCTGGAAATTACAACTGATTTTTCTTAGATTAACATTCAGAGTGTTGGACGATATTAATTTTCTTACGTATGTTAGTTTTATCTTACTGATTCCTTCCATTACAGTTCGAAGAATGATTCTAACCGTTTATTTTCACTACTTGGTGAAGAAAATCATACTTGCGTATCAGTTTTATAATGCAGTATTGAATTGCATTTTCAAGGAGCACATGGCATATTGTTCTTGTTTTTCTGTTTTCTTTTTAATGTTTACATGAACTTCAAATTACGTTTAAGCACCCGCTCCATAGGCTTTTACACCTTTACTGTAAGCAAACACCAGTCAGAGTTGCTAAGAGATTATTATCTAGCATGCTAATAGCCTCCAGTGTCTAGTACCTGCTTACAGTACCTGGAAGGTTATGTTCTCATTAGTGATCAGAATACAGAATATAAAAAAAAATTGTCTATAAAATGAATGCTAAATGCAAACTGAATTATTGTTATTGAAAATATTCTTCTAAATCGTGAAGGATAGCACATTTATTTTCTTAGTTTTTGTTCTCAAAATGGAAAACATTTACTGTTATTCCTCTTGGGCTTCTTGACAAGGTTGCTGATTTTTTGTATTATTAAATGCAGCCGAGTACTTTGTTTTGCTTTCATGAAGTAGTTGAGTAATCGTGATGATTTTTGGTTATGTGATATAACGTTTTGGTTACGTGAGTAGCTGAATCAAGACCTCAGTCACTTTCAAACTCATTTGCAACACCCTAGGAAGTATGAAGCACTGGTCTATTGAAATTAACTGCAAAAACCTGATTGTTGAAGTGAGATCCAAGCACTGTTTCTTCTAAATGCAAAACTCTTATAAGGGGTTATAAAAACGTCTTTTTTTTCTTTTCATGATAAAACTCATGGAGTGTTTTAATTTCACTTTTATTTGTAGAGAAAAAATGGGCTCAAATCTGATGATTGAAACTGCAAGAAATTCTAAATGTCCAAAGGTAAGTACAGTGTTCTAATGTAAATACTAATTGTATATCCCATGAGTACTTGTTAAGAGTCTTGAAGTATTATCAGGAGAAGAATATTGTATAAAAAAAACAAGAGTACTGATAAGCTCTGCAAGCATCTGCATAAGATAGCCTATGCTTGTGAAGAAATTCTCTAGAAAGTTTAAGTTTCTGTATCAGATTCTCATGTTTTCAGTTAAAACATCTTCTAACTTACAGTATTAGGTTTGTAAGCAGAAAAATGGTTAATGGTTCTATGTTCAGATGGAGGCTGGTGTGGAGTGATAGCTCCCAGGGGTCTGGTCCATCTTGGGATCAGTATGCTTTAACATCTTTATCATTGACATAAGTGATGAGATTGAGTGCACCCACTGAAGATTTGGAGACAGTGCCAACTTGAGTATTACAGTTGATATGACACAAGGAAGGGATGCCATCCTAAGGGACCTTGACAGACTTGAGGTATAGACCCATGTAAAACTAATGAGGTTCAACAAAACCAAGTGAGAACTGTTGCACTTGAATCAGTGCAGTGTCAAATGTATACGGACTGGGAGAAGAACCACTGAGAGGTAGCCCTGCCTAGAAGCACCTGGGGGTCCTGGTGGATGAAAAACTGGACATGAGCCAACAGTGTGCACTTGCAACCTGAAAGGCCAACAGTATCCTGGGCTGCATCAAAAAACATGTGGTGTGCAGGGTAAGAGAGGTGACTGTATCTCTACTCTGCCTTCATGAGGCCCCATCTGGAGTACTGTGTATGGATATGAGGCAAAGAAAGGCATGGAGCTTTTGAAGTGGGTCCAGAAGGATGGCCACGAGGATCATCATAGGGCTGGAGCACCTCTTGTGTGAAGACAGGCTGATGGAGCTGAGCTTGTTCAGTCTGGGAAAGAGAAGGCTCTGAGGAAACCTAGTTATGGCCTCGCAGTATTTAAAGGGAGATGTGAAACATGAGGAAAATCAACTTTTTACCTAGTGATACTGCAAGGGGGAATGGTTTCAAACTAATGGAAGAGAGATTTAGATTAGATGTCAGGGTGAAGTTTTTGACTGAGAGGGTTAGTGACGTGCTGGAGCATGTTGTCCAGAGGTGCTGTGGATGCCCTGTCTCTGAAGGTGTTCAAGACAGGGCTGGATGGGGCACTGGACAACTCAGTCTAGTGTTTGATCTAGGGGTTGGTAACCCTGCCTGCAGTGTGGGAGTTGGAACTAGTTGATCTTTGGGGTCGCTTCCAACCCAAGCCATTCAATGAAATGCTTATGTCAACCTCCTTAAGTTTTGCAGAGGTAGCTTTCAATAGAGGAGAATTCTAGTGTCTGGAGACCCCATTGTGTCAAATGTCGTATTTTTTACTGTGCAGTAAGAGAAAGGAGTCTCTATTCTCTTCATCTGGATAACCAGGTTTTCTCCAGTCTTGTTTGTTGGCCCTGAGGTCTCTTCCTCTGCCTGACAGGCACCAATTAAATGGAGAGACGTTATATACAGAAACAGCATGCAAGATGAGAAAGCATGGCTATTTTATTTTTGGTGAAGGATAGGGTGTGAAGAGAAAAAGAGAAATATAATAGTGTATATTTCAGAACAATCTGTAATTAACAGGTGCTTTGGTGTCATAGGACTATATTCAATGCTTTACTGTTAAATGGAAGATATTCACATTTTTCTAAACATAGAAACACGTGCTTGACTGACTGCGTTCCTAGTCCATGTCTGAAACAAGGACATAAAAAGGATGGAGTGGTGTGTTACTTTCTGAGAGAGAAGCTATCCTGCATTGACTTGAAAGTTATCTTTGAACTGGGATTTTGGCCCCATTCCATGTTCTTCAGTAACAAAATGTGAATATAAATAGAATTGAAACTAGATGTTCCTAGTAGTGACTCCGTAGTGCCTGCACCCTTTACAAGGCCAGTAAAATCAAAATAAAATATACAGTTGTGTAAACTGTGCTGCTATTAAATTCCTAAAGGGATGGGTACTTTTTTTTCAAAATGTGCTCAGCATTTTAAAAGTTACACTTCAAGAAATTCAAATTTGAGTATAAAAAAAAAAAAGGTAAGAGCTCAAGCATCGATTTAGTAGGGTTTTTTAGTTAAAATTTTTGAAGTATTTTTTTCCTTAAAGTACTTAAAACCTGGCCCTCCTTTTGACAAGACAGAAGTATTCCTCTGTCAAATGGTGGAGTGTGATCATGCATACAGTTTCCTTCTGTCTTTTCACATACAAGTAATACTACTTGTTTTTTTAATTTTTTTTACAAAGGTGAGCTTACTGTAAATGAGATGACTTACTCTGATGAGGAATGGAAATGAAAACAGTGATATCACAGTGTCAGCTGCAAGTAATGCTGGTGCTGAGTAGTGTTTCACAGGGAAAAAACCCTACTCTATAATAAACAGTACACAAAATAGAATTGAACACCCACTTGTCTGCTGTAGGGTATTGTTCTGAACAGTGTCAGGCAGACTGGCTGCATCATCACTGAAAGGTCTTGCATATTCTAATGCTTATCCATAATTATAGTTACACCCACCTCATGTGATTATATCTGGAAAATATGCTGAATTTTGCAGCCATACATTTTTTTTAATGGAAATACAGCTTTGACTTTGTGACTTGAAGATGTTTTGGTATCCTTCCAAAAATAAAAAAGGGAAAAGATATTGAAAGAAAATCTTTCAGAGATTATTCTTTTTTTGAAAGAGATTCTTTCTGCAGTCCTTTAATTCCAGTTGCAATGTTAGGTAATTATTTTCCAGGAGAGGTTATTGATGTGTCATATACGTATTTCATGCCATGGTTATGTTGTTGGATACCAACCTGTGGGGATTGTACTTGGTTCTTGTGCACTTCTCACATTTTTTAAGGTTGCTCTTTTAAAGCACGTTGAAGAAATTGGATTTTGATGAACTAGTATTTCAAACAAAACATACAGGGATATTTTTTCTACATATTTACCAAACATGGAGAGTATTGGGTTGGCATGTTTTCTGTAGCAGTAACATTAAGTCATTTATAAGTGTGAAACTTTTTAGTTGCCTAGCTTTCTGTCTAAATATTGGTGGATAGATATTGGTAGAAATAAAATAGAAACAATGAGAGGTTTAAAAAGGCATTCTCTTTAGGGAGGTTGTGTTGTTCTGTTAGTGGTTTTTTTTACTTTATCTTTTAAAATTTAAATAGACATTTAAAAAGTTAGTAAATGTGCACTCAGCATAGTTCCTGGTAAGTATTGAATGTATTGAATTTTTTATGTTTGGAAATTTGCCCTTATCTATTATAACTTGATTTTCTTTCTTTTAATTCACTAGGTAGCTGCAGTAAGCACCATTGTAAACAGAGGAACACCGCTGAAAGCATTTGTTTTTAGAAACTACAATCACTTCCCTGGCGTTAAGTCTCATTATATGGGAGGCTGCCAGTATAAACTATGGCAGGCCATTAGAGCATCATCTGCTGCACCAGGGTACTTCCAGGAATATGTTTTGGGCAATGATCTTCATCAGGTAAGCTGAAGTCTGATCATTGAGTATTTTCCAGCATTATACGTGGAAAAATCAGAACTAATCAAATACCTTTGTAGCAGAAAAAAACTCCTGGGGCAGTTAGGAGCAAGGAAGGAAATTTCTTTGATGTGTGTAGCATTTACAAAACAGGAGAATGGTATTGGCTTAAAAATCTTAGACTTCCTGATGCAAACTTCAGTTCTTCTAATGTTCCTTTCTTCTCTGCCTGGAAGGGAACTTTATATGAGTTGTAAATGGCCTTGGACTTCCTGCTTACAACTGGTATTTCATTCAGCACTATTTCACTAGATGAATGGTGTGGCTCAGAGTGTGAAAATTTCAAATTGCATGTTTCAGTGCTCCTTTTTATTTCTGAGTTACTTGTTTATGGTCTGCTCTTACTTCTGAAAGCTTAAGTTCTACGTTGATTCTCAAAAGTTCAAAAGCCAAAAGAAATAAGAGATGGTATGGCAGTAAGATTAAAGTCAGAGGACAACTGCAAAAGAAATTCACTTGAGTACGAAGTAAAGCATCCTATTAACAGTGAATGCTATTTTACTGTATTACAGCTTGTTTTGGTGACCATGAGTGGTAAATCAGAGGAAAATTTAACTTCTTACATACATTTTTATAAAAAACTTTGTTATTGTCCTCCAGTGCCCCTTGATTGTTTGTTCTATAACTCTGAATTTGAAAGAATCCTTTTTACAGCATATATTTATTTAAAAGTAGTAGTGCTTATTTTGGAAAAGCTGCAATGACTGTGAAGGATGACTGAATCCAAGACCTTGAGCAAAGACAGTGTAGGATTGCTGTCTTTCTAAAGAAAGCATCTCTTATATTTCCATCTTATTAGTTCACATGATGGCGTTAGTCTTAACTAATGGAAAGCTATGCTGGCATGTCTGTGTGAAGTGTACCATAATTAAGCACAAATATACTTGGATCACATCCAGAATTTCTTATGGTATTTATTAAAATACTATAGAATCTCATTAGCATTATCATATACATAAGTGATACTGGAGTTTAAGACTAACAAATAATATGCTAAGAGTCAATAAACAGAAGCATTGATAGAAAGGTAGAACAGGTAGAATGTAACTTGAAAAATCACTGTACTTAGTCTGTAACAGTCCTGTAAAGAAACTGAAAGCAAGTCTGTGCATTTTCTGCCTAGTTTGAGCTCTCCTGCTTTATCAATGATATTAAGAGAGGGTAAAAATACTTGAGGAAACTGTAGGCCATGGTTTGGAAACTCAGAGCAGTGTGAGTGCAACGTACTAGGGTTTGAGGGTATCTAACATTTCATATAGATTTATTTTTCCAGTGCTCAGTTTCTTGTTCTGTAACGTACACAGTTGCAGTTGCTGAGGTTTCTGGAAAGGCTAATGGGAAGGTCTGTTGTAGACCTTATCCATTTCTTTTAGTGTAAGATAACTTTTTAGTGTGTCATGTACTTAGATTCATCCAATCTGAGTGAGTTATCTAATTTTAAACATTAATTAATGGAGGTTGTTCATATTGACAATTGTGTGTGCATTCCAAGAACACCAAATGCTCATTAAATGTAATGATGGAAAATGTGATCACAAAAGGTAAGGTTTATTTCAAAATAACATTTGTAAGGAGCTGGCATAATTACATTCAGATATACAAAAATTATTTAAGTTGTGGGTCGTGTTCTCATGAAGGGCAGAATAGTCTTAATGCATCAGCCAGATTGAGAGTGCTTGATTTTCTTCATCTTATGTTTTTTTTCCTTTCTGTTTAGGGCCTTTTAGTGTTTTTTGTTTTTGCTTTTCTTTTGCATGCTACATCTGATCATCCCCAAAGCATTATAATCAAATACTGCCTGAAATAAGCAAATAAGTCATCTTAACTTTTTGTAAAGCTAAAAAGGGAGTGACATCAGATATTCTGAAATCTTGAAACATGGTTATCTTCCACCTGTCCAAGCAGAACTGGAAAGAGAGCTGGTTTAGTCTTTGGAGCTGCTCCAAGCTGCTCCTTAACTACTTGATCGGTCAGGGTTAAGCTATGCAAGGCACTTTTCTTTCTCTTCTCACCATCTTACCCCCTCTTTCCTTGAACTGAGAGCACATCAAAGTCTGTCTGTGCTCCTATATGAAGAATAGCTGTATAATATGGTTTTAAACTTGTGCAAAGTACTTAACTGCCAGACTTGTGTGAAATGTATTACAGTGAATAGTAGTACTGCCTATGTTCACTTGAAGTCCATTTTTCCAAACTAAAGAATATAATTATGTTTAATAATATTACAGATCAGGTCCAATGTTCTCAGAGATATGTACAGCTAGAATGACATCTTGTTCACTTTCCTTACCTGGAGGTCTTTAAACAAAGCCCTTCCACGTGATCATACCAACACTGCCCCACAAACTCGATGCTCTTTCCTTAAATCAGTCTATTTGATGTGTTTGGATTGCTAGAGAGCTTGCTTAATTCTTAAGGCTGTAGATTTTGTATTCTCTTTCCAAGGAGTTGTTCACCTTGGTAAACTGTGAATTAAATATGTTTTCAGTATTAAAACAGTTTATTGTAGAAGTACTGGATGCTAGGTTTTCTATTTGTTCTTCTGTCTCATCTGAGAATCTGTATTCTTTCCAAGCATGGTATCTTAACAGTCTTGAATTTTCAGGTTCTTCTAATTTGTTGTCTTTTGCCTTTCAAACCTCACTGATTTTCTTTCCCAGATTTCATTTTTCTTAGCACATGGGATGTGCTTGTTTTTTAATAGACAGCAGGCTAGCAAGGTGCTATATGGCAAATGCTACTTAACTATTTGCATGCAGATTTGTATCTCAGATATAATTTGCATCAGCACACATTCAAGCTACCTTGAATTACCTTGTTTTGACCCTGAGGGAAGAGCATTCATATCTTCAGGAAACTGTCACATACATGTCTTTGAATGTAATGGTACTGCAGTGGAAAATGTAAGATGATCAAGGGGATTTATTTCTATTAAGTATCCAAGATGAATTGAAAGCTATGTATGCAGAAATATTTCTAAATGGAGTACTGAATTCAGTAATATTCCTTATTAGCTTTGTTGCTAATATTTCAGTTTCATGACTTTTTTTCAAATAGGTTAATTTAGCCCTTAATTATAGCTCTTGTTAAGTATTAGTAGCTGCTGTCAAGCATCATTATTGTGTGCACTGTGAGCTGTAACTGGCCAAGAACCGTAACGTGATGTATTGTGTATGATGCTATCATAGCTTACATGGAAATGCTTATTCTGTTTAAGCCTGCACACAAACAGACGAGGCTGCTTCTGATCTACAGAAACAAATGAAACACACCATTGTTGGGCAGCAGCACCATGATTTTTTTTTTAATTCATCAATGCAGTATGCATTCAGTGTATGCCAAAGGCTCTGGCACTGTAGTACAGTGTAAGAAATATGGTATTTTGTGTTTTTTTTAATCAATTGGAAACTTGTATTAATTTATCAACATAATCTTTTCTGAACATAAACTATGCTAGTTTAACCTTTGTGTAAACTGCTTCTGCAATGCTCCTATTTCTGCATGATTCCAAAAAATGGAGGAGGCCAAAATCTGAAAACACTTGTAAAAAAAAGCCTTTGAAAACTCAGAATGGTAAAATCAATGAGATCTGTTTCTCAGCTTTGAAGTTTGGGACTCTAAAGGATTTTTGTATCCATACCAGGCTTTGTATTGGCTTATCACTCAATTGTATGTTTAAAACTGAATGAAAGGCACTCTGTCAGTTATTTGACTTCAGATGTGTGGAAATACTGATTTGACAATGGAAACAGTGGATTTCTTTTTTTTCATAGTCAATTCTGCATATTCTCTTCTTATTTTATCTTGATTTTGTTAAAACTTGATGCTTTTCTCAGGGTGCATGAAAAAGCTGGATGAGAGCTATGCGTATGGCTGAGATTAATTCTTAAAGATTTTGTCTAGCTCTGGCTGTATGTGCTGTAACCGTGCCTGAGCTGAACTGTGGCTTTTCACTTTAGCACTCGTGTTTCCATACGTACTTATATTTATACATGCATGTGTATTTGTGTGCACACACTCATGCCCTTTCTCTGGGAACATTCCAGTATGACTTCCTGTATTAGCCACTGTAAATGTTTGAGAGGATTGTGGTGTTTTAATTTATTAATAAGTTAATAAATTATTTCTATAACTCGTCTGATACAACTGCTGAAAGATGTTTCTGGGTGCCTGAACGCTTTGTTTTTATTTGAGCAGTTGATAACTTGATGCCAGATTTATTAAATTTCCACCAAAAATAAGCAGTTCAAAAAAGACAAATAGCAATATTTTCATTCAGGTCAATCGTGCCATGCTATCTTGTTCCACTCTGTCAAGAAGGGAAAACAGTGCAGCTGTTGGTAGATGAGGGGAGGAGGATTAATATTCTTTGTGGTTCAAAAGAGGAAGACATTAACATTCAAAGGGATTTAATCCCTGTAACATGCTTCTCCAGAAACCGTGCCAGTCGAGAGAGACCAAGTCATGATGTCACAGTATAGAAGCTGTATTGCCACAGATCAGCTTTTTGATATTCAAATCTATTTAAGAAGTGCAGAGGATCTCTTAAGCTTCCTCCAGGCCTGCTACAACCAGTGTTTATTTTTTCCCCTGCTTCTCACAGAGGGATTCCTCTTTTCTTCCGTAGTGTAAAAAGCATTTCCTTTTTAGCTATTTATCAGTGTCATTTCAGTAGACAGTGCAGTATGCTGAGCAAATTGCCAATTAATTAATAGAGCAATTTGTGATTTAACAATCACTATGCATGCTTCACTCACTTGATTTTATGGTAAAATCTAAACTTGTACCACAGGACTAATAGGGCATCGAGAGGATGGGAAGAAACTTCACAAAGCCATGTATATGTATTTTTTTCTCAAAATAAAATATACTCTTTAATGCAACTTTTTCTTGTAGTACGTTCCCATGATTTCACTGCTTTGTTACAATTAACTGAATAAAACACTAGTGCTGACTTACACTAGTGTTCAAATAATATTTTCCTGACTTGAGTAAGATCAGAGACTGAAGTGGTTAAGAAACAGGCAGCTAGTCTGTTAGCTGAGCTTTAATAATCCAAGAGTAACAGTAAATATGGTGAGAATATGACCTAGAAATAAAAATACATATACAATAATATAATATGTAACTAAAATTTCAAGTTTCACCTCAGTAGAGGGGGAGGAAAAAAAGCATTTTTCTCATATTCTTCAGGCTTCTCCTTTCCTTTTAGTTGAGGGTAAAACTGCAGACATTTCATGTTTGTTGCTTGTTATGGGAGAGGCCTTCAGAAGTGATTCACTTAATAGATCCCACCCTAATTGGTTTTACATGGTAGCTTTTAAAATTAGATGCAAGGGTACTTCCCAGGCTCTAAGAAGACATAGAATATAGGTCACACTGGAGTTCTTTTCATTCTTAGGATATGCCACGGTGATCAACATGCACCAGAGCTTATACAGACTGTGCTTTAATAGGTGTATCTTGTTCTCACAATGACAGAAACAAATATTTCTTTGTTTCTCTGTCTACTTGTTGCCATACACATTTCATTCACTACATGGGTATATGCAGTTCTTTTTCTCCTGCAGGTTCTATGCTGAGCAGCTCTTTAAGGTGAATAGCCAAGGGGCATCTTAGCAGCCTTCATAAGCCATCTTAAAGGACTATTTACTGTCTGTTATACCTGTGGTTTTTATTTTAAGCTGTACATCTGTTTAATACAGACTTGAAAGGAACCTTATTTCCTTAGGAAATAGCCTTGTGATGGTCACTGTGGAGGACAGCCTAAGAAAGTGCCGTTGCTATTGATGCAGTTACCTCTTCCTTTAAGGAAAGCTTGTTTATGATATATGGTGGCCTGATGCATGTTGCAAGTAATCACTTCATGCTTTGTCACATGCCATCCACTCTGATTTGCCTTCTTCACTGTAGTTTACTTTAGGAAACTGCCCTCTTTTTGTCATGGATGTAGGTCTTAGTACCACAATGGTGATAGCTTTCACCCTATATAGAAAATGTGCACGAATTACATTGGTTAACGCTGAGTACATTCATATTAGTTGAATAGGGTACAATGCCTAAGCCCTGTTGCCTGTGCTGAGCTTTTCTTTTAGTGCTATAGATTAATCCATGCACTAATTTTGCAAATCCCAAGCAGGCTGGAGATCTCTTTAATGATTCTTTACCTTGCAGTTTTTCTTTTACTGAGCATTTGCTCAACTGTGTCTTTAGTAGTGTACTCTTTTATATATTTTTGTCTAATTTTTGAGAATTATTTCAGCTGGCACATCCTCACAGGAGAAAAATAGGAGAGAACTGATCAAAACAGCTTCCCTTGGGTCAAATCCAGTCGTCTGTCATCACTGCCAGCTACATTATAGACTGTAGTTCATAAACATGTAAAGCTGCCTTTGCTTGCTACCCTTGTAGAAGGTTATTTTGAGAAGGATATTTCACAGAATCACAGCCAGAAAATTTCTGATTTTGTTTATTCATAGCTGTTCATAGTGGATATGAGTTCTCTTTGTGCCTGTGCTGTTTTCCAGTTTAACTCTTCTTTTTACTGCTTTTTACAACCCCTCCCCCAAAATCGGTGATACAGACACTGAGCAGTTCATATCCAAATGCTGAGCCCTTCATGTCAATTATCTCCAGTAATTAGTTCACTTTTTGTTAAATTTTGTCCATTCTAAGATCAAATTCTATAATTATGAACCTGTTTTGTATCATTTTCAATGCAATGTAATCTAATATTTGCATCACAAAGAGTAAAACCGTATTAAATAACAGAAGTAATTTGAGTAGGTTTGTTTAAAAAAATTAATGGACTAATTACATTTGACTTTATAGTATGAAGGTAGAACTCCTCTCTAATGCTGCCCGTGCTTCACAGACATAGCAGGGAGAACAGAAGCTGGGCTGTGTATTTGGGACCAGTGTAGATTCAACCATGACCCAGCTTTTTTCACTTAGATTGCACACTGTGATCCTTTCTTGTTTGTTGTTGGGGAACCGCATTTTAAATTCTTTCATTCATTGCTTAATTAATGTGATTAAATGTGATACACAGCTTACGCCCTTAATTGAACATCCAACTATATATTTCATTGCCCGATAATTCTTTCTAGCACGTCTTCACCAATACAGTGTAAGTACATTTTTTTGTGTCTGTCATAAAAAACATTAATTGAGTAATGTTTTCAGAGCAGCTGGTCGTTTTCTGTGAATTAATGACTTGCTGGGATGAGTTAATAATTTAAGGTAATCACCTAGTGCTGTACCTCAGCCAACCACTCACTCTAAAGAAATGTAAGAGCAAACATGGCTAATGTAGAAGAAAATAATGTGAAATATGTTATTAAATATTTAATAGTAGCAGTAGCAATTAGTAGCTCTCGGAAGCATTTTGCATATTTGTGTGTATGTAAATGATGTTGTATGGCATTGCCGATTTTTAGCAAGATAAGTACTGTATTCAGTTACACTGAAAATCAGACTTAGTAAACTTTCAGTCTTTATTAGATGCTTTCTATATTTTATGTGATGTGATCTCAGTATAGGGTGTTCTTTTTTCAACTGATGTAGTGGAAGTACAAATGTAGCTTTTAGGTTTTTTTAGTTTTTTACTAATCAGAGTCAGAAATAATGGAAGTATTTATATTGTTGTCCTTTAATAATGAAAATACTGATGTGTTATATTTTCTGCACAAGTATCTTCTAAAGAGTTTTTGTTGGCCAGTTCAACAAAAATTCCGTTCTTCGCTCCAAACTGGAGCAGTTGTTTGTCACAGTTCCAGTGTTTGTAGTTCTAGTGTAAAAAAAAATAAAGTAACTTGATAGCCTTATAAAACACTGAGCAGGAGACATTTATGTAATGAATATTAAAGGAGCATCTGAATTCCATTCAGAATTTTGTTCTTAAATTCTTAGAAATTCGGAGTCTCCTTCTCTGGAGACGCTCCAGACCCGCCTGGACGCCTACCTGTGCAACCTGGGCTAGGGAGCTGCTCTGGCAGGGGGTTGGACTCCGTGATCTCTGGAGGTCCCTTCCAGCCCATAAAGTTCTGTGATTCTGTGAAATCTGCTGTACAGGAGGAATGCATTAGTATTCTCACTCCTGTCTGAGGACATTTGCTGCTGCTCATATAAGCACATGAGCACATATAACACTGAGCTGATTTTGCAGAATGATTTGGCAAAGCTTACTTGTGTATTTAAGGAAGCCGGACTAAATGTTTTTGGAATAGGTGTTTTCATTTTTTACAAGCACTAATCTCTTACAGTAGTGCGGAGAGTCTTTAAATCCTCATTTGAAACAGTAAGCCTTGCTCTTAATCTGCATCTGTTAATTATTTTTATGTGGATTTTAAACACAGAATTTGAAAAATACTGTTCAAAAGTCCCTTCAGAATGTTTGTGTTGTCTTAGCCTGTGATAGCTTTGTGCTAGTTCTTTTTCCAGTCCTTCCATAAATACAATGAAAGTAAACAACAGAGCAAGTCTGTAAAAGTGAGCTGAAATGCAAAGCATGTCTGCACAGGCAGCGAGGTGAAATGGTTACTATGGAGCCTGCAAACCCTGCTTCCAAAAATCAGACTTGGCTTTCTTAAGTCATATCCTCCACCCAGTGCTAGATTATTTTCTTTATGAGGCTAAACATCACTTAAGTGAAACTTAAGGATGCTACTTGGAGCAATTAGAAGGCACAACTTGAAGCTGACAATTAAGAAATACACAATAACCTCTCCATAGTGAAGTGTGACTTGAACTGATTTCTTAACATCTTCAGTTCAAAAACTTTTTAAATTAGTGACTTGAATAGCTGAGTGTTCAGCATAATTATTTACACGAGACAGGAATTTTCAGAAGGTTCTGTGTTTCCAGGCTCCTGAGTGGTCTGCAGTGCTTGTTTTATTTGAGATCCCTGTGTATTTTCAGTCAGATTATGAAATAAATAGGGAAAATTTGGCAATATTTAACCATGCCTACCTTAATGACTAGAACTGCATGAGTGTGGAATCTTGACCAGAGAGATTTCCCTGGAGCATATGCCTATGAAAAGTGCACTTCTGCTGCTTTAAATGAATTGATCCTGTAGTGAAACCACAAGGGACCTCCTCTGTTCTGCAACTGACAAAATACTTGGAGAAAATATTAACTACAACTTCAGCGTAGCTAACTAACACCGGGCCCTGAAGTATGGTTACACTTGTATTGAGAAGTTCTAGAAAAATCTGTATTGGGAGGAGGAATGTTTCATAAAGTTCACTTGTGAATTACTTGATAAAATGTTAAGCAAAGCATAACGATTGAAAGTTTGCCACTTGGAAAGCCTTTGGCAAAAGGCTGAAAGCAAAGTCCGAGTGCCTGACTTCAGTGCTCTGCTGCAGTAGCCAAGCTTGTTTATACATGTATTAAGTTCTGTTTTAAGATTCATTTATTTGATTACCTCCATTATTTTTATCAGATTTAAATAAAAGCCTTCTTCCCTACTGTTAACCTGCACGATGTCACTAGGAACGTTACATGCCCCTCTCCAGCACTTGCTTGGAGCACTTGCTTGTCCTACTCTGGCACTTTGTGGTCAGTGTACTGTCTGCAGATTGAGATGGCTTCAGTGTGAAGTGGTTTTGCAAAGTTCAGAGTGTGATAAGATTTTCCAGTGCATTGACTGTAGCAGCACAGGAAAGGGGTAACTCTGTATGTATCTTCTTTCACTTTGGGAAGTGAAAAAGTTTGCAGTTTCACTGAGAACTAACTGAAGGGGAGGGAATGGTGAAACATAGTCAAGGGCAATCTAAGAATGGAAGAATTAAGCAAATGAGTCTCTGGTCTGCTCTGACTGGTTGCCTGGCACATAGTCAGAGCTCAGACAATTACATTTTTTTGTGGATTTTGATCAGCAATTTTGTCATTTAAAGAGTTGCTGTAAGTTGAACTTTCAGCCCATTTCCGAGGTATGCATTGTGTGTGAAAAATTCATATTTGCTTTTTTTTTGTTGTTGTTCTTTTTTAAGACTCCAGTCTGTACTGGTGTACTTCCATTTTACATAAGAAAGGTTTTTATAAGTGTTCTACAGCTAAAACAACAAGCATCTACAAGGTCTTAAATGCTATTTCTTTTAAAGAGGGTAGAACCTTAGGAAAATGAAAGCGAGTGAGGCCTCAGGAGGTTGTGTGCTCCAGCCTCCTGCTCAAAGCAGGATCGTCTTCAAAGCTGGGTCAGGTTCCTAGGGCCTCACCAAGCTGAATTTTGAAAATATCCAAGATCAGAGATTCTACAGCTTTCTCTGTCTGCACTTTGTTCTGCACTTTTTCAAGAGTCTAGCTATGTGAACACTCCCCCTTAGACTGAAGGCTGGGATTAGGCTCCTCTTTTTCAAGCTAAATAAATCCAGTTCTGTGCATTTTCTCCTATGTTTTGCTCCCAAACCATCTTTGTGGTTCTTTACTGTCCACATCCCATTTATTCAGTGTCTTGTAACTGAATTTCCAAAACTGGATGCAGTATTCTCAGTGTGACCTCCTGAGTAGTGAATTAAAGGGAATAATCGCTTCACTTCACTTACTGCTTGTGCTTTTAGCCCAATATGCCATTAGTATTCATTCATGCAAATGTATGTTGATAACATATCTAATATACTATTCATGTTGTCTCTCTTACAGACAGTGCTATACCATAGTAGTATAGATAGAAGGGGAAACATATTCTACTAGGAACTTAAAAGGTTTGGGGCCCGGCTTCTGAAGCTTGAAGTGTAATTAAAACTACCACCAGGGCAGTTGACCCACTGTCACAGTCTTCACTGCTGAAATGCAGCACCTTTTGCCTCACTGTGCCTCCACTGGTTGGTTTTCATAAACATTCAGCGAGTGTTGATCAGTGACAATGGGTACCATCTTTTCTACATGGAGGAATTCAGAGACACACCTTTGCTTCATCTGCACTTCCAGATGTGAGATGCCATTGTGAAAGACTGCCCCTCTGCTGCCATCTGTCACATGGCAACAACATGTAATGGAACATTGGTGGGAAGGTTCAGCATCTACTGCCATACCACCACCGTCTGCCTCCAACTTTGTGGGCCAACGTAATAAAATAGGAGGCACTGCTTTCAGAGCAGCCCTCATAAAATACGAGGTGTTGCTTAGGGAACAGACCTCATACATTTCAGGAAGGACTTTTTGTGCATTTATATGAAGACAGAGAAAAAAAAACAATTATTTGGAATCAGAAAAGTCAATCTCTGATTATTTTTAATCTTTGACTTAATGTGTTCTAATGTTTCTGGAGCTGCAAATCATTAGTTAAATTAGTGCAGTGATTTCTTCACTGAGTCTTCTGAAGTCCAGTTTCTGTGAGAGCAAGCTGAAAGACCTGGGGCTCTTCATCCTGGAGAAGAGAAGGCTCTGGGAGACCTGCTGGAGGTTTTAATATCTAAAGGAGGGTTATAAGAAAGGAAGGGACAGACTATTTAGCCAGTGTCTGTGGTGACAGGGCAAGGGAAATGGTTTCACCCTAAAATAGGGGATATTGAGATTGGATATAAGGAAAAAAATATTTTTCAGTGAGGGTGGTGAGGCACTGGAACAGGTGCCCAGAGATGTGGTTGATGCCCCATCCCTGGAGACTTTCAAGGCGTGGTTAGACCAGGCCCTGGGCAACCTGATCTAGCTGTGCTGTCCCTGTTTATTGCAGGGCAGTTGGACTAGATGGGCTTCAAAGGTTCCTCCCATCTCTAAGGATTCTGTGATTCTACGTTATCTTTCTTTGGCATTTTATTTGTAGATTTGATGAAAACACTGTGGTGTTCTGTTATTATCTGCACCCTATATTGTGGTAACACTAAGCTTTCCTGTGGTGGAAAAAAAAAACATGTTCAGTTCAGTTATATTGGCGTGTTGAGTGGATATGATTTGGTAAGCATTTTTTAATCTAGGTTATAAAGAAATAAATATGCACCGTAAAGATAAGAATTAAGATTCAAGATTAAGATTCATGGAGAATTGTGTCAAGGACAAAGACATCCTTGTATTTTGTGTTCTGTGTAGAATTAAATTTATACGTAAGCAAGGATAATAGGCTCTGAAAAGACTATTCATTTTAGCAATGTTTTGAGCAAAGCAGACAGTAGTCCAGAGCAGTTCAAAGCTCTTTTTGTAAGTTGAAATGGAAGCTTGAGAAACAAAAAAAACCATCTCTGTCTCAGTAATCCTCTTTCTTCAGGAGCTTTTTGTGTAATGCTTATGTCAATATTCATCCATATTCGGTTTCTTCTACATTTATATGGTTTTCTGAATGGCTGTAAAAACCTTGGTCTCTGCTATGATTAACTAAAGTTGTTAATTACAGAAATCTTGAAAACAAAAGTCTCTCTCATGTTCATAGATGCTACTGCTTACATGTCAGAGTTATCTCTTAGTACGCTCCTCTGAAGTTGGCTGTCTTAGAAGCTTGGAAGACAGAAGTACATACTGAAGTAGCAGAGATGTACTAATTAAGTGAGCGAGTTCAGTGCAGGGCCACAAAGACAATGAAGGGACTGGAACATCTCATATGAGGGGAGACAGAGAGCAGGGACTGCTCAGCATAGAGAAGAGATGGCTCATGGGGGAGGGGGATCTTTCCAATGTGAATAAATAAAGGAAATGTAGAAAGGGGAGTACGCTCAGAAAAGACAAGAGGTAACAGCACAAATTAAAACACATTCAGTTCTACCTGCACAGAAGAAAATCGGGAGGGTGGTCAAACATTGAAAGAGATTGCCCAGAGAGGTTTTGAAGTCTTTAGGTGTGAAGATACTCAGAATCCAACTGGGTATAGCCCTTGGCAGAATGCTGCAGCTGATCCTCCGCGAGGAGGGGGTTTGGACGAGAGGATTTCAATAGGTCCCTCCTAATCTAAACTGTTCTCTCACACCCATGGAACTGACCAGAGATTCAAGGTGTCCATAGGCCCAGGAAACAAACTTAGTTATGCAGCTGCTGCATAGCAACAGAGCAGTTGCACAAAAGCTGGAAATTAGTGCCTGTTTCATTGAGATGTTTTTTATAAAAATGCTACTCCAGTTCAGTTTGCAATTGCAAATTTGTTTTATTCACATCATATATTATTAACCTTTACATTTATTCTTAATTTACAGGATGGAGGCTTGCTTCTAAATAACCCTTCTGCACTCGCAGTTCATGAGTGCAAATGTCTTTGGCCAAACGTCCCCCTGCAGTGTCTGGTGTCGCTGGGTACTGGCCGATACGAAAGCATGGGGAAGACAAACGTCACATACACCAGTTTGAAAGCCAAACTCACAAATGTTATCAGCAGTGCAACTGATACAGAAGGTTAGTGTCTTACGTTGTCTTTGTACTGCGGCTCTTTTCAGCTTTTTGATGATTCTTACTATTTCAGTTCAGAGAGCAGACTGTAGTGTTTTGTTTTCCCCTTCTCTCTGTCTGACCTACTGAAACTTCTGCCTAAGTCATGTAACCCATAGTGAGATTGTATTTGCTTGACTTCGTTGGCATCAAAATCAAATGCAGACAAAAGGAGAACTTGAAGTGGTTCTTTCAGGAAGCAGTTTTCATACTACAGGTACCTGAAAAATGAGAATTACACCGGTAATCCAACACGATGTGGACAAAGGGATATTGAGAGGGCGAGTGGTCAGAATGCAAAGAAAGAAATAGAGTGAAAGCTGGAAGTGGTCATGGAAATGGCAGTTTAAAGGAGATAAGAGAGATCTTAAAGGAGAAAAATGAGGTTATGGAAGGAGAAGAAAAAAGGAAGCAAATTGAGGAAAAAAATCATCTGTTATATGGCCAGTTTATTTCTGTACTGGTTAACTTGTAGAATTTAGTTAACTTTCAGAATTCAAGCATTTTTAATTAAATGAAGATTTCAAAACCAAAACCTGTATTCATATTTAATAGTTGTAGCCTAAAGAAAGCTTCAAAGCTGTACGGTTTTTTACCTCGGACTTTGAGATCGGAGTTGAATATGTAGCTCTGTTTTGTAATACCTTCTGCCATTAATGAGTGTAACAGACAGTGGGTATCCTGAATGGGGATATGTAGGTTACGTTACTGCTGATCAGAATGTGTTCGTTCATCAAGGAATGAGCGTATGTGTATCCGGAGAGCTCACAAACTATTCTTGATTGTCACGAGTGCAGTTGTCTTCGAATAAAAGATGAAGCTATTCAGCATGGGCAGAGCTATAGGCTTGTTTGCAAAACGAGTTTCATCTTTTTGTTTCAGACAACAGTGGAAGAAAATGTACTTAGCAAAGCAGCACATATTTACTTCCTGTGCCACGTCCCTCCAGAGCACTCGTTCGGGTTGTAGGGCTGCTTGCCTCCCTCGTGTAAATGTAACCGTTTCCTACATCTGTTTTCAATGCAGAAGTCCACACCATGCTGGATGCACTGTTACCACCAGACACTTATTTCAGGTTTAACCCTCTCATGAATGAGGACATACCTCTGGATGAAAGTCGGAAAGAGAAACTCAGCCAGCTGCAGACGGATGGAATCCGCTATTTGGAACGAAATGAAGAGAAACTGAGAAAAGCTGCAAGAATATTAACACAAGAAAAGTCAGCTTTACAGAAATTTCATGACTGGATAAAATTAAAGGCTGATATGTATGAGGGGTTTCCATTTCTTTCCAAATTGTGAATATGTCATGCATGAAAGTCTGTCAGTGTAAATCTTGTTTCAGAGAACCCATTCAGTACTGTAGAGGAACGGTGTTTATTGTGGGTGAGCAACATCTTTGGAAGCTGTGCATGCAACCCTGGTGCAATTTGGGATGGCTGTTCTGTGCACACTTACTTGATATCAAGTGTTACGGTGTTAATTATTTTGGAGCCTTAGGGCTCTTACTGTTGTCCTTAGTAACTCTGCTAAAGTCGGTACGGCTGAAAATTATGAAAACAGTGCATTTTTCAATGGATGTACCATAATTATGGTTGGAGCAAGACTTTGTCAGCCAGCAGTTCATGCAGAATAAGTGAATTAATGAAAAAATAAAGTCCTCATTCACCTTTCAGTGGGCAGCATAGCTGCTAGGCTCCTGCGTAGCCGGTGAATTTAACAGAAATTAACATCTTGGGAAAGAAACAACAAACTTTGCCTGTGTTAGTTGTACTTTTGCATTTGAAAGATAACATCTCAGTTCTTGTTTTCAATGGTTTTTGTACATAACTATTCAGGAAAGTGTTTGGATGACTCTAAGTGGCATATTAAATTATGAAGATTCACTGATATTTTTAGGACTTGCTGCCTTTTTTTTCCTGATGACTTCAGATTGGTTTGTTTGTTATTTGAAAGTAATCCCAAGCCCCCCAGCTTCACTTGAGCAGCTCTTCTTATCAGAAGGTAAAGGAGATAAAATGTTAGGACGGTTCACTAGTTACACAAGTGAGAAGCTTACTACAGAAGCTTCAGTTTTTGCTGCCAAACTTCAGGTGTCAAGAAAAATTGAGCAGTTGGTACCTGAAATAATGAATTATGCATTGCCTTTTCTCATTCAACTCTCATACATGCACTCTCTTGAAATTATGTTAGAGCTGTGAAGTTTTATTTCCAACTTACTACAATCTTCCTACTCATTCCTTTGCCACTTCTTGCTTAAGCTGAGCAAGGTGGTGCGGTGAGCAATGCCGACGCTGTACATGAATGAAACGTTTTCAACAACACTCTTAGAAACACTGTAACTGCCATGAAATTTGAGTTAGCTGCTGTCACAGGTTGGGCATGGATACAAGTCAAGCACAGCTCTTCTCATGGTGAGCTTTTGCATCTTAGCAGAGAGCTGCATGGAACTATTTGCAGCGTAACGCGTCCAGGCTCACCAAAAAGCAGTGTTGTCCATGTGGCTTGCTGCCACGTAGCATTTTGTGACTGTGTGGGAAAATATTTGATTTGGGCTGGTTTTCATTCAACGTGAGATGAAGTTTGACCTGTCTGAGTGTTTGGTTTGGTTCTTTACTTAAGTGCCCATTGTTTTCTGTGATGTTCCCTCAGTTCTGGCACTTGCTTGGTCAGTGAAGCCAGTAGTTGTCATTAGCACGTAAAAAGCTGAAAAGCCTTCAATTTTTTTATCTAACTTCCCAATGCAAACAAATTCTAGGTGCGTGAGGATTAAAGAAACCTTTATTGTCCACCATGTGAGGAAGAGAAAAGAGGAGAAACTGAAAGAAAGACAAGTTCTAAAGCTACAGCTATTTAAAGAGAAGTGGAAGAATGTATGGTTTTAATTCACCAGGGTTTTCTGTTTTTTTTTTTCTTTTTTCTTTCCTGTGTCGTTTTTGTGGTGGTGGTTTTGATTTTGTTTGTTGTTTGTTTCTTTTCTACTGTGAACCAAAATAGTTCCTTGAAATGGGCAATAAAAAGTTTGATGATCTTGATACAACTGTACTTCATACCGGTACAAAAAGGACCGGGATCTCCTGGGAAGAGTCCAGCCAAGGGCTACAAAGATGAAAAAGGGTGTGCAGCACCTCCCTTATGAGGAGAGGCTGAGAGAGCTGGGACTGTTCAGCCTGGAGAAAAGAAGACTCAGAGGGGATCTGATCCACCTCTATAAATATCTAAGGAGCAGGAGGCAAAGGGACGAGGCCAGACTCTTCTGAGCAGTGTGTGGTGATAGGACAAGGGGAAATGGCCACAAACTGAAGCATAGGAAGTTCTGCATAAACATGCATGGGAACTCCTTCCCAGTGCAGTGCTGGAGCAGTGGCACAGCTGCACAGAGAGGTGGTGGAGTCTCCTTCTCTGGAGACGTTCAGGACCCGCCTGGACGCCTACCTGTGCAACCTGGGCTAGGGAGCTGCTCTGGCAGGGGGTTGGGCTCCATGATCTCTGGAGGTCCCTTCCAACCCCTACAGCTCTGTGATTCTGTGAACTTCCCTTCTATATTCCAGTTACTAAGAACTGATTCATAGAAAATGAGTTCAAGTCTTTCCAATTGGTGTGAGTTTAAGCGTATCGAAAGAAATGTTAATGTTCTTTTGATCAAGATGCATAGCAGCATGCTGCATTACCTGTATCCAGAATCAGACAATGTGGGATATTCTCTTGTCACAATGGATGCAATACACTTCCTCCTCTGGGAAAAGGGCAGAGTCAAGGCCTTATCCATGAGGATTCTAAAGACAATATTATGAATTCCTAAGTTTCCTCTCATAGCTTTTTGGCATTACCGTCTATTTAAGAAAGCACCAACAGTGAACAAAGTAATAAAATCTCCATTTGATGAGACCCATGAGCTGCTGGTGTTAGACACTCAGGTTGGTGTAGATGCTGATTGCCTTTATTAATAGGAAATAACTATGCAGGTGCAATAGAGTTTCTGTTTTCTGTAATGCAGGAACCGTTCTTCATTTGGAAGTCCTCAGAGTACTCTGTTCTTTGCATTGATAACTTTAACATACTAGAAGTTGATTGAAGAGTGTAAAGCTGTAAAACTACTAGCCTTTTGAATGGGAACAGCATATCTCAAATTAGCTTCACTTACACATCGAGTTATTTCTTCTTTAAGCTTTCCCTACAGATCTGTTAAATATGTATATATATATATTATGTAGGGCCTTAGCCTTTAAGCCTTTCAGAGAATGCATTAAGCATATTCTTGGCTGATGAGAGCGGTTATATGACTTCTGAGATCCCATTTTTAAGAAATCACAATGTATTTGCTGCGGCATCTACCTTGCCTGATGTTAGAAGTGTCCCTTCCAAGGGGATATGCATAAATGCATTTAATCGGTGTTCAGGAGTGGAGGCAAAGTGGTACCTACAACTGTTTGCATTCTCCTTGCAAAATCCCAGTGTCAGCCCACAAGTGGGGACCTATGAAGCACGTGGCCTCATCTCAGACCTCAGCAAAGCTTGATGTTCACCTCTGGTGTGCAGTAAGGGAAGCTGGATTATGAGTTAAATATTTGAGATGAAGTACATGAGCATGAAGGTGTGTAATAGCAGCAATAGAACATAAATCTCATAGGAAGGAACGGTTCTCTCTTGGGACCAGACTGAAACAATCATAGTTCTTAAATTGATGAGGCCGATGCTATATAGAAAGAGCAAGAAGTGTCTGTTTAAAGCAGCTTCCTTCTGTGAAAAGCTTCTAGTACAGTTTAAATCCTCTGGTACTTTTTTCGTACGCCGCTGTCTGGAGGGGGCAGAAGGAATTCATTGCAGGTCTGGATTTGTGGTGACACCGGGGTTTTCTTGGCTGCTACTGTTCCTTTTCCCCCATCCATTCTTGATGCAACTACATTTTTTTTGGTGTTATTTTTTTGTTCATTTGTTTGTTTTAAGTACACATAAAATAGAGTTGAGCTACAGAGTAATTAATTCAGGCTGTTCTAGGCCACTGTGTATAAATTCACAAGATGTGGGTATCCAACCCTTTCAAACTGAATTCTTTGATCCTCGGTACTGCCAGCGCTGCGCTGTCTGTCAGGCACTAATGAGAAGTTTGCACTCCCTCCTGAACCATTTCAAAATGTGCAGGTATGAGAGATGTATCACTCTGGCTGTGATTAGTTTTTAGTTACTTAAAAATACGAGCAGTTTCCAAGGATTCCCACTTATCCCATTCCTGCATCGCAGAGTACAACTATTCACAGCAAGTTTATAGAGGCATTAGATGTGGAATCCCTAATAGAAGAAAGTGGAATAGGGAAAGTTGTAGAGGAATCAGAACCGCCCTGACATGGAGAAAGAATTTAAAACAAAGGGGGTGAATAGGTAGGCAGCAGGTGGTGCAGCTGTGGATCACGGACCAGCATGTTTTAACTAAGCTGAAGAACACAACCGCTGAATCCTTCATGTTTTAAACAGGGAGGAATTCAGTGCAGCTCGAGTCTAAGGAGAAAATAGGTTAGAACGAAAGCAGCACCTTTGAAGAACACCGGTGTAAGATCAGCAATGGAAGGAAGATCACTGTGATGCAGAAAATCGAGTTAAAGGAATCCCACTGTGGAGAAGTACCCTCAGGAGTGAGGTGCATTTTCCACTACCAGACGCTGAGTCAGCAAATTCACGGCTCCAAAACCAGGGGTGTGTATGAGTGCACCTCAGGGAATGCCACGGACTGACAGAGAGTCAAAGGGGGATATGAGAACTAAAACTAAACCAGAAAAGTTCTGCCCAGATGTCCGATCACATCTGAATATGCCAAGTTTGCATCCTGAAAAAAAATAATAATCAGAAGGCTCGTGCTTTAGATGGTGATAATGCCAAATCTTTGTAAAACTGACATAGTATCATCACTCTGATTTTGAGGAGCAGGAAGAAGGAGTCCAGCCAAGGAAATGAAAAGGTGAAGAGGTAGAATAATCTCCCTTAATGCAGTGTCAAATAGAGAAAATGCCCCTTGGACACATCTTAGTTCCTAATGATCTATGCAGCAGAAAGTCAAACTTTTACAGGGTGTAATGTGAGGCATTGATTTTAGGTTATTTCCTGTGAGTGGCAATTCAGAACTAATATGAAGATACCGATTGAAAGGTATTCTGTACAGCTATCCTATAATCTTCAGGAGAAGAGGAATCACCTTCCTTTGGCTCCATTGAGCACCCATCCTCTGGATCCTATAGACACGCTTAAAGTGTGGAGGCAACAAAGATGATGGGAGACGCCAGCGCTTCCTTTAGTGCCTTCCAGCAATTGTTCTGTGCTACAATCATAGAATCAAAGAATCCTTAGAGTTGGAAGGGACCTTTAAAGGCCATCTAGTCCCACTCCCCTGCAATGAACAGGGACACCACAGCTAGGTCCCCACTGCTCAAGCCTGTCTAGTTCCCTCTGGATGGCATCCCATCTCTCTGGTGTACAGATCGCACCCCACAGCTCAGTGTCATCAGCAAGTTTGCTGAGGGTGCACTCAAGCCCACTGTCAATGTCACTGATGAAAATCTTAGAAGTATTGTCCATGTCTTTCCAATTTGGAGAGAAGGATGTTGTGGGGACCCATGTCAAAGGCCTTACTAAAGTCCAGATATTACATCAGTGGATTCTCCCTTGTCCATTGATGCAGTTATGCCATCATAAAAGGCCACTAGGTTGACCAAGCAGGATTTGCCCTCCCATATTTACCTCCCTGTCTCCCATATGCCTTGGCATAGCTTCCAGTGGGATCTGCTCCTTCCGGCAGAATCTGCTCTATGATCTTCCCTGGCACAGCAGTTTAATGGCTAGATATTGAAGAATAAGCAATGCAGTCTAAAAGAGGTAAACCTAGAAGCTCTGCACCCTATCTGCCTCTATACCAGACTCACAGAAAGGGCCTTTTAACAATTCCTTCTCATTAGGCCACGGAGGTGAAGATCCACCGTGTGCAGAGCATTTCATTTATTCATCTTTTAATACAAGACACTTGACAGTAAAGGAAAGATCTGGCATGTGTTCATTTTTCATCAGAGATTAAAATCTCTAATGTGCTGGGTCAGCAGATAGTTCTGATTTTCCCTGCGATGCCATCTCAGGGGCTGCTGTCCCACTGCTGCCCTCGCTCATGGCTCAGCTCCTCATCCCCATGCTTGCAGTTGGGTATCTCCTGGTACTACTCAGTATCTGTGTGCCACCTGGCCTGCCTTTTATGAAGACAGTTTTATGATTGTTTTTAATAAAGCTGGCAGGCATCACATAAAGGAAACCATCAGCGATTTTCAGTGTGACAATTTAAAAATGAAGCTAGTACTGACACTATCCAGTACTGGTAATGTGTGTTTAATCTTCAATAGCAATGCAATTTTGCTTTTTCTTTATGATTTCATTTAATTTATAGCATTCTTGTAAGACTGTAATCTATGGCTATCTCACCATGCAGTAGCATAAAAAAATACATGCCAGTGCTCTGAATTTTTCACTTTTCAGGAAGAGGCTGTAGCACAGTATCTTCATTTAAGGGCACAGAGACAAACAGAACATATTACTGAGATCATTAAAATGCAATGCTTGAGCTCAGCAAACTCATGATTTTAAGAATGAAAGCTCTCTTGGTTTTGTACGCTGGAAAAGGAGCAGCTTCTTTGTGCTCACACCATTATTTCATTATTAATTGAGACAACAGACCTCACAATAAGTATTGTAAAGAAACATACTTTCAGAGTGTCCAAAAATGTAGACAGCAAGTTCCCAAAAGTAATTTCTTAAAAACAACCTGTGTCCACTCCCAGGAATAATCTCAGAATAACTGCTGTTGCTCCTTGCCTCCTCACTGGCTGCTCTGTAGAAATCAGAAACCCATGGTGTCCTTCTGTACATAGGTCTCAACTGAATGCATTTTTAGGCAGGTGGGTCAGGCACTCAGGGAATGCTCTTAATAGCAAAACAAGAAAACAGGTATTGCAGAGAAAAAAAATCAGAAATGCAGAGAGCTTAAAAGCCAGGGACAGAGTACTGCTGTCTTCTTACAAGGTATGGCAAATATACCACGCACTGCTTAAACGTAGAGTCACAGGATGAAACCACGGGCACTACAAAATCTGATCTTCAAGGATTGCTTTGCAAAGTTTTGGAAGGTGTGAGCATGTCATGACTTCACAGCTTGTGCACTGTGTCCATTCTAGCTGTTTCACTTCTTACTGTGTATTAGATTTAAAGCCCTCACCAAAAAAAAAGTGAACAAAGCTTTGAAAAGTTCTGGTTATAAATACAGAAAGGAAGACAATAAATAACACTTCTTTAGCAGACTGGCTGTTCATGAATTTGCACTAGATATGTCACAAATCCTTGGGAAGAACTGCAGATCAGCAAGGAAAGCTTAGATGAGATTAGCAGGACAAAACATGCTCTGAACAGCTGTTTGTTGTGTGGGTTCATACACACACACACACACACACACACACACACACACACACACACATATAAATGTATTTTAGAGAAAGTAAAGAAAACAAGCAAGATGAAATACTGCCAGTGCGATGCTGTTCCCATGCACTTCATGTCTAGCCTGTATGCCTCAGACTGCCTTTGAGGGAAGGGAAGCTTTTCCTCATCTATTATGCAGTACTCAGCTTGCTGCAGCCTCCCAGGTAAATGTCAGCTCTTTTCAAACTGATGCAGCAGCTTCATCATAATGCAACTTCAAACGAGTATTATTAAAAAACAGAATAGTTTCCAGAACTGTATATACTCAGCATGCTGGATGAAAATCGAGGGACTGCTACCATCTTTTGTCAGCAACCAGTGTGAGTGGTAGACCCAGGAGCAGCATCGCTTCGTGCAGTCGCTCCGTACTCAGGCAGCAGTCAGTTATTAGGCAGCCACTCTGTTCCTTCACATAGAGTGTACTTCATATTAGTAGTCAGTGCTTTCAAAAAGGAAGCTGTACAGAAAAAAGACGCCTCTCTTTCCTCCTGGAGATAATGGGGAAGAAGACAGAGATCATTACAATCCAGGACACAATGCCTCTGTTTTCCTCACTCACAATAGCTACTTAGAAAGAAGCAGCTTGTGCATCCAGGCCTCACAAAACAATACCCCATAGTCAAAATACCCTATGGTCACAATAGCCTGCAGCCAGCTAAAACTCACTACAAGTACCAGAAAGGACACTTGCTCAGATTCTCAAACTACTTTGAAATGTCTGATTTTCAACAGAGCTTAGATTGTCTAAACACTAAAGGCAATAGGAAAGACTGGAAGTATTGACTATCTGCAGAATGTCCTCCATTGCAAAAATGCTTCAAAAGTGTCAAGACCCCAGAACAAATAAACCTCCAGCTGACAGTTCATACCTTGTTCTGGTAACCTTATTCTAGCAGGAGTCCTCCTGATGAATGCTCATCTCTTGGCATCAAATGCCCAGCATGCACATAGAGCTATTCATCAAACAGGCATGGAGCTGATAATAAGCCTTCTGCTTTCTGCCCTGGGTATTTCAAGAGCAGAAGGCTCCCACGGCAGCCCTCTGGAGAAATCTGCTCTACAGTGAGACAAGTCAGATTCATTGTTGGGATGAGGGCTGTTAAAGCAGGTTTTCAGGGGTACTAAGGAGAGAAGACTGTTTCCTGAGCAAGCAAAAAGAGAAGCATGGGTGCTGCTCTGCTAACCCTACAAGCCCCTTGTATGATTTCTCGTTGTCATCACAGGGTGACATGGGGATAGGTGGGCTGCTATTCCAATTGTGATCCATTGCATGGGAGCACTCTCTTCATGGAGGTGGAAAACCATAATTGGTCCCAAACCAGTGGTAAAATGGGAGCATAAAAGTCTTGTTTCTTGAGGAATATGGCTCCCAGAACATCAACTGGGTCACTCTCCAAAACCCTCAAACATTCTTTAGATACACACATGGCTCTTCATGGGTGCTCAGGGGTATCCTAAGGGAAAACAATTTGTGTTCCTCTTTGCAGTGAAGGAATCTGAAACTGCAGCGCAGAGATCCCGCACATAGCAAGAAACAGAACTTCTAATTAGGTGCTCTTAGAGCTTTATTGAAAAAACAGCTCCAAAGAATGTACTTTCTTTATCATGACAGTTCCTGGACAGCTTTTCTTTCCCAGTCACCTAAAAAGAAACAAAAATAAAGACTTTCTTCAGAAGGTAGGTCACCCTGTCACACTGTTTTTGTAAAAACAAGCATATCGCATCTCATAAATCCTCTCTCCAGAACAGTAAACATCATTAGAAAATAAATGAATACTGTTTATTTTGTAACCTGATGCAGATATGCTCAAGTAACTTTGTATAGATAAAGCACGGCAGCTTTCATCTGGCTTCAATTAAATACCTGCTACTCCATGCCTTAGTGTTACCCCATTGTCTGCAGTCACATACTGTGAAGGCCACGAAATCACATCGTGGGTTCCCTGTGGGTATCTGGAATCTCTGGGATTTCATTCAGGTATGCATGTCAGAGAAGTGCATCTGATCTCAGAGATGTGCATGTCTCTATCATTACTAAAACATGACGTTATGACAGACGGTGGCAAGCACCCAGCTGTGCACTCAGTCACATCTGTTCCTCAGCTCTGGAGATGTCTAGGACACCACAGAACTGCTCAGAAAAGTCATCCTGCCTTGCTGAAGATCTCCAACAGTATTTGTTGTGAATCGAGGTGTAGGTTTACTCCCCTAGAGACGTGACATAGAATAGCATTTCCGTACAAGTTCCAATGGGTGATGCCTCCAGATCTTCCATTTTGCTTTCCCATAAAATATCTTTATTTATTTATTTTTTCTGTGCCATTGTTTCACATTATGAGGAATTCTGCTTTTTTTTTTTTTTAGCTTTGTCCTGTAGGACTCTATATTGAACCTCTGACTCCCCTGTACATCTACTGTTGTGTATTTTAAAGTGCTTTCATTAATGAGCACTTGGCTAATGTTGCTGCTACAGACAGTAGTTAAATGGCTTATAGAACAGCCTTTGTGCTCATCCACTTCTCCATTTCTTTCTGGACAACAGCGTACTTTCCTAAGATAGCTCTCTTCATGTTACTTCTTGACTTTGTGCCATAGAACAAAACACGATAAAAGTGTTACAGCAACAGCAAACACAAAAAGCACTGGCCTCGTCCCTAGTGCTCAAAAATGTCAGTGTCACAGCATTTCTGAATCTCTGAGCTGAGCTCAGATGTTTCTCAGAACAACAGGTGAGAGGAGAAATGAGAAAACCTAGGATGTTTACAGAGAACATTCGTGATGACAGAAAAATCTACTTGCCTTGAAGGCATACACTGAAATAGTGAACCACAACTTGTCTATAGATTGCAGATATTCATATATAATATGGAAATCATTATTGAAGTCCTACATAAAATGGTTATTTAACATACCTAAACATGTGAGGAAACTCAAATGTTTCTTTCATGCACTGTAGTGAAAAGAGTGAACAAGTGCGTGTCCGCATACCAAAAAAAATGGTCTGTTTTCCATACACAGTTACAGTTTTCTATGAGGAGTACTGTCCTTCTTCTGGCTCTATTTTTGTCACTGTGTTGGATTAAGACATCAAGACGTCAGTCCCATGGATCCAGAGATTTCCTTTGCCTCTCCTAAAGCTGGCTGACCCACCTGGCCTCCAGTTCCGGGTGTCTGAGCTCTGTCCTCCAGACCGGTGAAAGCCTGTGCCATATCTCTTGTCACCAGATGGGCTATGCAGCACCAAGGAACAACAAAAGTGCATTCTTTACCTTTTTAGGTTTGCTTCCACTACATCTTTATTAATAAGGCAGTGAAAAAATCCAGCTGGTATTAGAGACTTTGTGCTCTGTCACTTCAACCATCTGATTTAAGAGCATTTAGCCGGTAACTATGCTAATACATTTGGCATGTTTTCAAAGTATTCAGGGGAACTCCCATGCTGAAAGTGTTGGACTCCTGAAGCAGTTGGCATCACAGCCAGCAGGAGGTGAATGAGTGTCCTTTTCATTTATTTTAGGGAGTTGCAGCACATAGCTGGGAGATACCCAAACTTCACAATAAGTGCTGTATATGACACTAGCTCTTCTAGTAAAGTGTAAATCAAGAGTGAGGCAGAGAAAACATTTCCAGTATTCTCATATATTGTGTTATATTCCTCTAGTTTGTGAAAGGAAAATGACACGTTCTTCCTGGAAGAGAATGGAAAATGATGAGGCTCAATGACCATGCTGCAGAAGGCAGGGGATTGGGGGAGAAGAAGCAGAAGAGGATGTAGTGGTGGGTTTGCTTGCTTTACTGAGAAGTGCTATGCTGGTACACTGTAAAATGAAAACGATCAGTCAAAATCCAAAAACACAGGCCAGAAGCTAATCTGCCCATGACAGAATGGCGTAATTAAACAGGTATACTTGCACAACTTTCTATTAGGAATGAGGGGATGAAAGAAAGGTATTTCTCCTATTTATGCTGAGGTTCCCACCTGCAGATACAGCAGGACTTTGTGACCTTGCTGAACCTCAATTTAGTCTTCAAAGTAGAGTCGCTTCCAAAAAGGTGGCAACTGTCAGCACTCTGAATATCCTAGCGTTTCATTTTCAAAACATTTTCTTTTCTTAAATGTATATACGTTACATCTCTTGTGATGCTTGATTACATTGTTTTTAATTCATTTGCTGTGTTCCAGGTCAAATATTTTGAGTATGTTTCCTTCTGAGTACTTTGAAGCATTTTGTCTGAGACAGATTCCTTAACTCTTCTAAACTTCCAACCCATTCCCAGAGGTCCGTAAAAGAAGTCTGCACTAGAACATTTCAAGAAATTCTATCTCATCTTCTATGCTCTCCAAAGAGTTCATGATTAGAAATTCCAGTGATCACTGCATCTTATAAACACTATTTGGTGCTGGGACTATGACAAAGCCTTTGAACTGTTATCTAACTTATTCCCAGTCAAAGCTAAGAATTCTGGCCTAGATTGTTACTGAGGTGATGGGCTGCTGCTGTTCCTCCTACCCTTGGTGCTTTGCCCAACATTCTTAGGGTCAGATCTGTTTTTCTTTCCGTATTTTGGAGTGACAAACACAAACAAAGTGAGAAATTTTTCCCATTAAGTAATCATAGTTTCCTAGATCTTTCAAACTACAGTTATCCTGATATGAAGACCAATGCAAAAGAATCTAAGAAATATGTTTGGTTATTCAGACACAATGTCGATTGTTCACTGGCATCTGTTTTCAGAAAGCTGTAAGGACCATGAGCAGCAAACCACTGATGTCTCTCCTCTGAGAGTCTAGTAGAGCCAGCAAATTTATCCAGATTTTCTCACTTGAAAAGCTTCAAGGAATCCAAACATAAGCCTTTCAGTCAAAAGTGTGCTTACAATTTAAAAGCAATCTCACACTCAGAAGATCCAAAAAACTTAGAGAACAAGGTGTATCTTAAGCAGACTAGAAAAGCCATGTGGGCATTTTTTCTAGTTCAAGACTAAAGGATAACTTCAGAAAGTCTCAACTGATGTAATTTTTCACCAAACCTTTTGTCTTTTTCTTTTTAATCACTCAGGCAAAAACTTTCCTTCACTCCAAGCCTACATGTGGTCAAAATTCATACCCATGCGTTGGGAAAAGGAGCAGACCTTACTCTTTCACCAACTCTACTCTTCTTACTGTCATCTGAAAAGGCCTGAATACATGAATACGTGTGTGTGTGTGTGTGTGTGTGTCTATCGTTAAGTTCTCGGTTTTCTTTCTTGACACTGTACATATGCACAACAAAGTGCATGAATATTTGGTGGACTGGAATAAAGAGTTCAATGAGAGCAATAATAGCAATAGTTCTAATGTTTGTTATCAGCCATTTTCCAGAATCTTGGAAATGATTCCTAGCTCATCTCAGTAGTGGAAGACTCTCTTAACCTGTATGATACTTAGCAAAAAGACAGGTTAAATCATAAGGTTGGGCTTAACCTTAAGCTCCTGCTTTTCAACATGGAGCTACTTAGTTTTCTGCACTTCAGAAGTCCCTTGGAATAAGATGCCTGGTGTCTGTAGACTTTTGATCTTCGCAGAAGCAGTTTTTCAAGAATTATGAACCATGAATTAGGCCAGCAGCAAGAGATTTTTAAGAGACTCAGCCAATCCTTTCAAATGGAAAAATAAGAACACTGATCACGTACACAAACCATGTTTGCTGTTTGCAGAAAGTTTAATCTGCAGTGTGAAGGACTTCCTTCTTCGTTTACATTCCAGATACTTGGATTCTGTTGAAATCAATATCCAACCTCCATCAAGTCAAGTCATTTCATCATATTGAATGCATCTGTCAAAAATGACTGTAGTTTCCGTAGTACACTACAGATCCCATTAAATATGTATTTCATAAAATCCTTTTTCTTTCACGTTCCTGAAAAGTTACGAAGATCTTTTATGTCCCTTGAGATCACCTTCTGAGAATGGCCAAAAGTACCACTCTCTCTATTTTTTGGCATCTTTGTGTGTTTAAAAAGTTCATCTCCCTCTTTTACCTCTCAAAATTGCTCTCTAATGCATTTTCAGAGCACTTCAATCTGATTGATTAAGCTTCACACAAAACCAAGATGATAACATATTCCTGTAACTACAGTTGCCCAGAGTGTTGGAGGAATATTTTCACTCCTTTTTCAGCCTTTGCTACCCAGCAGCTAAAAAACCAAGTATTTCAAATTAAAATACTGCTGTCACCTCTCCTTCCAAAGGCATTTCACTTTGCATAGAATACACGAGAGAATGCTCTGATCATTAGTTAAATTGTCAAGCTGCTGGGAAGAAAGGAGGCCAAAAAAGAAAAAAAAAAAAAGTGCCGTGAAATATCTGGTGTAGGTATAGGATTAACACATTTCTTCATAAATAGGCAAATATATTAATTACAGAGTTTCTGTGTGCTTTTGTGAGATGTATTTTACATGTGTAAGCTTACTTTCTCTCAGTATTTAACTAGCCTGTACAAGGCAGAAGAGCATGAGGAGGGTGGACTGA
Source organism: Cyrtonyx montezumae (assembly GCF_038088225.1). Lineage (NCBI taxonomy): Eukaryota > Metazoa > Chordata > Aves > Galliformes > Odontophoridae > Cyrtonyx > Cyrtonyx montezumae. Next base: position 133,259,579 of record NW_027072034.1, on the reverse strand, counting down.
AAACATCTCATCCTCAGATTCTCCTAGATGCTGTTCTAAGCTTTCTGCCCCGAGAAGTTAAAATTCATTAAAAAAAGTTGACATTCTGCTTCATTCCTTTGCATTCTCGTGGCCAAATTAATGGAAGACAGGTGAGAGCACTTGTAGCTCCTTCTCTCCATCTACTCCTGGAAAAACAGGACTCACTCCTTGAGTCTGAGCATCTAAGTCCTGAAGGAAGTTTCAGCCCTGTGAATCATAGAAACATAGGGGTTGGAAGGGATATCTAGAGATCATTGAGTCCAACCCCCCTGCCAAAGCAAGTTCCCTACACCAGGTCACCCAGGTAGGCGTCCAGGTGGGTCTTGAATATCTCCAGAGAAGGAGACTCCACAACTCCCCTGGGCAGCCTGTGCCAGTGCTCCGTCACCCTCACCATAAAGAAGTTCTTGCGCACATTCATGCAGAACCTCCTGTGCTGCAGTTTCTGCCCGTTCCCCCTTGTCCTGTCTCCACACACTGCTGAAAAGTGTTTGGCCTCGCCACTTTGTCCCCCACACCTCAGATATTTACAAACCTGGATCAGGTCCCCTCTCAGTCTTCTTTTCTCAAGGCTAAACAGACCCAGTTCACTTAGCCTTTCTTCATAGGGGAGATCCTCCAGGCCCTTCACCATCTTTGTGGCCCTCTGCTGGACTCCTTCCAAGAGATCCCTGTCTTTTTTTATACTTGGGAACCCAGAACTGGACACAGTACCCCAGATGAGACCTCACCAGGGCAGAGTAGAGGGGGAGGATCACCTCCCTTGACCTGCTGGCCACACTCTTTTTAATGCATCCCAGAATGCCATTGGCGCACTTGGCCATGAGGGCACACTGCTGGCTCATGGTCAACCTGTCATCCACCAGGACACCCAGGTCCCTCTCTACAGAGCTCCTCTCCAGCAGGTCATCCCCCAGCCTGACTGGTGCATGCAATTATTCCTCCCTAGGTGCAAAGCTCTACACTTGCTTTTGTTAAATTTCATCCAGTTTCTGACTGCCCAGCTCTCCAGGCTGTCCAGGTCTTGCTGAATGGCAGCACAACCTTCAGGCGTGTCAGCCAATCCTCCCAACTTCATATCATCAGCAAACTTGCTGAGGGTGGCCACTATCCCCTCATCAAGGTCATTGATGAAGATGTTGAACAAGACTGGACCCAGCACGGACCCCTGGCGGACACCACTGGTTACAGGCCTCTGCACCACCAACGACAACCCTCTGTGCTCTGCCAGTCAGCCAGTTCTCAACCCACTTCACTGTCCACTTGTCTATCCCACAGTTCCTTAGCTTTGTTATAAGGATGTAATGGGGGACAGTATCAAATGCCTTGCTGAAATCAAGGTAGACTACATCCACCACCCTTCCCCCATCCACCCAGCCAGTGACAACATCATAGAAGGAAGGAATGGCAGTACAATATGTGCAATGCTTAGTTATTGTCTTTTGAGAAAATAGTTCTGAGGCCTAAAATTAAGTATTATTTTTTTAATTCTTGACAATTCTGTATGATTCTCTTGCTGACGTAGTTCTCAACATATTTCATATCAAAACACATCCTTTGTATGGTTCTCTGTGAAGGCTGATTTTGTTACTGTATACCAAGCAGTGCAACTTTTAATATTGGACACTATAACTTAAGCTTTTGATATTGTCTTTGGTCTCCTTTCTGCTTAGAAATACTTACATTTTATGCTACTATAGTAAAGAAATATTAGCTTCAAAAAAGTATTTGTCCACAGTTAGTATACTTAGTTTATTATTATGGTACAAGAATATCTGACATACCAATAAATAAATCAGATTAATTTCAAAAGATGTTCAGTTTATGACTGGGAAGGCCTCATAATCTACCAAGTAAGATTAGCCTAACTTGTGCTAATCTTTATGTATTCAGTCAGCTATTTCTCACCAGTTTACTTTGTGTAAAATGCATCGTGGTACACTGTACTCCATTCACCACTCAGACCAAGTGAAACAGTGGCATAACTCACATAAAAATCACATGAATGATATTCAGCTGAGCAAATTTAGAGAATTAAAATACAGACATTTACAGCTGAGTGAGACACCCGCTGGTCCTGTTACAGTCAATGGAGAGAAACAGGCATTTCTAGGATGCAACTCAGCTCATCCTAATGTACACATCTAAAATAGGCTACATGAATCACACAGTAGAAGCGTCTATTTCTGGTTCCCTTTATGCTCAGTGGAGAGAGCGACTAGCTCAGATGCAGACATTGACATAGCAGACATCTAAAGTTAGGTGAGATGAACAAACCAAGATGTCTTTCAATGTCCCTTAAAAAGGTCTGGCCTAGGAACAAAATGTTAAAGCTAACCTGAGTCTCTTCTTTATCAAGCTTCAGAGTGTTGAGGTGGTAAATTCTTCCTGAAAACAGTATGCAAATACTCAGATCATTACAGATAGCAATCACAGACAAGCTTTTGATGTCACAATACTGCGACCACGTGTATCAATTTTGTGTATCAATTAACTGGCTGTATCATGCACCTGATCACTGCTTCCCTAAACAAAGATGACTAAATACTCGACAGATTTTTTCAAATGTGGAAGACGGTGACAGAAAACTAAATGAATCGAGGTTGTTGACAAAGCATCATGAGAATAAAATACTTATTTTGGAAATGCCCATTCACGGATATAACTGTAGCAGGCAAGGTGAGGAGAAATGCTAAAAAACAATACGGAATTATGATTCCAGAGATGACGCAAGGCAGCAGTGAATTACTGTGAAAGGTAATAATCCTTCAGCCATACAACTTCTGCTTACATGCTTCTGCAACAAAACCACTTATTTTTGCTTGATGCCACCAAGCTACTGCCACTGTTGATGGCACTGTTCCACAGCAGTAGATGCCATCACCAGCAGAAGTAGCTCCTTGCTCTGCTATCTGCTGCATAAACACTACATTTTTATGTAATACTAAATAATAATAATCATATGGATGCCACCATTTGGAAAGAGATGCTGTTGAATATATATATTTGTTTATATCAGTAATAAAAAGAAAGGAATTTAAATTCTATGAGCTATCATGTAACCATAGCAATGGCAACATTTCAGCTTAATCACACCTCAAGGTAGAGCTGTCTGTTACACCCTTCATGCGATGCTTGAAAACTCTCCATTTATTTGCTTGCTGAACGCACCAAGGGGTTTGCCACAGCCCAATTGATTTGTGTTTACAACATCCATCAGATGTGGTTTCTACCATCCAAATACAAAACAGATCTCCATTTCGACACTTAAAAATAAAACAAATAAAAAACTTTCAAGTCTTTCCCCTTGAAGTGTGCTAAGTTTCTCAGTCCACGTCCTGAAGCTTTGGCTTACCGTGTTCTCCAGAAATCTGGCAATGATGCAAAAAGATAGCTGAGAAATCACGCTTCTCTCAGCATTTAATGCCCACGTTTTCTTGAAGCCAGAACTGGCTACATATTCTTATGAAACAGCATCTTGTGTAGTTAGCCAATATCCTCACATCAGGCTCACTTAAGCCATAGTGTTTCTGTATTAAATAAATTAGTAATGGGAATTTTATGCTAAGAATAAAAACAGATGAAAATAAAGAACATGTAGGGCTACAGAGTAAATTCAAGCACTTACTTCCCTCTCTTTATAAAAAGGATTTTCTTCACATCCCTCTAATCTTCTTTACATATTCAACAATATCTGGCATCAGATTGATAGGAGCCTGCATATCTCCAGAGTCTGAAACAGTAGTGTCTGACTTATTATTCATCCCTTGGATATTTATATGCATGTGCTATATCGTTTATAGCATCTGTTATTCATCCGGAGTGCTGTTTTTCATAGGTCAGCTGTTCAGATGTAACTTGACAGCGTCAGAATTGGTTCTGTGCAGAGAAGCGGCCGGAGCTCCTGGCTGCGGTCCTGCAGACACCCGCGTAGAACTGCACGCATGGGGAGCAGCGCTGCCGAGCTCAATGGGGCTATTCTCGAGCGTAAAATAATACCCTTGTCTCCCGTTTGGGAACTTGCTGAGAACGTCTATTTACAGAGGCAATGCCGGGCTAAAATAATGCCTCTATTTAAAAGGCCGGCATCGCACGGCGGGGAGCGGGGTGCCCCGCGGCGGTCCGCGCCGAGGATCCTCCAGATCCCCCGAAGGGCCGCGGCCAGGACGGCTTCGCGGCCCGCTCCCCCGCGGTACTAACAGCAGCGGGGCGCTGCCCAAGATGGAGGCTGCCGCCCCTCCGCCTCAGGTGCGAGGGACCCGCACATCGCCAGCGCCGGCCCCGCTCCCTCCTCCGCTCGCCGCGCGCGCGCTAGCGCAAGCGCGCTCCTTCCCCGCCCCCCCGCGGGAGCGCGCGCCCCGGTACGGCGGGGCGGGGGCGGCGGGGAGGTGATAGGCGCGGGAGCGCGCCCGCCGCCGCTCTTCTCGTCGGGCTGCCGGGCGTGCGGCGGTAGGAGGCGCGCGGCCGCGGCTCTCCATCGACTGTTTCTCGGGCGGAGGGGCCGCGGTTTCCCGTGAGTACCGGACCGTCCCCCTCACCCAGCTTCGACGGCGGGGAGCCGAGCGGGACCTGCCCTCCGCCCCCCCCCTCTCCCCGGGCGCGCGGCAGATGCGCGGTGCGTGCACCTGGCGGGCGGGCGGCGGCAGCTCCGGCTGCAGGTGCGGGAAGCGGCCGACGCCGGCGTGCACGGACGCGGTGGGCCCGGCCCGGCGCGGCCCCCGCCCGGTGCCCGCAGGTCGCCATTTCGCGCTCGGAGGCGGCCGGGAGCTGTCTGTGCTGAAGTGCCGGCAGCGGTCGCCGCTCCGCTCCGGCCCCAGGTGAGCCCCGCAGCGCTCCCCGGGCGGAGCGCCTCCTCCCGCCGCTGCTCGCGGGGTGGCGGGGGAAGGAGCCCCGCGTCTGGTGGCGACCGGAGCAGAAAATGGCAACGGGAGCGCGAGCGGCACTGCACCTGCTCCTCCGTTATGGAGTAGTCATGAAGTGAGCGTTCTGCTCAACTTTTCGGCACGGTTGTGTCGGTTCCGAAGTCTGAAATGCGTTTACGCTCGGTCTCGGGTGCCTGGGTTTAGGCGCTGTCTGATTAACGAGGGCAAGCTGTTTAAATATTTAAGCTCGCGGTGTTGCAGCCCTGTCAATAGGGCTGTTCCACGGCGACAAATGCAGCGTGACAAGCGAGCTTGTTCCTTAGCTGGCTGAGTGAGGAGGTAAAATAATGGAGAACGTGATGCGTTGCCCTGTGGTGAGATCTGCAGATCGTGGTCTGTGGTTCTTCTGTTCGTGAATATCCTTTTCGTTATTTCTTTAAACCACCCTCCTGCTGAACCTAGAAGCCAACTGCCTGGGTTTCTGTTCTGTTGTTGTGTGCTTAGAAAAGGTGGATGAAATGTGAAAAGAGCTTCACTGACTCTAACAGGTGCAATGTTAATTGTTTTACCTTCTTCCATTATTTAGCGTGATCAGTGTGGTAGCTTATGGATCATAATTATATGGGGCTGCACGTGGGGTAGGTCACTGTGCAACACCAGAAGGCAGCTGGGCTTCATGTTGAGTTGGAGAGTCGTGTAGGTGCCAAGGCGTGCATCTGCAGGTGTTTCATTGGCAAGGGGTGTCAGCTGGAAGAGAAACTGTATTGTGACATACTGCCTCAAAGCACCCACAAGGCAGAAAGCTGATGTTCTAATTGTTGTCTCACCTGATAATTTGTGTGTATGTGCGCTTCATGTATTCCACAGAATCATTGGGGTTGGAAGGGACCTCTGGAGAACATCCAACCCAACCCCTGCTAAAGCAGGTTCCCTATGGTAGATTTCTTTAGTTGATAGTTGTCCTTATTTTTGAATATGAATTGCAAAGCAGGAGATGAGAGTTGCAAAAGAACCAAAGTCAGTGGTAATTATTTATCTGGATTTAGAAACACTTTGATGTTCTACTGGGTGTTTAAAAGCAGTTGCTGGGCTTTAACAATAAGGTTGGAAAAGTGTGTTTTGAGAATACTGAATTTAAAAGCAAACCCCATCAGGAAATGGCATAGTGGTGAGAGAACCCAGGATCCATTGAATTAATTTGTATTCTGGATTGTGCAAAGGAGATTTAGTTGAAGGAAAGCTGTACAGCTGTGTGTCAGCATCAGATGATGTGGCTGTGTGTACCAGCTGGTGCTAATGATGAGGCTAAAGCCCTCTTCATAACTCAGAGCAAAGCCACAATTAATCATCCTCGTATTAGTACTTTGTTTTGTAATTAGACTCACTGGTTACAGTAGAAATACTCAAAAGTAATAATGCTTAAGGTGAGGGAGCTCACCCGAATCTTCAGTTATTGTTCCTTATCTTCTTGCAGAAAGGGTAATGTTTATTGTGTTCAATGCAGAGATGGTTTGCAAAAAAGTGATTTTAGCATGGAAATCTGACTTAGTGAAATGGTCTTTATTGTCAGGCGTGTAATGAGATAACAGATCCAGTGGTACTTACTCGTATCTCCTAATAGTGCCTTGTGCTTTGGTCTTTCTCTCTGGTGCTCAGAAAGGCAGTGGCAGAAGCGTTAATAACTGAATTGCAGTTTCCCAGAGTTAATGAGGCATCTCTCTAACTGACACTCCTTGTTGGTTTGAGGATTCCAGTTTCAAGCCAGGAAAAGGTAATGCAAGTCTCCCTGTTCTTTTTGCTATGGTGAAGTGCATCTCCATAGTATTTGGATATAAAACGTACTGAGTGTGTTAAGAACTGGGGATTTGTTGGTAGAGCATTGCACAGCTCACATGGCTCAGTCAGCCTGAAACCCAAATCTGCTGTTTGCAGCTGGGGAGCTACTGTTCCCTCTTGTTTTATTTGCTTGTCCCAAATCAAACCTTCAGCTACAGTTATTTACTTTCCAATATATCTGAAGAGTGCGATAGACATATCCAGTGAAAACTGAGTAGTGCAGTTTAATCTTGCCATTCTTTATGAAAAGAGTTTGTAAAATGGGAAGCTGTACGGAGACAGTACATCCCTGTAATGTAAGCCAAGGGAATAATGTAGGAGGCTGTCTGCTGGGCAATATGCAGTGAATCTGGTTTTGCCTTCCTGAGTAGGCTGATAGTATTCAAAAAATTCTGTTATACTTTCTCTGCAGTGATAATTTGCTGCATTTTAAATTAGTATGTTTATTGTCTATTCAATTTAGTATTAAAGGTACTGTTATTTTAATAATGCATTTATGAATATATATATATATTTTAAATACTAAGGAAATTTGGAAAGAGTTAATCTTCAATAATGAGGGTAGCATGATTTGCCTTGAATTTTGCCCTGTTGCCTGCATAGCAGGAAAATATAGTTGCAAGCTGGCTATATTGCTTTCTTCTGAGCTACTGAGGGCTGGCTGGGCTTTCAGTTATTTACCTCCATAGAAAACTGGAAGGAAAAAGTGAACAAAGGAGGTCTGTTTTGCCTGTCCCACTTGCTGGGCTGTTGTCTTTGCCCTTTTCAGTGAAGAAGGGGGTAGAGCTGGGTCAGAGTTGAGGAACACTGAAAAGGAATTCAAGTCTCATATTGAAATGTGAACGATAGCTCAGTTTGAGAGCTGAACGCGCTTGTTTGAGTTGGAGTTTTTCTGTCTGTGGGAGCTGTACCTGACAGCTGGTGATGGACTGGCACGTAGACTGCTGCAAGGTGCAGCTAGATGTGTGCTCAGGCCCTGATTAAGACGGTCAGTAAGCAAGTACATATCTGATGAGACGATTAATACCGGAGATAGCGATGCTAGACAGTGTGCAACACTAGACACTCGATTGTGTGAGTTAAGGGCAAGCCCCTGCAGCTGGCACACATTCAGGCTAGCTTGTCTAGCCTAATTGCATTGCAAATACCTCTCTGGATTGCTCTGTAGCTTCTCCCTTCTCGTAAGTGTTGAATGAGTACAGAAACGTTCATCTGGATCATCTATTAACTGTTATAAGAGGCTTTCAATTTTTCTTTTTTGTTTTGCTGTATGAATCAGGATAAATGTATCTTACTATTCACTTTGTGAATGCGCTGTTTTCCTACACTGTTTTGGTTCTGAAATGGCTCGATTCATAATGTGATTACAGCTTTCCCCTTGTTAACTTTTTTTAGTATGGAAGCATATCAGCTTGAATTATAAAATGTTTCTGTAAGAGCTCACAGTACCCCCATTCTACTTTAAGCCACCGAACTTTATAGAAAAAGCAACATTTCATGCAGAGCATCTCAGACGCACAAAAATAGCCAAGCGAGGAGAAAAGGCCAGTTCAACTTATAAGGACGTGATAACTTTAAAAAGCAGACACATGAGAAAGGCTCTAGCTGTCTAGATGGTCAATTAGAGTGCACAGAATTAGCACTGATGTGATGTCTCCTTGTGTAAGGCTGCTGAATTTGGATGAGGTCTAGTGGGAATGCAGGTGTCCTCATACTTGGTCTGCGCCATTAGGTGTACGTGACCTTTTAATTTCCTCCGTTTTGCAGTGTGTAATTGTTACTGTTTAACATCTTGTTTGAGGAAAACAAAAATTATCTTGCATAACCAGGAAGTTTTGGATCTGTGTTTGGCTGCATAATAGGCTCCCCTGAGCAGTCACCTGAAGTCTTAACGTACCACATCCATTTACAGACTGTTACCAAAGTGTGGTGCTGGCAGTGCCTATACATTAATATGGATATTTTTTGTGTCTTTCTGAAGTATAACTTCAACTTCAAACTTCTTTTTATCTGAATTCAGTGTCGTGTTTGTCCAACTTCAGTCTGAGAGCTCATGTGCAGGAGTTGCCTTTTCAGTGTCACAAACCCGTGGAGCTCTGTATACGTGTATGTGGTCAATTAGTGCAAAAAACCACTGTTGTGCGGGAAGTGGGGTTAGGGAACACTTCTGCAGTTGGAGAACAATGTCACAGAATTAACTGATGTGTGCATAGGCACTGTCTGAGGAAAGTTTTCCAGCTGTACATGGATGCAGCATGGGCAAAGTAGTAGAAATGGATGAGATGCTGAGAGGCTGAATGAGGTGATGAATTAGGAACAAAATCTAGAAGGAGGACCTCTGTATGAGTGAAAGGATAAAGAACAAAATGTGTTAAGGACTTTTTCAGCCAAAAGAAGTGGTAGAAATGAGGGATTTGGGGAAAAAATATCACTGGAAGCCTTAGAGGAAAGGTAGCAGTAGAGTGGGCAGAGAACACACATACAACTTGTGCGCTTATTAAAAGGGACTTTAAAGAGTATTTTAAAATGCCAGATGGTTCAGTTTCATTTTATCAGTAGTCTCATACATCATACACTACCCTTGGTAGCAGGATAGGCAGGCCTCTTCCCTACTCTGAGGGAGTATATCTAGTAGGACTAAAAAGTGGAGTTGCCTACCTTGCTGCTGTTCACATCCCTAGGTTAATCAAAATACAGGAGGTAACTGATGCCTTACTCATTCCAATCTCTGAGGAATATAAGGAAGACATAAACATGTTGTGGGCTATTCTTTGGGTGGGATAACAAGGTCTAGTGAGTAGGTTACTGCTGCTTTTGATAAGCTGGAGTTCCTGCCCTCAGCCTACTCCACTTATGGACCAGTGCTGGGGTCTGTGACAAACTAAATGTAACGGGAAGCTTAACCCCATTGAGTTCTTGCTTCTCTCTTTAAAACTGAAGCTATTTTCTCTTCTTCCTCAGCTTAGCTAAATTTGTATATTTGTTGTGATTGTTACATACTATCAAAATCTGGTTCTTGCCTTGGGTGAGATGAGATGGTAATAGGCTGTGCTAACTATTTTACTTTTTTTAAATCTGTTCTGACTGTGTGTATATATATAATGTGTGTATATATATATATATATATATGTAGTTTTTACTGAAGCTCAGAAAAGGGAACTGTGTTCTTTTTCTGTTCCTTTCTTTCAAATCATGTAGGACTTGAGTGAGTTTATAACAAGGGAGAAAAAATAATAGAAATAGAGGCCTATTGTTGTTCTTGTGTCTTAGAGCAGTAAGCTTTGTGTTCTGGGTTCAGCTGCTCCGAAGAGTAGTGTTTGCTATGGCTGGTAAGCCTTTTTCATCTGCCAACAATTTAATAGCTTCTGTGTAATTAGATGGGTCTTCTTGTTTTTTTTTTTTTTTTTTTTTCCCTAAATCACTTCAGAACACAGTGGGAACCTAGTTACAGGTTGTGAATTCATTTTTGAGCAAAATGGAAAGCCAGAGAAGGAAACTGTCATGCCAACGTCTGTACCATGATGTGATGCACAGTCTTGAAGTTATGATGTTCTGAGAAATTTGTGGCCTCCTGTCGGGTGCAGAGGGAATCTGCTGCAAGTCATGAGGACCAGGGCCTTGTCACCTGTCAAGTTGGACTGAACACGGAGTTTTGACCAGATGTAACAGATTGCTAATTCTGTTAACTGCAGTGTCTATGATAGGTCTACGCTCAAGTTCAGAGGCTCCAAAAGACAAGGAATATCTTGGCAATGAAGGTGGAAGGGAAGAACGTGTTCTTGGTTGGGGTTGTTACAACAGAGAATTCGTGGTTATCTGGACTCTTTCTAGTGTAAATGATATGTTACTCTTGCCTGGGCATAGGTTTGGTTAAGTTTGTAGAGACTGATGAGGACAGTTACCACTCATATGGTGACCTAGTCCAAGTAATGCTACAAGGGCATCTGTGTGCATGTGTTTGTGAAGGAACTTGCTCTTATCAAAACTGGTTGTACTTTGTTTGACATGCTTTTATCTGCTTTTGTGTAGGTTTTGGTTAGAAGCTGAATACAACAAACAAAACTGATTTCAGTGGATTATTTTGAATCATTTTGAAGATTTTCTGTGTGGCTTTTGGCATATATAATGCCTTTCAAAACATGAAATAATGAGGGAGAGGGATTACCACCTACTGTTTCTCTGAAGATGAAGGTTTAGAGCTGGGAAAGTATTTTGTGTAACTTATTCCTGGATGTATAATACCATGAAAATTAGGGATTTGCATGACTGTTCCTCTGTTACATGAAATAACGTATTTGTGAGAAGAGCAGTGTGAATAACTGGGTGAAATTATCCTTGCCAGTGGAATGTTTTTGTCTGTATTGATCTTGCATGATAGACAACATCATATATCTGTAGTAGTATAAAGCTGAAACTTTGATGTGAACATCCCCATTTAAATATCCAGCAACAAGTTCGTGGTGCCTAAAAACTAACAATGTTAGACCTTGCATGTGGCAATTCCATAAAATGCATTTGCAACTTGGGGTGTGGGAGGGGGAATAAAATCTGGGAAACAGTGAAGTTGATCTTGACCAGCAGAGGGCGGACATATTGTTTACGGAGCACAAAACAAATCCTTAGGAAGGAGGTTGTCTATGTGTGTGAAAATACAAGCAAATAGGGAGTGAACAAGTAACGTGCTATAGATCCATAGGATTTCCTAAGGATTATACAAACGCTATTATGTTTTGTTCATATAAAATGAAAGTAAACATACCTGCTTATCACTGCCCTATGGTTGTGCATTCGTGCAGTGGAAGTCAGAAGAACAGTTCATTAGATCATTGAATTCAGTTGCTTTAATTAAAGTGCATTTCCATATCCATCAGCATTTGAAAACGACGAGTATACCCCTTTCTCAATAGTTTTTCTCTTGCAGTTAAAGAGTAACTATCTCTTCATGTTACTGCAGAGATTCCCCAATGTTTACATGTCCTACTGCTTTTTATTATTAATAGTGGTTAGGTCCTTTAGAGCATGTAATTTTGTTTCTTAGAGTACCAAGGAGAACATGTAACACTATGGGCCTAAGATTAAATACTTCAATGAAAGTAGCCTTCTTTAGGAATTTTGAACAGTAGTTTGTGGTGAAAGGTGATGTTCAGTCACTTTATATAGCTTCCTGCTGTAAATGCAGGAGCCTGATTTAGGCATGTGCTGTGTTTGCCTTTACTGTGTCTTGTATGTTCTCAAGTTACAGTGATAGTCTCCTTTCCTGGAATTATTATTTTTTTTCTAAAATCTAGGCTGCTTTTTTTAAGGAAAGCAGTGGTATTCTTTATTATGTTGTTTCAAACCCACAGTGTTATTCTTTAGAGGCAAATCTTAAGAGCTTTCTTTGTTCTCTGGAGTCTTGATTCTACTTGTTTTGGGAGTGAAGCACCATCATGATAGCCCTAAATGCTGCCCTAGATTTCTAATTTCTTCTCTGTTGCTTCCAGCAGACATGTTTCTCTTAACAGCAGGATTTCTGCAGATGTTATTTCTGTGACTTATTTACAGATAAAATTCTCAACTTCAGCTGGAGGAATTTTTCTCCCAGTTAGTTCTAAGATTTTATGTACTTCTTCATAATCTTCACCACTTGGTATTGGAATATGGAAGTTGGTTTTTCATAGCATTCAGAAAGATGTCCTCGCAGATTTGGCAGCATCAAATACTCAAGAGTATCACTGAATTCATGATTTATTAAGATTTGCATCTTCATAGTTCAGTTGGCTAATGTGTCCTAGCTTTCTTTTATTTTTTACTAGAAGCTGAGCAGCATCCAAAAGTAAACCTGAATTGCCCTGAATAATTGGTCCATTTTTGCACTTGGCTTTTCAGTGCCTTGTTGAAGTTATGAGACTTTAGTTTCACAGGAACTGAATTCTGTTGCTTAAATACTATGACAGGAGCACTACTGCTGAGAACATGCTCTGTAGCTCGAAATGGTTGCCAGGGTTAATCCAAACATGAGTATTAATAGATTATTCTTTGTGTTTACTACATAATATATTTGCTTACATTTTGTTTCTTTTATCTTCTATGAAGTTGAGATACTGTCTTCAGAATAAAGGATTTGTTTCTTTCCCCCCTCAGTTTGAAAGGCACACCACAGCTTGCTGTGAAAGAGGTTTCATACAGTGAGCTGAAGTAAATAACACCTGCCCTTTTATTATTTTAGATAGGGAAGTTTCAAATTAAAAACTAGTATTCACCTTCCCAGCTTGACTATTAATAAGGGCATGAACTAGAATGGAGAAGATAAGGATGAGGAAGTCCTGAAGCCCTAAGAAGATTTGGAAAATAACAAAGTGAGAGGAGATGAAACAAAGGCAATAGGTCTCTTGAACTACTAGCAAATAGCTGTTGATAGAATGGAGTTACAATTGCTTGTTTACTAAAACAAAACATCAGGTTACTGTTTCAAGGAATGAAGCTTGAAACTGTGAATTACTGTATGGACTGGCAAATAATTAAGCCAGAAAATTAAATGCTACAAGAAATAATGTGTCCTCATTGTTCTCATAAAGATTGAATGTGTATCTGTTCTCTTGTTGCTCACTAGATGAAAAATGATATTTCACTGCTGGTATTGTGGTCTAGACTCCTGTGATTATTCTACATTCTCAGGATAAATTGTTCTTTTTATATGAAAAAAGCATAGAATAAGTGAAGGCAGGAAGTAGGGGGCAGGTATATGTGGAAACAAAATTAATTTAGTCAATTAAGTGTTATCAAATATCTCTTGCTTAACCCAGAAACTTTTCTTCCCTCCTGTCTGGTAAACTCCCATAATCAAATTGAATGTAGGGTATGCATCTAGGTAGGGGTATAACTTACTGAAGGAAAGGACTGTTCGCATATAGGAAAACTGGATCAAAATAAAATATAAGAAAACAGTGGGTATTTCAGAGCAATTCGTAATGTTTTTGTCTTTTTCTAGAGTTATTTTTTTATTTCTCCCAAATGCAAGATCATGGAATTCTTTAGGTGCATGCAGATAGGTCAGGTAAGGCACAAGTATGAACGAATATATTCTTATTCAGTCTAATTAAGGTACACGTTTGTTTTTTTTTAACTTTCACAGTATTAAAGCTAGGGATATCATTGCTTAGTCTGTCAAAGCAAAAAGAGATGTGAGCAGATGCAGTTATGTTTTGTCCTTTTATATGCTTTAGAATGTATAAACCTGTGTATGAATCGTGTTGTCTAACTATGGTTGGGAATGCAGAGGATACAGGAGGCTGCACTTTTCCTTAATTGATGTTTTGTTGTACGAGGTCTCCACGCTGACCTTGTGTGTCACTAGAAAGCACTGGGGCTCTCTGAACTCTTGCTCTTCAGCTTGCAGCCTGGGTTTGTGTCTTCTGTGGCAGGACCACTTGAGTTGTTGGCAGTTTGTGTAGTAGAGTCACCTCAGGTAAGGCTGACTCAGGTGAGTAGTTCCTGGGTGCACAGGTGGTGCTACATCTTCAGTTCACTAACTGTAGAGGCCCAGGAAGTTATGGAGCATCCTTACAAGAGGTTGTGAAAACTAGGAAGTCAGGGATGAGTGTCAGCAATAGGTTGGGCACTCGGGGCTGTAACTCATGTTTTGGTCTCCTAAACCAGCTGTATTTTAGTTTTGTGTAGTTATTTATGTAGGCAGTGGTATATAATATACTAAGGTGAAATATGTCAGCATCATACCACTGACTTTGTTCAGTAAAGCCAAGATCTGTACAGTAAAATAAGTAAGTTGGGAAGGGGCAGAAAGAACAGCTATTTTAGATTGTGGATGTTTGCCACCTTGAAGTTACAGCTTGAAAAGGGAATAAAAAGTCAAATGAAGCTGTTTAATAAGGTGAAAGGGCTGATTTCTCTAACATCTGGACTGCTGTGATCTGTTCTGAGGTAATACTGGAAAAAGGCTGCAGAGGATAAGTGCAGCTCAAGCCTAGAGAATACTTGAGTCATGCATGTTTTGAGACTAATGGAAATCAGGAGGAAATACTGTGTTACAGGCACAGATCACTTGAGGGGTGAAATTGCAAACATACTCTTTCAGCATTCAAATTTAAGAAGATGATCAGCTTGAAATGAGATCTTGTTGTTTAATTATGTGAGAATACTTAAATAGGTCACAACTTACTCGTTGCTAAGAGAAAAATCACCTTGCTATACAGTATAGAAAATCTTCAACGAGAATTTGTCTTGTAAACTCAGTCTAATATGCATTTAAATTCTTAATAGTGGCAAAGCTGAAGTGAACTGCAACTTAACAGGAGAACATGTTTCTCAAAAGGTGCAGAATGATGCTGCTCGAGGTTGTGTGTTTGACTTACCCTGGGTGGTAGACGATGGAGAAAAACGTGTTTCTGAAAGCATGTCTATAAAAATTGCTGAATATTTACTTTCATTAGGGAGAGTTTTCTCTGTGGTTATGGGGGGTAATTTATAATTTTCTGTTGTGAGCTAGTACGCTACTTTGAAGTGATATTTTTTTTATTTTTAAGAATGAGAATTCAGATTAGCAGTTATGAATTTGGATTTCATAATGTGTTGTCTAATTGCATTCATTTAATTTTTCTCCAATTTCTATATTAATTTTGTTTGATTAAAAAGGAACTAATTTGATTGTGTTGGTCTTTCATTGAAGTATGACTTAGAAGTTAAAACTTACGTATTTTAAAATATATTGCTGATCAGTATTAGTTATTACTAAAAACGTCAATTGATAATTTTTTCAACACTAAATATCACTGGAAAAAGTAACCCATCACTTTGTTGAGAGAACAGAAAATGCAACTCAGCTTTTGTAATGAAGTTTCTTAACACTAATCCTCAGCCAAAGACTTGTGCAGTGTCCAGGGGGAATCACTTGCAATTATATAAGAGCACCCAGAAGAGCATCACTAGGAGTTCCTATGTCTTCTTTATCCCTGTTCATACCATTTTAAGGTGGTGATTTTTATTTATTTATTTTTACTTGCTGTTCAGGCTCAGACAAGTATTTAATCGTAATTAATAGTATGTAAATCTTATTTTGAGTGCAGTTGTGAAATAGTAAACATGGAACTATAAAACAAAACTTGAGGGTTCCTTTTAAGAAGGCTTACAGTCTTAAATATAATTAGACAACCAGACTTTGAAGTAAATGTTGAACAGAAAAGTTTTTAAAATGACTCTGTCGCTTTCATATGAAATCATTCTGCAATCATTTCTGGATGTTCATTGAGGCTAGGCTAGGCACAACCAGATGGTAATTGATGATTGCTGTTCAAAGACATGGTTAATGAGTACAAAGGAGTATGGTTTTACAGCTTACGTTTTTAAAGAACATTAAGGCTAGCTCCCTTAAATATGTTAACATGTTGTTGTTCTACTGTTCTACACCAGAATTTAAAAATGCTCTCAAGGATTCTCTGCTTTTCATATTTCACTTTCAGAAGCATTTCATGTAACATATCTAACTTGTCAAAAGTTTTCTTTGCATTAAAGAAGGTAGATTTTAGTTTCTTAATCCTACTGGGGATGAGAAATGGAAAAATTGTATTTTTACCCAGCTAGTTTAATTCTGAATAGTGCTTCATTACTGGAAGGCAAACAACTATATTGTAAAGAAAATATCCTTCATGGATAGCTTAGTGAAATGGCACCCTTGTACAGCTTGGAGAACCTGAATGGCCAGATTATCCACACTGACTTTGTCCTGTGTGTGAATTAATGTTTCAAATTATTAATTAGATTGATAAATATTGTATCTGATGACAGAAAAATGAATTTTGACTTCATCATGTTTTCAAGAAGGGAAAAAAGGCTTCTTATACATTCAGTCAACTGTCCTCAAAGTTGTCAGAGGTTCTGATGTTACACTGGCAATTTGTAATGTTAGAATTAGCTTTGTGTAATAGCTTGGGTTTTTTTTTATTATAATTATTTTTAAAGCTATCCATTGTATGTATTTAGGTTTATTTTCCAGCCTATGTTTGCTGTTAATGCTAGTTTATTTGGATTTATTATAACCACTCTTCTGGTTATACGTTAACTATATGTATGTATATATATAAACTGGAAATGCCCAAATCGGCTTTCCTGTGAGCAAACTTAAGCCATAAAGCAATATTGTCTGATTTCTCAAGTCAGTGTTGTTAAATACATTTGTCTGCTCATAGTCAGCCTTATAACTGATCTGTTTTCTGTTCTTGATTATCTGACTCCTGGTTGCTATAAACTATGCTGTTTAAGGTTGTGTGAATGAAAGTGTGAATAGCTCTTACAAATAATGAGTATGTTACGCATCAGCTTTGGTTCCCAGTGGCTCCTAGCACGCAGCTTCTATGCAGGAGATACTGCTACCCATCACTATTGATTCAAGTCAGTCAATATAAAGGTTATATCTCAGGAACACTGTTGGGATCACATAACCATGTGTTTAAAAGATCAAAAATATAAAGCCAACTTGACTGCTGTGGTGGTTTGAGATACATGAGTGATGAAACTGGTTAGATGGACTGGTCTGAAAACTTACAAGTGGTAGATGTAGCCTTTGCTTAGGAAATTCTGTCTGGGTAGTACTTTAAAGTACTTGTTTGAAGTATTTTGGGGAAAAAAATAAGATAACTGTGTGGTGACTTTTCTGTTGTTCCTTTTTTTTCTTCTTCCTCCATCTGGTGTCATTACTTAAAGACATTTTTTTCATGTAATCTTAGATGGCAGACCAGAATAAACCCTTATATAAACTGGGAGGTAGTCCCTTGAGGATTAATCTGAACCTTGGATTGGGCTTTTGACCACTTTGTCTTTAGTGTAGTGCAGGTTTGAGAAAAATAAATACTGTTAGGTATTATGCCAAAATATTTAATCTGGAAACCATTAGGGAAGCAATAGGAGTGCAGATGGAGTCAGCTTAATGCGACTTTTGATGCTGGGAAGTGACATAGCATTTTCCTTGAAAAAGACAATGTAATCCTTTGTCTCCAAATAACTTTCTTAATATTGTTGCATTGTCAAACAGCTGTTTATTTAAAATTGAGGCAGAAGTAAGTTGTTGGGTTCTGATCCATAGAGTAATGCTCATCTGGAGAATCAAATCTCTCAATCCTTTACTGGATGGCAGTAGGAGTCTTCAGCTGGATTAGATGAGATTCCCCAAAATGTTTGCTGTTATTTATGTGTGATCTATTTCTGTTGATTACATTAACCTTATGTTCAAAATACTTTCCAGCTGTTTTCCTCCAATAGAGGAGAATGCTGCATAACTGGGAACAGTTTAGGCTGCCTTGGGATGTCTCTGGGAGTGCTGGATTCTCAACCTGGAGTGCTAGTAATGCATTTAAGCATGCAAGTAACTCTTCTCAGTCAGTCTGTGTGCAGCATGAGCTGCCTGGGCAAGCTTCAGGAGCCACTACAGTTCCCACTAGGAGAAGTCCTATAGCCATTAGCCTGGGTCCTGGCTGTAAAGACATCTGTCACCACAGTGCACAGGTTGGGCCATGGGCTGATTTGGGAGACGTGACCCACTGCAATGCTGAGTTAGTGCACTGGATCTGAGCACCAATGCAGGCCCGATACCTGGGGCTTTAGTATAGAAGTGAATTCATTAAAAACAAACAAAAAAACCCACAAAAAACAAAAATCAAGAATGAAAAAAAATACTCTTCTGGAAATTATTTCTTTAAAATCGTAACATTTTGTCTGAAGCATGTGAAATTGGAAGTCCTTTTTCTGGTGGCAGAAATGTTATAAAAATGGTTTTACTCCATCAGGACAGCACAACAGTAAATTTAAGCAACAGAAAGTGCGTCAAACCTTTGAGCTTTCAGTTGATGTCTCTGGGAGAGAACTGCCATAAACCTATCCTTCTGCCTTAGGCATCTGCTTTTAGCTGCTGTCAGAGATGAGACCTGGGGCGAGATGGACCTTTGTGGTTATGCAAAGTGAATGCCAGGCTTAGGAGGACACATGGCACTTGTACTTGCAAATTATAGACTCAAAACTAACCAGCTAATGTTTTGGAAAGCTAGTGAACTCTGGGATATTTTTCTGAGAAAAGTTTGATAATAATAGAACTTATCTGTACACATAGCACAGAGTGTGTATGTGTGCTGATGTGTATGTATGCTCAGTGAATTCCTGTTGTGTTGGGCAGGCTGGCTCACTACCCAACTTTGTTACTACATTTTGCTTCTTAATGAGAATAGACACTCTCTGAAGACCAATCCAGTGAACTATTTGTCTTTAATTAAAAGCATTAAGGATCTTGTATCTCTCATGAAATTTGATCTGGTGCTGAGCAGAGAGGAGGTTTAAGATAGGTGACTTCCAGAAGGGATATGTTGTCACTTTGGGGGTGATATCGCTCACTTCATTTTGTATTAAGTCTAGAGCCTTCTATGGTAAATGTTTCAGAGATACGGGGTGCTGCAAAATGAATCACTGGTCAGAATTAGAGGTGTGTTAGCTTTAAGTTTAGTATTAAATGTTCCAACTTGAAGTTACAATTAGCTTTATTGATGGCAAAACTTTGTGTTACTGTTTCATCCCGCACAGATGTCGGTAACTCACCAGAATGCAAAATCAGGCTGTTTTGATTTCATAGGAAAAGTGATGGTTCTCTATACATTAAAAGATTAAAACTTCAGCTTATGTTGTTGTACTGGTATAGGTATCTCTAATGTTACAGAAGGGCTACTCATAAATCAAAGTAAAAGCTAAAAGCAGTTCTAGTGTTTGAGTGCCACTCCTGCTTTGGATGTTGTGTTTGTGAGTAAAGACATTGATTTGATGTCACAAGTATTTTTAACAGGATTACAAAATACAAATAGCATTATGTAAGGCAGATTACCTATGGCTTTAATACAGAGTTGTTTTTAGGCCAGGCCACATTTTGCTCAGTTATGTACATATACATTTATAACCAAGCACATTGGAATTAGGTTTAGCAGAACACCGTTTTCCAAATGTGCAGTATTTTCAGGTTATATTACTTCATCTTTTAGTTTAAAATTATGATCTTAAAATCTGAGTAGTAATTTATTTTCTTCAATTGCTTTCAATATGGACAGCTTCTTTGATGAAGATCATTAAAAACAACTTGATTTGCATAGGTAAGGTTGCTTTTCTTCCTTGAATCATCTCCTTTTTTCCTACAGAGAGCCATGTCAGGGATTTGATTTAGTGGTAGGGATTTGATTTAGTAGTTGGGTAGGGATAGTGATAGGAGGATGGTTGGACTAGATGATCTTGTAGGTTCTTTCCAACCTTATGAACCTATGTTATTCCAAAACCAACACTGAGACCTTACATATTTCCTGTACATCAGAAAATATGTGGACAAAATGTCATTGCACATCAGATTAGTGAAATGCTGATTTTGTACTGAACTACAAGGAAAACCTTACTTATTCGAAATAATTTATATAAGGCTTCATACATGCAGTACTGCAAGTTCTTGACCTTTTAGTGAATGAAATTTCAGGAAGCTTACATAGCTGGCACAGAATAGCTTCATGTGACTCTACATTGTTGTCATTGCTTTATTCTCTGAATGCCTGAAATGTGCCACTCCCTATTGGATGGGCAGGAGAGAGAAAGTCTTTTACAAAGGTAATGTTTCCTCTTGGAAAGCTGAAATCTTTGAAGTTCTCAGGAACAGCCTCTGTTCTCTGCTAACAGATGTAGCTAAAACAAATGAAAAAATAACCCCTCCTCAGCAACAACAACAAAAAGCTTTCAATTTTTCCATTTCCCTGTGACTTATTCTCAGTTTCATTCAAATGTATTGACATCTAGTTTGAGTGCTGAGGCTTCTTCCAAAACTTTTCTTACCCAGGTATTTCCTCAGTAAGGAAAGATTTGGTGGTATTTTCTGAATGACAAGATGCATTTAGTGTACATGGAAGGAAAAGAGGGAAAGGATTTAAACAGTAGTGAAAAGTTAGTATTGCATATACGCAAACAAAAAGTAGTTACAGCTGAATTTCTGAATTCCCTCATGTTAGAGGTTTTCTTGTATTGTAACTTGTTAATAATCTCTTATTATGATGTACTTTTTCTATTGGCTTAGTTTTCATTTCTGCAGAGGTTTGTTCTAGGAGTACTGAAATATGGCTGTCGCATGCTCCAGGTCATAGGAAGTTTAAATGTTATGGAGATAACCAGTCTACCTAATTAGAAGATAAATTGTAGCGTTCTCAGCCTACCTTTTATGGGTGGCATTTGGATGGATCCCGATGTGTTCCAGAGGGGATGATCCTCATTTCTGAGAAATGTGAGAAGCAGGGTGCTGATTTTCAGTTTTTTTTAATGGTGGTGATAATTTCTGGTAAAAAAAAAAATTGTGGCACCTCAAGGAAAGTTCCTTTTGAGTGGTTACGTTCAAGTTATACCTCAAAGAGATAAAAATACAATGGAGTTTGAAGGTCGATGTTCTTTAAATACCAAGGAAGCAGCTGAGAAAGCCCATGGCTTCCTGCTAAGCTCAGCTCTCTCTCTACCCCTCAGTTTTAAGTAGACAGGAATTAGTCCTGGAGACATTGTGCACTGCGTTATTAAATGACAATCTGATCAAGGACACAGCTGTGATTTGCATGACTTTCACATCTCTCTCTTCGAATGTACGAGAGTAGTGGGAGTGACATTCTCT
Source organism: Cyrtonyx montezumae (assembly GCF_038088225.1). Classification (NCBI taxonomy): domain Eukaryota; kingdom Metazoa; phylum Chordata; class Aves; order Galliformes; family Odontophoridae; genus Cyrtonyx; species Cyrtonyx montezumae. Next base: position 133,238,207 of record NW_027072034.1, on the reverse strand, counting down.
TGTTGTCCTTGTGGTCTCTTGTGGTCCTCAACTGCTGAAAAGGAGAAGAGGGATAGTGTTTGGAAGGGGAGAATGAAATCTCTATGAAGTCATTTGTCAGCTTGCTCCAGGCAGTAGCAATGCAGTCATTTCCTTTAGTTTAAAATGAAGTGTGCGTATTTCCATTGAAACAGGATTATTCACATTGGTGGCTGAGTGTATTTCAGTAAATCTGTCCTCAGATGAGATTTTCTTTTAATTCTTATCTCTTCTGTGCTCACACACTAGCTACAGACATTTTCTGTGTTATCTTCTGATGGTATTTGAGCAAACAAAATTATTTTAGTAGGCTATTTGATAAGTGTTATTAAAGAAAGTGCATGAAATTGTATTTTGAAGTGTCAGCTTTGGTATGTCTCAAAAATACACACAATATAGACTAACCATGCTCTGTCTCTGTTCTTGCTTGTTGTACTATGCCTATGGACAGTGAGTTCTTGATGAGACTGGGCTGTTCATTTCTTCTTAACCTGAATGATTGAGACATAAGATATCTAAGCAAGTTTTATAAAATATTATAAAATAAGCAGAAGGTGGGAGAAAATAGTAATGGCACTATGATATGGACACTAATGTCTCTGCTTTGGTGGTTTAGCATCAGTGCACTTGTTAAACTTGATCAATAAAGCTGCTTCCTGTGGTAAATAATCCATGGAAAATGGCAAAATGGGAGAAACGCATGCAGTGTATTATTACCCTCTTCCTGCTACATCCTCAGCTGTTCTGAATGAGAAGGGTAGGAAGAAAGAGACTACTTCTGTGAAATGGTTTGTTCAGACCACTGCCAAATGTTTTCCGTGCTGAGCCTGCTGAATTAGTAAAAGGTGAAATGATAGGTGCTCAATGCTTGTGGACGTTGGAATGATTATTCCATTTCACATGCAGAACTTAAGTAACTACCCAGGCCTTGAATAGTAGGCAATATTTAAAATCTACATTCATTTTTTTATATATACATATACAAATACATGGGTGTTTTTTTTTTGTTGGCTTATTTTTGTTCTTTTGGAAGACGTATATTGGAGAAATCCTGTACTTAGTAAGGTGAGAAGTAAAACTTCCAGCTTTTGAAAGCTGTTTGTTTGTTTCCTACCAAAGTTCTGTTTTGCAGTGACTTGTGTCTAGAACATTAAATTTTTCTGTAATATGTTCCTTGTGTTCTTTATTTTTGGAGCGAAGTCTATGAATATTGCCATTGAATGTGCATCCTTCCAGAAACAGCATTTTTAGTGCAGTTGAAGTAAAACCTAAGTCCAACATCAGTCTTCTAAATCAGAAAATGTACATTGTCATGTCTGATATTGCTCTAGACCTTACTAGAAGGATAGCTAAAACTACCATTTTGTTGATTCTGAATCAATCCATTCTGTTATTTGATGCAAGAGTCTCATGGGATTATAACCTCTTTCTTAATGAACCAATTATGCATACTTTTTTTTTCTGTGACATTTGGAGTATGAAGTCTTTGGTTACAAGATTTCCTAGTCTTTATAGCAAAGGATTACAATAGATAACATATACAGATATGCTTAATCTGAACATATGGCTTGACATTTCTTGGTTTTGAATGCTTTCATCCACTGTCAAATTTGGTATTTATTAATGAAATTAGTTTTAGCGTTGATTTCCACCCCATTCCTCATTGTTCTCCCTCTCCTCCCCCATCCCCCCCCCATTTAGAAATAACTTTTGTTGTATGTTTTTTTAAAGTCTTACTGATTTTGCTTACTGCCTAATCCTTATGAATGAATGGGACTCTCTTGATCTTAGAAGATCTATTGGCATAACACAGGACTTCTCATAGGGGATACATTCTCCAAAACTAAGTATATCTCCCTTTTTGTGCCTACAAATGCAAATCACCGTGATGAATCCAAGGGTCGGAGATGATGCGTAGCCATTGGCTCTCACTGCTGGTTCTTGATCTTTCCAGTACGTACCCTGAAATGTCTCCTGGAGAATATATATGAAACATCACCAAGATGGAACAGCAGAACAGAAGTGATGAGTGCATTTCCTAAGGGATACTGCTGCTTAAAGAAGCGGTCCTGTCCTCTGCGTCTATGGACTCACAAAGCTACATATGTTGGCTTCTGTCCCATTACTTTGTATGACTCCTCATAACCCTGTGTGCTGTCTCTTGGTCTCTCTGAGTGATCTGCAGAGTGCCTGTGCCACAGGCATGCCTAGTATGAAGCACAGATGCAAGGAGGAGGTTTGATTTCCTCAAGTCAGAAATTCTTTCCCTTTCTTCAGGCTGATACAGAGAGGGGGTAAACATAATAGATATATAACTGTGGAGTGACACCTGTTGCTTTCCAGCATGTCCTTACCCCATCAGCTCATTTGAATGCAAGGAGGTTGAATGCCTCCTTTTCAGGAAGAACCAGTGGTCTGGCAGCTCCAGAAAGGTTGGCTACTGGAGCTGAATTAAATCCATCCAAGGAGATGAAATCTTTGTTTGAGGAGGCTGATACGGTTTCCTGACCAAATGGTCATGGGTTTGCTTTATGCTGTGGCTGTGTCAATACTCTGGACTTGTTTCCTAAGGCAGTGTTAAACCAGTGTGACCCAAACTCCTGCTTACTCAGCCCGTTGTAAGAACTCAGACAGTTAGCCATAGATAATATCACCTAATTCCACCGTGAAGTGATAGGGACTGGCTAGTGAAAAACTTCCTGACAAGGGTTGTTTTGCTTTGAATAATGCGAACGCTGCATACTCCCAGTGAGCCCGTAGCTATCCCCCGTGGCCATGGCTCTTTGTTGTTGCTCCTGACAGCCTGCATGTCTTTTCAGCAGTGCGATTAGCAGAGCCCTGCTGCAGTCGGGCTGAAATGCGAGGTGCACGTCTAGCTGATGTCGTTTGCTCTTGCTTATGGGAAGTTTCTACAAAAGAAGGTTTAGCTCTTTTCACTTTTCAGGCATGTGAATGGGCAGCAGTAAGGTACTGTAAATCCATTTGCGTGTTGCTGCTTATTCTGGGCCCTCTATCAGAAATATGAGGAACAATCTGTACCTCAGTATAATAGAAGTGCTAAATGTATTGCAAGGGAAAGAATGTTTAGCAAAAAAAAAAACCAAAAACAAAACCCAACAGCTTTTATTTGGAGGCAAGCAGTACCTCTAGTTTGATTTCTTCCATAATTCTCTTCAAAGTAGAGGTTGGATTTCACTAGTTCTTTGTGGCTTTTATGGGTGTTACTGAGAAAGTAACTGTATGTTAAACTCAGTTTTTCAGACCCCCATTTGTCTACGCAAGAAGTCATCTATTAAGTTTATACTGCATTACTTCTGATTATATTTATGAGGAATAATAGATTTCAAAAAAACTTATTTCTAAACAATGTATTTCTGTTCACTATTAACCTAGCTTACTGAATTATTTTTAAATTATTTTAAAATTATATGAATATGCATTTTAAAAGGAATAGTAAGGTGGTTTATGCTCAAATTTAGAAACTGTTAATACATTCCATTTTGGTAAATAAATTAACTGATGGGCAAGTGAAGCTATGCTCATAAATATGTGAAATAAAGCCTAACAAATACCTAACAAATATATAAATATATATACCTAACAAATAATACCTAACAAAAATATAAACCATGATTATTTTAGCCTTCTTTCTCTCAACTCTCAATTTTAGGCAATTCTGCTTGCTGATTAATGTGTGTGGAAGGGAAGATGAGAAAGAAGGCAAGGTTGGATAAAGGCTGTTGCCTCATCTGGCTCACAGCTGGTGCCATCCCTTTAGGAAAGCTCTGATTGCAATAAGCACGTGCTTTAATTGCTGTGCAAGATGAAAAGGCTGGGGCAATCCATTAGCATTTCTCACATGACAAAACAAAAAACCAAAAAAACTGCTTTGTGGGTTTCTGACTATTGCTTTAGCTTTCAGATTTCTATTTAAAAATAAGTGTCTACAGCTTCTAAACTGCATGAATTTTACACTGCAGTGATACAGAAAATTGTGTTATAGCTCTGGAATATTTAGTAAGAAGATTCTGTTCTGATTCTTAATAATTCCTGTCACATTATTTTAGCTTACATATTTGAAAGTCTTTCCCACTTTGTTTTAAAAGAACGATTTTAAGATGTTAATTTTCATGGATAACTTTCAACTTTTTTTTCCTGCCAGTAAATGCCTGTCAGTACGCTTCAGTACTTAGACTTATTTTACACATAGTTAAAGTATTAACTGGAAATATCTGCTCTTTAGAAGTTGTGAAATCTGCTATGTCAGATATACAGGAGATTTCCTCATCTAGCATGTAGTTACATTGAAAACACCTTTTCTTTTCTATGCCTATTATCCTACTAATTTTGTACCAATGTCCCCTAAGGACTCTGTAGTCCTGTAGGCGAGTCATCTTCTAGTTTTGATCATCTTTGGTTATTCTCTTCTGATGTGACTGAAATTTGTGGATGTGGTTTTTGAGGAATGGCAAATACTACACAAAGAACGTAGATGTATCATGGATTTATAGTGTTTAAGGATGTTTCTCTTTTTTTCTCTAATTCTTGATTTTTTTTTTTTCACTTAGTGATGAGGGCTGTGCTGATCTTTCTTAGAAACAGTACTTACAAACCTAGTATATAATTCATGAATTTTTAGAAATTAATTCTGAATCTTTGTCTGAATTACTTCTGCCATTTTATTGTCCGTGCTTCATGCTGCAATTCCTCCCACTATTACTTATGGTCAGTCCTTGTCTTTACAGTCACAATGCTTTAGGAATGTGAGCTGCCTCAGTTTGGTTTTTCTTCAGATCAGTTTTGAATAGATTGAGAAGCATAAACCTGAACACAAATCCCTACAGGTTTCTGGACAGGCTCCCTTTGTTGTATGACAATAATATATACTTTAAAATTCTAAAGTTATCCCTCATATTAGGAGTAGAATCGGTAATGAAAGGTCCAACCTTGTACTTGTTCCTCTTCCTTATTTAATGTGTAGTTTTGCTATTGAACACTAGTTACTAAGCACATAAACACTACTGGATGTTTGCTGTGTTCTGGTTACTACTGTTTCAGTTTTTGTTGTTATTGTTTTGGTGTCTTAAAACACAGAGCAGAGTAGTTACACACTATAGAAGCTCTAAGCTACTGAACCTTGGAACAGGGAGTGGAGAACGTAATATACAGGAAGTTACATGGATTAAATCTTTATGTAGCAGCATATAAATCTGTATGTTTGGGGTTTTTTTTCTTTTTTTTCCCAATAACTAATATTGAATAATAGGATTTTTTTTTAATTGTAAAGTATTTGGAAGTCTGACAGCTGATGACACCCATGTTCTCTGATGGTACAGCATCGTTAATGCTTAATTCATAATTTAAAATTACCCTTTTACAACATGGAAGGACACGTCCAGGCTAGCATTTACAGTGATTAATATCAATTATTTTAAATACTGGTTGCATATATTCACATTTCAAAAGCATGCGACTTCTCTATTTCAGAGAAAATGTGCCTGTCATTAAATAACCTTTTTGTACAGATGCTTGTTGCTCTTCAGTGGTTAGATGTATGTTTATAGTTGAAGAGAAAAATAATTCTTGTTCTTTTATTGAATGTTACATGCCTTTGCATTATAAGAGCAGAAAAACTAAAATGTCTCAAACTTGTGAAATATATCAGGGCCCAGGTGTCTGTGTGGAGTGATGGCATATCATCTTGGGTGTGGGAGCAGCTTCCAGAAAACCTGGGTGTGGAGATGGGGGCAAGCAGTGGCATGGCTATGAGGATTGCTTCCCAAAAGTGAAAGGGAGGATGGTTTCATTCAGTGTTTCCAGTCAGCATGCTTGACTTTTAAATATGTTTCCAACCTTTTATCAAAATGGCTGTAACTTCAGGGCAGTGTGACTACATTGTCCTTCTATGCACTCATGCTGAGAAAGCAGGCTGATTCAGACTTCTGTTGAAATAGTTGCATGTGTAGAGGCTCTTCTGTTTTTGCAATGTGTCAATGATTGGACTGGCAGCAATTCTGCTGTAGTGTAATCTTTTGTACTTTTTTTTCTCTTATGATTCAAGTTTCCAGTAAGTTGCAAATAGACATCTTTGTTCTTTATTCCCCCCTCCTTCCCTTAGTCTCTGTAAGTATAACAGGACAGGACAGTAAGAAAGAACAGACAGTTGGAGGCATAGAAAATGAAACCTCAGAGCTCTCAAGGGATAAGTAGCTGGTAGTGACCAGGTAACAACAGATATCCTTAAAAGAGTTGCAGGGGAGAAGTAGAGAGTGAGAAGTGTTTTCAGCTGTGTTGAGAGAGGAAACTGCAGATTAGAAAGTCATGGAGGGGGAGGAAAGGAAACTGGATTGTCATAAGGAAAAAATTTGAAATAAGAACAAGAAAATCACCTTTGTAGTGCAACTTCTCAATGTATTTATACACTAACATAGACATTTGTATAAGTGGTCATGAGATTTAGAACAAAATATGTTGTGATTATTTCTGTATATATTTCTGTTCCAGTTGACTTTTGAATGTGCAGATTCATTCCCTACAGGAAGTTCAGATCAAATGGCAGTTTCAGTTCCTTCATTTGTTATTATAGTGACATAGATCTGGACAGACAGAAAGCAGTAGCCTAATCGAAGTGGAATATGTGGAGGTTTTTTCAGTTCTGCTGTATCTGGAGTTAAGATGAGAAAGGCAAAGGGTAGTGTATGTTTAAAAGATTGTCAGTAGAATTGGAAACAGTTGATTTAGATATCTGAACTGCATGAGAATATGCTGAGACATTGCCCAAAGCTTGAATTAAGATGGCTTTGTCATCATCCTCTGGAAAAAGGTTATGGAAGTGTGTTTACATGGTTTATGCAGATTAGAAGGGAGAATTCTTACTGCTGAGAAATTGTGTTGGAGATGTAGTATAAAGCTAAGAGACTGGATGTTGCATTTGGAAAGCTGAAGTTGCAGGGTATATTCAGAGCACCCATGGACAACTAGAAACCAAGGCGTTGGTTACTGACCAGACATCTTGCTCACCCCACCGCTAACACCATCAGCTGAGTTTACTTGTGTAAACTTGTGTGTTGGTTCAGCTCTCCAGTCAGGTAACGGGAGGACTTTAAAAAGCAACCAGCAGGCAAAAACACCTTAAGCCTCTGACTGGAACAGTGTTCTCTAGAAGCATTAGCCACTCATAAAATATTAATTATCCCTGCTAGGTCAAAAGCTTCTTTTTGCTTAAAATCTGGTTTGGTCGTTGTCCTCATGGGTATCTGTAATGTGGCAGAGATGGAGTCAATTTGTTCATTCATAGTTTATATGAAAGCCTTGGTTCTAGTTTTAATAAAGTTAATTAAGATAAAGATTGCCTTTGTAAATGAGGAGGTGAAAGCTATATTTATTTTTTTCTGTAAATGACCAATGTGAATTGTTTTTCTACTGCTGCTTGTGAACTCAACCCTTCTATTTATATTAGGCCCATTTAGTGAGCTCTTTGTTTTTGAAGCTGGCTCTAGCAGTGTCCTTTCCTTGCATTAGTTATTGGTGAAACAGCTTTTTACATTTAGTAAATCATTTCATTGTAAAAGAGACAAGTCTGTAGAAAACATGCTTTTTATTTCTGTGGCTGCTACTTTTTACTCTAGGTAATATCAACAGAACGCTTCTATGAAACTGCCTTGCAGCTGACCTGTAAGGAAAAATGAGTTTCAGTGGATGAGTTGCTGTTTATTAGATGTTTTTCTATGAACATAATTAGAAATTGTCTGGTACTTCTTGATTCCTTTGGCTTTTTTTTTCACTCTCTGTTGCACTTCTACCCTCAGGTTCACATTTATGTACTTTGAAAGGAAATGTAAAGATTCCACAGCGTCTCTAGGGTGATAGCCTAATGTGTAAGAAGTTGGGTTTTTTTTCTCCTTCTCTTCTTATCAAAGAGATAGGCAATTTAAAGCACAAAAGAAAATCCTCCTGTACTCTTTTTCTGGGTTGGATTCATTAAATGTGTAACAGGCTGTCGTAGCACCGACTCTGTGATCATAGACGTGATGATAGAGAATAGACTTGGCAGATCAAGGCAGTGTGATGAGCTGCTGGAGATGAATCTGTCCCACGTCTTTTCCCACTTTCCCTGAGGCAGTTCTTCTCAGCACAGTAACCTATTTCTGTCTTACTGGGCTATTTTGCAAATCTCATTAAAATATGATTAAAATGAAATGCAACAAAACTTATAAGACAAACTTGATTAGAAGATTAACTATTACATTCATGTTACCCCTAGGTACTACTTGATAATTACAATTTAAACTTTATAAATATTTGAAATCAATTCTGTTCTAACTAAAACTTCATTTCTTGAAAGCATTTATTTTAATCTCATGTTTTGCAGGATTTAAATATCTTAATTTTTTTGGTAGTTGAGCTGTTTGTTAGAGACAGAATTTTTACCTTTTTTTTTAAAACTCATGTGTAATGTTCATTTTCTGAACCCAGCTACGAGCTCAAATGTATATAAAAATAATGTTTAATTTTAGTTTAACTCAAGGTCAATCTTATACTCTAGCAGTGATGATAAACTTCTATGTTGATTGGCTAAATGTATTCGTGCAAGTGCATAAGAGAGAGCTGGCTTTTGAATCCTGTCTAGGAGAAACTTACAAGTTTGTCCTTCCTGAATGTGTAGGAGTTCAGCTGGAAGGAAATTACATTTTCATTTGGTTCTGCTCCAAAACGGGCTTGTGGAATCTCTTCTTGACCACTTTCCTACACTCAATGGTTTGTCCCCTGTGTCATGTCACATATTTAAGCCAGGATGTATTTTAGCAGAGTCCTCCTGGTTTGCTGATTGTGAGCAGTTGTTGGGCTTGCTGTTGAAGAAAGAAACTTGTGAGAAGAGGCCTCCTCACAATGCTTCTCTTGTTCTTTAAACATGCAGGAGTAGATTCCCTTCGTTTTACATTTGGCTTAGATGGGACTTGGTCTGGTGAGGCACCAGAGCTTTGTGAATTTGAGGTGGTCAGTGAGTCACTCAGATTCCAGTTGGAGAGTATTACCCACTGCTCATGCTTAGATCTGGTAGTTATTTCCGTGAGGCTGTCAAGTAAAAATAGAAGTCCCTCTCCATTCCTTTTCTGGTGAGTTACCTGTCTTTGTTGATTTCCTTTGACTAGATTGCTAGTTTTTAGTTATAAGTTTTTCAGACCATATGTTCTTAGGGTATTCCCTAATTGGTATATAACTGTTGTTAGGTAGGTACCTATACCCAGAATTCAGTCCTAATTCTATTTGTAATTTAAGAGTCAGTGTGCTGGATCAGAGTGGAGGTCACAGGGAACCTAAGTATAAGCAGGCAAGAATGGCAGTTCTACAGTGGTATTTTCATCTTGGTCTGCTGTAGGATTTTTTGTTAGTTGGTTTGTTTTTATCTTATAGCCCTCAATACCATCCTTCACTTAATCTGTACAATGATTTTATGAACCTCTCCATACTTCTGTTGTTTACAACATTGTGTGCTGTCTAAATTGCATTTTTATACTCACTATACTATATAATAAAGCTTACAGTCAATTCTTTCCCAGTCACTTTATACCATCTGTTTTCTTTATGCCTTCTAGTCCCCACCACTCAAGCCATCTTTTTCTTGGCCTGAAGGTAGCAAACTGCTGTTTTCTCTCCAGAAATCATTTACCAGTCTTATACAATCCTCACTGGTTGCTTCTCAGCCAGCTCTAGCAGTTATCTTGTTCTGAGCTGGACAGAGGACAATTGTGCATGTTATTCAGGAGACAGGTGTCCTACGGAATATAGCGTCAGGTAGAACACGTTTTTCTCATCTTATTACCAGTTCCCAACTTCTGGCTTGCTTTTTGGTTCCTTGAGAATTGAGCTGACGTTTCTGAAAGACTGTTACATTGCCAAGATCTTATTTTTGGTAACAGTCTGCCTGGAACTTGTTAGCAAATCTGTTCATAGGCTGTGTCCCATTGTGCGTTCCTCTGGTTTTGCTTCACTGAATATCATCTGGTGCCCTATCACCCAGATGGTCAGTATCTCAACTATCCTGCTGTTCTCCACAGTTGGTCCTCATCTTTGCTGCTCTAAGCAGTATGCACAGCTCTTGGTCTCACTGGTTGCTCTCATTTTTCCCCTTGCTTCAAGTGGTGACAAAGTGCCCTCATCTCTGGGAGTTCTGGCGCAGATGTAGAGACCTTGTCTGGTGTGAAATGTAACTGGTTGGTTTGGGGGGCTTTCCCCACAACTTTTCAGTCAGTTATTTAACCTCCCATGGAGTCTTCTATTTCTTGATTGCTTGGTAGATTTTTATTCATCTATTTAATTTTAAAAACTTTGATAATGTTTTTGAAAACTTTTGGAGATTTAATAATGTCTTTGTAGGCTAAAGCTTTTTTTTTTTTTTTTTACTGCATGCTTGCTGATTCCTCTTAGTTATTTATGTATTTTTGTATTTGTTTTTCTTTTTACTGTAATGAAAATTAAGTTCATGCCTGAGTGTAGTTGGAGGCTTTTTTCTTGTGCTGAGAATGGCTGCCTGAATGCACAGAAGCTTTTACATGGGAATTTAGCAAAGTTTTTTTTGATCTCACAGAAGGGAAAGAAGATGCTTAAAATGCCAAAAATTAGGTTAAAACAAACAATTCCTTCAGATGTCTGTTACTTTCTCTGTCCACATGTACATATTCTCAAGCATCAAGATTTGTGTATATGTGTCCATATGCTCTCATGTAAAGACTCTTCCATTTGTACTTAGTGCATTACCAGTGTTAGCATTTGTTTCATAGGAAGGTGCTGTGAAAGAAATTCTTCCAGTTTGTCCAAGTATTTTATTGGAAGAACAGGCTCTGTCATTCAGTGTGCAGTCATCACCTGTTCAGGTATGGTAAAATCTTAACACCCCTAAATGATCAGAATTTACTACTGCCTGGTAACATTTCACACATTGGCATTTCTTGTTTATTTGTATGGTCATTGCAAGCTGTTCTTAGAGAGTACAAGTGTTGTGTTGGTGTTTTTTTCCTGGATTTATGTGCCCAGCTCGCTGCCCATGAGCTGGCATAGGGAAGCAGAGCTGTTGTGATCCTTCCAGGTATCTGTCAGGTTGGTTTGCATATAATGCATCTCAGTATGAAAATGTATATTGCAGTAAATTGATCTGGGGCATACCTATACCACACTACTTCTCAGGCTGGAAACATCAGCAGAGATCTGTGGAGAAGCTGGCTCATCTATGCTGATACAATAGAAATCAGTGCCTAGTTCTGTGCTAATGGAGATTTCTTGCACCTCAGCTGCTTCAGGTGTAGCTGTGCTGTGCTTTGTGAGATAATGCTGTTATCTGAGGCAGCCTGGTGCTGAGCACTCTCTTAATATAAAACTCATAAAGAACAGGGGTGGGGGGAAAAAATTAAAAAAAGAATTTGTGATGGTGTTAATACACATATAGTTATTGAGGTCTCCACCAATGTTTGGGATGGCAAATCATTTCCTACCATCCTTTTTAGACGGAGAAAGGCAGATGAAAAATGTGATAGAAAACTTTGGAAAATGCACTTGTAGCTGAAGCCTGAACCTCAGAACACTTAATGTAGAGAAAAAGGTATGGTGTTTTAGGATGTTTTTGCCCAGTAGTAATTTAAAACTTTTTTGTTTATTGAAGTTTGAGAAGAAGTGGAAAGCAGAACTTGGGTGTCAGGCACAGCAGTGATTCTCATGACTTCCTTTCATGTTTTTCTCTGCACTTCTGTATAACCTCAGCATTTTGGGCCATGATTTGTGTGCTTCATAGGAATCTTAATTTCTTCAGTAAATAAACATGAGTAACTAAAGTCTTTCTTTCTCCCCTGTTTATTAGGGAAAGCTTAGTAACTTCATAGTCATCAGCCTTTAATACCGAGTTGTCATTGTCTTTGATTGAATTCTGAGGCATAGTATTGTTGTTGTCTCATTCTTTTTTCTTTTTCCCACTGCAAGGCAGGCAAAAGTGTGTATCTGAACTACCTTTGTTAAAGTAATCAATGAAATTCAAGATGATTTATGGAAAGCAGTGGGTGACCTCTGTTTGTTGGAATGTCCTTTGTCATCTTGAGGCTTGCCAGGCAGCACTGCTTTACAGCAGTGGGCTGTGAAGGGTGAGGGTGTGCATACAGGGTGGTTCATGTAGTGTTGAAATTGAATGATGGCTTGAGAAGCTTTTCTAAGTCTAATACCAGGATGTATTGTTTTTTTTAGTTCCCCTGCAGATACAAACACTGTTGTCAGAATATATCAAGCCTCTGTTACTGTAGATTGCAGATAAATATTAAACCAGCTTGAGAAAGTTCTTGAGACTCTGCCACTTTCCCTTCTTGTGGTAAATGCATTACCTCATATAAGTTTCTTCAGGAAAGGCATTGTAAGGACTTCTGCGTGTCATCAGACAGATGATTCATGTCACAGATACAGATTTTGGAACAGCTATAGTGTCTTGTTGATGACACCTGAACACAAAGGTTGACGTCTTTAACTGGCAGGATTTCAATTGACTTGCATCACCGTTTGAGCCTAAGTATGCACTTTTTTCTTTCTTGCTGTATTCTATGCTTAAGTCTTTGAAAAGTAATGTATTGTGAAATACTGTAATTTAACTTTATTTCTTTAATGCAGGGAAGAAAAGCATCCATGACATCTGAGTGCTGACTTCAGCATTTTTTTAGTGTGAGGGAGAATAGTGATGAAGCCTCGATTTCAAATAATTCTCAATTCGTTATTTGAGTGTATTGTATTAAAAACTGTTTTTTTTTACAACATTTTGTTAGCTATTAAATTTGACTTGATCTGTCTGTGCCTTGCACCAGCATGTATTTCTTTGTAAGACCTCATTAGCTGTCTGTCTTCAATTAAATTCTTCCTGCCTGCGACAGGTTTGTAATTCAGTTCATTATACTTTCTAGCAATTGGTGGCGTTTGGTCAGTTGTCAGATGTTGTTTGATTCGTTTAAGTAAGCTTCTCTATCTCCCCCAGATCACCTTTCAAGGAGATTTAAACCTCTTACTTTCTAGTAACTGACCCATAAATTATTTTCTAAGCACAGTGAAAAGTGGAATTCAGTCAAGGTGAAAGGAGAGGCATACTCAGTTACCTTTTCACACTTGTCTAAAGAGCTTTGTCTCAAATGAGCATGATGCAAAATACACTTCTAAAAGTTCATATTCCAGAATAATTGAGATTACTGTTGTCAATTCTCCATGTTTCTGTATTTCCTTTCCGTTTTAATTTCAGAAATTTAAACAATTATTTTGCAGTTACTAACTAAATTTCTTAAAAGGAATGATTAAACCAATTAGCATTAAGGGTATTTAATCCTCTCGCTTATTACATTGTTTTAAATAATCAATTCATTATGAGAATGCATTATATGGATACATTTGTACCAGCAGCCATTTACAAATAGTTCACTTTGTATGAATTACTCAAGCTCTTATGTAGCCTTAGTCCAAGTGTGTGCTTCGCAGGGGACTGGTGGAGGAAACTGTCAGTGAGAAATATGTGGAAGACAACCTCTCCCCAGTGACAGTGATCAGTGGGCAGCTGCAGAGGGGTCTCTGCAACAAAGGCAAATGGTCAGAAGGCTAAAAAAAGGAAGACTAAGACAAGTGGAGTGTCTGTGGGGCTGGATCTGAAGCTTTCAGTTATATAAACATGAGAACCTGAATCAGTGGTCAGCGTGCCTCATTCTTACACTCAACTTTTTTTAATATTGGATTTTGTTGTCTTTTTGTGAAAAGGTCTTCTGGGTACTCTGTAGTTGAAATATCAGTTTCAAAGTGCTGGGGCACTTAGTGTTCTGTTAGGGCTTTAATGCTTACAAACAGAAAAATAGCTGTCGATTGAGTTGAAATGCCTCTTAATCTGTTGTGTTCTTAGAATTTGCATAGATAAGCTAAAAGTAGTAGGAAATTCTCAAGCTACAGACTGCTCCAGCTGAGTTAAAATGTTTGTGTTTATTTTTCTCAAAATATAAGCAAAACCAGAAGTAAACAATTATAATAACGTATTTAAAATACAAATATCCATTTATCCCAAGCTATCGTGATGTTAAAATACATAAAATATCACTGGGCTCAAACTATCAAATATTCAAGTGCCTTAAAGATTGGAATAGAGTTATCATGTAATTGAAAGAGTCCTATACTTTGGTGTCTAATTATGGCCTATTAAATTTAATAGTGCCTGCAACAATCTGGCTTTGCTGAAGAGTGTGTATGGCAGAGTTCTTTCTGAAAAATATCTCACTGAAGGTATATGGCAGAGGCTTGCTTTTGTTAAGGTCAACCACTTGGGAGTTCTCTATTTAGTGAATCATGTAGGTTGTGTAATGATTAGATGCCAAGTCACGATCTAGCACTTGGAGCTAATTTTACTTCCAATGTGCTGCTTTTGAATGCAGAGCTCTTGGTGCTGACACTGTAACGCTCCACTGTAGCTGAAGGGGGGCTGCTGCCAGGCTTCCTGCAAGGCTCTGAGCAAGACAGGTGGGGCTGGGGCTCTGCAGTGGCTTTGAGGCTCAGGCCCTGGGAATTTCAGTCGTTTTAGGGGTTGATAGGTATGCCTGTAGTAAAAAAAATAAATAATCATCTGCTGCCTGATGTACTTTTTGCATTCTTGAATTGTGTGCTCCTAAGTATGTGGGAGTCTGAGACGAAAGTTCAGAATTGCTCATTCGAGTGACTGACTCAGCACTGTTAGGGACTGCCTCCTCTGGTGCCCTGCTTATTTCTGCACCATGTGGTGTTTGGCTCTGGGTCTCCTCCGAGTCCTGTGTGGTCATCCTGTGCTGTAAATCAATTGACATTTTTGTGAAGTGGCAAAAAGATTTAGTTCAGAGTATTTGATGTGATGTGAAGACTGTGGTGCAGCTCCATAGGATGTTCTTGGATTGGTGTACGATACTGTGTGTCCTTGGGGAGCAAGGGAGAGTATTGGAGAGTACAAGGGCTGCCTAGGATGGTGTTGGAGGACTGGAAAGAACCAGAACTAAAGCAGTCTTATTAATGCTGTCCAATGCGAGCAGCACTCAAGTGAAGAATAATTCTAAAAAGCTAGTTGAGGGGACCTATGAGAGCTATGTAGTAAGCTAATAAACAGTCTGGGTGGTCTAGCAGCTCTGGGCTTTATTAAGTCCCTGCTTATATGGCTAGCGTTACACGTGTATTCAGGGTGCGATTTAGCAAGGGGATCAGCACTGTAAAGCAGAGGGATGGGGAGAAATGGGTTAGCCTGAAACACTGGAAGCTTGTTTATGTGCATGGATTTGCAGGAGGGAAACGAAGAGTGAAATAGAAAAGAGTAAAACCAGGAAGGGTTGTGTGACCAGAAGAAACCCCAAGGAACTGGAAAACTAGATTTATGGAGAGTGTGACACTAGGTTAAGGAGCAGCAGGGCAAGAAAAACAAGTTTTTGTACATTTCCTATATATGCAGTGAGACATGCTTCTGAACAGTGTAATTTACATAGCTTCAAAGGCTGACTCCAATGGCTTCTCCTTGTCACTAATTCTGTATGATCTGCTGCAAAAGCAGGAGTTGTCTCTTCTGTTGTTTTTTGGCAAAATGACATTGCTTTTTGAGGCTTCTCTTTAGATAACTTATGCAGAGCTTACTCTAGGATACTCAAAGTTTCCACCTCTGTGTTAAGCTGTTGTTATTTAGAATTAGGAATTTTTATCTCCGAATTTTTTTCTGAAACCTTAGAATGAAACTTTTGCTGAAGGACCAAAACTTGTGAAATTAAGAACTCAGTAGAAACATTAGAATACATCTGCAAGCTTTAGTCTTATAATAATGTGCACTGTAATCATTATATGGTAAGGCATGCTGAAGTTGATGTAATAAATCATGTTTACGCAAGGGGCAGGGATGAAATTGCTGCTGCAAAACTTGATTTTAATTATTTATATGGATATAGGATAACACTTTGTTCTGCCATATGCCGTTTATGAAATATACATGAAATTGGGAATAGGGGAAGTGCCCCTACAAGAAGCTGGCAAGCACACCCAATAGCATTAAGTATCAAAATCTCCTGATAAATGTTTTGCAGAAACTGTGGTATTGTAGGTCTTACTTCCCTGCCAGTTCTAGCTCGAATGACTTTGTTTCTGCGTCCAGATACCTGCTGAGCTTCTGAGTGTTTTAGGGTAGATTTTTTTTGCTCTGTAGGAATTTAAAGCTTTCATATTTAAATATGGGAAGGAACAGAAAACCCCCGTATTGCCAGCTCTGCAGTCCCACCCTGGGCCTGATGATGCCACAATGTTGAGTCAAGGCCCTGCCAGCACTGGGGTGTCTGAGGTGCCCAAAGACCCTGCTGCCCAGCCTGCAGGATGGCACAGCACCTGGCACTCATTGCCTCACAATGGCTCCTTGGATTTTCCAGCCTTGTAGCCAAAAATCATCTCTTGTAAAAGTCTTGTTTTCATTTGTGTTCCTCTCTCTTCTTCCTAAGGCAAAAACAAGCTGCAGGCGCTTTGGGCACTGGAACATGGGGTTTAGTTTCTTCATCTGGTGCTAGGCTTCTTGCTAGAAAAGCCAGGTGGCTTCTGTGGGTAGCTCTCCTCCCCAGGTGAGAACTATTTCAATGCCCTGTAGCTTTAACAGGTGCTGTCAATTTACATACTTGGTGCTAAAATGCATGCACAAGCAAATGCAGATATCTTATTGCCATTTTACACAGGCAACACTGCAGACTGTTCTGTTATCAGCTTGTCAGCCTCACTCTTTTCTCAGTGTTTCAGTACCTGGGTTTCTTAATTAGCTGTATACATCTAGATGCATTAGTTGCTTGCCTCTGAGTAAAAAAGGAGAGGATGTGCTTTGCAGATGGATTAAGAATTTGTTCTTGAATGGGAGACTAATTTAGACTATTAGATATTCAGCAGAAAGTGCTTCTTAATACAGATGTTACTTTTTTATTAAAAAAAAGTGCATGTGTTATACATGGTGATTCTGGACACCAGTGGTAGTTCCTAATAAGTGCATGGTTTGAATGGTGAATTGGGAGAACAGGGTCAGGGCATGGAGTACTGGTAAGAAGGCACAAACCAGAGACAGATAAGCCTAAAAGGACCATGCAGAACAGAGAAAGGAATGAGCATCTGTTACCATGACATTGTCATTGCCTGAGTTTTTTTTTTCTTTTGAAGCTTGTGTAATTGTCATACTGGAGCATATCATCTGCTACTTCTTCATAGCCCTAAGTCATTTCAGCTCTCAGTACACTGTGTAAAATAAGAGCTGCTAGTTGACTGTGCTGTGTTGAATACTGCATTGAAACTACCTGTAAAAAGGCTTTGTAAAATAATTTTATATTTAAATATGTGTTATTGAGTTTTTAATTTTCTGGCAAATAAATTGGAATTCAGTTAGTATCTCTCTCTGAACATCTGAATTGTCAACTATCATTTTAACAGAGGTGGGATGCCAGAATATATTTTTCCCACCAACCGACTGGCACTCTTATTCTGTTTGGTGTCACCTGAATTAGTCCAAGTTCAGCATCTTTGATCTGATTACACTGAGACCATTCAAGTCTTTGTGAAAACAGTCCTATAGTCTGAGTGGCTTTATAATAAACTATTTCCAGTGTTAAGTTGTTTAAATATAAGACGTAAATTATTGTCTTAAATTATGAAAAATATAGCTTAAAAGCCATCAGTTTTTCTATAGCTGTGTAATCAAGTATATTTTAAGTAATTTTTTTTTTCTTTTTTTAAACTCGATGAAGATATCTTCATAGACCTGAACTGTCAGGAAGACAAAACTCTTCAAATGTCCTCAGGAAACTGGAAGTCGAAAGTAATGCACTGAGTGATTTAAACTTGAATCTCAGTCTCAAAAAAAAAAGTTCAAATGCTCTTTAATGTTTTATTTTGTTAAAATAGACATTTTGTCAGTATTTAAAGTCAAAATAACATTAAATATTTAATGGCACCAGAGCTTTAACTTGCTGTGTGTTTTAAAAGCTGAGTATTTCAAAGTGTGGGAGTAGCTCTCTGTGTTAACCTTGATTGATATAAGTGTATAAGGCCTTTCAAGTAACCTCTAGCCACTATTTTTTTCCTTTTTTTTTAAATTCCTTGAGACTGTTTGCATGTCAGTTCCTGCATAGGATTTGGCTTTAACAATATACGTATAATCTCTTGCTTTTTGTAGCATTTTGAGAGTAAAAGTGTTGATTTAAAATTACTTGCTGTCTGTGATGCTTGTGGCCTAAGTATTATTACTTTTCTGATAAGGAGGAATTTGAATGCATACAAACGCTGACTGTGCTGATGGATTATCCTATAGACAGTGTGTAACAACAGTGGAAAAGGAATTTGTTTTCCACTTGCAAAACAGTACCATAGCAACATAGGAATGAAGTAGACTTTCATTATTACAACTTAGTAAATATATACGTATGTGTTTGTAGAAGTTCTGGACTTCCTAAAAGCTTATTCACTGAGTCAAAAATTACCTCCCTGAATAATCATAAGTCAATCAAAAATGTTTTCAATTCTTTGAGACTAATCCATGATTTGGGATAGGCTATACTGGCAGAATTCTAGTCAGATTTTTGGATTTGCAAAAACATAGTGCTTTACCCAACACAGCTCCTGAACCAAAGTATTGTTGTGAAGGTCCTCTGCTTTACTCAGTGAAAGCCATTGATATGTGTTGCTGCCTAAAAATGGATTAAAATAAAGATAAAAAAAACAACTCAATTATGTTGCAGCTCCTTATGTGGACAATAAGTAGTCCTGTGAATTTCTTCCTTCTCCTTGCAATATGTAATTTTACCTACAACTTCATTTGTGTTTGAAATCTGATCTGTGAAGATATGAAATAGCATTTTCTTTCTGGTCATACACTGGATACAATGTGTTTAAGGTAAGTAAATGAAAACCTTTCTCTGTCAGCCACAGAGGAGAAAAATATACTTGTTAACAATGCTGTTACCTTCCTGATTTCTGAAGAACATAGTATTTTTTCCTCCATTTTGATGGGAAAGGATTTCCCTTGACTTTAGGAGGCAAGAAAAAGATCCTTGAGTAAAAAGCAATGCTAAATCCTCGTGCGTTTTCAAACGGTAGGTTAAACCATGGCCGTGTGCCACAAGTCTAGCTGTGGCTATGTCTGATGATGGGGTAACATCCTTGACTATCAGGGTATGACTTCAGGGAAAGATGTTATACATCTATATATACAAACCAATAGAGTTAAACTGAAATCATTTGCTGTCATCAAAGGCTGACTTTTCCAGTCCAGTTAGGGAAATAGGTGAAGATCATTGGAGAGAAGGGCTAGCATAACTCATTGGAACTTTATAAATGGGAAAAGGTGTTCAGTGCAGGTTGGAAAGCGAATTTGGGGAATGTATGATGAATGAATGTTAAAATTTTAGCAAATTGTTCACAGATCAGTACTAGATTGTTTTTCTTTGTGTGACAAAGTAGTCACTGATGTCATATATTGATGAAAGTTAACACATCAATTTTAGTCATGCCCTTAAAAGCCCTTCAAAGGGAAGAAACAAAGTCCACTTGTAATATCATTTGATTACTATATATTTTATAAACTCATCGAACTCTGAGCCTTAAGGCTGCATTAGTTACATGCATGTGATGTCTGCCCTTCTGAAGAGGAGCATGCTGCATTTGTTACCTTGGCAAACTGCTGGAAATACATTGATTCCCAGGATTTAGTCTTTTGGAAGCCAGGGCTGCAGGCTCGTTTCTGCAAGTAAAACCCATTATGTATATGGAGAACACACTTTATTTATATGTCAGGTGGCTGTTTTACAAATTTATACATGCTATATAATTTGGTAGTCAAAAAGTGGTTAAAATTGGCTATACTTATGTATAGAAATTATATGTAAATGATATTCCTCCTCCTCCAAATAAAAAACTAAATCACATACGGATTCCCCATGATAATAATACCTGTGAGCTCACATCACATGCTCCATCACATCAGTGAAAAGAGGAGGCCGTGTTCCTGCAGAGCAACTCCCTTGTTTCAGGAGCCCATCCAAGGAGCTGTGCTTGATGGGTATAGAGCTGCATCAGGGCTGCCCTTCCAGCTGCTCTGGCACTCTGCAGTCATGCTGAGCCAGACCCAACAGCTTTGCCGTGTGGGAGGCAAATTGCAGGTAACTGAATGGAACAGTTGGCAGCTCTGGCCTCTAAGGGGCAGGATCATTCCAAACACCTTTCTTCTCAAGCTGCAGTGAAAGGAGCACAGTGTCACTGCTGCTTGTTCCCTGCGGTGGGACTTTAAAAAATGGAAACTAAAAATCCTTATGATATCCCATTGCCCTCTGAGGTAGGAAGATGGTGACTATTTTTGACCTGCTGTTCCTTAAAGAGTATCATTTTAGCTTTAACATATTTGTTACGCCATTAAACTTCTAGGTAGTAAATTTTTTTCTTCTGAATGTGTATTTAATAGTAAGACAAATAATACTTCTAATAGATTTTGTTGCAGAATTCCAGTTTATTTTTGTGAATTCTAAACAGTCTGTTTCCTTGATATTAGTAAAACAGAATTCTGAAGAGATCACATTCTTATAAAGACTCTTAGACTTCCCTTAATATGTAAGAAGTCATTTGACAAAACGTATGAGATAGGGAAAAAATATGAAGGGAATAACTTATTACTGTTGTTTGTTTTTAAACTCATTTTTGTGTGTGTCCATATTTTACCTGTTATTGTAAAGAGATGAGAAAATAAGAAGGATGACATCTGTCTCCCTGCAAAAGCCATGCCACCAAGGAGAAAATGCTGAAGGTTTAGTTCTGTTTTATGTAAAGGAGCAAGTGCTACCATGCAGTCTTTCTCTGGCTGTCATTTTAGAGAAAACTGTGCTGTATCAGTGCCTCAGGGAGCCTTTCCTGTGGTAGGCGTGACCTTTGAGAACCTGTTGAGGGCAGTCCTTGAGAGACTCAGGTGGATAAACTTAGTTTCTAGATGCCAGTCACAGTGCAGGCATACTTTGAGCGGAGAGCTGTTAAATTAGTTCAGACTGATTCAGGAAGGGGAGACAGCTTGAGGGTGCAAGTCAAATTAAAGACACTGCTGAGTTTGGTTACTTCCAGGTATGGGGACAGATGAGATTGGACAGAGGAATTGAGACTTGGCACAGTTCCAGCAGCTTCCTCTTTGGACACAAATATGTATGTTGCACAAGTTGCACTTCCATGTCAGGCACCACTTTGTCAGACTGCTCTTCTGCTTCCGTCTGTGGCATGGAAATAAAATGGAATGGAATATTGGCAGGAAGGTTCAGCCTCTACTGTCATACTACCAATATCTGCCTTTGACATTGTGTGACAACAGAACAAAATAGGAGGCATTACTTTTGGAGCAGCCTTTATATGTATTTTTTTCTTCCTAGAACCAGGATTCTAACCCTTCTCTTCGGGCTGTGGTCTTTCCCTTATTCTCTTCCCCTTCTTTCTCTGGCTTAATTCAATCTTCATGTACTTTAAAAGAGTTTTAGTTTGGTAACTTCTCCCATTGTTGCAGTGTGCCATCAGCTAATTGGTTCTGTTGCTGAAGCCGTGAGGGGTTTTGTGTCTGCTGATAAATTTCCCTGTCCTGGGGTTAGGAGCTGCACATTTGTGTATATGTGTACAGTGCCTCAGTGGCCTGAGTGTTTAAATGACTTCAGGCATCAGGTGCTCAGGAATATTCCTTATGCACAAAGGAAGGGAAAAGCAGTTCGCTCATGGAAAAAAAGGTAGAACGGTGCTGGAGAAAATCTCAGTGCTGTGAACCTCACTGTGTAGCAGCCTCATCAAATGTAATATGAAAGGAGGAAAAGAAACCCATTCACTTGTGTCTCTGACAATGCCAAGCTGTATGTTCTGTGGCTGCTAAAATAATCAAGTGAGTGAACCTTGAGTTGTTTGAAGAGGACTCTTCTCAGTCTGGAGTCACTGCTGGGAAATCTTGCTCTCCTTGACAACAGCTCTGTGTGCTAAACAGCTTAAATGCTGTACGTGTGGGAAAGGTCTCTTTTCAACAGATTCAGCAAAGTCATAGAGTCATAGAAAGTTTTAACCCTTCTGTCATGGTTAAGTGTCTGTATTCCCTACATATTTCCAATATTGTATTTTTTTTATAGCGACTTAATTTTATACACCAAAAAAAAAAATCAGTTTTCTAGTTTGCTGTTTATGTTGAGTGTTGTGAAAACTTCATTTCATACCAGCACTTAAGACTCTTCAGAATTCCCATCCCAAATATCTGGAATGCTTTTTGGGAGAGAGGTGTACAGATAGCAGTTAATGTTCATTTTATATTTTGCTACGTCTGGATAGCTTTGTTGTGTCAGCATGCCTCCTCTGTCTTTAGGCTTAGCTTATTTGATGATAGATGATTCAAATCTATCAGTCATATATACCTATACCTTTTAAATTATAGGACAAGGTTAACTACTGAGCTACTTGAAGAGCTCATCTAACTATTAACACTAACTTAATTTTGTTATGACTGTAACCTTAGGAAGTGTTTATTTTTTTCCTGAATTTCATATGTCTAGAAAGAGTTGAGGCCATTTGGAAGGGAAAACCAAAAATGCATGAAAAATGTGATGGATGAGAAATTGGCATCATCAGGCAATTGCTAAATATTTTTTGAAATCTTTTTTTCTTTTATCTTTTTAACAATGGACTCTAAGGAATTGTACACTTTGTAAGAACATGGCAGATATTTTTAGCTTGAAGAGTTCAGTAGGTTAAAAAGTAGCTTTGTTAATATGTAAATTGTTCAGTAAGGCATTCCTAATGGCTATATTAGTTTAAAGGCTTCCTGAGACTAAAATGATAATAAGATGTAAAACAAGATGCCACAGGCAATGTGATTACTGAAAAATGCATGTATTTCAGTGAGCATTTTTAGAGGCATACATGATTATTTCTGTCAAAAACAAAACAAAAAAACTCTTGCTGTTATGATTGAAAGATTTCTCATAATAAAAATGTACTGTTGGGTAAGAGAACCAGTTCATAGCGTTCATTTTGAGTTTCCACCTTAAAGAATCTGTTTTCATAGCTGCCATCCTGACAAAGCCAAGTGACAGATTTTTGCTGTTGGTTTTGAGCTTGCCATTAAATATAGCATCTCCATTTTTTTTTTTAGTGTTTTGAGTAGCCCACTGAGTAGCTACTGTCTGAAAAGTACGAATCACAGTGGGAAGCTGAAAGGGAATGGGCCTCCAGAACATTTAGTGTTTAATGGGGCTACAGCTGTAGTGAAGCAGTGTGCAGAAATAATTCTGATTAGACTTGGTCAATCAGACAACAAAATCAGACCTGCCCCTTCATCATTCAGCTCTAAAAATTGAGAAAATAACTTCTGTTAATGCCTAGTTAAAAAGAAAATGTCTGTTCAGTCAGTTATATTTTAGCTATTTTTGATGAAGTGTGCTGTCAAAAGCAGAGGGGAGCTACTCAATAGAAGTTGCCCTTTTCATTTGAGGCTTCTTTTGGAAGGAATGATTGAAGATATGAAAGTAGTGATCTTTTACCACAGTTAAGTATTACTAAATGCAAATAACATTGAGACTTGTTTGTGGCATAGTAAGTAGCTTATTATTTACAGTTGCACACCAGCTGTTTTCATTAGAATATACAGTTGTAAATGTGCAATTAAAAAGCAATATCTTCAAATGGCAGAGGAGCCAATTACTCTTAAACAACTTTGAATGGTGTTGCCTAATGAGCACTATGTAATCTGATGACAAGCCTTCACATCAAAACTAAATTGCTTGCAACTGTAACTTCTGTTTTTCCAACATTTTGCCTTCTCAGCAGAGTTCTTTGTATCTCCAGAAGTATGGGACCTGCCTGAAGTGGGAACTCACTCAGATGTTATTTCATTGTGTTTAGGTGGTCAGGTAGTTGCTGTTACAAACCTTACTGGCAACTTGCTTTGAAGTAGATTCTTCTGTAGAGATTGTGCTTTCGTGAAGGAAAGCATTGTTCTAAGCAAGTCTTGAAATCAGAGTAGGTTTCAAAGGCGCAGATGAAGTTATTGTTCAGAGCTAATGCTGGTGCTAATAAATGCTGACAGGATGCCAAGGCTGCTCCCTGGAAAAGCTGCAACTCTCCTCAAGTTAAAAACATTTTACATTTTAACTGGACTTAGATTTTTTTTTTTCCTCAAGTTTCTTTCATTAGGAATTGAAAAACATCACTGTTCGATACCTACGTTGCTCTGAGGTGGTTCCTTGAAAAGCAGAGGTGGTCCAGAGATTGGTGTGATGGGTGAAGTTGGTGGCCTTCTTCTAATGTGCTTTCATTTATGTCCTGATACCTGTGTGCTTTTTTTCTCATGGAATTTCACCTGTCAGCATATATTTGGCTGATATCAGTGGAGTGCAGGAGGCAACCCATATAGTCCAAAGGATGTATGGGAGAAACGGAATAAGGCAATTCCCAGGCAGTTATTTAGGAGGAAATTCTGTGTAAGATGAAATCCAGATCAAAGTTGTTGTCAATTTTATATGAATATATATCTATTTATTTTCATAGATCGAAGAAGCCAATTACTCTTAAACAAACAGAAAAATGCCCTGATACAGTGAGAATCATTTTTACTGAAAGGTTCATGCAGCTAAGCAGATTTAGCTCTGCTTTTAAATAAATAAAGGGAAATGTTTAACCCCCTTTGTATGGCCACAAAGCCTGTGCTGATCACACAGAAGCATGGGAGGTCGAGGACAAAGCCATTGGCTGCTGGAAAGGGCTTTTTGTGTGTGCTTCTGCACAGCACTGCAACAGTGGGGCTTAGCAGCAGACTCTTGTCAAGATTACAACGTGGAGTGGAGCGTGTTACAAATCCCTATCTCCCACTGACAAAACAAAAGAAAGAAGATACAAAAAATAGAGGGTAGATCTGTATAGCTATATGCACAAGGTAATGGCTAATTTCCCTTTTCTGTTCTGATTCTGGTCTCTTATGTGGTTGAGGAGGTTTGTGTACCTTGGTAGCAGTTAGCTAGATTTATTGAGTAGCAGGAGCATGGGAAAACAGTGTTTAAACTTCTGATGCAAGAATAGACCTATTCTGTATAACTTATTGAAACATTTAACTATGGTTAGAAGCCTTAAGAATTGAAATCAATTTGGTATAATTGATTTCCATGGAGGAAAACTGCATTTTTGCGATGTATTAAAGATGGGAACAAACATAAATTCTGTTTTGACTGTTCTAATATATTGAACTCGTTTGTATGAAATGAACATGTTGCTGGAAAAAATATGAATATGATCTGTGCTGGACTACTTGTTTTTGTGTGGATCAATCTGTGTGGAATGAAAAATGGAACAATTATTTTCGGTGTATTTCCAGGATATATTTTTTTCCCGTTATTACTTTGTCAGATACATCTGAGGTTGAGCATTGCCAGAAATAAGATAGATATGACAGAAAGATGAATCACTGCCCTCGTCAACCACCAGGGTAATTCCTTCTCTTCCTCATCACTCCTTAATTCTGAAAGAAGAAATGACATGAGGATGAATACTAGATCTCTGCAGTATTAAATAGCATAAACCTGTGCTTAAATAACATAAAATGTATTTTATATTGTAAAGCAAATATTTTTCCAGGTCCTCAAAATGTTTTGCATTAAATATTTTTCTACAGTATTGTCAAGTAGAAGGAAGCTGAAGTGTGTGTGTAGTATCAGTTTTAGGAGAAAACTGCATGTTGTCTCATTTCACTGTTTTTTTTAGAGTTATTTTAAGAACATAAGTGTTCTACCTTTTGATGAATATATGGAATACATTTTATCTAAAACCATTTGGTCAATCTGATTATAAAATAAATCGAGAATTTTTATTTTGCTTTCTTAAGAGTTTGAACTTTTTTTTGCATAATTTTAATGCAATGATTACTTTCTTATTCTAAATTGTACTTCTTAAAAATCTACCAACTTTATTAATTTAGATGTTTATGAAGCAATTAAACTATATAAATTTTAATTCTTTCACAAAATTGTAATTCACTTTATTACACAGTAAAGATAATGATCTTATATATAGTGGGTAAATTTTGCATTTCTTCAACGAGCTAGCAGCTGGTTTCATATACAGAAAATCAGAAATTACAGACCTTAAATGCATCTAATTAATTGTAAAACTTATTTCAACCAATCTGTAGACTTTTTTATAAGAAAACCTGGTTAAGAATGTTTTTACACCATCTTCTTAATCCTTTGATTTTTTTTTCTTTTTTCTTTTAATTCATGCTGTCTTACTCATAATTACTCTGCAAGCGTACAAATGGTCCTCTTCCTTTGGAAGCCAGATACCTAGTTATCCCTTTGCTGTATGTGAAGTCCTGCAAACAAGCTGTTATGGGCCTAATGTCATGCCTAACTTTTAAGCATAATCTTTGAGGCTACAGCTGTTTTTACTGGTGGTAACAGCCAACTAGGGATGAATTCTTGTCATTCTGATAGGATAATTGGCAAGGCTCTTACAAATTAGGCTGTCCATATATTACCTAATGTGATCTGAGTTTCATCTGGGTACCATGATGTATCTGCAGCCCTAATATAGAGCTAGTTATTGTAGTTCAGGGCATCTCAAGGGAGTTGCATGGTAGTCCTGAAGCAATGAGTTTATAGCATAGCACTGTGAGTGCTGAGTGGGCGTGCTGGGATTGTTTGGGGATGTATTGACTTGCAGGGACTGTCTGTAGTAGAAAGTCAAAACTTGTGCAAGCACAGCCCTATGGAAGTGGCCCTTAGGATGGACTGTTCCTGTAGATGTGGGTGATTTGGTGAGAAAATTTGCATTTTCTCCTATTCCATTGTACAGGATGGTGCTGATCTGCTGCTGAGAGGAAATGATAAACTTTTCTACAGATAAATTTTTACTTCAATATGTACCGTATAGAATACTGAGTAGCTTGACAGTGGCGATACTTGTCTGTTGCTTCTTATGGTTTGCTTCATCACCAGTTCACTGAAATCAGGGCTGTGTTAAGTGTCAAACAGCTTAATTTGCAGATAACAATGTACTGTAAAGGTAAAGGACTTTAATGGAAACCCTCAGCTCAAATATTTTTTGAAGCTCATTTTCAAAATTCATAGTCTTTGAACCCTGTTCTCTTGAAAGTTCAGCTCTGTATATACTTAACTGCAGAAATACAAGCAGTGTCCTCAACAAAACCCCAAATATGTCTAAAACAGGGCATTAAAGTAACGAAGATTGAGAGAATAAAGGAACTGCTTGCAGAGTTCTTGTGAATAAACGAGGAAGGTTGTATCACAATTCACAACAAGCCTCTCCTGCTGTGTTTTCTTTCCTTGTGTTGTACTTTTAATTTGGGTAATTTACTGTCTCATCTCTGATCAAGTGAGTGGCATCCTTGTGTATGGTAGAGAGGCTGGAACTAGAGGAGCTTTGAGGTCCCTTCCAAGCCCTATGATATTTTCCTAGAATGCGTGTGATTGAATGAACAGCTTAAAATGACTGTAAGCCCAGATCTCTCACTTTCTAGCAAGAGCTATGACTAAAAGCTTTCCCTGCAGCAGAAGCTTACTGTCAGTGTTGCTGTGACCTTCCAGTAGGTGTCTTAAGATGCTTAAACATTTGTTTGAAGAACACTGCACCATTTGATCTTGAAGAGGATACTCAGTATGCCTCAACTCATGAAAGTATGGCTAGACTTTCCCGCTATCTTGTCTTGGTAAGCCTTCATGATGCAGAGAGTGTTTTTCACTGGATTCAGAAAAAAACTAGATACAGAAAACCAGAACCCTTACATGGGTGGTCTGGTTTAATCTGATGGATCTAGTCATGTTATTTTGTAGAGTCTTGTAGCGGGTCTTGAATGTCTCCAGAGAAGGAGACCCCACAATCTCTCTGGGCAGCTTGCTAGTGCTCCATCACTTGCACTGTGTAGAAGTTCCCATGCACATTTGTGCAGAACTTTCTATGCATCAATGTGTGACCGTTTCCCCTTGTCCTATCACCACACACTGCAGGGGAGAGTCAAGCCTTTGCCTCTCACTCCTTGGGTATTTATAGATGTGGATCAGATTCCCTCTGAGTCTTCCTTTTTCAAGGCTGAACAGACCTAAGTCTCTCAGCCTTTCTTCATAAAGGAGGTGCTTCACGCCCTTTATTATCTTTGTGGCCATCTGCTGGACTCCTTCAAGGAGATCCCTGGCTTTTATTGTACTGCGGAGCCCAGAACTGGAAACAATACTGTGCCTCACCAGGGCAAAGTAGAGGGGGAGGATCACTTCCATTGACCTGCTGGGCACGCTTTTCTTAACACACCCCAGGATCCCATTGGCCTTCTTGGCCACCAGGGCACACTGCTGGCTCATGGCCAACCTGTCATACACCAGGACACTGAGGTCCTTCTCCCCAGAGCTCTTCTCCAGCAGCTCATCCCCCAGCCTGTACCAGTGCGTGCGGTTATTTCTCCGTAGGTGCAAGACTTCACAGACAGCCTTCTGGCATGTCAGCCATTCCTCCCAGCTTTGTATCATCAGTAAACTTGCTGAGGATGGACTTTATCCCCTCATCAAGGTCAATGATGAAGATGTTGAACAGGACTGGACCCAGCACTGACCCCTGAGGAATGCCACTAAGTACAGGCCTCCAGCTGGACTTTGTGCCACTGATCACAACACTCTGAGCTCTGCCAGTCAGCCAGTTCGCAACCCACCTTACTGTCCACTCATCTATTCCACACTTCCTCAACTTTGTTATCAGGATGCTGTGGGAGACAGTGTCCGATGCCTTGATGAAATCAAGGTAGACCACATCCACTGCTCTTCCCCCCATCCACCCAGCCAATAAATGACATCATAGAAGTCTAGTAGGTTGGTCAAGCATGACCTCCCCCTAGTGAACCCATGCACCTTTATGAGGGCATATCTGCTCTGTTTGTTGTATTTTAACAGCAAACGTAACTGTTGACCTGTTTAAATAATTCAGATTCTACATCATTTTTTGCAGGCAAGGCAGTAAGAGCAAAAGACCAGCTGTACAGCAGAGAGAAGGAAAAGTAATACACAGATCATCTTGCTTAGAAGTTTTTTTTTATTGTACGAAGGTAAGAACTTTTTCCTTCAGATTTTAATCTTTCAGTCTAAATTTAGGGAAAAAAGGCTACTGGCATTGGGTTTCTATCTTTAAAATTTCTTCTAAGAACTGTCAGGGTTGTCATATAATGCACTCTGCATTTAGCTGGATTTCTGTGTTTGTTTGGGTTAACATATTGTAAATGATACAAACTTTAAATTGTCAGCACTGCTTTTACCTGAACTGCTCAAATCAAATATATTAACTGGAATAGCAGCTGAAATTGTTTCATAGCTTCACATAATTGAAGGTAGGCTTAATCATCTCTGATGTTCCCTGCTGGAGAGAACAGATGTCGTGACAAATCAGCTTGTAAACAAATCAGTCTGAGAAACAGAATTTAAGAGAGACTTATCTTCCAACATAGGTAATAAATTTGGTGATAAGGATATTTTAAACTCTTCAGCCTCTCAGTTTTTCCTAAGATTAAAATGACAGTTTTGGAAGTTTTTGAGATAAGTTTTGATTTTTATTTTTTTCTCAACCTCAGCCCCTTCCTGCTTTTGTATTTGAATTGCATTAAGTCCTTCTGCATAAGAGCAGAAGTAGCCTTACTTGAAGTCCCTAGTAGTTCTTGAATAGTCATCTGTGTTTTAATATCTGAACTTATTGAAAAAAGTATGATTTGGGGTCTTAAATGCAGTATTGTGTAATGACTACTGGAACAGGCCTTTTATCTTCAAAAGTGTGTAGGCGTGGGTGGCTGCAGTGTTTTATCCCTCATTTGTGTATTCAAGCTGACAGCATCTGAAAGTGTCAGCGCATGGTTTAAAGGAAAAAAGTGGATAGACACTGAAACTGTATACTGGTGTTGTTTCTAAAAGTAACATTTGATATATCCATTCCTTCCAAAAAAGATTTTTTTTCCCTTCAGAAATCTCTTCTGAAATGGTTCATGTGTTAATCACTCAAGAGTTAAACGGTAGCTTTGCATAAAGAGGACTGTTACTGTAAGGTTTTGAAACTAGACTGCTCTGAATAAAAGATAACCATTGAAGATTCTGAAAGGCTTTTTGGATGGTGATCAAGTTAAGGAAGTTCTAAGGTTCTTTTGGCTTTCCTTCTGGCTGCTTTCACTCCCCAGGATCCTGGCACCCTATCCCTGTGCCCTCATTGCCTCCATAGCTCTAGTTCCTGGGTCAGGGAATGCCACCATACAATGGCCCCCTGAAGCTACTTGGATGAGTGACAACCAGCCAGTTCCAGAGCGACAAGTATTTCAGTGTCTAATTGGGTCAGTGCACAGGTGCCTGCTCCTCATGGGTGAGATGTTCTAGCTTTCCTCTGAGAGGTTTTCTTGGTTCCTCTCTCCTTTTTCCAACAGTTGTAAGTTGCAAAACTTTCAATACTTTGTTGCAACAGAAGGGGCATTAGAAAATAATTTTCCCCCCCCCGGACTGTTAAGGTTAAGATAATGTTAGTGCTTGAGTACTGACTGATGCTGAGGCAAAAGAAAAAAACAAAAACCAAACATCGAAGTGACAGATATAAGCTGATACAAATAGATAATGTAGTGGACAACATAGTAGTTTGATTGGTGAAACAAATACATTGTCTTAATCTGTATTTGTGGAGCTGGTATACTGGTTAGAGTCTTCGAGGTCCGGAAGTGTACAACTCCCCCTGTGTGCCATTACAAGTAGTTAGTGTTTCAATCTCTCCTGCTGGTTCTATAGTAACAACAGACTTGTTAAGGGTGCACTTTGCCTCATTAGCCTGGTCATTAGTGAAACTGTTGAACAGCACTGATCTCAGTATCAACCCTGGGGCTACACCAGTGGTGACTCCCTTCCTGCTGGACCTCATGCTGATCCCAGCCATCGAGCCCAGCAGTGCACCTGGCTTTCAGCCTCTGTCCTCGTATTGAGTCTGTCCTTCATCAGTTTGCCTATGAGGATATGATGGGAGATAGTGTCCGGGTTGTTTATCCTGACTTTCATAAGACATCTGGTGCTCTCCTGTCATCCACCGAGCACGCCATTTGCTGGTCTGTGTGCTCAGAATGCCTGAGTCACAGCAGGTCCTGCTGGTAGAGTCACTTTGTGAGATATTGGTAATTTTGATTTGACCAACTTGTATGTTTCTAATATAATGATTTTTAATGGTATATGTTTAAAAGTTCGAAAACTGGACTCTTGAATGTTTTCATACTTGGAAATGTTTAATGTGGTATGGGCAGCAGCATGATTGTCAGTGTCATTTATAGAGGAACTGCTTATATCCCTACCTGCTTTCCTTACTAATAAAAAGACCCCCTGACAAATGCAAGAAATAAGAACTAAAACGGAGTATGTGTATGTTTTTGAAGATAACTGTAGCTCTTCAAAAGTGTTTTTGCCTGATTTTTTTTTCTCGCTTTATTATCTCAAGTTTCCTCATATATAACTTGGTTAAAATAAATTGCTTTTCCTTTAGATGCTCCTTTTTTGTTACTTTTTTTTTCCTGTATGCTAAGTCAGGATGGCACATGAAGAAAATACATAATCCTCAGTGACTGATGTATAGGCTTTCTTTTATAAGAACTAATGCTGACAATTGAGGATTCTTTTATATGCTATGTACACTGTTGCAAATTTGAGTTGATTTCTGTATCAATGATGAAAACAATCAAAAAAGTAATAAATATTTTAAAACATTTTTAACATAATTTTAATGAAGATGGAAAGGACGAAGAGGTATTAAACCAGTTTTTGTTCTATTTTTGCTCTGAAAAGCACTCTGAGCTTTCAGCTTCCTGCAAGAGAAGTAGTGGTGGTGGATCTTAAAAATATATTTGAGTGCATTTCAGTGCTGCATATCGATCCAATTAAAGGAAGACATTTTTTGATAGGCAACTTTAATTCTGACCTTATCTGCTTTACCTGTATGTCTCCCCAGATGTATACAGGCACAAAAATAGAGTTTGTATACAAGTGTAAAAAAGAAGGGAAAATGGTCATAAGTAGAAATGAAGGGGAATGGGAGATCAGTGAATTGCTGCATAAACATTTGCTAGTAGAACTTTGACGTGTGAATTTTGGAGCTTCTCTTTCAGCTGTTCTTTTTTTTCCAATCCACTTAGTCAAGTTAAAATTATTACTGCACCTTTGACAATCTTGT
Source organism: Cyrtonyx montezumae (assembly GCF_038088225.1). Classification (NCBI taxonomy): domain Eukaryota; kingdom Metazoa; phylum Chordata; class Aves; order Galliformes; family Odontophoridae; genus Cyrtonyx; species Cyrtonyx montezumae. The sequence goes on along the minus strand of NW_027072034.1, from coordinate 133,205,954 downwards.
TGCACCCTTTTTACTGCTGCGAACCTGTTTTAAAATATACTGTCAGTAGTATAAAATGTATAGAATTAGGAGAAATACTTTGTTTTTGCTTCTTAATATTAACACTAATGAAAAGAACTATGACTGTAAAACCTTAGGAAAATTATCTTAACGTGCATAAAATTGTGTGTCTTGCAGTCACCATGCAGGATTGTTTCATCAGGTTAGTTCTGCTGTCTATGTAACAGGCACCTATATCCCAGTTATTGCACTATATAGCTGAATTGATTATGGACTGGGATTACCTCTTTGTCCTCTATGAAAGTGGAATTTGTCTAGAAAGAAAGAGGTTTTGTAGTAGATACAGTGTTAGTTTTTCCTAGAAAGGAGAGAGAGGTAAAATATTTGACTTATGCTTGAAATACAAGAATGAAGCAAGGCAAACTAGCTGATAAATTTATAAGCTGTCTAGGCATAAATCCTGGAAGTTCATGGAGTCACATTAAGCATAACAAGAAATGGTCACATCTAAAGGCAGGATTATTATAACCTGCTGGCACAGCCTGAGGTGAAAAAGAAGCATCCAGACTTAATTTTTTTGTTAACGTGCCTTGACCAAGTTTATACTCAACAGGACCTCTTGTTCATGAGGCTTAGAGTCTTGTAAAACATTCGTCCACATTCTTTTCCCTGACTTTAGAGATTGATATTCAGAATGTATAATAGCTTCAGCACTTCCCTGACTTGATAGTTTATAAAAACAATAAGGTACTGCTAGGCAACGTTACACATCTGTACAAAGTCCAATTTTAATAAATATTTTATGGAACATGTTAGCATGAGGAAAAGGCAAAGAAATACAGTGTTGAAAGAGACTGCAGTGTTATGCCAAGACCTTTGGGAAAGAAATCCCTGAATAAATCTTCTTACCTGGGTCTATCACGTGGGGGGCTTGGCAGTACTGAATTTATTATTGAAAGGTTTGCTACTGCATAAGCCAATGTTTATATTTACAAGGATATGAAGTAATAAAGAAGCTGAAACAAAGGATGTTATTAATTGAAGTTTCTGAAAAAAAAGTGGTATTCAACAACGCAGAAGGTGAGTTTACAAAATCAGTTAGATCAAAGGAATGGACTGCAGGGGTATAAAATGGGTAAAGATAACAGTTCAATATGGATGAATTGTTTAAGTCACTATTTTTAATCACCATCTGCAATAACAAATAAAAGATGCAGTCTCTTGTTTTATTATAAATTTATAGAAGAAAAATATAATGGGCAGATTATATTAATGAATGCTCTGAATAGATTATGCATTAATGAAATGTAATGATGATGAGTAAAGGCAGCAAATTTTATGCATTTTAATATCTGGAGGGCTTTAGCCTTTGTTTAAGGATGATGTATTTTTGCAGAGGAATACAGATCGCCTCTTAATTATCTGAATATTTTTCTAGACTTTTGTGACAGAAGTGTATTATGTCTAAATAACTATGAATATTAAAGTGTCTGGTACAGTGTAACACTGTTGATATTAATTTTGCATTAATTATTTCAAGGCAATCATAATCTAAATGCTTTAAGACTCCAGAATCATTTTTGCGTTATTGGATGAACTATGCGTTCATCTGTGAAATAAAATGTTGACATAATCAGTGTTAAAAATTGGTAGTAGATGAAGAGGTGTCTGGAATGCATGAATTCCAAGCTATGGTTGTAATGGGGTAACCAATCTAGATCTGTGCTTAACGTAGAAAGAAAAAAGGCAAGTAAAAGGCTGTAACTAACTTCATCCATCTTTTAATTCTTCCCCTCCAAATATCCTTGAAGGCACAGAATAGGTAGAAGATCACTGATGGCTGAAAGTGCTAATAACTGCTCCTTTGCATAAGCTTTAATCATGGCTTTGCTAGTCTTCAAATCCTAGACAATGTTTTCTTGTACTATCTCCTGGAAAATGTATTGGCCCATTGCTAGGATCCGTTGTGTTGGATTTCCTGAGCCTCAGATCCTTCTTGGTAGAATGAACCTTCTAAAACATATAGGAATGTTGAGTAACCAGTGGCTCATACCCTGCACTTCTCCCAACATGATGCTGTACATACATCTCTTAGAACTGATTACTTGCCTAATTACTGTCCTCAGAGGAGGCAGCTTGTGCCTGATCTCTGATTGTACTTGGGGCTGTTCCTCAGTTCAGCAATCTGGGCTGTTTACAAACACGTGCCTGAGGAGACTCCAAGTAAAAGCAGCTTTAGTGTATCTTGCTCCTTTTTGTGATTTGAAGGAGCAATGTTATGTGCCCTAACTCCTCACCCACTGCCTTTTTCTGCTCCAGTTGACTGCTCACATATGCCTCTACAAGCAACGCCAGCCAAACTTGTAACAATTTAGCTTCATTACTTTTCTGATAGCTTAGTCTACTTTCTAAAATAGGATTTGGAAAACAGTGAAAACTGTAATCCCAGCAACATCAGCATAACGTATGAATTGGAAGACTGGAGAGTTACAGTGTTTTCGTGGAGACAGATATGTGAGCTGTTTAGACGTTATTTCGTACTTGTTTGTGCTATGACCAGTAATTCTGAGCCTTTCCTTGGTCCCTCATGTAGGTAGAAAGATGAGGTTTTGCTCACAGATTTCCAATTCATTCTTTGTTCTTAAGGATTCCTTTCTTGGATGGTCTCTCAAATGTGTGCAATATTTTCAGTGAATAGTTTTCTTTCTCTCATTTATATCCTGGCCCAGGACATCCTGGAGTTTTTTTTAAATCTCTTGATACTCCATTGTGCTGTGTATAATAATGCAAGAACCTGACTGAGGGCAGATGGAGAAGGAAACCAATCATAAGTGCTTATCAATGGAAGATTAATTTTTAAACTAAAAAGTACAGTAACAGCTCACAGTCCTCACACTTTTCTAATATACAGGTACTTTGTTTTTTACTTTTTAAAAGAAAAAACCCTCAAAATTTATGCTTATTTGAATGTATTAAAAAGTAGGCTTTGAGAATCTCTTTTTGTCTCATAAGAGTGGGTCTTCCATTTCTAAAGTATGCTATATTACGTGTGATTTCTGGAGTGGTATGTAGATCCATAGGTTTCAGAGTGTTCAATGTATCTAGTTTTGGTTTCCATGCAAACATACTCTAACAGAGGTTCTCCACAATGAGCTTAATGCCTGCAAGGGAGGGATAGATGCCAAGAGTCTGTAGAATCTTTGCTGTGAACATCACATTTCACTTAATGTGCATGTGTTCTGTAATCATGTACCTGTGTGTGTGAGAGAGATGTAATCTTGGAACCACAAAATTTCTGTGAATATTAAGTAGTTAGTACCTTCTGGGTGCCAGTGGAGCATTGGGAACCCAATCAGCAATGGATCAGAGGAATTCTCTGACCTTCATGTTCATTCTGTGTTTCTTCTCTTTTCCTTCCCTGCATCCTTCATTAGCCATAGCATGAGCTTCTCACCTTTGTAGGCTTGTGAAACATTCTTCGGGTCAGTGACTGTTGTGTGTGTGATAATTCTCAGTGTCTGCCAGCAACCCCCCAGTCCTGAAATGAGTCAATTTCTGAGCAGTCTTTGACTCTTGTTCAGCCTTGGTTATATAAATATATAAATAAATCTCATTGTTTTCACCTCATAGAATCATGAAATTGTTTGAGTTGGAAGAGATCCTTGAAGGCCATATACTCCAAATCACCTACAGTAAACAAGAACTCCTACAGTTAGATCAGTGTGCTCAGAGACCTGTCCAGCCTGACCTTGAATGTGATGGGTCATCCTCAGCAGTATCAAAGAACTGCATGGGTTGGAAGGGAACACAAGAGGTCATTGAGTCCAACTCCCTTGCTAATGCAGGTTCCCTTCAGTGGGCCACGCAGATAGGCATCCAGATGGGTCTTGAACTTCTCCATGGAAGGAGACTCCACAACCAGACTGGGTGACCTGTTCCAGTGCTTATTCACTACTGTATTTTTTTCTGTCCTTTTCTAGCTGCTGTGTTGCTAGGATGTGCTTAAGTAGCTACCAGAGTTACAAAGTATGGAACAGGAGCAATATCTCATTTGTATTGAAGTATGAGTTTGCTTGCAAAAAGCTTACCTTTGATTAAAAATGAAAGAACAGAGAAGGTTAGCCCTTCATAACAGTATTTTTAAACACCATGATAACATCTCTGTAAACATCTGGTGTTCATTAATTCTGGTTTTTCTGAATTGCAGTTTTAAAAGTATTCACTAAAATATTCATAATGGAATGTGTCAAGAGTGATTAACAGTCTATATTCTAGTGTAAGCATTTTTGTTGTAGAATTGTTTCCAAACATGAAAATTTGAATAGGTTATTCATACCACATTAGGCACTACTCTACTGTATTTCTTATGTTGTCTACACTTGAATCTTGACAACTTGAAACATATGGTAAGCAGTTAATTTAAGAAACCTGCCAAAAGTAAAAGAACTGCGTAATAAAGGCTGAATAAAGTAGATGTTTAAATTGTGTAAGTGGTATATTTTCAAATATGAAATATTTTTGAATTTGAGTACAAGCTTGTGTATCTTGATCCATTGATTATCTGAATAAACTGAATACTCATTCTCAGAAGTGTTGCTCTGACATAACTTCAGACAGGTCTCAGTGAGAACTGCTAGCCACTTGCATGTGTTTTCTGTTTTCTTTGATGACCATAGTCCAGTCCAAAACTGGTTTTATGGATGGAGGCCTGTAGAGCAGCTTTGCCATAAAAGATGAACATGTCTTACAGGCTCTTTGTTCCTTTCCCATGGAATCTCCGTGGGCTGGTCTGTAGCTTGAAAGTTTTGTTGACGGTTTTCTGGGCAATTAAATTCTCAGGTAGTACTTCAAAGGAGAGATGAATGCTTGGCTGAAAGGAGTGGATGTTTTCCAGCCAGAGGAGGAAGAAAAATGTTACAAGGAATGATGAAAGCTGTGTAGATATTCTTACATAACCTACCACTGGCTATTCTGTTCTGTTTTCCTCCTAGTTTGAGATTGCTCAGGCAAGTTTCTCCAGTTCTCAAAATGAAATGGCAGCTCTTAGGTCACAGAGTTGAAGCTCCTTCACATCTAGAACAGCAGACTGCAGCAAGACTGAGTGCATCTGCTGTTTGATATCTTTCAAGCAGCTGTAAAACAGATTAAGCCGTGTAGTGGATGGTGACATGGAGTAATATGGCCACTGTTCTCCAAATTAGTTTACAAAGTTTAAGAGCAGCATTAGATGCACAGTATTTTCTACTGAAAGACTAAAGGTAGTATTTTGGTATCCTTGGGACTTCTATTTCTTCTGTTCTTTGGATAATTGGAAAGTACTGAAACAACGAGGTGATTGAGGAACTTGGAAAATGTTAAGAGCTCTAGATGTACTACATCAAGTTTTTGGCCTAATTTTCATGGATTCTAAATATTAGTATGTTAAAAAAAATGCCGGAAAGAAATGTTGGCAGATGTTAAAAGTGGAGGTGGGATTCAAAGAGAGCCATAGAAGAATTATTTTTCTAAGTTAACAATTGAACTGTGTTTCTTTCTTTAAAGCTTCCCCAAAACAGTAAGTACTATGAAATACAGTTGTGATTTTGAAAGCTTCACATATTATGCTATTGGTTCTTAACTTGCAAACTAAGATTTTTAAGCTGAAGCTTTTTAAAATCGGTTTGCTTACTACAAATATTGCTTTGTTTAAATAGTTGAAAATCAACACAAGTTTGGAAAGCTGAAGAAGCATTTTGCTTGACTCATTTTTTGTCACTGTTGGGAAAAAAAAAAAAAAAAAGCAGTTAACCCATGCTTAAATTGTACGGAAACAGATCTACACCTGTTCTTTCTAAAACACAAGTAGTCCCTTCATGGTGTTTGACACTTGTTCACTGGTTTTCCAAAAGTAAGTTATGAAAAGGATATTAAAAGCTTGGTTTTTCATAGTGCTGTTGCAATAATCATGCCAGTAACCTCAATAACTTTTGATGCTCAACAGTCTGAGTACAAAAGTAGCTTCCACAAAGTAGTCCATCAGAGTATGGGTCTTTTTTTTTTTTTGCAGGGCAACTGTGCATAGTGAGGTAGGTAGATTTTTCAGAGATGCCATGCTGCTATTCTTTGCTGAATATAGTTTGTAGATGCAGATACTTAAATTCAGGATAAATATAAATTCTTCAGAGTCTTCTGATTATGGCCCTTTGTTAGCATAAACTTGGACAATACAAACAGAAAGAATACATGTTTCTTCTACCTATTTTTTCATTGCATTACCACACTTCTGAATACAGTATTACCACTTCCTTCTTCCACACTCAACCGTGCCATTATGCCATGTTCTCATGACTGCATAAGATGTTTTCAGTTCTGATTTCTGTTTCCATGCTGATATTACAGTACTTAAAATCTGTAGGAGAAAGAATTAACATTTTTTTTCAGTAGTTTCCGTTTTTTGTTTATAGATATTTCTTTCTGGTTGTGAATACTGTGCACAAACATCTGCCTGTTTTGTGTTTGATGCAATAGGGAAGATAAATGTCCAGACCAAGTGTGAAATACATATATCCTTATGAGTTGGGGAGCCCTTCTGTTTTGTATCTGATTTTGATCCTAATTGTTCAAGTAGGGGCTGTGGTTCATGCAGAGATGGTGTTTGGTCATCAGCTTGTGTATTATTATATTTATCATTGAGAGATCCCAGCATTGGTTGGCTTTCAGCTAGTAGTAAGCTTCCAGTGATGTTGAAAACAATATTTTCTTCCCGCAAAGTATATAACTAATCAAATATTGTAGATGTTGAGTCATGGATTGTGAGAACAATTGCAGCTGCCTCAGTGGGGGTCACAATCCGTGCCTTTAGGGGGCTGCAGGGCATCTTAGGAAAGGATTTTGCATAGAGAAATAAGACAAAAGTTGCAAAGAACATAGACCTAGGACACAGCTAGACTGCAAGGTCAATATATGCTGTGTGCATTTGTACCTTGACAGATGTCAACATTTATCTCTGTCATTCACGGCTGCCTTACTTGTCTGTTCAGTCCAGCAGCACAGTGATGTGCCTTGTGTATGACAGCCATTTCCCAAGGCTCTGCCAGACGGGTGTGTGGCACCTTGGCTAGGAGGCAGTCTGCTGCACCCTGCTCTTCCCACAGATGTCATGAAAATGGACTGTTTAAAGCACATTAGTACAGCTTGACCTCCATTTTGTTACCAGGAGACACTCACTTTGTATTTGGGTGTGCAGCTCTGGTGGTACTTGTATCCAACCCTTATTTGATTCAGGAAATGTATTTGAATACAATTCTGTTTGACTGATCTCAGCAGCAGAGTTCTCATTGTCCTTCCTACAACTGGGATATTATCCATTGCTATGGATCATGTGAAGAGATTTCTTCATATTGTAGTGGATATATGAAAATCAATGGAATAAGCTTTAAATTGTATAATTTACTTTCTCAGTTGATTTTTTTGTAAAGTTCTTTTAAGACCCACAAAGACCCGTGCAAAGATATTCATGATTTCTTCAGATATGTTCCCTAATAAGAAGAGTGGCCATGAGGGAATATGGGACACCTTCTGTGACACAATGTGTAATACTTTGCCTAGCAAACACACATAGCTCTTATCATTAAAAAGCAGTTATGAAGCCATTGCTTTTTCAGGTATCATACTTTTTTTCCATTCATTCACACTAGGAAATGACTGAAGGAGCACACCATGCTGTGTTGGTGTAACTGTTGCTTTCTAGTATGATGACTTCTTAGCTTAGCATGTAGCTGATGGCATTTTCAGAGCTGAGCCCACAGTAGACTTTAATGCTGATCAGCCTTGACTACCTTTCTCCCTGCCAATGGATGCTGCCTTCCTTCCAAATTGCTAATTTGATCTTTAATCTGTTTAAGTCTTTACAATTCCTTTATTGAGCTTAGTTGGATCAGGATCAGTGCTGTCCATAACCTTACGTGTAGCATGTTTGTGATGAGATAAATTGGGTACAAGCCTGCAATTGTGGACCAGAAGCAAGTATAAGTTGCTGAAGAGCTGTTGATAATGGCTCTGTTTTTGTCATGTGAATTTGGGTACTTGGGGAACATAGACTAGCATTCATAAGCCCAGGGATGGAAAACTAAATGTTTTGACACTGAACTTAATAGGCAGAAGCAAGAAGAATAACATCAGTTTTGAACAGAGCTAACCTAAAATCTCATTAAACTTATGATGAGTAAAGTGATAGTTTGGGCTGCATTGGAACTGTTATCAGAGGGGAAAAAAAAGTACTTTCAGTATCATTTTGCATTCAGTTGAGATGTAGCATGGAATTTCAGTGTTAATTAAACACCAAGGATTGCATACCCTCCCTGTTATAAGAGATGAAATCTAAAGTTTGTAATATAAGGATTCTCCAAAAAAAAAAAAAAAAAAAAGCTTTTTGTTTTGTTTTGTCCTTTGTGAAGGGCTGTATTTGGAAAAGCACCTATGGAACGTCAACATTTTTAGGCTTTTATTAAATTACCAATCTCTGTAGCATTTATGGATTCCATAGCAGAAACACTGTTAGATACTGTATACTGAAGAATGTGTAATCTCTCATTTATCTCACAATTTGTTTTGGGATTCGTCAAGTGTTGTGGATCTTCAAAAAAAAAAAAATTAGCAGATGTGAGCACTGTAATGGCTCAGTAATGTCATCTGTCTGGTATCAGTGGCCCTGTTTTGCAGTAGCTTAAGTGACTTTTGATACGTGCTGTGGTCTGGTAATGTTGTAAAGCTCTCTGACTTCACCGAGGACTAAATGACTGGATATCAGCAGTTTCTAAAGCCTTTTAATACTGCAGAAAGAATAGATAATGGCAGTGTACAGTACTAGAACAAAAAAAAAACAAAGACTGGATATAAAAGTGTTGATGGCCACTTAGTTTCTAAAATAATTACAGTTCATGGGCTTTTGGCTTTTAGAAGTTCAGAGTATAATCGATTTTGTTGAATTTCTATAAAATGTTGTTCATGAAACTTTATTGCAAAAAATACTCATGTCTAGTCACAGAAAGAGAAAGCAATTTTTTAAAAGGTGTAATTCACCCAGCTGACAGCTTATTTATTCGTTTTTGAAATGCCACCCAAACAACTGTGCATTAAAAAGGAAAAAAAAATATTTTGAAAAAGGATATGTCCTTCTCATGTTAAAATTTATACTAGACTTTTTGCTGACTTTGTATGATTTAATCTGATCTAATCTACTGGCAAAGGGAGAGAAGAAATTATATTCTCTGCCTGGCAAAGTACAATAAAAATGAGATTTGTGGATTATTCAGAAATGCTTATTATAATTTCCTTTAAAACAAGTCACAGGAAGCTGGAAAAAAGATAGAAAAACTCTCTGGGAACAGTAAAAAGTTCCTGTTGTGTCTGCAGCACTTGATCTCAGTCAAGGAGCAAAAGAAAAGAGTCTAGTTACTCTCACTACCAAAGGAGTGCATTAACCTCTGTTCAGAAAGTAAACTTTCTTTCATCAGAAAAGGTTAATGTCTTTTTCATTGAATTCTTTATTAAATAAGACCACATGTAAAGAATTTAATTATTTTTGTGTAAAGCATCTTTAAAACTAGAACTGGTTTAGTAGAACGCTTCCTGCAAATTTTCAGGTGTCTGTCAACAGCCTTCTATAAGCATCAGTAACACTACTGTTGTTTCATTTTTAAAGAAGCTAACTACCTTTAGAGTACAAAAAAAGGTTATTTATTGCCATCTTGATACTGTCATTTTTACCTACTGCTCTTTGTAACAAAGTTAAAGGGCTAAGCATCCTTCTGCTCGAAATGTTTTTCCCATCAAATGAAGCACACAGCGAGTTCCTTCAAATTTGATATGAATTTGCATGTATGCTTGGTCACATTGATAAGAACTGGAATGGTTGAAAACAACAACTATGCTGAAAGGAAGAAGCTTTGACGTAGGCTGAAAAGTTTCATTACCTAAAATGCAGACCTTTCTAAAACCAAGAAAGGGATCATCTAAGTTAGGATAGTGCCTGAAAAGTCTATAAAGCTTTGAGCAAAAAAACACAGCTTCTGTTTTACTTTTGAAAGAATGTCACAGTAAACTCTCATACATAAATGAAATAAATTTTAAAATATATTTTTATTGGAATAACCTACAAACCAAGATACCTCTTGGGCAACTCTCATGCCAAAATCAACATTTCCTATATCATTCTATATTGACAGAGCTTTTAGTTTTTGTTTTTTTTCTTTGACTACTTTGATGTCATTTTCCTTGGTTTTGTGGAGTATTCTTCACCAGTGCTTCAGCTGGTAACAGTCAAACTTGGTGTGATGTGAATACTTCAGTAAGGCATTGACTCAGCTCAGATCCATAAAGGCTTGTGCTGAGGGTATGGTTATAAAGTGATGTGTCGATTCATTTAATTTCAGGTTGTCATCCAAAAGAGGTTGTCCTTTGTGAGGGATTTCTGTCAGATCAGAACCTAATCTTATCTTACCTAGCTTTCTTTTCTATTGGATCAATGGACATGAGAATGCTAGAATTCTTAAACCAACTGCAAGGAGGTCAGTGAGGCACATTAAAAAGAGATCCTGTCCTCTCTGCATCTTCTTGGCAACTACTTGTCGTTAGTTCAGAGTAAGCCTAGTATGAAAATTCACTGTAATTTAAGTACAAACTTTTTCACTCAGTTGAAAGACAATTTTGGAGAGAGTTGTAAGAACCACTTTCACAAAAAAGGAAGTGTGTCTATTGAATGTATGGTTCTGATTTCTCCTCTCCTCCAGTTTCTTCTTATTTTGTGGAGATTCTCTGCTCTGCTCTGACATTTCCCTGCAAAGGAAAGGTAGTACAGCCTTAAAGAAAGAGGTTGTTTCTAGTCTACATCAATCTCAGTTTTTAGTCTTCATCAACCTCAGTATTGTTTCTAGTCTTCATCAACCTCAGTATACCTGTAGGTGAGTAGGATAGCTGGAAGATTAAGGACTGAAATATACCCACAAATAAAGTACTTTGATGATCAAGAGACTACATCAGAAAAGAAGAAAACTATTCTATGTTCTGTCCCTTAATGCTTTTATAGTAGAAGCAGAAATTGAATGGCTAACTTCATTTTCTACTCAGCAGTCAAGTTAGTTTAGATTTAATTGCTTTCTTTTTCTTAACTGAGATTTCATTGGTTGCTTTTGTGCATCAAAGCACCTGTACTAAATACATTATAATTGGTTCAGTTCTAAATAATATTTAAGCTATTTTTCTATCCTTTTTATATCTTTGAATATTTCCTTCTTTCTGGTTTCCACGTGACATTCAATATTTCTGCTAAACCAGTGCAGTGACTTAGGTAAACTCTCTGATTAAATATGTGAGAAAGCACACATTTGAAGTTCATAGCATTTCAAGTCATGCCAGCTGTTGGCTTTATGTCGGGAAATTCTGGTTTTGATACTAAACAACAGGTATATCACACTTTTCCCAGCATATACTTATGTGGGAATATATGTCTTTCAGTGTTAAAAACAGCCAAGATTTTAAGACGATGAGGAAGAATGGAATGTGGTTTAATTAAGCAGAAATTTTATTATCTTACATGGCAACTACCCTGCAGCAAGAATCATGTGTTGAAACATGTAATTTGTTGGACCCAGCCTAATGCTGGGAACCTAATTCCAATATTAAAGGAGAATGGGAAAAGGTCTTTGTCTTTACCTTCTCTGCAGTTTTGTAGAGGACGCTTTCAGACAATCCCTTTTTACAGCAATAAGCTCCTGTTACAGAACCAGTTATGAACTTAGAAATGGGACGTGTGAATTCAGAGATCCCCTCTGATGCATTATAAAGCCTGTAGCACTTTTGATTAAATAATAAGGGATGCAAACAGGTGAGTTGTCCTTGTCTTCCACTCTCGATTTAAAATCCCAGCACCTTAAGATGTACATCTTAAAGAATGCATGAACTCTTTCCTTTTCTGCATTTTATGGTTATGAGAAAAGTATTCCTATGCTCTATTTACATGTCCTAAATGTATCAATGCTTGTTTTATTCTTTTCCTTCTGGGAGAGGAATCTTGCAAGTGTTTTCTTTGTTACTCTGTCCAGTGAGTGCTCCACAGGTGACCAACATGACATAACCCCATTCATGAACATGATCCAATTCTACCTAAAATGTAGTGTGAAAAGTTTATTTCAGAATCTCAGATGACAAAAATACTAAAATGAAGCAAAAAAACCCCAACAACAAATAAACAAACAAACAAACAAAAAAACATGGAACAGCCTCCTAAAAATTCTTTCAATCCTTAAGATTTGTAATGTCTATGTTGGTATTTACAACATTGTTTTTTAATGCACTTGGAGATGTAAGGTGATTTCCTACTTCAGATTTTTCTCTGATGATGAATGAATCTACTACTTTCAGTCTAAAAGTTGTCTGCACAGATTTAAACCAACTTAATTGTATAATATAATTGTGAATTAATTTACCTTGTAGGCTAGAAAATAGTGAACCACTAAATCTTTCCGGTGGAACAGTTTGAGTCAATGTACTGCTAAAGAAGGAGAGAATAACTGGGAGAGGAGAGGTCCAATTTTGCATCCAGCTGTTATCAGCCAGTCTCAGCTGTTGAAATGTCCCTCTCTAAGAGAGTATTTTATTACAAGGGAAAACCATATCTCAAAAGCCCCTACATCCATATGGGGTAGATAGTTCTTAGTTAAGATCTGATTGATTTCTTCCTTGATTGTCTTCCTTGATTGTCTTTTTTCTCTTATCCTTCCTTCATAGATGGCTATTCTCACAGTAGCATAGAAAACAGTTATTCCTCCAGTCTGGAGGCATCCAGCTAGCTTACAGCTTTCAATAAGAAAGAAAAGACAGCAGCTGTCTGCCTTCAAGATGGGAAGATGCCTGGACTGGGGGGAGGAAGAGAAGGCATACATTCCCAACTGGTTGTCTTAAGGTCCTGCCTTGATTTCTTCTTACCATAATCTGATCTCATAGTGGGTTCACACAGTGGAAATCTTCACAAACATCATAAAACAACATGCTGAGTAGATTTGTTTTCTTCTTCCTCTATCCATATGCCCTGTGAAGAGTTTTCCAAAACCATACGTATAAGCCTTTAACTCTTTCCCATAGATCATACAAAAATTACAGAAGTTGCCCCCACAAGTCTTGCTTTCGGATGTATTATTCTTCTGAGATAATTTGAAATGGGAGTTGAAGGTGTGGAACCCTAGGGAATAGTGCCTGAAGGGAAGTTAAAGGTGAGGAAAAAAAAACAACAAAAAAAAACCAACGGCTGATTTGAGAGATTTAAGAACAGAAGATCAAAACTGAGATTTCTCCCATTAGTGCAATAGTTGCTACATGTCCTCACAGACCCAATTAAAATAACACTTGATTAAAATGAATAGAACAAAGTACTATTTTAAGTGGTGCTAAGTCTCTGGATAAATTGAAAAACCAGCAAAATTTAATTTTATATTGAAGATTAAAGAGTACTTTCTGGTCTTAGTTATATCATGGTTTCTCTGGTGTATAAGCAGAAAGGCAATTCAATGTAAAATTAAAAATCTTTGGACAACAGCGTCTCTCTCTCAATTTAAATTAGCATAGCTGAGAAAATCATTTTAGCCTTTAATGTTGATTTATAGCAATTTTGCATTCTTCACATGTTGAAATCCAGAACAGTATTATGCTAAGGCAGTTGTATCATATGCATTACATGAGAGGTGAGTGAGCAGTTCTTTGTGTTTTGCTTTGTAGGATAAAAATTTCAGATGTGCAAAGACTGAGGGTCTGACTGACAAGCTGCCTTGATTCACTATTATTCCGTGACTAGATAGACTGAAAATTCAATCGCAGAGTGAGGTAGTTTATAAAAGCCATAAAACACAGCCAAGTGTTTGATGTAAGCAAAGCTAATTTGGAATATTATAGTTATTTATTTTCACTTTCTAAAGGACTTGTTTTCCCATTCATGGTTTCTTGAAGTTTATTGTTCTGAAATGTTCATATTTTTTACTTTATTTCTGTGAAGAATATACATGAAATATCACAACTATGCCAAAATTATTACTGGTAGAATTTGCGGAATTCTTTTTTTTTTTAGTAATTGTGCTGTGAGAAATTCCTGTGGAGTGTAACCATACAACTGAAGAGAAATCTGTTTTTATTTTTCTGTACGTATCTAGAAACTTCGCAAATAACTTGGATTAAGGAAAAAAAAAGTTTGTGGAAAGAAAACTAATGCTTAATTATGAAACTATTTTCATCAGAATAAGAATTCTGTTGTGAGGTGGAATCACGGGATCACAGAACTGTAGGGGTTGGAAGGGACCTCCAGAGATCATGGAGTCCAACCCCCTGCCAGAGCAGCTCCCTTGCCCAGGTTGCACAGGTAGGCGTCCAGGCGGGTCTGGAACGTCTCCAGAGAAGGAGACTCCACCACCTCTCTGTGCAGCTGTGCCACTGCTCCGGCACTGCACTGGGAAGGAGTTCCCATGCACGTTTGTGCAGAACTTTCTATGCTTCAGTTTGTGGCCATTCATCTATGCACAAAAACAAGGGAGTGTTGTCATAAATAAATAACAAACTATTTTATTTTTACTTGATTAAATTTATCCATTCTCAAGTGTGGAAAAAAAAATAATGTGCTACTTAATCTGCTATTACCAGTGTACAGTATGGATTGCAAGTTTTGTAGTAATGTACTTCTGTAGTACTTTGTGCAAAATTTCAGAAAGGTTTTTTTTTTTTTTTTTTTAATTATTTGGGGATTTCATAATGTTTTCCTCTTGCAGTGCTGTAATTTGTCTGTTGCCTTGAAGAATCTTCCTTTCTTTAACTCAATATTTATTGTTAATTTTGTGGGATGATACTAGTTGTACTTAGCAAAATGTTCTTATAATGGAAAAACGGAGAATTTGACAGTATACATTGAATGGAAAAATAGCTATTGGTGTGACAATGAATAATTACACTGAACTTATTTTAAACAACAACAACAAAAAACTTGCTTTTCTTACCAAATGTGTAGTTTGAAATCTTTAAATCAAGATTTAAAATTTAGTTATAACAAGCCAAAGAAAGCAGTAGTAAGCATGGATGTATGAGAGAAATTTCTTTTATCTTCTCTATGGTATTGTGAATGTGCAGTTCAAATGAATCTGTGACCGTTATACGTTTTTACATCAAAGTATGCGTTGTTACATAATAGACACGAAGTCCTGGATAAGTTTTTTTTGTTGTTTCATTAATGAATCACATACACACATAAAAATGCAGGAGAAGCTATTTCTGAGTTAGGATACAAACTAGATTAACTTCTCAGTGAATAAATGAGCTTTTTTTACCCTAAAGGTTTGAATTAATGATTTGGATAGAAAAGCTCACCCAGGCTGTAGTTACTGGCTTTTTCCTATTGCTGCTTTGTTAAACTACAGCTAAAATTAAATTATTTTAGTAGTATTAAGTGCCTTCCTGATTCTTGTAAACAGAAAATTAAAAATATTCTTAACATATGATATATTTTTAAAATGAAAGGACATCAGTGTGGGAATGTAGGTTAGCATTTCTCACTTGGAAGCTTTGTGACTGATAATGGTATTTTAAAATGTCTATTAGATGTGCAAGATTTATTGTGAGGATTATGCTGCAGGGTTTTATTTTTGATACATTAAAATAAAAAATACATTTAAAATACTTATCTTTGAACACTATAATAGCAGACAAATTATTCACTTCTATGTAAATGTGAAATGTGTTTAAAAAAGCCCTTCATTTATATTTCGGAATTACTGTTTTTGTTTTGTTATGTCTCTGATATTGCAGATACAAGAAAATGGCTAAGGAATGCAGAATTGAAAATATGAACTACAATAAAGATTATAAAACAGATCTTTAGAGTTTTAATCAGGCCAAAGTTCTGATAAAGCCAGTGGAAGATCTGGTTGAGTAACACCATCAGAATGAGAGATCGATTGAGAAAAAAATCAATTTTATTGCATCTGTTATTCTAGCTTGTCCTGCTAGAATAAAGTAACATTGGATCTCTGAATTTGGATATTTAGATAAATTAATAAATTATGAATGGAATAGACATAGTAGTTGTGGATAATGTGACTCTGGTTGAAATTAATAAAGAGAAATGTTGCTTCATCCTCTGCTTCCTATCATTTCATCCAAGGCACTTTTCCTGCCCTGAGCTAAAAATGTTCACTTTCATGTCAGGCTGCCCATAGCGTTAACTAATGAAAAGCAATATGGTGGAGGAGGATACCCATCATTTGTGCAGTTGCTGGCATTTGCCTTATGATGGATCCACTGTGGATCCACACTTATTTGAAGCCTTCAGGTATCGGTGCTTTTAAATATTCTGTAATTATGACTAGATTGGTGTTTTAGTTTTTCCCTGCTTCTTCCTGTGAAGTATCTGTAATGTTGTTTCAGCCTTTTTTAAAGGTGAAATCTATAATGAAGTGATTTGCCACTGTGAACTTCCTGTAAAAGAGAATATAGATATAGCAAGTAGTCATGTGCAACTCACTGAGCTGTTGCAGGGTTTATTTTCTTAACCAGACATGTTCCAGAGTGTGACTGAACACTGCTGGAAAATACTTCCATGTAATATTTCTATGTGAATCTCTCTTAATTTCTGTTTGCCTACTTCTGGCTCTGTGTGTAATGTTCTAACATGTAACTCCAACCTTAATGCCTTTAAATATTCAAGCACTTCCTTTCTTGCCTTTCCCCTCCGCCTAGGAAAGCACAGACATTACTATTTATTCACTGTGTCCCATCCTATTGCCAGCCTTTGGTGTCAGCTGCCTGTCCCAGTCTTTCCCTCCCCAGCTTCAAGCCCAGAGCAGCACCTACCCTGTGTCTCCCTGAGTCAACCTGCCACCTAATGGAGGACTGACATTATTGTTAACAATGTTAAGGGGAAGAGGATACATCTCTGACCCACGTTGTGGTGATGCTGCCTGTTTCTTTGTGCGTGTTCTGGAGAGGAGATACCAAGTGTCTTTGCTTTCTCAAGTGCCAGGCAAGTAAGTTAGCTTTTAACTGGGTGGTACCAGCAGATAGTAAGTTTGTGCTGTTTTTCACAGTGCACTGCCACACTGTTGTGAGTTCCCACCGCAAACTTCTCGTTTATCCCTGACAGCTAAAGGCACTGAGGAAAATCTGAAAGGTGATGTTAATAAATGAAAAAAACCCACAAAGTCAAAAGTAAAAATAGATGATTGAAAGCCTGCTTTACTTAGTCTGTAGATTCCAGGTGACTATAGGTGCACCAGCATTTTTTGGGAAGGTGATAAAACTAATTAGCAATCTGCATGTTATGAATTACTTGAGAGTGAGGGGAACTAGAGAAACTCATATGGAAAGGTGGTAAATATCCCAAACTCATCTGATAGTCTCGCTCTTTTTGCTGTTGTCAGGACAATAGTCATCTCTGCAAAGGTGATCTGAGCGTGGTGACCTGGTTGTGAAACACGGCACAACACTGGCAGTAGCTGCAAGTTTGGAGGAGTTACTTTGCTTATTCAGGCACTGCATCTTACTGCTGGGAAGAGCAGTAGGATGAATGAGCATAAATGAGAGCAGGGATGGACCTGAGCTGTACAGCTATAATCACTGTTACCAGCATTTTCCATGAAACCGGCAGGTGTGTTTCTAAAGCTTTGAAAGGTGTGGATCTGAGCTCTTGGTAAATATTCATTTTGGTTTTTAATGTTGTGCAGAGATTCAAAGCTCCCAGCTACCTCCTTTAATGGAATTAATGAAAAATAGCAAGCATGCTGACTTTGCCTGCTAAACAGATATGACATGTAGGTGCCCAGCCCCCATCTCCCAAAAACTTACCCAGGGAGCTCACTGGAGCTTGTACAGTGTGTTCCCTCAGTACTGTTTACCCTCTTTTGTTCATGTACTTGTTAGGGTTTTAGATCTGACAGAATGCCTTAGTCCTCAGTTTCTGGCAGTGTCCCTGCTCTGAATGACCTCCTCCGTAGCATAACTATTCTGACATTTCACGCTAATATTAGTGGTTTCTGCTCTACTTCCCAGAGGGAGGAGTTTCCCTATTTTTTAATCAGATTCTGCTCTTTTGCACAGTAAGCTTTTCACAAGAATATCTCTAGGATTGCAGGAATGATACTAGACAGATAGTGCTTTGGGGGTGAGCTGTAGGGATGTAGAGGTAATTAACCAGAGCAATACTGAATGCGTTATCTTCTGAGAAGCCGGCTCTTTGAATCCCCTGCTCTGGCTTCTGCTAAAGTTTTAACTTTTCTGATAAAAGAAAAATAATAGAGGAAAAAAGAAAAAAAGATCCAACAACATCCTTCATCATATTTCTTGATCAAAGAAATTAGTGTTTCAAGGAGCATTTCAGCTGAACATCTCTTTTGCATGTTTACAAGGAATGAATGGCAGGCACTGCATTCAGCCTTTGCTCAGGATGATGGTGCATTTTCCTCCTGCCCACTCTGCAGTTTTCCTTCTGTTTGCACAGCACGGTATTGCTACAGCAGCAGTCTGATGATTCATAGATTTATTTCTCACAAGTAACAAGCACCTCTTTTCTCTATTGCAAAGCTTTCAGAAAGAAAAAAATGGACAACTTGAAAGCCTTGTCTTGCTCAAGTTCAGTCTGACTTATACCTCCTGAAAGTGGGTGTAATGAGCAACCAGATCATTTACGTGTTTCTAATGATGTTAAAGCATGACCTGAAGAGCTGTTCAAATAATGTGACAAAATAGGCACCTGTCTTTAACGCACAGGTAGCTTTAAAAATGCCTTTCCTTACTTTGCTTTCTTACACTCGCTCTGAGTGATTTTTAACTCACTGAGAAATTTAATAATCAAGCTGAACTCCTTGCTTCCCTTAATCAACATATCTAGTGATGCTCTTCAAGCCCAACAGTTATTCTAAGCCCATGTGAGCTGTGTTTTCACTCCATCCCGTGCAATCCCACGGTCTTCAGCTGCTTTACAAAGTTGCTTTCAATTTAGTCGCTTTAACCAATGTTTTGAAGTAGAGCAAAATAAACGTACGTGGAGAAGAGAAAATGCATATTTACACAGGCTATTTGTTCATTACACTAAAGGGCTAATGAAACAAATTACATTAAAACATGATTTAAATGCTCTATTCCAACTTCTGTTGTAAATATGGAGGAAAAAAAAGGTGACAAAGACTGAATGCAATGCAGAATTTAGGTCACCAGAAAGTACCTAGGCAAAACGGAGGCATTTGAGTTTAAATTTCAATCCCAAAATGCCATTTAGCTGCCGATTTGACTCAGAAGACATCTAAACTTGCAAGGCTTACTAGCTTTACCTCCCTGCTTGAGAGGTATCCACAGCTTTGCTCTGCCGTGCATGTAATCGCTCCAGTCAAAGCAGCTTATACTTTAATCTGAGCAGGATCTAGAAAACAAATGCTCCTCTGCTTGAATCCTCACAAGGCCCAAATCCAGTATAGGTCCTCAGGGAATGTGCAAAAGGACAGCTCAGCTCTGCTGTGGTCTTTTGAAAAACAGCTCTAAGTGGCTGCTCTGAAGACAAAATTTCAGTCTGTGGTTTGTGGCTGATGCTACACAGTGACCTAGAGATGTTTGAAATTTACACTTTTTTTTTCTGCTCTGCATTTTTGGTCACTTCTGGGATATAGCACTTGCACTTCTGAAGCATACATTTGAAAAGACTGTGCTGAGAGGAATTTTGTAGGCCTACATCCTTGCTTTTTAGCTGTATCCCAGTGCATGCAGTTTGCTAATGAGCTGCAGTTAGCAGATATGAAGTGTTACATGGTTCAGGGAGGAACAATATGAAAGACTCCCAGTAGAAAAGGGGAGTAGCATTTGGAGAAAAGAAATAAAATTAAAAAATCAGCAACAACAAAAAGCAAGTGAACAAAGGAGGACCCAAACTGCCTGTTACTTGTCAATGCAGAAAAGATTAGCAGTGTCTAAACTGGAACACAGGAGCTTCCTCCTGTCTCCCATTTGCTATGTGAGTGATGCTGGACAGAGTACTTCTTACAGGATTTTTCAAACTGGCATACACCTCCATTTATACCCCATTTGCCCTAATAAATAAATAAATAAACCACAGGTAGAAGACTGATCAGATGTGAACTGTGCAAATCTGTGTCTGCTGTGTGGGTGTCAGCCCACGTGGTGCAAGCACAGCCCACCAATGATGTGAAATGGATGGCTAATGGAGCCTTTTGGTGCTGCTCCAGTAGCTGTTACTGACATTACACTAAAGGCAATTGGGTCTCATTGTGCTGGGTCTGTGTAGTTGTATAGTCAGTACTGGCAGTTGTGTGAAACAGCTTCTGTCCTAACAGCAGATGTGTTGGTCATTGCCATGGAGGATGTAAGTAGACTGATACTGGGTTTATTTTTATAGGTATAAGTCTTAAGAACAGGATTAGCACTGCAATGTGAACTGCTTTAAAAACATTTTATTCTTTTACTGTTAATGTATTGTAAATATCACAATAAATTTGAACATTATAATATTTCACATTAGGATAGAGAGTTTTTTTAGTCACTAGTAGCCATTAATGGATGTTAAAGAACACATATTGGAGATGTGTATTTTTAATCAGCAAATCTCAGTGTGATGAGTCTGCCTTTGAGTTCTGGAAAAGACAGTGGGGGAGATTTCTGGTTCACGGGTTTTCATTTTTAATACGTTTCTTGAGACTAGAAGAAAGCTGGTGTTCTGCCCAGATTCAGAGTAGACAAGCAGATTGAGCAGGGTAAATATAGCCTGATATAAATCATGGTGAGCATATGGAAAAAGCTGATTGAGGATTCAGCTGATAGGGAATTAAAGGCTGTGAGTAAAATTAATTCTACTCAACATAGTTTTATGGAAAGTAGGGCTTGTAAAACAAGTAATTTATGAAAACCTGATTTTAATCTTGTAACATTTGATAAAATTACAAGTTTGATAAGATGATGCTGTTGGTGTGACAGACTATGAAATGCATTTTACTTAATAACATGTGAAACTGATTAGTAAATACAGAAGTTTAACTATATAATGAAATAGATCAGACTTGAATGAACAGCAAACTAGTTAGCAGGTCTTAATAAATAACTGTCACTAAAGAAGCATCAGCAACTACATTGTTTTCCCATGGTGCTCTCATGAGGAGCAATGCAAAGGCCGATGACATTTTATGTTCTCTCTGTTGTCTCTCTCAGCTGTAATTTTACACGTTGAGATTAGCAGGTGGTCTGAAGGTTGGCGGAACAGCAATAACCCTGAAGACAAGATGATCATTTAGGCAGGTTGAGTTGATTGAGTGAGCCAGATTTTTGTTTTTAAATGCTGTGAGATGCAAATAATCATATAAGAAGGAAGCTAACAGGCTGTGTGTTTCTGACCTGAAGTGTCCAGATCTTTGAGTCACAGCAGAAAGATCCCTGGCACCAAAATGTGTTTTGTGCTGCTGACAAATGTTCTACCTCAGGTTCATGGGCATTTTCACTCTCTCAGTCATTGCCTTTCTGCAGCTCATTCATGAAAAGTGACCAATATTATTTTTTGAAATTAAAAATGAAAAACAAAGAGCAGGGAAACATTAGCTGTCTCTCACTTGACCCTAGCTGCTTCTGAATACATAAGAAGCTGTCCCATTGAGATCCAGTGTTACACTTAATGATGAAATATTATTGTACTTCATGTTTTCATACTAACCTTGGCTCCTGTTTCCTACACTATAGTTTCAGTCTTTAGTCCATGCTTCAGCATTTCAGCGTGAGGAATAAAATATTTAGCAAGTGATATTTGATTATATACATTAGAAGTATGTTAGCATAGAGAAACTGATTTTGTGCAAATGTATGAGCCATCACAGTCTATGTGTTTTCCTATAAAAAGGGTAGGACAACATCTGAGTTTTATGAGCTGGAGGAGAAGGCAATCTGCTATATAAATATTTCAGGTTTTGAAATTGAAGCATTTACATTGATCTGCATGTAGAGGCCCGGCCTATTTTGTTGCAGATAATATTATGTCAAAACAGTATTTAGTTCCAGTCAGCAGCTGTTGCATTCATACTAAATTATGTCAGATTTAATTATGAATGCATTCAACAAGAGCATGTAATTGTGCTGACAAACCTAAAATCATTTTCAGTTAAATATGTCCTATCACAAGTCATCTGGGCATGCTTTCTCTTTGCAGTGACAAGACAGTGTTCAAGCTCAGCTTTCTAATTCCTGCTGCCTGTTGAATTCCCATATCACATCCAAACATCACAGCAGCAAACTCAATAGATATCTTACTGGAAAAATGCAGTAGCAGCAGTAGATGATGGGGGGCATTTTCTCAAGAGTATTATTTTCACTATCATTTTAATTACACATACCCAAGACACTTCTTGTGTATTCATTTGTATTTGTTCAAAAGGAATGCAATTTAATTCTAAAATATCTCAAATTACTGCAATACTCTCTTTGCACAATGAAAGAACAAGACCATAAAGTGGATAATTAGATTCTTAGAGTTTCTTAAAGAGAATGAAATTAGTTCACTTGCAAAATAGTTCAGAGAGTGTCTTCTAAATCCTTAAGGTCAGATTCCTTGTACAGAGAGAGAGTCTTGTAAAAACATAGAAAGTTAAGAGCTGAACTTGCATTGAGGTCTAGGGAGCCTGCTTTGATGATCTCTAAAGGTTCCTTCCAACCCGTACAGTTCTGTGATTCTGTGATGAGATGAGGAGATTCAATGCAGATCAGGAGAGCAGTTTGTGGAAACCTAGTCCTTATGAAGAAGAGCAGACAGCTGTAGTCAGTGGAATGAAGTCAGTGCAGAGACCACAGGAAGTCAACCAATTTGCTTAGATACTAACAGTGGGATGGAAAAAACATTTCTCCCCTTCCCTGGTCAAAACGTTCAGCATTTGGAAGTGCTCATTTAAAATGCAAGAGGGTTCTGTTTATTTTTCTAGGAGAGTCCGCATCCATTTATCATGGTTCCCTGTAATACACTGTAACCACCTACTAGGTGCTTTGGAATTAGGCTGGCCACCTTGTCTGTGCTGTTCCATTTTGTATAAATATGTACACAAGCGTTAGAATTTCCCATGCTGCTCTAGTCAGTAGAAGTTTAACCTGTTAGGATGTTTTGATTGTAAAACTAATTCTCATATTATCACCAGTGACAGTAAGAATTGTTCTCGTGTGCTGGAGTAGGTTGAGAAGTTGAGCTCTAGGCTTCAGTGCTGGTTTCCATTTCCAGCCTCTGATCAGAAGACTACAAAGAGAAAGCCCGCTAACAGCAGCAATTAAGACAGGATTTTTCTATACACTGAAGATGAAGGCAAATCTTTAACATAGACTACTTTAGGTGACTTCAGAAAGCACAAATCATCTCTCAGTACTACATTTTTGAGGCAACTGCTTCTCTGCAACTTTTACTCCTTGTGGATATGATAGCACTGTGTTTTCCATTTGTATGCATAGTTGGGAAGTGCTCTCTAAGGTAAATTCCTGCTGATCACTATGAAGTTTCTGATCAATCTGGAAAGTACTTTCTCAGCTGATGTCTGATGTTTGAGAATCAATATTTGGATTTCTAAAACTATATTCTTATAGCTCTTTATAGGTCAGCAGTGATGATGAGATCACCAGCAGTTAGCTTTTAATACATCAGACTTAGATTCTAAGTTAGAGCGTGGTCCTGGATGCAGTGAAAATAAGTGAATCGGATCTTTCTTCTACCTTGGTTTAGTATGATTGCTCATGCTTTTTTATAGAAGAAAACCTAGACCACTTCAAAGAGCAGATTTCCCTTGAGTTTTGTTTTTGCCACTTCTTTACATAGTAAGGGAGAACGTTTCATAATGTATTGCTAGTTAATTTGATTTTGGTGTTCCGACTACATATGACAGAGTACCCACTTTAACATTACCTGAATTGGCAGGGATAAGAGTCTAGGTTGCTGTACAGTACATAAACAATCTCTTCAGCATAGGAATCCTGAAAGTCTTCTCTGTTCTGCTGTCAATTGGAAACAGCTCAAAAGAGAAGAAGCTGTCAAACTAAAATCTTCAGCTAGATCCCGCAGATTACACAGCAAATTTGTGGCCACATGTGTTTTCATTGGAGCACATGCCTAAAATAACTTTCCAAGACTTATGCAAGGTACTTGAAGGAGTCTAGGAGGGCATTCAGAGTTCTAATCTGCTGAAACTACATCAGATTACTATTTTCTATAATATGTGCTGTTTTTTATCTAGGACTGATGATTTATCCTTCTTAGAAAACTCATTTGCATTTCCATTCAACAAATTTATAGGTGTTCACTATGTTCTTTAGGAATTTCTGCAAGTACTATGATCTGGATGTCCTAAGAACTTCTGGATCTTGACTTAGGTTTCAGTAGAGTACATGGGGAAATCATTATCCCTGGATATAATAAATAGATTGCTGCTATTTAATAATGCCATTAGATCATTCTACTGTATCTACATGTTGTTATTGTCTCTTTATCTACCAGGTTTCTTGTCTATATTTACATAACTCTTCCAAGCTACCTAATCTAATGAAGTTGGACTTCATTCATCAAGTGTGATTTACTCAGTAGAGCCTAAAATGATGATGAAAAAGAAGAGCATATCTGCAAGTGAAGCTTTCTTGGTTTTCTTTCTGTGCCAAATGATTTCTGCATTGGATGTACCTCTTGACTGTAAGTAAGCTTTTTAAATAAGTGCGGAGTGAAAGAAAATTAGACAGAAAGCTCTGTACAGAAGCTCCAGCATGGGGAAGTAAACATGGAGTGTGTTTGCTCAGTTCAGTCAGGACACTGTGATGATTAATGTTTACATGAATTTACTGAAGATTTTTGGAAACTGTCTGCATAAAATGTCTTAACATTGTTCACTTGAGAAAGGTTGCACAAGTACACCAAAATTTAGTCTGCCTTTATTTAACAGGCACATTAATTAATTTATAATGATAAATATCATTAGATAATAATAATATTTATTAAATTGATTGAAATGAAGAAGGGGAGAAAAGCTTAGTTAAAAGCTATTTATCTATGAAATGATGATCAATTGGCAATTTCAATTCACCTGAAATGAGGGTGCAAAGATAGAGCCAGGCTCTTATCAGTGGTGCTCAGTGCCAGAACAGGTGGCTGTGGGCACGAAGAGAAACACAAGAAGTTCCCTCTGAGCACCAGGCAGCACTTCTGTGCTGTGAAGGTGATGGAGCACTGGCACAGGCTGCCCAGTGGTTGAGGGGTCTTCTCCTTGGAGACATTCAGCAGTTCCCTGGACGTGGGCCTGGGCACCCTGCTCTGGGTGTCCCTGCTGAGCATGTTGGGCCAGGTCAACCCAGAAGGTTGGAAGACCCAGAAGGCCTTTCCAACCTCAACCATTCCGTGATTCTGTGTGAATTTGTTAAAAACCCTGGAGCTGATTAGATATCCAGTAAAATCTTCAAATACTTACACTGTGGAAGCATCTTTCCTTTTGATCCAGAAGAGTAAGTTAGTTTCTTAGATTTTCTAAGCAGTACGTGAAGGGTTAAGTACCCAAGTTGACAATAAAAGCATATGTGATGAGCTATCATTAATCAGTTAAAAAAAAAAAAACAGCTAGAAGGGGGAAATCCTAAGATCTGAATTTCTTATTCTGGACTGTGTTAGTGGGGAACTGTGGCCTTGAAAGTAAAGCTCCATGTTGAAAAGAAAGTAGTAGTTACTGTCTTAAAGCCGTAATAGTTAATTCTGTGAATTTATTCATGCTCCAGGTTGTTATTTTCTTCTTATTATAAGCATGATAACATTTTCAGAATTCAGTGAACCTTGTTGCACCTCATATTGACTATTCATTTGTTAAGCTAATTACCAGATAAGAGAACATCAGGGTTGGCATTAAATTGATGAATTAATACGTCAGTAAGTTCATGTATGATTCTGATCCTCATGGCTTTCTTTACCCCCGTGGTTTTGACACTTGCCTACCTTCCATAAATACATGTTTATGTTCAATAACCATTGACATAAAATGCTTTGGTGCAATTTTTCACCTCCAAACATATTTCCAAGCCTATCAAGTCAATGGCCTTTATTTCTGTAACATGATCAATATATCTAAATGACAAGAGACTTGCAGTGCTGTGAATGCCTTTAAAGCATTAAACTGAGGTTCATAGAAAGCTTTAAAGTGTGACGGAAAAAAGTCTTTCTTTTCTAAATATAATTCTTCTCCACAAATGATTTTGCAGGCTAGATGTACTGTTTTAACATCTTGTAGTTTAGAAACTAATGTAAATGATGCACCATTCTAATGTTTTCTTACAGAGTATCACTTCAGGTTAAATTAACCAGAAATACATCAACTAAGATGAATAGCTGTTTTAGATTGTTTTACATTAACTCTCAATTAACATGTTCTATACTGTTTAATATTTAATTCTCTGTTTAGTACTGTGTTTAGATCTGATAAAGTCAAGCACTTGAAATTTTGCCAAAAATTAGGTTAACCAAGATTATGTTGTTGGTTTTTATATATAATGTTATCTGGGAAAGCATCAAAAGGACTGCATTCTTCTTTCTGTGGGTCATCCCCACACACTCACTGCAGAGACTGGGTGGTAAGATCATACTTGATTAGCTGATTAGGTTTCATTCATGTTAAGTTTCTACGCTCTTCACTGTTTCAAAGTAGGTAATGAGTGACTGACAGAGTAGCTGTTCCAAAGCAGTTTATTTGCTCCAAAAAATTATTTATGAGGTGATATATATGCTACATATGCAAAATATTTGAAATAAGCAATAAAGATATGACAACCAAGACAATTTATTCCCCTTAGTTATTTTTCAAACTAAACGAGAATGCATGTCTGTTGAGTAAAATTAAATGTTTTCATCTTTGTAAGAGTAATTTTAGCCTGAAGCCTTCTCTTTGTTCTTCTGTATGGTCATATGGGTAGATTGATTTTGACTGCAGCATGAGGGCAATACACTCCATTAATTCTAATTCGCTGTCTCCTCAGTACCGGTGTTCTGTGTCCTTGTAAGGCAAAAGTCACAATATTGTGGTTGCCCTTAAAAAATTGACACTTCAGAAAAGTTCCTCATAAACTTTGTGATGCAGTTTAAATTGCAGCTAGAAGTCAAGGACCAGGTTACACCATCACAGTTGTTACAATACTAAAAAAAATACTTAAAAATACTTAAAAATACTTAAATATACTTAAAATACTTAAAAATACTTAAAAAGTTTTTTATGGTGACGAATTTGTCAGAGATACTTATCTTCCCTCTCAAAAATTCTGATTTTCTTTTTACTAACAAATGTTTCTCTTTAATCTCCATTTGTCCATTCATCTGCTGATTCTGATGGGGGAATAAAAGCAAAACTTCTAGAAGAATGTAAGTTCCTGTCCATAAAAGCTAGACTGTGTGCTGATGAAAATTAATACTGACCATGTTGCAAATTGAGAATGCAGTCCAAAATGTGTGATTCTGACATTTTGTTTCTAATTTGGTTTGCTGTAGCTAGATGCTTTGTGCATGCAGTGTTCAATAAATGCTACTTCACATAAATCCTTTTTGTATTTTCAACAAATGGATTGTATGATTTTTTTTATTGTATGCTATCTGAACATTAAAATTATAAATATCAGCACGAGCAATGTTTTAATACTGCTTTCAGGAGTAAATACAGTTGATAAAAGAATAAATACATTGGAATGTATGTTTATGCATTTTATATGTCTAAGTGGGAGATATTATGTCCTTAAAAAATAGAATATATAGCTTAGTTGTTAAGCTGAATCCTTTATGGGATATTCTAATGCAGCTCTAGTGTCCTGGTTAATTTAATGAGTCTTAAGTTCAGTGCATAGCACAGCAGGGGAGCCTTCAGGTCTTTTGTGTGCATCAGGTGGAATATACCGTATGTGGTACATTGCTCATGTCATGTCCCTTTTCAGAGTATTCTTGATTTTCCTATGGAAGCAACTGGTTTGTACTGACGCTGTGAAGTGCCTTTGAGAGAGAAAAGGGCTATCTTCACTGTCTCTCTAAGTACAGAAAAAAATAATCATCAAGTAACAACATTGCCTTCATTATTTAATCACTCTCCTCCTCTGCAGTGAGGAAGAGCAAAACCTAGCTCTGCATGGCCTGTTCTTCCCTGCTTAGCTGTTAATATCTCTTCATGATGCATGCCATGATCTGAATTATCTTTCTGGCTATTTCTTGTGGGCAGTGCTTTATAGACAACTATCTCTTTGTTCAGAGTCCTTTCTCCATTTATAACTGTAAGGAAGACTTAAAATAAAAGTCCCAGTTTTATAGTGTTAACTAGCTAGAGTGAGGTATGACAACACAGATAGCCCTAATGTTTGGAATACTTTGACTAGAAATGACCCCAAAGAAGTAGCAGAATGTATTGCTGGACAATTTGCAAAATTAGCACAGGGATGTTACTAAACCATTTCCTTTAGTTGGTGCTACACTATAAACAGATCGATAATGCTGAGGAAAGGAAGTCACATTTCCCACTATCTTAATATCACAAGCAGGATTACTCTTTGAAAAATGCACATAAATAATGTAATAGATTATAAATGACTTTAAATAGGTAGCCAGCATCCTCTTTGTCAAACAAATAGATTATTCTTTATGTCACTAATTCTAGAATTCTTCATAAATCATAAGCACTAAATATTTGTTTCTCCTGGGGCAATTTACAAGACTGACCATATTTTATTACTTTTGTTTTAGAAGCATTGGTACTAGACTTTTTCTTCCAGTTCACTCTATTTGTGAACTCTTAGTTTCTATTTTTGTCATCCTTTATGCACTCTTTTATTTCTAACATTTTTACTCCTGAAAAGTAGTTCCTCAAAGCATGCTTTGTAGATTAATTCAATCTGTTGAGCATGATAAATCTGTGAAAAGTATACAACCCATAGGGAATATGCAAATACATCACATATTTAGAAATGCAAAAGCAATATATTTTTTTCCTTCTGTGTTAAAAAATGTTTTGTGTGGGTTTATATCTCACAACTGTTCAATTGGAATGTGTTGGACTTCGAATTCAAGTGTCTATTAACTTCTTGAAGATCTATTGAAATCAGATGCATAGAAATTATATCCATCAAGCTTCTTGGCTGAGATTCTCCTCCAATGTAAACTGATATAGCTCAATTGGAAGTTAATAGTGACACTAGTCTACACAAGGAGAGGGCATCAGACTCCAAATAGAAAGGATGCCTTAATCCAGCGCTTTTGTTGATGGTTTTGCTGCTTGTAGTTCTGCTTTCTCCAAAATGTTACACATCTGTATTGCTGATTCTTGGAAGGTATTGTTAAATTTCTCTCTGTTCCTTATATTCCTCAATGAAGTGTCTCAACCTCCAACGATAACTCAGCAGTCTCCAAAAGATTACATTGTTGACCCTCGAGAGAATATTGTAATACAATGTGAAGCAAAAGGAAAACCACCTCCTAGGTTAGTAGTGACTTATTTTGCTCCTTTTTTGCTCAGGAGAACTAAGATAAAAGAATGCAAATTTTGAAAACAAGAAGTATATGCTTTTGTATATGCTGGCACACTCAGAAACATGCACATATTTAATTTAAACAGCTAGAAAAAAGTGGAACTGTTCTTATCCTTGGGATTAAAACTTTTCTATAGACATCAAGTAACTCTGTTGTATCATTTTTTTCCTCCATAAAGCTCTAACAACAAGAAAATAATACTGGATTGTTAAAGAAGCAGATAGGTAAATGCCTATGGAGAGCACTGAAAGGCATGCTATTCTAAAAGATGGAACCCATTCCTGATTTAGGCACAGTGTCTAAGAAGAATGCACATTAAATAAATTGAGTGAATGTTTTCTATAACACCAGTTTTATGAAGTTTATCTTGAAATATACATGTATTTTGTAAGAATTTGATTATTACGTATCTGTTTTCTAAATTATAAGGCCTTCATTTACCAGGTGTATTTCATAGCCTTGAGTTCTGTGCTTAGCAAAAAGAGCAATGCTATGTTCAGATCCAATTCCTGTTCATCCTCCGTGTTAATATCCAGTATCAGTATTTGAAATTAGGAGCTTCTAAGTATTTGTGCTGAATACCTCCACAGGAAGCAGCAGAAGCAGTGATGTATTCTGTCATTACTAATAATTGCTTCTGATTTCAGGGTCTCTAAACAGAAGTGTGCATCTCTGTGTTCTCAGTAGTATTACACTACAGTTTATTCACAAGGTCAACCTATAATAGCTTCTCAGACACACTCCGAGCTCATTAGATGTACTTCACACGAATAATCAGGGTTTCACTGCATTATTCTTTCTGGTTGATTTCAGACCATGGTCACCGGGTGACAGGATGGCAAATAAGTATATTTTTTGTGATATTGTCACCCTTTGTAGTGTTCTGTTAGTGCCAGGAGTGCCATAATGCCAATATTTTTACAAGATTAGCAGACATCTCAAGACTCTGAGCACTGACCTGGAGGACTCCATGATTACTTTATGCTTCAAGGCATCTGTACTGCTTCTGCAGATGTCTTTTGAGTATCTTTTTTGGGGCTGGATCTACCAAAGAAGCTAAGAGCACAGTCCATGAGACTGAATATATCAGAGTGCTATTCCAGGGCTCTCTGCTGTACAGCCTCACCTTTCCCATCAAATCTGTGACTGTCTTGTTCCCCTGCTACATAAGAAAGGGCAGGATTTAAGTGCAATCTTTTTTAAGGCAGAAAAGTAGGTTGTTCTTAGTTCTGCAGATTTAAAAAAAATGACATAGCTAAATAACTTAGTCCAATAATTAAGTTGATCTGCTGGTCTTGAATCTGGTTCTCCAAATGCTTATTGTAATTTGAACTGCTTCAGAGCACTGAAGATGAAGTTTCTCAGCTAGTGAATTGTTTTGTTAATCCACAGCAACTTTTTATTATTGAGAGCTGGCACAAACATTTATGGATATGCTGCTGCCTATTGCTTGAGGAGGAAGGATTCTGACTTTTATGTATCCGAACTTCAGGGGTGTGCCATCTCTCATTTGAAGCTGTGTTACAGTTCCCACACTCCTCAGTTGGTAGCCAGAGACTATAGACACTGCATTCTGCAGCCTTACCTGCAGAGCCCTGAGAATCAGGTTCCCTTTTCATTCAGGTGTGCACCCAAGTCCTCCCATAAACACTACACAAGTGTAACAAGTATGAGAACTCGTTCGCAATATTCAAAACTGAGTGCTTAAAACATCACAGGCATTGGTCTAGTTCTGTGTAACTGTGCTTGTGACCATTAACAAATCTTACTTACTTAATTAAATATTACAGAATCAGTGCTTGCAGTAGTGTAAGCTACATGCTGTGAATCTTTGTTTTTTACAGTTTCTTAAAGGAGTTCTAATAGTTGTCATTCTTAGTGGCTACTTTTCAAAACATCTGCTCTGAGTAACACCAGAATAAACCAGATTAATTATGGACTACCAGGCTGCAAGATTTCATTTATTAAATGACGCTTTTTTGTGTGAGTGAAAGGAAACCAAACTCACTATAGTCTTTAATTCAAATGCTGAACTTTAAAAGGGCTAAAGCAATTAAGAGAAACAGTTTCCTGCCGGGCCCTGAGATGACACATTTCAGCCCAGAGCAAGTTTCTAAAGGCAGGTTTATAAAACCTTTCAACAATGGGTTTTTAAATGGAAATGCTAATGCTGCTTTAGCAGTATCAGTTCTTGCAGATGCTACTGTATCATCTTTAGGAGAAAAGATATCAATTCTTTTCCATATATGATTAACTTCTGTGTTTATTAATGTAATTTTAAAAATAAAATTGCTAGCTTTGAACTGGTTTCTGTTAACGAGTTGAGCCAAGCCTGTGATCTCAGACTCTTGCCAGATTTTTTGTAATAAAAAAGAGCATATTTATTTAATTACTTATTTTGGGAACAGTTCTTCCTTTTCTGCTAAAAAAGAAATACCATATATGAATTATTGAATATATATATAAAACCAAAGAAGCAACTTTTCTTTTTGCTTTATTATGTAGCTTCTCCTGGACACGCAATGGAACTCATTTTGATATAGATAAAGATGCACAGGTAACAATGAAGCCAAATTCAGGAACCCTTGTGGTAAATATTATGAATGGTGTGAAGGCAGAAGCATATGAAGGAGTATACCAGTGTACAGCAAGGAATGAAAGAGGAGCAGCCATTACCAACAATATTGTCATACGGCCATCTAGTAAGTTAAAATTAATAAAACATGAAGGACTTAATTTTTTTTCTTATGGATATTTTGCTTCATTTTCTTCTTTTCTGTTTTAAAAAAAAACTTAATAAGTCATCAAAGTGATATTAGAAGCTGTTGTATATTTTTTAATATTCTGAATTTAGAATGGCTCTCCCAAATTCCTTATAATATTTTGTAACCAAAATGCTTTCCTGACTTTTTTCTAGTACAACTTTATGAACTAAGGTGTTTAAAATTGGGTTGTATTTATGAAATTACAATTTAAACTGTTTAAATCTTGAATGCACCTAACTGGTATGGACATTTACTAACTTTCTGATGGTTATATTCCATAGTTTTTATAGTAGCTTTAATTTAGAGCAGACTGAGAACAAAAAGATGAAACTCAAAGATTCAAAGTATTGGTAAACTGCTTCTACAGCTTTTCTCAGATCAGTTTTTCAGACTTCTTAGCTTAAACTATGCCATTCTCACAAGTTTTATTAGAACAACTGTAATACTATTTTAGGAAGATTTTTTTTTCTAATTTTGTGCATTACTTTTTGTTTTTCATAATTAAAATTTCTGGATACTGCCATAGATCCATTGGTGATTAGCCAAAATATGTTGAATCAGTGATTATACTTTTTGTGAATTGTTGCTATAATAATTATTTAAAAAAATCTGTTTTTCTCCCCAAGAAAACATTAAAAAATCAAAATTAAATATTTAGTAGATATGTTAAGACTTTACTTTCTGATGCTTTTAGTTCTTGTAGTTTTCTGGATTTCTTTGGGCATTTCTTCCTTAAATTCTAGATTTTTTTCTCAATTCATAGTTCATATGTGCGTTAAAATTACTTTCTGTAGGGTCCCCTTTGTGGACTAAAGAAAAACTAGAACCAAATCATGTTCGAGAAGGTGATTCTCTTGTGCTACACTGCAGACCTCCTGTTGGCTTACCACCACCTATAATATTTTGGATGGATAATGGTGAGTTTGCTTTTTTACATAGACTTAGCTTACTTTACATTTAGTTTACAACATTTTTCTGTGTAGCTGTCTTTTGCTTACTAAGTCCACAGATGATGGAGTTTCTCTCTAAGTTAAAATACAGAGACTTTCCAGTTCTGTAGTAATGAATAAAAAGGAAACATGCAGCCTGAAAGCATGAAGCCAAAAGTAGTGGGAGATGCTAATGCAAGCTGTGGATTGTCATGGTGGTGAAGAATCAAAGGACAAGGGAGCTGTAGAGAAAACTTCAGAAGGTCTATGTATTTACAAACCTACAGAAGAATAATGGAAAAAGTGTGGCATCTGCAGATGATAACAGTGGAAAGAAGTTATAATTGAACTAAATGTTTTCTTGTTTTTCCTCAGCTTTCCAAAGGCTGCCTCAAAGTGAAAGAGTTTCCCAAGGTCTAAATGGAGACCTTTACTTTTCTAATGTACAACCAGAAGATACCCGTGAGGACTATATCTGCTATGCAAGGTTTAATCATACACAAACTATACAGCAGAAACAACCCATTTCTGTAAAAGTCTTTTCAAGTAGGTATTGCATCACCTAATACTCGCATAGTATTTATGCAGAATTCTCAGGTGACTTACCAAACTTAAGTAGTTTTATGCTAGAGATTTTGTTGGTTTAATTCTGAATAAGAAATTGTGTTTCTCTTTAAAGCTTAAAATCTAATGCCCAGTTTTCGTGATGTATAATCTGTTTTAGAAGCTGTCTTTTTTCCATTTATTAGGCTTTGTATTTTGAAGAAATATTTTCTAGGATTGGAATGATTTTGGTGTAAAAATCTTTTAAAGTGGTTTTTATATTCAAGAATATCAAGCTGTTACTGATGTAACTATCAGAATAAATTAATCAATCATTTGATTAACTCACCGTGGCCATAACACCACCTTTTGATTCCCAATACTTTGATTTATCCCTCCTGTATGCTTTCTTCATGATATTCTGTTTATTTCAGTGGATTCATTGAATGACACTATAGCTGCTAATTTGAGTGACACTGATATTTATGGTGGTGAGTTATACTGGTCCTCACTGATACCCCATGTTTTGCAGTAGCTTTTAGTTAACTAACTTTATCTCCATAGCTGCTTAACCTTTTGCTTCCTTTTCAATTTCTAATGAAGGTGTCTATTAGTACTGGTGATAATACATGCAAAATGGACTTCACAGTCCTTCCAACTTGTTGATGTTTTAATGTTACTGTAATACATGTCTCATAAACAATCCCAGCTCCCTAAATAAATGAGTCCTTTCACACTGGGGCGGAGCTTACAAGTTGTCTATTTGCTTCCATATTATATTACTTTTTAATATTTTTTCTCCAATTATTAGTTTGATTTGTTCATTATCACTGGGACTATTCAATATCACATGCTGCATAATAGATAACAAAATTAAGCATTTAACAGATGCACTTTACATTTAATAGCTTCTTGAATGTACCATTTATTTTTAATACATTTCATAAATGTCAAACTGAACTGAAACTGATTTAAATCTAAATACTCTAATACTATCTGTGTAAATAACCTTGTAGGGAAAAGATGTGTTTGTTTGGCGTTTGAACTTTTCATTAATCTCTGTTGAATGGTGCTTTGTGTATTGCAAATTAAATCCACCTGAACAGGTATTTGTGTTTAGCAAATCTGACTGGGCTGTAAGACTGGTGCCATGGCAGTAGAGCATCTGGAACTCCATACCTAATGTTGTTTGAGATAAATGTGTAATGTTTGTTCTGTTTTGTCTTTTTGTCAAGTGAGTCTTTCTATATGTTAAATCATAACTTAGTATAATCTGAACTGTTTCAGGGACACAGAATATTTTAATTCTCTGCGTAAAATTAAACTTTCATTCAAGAACAAGCGAGAACTACTAACCTGAACACAAGATGATATATTAACTACAGTTAGTAAGGAACATAATCAGTTGGTTCACAATTCAGAAATACGAGAGAATTCTTAGCATTTTTGTAGTCATCCAAAATGAGACAGTGATCCTTAGCAGTGCAGAAACTGGATAAACAACTAAGAGCCTGTGACTACTTACTGTGTTTGTTATGCTAACCCTCTTTTCTCCCTTCTTTAAGTTGCTCAGGTGCTATTTTTAATGACTTCATGATACGTTCTGTATTAAAATTGTTTTCTTTATCTCGCTCTATCAATAAATCCTATCCCCTAATAAACTATTTTGTTGTATTTCTGCCCACATTTAAAAAATGGAACAACAGTAGGTTACTGTAATGATTCAGACTGCTACTGCACTTTAGAGCAAGTTGATCCATTACTTTAAAATAGCTTTGAAAGAATCTAAAAGATTTACAGGAAGGCACGTGAAACAACATAGTAGATTTCAGAGTGCAGAATGTAAAGTCAGAAAGGGGTCTTATGGCTACCTGTTTGCTATGGTTAATCTTTGTGGGTAATCAGTCCAGTATTACCAGAAAGGGAAATGGATGGAATTGAATATATAGTAAGGGGAGGAAGGCATTTAGCAAGGCTAAATTTCTGGAGATTTCTCCCGTTATCTAGAAAATTCTGAACAAAGCATATTTCAAAGTGAAGCACACCTCTTGACAGCTTTATTTCTGAGTTTAATTACTTTGCTTTATTTGTGTTTTGGTGGAAGCCCAGAAACTGTTGGTAACTTTCAATACTTTGCAGACTCCCAAGGGTCAAGCTCAGTGTGCATCCATACATAGTTGCTTATGTAAAAACTATGTATCAAATGCTGCCCTCTCAGCGAACAAACAACATTTTTTTTTCATAGAATTATAGGTGGGCTTGGGTTGGGAGGAACCTGAAAGGCCATCTCATTTCAACCCCCCTGCCATGGGCAGGGCTGCCACCCACCAAACCAGGCTACCCAGGGCCCCATCCAACCTGGCCTTGGGCGCCTTCAGGGATGGGGCATCCACAGCCTATCTGGGCAACTTCTACCAGCGATTCGCCACATTCAGAGTAAAGGATTCTTCCTAACATCTAACCTAAATCTCTATTAGTCTAAAGCCATTTCCCCTTGCCCTGTCACTATCTGCCCATGTAAAAAAGTCAGTCTCCCTCAAGTTTGTAAGCTCCCTCCAAGTACTGGAACGCCACGTTGAATCTCCCTTGAGTCTTCTCTTCACTTCTCTTCATGTGTTCAAAGTTCTAGCATTTACCTGGTTGAAATATGATTCTGGTATGTCTGTCAAAAGCCTAACTTGTTGAAGCGTGTACTTATATAACATGGTAATTTTTAATTAAATGGACTTTGTGTATCAAAATCTCTGTCTAGAATGTGAGAATGGATGTATGCATTTGATCAGTATTTAAATAAAATTTAGAAATTAATTATCTTAACTTTCCTGGTTCCAGCCAAGCCAGTTACAGAAAGGCCACCAGTTCTTCTTACGCCAACGGGCAGCACAAGTAACAAAGTGGAACTTAGAGGAAATGTTCTTCTGTTGGAATGCATTGCAGCAGGATTGTGAGTGCCTTTGTTCCCTGTTTTCCTAAATAGAAGTACAGTATTGGAGGGGAAAATTTCAGGGATAATTAAAATGTTCACACTGTATAATCTTAAAGATTGAAAGAAACAGAAATATAAAACAGAAAGAGGACTTGAAGGAAGTCCTTGTTTTACTCCAAAATCAGCAGATTTTAAAACTGACTATGAACTTAAATGTTTTTCTTGTGTATTAATTATATGAGATGGCTTCTGCTTTCAGGACACAGTCAAGAAGAATCATAAGGTGACCTTGGACACTTGTCTTCATGTGTGCAGAATTTAATTTAGGAAATAAATCTGATTTCTTCCTAACTGTACAGCCATTAGGCTCTCAAATGGTTTTAAAATGGTTTAAAAAAATAAAAAGGATAAGAATGTGCTATCTGAAAAATGTGCCCACATATGCTAATAATTTCTTAGGAGATCATCTAGGTGGGAGTTGTCAGAACATACCTTCAGAGACTTAAATCCAACTTCTCATTGTACTTGAGTTTAATTGGTACTTGTTTCTTCAGTGGCATGTTTGTCTTCACTGTGTGCAAGTAGAAAACTACCAAAGAGCAATTTAGCTTCATGAACTAGTTTGATCTTAAATCATTTTCTCTCTGAGGAAGAGATCAGCAAATGGTTCAGTTAGTGTGTTAGTGAAAAATTTTTAGTACCAATTTATTTCAAAAACCATGAATATATTTACACTGCACAATAACATTCAATGCAGATCACCCAGACATAGCAGTGAGGTAAGCCAGCAAATGGTGCAACACAACATCACGTAGAGGTATTCACTTGCATAAACTCCAGAGGGTATTGTCATGTACAGCTTGACACAGCTTGATACAGGGGTCAGTGCACTGTTTCTGTCACAGCTGTGGTCTTTTCAGGTGTCCTTGCATTAACACCACTAGCATAACCACAGCTGTGATTGGGAATAGAAACAGATCCTGTAATCTTCATCTTTTGGCAACCTGGCAATAAATTAATCAGAGGTCCAAACTCCAGTAAAATGGCTGTATAAAAACAGGGAAAAAAATGAAATATTATACTTTATATGGATTTGAGTCTTTGTAATTGTTACGTTGTGTAACATTTTATCTTAATAATTCAGTGAGGGAAGTTTACACTGTTATCCACAAGAGGTCCAATTCAGGTTTTTATTTATTTATTTATTTATTTAATTTTGGAAGCAACTACTCCTAGCTACTGATACCAGAACTAGAAGGAAATTTTTCTAGGTGTCTTCACTATAAAATATGTGATATTAGACTGATAAAGGAATTTTTGCTTTAGACCATTAATGTCTGGGAGAAGACATTCTACTCAGTAAGTAGTATATTTTCATTCATGTCTGCCTGAGTTTGAACATCTTCTGTGTCTGACACAGGGCACAGCCAGGATTTAGACACAGTGCAGTGACAAGTAGCCATGACCACTGACATTTTTTTCTTGCTTTGTCACAGGAAAAATTTGTTTCCTAACGACTCTGCTGTAATATTTATGATGTTCACGAAGCATTAAAATATTGCTCAAAGGGCAGTTGTAAACTTGTCGTTATCAAAATTTACTCTTAAAGAACCATGAGCATTAAATAAAAATCATAAGTGCAGTAAGATTTGAAGTAGATTTGAATCCCTTTATTAACCATCAAGGTTTTTAGATTAATCAGCAGGCAAATGTATTCCATAATTATTAAGCCTACAAACAGATGGCCATTGACGATGTTAGTGAGGCTTGTCATTTCCTAGAAACAAATGCTGGCATATTTTGCACATTTGCTGGACATGTCCCAAAATCTGTGAAAAAAAACTTCTAAACCAATTGTTTGTGTAATATATGTTCAAATACAGAATTCTCATCTTCCTTGTTGGCAGTCCCTTAATTTCATCTGCACTTTTGCTTCTCCAGACCCACACCAGTAATCCGCTGGATTAAAGAGGGTGGTGAACTGCCAGCCAATAGAACGTTTTTTGAAAATTATAAGAAAACTCTCAAGATTATAGATGTCTCTGAAGCCGACTCTGGGAACTACAAATGTATAGCAAGAAATATATTAGGTTCTACTCATCATGTCATTTCAGTAACTGTAAAAGGTAACACTTGAGTAATCCTTGATTCAGTAGTCAGTGTCAAGAACGCAAGATTGAAATGTGGTTACTAGAATAGTAAATTATTGCTGAAAAGATGGATGAGAACAGTAAAAAATAACAGAGTAAGTGATCAAGAAACCAACTGAATTTTGCCATCAAATGGACTTTACTGTCTTTTACTTCTGCTTCTCTTTTTATTATATTACTTTATCAAGCAATGTGCTAAATTAGAGCTGTTCTGTAACAACAGTAAAGTAATTCATTTTAGATCTTTTGAGTGTCTATCATCAGACTGTTTCTGTCCTTCTTTTTAATCTTCCCCCATGTCTCTCTTCTCTCTTCACTTCCTTATTGTCTTTTCTGCTCTCCATTCATATAGCCCAGATTATTTTCTTCTGTTTGTCTATTCATCTTATGCTCCTTTTCTTCTCTCAATGAACATTTCTGTTTTTCTGTTTCCTTGATATCTTCTGTCTTTGCTATTGTCTTCCTAGTTACAAAAACACAATATAGAAATAGAAATATTCCAAATAGAAGCTATATTTTGAGTACCCTGAAACAAAAAATTTGGGATGACAGCTAATTAGGTGTTTAAATGATCAGCTGTAGTGCTCTGCTTACGTACTAAATAGCTATTTATATTACTCTAGTTCAGCATCACTTTATGGTCATAATTAACCTCATTTTCAAGAACAGAAGATTTCTGTTTGCACTTATCTGCCAATCCAAAATCTGAAGTTTAGTTGCAAGTTGTAATAATACATAATAATTGTGGTTATTTTTTGTAAAAATGAATGAACTAATTAAAAATGGTGTCATAGATGCAAATCTTCTGGTATGGTCAATGTTCTGTCCATTTTGATCTTTGTGTGTTCTCATCTGTCTCACATAAACATCTAACCCTACTGAAACCACCCACTGAATTCAGCAAGACCAAAGATTTTACCCTTGACATGAAATCTTTTTGTGTAATCTATCCTGACTTCAGTTTTAACAGCCTACCTAAATGAGAACATGGATAGATCTGAAATTAATCAAAAGGCCATTCTAGCCTCTCTAGATGCTGTAGTCAGATAGATCTTGCTGTCATTATGAAAGGCAAATATTTATTAATATAAATAGCCCTAAAAGAAAGAAGGGATGTTTTGTTATTTGTCTCAGGATTTCAAAGTGAAAAGCTAACTCTCGTTTAATGCAGACAATAGCTTAGTTTGGCCTAAGTATAATTTATCAGATAATCCTCGAATATCATGTGTATAAAATAAGTAAACCATGGAAGTGCGTGTCTATACCTGTATATATAGTTTGAGTTATCTTATTATTTCCATTATTGTGCCTCATGATTTTCTGTACATACTTTTGGAAAGTGATTGCTGTGTTTCTCTTCCTAACTCTAGCTGCCCCGTACTGGATAACACCACCCAGGAACTTGGTCTTATCTCCTGGAGAAGATGGGACACTGATCTGCAGAGCTAATGGCAACCCAAAACCTAGTATAAGCTGGTTAACCAATGGTGTTCCCATAGCAAGTAAGACTTTTCATTACCTTGCATGAGGATTAATAGGGAAATGCAAAAAGTACTGATTCTTATAAAAATGATAAGAGTTCAGGTTCACTGGATGCTCCACAACATTGAATCTGTCAGAGCATCAAAGAAAGAAAAGCATCATGATCACAGAAATTGCAG
This sequence comes from Cyrtonyx montezumae, assembly GCF_038088225.1. Lineage (NCBI taxonomy): Eukaryota > Metazoa > Chordata > Aves > Galliformes > Odontophoridae > Cyrtonyx > Cyrtonyx montezumae. The sequence continues at coordinate 133,165,438 of NW_027072034.1, read as the reverse complement.
TTCTTAAGATTCTTGTGATTTTGTGTAATTCTGAGATATCAAAAAGCTGGTGTGGAAACTACCAAGTACAGTATGCCCTTTTGTTCTCTGGTTACTAAATGACAGAAATGAGCCCCGATTCCAACTGAATGATTAGTAAATCACTGTAAGAGGAAACTAAAGCAGCTGTTTCAGCTTCAGGGCAGTGCTGAGCGAACTACACCCATGGCAGGATTTCAAAGAAAAAGGACATTTGAATTTCAAAGCCCTGCTGTCATCATATATCCCACAATGTGCCTCCTGAGGCCCAGTAATCTGTTTGCAATACTTTAATTTACTATTGGAAAGCACAACTGGGAGATGCTTAATTCTTCCGGTTTTGTTTTTCCATAATACATTCAGACAAGGAGGGGGAATGTTGAAAAAAAGAGTTACCCGTCTGTGTCTCAGTGAAGGAGTGAGCCTTAAATAACAGAAAGGGAAGAAAAATGGAAAAGGGAAGAAAGATGAAGACTAGATTTGTATCAAAATAAAGAAAAAAATTAATATATCTTAAGCACCTATGAAAAAAAAGTGAAATGTTCCAGGTTATATTACCCAGCACAAAGTGATTCTTTTAAAGGCAGATTTTAAGATCTTCTGTTTTTAAAGATTTTTTGATGATTGGATGAGATGATCCTGTAAGTCCTTTCCAACCTTTCGATTCTATGATTGTGATTCTAAGCTTATTTGAAATCTTTTAATTCATTTTCTTTGACAGTAATGCTTTGAGAAAAAATTAAATTTAAAGCAAGCTGTTTCAGGCAGATTGGAGTAATAAGGAGCTAACATTGTAATGTTTACTCACAGGTGTAATTTGAACCCACATGCACAGTCCCATTGAGGTCAATTAGAATTTTGTTTGCAAGTAGCAATTGAAAGTTCAGGCCATGACTCTGCCTTGCCTTGCACTTCAGTTAACACTCAAGTTCTGCATTATTTATACTGCTGCATAATCCGTTGTGTTTTATTGCTCAGATATTCAATGTGGCTTTACAAAAGGGAAGCCATGCATAAAGTATCTCAACTTTTTAGAAAGAAACAACACGGATTAATTGGGAAGGGGAGGCACTTGCATAATTGGACTTCAGAAAGACATCACAAATACTGCACAAAAGACTAATTTATTGGTTCAGTAGTTCATAGTTCATGATGATCTATTAAATATTAAATACACACACTTAGATTTAAAGAAGGTAGTGCAATGAAAGGCACTATTTATCTTCTTTCAAAATGTACTTCACTTGTTTATATCAAGTTTCACACTGAATCTTAGTTTGAGTTAGTCTCCACTAGTAATGATGTTGATGTTAAAGAAGAAACATTAGCCCTTAAATTTCCTTCATGAAAGGCTTTGATAATCCATGGCTCAGGGATTTGTTGTCCATCATGCTCTGTGTGAGTACACACATGAGCCAGTCATGATGGCTGTGGGAGGGTGGGGGAAACCTGCTGGACTCAGGTGCCCCGAGGAGATGAATCTGGCCTAGGACCTGCAGTAGATGGTAAAACCTTTGATAAGCAGCTTTTTTTCTTTATTCTGCACAAGATAGTCAAATGATTGTTGTGATTGTGGAGGTAATACCCTGCCATTGATTTGGTGTTAATAGTATGATTAAAATCAAAAACTTGCCCTGGAACAAGGATTGCTGTGATGACTCTAAAATATTTTCCTGAGGATCAAATGAGATTATTAAGAAAAGGGCACTTCTTTCTTGCTCTATCTCTTCCAGATTTAAGTCTTTGACAATTCACTGCAGACGATAGGGTAAGGCAAAGTTGAATTACAAAAGTTTCTTCTTTCTTAGTTCTACTCTTATATGACCCTATAGGTTTTCAGATCTTTCTGATGCTCTATACTGCTCATGCTTGCTATTTTACAACTAGCTTTTGTCCAGATTTACTCATCTTTGAAAATATAGTTCTCTGAAAATATATAGAATCATAGAATGGTTTGTGTTGGAAGGTACCTTAAAGATCACCTAGTTCCAACTCCCCTGCTGTAAGCAGGGACACCTCTCACTAGACCAAGTTACTCACAGCCCCATCCAGACTGGCTTTAAATGCTTCCAGGGAGAGGACATCTACAGTCTTGCTGAGCAACCTGTTCTGGTGTCTCACCACCCTCACAGTAAAGCATTTCTTCCTGACATCTAGTCTAAATCTACTTCTTCCAGAATAAAGCCATTTCCCCTCATCCTGTCACTACATGCCCTTATAAAAAAAATCCTTTCCCAGCTGTCCTGTAGACCCCCTTCAGGTACTGGAATGCCCCCATGAGGCCTCCTTGGAACCTTCTCTTCTCCAGGCCGAAGAGCCCCAACTCCCTCAGCCTGTCCTCATAGGGGAGGTGCTCCATCCCTCTGATCATCTTCGAGGCCCTCTTCTGGACCTAATCCAGCAACTCCGTGTCCTTCTTGTGTTGGGGGCTCCAGAACTAGATGCATTATTCCAGGTGGGGTCTCACAAGAGTGGAGTAGAGGGGCAGAATCACCTCCCTTGACCTGTTGGACACACTTCTTTTGATGCAACCTGGGATAGAGCTGTGTTTCTGGGGTGCAAGCATGCGTTGCCTGGTCATGTTGAATCTCTCATTAATCAACACTCCCAAATCCTTCTCTTCAGGACTGCTCTCAAGCCATTCTCCACCCATCCTTGTCTGTGCTTGACACTGCCCCAACCCAGATGCAGGACCTTGCATTTGGCCATGTTGAACTTCATGAGGTTGGCATGGGTCCACCTCTCAAGTCTGTCCAGGTCCCCCTGGATAGCGTCCCTTCCCTCTAGCATGTCAACTGCAGCATTCAGCTTGGTGTTGTCTGCAAACTTGCTGGGGGTGCACTCAATCCCCACTATCTGTGTAACCTACAAAGATACTAAATAACACTGGTCACAGCACTGATTCCTGAGGAACACCACTCATCACGGGTCTCCACTCGCACATTGAGCTGTAGACCACAACTCTCAGAGTGCAACCATCCTGCCAATTCCTTACCCAGCGAGTGGTCCATCCATCAAATCCATTTTTCTCCAATTTGGCAACCAGGATGTCATGTGGGACATTGTCAAACACTGTACACAAGTCCAGGTAGATGTCAGTTGTTAAAGGTGATGTGATTTGCTAAGGAAAATGCAGGCATCTAAAGACAGTCATGAATCTTTCTGCACTTTTCAAATTAGAAATTCTTAGTTCTTATTGTATTTTCTGTGACATGTTACTGAGCTGAGTAAAATTATTTTGTATTTGTGCTAAATATCATCACATTGATTCAAGGAAAATCAAACAAGCAAGTATGTTCCTTTCTTCTCCAGATTGTTTTCAGCCACAGGTAATTTCTACTACAACAGCTGAAGTGACATCAACATTTTTACTATAGAATAGAAAAATTTTGTATGCCTGTCCTACGGTTCTTCTGATTTTCTTTTGTTTAGCTTCCTGAGATTGCACAAATTAGTAGTTGATCAGGAAAATTAAATACTTCAGTAGAAAGCAGTAAAAAGAATTAACATTTGGAATTTTTCTTTCTGTTTTTAGCATAAAGGTGTGTTTTAACTGCTTTTGTTCAGGAAGCAGATTTCTTTCTGTCTTTTCTTCCAGAAAGTAAAAACGAGCCATAGTGATCCTTTAAACATAATAAAAAATGTTTTTGCCTGGGTCTGTCAAAATTTTATGAAACAGAATGAGTGTATGGGATCAGATAGACAGACAGCATTTAGGGTGCTGATAGCTAACTATGACAGAAGAATCTCACAGAGGCCTTACCTTCTTTGTAGCCAAACAGACTGTATTTGACTCAGCGATTTTGAGGCTTAATGTTGGCTGATACAGAACAATTATCCATTACAACAGCAGAGGTTCTGTAGCAAGTCCTTATAGTTCATCATTTCAGCTATACACATCCATTTTAATTATCTAGTTTTTTTTGCCACTTTGCCTGTCATTGCTAAATTCAGATTTCCTTTTCATGCAGCCATTCTTTAAGGTGACCAGAGTTCTCATAAAGGCAAGCAAGCAGTGTGTGAGTGCAACAGGATTACAGATGAGTGATGCAGCATCTAACTTCTAGGGCCTGGCCCTGCATGATGCAATATAGTACGTGGGCAAAGACATGTCGGTTGTGTTTGGGTTGTGTGGGAGAATTAGGTGTGTCAGAAGAAAGTTGAGTAGATGCCAGTCTCAGCACAGCACTCTTGATTCAGCATGCAGGAAGCTAGACAAGACAAATGAAGCACTGACTAACCTGATACTTTCTTCATTTTTTTGGTTTTGTTTTTTGCCAGGGACACATAACTTAAAATCTTTTTCTTAGAACAGGCACCTACTTTCTTTTCTTCGAAGTGTTAAGAGTGATATCTCTTCCTTAAATTAAGCAGTGAGAGGGGAAGATTTTACCCTTCTTTTTGTACAGCTTCATGCTTACCTCATGAGGGGCCCTACCAAGCCTGTAAGTTAGAATGTGTGGGATGTATCAAGACTGAAGGGACGCACAGGGCATGGGACAGGAAGGAGCCATGAGCTTCTGCCTCTTGGGGGGATGATTGTGTACATTTTCCATGTAATGGTGATGTGTGTACAGAAACAGGATGCTTCCCACAGGTGTCTAGGCTGCCTGCTGTGCTATTCACTGCTCCCCTATTTTCAGCCAATGAATCTTCTAGTGAATATGCACTTACAGGTTGAGTTCTGAGATATTATCTTAACAAAAGCTATTGTCACTTACAGAAAATCCATGTCAATTTGTTTAATCGATCTTCTCTATGAATCCAAATACATCAGAAATAATTTTATATGAAAATGTCTTTCACAAATGCACTTATTTTCTCCAACTCCAATAACAAATATTGGTGTCAATTTTGATGATGCAAACAAACTATGATGTTCTTATTTATTCACACATGCACTTCTTTTTCATATTAATATAGCAATAAGTTCACCAATTTATCAATTTTAATAATGCTTTCATAGATTTTACTCAGCTATTTTAAACATTAAACTACTATTTGTGCATTTTTGTTCAGTGCAGCATCACAAGCTAATTTTTTTCTGTTATACCTCTGTAACTCCAGTTGTATCATAACTGACAACCATTATTCTTCAGTTATATTCTGAGAATTTTATTTTCAGTTATATTCTGGATTCTGGGATGCAAAAGTGTTTTAACACAGCTCATGCTGCTGCAGAATAGTTGGAGAAATAACACCTTATAATAGTTACATAAGGGAAAGAGTGCCATCTACTGAATTACTGTCATTCCTTTTGTGAAGACTTGATTTTGTGCGAAAGAAATGTCTTACTCTGAGACAGTTTGAAACTGACTAAGGATGTTTTTACATTCAAATTATAATTTAGGTATATAAAAACTGGTTTGAAAAGCCAAACGATTAAACTGTAGGATCTGTAAGGTTCCAATGTCATAGTAACAAAATTTTCTTTTGACATTTAGAACTATTATTTTTGTAGATAGTGTCTGTCACTCCCTGAATTTTGTTATATCTGTAAATTTCCTACTTGTTGAATGCAAAATATGATCTCAGCTTTGCTTCTTTGGGGAAAAGTAAACGCAATACAGCAACAAAAGCAACAAACATAAAAACCCTTAAAAAGGGAGACTCAACCATCCTGAATTAAACATGCATAGAACTTCCTTTATCATTCTGGAATTCAGAACTTACACAGTGAAGAAACCTGAAAATAGAGCATGTGGTATATTGGTCTCACATACTGTTTATTTTCAGTAGTATGAAATATGTAATGCAATGTCAGTTAAAGAAAGAGAAATGTTTCTTCTTTTTACACCAACAGTTGCCCCAGAAGATCCTAGCAGAAAGGTAGATGGGGATACCATTATTTTCACAGCTGTGCAAGAACGGTCAAGTGCTGTTTATCAATGCAATGCTTCTAATGAGTATGGATACTTGCTGGCAAATGCATTTGTGAATGTTTTGGGTAAGAAAAAAAATGTTTATATTTTCGGTCTTCTTGATTATTAACTTGTCTCCTGGTACTTACATGGATTGTATGCTCAAGGATTGTTTAGGTTTTTAGTATGTAGAAACTGATATATTTTCTGAGCCTTGTAAAAGCCCCATGTATAGATATCTTAGGGTTTCTTTTTGCGGATATTCCTAAATTTCCCTTTCACTGCTACTCAGTAAGAAGCACAGTTGAGCAAACTGGAGAAATTTGGAAGAAAGTTTTTTTTTTTTTTTTAATTTTTATTTAAATCATAAAAAACCTGAACATGACTAATAAGGTAGGGGTTAATATTCCTTAGGCTAGACTGTTTCAGAACACTTTTATTTATTGCTGGTGTTTTAGGACAGTTAAATATTTGCACTATTTGAAAACTACAGTATAGAACACATTCCAGTCCTACAGTGATCCCAGATTCAGATAACCCCTGGGTAAGACACATAATAGAAAAGATTATCTATAAATTGCCATTGCAAGAATAAATGAGTATGCCTTTGTCTGGAGGGCCTCCAAGGATGCGTTTCAAGTTATGAGATATTGTGGTCTCAGTATCCTCCCAATGAACAAAAATAGTAGAAGGGTGGCTCCTAAAGAATCTCCTGAAAGAACTGGCAGATCCTTTGATTGAGAGACAGACATTTAAATGAAAGAACCTCGTTTTGAGATTTCTGTTCCAAAACCTAGGTGTTTCACCAAAAGTGCCTGTTGGCTTCTTTCTGTGTGGAGGTCTGCTTGGCATTATGTAGTTCACTCTGTTCCCAGGAGTTTCTCTCTTCATGAATTGTGTTCTAATTTAAATTTTCCAATTGAGACCACTGGCTTTAGTGCCCTATTCATTGTAAACAGGAAGGATGTGTTTGTTTTTCAGATGAAAATTTTGCTACATTAACATTTCCTCAGGCTAATAGTAGAACGTAATTGTACCCTAGACTGTGACCACAAATACTTCTTTAGGCCCTTCTTGATTTCTTCGTATTTTGTATTGTATCTTTGCATCTATATCCAGATATTTTTATCTTTTCAGCTGAGCCACCAAGAATTCTAACTCCTGCTAATAAACTGTATCAAGTCATCGCAGATAGTCCTGCATTAATAGACTGTGCTTATTTTGGTTCACCTAAGCCTGAAATTGAATGGTAGGTTATAGTTGTTGTGTTTAAGTTACGGAAAAGAACTAGTTGTATCTATGGAAACAAATGTATTAATTATATTTGACATAGCAGCATGTTAAAGTTTAAACTTAACTTTAAGCTCATTTGAATGTCATTGTGTATGCTGTCTGTATTTGCTGATGTAGCAGTTCAAGTTTGTATTTCCTGATAATAAAATACGATAGAATTTAATTCTGGTGTTGGGTAATAGTATTATCTTTCATTTAAAGGTTTAAGGGAGTGAAAGGTAGCATCTTGCGTGGAAATGGATATGTTTTCCATGATAATGGAACCTTGGAAATTCCAGTGGCTCAGAAGGATAGTACTGGCACATATACATGTGTTGCAAGGAATAAATTAGGAAAGACACAAAATGAAGTACAATTGGAAGTTAAAGGTAATCTATGAATCCCTGTTTCATTACAGATTACTATAGAAATTAATACTTTCAAATATCTAATAGACATTTCAAATTTCAGACCCAACGATGATAATTAAACAGCCAGAATACAAAGTGATTCAGAGATCTGCCCAGGCTTCATTTGAGTGTGCAATAAAACATGATCCTACCTTAATACCAACAGTAATATGGTTGAAAGACAATGGTGAACTACCAGATGATGAAAGGTACAAAATATTTCATCTTTAGTTTTTCTCTTGCAAATCTGCTGACAACAAACCTGCTGACATTTTCCAAACTGATAAACATCATCACTATCCCATATTTGATGACCAAAAGATTTATCTAGTGTGGTGAAAATATTAAAATAGAATTCAAAAGAAAATGAAAAGCAAATTTTTGTAGGTATACATTGATTACGTATATCTCTTATAAGCATGAGAAACTAGAGAGTAAATTGAGAAAATTCTGCTGTAGATCACAGACAATAAAAAGTAGTTTGAGTATATTTGGAAATAAATGCATTAAAAAGATAGGCAGTTACTATTGAAAGATGTTTAAGAGTTATGCAGAAAAACCTGATACAGTTCCTTAGCTTATATTATTGTCTAGATATTTGCTGAAATATACACAAGTATGTTGGATTTGACAATGCTTTATGCAAATTTCTTATAGCAGTACCAGTTATTGAAAAATTATTGGCTGAATCTATTGTATTTACAGGTTTCTAGTTGGTAAAGACAACTTGACCATTATGAATGTAACTGATAAAGATGATGGAACATATACTTGCATAGTTAATACTTCTCTGGACAGTGTTTCAGCAAGTGCTGTGCTTACTGTTGTTGGTAAGAATACTATAAAAATTTATGATAGCAGAACGGTATTTAATTTCTGTTAAGTATGAAAACAACATCTGACTTAAAATAAAAAGCTTAAACATAGGTTTCAGTTGCTAGGATAGAACAAAATAAATTTTGCCTACTTGTATATGTGTTTCACTTTCAAAAATATAATAATCTTACCCTGAAGTTTGCTTTTGAATCATCTTCTTACAAAATGATCTGATAGCCTTCGGACACATGCAGTTTCATGCTGTGTATAGGTTTTATTTGGTATCACACATGAGCTATCATGGCAATTACAAATTTCTAAGTACTTGTTACTTCAGGAATCTCTTTTACAGCTACATTACTCTTCAGAAAGACTAAGCATGCTTGATTGTCAGACTTCTCAATGATTTTCTTGCTAAATTTGTTCTCCCTGTTAACTTTTTATGGTTGCAGAGTTTTGTAAAATGTGCTAGCTTGCCCTTTCTCTCACTTTGTAAGAAAGTTTTAAGTAGATGTCTTCTATGGAATTTAGGTGTAACTGAAGTTCAACATGAGAGTTGAAATCAATTATGCTCGTGTTTTAAAATTGTACTGTAGTCTCACACATATCTAGGAATGACTTTTAATCTAGTAGTTAGAACCATCCAGTACTTGTTTATAAATTTCTGTAAGATTGCTTACTTTCTTTTCTTGATCCACCTATATTTAAAAAAAAGGATAAATTATTGTAGAGTGCTTCTGTCACTTTTCAGTTTAAATTTCTCAATTACTCAATCTCAACTGTTTACTCTTAGTAAGTTAGCTTTTCTTTATCTCTAATTGTTATAATCTGTAACTACCTACTATATTCTGTTCTTTTGGGTACTAACTGATTAAATCCTTTATATTAATATTCTTTTCAGCTGCTCCCCCAACTCCAGCTATCATTTACGGTAAACTAATACAAAGTTCCCTTCATCTGCCAGATAAATTTCTTTTTTTCCTATTACAAAGTGCAACATCTTTTTTCCCCCTCCCCTTGTTTTTTGTGTGTTTGTGTGTGTATGTGTGTTTGTTTTGTGGTTTCATCTCATTTTACCAACTGCTTTGGTGCTGAAGTACTTGTCTTTGGAATTTTACATTGTAGAGTGCTTTGTATTTTAGAGATATTTAAAAGATAAGTAATTTTTTATTGAGATTACAGTGTGAGAATATTTTCTAATGGTGAACACTGTAATGCAAATCAGTTATATGACAAATGGAAGTCTTAGAAGGTAAATATATTCATTTATTTAAAGTTAACTCACTATTGAAGAACTTGTAACAAATCAATTGTAGTATGTTTTTCCTTTAATTTAATAACAATTTTCTTAGTCTGGTGTATTTATGTCATAGTTTGTCGACATTTCAGCTCACTGAAAAACAAGTAGGACCTTATTGCTTCCTTTATGATTGATAAAACTGTTAAGTAAGGATTTTGAAATTAAAATACACCAAAAAATGTGTCAGTCAAGTATAGTTTTAAATTGGACAGCCTACACCCTTTAATTTGTTAGCATTTTTCTGGAATTTTAAATGCTGTATGATATGCCTAAAACCCTTCTAATGTTGAGCACATTTAAGTACGTCCTGTCACGTGCAGAAAATATGCTTTTGCATTCTTAAATGAACCTACTTGTTAGTCTTTTTATTCCTGTGACAATTTGTATAATTAAATATTTTCATCAGTTGAAATGGACATTTACAGCTTCATGCATTATGAAGATGTATTTTATCACCTTGTTTGATATTTCAGGATTTCTAAAATGTACAACAAAAATAAGTGTCTTAGATACTCAGTTTCCATTTGCACTATACTTGCTTTGATTTCATAGCTAATATATTTGTAGTGCTTCTAGAAAAGCTTTTTTTATGTGAGTGCTTTACTTTCCATTGTATTAAATATTTCTGTTTCTAATAGATTACTACTACATAAACTAAATAAATGTTCCATATTTCTTTTCATTATGTTTTTGTATCACAGTGCAAATCCTTGTTACCGTGTAAAAGTTTCCAAATCATCACTTCTTCCCCATTTCATATCTGTTTTGTGACAACTGCATGCTAATAGACATGAAACCATGCTTATACAAGTCAGTAGATCTGCACTGCTGTATTTGTGGGCTTCTTTTCATTGGAATGTAAGGATTTTTTCAAAGACAAAACTACATATTCTGGCATGATCATTTGTTTTGTGTTCATTTGATTTACAGCTCGGCCAAATCCACCGCTTGACTTGGAACTGACAGGTCAGCTAGAAAGAAGCATTGAGCTCTCATGGGTACCAGGAGAAGAAAATAACAGTCCCATAAAAAGTATGTTTGTTTGTGATTTTTGTAGCAACAGATCCCAGTGGCAAATTCATTTGTTACAGTTGCCATTTGTGTACTCTAAAAAAACCCACACTGATTGTCCTCTACTGCAGAGCCAAGGTGAAAGACATTTATGGCTCTCAAGTGCTGGACTTCTACTCCAAAAACCTGTGCTTATTAACATAGAAGTTGATACTGATGTGAGCTCTGTCTGACAAGGTCAGGTCTTATGAATATGTAGAGAGTAGACCTGTTCATTAGTTGAATGAAAAAAAAAACTTACATATATGTCTTCTGAAAGGTGAAAGCTACGAACATCTTGCTTTAACTCTTTCATAATCCCCATGAACTTGAAATAGCAATATCTTCAGGGATTAATCATCACTATTGGCAACTGACCCCTGTTCCTTATGAAAATATAAACCAGATAGTCGTTTATATTTGTTTTTCCTAGTCTAGAGAGTTGAGGGAGTAGAGCATGTCCCTAAGGCAGAGAAAATAAATGTTTTAAATCTTTTTAGACAGGAAATTGTTCTAAAATGTTCTCATTTCTTCCAGTTGAATGAAAGCACTAAAGTTTTACGCTTTCAGATTTGTCTAATGTATATAAACTCATAATTTGCTTTTGAAAACATAAGAAAAAAGTAATATGAATATTTGAATTTTTTTCATTGTAGTTTCTCTATTTTCTTGTGTCAGCACTTTAATGTTTTTCCAGACTAGATGACAAAAGCCTTTTTTTTTTTTTCCTATCAAAATGCAGTCATACTACCTCAGAAGGGCTGATATTAGGTAGTGGTTCATGTCAGAGGTACACTCAAACATTAGAAATTGAACTCTTCCAATTAAATAATGCTGCTATTAATTACAGTAAATTTAAATTGATGTGTACCCCTGGGAGGTTGAAAAACAGTATTTGCTTCGTATTTAATCCTATTATTGTGGCTACTGTTAGCAGTAAAAAGCAAAACAAGATTTAAAAGTAGCACTTCATTTTGAGTGATACCTTACACAGGTAATATGATTCATATAGTATAATCTATCTTTTGGCTGATTGACAGCTGAAAAAAATTCATAATAATGATAATTAAAATGATTTTATTTTTTGGTCTACAAATGCATCTATCCCTGAGGCTGTATACTCTGAACTGACCTGACTGCAATTATTAGTGTTAACAAAGAGAATTCTCAGGAAATTTAGTTTCTGTGCATGAATTCCTTGACTTAATTTGAAGATACTGAAAAGAACACTGAGAAATCTTCCTTGTTTGGTTCTTGACTTTAAATAGTTTTTCACCAGTCTGAGTAGGGAAAAGGGAATATTAATATGGTCTTAATACTGTATAGGTGCTACAATAATGTCAACTTAATATAACTGGGACCAGTGTATTTGTCTGTCAGAATACTCCTTTTATTTCAAAATTCCAATCTTGTCCCACTTTCTTGCTGTGATAGTTAAAGGGTTCCCCTGTTACATTAAAATCCAGTACCTGGGAGATATCTCTTATAAGATTGTGCTGCCTGATATCTGTATTACTAAGAATACCATATAATAAAAGTAAGAGTTCTTCTCATATTTCCATCTAGGCAGAACCTTTGAGAGCCACATTATATATGTCTCCTATGTTCTTAAACTTCAGTTTCCATGACTTTTAAAAATGTTTTCTGGATTGCTTCGTTTTGATTAGCTCCCTCAAAGCGACTGCACTGATCTAGGAAGGTGTTGCAAGTTTTGACATAAATTTGGATTCAATTTCTGTTTGCAGACTTTGTGATTGAATATGAAGATGGACTGCATGAGCCAGGGGTGTGGCATTACCAGACGGAAGTTCCTGGATCTCAGACAACTGTACAGTTAAAATTGTCTCCATATGTCAACTACTCATTCCGTGTGATTGCTGTCAATGAAATTGGTAGAAGTCAGCCAAGTGAACCATCTGAGCAGTACCTGACAAAATCTGCAAGTAAATAAGTATTCCTGCTTACCAGTGATTGATCTGTACTATGAATGGCATTGAATTTGCTTGGAATGGAAACAGCAGTCATTCTTGTTTACCTGTAAATACTTTGTTTTTAGACCCTGATGAAAATCCTTCTAATGTACAAGGAATAGGCTCAGAACCTGACAATTTGGTAATAACGTGGGAGGTAAGTTTAATTTTTGGTGGCTTGTTTGTTGTCGCCTCTGTGAATAAGTTTTTCATAAGAGTTTTTAAAGAAATAGTAAACTGCCTGAGAATTCCCCTGTGAAATAATAAATGCATTGCATGGTTAAAACATTCTTGGAAAAAAAAAAAAAAAAAGCTAGACATTTCCCATTCTTCATTTTCAGGGAAAATTTGAGTGCACTGTCAAAGAAAAATATTTTTTCAAGTTCCCAGATTTTTCTTGATTAGTTTCTCTAAGCCACTAACTTGGTAATACAAGATGTTTTGCTGCCAGTGTAGAAAACCTTAACTACATAAATTGTGGTTTATCTCAAGTATATTCTTAGAATGAGTTATAATGTAAAACTTAAATCTCAGCTTTTGTCATAAGCTGAATTGCTGTGCACAATTTCTCTAAAAAAAAACCCCAAAACATTTCTTTTTCTGTCATGCCCTTTTCATCATGATAGGATCTTAAGAGAGCCACTTAAAACCAATTTCACAACCCAGGAAAGAAATATTCTTCGGGGAACACAGTTTTTAGGGAGCAGGTGTAAATCTGTTTCTCCTTCTACTTCTAAAAAATATATTTGAAAATGAAATATGTATAGAAACGCCACTGTATGGTTGTCTGATAATTAACTGTTATCTTATTCAAAACTCTCAATGCAATTTTTACTAATAATGAAAAGCAACTGAACCTACCTCATATAAAAAGTAAATTGGAAATTTCAACAGTGCTTCTTTGTCCCAGCACACAATGGTAACTTTTTAATAAAACCCTTAACTCAACAATTTTAGACTTTAGGTTTTTTTTTCTTTTTCTTTTTTTTTTCCAGAGGCTATAGAATGTTTTACAAGCAGTTTGATTTACTCTTTTTATTTCAGTCTTTAAAAGGTTTTCAGTCTAATGGACCTGGACTTCAGTACAAAGTCAGCTGGCGCCAGAAGGATGTTGATGATGAATGGACATCTGTTGTAGTTGCAAATGTGTCTAAATATATTGTGTCTGGTACACCGACTTTTGTTCCCTATGAAATAAAAGTACAGGCCTTAAATGACCTGGGATATGCACCAGAGCCATCAGAGGTTATTGGACATTCAGGGGAAGACTGTAAGTTTCCTAGTTTGACTCTGTAGTATTAATTAAAAGCAACTAACTGTGTAACCTAAATATGGATTCAAAATACCGAAGCATAAAAAAGGAATATAGTAGATTTATTGTTTTCATGAGTTGAAATAAGTTGGGAATAATAAGCGTTCATAAAACTCTGTAGTATTTATGTTCAGATTGTTTTTTTAGCACACAGGATCAACTTTTTAACCTACCTTCTCAAAGAAATGCAATAAGGCATTGAAAAATAGTATGTTCTTTTGCTGTTTTGTCCTAACTCTACGTGTTACATCCTTTCCACACAGTGCCAATGGTTGCTCCTGGCAATGTACAAGTTCAAGTTATTAACAGCACATTGGCAAAGGTGCATTGGGACCCTGTTCCACTAAAATCTATCCGAGGACATCTTCAAGGGTATAAAGTAAGTACAATCAAAAGCTTGCTATTCTCATTTGTTAAAATCACTCTTGCAATATGAGATTGTATCCAGATTGGAGTAACTTGATATGTAAGAGAATTCTTGCTTTTCAGTGAACTCACAAGTTTTGCTGACAAGAGCAACACTGTCATTAAGACTTATTTAAATTTTGGCAAGGTTCCAATCTTGTAGTATGCCTCCTGTGACATTGTCCTTGAAGAAAAATGAGATGTTTTTGCAATCAAGTTTGCACACATTAAATAGATTAAAAACATATAATAGTTTTACAGATTTTTTTCCAAAAGGATATTTAGAGGATGAGGGGAAATAGTTTCTGTTGGAGTCTCTTCTAGGTATAATGCTATTGAATAACTTCTTTGCAATTGTTCATCTTCTGCTATAATGTGATTAGTCACATAATTCTGATGAATTAGCCAATTGGTAGCTTAGTGCTGTGTCTTTTTAGAGGTGAAGGAAAAGCTCAATTTAGAGATATAAGATATGGAGTGTCTCTGAAGGAAGCTTAATGTAAGGTAGTGTGTTGACTTTGGTGATAACTGAGTAGGAAACAAAATGCTACAATTCATAAGGAATGGAAGACTTCAAATTAAGAAACTGGAGTAGCTGGTGACCTTGGTAGATTAGGGAAGATACAATCACATAAGTTGCTTCAGAATTTTTGTACTAGAAGCAAATCAGAAGAAAATCAAGAGTTAAAACTTCAGAAGTATGATAGACTGGCAGTGGAATGAGAGGATACATTGACATTCTCTGCAAGAACAGTAGAAAATAAGTAACTACTTCTTCACTCTTCTGTAAGTATACTAATAAATATTTTCAATAGTACAGACAAGTTACACAGTCCAAATTAGGTTACTTTGTAAGACAGACTATTTTGAGCTACTTCTGTTTAAAGGAACAGAGGAAAATAAATATTTGAAAACTGAAAGGAGGAAAGAATATTTGGAACAAAAGAACTGTACATCATACTTTTAAACTGAAGGATTAGAATCAAGAGCAGTAAATCTAAACTTCAGTGCATTACAGGTTATTGTGTTCCTGTTATGTGGGTGTGACTTATCTGGCACAAAATAGAGAGACATAAGCTAGTTTTGTAATGAGCTAGTGTAAGTATTTGTAGTGTGGTGCTTTGCCCTATATAATAACTCTGGCTGAGAAATAGGACTTGTTATACTTTTACATCACTATTTGTTAGATTACATTACATATGTCAGTCTCATATCACTCTGGTATTTCATGAGCAAATGAGCAACAAAAAGATCACCCATTATGTGATACTTAAAATTTAGTGAAGTTAATGCTTGCTATTATTCCAGTTATCACAATGTTAATGACCATTAATACAAAAAAAACAAAAAACAAACATCTGGTGTTTTCACCCTTCAAAGTCTTGTTAACAGTAAGTTGTCATAATCCCAGGTTTTCTGTTCTGTATTTGCACTCTTCTCTTTCCATTAGCCTAAGGAGTTAGTCATGCCAAGGTCATACCTTTTGTTTAGTGTGTTAGTCCTCTTTATGTGGTTTGTTTGCTGTGGTTTTTGTTTTGTTTTGAGGAAGAGGAGAACTGTACATTTACACAAACCTAAGCAATGTCGAAATTAAATAATAAAATGATCTCAAGACCACAGGACTGTCAGCTTGCCTGACCACTGAGTAATTTTGCTTTTATAGCTAGGACAAATGAGACAATGGTATATCCTTGAAAAAGTTGCAGATGCAGCAAAAGTTTCTTAAATAATTTTTGCAGATACAACTAAATCAAGCTAAAACTAGACAAGGCATGACATGTCCTAAGACTTAAAGAATAGTTACTGATACAAAGCTTTCTCTGAAGTCATGTTGAAAACATACCATGGATGCAGAGTATTCTTTTTAAGTGTCTTAGTTACCGAAATCACTGATAAAGCATATGGTTGTATCTTTTTAAACACTTTAACAAAATGCTGCTAGCAAACTCAGCCTTTGCTAAGTAATAAAATTATTTCAGATGTTATCCCAATATGCACATTTTGTTAGGGGTGCATATCTTAGTAAAAGGAAAGGAATTTCTCTAAAGAGCCATGTTATAAAGACAAATGATAAACAAAGCCGGAAGATATCTAACTAGCAGCTGTCTGTACTATATCACTCATACATTGTTCTTTTATTAGTTATTACTGGATATACTTTGGTACTATAAAACAGTTCAAACTGTTGCTGCTGCCATTTTTTCCTATTATTGTTATGAATTCAGTGGTTATTCAGTACAGTAAGTGAAAAATGGGCTTATCAAGCCCAGCTTCAATTTCAGCCTGGCTAGTGACAAGTGATCACCCAACTCTAATAATGTATTTTTGAAATGAATCATACCTGATGAGTTTCAGTACTAATAGTACCAACAATTCAAGCTTTTCTGAACTTATAAATGGCTCTCTGCACCTGTTGGTAGGTTTAGAGATAGTGAGATAGCTGGCAGTGCTGAAAAACATTAACTCCTGTTTACACATTACACATTTAACATTAACTCCTGTTACGAGTGGTGTCCCCCAAGGGTCAGTTTTGGGGCCCATCTTGTTTAATATCTTTATTGATGACCTAGATGAGGGAATTGAGTGTACTCTCAGTAAGTTTGCAGATGACACCAAGTTGGGAGGATGTGTCAAACTGCCTGAGGGTAGGGAGGCCCTTCAGAGGGATTTGGATAGGCTGAACAGCTGGGCTGAGCTCAATGGGATGAGGTTCAATAAGACCAAGTGCCGGGTCCTGCACTTTGGCCACAATAACCCCATGCAATGCTATAGGCTTGGGGCAGAATGGCTTGAAGAATGTAGAGAGGAAAAGGACCTGGGGGTGTTGGTTGATGCTCGGCTCAACATGAGCCGGCAGTGTGCCCAGGTGGCCAAGAAGGCCAACAGCATCCTGGCCTGTATTAGAAATAGTGTAGCCAGCAGGAGCAGGGAGGTGATCATCCCCCTGTACTCAGCTCTGGTACGGCCGCACCTCGAGTACTGTGTTCAGTTTTGGGCCCCTCACTACAAGAAGGACATTGAGGCCCTGGAGCGTGTTCAGAGAAGGGCAACAAAACTGGTGAGGGGTCTGGAGCATAAGTCTTATGAGGAGCGGCTGAGGGAGCTGGGATTGTTTAGTCTGGAGAAGAGGAGGCTCAGAGGAGACCTTATTGCAGTCTACCACTTCCTGAAGGGGGGTTGTGGTGAGGAGGGGGTGGGCCTCTTCTCCCTGATAAGTAATGACAGGACGAGAGGGAATGGCCACAAGTTGCGCCGGGGAAGATTTAGATTAGACCTGAGGAAGCATTTTTTCTCTGAAAGAGTGGTCAGGCACTGGAATGGCCTGCCTAGGGAGGTGGTTGAGGCACCATCCCTAGCGCTGTTCAAGAAGCGTTTAGATGAGGTGCTAAGGGATTTGATTTAGTAGTTGGGTAGGGATAGTGATAGGAGGATGGTTGGACTAGATGATCTTGTAGGTCCTTTCCAACCTTATGAACCTATGAACTCTATCCATGTAAAACGTCATGGCTCTTTACAGAGATTGGAGTGAAATCATAGAATCATATAATCACCAAGGTTGGAAAAGACCTACAAGTTTGTCCAGTCCAACTGTCCACCTACCACCAATACTTATTTCTAAACTATGTCCCTCAAAACAACATCTAAATGGAATGCAGTTAGCGTAAGAGTTAGTATAACATCTCTTCATAAGAAATTCAGTTGGGCCTTATGAATTCAAATATGAAATCACAGCTTCCTTAATTAAGCAGGCGTTTTATAATTGGTAAAAATAGAACCAGAAGCTTACCCAATTACACTGTTTTATCAGTTTTAATGTCTGTTTTTGTGTGCATGAAAATTATGCTTTGAAAAATGAACAGTGGTGCATTTGAAGCTGATATTCCAAGGATTAACACAAGTCCTTATAAGGGCAACTGTTAATGTTTTTCCAGAAAATATGGTAGACACTGTGTGGTAAAGACAGTGCAGTCATGGAGATTCCAGTATTTACCTCTGAGGCTGTTTCTTAGAAACAAATTCAGAAAAATGGACATCAGAATCAGCTTTGTGTTCTGATCTGTTTATCATATAAAAGGAGGAATAGTCCTCCAGTCCATATGTGGAGATCTTTGCATGACTGTTACTTCAGAGGCCTTTCACTATTTGTGTGATTTTCCAGCCTAGAAAAAAGTTGGCTTTCTTTCTAATCAAATTAAGAACATCTATTGGGCATCCATATCACAGGGAATATACCTATATCATCAGAGGAAAATTATCTATTATGTAACAAGGTGGCAAGGCTGCTTTGAAAACTTCTTACTGCAAGTATGGATGATATCAACTTAGATGCCAATGTGAAAACCACTCAGTATGAATGCTGTTCCAAAGCAGAATTTGCATCCAACTGGCTTTGATTATGAGCATGACTGGCAGATGGTAGTCTTCACCCAATAACGTACACAACTTGCTGGATGAGATCTAACCCTGGAGCTGTATGCTGCTCCTGCTTCTTTGGATAGCTGGGCTGAGGCCAACGGGTTCAACAAGACCAAGGGCTGGATCCTGCACTTTGGCCACTACAACTCTAGGCAGCACTACAGGCTTGGGGCAGAGCAGCTGGAAGACTGGGTAGTGGAAATGGACCTAGGGGTGTTGGTCAGTGCTCAGCTGAACATGAGCCAGCATTGTGCCCAGGTGGCCAAGAAAGCCAATGACATTCTGACTTGAATCTGAAATAGTGACCAGCAGGAGCAGGGAAATGATTACCCCTCTATACTCAGCGTGGTGAGGCTGCACTTTGCCGATTGTGTTCAGTTTTGCACCCCTCACTACAAGAAAGACATTGAGGGACTTGGAGTATGTCCAGAGAAGGGCAGTGAAGCTATTTGGAGCACAAGTCTTACGAGGAGCAACTGAGGAAACTGGTATTATTTAGTGTGGAGAAGAGGAGGCTCAAGGGTGACCTAATTTCTCCCTACAACTGCCTGAGAGGAGGCTGTGCTGAGGTGAAGGGTTGGCATTTATTCCTGCATAACTAGTGATGGAACAAGAGGGCATGTCTTCAAGTTGTACCAGGGGAAGTTCAGGTTGGATATTAGGAAAAATTTCTTCTCCAAAAGAGTGGTCAGGTGCTGGAATGGGCTGCCCAGGGAGGTGGTGGATTCACTGCCCTTCAAAGTGTTCAAGAAACGTTGAAAGGTTGTACTGAGGGACATAGTTTAATGGGAAATATTGGTGGTAGGTGGACAGATGGACCGGATGATCCTGGAGGTCTTTCCCAGCCTTGGTGATTCTATGATTCTTACCTGAGCTAATCTAAATTGTGGTGATTCCTACATATATAATTCATGGATACTCATGGAAAACCTTAACTTTTGCAAAACTGGAATACCTCTATACTCACTGTAAATTTTATTTTGTCTTTAGGTTTACTACTGGAAAGTACAGAGCCTATCCAGAAGGAGTAAGCGACATGTAGAAAAAAAGATCTTGACTTTCAGGGGAAACAAGACTTTTGGAATGTTACCAGGGCTAGAGCCCTATAGTTCTTACAAGCTGAATGTTAGAGTTGTTAATGGTAAAGGAGAAGGACCAGCAAGCCCAGACAAAGTATTTAAAACTCCTGAAGGAGGTACGAAATCAGAATAAAGTCAAATGTTATATATTTAACAACAGAACACAAAGGATACAGTTGCTGAATTTGTATCTTGGATATAATAAAATAATGATATGGCTCAATGTTGTAATATTCTTATTAATTTATGAGCTGTTTTAAGTTCAGCTACTTTGTATTTACCATATATTCTTCTTAAAAGTTCCTAGCTCACCCTCCTTTTTGAAGATTACGAATCCAACACTGGACTCTCTGACTCTAGAGTGGGGTTCACCTACCCATCCAAATGGCGTTTTGACATCATACATACTGAAGTTTCAGCCAAGTAAGTTAATTTGGTATATATAACTATGCCTTTGACGGTATGTCCAGCAAACATATAATAGACTATAATAGATAATAAGAAAGTTTGCTTCTGTCTTCACTGCCCCTTGGGACTCCTGTACTGTGGGGGTAAGTGAGAGGATCTGAGGAATGGAAGGCTTCACTTCGGTGAGGGAAGAGATTCTCTGAGAGTGTCTGTGCAACATCAATGTATGTAAATCCATGGGCCCTAGTGGGATGCATTCACGTGTGCTGAGGGAGTTGGCAGAGGTGATTGCTGAACCACTCTCTATCATCTTTGAGATGGTCTTGGAGAATGGGAGAGGTGTCTGAAGACTGGAGGATAGCCAGTGTCACTTTGGTCTTCAAAAAGGGCGAGAATGAGGATTTGGGTAACTACAGGCCAGTCAGCCTCACCTTCGTCCCTAGAAAGGTGATGGAACAGTTTGTTCTGGATGCCATCTCCAGTCAGTGGAAGAGAATAGAATTATCAGGAGTAGGTAGCATGGGTTCACCAGGGGGAGGTAATGCTCAAGCCACCTGGTGGCCTTCTATGATATCATTACTGGCGGGGTGGATGGGAGGAGAGCAGTGGATGTGGTCTACCTTGATTTCAGCAAGGCATTTGACACTGTCTCCCACAGCATCCTGATAAGAAAGTTGAGGAAGTGTGGAATAGATGAGTGGACAGTGAGGTGGGTTGAGAACTGACTGACTGGCAGAGCTCAGTGTTGTGATCAGCGGTACAGAGTCCAGTTGGAGGCCTGTACTTAGAGGTGTTCCTCAGGGGTCGATTCTGGGTCCAGTCCTGTTAAATATCTTTATCAGTGACCTTGATGAAGGGATAGAGTTCACCCTCAGCAAGTTTGCTGATGATACAAAGCTGGGAGGAATGGCTGACACGCTGGAACTTCTTCACAGTGAGGGTGACAGAGCACTGGCACAGGCTGCTCAGAGAGGTGGTGGAGTCTCCCCTGGAGACATTCAAGACCCAGCTGGACACCTGTCTGTGCAGCCTGGTCTAGGGAGCCTGCCTTGGCGGGGGTGTTGGACTAAATGATCTCTAGAGGTCCCTTCAACCTCTGCAATTCTGTGATTCTGTGAAACAGTAAATAATTTATTAAAAATAATGTTAAATTTATTATCTACAAAAATATATAATTGTACTACAGACGTCAGATTTGAAAAAGTTCAATATATTTTGACTACATATGTGATCCTATTTGAATAATTCTTCTTGTTCAAGTACAAGTTTAGCACTTTTCCATTAGTTTCATTTCCTCAAACCATGCTTCACTGGAAAATAGAGGTGAAGACCCATATATATTCAACAGCCAAATCAGAAGCACTTATAAATCCTATATTCCGACTGGAGAGAAAATATCACTAGTGGTAGATCAAAATAAATCCAATTATATTGCTGTCTGTCTCTTCAATTTTCACAGTATTCTAATTTTAAAATAAAAAATATAGTATGTGCCATTCATTCATATCAGAGATATACAGGATTTAAATTAAAATGTGTATGATATCCTTTCAGTCTGTCACTTCCTTAGGATCCACATGTCCAGAATTAAGTCAGCAATGACACTGGGAATTAGGAATTACATGTGCATGGAACATCTTAAGGTAGATTTACTTCCATTTACCAGATTCCACCATCCCTTGGCATTAGGTAGAAGACACTTCAGCTTTTATTCTAACCATACTGAATTGATTTCTAAGTAGGTAGTTCAGAGTTTCAGAGATCTTAATGTTTGTTTCAAAAGTGTTTAAATTCTGTTGACGTGCACATAATGCCTTGAATTCAGGTACTTTACTTAAGTGAATGGAACTTGAGCTGAAGAAACTTTTAGGTGTTTCCTGTTTCCCTGTTAGATTTTCATTTCTTTCATAGATCTTCTTTACATAAAGGTGCCTTTCTTCAGAAACTATGTATTATCACTCATATAACCTCAATTGAACATGCAGCAGGCAAACAAATACAGAAAAAGTAAAGCCTGTTTTAACACAGAGATAACGAAGGCAATTTTCCTAACTAATTCTATTTTTTTTTTCTTTTTTCCTTTTCCTCTTAATAACAGTTAACAACACGCATGAATTAGGTCCCTTGGTAGAGATAAGAATACCTGCCAATGAGAGCACCTTGATATTAAAAAATTTAAATTACAGCACACGATACAAGTTTTACTTTAACGCACAAACATCAGTTGGATCAGGAAGTCAGATTACTGAGGAAGCAGTAACAATTATGGATGAAGGTAAGATGGGTATGTATAAAGAAAACCCACTGTTTTTAAAAAAGACTACCAATTTGGTTAAAAATATTACTACTTCCTTCCATTACAGAGATAGTCCTTGGTAAAAAATTCTCCAGGGCTCTTTTTAATTGTATTATACACGAATGAAATACTATATATAGTTACTAAGGAAAGATGTGCAAGTTTCCCTGCTGTAGTAGAAATCCCAAAGGAGGTATGAAGCCTTTCTTTTAAAGTAAATTCACAAGATCTAAGTCTGTGGCTTTCTGGGCTTCAAAATTTCATGCAACTTCATGTCTTAAATGATCTTTCTCCATTCATATGTTCTGTTCCAGTCATATGCTTGGGCCACTGAGAAACAATGTAATGAAATAATGAGGCTTTATGGCTCACTGAGGAAATTTATTCTCTCTTGGTGTATGCAACAACTTCTTTAATGCTATTTTTTTTCCCATAGAGATTGAACAAAAAATATAACTTCAAAAGGCTGCAGAAATAAATTTATCTGTGGCCCAAGTAACTGGTGACACTATATTTAAATAATTTGATCCCACCACTATTGTTTTTTATCTTTGTAAGTAGTCTAGATCTGGGATTTTGGCAGGTGTTTAGATGAAGATGTTCTGTATTATTTATTTAAATATGAAGAGTCAAAAATTAAGAGTAATTTCAAACAAAAAGGAAATGTGGGGGAAGCCTTTTATGATTTTGCACATCTTAATGTCAAAGGTCTGCTTTGATACCATCATTTCACGTAACTTTATGGTTAGTGAAATTGCAGTTTATTCCAGTTGCTGTAGTTGAGTTAGTATGCAATGCAGTTTTTCTAATAGTGTATTAAGGTTGCATATGAACTACTTGTATTTAAAACCACGAGTCTTAACAAGCACGACCAATGAAATTTAGTAAATGCACGTATTTTGATTTTTGTCCTGTAACAGTTTGTCAGTGTTCAGCATAAGTGAACTGTTTCTAATTTATTTGAATTATTTTTTTTTCTAGTCTGCATGCTTTTCTGGTTTATAATAATGTTTCCTATGGTGTTTGACCTAATTATATAGTGTTCCTATTCTTGTTTTCCTCCATTTAAGCCGGTATTCTTCGTCCTGCTGTAGGTGCAGGCAAAGGTAAAATAAAACTGCATGATTTGTTAATGTGTGAATTTTGGAGTGTTTAAAGTGGGGAAATTGCAGTGGTCAGGACAGAAAATCTTGAACTACACATCATTATACAGAGTATTAATCAGTGCTGGAAGAAAATATTTCTGTCTAAAAAATAAATAAATAAAGGGAATCCAGAATGCTTATTAATACCTTTCATCTGCTTATTTTGCCACAGAGTTCCAGGGGAATTCATTAGCTTTGCTTCAGCAAAGTCTAATTATTTCTGAACATTTAACAGATGTATCTCACGGTCATAAATATTCAGGGTCCAGGTGCACTAGTACTGATGAACTAGAGTAGAAAAAACAGCACTTCTACAAAGGGGATTCTTACTGCCTGTGCCCTGTGCATTTTTTGTTTTAAAAAAGTAGGTGCACTCTCTTTCTCGCTGCTGATTAATGCTACCCATTTGATCACATTTCATTTACAACCAGCTATACATGAAGGACAGATGAGTGACAATACCTTCTGTATACTTCTCAGTTCAAGCATCAGATTGAATATAAAGGCAGGTGACTTCCTGCTGTCTTTGGTTCACTAGTCTTGTGAGTAAATACTTGAAGTGAGTGGAACATATTATGATCCTTACTCTTGAATTCAGTAATACTCAGTTCTTTATAATGCTGTTCTGTCAAACAAGGTGTTCTTCACACAGGTTTTATGAATGTTGGTACGTTTACTGCCAGGAGCAGATTATCCCAAGTACTTTCAGGTAGCTGTGAGTCTGGAAGGTGTTTCTACCTCTGTGTGTCACTTCATCACAGGAGTGTCATTAACACTTATGAACATTCACGTTTCAGATTCTCAGACCATAAAAATACCAAGTCAAAATCAAAATGAAGGGTTCCATCATTTTTTGCAAACTTGGAAGAGACAGCAGTAATTGTTTTGCATACATTTTCTTCCCACTTGTTGATCAGGTGTTTTGACAATGATATGGCCATGAAAATTGCCACTTATTCACTTCATTCAGTCGGTCTGATCTAAGAAAAGTCAGACTATGTTTATATGCATGCAGTTGTGCATTTATATATTCCACATATATATATGTAGATGGAAGTGCTTTCTAATATCAGCTGCACTTCAGGTGAATTACAGAGTTCTAGATTTATTTTAATGACAAGTCTTTATTACTTTTTTTAGTCTACTTGTAGCTGGGAGTCAGCACAGATTGGAACAATGAAAGTGGCTTGTAGTCCTGAACACAGCCACAGAAATGTAAATTAAGTTCTCATTATTTATAGCTGAGTGCAAAAACTCATGCAAGGAAAAATAGATTCTCTGTGTGAAATTGCAGTCTAATTATAGCTGTTGCACCGTCTGTGGCTAGCAGAAAGCATCTTATTTGTATGATCAGCTGGAGCAGCTCACATTTCAGAGCTGTCATCTCAGATTCTCCAAAAATTAAAGCAGATGGCTTTGTTTGGTTTCATGCTGTTTATGGTTTCAAACTTTTCTCATATTCCTGTTGCATCTATCTCTTACAATTGCACAGAAAACTCCAAAACTGCAAACAGGACAGAGCTAAAACCATGATATCTGTTAGGACATCTGAGTTGCGCCAGCTTCGAGATAAATGTTCTCAGTGGTTACTTACATTAACACGATTAACTATTTCACTATTGGGAAGGAAAAGGAGGATCATATTATCAAGATCAAGTACCAAATTATTTGATCCCATGAGTGGGTGGATTTGGAAAACAGAAATACTCAGCCCACTCAAGAAACAGTGAATATTTACTCCTCCATTATGAGCAGAAGGGCCGATTAGTAGATACAGTTCTCACTGATGTGGTTCCACAGCCAAACCATGGAGAATGTGAAATCTCGATATTCTCTATTGTTTTCTGATGTAACAAAAACAACATCTCAGCTTTTCATTTTGAATCACAAGAGTTGCCAGAAAAATGCATATAGCCTTTCTTTATCAATCTGAATGCTTTTAACTCGGAAGTTAAGAATACTTAAGGTCCCGGATTCAGGCAGCCTAAATTGCAGAGAAAATTTGGTACTATGTGTTTCATACGGGTCAGCGACCTCAGCTGGTCAATATAAACATTGGACTCAAGGTCCTAGAGGAATTCAACGTACCTAATCCTGGAAGAGGTGTACAATTTGGGACTTATTTCACTTCTCAGAATGTATGTATTGTGTGGAGGGACATACTGCTAATGTAATTCTAGGGTTATTATAGTGTCTCAGTGTTTTTATTGTAGGCCTGAAATATATTTGCTGTCCTTTGCAATCTTTCTAGACAGTTGTGGGCCCTTCATTGTACTTACGTCCTTTATTATTAAAAAAAAAATCATACCAAAGACTGCTTATTTTTTACTGCTACACTTTTAACATTTGTCCCATCTGAGTTTGTCTGCAGTGGGGTTAAGTGTCTTAAAGTATTTTCTAGATTAATAAGTAGTGAAAAAAGCCTTTTTCCCTTTTTCCCATGAGGTAAAGAAGAAAAGAAAAAAGATCAAAGATAAGAGATTGGATAAAAAAATCTTTTATTTTTCTGATTCATTTACTGAATAGATGTCTGCTGATTGAACAGGACATAGAGGTACATGACACTGCAGCAAATGGGAGGCAGTATAGAGAAGAATTTGTCTCCTAGCAATACAGGCACCATCTTGATCAGAATGTTCACTGGACAAACAGTGTCATTGCATCAAATAGACAAAATTCCAGGGATCTTAGTGAATTATAAGATCTGAAGTTTTTTTTCTCTAAGGGGAAACTTGATAGGGAGATGTGTTACTATTGCACAATCTCAGATGAGTAGATCATGAAAGAGATTATTTTACTGTGAATAAGCAAACTACCCTGTTGTACAATTTATAATCAATTTGACTTGTACTGTCCTTTTTTCTAATACTCTGACATTGTGCATGACATATTTAATCAAACTATGGCATTACAAAGAAAGATGGCTTATTTTTTTAGCAAATTGCATTCTAAGTATGAATGTGAGAATTGTGTAAAATACAATGCATTATACCCAGTATTAGATAAGCAGTGAGTCATCCATGTGTTGTCATCTACATCTAATCACATACAAGGTGTGAGAGGAAATTAGGAAATAAGAACTTGATTACCTATAAAATAAATAAAATAGTTATAGAATCAGCTGGAGTTCTTCCCACCCTCTTCCATGAGAATTTTTAAATAAATGGACTATGGAGGAAGGAAAAGACCATAAATGAGGCAGTAGTAAAAGTTGCTGGTTTACATGAACAGTCAGAGGGATTCGTTGCGTTGTTTGCAAAGTGTAGGGAGTTGTACCGTGTAATTACATGCCTGCATTGACATTTAGCAAGCTTTCTTGTTTCACTTTTCAGTTTTCTATAGTCCACATCTTTATCTTAAAAGCAAATTCTTGTGGTCTGTGTGCATGCAGATGCTGATAACTGGCAGTCCTGAACTGCACTGAAAGTAAATTTGGGAACTTTAACTGAAACTAACGCCTCCTGTTGTTGTGGTACTTCTGTCTGGTCTGCCTTCTTCATATGAACTTTGCATCTCAAGAATTACTGATTGAAATACTTCTGTGGAAGGAAGAAAACAAGTAGACCAGCATTTGAGTCTGAAACTTTACTTTTCTACTTACCGAGTCTCCAGTTTGTAGTTCTTTACTGTAGGTGACAAATCATTCTCAGCTGAGCTTGTGTCTCTGATGTATTTGTAGAAGATAGGATCTTCTCAATTTTCTTTGTTCCATAGAAAATTCTGTTGTTTAAATCATTTTCCCTGCTTGCCATCTGTCTTAACCCCTTTTATGAATCATTTCTCATCATGTTTCCATATTTTTCTGTAATAAATTCAAGTTGCTTTTTCTCTTAACATTAATTGCAGTGTTTTTTTTGTCTCCTTAAGCCACTCTCAGTGGTCTGCTCCACGGTACATCTAGGTGATTCTTTCATTTTAGCCTGCTAAATGGAACCACTGTTTTGTCCTCTTTTAAGTCTACCATGAAAAATACCTATGCTATGGTTGCTCGAGAAAACAATGATCATTACAGTGTGAAAATCCCTGCAAATACCTTCTGCTTTGTAGACTTCTGTGAAAGTCTATTCAGACTTGAAGTTTATCAGTGAAACTATTTCTTGCATTTCTTCTTTGTCTTCTGTATTTCTTACACTACAGGAAGGTGCTTGCAATGGCTTCAGTAGCCTCGGAAGTGACTAATGCCAGTATCTCAGTCCCAGAAATGGGATTCACTCCTAAGGCTTGAATTTCCTGTTGAAAAGTTGTAGGTTAAAAAGCAAATAAAAGCAAACCCCTTCTGTATTTGTCTTACAGCTTCTGAAAGAATCTGTCACCTTTTTTCTTCACCTTTTTTCTTCACCTTTTCTTGTGTGTGTGTGTTAGGGGAGAACATCCTTTGAATTTATTCTTCTCTTTGTATGTGCGCTTCAGCTAATACTTTGTGACACGTCACTTGATGTTTCTTTTCCATTTAATAAGTCTTCGCATGCGTGTTTATCACGTATCAGTCATTTCTTCCAGGAAATCTAGTGAATCTTGTGAAAATTCCTAAAGTTTAATCACTTTGGAGATTATTTAATTTACTTTTCTGATAAACTAAATCTTCGGAGACAGTATCTATTCTGTTGTTAAGATCCTTTCTTATCTCTTATCACAAATTACCAAATTCCATTAAGTCTGCAGTCCAAGGTTAACTGTGTTATTTGTATGAATTCTGTTTCTGAGAGGCTGTAAGATTAAATATCTCTCTCAAAAAAAAGAAAATAAAATCCTAAACAAAAACAAAAATTGGTATTAATTTGAAAAGACAGGAAAATATTACTTTAAGCAACAACACAGCGTTCCACCATGGTATAGATTGGAGACAAGCTCTGAATGTTGTAACTATTTCCATATCAGGCTTTCATCACCTCAGGATCCATCAGCCACCTTTTATCTTCTAATATGTGTATCCTTGTTGCAAATGTGGCATATTTAAAAGACTTACCTAAAAATTTCCAGACCTGCTGGAATCATTAGAAATAGTACTGACTACAACAGTGTCAGATTCTGCACCTTTCTGAATTTCTAGCTTGCTTGCTTTCTTCTTGCTACCTTCAAGTGGCACAACCAACCAGAGTCTAATCCCCTTGCACTATTATAGTGTATTCATATACACTACCTACACTACATTACAGACCAGATTTCCTCTATCCTGGTTCTCATATTTCATAGTGCTTTTGTTGTTGACTTAGTAACCTCGATGGCTTTTGAAAATCTTTTGCTTCCTTGTTATGGTGATTACAGAGAACAAATATATTCTTTATTTCTTAAATAAGTCTGTTCCCTATTACTTTTGGTTATTGAACAATCTTTCAGATTTGATGGAATTTGCATCATACAGGTCTTTTTAAAGACTCTCAGGAACAATCATTTTCTGGCGCAGTACTCATATACTTAGTCTCTGTATAGGACTTATTTATTTTACTATGCCAAAGCAAGCCATAGAGTATTTGAATCAAATTTGTAATTACTTCTAGTCAGCCATATAGACAAGGCCATTCTGTTTTGAGGAGAAAATAGCTTAAGTATGTGAATAAAATCTTTGCAGCAACTTCTTGAGAATGGACGTATTTTATTTTCTGGTGCAGATGAAGTCAGTTGAATTTTGTCACTTTTATCTTTCATGAGATTAAGATTTTATCTGTAGTGTTTCATGGTATTTTCAGAATTATTTTTGATGTTTTTTCCAACAGGAAAAAGAACTCTAGCAGTATCAAAATGTTAGTGAAAAACAGAGTTAGGCATTTTCATTGAAAAGTAATTTTATACCTTTGAGGAACATCTCCTTTCTATTTGCACTAAACCGTTTCAATATATTTTTATGGATATTATGCAAATAAAAATACTGAAGTATATGTCCACTTGTAACGAGTGCAATTGGAAAACAAAGAATTAAGTTATGAGGAAAGATATGACCAACTACAAGATACTGAAGAGAAACTCATTTCTTTTCATAGACGTAGGCATTGTGCATATCTGTGCAAAGTACTGATGTGTAATGAGAGCAATAAAATGCTGTATCTTAACATGCACAGCTTCTAGAATTTGCATTCCAGTGACTGTGTCCTTCACACCAGAATATTTTGATACTTGCTTTCCAGTATGTAATGTTTCAGTGTCTAAAGGTGCATTGAATCCTTAATGGCAGAGAAGGTGACTTTCAGAAATATTCTGTAAAAGTGAGGGCCTCAGTACAATCATTCTTCCATTTGCTTTCAAATATATGCATATCACTTAGCCATTTCATATTTTAACAAGTAAAACTAATCAAATCCTGCATGAGTGTAGAGTGTGCATGTGTTATTCATTAACAGGTAAGGTTTTACTGTGTTATTTAAATGTTTCTCTTTGATATGAAGTGTTTTTACTGTTTATTTTTTTCTTTCCTACTCCCTGTGATGGTGAAGGATATTCAGAAACCCTTTTTGCAACCTCCCCAGTCATGCATACTGTCCGTCCAACTTTCTATAAGGGTATTGTTTTCCTTTTTTATCATTATCAATGCAATGGAGAAAAAATCCTATAGAGGGTTTGTAGTTGAGACATTTATGGTCCATTCTGTGACAGGTGGAGTAAAGGGAGATGTGTGCCACCTTCCTACCTCCATGCTCTCCTGTCATTTCCTGTTACCCCAACAATGTTCTCACTTTCCAACTGACTACATTTTCCTTCTTGAATAGAAAGACTGTTGTCTGAGTCTTTGGAAATTAAGTATTTTAAAATATTTGGCAGTTTCTGTAATACAGGGCATGCTCACTAGAATACACAGATTTTACTTTTTAATTTAAGTGAAGTAACTGCCTAGGATTCAGTAATCATGCATGCTGTTTAGTTGTTCATTTCCAGTAATGGAAGCAATGACAAATGTACTATACTTTCCCTGTATGTGATATAAAGCAGCATAGTAACTTCTTAAAATATTTCTTATATTTATTTATTTGTTTATTTTATGTGTGAAGTCACAATATCATATTCTGCTTTGTTCTTCTATTGTGTATTCAGTGCAACCACTTTATCCAAGGATCAGAAATGTTACAACAGCTGCTGCTGAGACCTATGCCAATATCAGTTGGGAGTATGAGGGACCAGACCATGCCAACTTTTATGTTGAATATGGTGTAGCAGGCAGTAAGAAGTCATTTCATTAAATTGTGCTAAGTGTTCAGATATATTTTCAAAGATTTTTAAGTGTGGTCCTAAACTGACCCAACTTTAAAGATAGCTCCTAAATATTTAGAAGTTTTGTTTTTTTTAACTTGATTGGGAGCTCAAATAATTTTCATTATAGATAATATCAATGTGTAGTAGTTTTTTGGTGATTAGAAAGTCAGCCTTTGTTCCTTTGTATTATCTTATAAATTACTCTGAATGTGAACTTCTAAAAAAAAGAAGATTGCTTGAAATTGGTTATGATGCAGTGATTACATGTGTAAAAATATGAATTTGTACATTAAAATGGGGTATAACTGTTCCCCTAAGTTATGTCCAATTCAGGAAAAAGAAAAAAAGAGTAGATAAAAACAATCTTCTTTGTTAAATTAAACATTAAAATAAGATATCTACCAACTTGCATACTTTTCTTGGCATAAAAATAGGTTTTAATCTTTGACAATACCT
The DNA here is from genome assembly GCF_038088225.1 of Cyrtonyx montezumae. NCBI lineage: Eukaryota > Metazoa > Chordata > Aves > Galliformes > Odontophoridae > Cyrtonyx > Cyrtonyx montezumae. Next base: position 133,134,042 of record NW_027072034.1, on the reverse strand, counting down.
CTAACAATTGAAGTTGCCTAATAAAACCAAGGTATTTCTATTCAAATACTCTATCCTTCTAAAGATGATCAATCTGAAAATAAGAATATAAATGCATTTCTATGCATATTAGTTCAAGAAGAAGCTAAGACTACTAGAAAAAGAAGATAATTATCAGGAAATATGGTCTGTTCAGATTACAAAGTAAAACTTCTGTGCTAAAATAATGTTACCAAAGCTACAGAAGTGTAATCTAATTAAATGATTAAAATCTATTTTAATGTGTTTTATAATTACAAGTTCAATAAGCCTTTAAAGAAAATAAATGAAAATGTTTCTATAGTACAGTGGAACAAATGTTTAAAATAGTTTCATAATTAATCTACAGTGTCTCACTCACTATACTGCATGCAATAGCTTATTTACAGTCATAGTTTTATACAGTTTTATTATTTTTTTAAAATAATTTTTGTCAGCCAGTCCATAGCTTAGTCAAATAACTGTTGATAGTATTCTGTCTAGAAACTTTCAGTAACACATAGAAAATTAAAATTCCAATATGTTGTTTTCCTAAAATTTTTGTAGGCAAAGAAGATTGGAAAAAAGAAATTGTAAATGGTTCTCGAAGCTTCTTTGTGTTAAAGGGTTTAACACCAGGAACAGCATATAAAGTCCGAGTTGGTGCTGAGGGCCTGTCTGGTTTTAGGAGTTCAGAGGATCTGTTTGAGACAGGTCCAGGTGAGGCACACTGTACCAATTCTGTATCGTAGTCAGAACTTCAATAGACCACATGCTGAAATGTTGAACTGCTTCTAGCTAAGACATGTAGCTAGCATCTTTGTTTATTCTTTTTTGTAGAGCAATGTGAAATTATTTTTTTAAACATTTAATATGTAGATTATTACATTTACATTTACATTTACATTTAATATGTAGATTATTGATGTTTTAATATTTTCAATTCACTGTACTCTCTGTTCTTTATATTAGAGGCAAGATATTGCTCATACTCCATCTGTGTGCTGTGCACTGAAGATGGCCTATTCCATTTATTTCTAATTAAGATAACTAGAGTGTTGTATTTGAATAACGTGCATTACTAGATTCAAGTATATACATTTAAATCTAACCATCTGCGTATCATCAGATTTAATACAAAACAAAGTAGTTAAAGTGAGCATTTAATCAGAAGTGCAGAATTTGATGTCTTATATAACCTAAACTATTCTTTTGTGATTTCTATTTATTGATGTTTGTTTTCCCATTTTATGCTGGTTTTATAAATATTTTTATTTCATAAACTATGTTTTATGAGTCAGTAAACCTACTTCTATATCATTATACTGGCAGTCATCAAAAGGAGGTGCAGTGGTAATTTTTTCATAAGTGAATCAGTAATCCTTGTTCATTTCACTTGGAGGATGAGGGAAGTTTTTTTATGTTAATGCTGAATATGTTGTTGTCATCACAGCATGGTCTTGGTCAGCTATTATTATTTATTTGTATTTGCTGCTCATTCCAGGCATTCTGATCAATGCATAGTTATTGAGCTGTAGCATCACCAATTCCAGAACGTTATGATTTAAGAAAGTTGTTTAAATATGAAAATATGTTTGATCAACATGGAATAATTACAAGACAACAGAGTAAATTAAATGAATATACCAGTTTGAAAGTGAACACTTTCTAAAATCATACACTATTTTTGCTTTGTTTTGTTCCATTTCTGTTCACAGTTTATTATGTTGCAGGAAAGCCTTGAAAATACAGTGCTGAATAACAGTTCCAAACAAGTATGTGTGGGCTAAGCAGAGAGTTTATTTGTGCCAGGGACAACAACTGATATAAAAGGCAATGAGTAGAATTTTATGCAAATACAGAAAATCCAAAGCCTGAAGCAGCAGTAAAGAACAGATCAAGTCAGCAGCGTAATTAAAAACAAGTGAAATTGAAACTCTCCCAAAAGCATCTTTCTGAACAAAGCATACTGAACTACTGGATAAGGAATTCTATACATAATTGTGAATGAACCTTGGCTCATGCCTCTGTGTAAATAAGGAAGAAGGGGATTTAAATGAAGTTTAAAGACATTGTTTTACGCACATACTGCACTGTTTGTGATCCTTGATCTAATGTTATACATAGCAGAAAGATTATTAGGAGTAGTCAGTATGGGTGTACCAGTGGAAGTCATGCTTGACCAATCTGGTCTTCTGTGATGTCAACTGGAGGGGAGAGCAGTGGATGTTGTCTACCTTGACTTTAGCAAGGCTTTTGACAATGTCTCCTGTAACGTCCTCGTAGGTTAGTTTAGAAAGTGTGGGATAGATGAGTAGACAGTGAGATGGGTTGAGAACTGTCTGACTGGCAGAGCTCAGAGGGTTGCAATCTGTAGCAAAGTCTAGTTGGAAACTTACAGTTAGTGCTGATCCCCAGGAGTCAGTACTGGGTCCAGTCTCGTCCAGTCAGCATCAGTGACCTGAATGAACAAATAGAGTGCACGCTTAATAAGTTTGCTGATAATGCAAAGCTGAGAGGAGTGACTGACACTCCAGAAGGCTGTGCTGTCATTCAGTGAGACCTGAACAGAATGGAGAGTTGGGTGGAAAGAAACCTTATGAAGTTCAAAGAGGGCAAATTCGGAGTTTTAAACCTGTTTAAGGTTTAAGCAGGTTTGAGGGAGTTGATCTTCCCCCTCTACTCTGACCTGATGAGGCCACATCTGGAGTACTGTGTCCAGTTCTGGGCTCTTCAATTCAAGAAAGACAGAGATCTCTTAGAAAGGAGGGCTACAAAGGCCATTAAGGACTTGGAGGACCTGCCTTATAAGGAAAGTCTGGGACTGTCAACTTGGAGAAGACTGAGGGAATGTTATCAATGCTTATAAATATCTAATGGAAAGGTGTCAGGGGGCCAGGCTCTTTTCAGTGTGCCCAGTGGCAACAGGCGCAATACAGCAATTCCATATGCACACGAGGAAGAAATTATTTACTTTGAGGGTGCTAGAGCACTGGAACAGACTGCTCAGAGAGGTTGTGGAGTCTTCTCTGGAGATATTCAAAAGCCACCTACTCCAGGGAACCTGCTTTAGCAGAAGGTTGGACACAGTGATCTCCAGAGGTTCCTTCTAACCTCTATAATTCTGTGATTATGTTTGATTTCTTAAAGAAGGATTGTGTGTCACACTATCACACTTCTAAACATTGCAAAATAATGAAGTAGATAAGAAGAAAAATATTGGAGTATGGAGTGCTTCCTTAATTAGGAAAACAACTGCAGTATTTGACGTATTGACACAATATTTTTCTTAGCAAGTCTTCCTACAGAACAGCTTCATAGTACACGGTTTTGTCTTTTTAAGCATACCAGTAGTATATTGCAGTAACATCTGTGTTAGCAGTTCAGCATCAGTAAATGTCTTTCTGCAGATAATTTGCTTAGAGTACGTAGGAAATTCTGTGCCATTTTTAAAGTTGCACAAAGGCCTAGAATCTTTTTCTTGCTGGATATGCAATAAGTTAAAGAATACAGGAAGCTACATAAGTAAGTTTTCGTCTTTGTTTTTTCCCATCTATCTTAAATATTTTTATGCATGAGTTGTTTTGCTTGTTGCTATTTTTTTTACTACATTTGAATGTTAAATGTGCTTTTGCATTTTGCTACAGTATATATTATACAACCTTTAATGCCTTATTATAAATGCATATGTCAAAAACTCCAAATAATTTTGACCTCAGTGTAAAAACAATATTTGTATTACTTCAATTTACAATTCAGAGGAAGATTGCCTTTGTGATTTTGTTTGATTGCACTTTGTATCGATACTTATATATTTACAGTATATAAATATGTATATATATAAAGGCTATGTATAATAGATACACATACATATAATTTTTTTATCATTTTAATGTAACAATAGTTGAAATAGTACTCAGAGGTACTTACAGTCTTCATACAGCCCACGGAAAACCCACTAGGACCATGCATTGCTGATGTTTCCAGGCTAGCTGTCTCAGCCTGTCTTAACTAACAAATAACACTGAGACCTGAGCTTGAATTCTGACCTATAACTGTAACATTTTCTTGTTAGTGTGCTTGCCAGTCCAGAAATCTCTTGCCAGCTTTTGTCTGCCAAGCAAGGCTCCAGTGTTGTTCAAAAGGTGCAAGCACAGGCTTATTACCAGTTGATATTCTCCATGTTTTGTAAGGGGAAGAGAGTGTGTGCTATATGTATCACATGGACTTGTCATTCAGTGAGCTTGGGCAGTCAGTGCTCCATCGAAAATGGGCTCTCTGAAACATGCTCTTATGAGCTTTCCCTTGAAGACATATCTTCTCAAAGAGAGGTGGAAATTCTGAGATTTTCATATATCTCTGCGTAAAGCTATTTATGTATTATGCCTTTCACTTGACTAGAAGCAAGCTCATGGACATTACCTAGTGGATATGTGTGAAATCTAGTGCCATGGGAGTTGATACACTGAACAAATGAGTCTTTCTAGAACATCTTAAGTTGGAAAGGACCCATAAAGATTGAGCCCAGCTCCCTACTACAATCTGACTGTAGTGCAAAGTGTCTTATAAGCTGAGACCTATTGATCTTTATAAAAATTGGCTTAATTCATGGAAGTCAGAAAAAAAGTAATCTGAAACAAAATACTACATGAGGTATGCATAGGAAGCCTTTGCATGTTGCTTTCCTCATTCATGTGGAAAGGTGATTTTTGTTTACGTCTCACAAGACACAGCTGACTCTTCACAGAGTGTCAAACTCTTGGGTTTGAGGCTTGGAGGAGAATAAATAAAAAAGGATACAGTGGATGTCCATCTTCTTCCCCTTCATATCTTCTGTCTATAGCTCACATTTTCAACTCCTCTCACCTTTCCCACTTTCTCCCAACAGCAAATCCTAAGGCCAGTTGCTGGCCAGTTATTTCCAAACGAGAGAGTAGAAAATAAAGTTACCCAGGAAAATCCTCCTACTGCGCTGGAGGCTAGTAGGAGGGTTCCAGCCACCAAACCACACAGCTGATTTCTTTCCTCACTTGTGACTGTAACGTTTCCTTATTGTTTATTTTCCAACTTGAGTCAGCATTTGGAGAGAAACAGCACTGAGGAAAAGCTTCCCAATTGCACTGTGTTAAGTCCTCACTAATGCTAAATTATGGCAATCATGATAAATTTTAGCATGGTGTACACATTTGTGCTTAATAAGGCTTTAAAGGATGCTTCACTGTTGATTTTTAGTTGAAATTGAGTGTTATGGTCTTGAATGACCCATCTGTTTCTGTTTCTGACTAATAGGTGTGCAGTAGCTAATGAGTATTGGGTTTTTATTCATTTCAGTAATTCAATCTAAGTGTTCGTGTGAATTAAAATTTGCAATTTCATTTCAGTAGTTTTATTAATGTAAAATGGTTGAAAAGAGTTCTGAAATTTGTGAAACACAATACTGTATGTGTACATGTTTTGCAAAATAGTTGCTAAGCCTAAATGTTGAAAAACATTGGCAGAATTTTTATGTATTCAAAAATAAGTTCTGTGCACTTTTCCTTGGAAACATTTTAAATAATGAAAATATTTATAAAATATGATATCACTGCTTTTCTTAATACTAATTCTTGCAAGTGTTATTCTTTGATTAATAAATGACGTATACTGACTATTATTTAATTTAATTTAATAGAATTTTAATGCAGGTGAACTTCTCATAATGTTTTTCTTCTGTTCTCCAGCAATGGCAAGTCGGCAAGTAGACATTGCTACTCAAGGATGGTTCATTGGACTTATGTGTGCTGTTGCACTTCTTATCTTGATTTTACTGATTGTTTGCTTCATAAGGAGAAATAAAGGTGGCAAATATCCAGGTATGATATGTAACAATAAAAGTAAAAGTCATCGACTGGTAATCAGTCCACTTAAGACAGATCTCAGGTTTACTAGAGATATTACATTTGCGACTAGTTTGCATTGTGTGTGTGAGAAATCAGTCCTATCATTTAGTAGGTTCATTGGGAGCCTACTGGTAGAAAACATCAGTCCCTAAGAAGAGTTATCTCACTCATCCTTGGAGGATTCTGTTACCCTGCATTAACACTTTAGAGAGAGTTAAGCTTTCTTTGAGCTTGGCTGTCCTGATAAAACTGCATGCCCCAAGTTTAGTCTTTTAACCCACCAGAACGAGCTGATTTAGAACTCTTACTAGCTACTTTCTGTCTTAATTTTAGCACATAATCTTCAGATTACTAGTGGCTAGAAAACAGTTCTCAGTTATTTTAGTATGAAATTATAGAAGACAGATTCATTTCAAGGTGTTACAAATTATCACGAGGAATGATTTGTATCATCTTAATTAAATGTATAAACTGATGATGTACAAATTTAGTGTGACCACAACAAAAGCGATACTGTATTGAATTATATAACTATTTGCTGAACAAGGTAAGGATTTGAATAATGTCCAGAAAAAAGAAAATGAAAAGACAAAGAGCCATGATGAAGATAATTCTTGACCAATATATTGTTTTACTCTGACAATGTTTATTGATAGGAATGTATGTTTTCTTTAAACATTTATCTCCCTAGATACTAGCAGATTTCTGTGCTGCATAGTTGCATGGACAAATTACATGCAAAAATTAACACAAGATATATGCATGCTTACCAGTAAAATGCAAACTGTTACAGGGATGTGTTTTTGCTTTGCTTTTGATCATGTCATAAAAAGGAAAGAGAAGAAATAATGAAGAGACCAAACCTATTATTTTCCAAAAATAATATTTTTCAAATGCTATTTAAAATTTCCTGGAGACACTATTGCAATACCTTTACTGCATTGTTAGGGCATGACATGAAAGCACAAGGAAGCAAGCAGAGAATACAAGTTAACATTAAATTTTATCAGTTGATATGGGAGGCAATATGAAATATGGATATTCACATTTCAATAAACAGTAGCTCTGCTAATAACACAAGAAAATATTTCAGAAATTTTGTAAAAAATATTTAGTTTCAAATGAAAGAAAAAATGTTATTCATGCAGAATGGCACAGTGTTTTATACTCAAATTAAGATAAAATTCTGTTACTAATTAACAGATCTTTTCCTTCAAAAGAAAACGTGTGGTAATCTGAGGCTCCAGTTCAATAAATGATTTTTATTCAAACCATATTCTAGCCAAATCTGATCAGTTTGAGAAATCAACATCTTACAATTTCTAGCCTTTGCAGTGATAAAAATTATTATTTCAAATATTTTAGTGAAGGAAAAGGAGGATGCACATGCTGATCCAGAAATACAGCCTATGAAGGAAGATGATGGAACATTTGGTGAATACAGGTGAGCAACTGACGTGGTTGTTGTGTTCACTCTTCATATCGCATGTACTTTATATGATATCACACTTGTAATTTCAAAACTTAACTTTTTTTCAGTGTTGAGAAAGATTCTGCTTACATTGTTTTATAGAACTAAAGACAGCATTTCAAATATGCTGTTAGAAAAGGGAATACAACAAAAAAACATCCAAGATTAAATAATTGAGGGTTTAGAATAAGCCACTAATGCAAGCTGAAATCTAGATTCAAACACAGTTGTCTCGAAGGGAGAAATCTTTTTTTATAAACCCATGTTTCATGGGTTTATATCATATAAAGTGTGCTTTTGTCTTTTCAGTTAGGGTATGTCTGACATTATATTTTTTGAAATTTCTAATTGAAGTTTAATAAAGACAGTCATGTATTCCACTGACTGAAAAACAAATACATTTAAAATTCCACTAACAGTAACACCTAACCTAATAACAAGGCAGCAACATTAAACATGGAGGTGAGGGAACGTTCTGTGGTAAAAAAGAGATCTTCCTTAAATGTATTTCAGTGCAAGAAACAGAGAAAGCAGCTTCAAAAGCATGCAACAGCTCTTATTCCTGACTCTCTTCCTTTATTCTAAAAGTAATCTAGTTGAATCTCCTGACATCTCAAGAAGTATGCTTTGGCAAGTCCATTCATATGAGTATAGATTATTAAATAAAAGAACAGCATATTGTTTGGTGTTTTTTTACCATTATTTTTGAAATAATATTCAGTTTCTAAATATGTTTATGCTGTTATATTTTACTTGGGTATTGTGATGCATTTTACAGTGTAGTGCTGTGTAAAAAAATATTGTAAAAACCCTTTAGTACTTTGAAAATGGTTTGACTTACAAACATAGCAAAAAAAGCAGTTTATTCAAGACAAATTCTCTTGCTTTAGCTTTCTTGTGTAAAGGAAATGTGCATATGAATCTGACTGCATTAGATTTCCAATGTTCAATACCAAAGAGTAGTTTCTGTTTGTTCTTACTTGATTTAAAAAAAAACAAATCAACAACAAAAAGAAAAAATCAATACTACTCTGTTCTTAGGTTAATCATTTTTATGTGCCATTTTATTACAGCCATAAGTGCATATGTATTAATCAAATGTAGCTGATAAAAGTGGTAGTGTAAGGCCACGTTTGGAAGCAGATGTAAATAAGTACTGTATACGTTTTCCTATGCAGTCCACTTTGCATTCTCATTTATCACTCCTCTGCTTTTCAGTACTTGGAACTTTCAGCAGCAGAAACTGGCCCTTGTACATAGTTATACGAATTTGTGTGACTTGAATATATGTTTTCTCAGGTCTGGACGAAAATTGTTGATATCTGTTTTCATGTGTGACCTGTAGCAGAATTTGAATTTGTCTCCATATTGAAGAGACTTCAGTCAGTCTATAGAATCACTCAGTGTTCTATTAATGATTTCATCTATATACCACTTGACTGGTGAAAATGGACATTTGCATGCCTAGCTTTCAGACTTGTTCATATGCTCATCCTATTTACCATGCAAAAACTCCTTTCTAAAATGTATTTCTGTGTAATTAGTCTATGTTGGGCTTTCCTCTTTTTTCCTTAGAGACAGGGCAGCAGCAGCAACCAGTCAGATAACAGAAGATATCTTGGCACCCTCTCTGCAGCCCAGCATCCATGCAGTCACTCAGTTCCCAGTTTGTCTGTCTCACATGGCACTGGTCACGATGCAGTGCTTTTATGAGGACAAAGGGCATAGGGTTTCCCTTGAACAAAAATGTGATTTTTGAAAGGTTTAGAAATTCGAGTGTTTTGAACTTTTTTCATCACTTCAGGTCCATGTCTGCTTGGACAGGAAAGAAAATGGACAAGGAAAAGAAAAGAGAAGGTAGCTGTGCCTGTTCTTCTGAAGCAGACCCTGTCTTTACCAAAGCAAAGTCTGTGAGATCTGACAGATTCAACTCCCTCGAAAGGTCAGGGGATCAATACCCCAACATCAGATCAGAGACCTCCTACACCAGGAGGAAGGCTAGGCAGTCTTCAGAGCTCAGAAGGGCTAGTTCTGTCTCTGCTTCCTTCTGCCAAGAGGAAAAGAGGTCAGACAAATGGAAGTACAGGCATAGCTCTAGACATCATGCTTCCGAGCAACAGATAATGGGTTTGAATGAGGGCTCAAATTCTCAGGCAGGACATCCACCCGCTTTCCACCAACCCCTCAGCTGCAACTCAATTCGTGGCTCACTGCCAAGGCAGCATTCTTCTCTCCAAGATCAGTTCAGCAAGACCCCAGACTACAGCTCAGAGTCAGAAGACACTCAAAACTCCAACCACAGGAAGGTAAGACCTTCTGCTACTACTCATTTCTCTGAATCTGAAAAGAATTCATTAATGAAATCTGTAATTTTGCCTGAGCTAGCTACTGTCTTAAAGGATGCACTCACAGCAGCCAGACAAAGTTTAACTTCTGCGGCACAGCCTAGGTCCCACACAATAAAGCATTCCAAGATACCAATTACAGAAGTTCCAGTGGTTCCTCTAGAAGCAACTGGGAGCAGTTCCCAAACTTTTGAGTCTGTCCATATGGGCAGTTTAAAAGATCAAGCAACTTCTGGGAAGGAGAGAGTTGAGGCTTACAGAGCTTTGGAGGTTGATTCATCCTCTGAAGATGAGCAGATGTCATCTGAATCCCCTACAGAAGATGAAGAAGAACCAGATGCTGTGCGTAAGTTTGGCATGGAGAATCAGAGTTATCTGTTCAGGCACATTAAAAGAGTGTTAATGCTTAAAACTTCCAAAGGTGAAGGCCCTTCAGAAGAGATGTCTATCTTATCTGAAGAAGGGAATTTAGGCAATGCACTTCCTATCCATTCTACAGTGGAAAATCTCATCTGTAGGATTTGGGGTAATCCTGAGGCAAAGCATGAAGCCCCAGAAATCCTACGTAAGCTGTATCCTCTTCCAGTGGATAAAGCTGCCTTGTGGGGCACCTTGCCTAAGGTAGACAGGACATTGATTACTGCTGATTCTGTGCTTTCAATGCCTGCTAACATGGATGCTGTCCCTAAAGATCTTACTGATAGAAAGATTGAGGAAGAAATTAAAAGATCTTTCAAGCTGGTTGCAGCTCAGCTTGGAGTGTCTATCTACTGCACTTACGCTTCTCGAGCATTATTAGTATGGCTGGAGGAAGAACAAGCTAGAGTCAAAAGAAGATGGGTCCCATCTGGTGCCATACAGAGGAAGCGCAGACTGTGTAAACTTGCAGCTCGTTTTATCCATGATGCAGCTGAGGATTCTCTTCGACTCACAGTTAAAAACATGGCATGCCTCACAGTAGCCTGGAGAGCTGTATGGCTGCGTCCTTGGACCTCATCTCTAGATCTCAGATGTCAGCTGCTGTCTTTACCATACACTGGTGGCAAGCTATTTGGTGAATCCTTGGTCCAGATCCTGAAGGACTTTGCAGAGCACAAACATTCCTTACATCAGATGAAAAAAAACCACTCTTTTGACCATTCATTTTCTTACCCTCACAAGTCTCAGAGTTCCTTCCGTTCTCCTCCAAAGTTTAAAGGAGGAAAGGGAAAATACAAAGTCTCACAGTCTTTTCATGCCAGCTATGAAAGGACATCTCGTTTTCAGAGAGGCACCAGACCATCAAGAGGAACTTTCTAAGAACAGCTAAGACTAGTTTCCTTTCTCAGGAACTGCAGAGATATGGAAATTTATCCTGAATAAACTCAATATTTCTGGACAAGTAAGGCCAACGCTTCAAAAATGTGCTATTTCAAGATAAGATTTAAATTATTAAATTACTTAAATCTTAATTGTTAATTATGATTTTCTAGAGAAGTTATACAGGGAGTTTTTGTCGCATTCAGCTTCTAGTATTCCCACTGTTCTTGGAGTGGCTTGGACTTGTTTGAAATTTTGCAGTCTTCAGTGATGTTTCTTCTTCGGGGAGCATATTTTCTTCTATGTTCATCATATGGAGGAAAAAAAATAATATTCTTGGTAACGTAGATGTTTCTGGAATCACAGATTGACTGGATGCACAGTGTTCCTGTGATTGGTGGCACACACAGTTCCTCTAGAAGTATTTCACTACATTCCCAGTGGTTTTCTCAGTTGGAAAGAACAGTGAACTTTGGGCAATGTTTACACCAAGCAACTGCAAGAAGTACAACAAATACTGTAAATGTGTTTATTTAAATTTAAAATAAAGACTGTACAGAGCTCCTGCTCAGGTCAGTGTAGCTATATAAATAAGCCTAAATTTCCATCCTGGGTCATAAATCAAGAGACATTTGTTCCTAGAACAAATGGCATCTATAGACCTGTTGATTCATGAGTGGGGAGAGTTTGCAAGGCATGCATTTCTTATTTGGCTTTATGAAAACAGAGCTTTTTGCATCTCTTCTTACTTGATATCGCAGTGTATTTGTCCTCAAAGGACGATCAAACAGCATAAGGCATCTATAGTAGCAGGACGGTTAGTGCAGTTATGCAAGATATTTACACATTTTGTGTGATTCCTTTGCCTCTTTACTTGGTCATTTTCACATACATTACTTTTTCTAGAACTTCCTAGCTATGCTATGGGAGGCTTGCTGGAAATGGTTAAAGGAGAGTTCTGAAGCTGATAGATAATGTATTAGTCTTCCTGCTTTGCCTCGGTTGACTAACAATGAGAATATAGTTTGTAAATGCAACAGCATTTTTTATGCTGTACTTACAGCAGTTTTATTGCAGCCTAGGTTTGTTTCCAGGGCGACCTAGCAATGATTTGTGCCTCACAACAGTTAAAAGGTTGATCCTTTTTAGCACTAGAGGTGATGTCAGTAGGCTGCCTCTGGAGGATTCATGTCTCTGAATAGTCAGATTGGATTTGGCAGTGATCTTACTGTGTCCTCATTCACACATGCACGCTTTCTTTGATGGTTCTTATTTTAATTCTTGAGCATCTGTGTCACCTACTTTTTTTAAATCAGTTCTTTGTTTTCCCTTTGTACAGTTTTCCTCCAGAAATAGCAAGGGTGGAAAGTTTGATTGAATTTATCTCTATCAGGTTGTTCTTTGCAACTTTTTACTAGGAGTAGATCAGATTCTTAGGCTAACAACTCTTTCAGCCTGCTGCCAGGAACTTAATCTTCAGTTTTTCCAGCTTCTGCCAAGACTGAAGATTACAGACATGATAAAGAATATCTGCTCAGGAGAAAAAAAACAACAGGATAGATGTGCCTTTGTCTTAGGTAGATTGAAAATGGTACGAAGTTTTGAAATCTGAATGATTTGCATAAGAGTTAGGGAAAAGTACCATCTGCACAGTCCTTGGGATTTCTTATCAGTTTAGAAGTGTGCGCAGATGTCCATTAGGCATTGGATCAGAGGTTGTCCTGGAATCTACAGGAAAGCCATGGTGTAATGTACCTCTATGCTTTTGTGTGTGTGCTTATACTTAAAAACTTCTGGTCTGTTGACCTGAAGGAGAAAAACAAGATATTCACTACCAACGAATTTCTTCCTCATCATCCTTTTTCTGCATCCAGTATCCCAGTATGCTTTACCCATTTTGTTTGTTTTGTGTTGCCTTTCGTCTGACAGCTGTGCTATAAGGAAAAGTAGTATATTGCTAACCATATATTGAGTTGTTTTGCATGTCCATGAATGTGGCAAAGTTTAGTGGGAACTAGTTGCCTGCTGGACTGCAGAGGCATCGTAATACTGTCTTCCCCATTCTGACTGGTTGCTGCATGTACCCATATCTAAGGAAGAAAAGTTGAAAAGTTGAAAGAAGAAAGGAGATTTCAAGGTACATATTTCTTTCAATAACTGATGACCTTGTGAAATGGAAATACTTTTTTTGAATAAGTTTGTACTTTGCATTGACACATTATTCTTAACTCCATACTTATCTCTCTTAATCATTATCAGCAAGTTTACTGTATGTTTCATAAAACTCAGAGGGGAAAGAAAAACACATTAGCAATCACCTCAGAAAAGTACTTAGAGTTTTAGAGTTTGCCTTACTATCAAATGTACTGTTCTTGTTGAAATGGCATGAAATGCCTGATAGGTGCTGATACATGTCAAAATGATGGGGGCATTTCAGTCTTTATTGAGAAACTTTCATCCTTACAAAGCTAGTAGTGTGGAAATTACTTAGAAGATGGCAAATAGAAAAAGTGTCCCTAATCTTCATTTCACGGTCTTCTAATCTAAAAATAAAATCCAGGTATATTCTCATATCTTGTTCCTTTCCAGTACCTATTGTCTCACTGTTAACTGTAGGCACTGCACGCATGACACATTTCAAAACACTTCTTAAATTTGCCACTTTAATTTTAGTTAAACTTGTACTTTCTGCTTCAGTTGAGGATATTACGCTAGATAAGTTTAAATGTCAGCAAGCAAAGCCACAAACAAAAGCTTAAAGAAAGCATGATCTGTGCTGGTTGCATTTGGTCTAATTTTACAAACAGTCATAGACAACTCCATGGGTTTTGTTTTTGTTTTCTCCTGAAAAAGGAGAGGAAAGCACCTGGGATAATCCCACGTCTATTTTTCATTGCCAGAATTTTGGCAGAGCTTCTTTCTGGACTTTTCTCTTGCAAAAGAGGAGAGAATTCCCAGGTTCAGATTTGATTTTGCATCTGTTGTAACTCTGCTCTTATATCATCACCAACTTCCGTGCAGGTATACTCATGGGTGAATCTGCAGTTTTATTTGTTTCTTATTATACAGACAGTAGAACCTGTATCCTTACTAATATCTAGAAAAATCACAGACAGAATGCAACCGTGTAATCATTTATTTATTGCTCATTTTATAAATAACTTCTGTTTCCATAAATGCAAACAAACAAACAAACAAACAAACAAAAAGCAAAGATCAACACAAAGGAAAAGTTTCTACGCACATATTTATCTAAGTTGTAAATTGAAATTGAGCTTTTTATTGGATTAAACTCAAAAATGTCTGAAATGTAGATATTTTTAATACAGTGATGGTATATTATTTATTTACTTTATACTGCCAGCCTAGTGAATTAAAACAGATAGAGTTGCACTTTAGAACATTTACAGTTTCTTGATCAGTTGGAATAGGGTACAAATGCATTTTTAATTTGTTTTCATTCCTACATGTTGCAGCACAAGCCATTTTGAAGCAAGGTTCTTTACTAAATGCTGTTACTGAGGAGTCATTAAACACTGCAGGTCATTTTTCTCAGGAAGCAGGACCTGGTACCATTCAGTGTGAGGGTCTGGTCTTCATTGCTTTTGTATAGCAGTGTATAATGGCTGTTGCCCTGAAAGGAGGGCAGTGAAGAAAATACTTCGCTATCTGACTACGAGACTCACTCTTAGGATTTTTAAATAGTCTATTCTTTATTTAACCTTTTACATACAAGTTCCTTCCAAAATGATCTGTCTTTGTAATATGCAGTGTTGTAAACATTTGCACTTTGCTGCTGGATGACTGACATTTTGGAGCAGAATTCATTTCACCGTTAATAACACATATGTTTGCAGTGAGCACAGAAGATCAATGATCAGATATTTATCCTAATGTCATGTACACAGCAATAACTAAAAGTAGAGTCAAGCCAATACACAGAAGTGTATTTGGCCTCTGTACATTTTGATTTTAGCATGAAGGTTTTAATAAGATAAGTGCTCCTACCACTTCGGTGTATGCACAGAAAATAAAATCTCTTGTGTGCATATTAGAGGTGTCCTTCTTTCAGAATGGGAAAACTTGGACTTTTCCAAAGTAAAAAAAGGATGTTGAGATGAGGAGTACAAGTTTGATGGAAAATTGTGTAGTGGCTTTTTTTCAATGCTGAAATACTTCCCAGTAGAGCATTTATCAGCTAACGCTACAGTCTGTGACTTTGTATATGCTATAATGTTTTGATTCTTTTTCAATATTCAGATATTTTCAGTAGAAAAAGGAAAGCAAATACATTATTGGACAATGTAAAGGGTTTTCTATAGGAATTGCACAGTTAAAATAGTTTGCTGAATATATATTCAGTCTAATGATGTGAATTTTGCATATTTTCATTTCCTTGACATTCTGTACATGTTTATTTACGTTTTCCTTAAGATGGAAGTTATAAGGGATAAAAAAAAAATCATTTGCTCTTTGGTACCTTTATAAAGTCACATGTTTTGTTTAAGACAAAGTTAAGTTGCACGCAGCAGTGCAGCTGCCAGTAGTGTTTATTAGTTGGAAATGGTTTGGAGCTGCTGCTGAAATCTTCATCTTGAGACTGAAGTGCAGTGTTGAGGATTAAGAAAAGAGCCCAGCTACATCTGTTTCACAAAATGCAGGTTTACCACAGCTGCAAATTTGTTTGGGATGCTGATGGTGCTGTAACTTTTCCACTGAGTGCAGTACTCTGCTAAATGGATCTTTCATCCCTGTCTTTCTTTCCTTTCCTTTTCCTGTTGTGCTCCAAATCATCGTCATCATTGCCAGAACATGTTTATCAGTTATGGGTTGAGATAGGGAGGTCGATCTTGTAAGTAACAAAAAACCTAAGCATGCACTTAACTGCTCAGTTCTATCTATTGTAAGCTGAATTTGTTGATTTACTTGTATGCAGTAAACGTTTTAGCAATTTTATAAGCAACTTATTATTGATAAAATACTGATCACTATCAGGATATGGACTTTGCTTTTCTTCTTAGGCTATTTTCATTTGTTTCTTCTGCACCCTTTTAATGGAATATATAGGTCTCTTGAAAGGTAAGATTAAAAATTGTAAGTCTGGCCTGCATTATGTAACAAATTATTTGAAATGCAGCACTGTTATTTTCTTTGTACTAGTAAAGAAAATGAGTATATTCCATTTAACCAAATTCATTCTTCATTCATGTTGAAGGAGTCAAAGAAATTAAGAAGTTTAACAGACTAACTTCACAGCACATCAGAACGATGTTACTTTGAAGAAAAAAAATATACATATATATTTTGTAACTTTACAACCTCCTTCTTAATGCTTGCAGTTGCATCTAAATTGCTTCCAAGCCAAGGGCACAACTCTTAGCATTGAAAAGTTATGCACGATGAAAAAAATAAAAACAGAAAACCAACAAACCCCCACCTTCCACTGAAGATACTCTGTAAACCATTGCTATACCATGCGTTCATGTCAACTGCATCATATCATGTCTCTACAATGTATGTGGGTTTACTAAAGATTTTAGGGCTGCACACATGCTTCTTATAAACTCTGCATGCATGACTGATACCGCCTTTCAAAACAGTGCATGGCTTAATTCCTTTCATTTGTCTGTTTGTGTCTCCAGTGATGCAGAGGACCATAAACCTCTAAAAAAAGGAAGTCGGACACCATCAGACAGAACTGTGAAAAAAGAAGACAGTGATGACAGTTTAGTTGACTATGGAGAAGGTGTAAATGGCCAGTTCAATGAGGATGGCTCCTTTATTGGACAGTACAGCGGCAAGAAAGAGAAAGAACCTGCAGAAGGAAATGAAAGCTCTGAGGCTCCTTCTCCTGTAAATGCCATGAATTCATTTGTGTAATGAACGAACTTGATTCCCTTGTGTTTTCTGTTTGTTTGCACTTGTACGTCCTCCTTCTCGTACTATGAACATGCAGGTATCAAAGCTCCTCACCTCCAAGTGTTTGTGC
Organism: Cyrtonyx montezumae; assembly: GCF_038088225.1. Taxonomy (NCBI): domain Eukaryota; kingdom Metazoa; phylum Chordata; class Aves; order Galliformes; family Odontophoridae; genus Cyrtonyx; species Cyrtonyx montezumae. Next base: position 133,117,062 of record NW_027072034.1, on the reverse strand, counting down.
TATGAGAACGCGCCGGTCCGTACAATTATACATGGTATAACAACACACCAAGTGGGGTGGTAGTACGAATCAAGATGCAAAACTCACATTTGGAGTTTTGTGGATTTTGGATCTTGGATTTTCTTACTTTTTTAAAAAAGAAACTGACACACACACAAAAAAAAATATAGCATTGACTTACAGTTTTGTTTCCTGTTGAAAAAAATGGTATAATGCATGAAAAAAAGATACTACACAATTCACAGTCTCATGTTGACTATAAAAACATGGTTGGACAGTTTGTTATGCGGTCCTCAGCCGAATCCCTGGGTATGAATTCCATTTTCATTGTTAGAGTGTTATAGTGGTATTATATAGAACTTCAATGTCTTTGTGGACATTGTTGTGAAATTGGTGACCTAATGTCTAGCTATCATATGTCTTTTTGCAAGACAGTTAGGAACAGTATGTACAGTATATAATTGCTAAATGATTTTAGTATGACATTTGCATTTGCTGATGCTTAATGAGACCCTATTATCTGCTCTTTGCTCCTATTACTTTATAGCCTTTTTAATCTCTCAAGTATTACAGCAGTACAGTGTTCTATTTTTTACATCAAAACACGTTGGATTGATTTTAGGGTATAAAAGATATGCATTGCAATGCATTTTGGAATTTGTACAGTCACTGAAAGAAAAACTTTAAAATGAGAGAAAATATTCCAGAAAACACAGGGCAGAATACATTCAGTGCCTTTATACAATATGCATTCCATAATGCACTGTACTATGAAATCAGTTAGTGCAGTAAACTATGATTAGCGGACTGCTATCATTGCCATAAAGTAAAAACTGGTAAAGAAAAGAAGTGTTATGAAACTGTTGTGCTGCAAATTGGGACGTTTTAAATTACACAAATGAGAAAATGAGGGTTTGTTTGTTTTTTTTTCCTCATAAAAGAGACACTTTCTAGATGGTTACCGCACAACGGGTTTTCACGGCCTGAGAAAAAATTCTTTTAAACAAATAATCAAGCGACCAGAAGTAAATTACTTTCTTACACAGCAAGGTGTAAGCTCTTGTAAAACGAAGAGGCAGCCAAATACACCAGCAAGAGCAGCAAGAGTGTGCTTCCCTCAGCATCACGGCCCAACCAACGCGGCAGCTCTGGAACTCCCACAGCCCCAAAGCATTGTGGGGGTTCCCGCTCACAGCTGCAGAGTTCAGTCTGACAAGTGCTCGTATGGTTTAGTGGTAAAAGGATTACCATGATCAGTTACAAAATTATTTTCTCGCATACAATATCAAATGTTTACCTCCAAATATAAATTTTTATAACAACCTATGGTTGAAGGAATGCTCAGTTTCATTTGCCAATAAATTGGTTTTTCATAACTTGCATCAAGTTTAATTTTAAGTAAGCTTTTTATATGTAGATATTTTGTTGAATTTGTAAATACACTTAAAATGTAGGTGCTATATGCTTCTAGGTGTTACAAATAAAACAAGAAAGTTTATGTTGTACTGTGTAAGAAGTACTATAGCCAGTGGTGTGCATGGTATTTTAAGGCATCTACTTCAGTATAATTTCTTTCAATTTTTTTTTTTTTTATTTTTTTGCTGTGACAACAAAATAGTGAACTGTTCTGCTTTCTTACTGCAGATTCCTAATTGAACCATTCAGAGCTTTTGCCAGTGCATCACAACGGACCATAGCACACCTCACAGCATCCGTGTATATACTGTAGGTAAAGTACAACTGAAGTACTTACAAGTGTAAGCTAGCTGTCATAAGCTTCTTTTGCACCTTTGAGCTTTCTATTTGATCTTAACGGGAACCGAAATAAGAAGAGAATTACACAAACGTTGACTACAAAGCACAAAGAGACAATTTCTCACCATTTGCCAATGGTTTTGGTAAAAAAAAGAATATAGTTTTATTTAATTGTAGATGCTGAATGATCTGTGCATGTGGAGGTAAACATACAGGCTTACTTCTGTAATAGTGCAACAGATTTTGTATGACAAATAAATGTGGTTTTAAAATTTCACTGTTTGTTCTGTTTACACGAGCAGTACTGATTTACCATCCAATTAAGAATTTAAAGTAGGGAAAAGCATGAAACAACTCCATGGGAAACTGTCACCGTGGTGTTACAGGACTATATGCACTGCTGCCAAACTATTGATGGCAGATCACAGGTCTTTACAAACAACCATTTGGAAATAAAGGTGACTTTTATCTGATCGTTTCTGCGAAGAAAAAAGAAAAATATAATGGACAAACAGTCATGTCCATGCTTGTAAGTGTGAATAAGAGGAAGTAAGAATGTTTGTTCCGAATTAAGAGCCTTCGGATAGGATCCTAAGGCCTAAAGGGCATTCGAAGTTCCGAGCAGTTTTAAACAGGGTGTTTAGCAGTACATGAACTGAGAGGATTTGAAACAACAGCTCTTACAGGAGACAAAATCCATTGCAATGCTCTTTGCATACCTTGTCTGTTCTGCGTATGATTGGAAACAGGCTGGGCAAGAGGGCAGTTGCTCTGCTCAGAGGACTGCAGGGGAGCCATGGATTCCAGGAGGCACAGATGCTTCAGGAAATACATCGGAAGGTCAATGTTTGCCCACAGTGCTCGAAAGAGGGATTTGATCTCTGAATCAGAAGCCTTTTCTGTCCATCTCCCGAGCCATCTTTGGAATGTGCTGGCTATTCCCATGTCTGTCATCTGAGTGGTTGCCATTTTGGCACCTTCGAACATCAGGCTGCCTGTTTTTGTGCTCAGGTATCTGTTTTTTTCCAGCAGTTTGCACTGACTGGCAGATATGAAGTACAGCTGTTTGTTTCTACTTAGAAAAATGAGTAATTCCTGGGAACAGGGATCTGAACTCCCTAGACTTTATTGAGACAAATGATTTTCATAGCAGCCATTTTAGGAGACGCACGTATGTTCTTCTGTGAGTGCTCCGCAAAGCGTGTTGGTGGCTGCATTTTCCTTTTAGTGATTTTCGCTTGCTTTTGATTTTATCCTCACTGATATGACTGTATAAATCCAGAGGGAATTAAAGAGGATATGCCAACTGTAATTTTTCTTGTAATCTTCTATTCTCACATGGTTCCTAGGAAAATACGTTGGTGCTTCCCTGTCCACTGAAAAAAAACTTGTCAAAATATAAGCCACTGCTGTCAACAGGGTTTAATTCTGTCTTTCTACTATGTTTTAGGTATAAGTGAAGAGGAGGTAGAATACCTGGTCCCCCAGTCTGCCATGTTGTACAAATTAGTGTGCCAGGGCTTCAGAACTGAGCCTTGAACAGGGGAGGTTTAGGCAGTCTGACTCTGGTGTCCAGCTTCTGGAAACTGCTTAGTGTCATGCTCTGCTAAGGAATGAACTTCACTTACCTCCAACAATAAACTGCACTCGATCCGTATCTTCCTGTTTCCTAATCCAAAGGCCTCTACAAAGGGATGCTTTGATCTTGAAATCCCGCAGCTCATCTGACAGGAGATAGCAGCCCACTCTGCACAGCTCTGTGCTCTGTGTTTGCACAGCTTTGAAGGGCTTCCAGTCCTCACAGCACTGAGGGGACAGATTAAGTTTTCTACATTGCATCATTAAGAATATATTTCAATTAGTCGGTCTGTAATATAAAGGCTGTACTGAGAGAGTCCTTGTGGGGACGCCAGCATGGATTTTTGTTGTTGCTGATTTTTTTTTTTCCTATTTATCCATTGTTTGTTTCACAGAACTTTCAAGGACTTAATCACCTTGGAACCTTCTGTCCAATGTAATTGAAAATTGCCAATAACTGTGCAGGTTTTGATGGAGGAAGTACTCAGACAGATGGACAAACACACACAAGGCAATTGCTTTTCCTTTCCTTAATTTTTGAAGGAAGATGCAAAGTTGCCTGGGAAGAAAATGCTTATTGTAAACATAGGGGAAGGCCAACTGAAGAGACTCGTTTCCCTTAGCTTGGGAATGTGAGCAGTATTGACAGAAGAGGAAATCTCCCAAGCTCTTTAGATAAGGATGCACGAAGAACCTGTGCGATGAGGGCTCCAAACCTGGGTTGCCAGCATCAATGTTTTTCAAGAGCTTCCTCAGAAAATATATGGCAAAAGGAACAGATAATTGAAAGAATTTGTGGCCAAGTCAGAGAACAGAGTGAACAGCAGTGATGTGGACATGAACTGGAATATATTGACTTACAGTGAGGAGAACACAGAGCCCTTTGCTCGGCCATCTGGCAGTCTCTTGCCACATATACTGCAAAGGAAACCTCTGGAAAAGGTGTTTCTGAGGTTATTTTCTCTTCCTGGCTCTTCCTCAGCATTGAACTCTTGTTTCGATTTTTTTTCTCCTTATTAATATATATTTTTGCTTTACTGAGAAAGCAGACTCTGCTGTTGTATTAAAATTATTCAGTGATTGTACACTTTCTCAAAGGGGGGGGGGGGGGGGGGATTTTTTTCTAGAATGAATCGATTTTTTTTTAACGTGGTAACCCAGTTTTTAAGCTTTAAAAATAACAATTGACCACTAGGGGGAGGTCACAGTTACTCGTTAGAAGCGCATGGAAAGCAGCTATCCAAATCAACGCATCTAAGTTCACAATGTGTATAAAAGCATAAAATACGCATGCATAAAATACGACCAAATAAGAGTGAACTACAAAAACAAAAACAGAAACAAAAAACAAAAAACCTCACATTTGCATAGGAATTCTATTCAGAATATATCTTCATTTTTTACTTAAAAGAAGTAAAATCTCTGCTCACCCTTTCTGTGGCCTAAAAGCAAGCATTTTTAAATAGAATCTTCAAGCTGTTTGAATCCCAGCCTTTGCTTTTGCAGGGTGCTGCTGGGTTGCAGAGAGAGCAAGGGCTCTGGCTTTCCAGCCCAGGAAAACCCTAAGGAAGAAACCCTAAGACCACAAAACCAAAGAGCTGAATGGAAGATCATGTGTTGCTGTGCTGCTGCAGTCACAATAAGATGTATAGGATATTGGGTGCAGGATATTACTCATTTAATTTCCTGTGGCTATGGAAACTACGTCTGCTCTTGCATGCTGGATGCCTCAGAACCACCCAAAATAGCCAGGAATGGGCCACATCCAGAATCTTTCTTATACTGAGAAGCACAGTTTGCACATCTGAACTGCAGTCGTACTTGATGATCTTTGTAGATATATCTCAACTGAACTGTTCTGTTCCATTCTATTTTGTGAAAGGTCTCTGGTGCACAACAGTTCTCAAATGCTGTCTATGAATAATTTGACAGAGAGCTTGCTGGCCAGAGTATACCCATGGCAGGGATTATTTTAACAATATTATGGATGACTGAGACATAAAGGTTGGGAATATTTCCAGATGCTGGTTCTTTTTTTTTGCTCTTTCAAACATAGCCAGAGGACACCAGTTGGTCTCCCAGATACAAATTCAAGCTGAGTGAATGGAGGATGAAACAAGCTCAAGTTTACTCTCCCTATTTCCCCACTACAGAATCATGTAGCTCCAGCACAGACAAACCCTGAGCTGCAGAGAGAGCCACGCTTACTGAGTCAAGTCAGACTTTAACAAACACAATAGGGCTGAGCTCATAATTTTTCAGAATCTTCCTGGTGCTTAGAAAAGGTTTTTATATTTTGGGTACAATGCTGTGCCCAGAAAGCACCAGTGAGAATGAGGATGCAAGAACTCTGCATGTGTGATGCAGCTAGAAGATGGGAAGAGGAAGTACAGAAACTGTTCAACCTCATTGTTCAGCCTGTACTGTACCTTCAGATGTGTTTGGTGCTATGTAATAGTAGTGATGTTACTCTGATTTGTTATCGTGATCATAAATTACAGGGACATTTTGTGTAGAATTGCTGTTTGTAAAGTTAAGTCAACAAGAGCAGTGGGGCAAGGATGCTTGGCCTGAAATTCAGCATCCAGCCCAGTCCCAGAGGCAAACAAACACCGTGCTGTTTTACCAGCTCACAGCTCAGAGTATCTGGGCACCAGTGCTTGGCAGCTATAAAATAAGTAAGGTTTTTGGTTGTTGTTTTGTTTTTTTTTAATGTGAGTTTGGCTTCCTTGTAGCCAATTAGCTCAGATTTCGTGAGTCCCTTGAAAGGGCAGACTGCTATTCTTAGCTGAATTTGTGAAAGCAAGAGAGACATTCCCACAACAAGGCCACACTGTGTAATCCATAGGCCAGTAACCTATCCTCCCCCCCAAAGTAGGGTGCTTCATCCCATTTAAATCTGTCAGGATTGCCCTTAATCTGCACATCAGAGAGGAAAGGCTTAAGGTCTTGATGCACGTGGGTGAGACAAAGTCATCACACAGCAGATGATGCTCAGCTGGGGCTGCCTTGCAGGGGTGGAGAATCTCAGAGCTGGAGCTCAGTGCTGGGCTGTCTCTTCCTAACACCTGTGCGTGCTGCCCCTCTTTGGGTGTGCCCTAGACAATCACCACTATTAACTCTGTCAGTCAGAGCAACACTACCTTCTGGGCAGCCACAGAACCATATCCTTGTCTGGATTGGAAGAGATCTTAAACATCACCTTGTTTCAACTCCCTGCCATGGGCAGGTGTGCTGTCTACAGAATCGTGCTGCTCAAAGCTATATCCAGTGAGGCCCTGAACATCTCCAACAACGGGGCATCCACAGCTTCTCTGGGCAGCCTGTGCCCATGCCTCACTTTTGTCATAATAAAGAATTTCTTTCTAATACCTAATATAAATCTCCCCTCTTTTAGCTTAAAACCATTTCCCCTTGTTCTATAACTATTCTCCCTGGTAAAGCGTCTGCCCCTGTTTTTCCTGTAGACCTTCCTGAAGTACTGAAATGCTGCAGTGAGGTCTCCCCAGAGCCTCCTCTTCTGAACCAAGCCAGCTCCCTCAGCCTGTCTTTGTGGCCCTCCTCTGGATCTGCTCCAATACCTCTGCATCCTTCTTGTGCTGGGGGCCCAGAGCTGGATGCAGTGCTTTAGATGGAGTTTCACAAGGGCAGAACAAAGGGGGGCAGTCACTTTCCTCACCCTGCAACCTGAGATATAGTTGGCTTTCTCAACTGAAAGCGCACCTTGCCAGCTGATGTTTAGTTTTTCATCCACCAGCATTACCATATCCTTCTCCACAGGGCTGCTCTCCTTTATACTTACTGCCCAGCCTGTATTCAAGTATGGGATCAACCCTACCCATCAATCGCACGTTTTTGGCATCACAATATCAGAAGTCCCACTTTGTCCAAAAATAGATGAAGAAACCAGGACTGGATCCACACTGCCAGACAGCATCATCTTTACAGGGCCTGTGCCTACGGGAGCCATCTCAGCATGCCAGGGTCTTTCATATGAGGAGACCAGGCACTGTCCCTCACACTGAGTACTGCCATGTCTGCCTCACAGCAACGTGAGGCGGGGTGACCTTCATTCAGGACATGGACAGTTATGCAGCAGGACACATGGGGTGTGGGAGTGGGATAAAAAGAGAAAGCGTAGGATATTCAAATTACAATAGAAGGGTTAAAACCACCTTAAATATCTAAGCCAAACAAAATAGAAAAGTAATTGTGTTTTTGTCTCCTACAAAACACAGCAGTACAAGATGTTTGGGATTAGAGAGGGGTGCCTAGCCAAGGTTACGGAGAAAACCTGATAAATTCTCTTGCTGGTGGAGGTGAGAGCAGAGCTTGTGACACTGGAATTGGGACAGATTTCTTCAGCCGCCACTCTGCCAAAGCCATCAAAGCTGCGTTAATTTATACCAGCTGAGACTTCTGCTTGTGGCATTTCATGCAAGTCTTTGGGCAGAGGCTTGCATAATGAATTTTTGTTTTTAGCGAATAGCCATCTAATAAAGTGTCAGGGCCTCTCCACTAATGACAGCAGCCTCCAGCAGTGACACAACAGCTCCAGCAAGCAATGCAAGAGGCCGCCACATGACAGAAGGGGAATCTTTCTTCTCTAAATGATGTACTTCAGGCTACAACTGGAAAACATTCTACTACAAATCTGGAAAAAAAGCAAACTGTTTTCATTTTTGGTGAGATTATTGCCAACCAGTTGGTCACTATAGATCTGTAATAATGAAAATAAAGTAAAAGGACCATTGGAAGGGCTCAAAGTATAAATTTAAATTCCATACACAAAAGCTTTGGGAGGATGATTGCAACATCCTTCTTAATTGTAGATAAGATTTGCTGGTTTTGATGGCTGCAATTTGATGTTCTTTGTGAAAGATAACAAGATGAATTGCCCTGTCACTCATCTAAAGCTTTTCTGCAGGTTTGGTTGTGTTTTTTCGGCTTGCTGTCAGGCATTTAGTTCTTTTTAATGCATCCAGTAGGATAGGTTTCAACATGATTTAGGTCCATTCATCACTGGGTGATGAGGTTTTCAGTAAGATGTTTGGAGAAAAATTGCTGTATACCATAGAAAAGTCTGTTGAAAATGAGATGGGACAATTAATGCAGCTCAATCCCACATCTAGCTGTAGTCTTTCCCCATAAATTAAGCTGTAATTTCAAGCAAGCTTTCTGTGTGAGACTTGAACTGATATAAAAACACACTGATAGTGAATCTGAAATGCTCAGCTACTTCAGTGAACAAATATAGGCTAATATACGAAATGTATGTATGGCTGTGTTTTAAGACAAATGAAGGTGGTAAATGCAGCAGTGTCATGTCCTGCCGAAGATGATGCAAATTGAAACCTATAGGATTAGAAATGACAGCCTTGCTAAAAACGTTGTCGTTAATTCACATCTCAGCATCACAGCAAGAGTCACGTCTCCTCTTCCCTGTGCTGAGCCCAGTGAGGTGGGTTCTCTGAGCATCTCCAGGCACTGCTCTTTGCTGTGGTACAGTCTCACCCAGCGCTGAGTTCTGTAGCAGGGAGTGCACTCAAAGGGAAAACAGTTATGGGGAGGAGGTCATTAAATAGAGGTTAACGCTTGAAGTCCATTTTCTTTTCCTTCTTGTTGGGTAAAATAAATATTGACACGTTAGCTACTGGTAGGATGGATAAGCAAACTAAGTACTGAAAATGAATTCCCTGAATGCGTTGTGCCAGCATCCATTAGTGACTGCTACTGACCTGGTGACACACGGACGATGATTCGTAGTGTTTCTTGGTTACACTCTTCCTTCACATGCTACTCAGCATGCACTATTCTGTTCACTCTTGGCTTTTTAAACTTCTGGCAGATATTTTAGACGTACAGAAATGACCAGCAACACAGACATCAGTGAGGATTTTTAGTCAGGTTCACGTGACAGTGCATCTTTACCTAGAGAACACATTGCAATGTGGATATGGATATACCATTATGTTTTATGTAAAAATAATTTTAAAAAGCAGGTAGGATTGTTTTGTCCTCAGTGCACAAAGTGTTCATAGAGCATGGTTACTGTCCAATTTGAATTCATCAAGAATTTGTTTACCACAAATTTCTTTGTAACATTGTTGACTTTGTAATAGTCTCAGTGGGTTTGTCTCCAATTGCTCATTAGAGGCCAGGCTCAGCTGAATTGCTGTTAGCTCATTACCTGACTGTTTTGAAGGACTCTATTAGGGCTCTTAGGGACCTCTGAGGACCTTGCCTCCCAAAAGGCAGTGAAGATAGGACTGCAGCTCTTCAGCACTGTCTCAGCTTGCTCTGTGGACCAAATGGACAAGGATCCCAGCACTTTGAGGCTTTCCACCTGGGAGACAGAAAGAGGAATAGAGCCCCTGCCAGTGCCACTTGCCACTGAAGAGCAGAGTCTACTCAGAGAAGCTGCAAAGTGGTTTTTCTTTGTCCTTTTGTCACCACTCCTGCACCATCTTTTAATTGAGAGTATGCATGTAGTTGCACTGCCTTGCCCTGTGTGTTGATTGCCAGTGATAACTGTGCTACACCTGGAAATACTGGGTTGAATGGGGGGGGGACAACACTCAAACAACACTTATTTTAAATCAGATAGCCTAAAGCTACCCATCTGTATTTTCTGGCTATGCTGAGAAAACATTTGGTTTAGAAAATCAACCTTTCCTATCGGGAAGCAAGATGGAAGATCTTGTGGAGCTCATGTGAGTGCAACACAGAATCACAGATGGTAATCCAGAATGATATTCTGCTTTTCTCTGAAGTACTGGAGACTCTCCACACCTGAAAGCCTGATACAGGAGATCCTAATGACAATGACATTAATTGATAGTATGTGGTGGTATCAGCTTTTGCTCTGTTTGTCATCATATGATTTTTAGTTTGAGTTAGATTTTCAGATATTGGTTTTTTTCTCCTCTCTATCTCTACCGTGTGATCTGCTTAAGACAATGTGTGATTAAATTCCATACTTGCTTGAGACACAAAAAATAGCAAGCTATTAAATACAGATGTGATTGGATAGAGTGCTAGATGAGCTCACATGGGCTCCTTTTTCTCCCCTTGGAAAAGTCAAAGGTATAAGGAAAGCGTGAGTGACCTAGTCAAGACTTTTCTGCTACAGATGTCATTACTTCGGAAGAAATTAATCTGCAAGATCTTTGCACTGGTTTTGAATGAATAGGTAAGAATAAATGCATCTAGAAAACTTTCTCGCCACAAAGACGTGATGAAAAAAGAACTAACCTTGAGGGAACAAAAAGCAGAGATGAATGGCTGATTGCCCAAACCTAAAACGAGACTTCCTGCTCACTGCCGTATGCACACTTGTGTGTTGCCTTAAAATGATTTTGCTGAAGTGGAAAAAAAAAACAAAACAATTTCAGAGCCAAGTAATTGCCACTCTTTCATTGAACAGTAGTTAATAAGACATCCAGGGAGAATTGGGTTGATTTAAACTCCTTACTCTAAAGGGTATTCAGCAATCATGTTCCAACTAAATGGATAATCAAATAAGTCACACTCTCCACTTAAAAATGTGGTCATTGTTAATGGACCTAATATCTGAGAGTACAGCTTTGTCCCTGAATTCAAGCACAGACTCAGTTAAAAACACAGTCCCTCTGAGCCTTTGACCCACACTGCTTCTACCACCAGCTCTGGGCACCAGAGCAACTCAGAAAGTGCTCTGTATATTTTAGATAGTCCGATTATGGGTGGTAAAACTACAAACATTTTGCTCAGTTTCAAAATGTGTGATTTCGTGTGGTTGGTGAAATTAACTGTAAACTGATCCCGGTTGGACTTTGAAATTTATATGACAGTGAAGTGAATGGAAAGAAATTGGATTCTCACCACAAACTTTCTTGATATACATTTTTTTTAGTGGCTTCAAATTTCCACTACAGTCTTTCCAGCAACAAGAGAGAACAGACTCGGTCTTTAGCTAGTTCCTTTCTACCTATTCCCACCATGCAGAGTAAAGCTGAGGATCTGGTTTAACAAAATCTGTTCTATACTGAACGTTGGATTTATGAATAAGCTGATGATTTAGCAGCTTAGGTTGGCAAACAAATTAAGAAGTCACGCTCCTGAAAAATTAATGCAGAAAAACATGAATTTAGCAACAAATGTTGGATATTTTAGATTATAAATAGGTTTTGAAATCATTGCTACCTACATGTTGTGAATCATTATGTGACCTGTCTGTAAGTAGCAGCAATTAGCAATCTGGCATCAGGAAACTTGTAAAGTGAGCAAGTTCATCAAAGCAGGAAGATAAATGGGAAACTGCACAAAAAATGACTCTTGTTTTTGGATCACAGATTCTATAGGAAATCAAATCTCTGTCCTTGAAGAAAGTAAGACAGATATTTAAGACAGTTAAATCCTGGCAAGGGCAATTTGAATCAGTTGTGTCAGAAGTATAGTCATCCTACTGGAAGAACTCCAGAAAAGAGATTAGCAGTTTTTCAAGCAGGAAGTAATACAAGCAATTCAGACTCCTCCAGGGAAAGGTAATACCACAACACTGTGGTGTTCCTGGTATAATGGAGCATTAGACTGGTGAGTGAGTTGCTGTCATTGATAAAAGACAGACTGGAAGCTGTGATTACTCCAGTGAAATAAGTTTCACTCTAATGGAAAGGGCATAAATCATGCCATGCACCTCAAAAACAGCCTGGCAGTATGCCCAGGAAGATTAAATGGCTACAAAAGCACCTGAGTAAGACACAAAAATGTTACAGATAAGATCAATACTGATATTTCATCACCCAGTTATTTTAGGTATCAATTGTGAACCTATGGGTTCCATCAGAAGTCAGTGAATTATGGACAATGAACAACATTTCATTAAAGTTCCTGTTGTCAACACAACTACAGAACAAAAAGCCAAATCCTGACTCTTTGGTTCCTTAGGAGACCAGTTCTGCTGTGCTTTGACAAACCCAAGAGGGGAGGTCACACAGCTCTCTGCCACACGAGCTGTTGGTGATACAATTCCACTGTGCTGCACTTTGTTGAGTGGATGTAGAATACAAGCAGAGAAGTGCCCCAGGCTCCTGCTGGTCCTGCCAGTTTAGAAAGGAATTTCAAACAAACTCATTATATATCCTTACATTGCAATTACTAAGAGAACACAGAACATAGAAATAAATGGAACGAGTCAGACATGAAGATAAAAGCAAACTGAGAGTAAAAACACTGATGGCTATTTGGCAAACTAAAGAAAACTGGAGAAATCAAGGAGGATGATAATGAATGGAAACTTTTTGCTGGCATTGAATCCAGCCACTGTGATTCAGATTTGGAAGCTGCTAAGAGGTCTTAGAAGAGTAGAAGAAAATGTTATTCAAAGCTCTAGTTCTGAACAGATCCTACATAATCCCCAGGAGCCAAAGCTTGGAGCTGTGATAACACAGCTGGCTGTCTAATTGAAATGTTCTCAGAGCAGCACAAACTAATTTCTAGAATGATGGACCCGCTGCTGAAGCAGTTATCACTGTTCATGGACTGGTTGGGTCCAGACCATATCTTATGAACAAAGGTGCTTGTTCAAAACGATTGTGGACTCCGCAGTGGCAATGGATCCCTTTTCCTCTCCAAAACAGTCCCTTTGCAATTTCATAGTCTTCAGATTACAGCACCCCTCAAATAACTGCAGTTACTGTGAGAAAGAAAACTTCCTCAAGCAACAGACAAAGAGACACACAGAGATTTGACAGAAGAACTGGAAATATTTGGACAGAGATAAAATAAGAAGGCAAACACAAAAATATGACTTGCCAAATTGCAGGGGAGTTAGAAGTAAAGTAAAGTTTTGAATTGTGCCAAAGCAAGAAGATAGGGAGACTTTAGAAAGATGCTAGAGATGCTGGAACTCTGTCCAAGACAAAGCAGAGAAGCAGTCTGAGATGCAAGTCTGGGCAGGGAGAGGCAACAAGCAAAGGGCTGGATCTGCAAGGTGTCACACTGGAAGCTCAGACTGACTGATTAAAGAGATAAACCAAGCAGACACGGGAAGAAAACAGAGCTGAAGTGCAGAAGAGAAGATGAGTCAGAGAGGAGGAGATATTAAAGAGAGGGATCCAAAAACCTCAAATACAATGGGATATCAAGAAAAAAGATGTTGGCTGCAATGCTGAAACAGAAGAGATGTAGAGTGAGTTGACACCATATTTTTTCTTCTGAAAATTTCAAAAAGAAAGCTGAATAAATCAAAATGCAAGCAAGGAAAGAGCTGGGCAGAGAAGCTCAGTGCAGCAGCCATAGAAGGATCATTTTGTAGAATTATAAATGTAAGGACAAAATGAGGAGAGATGTGGCATGCTGGGAACTGCTCTTTTGGAACAAAGAAATTAGCTATCAAAATTGCACTTATACCTTGGTATTCCTATTCTATAATTATGCAATGATGTTTCCTTATGAATTTATATGGTAAGGAGAGCACATAACCATTTAAAAATGAGATAGCCAGCATATTTCTGAATTATCCACTTAATACGAGTTTCTGCATTCTGCAACTGTGAAAGCTGCAATATAATTAAATGGGTATACAAACCAAGTTGATCTCATGGTCAGATATAACCTATTGCAGAGAAATGTAATTGAACTTGCCCTATATAATTAACAAGCAACCATCAGCTTTCTAAGCCCCTGCAGAGATGTGTTTTCATTAGCCTGAACTGGCTATTGATAGCTTCCTGTATTTCCAACATCCCCTGGAGCACAAGGCAGCCTCTCATGCGTGTATGTGGTCAGCACTAGGTGGGCAGACGTGGGGAAAGATTGCTAGGGGCCAGCTGGGGTAATGACTTTTAACAGCTGAACTACAGAATCTGAGGTGATTATATAAAATGAATTCAGTTTGTGAAGCCAGTTACAAATATCAGGTAGCATCATGAGAAAGCAATACTTTTTACTGTAATTAAAGATGTTCATTTATGCTATCTTCTTTTTCCTCACTGGAATGACAAACAATGTTTAAGAATAAGGTTCTCCACTGTCAGTAGTTTTCAGATATTGTAAGAGTTGTAAAGGTCTGAAAGCTTAACCCTGAGCAAACAAGAAAGGAAGCCAGTATGAATAAATTCCCACACAAAGCTAGGACCTGGATAAAGCTTTGGGTTTAATGGCACCAAGAGCTACAGACGGTCTGTAGCTGAAAAGATTCTCACACCTATAGAAGCCATACACTGTTTAATTTTTAGGTTGCCCATATTAACTAGCCTGCAGCCACAAGTTAGAAAGTAGAAGAGAGCCATTTTCACAGGAGTGAAGAGGTAGCTCCTGGTGAGTGTATAATTACCACTTTTTTGGCATTTGTCTGATAAACATGATTAGATATTCTAATTACCATGTTCATGTCGTAAAAATATGACCAAATAAGCCTTTAATAATGGCAGCATGTAATTATTTTCAGCATGGCACAACAAAGGAAATAAATCAAAAACTTTCAAAATAATATCATTTGCTGTGGAGTATCTTTTTTTTTCTGAATTATTATATGAAGTATGACTTTAGCACGCAGGTTGATATGCAATCTTGGCAATCTCGATTTACATGTGTTTCTCTTCAAGTATAAGTATGTCGAGATGAGAGACTGTGCAAAAACAAGATGCATCTTATTTTCAGATAGTGTGACTGATCTGCTTTTGTTGGGTGTGGGGTGATTACTCTGCCGAAGTAGAAAAGAGATAACAACTAAAGTCCAGTTGTGCGCTTGTCAGTGTTGAGACTGATTAGACCATTAAAGTACTTCTGAAAAGATCCAGGTACTCTTTGTGATATTTAATTCACAATCTTTACTCATCAGATTGGATTTCTGACTCTTGCTGCCTGCCTCAGTACAGCCACAGTTGCTACATGCAGGATATTGGGTCCCTCGTCTTCATTAAGTCTTCTCTTCTTCTAGACATCTCTTTAATGTTGGCCTTCCATAATCACTGAAAATCTTGTATTACATCTCAATACTTTCCAGGTCTTTTTCCACCGTGTTTTCACAGTTCTTATCAGCCCTGACAGCCTTGTCCCAGCCTACAAGACTCAAATTGCTTCCAGCCAGGGAGCACAGAAAGTGTTAGACAAAATGTTGTCAGGTAGCTGGTGGTCAGAAAATTGAAAGGATCCATAGAAAGACTTGAGGAAAATGGTGCTTGGGTTGTGCACTAGTTTTGAAAACTGAAATACATAGTCAAAAGCCTGATAATGATATATGTCGCTCGAACTGTTAAAAAGAGCACAGTGCCATTGTTTGATAGAGCAAAATCTCCACTACAAAACACTATTTTTTCAACATAGTTACTATCATTAGCTCTGTATTTTCAGCAGCAATGAACAAGAGCCTGCATGCTGTGCTTGTAAAAATCTGCACCAGTGGAGGTGAACTGCTGAGGCCACTGCTGAAACTCACCACCCACTGCCTCACTGTGCTCACATCCACAGGTTGGTCACCAGAAAGCTTCAGCAAGCACCAATGAATGTCACTGGGTGCTGTTTGTTCCACATGGAGGAATTCAATGACACACCTTTGGTTCATCAGCACTTCCATGTCAGTCACCAATTTGTCAGACTGACCCTCTGCTGCCATCTACCACACGGAGACAGCATGTAGCAGAATATTGGCGGGAAGGTTCTGCCATACCACCAACATCCACTTCTGACATCATGGGCAGACAAAATAGGAAGCATCACATGTTCAGAGTACCTCTTGTGTATGCACACATACATATAACTATATTTGCAGCCAAGACTGGAAGTTGAGGCTAGCACATAAGATCACTTTGCTCTTGTGTTTCCAGAGCATCTAATGCTCTCCTGTGCCAAGGAGACACTAGGGAGCTTTGTCTCTACCAGGGTGAAGAATAGACAGAAAGAATTCAGCATTTGAGAGTGGGCTGCTCTCAGCTTGGTGAAAATGTTGGTGGAAGTTCAAATTTAGCTCATTTCAGCCGCAATCCTTTTCCAGTGAGCTTCTGTGAGTAACTGTCAAATTACAAGAAATCTCTGCTAGTCTGCCTTCCACCAGCAGCAGGACAGCATGCTTCAGACCCATCTCAGCCATCTCCTAGTCCAGGGCTCTGAGCTCAGTCACTGAACACTGACCCACTTCTGCTGTATAGGCACAAGGCACACGTTTCTTTTGAAGAGAACTGCTGTGAGGTGAGACAATCCATTTCTCGAAAAGGACAGTAATCTAACCAGGTGGCCTTGTGTTTAGTTAACTAGAATTATGGCCTGCTTTAAAGAGGATGTGTTGTACAGATAGTGCACTCTACAGGATAGATGTTTCTTTAGGAGATGACTTTGGTCAGCTTGAGGAAAGCAGAGCTGGTTTAGAATTCAAAACAACCTGCATAACTGTTCTATCTATGCTCAGCTGAAAAAAACCTCAAAAACATATTTATTTCAGTTTCCTTCCTATTTACTGCATTTTAGAAGCACTTGCCAGCTATACTGACAAGCACTATGCTAACAAGAACAGGCAATGTTCTACAGAACCTAACGAGTCCCATAGTAGGACCAAACCTTTCCTCCCAAGTTGTCCAAAGTGGACGATACTCCTCCCGCTCTACTCATTTAAAGTATATTGTACCCACAGCAGACGGAACATGAGTATAGATACACAGTCTAACAGACATACTGCCACCTGTGGTATTTCCATTGGCTGGAAGAGAGTGAGGGTGCCATTTGTTCTGAACCCTTATATGGACACCTGAGACCCCCCTGCTTGGATAAGATGCTTTGGGCACCTGCTACAGTCAGTTCCAGCTCTGGACCTTGGTCTCCAGGCACTGTAGAGCCACGTGTCACAGTCCCAGTCCTCTTCTGGCCTTAAGTGGGAGGCTAGGACTAGGTCAGCCTGTTGAGATAAGGATGGGAATACCCAGCTATACATATATATATACATATATATATGTTTCACTAGCATTTAGATGCTTTCTGTCTCATTAGGATTTGGGTGTTACAGAGATGTCAAAAACCTCATTTATGTAATACAGCCTACACAATTAAGTGTGCTCCAAGGGGAGATATTTTCTGAAGACTACTGCCAAAAATACATGCTTAAAAAATTTAGTAGCTTTGGGGGATAAAAATTGAACTTGAGCAGCTATAAGGATGATTAGCTCCCTAAATCTCTTCTGTGAATCCTATTAAATACAACTTCTACAGCCTGAAGAGATTCTGTCCCTTCCCCCTACCAACTCCCTAGACAAAGGGAATGTGTGGCACTGGACTAAATGTTACCCTAGCAGAAGGCTTCTCTCACAAGAAAAGCTGGGAAAACACTCATTAGAATAGAATTGCATGGGATTCATTTCTATATGCAAGCACCTTTCTTGACCTGTCTTTGAACTATTTTTTTCTCCTTTACTGATGAGGTGAGCTGCTCATGAACAATTAATGGCAACTGAACTTAATACAACTACAGAAAAAAAGACACAAAAAACCAAAACAAACAAACAAAAAAACAACAAGGAGAATGTTTAGAGATGCTCTATTTCCAGATATGTCTTCATTGTTTTCTGTTTGTGTGGAAACAAAGACAACTATAGCCTAAGATTATTCTCTTTTTGGACTTAAAAATATTCTACTACTATACAATGGTACAGTTGGAGGGAGATAGGGCCTGTTGTTGAGAATTTAAGTTCCCTTTAATTAAAGCCGTGAATTCACTGTGACCTCATCATCCTGTCTATGTTTAGCTGAGCTGTCTGGGCCCAAGCGATATTGAAGCCTGGACTGTCTCCAAGATGCCCTTGTGCTCACTCATAATGTTCCCGTAGGCATCCTCAAGTCAGAGATTCAGTTTCTCCCCAGACTCATGTAATCCAGAACACATATGCCAGCATTCTGAACTTTCATTCTGAACCATACCTGAGCTATCCCACAAATATTTTCTAAAAAGGACTGATTGTTCAGAATTTGGGGCTTTAAGAGATGCCGAAGAGGCACTTGGCTGCTGTTGTCCAAAACACTGACAGATGGCCCAGGCCAGAACTCGGTGGACTTGGAGGGATGGAACAAGAGAGAAAAGGGTCATGGACAATACTTGGAAAAGCATCTTGTGGAGTTAAAACATGCACCATGTGTCATCTCCTGAATGAAAGGACAGATATCACAAAAACAAACAAATAAACAAACAAAAAAATAAAACAAAAAAACATCTACTTTTAAAGTAGCTATAATTTGTTTGAATTATCATCAGTTGCATTACTAATCACTGACATTTAATGGGAGCGTTTCTCACAAATAAACAATGCCTCACAGATTTTCTAATTGCTTTATGAATATGTGGTCACAGTTTATTTTGAATTTTAATCCTAATTGTGGCAATTTTTGTCCATCCTCAAAACAAGTACACGTCCTAATTCCCAGTACTTGCAGTGCACGAATCCAAAAATCATACGGTCTTGGACTGGCAGCCAAACTCACATTAGTCTGCTGACCGTCAAAACTGCACGCAGAGCAATATGTCTAAATGATTTAAGGAAAATAATGGGCAGAGGATGTTGTCGGCGTCTGCTGGTGATGTGAATGTGTGTCCTCACAGTGGCACTGCAATCTCATCAGTGTGTCTGGCTCTAAAATATACCAAAGAGTACAGGGAGTCATGGAGACTCTGCTGTGTGTTTTGGGGAGATGAAAGAACAGATTTTATTAGTCTGGAAGCGTCTGGATTTGCCTAATGATACATGCATGGATAATCTATTTCTTATGGACTTGGTTGCTTGCATTATAGGACACTGGAATAATTACTGAACGCCAGATGTGACAAAAAAATGTAATCGTCCTGTTTTCAACCCCATTTGTAATCTTGAGTTAGCTTTTTATTTAAGATACAATTATGACTGATCTCAAACAACAAGTGGGTTTTATACTGGCATGACAGAATGAGTCATATTGTGCTGCCAAATCTCATCACTGGAATATGGGATCAGATGAATACATAAAACTTAATTTAAGCTCTGTATTAAAAGGTTGTCTCATTTTAAGTCTTCTCATCTGACCTATTATCTGTGAATATCTCACTCAATCCTTCTGCAAAGTGAAGGGTAGAGTATTTTAATAAGTTTGTAGTACTTCTGATTTAATCAGCATTTTAAAGAAGTTAGTTAGAATGTCATTTGTATTTTCTAGGAACATTAGAGAACATCTGTTCTATTTCCATGCCTAAAACTTTGTGAAGTTTTGAACTGTATTTGACATAAATTCCTGACTGAAATATCAGGTAATGCTGCTGGAGGATGGTCTTCTTTGTGAATAAAAACACCACTGATTGTGCAAGGGATCTTATTACAGCTTTAATCCCCCCAGTGGCAGTTTTTCCATTCCAAAGAGTGTCAAATTCCTCTACTTTATCTAGTATATCACATATAAAACAGCTGCTGTGATTCCTGTAGGAATAATAGGCCAGGGAGGTGATTGTCCCCCCCCCACCTGGTGTACTGTGTCTGAGTCTGGGACCCCCAGCACAAGAAAGATGTGGAGCTATTGGAGCAAATCCAGAGAAGGGTCACAAAGATGATCAGAGGGCTGGAGCACCTCCCCTAGGAGGAAAGATTGAGGGAGCTGGGCTTGTTTAGCTTGGAGAAGAGTCTGGGAAGACCTCTTTATAGCATTCTTGTACTCGAAGAAAGCTCATAAGAAGGATGGAGACTGACTTTTTACACAGGAGGGTAGTGATAGGACAAGGGGAATGGCTTTAAACTAAAAGATGGGATATATAGTTTAGGTACAAGGAAGGAATTATTTGCTCAGACGCACTGGAGCAAGCTGCCCAGAGAAGTTGTGGATACCCCATTTCCAGAGGTGCTCAAGAACATGCTGGATGGGGCCCTGGGCAGCTGCATCTAGTAGGTGGCAACTTTGCCCATGGCAGATGAGTTGGAATTAGATGACCTTGAAGGCATCTTCTATGATTCTATTATTTTTCTAAAAGAGTTTTCTAAAAGAAACTCTCAGATGTGAACGTTTGGTACATTTGGAATAAGACACAGCCTGTCTTTGTTTTAAAATTGCTTTTCTTCCAATACTAGAGGAAAATATTGTCCTGCAGCTCAATACTGTGATTTGGTAACAGTAACAGGTACACTTTTCCGTCCTCCCTATATTCTTCATGAAAGATAATCTATGGCAATCATATCTGAAACAAACAAGTAAAGATTTTTATTTAACTGCAAACACTGTTAGTTTCCTGTTTCTAAATGGCATTTCCCAGAGATTTTTTTGCTTATAGTACCCAGGATGCTCATGGCATCCCTGTTCAGAGAGAGGATAAGTACATTTGAGAACACTTTATCTTGAATGACAAATAAAACAGAAAATACATTTTAAAGGAAGAAGTCTCAGTGTTAGAAAGAAAAGCACCAACTGGGTGGTAAAATCAAGCTTTCCCATTTAACTTTGATTTGCCCGCTTATGCATGTATTATAATAGTCTTTGATAGCATGACCATGATGGTGTCTCATCAAGCATGCAGAGCAGCATCCTGGATTTACTCTGGGGATGGGTACTACTACTTACTAGAATTACAGAATCATAAAATTATTTAAGTTGAAGGGGATCCTTAAAGGTCATCTAGTTCAACTCCCTTGCAACGGTCAGGGACACATACAGCTAGATAAGGTTGCTTGGAACCCAGTCCAGCCTGACTTTGAATATCTTTGGGTATGGAGCATCCGCCACATCTCTGAGCATGCTGCTCATTGGACTTCAACCAGCTGTGACCACCTGATGCTGCCTCCATAGTCCAGGCACTCCCCATCTCTCCAAGCAGCTCCAAACACCTCCCATGTTTGCCATTGCTTTATCTGGTCCAGCACACAAGTCTAGCAGGCATCAAGTCAGACTTCTAGCATGATGCCAATGACCTCGGGTAGGGAGAAGAGTTCTTTAAGGTTGGGCAGAAGGAGCCATTTCAAAGGGAAATTTGGCTTTCCACTACTAAGTCTGGATCAACATGTATGGCCAGTAGGAGAATGGCTCATGCAACTCAATTTTACTTAGGAACAGTGAGAGTTTGAAGTGTGTTTGCACAAGAGGACGACACATAGGACTGGAGACTGCAGTCAAAGCTGTATTAGTAAATTAAAAGGTGGTGGCACAGGTTTGACCTGCTGGTTTTTTTTGTTGTTGTTGTTTTGTTTTGCTTTTTTTTCCCAAGAGCAATTCATCAACACAGGATGTGAATCAGCTCAGCCAGGAAACTTTCCCAGTAGACAGCTGCAATGAGGCTCCACTGCTGTAAGGGGCAAAAGAATATAGTAATGACACGGGCAATGCCAGGCCAGCTGGTCTCTGTACCAGAGATCAGGCACATTTAATTTATTGGGCTGAATAAATCCTGAGACTCTCAGTCGTGGTCATTGCATCCTGACACATTGCTCTTTTAAGCTGTATAACGGCAGCAGTCTTTATTCACTTGGGCAGGCAGTTTGCCTGAGTTTGAGGCAATGTGACAGAACTAGCAGTGCAAATAATTCATTAAAGGAATTAAGAATTCATTAAAAACTGTATTATGGGTGGTTGGGCATGGAAAATGTCAAGTCATATACTCAAAAAAAACACCAACCCAAAACAACCTGGAAAATTCTGGAAGCACTGGGATAAAAATTCCTAATGCAAAGTATGAGATGACATTTATAACAAAGGCACTACCCTAGCCACATTTGTAAAAAGGTCAAACATTACTGCACAGGGGACAGTGCATTCAGAGATCGGATTTACTTCCCCTAGTTCCAGTAGCAGAGAAGTAGAGAAATTCTCAGCTCCAGAGCAGACAGCTAGATAATTATATCTATTAGGGACACAATGATAGCCTTAACAATTTCTAGCATTTTTAACTACCTCTTGCACAGGCAGGAAACAAAACATCCCTTCCCCAGTACATCTCTGAAAGGTCATATCACTAAGTGTGTCCTCGGGAAAACTACATGAAAGACATGTGATGGTCACTAGAGGTGTGAATTTCGGCTCAGCAACTGGGGGCTGAAAATTCTCATGTTATTTGTTCTAAATTTTTCTAACTTTGCTATCAGTATGGAGCTCAGAAAAGATGGCTGCCAAACTGTTATTTGGTTATGCATGGTATTGTTGTTTTGGTCGTTTATCTAACAGGTTTTACCAGTGTCTTGGCTTCTTACTCACAATGTGACATTAAAATTCTTATGTGCCCTGCAATCACTTCTGGTAGTTCCCTCTTCTATGTTTTACTGGATTCAGGTTTGTAGATGGAAAGAGCCTTTCAGGACTCAAGCTGCAGCATTTGGGGTTGTTCTGGGTCTGTTGAAAACTATCATTCAACACAGCTTTCACAGCTGACATCTGAGGCCTATCATCTCACTTTTAACAGCCCTTGTAGTTGAACTTTACCAGACACCTGACTTTCAGCTTCTATTTGAAAACAGTCAGTGGATGTAAGAACAGCAGCTGATCCCACTGGCCACCTGATGCTGCTTTGGGCCAGCAGCATAAGACCAGGGCCAGAGGCCAGCTATAAAGCAGCTGGCCATCACTGGATCCTAGGGAGATAATGCTGCCCCATGTGATGACGACGACGAGTGAGCTGCTGTGGGTAAGTGGTGCCTACAGTTATTTTTCTATTTCCTTTCTATCATTTTAATATTCATTTCTTTTGTATTTCTAATGTATTACTAATACCACATGGGTATTTGGGTTCCCTGGCCTGAACCACATGATTCTTTGTAGAAGAAAATCCAGATCATGCAGGGTTAACTCCAGAGTGTGATAATTGTGTAGAATTCCTGAAGCTGCTTATTTACTCACCTATATATTTAGCTTTTTGTGTTTATGTTGTTCATTTTTAATGCAATTTCAATGAATGCAGTCTGGGCAATACCAGCTTTCTGGAGGTCACCACAAAATATGTAAATAAGCACTTAAAATATTAATGAAACATTTTTCCTATGGCATTTAAAATGCTCGGGAGGAAATTAAGAGCTTGATCCAGCAAACTTCTGCATATTTCATTGACCACATCAACAACGGCAGGCCTCTGTTTGTGAAGGTTTTTTCAACCTGTGTCTGGGTGACAGGAACATGACTTAGAAATGCATCAATTTCTCCAGGAATTTCTGAATTCCAGTTCTTAGCCGTTTAGGGTAAACGAACTCTTTATTTCTGATGCATTTCAGCAATACACATTCAGTGTATTACTGTTTCAACCAGGTGATTAATATTTAGTGAATACAGCATTTTTATAAGCACTCAACAGTGCAAAGATGCTTAATGTTTTTCACAAGGAATAGTGGTTGTAATCTCTTTTTCCCTTGAGCAAGAATATGAAGTTTACCTTGGAAGACCTACAGATGCTATTGTTGAGTATTCAAAATTTCATGATAAGAATGGGAATACTTTGTACCTGTCACAAAGGGAGTGGAATTAATAAAAGCTCTTTTTCCATTCACACAATTCTTTCCTGTCTCGCTACGAGTCCCAAGATGCTATTAAAAAAAATGCTTTTAATGAAGCTCTAGGGACTGCTGCGTAGCCCCGTTATTCGGAGGAATGCTTTTCAGCTTGATTTTTTTTTTTTTTCAGAGCTCCAATGCATCTGACTAACACGTATTGAGTTTTCAGAAGCCTTGTAATCCTCTTACATCATCAGGGCAATAATTCTGTTTTATATGCAAACTAGTCCATACATTTAATGGATTTCTTTTTTGAAAGCTGAAAGAAATGTGAACTGATGCTGTGCATATTTTCACTCCACGGGGTACATGTCTAGAGGATGGTCTTTGGCAGTATTGATCTGCTTCTGCATTCTGGGTCTTCAAATAATCAAACAAAAATTGATCCCTTGTGCACTTTGTTTTCAGCAGCCCCAGAGCGAAGAGTTTTCTTCTATTTTTCTCCTGTGATTGTTTGATAATGACAGTGTTACAGAAAACAATATTTATAATAGAAATGGAAAATTAAATGCTTCCACTAATTTGGTTCGTGCACTGCAGTCATTACCATGGGGCTTGGCTGTCATGGGCAATCCAAGAACAGAAAACTACCATAAATATAAGGAAAGTGAAATGCAGTAATGGAAAGCGCTGAAGAGGAAGGAGATGAAAGCAGAGGTGGGAAAGCCAGGGATTGTGATACCAGGCCCCCCCGAGGAGTAACTGGTAACACTGTGTGTGCTTAGTAAGATACAAGTTTTATTTTAGTTAAAGCAGTTGTTGAAATCAGAGGAATAGAATGGGGTGAAACAGTGATTTTTTTTTTTCCTCAATCACAAAATCAGCTGTTATTTTTCAGCTAGAAAAGAGGTAAAGTGCTCCTGCCTTTTCAGCTGTTTTATTTTTTCATGTTTGAAAATATAAAAATCTGATAATGTATATATAATCCAAGACATGTCATGAACTTTATAAATATTCATCTGGTGTGCCCAAGGTAAGGAATACTGTGCTTTGCAATATAAGTGGTGGTTCTAATCTAAAATAATCATCAGTGCTGCAGTCATGTACAAAGCAGTTTTAATCAATGGACTCTTCATCTAAAGAAATACTGACCCTATTTTTTACATATTAATTTTCTGTTTTTAATGTAATCTGCCTGACCATGCTCCTTTCTCATGGGGTCAGTTATTTGAAATTTATTTATAATCTCTGCCTCCAAGATTTATTCACTGTTATTAGCACTTTCTAGAAGCTGCTGGTCAGCTCTGTTGTATACCCAGTGTTGTGATGTGGATACTGCTGTACTTTGACATCAACACCTCAGGTAGAATTTATCTGAGGAGATGAGGATATTTGCCATGTGAATTTCCCCATCTGAGCTATTCATCTAGCCCGGCTGTGCCTAATAAGTGGAGAGAGAGAAGCACTTTGCTTTGTCCCACCCTAATATAGACATCTAAAGGAAGTCCAATGAACAGCATCTTAAAATTGCCTAGTTTTCTCTGTTCTCCATGCATGGAGATCACAATGAATGTTGAGGCTGAAGATATTTATACTGAAGACATGGGTAGGTAGGTGAGATTAATCTGGCCACTGCCTTTTTATTTTCATCAGCTCTCTGTTTCATAACTCACAGGTTATGCTATGGATGAACCGATACAGTTCCAGGAAGAGCAATAAAGTAACCACAGCTTATTTTGCAATACCTTATTGAAAGAAGTAGGTGTTTCCATCATCTTTTAGTTAATGCAGAATAATACAGGCACAATAATTTTTACAGCTTCCGAATGCAATAATGTCATGGTCTGGATAACCTAAAAAAAATACTCAAGACTATGTTTTATTGTTATTTAAGGCCTTTGCTACAAGAAAATAGTCCAGCTGGGATTTAGGCATCAGGAAGGCAGTCAATCACAGGACTGAAAGAACTTTGAAGAGCTCACCTAGTGCAGCCAAGAGGCAAGATCATCTTTAGAAGGATTACTTATGATTTTAAAAAGCTCCCAAGATGGATTCCTCAGACTACAAGTACCTAAACCTCTGTTTTGTTGTAATTTACAGCATTTCCTTCTTGTCTCCTCTGCTATGGGCATTAAAAGCAGGTGAACTTTTTTCTTTATTTATTTGACTAACATCATGTGATCATCTAGTTCTTTCCTCTAGGCTAAACAAAATCATTTAGTCCAATTTTTCCATATGGCACTGTGTCTCTTCTCAGCATGTGTCTTATCTGCAAATTTGTTGCACATTCTTTTGCTGTTGTGTCCAAAATTCTGTAGCTTTATTTTTTTCTTTATAAATACCAATTACGTTTGTTGTTCTTACGTCAATAAACACCATTTCCTTGGGAGGATGCTTGGGAATCATCATGAGTAGCCTCTGAATCCTTTCCTACAGGACAGTTCATAAGCCAGTCAAATTCTGTTCCTATATTTATGTACTAATTTCTATTTGTCAGTGTGCAGTACTTTTTTTTCAGATCAAATCTCCACTTTTCAGTACTCCATTTTGTAATGAAACTTGTCATGCCAAATTAACTCCCTCCCATTAAACCTTCTTGAATTTTAGGAAGCTATGTGTCTCTTCAATATTTTCATTTTTGACAGAAAGGTAGAACTATGCCATTGCATGACAGGCCCTTGACAAACCAGCTCTTAGAGCACATCTCCATCTTGACACTGAGACATTGCTAATTACTCCAGATGTGCTCTTCCAACCATTTTTAGTCAGGCAATAGCACTTTTTGTCCAAGCCATCTTCCCCAGTTTGCTCTAGGTCTGCTCTGTGAAACCTTAAAAAATGCCTAGTATTTGACATCTACTGCCTCTTATCTGTTAGGCTGTTGTGTAAGAGATTACCCTGGACTGATACAATTTGTTGCTGACATATCTGTAGAGAAACAGACATACAGGTTAAGAAAAGGATTTAAGTGCCACCTAACTGTTGTTTTTGATGCCTAAGACCCACATCCTCAAAACTCATAACTCCAAAAACCTGGATTCTCTGGCTTTTATGTTTTCTCTAGCAAGTGTGTATTAAGCCAAATTCAATCTGCACCCCCACATTTAGTGCTTGTATCTTAAGAAGTTTGACAGCGCCTTAACCTAATCTCTGCAGAAAGTAAAGATTTAATGGGAGAGGTATGAAGATGAAATTACACCGCTCACCTAGGACTGAGACATTCCAGTTCTGGTCACAGTTCAGAACTGTTTCTGTATTTTCCAACAGAATTTTCCTGGAGACAGACAAACAAAACCCTGCAGATGGACATTAGGCTGAACTAAAATTGCCCCTTCTAAACTAGCTTTTTAACAGAGGAGTTGTGTGTACTTCAGTGTAACGATCCAGCATGTTGTAATTAGTCACTAAAATGTTAGGGATTGAAGGAGACACTAATTCTGAACTGTAATTGTCCTTTTCTCCCCTTGAGTTACAGCATCTGTTAAAGGTAATCTCTTCTAATTCACAGATAACATATTTTTAATTCCATGATAAATGTTACCTTTCATAGATGTCTAGAAATAAAAGGGATCATAGAATATGTGCAGCTACAATATATAACTTGCATATAAAACTGCCCTTTATATTAAATTTAATAATTGCTTTCATGAAACAGTGCTATTCATGGCCCCACTGACTCCCTAAATTCTGTTTTCATAAATGCAATTTGTTTATTACCATGAGATATAAAAATAATCTAGTGAAATACAGATGAAATCTAGTATCTAAGCCATTTACTATATGTGACTCACAACTCTAACTGTGGAAATCATCTCAGCTAAACAACTAAATGCCATCATTGGAAATGGGAAGCTTCAGAAGGAAAGTCACTCTATCCTGAAGTAATTTGAACTTGGAGCAAGTAAAGGTAAATTGCTGTCCAAAGGCTTCCTTCTCCCACCCCAGTGAACACAAAGGTACATAAAGAGCTTAGATGCTTATGTTTTAATTCACTGATTTTTAATGAAATGAAGCTATACATTATGAGCTGGACAGATGGCTTGTTTGATTCAGAACCTGTTAAAATGTGTTAGTAGATAAGTAATATATATAAAACTTGTTTATAAGTCTACATATAAAAATTTGTATTTTTAATATATATGGAAACTGACTCTAAAGCCCATGGTAAACTTTCAATGCCATTTCTCCAACCTTGACACTGGGAAGATAATACTCCATATGCTGGAGCAGAGATCCAGGCTGCTCGAAAGTTGATTTAGCTCTATTCACTCCAGACAGCTTGTGAAAGAAATGCATGTGAAGGACAGGAATTAGTTATAGGGAATCAACTCTTTCTCATTATTATTTCTATCTCTTCACGTTTTCAATTAACTGAGTTAATTCATTAAAATAAATTCAGCAAAATTATTTGTAAAATATGTTACAAATTGTAAAAAGGGTGGAGAAAACTTTGAAATATGAGCTCTATGAAGTATGCATTTTGTTACATCTTCCATTCTTTTTCTTTACTTTTGTGTCCTTTAAGAAGCAAAAAACACGTGGCTTGAAAAAGAATGAGTGAAAAATGTATAATCTTTTGAAGTGGAAGTTCCTGCTCTTTGAAGTTTGAAGATTAGCCTTTTTTAGATGATCGTGACTGCTGGGCAACCAATTTATGTCAGCCCCATGAGAATTCTTTAAATTAAGTTTCTCAACACTGTACTGAGAAGATTAAAGACTTTTTGGTACTGTATAAGAAAAGTCTGTACTGGATGAAAATTAGGACATCACACTTCTTTTCACCGTTTTTTATTTTCTGATGAAATCTTTTCTAAAATAATTTGTACGTGGCATTTATGGGTATATATCTACATAGTGTTACACATACGTGTATGTACCTGTCATTTATATCATCTCTATTCACAGTTTGAAGTGAGCAAAGCTACAGCTTTCAGCTATGTAGATTGGAGGCCTTGCCATTAGCACCAGTAGGTATGTGGCAAACTCCTGTGCTACTTATATTGTAGCTGCAGGACTTGAGCATGCTTTGGAGAATGTATATTAGTCACATGAAAGCATGCAAAGAGAGTCATGCAGTACATGCTCTCTTCAAGATAGAATGAGGGAAAGATTGTACTAGATGTATATAGGTTGCTCCAAAAGTAACGCCTCCTATTTATTCCCATGGAAACTACAACAGATACAGAGCGTGATAACATTATTTGATTAATTCTAAGCTACAAAATGCTATTTGTCAACATAGGTACCATATTCAGATTATTTTTCAAGGATAAGCTGATTGAGACTCTTCATTTTGGGCTGTCAGCTGTTAATACCATCCAGAATGAGGTTTGTCTTTCATGTTGCTGTTGCTGAAATGCACCGTCCACCGCCTCACTCTGCTCACGTCCACTGGTTGGTCTCCATAAACATTCAGCAAGCACCAATGAATATCAATGGGTGCCATTTTTTTCTGTCTAAATGAACTCAATGACACATCTTTGTTTCATATGCACTTCCATGTCAGATGCCATTTTGTTAGACTGCCCTTCTGCTGCCATCTGTTGCACAGCAACAGAATGGAATGTGATACTGTCAGGAAGGTTCAGACTCTCCTGCCATACCACAGACGTTTGGCTCTGGCATTGTTGGCCAACGTAATAAAATAGAGGCCATTACTTTTGGAGCAGTCCTCCTGTTTTATGGTCTTCTATACCTTGAAGAATAAGACATGGGTTTATAGAAGAAAAGTACTAAGCTCACGTAAAGACTTGGGTAACGATTAAGAGAAGGGTGATAAAACTAAGGTAATAAAATAAGTCTTGAAGACTTTTATTGCACCTTTTGTAATTACTAGTATCCTATTTGCACAGTACTTATGTATATATCCAGCTCTGTATATACTTAAGGAAAATTGAGATGTCTTCTGAGTGTGTAGAACTGTCAGCAGCAGCTGAAGAATTTCCTACTCATGACACGATCATCTCTCACTGAAGCTAAATTTGTAATTGTTGGCATTAATAGGTATTATCTTCTGTGAGAAACAGCCAATATAGCACTACAAAATTTTGATTTTTTTTTTAAATTTCTATTCACTCTGGCTTTCTCCTTTGTATTTCCTGTTGAAAGGATGTAGGTAAGTGAAGATAAAGCTGCTATTGCATCTAGCTACAGGCATCAGTGGAAAATGGTTGAACATGAGACTATTTTTCTCTCAGGAGAGACTCTGGGCAACTTCTGCTCTTCTGAATGTACACTAGATTCACTATTTTCTGTGCTATGAACTTGAAATCCTGCTAGTAGCTTTATAGAGAAACAATTCTGTGGTGAAGTTAAACATAGTAATTTGTGGGGCTAGATTCAAGGGGAAGTTGAGATCTTTTTGCAGAAAGGTCTGGCTAATTTTATATTCATCCAACCTGCATTCTGATGTCTTGTTCACAATCAAACCCCACTGTAACGTAGAGTAACCTCAGGTACAAATGGAATGGTTTTTAGAGTTCAAAGTACCAGTCAGTGATCAGAATTGTAACCATACTCTCCCCTGTACAGCACAGGTACAGTATTCCATTAAAAGAAATGGTTAGATAAGTTGTTTCTCATTAAAATTGCCTATTTTTGTCACTTTGCATCCTCAAAGGAGTCTGAATCATTTTCCTGAAACATTTGAGCCATGAAAGCGACCAAGGAAACAATAGCCTGAATGATTACACTACAGGCTATTGAAAGTAAGACACAGAAGCTAATTTGAACTGCAGGTTTTGCTGTATGCCATATTTTAAGGCCTATAAATAAAATGACCTTTCTGAAATGAATAAAGAATGTCGGAGAGTTTGGAATTCAACAAGGGTAGTGTTCAGCTCAGCGGTGGCTGACTCCAAACCTTTTATTTTCATTTGAAAAATTGTATATCGTGGGAACGATTTTGCACCATTTGGGAGCACAAAAAGGAACTTGCATGCATCAGCTTTATGGCTGATAGGTTCAGATGTGGTTGAAGTTCAAATTACCTCTGCAAATACGCATCTGGAATTCAATAAGGGGAAAAAAATAGTGAATAACTGGAACTGTAGACGTACTGCATTGTTAGCCTTCTTATGGTCATGTAAGCTGCAGCAAGGTATTTCAAAGAGAGCTCTCAAGATGTTTTAATGCATTTTTTTAATGTGTTACTTTCAGCTGCACCACAGCAGTGGAATGAAAGGTTAAATAGTTGTTTCTTTTTGTGATATTGCCAGTTGGAACATGGTTATCATTTTTTTTCCTTTTAGCAGTAGTCCAAGGCAGCAATGAAGCATGGAGCAACATATGGTAATTTCTGTATGTTTACAAGAGAAGCCCTTTTTCAAATAAACAGCCATTAGCAAAACAATAGGCGCTTCTAATCTTATTAATCCTCTAAAAGATTGCTAAGACTGGGTAGGGGTGCCTAAAGCTCATGCTGGCCTGAGTCTGCATCTTATCAGAATAATGGAAAGCTGTTGTCTTTGCTTCATATTCCCCCGCAGACCCTTCCTCTCCTGGTGGATGCCGTGAGTGTTTGATGCAGCATATATGAAGCAAGGTCAGCGGCTGCCGTTCCTCTGTGGGAGCTGCTGGCTGCATCTCTGCTTTTTTTTTTTTTTCTTACACGTGGATGGATCCTGAATGACTTCTGCCTCTTTGCAGGAAGCGAATTCAGGCATCAAATGCCAAGGAATGAAGGTATGTGTATTTGGTACAGCTATAAACTTGTCATAGGAACAGAGTAACAGGCAGCTGATGCTTACAAATGCACAGTGTTGAATCCACTCCATTTCTGTTTCTGTTTTGCTTTGCTGAGTGTCTGGCTCTGGTGAAGGATGCTGAAATCAAGCGAAAGGAGAGGCAGGGATGTTCTGTGCAGTGCAGAGACACCCACTGGTATATTTAAGCAAAAAAATTACCCTGGCTCAAAATGCATGTGACAGCCATCTTAAGTTCTGGCAACAAATACGGAACTTAAATTCATTGAGCATTATGAAAAATCATCCTGCAGTGGGTATCCTAAATATTTAACGTACTGCAGCAGTATGTAGCTGCCTGTGCTGTACCTTTGAGAGGAACCAGCATTCCCTTCAGCAAATCTTCATTGTAAAGCTGACTTTCATGTTTCAGTGTACCTAGCTGCAAAATGCACCCTAAGGCTGTTTTGGAACCAAGCACCATTCAGAGCAGTCCTAAAAGTGCTCTAAACTGTGCTAGGGGCAAGATGGTTTTATGGTCCTCACTGGAAGAAGGCAGCTAAGGGCTCTAAAAACTGGGGTTCAAATTAAGTCTCTGCTGGAGTTTCAACACTTATTAATGTTTTAATGCCTTCTGCTCTGTTAATATATACTAGTTGTCAATATGTATAGTTCAATCTGTCTCCCTTCGTGTGACCTGCTATACTTCAGTGCTGGATTTTTCCTCATGTTTAGTACTATCCTGGCTGTTCTTTGGCATGCCAAATTTTGCCCGCCTTCTATTGCTGGGAGTGTGCTTTGAAAGCAATATATCTCCTCTGTTTTACGTGTTTGTGTACAGATCCAGTGCTCAGCACTGGATTAAGGCACAGGAATTAAAAACCCAGCCCTAAATCTCCAACTCTGGAATGATTAAATGGAGATCTGCTCGGGTATTTTTATGAACTATCATTTTATTCCCTGAACAACAAGCATCTGACCCATATGCTTCTGGGAGTTATGATCCCATTTTAATTGTCCTAACGGTATTTGATGTAATCTGCAGACTGTAAAGCCAGAAGGTAGAGGATATCTCCTGCTTTAGGGGAGCGAGTTTGAACCCTTTCAGACGTGAAGCGACTGTCTGGGAGGATGGCTGAGGGAAGCAGCCCTGGCTCTTTCCTCCCATGCCTCTGTCATGCAGAATTGCCAGTGCTTGTGTGTATAGTTTTCTGTGTACTTTCTTCAAGATCATAGCCAGTTAATATTCACTGATTTAATAGAGGGGCACTCACATCACTGAGGGTGGCTGGCAGGTAGAGCCTAGCGCTTGTCTCTGTTTTACTGTAGCTTCCCCTGCTGAAGGGCATCCTGTTGTTAGCCCCAATCCAACACCTGGCCTTAAGGATCTTGATTTCTGTGCTAAATGTGGTACAAGCATCTGATAGTACACCTGAAAGTGC
Organism: Cyrtonyx montezumae; assembly: GCF_038088225.1. Taxonomy (NCBI): domain Eukaryota; kingdom Metazoa; phylum Chordata; class Aves; order Galliformes; family Odontophoridae; genus Cyrtonyx; species Cyrtonyx montezumae. The sequence goes on along the minus strand of NW_027072034.1, from coordinate 133,084,224 downwards.
TTACAGCTGTTTTATTGAACTTCGCACAGGTACATATTGTCAATAACTGAATCATGTAGGACTTCTGTCTTACAAATGACAACAGCACCCAAAATTTTGACAGATAATCCAGGTCCTTCTTCCACAGTCTTCCCCCCTCAAGCTGCGTAAAATAAGTGTCACTGTCCTGCAGGGGCACGGCTTCCCACGCGGAGGACTGTGCGCTCTTTGGTGTCACTCCCAACAGAGGGAGTTCCTCACAGAGCAGCAGGGGCCTCAGGCTGCCAGGCGGATGCCCTCGGGCCAGCTGCATCTTATATCGGCAGCGGTGGCACACCACAGCCGCGCTCTGCCAGGCGGAGGCCGCGCGCTATCTGCCGTTGTAAACGGCCACGGCGTCAGCCCGGGGATATCTGCGTTTCGCGTCGAGTCAGTCCTCCCCGAGCTGCGAGCAGCGCGGCGCCGTCCCGGAGGTGCGAGGCCGCCGCCCCGAGGACACGTGCCGGCCCACGGGCGGCGTTGCGCCGCGGGCGCGGGCCCGGCTCCCGCTCCGTCTCGACCCCCACCGCCCAACCGCCGCGGTCCCGCTCGCGCGCGCGCACAGTGACATCACCCGCGTCCAATCAGCCGCCGCCGCGCCCCGCTCGGGCCCGCCGGTTCGGGCGGCTGTCAGCCGTGCCGCGCCGTGGTGGGACGCCTCTTGGTGGCAGCCCGGCTGTCGCGGCAGCGCTGCGCAGGTAGGCACGGCTGTCACCGCAGCGGCACCCTCCCCCGCTCCGCGCGGCGGGGATGGGGAGCGGCGAGCCGGCGGCGCGACAACTTTCCCGGTGCGCCCGGGGGACGGTGTCGAGGAGGCGGCGGGGCGGGATGGCGGGCGGGCGGCAGGCCGGGGCGATGCCGCCGCGTCGCCGTGCCCTCGGGGGCGCGCTGCGGGCGGGTGCCGCAGAGCGGAGTGCCCGCTGCAGCCCGGCTGCGCGCTGCGGCTGTGCCGGCGGGCGGCTGCGAGGCGCGTGTTCGCGCTGCCCTCTTCTTTCCGTGGGAAGGACGCCGTTTCTACCGCGCGGCTTTTCATTTATTATTATCGTTACTGTTATTTCTCGCGAGCGGCGGCGGCTGGCTGTAGTTACACCTGCCGGTGAGAGCGGAAAGGCCGCTGCTGAGCTCTGCTCGAGGCAGCCTGGAGGGCTCAGCCTCCTCCGGAGCTCTGCTCCCTCCTGCCCTCTCGCCCGCCGTTATCAGCCGCGTTTAGTAATTAAGCTGCGACCCAGGGGATGAGAACGTTTTTAACGGTTAAGATGTTAAAACGCACTAAAAAAAATTAAAAATTCCTTAGGGTTTTGAAAACGAGCCGGTATGTAATTACCGCGTCTACAACTTGGGCAAAAAATTGCCTACGGATGCGGCCACGTGTGCAGAGCTGGCTCTGTCAAGGGAGGTGTGGACAGATAGGCTTTGCTTAGTGTCAGTCCTTGCTATAAAATAGCAAGTTAAAATAACACAGGAGTTGAAGCTGCTGTGAGCACAGAGGAAAGCTTTCCGAAATAACCCAACGTTTGGAAAACAATCCTTTTCTTATCACCAAGGAGTTATGTAATGTGTTTCTTGCAGTGCCGATCTTGTACAGATCTGTATGTCAGGATGATCTTTGTCCCATCTTGCATGAATTATCATTGCCGATACGTGTGACAAGAACTTTATGGAAGCCTGATGATAGTGTGCATTTCTTGCTTCTTTCTTTATCTCTTGAATGCTTACTGTCTCTGTCTGCATCACTTGATTAATTCATATATTCATGTTTAATGACAGTTGACAATCCATCTGTACAATTTATCCATCCCTAAGTTTGTCAAAAAATAAAAGCAAAGGGTTAAGTGAAAGACTGACCTTTCCCATGTTTGTCTTCTCTACCAGCAATAGATTTCATTTTCTCTTCAGACAGACACAGCAAGTAATTCAACCTCTTTATAGCTGCATGGTTATGCAAGATATTAGTTGATTTCACTGGACATTAAACCTTGTACACTCTCTGTAGAAGAAACCCTAGATGATGCTTGCCCAACCTTTTGGCTTGTTTGGGAAGCATTGAGCAAATGGGAATTGCCTTGTTATGCATATAGAACATATAACTGTAATCTACATAAGTAACAAAGCTTGTTTTTTTATGTATTTTTAATTAAAACATAGAAAGCTGAGAGGAATAAGAGCTTAAAACATGTAGGATGTTTGACCTTGTTTTTGCAAAACTGATACATCAGCCTGGTTCTGTGGCAGTGGAGTTTAAGTTATACATCAGATTCTTGATGAAATGTTACTCTTTGCATGCTTCATCCTTGATAATTGTTCACAAATGTACGTGCTGCCAAAAAGCAATGACACGAATAAGGCGTGGCTGTGAAGAAAGGGATATGTTTCTCTGTTAAATGGGGACTTAACAATTGTCTGTTAAAGAGACATGACCACATTTTTCTTTGACTTGAGTGTCTGATTGCAACTCTACACATTCCGTGTGAGAATTTGCAAGTAGTATATTTGTTGGGTGAAAATGGAGCTGCAAATAATCATTTTCTGTGTGTATTTGTTTGGAAATCTTGAAACCTGTTCTCAAATTTTGATTTATCAAAATGGAAAGCATAGATGAATATTCTTCTCTGTTCACAGGTCTGTATTTAGCCAATGTATCAAAATGAATGAAATTATTTGCCCTAAGTCAAGCTTGCTGTAATTTAAATTTCACTTTCACCTTGCAGGTGCATGTTTAACTCATTTGAATGAGTGGTTTTTAATCTTTACATTCTGGCACAACTTTTCCTTTAGATTCCATACAGGACTTGATGTCACATTGCAAGCCATTGAGTCTTTTTAGCACTTTACTCCAATTTAGCCATCTTCCTTCAGAAAAGTAAATGCTGATCCTATAGTCAGCATCCATACTTCTTAGGAACTTCTAGAAGAGGCCATGATTCTGTTCCTTGGACTTCATGAAGCTCACACCTTTTATGGTGATTTGCATGATGTTATCCATTTTTAAAGCTTTTGCATAAAAATTTTCTTGCTGCCTGATGCAATAATACTTCATCAAATGTGAGTTACCAGTGGTAATTGCATCAACTTCTATTAATTTTATAAGTTCCTCTTTTGTACCGACTATCTCTGGGGCTATACCAGGTATGTTGACAAAGATTAATAAAAAATCACTTTAATGCATTTTTTTAGTGCTTCTTACAAATCAAAATATTTAGTTGTGTAGTTCAATGGCACAAGAAAAAGCCATTTCCTCGGTGATATTGTATTTGTTATCAATACTTCTAAAGAAAATGGCAAGTAGAGCCATATCTGTTGTGTTGATACTTTCTTTTGTCAGCAAAGCATAAAATTTCAAATTGGCAGCTTTACTTTCCCAAATTTCCTTTAATAGATGTTCCTGTTTCTTCAGTTCTCCTGCCTGTAGTCTGGTGAGACAAATTAAATCCATTTTTTTATCAGGGTATGTTACATCTGTTGTGCTTTCATACACTGTTGAACAAACTCACCATAAGGAAATGGTAGTGGGTTTTCTTTTGCTGCCAGATTTGCTATCATGTAACTAGCTTTTATAATAGAGTCCATTTGAGTTTTAACATTTTTAGAATATTTGTTTGAGGTGACAGACTTTTTTCATTTCTGCTGTTACGAAGCATTCGATGATCAGAGGGCTGGAGCACCTCCCCTGCGGGGACAGGCTGAGAAGGTTTGGGTTCTTCAGCCTGGAGAAGAGAAGGCTCCAGGGGACCTTACAGCAGTCTCCCAGTACCTGAAGGGGGCTACAGGAAAGCTGGGGAGGGACTTTTCATAAGGGCAGGTTATCAGCGGGATGAGGGGAAATGATTTTAAACTGGAAGAGGGTAGATTTAGACATTAGGAAAAAATTCAATACTGTGAGGGTGGTGAGACACTGGAACAGGTTCCCCAGTGAAGTTGTGAACGCCCCCACCTGGTAGCTCTCAAGGCCAGGCTGGATGGGGCTGTGAGCAACCTGGTCTAGTGGGAGGTGTCCCTGCCTATAGCAGGGGGGTTGGAACTACCTGACCTTAAAGGTTCCTTCCAACCTGAAATGTATGATTCCTTGATATGCATCGAATTTGAGAGCGAATTTGATGTTTCTGCATACAGTGTCTTTTCTAATTGTAATCTTTGAAAACAGACACTATTTCCTTGCAAATTAAGCATAGTGCCATGTTATTTGTCAGCACTGTACTGTGCCCTGGTGTCCTGTGGCTGGGCCAGCCGGGCTGCTCGGTGGGGCAGAGGTTCCAACATGATGACACGACAGCAGGGAGCAGGCTGCATTGCGAGCAGGTTGGACGTGCCTACCCTGGGTCATTGAGATTATGGAACAGAAAACTTCATTGGCTTGCTGAGCATATCTTTTTGGTACAATCTACATGATCACATGCCATTATTTTTTTCTTCACGATCACTGTCTCATTCAGTGTACAGGATGGAGCTCACTTAACACAGTTCACCCTTTTGTTTATCTTTCATATTGATCGATACCTGAGCACATGATTTATTCTTCACACAGCTCTACTTTGAAGATGGAATGGATAACATCTTTATGGGCTGTGCTTAAGTGCTTATCATATGATCAGAATACCTCACAGTTTTTACTTTATCACACACTACCTCGGTTGAGAAATGACATTTACAGATGGTGATCAGAGGGTTAGGTTAAAACCATTCACTTGTAAACAACAGTTCTTCTGTATATTTGCTTAAGCAACAACTGCCACTGTTTTTATTAACAGTCCTGAGTGTGCCACACATGGAATCACAGAATGACTTGATCTGGAAAAAACATTAAAGATCATCCAGTTTCAGCACCCCTGATGTTAGCGGGGTTACCACCCACTAGATCAAGCTTGACAGGGGCCCTGACTAGAATGCCTCTATGGATGGGATATCCACTGCTACTTTGGGCAGCCTGTGCCAGTGCCTTACCACCTGTGCTTGCCACCTTACTCTTAGAGAAAAAAATCCTCCTAATGTATAACCTAAATCTCCCCCTTTGTAGCTGCCTCATCCCGTCTCTATCTGCTTGTGTAAAAAGTCAGTTTCTGTCCTTCTTATAAGCTCTCATCAAGTACTGGAAGGCTGCAGTGAAGTCTCCTCAGAGCTTTGCCTTCTCCGGACTGAACAAGCCTAGCTCCCTCAGCCTGTTTTCATAGGGGAGGTGCTCCAGCCCTCAGATCACTTTTGTGGTCTTCCTCTGGACCCACTCCAGCAGCTCCACATCTTTACTGGGAGCCCTAGGCTGGACACTGTATTCCAGATGGGGCTTCATGAGTAGAAGGAGACAATCACCTGTTTTCCCTGCTGACCACCCCTCTTTTGATACAGAGCCTCTTCCCTTCCTACAAGCCCTGCCTCACTCACTGCACACATTTCTGTTTCTTCAGTGCATGAGTCCTGCCTTTAGATACTGTCCTGTTTCATCTTCAGTATGTGTTTATCCTGTGCCCTGAATAAGGCAGGATAACTTTGAAGAAGGATGTGTTTAGTTAAATACTGTTTTAATATATATACACTCAACAGAAGTGAATTATGGTTGCACAGATAAGAGTGTTTGTCATTCTGTAACTTTTGAGTGGTTGATTCATTAATATAAATAATATTCTTTCATGATGTTTCTTAAAACCTAGAAAAATAGATGCAAGCAAATTAAAAGAATAACAATAAAAATCAAATCCAAAGAAAGCATCAAAAAATTTCAACTTTCAAAGTAGATTTCATGTGTTTCCTTATGCATTACTGCATTGGATCCACAATGGTTATCAGTAGGACTGGAAAAGTAGCATCCTTTGCAAAGGCTGTTAGCTAAGAGTGCTATTATTAGAGTTTAGTTCCCTTTAAATATGCCAGTGATAAAGCAGAATGAGGTGATTTGTGGAGGGATTCTACTGTTATATTTAACAGTGGAAAAGTAGTAATAAAATGAATTCTTTCCTTTGATTTCAAGCTGTAGTGAGAATCTGTCATAGCGGATGAGTCTTCTGCAGGCACAGTCCTTTCCTCTTTAAGCTAATTTTCTTCAAAACAGTCTCTTTATTCTCCTATAACCAGTCAAAATACCAGTTTTTTAGGTACTACTCACCTTGTCTATTCCAGAGCTTTTCTCAGCCAGTCCCATCTCTCCCTTGTTGTCAACCTTCTTTCAACTTACATTTTTTTATTCTTCATAGCTTTGTCTTGTTTTCCCAGATCAGTCCAGTCTAGACTCTCCTGTTTCCATACACATTTTCAGTACTTTTACAAGGTGCTGGTCTCGATTCTTGCTCACCATTGTAGCCCTATGTATGGCTTTTGTTTGTACTGAAACATCACAGTACTAACAACTTCTAAGAAGTTGGTTAATTTGGGGTCAGTTTTTAGAGATGCAAGAAAAAGTGTAACATTAACTGAATGCTTGCCTATGTTAACAGCTTCAAAACATAGTTGCTAATGACTTTTGAGGTGTTTCAATTCTTTTGGTGAATAAAAGGAGGAAAGTTGTTCATGTATTTTCTTTATTGTTACTTTTTAAAACTGAACTCATCACGTCTTTTGGTGTGGTTTGCAGTATGTATTGTGCTTGTATAGACAAATGGGTAGAGAGCAAGAAAGGACAGATAGGATAATTTGCCAAAGTTGCAAGTAATAGTAAACACTGGAAGTGCTGAACAACATAAATAGTCCTAATTATAAAGAGGCATCTGCAGTTCTGCCTTGAGTAATATACTGTATATTTTAGGAATACTGTATTTCTTAGGACATTATTCTAATTATATTCTAATTCTAATTTATTCTCCCGGTTGAGTTTTGAGTTTCTGGGCTGGCAGATAAAATGTCTTATGAATTGATGAATTGAGTGTTTTGTTTTATTTTTTTAAATAGGATTTTTTTTTCCATTTGATGTTAATATCCTACTGTTTTATTACTGCTACTTTAGTGAAACACTTATAGAAATGTGATATAAACCTTTTTTCTGGTGGGTTGAAATCTGAATAAATTGTGACTTGACAGAGTTATGACTGCACCATAGTTTTGTTTACATAAGCTAGTCATTTTAATGTGATGAAAATACCACTTGCAATAATTTAGACTGAACTGGGGGCATAGAGTTGTAGTTTACATCATAAACTGAATATTGTAATTCTTCTGTGAGAGTATATAAGAACAGCTGAATACGTATAGAGTCTCCTTAAAGCTTGTATGAACGGGGCAGTGTTGAAATGAAGAATTATAAGTACATATTTGACAAGGTCTTTTCTTGTAGTTATGTAATGCTTGCTTTTATCCTGGACACATATTGGCCAGATTATGTGTTGTTTCTCCACAGTGGAGCTAGTGTATAGTGTAGGGATCATAAATTAATCAAGAGATGAGTGTTCTTTTTATAGCTTTTCTAGAAGCATTCTACTTTACCCTAGATAATTCACTTTTCTCCAGTTTAGGAAAAAAATTGAGCACAAGAATAACTATGAGTTGCTGATGTCTTTTGGTCAAGACAGTAATCAAAGTTAGGAGGCTTGTACTTGAATTTGCTGCTTTAGTAGTTTCTGCTTGCACTTGTTTTGCTAATTGAGATAATTGAATTAATGCTCTTCAGCTTAACAACTCTTTAATTTCATTTGTTTATAAAGATCAAGGAAAGGTGGTGGTACATTTATTTATAAGTACTGATAACTCTTCTGTTTCATCTGAAGAAAGGATTTTATTATTAAAACAACTTCTCTACAATATGAAACTTGTATTATTCAAACAAAATCTCACGTTTAATCTTTTCATATAGAATGTGGATATTTAGAACAAACACTGGAACTGGCTGTTAATGCTATCTTAATGTTGTTACTTGTTAATGTGTGTATCTTTCTGACAATGGTGTTTGCTGAATGAGGGAGATAACACAGGGCCCTTTCTCAAGCAGAGGGATGGAACAGAAGAAGAGTGACTGCTTCTAACACATTTTTTTTTTCCATGTGTGCGAAAAGCTAAATTGCTTTATATTTTAACAAAGGCTTCCTTCAAGATAACCAGTTTTCAAACGTTTGAAACTAGCAATACTGGCAACTTTGTTTTGATAGAGAAGGTCAGTTATTTTTCATCTACTCACTGGTAAAATAAAATGAAAAGAAGTAAAATGTCTCAAAATATTAGATATAAACACCCTATTTTTCTTTACCAACCACTATTAATGAACTGTAAGTGCCTAGTAGGATAATTTGTCTGTTGTTAAAGCTTAGTGTTTCTAGAAGTTAGAAACTGCTCCTGCTAGTGATGCTTTTAGATAAATTATAGCTGAAATGTAGCATTTTTTTTTTTGCTATGAAGGTTTTCAAGCAAATTAAAAGGAAAATAGTCATTTGGAGAGTTGAGAAAGAACAGCTGGAAATATACATTATTTTGGTTTGTGTATTTCTTCTTGTGAAGAGTAAGTCCATCACCTTTTTGAACTATTGCCAGAAGGCCAGCTTCCCTTTCATCAGCTGTCTACAGTTTAGCTCTTTTCTAAAAATGAATTTAGGAATATTGAACAGTTTCCACTTCAGATTTTCATTATAAAGGAGCTCCAAGGGACACCAGCTGCTGTTGAAACAGATCTTGAGAAGGCAGGCATTCTGAAACTCCATTTTCACTTTCTTGGCACTTCCTGAACTCTGCCTCTCTTTGCACTTGTTATCTATTGTATATTTTCCCTCTTACTTTTCCTAGCCCTGTAGTTTTTCTTTTTTCTTTTTAACATATTAATGTTTTCAAAAAGTATTTGATTGCATCACTTTTATAACTTGTAGCTGCAGTATCTCCAGAAAAGACATAGTGAGGCCATCACAATGGCAAAAGTAGTCAGGAGCTTGTCTGGTACAGGTTATTTTTGAAAGTTACAAACTAGAGAGTAATTAATGTGCAATTTTTAACATTAGCTGACATTAAAAAAAATCTGTATTAATTTATTTTTTATTGCTTTCATTATTTTTTTGGCTTTCTATATAACACATTGTAAATGTGCCTGCTATTGTAAAAATAATACTAAAGAGGAGCTAGCAGTGTAGTGCCAGTGCTGACTTATGTTCTAAATAAGTGAAGCAATACTTGGATGTTTAAACATCTTCAATTTTAATTTTGCCTTAAATCTTGCCAGATGAATACAGTATTTTATTAGTCAGTGTAAGAGAAGAGACATACTCAGAGTTAGGCAGGATATGCTGAATAAGATCCTTAGTTCCTTTGTTCAGTATTATAATTCATTGCTTTTCATGGCTTTATGATTTTTGATCAGTATTCCACATCATAACATCATATAGTGTACTGGGAGTTGTAGAATTAATGCTGCAGTTCTGTGCATTGTTGATATTTCTGGTCTCCTGGTCTCAGAAGAGAAGAGTGAATGAACTACAACTCCCAGAAGACTTCACTTTTCCATTTTTGTTTTCCATTTGGAGGGAACAATAAAACTGACTGGGAGTCGTAAGACTGCCCCTACTTTTCAGTCTTTGCTTTATTGCCACCTCGCCTACATGTTTAGAGTAAGGACTTTAGTTTTGGAAACTCTCTCATTTCATTTGATTTATTACCAATCATACTGTATTATCATAGAATCACAGAATTGCTCAGGTTGGAAAAGACCTTCAAGGTCATCAATTCCAACCTTATATTGTATTATCTCTGTTATTATCTCTTGTATTCCACTGTTATATTCAGTAAATTACGTTGTTTTCCTTATCTCATTGCCACTGTTTTCCTTCTCTGGGCCCATCTCCCTACCTCTTCCCTTCCCCCCTTCTCCCTTCCCTGGGTGTGTGGGTCCATGGGTCCCTTCTCTCCCTTGTCATGGTACTAGGCCAAACCATGAGATTTTTATCCATAGAATCAGGTTGGAAGATGTCTGTAAAGGTCATCCAGTACAACTCGCATGCAGTGAATAGGGTTATGTACAGCTAGATCAGATGGTTCAGTGCCCCGTCCAGCCTGACTTTGAATGCCTCTAAGGATGGAGTCACCACTGCTTCCCTGGGCAACCTGTTCCAGTGTTTCAGTACCCTTAGTTTAAACTACTTTTTTCTTATTATCCAATTTAAATCTTCTCTGTTTTTGTTTGAAATCATTTCCCCTTGTCCTATCGCATTAGGCCCTGCTAAAGAGACATTAGGCCCCTTCTTCATTATAGCCTACCTTTAAGATACTGAAAGGCCATCATCAGTTCTCCCAAGGGCCTTCTCTTCTCTACACATGGGAATGGAAAGCCCCAACTCTCTCAGCCTGTCCCCATAGTGAAATTATTCCATCCTTTTTATAATTTTTTGGCTCTCGTCTAGGTGTGTTCTAACAGGTTCATATCTCTCCTGTGCTGAAGACTCCACATCTGGACCCAGTACTCTGGGTGAGATCTCGCCAGTGCAGAGTAAAGGGGCAGCATCACATCCTCACACTTCTTTTCATGCAGCCCCGAATATGGTTGGCTTTCTGGGCTGCAAGGGCTTGTTGCTGGCTGTCCACCAGTACCCCCAAGTCCTTTCTCACAGTATTGTTTGATATCCTTTCATCTCCTGCATGTGTTGATATTGGGGGTTGCCATGACCCAGATGCAGAACCTTGGGCTTGGATTTGTTGAACCTCATGAGGTTCTCTTGGACCCACTGCTTGAGCTTGTCTAGGTCTCTCTGCATGGCATCCTGTCAGGCCTGTTGACTGCACCACACAGCTTGGTGTCATCTGCAAGCACGTGGAAGATACACTCAATCCTGCTGTTGATGTCATTGATGAGTGTATTAAAGAGCATTGGTCCTAATAGAGACACCTGAGGGACACCACTAGTCAGTGATCTCCACATGAGTGTTGAAGCATTGACCACAACTCTCTGAGTAAAATCTCATAACTGGTTCATCATCCATTGAACAGTCCACCCATCAAATCCATACCTTTCCAATGTAGATAATGTTATGGAGGACCATGTCAAAGGCCTTACTGAAGCCCAGATTGATGACATCAGTGGCTCTTCCACGGTCCATTGATGCAGACACTATTATAGAAGGCCTCTAGGTTTGTAAGGCTGGACTTGCTCTTGATGAAACTGATGCTGATGGTTGAGTATCACCTCCTTATCTTTTATGTATCTTAGCATAGCTCCCAAGAGCATCTTTTCCATGATCTTCCCTAACAAAGAGGAGACATTAACAGGTTTGTAGTTTCTTGTTTTATCCTTTCTATCCTTCCTAAGAGTGGATGCTGTATTGCCTCTTTTCCAGTCACCCAGGTACTTTACCTGACTGCCATGATTTTCAATTATCATTGAGGGTGACTTGGTGACTGTGTTAGCCAATTCCCTCGGGACTCTGGGGTGATTCTCACTGAGACCTGTAGTTCCTCAGGTGGTCATGAACCTGATCTTTGCTCACAGTGGGAGGGACATTGCCCCAGTTCCCCATTCTAAGCCATACACTCAAGGGGTGTGTGAAGAGTAGCTGCCGCTGAAGACCGAGGCAAAAATGTCATTGAGTACCTCAGCCTTCTTGTCTGTTGTTACCAGCCTGCCTCTGTTGCTCACTAAGGGGGTTATGCCTTCTTGGACTTTACTTTTCTGGTTGATACACCTGCAGAAATAAGCCTTACTTATTCTTCTTTGCACCTCTTGCTCAGCTCAGTTCCACTTGGGCCTTGGCCTTCCTGTCTTAATCTCTACACTGCCTACCAGCATCCCTATGCTCCTCACATGCTACCCATCCAAGCTTCCACTGCACATGTATTTTCTACTTACTCTCTAGTTTGACCAGAAGATCCCAGTTCAGCCATCTCAGTCTCTTGTCTTTCTTTCCTGACTTCTTGCACATGGGAATGGAGAGCTCCTGTGCTCCTAAGGAAAGCTTCCTTAAAGATCTGACAGCTCTGCTCTGTTCCCTTGTCCTTGAGGACAGATTCCCAAGGAGTTTTGTTGACTAACTCTTCCTGAAGAGTTGGAATTTAGCTTTCCTAAAATTTAGTATCCCGATTTTACTCTCTGTCTTTCTCATGTCCCTTAGAAGCGTGAACTCCATCACTACATGATTACTGCGGCCCAGAAATCCTCCAGTCCTGATGTTGCCAGTCAGTTCTCAAGCACTGGTGAGCAGTGCTAGTTTTGCAATACTTACTGATGCATAAAATAAAAAAATTATAATACATAGCAAATTATTTACACCATAATCTATTTCTGTCAATTATCCTGCATTTTTATAAACTGTTTATCTGTGTAAGTGTAGAATTAGTGGTTTAGATGAAGAATTAACTTCCTTCTACACAGTTGGTATTTGCAAAAAGAACCTGGAATGTATAAACAAAACTAATTAAAGTGTAAAAAGCATACACATTTCATATCTGATACATTGTTCTAGCCTTATTCAGTCACCATTGAACTGGCATACATATGTATACAGGCACAAACATACCTGTATATATGGTCTTTTTTTTTTTTTTTTTCCCAGTGCAGTTCTATTTGTCAGAGCAGCAGCCTCTAAAAATACCCCCAAAATAAAGAGATAATCTTAAGTAGGATGACTTTTAAGGTGTGAGTTTAGAGATTTGTAACTGCATTATTAAAGTGTCAATATAAACAGCTTTTTGAGCTACTTAGATTGTATTGTTGAAAATAACAAGAAAATCAAAGTACAGATCCCTGATAATGGTTGCTTGTTATTCTTCTGTGGTCATTCAGCCAATATGTGCTAAGAATGAGTCATTACTTGAGGGATTTTCCTCAGATCTGAAGTATTTCTCTCTGTTCTTGGAAAAATCATGTTGAATATGAATCAGGAGTGAAAGCAGTTTAAACTCTCCTTCTGGGGTAGGGGAGTGGAGAATTATTTTAGAAATATTAAATAGCTTTTTGTTTTTAATGTGATTGATCTGTGTTGTGTTAGCTAAGAAGACTTGAGATGACTACAGAAGAATGAAGAAAATGTGATTGCATTTTCATTATCAGTCATTTGTCAGTTCATTTATCGGTCTTTGTGATTACAGAACCTGGTTTTTCAGACCTAGAATAATGGTATTTCTGAGAATTAGTTTGTACAGATGAAATCTGAGACATGATAAATCTGACTAAACCAAGCATTTTACTGTGGAAATGGCAGCTGTGAATCTGCTGCTCAGATAGCATAGAGTCCTATGGAAAATTAAAGGCATAAAGAAAGTTTTGTCGTTAAAACTGCCGCAGTTTTGTGGTAGAGCACAGCTGTTCCCATTTCCGCTCACATTCTTTTATTGTAATATGTTCTGTGGGTTCTCTACAGACCAGCTGACCCAGTCTTAAATGTGGCTGAACCATAAAACCTGTTTTGTCCAATTTCTATGAGATCTTATTTAAGGCATTCAAAAGATATAAAGACTTCTTTTATGTTGTTGTTTTTCTTCAGTGATTAACTCCACTCAAATGTGATGTTTGTATCTAAAGTTAAAACAGCTACATGCCATTCAGACCTTGGCTTGTTCATATAATGGAGGCACACAGATTCAGGATGTGTTTTATTTAGCTAGAACAACTCTGAAAGAACCATACTTCTGTTAACATGTATTAATATACTGTCTCAATTTTATTTACATTCTTGTGAACTGCTTTGGTGGCCTGCTGAACATTTTGTAGATGATATTATCTTTGGTAATGTTACTAAGTGACAGTATTCGAACTGACAGTGATTAAGTAAAGCTTCCACAGCGACACTGAGGTTTTCCCTGTGCATTGTTATTTTTTTATTATTTTTTAACCAAGCACTCTTCTGTGTCAGTGCTATCATCTAGTTGTATCGATGTGACAGGAGAAGAAAGGAAAACTTGAAAGCAGTATACTTACCTGTTTGGTTGCTGACAAAAAACTTCTAACATATTGCATAAAGCAATGAGAACAGGTCAGAATTTACTTCCATGTTTTTATTTAGTATTTGTGGACCCATATTTTGCTTTGTTACTGAACGCCTAATTTTTCAGACATTCTTCCAGACCAGTCTGAAGGAAGATTTTCTACTGATGGATTGATGTAAGTACAGAGAAGGATATAAAGTATCTTGTAATTTAATTTTTCATCAGCAGTTTGGCACCTATCCTCCAGGTAGCTCCTTGCTATTCACTGAAGCTGGTATAACTATTTAGACACGTTTGTTTTAACTAAATCACTTCAAACATTTAGGATATTCTTGGCCTATCTTTCAAAAATTCCCATGGTTGATGTGTTACTAATTTCTTTGTACAGATCCATTTTTTTAAAAGTGGAACATATTTAATGTGTGGCTGCTAGGTAGATACAGTGCTATTGAATAGAGTATACAGGTACTCAAAATGCAATTATTTCACTGTTTGGCTAAGAGATGTTATTATGTGAAATAATAAAATAATTCAAAGAAAAATCTGTTAAAGGGAAATTTAATCACTTACATGGCAAATAAGCTACATTTTACTGTCAGGTTAATTCCAATTCAGCTTCATAAGCACAGATCAGAGAATCTGAGTTCAATTTCCTTCTTGCTCCTGGATGATCAGTTGTTCCCAATAGTTTTTTGCTTGTCACTTTTTTGTTTCATGCATAAACATGCGTGTCTCTTTTGTAAGAACACAAAATTCAGTAGAAGGGCATTTAAAAGAGAGAGCTTTTAAAAGAGAGAACATTTAAAGGAGAGGGCTTTATTAGCTGTTAGAATTAGGCCTTTGAACTCTATCACTTTATTGTCCAGGTACAAGATTTGAGCAGGACCCAGCACTCTGAAGATATTTTTTCATAGCATCACTTAACAATGTTGAGGTGTATGGACCTCTCACAACATAGATGCTCATTCTCCGTCTAAGCAGACCTTTAAGATGCTAGTAAGTTTGTCACTTAAGGCTGTTTAGTCTGCAGTTTTTATTTATTTTTGACTTAATTTCACTCTCATTCTTTGAGGCCTTTTTCTGCGACGTTATTTTGTCTCTTTGTTTTATTTTTCTCTGTTGATGTGGTGAAAGTTGTCAAGTACCTTCTTTCGATAAGTGAGAGCAGTATGCTTCACAGCTTGGTAATTGGCATAAAACTTGGGTAAGGAAATTGCCTCCTTCTCTCATGCTGCAGTACAGTCTTTTAAGACAAGTTCTTTTTCTTTTCCAGAGAAAATCAGCAATTATCCAGTCTTGTCAAAGAAAGTGCTTGCATAGAAGCAGTATGAGGAATAAGTAGTATCCTCAGAAAAGCTCGCATTTTGCTGAACCAGCTAAGAGTTGACAGCTCAGAATCACTAATATTTTTGAAAACCAGACTAAGGAAGCTTGAAAGTTTAAGTGGATGCCAGTTAGAAGAACTTCAGCTGTGAACATTTCAACTGATTGGGAAAAGTGAAATAAAAAATATCACATTTCAGTTATACAGACTGTGACTCCTTTTTTCCTCCCATGGAAAACAGTGTTGATGCTGTGCATCTGAAAATATGGTTCCTTGCTTCACTCTTTTTCTTCTTGATTTCTAAAAAATGAGAGAAAAAGAAAAAAAAACCCAACAACTTATTTTTCTCCAAATTAAGAGGAAATGATTTTATCCTGAGATTCCATTGCAAGTTGTCCCATCTTTAAGATGATTCACGAGGAAAACGCTTATAAATTAATTTGCATTGGAGCAGTCCTTCTTTATGTCACACAGTCAACCTCATGCACAAACATACTTTTTTATGAATAGTAGTAATAAGATCAATTAAGAAGATGCAGAAACATGATGAAAGACCAGAAAGTAATACTGGTACCGTTCAAAACATTAAGGCATGTGGGAGAAGTGTTGGAATGTCTTGTCATGTTCCTCACTGAACACACCAGCTCCTTTTTCAAGTTTATGATACAAGGAATTTCCTTTAAAGAAGAAACGTATGATTCTTAGGACAGGTGAATAACCGTTCTTCAAGTAAGATTTATGTATGAAGCCATTCAGGAAATTCTGATGGAACCCAATTTCCTTGTCAATGCCGTTCTTGTTTAGAAGTCCTACCTGTTCTGTCTTCACAGATGATTATGCAGTGAGAATTATGCAATGTGTTACTTATGTTTTTTGGTGTGTTGTTTTTGTTTTTTTAATGGAGTGGTAGTGGAGTTAAAGGCGAGTTGTGTTCTGTGTGATATTGCTGTTGAAAGGCATTTTAAAGTTCTGCTGTTAACAGTTACTGATAATTCTGGCGTCATAGGTGGGTATAAATTACAGTAGCCTTCAAGTCAGAATTAGGAAATTCACAGAGAACTGGCAGTCCAAGGACACGGAGGGCTCCCTTCATACGAGATCTGAGGTGAAAAAATCTTGGTGTTCATAGTGTCTTTTATTCTAACTCAATAAAAACATTTATTCGAGTATATTATCAGAAATGACTTTAAGTGTGTGAAGAACAAAACCCCACACTGAAAAAGACCTTATTCTGCACACAATGAAAACTTGTTTTTACTATTAGAAGGATCAAACTATTAGTGAAAACAGATAACACATTGCAAAGTCTTATTGCTTATTTGCTCCCCTGCTCTTACAAATGCACTCACGTGTCACACATGGCCCTCCCAGCCCCACTCTTTGCTCTGCTATGCGGGGCTGCAGCAGTGTGCCAGGGACTGTGAGCTGTGAGCTCAGGTGCCTTCTTCCTCAGTGACACATATGGGCCTGTGGCCCCTGAATGCCCACAGTCGCCACTGTCACCTCAGATGTTGTTGCACAGTCTCTTGTCAGTACTAGCATGTGCAGGTGTGCTGAAGCTCACTCACATTACTGTGAAACTTTCCAGCTGTTACTGAAAAATAACTTCAGTGCATGGGTTTACTATATAATACATAAAATTGTTTGCATCCTCTGCAGGACTTATTATTCCTGGAAAGAAATATCAGAAAACTATATGGATTTCTTTATATCTATCCTATATATCTAACAGGCTGTTGTATCTATAATAATCACACGTGGAATTATGTATCGGGAATAATTTAACTGACTTCCAGGGAGTGGCACCGACATAAAAACTGACTGTAATGATCTGCAGCTTCAGAGAAGTTTGAATAGGAGAATTAATTCACATAACATCTTATTTTGCCTACAAAAGAGAAGATTCATTCATCTTTTTAGTTGCCATTAACTGAACAGTTCTCAAAGTCTTGTTTGTCCACTGTGAGTAAGACAGAAAGATCTGACCTGGAAATGTAAGAACACTGCAATTACTGTTCTTTAATAAACTGTTCTCTAAATACTTAATATTAATGGGAATAGATAACATTCTTTATATTATGTTTATCTGAGCAATATCTGAACCCTTTCTTGAGAAGATGCCCTCATAACCTGTCTTAGCTGCTTGAAATTTGCTCTAACTGTGTGAATTTGTGAACAATATTGTCATCAGATTATACAGAATATTTTATGTCTGTATCCCATTAGATGGTATTTGAATTTTCTGTTGTAGTACCATATCACTTTCAATTTATAGCTATGTAGAACAAGGAAACAAATTAAATTTGACCGTATTGTTTTGCAAAAGCCATTTTCCTAGCTTTGTTTCAAATGTTGATTTGCTGGCAAATAAAATAACAATGTATTTGAAAAAAGAGTTTAATCGCTGCTTCAGATTTAACACATTTCATTTCTGGTGCTTGGTAAAGGCAGCTTGAATGCTTCAGCATGTGAATAAATTTAGGCTGTGCTTTTCACTTCTGAAAAAAAAAATTGTATCTCTTGTGGATATTGACATTAGACATGGAAATAGTTGGATTTCCAAGTCAGGTGGATTTTATATGTGCTTTTTGGTGTGTGGGAGTGTTTAGCCATTTCATGTATACTTCAAATATAGATTGCCACAGTTACGTTTTAATTTCATTTCAAAACTCTTAATTACCTGAACAATTCGTTTGGCACTGATATGTACCTTCGAGCATATTGGCTGCAGCATGTTCTCTTGATGGTTTCCCTATATGGGGTTGTCAATTTTATGTGATGAGTATCCTGATAATTATGCAGACATTCTGTTTTTTGTAATTGTACTGAATTGTGGGTTTCGGTCATCACCGAAAAAACTAATTCATGTTCTTCAGGAATCATTAAACCATCTTTATGAATAGCACATTTATATCTTTCTGAGTCTTGAGATGATATTATAAGATGCTGCAAGTAAATCAGACTTTTTTTTTTTTCTTTTAATAAAATGTACTAAAATGTGTGTTCTTGCAGGAAGTTAGATCTGTCTTTTTTGTTTGTTTGTTTCCAATTTTGTTCTGAATGCTTATTGTGATATAATAAAAATGATGTGCATTTGTCAGCACTGTTCCTATTGACATGTTGCATATAAATACTTGCGTACTTTAGTTTGTAATGAGTAGAAATTGCATTCATGATCTTACCAGCTGCCCAAAGGCATTGGAAATAACTGACCAAGTGTACTGTGACATTAAAAAGCCCAAGGCTGTAGTTATTTTGTGACAACTACTTTTTATGTAACAGTTCTTGGTTTACTAAATAGTTAAAATCAACATCTATTCAAAGCACAGTGAGTGGAGACCACACTTCAAAGTGTTTCAGTCATTTTTATATTGTTATTGCTTGGTGATAGCAATAGAAAAAGTAACATCTGGCAGATACCAGGTAGTGGTTGTACCCGTGTTCCCCTGAACTTCATGATGTATAATCATAGCATTGAGTATCTGGGACTGGAGAAGAAAAAGAAGTTTTGAGTTTAATTTTTTTATAATATTTCAGTGTTTTTGAGCTTCAGTTTGTGGTAATGCAATTCCTCATTCTGATGTTGTCATTTAGCTTTCCTCTAAGTCATCTTGTAACTGTTGTTAATCCAAAACATTTTTCTTCTGAATTTTTTTGCCATCATAAAGACACAGAAATAGAACTTCAGATCTAAGGATACAGCAATGTATTTTCAAATTTCAGACTTGTGGTCATTTGGAATAGAATTGAACTTGCAGCTTACAAGCCTCTAGGTTGTGGGGAGGAAAAGGTGAAGTGTTTTTGGCATAGATTTGAATACCTACTTAATGACTCCTTGAGTTCTAATTTGAGTATTGAAATACACAAGTAGTTCATGGGAAGGAATAGTATTACAGATTATTTAGTTACTTGCTCCTGATACAATATACTCCTTTTGACAATAGGAGAAGAGAGTAATTACATATTTTCATTGGATGAGCTCCCAAATGTTTAAAAGGTGTTTCCCACCTAAAAATTCTGAAGCATCATTCTGCTGTTTCTTGGCTTAATGTTAGGGCGAAATTTCTAAAATAACTGTAGTGATCAGATACTTAAGGTGACACTTTGTAAAAGGAGGAGTGGAAGAAAAGGAAGATGACAGACTCTCCCTGGCACAGGTGATTTTTTTTTCCCTGCTTTTACATGTTTCAGTGTGTGTGCATGTGAATAGACTTCCACTTGCAACCCCATTTTCTGAAAATTCCTGCCTCCTCTCAGGTTGATCCTTTTTCTTTCTTCTTCTCCCCCCTCACCCCCATATTAATATAATTACCTCATTACAATTTTTGGTTTGAAAGAACTCAGAGTCCTTGGCTGCAAAAATAAGCAGACATGCTCAGGAGAATTGGGAAGAACACTCTGACCTCATAACTATTGTCTGAACAGTGAAAATCTTAATGGTCCTTTAAAAACAAGTTCCCTTAAACTATTTGCCAGTACCATTTATCTCCTTTCAGCTGCCTCTGTTGCTTAGTGTAGCTCACAGCCATGCAGCATCTCACCAGATAATACCCCAAAGACACAGTTGTATTTGTTATCTTTGTGGGTATAGTGTTTTATCTTCTGTGAACCAGTTTGATATGGGTTTCTTTGTACTTGTGTGGATGATTATAGCGAGTAATGCCTTTAGATGTTAGAATGGAGGACTGTGAGCATGCTGTTTTTGTTGATGTACTGGATTATAGTCCTATTTTTTTCTTCTTTTAACCCAGTGCTTAAAACAGGTGTAACAGTCAAAACAGCAGAATACAATTTGAGTAATTATTATAGATTCAAAGTAGCAAGAACTCTACTGAATTTTATTCTGTGATAAAAAAGTTCTAATATCTAATTCTATTTAAATGAATAGCAAATGGGGTAACTTTTTGCATAATGCAATAGATTGGTATTTTTAAAATACTACTTTAATTTTGAATAGGTTTAATGTTCTGTGTCAAAATTTCGGTAGCTGTTCAAACAAGAGCATTCTTTATTGACACGTTTGGGCAGACGGTTGTCCTGTACAATATGTGCTAGAATGTTCTTCTCTCAGGAACAGAATTTCAGCTTTGTCTCTCGAGAGCTGGGGTTTAATGTTCATTTTCCCTCTCTGATTCAGACCCTTATATGCCTCTTAAAGAAAGGTCTTTTTGTTATAATTAGAGGTATTAGATAAAAACTTAGAAAAACTTTAAAAAGTTAGAAGAAGTAGGTCTTTTTTACATTCAATTTTTGAATTTCTCACTAAATGGAGTTTAAATTAACTTCAGTGCAATGAGACCTTAAGTCACTGTTTGTTGATGCTGATAATGTCATCATGAGGTGGAGTTTGACAAGTCCCTTGTTAAAAATTTGCATGATAGGATTTAATGAGGAAAGAGGTGATGATGGTATTTCCATTTGCATTTGCATTGATTCTGCTCATTGAGAAGATGGTTTTGCCCTTGATTTTTTTTCCCTGTATAGACGTGGAACTAATTTTGGTGTATCTCTCTCTAAAACATTTACTTTTTGAAAGAGATTGCCTTTTTAATGATTCGCTAAACATGAAGAAGACCACGTTTGAAAGTAACTGTCACTTATTACATCCTTTAATAAAAAAGGTTGTCCTTCTCAGCTGAATCTCTTACAAGGAAAAGAGAAATCTTTCCCCAGGATGCTTATTTTTATTAAAATAAATTTGACATAAATAAGTGTGAGTGAGGTCTGAATAACTGATAGTTTTCCGTTCCAAGACATAAAACATTTCCATTGAATCAAAATGGATGTTTCTGTCCTACTGAACACTAAAGAATGAAAGTCCATTTGCAGATGTTGTTTTATGGTTTCCTGTGGGATAGTGTAATGAAATAAAAAAATCATAAAAATTAGTTGTCTGTACAAATAACTGTTTCCATCTTCATCACATTGCTAGCTAATTGCTTCACTGTCACTGGTAAGAAAGAAGTAGAAGAGTATTTATTTGACAAATACGATTTCACATGTTAAATTTGTAGATGACCAAAAGATATTAATCATACATCTGCTCATTTTAGATAAACAAACATGAATAAATGTTATTCAAGATTTTATTTCTTCAGTTATTCCTGGTTTTAAAATTGATAACTTTTAAGCACTTGTTTTGACATTCTCTGTGTACTGATGTTGAGGGAGCAGTTGTATCACATGAGCGGATGTATTTTTATGCAATCCATTTCCATCCAGCAACAAGATGCTTCCTAAACATGTGTTGATGTCAGCTAATGTTTTATCAAATCATCCAAGGTGATCTTACAGTCAAAAAACAATGATGGAAGCTTGATGTTTGAGAAGGAAAAGGAAAAAAAAAAGAAAAAAAAAATTTAAAGACTTTTTAAGATAAAAGAATTGGTTCATAGGTTCATAGGTACATTAGGTTAGAAAGGACCTACAAGATCATCTAGTCCAACCATCCTCCTATCACTATCCCTACCCAACTACTAAATCAAATCCCTTAGCACCTCATCTAAACGCTTCTTGAACAGCGCTAGGGATGGTGCCTCAACCACCTCCCTAGGCAGGCCATTCCAGAGCCTGACCACTCTTTCAGAGAAAAAATGTTTCCTCAGGTCTAATCTAAATCTTCCCCGGCGCAACTTGTGGCCATTCCCTCTCGTCCTGTCATTATTTATCAGGGAGAAGAGGCCCACCCCCTCCTCACCACAACCCCGGTTCAGGAAGTGGTAGAGTGCAATAAGGTCTCCTCTGAGCCTCCTCTTCTCCAAACTAAACAATCCCAGCTCCCTCAGCCGCTCCTCATAAGACTTGTATATATTTTGTATAGAATTTTGTATATTAATATGTTGCTAATCTTGACTTGAAGTATAGGGAGTAAACAAATGTGGATAAAAATTTTCCTATTATAGTAAGGCAGTGTGGAAGCAGTGTTTTTTCATATTCTTGGAGTTGTGATTACTTTTAATGTTTTTTACTGTTGCAGATAAAACTGACAGATTCAGCAGGTGGACTATGTGGTGAGGCGTTTTTGGTAATGGTATTAGTTGGTAGATGTATACCTTAAGTAATAATATTTGTGAACTGCCACTACCATCTTTAAATGTTAGTTTCCTATTTTACTTCTGTATGTGTATTAGAATATTACTTTTTTCATAAGCTTTATGCTATAAGTTGCTTTAGTAAACAGTAGTAACATACTAGTTGCAGCACACTAACGGACAGAAAGGCAATGTTTTATGGTGCTTAAATGGAGAGTGATGAAGTTCCCACCTCACAAATACACGTGCTTCTTAGTGTAACTAGGCCTATCAGTGTGGTAGCGTGCCTTGCTCTCAGCTCTTCTGAGTAGTTGTCAATAAGAATCCTGAAATATTTTAATTTACTTTTTTTTCTTTAATAGAATAGTAGGATTATGGGTTAAACACTCATGTTTCTAAATGCATTTGTTTACTTTTCAGTCTAAAAACTGGCTATGATTTTTAGTTATGATTTGTTACATAATGAAACTGTTAATCTTGTTCCAAAAATGAAGGAGTGCAGATTCTGCATTGATTTGTTAAATATTGATCTTTTGTATGCAACTTTCTTGAACTCTCTTATAAAGTACATAATGAACCAAATATTTCACATTTTCTTTGGGAAACATTTAGTCCGAGGTCAACCAAATAGAATAGTAACACGTAATCTTTTGTCTGCTGGTGGACATTGGTAGGTAGCTCAGACCTACCTCTTGCCCCACTGGCGACTCAGTCTGCAGAAGGCAATAAAACCTGCAGGAAGTTGGATGGCAGCCTTTCTTTACATCCAGTACTGATATGAAGGAAGAATTCTTTCAGGGTGACAGCTCTTCTATAATGATTACTGTGGAAATGGAAAACCTGGTGAATACACACATCTCAGGTTCATGTAAATGCTCCACAAACTTTTTTTGCGTTATCATTTAGGAGAAACATAGATTCTGTAACCACTGGGCCATTAGTGCTTTCAGCTCCAATACAGATGAAATTTGGGCCAAATCTTCAATGTGGAAAGAGAAGTACCTATTACATACGTGGTTTGGTTTCATAGAATTCTGATGACTGTTCAGGGTTTTAGCAAGCAAGGTTGTTTTTCTGTTGGTGTTGTATAAGGTACATTTTGTAGTTAATATCATGTAATCATTGTTTCAGATACTGGACCAATATCTAGGAGATACTAGCTTCCAACCCCCTTCCCCCCCCCATTCCTCTAGTGACATATCTAGTAAAAAAGGACTAGAATGCTCAAGAATGGCATTCAAAAGGAGCTATAGAACAGGAGATATGCACAAACTGATCATAATTGCCTTAATGTGCTTCTTGTAATAAATGGAGACAAATTACTCTAATTATTTCTGGTCAAGTAGATGAGTCAGAGCACAGTGTTGGAATGTCATATTCCTACATTCACAAGGGCATTACAATTTCTTTAGAAAAATACCACATTAAACTACAATTATATGTTGTCAACTGGTTTATCTTTTTAAAAAGTAAGTGCTTTACTAGATTTAATTTTTCTCAATCTGGTGTAACCTCATAATGCTAGCAGTGAAATACTGTTCTTGTAATGTGTTTGCGTTTCTGCTCTTCAACTAGTCTATAGTGAGTCTGATTCGGTCTATACTTAATCTAATACAAATAAGCTTTTAATTCTAATAGTGATTCTACTTCTAACATCCAGGCTACATTTGTTTTTGCCTTGGAATGACCGAAAGGGCTGTTGTGCTTAAAGTGGTTTCATAAAGGAATTAATCATCTTGTAAAGATGTGACAGTTTAGATGGAAATTAACGCTGATGGAGAAGGTAATCTGAAACCAGAGAATGACTTTTTTTTTGTACCTTGAGAACATTGCATTTGAGAATGGGAGACACAAAGCACAGTGACTTTAGTATAGGGACCTGGTTACTTAGTTCTTATTTAATGAGTCTTTTTTTTATATAATTACGTCATTCAAACGTCATTTTTTTCACATGAGCTAAGTATTCATGTTGCCACTATATGCTGCTTAACTGAAAACTGCATGTTTATTCTTTCCAGATGCTCTATAGCTTTAAGGCAATCTCAGCAGTGTCAGCAAGTGCATCTCCCTTCTGAAGTGTACTGAGGCAAGGTGGCTGTTGCACAAACTCAGCATCCATATGCTGAGATCACATTGGAGGATGATGTTCAAAATTACAAAAGCAGCTTCTGAATTCACTTGCTGTGAATCTGAAATTGTAAATTCCATAAGAAACTGTGTGCGTCACAGCAAGATAAGCATTTAAATATTGCAGATGGAATTAGACTAGTCTAAGTTCTATATAACCAAAGAAAAAGGTATGTTTTAAAACTGAAAAAATGTAATTTTCACAAGTAGCTTCTAGTCTTAAGCTCTAGTTACTACTAATATTTGGTTAGAATCAAAAGCTGTTGACTGCACAATTTTTGAAATACTGATTCAGTCAGGAATAGAAATGTGCAGGAACAGTGTTCAGTCTTGATGCCTCTTGCTGGAGCTGATCTTAGGGACACTTGCATTGCCTCTGTTTTTGGAATCATAGAGTGACAGAAAATATCCTTCCACACAGGAACTCAGTGGCCTATAATGGTAACTCTTTCTAGGGATTCTGGTCTGGAACACCTAGAAACAATAGTAAGAGTAGTTCAGGAACTGATATTATCCTGGAACCATTTTCCACGAGACAACTTTAATATGGCCATTCTGCTTTAATGTATGAAGGATTGTGGTAGTGTGGATATGGGCTGCTTAATACCATGACTTGACTTCTGTATCAAGCAATGTAGTTGAGGGCATCTTTAATTTCCTAGTGTAGATATAGCCATAATAACGTGGAATTGCTTGAATGACAGCTAAGTTTAAGCAACTGAATGTTTTATTGATTAGCCAGAGCTACAGTAAATGTGACATACTTTTTTGAAGGTCTGAAAATCGTATTATAACAGTGTTCCTCTCCTATAACTCTAAACAGTATTTCATATAAGTGTTTCTTGTCTTTTGTTCTGGAAAAATGTCACCAGTAACTGATGTTTACTATGTGTAAACTAACAGTCCTGTGTTATTTCTAAGCAGGCATTGATTTGGCGTAACTGATGAAAAAAAAAAGATTTGTAGGACATATCAGGCCACCTGTGATTGCTCCAAGTTAAGGATTGAGACTCAGTTTTACTTCCTTTCCACACAAAATGTGTGTGGGAGGCCCTGTCAAGAGTCCCCCTGTACTCAGCTCTGGTGCGGCCGTACCTCAAGTAGTGTGGGCCCCTTACTACAAGAAGGACATTGAGGCCCTGGAGCATGTTCAGAGAAGGGCAACAAAACTGGTGAGGGGTCTGGAGCACAAGTCTTATGGGGAGCGGCTGAGGGAGCTGGGATTGTTTAGTCTGGAGAAGAGGAGGCTCAGAGGAGACCTTATTGCACTCTACCACTTCCTGAAGGGGGGTTGTGGTGAGGAGGGGGTGGGCCTCTTCTCCCTGATAAATAATGACAGGACGAGAGGGAATGGCCACAAGTTGCGCCGGGGAAGATTTAGATTAGACCTGAGGAAACATTTTTTCTCTGAAAGAGTGGTCAGGCTCTGGAATGGCCTGCCTAGGGAGGTGGTTGAGGCACCATCCCTAGCGCTGT
Organism: Cyrtonyx montezumae; assembly: GCF_038088225.1. Taxonomy (NCBI): domain Eukaryota; kingdom Metazoa; phylum Chordata; class Aves; order Galliformes; family Odontophoridae; genus Cyrtonyx; species Cyrtonyx montezumae. The sequence continues at coordinate 133,058,445 of NW_027072034.1, read as the reverse complement.
TCAAGAAGCGTTTAGATGAGGTGCTAAGGGATTTGATTTAGTAGTTGGGTAGGGATAGTGATAGGAGGATGGTTGGACTAGATGATCTTGTAGGTCCTTTCCAACCTAATGTACCTATGAACCTATGAAGCATATGCCTAGACTTCTGGATGTTGATCTTGTTCCTCTCTTAAGATTTAATTGTGAAGCTGAAGAAAGCTGTAATGACTAACCATGGATTGACTCAACCCCAGCCCTTCATCTTTCTCAAGGCAGATCTTCCTGTGAATATTAAAACTCTGTTTCTGAATGAGAAGAAAGAAGACTTTTTGAAGGCTTTTTGACTTGTATCTGTGCTTCTGATGTAACCACCTTTTTAATTATCCAGTGGCACTGCCAAACTGATTTACAGAGCCATGAAATGTAAGCGTGGTATCAAAGCATGCCGCAAACTCAAAAACCAGGTCACACAAATAGTCATGTTGACAAGTCAAGGTGAGCTTTGGTGTTTCAGTGCAGGGGGATCTGCAGTGTATACAAGAGAACAACATTCCAAGGGTAATCCTTTATAAGAAAAAGAGGTGATAATTGATTCCACAGAGCAGATTCAAAGGCAAACAGGGTAGCTATACAGTATATGGGTAGATAAAACTATACAGATCATGTTACTTTTAGTGTTTGAATTCAGTGATATTGATGGCCAATGCCCAGCCCTCACAAGAGATCATGGAGTCATAGAATGGCTTAGGTTGGAGGTGGCCCTAAAGTCCAACCTCCCTGCCATGAGAAGGTTTACCACAAACTGCTAACATACAAACAAACCAGCCTATATCAGATAAAATAAGATTGCACTCTTGTCATTTAATTCCACTTCAGTTTTTTGTTTGTATAAGTTTTTTTTTCCAACTAGTTCTCTATTTCAATAATTTATTTCAAAGTCCATAATTCTTTGCCTGGAGCTTGCTGTCTTAGACATGTGTACCTTCTAGAGAGCTACAGGTTGTCATCTTCTGTTGATTTACCAAGTCATTATTCTAGTTTTGGGAAACAAAAAAAATCAAAGGAACCTAAATCTCACGTAAATATAGAGAATATAGATACATAACAGCAGGTGCCTATTCCACTATCAGAGGCATTAGCATTTTTAATTATGCATGAGCTAATTTTAAACTCACTTGAATGTGTTAATTGCTAAGAAAGCAAACTAGGAGAATGGGACTCAACAATGGCTGCAGAGTGTTCCTGGGGTAAATTCTTGAGCAATTAACCAGCAGTTTCTCCCATGCTGCCACACTGATGCTCTTGTCAGCTCTGGACCAAGATAGGGTAAATATACTGCAATTATGTTTTTGCATAAGTAATATAAGTAACTTCAGAAGCAGTGCCATAAGGTCAATGCTTTGGTTTGTGTGGAAAACCTATTAGTGAAAGAATGTTGCTGTTTTTTGCAGTAAGAAAAAAAAAAAGATTTTTGTCTTCAGGATAAGAACTGTAGTAATGAGGACAGTGCTGCATATGGATTTTGATGGCACACTCCAATACATGGAGGAAACAAATCTTTTTGGTCTGTGGAGTTATACTGAAGAAAAAATATACAGAAGCTACAAATGAACATTGTGGAAGATAAGGGCTCCAAGCCTTTTTGTTAAGTCATGCATATCTTTTCTGCCTTACCCAATAATGCACAACTATCATTTGCATATGTGAGGAGTATGGGGTAGGGTTTTTTTGGTTTTTTTTTTTCATTTAGGTCAGGGTAAATATTTTGCGTATCCCATTAAACTGTTCAGCTGTGTCATTAATCTTACGAATTAGATGTTCATTTGAAAGCAGTGTCAGCATACAAGTATTTTAAAGTAGGTCTCACTAGCTTTTCCACTTTCTTAGGTGAAAAGATTCTCTAAAGCAATGACCTTGACCTATATGTTGAACAAAGGCTACTCAGGATGCCAAGTGTAGCTGGTGTAGAAAACGATCTGTTTGGTCCTGGGAAAATTATTCCAGAATTTGACATTTATCCTAAGTGAAAGCATTAGTACTTAAATCTGTTTAAAATGGAGATGTAAGGTATACTCACAGGATCATCCCTGGTGACCACTAAGTTCAAGCCATTCACTTAAAATACATTTTGTAAGTTGACTGAGAAAAGATGGGAAATGCAAAGAGGAGAAGAAACTACACAGGCAACAGATGTATGTTTTTGGTATATTAGTTCCTCTTCGTTTCATTACCAGCTGTATTTGATGCCCTGGTTTATTGTTAAAATGTCAGTATTTGTTTATTTATTAAACTGGCTGATGTTTATTGTAACTTTTGAATTCACAAGAAACATCGTGAAATACTGCAGCTTTGCTAGGATTTTTATTTGTGTGCCATTTATTGAGGTCTTTGCAGAGATAAATGTCATAGTAAAGTGGAGCATTAGAGTACCTAATTAAGCATTTCAGAGGGATATGTGCTAAAAATAAAATTGATAAATGGTAGGAATTCACTGCTCTTAGTAGTTATAAATGTGTAAAATATAGAACATAACTTCAGGCCTAGAATTGAATAGGTTTTATTTTAAGAGTTTTATTTACAGCCTGCATCATCACGGGGAGGCTTTCAGTGATTTCTTTCAGACTTGGATGAAGCCCAGTAACAACTGAACCACTTAGAATCTCCCAACAGTTTAATTGCCAATTATCTCATTTTTTATGTGGCCTTCAGTCTTTAGTAGGGTACTTTGTACAATGACAGACATGGGAGTAGTAGTTAACCCTTCTAGAAATACGATTTGCAGTGTTTTGCATGCAGCATGACTCCCTAAGGGCTCTCTGACATTTGTTTGCCACCAGTGATAATACTATCCATTGTGGTTTTATTGACAGTCAGCAAAATGATTATTAATTTTTCTAGTATTGTAGAATTGTGTGGCACATGACTGACAGCTGCAAAAATGATATAATTTGGGCTCCATACAAGCATACAGCTAAGTGCTTATTAATAAAGCAACAATTATGAAGTAAATATTATGATGCCTTAATATGCCCACAAAAGTATGAATCATGTTTCTCTTTTAAATGAATGGTGAATTATGAGTTGCATCTTATGCTAAACAATATTAGAAAAGAATATGACGTAGGTAGATGAACATGACTTATGCTTTTGTTGATTTAATACAATTTAAAGTTTGTTAATCCTGTGAAAATGAGATTCTCTTTCTTTAACTATAGAGAGCCCCATTAATGGCATTTAATACTCCATAAATCTATTAAATGAAAAAGCCTTAGGATTTCCTTGGCAGAAAAGAACTATGATGTGTTGTGTGTTGAAAGGTAATTAACTTTAAAACGAGTAATGGCAAAGCTTAAATCCTTGAATGGTGGCTGCGAGATGTGAAGAGTTTGTATGCATGTTTCAGAGTATATTTTAAGGTGATGCTAATCAAAATGTGTTTACCTGATGTGTTTTAGTTTAAGTACTAAGTGCTGAAAGTTAAGCCCAAGAAAATCACACAAACCATTCCATATTTTTGGTCAAAAATAACAAAATATTCTAATTTAAAATGCAGATTGCCTATGTGTGTGTTTTTGTGTAAAATGACACACTTAGTGTGACTTGGAGTCAAATGCTGCTTGCAAAAAAAATTAGGAATAAAAGCTGAGTAGCCTGTAAGGCTTCAGGTTGAGTTTGCAAGTTGAAAAGATATATATAACTTCTGGATTTTCATACTTAACTTTGATTCTGTGTAGATAGGTTAATGAAAGAGTCTGTGAACACCTCTTTGATATTGAACTTTGATAGATAATTTCCGTTATATTTCACAGAAAGGGGAAAAAGACAGAGCTTGATTGAGGTGCTTCATAATTTCAGCAAGCAGAAAATTTTCAGATTGGTGGGTTTCTTTTGAAATCATTAGTCTATGTCATAGAGTTTGGCCAGTAAAATGCTCGTTAGTCAGTTATAGCATTTATGAAGTTGTTGATTATCTGGTTAAGCTGATAGATTGCCTGACACATCTGTCCTCTCACTGGAGAAGTATAATTCATTGACTAACACTGGTCTGTGAGTTCCTTGGGTCAGTAATTTCAGACAGTATTCCATCAGTATTCTTTTTTATGTTTAAGTAAAGTATGCAGACTGTTCGTTTGGAATTTTTGACAGTATTTTAAGCTGTCCTAACTTTGTCACTCAGAGGGTGGTGAGGCACTAGAACAATTTGTGCAGAGAAGCAGTGTCCTATCCCTGGAGGCATTCAAGGCCAGGTTGGATCGAGCCCTGGGTGGACTGATTTACTGGGTAGCAATCCTTCCCACAGCAGGAGCTTTGAAACTCTTTAGTCTTTAAAATCCCTTCCAATCCAAACCATTCTGTGATTCTGTTATTCAAGCTGCTGGAAGTATTACTGGTAATGGTTTGTGATGTGTATTTTACGAGGGTTAAACAAACAAAGCTATTACTGTGGCATATTTTTAGTCACAAAATTATGTCAAGTGCTTTGTTTTCCTACCTGCAGGAAGCCAAAAGTGTAAGTTACCATTTACTATAGTTGAGTACATTACTACTATGTATGTATGTTTATGTGTATATATATATATGTGTGTGTATGTGTGTCATTTAAAAATGTTGTCCTTTCCTTTTATATATACACTATTTCTTCCTATATCTTTCCTTGAGTATTTTAATGTTCACTTAGTTTATGATATTCCTGTTTCTCATAGAGTGATCTGCTTGTTTTCTTTCTTTCCAAGGTTACCAGGAAGTGTAGTAAATATTGGCAGAAAGCTCTGAGGTGTAAGAGGACACAGAAGAACAGAGATGAAGCATTAGTTGGAGGTGCTGCTCGAGAGTCACATGGAAAACAAATTTTCCTTTGATAAAGGCACTTCATTCAAACAATTTCCAGATTTCCTTTTAATTGACTGTTTTCCAGTAGCTAAATAAAAGGTGACAATATGTAGTGTCCTCAGCATTGTAAGATCAATTTGTACTGTGTAGCTGCAAAACCTCAATGAAAGTTGATAATTTCACAGTATCTAGAGAAAGCATGCTCTAACTTCTTTAAAGTTTTCTTTTTGATATCGTGTTATAGCAAACAATTAGTTGTTGTAGCTCTCGAAAAGTTTTCAAAATACTGTCAGGTGAATTCATAAATTACACTTGAGTTCCTGAGGGAACATTAGACTCCTTTACAGTTGAAGTACCTAATTCAGTAATCTAATGAACAAGGAAAAGTATTTGTGCTATAAGAAATATTAAACAAGATACAAGAATCCCAATCAAGTTACTCTTATGTTGCACTGTTATGATTTCACTTGACTGAATGTCTTCTCTAGTGTTCATTGACCTCCAGCTTTCCCTGCCTATTAAATCTTTTCATACACTTAATTGCTAGACACTGTCAAGTACCTTCAGAACACACAGAAGAACTTGCTTTCCTTTTAAATGTATTCCCTTTCCTTCCAGACTTAGTCTTCCTCATTAAATATAATCTCTTGAGAATGTCTCTGTAAAGAGTTTGGAAACTTCTTTTGTTAGTTCCCTGGAAATATTGTCAAGTATTTTTACTATGTCTAACTGGGAAAGTGAGAAAAGGTTAGCATCAAGAATTACACAGAGATTACTTTCCATAATTAGTTCATTTAGCTTGATTTCATCTTCCTTTTAACAGACAAGAGTTGCATCAGCTGAATCCCAAATGCAAAGGGCTTTCTTTCTGTTAGGAGCCTAGAATCAGAAAAACCAGGACAACATTTACAGTATGAAGCCGTCGCTGCTAACTTTGCACTGCTCCTGGCAGCCAGCTCCTGTGCATTGCTCTTCACAGGTCTTGTGAAGTTAGAGGAAGTTTGGGAAGTTCTTTTGGTGAAACTCATACAGATTAATTCATCCGAAGGTTATTTGTGTCAGCAATCAATTCTGAGTTAATCCCTCATAAGGGAGAAACAAACTTGCTAACAGATTAATTTACCCTCCTTCTCTCCTCTGAACGTTGAGTCTAAGGGGTCCACGGCACACTCAGCTGTAAAACTACTGTCGACACCAGACAGTGGGTGTGGTGTTTTCACTGATGGATAGATAAACTCTTCACTCTCATTTCCCCACCACAAAAAAAATAGGGGGAGAAAATGAAAGCAAGCGCATTGTTTGAGGTATGACAGAGTTCCCTCACCAGTTACCAACAGGGACAGAAGAGACTCAGCACAGGGAGATTAATACAGTTTATTGCCTCGTGTTAACAGACTAGAGCAGTGCAAAGTAAAACCAAACTAAGAACACTTCCCCTATCCGCCCTCTTCTACCTGCTTCCCCGAGCGGGGCAGGGAACAGGGAATGTGGGCAGCGGCGGTCCCAGCTGCAGCTCTCGCAGCATCACGGCTCCGTACCGCAGTGCCCACCCTTCAGCCACGGCCCCACGCGGGGTGCAGCTCCATCCCGGTCTGCTCCTGCGGGGTATCCTGTAGCCCCTCGGGTCGCATCCGGCAGTGGATGCACGCGGGGATCAGCTCGGAGTGGTTTTTTCCATTTACTATCTTCTAAACTGATAAGTCAGATAAATGTTTATTTCCATTTTTACCCCTTTTCAAAGAAACTTCAGTTTCATTACTGTGATGTAGAAAAAGGAAGCAGCTTGAACTTTATTTTTGATACTGCTACAAAGTCCCTGAATGAGAAACTAGAAACTTTGAAAGCCTCTCTTTAGCTGAACCCCATGAAGAGTTTTGTACTTACACATGCTTTTATCTCAGTTTTCTGTGTTGAATATTCCTTGATAATTCTGCTTCAGAGCAAGAACAAAGCTATTACTATCTTCTTCGTAGTCACATGTTTGTGAATGATGAGCTGCTGGTGCCAGTGCTGGCTTTGTTTTATGTTTATTGGTCCATGCTTTAGGGCTGTTGAGCTTGTCCTGAATTTACTCCCTTGACTCAAAGGAATGTGGTGTAAAGGAGAAACTTCTGCTTGAACAACTTTGTGGGTGAAAACTTTTCAGCTTGCTTCACTGAGAGCTCAGCGGGAAAATGTAATTCTTCATCTTTAAGAGAGCATGTTTGATCTTGTTTTGCTTTGTGTCGCATTTCCAGTTACCTTGCTGCTGCAGCAATAGTCCCAGATCCCGTGGGGGAGGCTCAGGCAGTGTCACACTGTCACATTCTGTCCCCACAGACTGAAACTTCATTACTGCTCTTCCCTCATGCAGGCTTTTCTCTTTGGGTTTGGACAGAAGATTTCAGTTAATGCAAAATGATATTCAGCTAGCAGAGTTAGAAATAAGAAATACCTCATTTCTCACTGGCCTTCCTTGTGCTGTATAGTTAGTGAGGTTTAAAATACAATTCTCCCCAGAAAAAGGCATTTTTTTCCCGTGTGATCAGTTAAAATGCTTCCTCACTGCTTTTATGTGTCCACTGTGGGTAGTTGTACTTAAAATACCAGTTTGATTGTAAGTCATATTTCTCTTTTAAGCATAAAGGAAATAGAGATCAAAAATGGATTTTTTTTTAGCAATTTCTACACATACAAAACTTTACAAGTTTTCTTGTGAAAATTGTTGACTTTAGTTTCTAGAGTGCTTTATGGTAAATACTTAGTAGAACTGCTACATTTTGTAAGTGTATTACAAGAAATTCAATATGCATAAAAATATTATTTTGTTAGAAATAATTTACCAGTAAGGTAATTTGTCTTTTTAAAGGAAAAATTAAGAAGAATTAGATATTAAAAACTAAGTCTTTTTAGAGCCCATGAACACTTTGCTTTTCATCTATTCTTTTTAGGTGCTTTTATTAGTATGTAAATTCTTTGTCTTATTGCATTCATGATCTGTGATGTTTAAATAAACAAAGATAATCCAGATATATTTATTACAAGTTCTCTGACATTCAGTTTGAATTTTCATTTATATAATGTATTGCTTTGCTGCTGGTAAAGGTCAGGTTAATATTTTTGTGTGTGATGATCTATGTTTGTCTTGCAGGGCTTTTTGAAATTTTCTATTTGAAATCTGAAACAATGCAGTCAAATAGCAGTGAGTTGGGCTTTTTTTTTTTTTTTTGTCTAAACATGTAAGTGTTAGACTATGTGTGCTACCTGCTGAAGTTGTTTAATAGGAATTTATTTAAAAGTAGTTGGTGAGTTATCACTAAATAGCATGTTTTAGTTCGTCACTGGGTTCTTGCATTCAGTGAACAAAAACAGTGAAATGGAGGCAGACAGCAGATGCATTTGTTCAAATATTATGTGCAAATGTGCATAACAAGCACATAAAAACATGCAGAATTGTTTTAACTTTTTGTTTACTAATGCTAGCTACAGGAATATGCTAGAACACTGTTTTTGTTCTAGTGTTTAGTATGAGCTGCTATAATCTTTCTTCATCCATATTAAGAAAGAAGTTAATGCTAGAATAACATTCTCTCTTAAATGCGTTTTCTCTGCTGAAATAAATTATTAGATAGCTTTACCAATCTTTTAAATTCAGTTTCTAATCTAACATAAAATGTTACTATACATGTTCCATAAAACCGTTAGGTTTTACTGAGAATTAATTAGTCTAAAACCATCCTATTGTAATCTTAAATTATGACTTTACTAAATAGGAAATCATGATCAATTGAAAAAAGGAATAGTTTTTAGAAAATAGTTTTTCTACCCCGTTAATTTTTTGTTTAGTGTCTCAGAGCTTGGTAAATGTGAAAAGGATACAGACTTCCCCAAGCTGCATTTGCTTTTATTTTAGTAATATGTGCAGAAGTGGAAAAATCATTCACACATAGCTCATCTCCTCTAGAAGTAACTGCTAAAATTAGGTAATTTTCTTTTTAACTAATTAAACTTCCAGCTCACCACCCCTCAGCTTGTGGTGAATGAAGTGTACTGCGTGGCTGTTTTCTAAGTACAGTAGATGCTATGGAGATTGTGAAGATAGTCATTGCAGATATTTTTGTAATTAATGAGTTGTGAAAACAGTCAATACTTCTTTACATTTTATTAATTTAATGCATTTTACAGTACTAGCAAATGAGGCAAATGGATTATGCTTTTTTAAATGGTGTAAGGGATTGGTGTTATGACCTTTATTTCCAGTAACCAACGTGTGTGCAGCCTCCTGGGAAGGCTGCACTCAGAAATAGGGCGGATTGCTTTCTTTTCCTTTCTAGCCTGGGAAACCTGGTCAATTGGAGAGCAGAACAGAATTAAATGCCCCAAGTGAAGAAAGGCAAGTTTTCACCAGCACTGATACATGTTTTATTGAGCTCTTAGTAGGTTAAGGAAGGCCTACTGTTTATCTCTTGCTGTTGCTCAGTCCAGTGAGGCTCAGGATACCGAGCCTAGAGTATCCTTATTTTTGGATCTTCTTTGGAGAAGGAGCAATTCCTCGAAGAAATGGTGTTGATGGTATTGCATAGCATGATATTCCCACAATCCTAGTTGTTCCTCAAGCTCTCATTATTTTAAATCACAGCCTAAGCATAGCTAATGCTATCGTGCTTGCTAAGCATCTGAAATGAGATCTGTAAAGCTACCTCAGCAGCCTTTCTGAGGTTGTTGGCTCCATTTCTGTTTTTGTCATCCTTTTCTCTGTTTTATTTTCTGCTTTTTAAAGTGTGAAGAAGGGAGAATCTTTACTGTGCAGATCCAGCAGTGTCTTCATAATCTCTCTCTGGTGGCTCATTTTTTTTGTTTTTCTCCTTGGAGGTAGCAGACTTTGGAAGGACCTTAGTTTCCCCAGTTTTTAGTCTTAATAATGGAACATGCCTCATGTGAGGGGTTCGGATGGATTCAGCTTTATCTACCATCTGAAGTTTGATGTCTGTCTTTGGCACTGGCCATTGGGGGAGATGAGCTTGTTTGCAGAACTTAGAGCTCTGTTTTCATGTGCATGGCTTTCAGTGTCTGTCTTTCCAGCTGGCCCTGCTGTCCTATCTTACTTACTGCTGTGGGCAATGCTGTGGTCGCGGTCCACTGCTGAAGCTCTAGTGTGCAGTGACTTCACAAGCTGCAGTCAGCTGGTCTGCAGTGTTTGCAGTCCTGTGACTTCCTGAGACTGGACACACAGCTTAGATCAGAAACATAACCTGGCTTGTCAGGGGATTTGTCAGAGAAGCTTCTTTATCCAGGATGACTTGGTAGCATAACACTAAGTAGAGTGGAGCTGCTTGAGGGGCCTAGCTGGCTAGCAGCTCAGATCGGAGCTGTGTTTCTCCTTTAGGTGCATTCCAATCAGTTCATTACGTACTGCATTGTGCACCACCTGTCAGTTAATGTCTTGGCTGCAGTGTATTTCCCACTGGTTATATACTTTTCCCATGAAATAAATACCTATACACACTATAGATGAAAACAACCATGTTTTCAACTATGTATCTTCAAGAGCTACATTTGGACACCAGTGTCTTTTATGGAATTTTCAGTGTTTGCACTGAGTACATTCATAATGTTTATCAGATAAGCTTGTTGTTAGTGCAGTTGCACACTTGCCTTTTTAAGCCTTCACGCTTAGCTTGTTGCCAGCTTCTCAGTCTGCCTATCCTTTTCCTCACCCCACAAGGCACTTGAGATTCTGTAGAAGCTCTGGCTCAAAATGGGGTCAGGGATTGCCCTTAAAGCTGTTTAATGCTTGCTTGGGATTTTGCCAGTCCTTATTCAGCTTCAGTTTGTGAGGAATCTTCTTGCTGACACCTTTCACCTTCATTGTAGCACTCTTAGCCCTGTGCCAGTTGTTATTTGGAGCACTAGTTCTGTTGTTGCTGTTTACAAGCATTTCAGATTTCATAATTTCGATGGAGTATTATTAAATATTTCAAATCATACGTTCTGTTGCTGAAATAATAGAGAAACAACCTTGCAGAATTCCCCTGTAGGTGTGTCCTTGTCAACAGACTGTAACCGTATAAAGCTGTGTATTCATTGTTGCTGTTTCTTCAGTTTTGTCTTCTCTCTTTTTTAGTGTAATTTTAATAGGTTTGCCTACTTACAGCTCCAAGATCCAGTATCTGATATCGGTGATTTTTAGAACTGTAAAGATGCCTCCTTCTATTTGACGGGAAAACAAATATCCTAGAGAGTTTATGTGTATTTTTGTCTTGAAATGCATTCCAGTACATAGTGGCTGTGGCTCCCTTTCATCCAAGAGCTTTTACCTGATGGAACATACTTGCCTAAGAACCAAATTAAATCATGGGAGTTGGCTGGGTATAGTTTGACATGAAGTACTGTTCTGTAATATTAGTAAATGGGCAAAAATAGAGAAGTTAGCTTCTAAAAATCACTCTAATAAGGGGAGTTTTCTAAGTGGGAATATTGCTCAGTGAACTTGCATAGTTAAACAGGATTTCTGCTCCAAAAACAGAGAGATGAATTGTATCCATTGTACTGTGAGAGTTGATTTTCTTTGCTGTAAATCTGCCCTGCCACTGAAAGAATATCAGGCAGCCTCCTCGCTCTGAGCAGGGTCTTACTGTCTCATGTTAGCACTTGAAAACTCAACAGAGATCTGGATCATTCATTGTATTGGCGCAGATAAAAAGAAAAAGGAATCAAATAGCTCGAGATGCTGGTGACAACCAGTGACTAACCTAGAAATTTAAGCATAGATTAGGTGTCCTCTTGCTAATCTTAGTTTTCTAATGCTATGTGTGTAGTTAAACTACTGAATTGTGCTTTCTCTGTAGCTGACAGTGAGCTGGAGTCTTCTCCAGAGAGGAACCATTTCTCCAGATTTTGAACAGGACATATATAAGTCATGCAGATGACTAATTGGAATGGCTAACCTGAACTCTGGCTTTTTTTACGCAGCAAAATTTAGAGAAGAGTCATGTTACTTCTTACCTTTTTGTTCCTGATGCTTGCATGCGCTTAATAATCCACTATCTCAAGGAATTCTGTTTTTGACCTTATCAACTTCATTCAGTTCATTCAGTTGATCAGCAGGTGACAGGAAAGAGAAATTTGTTAAACTCTCAGAGATACAATTTAAAGGAGAAGATAACATCTTTTTGTTGCGCTTTTTAGTGAAAATTTCCTGGAAACACTGCTCATGTCTTGCAGCGAGCAAAGCTGTATCCTAGCTGAGCTAATTAAAATTAATATTTTATTAGCTAGATATTATTGCTGGAAACTTATTTGTCTGTTTTTTTTTTTTTTTGAGAAAAAATAATGAACAAACGTGGAGTATGCATTCTAATGTTTTGGTCCACGAGTGTGCAATCAGAGTGACTTATGGACTGGAAAAATAATTCATGCTTAGGAGATATTCATGGAAATGTGCTCTGGAATCTTTCAGTGAGTCATTTGTCAGTGTTACTTATATTCTTCAGTATAGAGGAGGTTATTACTTTATGGTTGAATAAGAGCATATTTTGCCTAGAATTTTTAATACGTAACTGCTTTTCTGAAGAAAATTGACTTACCAAAAATTCAGGCTGTAGGTAGCCAGAAAACATTTATTTCTGTTGTTAAAACTCCTAACTGATATGCTGTTCAAGTTTTACTCACTTTTAAAATTATTCTTGGTAATCATATGATTCCACATTAATGGCCTGTGACCGTAAGTTATTAGTGCATTAAGTATCTGTCATTATTCATAACTTCTAAAGAAGTTTAAAATGGGTGGATGCATTTTGCATCTGTTTTTGTGGAGTAATAAATATTAATTTAGCAGTAAAAAGACCATGTACGGTAGGCAGGACAAGTCATTTCAGTTTTGGTATTTGTGCTTAAAGCTTTTATGACTTAGCACAGAGGTTTTAGGGATTGAGAGCCCAAGCACAGAGTACAACATATCTGTGAGTCATGATAGTAAACTGGTTAATTTCAATATTAATTCGTATTCTTTTAAATTGTCCTAATAAATAAATGGAGAAAAAGAACCAAATAAGGACTGTGTCTAAGACAGAACATCTTACCTTAGGTACCTGAGTCCAAAGCCCCTAAACACCAGTGATATTGACAACTTTTATTTGACAACCCATCATGTGACTTTAAAGGCTGAAGGTGCTTGCCTTTCTCAGTGCTTCATGGTTCGTATTCGGAGCCTATACAGATGGAATGGTTGTGCTTGTAGCTTTGACACCCTTGTGAAATGCTGCAATTAGATGGAATGAGTCTTGATTTAAGTGTTGCTTCACCTAAATCCTCCTTACAGTTCAGTTTCACACATGTGTCTAGGGGATGTGTCTCATAAATCCACATAAAAGCAAACTGGTAGAAAAATCCTGGATTGTCTCAGTTGTTATTTTTCCTTAAGATACAGACAGAGAAGATGGTGCATAACTTTTTATACAGAGCACTCAGCCAAGAACTTGAACATCTATTTGTAAGTGAAATGAAACTGATTGCTTTTTCTGCTTCTCGGAGGACTTCCCAGTCTGCTATGTAAGCTAAATAGTGAGAATAGTTAGAAGGAAGGAGATGACTGCCAGTAATGAAAATATTATATCAAAATCAGTTTTTTTTTTTTTTAAGAATGTGTGAGGCCCTGCTCTGTCTTCTCAAGCTATGAGTTGATGCATTTTTTTGTATGTGAATATATAGTTCTGCAATATGACACTGCAAATGAATTTCTAGGTAATACCATGAAGTTCCCATAGCAAGTTTCACACTTACACAGAATGGAATATAAGCTGAGAATCTGAGCTCTAAGCAAGTGAATTCAGTCTAGGGAGGAGGTTCAGATCTGTAACCTATATCATAGAGATGACAGGAGGACAGAGAATGTTTCAACATTTAATCCTGGTTTTATTTCACACTTATTTCACACAATCACAATCTGATTTAATAGAAATAGCCCTTACTCTCAGCCAGAAGTCAGAAAGTCAGTTGATGATTCATCCTGCTTGACAGGCAGTCAGAGTACAGAATTCTGTATTGTGCAGAAGGACCTGTGGACACGTATGAAGTTACCATCTTCTTTGTAGGCTTGCCAAGATTACTGGGAACAGTTCTGACCACATTTAATGCCAATCAGGTGCCCTTAACTCTCACTTTTTAGTCAGATTTGTGTACATTTCACAGCACAAAGACTTTATGAGTGAGAATAGAAGTAGATGAGTTTGGAAGAGTCATTTAAAGTGTTCAGAAGAAAAAGTCACATGATGTAGTGATGGAATGGTGGCAGCTCTGGAAATGGTTCAGATGTATCTCCAGTGTTGTGAATATCACGGCCAACACCAAAACTGCTGTGGGGGAGAGCAAGTGAATAGGACTCTGAGGGCAGCATTCCACATGATTCTGGAAAGACATTGTACATCCAGCTCAGTGCATCTGAAATGTAAATCTTCTACACTAAAACAGTTTTGGCTTTGTGACTTTTCAGTTTTTCATATAGACGCAGAAAGGTTTACTGGCTGTGTATTCATACCTTCACAATGAGCTGTGAGTAATCCAAAATAAAGATTTAATAAATAGTGAAGCACTTGGTTCAATACCCTTTCAGACTCTTTAAGCAAGATAGAGATGATATAATGCTGATATAAAGCTATGAAGATAACAAATAGCAATAGAATAGGTGATGTTTAATCTCTTGCTTCTTGTAACTGTAATAGGAGGAACAGTTGCATAAAACTACAAATGAAAAGATTAAAAAGGGTGATTAAAAATGATCACCTTTAAAACTGACGTACAATAAACTGGCGGAACTAAGTGACACAAATACCACTGAGGGAAAGAATAACGTGATAAATCATGACTAGTAATGCTGTCTGGCATTTACAATAGTGAGCCTGAAGATATGGAGGATAGAATTGCTGAAGAACTAAGACATCAGATAGCTAATAATGCTCCCGGATTGAAAAGTTGTTCCCAGAAATGCATCAGTAATGACTTCTCGCCTTTAAGGGTTTTTAAGGCTCATCGTAATTCAAAATGTGAAATCAGTCAACCTGAACCACAACCTCGTCACGTATGGTTATCATTTTTAGGATGACAAAGTACAGGAATGGTCTGGAGTTATGAGCTCCAGGAAGGTGCAGAAGTAGGCACGTATCGTATGACATGGCAGCAAGCCTAGAGGTACTGAGTCTATTCTGAAGAATCACAGCTGAAACCTTCTCTCTCTCTCTGTGGGGAACTTTTATGGAGACAGGTAACAGGAGTTGCCAGATGAATTGTTTCAGTGTTTTTCTAATTCCAGTAGCAATAACAAAAAATTTGTGCCCTGAAGAAAGAATGTTAAATGCAATTTAGCTCTGGAGTGCTTTTCCTGTGTCGGGCTGATGAGTGTGACAAATCTCCTACACCATTTGATATGCTTTGTTTCTTAGACAGTAAGAAATGTGTCATTTCTGGAGATATAAGAAATTTAGGAGCAAAGACTATGCAGTTTTTCCAAGCTCTTTGCTGTAGTTAGGAATACTTCATAACATTTTTGAGGGGGATGCTTCATCTGCACAATCCATAAATGTTGTTCTCAGTTCTGCCCTTGAAATGTGTCCTGTACAATGCTGGCAACAGGTTTTGTTTTTTTCCTGTCAGACACTTGATTGACTTAGCAATTTTAGACATCTTAAATACCTATTGTTTCTAGTAGGATTGTCACGGGAGTGTCCTACTTTAAGGTTCCATTCTCGGAAGGGCAGAAACTGATTTAAATGTGTTGTTCCAGCAACAGGATTGTAATGACAATTTGATGGAAAGGATTTAGCAGTCTATGAAGAAAAGTACAGCTATGTGGTCTTCCTGATTACAGAAAACAAAAAATAACGTGAATTTTCTTAAATATGGACTAGGGATCAAAGCATGCATGCTGCTGATCACTGAAACTTGAAGTGTAAATGGAAAAATCACCTGTAGGGAAAAACCTGGAGCTTTAAGTACACACTGCAGCTGCCTGTCATAGCTCTCAATGCTGTGGTCTCCGTTTTTGCCAGCAGATAATGAAGCAGGCCCAAGCTGGTGACCTTCAGTTTGAGTAATGTTTCTGAAGGAAGGTGACTTTCATTGCTTTCAATTCTGCTCCACCATTGCTTCTTGCTTCTTTCTGTAAACAAGTTGTCTTAGAATTCTGGATAGTTTCAATTTGATAAATGGAAAAAAATAAAATAAAACAAAGCATTACTCATTAATAAATCACATTTGAAAGGATTTATATTTTGTTAGATAACAGATCACAAATCAGGTGGAGCTCTGTATTTTTTTTCTTCCCTTATCTCCTTTGCAGGCTAAATGTCTTCTAGTTTGAAAATCATTTATTTATTTATTTATTTTTAATAAGGACCTTGCAGAGCATCTATCATACTGCGTGTGTATGTGGTTTAGTGTTTGTGTAAACATAATAATGTATTTCCACTATACTGAATTGAAAAATACTACAATTTCTCCAAGCAGTGATTTCAGTTAACTATTTGGTTGCATTATCCCCAGAACTTCCTATGACAGTATTCACAAAGTGCAATAAAATGCTGAAACCTTCCAAAAGGTCTTTAAGCTCACTTGCTATATAATGGTGGTTTCTGCTTGGCAGCTTGATGATTGTGTCAGAATAGCTGGGCAACCAGCACTCAAAATGTATAAGTCCCACAGACATTTAATTATTGACTGTCCAGTTATTACAAATCATGTCTTTAGCATTAGAGTGTAATAATACAAGTGTCAGGCTTTGTTCAACTTTGAAAAATAGAAAGTGGCAAAAAATAGAAAGTGGCAAAAAATAGAAAGTATGGCAAAGTGGCCATAAAAATGTCTTGTCTTAAAAATCTCTTTTGGAAAGTGTACCTTATAGGGTAGAGTGAGAGTAATCCTTGGAGATTCTAATTCTTTTTAACAAATTAGTAAGAAAATGATGTCCAGGCTTTATACCTTCTTAAGATAAAAAGATTGGTTTGAATTTGAAGGACGTATTGGGGTATTGAACAAACAGTGAAAATTAGATCCAAACTGGTACGTATTCAGTATTTTGTTTTTGACAGTCAGTTCGTCTTTTCCAAGCAAAAACAACAAAAAAGGTTTCCACTCTTCCAATATCCAACCTAGGACTAGTGGTCTTTTGAGGAGACTCAGGATCCCTGATGTGTGCAGGACCCTCTGGGACCACCTGCCCCAGCCCCTGCTCAGCAGGGACACCCAGAGCAGGGTGCCCAGGCCCACATCCAGGCACTGCTGCGGGTCTCCAAGGAGCGGACCCCACAGCCCCTGGGCAGCCTGTGCCAGTGCTCCGTCCCCTGCACAGCACAGAAGTGCTGCCTGGTGCAGGGAACCTCCTGCATTCTTATCTGTGCTCCTTGTCTCCTGTCTTGGCTCTGAGCACTGCTGACTGGCTCCACCTTCCTTGCACTCTCCCTTCAGGTATTTATGGACACTAATGAGACCCCTGACCCTCCTTCAGTCTGAACAGTCCCAGCTCTCTCAGCTTTTCCTCACAGAAACGTGCCCGTCCTTTTGTTATCTTCATACCCTTTGCTGGGTTTTTTCCAGTGTACCCAGAAATGGACCCAGCTCCTCAAGTGTGGCCTCAGCTGTGCTGAGCAGGAACAATCACCTCTCTTCACCTGCTGGCAATACTTTACATAATGCAGCCCAGGATACCATCGGCCTTCTTTGCTGCAAGGGAATACTGCTTCCTTGTGTCAGGATGCCAGGGTATTTTTTAATGTGTGGGGAAACTGAAAAAAAAGGTTGAAGGTGAGTAGCTCTGGTTGAAAGTTTTTTTTAGTTTTTCATTTTAACTCTTCTGGGTATTCCTCTTTCAAAAATCCCCAACCCTCTGACTGCTATTTGCAACAGTAGTGCCCTTTGACTTTCGCTCTGTAGATCTTCCTTTGTTACCATGTCTGCCAGCCTTTGCATTTACTGTTTTGAATTACAAGGCTATATACCCTTCCTGTGCACACTAAATGGTGTCTGTGCAAGGTCTTCAAAACCTTTTCCACTTTTCAGAAGACGTGCCCTTTTTATGTTTGTTAAATAAGATAGGAAAAGTGTGGGAAAAGTTTAAATAATATGAACAAAAATCACTTAAATGGCTACTAAACTCCATGTAAAATGATAAATGTCAGCATGATCAGTTACAGTCCTGTTTCATGTCATGATAAAAACAGGACCTTTTCTCATGGTGACTCACCACCTTGTATTACTGCTGTGAAATTTGTACATCACTGTTGTATTACTTCGAATAGCATTACTTCTAGAGATTAGTTTAAAAAAATCTCACTAGAAATCTAACTTATCCTCGTTACCAAGTAATTAGCATGTTTCTACATAGTAGGGCCACACAAGCTCTACTGTAATTGCAGTATGTAATTTCTGAGTATTTGTGGCTTAATTCATCATGACTGGCCAAAGACATACAAATATAGTTTTAAAAGTCCTGTTTTCAGTTGCTGATGTGTGTTTATTTTTCTCCCTTAGAATATCCATGTTGTTAAATACTACAATTTGTAGGGTGGGTGTTTGTTTTTTTGTTTGTTTGCTTTTTTTTTTTTTTGCATTGACTTATATTCTTTTGTTGCTTTTGAGCCAGCTGCATATTAAATTTCATGAATACTTGCCTGTAAATACAGAAAATCTTCAATGTCTAGAAATAGTTTTCATCTTTTCTTAATATTTA
Organism: Cyrtonyx montezumae; assembly: GCF_038088225.1. Classification (NCBI taxonomy): domain Eukaryota; kingdom Metazoa; phylum Chordata; class Aves; order Galliformes; family Odontophoridae; genus Cyrtonyx; species Cyrtonyx montezumae. Next base: position 133,039,940 of record NW_027072034.1, on the reverse strand, counting down.
CCCTGTCAGATAATTCTCATCTCTGACTTCCTGATAAGTGAAATGGAAGTATTGATGCTTCTCCCTCTTTAAAGTGCTTTGATATTGCTGATGGAAAGCACTACACAAGAGCCTGAGATTAATATAATTATATCATGCAAGGTACTGCCCTGTCTGATTATTACTAGATAAAATTCTGCTTCTTGGAGAGGACTATAGTCCTGATTTTATGTAGTAATATTTCTACTGCAGATAGTATTATCTGCCTTCTCTCATTAAGACCTTTTCTGGTGGAATTAGAGTAAGATGAAATGTATTGGCTTTACTGTGGCACTAATTAAGTTCAAAATATGTTTAGAATAGGGTCATGAGTAGAAGTTAGTGTTTGTTAGTGAGTTAGGTTTATTCGGGGTAGTATGCGTTACTTCTTTTGCATCACTTTGACACTTGGTGTGTAAATTCAGAAATCTTAGATCATTTTACCAGTGGTAGAATCATCTCGACCAAGTTTTAATTAGGCTTAGTCTTTTGATTCATTTCCTGACTTCATTTTTGCATCTTTGACAGAGTGGATCTATGCCATATTTTTTCATCTGAGTCATCCTCAGACGTTTGATATCTGAACTCTGTAAATCACACAGTTTACAAGGACAGTAACTTGAGAGCTTTGGTCTATGTAATTTTCATATGCAAAGCTATAGCTTAACTGTATTTCCAGTATTGCTATGGCATTTCCTGAATTTTACAAGTCTTTTTTCCTCCTTTCTTTTCTTTTCTATTTTAATCATCAGATTCTAATGGCTTATTTTATTCCTTCTTCTGACTCATATAGATGAAATAAACTGATACATAGTTCCAAAATCTACGGTCACCAATCTATCAATGAAAGTTATTCAATAAATACTAAATAAAGTCACTTTGTCCATTGCTAATAGTAAACATTCAGGACATGACTGACTGCTTTTTTAGTTCACCTTTTTGTTAAAACAGATAAAGGTTATTTTCATCTCTAGCGTTTGCTGGCTGATCACTGTGTTCCATGTCAGAGAGAGGCTTGAATAATTTCTTTGAAGGCAGTATTGAGGCAGAGAATTAGCATTCTCTCCGGCTGGACTCCATTGCACACAGGTTGGTTTCTCATTTGTCGTGGCAGTGTTTTCATTAGGTCAGCGGAAAACTGCCTTTCTCTCCTTCAGAATGCAAAATGAGAAGGGAATAGAAGCAAATGGAATTATATAAATAAATGTTAGATAATGCATGTCAATTAACCATGAAAACATTGACATTTTAATCTTATAAATAAGTTAATAATTTGCATATGCTTGCAATAAACCTATTAGACACATTGAGTGTTCTTGTGTTTAAATGAGGACAGTGTGTGGTCCACCAGTTTTAAGGAAGTCTGCTGTCGCAAAACCAGATTTAAGTTTTGCTTTTAAATCTGTGGATTGAAAATGCAAATGGTTGAATTTAGTGATTCTATTCAGGAATTAGCAAACGTGCTTAGCAGTACAGGTGTTCCTAGTTATTTTGTGTATTTGATGGTGTTGCTGATTTTTCCTTATACCTTCCAACCATAGAGCTTTGACCTTTGGGATACATACTGGTTTATTAAAGTTTCTTCAGTTTTGAAATCACCTTAAGAGGTATTTTCCATTAAAATAATGGAACTTCTGGTCCTAAATACTGCATTAGCATTTCCAAATTATTTGAGAGTTGATGTGTTGTGATGTAAGATGCCTGTGCTTTCAACAGTAGTCGCTCTTCACCTCCTTAGAACTGTATGTACGTGCATATGGTGAGTATGTGCATCTCTCTGTCATCTTTATTTATGTAGATGCAAAATATTAACTTTAATATTTTTTTCATACAGCAGCAATACTGAAATACTGTTTTTTAATTAAAATTTTATAAGATATGGCAAAGATAGCATTTATTTTGCTTTCTGAATACTTAATTGATAATATTCTTGTTTAATTGTTTTACACTTTAAAAGTTCAGTTAAAATCTATGTTTCATGAGTGTTGCTGGGTTGTTTTGGTTTGAAAATGAACTCTATTTGCAGAAAAAAAGTGCAGAGAGGCATAAAGACAGAAACAGTTGACTAAGGAAGATCAGGCAAGAGATATATAGTGTGTTTAAATTTACTTGAAAAATAGTGTTCTTAAAATTAATTTGTTGTAATATCAAACTGTTACTTCTAGTGCTTCCTGAGTTGTCATTTTCACTAAAATAGTTGCTAGAAACCTGGTAAAAGAATATTTTTCCATTTGTGTTAGAAAAACAAATCATATAGTCTATGCCTTGCATCTCTTCAAGATCTTCAGCACAAGCAGGATTTTAATATCATCAATACTTCAGACTTCTAAATTATATAAGTAGTGCAAATAGTTGTCATCCTTGGAAATAACTCTTATATGCAGCTGGTGGACATGAGGAAACTATTTCCTTTGGATGATACATTTTCCATAATGTACTGTTTTGCTGTCTTCTTTTTATGTAGTTATTCGATTCTCTTTGCACATTAAAAATACTCTCCAGTTTCAGATTTCTGGTGTTTTGTGGTTGAATCTCTTGAAGACCAAATGGAAAGGTTCTCTGAAGTTACTGTTGGATTCTTGTGAGCCAGCTATGTGGTTTAATATTCTTGCCCTTTACTTAGGCACAGTTTTTGGTTTGAGATCCTAGGAAAGCACATGCTCCAAAAGTCTTAAGATTCATCATTTGAGACTAGAAATTCAGTAGTCTGCCTGACACTTGGGTTGGCCTTTGCCTTAGTGGCACTGCAAACGTGGACAAAGTAGTACAGTGGAATACTGCAGGAGGATGAAAACCAAGGGATCAGTGTTCTTTGCTTTCTCAGAAGAGAAATAGTACTGATGGAAATAATCCCCTCTCATGTAAAAAACTTGCCTTAGATGACTGTAAAATCTGCAGTTCTGATCGTGCTCTGAAGTAGCACTCAAACATGCTCTGCAACCCTTGGTCAGGCTTGTGTTGCTCAGGTCTGAGTAATTGTGTGTCTTTACTGTCATACTTGAAGAAGTAATCTCATTCTTGGGCACAAATACATGAGAAACCCATAATCTTACAGTGATAACACTTAAAATGTAATTATGTATTACATTATATTATATATATAATATATATAATATAATATGATATATTATATATATTATACATACATTATATATTACTGTTCATAAGATTACCAGAGGCTTTACATATATTAGTAGTCTATTACACATATTGGCTTCCCCAGAGTCATTTCTTAGATGCCAGCTCCAGGTGGGGGAAAGCAGAGCTCCGTTTTATTGCCAGAAGAATCGGGTGATTCTGGCATTGGTTAAATGGCATGAAATGGTTGAATGGCATAAAATGAGTGCACCAGCAATTGCAAAGGAAAACCTACTGATTGAAAAGCTTTAGCTATTTAGAAATATAATTGCTTGTGGTTAGCTTTTCACCATAAATTACCATTTATTCTACTCTGAGGTCTCCAATAACCTGCTGTTTATTTTGAAGACCTTTCAAACCGTATAAAAAATGGAAGAGAACATTCACTTTTATTCCAGACAACTAAGTTATTGGGCTTTATGGTTACAGGTGTTGTCATAGAGCATTTTTATCTTTAAGTCGCATTGCAGACTGATGTTTTTTCTGAATTCTAAAACTAGCCAACAACCAAATACTTCAGTCACATAGGGAAGATTGGAATGGGACAGAAATGAAGGTCTGAGAGTTGGATTCCCAAAGAGCTTAAGGAATGCTTCAGTTAAGATGTGCTGGATTTTCTTTTAGGGAGCAATAATCGAATGTCACATTTAAAGCCTCTTATGAAAAGAAAAAAAAATGTCAGAAAAACTGAAACTGCTTTCATTTTATATACTGTTTTTATGTGAATATATACATATATAATTTATGTTTACCATACATGGTGATAAGTGATCATCACACAATTTGCAGGAGATTTGTTGTTTCCTTTTGTAAACGTAGCCATCTGTGTGGTGTGTACTTCAGAAGTACTACAGAATTACTCTGTGAAATAAAAATATTGAAATATTGCAGTTGCAAAATTAATATAGCACTGGTCAGCTGATATTTTTCCTTCTCATTTGTTTTTTTCTCTGTTTATTTTAGTTTAACACACCAAAGCCGTATGAGTTAGCGTGGTGTCATATATAGTTTTCAGGCTGCATGGTTTCACACTTTTCTTGATTCATTCATGTTATGTGATAGCCTTGTTCAAGGGCCTGACATTCTAGTTTCTTTTCAAGGAAGAGGATGGTTTTCAGAAGTGTGCACCAACATGTTTGTGGTTTTTTTTGTTGTTGCTCATGCTCCCATTTTCTTTCTTCAGTGTGTTCAGGGAGAGTGAAGTGCCAAATAAGGGCCAGATTCTCTGTATGGAAAATTAGCCTTTCATGCAGTGAGAGAAGTTGTCCATTTAAAGGCATAACTGCAGTATTTCTGAAAACCATTATGTGTATGTTATTTTAAATTTAACAATTACTTCATCTTTTTTTTTTTTTTTGTCCCTAGTAACTTAAAAAGGAGTATAGAAAGTGCAAAAAAAAAAAAAAAAAAAAAAGTAAAAAAAAAAAAAAGTAGTGGCAATCCTGAAAGGTTTGACAATACAAATAGCCTTCTTCATTAAGAGAGATTCTTCAGCTTAAGAAATGGCATACTACTGCTGTTTTATATGATTTTCTTCTTTCTTCCCATTTTTTTTCCTCTTTCCAGTTCTATTCCCAGTACTGTTCCTTCCATATCAGTGTGTGACTTCAGGAGTGTTATTTTTAGTTCTTTATACTTCACTGCCTGTGTATGCTTGATGATGATAATGGTATCAGACATATATTGGAAGAGATATGTGCTGGTTATTTCATATTTGAAACCAAAACAAGATATAAAACAACCAGTGCACAAATGTTATGTATTTATAATCTATATATACTTGTTAGATCCATCAGGATCATGGGTGCAGGTGACATGAGATGATGGTGTGCCCACGAGCTGCAGTGTAACCCCTGAGATGTTTCCATACAACTATTCAGTAAATGAACCCCATTGAGGAGCACATGGGCTGGCTTGGTGTGGTGCCATGCCAGTCCAGCTGTACAGTCTTTGCAGTTGCCACTATTGTATCTATACGTTCTTCACTGATAACTGCTCTTGGAGCTGTAACAGACTGTGAAGAGCTCTCACTGTGCTGCATCATGGCATCTCCGTGGATCTCAGCTTCCATGGATCCTGGTTCATATATGAAGAAGTTTCTGATGTAGGCTGCTTAGATTAGGCAGGCAGTTAGTATACATGCCAGGTGACCTGGCCACCCTTCTCTAAGGAGCTTCAACACTGTACTGAATGATTTCTCCATCATTTGAACTACATCTTACAGTAGATGCTGTTGTAGGCACCATGGTAAGAAATGTGAAAATGATCCCTGTCCTTCTGCTCTTCTAAAAGCAAAGCAGGTAGAATGGACTATATCATGGAAGCAGTGTAAGTTAGAAAATGTGAATTTTCCGAATGTCCTCAAAGTATAAAGAGAAAGGGAGAGAAAAATCATTTTTAGCGAAAGTAATGAAACTGGAGGAACAACAAATTCCAGAGAAGACAGTTCTTGTGGCAGGGAAGGAATAATTATGAAAGCAGTCTTGATTTGTGCTACCCGTGTCTCTTTTCCACTACTTTTATTCAGTTGAATATGAAATTAATCATATATAGATCAATACTTTCCTTGTACTTTACATTTACAGACAGCAAAATGAATTAAAGAAATTGAGATTTTTAAGTTGTTGCATTTCTTATCCACATTAGAAGAGCAGAGTCATTCAATGTCTACAGATAAAATTTTAACAAAAGCATCAGATAATGCAGGAGATAAGTACAAAAATCAGAATAAGTTTTCTTAGTAAGTAGGAAATGAAGGTATTTTCAAAGATCTGTTTAGAAGATATAAAATAGAGCAAACATTTTCATCAAACCTGATTTCATTTTATGATGAGGTGACCCACTTAGTGGATGAAGGTGAGGCTGTCGATGTGGTCTACCCGGACTTCAGTAAAGCCTTTGACTCTCAACATTCTCATGGAGAAGCTGGCTGCCCATGGTTTAGATAGGCATATTCTCTCCTGGATGAAACACTGTCTGGACAGCTGGGCACAGAGAGTTGTAGTCAGTGGAGCTAAATCCAGTTTGTGGCTTGTCATGAGTTGTGTCCCCCAGGGCTTAGTACTGGGGCCACTCCAGTTTAACATCTTTATCAGTTATCTTGATGAGAGTATTGGGTGTACCCTCAGTAAGTTTGTAGATGTCACCAGACTGGGAGGGAGTGTTGATCTGCTGGAGGGAAGAAGGGTGCTGCAGAGGAACATGGATAGACTGGATCAATGGGCCGGGGTAAATTGTATGAGTTGCAATAGGGCCAAGTGTCAGGTACTTCATTTTGCTCACAGCAACCCCAACTGACCCTACAGGCTTGGGGAGGAGTGGCTGGAAAGCTGCCTGACAAAAAGGGACCTTGATGTACTGATGGACAGTTGGCTGAATATGAACCAGCAGTGTGCCCAGGTGGCCAAGATGGCCAGTGGCATCCTGGCCTGTATCAGGAATGGTGTAGTGAGCAGGACTGGAAGTAATCCTGCCCTTGTACTCGGCACTGGTGAGGACCCACCTTGAGTACTGTGTACAGTTTTGGGCACCTCAACACAAAAAGGACATTGAGTTGCTGGAGCAGGTCCAAAGAAGGGCAACGAGGTTTGTGAAGAACTTAGAGAGTATGCCCTTATGAGGGGCAACTGAGAGGGCTGGGGCTGTTTAGTCTGGGGAAGAGGAGGCTGAGAGGAGACCTTATTGCTCTCTTCAAATACCTGAAAGGTAATCTTGGTGAGAGCGGGGTTGGTCTCTTCTCCCTGGTGACAGGTGACAGGACAAGGGGAAATGGCCTCAAGTTGTGTGAGGGGAGGTTTAGATTGGATATAAGGAAAAACTTCTTTACAGAAAAGGTTATTAAGCACTGGAATGTCAGTCACCAGGGGGGTGATTGAGTCACCATCCCTGAATGTGTTTAGAAACCATCTGGGTGTGGTGCTCAGGGATGTGATTTAGTGGTGGGTTGTTAGTTAGGGTAGTATGGTTTGGTTGTGGTTGGACTCAATGATCTGGAAGGTCTTTTCTAACCTGAGCAATTCTATGATTCTAACTGAATTATGTATCCTTGCAGTAATGTTAAGTAGTTCAGCAAAATCCTTTTTTTAAAAGGCCATTTCTACACTGCTAAGTTCTGTAAAATGTAGATATTTCCCTTTAGTCCGAATGCAGACCACTGTCAGCAACATGTATCCTGAAAATGACCTTAAACTTAATTTGATGCAATACATTATATATATATGTATATGTATGTATGTATTCTCATGTAAACAAATGCTTATTGCCATAAGCAATGGTCTGGAGAAATCTTCACATTTGAAATGAAGTCATGTGACACATTTTTCCTTTGTCACACTAGATTGCTGTGGTCATAGTGAGGACAGGAAGCTGTGATTACAGTCTTGTATCTGCACAGGCCTGGCAGGTGAACTCTATGCTCTATGCTGAACTGGCTGGAAAAAGTTGGTTGTTGTTTCTAATTGAGCAAAATAAAAATTTTCCTGTAGTGGCTCCTCCCTTTTAAGGGCTGATGATACTCTGAGTATCAGCATACAAACTGCTCGTTGTACACCCTTCAAGATGAACAGCTAATGCTCTGTAGCCTTCTGTGGGTGTATATAGTTGTGTATAGCTGGTGCAGGTAATGTGGACTTTTCTTTCTGTCCTTTTTGCATTAACTCAATTTGCTGTCCTTATTCCTTTCTTCTAAAAACCCTTTAGTAATCAAACTGACAGGTATTTTTAGGTCATGTTGCCTGAATGTAAGTACGATCTTTGATAAATAATCAGAAGTAAAATATGTTAAATGATAATAAAATAATAATAGAGTAAAAAATGAGAACAGTGCAGGTATGATGCTCCTAGTCTGAAAGGGTATTTTTGGCAGAAATTGCTGACATCTGTTATGTTATCATGTAGAATCTCAGTGTAAGAAGGTACGTCTTCATCTGTACATTGCAGAGTTAATTGAAAGTGTAGAGAACAAAGGGAAAACATGGCATTAAAACGTAGCTTAACTTTTTAAACCTTAGTAAAGGAAAATAAAAGAAAAAGGAAATATATTCTCTTTTTCAAGATAGAAATATGTGCACAAGTCAAATCCTTCAATTGTTTTTGCTGTTAAAGTGCATATGAAGGTTACTCCTGGAGCTGCTGGCATCCTGTGGATTCCAGGACATTATACAGGTCACCGTATGTGAGAAACCGATGGTGTGATGTGTAGTATGCTGATGGGACTTTCTTTCCTCCTTGCCTCACCCAAACCTGCTACTGTGCTCAGAAAATGTCAGTATGGTCCAGTGCATTTCATTTTTATGTATGCAGTCATCTGCAGCAACAGTGAGTTGCTGCATCATTTTCACTGTGTAATTTCAGGTTATTTAATGTCAAAGGGAAGAAAAAAGAAGGGTGCATTTTACTCACGCTTTTGTTCTTATATGCTCTGGTGTGGTTTTACTGTAATAAACTGCAGCAAAGCCACCAGAACCAGTGCTGGGAATTAACTTGTTGATGTTCATTATGTCTATTTTGTCAGGGCTAGTTTGGGGAGCAGTATTAAATGTAGTGTTATAAAAAAGCCTGGCACTATGGAAGTAGAATTCAGTAGGAGTGCATGGTGCAGCACTAAAAAACAGTTCAAACATCAGGGTTTGTTTCCACTTGATGTTTAAGTGATGTGGTGGAACAAGGACCTTAATCCCTCAAGTATGATTCAACATCTTTATCTCCTTTATGCCTCAGACCGTTTTAGGCAAAGGTGAATGTGTGCATGTGTGTCTGTCAGCAAAGCTCACTGGCTGCCAAGGGCAGTGAGAGCAGTTTTCCTGGCCGTGGGGAGGTTCCTGTCCTGAGTTTCTCTGGTGCTCCTGCTGCACATCCACTGAGCTGTGCCTTGTTGCTGTGTGCTGTGATGGCCCTCCTTCTCCCCTTGAACCAGAAAGATTAGAAGGGTAGTGACTGTCCTGGGGTCTTTGTAAGCCATTCTTTCCCTGCAAGTACTTTTGTATTAGTTCATTTTCTTTACACTTGAGTTGTTACTGAGTTAATAAACCTCTACATAAGTATTTATGTGAGGGAACATATTGTGCTGTCAGTATGTGCTGCAAACTGGGCTTCATGAATTATCCTGTGTAGTCCTGGGAGTGCTTCAGCTGGGAGGGGTTAGGAAAAGCAGCTACCGAACAAGAAACTAAATAAAACTTAAGCATTTTTTTTCTATGTCAGAAATGCAGTTTTCAACTCTCGTCTGTCAGAATTCAGAGATAGATTATGCTTTCCTATTTGGAGTATCAGGAGTTCCTTTCAACAATTAATATAGTGCTATGCTGGCTGTATTCTCATTACTATTTCTTCCCAGCATTCTTGGGCTGTTTTTGCACAGCAATGTCATATGATCCAAAATAGGAAGCTTTTATTCAGCAGTTTACAAATTGATGCAGCAGTCAAAGAAGATGCAGAACAGTCATTCCTGTAGAAAATACTAAGGACAAATTACATAGTCTCCAGTGACAACTAAACATCTGTTATTCTTTTTTTTTTTTTTTTTTTTTTTGCATTAGGAGATGTTTACTGCTCCCTTAATAAAAATGCTGTTGAAAGGTACTGCTGTTTCCCCCTGGATTCCGCTTCCTCCACTTGGTATTCAGTAATGCCTAGGTACCTGTCATCAGTTTATTTTGAAGACTTGCACAAACACAAGCAAAACAAACATACCACCAAGATACCATGAGATGATATGATATGAAAGTAAATGAGGATCCACAGAGTACGTAAAAGTTACAGTTACAGGTATTTTTTGTTGACTTCCTATTGGCAGTGTTTCTTCTGCTAGGGAAATACATCTTTTCTCTTGCACTCTCCAGAATGTATTCAGGCAGAGAACTGTGGGTTAGTAATGGAGAAAAATAGTATGTGAATCTTGACTGAAGGAGAGGAAATGGAAGATGTTTTAGTTTGTTTGTTTTAAGTAGTAGAAGACTTAAAATACATTTTTTCCCCAGATTATTTTTTTAATTTGGATTCTGAGGATCCAAATTCAAATTTCTTGAGCTGAAACAGTGCTGCTTATATTTTAAACTTGGGAAGGAGTTAAAAACCAGGCAATTTAGGGTGGCCAGGAGATTCTAATTAAAAGGTGTGAGAAATAATCTTGCATGTACTGGCTAGTTCCACGACAGCAATGAAATAAAACACAGGAGACAGTATATACAATCATTTGAAGGGTCAAAGCAGCAGTTACACTTCTTAAACGCTCTGCAGTTAGAAATGAAAGGCTTTTCTCGAGAGCGTTCAAGAACACAGAGAAGAGTGTCAAAAGATATTTTGGGACATAAACAACTTCTTTTCAGACTTGAGTAGCTTGCTCGTTTCACAAGTGCTTACAATTGAAGATCTGATGCAAAGCCTTATATTATTCCTCAGTGTTGATGAGTTCTTTTAGGTGTTCAGCTAGATCTGTCAAGAATGCAAGACAGTCCAACTCCCATCTACAGCTATGATGTCTCATGGGGGACTCCTGTGAAAGGCTTTAGTGTCGGGGAAAAATGGATAAAGGTTTGAGAGTAAAGAGACCGAGAAAAGAGTTCATATATTTTTCCTATTGAAATCCAAATCAGTCATGTTGGGCAAAATGAATACTGAGCTAGGGCAGAATTTAGGGTTAGAAAGCTGAACAACAAAGTGACAAAGTGTCACTGGCTGCTCTTCCTTTGGGAGCCACCTGGTACCTTACCTAACTGTTTGGTCCGGTTAGTATAGTGTTGTAGCCAACTGATTGTTTTCTAGGGAGGCAGAAAATTAAATAAGCAATGTAACGGAGATCCTTAATCATTTTTAAGTGGATATTCAGGCATGGAGACACGCTATCGAAGTCAGCTTTAATGTATCAGAACAAATTAGTTTCACTCATCTCTGACTCTGCTAAGGTACCAAGGGTAGCTCCAGCAGAACCACTTATGTGTCCCTGTGTAGTTATGAGGAAGCAAGTACTAATTTTCTTGGTAGGATGCACACATCGACATTTTAGTAAATCTGCAAGTACGTGATGAGCTTAATTTCCTGATTTCTTCAGTCTTCTCCTAGGGTTATGCGAAATGTTGAGACTCTGCTTTTCCTCCTTGACTTTATAGCAATATGAAGTCAGGCATATTGGACCTTGTCTAAAGCATCAAAATGAAATACCTAACTCTAGAATCTAATTTATCTATTTTAGTTTTTTATCCAGGTAACAAGCTACTTAGTGGGTTTTCTAATCTGAAAGTAAAAGCATAATTTAGAAATAGCTTTGGCTTAGAAAGATTAAACTTTGGATTCAAAGAGTTAATAACAATGATTGCAGTCAGAAGGAGGTCAGAGGTTCAGGATTTCCTTCTTAAGGATACAGAAGCAGCACAGCCAATCACAACTGGATTCTAACCTTAACAGAGTCAGAATTCAAAAACTTTTCATCTTGTATTAAGAACTGAACTCCAGGTTTGTCAATTAAATGTGTACTGTGTGTCAGTTAAAACTGAATGTAGTGTTTAGTCTGTTTCTGGTTTTTGCTGGTTCCCAGCTGTCATTGAGTATTACTTAATTGAATGAACTTAACTGTGAAAAAGTTCAGGTGAGAGTATTCCCACTTTGAATATGCCCTACTTTTAGCAATGAATCTATCACCATGTCTGTCTGAATTTTATGATTTTTTTTCCTCCTATTTGGCACCTGCTAGGTGTAGCTTTTCTGTCAATTATCTGATGGGAATTACAGAGATGTAATTTACTTGATAACAAACAAGTGGTCTAGTGAAATGAATTTCAGGTCAGTATTCTCTTGAAACCACACTGGATTGTCATGGAGGTTGGAGAATTATTTCCCTCCACAGTTTTCCAGTCTTTGAAAAAGAGAAGTGCAGCAGAAATTACCTTCCATTTAAAACATGACCTGAGTTTATTGAACAAACAGATTGGACCACACAGGCAACTGGAATCCAACCTTTCTTGGAAAGCTGAGGAATCCTGACCAGCATGTTCTGTAATTTTTGTTAATGAATTGAAACAGAAACCCTTGCACAGTATGCTTAACCCTTTGTCTTTTTAGTCAAAAACACTTCTCAAACAAGGCTGTATATAAGAAAGACACGCAAACTGCCTGTACGAACATCACTGTGTTGGTTTTGTAGCAGGCACTTTTGTACTACTTCATAAACCATTTTAATCTTCTAGAAATTCGCATGCACATAAAATCCTCATCATCTTCATTAGTGGTCCATTCCCCTAGTGCAGACTGTTACACTTTTATTACAGGAAATTACTTCTGTAGGGCACTGTGGACTAGTTGATACAGTATATGTGTGAGATACAGGATAAATTCCCTTTATAAATCTTTAATTTACTGTCTCACAAAAAGTTGCTACTTCTTGAAACTCCTGAAAAGATATTTTTTGCAGTGTTCTGTGTTCAGTGGCACTGTAATTCCTAGGCAAGTGCTGACTTGTTAAGGGCTATTAAAGGGAACATTGCACAACTCATATACAATTTCATTTTTTAACCACCAGATTTATTTAGGAGAAATCAAAACAAAATGTAATGAGTAAACAGAAATGTAACAAATTAATTTACAGCCTAGTAACGAGGGGTCTAAAATGGAATGGAAGAACTAATTTTCATTTGCATTTAGAACAATTTCCTGGTTGCAAGGATTTCTTCCAGTGTATTAGTGGTGCTAATGGGCTTTGATGTGAATAATTTAGTTTTGGGAAGTATTAGTATGTATCAAAGTCTATCAGTCTCTAGAAGGCTACAAATCTGCTTAATGAACCACTGATCATTTTATGTTCTGAGACTGTTTTTGGCTTTTAGCCAAATTTGAGCAGCAGTGCCAGTTTTTTAAGACTTTCAGGAGATACTGAAATTTACAAGGCATGGTTGAGCCGTGCCTTGTATACTTCAGGTTGTATTATAACATCATGAATTAAGCACAGACAGAATTGGAGTTTGACAGTGATGTAATGGGAGACATATCGTATTTTGGTAGTAAAAGTGAAATGATAACTTTCCTGTTTGACATATCAGATTTGTCATTGTGATAAATCAAATCTAGATGCTGTGCATGATATAATGGATCAGCTTCACAGTGCAAATAAAACCTCTGTTCCCTGCTTGCAAGGGCTTGTGCCGGGGATGGCAAGGTTCAGAGCAGCACTCTCAAGGGGACAAGATTTTCCTGAGCAGTCAGCGTTTGTTTTTGTAGTTCTTTTGTGATGTGGGAAGAGGAATGACTTTGAGTTCATAACATGATGGAAAAGCTAGAAAGACACAGTCACTGTTGAGGTCAGAGAACAGAACAACAATTAGCACGTGATGCAGTGTCCTGTTTGATTAGTGGGAATTTTGTCAGAGGCTTCAGTCAGAGTGGAACTGGTTATTTTTTTGCAGGCTCTTAGAAGAAGACAGATGGGAGTGATTTCTTCATTGGCACAGGCTTTCTAGAAATAACTAGACAAGCAAACAAGAACCTTGTAACTTGAAGTAGTAAATGAAACTAATGAAACATAATGAAACGATGCAGTTTTCAGCTGGGATGTTTTGATTACAGGAGAAAAACAATGTTGATAACGTGCCAGTGTTTGTAGGTTTTAGCAGTGCTGCATGGAGCCAAGGACAAATTAGTTTCTCAGCTTCTCGAAGTGTCCTACCAGTGAGGGGGGCTGAGAAGGAAAAGGAGTTGGGGGGCGGGGACAAAGTTGTAACGACTGACCTAAACTGGTGAAAAGGATTTTCCTTTCCATATGTCATCATGTGGAGAAGGAAAGCTTGAAAATGGGAAGTTGGTTGAGTGGCCTACTGCTGCTTGGGAGCTGGCTGGGCATCAGTCAGATGGCTGTGAGCAATTCTTTATGCAACACTTGCTTTGTGTGTATGTGTGTATATGTATTTGTATGTGTGCATAATCATAACTATGATCTTTTTTTTCTTTCTTCCTTTCTCTGTTTTAATAAATAGTTTTTATCTCAACCCACAAGTTCTACTTTTCTAATTTGTTATTCTCTCCCCAGTAGAAGTCACATGACCAGTGGCATTGGTGACTACGATGACTAACAATGCTCCAGCACGAACATCTCTTCTCTTGAATGAGGGAATGTGGGGTACAGTCTGCTGTAGACTTGTCTGTCTTCCCTCCTCTTTGCGTGGTTAAGCTTTGTTTCCTTTTGTCCCTTGCTGGTGACTGAATGACAGAGCATGTCAGCTTGACTCGTGCTCTGAGAACTTGGAGCAGACCACTTCTCTTATCTCTTGCTTTAGAACTACTTGTTAGTTCATGAATATTGAAATATTTGATTTAGGAGATGTTAAAAAGAGGAAGTCGAAGAATAAAAATCGGACAATATAGTCTGTAGTCCTACAGGCTGTACTGTTTTGCACTGACATGCTACAGAAGCCTTAGAGGAGCCCCTGTATCATTGAACTCTCAGGGATCTAACACAATGCTAATCATGTTAACCAGGAAAGCTCTCATAGTGTATTTTACTACCAGAAAGAAGCATGGGAAGTTCCGCACAGATGTGCATGGGAACTCCTTCCCAGTGCAGTGCCGGAGCAGTGGCACAGCTGCACAGAGAGGTGGTGGAGTCTCCTTCTCTGGAGACGTTCAGGACCCGCCTGGACGCCTACCTGTGCAACCTGGGCTAGGGAGCTGCTTTGGCAGGGGGTTGGACTCCGTGATCTCTGGAGGTCCCTTCCAACCCCTACAGTTCTGTGATTCTGTGAATCTCAGTTTCCATATGTGCCCCTTCATGTGCTTAAGGAATTAATTGTTCTATTCCCTTTCAGTTGAGTTCATTCAAAACCTTAAAATTAACATTTTTAATTTATTTTATTTTATTATATATATTCTTTTGCCAGTGGAGAAATTGTTTATTATGAGAGAAATTGGAACAGATGATCCAAACTTCAGCACAGTTAGTATCTCACATCTACAGTCCCGTGGTTAACTTAATTATGCTTACATTGGCATCCTTTGCACTTTACTCCATCTTGGGGAAATTGCAATGATAGCTATAAGTTCTAAAAAAAAAAAAGAAATAAAGACACTTTCCCCCCACCATGTGTGTTTTGTTTCTAACCAATTTGCACTAAATCGTTTTCTTATTTGGAGCTAGGCAAGTATATAAGTAAATACTTCATGTTGGAGGACGGGCCAGTGTCTTTGCCAGAGTACTTGAAGGTTGTTCTGGATCTTATCTTGCTATTACTAAGCTAAGTGTAAATCCACATCTATACACTACACCATTAGGAAACATATTTTGATGCTTTTATTGCATTGTTTCAGAAGAGAGATGACTCCTTGTTCAAGTAATGCATCTTCTAATGGATGCAGGAGGTCAGAGTTGTGCATAGGTTTGATTTGGCTGCCTGCCTGATGTATGGATGTGCTTCCTATGACATTTAGATTTTATGCTCAGGACGTTATATTTGGAGATAGACTTTTGGGGATTCTGCAGTAAACAAAATTATCATTTCCTTGTACTAGAACACCAGTTGTGCCAAACTGTATGAAATGATACATACTAGCTTTACAGGGTGAACTTTGGTGCACAAAGTAGCCAGATAAAATCATTAAATTAATTCGTTCTACATGGAACAGAGCTGTTATCTCATAAATTGGGTCGTAACAAAAGAAAGGAAGCAAGTATTTATTATTTATGGCATTTGAGAATGGAAACATTTTCATTTCGTGGGTTGTTTTTTTTTTTTTTTAGCATCAAAAATTGCCTCTGTGGAAGGACAGTTTGATAAGGAGCATGTAATGGAACAGAAATGGTTTTAATTTTAGTTTAGAATGAATCCAACCCAAGTGATCTGTATCTTAACAGGATGAATATCTGACATTTAGAGATGGTAATTCATGTGACAGGAACTATTGATTTAGTTCAGTTCTCAGTGGACTAATTTTGCATGAAAATAATATTTTCAGTAATTGATTCATTTCAGAGAAGTGAAAAAAATATGGTAAATTGGCCTTAGTAACCCTAGAGAAGCTGATTTACTCTGGCTATATGTAAATGTAAGATTTCTATTAATAGCATGTCAAAGAAAGCCTGTGATGTGCTAAGGGTATCTAGTTTTCCAGACAAATATTTAAAGAAAAAATAATCCTTAGCCTTTTGTTTATCCTATTTTTAAAGAAATTAAACTTATATTATAGTACTGTTAGCATTCGTCAGTACTTTCCTGATAGCTTTCAAACCTATTGTATGAATTTCAAATTCAAACTCGATGAAGGCGATTTTCATAAATGACAGCAACTGACCAGGGCAACAGTTTAAGTCTTCCGAGTTTAGGTTACTAGTTCTTTATGTAATGCACACAGCTGCAGGGCTGGCTACACCTTGTCTGGTTCTTAAGTAAGACATATGGCAGCTTTCAGGGGTACTGAAAATGGAGAGTTGATTTATGGTATGTGGTGATGAATTGTGGGTGCTGTGGCACGCTTTAAGATGTCACAGAGTATGGGAGAGAGCTGGACTTCTAGCAGAGGTAGTGGAGTCAGTAAGTTGCAGGAGGAATATGTGTAAGGCTTCTTCATTTGTCTACTCTAGCAGCAGCTTCTGTCCCTCTACAGGCATTTAAAGAAATGCAAGGAAAAAGTGCCTAGTGTAGTACACAGAACTGCGCTGTTAAACAACATGGAAATACAAGTCAGATATAAAAAGGTATTTATTTGCTACTACAGCCAGAAGTGTACATTTTTCTTGTCCAGGTACTTCTTCTTAATAAAGATGATAAATCACTTTTCAGTATTTCGTAGTAAAAATGAAATGCATTTAATGTATTGTTCTTTTTAGAGGTTCTGTTCAGTGCCATGCATGGTAAATAAAGACTAATAGCCAAACACTGTATTTTTTAAGAGTTATTGTATTTCATACTACTTAAATAACAGTATGCTTTTTCCTGAGGCTTGATACTTGTGATGGTGGTATTTTGAATACCTCATCTGATTCTGTTGGAGTAACAAATTAGCACCTTGAGGATTACAGAATTATTAGTGATTTTTCATTTTGTCTTCCAGTTAAAACTCTCAGTATGAGTAAGCTATTTATCATCCTGCTTCCTGGCAGAAAGTTTAAGGTAATCCTACTCCATTTATATCCAAGTCATGACTGAAAATTGTTTGGTTATTCCCAAGGAGCAAATATAACGTGCTTTCTGGTTTCCTAAATAGAGTTAAGTCCTGATCACTCTTCAGGATACAGTGACTAGCTGAAAATCCGGTAATGAAGGATCACATCGTTCATTTAATTGGCGTTCTGCATGATAGGAACAAGGACAGATGCAACTCCTTGTACTTGCCACTAAATCCAGGCCTGGGGAATGTACTTAGAAATGGTAACTATTTCATATTCTCTGGAGTAGAAATGAATTACTCTTTCTGCACTAGATGAAATAGAGTTTAGAAGGTAATACAGGTCTAGCTACGAAGCTCAGAAGTCAGCAATCAAAAAACTTAAATGATGTAGAACTAGCAGTTTTCTGCAATCTTTCTTTCTATTGATTCCACTGATGTTAATTTTGAACCTTTTGACAGTTCTTGAAGTGTTTTTGTCAAGTTCTACACTGGCAGATTGAAAGTTTCCATGTACAGAGGTGAACAAGGTTTTTATCGTATCTTTTCTGAGCAGGTTGAATATGCTTGCTGACATTATTCTCAAGGGTGAAAGATTATTTCTTTCTTTTACTGACATAAATACTTTACATGTCCTTGACAGTCCTGAATTTGGAGGCCTTTAGTACATCATTTGAGCTTAGTCCACTCTAGCAAGCTGTTTTGATTTGATATTTCTGTTTTGGCAAATGTTTGTGTTGCACCCTTCTGTTGAAACTGTCCTGTTATCTTTCTGAGCAAATACAGTAGTGCTAAAACACACGAGATTGAATTGGTAAACATTTGACTTTTTTTTTTTTTCACTCGCTGAGATGTTTTGTCCAAACCTATTTCAGATGCTTTTCATATTTAATTGAGCGAGGAAGTGCTCTGGTTAGCGTTGAAGGACATCCTTTTTAATGAACTCTGAAATGCCACTCTTAACTGCAGCACTAATGCCTCATTGAAATAACACCTAATTCTTCATTGGTGTGTAGTTGTAATAACGTAGTATGCAAGATACTGCCTCTTGTGGAGCTTATGCAATGAAAGCCACTAATTTACACAAGTCCATCTGAGTCGGTTGATACTAAATCCACACACAGCCAGAACAGGTCAACTCCACACAGTTTGCTGTATCTTAAGCTCAAGATACAATGTGTAGGCAAAATCTGTTTACAGTCCAAACATGCTTTCTGGATCACTGGATTCTACTCATGATCTCTTTTGACTTTCACTGAACAGGCTTTTTAAAGACACACAGATGAAGGTGAAGTCAGAGCAAGAAAAAATTGCTTAGTAATGAATATCGTGCAAGGAACTTTCTGAGGTTTTGCAAAATAAAATTTTCCAATTCTTTCAAAATGTTGTCTGCCAATTCAGTATCGCAGTCCTTTTAGAGAAGCTTGTTTACTTGCCCACTTTACTGTTACGCAGGTGGTGAAAGTAGCTATGAAAAAAGATGTCTTTTTGTTTTTTGGATGTTTGCTCTGCATTAAAGTGTGGAAATGAAAGGAGGTTGCAGTTCAGGGAGCTGCTAACCTGTTGTCTGTAAGGCTTTTGCTAGACTACTGCATAC
The DNA here is from genome assembly GCF_038088225.1 of Cyrtonyx montezumae. Lineage (NCBI taxonomy): Eukaryota > Metazoa > Chordata > Aves > Galliformes > Odontophoridae > Cyrtonyx > Cyrtonyx montezumae. The sequence goes on along the minus strand of NW_027072034.1, from coordinate 133,021,108 downwards.
CATGTCACAGGCAGTTGCAAAGAGACGTTGTTTTCTAGTGCTATAGTATGTGGTCAGTTGATGACTTGCATTGCTAATAGTTTTCTTATGTTTCCCAGAACAGAACTAGTGAAAAAAAGCTTGAAAATAGTCTTAAATTTTCTTTTTAGAGTTGGAGGCATAATTGTCTTGACTTACTTATTTATGTAGTTATTTAGCCTTATTTAAGTTCATATTAACAGAGTAGATACACTTAGCTTGCCACAGGCAGGTCTTTTTGGCCTTGCCAGGATTGATTTCCCTCCCTTCAGGAAGAAATTGAGTTGTAGAAGGTTTTGAACAGGATTTCCTACTGTCCAACACTACCTCCTGTGTGTTGATAAGTTATAGATTTCCTAATAAGTGGAGAGCATCTCCTGCTATATTTTTGGGAGAGTCAGTGTGCTTTCAAATGTAAATTGTATATATTATTTTAGATTAATGATATAAAATGAATGACTTGCTATTGGATGTGGGAGCTTTATCTCCTTGCTGCTCTTACAGGCTCAGCCTCTAAAGAAATACTAAAGAAGATCTGAATCCTGCAGGATTGCTTGTGTGAATAGAGCTCCTTCTGTGTAAATCTTCTTGGGATAAAGCCTTTGTTTGTAATTTCTAGGGCAGGGACCATATCTGTCTGCTTGCTTTGTGATGCGCCTCCAGTATGAATGCATAACTAATAATATTCAGTTTTAATTCCTTGTGAAAGCAGTGCCTCCAGCTATGGCCAGTAGCAGTTTTTTCCATGAGCTAAATCCAAAATAATTGGAGAGCAAGTGTTGCAGAGGCTCCTAGCAGATTTGTCGCATCCGGCTTTGCACTGTCAATTGCTTGGTTTGCAGCCTGGCTTTGCAAAGGACTAGCTGGTGAGAAAGCAGGAGTCAGGATCTCCACCATGCCCAGATCTAGTTACCCCTGGTCACAGACCTCTGTATCTAGTGAAACAGCCTGCAGCTAGTAGACGATGAGATGCTGACATGATTTTTACAAAGCGATTGTACAAACCGTTTTCCCCAGTAGCTCAGTCGTAGCAGCTGGAAGTGTCTTCTCTATCTGGTCCAGTAGCTCTGGTCAGATCAGTGCTCGTCACTTGGAGCAGCAGGTGTGCTTCTGCTACAGGCAGAAAGGCAGCAGGTAGATGTGGAACTGCAGATGTATTTCTAACCTAACTGAAGATTATATAGTTTTGTGATTTTCCCATGATCCTACAGTTAATAGTTCATGCATAATTTGATGTTTTGTTTCCATAACCCTTAGAAATGGGAAGCAAACTTGGAACGAAAAAGCTTTCTAAATACTAAGATTGCATCTGGTTAACTGAATTTTTTTTATATATATATTCTTGCATAGATTTTAATCTGAGTGCTCTCCTTTTTTTAAGTCAGCCTGTAATTGAGTTTAGTTAGGTTTACAGCACCACTTAAGAAAATCTGTTGGGACTTGTTAGAAGTCCTGAAGGAGATGATGGTGTAGTCTTTCTGCCTAGAAGGCATGCTGCAGTCACTTCTGTAAGAGAGTTTTGAAGAAACTACCTCCTGCTTCATAATGTGGGATAGACTGCAGAACTAGGAAAGGCAAGCACACCACAAGAGCTAGAGTCTTTCCTTGTGCTAGTCTGTGTTTTATGTTGTGTGATGGGGAGACAGTACCAAGTGTTCTCCATACTCTTAAGGTCTGTTCAAACTGGAGGACATCTATGGTAAATTCACATCAAACAGTGTTACCATCTGTGGTTGGTACAGATGGCCTAGGGAGAGGCAAGAAGTGTGCCCTCAGCAGTGTGTCTGGATCACAAATCATAGGTAAGAGAAATTAAGCTTAGAGTCACATTTTGCCTGCTTCCTAACGCTGATATAAAGCTCTTTTTGGGGTGAAGATTAAATGTAATAGCCTGAGCTGGAAGATTGCAACTCAAATATAAACTTTTCCTCCTTTACTGCTGATCATTTCCATCAAAATATCCAGAAATAAATGCTAAGCAAAGGTAGATGGAAAGGGCTTACCACAGCAAGCAGCTCATTCTTTTGCTCATGCAAATTTTCTCCAGTGAGATAATAAAGTGTACATTAAAACTTCAGTGATCATCATTATAATAATGTCTTTGTTAAAATAAGCTCTCTGAAGATTTATATGAACAGTTGTTATAATAAATCATATTTTGTGTGTCAGGTTGTATTTCTAGATTTGGAAAGCTCATCCTTGCTGTATATGCATGTTTTTCAATTTTGTTGTTGTTGCAGCTTTCTCAATGTTGATTCTTGAAGTTGCTTTTTTAATAGTAACTACATGAAAGATAAGAACTCAATCCATCAAAAGAGGTCTCTTACGTAACTGTCAAGTTCGAGTAAATGGTATTTCAGAAAAACAAAACAACTGAATTAATGAAATAGTTTCTTCTTTTCAAGTAATGAACATCATCGGTTTACATTTGCACATTTATTGTAAGTGAATGGGAGATTCAGTGTGAGAGATTCTGTGTGTCAGATTTATGTACATAATGAGTAGATTATCATAGTGCCATTTCAATGTTTTATGAGCTCACATGGGTATTTAATGCTAAAAGATTTTCCAAGGCATAGAATCACAGATTGTAGGGGTTGGAAGGGACCTCTAGAGATCCTTGAGTCCAACCCCCTGCCAAAGCAGCTCCCTAGACCAGCTTGCACAGGTAGGCGTTAAGTTTATAAAATTTCTGAATGAGGCTGAGTGATGTCTTTGGAAGCGGTCTTGGTTAAACTTCTAGTCTTGCTGGCTTTTTTTTTTATCGGTTTGAGGTACAAAAGATTGTGTGAGTGTGTGCTAAAGCAACTTCCTGACATCAGGATTAAAGAAAAAAAAATAGAAAAGAAAAGAAAAATAGAAAATGGGGAAGTATAAAAATGTAGTAAGGTCAGCTTGTATTACAAATTGCTTAAAGGATGGGAACTAAAGTTAGAAAGCTGATGGAAAATTCAATTAGCATCTTAACCAATCACTTAATTTATAATTTTCTGACAACATGAGTTTAATTTGTGTGGTTTTGACTGACATATTTCTAATGTAGCATCTATGATGTCTCAGGTATATCTTTCGCATTACTACCCAAATGGTAACAAAGGAGAACAAAAAAGGAAGATTTCATAAATATCTGCTTGACTTCCCTCTTCAGATCACTAAGCTGAATCTCTCTCTGAGCTAGTGCTTTGTACCATTGTTCTGTTGGTTGCATCTTTTTGTTATATTACAACTGTATTCTTTCTGAAACTATGAAACTATGTCTTCTTATTGTTTGTCTAAGTCAGAGAATACTCATTCTGGCTTCTGGTTTTTTGAATTGCCTGGATGCTACAAGAAATTATTATTTTTTAAAAGCTATGAAGAAACTTTTAAACTTTTTTTTTTTAACACAACTTCTTTCTCATGGTAGTTTTTGAGTGTCACTTATTATTTTGTTATTTTTCCTGGGGTGCAAGGGATAAATGCAAGTTGAATTTTCTAGCTATTACAGTAAGAGATTATAGAGAGAGTTAAAATACATCATTTTTGGGTTTTTTTTGAAGATTTCTGAGGGTTTTTTCTTAGGCCTCGTTGTATGTGTTGGAATGTGAAAATAGATAAAATACAGGAAGGCTGTATGGGAAGGAAGTAAATTATCACTAACAACTTTGACAAAAGCTACTAGAAAAAAGTCACAAGTCTTTGCCATTCTGAGTCAGAATTTGAAGCTGAATACAATTTATGCCTTTAGAAGTGCTTTGTCTAACTGCTATTACTAAGAGCAATTTTTTGAGTGTTATGAATCAATGTAGTGGTTTCCAGTTGGATCTTGATAGAATCATAGAATCACCAATGTTGGAGAAGACCTCCAAGATCATGTAGTCCAATCATCCTCCTACCACCAGTAGTTGTAGGGGGGCCCAAAACTGACAAAGTTCTCAAGGTGCAGCCTCATCAGGGGTGAGTACAGAGGGAGTCTTAGCTCTGATAACTGAGTACAGTATATCACTAGATATATAACAGCTTTATGTGTCTTTCTGCTTTGGAATATCCATGTGAAAATGCATAGCTACTGATAGTAACTATGTTGAAAAATAATGTTTTGTAGCTGATAATTTGCACTATCAAATAGTGTTACTGAGCTCTTAATATCTGTTGTAGTTTTCATGGTAATAAGTAGGAGGCATTACTTTCCAAGTGACCTATACAGATAACAGAAAGATATACAGGTATCTTTCAAAGACAAATAATAGATTATCTTTTATTTTGGTAAAATTAATTTTCTGTGTCTTTCTTTTATGTTTTGAATGATATACTTTTCATGTAGCAACCTCCGCAATGGAGTCATCAAAAGAATATTAAGTATTACAAAAAAGTTTTTTTTCAGTGGTGGTTAATTTATAGTGACTGTGCACATCAAATGCTTTGTGCTGAACTGATTGGTCCTGCTGATTAGTGAAGACTGAAAGTGGCTTTTTCAAGAGCTAATCAGGCTTAGGCATTACTGAGTTCAGCAGTAATCTGTCTCAGTCGCACCTCTCTCACCTCATGCTGTGATTTAGACTGAAGAATTGAATTTAATTCTGCAGATGATCTAAAATTCTGTGTGTTTTTTTTCTCATTAATTTAGATGTATGGAGATTCAAGCAAATCACTTCACTATCTTACTGTCTTTCACCAGCCTCTGAACAGAAGTGGGATAAAATTGAGGAGAAAAAAAATTACAAACATTTAGGTTGGGAAAAAACTTTCAAGATTGTTAAATCCAACAATCAACCTGACCTATTGAGTCCCTTCACATGCTTGAACAGCCCTGAGGTCTTCTTGTAGTTAGAGGCCCAAAACAGAGTACTCAGGGTATGGTCTCACCAGTGCCACATGCAACAGAACGATTACTTCTGTAGTCCTGCTAGCCACATCATTTCTGATGCAGGCCAGGTTGCCATTGGCCTTCTTGACCACCTGGGCATGCTGTTGACTTGTGTTCATGGAATCTTTTGTCTGCATTATATTATGAGCTGAGATCATCTAATCGTGTTTTTGTACTACTTGGTGCAATGTTGTCTGCCTATTCTTGTAAGATGGAAAAAAACAGGTAGAAGTACTGTCACTTTTCTGGATGTCCCAGTGGCTCAATTCAGGCAACAGGCAAAAAAAAGTTCCAGTGACACCAGTGAACTACAAAAGAAAATTATATTGTGGAAGCTCCAAGGGTTTTCTGTGGAAGACGACTTATTTTGTCACCACAAGTGTACACTTCTGGAGCACATTGGTCCTTCCTCTGTGCCTGTGGTGAGCAGGGAAGAACCGATCAATAAGTCCTGGAAGTGATGAGAGTTGCCATCAAGAAGCAGCAGAATACATCCCGTGGGACATCCCTGCCAAAGCAGGCCTTGGTATTTCATAGGCACATTCAAATTTTCAGCTTCTCTGATTTTGTAAGGATTTACTGATTTTATTTTATTTTATTTTCAGTCAACAAATTCTAGAGCAGAAAAAAGTTAATAAAAATGAAGTTATTGTGCCTCCGTCCTTTACATTTGAGGGCTAAAGATCTACAGAGTTCTACTTTCGGAGTTCCCTGAATCTATATTTGGTTTTACTGATTTTTTTTTCTTTCACATTTAAGTCCAGAAGAGCAGAACAGAGGAGTAATCGTTCATCCCATTTCCTATATTCTGTTCATAAGTATCCTGTTGTTGCCTTTATTCCAAGTCAGTGTAATGAGTTCCATAAACCCCTCCTCTTACCGTGTCCATGTGTTCTATTTTCTTACCAAACTAGCTTAAAAATTTTGGTAGTTCTCTGCTAGCCATGTAAGCAAGAAAATTTTATATTCAATAAGGACAACCTTAATTGGTAGTTTCCCACACTGTTGGATATTTCATATTTTCCTCTCATATTTACACCACTGTAGATATTCTGGTTTTTAATTTACATATTTCTATGTTGTTGTGTTTTCTTTCTGCTGTCCTTGTTGTCCTCCTCATTCACACCTGGAAAATGCATTTCTAGTTCCCTAATATCCATCATCTGTCTTTTTTAATGGCTGCCTACAGTTTTGACAGGCTTTTTCACAGAAAATTGTTTACTGAAGGAAAAGTTAAAACTTACAGAGATGAAATACTCACAAATGGCGGATTAGTAATATACATAATTTTGAACAAGAGAGAAAGAAAGTGTAACATTTATTACCATTTACTTCTTACCTCTTAAAGACAAAATTAATGTTTGTTGATTTCTTTAATGTTCTGTGTCTGTGATTCTGTGAATAATGTCAGCACATTTCACTGAATGTGGTAGGAAATAGCTTTCAAGCCTTTGCTATTAAAAATATGTTGTTAACTGAGGGAACTCAATTGGCATTCTTTAAGTGTATATAATTTTATGAAACTGTTCAGAACCTTGAGGCTCTTCTTTCAGTACTTATTTATTATCCGAGGTGGAAAATAAATTATGAAGCAAACATATGAACCTTCCTTTTAAGTGTTAGAAGATTAGAATGTTTTGTATTATCTTGATGATATGCTACACAACTTGTTACCTCAGGAATTTCCTGTTCAGTATAAATGTGTTGCTTGGAAATCAATTTTCAGTGTTACTAAGAATTATGAATGTGCAAGTATGTACTCGGCAAGGGACTGAATGGAAGCTAAAATTTAGTTACAAAATTTTGTGTATGTGTTTCTGTAAGATTAATTTAAATTATTTTTGTCTACAGTCTCTCATTAATAGTTTACAAGAAGGGAGAAATAATAGGAATATTCCAATAGGTGGAATATTCTGATATTCTTTGCAGGTCAGCAGCAGCAGAAGGATTAAATCACAACATATTAAAGGGTACACTTTCTTATTTTATGAAAGTGGGAGAAGGGATGAGCCTGGAATAATAGTCATTATTTTTCTTCTCACTGCATAGTGGAACACTTGTGATGTTTAACTTTTAGAGATAACAAGCTGTTTATGAGCTTGTTAATGAGAATGTAGCCAGGGCCACAGAAGTGTGGTGTTAGTTTACATAGACATGCATGTGGGGAAAGATCTGAAACTGCACCATTTAATGAGGCCTTGAGAGACATTATTACATTTCCAGTTTTGTAAAGAGTCCTGAAACCAGTGGAGACAGATCTGATTTTGTTTTGCAATAAGTCTGAGCACAGTCGAAACAGAGAATTGACAGAACTTTGACTAAGCTACCTACAAAGTAGCATAGGCTTCAGACAAATACTGCTTTGAAGCTTGAGTGCTTGGTTCATTTGTCGTCAGTTCAATTAGCAATTAGGCCTTATATATCTGAAACTTACTCACCTCACATTACTTACTTCACATTTACCTACCTAACTCATTGCCCATTTGGCTATTAGTGCAACTTAAAAAGCTTTCACATCATAGGGACGAGCTGCTGTTATAAAAGGAAATACGAGCACAGGAGTGAGAAGTAAATCTGTTTGTTTATGTAGCTAACTTCTGAAGTGAGCACGCTGCATTATATTATGTACTTGGATTGTACTAGGTCTTGGAAACATTTGCAAAATTGCGTTTAGTGCTGGTGTTGTGTAGTTACTACCTTGGATCCACTGATCCAAACATATTGTGCTTATTACATCCAAACTGCTAAAAAAAAAAAAGAAATGCAGATTAGGAAGTAGGTGGAGAGTATCTGCAGCTGTGAAGGTTTGGAAAGGAGAAATTGAAGTAGAAATTGAGTAAAGATTTTTGAATCATTTTGGAAGGGTATGGCAAAATATACTGGGTGGAGACAAGAATGGGGAGAGGTCAGATGGAATACTGAAAAGGGAAGAATAAAATGTTTTAGAAATGAGTGATTGAGTAACTAAGAATGTATCTGAGCAGGCATAGCAGTGTAATTTCCTTCAGGAGAGAACCTCAGGATCTAGTTCATGTGTTTAGGTGTTAATGACTAAAATCTTAAATATGCATTTAAATTTATTTTCAGAGATAATCTCTTGTAGCTTGTCTATCATACAATAATGAAAAGACTAAAACACACAAGATCCCTCTGATTTTGATGTTTAATGTTACTAGGATTTTATTAATGTCTTAGCTCTGTTCAGCACAATGGCTAACTGAAAACCTGTGTGTTTGTGAATTGCAAGAAACATCTGGAAAAAGCTGATTGTAAGAACATGTAATGGCAGTATGCATAGTAAATTCAAACATAATCTGTAATTGACAAATTAAGTTGAGTGTTGAGCAACCAGACTGAATTCTGTCTTCATTCAATCCTAGATACTGCCTCTGGATCTTCTCTGAAACAGAGTTCACCGTGCTAAAGGTTGGTGACTTTCGGTCTCTGTTACTATGTTTAAGTAATGAAGTGAAAGTTAGGAGCTTCTTATTAACAAAATAGTAATCCCAGAATAGTGAAGTAGGTGGTAAGAACACAGTTAATTCAGAAATTTATGCTGTAGTAATGTGCAAAAGCAGTGTTTCTGACCCCAACATGATAAATCTTTAATTGTCAGCTACACTGATATATGGTATTTTGTTATTAAATATACATGCAAAGTTTTTTGATTCAAAGACTTCTCTGGTTTGAACTGATATTTACTATGTATATTTTCTAGAAAGGTGGTTGGAGTAATCTGTACTTCTGAGATTGGACCCTCTATGAAAGCCATACCAAATGAAATTGCATGTGTAACACAGAGATGTAGGATCTGATCTGTACTTACTGACTATTAGGCTCTACAAAGTATGTTTAAAAATGTCAGGTGGGTACCTGCTGATCAGGTTTGAGAAAGGGGAAGCCCTTCCTGACATCTGTATGCAACTATTTCTGCACAGGAGGAAGCTGAGAGATCAGTGATGACTGTATTCAGTATTTAAGATAAACTAACCTTGGGCTGCCTTTAAAATCATGTTACTCTACGGTAGGCAACGTTATGTGTCTCTGATGAAGCTAGTCTTGTAAGATGGACAATTGAAATAACAGTGGCAACAGTTATTTCTGATCTATCTTGTCTGCAAGTAGGAGTTAGATTTTCATTAGAGGTAGGCAGATAGGTTTTTTTTTTTTTTTCCTCCTTTAGATCATTAAAGATTGCATTAAGTTGATGTCATATTCCTGAAACTATCATTCAAGTAAAAATATAAACAAAATACATATTAATAGAAATTTCAAGCATAAACTGAAAATTTTTTTTAAGTAAAATACACTTTCATGTAGAATGAGACAGGAGGATTCATGGCTCCTGATGGCAAAACTTACTTCCCTGGCTTCAATTTCCTTAGCAGTAACACTTTCAACTTTGGCTTCCTTTAAATTCTGTAACATCATTAACTTTCTGCTGCTGTACAAGGAGAGCACCAACTCAGAACTGTGCTGTGTTGAATCCTGAAGGTACATATATCTAACTGTAATCCTTTGGGGAGTCTGAAACCTTGGTGTCTTTGATATACTGACACATTTTTGTTGGACATTTGTATAGTACTGAAACCAGAGGATCTGTGTAACATACACAATAACACTAATTCTTCTTATACATTGCTTTTTTTTTTTTTCGTGTGTGTGTGTGAAATGCCTCCCTGCATTTCTGTTTCACATTCTGCTTCAGTTAATTTTAGTATAGTGACAGATTCACATAGATCTCACATCACGTTTATGGTAGTTCTGCCCTCTGCACTTACAAATGCAACTTATTCTACCTGTTTCCATGAGATGGACTTTTGTGACACGCATCTTCCATTCCTGAAACCTATTTTTTATCTGAGGTGAGGTCCATTAAATTTCACTCATGCACCTTAAGAAAGGTTTTGCTACCTTTGTTGCAGTGTTGCCCGTGTTCAGTTGTTCCTTGTGCATGTTGTACTTTCCTTACTAATAACCTCATAAATTGGCACGATGCATGCTGTTATTCTCCTATTAAAACACAATCATGCCCCTGCTTATTGTGCTGTATGAATGAGCTTGTGATCCCAGGAGCAGCTGGATACACCTGTTGCTTTTTGTCTTCATTCAAAATGGCCGCCATTTCCTGCTGTTTCTAATTTATGTCTGCCATCAGCAGAGATGAATAATGCTTTTAGTCTTTGGCTGAAAAGGGAGCAAAATGAAGGATGAAAGCTTTATAGAGGAGGGGAAGGGGGAAATGAAGAATCCTGCACCTCACTGCTGTGGTAGAGAGCATTACCTGTGCTTTTGCAGCACAGGACATTGGTCTGCTGGTTCCTCGGTTTGTGCCTTAGGCCAGGGCCAATGCAGCAGACTGGCAGACTGGTGCAGTGTTGCAGTGTGCAAGTCCTACCCACTAACTTTCCCCAGGGAAGAAAGCAGCTGGAAGTAAGCCACTGGTCTCCTCCAGGGCTTTTGCCAAGCTTGCAGGGGGAGCAGGTCACAAGGTAAGTTTGCAGCTCAGATGGCCATCTTCTGATAGTGCCTGTCATGTAGGATGACAGAGGTTGCAGGAGAGCAGTGCAGCTGTATGCGCCATCATGGCAGCCTGCACGTTGCACTGTGAGCTGATGGGATGAGACAGCCTTCTGTAGGAATTGCCAGGGGTTTGTGCAGGGCTCAGGCTGGAGAGAGGTGTGGTGCCATGCTGAGCCATAGCAGCGGTTTGCTGTCTGGCTGCTGCAGGCAGGATGAGCTGCCCGCTGGGCACCGTGGCCACGGGCTGATGGGGAGATGTGACTCTGTGATGTGAACAGGAAGGATGGCCCTCATCTGTTCAAAAGGAAAGTTGGGAGGCAAGTCTGTTGTTCAGTGAGTACTCAGCAAGGAGCAGTGAGGCCATGCTGTGTGTCGTTAAATTACCACATCAGCTGTAGAATCTCACCCAACAAAGCTTTTTGAAGGATGTTACAAGCTAATGAAATTCAAAAGTAACACTTTCCATATACCTGTATTTCTGTGCTGATGCAGTATGATTGCTTTCTTTTAAAACTAAGCAGCGAAATGACCAGAAAATATGGAAGAGTTGGATCTGTGTGGATGTAATTGTTTCTTCACACTAAATTCTTCTTGACAGTCTTTCAGAATTCAGTTTGAATATGTTTGACTAAGTAGAGCAGTTCAAATCAACATTTTCTTAGGAAGGCCTACACAGGATACATTCTACATTAATTTCTATAACTGTGCAGCTGCCTTTTATACAGTAGACATTATTTTCAAATTACTGAAGTATGTGAAGAGCTATGCTCTTGGAAAGGCATAAACAAAGCACAAAGGCCGGTCTGTTTTCCACATAGTGGATTGTTGTTAAAGAGCTTGTGCCAGCCAGTACAGAGAGTGCAATCGTGTCTCACTCCTCTCAAGAGAGATGAATTACACAACTGCCTCAGCTCCTGCTGCTCCACATTCTTATCCGTGAATTGCGTTGTTGGAATGGCCTGCAACTCCTCACTGAGCAGCCTCTGAAAAAAGAGTACTCTTCTAGTGCAACTGACAAAATTCACGGGTCACTCCAAAATTTGTTTCCTTTGTTGTTTTTTTTTTTTCCCATGGAAACTATAACATATACAAAGAGTGTGATAACAATGTTGGGTAGAGAAAATTCTTAGCAACAAAACGCTGTTTTTCAGCATAGTCACCACCGCTACTGTGCATTTATGCCAGTGATGAACAAGAGCTTGCATATGGTTCTCATAACAAAAAAAAAATCTTCCCCAGCAGAGATGACCCACTGTTTTGTGGCTGCTATGATGGTGTCATTACTGAAACACCCCACCCACCACCTCACTATGTTAACGTCCACTATTTGGTCTCCAGAAACCTTCAGCTAGCATTGGTGAATGTCAATGGGTGCAGTTTTTTCCATGTGAAGGAATGCAATTACACACCTTTGCTTCATATGCACTTCTGTGTCAGCCTACCCCTCTGCTGCCATCAGTCACATGGCAACAAAATATATTGGAATATTGGTGGGAAGGTTCAACCCCTACTGCTGTACCACCAACATCTGCCTCTGATGTTGTGGGCCAAACTAATGAAACAGATGGTATTACTTTCAGAGCAGCCCTTGTATAAATCTATAGCACCATCTATTTCATGAAAAATCTTCACCTATGAACTGCTTTGGTTATGTACCAGCTTTCCCAACAGAGTACTTAATTACGCTTTTTTTTCTCCTTGACATAAAACTAACATGGTTTTAACAACTCCTTCTCAAAGTAGCACTATGCATAGCAATGTCTGTTGAAACTGTTGTGAATTTACAGTGACTGTACCATACATTGACACATTTCAGTACTCCACATAGAGTACCTTACTCTTTTTCTACTGGAGAGAGTTGTTAGGAAAGCAGCAGTATGTACAGAGGGTCAAGGATACACATTTCTGTGCAAAGTAATGTTTTCTAGGCTGGGTCACAAAAGCCAATACCTTGAAGGAAACAAAGTAACTGGAATGACAGCGTGTGTTTGCAAGTCCCTGAAATAAACTGAAGCCCTTCGTTTGTAGAACAGATGTATATGTCTTAGTAACTTGTAAAAAAATTGATCCAAATATGCATTATAAATGATCCTTTAGTGCCCACTCATAACAGTATAACAATTACTCTTACTTGTACTCTGCTAATCCTCAGTCATGACAATTTAAGCAGCAATGTACCTTTCCATATCTCTTTACTTACATTAGTATGCACATGTATACTCACACATAACACAAGCAAGGAACATTTTTATCCTGTTGGTCTCTTCTGGATGATACCTGCTTTAGTTACTCAAGTGGATGTAGTTGTCTCTGTGATTAATTTTCATCTGTCTGGAATAAGCTTCAGAGATTCTCAGTAATCTATTCTAAAGTATTTGTCTATTATACTGTATGTGCTGGCTACTGTCCCAACATTTGGAAGTTTCTCGAAGCTATTACCATTTCCCTTTAAGTAAAGAGTGTCACAAATATAAAAACACTCAGTGGCACAACAACTCTTAAGATTTCAGTGGTGACTTTGCAAATTAGATTAGGACTGTGCTGCTGCTGCTGCAGTAGCTCAGAAAAATCTAATATTCATTTGAAAAATAGTGTTCTGAGTTCTGCTTTTGGATGCCATCAGGAGAGAGGCCATCTGCTGCTCTGTGACATTCTCATGGTGAGAACTGTGCTGGCAGCTGATGGGAAAAGAGGCAAGTCTGTTTTAGCAGCAGTCAGGTCTACTGCTTGTTAGTTAAGAAATCAGACAGGTGGTTTCTGCATTTATAGGTGAGACTTATGTTAGCTGGATCTTCTGCTGTTCTTAATAAACAGAGTCTAACATCAACAGGAACTGTAACTGTAGAGTGTTTCTGGAGAGCTGGAGACACATCTCAACTATTTAGTGGTAAAGTAGGCCTCCTTAGACAAATAGATGTTGTTAGTCTTAGTGTCGGTCTTTTCAGTGCAGAGGCATGAGGGGCAGTGACGTTCAGGGGCCGTTTGTTTTTACTAGTGTCAACGGTTTACAGGCAGGTTCGGCCCGGTTCCGTGACGATTGGTGCGGGGGACCCAGGGATCCACGTCCCAGGAAGGGGGAAAGGGAAAAGGGAGATGGGCCTAGAAACAAAACAGTGGCAACGATCTCAGGAGGAAAGCAAAATAACGCAATATAATGCAATATAATTGGAATTAAAGCTAATAAATAAAATGAGCAAGAGAGTGTCCAATAAACCGAAGGCCTTATGCTAACGCTGAAGGCGGACGGCAGCGAGCACCCACTGCTGAGTCCATCCCAAAGGAAAGAGAGAGTCCCGTGACCACAGACAGTTTTTATCTTTCCCTCTGAGCAGAAACACGTAAAAATGCAAAGCATCGCAAAGTCCTCTGGGGAACATAGTTCTTCTTCTCTTCTGAGACAGGTATACCTGGAACTATCGATGATCCACGGAGCTGAAGCATTAACTCTTTAACTCTAAATGCACTACATGATGTTATAATGTGGAATACCAATACCAAAAATCATAAAACCATGACAACTAGAAACAACTTCATTTTGAAAATTAAATTTATTTCTAGAACTGTCATAAATAGATATTCAAAATCTGAAGTGGTGCAAGATAATTCATGTTTGTTGATGTTAGATGCAAACTGATGATACAAGTGTCTCTTTTTCCTTTTGGGGTTTTTACATCGTTCTTTTACTTTCTATTGTCCTCTGCCTTTCTTAGCTCATTTGGTATTCTCTTGCTATTTACTTTCTTCTGGAGTAATTAGTTCCACCAATATGGTGGTCACTAACCCTGTATTGGATACAGGATTTTAGCCAGGACCATTCTTGTTTTTCTAGCTAAGTGCCATTCTCTTCTCTTATGCTTACTTAAGGCAGAAAAGCTAGAATCATAGAAGTTAGAAAAGTTAGAATCATAGAATTGCTTAGGTTGGAAGGGTTCTTAAACGTGATCTAGTTCCAGCACCAATGCTTTGGGCAGAAGGTAGAAGCTCTTACACCACATCTGCTTCTTTCAGTTTTTATGGGTTTCTACCAGCCTATTAGTAATCCTAGCAAAAAGTACCCAGTATAGTAACTCTATAATCAGCGAGCAAAATTCCTGTGTAAAAATGACTGCAGTGATGACAGGCCCACTCTTTATTCCATCTCTCTACTAGGTCAGCATAGAAAAAAGAGCAAATGGAAGCAGATTGCCATAAGCAGTATTGCATCGTAAGAATGTTCTACCTTCTGTTTTCTGACAGAACCTGAGAATGAAAATACTCTTCTAAATGAAAATATTCTTCCATAGCTTCAATACGTGTTTGAATTGACCAAGCATTTAATCCTAAATTTAAAATTAAATGGAGAATATAGACAGGAAAACTGGTGTATATTTTGCTTTATTCTGGTTAAGGAGATTCAGCTTTATTGGTCATTTAAATATATTTTGAAATTTATATTTAAACAAAAGCTGTAGCCTATAGTTGAAGACTTCCTATTGTTTAGATTGTTGAGCTCTGCTCCCATTTTAACACATGGCTGTGCCCATGTGTTATGTATGTGTATTTTTATGCCTGCAGCACAGTTTATTTTCCATGCACACAAAATTCCTTTTATCAGTTTCCTTAGTGAAATTCAATCAAGCAGTACTGGCCCAAAAACTTCTTGAATAGAGAAGTCCTTGAAGAGTAGAAAATACAATACTGAGATTTCAGGCCTACTGTAACAATAAAACAAAACCAACAAAAATAAATAAACAACAACAACAAAAACAATTTTAAAGCTCTACATTGACTTAGGCGCTTTGATGTGTTATTAAGAGAATATGTTACTGAGCTGCATCAGCTTGCTCTGAATTCCTTCACTACTGATAACAATGTTTCACATAAATTGTTTGGAGAATTGTATTTAAGGTGTGAGAAGCAACCTGCATATTTCTGAGCCAATTTTCCCTTCTGTTTTATAGAACAGTGGAAGAATACGCTTCTTAAAGTGATGTTTTTGTGGATTGGGAGTGTAAAATTGGTGTTGGTTCTATGAGCATCATCTTTATCACAACCTCTATTTTGACAGGAGACTTTAATTTAGCTTTGTATGTGCATTTCATGGAACGAATTTGCATGTAATAGCCAAACGGCATCTGGGAAATTGTGACAGGAGCAATCACACAGTGAGTGACTTTACAAGTAAAACAAGAAGCTCATTGCCAGCAGTAATGCTCCACTCTGAATGATACCTTTCACAATGGGCTGGCCCAGGGAACATGGAAATTCCCCTTGAGAGGTGCAGGGAGGAGAATTGAGTCAGAGAGGTTTTTCAGAGAGGTTTTCTCTTATTGGAAGCCAAGTGAAGCAGGCAAGGAGAGTTGTCTGTGCAAAGCATTCGGGCCAAACCTTGGACTAGTTATTCCTTGGGGATATAACTTAAGAAATGAGCAACCAATCAAGAGGAAAATCTTTAAGTAACTCTGGGTTTCAAGCAGGAGTACTCAGAGACTTGCGATTCAAATCCAAAGCAGTCCACCCTTGGGGAATGCATGAAAGAGGCAACATCCTTATGTTAGGATGGGTAAGATAGGAATCCTGTTTAGCATTTTCTTTCCAGACTGAAACTAAAGAAAGTAATGAAACCCATGAAGAGACTCATTACAAGAGAAACAAATAACATGAGCCTCGTATCTGGCTTGTGAGCTACTGATGTTCTCTGGTCTGTCTGTTATGTCCAGATGTGGCTGTGGTAGAAACAGCACTCAGTTTCTATTCAAACTGCTGAATCCCAGAAGCATGCAAGCATCAGAAGCTCACAAAAGGATCAGAAATATCTAATCACCCATTGAGACTGGTTTCTGCATAGACAAAAGGCTTAGTGTTGAAATTTATATGCATCAGTACAATTAAAATGCTTTCTTCTAGCAGTTTTATTTCATGCTTTGTGTATAGTTGCATGCTATTGTGAAAATTACATATAAATTTCAAAACATACAATTAAAAAACCCTATTTTTAATGTTTTTTAGCTATTTTAAGCCAGGTATTTGTGTTACATGTATCAATAAATTTTTAGGAGCTGCTAAAATTTTTGTAGCGCTTGTGTTGCCTGCACCATTAATGTTATGTAACTTTAATCTGTTTTAATATTTTAACTTGTTTCCTAAGGAAGAAAGGATAGTACAGTCACTTCTGTCTGCCAATCCCCTGTGTTAGATTGAACTGCTCATCTGGCTTCTCTGCAACACAGGGAGAAAGTATGAAAATCTTGAAGATAAGTTCTTACAAGTTTTGTGATATCTATAGTTCAGCAAAGAGAAAAAAAAAATCCAACTCAGTGTCCTATGGAGTGGAAAGCTGTTATATATTCTCCTTGGCAGCAATCAATATATACATACCTTCAGGCTAAGCACAGCAGGTGCTATCTCCTGCCCAGAAGAGATGTCAGAAAGTATATGTGGTGGCGAGCAAGGCTGAAATTATTTTGGTTAAGGAATGTGAGAGACGTACATTTTTCATTACATCTATTCATTCCAGAAAAACTTTTTTTTCATTTCACCATTCACATTTCCATTTTCAAGTAGTTATTGATTTCGCCAAATACAAGATGCCTCTGAGAAGGGAACAAGTGGGATATTAAGAGTTTTTGTACAGTATGCTCAATACAGCTAACTGTGTTTCGCTTCAGATTTTATCTTTATAATTATTAGCAATGAGCCTTTTTTTCCCTTTGTTTTCCCTCTGACGACAGACTGATTTGCAGATTCAGAAAAGTTTTCCATTGGTCTTTGAACAACTTCATTAGGCATTTTGCATTAGTGCTCAGTGAAATATGCCATGCTCCAGAAGACCATTGAAAAAAAAACAACAACAACATAATAAATTTAAGTATGGAGTCACAGTGTGTTTAAACACCTAATTGATGCTTTTGTTCCAAGAGCTAGTTATTTATGTTTGTATTTCAGTTAATATCAGTGCATTTACTTACTGTATTGTGACAAAAGGATTTGGTACAGTAAATAATTTTTAAAAACAAACAAGGCATAACATTAGTTCAGAAATCTTGCTTCTATGAAACCTTGAGTGGCCTTGGGCATCAAATTAGTTTGACAAAAGAATAGCAGAAAAGAAAAATTGAATAACATGCCTTCTACAGACTGGAAGTCTAGAGTATAATTAATAGAAGCATATATGTGTATAAATCTTCATGTACCCTTTCAAATTATACTTAGAAATAAGTTACATTGTAGTAGATTTTTAAAATAAGTACTTTCAAATTAATAAAAAGAAACATACTTTACTTATTTATGGAAGTTGTCACCAGTGTATAGCATATCTAAAGAGGTTAATAAAATTCCAGTGAACATTAAATGATTATTCCCTGAGAGAGGATAAAAACAGCGTGTTTGTGTTTCAGAGCATAAGCTTGAAAAACACTGAAGGCAAAGTTGTTCATTAAGAACATCCAAACACTTTTCTGTTCAGACTCCTATGCACTACTGTTGAATTGGATGTTGGAGTAAATGAAGTTGTGCCCTTGATGCCTGCAGGTCGAGTGCCATCACCCCCAAATCCTGATCTTGGGTTATGTGTGCACTCAAACAGCCTTTATCTCCTTTCCTTTTATTTAATGTATCTCACTACATGCACCACAGCTTCTTCTCAGAATTCATTTGAAAGTGAACTGTTGCACATCAAGAGTAGAGTGGATAAGGAAGAGCGAATAGAGGCAAAAGGAGGTATCATTTAGGTCTCATCTCAGACCAGATCATAACTGGAACCTGGCATGTTGTAGCCTCACAATCATGTAATGTTGTAAATACTATGTTTGATCTAACTGCTGCCACATTTGTCTTTTGTAACATCCATTCTGTCCTCATTTCTTGCTTTCCTGATCTGATCCTTTTTAGATCCTATTGCATGAGCAAACCTGTGCGATGCCACGGTACATTAGAGATGTTTGTTGTTTCTGTGCCACCAGTTCATGTGTAAGACTTGATGGGTATGCATCTGTATACATGTATACATCACTACTTTTCCTAGTCCTAGAACTATCTGAATATCTGCACAATCTTGCCCTGCATGACATATCGTTAAACTTTATAATCTAGACTGTTACCCTATTTTTCTCCAGAAATCATTTTTGGTTTCTCAAAGTTTGGTTACATGTAGAAGTAATTAGTGAAATATTCTTGAGTGATGTTGTGGGGATTTTTTTGCTTATTCTTAGCTTTGGTTTCTGAAACCTCTGACCTTCAGCCAGAGTCTGACAATCCATTTAAGTTCCCTCAGCAGTACGCAGTCTTTTCAGTAACTCAACTATAATTTACTTCAGTACAGTTAATGATATTTGCAGTCATCTTTTCTCATACTATTTAATACAGTTGAAACTTCATATCCTTCCATCTTTTCTGAGTGTCTCATGTCCTCAGCGTGATATTACTTTGTTGCCATTGTCTTACATGCTCCTTTGGATGGATAGCAGAGAGGAGAAAGTGGAATGATTTGATTATCCAAGTTTAGAAGTATTTATGTATGTGTCTATGTAACCCATAGATATTGCCTGAGAAATAAATAATAATTTGAGCATAAACATACTCTTCAAGATTAATTATGATTTATTGTTCATAATTGTACATTGGGAAGAGGGAAAGGAAAATGATGTCTGTATGAATGGTGTCTACATTGGAGTAGAATGTGATATTCACTGTCAGTTCAGAGAGAGGAGATTAGAGCTAAGAACCTATATTGAGAATTTGGGGGATTATAATATAAATATGTCTGGAATGTGGACAGAGTATTTGAAATGTGAAAATCATTATCTTGTTTCATTCCTCACTGCGTAGAATTCATTTAGTAGGAAGAATCTGCATGGTGCAAATGACAGATAAATGTTGTATTCAGAGTTTTCATCTTCAAATGCCTGATGATGAATTGACTGGACTCAGTATATATAAAATGAAATGCTTGAAGTATCTATAAAGATTTTAAAAGTGGTTTGAAGTAGCAAAAATAACATAGAAAAGTAAAAAGAGAACATGATCAGATGTAAAATAAAAAGAGAACAAGTGATTTGTATTCTTAAAAACTGGTGAAGATCAAATTTATTTCAGTTGTTCAGAATTCATTCTGCTGCAGTTAAACCCAGTTCAAGAAATTCAAATAAACTCTTCATGGAATACCACTGTTTTCATGTTAATGGAAATATATATATATGTATAGGGAGATGCATACTTCCACAAAGCTTCATCTGCATTTGAAGCTGAATACCAGTTTTGTTCTTTAATTTCAGTGAAGTGAAGAAAGTCTGTGGTCAAAACAGAACATATTTCCATATGGGATTCTGAAGACACTGCTTGTTTTATGCAGATAGGTAAATAGCTTTTAGTCTAGAAAAGATGTGACAAGTTCACAGCCTTAGGAGAGACAGCCTCTCCTCATTAGGTGAGATGCAGGGGCTGGACTTGGATGCAGGCAGAATCTCTTCCCAAAAGTGGCAGGTTTTTTGTCCGCTGTGATGAACTCCTACCCACTCCAATGACAACTATCACACAGGTGAACATTAAAATGTGCTCCTTTATTTCTCTCTTCTCTTCTGCAAATTACAGCTGAGCACCCAGATACATGGCCTAAGTCTGTGTTTCTGGACAAAAAGAAAAATCTGTCCAGATTCCATAATCTTTCTAAAAGGCATTCTGCCTACATCCAGCTTCAGTACCTTTCATCTTACTGAAGATAAAATAAAGAAGAAAATGCATTTTAAATTCAGATGTGAAAGACCAGATTCAGGATGCAGGTTCAGGTCAGACACTTCAATCTTGGCCATCTGTAGCAGATACAGATTTCTTGACTGTTTATATTTGTTACATATAGGTTTTAAAGGTACTTGGTTCTGTAGTAATTTTTTTTTTCCCCAAATTAGTTCCTATGTGAGCTCTCACTTTTACTTGGTAGTCATCCAGAATAAAGCAACCCCTTAGAGAATGTTTGATAATAGTGTAATATTGAGGCAAAGTTCTGGCAGGATTTCATGGATTACTCTTATAATACTTCTACTTGATTTTCCCTTTATAGGCTTAACAAAGCCAAGATTATCTTAACTTAGGCATGTCAGTCCTATTCAAATCCAGGTCATTATTTTTGTGATCAAAATTAACACTTTTAAGTGCTCTGCTGGATTAGGAACCAGATGATTGTTACCTCTTTCAAATTAGTGTTTTAAAGCTTCCATGATCATCATAATAAAGGAATTATACCAATAATTATTAATGAATAGTGTTACTCTGTAAATTCTCCTGTGAATCTAACTGCATACAGGAATTAGAGCCTAGTTCCAATACTTCTGAAATGTACTTCAGCAATTTTAATTCAATTTATTTATATTCTGACCCACTGATAATAAATCTATTTCATTACTTTTTCTGGTAAAGAGAAGTCCTTTGTGACTTGGAGGTAGAACATTTTGATAACATAGAGTTCTGATTCTTGCAAACTGCCTTTGTTGAGAAAAAGAAGAAAACCTGAGTTGAATTTTGAAATTACCCTTAAATAACATAAAATCTTTTCCAGCTCTGGGAAGAAAATTAGCAGAGACTGAGAAGTTAGGGAGCTAAATAATGACCTCAGATCTAGATCTTTGTATTAATAACAGGTAGAATTTAAAAATAAGAATGAGTTTATGCAATGAAACCAAGCCCTGGTCATTTCCACAAGATTTTCTCACTTTTCTATAACCATTTATGCAACTTTTAGAGGTGAATGTTAAAATAAATAAATGAATAAATAAGGTACCACTAAATCCTCGATCCTTATGTCTTACCTCCCTTTGGTGCTGAACACACTTCAGAAGAGCCTCACATGAGGTGCTGCAGGTGTGCTCTGCCACCATGGCGTTACCAAATGCTGAAGCAGTCCAGGATTGGCCTCATTTTTCTTGCTTGAAGCTGTGTATATATAATGAGATGTCATTTAATAGTCTTCCAGGTAATTTGAATAGACTTGAGTCATAGAATTACAGTGAAGCTTCTGGACGACCGCACCCAGGACAACTCCTCTTTTCTTCTCATCCAGTGAGTATTAACGTGGAGCTGGAGTCCTTTCTCCCATCAGCAATTTCCAGCTAAATTCCAGTATTGGATGCCTTCTGTCCGTGCTTGCCATTGGTCTGATGACAAGCACCAGTGCAGGACTGATTGGTGTCCAAGGGAAGAAGCATGATGCCATGGCTGAAGGGAAGCTGTGAAAGATGTGGAGAACATGACTGAAGTCATGTGTGAAGTATATGGCACAATTCATAGACTGAAGTGGGCAGTAGATAGGGATCCACAGAAATTGGAGATGCTACGGGATTTTTGATTTTATTTTTTTCAGAAGAATGGTAGGAGCTGGAATTTTTACAGGAAAAATCAAGGAAAAAACAAGTAACTTGTTTTGGTTGAAGGGCAAGGGCTATCACAAATGTACGAACTGTTTATATTGACGTAGGTCTAGGGAGGTTTTTCAAGTATGCTTTCACAATTAACTGTATAAGTACTTTTCAGCCACCTTGTAGCAATTTACTCTCCAGTTCTTCTCTACTGTTTTTGTTCTCTGGTCTTCCTCCTGTTGTAACAAAATAATCTTGCTTTGTACCCTCTTTCTGGGAAGTCCGATGTGGCAGAGCACTTGATACTGTGTATTGGTTTCCTCTAATGTCACTTTGACTCTTCTTCTCTTGGATGAGACAAACTAAATAGCAAGCGAGTACAGTGTTGAGCATAGCTGTTTCTGAGGAATGTTCTGTGGTAACTAAAAGATGGACTGAGACATCAGAAGCTTTTTTTGTAATGTGTGTGTAATGTAGATGATGAGTTTATGTTTGTTTGGAAAACTGAGGTAATAGAACTTTATCTTTTTCCTATCTAACATCATACTCAAAAGGACTGGAAAGGATTTATAAGATAGGCTTCATTAGGACGCATCAATAAATTGAAGCAAGTATCACAATGAATAGGAAAAACTGCAGGTGAAATACATTAAAGTAAAATGAGTAAGATTTGAAAAGCCATCTCTTTGTCTTTTAACTCTTTTAGCTTTGCTTGTATGGTGTAGCAAATTGCAAACAGTAGCTCCTAGTTGTCCCTGCTTTTGTAACCACTGAGTTCTGGCTGCAGATCTGATCCTTACTGGAAGCAAGTGCCCCACCTTCTCAGGGGTTTCCTACTTACCCTGAAGCTGTTGGGCCCGAGTGTCCTGCACCTCTCCTACCAGGAAGGGTCATGCCACCCTGGCTAATAGCTTCTGGTTGGGGAAATCCTGGGGAGAAGACTTCCTTAAGGATGTGGGGCACCATGTGAACTCACTCACTCAGCTTGAGAAGCGAAGCCCAAGGAGGAATCAGTCTTTTTCTCCCTCTGAAGGTTTTTGGCACCAGATTCCAGTACGTAGGCAGCACAGAAAGTCAACCCAAATGTCTCCTGCCCTGTTGTACAATATACATTATATGCATTATTTTACTGAAAACATGCCAATTAAAATGATATACTATCTTCCAGAATAGACATGCATCAGTGAGGAACAAGAAATGGAGGCAGAGGAGATGCTGAAACCTTAATCATAGTTTCTCTTTGTCAGATTTCAGGTTTCTTTTTGAGAGACTGTGCTGTCCTTTTTGCAGCATGTCCCTTACATGAAATTTTGTCAGAACAGTTACTGCATTTACTGCTTAATGATGTAAACTCAACCTCCTACGTCTAGCTTTGGGTAGGCATGAGCTATGAGAAAGTATTTTTATGTGTCCCTCAGTAATCCCAGTTGAAGTCGTACTTTCTTTTTAAGAAACCATGGCATTCATTGATGTCTCAATTTATTTTATGATAGCACTTAATCACAGAATGGCATAAGTTGGAGGGGAACTTAGAGATCACTTTGTTCTAGCCCCCCCTGCCATGTGCAGCGTTGCTGAACCACTAGACCAGGCTGCCCTGTTCAACTTGGGCTTGAATGCCTCCATAGATGGAGCATCCACAACCTCTTTGGGCAGCCTTTTCTAATGCCTCACCACTCTCTGAGTAAAAAAAACTTCCCCCTGACATCTAACCAAATTGATGTGCTCCCTGGTCTTACCAAGCACAGAGATGAGATTCACCAGCCTGTAGTTTCCCAGGTCTTCCTTTTTCCCCTTCTTGATTATGGGAGTGATGTTTTCCTTTTTCCAGTAACCAGTTGCTTCACCAGAAAGCTACAATTTCTCAAATATGATGGAGCAGCTTGGCACCCACATCAGCCATTACTTCAGAACTCTGGGATATGTGTCATCTGGCCCTATAGACTTGTACACAGCCTCGTGAGGTGGTCTCAGACTTGTTTTGCTCTTACACTCAGATGGATTTTGCTCCCCTGACCTGCTTAGAAGTTCAAGGACATGAGGGGCATGCGAAGCCTGACTGGCCATGAAGATGGAGGCAGAGAACTCATTGAGTACCTCAGCCTTTTCTATGTCTGAGGAGCCCAGCTCTCCCTTTTCATTTTCAGAGAGTGTACACTCTCCTTTGCCTGTCTCTTCTGTTCAATTTATCTGAAGAATCTTTTACTGTTTTTCACGTTATTTGTCAAATTCAGTTCCATCTGTGCCTTGGCTTTCCTGACTATGCCCCTGCATATCTGCATAGCGTCCTTACGTTTGTCTCAGGTCACCCATCCCCACTTTCACTACTTACACTTTTCCTTTCTTTTTCCTTGGCCTGACCAGCAGGTCCTTGCTCAACCATGCTGGTTTTCTGCCTCATCTGCCTGATTTCCTATTCTGGAGGATGGAGAGCTCTTTTGCTCTCATTTTTGAGAGCATCCTTAAAGTGCTGTCAGCTCTGTTCCATTACTTTGTTCCTAAGAGCAGTTTCCCATGGAGTGTCATCCAGTAATTCCTTAAACAGTCTGAAATTCACTCTCCTGAAGTTGAAGGTCTCTTTTCCAGGCCCGTGTTTCTTGAGATCATGAACTCAACTAGGATGTGACTCCTTTATCCCAGCCTGCTTCCAATCTTAATGCCTTTCACGATCTCTTCCATGTTGGTGAGCAATGCTTCACCTCTCATAGATCTGTCCAATACATGAATTATGAAGATGTTGTCAGTTGACTCCAGGAGTTTTCTCTACTGCTTGCCTCTCACCATATTTTTTTCCCAGGAGATATCTGGGTGGTTGTAATCCCCCATCAGGATGAGAGCCTGCAAGCAGGAAACCTCTTGCAACTTGAAGCAAGAGGATCTGATCAACAGGCTTCCATTGAACAGGCAGCCTATTACCAGACCCCAGCCACCAGATGCTCTGTATTAGTCTGGTCCCAAATTTTAACCCACATGATCTCAACCTGGTAATGACTGTTTCTCATGAGCAGCTCTTCGTAGTCTGTCCACTTTTTAACATAGAGGGTAACTCACTCACTTCTCCTACATAATTTGTCCCTTCTAAAAAGCTTGCAACCACCAATCATCGTATTCTAGTTATGTGAGTCATTCCATCATGTTTCTGTTATAGCAATAAGCTCATAGTTTTCCAATTGCACCACAGTTTCCAATTCTTCTTTCTTATTTCCCATGCTGCATGCACGTTGGTATAGAGGTGCTTCAGATGGGCTTTCGGCTACTTTAGCCTTCTTGGAGGAGCCCACCCAAAAACATCTGGGAAAAATCTGAGGTTTTCCCCCATTATTTCCCAAAGCAACATTATTCCCTGACTCTTCTTTGCCCTTCAGAAGTACATCCCCTTCCCCCATCAAATCTATTTTAAAGCCCTGGTGGTGAGTCCTACCAGCCTGCTGCCAAGTATATTCATTGTAAGGTGCAGCAGATTGAGGGCCCCTCCTAGCACCTTGTTCCACTTCTTTTGCTATGCTATCCTGCATCTTGTAGGCAGGCTCGCTATCATCCCTTTCCCCTTCAGACCTAGTTTAAAGCCCTGTCTGTGAGCCCAGAGAGCTCCTGGGTGAGAATTCTTTTCCCCCTATGACCTAGGTAGACCCCAGCAGCCATCAGGCACTGAGTAAATCACCCCATGATTGAAAAAGCCAAAATTCCTGTTCTGACACCAGGCTTTCAGACCTGTACTGACCATATGAGTTTTCCAGATCCTTTCAGTATCCCTCCTTGCCACTGAAGGAATACAGGAAAATGCCACCTGTACTTCCCATTTCTCCACTAACTACCCCAGTTCCCTGAAGTCCATTTTGAGAGCCCCTCTGACTTCTCTCTGCTGCCAGCCTGAACTATCAGTAAGGGTTAATAATCAGAGGGGTGAATCGGACTCTTAGTAATAAAATGAATTGTCCCAGGCCACAGGAAGGCAGCACACTTCCCTACAGGTAGAGTCTGGACAATATATGGGACCCTCCATTCCTCTCAGGAGGGAGTTGCCCACAATTACCTTTCTTTCTTGTTTGGTGGAGGCAATCTTGAGGTGTGGACTCGACCTCTTTGCCCTAGACAATAGCAGATGTCTTTGTATGTCTTAGTGATGAACATAATTAATTACCAAGAAACAAAACTGTCACACACTTGGACACAGTGCAGTGCTGCTGCAGATAATAGAAACTGCCTATACACTTAAGGCGTAATTGGAACCCATAGGTAAAAAGTGATTTTTCAAACTCTGACCATGGCTTATAAGCTTGTATAGGTCATTTAAATGTCACTAATTTGTGCTTTGTGCAGCATAGCCGCAGTTTTGTTTTATGTTAAAAAAAATGAGATGAACACTTCTCCATTAAGAGACATCTAGCAAACTCTATACTCTTATCACAAAAGGTTGCCAGCTTTCTAAGAGGTGATAACAAATCAGTAGTCTGAAAATAGTCTGGTAAGTTCATAATTGAATTGCCCAGAAGATTCCTGTCCATTTTTATTGTTAGGTTATCTTAGGATATTACTCAGTCTAATAGGGACAAAAGCTTTTATGTGCTTTTTGGCAGAAAATGCACTTGAAAACAGGTAAAGAGATGGAACGTGGCCAGTTCCACTCTTAAGAGTTTAAGACTTAGTTGTTTTGTTGTTGTTGTTGTTTTGTTTTGTTTTGTTTCTCCCACTTTAAAGATCATTAAATGCATTTATATTTCATACTGTACTGTAATGGATAAATTCTGTTCTTTATTTTTAAAGCTGTATGCCTGCAGTTCTCTTATTTTAGGACATCGTTGTGTTCAAACAGATTAATATTTTATATGTGAAATTTGGTGAATCATCTATGTAATGAAGCTGTTAGTGAACAGTTGGGCTGTATCAGTCAGCTCTAGTCAAATCTTAAATGCCAGGTGGTATATTTACACTTGTATTTCAGGATGTGTTTCATTATTTGTTAGTTCCCTTAGTTTATACTGCTGTTGTGAGTGAAGGCTTTGTGCACAGAAAGGAGTCCATCATTTGATGTAAATCTTAGAAATT
Source organism: Cyrtonyx montezumae (assembly GCF_038088225.1). Lineage (NCBI taxonomy): Eukaryota > Metazoa > Chordata > Aves > Galliformes > Odontophoridae > Cyrtonyx > Cyrtonyx montezumae. The sequence continues at coordinate 132,994,351 of NW_027072034.1, read as the reverse complement.
GTAACTCCATGTATACAATTAAGCCAATGTAGCTTATGGAAAGGTAAAAGCTTCACCTGGGATAACTAAAAGGCTTTTTTGGGAGAGTAATTTAACAGTTTGTACTTTTTATTAATGTTGCTGCGTATCTTCACAGATGGTGTGGTGTGTTCCTGTAGATGTCCATTAAGCTATTCATTACAGCTTCTTGTATTTGAAATGTGCTTTTTCTGCAGGAAAAAGTGTCAATAAAAAAAATGGAAATGAAAGTTCACTTCTATAAATTGCAGGGCCCAAACAATTAATGCTCTGTTATATGCCTGCATATTTCGATAGAGAGCTATAAGGAGGGAAAATTGCAGTGGCTTCTTTTTGTTTGTTTGTTTGATTGTTTTTGTGTATTTCTTTTACCGTCTTTTAGCTGATAGATCACATTAGGAATGGTATTTAGCCTTAAATTGTATTATAATTTATATGGAACATATTTCTTATATTAGCCAAGAAGCTGCTGTTACTTTTTTTGTAAACCTCAATTATTGAAAGAGCTTTCTTGAAGGTTTCTTTAATTAATATTTATAGGACTATCTTCATTGCAGTAAGACAACATGATTGTCTACAAAGGTACTTGGAGATGGGTGCTGTCCCATTGCCAGACAGTGACTAGAAATGCTTACTGTACATTAAATTGTATAGTCTTCTTTCTGTCTGTCAAATTGTTAGTTTACATTTTTGTGTATTGAAAAAAGTTGGTGAACCTTTACTACTGTGTATGTTAGATGTATATGTGACACTATGTAATTTATCACTTAGATTTTATTTTTGTTTTGATTTCTACAGCTAACGTGATGTAAACAGCAGTCATTTGACCAAACTGTATTACTTTTTCAGAAACAAAAGACACCTGTTCAAAGGTTTCCTTGTTTCCTGCACTTATTATTTACATTATTAGTATTTACTTGTTCCAAAACAGTATTTCTTCAGTATATCCCTTACATGGCAGCATTTTTCTTTTGGCCTCAAAATTGGACTTCTCTTTCCTCAAAGGCGACTAGTTATTGTTTTCATTAACATCGTTATTTCTTTTTAAACACACTGAACAGCTTTTGTAGCCTATGTGATATTTGAAGGCCTTCATGGTTTGCAGTCCATATCAAGCGTCATGTTTGTGAAGAAGTGTTACCTACTATCCCTTTATCTGTTATTACAAAATTTAGGTAAGAGTCTGTTCATTCAGTTTCCACTGTGGAAATGCTGTGTTCTCAGTGTGTTGATGACATCTGTCTTTAGCTGAAAAGAAGGTTAAAAAAAAAAAAAGTAATAATTTAAAAGAAGAGCTTAGTTTTGTTTTTTTCTCCCAAAGCAGTGAAATTTACAGATTTAATTGATTTCACACTAAATTCTCACTGACAACTGAGTTTTCTACTTCCAATAATTACTAGGCTCTACTCTGCAATATATGATGTATATTTAGAGCTGTGTGTTTTCAGTTAGAAAATTCTCAGAGATTATTTCTAAGGAGAGAGTGGAAAATTAAAAATATGATTGCTCTTGGACCTGGAGTGGATATTACTGCAGGGCAGAGCCTTCCTAGGAGAACTTGAACATGTATCTGCTTCATACTGTATTTGAAGGAGCATAGTTGACCAAAAGCTAAAAAGAGGCACTTTCACAGTTTGTATTTATATGTTTATTTTCTCTTTGCTCAGATAGGACTAATGGTGTGTGTTGTGTGGTAGAGCATCTGTTGATTCAGAGCACTGTAAACAAATGGAGATGACAAAGTCGAAAGCCATGTTCTGGCAAAGATGAGTGCGGGCTGTATGCTGGTGGTTGGCAGCAGAGGATGATCATCACTGACAATGCAGGCTGTTGGTGTCAGGAAAGTAGGAGGCATTCTGTTTATTTCATGTCACTTTTGCTGCTTTACTGACAAGCCACTGATCTAAGTTGACCTGCATTTGAAAACGCTAGGTGGTACTGACTGGCAAGTATGTTTCACATAAGGATGAAAATTAAATAGTGGCCTCCCATCTTGGTTTTCCTGTCATTTGCATGCAGCCTAACTCTTATCTCATGCTGCGTATCAGGGAACTCACTGACATTTTCTTCATTCAAATGTGTAGTGTGACATGCAGAGCTAGCAGGGATCAGTGGATTGTTATGGGCGAGCGCACCCTCATTTCCGCCATCACTGCAGTGGGGAGGAGAGCAGCCCATGCTGAAGAGGAGCTGAGCCACTCACCCTTCCCAGCAGCTTGTAGACCAAACAAGGCAGAGGCTGAATGTGCAGGTTGGGCTACTGGGGCCCAGGGCTGCCAGAGAAGCTGGAGGCAGCTCAGCTCCATGCCTCGTCTCTCCTTCCTGACACCCTGCTCACTGGGGATGTCAAGAGCATTTCATAGGTAAAAATTTTCACCATTCCGTTCACTGAAAACGGAGCACAAAACAAAATAAATTATGTGACAGGCTGCTCTGTTACTTTAAGCCCTTGCTCCTCTCCTCAGCTTCAACCACCCCATTTTTAAGCCCTCTGTTGGCTTTCAGTCCAGGCCGCTAAGGAGTCTTCCCTGATACCCCACCCATTTTATTGCACCTGCCTCACAGTGTTCACATGCCCATGCTCACTATTCCCTTCCTCTTGCTATTCTGCTGACGCCACTTGAAACTTTTTCAATTTCACAGTTTCCATAGCTTCTTCTCCCATTACTTAGACCAAACCTCATATACTTTTTGTATAATTCTCCATATTGCTTCTTTTTTTTTCTTCCTTCCTCTTCTTTTTCCCTTTCACCTTGCCAGTCTTCATGTAAAATCTCGTAATTCTTCTTCTTGCAACGGATGTCAAGATCCTGAGTGCACCAGGAGGCTTCCCTCTCCTAGGAGCTGACTCCAGGTGTTCAGAATCAATTCAGAAATGATTGGGCTGTGTAGCCCAGGATCAGATTTGTATGAAATCTGTAAGAAGCCTTTTCAAAGGCTTCCTCCTTTCATTTGGAAGCTTCTTGTAGAACCCTGACCCTTGTCTGAGCTTCAGCCGCCCCTGCTCTGCCATCTTCTTGCAGGACCTGGGACCTGCACCCCAGGGCCTTGACCAGAGGCCCACGCTTTTGGCTACCCTGCTTGCTCTCAGTCTGGCCCCATATTGATTCTTCAGAGCCAGTGGGCTTGTGCCCCTGGGCTGAAGTCCTCATCTGCTGCCAACTGCCCCTAGCTCCCCTGCCCCTGTCCTCACTCCGCAGCCCCCTCCAACCCAGCCCTTTCCAGAATGACCCCAATAAGATCTCTGGATTTTGTCTCTTGTTTGTATGGTGAACTGCTTGTAGTGAAAGCACTTCAGTCAGCTGGAAACATTCATTGGCTTGAACTGCGCTCTTACAGTGCTGGCAACTGTGAACATGTTGCTATGCACGGGAAACAGACTTGAATTCTTGCTTGCACTGATGCTTATTTGGCTTTTTCTGCTTTTCACCAAAACACATAATTTAGTTGATACCTATGGTATTCCCTGCATTTTTGTGGATCTATGGATAAGAGTATCAGAAAGGTCTGACTTAAAAGCATGGCAGTCCAACAGGGAATTGCTACTGGGGTGAGTATAAAGGCTTTCTTTGCTTATGCAGTAATGTAAGTTGTTAGGGTGATGAATGAGAACCGGTAAGCTTTGCTATGGAGTAAACTAATGATGGATAGGAAAATCAATCCAGAGGTCAGAAGCAACTTAGAGGAAGCACTCACAGTAATGTGTGAAACCAGCAGTAGTGAAGATATAGGAAAAGATTTTATCAGATTTTTTGCTAAGAACAAGAGTTCAAAATGTATGTGGAAGTTCAGCGCTGTAGTAGGATTGGGCTGTAGACTCAACAGCAGTGATGTGGCAGAGAATCAGGTGAAGAGAACAGAAGAATGGTTTTTCCATCAGTATTATGGACTCGCTGCATAGGAATATACATACTTTAGGTCATGCTAATTTGGAAGCAGTAGCAATTTTAAGTAAATAATTCTTCAAGCACAGGAATGTATTTGGAGGGAAGTTTTGAGTTATCTTGGATGAAATCTTTGTTGCTGTTGCAACCAAAGCCCTACCAGGAAAGTTATGCTCTCTCTAGTTCAGTGTGTAGCTGGTTTCTGAAAGGTAAATGACATCTTGAGTATCAGCTGTCTCATAGACCTTCACAGAAGGAGGAGAAATGCTTCTTTCAAATAGAACTTATGAACATATACAGCGTAACATTTCCTCAGTACATATGAGCTCTCTTGATTATCTGATGTATGGTATGTGTGTGTATAAATATATATATATAGTAGATGGTAATCTATTAGAATAATTATAGTAACATACTATAATATCCAGTGTGATATCTTGAAAATATACTAATACAATGTAATGTATATAGTAGAGACAATTGTATTTGCATGCAATTTTTATCATTCTAAGAAATAATTTGATTATTTAAAAACAGTAATTAAAGAAGACATTTTAATTTTGGTTAATATCTTCAATATTTCAGAACGCTGACTTCCATAGTAAAGCAGAACATACACTTATTTTATTCAGTAATTGTTCAGGTATTTGTAGTAAAGTGCTCTATACAGGAACAAAATTGTTTTCAGCTTAAATAATTGAGCTAGCATCCTTGATTTCTCTTGGCCCTGTACAGCTCATGGGGCAGCAAAGATTCTATTCCTGAGTCCCCAGTTTCTGTTAGACAACTCATGTTAGATTCCCAATCTGCTGAGCACTCTAAGCCCTTCAGCACTGTTGATTACTATAGTACTGAAAAGCCACAGTCATCAACAAGAGACCTCTTTGAACAAACAGAGCAAGAAATCTGTTGGTCTCCCAGTGAGAGTTACTTATAAGTAATTATGAGTATAACATAAAAGGCAAAGACAGATGGAGAATTGCAAAGAAATGGTGAAAAAAATCAGCCATGAAGATAGGCAGTTGTCTCAGCCTTCCTGAGCAGCCTACATTCTGTCAATTTCTTTGTAATTACCATAGCAAATGAAATTTAAGAAAGGATTTGAAGGAGGACAATGCAGTGACTTTGCAGGTGTTGCAGAGAGTTCTTTCAAAGTATGAAGTGTAATGGGAGGAAGCGTAGAAGTGCTTGACTGTAAACTTAAAAAGATGCTAATGAGAAGTAACTTAAAAACTAATTGAAAGTTGGCTGTTCAGTAATGAGTAAGAATAATAATGAGAGCACTTGACATACTAAGGAAGGGAATGAAGGGTGGCAGGGAGTGAAGTCACACAGTCAGGGTAGTGTGCTGGAAGAATGGTCTTTGCAGCAGCACACAGTGCTTTGCCTGCCCAGGCCAGAGGAAAAGATTTGGGAGTAGGAGGATCTGCAGAATGTTACTAATTAACTGCATTTTGAAAGGTGATACATAAGCAATATTAAGCGGAAAGATTCTGCAAGAGTTGGTCTGTATTTGATGACATGAAGGATTGTATGAGTTGAAGACAACACTCAGGCATGTGTCTTAAATGGTGGTGCTTCAGGAAGGATCTGTCAGGATGAGTTTGTGGAGGCGGGTCATGAAAACCTATATTTGGCAACGTTGAGCTTAGACTGATGCCTGAATTTACAGTATGAGAAATATTGGCCAGTTTGAAAAGAGTGCAGTAGTATTGAAATAATGGAGTAGAGGCATAGCATCCAAAGAGGAGTTGGTAGCTGATGCTGTGGTTACAGATTACAATTTTAAGAGGAAAGAAGACCAAAAAAATCTCCACAAAGCATAGAAGAAAGCATGAAGTGGTTCCTCTGAAATACATCCAGAGCAACTGTTACAAAGATCAGGATAAGACAGTGTCAAGGAAGGAAAAACTTCAAAAATAAAAACTTATGCCTCCTAACCATAAAGATCAGTTGACATTTCAAGAAGAATGAAGAATGAACCCAGTCTCTGAGCTACATGTAAGTACAAATGCTAGGGATTGTAGGGGTTGCTCTGTTTGAATGCAGAAGTCGAAAGCCAGCAGGAAAGAAATAGAAGAACTTCATGCGCTAGTATTAAACATCAAAGGGCAGGAGGCAGAGGTAATTAAGTTCAGGCAAAGATGATGCAATTTTTGCTTTGTGAGAATGGGAGGGAAATTAATGCAGATATGGGAAAAATTAGAGATTATGAAGGTAATCATGATACTGTGGGAGACAGCTGTCACTTTTAGGAAGATGGAACATATAGCACACCTGAGCACAAGCATTTTCTGTTTCAAAGGTGAAGCAGGGAAAGAAGGAGAAGAAGAAGGAAAAAAAATAATGTTGCTGTTAGATTTCTGTTGGAGAAATAGGTACGTAAAAAGAAGTAGAGACAGTAGCATTTGAGAGCTGGAGTCAAGGAGTGAGAGTCGTTGTGGATGTGATAAATGGCTGAGTTTTCTACCTAGGAAAACTGAAGGAAGATAGAATTAATTTGTTATGTAAGAATGGAGTTTTATCTCAGTACTGGAAGAGAATTAGAAGAGGAAGATGCTGATAATGAACTGAGGCTGGGGTTAGACCGTAGTAAAAGAATTACAAAAGAATAAAATAAAGAGGTGCATGAAATGGGGATTTGAACAACTAGTTACTGAAATAAAATGAACATCTGTGAGATGGCTGCATGAAATAGCTTTGTGTTCTTTTTTAAAAGGATACTGTGTTTGAAAGTACCTGACGGTCTGCCATGTAGCACATATTAAAACCTTCCACACTCCTGAACACCTTCCCATTTCAAACTGGGCAGAAGCTTCCTAATGCTAGAGTTCCTGCTTTGAAAGGGTAATGTGCTCTGAGGGCTGGGAGGCGAAGGTGTAGTGTGCTGAAACTGGTATTTCTGATGAGGAATAATTTGTGTTTGTGGCTGTAAGCTTCTGATTTCTACCTAGGGTTAGTAAGAATGTGAACATCTGATACCAGTGTAATAAAACAAGGAGATCGTGTGTTTCCATTACGTCTTTCTTGACAGGAACATTAAAAAAACAAAATAAAACAGGTAAATGCACATACAAGGCTTATGTCTATCAGTGTGGACTGTCAGATTTCTCTGGGATGTGTGCTGAGCACAGTGAATTCACAAGTACTACTTCAGTGTAATGAAATACATCTTTACTTGGGTTGTATGCACCTTATATGTGTGTTTTCCTAACATCAGTAACAAAGCATTGATTTACCCTGTTTTTAGACCTTACCTATCTGAATAGTAAAACTCTTTTTTTATCTTTGTATTTTTCCGAAGAAAGAGGTACCAATTTCTCTTCTTATTGTCTATGCCTCTTAGGAAGATCTCTGATGAAGGGAAGACTTAATTAATTTTTATTTCACAAGGCTTATAGCCTTGCTTAGAGGAACCTTCATGAATTCAAAAAAACCAGGCAAACACTGCAAAAATTTGAAGAGGGTTTTTTTTTTCCTACATTAAAATACTTAAGAATGATTTATTACAAAACGAATGATATATGAGTGGAGATGTTGTGCATTTCAAATAGGAATGTTAACTCATAGTGTAATGTGAAATGTACCTTCAGCTGTTTGTAAGAGGAAGAAATATAGTTCCGTTTTGAATCAGTAATCAAAGTCAGTACTCTGGACAGAACTGAAATTTTATGAGACCAATTGTAAGCAATTACTCAAAACATAGGTAGAGTAGAAAGAGTAGGAGATTTCTAAGTATCTGTACTTGCCCCAAATTATCATGTCTCCTGCCCTGTGCCTGGGAAAAAAACCCTCGAATGACATGCAGGGTGGGTACGGTGCCAGATTTAGGTGTCTAAACTTATTGATCTATGTTGGTATCCGTATGGAACTTACACATCCACAGTCCAATCATAGTCAGTAAAAATCTGGTCAGTAGCATTCAGTAGAGGTCACAGTGCTTCAACTGACCCTTAAATAGACAAGCGAGAGCTGGATGACTGAACAAATGTTGTGAATCTTCTGCCTGAGGATGGGGATATTGCTCCCATCTAGCTAGCTAATCCAGTGTTGACTGGAGCACTATCTCAATCTAGCAAAAAGTGGCAGGTAACCACTGTAATGGTGAGTGCAGGTTGAGTTTGTCTTCAGTGCTTTGCATGACTTTCTTTTTATAGTAAATTTTCCACTTAAAGTTGATAAGAGTAAGAGCGGAGTGAGCTCATGGGGATTGTATGACCTGGGGCATGAATCTCATCTCTCTGAGATTTCTTCTTATTGTAATCTCATTAATTAGCCAGTTAGGTTCATAACATCATGTTTTCTGATATGGCTTGTAACTTCTAGTTTAATGCTTTTCAGATATTATTGTGACCCAGAACTCAGGATGTAGCAATGGCCAAAGATGTTTTTGCTTCTGTCCTTGATTTATAATACAGATTAACTGTATTATAGCCCTCTTAGCTGTTGGGGAGAAGGAAATACCAGATTTCTCAGTGATTTCTTGTGACACCTTTGCCGGCTCACTGAGTTATATGTACCTTAGCACAAGCAGAAGCAGTACTGGATATGTGGAAAGGCTATTGCTCTGGTGTGAGAATAACCAAGCCTAACTTCTTCCAGATTTTCTTTTGCAAAAGCCTCTAGTCATTCTGGTTTCCAAATATTACACAAAATCCTACTATTCCAGGCAATTTTCTATGTAATCTCTGAGCAGACTCTGAGAGTATGCAGTTGCAATAGAGGAGGTAGTTTAGCCCAACTTCATGCTTTCATGAATTTGTGTGGTGTCCATGTAGATACTACTGTCCAATCAAGACTTCTTGATTTAGACAATTGTACCCTATTCCCGGGAAGAGGTAATTATTGTAGGTCTCACTCTTGAATTTCTCTTCGGATAAACATCAATAATAGTTCCTTTTGTTATGGTGATGTTTTTTGGTGTTAAAAAATCAGATCCAATCTCCATCTCCATGTATTTGGGGAACCTGCAGGTGTGTTTGGTACAGACTCAGGTAATTGTGCTGCTTGTCAGCACCAGTCTGACTATGAAGGTTCTTGTCTTTTTACCACTAAATATTATTCTGGAGCTTCTCCTCAGTCCTGGCTCTAGTGTTTTCCTTGTGTCTGTCTTCCCTCTCTCATATTTTTCTTCTGGAATGACATGTCATGATTTTTCTGTGTGTGGAGGGAGAGGCACGTGGGAGTTGAAGGGTGGGGTTGCCAAGAAGTGTCTGAAGACAGCAGTGGAGACAGAGCTGGGGATCTGTTGATGAGGTTTGTTTAAATGCTGCTGGTGCAAGAAAAGGGAATATGCTGAAGAGGATGGAAGATATTCAGATCTGTGGGAAGAAGCAGAAACTTTGAGACTTCTGTGGTTTTCATTGATATGCTGGATACAAATTATATGAATTATGCTAGACAAAAATGATGCATATGTGCATCTCTTTTGGATTGAATATAACAAATGTGTTATAATAAAAGGATTCAGTGAGTGATTTGATCACTTGGAACAATGAGGCAGGTGTATATGGGTCAAAGGCTGCATCACGGGTAGAAAGGTTTTATAGTTTCTCTGTGCTTTTGGAGATTCAGTGTGCTTTGAATGTGGAGTTAGAAAATCATAGTTGCTTCTCATACTGCATGGAGTTTAAAAGAGAAACAAGCTGTGAGGAATACAGACTTGAAATGAAAGGCTCAGATAACACAGCATTTTTCAAAAGTGAAAAAAAAATGTGGAGTCCTGATTAAACACTCTGCAATATGTAAATGCCATGCCACTTATGTTGGAGTTGTGCTTGAGTGCTGCAGGGGTGGAAGCCTGTGTCTGCATCCCATTTTGGAGGGAATATTGTTTGTTGCAGTAAGCCAATTGCCTGGCCCAACTGTTTCTGTGATGAGCTGATCAATATCCCATTACTGGATGTAACAGTTGCTGCAGGAAGCGCACAGAAGATTTTAATGCATGAATTATGCATGCTGTGCTCATTCTTTAGTCTCAGAGCAGAGTGACAGAGATTGTAAAGATGACTGGGATAGTTTCTAGCATAAAGTGACTGCAGCGAAATGCTTCATATTTTCATGCACTCAGGCAGCATTGAGTGGGACGGCCTATTTACGAAGATATAAATCCCCAAGCTTACAGCACAGAATGCTTGATTTGAAAGCATTGCAGTCATGTACAGAGCCAGTTTTCCTGCTGCCTAACCTGCTTTCTGCCGGAGGTTGGCTGAGGGATGCTAACGGCTGTGCTTTGCTCTGAGGTCACAGCTTGGAGTCCTGTTTTTTTTTTTTTTTAATTTGCTTTCTGCCGCAGGAGAGAATCTGTGAAGTTTATTGGTGCGACCATCCTCATATTTTTTCGAAGATACAAACTTGGGATAGTTATTATGAACAAAAGGACAAGAAGGAATTCACCACTTAAGGTAAAATGGGGTATTTTTTCTTTGTAGCTCTGAGTGCAGGAGGGGGAATATGCTGAGGCAGGATTATGATGATGCAGTGTGGTTACATTGACTCAGATGTCTGTTCTGGAATGCAGCGTCAGGATTCTTTGGGGGGATATGGCTGCATGGATTCTGCCGGCGTGTGTGTTGTAAAATGGTTGTTTAAATATCGCTGAGGATAAATACCGTTAGACTTTTTGTATCCTGCAGTTTGTTCAAGAGTGTGCATTTCTGATCAATTTTTGTCTGCTGTAGATGATTGTGTTGTAGGGAGGGGCAGGACGGGCACCGAGCTTAATCAATATAATAACACGATCTATTTCATTAGAGGTTCTAACTGAATAATGATAGTGGAATTTCATCGACTTTTATTCCTCTATTTGTAAATCCTCTGTAACATTTTCAAACTACAGTGAAATGCTGTCTGGCAAACAAGGTCCCAGAATCTATTGCCTGGCTGTCCTGTAAATAACTGTGATCAAACTGTTACATTTTGGATAAAAGACTGGGCTGTCATACAGGGAAGGGAAAAACCTGTCCTTATTGTCCTTCAGAAAAATAGGTACTGTCTGAGGTTTTACAAAGGCAGCTATTTCTAATTTTGTCATTCACTAGAAAAAACAAAACAACAACAAAAAAAAAAAACAACCTCAAAAGAGAGAGAGATTTTAAAAGCATTTTTATTATTTTTATTTTCACATTTGACAGTTCAGGGTATTTTCAAGCAAATTTTTGTCTAATCAGAGTAGGATTACATTAAAGATACCACCTTTTAAAAGGAAAGCAGTTAAATTGCATAATTTTTGCTTATTAATAATTTAACAAAATGAATGCTTAAAAACTTAGACATCGTTAGTATTTTGTATATATGAAATGTTTCATATTTTAGAAAACATTATTTTGGAAGCTATAGTAGAAATACTTTATATTCGGTGTTCAGCGACTTGAAGATATAACCATAATTTAAAATAGATATATTGTCACAGACCATTGAGAAAAAGCTAGTTTAATAAATCTGAAAGCTGTTTGCTCTGTGATCTGGATTAGTAAGGTGCTGCCAATCAGCATTACAGACAGTCACAACAGCAATGCCATGTGCTACCCTGCCGTGCATAGATGCCTTTTTTCCTTGAATTTACATTGTTATCTGATATTTGCATTTTATAGCACTGGATGCTCCAGGTAGGATGCCAGTCCTTGCACCACGTCATATAGGAACACATATGGACCCCTGCCTCACAGAACAGTGTGTTTGCGTGTTAATCACTTGGTAAACAACTGTAAGGAATGTATGAGGAACCGAATCAGCTGAAAAAATGCTGTACCAGAAATCAGCCAGGAGTAACGTTGCCTATTTCAGATGATAGGATGTTAATATTGATTACTCATCCTCCCCTAAAAAGCCATCAGGCAGTCATCAGACTGAGGCGGTGTTTCTGAACCCTTCTGTGTGGAAACGCCTGCAATGTTGGGCAGCGCCCAGGTTAGGTTCCCTGCTGCTTCTGCAAGCTGTACCCTGCCTGCTTGCACAGGGCTGCATCCTTGCATCCTTCCTGTTCTGGAAGAAGCTCTCTGAGGGGTGAGGGATGTGTTCAGCCCCCAGATCCTGAAGGCTTCCTGGATGCTGAGTCACAAGCGGGCCAGAGAAGTGCTGCCAGCCCGTCAGCAGGCGCTTCGGCTGTGGCAGCCAGGAAGGCATGCACATTTATTCAGGAGCATTTATTTAGAGCAAAGAGAGAAGGGGAAGTGTTAGAAATCCTCACTGGCAAGCGCCACATCTTCAGCATGGTGAGTGCAAACGTTGCCGGGCATCCGAGCTCAAGGCTGGAAGTCCTAGGGGGATAACAGGGACAGCAGTAAAGACCTCACATAGCAGTAGCAGGAAGGGTACATTTATTAGATGACTTGCACATGTGCTATATGGTTTATCAGGGAGTATCTAACTGTATCACAGTAACTAAGGAAAACAGTAAGCAGAGGATGACTTATATAAACAGAGAAGGTTTGCACGTTCACATGCTGAATTCAGAGCATATGTAGCTTACTGAAATATGGCTCTGCTGTTTCCGTGCTTCGTTAGTTTTTCCAGATAACAGGATAAACCTGTTAGACTATCATGTTTAAAAGCTACTACAATCACAGTCACAGTGATGCAGACAAATGTTAATCTGGTAACATTATCCTTGTTTTTTTTCTCTGTCCTCATTTTTTTTTCCCTCAATGAAACAGTTACTTACGTTATCTGTGTTTTAAAAGGAAACAGTTATATTAATAAATGGTACAGAAGTGGGGATACAAATATACTGTAAAAGATAGTGACTAAGATTTTCCAAGGCTTTTGAGACTGGTCATCAGGGTCCACTGCAATTTGCTAGGGACTGTGACATTAAATCCCTTTAGCTGAGATTTTTTGGAGTAGCGTATAAAAAGATTTTAGTGACTACAGAGAAAACAGCTTGAAGAAGAAGGAAAGAAAACAAAAGCAAGGCCAGTAACTATTTGCTGTTAATATAAGTAATTAGAAGAAGATCTGACTTATTTATTTATTTTTCATTATTCTCTCCTATTCCCTCAGATAACCATGTTAATTATATCATTAAATATATTCAAAAACAATTCAGGTTGTTATACAGAGGAAAGGGTTAACAGAAGATCTTCCAAGTATCTTATTAATAAGGGATGTTGTTGGAAAAATACAGTTTAATGGAAATAGAATTCTCCTTCATTAACCTTTTGGAATATTCTGTGTCTCATTCTCATTATAATGTCAAAGATTGAGTGACAGAATATGGTTTTCTCAAGTCCTGACTTTGCATATTTTAACTAATATAGACCTAATGCTGGGAATTTGTCTTGTTATAATTATATCTGCAATCAGAGAATTGATGCCTGCTACCCACGCTTATTGATTTTGTTCTCCCTCTGGGCTGCAGAACAGCCCCATTCAGTACAGTTAATATCTGGAGGGGTGACTACGAGAATCAGATGCTCCAAGAGCTGATGCTTAGCCAACGTGTGAACGCTAATGAACACAGATCAGTTCTCAGTTCCAGTTGTAGTGAAGCACCATTGACGTACTTCTGAATTATGCCTCTACAAGAAATAAAATAAAAGGTTTGTTCTTCTGGTTTGTAGTGCTTTCCATTCATTGTAGGTGAGACAAAGCAGGAGAGAAGGTACCGGTACAAGTTGTCAGGCATTAATAAGTGATGATGCAGTAAGAGTTGTTCCAAAAAATAGTCATACTTTAGCAATTAACAAATATCTTCCCAATCAGGAGAATTCACGTAAAGTGTTAATTAACATGGGAAGGTGTACTTCTTTTCCTAACTTAAGAGGTTATACACACTGTTACTAGTTATGAATTTATTTTTGCATTTCTTACTGTGTTAGGGAAGAGATCACTGAGAATAATCAGAATGCTTATGAGTGAATGCATATTCAGAGAGTTAAAATTTGGAAATGGCATAGAATTATTTTAAGTGAATAACTATGTATATATCATTACTGCTTATTAACTGAAAAGTGTTGTCTATATATATGTACATATATTTGTATATGCATGTGTGTGGTACCTGTTTATTCAAGAGATCTGTTGTTCCCTTATCTCTGTTTTTTCAGCTATTTTCTAGGAATATATACTTTTTAAAATTCTGTTATTATTTCTCTGTAAATAAAATGGAAGGGATGACTGAAGTGAGTTCTGCTAAGCATCACCCACTGATTGCTCTAAAAGCTCATGTCCTTTGGTTGAGAAGCAAGAGAACTGAAACTTCTTTCTCCCATTTGCCAAAGAGATTAATCTGAGTACAGTAATATTTCACTGTATTGGAAACAAGCCCTTTAATCTCAGTATCCTGAAAACAAGCTCTTTAATCTCCTAGGAGAAACTGCTAAGAGGAGCCAGTGTGGTAGTATTTTAGCAGGTAACAGTGTTTTCACTAAAAAAAATGTTGACACCCTAAAGATGACTTTGTAAAAACAATTATTCACCTGCCTTTTGAGATGGGAGGTGTAAGTTCATTGATTAATGTAGGTCACTGAAGCTGTACAGAGCTTCTCAACCTAGCTTTTTGAACTACATCTCTTTTTTTTTAGCTTAAAAATTGGTTTAGTGCCTTAAAATGTTGATTTGGAACAGATATGCCTCCAACAGCAACCATGCACAAGGGGCATGTTAACTGGTGGCACAGTGTGGCAGGAAATAAAATACTTATAGACTGCAAAATCTGTTCCTCCAGGTTTAGTGCTTATGGCAGATAGACTGCGTTAACATAATTACTTAGAAATTTGCAGACTTTTCAATACAGGGAGCCCAAACACAGGCTTTTCCTTGGGGCGTGAGAATCCTACCACAAAATTATTTCCTCTTTGTGTTGTAGCCCATTTCCTATCCCAAGACAAAAAGGTCTGAAAAAAAGGGGAAATTCAAAGGGGAATAGGAATATGGTCTTATGTATTAGCTATAAGGCTGTTCCCCTTGTGCTCTATCAGAAGATGAAATGATCCTTGGGCTATTTGTTTCTTTATAGAAACACCATGCTTTCTCAAAACGTCTTGTTAATGCTCTTGACATCAGGTGAATATTGTTAGCTTGATATTTTTGTGTCATAAGACTGCATAGTAGTTGTTCCTGACTAGAAAGTGATGTTAGAAATGAAGTGTAAAATTTGATTGAATTAACCAATATAAATGAAGAACTGAATTATTACAGGTATACATCTAGCTGCAGTGCTGATGGCTACTTTGTTACCTCAATATTGCTTTGGGAAAATGTAGGCCATATTTCCTTAAAGGAAAACACTGAAATCTGTGTGACTGAAACTGGTTGAGCAGACCAGCAAAATAATGAGCTTATGGTTAGGGACCATCATCAAAAAGTATTTTTCAGATGTGAGCAACTTAAAGCCAACCAGTGCTGAATTGTAACTTGAGCTCTGGGAGGGAGGTTCAGCTGTTTCTAGGGACCAAAGTATGCCATATTTCCTAGTAGGGCTGAAGTCAAACTCTTCCTGACCATGCTCTTGATTTAAGTTTCTGTATTTCAAAGACTGGGCTCTTTTGAAATTGTTTTTGGTGGCTGATAAGGATTCCATAGCCACAGGGGATGACTCCAGAGCAGTCACAAATCTGGTCAGTTTTTGTCCTCCTGGGATAGAGCGTGCTGTTCCCTTTGTGTCTTTGATGGGAAGAGATCAGAGAGAGGCATGAGGAGAAGTCTCACTAAAGCTCGAATTCAACAGGACAACAGCCAGAGGCTGTGACTGGCAGAACTGACAAACGGTAGAGAGGTATCAGTAGTGTTGTTTCTCGTTTTTACTTTTCTTACTTTCTTAAGGAAACTTGTTTCTTTTAGTGACTCTGTTTCTGCAGTGGCTTTCAGTAGGATGGAGGTGGAGCATATGGGATAGAGAAGGAAAAACATTGATAGTAAAAATAAGATCTTCTCCAGAGTCCACAGCGTCCTGTTAGGGTATAATCTGTTTGGAGTGTCTGGAGGACTATTTCATTTAACACAGGGTTTGGAGCTCTCACGAAAGAGCTTTTTCATCTTGCAATATCAGGGTATAGTGAGGCCCATTTATTTACAGCTTTGCCATCTTCTCATAGTAATGTATGATCCCAAATGAGGAGTACAACTTACTGAGAGTTTTGACTAAAATCTGATGCTGCTGGTAAGATATTTGGTTATGTAGGATCATATTTATATAAACTGTGATTTGATTAAGCAGCCCAAGCATTCATACTATATATGATTATTAAATCTCTCATGAACTAGTAGCTTCAAAAAGAAGTTCAATATGAATAGAAGTAATACCACAGAAATGTAAAATCCTCTGCTTCCTTGTACAAGAATTCATGGGGCTCATTATAAACTGGCAGTGACAGCCTCAAGCCAACCAGTTGTTTGATTCCTCCTATAGCTAAGATTTCAGATAACCACACTGTCAATCCTTATAGTTGTGCATAGGAGCTATATGTGAGCTGTTTATGAATTACGCAGAGCTCAAGAACTTCATGTTGGCTACTACTGCTGATATTGTAGTAGCTAATAATGTCTTTTCCTACCTGCTGTAAAAACTTATGTGGAGAACTATGTAGGGTTTCTCATGTAAAACAAGAGAATTTCTGATGTTAGCTTGCATAGATAAATGCTTTTAATATCTTGAGACCCAAAGAAATCCACTACTAGCTTTTTAAACCTTTTTTTTTTAATATCTCCTCAGCCAATACATGGCAAAATAAGGAGAAAGACAGATTATCTGATCTTGTGAGTCATTACTGTATTCATAACAAATGTGCATAAGTTTTTATCTTTCTGCCATTTTCACATTTGTTGGCAGTGTCAGAGTTGTGCCCACACATAACTTGATCCAAATTTGTGTTTCAGATTCCTGAATACTTTTTCACCATGTAAGAGCTAGGAGTTCTGATTGTTGAAGTTGTGATGGTAATTGATTTATGGCTGTATTTGTAGAATTACTTCTGTAATTTGTCTCACTGATAGTTCCATACTAAAACTTGAAGCATTGGAACCACGTACTGGAAAACAGACAAATTGTTTTGTTACTGTTTCAGAATAAACTAATACTTTTGCTGACTAGGTACAAATACTTTAACCAAAAATGCATGTTACAACAGAAATAAAGTTGGTCTACTACTTACCCTTTAGAGTTCCAAATTTAGAGCAAAATCAGTTTATTTCCTGCCTGTTTCCTTTCCTGATTTGAACGATGCAATTGAAAAGTACCTGAAAAAGGAAGAGGATATGTGCTGCTACTTTTTGAGAAACACTTATTAGTTATTGCTTATCTTTGTGCCTAAATATATGCAATACCAGACTACCTTGGAACAAGGTATTTATGCAAGCAAAGTGTGTGTATAATCCCTTGATGGTGTTTCCACCCCCCGATTCACTTAAGCACTCGGTGCATTTCGTTAGGGCTTTTGTGGGCCTGATTCCATTTATCTGGCTGAGACATCTATCCACTCTAATGAATGGAATGGAAACATGCTTAAGCAAAGCTAAGTTTCCAGGAAAAAAAGGATGCATCTGTTCCCTGGCGAATTTCTCTTTTCTCCTTCCTTCTTTCATTTTTTCCATTTCTCAAATCCAGTCAACCCAAGAACCATCTCTATCCCAGCAGTCTATAAGCTGGTCTCCTGAAACATTAGGAAGAGCATGGAAGAGAAGAAAATCTACACAAAAGCTGTCTGTATATTTTTCTTTTAATAGCAGAGGTGCTGCAAGAGTTTCTGGCTCTAAATAACCTGTCATCCTTGTAACATGCCAGGTATCTGGAAAGCAGCCTGGCTCCCTCTGCTTTCTGCCTTCCTGTCTCAGGGGTGAGACAGCCTTACCTCAGCTTAGCATCCGAACACTCCATGGCATCAGTGCTGGGTTCTTTCACTCCCAGAAATTTTAATGCTTTAGCTTTGAAGCACATCATGCTCTTATTAGACAGCTTCAGCAAAGACCATTACTGACTTCTCACTTCCTCCTTGATTGCAGAAGTGCCCTGAAAACTAGAGGTGGGTTTCCCGTCATGTAAGTTAAACTTAGCTAACTCATATCTTGATAATTAATATTTTGCACTGTCTTGTTTATTTTCTTGTCATGATTTCAGTGGTAAGGAGTGTGGAAAAATCTAGAAAGATAAATATAGCATTTGGTCTAATTTTGGCCTCCCAAGGATTTTCTCATCTACTATATAAAACTGTAGTTTATTGATGAATTCACTGAGTGTGAGATAACAGGTTCTCATCCTGATGGGAAAGTCAGTCAAGTGTCAATATTTACATCCCTTCAAAGGATAATACTGTGTATCATTATCAATAATGGCAGGACTGTGGCACTTCAGAGCAAAGTCGGCTAAAAAGCGTGTGTCTGTAAACTTATGGCAGTGGCACAAGAGGCTGCAACTCATAACACAGCTTCATAATGGAAGCAAGCAAATTTATGAGGAAGTAAGTCCATGTGAGGCAAGTTTTTCTATGGAGGCTTAAATGTGTTTTCACGAGTATATGAAAGCAAGACAATACAGCAGTTTTCTTTTTGGGAAATGCTCCTTTACTCTAGATATCTCTGTCTGCCAGGTGAAGAGTACTTTCAGGTGCTGGACTTGCCCTACTTCTCATAGCAGGTTGTATACTGGACCTGTCAAGGTGGGGACAGGATCTTCTTCCAAAACTTGTAGCTTACCATGGAATGCATGACACTGATTTCACCCTTTTTCAGCTGTTCTTTTATAAGTCTTTCAGAGTTTTTTGGTTCCCATCTGTAACTAACACAGATAGCAACAAAGCATTCCTATATGTACATTTTACCAAAAAAAAAAAAGAGGCATAATTTTAATATTAGTGGACATTTGGTGTTCTGAGGCAGGTGCATTGGCTGAATGACTGTTTCTGGCTCTTGTGCTCTATAGTCACTTTCCTCCTGAGTTTTACCCATATAAAGAATTCATTCCACTTTTAGAATGTTTCAGTGGCCATCTGCTTATGTATAGCAAGCACCAAAAAGATATATATGCTTGATTCATTGTGTATCATTTTCTGCATTCATAACTAGCCTGATTAGTTCTCTGGTACTGTTGAAAAAAAAGAAAAAAAAGCCTGATGTAACATTGCAGAAAGTAGTAAACTGGAAGAATTTTCTTGTGAAATGTATTATCCAGACTCTTAAAACTTAGGGTAGATGTAAAGTGTCTCTAGCCTTGGAAAGAGATGTTTTAGTGGAGTGAGAGTAAAGATATAATAGAGCTCTGTGAAGTTATGAAGGGCATGCAGAAGGTGAATTGGGATGACAGTTCACCATTTCCTATAAAGGTTTCATTTGAAGCTCCCTTATTCTTTTGTGAGAAAAGATTCAGAGTAAAAGAATATAACGAATGCTTAAACTGTCGGTCTTATTGCTGCAGGATGTAAAAGTGCAGAATGTTCTCACATGGGTTAAAAAAGGGATGAGATGAATTCACAGCAGAGCAAACCATAAAAAGCAGAAATATATTATCCCTGATACAGGAAATCCCCAGATTGCAAATTTCTAGAAGAAAAGGATTTTCTGGGGAAAGAGCAGGATTGTAACATCCTGTTCTTCTCTTGGGCAGTGCCAGAGGCAGGACTGCCAGAGGAGATGAGATGCACTATAGTCTTAACCTGTACCTTTTTACTCTCAGATTTTAATGTGCAGGTTGTGCCAGCTGTGTTACAGGCAGCTAAGAAGCTGTCGTGTGCAGTACTGAAGGCTCTGGACACTATAGATGTCCATATGCAGCTCATCACAGGCTGCTGGGTCTCAGCCAGACCCCTCAGGATTTTCTGGGTTATGCCATGAGTCAAGAGTGTAGTCCTACAAGTTTCTATCGCTGATCATGGCAATGGCTCCTTCTTCAGAGGAATCATACCTTCTGTTACTTATTCTTTGGCATTACAGTGTTTTTCTTTTTTTGGACACACAGTTTGCTGTAATCTTATAGATTTTTAAATGGTATGTTTTGATGTATGTATGTTTTTACAAGGTCAAGTGAAATAAGCCAGTACAAATTGGTGCAGATACACACACTTGCACATGGAAGTATAATATTTATACATACTCAAGAAACCATAATAAAGCTATACCAAGCATAGCATACTAAGGAGATGGAAACTCCCTTTCCTTCCCCTGACTCTGCCAAACATCTGCTACTGTGGTTCTCCACTTGGGACACATTTAAACATAAAAAAGACTACATTAATTTGCACCTAAAGTGCAATCAGTAATGAGCTAACACATTAAAGGAGGAGTAGTTGTCAGACAGTCGGTACCATCTGGCATAAAATACAAACCTTTAACCTGTTCTTTGTGTGAGCAACAGCAATAACAACCAGAAAATCCATTGATGTCCTTCCTGATAACCATTCAGACCATGAATAATATTTTTAATGGATTTTTGTAGAGAAAAAAAAAAAGAAATTAATTATTTTCCAGAAGCTGGTGAAGTACCTGCGTGAAGGGCTGGCACTGACATGCCATGTGAGATAACTGGAAGGAAGGCAGATCCAGTGCAGTCGTAGTGCGACATAATGGAAGGCCATAAGGAAACTATGATGAACTGTGCCTAGTCCAGCATCCTGCCTCAAGCAGGGTCTCACAACAAATGCTTCCCCTGCTTCACCTTCCAAGCTGCCAGCCTTCAACTGTTTACTGATGTCCTGCCTTGGAGCCAGCAGATAGGTATTTAAGAGCCACTGATTAATTTGTCCACCAGGCATTCCTCTCACCTCTTTTTGAACTGTTTTATCTCTTCAAATGCTCATGAAAGTGTTTTCATGGCACTTGCCTCTGTGCTTGTAATGTGTTCTCTTTTTCAACCTGATGGGAGTATAGGCAATCATGTTAAAACTTCCCCAAGTAGGAGAACTGTTAGGATAAAAGAATTTATAAACTAAAATATGTGCTTCCACAGAGAAACTTCGTTCTCTTAACTACCACTGTGTATTTTAGATGCTGTAATGTGTTTCCTCTTTGTTCCCTGCTGTGAAGATGAATGCTGTGCCTCAGTAGTTTTCAAGGTGACTCTTAAGAGCTCTTCTCTTTTATTGTATCTCTGCTGCCACTGCAGAGGCTTCACAGGTGACTTTGTTTTCCTTCTTTTGGTGTGCATCTTGTCATGAATTATAGAATTCCTTATACTGCCAGCTATTTATAATAGAGGCCAGGAAAAAGTGAGAAAAGTAAATGTACATTATACGTTTCTATATTTGCCACGTTTATTCTTTCTTAGCCTGATTCAAGCATATACAAATAAAGCCTTAATAAATGTTGCTATTTTGCAATAATCACTCATTTGTTAAATTGTGTTATTGTGGAAGGTTTTAGGTAGGATGGGATGCAGAGAAAGGACGTTGTGTTCTTGCTTCTGCCATGGTTGTTTTCATGACCTTGGAAAAAACAATACAGATTGTTGTGATTTCTATTTGTAGTTTCCTTTTTTCTTAGTCTGATTTTTTTTCCAAACCTTTCACTTCTGTTAAATGAATTTCCAGGCAAAACTTCTGATGGAGCAGTTACCTTGCATAATTAATACCAGTGGTGCCCGAAGTAGCAGCAAAATGAGGTTACAAGATGTTATCACCAGTGAAACTAGACACACTGCTAATCCAGTTGCCTGCTGCTGCAAACTACATTATTCACTGTAGCTGCCATGTGGCTTTGGAGGCTGGCAGTGTCATGTGGAGTAAGTACAATGAAAGAGTTTTGCTAGGCCAAATCAGAAAGGTGAAGGATCTTATTCTAGCTGAGTTTATCGTGTTTGTTGTGGGAATAACAGTGCTACCTTCTTCCCATATGTCTTTTTTTCTTGTTGTTTTTTTAAATATAAATTCTACGGGAAGAAAATTGTACTTTTTGTAACCAGCAGCTTTTGAGCCTTGGTTAAGACTTCCTGAAGAACAGAAGATAACAGTGTCCATGACTTTAATGACTTTCTCCAGCAGTGGAAGATGTCAGAAATCTGTCTGTGGATATTCTGTATGTCTTTGTCAGTATTTCTGGCTGCACAAACCTCAGCTGGCAACGACAGCAGATAAGCCACTCACTGTGCCTAATTATTTAGAGAGATTTCTGCAGTGATGTCTGTGCTGGAGCATACCTGATGGAATATATAAACCCCATGTTCAAGTGCAGTGTGGGAAACGAAAAGATAAAGGAATAAGTTAAAGGCATTGCAGAATAAGGAAAGAGGTGATTTTTTTGTGCAACATACTGAGACAAAATTTTCTTGGTGGAATTGAAAGCTTGAAAGTTAGGATTGAATTTTAAAGTTCGGACGTGATCTGATTTTCTGTCCTCTCTGAAGCGAATAGCTATTACTTTGAAAAAAAAATATATATATACATATATATATATATATTGGGTCAGTTGATTTCCATCTAGTAGCCACAGGCCAGTTTTACAGCTTGCAGGCTTTTTGAGATGTGCTGTGTAGTCACAGCTGGCTGCTGCATGTGTCCAGTGGTAAGGTCAGTGAGTGTGTGAGTCAGGAAATACAAGCAGGGTCAGAAACCATTAGAGACTGAAATGTGATGGGATTAATGTCTTCACAGAATTGTAAGGGTTGGAAGGGACCTCTAGAGATCATCAAGTCCAACCCCCTGCCAAAGCAGCTCTCTAGACCAGATTGCACAGGTCGTGTTCGTTCATTCTCTTATCATGTGATAAACCTTTGTATGATTTTTGAGTGACCAAAACCACAATTCACCTTAAAGTTTTTTTATTAATTCATGTTCCCTTGAAAATTTAACTTGAAATTCTGAATAACAGGGAGTTCAGAGTAGAAGTAAAAAAATGGCCTAAAAGTAGAAAATTTTGAATTTTTTTCCTTATTGGTTCAGAAATGTTTCAAACGGAATGATAATCTTATTTATTTATTTTAAAGGATTGATCTTTTCTAGCAATCACCCATCTCTCATCAAGTGCTTATGCATGTTTCATTGCCCAGTTGCCTTTTACTGCATGCTCAGGACTCTTCAGTTTTTTTTACTGCATTGCTAAATCAGAGACATCAAAATGTAATGTGCTAGACATTAGGTCAGGTCTTTCCTTCTGCTTCTTCCCTCAGATATAGTAATATTGTCCTCAGACACTCCTGTTGCTGTAGTGCACACATACAGGGTACAGTCAGGTTCAATGTGCTCTTATGCTTGACAGTTTTCATTGCAGTGTGCTGCAGCATGCAAGTTTGGATACTGAGACTTTACATCCTTTCCTTGTACTTCTATCCCCGTCCCTTTATAGGCACATGGGATCCTCCTGAGGAATTTATTAGGGAGAGCACATCTTTGAAGATTTCTGTTATGAAAAGTTGCCAGTAAACTTTAATTCCCACCTTTATCGTCCAGAAGTAACTCTGTTGAAGAAACCCCAAAATTTTATCAGTGTAAGACTAGCATCTCTACTTGCCTTTGCAGTTCATTATCACAGGGCTTGGGCCTTGTGGAGTCATTCACTCTGATGGACAAGCAGGGACCAGACTGACATTTGCCAGTTACTCGCCAGGTACAAGGCTGATCTGAGCACCGTGGTAAAATGTTCAGTGGTAATCTCAGATCAAAGAAGTATCTTCAACATGGTAATGTCAACTAGAGCATTTATCAGATCTAATCTGAATGAATGTCCATAAATCTTCTCATGGGACTGTTAAGCTGTTTCCATTGAGGTTCCACTGACCCCAGTGACATTAGGCAGGTATGACCCCCAGTAAAGTGGTTTGTGTGAACCTACTGCATGTCTCATGGCTTTGAAAGCTTACCAAGCGCATTTAGTGATAGATGAGCCAAAACCTGAGGGCTCTGGTGGGGCACTCTCTGTAGTATTTTGTTTTGTCACAGTTCTGGGGCTCAGTGCGGGGCACCAGAAAGTGGCCTCTGGCTCCTGAGCTGGGTATGAAATCTAGAATAATCTTAAAGTTTTTTTTGTTTGATTCCTACAGAACTGAGCAGGCTAGTCCATCTTTTGTACCAAAGCCTCAAGCAAGACAGCACTGTCCTGTTTTTCCACTTCAGTGAGCTCACCCAAAACCTTCTGAATATTTCTGTTCATTGTTAGCTCAGTGGTATTATTTCCCGGTTCTTGGCCTTCACAAATATCAGTATAATTCATTCATGAAATTTAAAGAAATCATCCTTTGATTGAACTCTTTGTTTAGTGAGGCTAACTAGCTTCTTCTAAAACTTCAAGTCTTGTTGCACAGCCTTGTTAAGAAAAAAAGACTTCCAGATTAATAAAGAATTCACTCAGTACTGGTGGTCTTCTAAGCAGGACAAACATAAAATGAGTGGGAACAGGAAATTACTCAATAGTTCATTAGTCAATTAGTCAATAGTCAATAATCATCCTTACTGTCCTTCTGTTGGATGCAGAATCCATCTGAGTGCGATGGCAGTGAGATTGGCATGACTCTTTAGTAAGATATCTCAGGTTATCAGGATTGCTGGGATGGCCAGACCATGTCAGAATTGCATCATGTTGTGACTGCAGTGGCAACTGTCATATTTGGTACAAGGAGTTGGAAGTCTGGAAGAAGAAAATAAGTAATTTTCATTCATTTTCATCTTTAAGTTATTTGTTATTAGGGTTTACTTAGAATAAGAGATTAGGAATAGAAGTAGGAAATGATTCAACTTTGTACTTTCTTAAATTAGAGAAGTATCTGGCCTGGGAGGACTGGCAGAGGTGACAAGGGAAGACTTTGGGTTGTAAACTGAAGGGCATAGATGAAACTTATTCCACATTTCAGTTTTTCAAAAGAACATAGGGAAAAAATAAGAATTAACTTCAGTTTTTCTTATATGTATTTATTTTTAAAGAATTTCATTTTTGATGCTAGTTCTAGCAACCTTAAATTTCTGGAATCAAAAAAGGCTTTTTTGTTATAAATTCTATGCCTAATTAAAAATTAATAGAAATATGCATCTATAATAGAGAAGAAAACCACTATAATAATCAGTCTTCAAATAATGAATAATCAGTGAATCAGAATAGGAGAATAGGGGATGTCTTTTTTTAAATTTTTATAATCATCTAGAGTTGCTTTACTGAAGTGTGTAAATATATGTGTGTGTATATGAAGAGTTTATGGTCTTTGTATTCATTTCCTATATTTTTAATGAACCATTCTCAGATTTATTTGACTTTTTAAAAGAAATTTCAAGAGCTATAAAATTCTCTGGAGATACAGGAATACAGTCATTAGGGGCTGAATTATTTTTTATGTCTTACACAAATTGGAGCAGTTTACAGAAGTGTTTTTTAACTATATCAACTAAACTCCGGGGCCACATTGAAAAAACAAAATCAAAAACCTTTGTTATATTTTAATTCATGGGTAAAAAGAATTTTAAACACCTGTAAGAGGATTTCCATAGCAAGTTCTAGAGCAGAAAAAGGTAACAGAGATTAATCTTTCCTTAAAAGTAGTGCTTAAAAAAAATCAATCTGGACCACACATTTATAAATATTGTGATAGGCTACATCCAGCTGGTAGGGACTCATAGATACAACAGGCACTACACATGTGCAGAGTAGCAAGAAGAATATGAAAAAGGAATGGATAGGACAGGAGCAAAGAGAAATTTGATTCAAAACAAATGAAAACATTATGGTACAGCTGCCAGATGCTCCACACAAGAGCAGGATGAGGCCAAAAATTGAGCTTCAGGCATTTGAAACCTCCTCCAATCCATCTGTTTTCTATGAATATTAGCGGGTGCTCAGACATTAAGTATTTAGGGCATGTCTACAGCACATCAACAAATGGCCTAGCAATGGGCAGTACTAAGCTAACAAGAAGAGGAGCTCCAGCTGAGTTGCCCTCCCTCGTTGCATTGGCAATCAAATCAAGTAGGTCTCCACGTTCAAGCCTTTTGGTACCCAGGGATGCTGGTCAGTGGGTGCGGTGCAGCCAGGCTGCAGTGGATATGTGATTAGTGCATTTCAAGCTCTTGCTGTTATTCTCATACCCTGTGTAGGTTCTCTAGGCTCAAGTCCAGAGCTGCTGCATCACGAAACTGCAGATTTATACTACTGCCAGCACTGACAGAGCCTCAAATAATTACATGCATGTTTAGAGGAGACTGTTTTCCTCTCTGGTCTCAAATTATGGAGCGCATCAATATATTATTCTCAGAATTGCAGACAGGATGGGTTATAAATTGCTCGTAAGACTAATCTATGCTGATTCTTGATGCTGAAACTCCGGGGAATTAAAGTGTTACAGAACTTAAATAATTCAAAATTATGCCTACTTTAAAATTATAACTTAAAGATTCATTTTCTGTGTTACACACAAATTTAACATTGCCAAAACCACACAGTAAAATATGAGACATTGTTAGAAAATTGATGGTCAAGAAGAGGTAAATACGAAATGAAGTAAATGAATTTACTCTGTCACCTTTAGATTTTCAGAGATTGAAACAGTGTATGTGAGACTGCATATGGAACTAAAATAAGCAAGAAACTTTCCTGGGCCTCCATTATTGCCCTTCGAAGTCTGTAAATAAAACAAGTATGATCAAGCTTTCAAAAATGCTGGCAAGCTAGTTCTAGTCAGCTCCAAAAGGAGGTGTAGATGCATGACATCTTTAAATTAGGTCATTTTTATATCTAAAACTGTATGTGAATTTTAAACTTATTTTTAAGAACCCAGGCTTACGAAAATGTGAGTTACAAGTTACTCTTGACGCTGGAGCATGTGTGAGCTCTACTGCTTGGGCAATGGGAGCATTTCCACTTTGCTGGCTCCTTTATGTTTCATTTCACGAATTCCTTTTAATGAAAATGTCTTTGCCTCTGGTGTATTTAGGAGCTGAAATAAATTTGTCCTTCTTTGACAATCAGAAAACTGAAAAAACGTAACGTATTTTCTCCTTACAAATATACATGAGAGCGCTAAATCTACAGGTGGAAGAATAGATTTGAAGTTCATAAACGTTGTACTCTTACCAGAGCAAATGACTTTCAATGTCCTGGTTAAAAGTAAAAAAAAAAAGGTTTTCATTTTTATTTCAAAGTCTTACTGGCTTTGAAATTACCTGAGTGAACAGCTTTCTTGTTTTCTTTACTCCAGCAGACAAAATACACATCTTAGAAAGATGTTGTCTATACATGCCTGATTTCATTGTAAAAGTTGTACTGAAGGAGTTGTACTTAATCAAGGGCATGCTGTACACCTTTGAGTCAGCTTAATGCAACTAAAGAATAATTGCAATTGCTTTACAGTAAATGGCTTCATATGAGATGCTGTATGCAGCTGCCATTATTCTTACTGTAGTGCAGAAGTGCTCTGAGTTCTCTGGTGGAGTCCTGGCCCTGCTGTTCTCTGCCTGATGCTTCCTTTCTCAGAGTTAATCTGGTCAAATTTAAGAAATCCGGTAACAGGACTGAATTCTTGAGATGAAAAATGTGCTGAACACCTGACAATGTGACACAATGCTATAAATCTAAATCTACAGTAAATACAGGAGTATGGATAGAGTTCAGATATTTTTGTAACTGTAGCACAGAATGACCAGTGGGAGAGTATAAAAATATTCTGTGTTGAAAGGCAGTTGTCTCTGGAAGACAGTTTTTGAGTTGTCAAGAAAGAGAATGTATTCCACCATGGTAGTGGCTAAACTAAGATGCCCAGTTTCCTAACTTTGCCTGACGTTGACATGTTGAGTGTTCACTGTGTATAAACAGTTTTTTAAAGCATATATATTTCACTAGCTAACATTGATGCAGTACTTGAGCAAAACCATCCATCTGAGTAAGTTAAGACGGCGTGCTACATGACAAAATAAAATCAAATGAGTTTTCAGAAAAAGTCACATTTTGCAGTAAGAAGAGGAGAAGATGTCAAAATACTATTGCTTATTTCTTAGGTATGCAAAGGGGCGTGCATGTAAGATTTACTAATCTATAAATGGTGAAAATATGCATAAGCAAAATTCTGGGCACAAACAAGTTTCACATAGAGTTTTATGAATGGTCCATTTGACCTAGTATTTTGTCTCTGGGAGTTTCAAACACATACTCAGGAAAGGATGTAAAAAGAGGGAAAAGGCAGAATAGTATAATCCTATGAGTATATATCTGTCTGTTCTCAGCAATTTGTTACTTGGGAATTCCCTAATCACGGCTACCATCTTTGAACTGAACAGGATTTTGTACTGCAAGTTTGTGTAATTGTTCAGGAATTTATTTAAAAAAGTATTATCATTACATAGTGGTAAGATCCATGGAACACGTGATGCTTACATGGAGTGAGCTTTTGATGCAGATTTCCTATTTTTCCCCTTCTATTGTAAAGCTGCTGGAAATGTGCAAACTAATTTTCTTCTGATGATGAAGTCTTCTGATCGGGCTGCATCAAAAGAAACGTGGTTAGCAAGTTGTGGGAGGTGATGCTGCCCCTCTACTCTGCTCTGATGGGACCTCAGCTGGAGTACTGCATCCAAATGTGGATTTATCAGTACAAGAGGGACGTGGACCCGTTGGAGCTGTGAGGACAGCTGAGAGATATGGGGCCTGGACAAGAAGGTCCAGAGAAGAGTCCTGGTAGTGGTCTTCTAGTAACTAAAGGGGGGGGCTATAAGAAAGAAGGCGACAGGCTCTTTAGCAGGGTCTGTTGTGAAAGGATGAAGAGGAAATGCTTTCAAACTAAAAGAGAAGAGATTTAGATTGGATAAAAGGAAGCAAAGTTCTTTACAATAAGATTGTTAAGGCTTTGGAGCTGGTTGTCTTGAGAGATGGTAGGTGCTCTGAAGTTGGAGACATTCAAAGTCAGACTGGACAGGGCTCTGAACAACCTGATCTACCAATAGGTGTCCCTGCTTGTTGCAGGGAAGCTGGACTAGATGATCTTTAATTGTCCCTTCCATTCCAAACAATTCTATAATTTGAGGCTAAAGTGGAACTGCTGCTCCACAGGCATCTTTATTGTAAATGAAGCCCCTCCCTGGGACAGTATGCATGAGTGACCTTGTCATCTAGAGACTTTGTGACGGTGTAACTGAAGAGTATGAAGTGTTATTTAATATATGCTATGTATGTGACTAAAAACTAGCTACCACTGTGATATTCCACCTGTTCTACACAAGGCATTAACCATGCAGGGAAGTGATTAGCCTTCCTTCTTACTTGTATCAGACAGATCTTTGATTTTGCTGAGTTGCCATCTTCTAATTCCTGCTTTTTGTCTTGGGGCTTTACACCTGTCATTACTATTACATTTCCTCTTGAGCTGCTGAGCTGTTGTCTTTTACCTTCTCAACCATTACATTGCTTTTACTTCTCTTATCTCACATAACTTCAGTGCACATACAGTTTCACACCTTCATGATGTTTTGTTTGAGTAAACCTGAGCTGTGGTCATGCAACCAGGCTTCTTACAGCGAGCCAAACCCTGGACTGAAGGAGGCCCTGACAGCAGTGAATTCTCAGTCTTGGCACCACACAAGAGCTAGCTGAGAATAGAACACCCAAAGCACTCCTTGTGTGGGTACTAGAACTTTGTGACTGTTTTTCTCTGTCAGATGTATGCCCAGCTTCTGGCACTGATTCCTTTTCACCTACATCATTTTCAAGAGGAAGTGAATGGAAAGAGTAGACTTTTTCACAGTGCTCAAGATGGGGACATCGGGCTTCTACAGAACAGTATAGTGACATTTGCTGGTGTATTCTGTGTTTCTGAGTAGTACTTAGTGGGTTTTTTTTCCACTGTTAATGAGCACTGAGTTGACATTCTTGTTGGCTCCTTCAAAGGACTCCAGCAGAGCTAGGAGGCATGATTTCCTGCTTAAAAAAACAACTGATCTTCACTATCTTCACTGGTATATCACAGGACAAATTACAGGAACACATATGGCATACCTAAAAAATTCCAAGAATATGCAGCTTTGAGTTACCATTTCATTAAAATAAATATTTTTTATTAGAAAAACTACTGCTTTTTTCTCATAACATTTGAGAATTTGTTACTATTTTGAGGAAATATTATTACACTATTACTTACTGTGTGTTAATTCTCAATAATTAATTTATTTTTATAAAATGTAGTGTTAATATCTGAAAAAATATAGAATTTGTATGGAGTATATAACAATATTTAAGTTTCTAGTCTGTACAAACAGGTGTTAAAAAAGTATCTCACGGCACATGTCAGTTGTGTCTTGACTACTAAACTTATGATACAAAAGAATATATTTTAATATATCTGTGTTAATTCATTATGGTAAATTTATATGATACATATAAATGAAGTACGGCGTGTTAAATTAATTAGAACTCTTAATTGTGAGTCTCAAGTTATCTGAGTCCACAAACAGCGCAGTATGTTTTGAGAAGTTTTTTTTCAAAGCTGCAGGTTTTTTTATTCAATGTTTCCAAAATACTAGAAAAAGTTATTAAAAATAAAAATTATATACATTTTAAATTATTAGTTGTAATAGTAGTGGAATTAAAAGCATAAAACTTAGGTGAAAAGCAGTAAAAACATTATTTTTTTTTCTCTCTTCCTTCTTGAGATATAGCAGGAGGTGTGATTACTGTATGAGAGCATTTACATTTGCCAAGGAAAAACTAAATACATGTAATTGAGAGCAACAACTCAGTTACTCAAGTGAGGAGAACAATTGCTTGTGCTGACACCCACTAATTGCAGTCAGTTTTCGTCTTTCAGTCTGCAGCAAGTGACCTTGCTGTGGCTGCAATGAGCAATAGCTGTTCTCTTGTTGAAGTAGAAAACAAATAAATCCAAAAGAACATTGAGATTACAGAAATTGAAGCAACCATTTTCTAAATGAGGAAGCAGAAGTTAGTGTCACTATAGTCTTAATAATATGACTCTTCCTCTGCATGCTGAGTTGGCCTGTAGTCTGTCATCCATCTGACAAAAACCTGAAGGAGTCTGAGCTATTGAGAGGATGCTCACGTTCACTGCATAGCATGTTCTGTCCAATGTCTGGAAGTTACAAGATGGTTTAAACTAGATGGTCTTTAAGGTTCCTTCCACCCTAAGCCATTATGTGATTACAGTATTAAATAAGCGTTCTTTACATTTTCTCCACATTGAGACATTAGAGAAGAAGCACGTCCTTTTCTAGATATGTTTTCTCTTTTTCCCCACCAATACAATAACAAGGTCTTTCTATCATGTTTTGGCTATGCAGATACTGGAGTTTTTGTGGTTCTTTTATGAAGGGCTTTTTTTTGTTGCTTGTGAAGAAAGCCACTAAGCTTTGCATTTGTGCCCAGGCTGGTTCCGCTGGCAGCAGATGTATTGTGTAAGGGGGGGGAGGGGGTCTCCTCCTGATGAGGAGCTTAACAAAGATGAGAGATTACTTGGGCAACAGGAGTAGCATTTAAAGCTGTCCATTAGTCAGAACTCTTCAAGATCCCGTCTGCTCACCGTGGTTTAACTGTGTAACATAGTTGAACTCAAAATGACTGTTAGCAGCTTGTAGTAAGTTTTGAAAACTGCTGCTGCAGCAAAGAGCCAAAGGAGAGTTGGAGTCCGAAAGCTGGTCAGTTCATTCCACCTACATGATGTATGAATGAGTGCATTTTGGAACTGCTGTTCAATTTATCTAGAAGTTATTACAGCCACAACAACACGATCCAAGTTGTTGTCTTTCATCCACTGATGAAAACTGAATTGTTATTTTCAGAGAATTTATTCATACTAAAACTTCTTTGAGTAGTGCTGACTGATTTAGTCTGTATTTTTCTGTATAATCAGTTATTTTTTCCCAAATCATCACTTTCTGTCATCAGCAGTGAACTGTATCTGTTGTTTTGTCATTTTACCTTCAGTTACTTAGTACTATGATACCCTTCTGGAAGTCTTCAACAATAGCTTAGATCTTACTGCCTTGAAAAGCCTATCTTCAGCAGTCTTAATCATCTTAGGATTCTTTCCCTTTCCATTCCATTTATAATAATGGAGAACAGAAAAATATCTGAGGGATCATCTGATAGCGTTGTTTCACTGTGAAAACCAACCCTTTATTTCTCTAGTTAGGTTTTCCTGGTTTGTTTGTTTGTTTCAATTTAACGCTTCTTAATCCATAAGAAGAGAACTTAGAAAGAGAGAATACTTGCCATGAAACTTCCATCTTCCTTGCCTGGACTTCTGTCTGTAGAGAAGAATGCTTCATTATATCTAGGCTGCTTTTTCTCTTCTTTCTTAATCTGCCACTGGACTTAATAATCCAAACAATATAAGGATATCACTTTCATTTTAGCTCTATCCTTGTAGGTGACAGTAGGTTCTATCATGACTGAATTCTGAAGCAAGATGACAGCTTGAATGCTGATGGATTCCAGCCTTAGCTGTTATAACACATGTATTGCAGAAATTTGATATTTAGGTTTGTGATGTACATTTGCCATTTTACCTGGCCAATAAATTCATGATACAGTAAAACATGAAGATGATAGCATTCAGTTTTCAACTTTGTGATGAGTAGATACAAGTAAATTAACTATTTCATAAAGCCTGATATGCCTACTTTAAAAGAAAACAAAATATGATATTAGGATAATTGTAGTGGCTAGTAGCTGTAAAATTATAGTTTATTCCCTCCCTACTTCAAATGCTATTGAGGCTTACAGAACTATTTCAACCTGTGAAGTAAGCTGGACAGGGGATTGAAGTGAGGAGCAAGCTCAAGAAGAGTGTCAGCATGAGAGTGATTATAATTCCTAGTTCTGCCATTTCCAAAGTGTGCAGTCTGATAAACGCTTGTCCAGTGGCTTTTTATTCAAACAGCAGTGACATCCATTTAGACAATCCAAGCAGAGACTAAATCCATTTAGAGAATCCCAAATCTGTTAACTCATAGATAACCCGAAGATCTTCAGTACTCAGCCATTTGAAGCAGGCATCTCAGAGTTGTTTTACTTTCTAACCCAATTCAGCTTATCTAAGTTTTATTGTTTTCATTTTAGTAGAAAGGATTTCTTTTATTGCTGCCTTGACAGTGAGTTTCAATGAATACCTCCAGCTGGTGTTGCCTTCTTTGTGGCTCTGCATGATATCCAGTAGGTATAGTATTCTGGAATCTGCTTGAGATTACCAACTCTATATTTTAGAAAAAGACTCTAGGATCATTAAGATTGTACAGTTGACTTCCTGCAGTGCTTATTAGGGATGAATTCATGTTTATTTGTAGTGTTGACAACAAAAGCTGAAACCTCATATCCTTCCACTTTGTTTCATTTTAAACACCTGGTGGGAAGAAAAAAAATATCTGAAGAACTAAATATCATTACTTGCTCCAATATCTGAGATTTGGAGCAACTAATATAATACATAATAGAAGCCTTAAATCTCAGCTTGTTACAAAGTGTTCTTCCAATCTTAAATTTCTCTTCACATTTTTAACAGGTGGTGCTCAATTTTGTCTCTTCGTAATGTCAGTGTTAGCACAAGATGAATGCAATAAAAATGTTAATTCTCATAAATACTAGAAGATACATTCATGACAATAATACTTGTCTGGCATTTAGCTGCCCACTATGTTTATTATAGCAATTAGAAGGACTGACTTATTTTTAAATGCACATATTTTCAAAAATAATTTTAACAGTTGTGAAATTGTTCTTTCCTATTAGCAAAGTAAATGAGAGCAGACCTTTTTTTTAATTTAAATGCTAGATTATTCTCCTAGTGATTTAGTTTTAGGTCTGTTTGCTTGTAGCAGTAGATCTGAGAAGATTGGTTATTAGAGAGTTTTTATTAAAAAAAATGCAAAAAGAAAAACAAAAAACAACAACAAAAGGGAAATTTTTGGAAGTTTGCCTTTTCCCCAAGATATAATCTTTCTGAGATGTTCAAAAAGAGGGCAGGACTGCAAAGTTAGATGCCATACCTTTATTTCCATTTTTCAACGCAATGTTTCTGTTGAATGACATCTTTTCTGAGGCTACTCATGGGCTGTAGCTGAGATTGTGTGAAGAAGCACTAAGTAATGTAGAAGGTGAAACATAAAAACAAACCCTATGATACAATGAGAAATACACTTTTTTATAAGCTCTTTCTCTTACTGATTGAGGATGTGCTCCTATAAAGGAATAGAAGATAGAGATCCTGTTGTTAATGTAGCATCATTAAGAGCCAGGTGCCAGGCTGTTTACAATGCACCAGGCATCTGAGGTTCGTGAGCTCCATGTAAGTTCTGCTGTGCTTCTCTAGGGAGGGGCAAGTGAAAGAAGTCAGTCACGTACCTACTAAAAGATTTTAGGGTAGGCTGGCCTGTTTTCTACATAAACATATCTCTGTCCTCCAACTATAGAAGGTGTCTTGAATGCCTTTGCTCTTAAGTTTGTCGTATCGGGGCTGAGGATATGCTTCAGAGAAATGACATTTGCTCCTAGATTATGCAACCATAAGAAAGATGTACTAAAAAAAATAATCCAGTAAAGAGTGATTTCCCCAACATTAACTTAATTAGTTTGTAAAACAAAACAAAACCACACTTAGCATCAGAAACTGTTTTCATTACATTTTCAAATAATTTATGATTGTTTTGAATAGTTATTTTAAAAATAATTAGCTTTTATTTTTTTATTTTCTTTTTTTTCACTGGGTCCATAAAACCTGTTAAGTAGCTACTGTATACTCTGAGACATTACAGCTTCTGTGGCAAATACTTTGGACTCTGTTTATTGTTCATGGCACAATTATAGTTATAACAAGTGTCCTAATTGTCTACATATTTTTTAATGAAACAGAACACACATTCCCTGACTTAGAGAACTTTAGATTTAAAAAATCCCACAAGCGAAGACCCTGTGAGAAGTTAGATAAGTTTCTAAAGCATCCAACACTCAGTGTTGTTATTTCTGTTAGCTGTTAGATTTAGCTGTCTTCACAGTAACACATATATTTAATAAAGGAAACTGTTGGCAAAGAAAAAAAAAGCCTCAAAGGAAAATATAAGCTAAATATCTTTGTTGATGAAATATAAATCAAGGTTTCACATACACAGTTCCAACCTGGCAGAGAAGAGGATCCCAGGAGTGACATTAGCATCATCCGAAAGAACCATTTTTTTTAACTTTTTTTGTCTTCAGATATGCTAATTTACTTTTATTAGCCATTTATATGCATGGCTGCACTGTACACCTGAGAACCAATATTCCATTGATTTGATGTAACGTAGTTGGAATTTCTACTTCTATCTCTGTTACACAAAATTGTAATATTTTGTTGCATATGAAGCGTATGTCAGGTAAAACATGTGAAATTAAAAAAAGTTAGGAAATCTTAACAAAATTTTTCTCTGCTTAAAACATGTTCCACGTTCTAACAGATTAATTCATCACAAGCATTATTACTATATTATGAGAAGACAGACATGTTCCATGCCAAGGCATGGAAAAAAAATCTTTCTAATCACTGTAAGAATTCTAATTCTGTAAGTTCTCCTTTTCAGTCCTACATTCATTCTTCCATTTCAACTAAATTACTGCACCTTAAAACCTTATATGCAGGCAGCTTAGCTCCTCTGCAGCACAAAGGCAAGCTGGCTTAATTTTAGTAGTTTTTGTTTGACTGTTTCCAGGATTAGCACCATTGTGCATGAATTGGAGAATAGTGGAAGAAAGATGCTGGGTTTTTATACATAAATGGAGATTAGGAGTTTATAAATTCTTTCTGGAAATTTCATAGATTTTTTTTTTAAATTAAAGATGATATAAAATGTAAAAAGAAAATTTGCATATGGAAACATTTTAAAATGAAGACAGATCACTTACAGAGACTACATTTTAAAAGGTGCTGAACATCTATCTGTAACTACTGCTGGAATGAAATGCCAGGTTATGAGCATCACTGAGAGTTGCAATCTGGTAGGAATAGCTCAGCCTCTCTTTGGATTAAGCCAACTTCAGGAAAAAATTGCATTTTATTTGGAATTAGAAAGATTCAAATTGTCTTTATGAGTGAGGAATGCATGTTCTTCCAGAGCTATAGAGAGAAGTTGAGAGATTCGCAGGCTGTCTCTCTTCACCTTCAAGTGGTTTATCTTCAACAAAAAGGAAAAGAGACATAATAGGCAATCTCTGGAAGTTAGGTAATGTTCAGTACAAGTGGTTTTTATGGTGTATGTTTTTTTCCACATTGACCTTTAAGGAAATTTCCATTTTATAATAGCTAATTATTGAAATACCTTTTGCTAATCTGTCTCATCTCTCTCTAACATTTTCAAATACTTCTCCACAAAAGGTGTAATTGCCTAACAATTACACTCTGCTGAAATTACTGTTCCCACCGCAATTATTTACAAGAGTACATGAATATGTTATTGAATGTTGCTGCACAATGACACTAATACTGAAAATAAAAGTAGGAATGGACTCTGTGCTCCACTTCTGGAACTGTTCATCCTCCAGTGTAAATGAACAAAACTCTGTTTCGATCAGTTCAGCTATGACTCAGTGTCCAAATTCAGTCTAAATGGTTATGCATAAAGATCACTGTAAGGTGCCAATTACATCTAGCTGTGCCAATGATAATAAAATAAAAATCCAAATGTGAACAGTTCTAAATAACTGAAGGGAAAAAAGACTGAAGTATGAACAGATCAGTGATTCTTTTCGTTATGTAGTGACATTTGTTTCTTTAGTCCGTACCATAGAAGTGCAAGAATTGCATCCCAGAAAACACCACTGCAATTATTTGATGTTGTTGGCCACAGTAGCTAACACACTTTGCCATTGTTTTCTCCAGAAGATGTTAAGGGGAAATTATGGCAGAATTGCCACTGATGTCCCCTCTTCTGTGTCTGAACCATTGAAGACCTTGGTTTGTCTCACTACATAGCACACTTCATGCGTTTCCTCTTCATACTTACAGTGCCTTAAATGCAGATAATCTTGAAACTTACTTTGCCAAGTGAGCCTGAAGGTCCACCAAACCACAGAAGCTTGACACAAGCAGACTTTTGTCATCATTGAACAACTCAATGGAGCAAATTGGATAGGTGTGAATTTTACTGGAGTGCCTGATTATCTTGCTCTTAAGATCCCAGAAAATGACAATCACCATATCATGGAGAAGTGGGCTGTAAAAGCATCGAAACTCTGTTCTCCATTGAGATAGGTAGGATGTACTGCAATAAGTATAGAAGGCATTCATTCTCCCATCTTGGATGCCTTGTGCTTTCTTCTTTTACAAAATGCCCTTTCATGATGAAGTCCTGTGTTGGCTCATGACTGCTACAATCAGTTCCTGGCAGAACAGTGAGAACTGGTCCTCTTGAAGTTAAGTATTTAAAGCAGGCACAGACCTGTTAGGGCTTGGCAGCTACAATAGGGTACGTCTTGTTACTTCATCCTGGAGCTTGTGCTGATGGTGGGCTAAGGAAATATTTCATCTCTTTTATTGCTGGAGACCAGAACAAAACAGACTGTAGAATCTGGCTTCCATCGCCACTGTTTTCTTGTTTACTTGTTTTGAGTCTGTTTTGGCATTTGTAATGCTGTTGGTGATCCTGAACAGAATTTTAACTTATCCTGGAAAAATTACAACTTCCATTGTGAGACATTGTGTGGGTTCATGTGAATCCTTCAAACATTCATTGTACTGAAGAAAGATATATATGTCCTAAGGCAGTTTATCTTTGGGGAATTATGTGACCTTGTACACCACATGAAGTTGGTAGAATTCTGATTTAATCTCATGATGACACTGTATTTTAAATTTTAAAGATGAACCTCTTTATCAAGCTTTTGCAAAATAAGCACTTGCTCTTTTGAGACATATAAAAGAAAGTGTGTGTGGAAGATCCTTCAGCACAGAGTGAGTGACCAGGGAAAGTTAGAAGTGCGTGAGAGAACTAAATGACCTTCTAGCAGCATACTGAAATAGATTCCTTCTTATTATTTCTTTGCTACTAAAGAGTCTTCTGAGTAAAACAGTTGGCCAAGTCTTCATGCATAACCAGTCTGATATAGTGTCAAATAAGGGACATAATGCTGCTGCTGCAAAGAACCACAGAAACAGAACCATGTGTGCTAAATTTTTAGTTTTCCAGACAGGGACGATAGCAGAATTTTTTAAATGACATGACATTTTGGAAGAGAACACAGCAAAAAAAATTGTATGAAGATTTTCAGTCAGTCTAGGTCAAGTTGAAAATGTTAACTTTGAAAGAAAGGATCATTAAATGAATCATTTGTTCTTGAATGAATGTCAATGTCGATGCATGTTTTTCCTTGAACTAAGTACTACAGATATTTAGAGTGCTTTAAAATTAGGTGCTTAATAAGAACAAATATTGTTATAACGCTTGCAAGTATGGAAAACATAAATAGTTGGAAGGGACTGGAACATTTCTGTAAGCATGAATAGAATAATAAAATTTAGATACCTGGCAGAAATTTTCCTAAAAATAGGATAAAGCCTTCTCACCATCATTGTTTTTTTGTGAGATTTTTAGACTCGTAAGAAAAGAATGGTTTGGCATGCTCTATGAGGAAGGACATTATTTCTAAGAATTCCATTGTCAAATATCATGATGGGATGTTACAAGCAAATTGGGAAGTAAATAAACAAAACGCATTTCTCCTGGAGCTGTTTTATTTATGTCTGCAGGCAGCTCAATGGTAGAAGTAACACAGAATGTCTTATAGAACAGTGGTAGATAACATTAAGTGATGGATTCAAAACTTACTTTTGAAAACTTCGTGATGCAGGTCATCTTCACGTATTAATAGTTTGTAGGTTGAAACAGGCTATTAACAATGATCCCAGCACAGAAAGCTAAGAAATAAAGTGTGCGTGTCTGCTTTATTTTGCTTTATCATACAGAAACTGGGGCGAACAATCTTGGTATTGAGGCATTTAAAACTGAGCAGTATCCAGCTGCTTTCATGACATAGGAAACTTGCCACCAGATTACAAAAGCAGGGCTAATGCTTCAATGATTGTCCTGTAGTTTGTCTCTAGCTTTGCAAATGGAATTTGAAGTTTGGCTGGCAGTGAACAATAATAAACCTCTTGCTGGACACAGAGCACAGTAAGATTTCCAACTCTTCATTTCCAGAAGACATGCACAGAATGGTTGTGTTCTCTCATTGTGAGAATTAGCCAGTTTTCCTCCAAAAATGCCATCCTAAATGTTCTAAACTGTTGGATGCCATTCATTTGAAATGGCTAAATGAATCCCCTCACTGTATGGGATGCAAATTGTTATGTTCTCCAAAAAAATCATCTCTGAGTCTTCTTTCCCTCAGGTACAAGCATGGCCTTTTGTTTACCATTAGAGGGAAATGGAGTAATAGGTCCAGACCTGCAGGAGTGGCTCGCCAGGAGCCAAGGAAGGGCCATCAAGCATCCTCTCCACCACTGTCCTCTGTGCAGACTGTTTCCCTGAAAGGACACATGCCTAAACTCCTTATAATCCCAGTTTACACACACAGCCTGCCACAGCAGCCCACTCACATTTCATACACAAACACACAAATCCTTTTCTTTTCTGCCTGTCTATACTTGTTTGTAGGGACATATGCTTATGGTTAAAAAGTGAGTGAATCCTAACTCCCAAGTAAATATTTTCCAAATGTAAGCTATTTTTTTTGTTCTTGTTGTTCTTTTTGAGATTTCAGATGGATACAGTTCTTTGTTTTCTTCAAAATTAATATTAATTCTTTTTTTTCTTTTTAACACTGAGATACATTGATCAAACGAAATCTTGCATCTTAACACTGCAGTTGAAATCAAGTGAGTTTTAGAGGTTCATATTCTATATAAACCCCATTTCTGAAGCTAACAGATGGTTGGCTTCTTTCCAAGTAACCTGCAACCTTATTTGATTACTTAATTTTTTTAAGACCATCTTCAGTTATGATTTTATATTATTGATTACCTATATGATACTTTGCTATTATTTAATGTAACTCCATTCTTCTTGGACATACATGCAGTATAATTATTGATTTCTTCTTCAGAATACATATAAAATGCCTTTAAAATAACATGTTTAAATCTTCTGGGATAGAGGATCTTACTGAAAATATAAAATGGCATAAGAAATACAGCTTTGTTTAAGTGATAACTACACTTAGAAGAAATACACATAGTTTTCTGCTGAGAACTATGAAACAAAGGTTCTGCTTCAAATTCTACATGGTTAATTTGGGCTTGGCTAAAAGCATCTATTACTGCAAATTAAAGTGGAGTTGAAATATGTAATTAGTATCTGTTATATGTATAAATATTTCTGTGAGGTAAATTCAAAGCATTTTTTTATAATCCTGTGTATATTTCCTTGAATTGCTTCTGTAGTACACAGGTAACATGCTAGGCTTACTAAATGTTGCCTTGCCATGTTACCTGATGTGTAATGAAGTGCCAGCTGTAATCAGGCTTTCAGATGGCTGAAGCATCCTTGAGTGAGGTCTTCTGAAAGTTATTTGGTATCGTACTTGTACACAATTTCTGCCTTTCTTTTACTGATAGTACTTACGAGACATTTCCGTGATACTTCTAGGAAAACAACTTCTGTACATCCTGCAGGTTTCAACCAAATTTGTTTGAGGTAAGGCCATGGAAGGTAGAAGTTTTTCAGGAGGAAGAAACTCTTGAAAAGACAGGCTCGCAGAAAAGCAGCATGATTTCAAAAACTAATTTTCATAGGAAACTAATAAAAAAAGAAGTCAGTGCTTTTACAAAGATTAATCAGTTTTTGACAGATTTTCTAGCCAGAGGCTGGTGTAACAGGTCAGCATTTGCTGTAGGCTGAGAACAGATGTGAGAACAGGTGGCAAAATGGAAAGAAACGTGACAAAGACTCCAAATGTTTGTAACATACCCAGGACCCAGGAGAGCACGGGTTTGTGGTAGCAGTACCTGGCATGGCAAGTGGTGCAGGAAGTGGTAAGACCTCCTGGAGGATGTGTGGAAGGGAAGCATTTTTATGGTACCTGGCAAGCAGAAGTCTATTAACAGTCTTGTTTCTTCCATCTCTCACTTCTCTCTCTCTTGCTCTGTTTTTTGAGGGGGTGTTATTCCATGAGCTCTACTTTTCATGAGCTTGTTTGGTACAAACTCTTGTTGTCTACCTCTAATAATTTTCTGCATAAAAAGTTCTAGAGAGCAGACAGAAACACACCAGGAGTGTTCTGTATTTCATATATTCTCATTTCCCCCAGTTTGTGACAAAATGAATGCCAGGTCTGTTCCTTGTGCTAAAAAGTACTGATGTAACTTTCTCTTTTTACCTGAAATTAGCTGGGGAATGGGGAAATCTTCTCAAAAGCATTTTGAAACTAGTAGTTACTGTATTTTATTTCTATTGATATATTTTTCTAAAAGCCAGTAGAGTTCTGCATGATACAGAGCAGTATATCAGACATGTAGGGAGCTGTGAACATTGAAAGTCGCCTGAGGATCTGCTTCTGGGTAATCTGGGCAATATAAACTATTCTCTCCTGATAGAAGGTATTTGTGTTACGAATCCCCAAATCTCCTTTTATTTACTATCAGCTGCAGAGGTAGGAAACTCATTGTGATGCAGGATTAAGTATGGGATCCAGAGGAGTCAACCAGTATGCTGACTTGTCTATTATCTGCCTCTTACATATGCTAGCCTCAAGTGGCATCACTCATTTCAGTTCCCAAAAGGCTCAGATTTTATATGCATTGCAAGAAGATAAGCAGTTGACCAAAAAGTGGTGATTTTCAGTTATATTTCCCTCCACTGCATTTTTACATATAGATCACTTCAAATCAAGTGTCTTATGCTATAAATTGAAAAACAAAAAAACACCATATGGACTACTGTGTTTTCTGAGAACTCTGAAAGAAAAAACATTGGTATTGCATTAAGACTGCCACTCGTACAGTCTGTAAGTTTGTTTGCTCTAAGCTGTTGCACGTAGAAGAATTGTATCTGTGTATCTTTGTCATCTGCCTGTCATTGTTTACCCCGTTGAGATACTGGGAGGCTGTTTATTATGAACAGTTTCCAGAGTGGGGGACGCCATATGCTGAGGTTCACTTTCATAAGTTCATAAGTTCATAAGGTTGGAAAGGACCTATAAGATCATCTAGTCCAACCATCCTCCTATCACTATCTCTACCCAACTACTAAATCAAATCCCTTAGCACCTCATCTAAACGCTTCTTGAACAGCGCTAGGGATGGTGCCTCAACCACCTCCCTAGGCAGGCCATTCCAGTGCCTGACCACTCTTTCAGAAAAGAAATGCTTCCTCAGGTCTAATCTAAATCTTCCCCAGCGCAACTTGTGGCCATTCCCTCTCGTCCTGTCGTTATTTATCAGGGAGAAGAGGCCCACCCCCTCCTCACCACAACCCTCCTTCAGGAAGTGGTAGAGTGCAATAAGGTCTCCTCTGAGCCTCCTCTTCTCCAGACTGAACAATCCCAGCTCCCTCAGCCGCTCCTCATAAGACTTGTGCTCCAGACCCCTCACCAGTTTTGTTGCCCTTCTCTGAACACGCTCCAGGGCCTCAGTGTCCTTCTTGTAGTGAGGGGCCCAAAACTGAACACAGTACTTGAGGTGCGGCCGCACCAGAGCTGAGTACAGGGGGATGATCACCTCCCTGCTCCTGCTGGCTACACTATT
The DNA here is from genome assembly GCF_038088225.1 of Cyrtonyx montezumae. Classification (NCBI taxonomy): domain Eukaryota; kingdom Metazoa; phylum Chordata; class Aves; order Galliformes; family Odontophoridae; genus Cyrtonyx; species Cyrtonyx montezumae. The sequence goes on along the minus strand of NW_027072034.1, from coordinate 132,951,907 downwards.
TCTAATACAGGCCAGGATGCTGTTGGCCTTCTTGGCCACCTGGGCACACTGCCGGCTCATGTTGAGCCGAGCATCAACCAACACCCCCAGGTCCTTTTCCTCTCTACATTCTTCAAGCCATTCTGCCCCAAGCCTATAGCATTGCATGGGGTTATTGTGGCCAAAGTGCAGGACCCGGCACTTGGTCTTATTGAACCTCATCCCATTGAGCTCAGCCCAGCTGTTCAGCCTATCCAAATCCCTCTGAAGGGCCTCCCTACCCTCAGGCAGTTTGACACATCCTCCCAACTTTGTGTCATCTGCAAACTTACTGAGGGTACACTCAATTCCCTTGTCTAGGTCATCAATAAAAATATTAAACAAGATGGACCCCAAAACTGACCCTTGGGGGACACCACTCGTAACAGGACGCCAGCTGGACTTAACTCCATTAACCACTAAATTTCAGAACTGTACTATTGTCAGCATTGCTCTAATGCTGTATCCTTTTACCAAAATCACATTTATGGAACAGCAAGAGCCAGCTCTCTCCTTTGGCACAAGATGGTGTGAAAAAAGGCTTGAGAAATCTTAACGGGAAATGAGCTGTATCTAATCCAGTTTGATCTAGTAGGCAGCAAATTATTAAGCCAAATCCCATGTTTACCCCCTTTTTTCTTTTCACCCTGCTTCTTCAGACCAGTACTCTTCCCTCTTCAGGCAAGTTGTGGAAGGTTTTATAACTGGTGGGATGACTAAGCCTTCCCTTTTTCTCCTTCCCTTTTCCACCCTTGCTTCCTTCCATGTTCATGCCAATAATTCCAGCGGAATAAGAAGCAGCATGCCATTAAAACCCAGCTCACTGAAATAATGAATTGGAATAACTTGCCAGGGGCAAAGTGTGTTTTGTTAAGATACCAGAAAAGACCCGTGGACCAAATCCACAGAGCCGTAGTCTTTGCATTTAGTTCCATCAAATGCAAAAGAAAAGAAAGGAAGATGGAACAACTGTGAGAAGGCTATCCTAATTTTATTTTGAGGCTTCTCTTATTCTCAACATTGAGTCCATTTTTCCTTTTTGTCCAAATTCGTTAGTTTTCTGACATCATTCTGACATTTCCTGTCATATTTCTTTTTTCTTGTCTTTTCAAGTGTTGCCGTTCAGCTGGAATGGTAATCAGCTCCCTGTTAGGCCAACTCAAGTATTTGCAATTTATTTTTGACTGCCACCTGTTGAAAAAAGATTGGAAATTCCTTTTCTGGCAACAGAAGGATCCATTAGTAACACAAAAGCAGCAGCTGCATCACCGCAGGGATGCACAGTAGTTATATACATCCGTTACTCTTATCTACTTTGAGACATTAGGGCAGATTGTTCCCTTTAATTCTTTACCTGGAAAAAAAGCCAGTCCGTGCAGTGCTTAAAATAAGCTGCTGTCTTCTAACTCATGAAATAGCATTTCCGGTCCCACAAAATTCTCTTTAAAATGATTTTAAAAACAAATGTTAAAATTGTACCAGATAGGATGTAGTCTTAATTCAGTGCTGCATTGCTTCAATTTTAAAGTTGTGTCTCCTTATGCAGAAGGTGTAGTAACAGAGTGGTAAATCGAGCAGCTTCTCCAGACACTTTAAAAATCCCAGATTCACTGAGGCTGACTTGGCTGAGAATTCTGGTTATGGTCTGAATCCATAATGGTCGTATTGATGCTGAAAAAGAAGAAACAGCCAACATACTGGTCCTTTCTTTTCTTATTCTCTGCTTGTTATACTTCCATTAGAAACACTGCAAATATGAATGATTACATCACACTTAAATCCTCATTTAAAGGAGGTAGAAATTATAAGAATAAAAGCTGTAAAGTTTATAACTAGACTAAAGCCCAGAAATCTGAAGAATGCCGTGGTCATTTTTTTTTAAGCTTTTTTCATTCTGCTCCTTTCATGCAGCATCACTCTGACCTTTGGCAGGATATTCCCTATTGAGGCTGTTTTCGTGATCAGTTAGCATTCATTAGTCTTTGCCAAGTGCCAGTAGTGATGGATTTTCAGACACCCCTTCCAGTGATGGAATGTCATATACCCTTTTCCCTTGCTTTTACTCCTTTCAGAAAAAAAGTACTTTCTGTCCTGGTTACCTGGTAACATCAGCAGTGCACGCAATGTGGTATGTTGAGCTAATTGCCAATTAAATAATAGGAAAGGCTAAGATCTAACAGAAAATCATTGTGCACAGTTCATTAACTGCATTTCACAGAACCAAATTTATGCCACGGGGGTTTTAAAAACATTTTTAAGGAAATGAATAGTTCCTTCCATAACACTGAATAGCTACAAGAGAGTGGAAAGATACTGAAAGTAACAGTTTGTGGGGTTTTCAGTTCATCCCTGTCCTGAGATATGCCTAGTCCATCCGATTATTTCTGACTTTGTAACTTATAGTCAGATCTGTTAACTAATGTAACTTGCCAAGTTCTGAGAATCTGGGATCTCCCCAGCCTTGTGTGAACTATCAAAAATGAGTACCTGTAGTTAATGCCAAATGAATTAATTAATGTCTACTTTATGCCTAATTATCCTGTCAGTTACATGCATAATTTCGTTAGTCTGTAGTGGGAGTTGCAAACACATCTCAGAGCAAAATTTATCCCTTTAACTCTACAATTTTAACACTGTTCCCTCAACTGTCTCAAAGGGACTCTACTCAGCTAATGTTTACAAAAAAACATCACTATATATTCTAGTCTACCTATTGGCTACACAGAAATCTCCACGTAAGATTTTTGTTTCTTTGTTTTCCTTTAGGCTTTCACTATGTTCTCACTGAATATTACAGATCTTGTTACAAAATCAGTATCATTGTCCAGCATACTGCCTGGACACTAATCACAGAATCAAAGGGGTTGGAAGGGACATCAAGAGATTATTTTGTACAAATCCCTGCTTCAGCAAGTTCCCTGCATCAGGCTGCATGTGTAGATGTTCGGATGGGTCTTGAATATCTCCAGAGTAGAGAACTCCACAACCTCTCTGTGCTCTGTCACTCTTGACAAAAAGGTGCCATCTTTTCTCATTGAAAGTTCATTCTGGAAAACAAAACAAAACAAAACAAAAAAACAATTAAAAAAAGAAACAGCCATCAACAATAAAACAAATGTGGTGAAGCAGAAACGGAGCTGGATTTCTGCATATTCGAGGTCAAAACCTCTGCCAGTTTTCAAGATCTTTCACTTTACAAGCAAGGCAGTGTCTATGTGTGTGTGCATGTGACACCGTGTATGCATGTAGGGGGAGGACTGCTCAGTTGTGCATCTTATGTGCATAAAGCAAAATAGCTACTAGATATAACATCAGAGCATGTTTGTCATTCTATAATTAAGCTCTGGGATGTGGGAATTTTGATAATAAATGAATTTTGATAATAATATTTTTTTGGGAAAAATATTTTGATAATAAATGAATCTGTGAGAATAGAGAGCATTTATATAGATACTTGAATTATTTTTACTACAGAACTATAGGACAGTAAGCTGTTTGACGTATGGTCTATTGTGTAAACTTAAATTTTACTGTAGGGTATGTTTCATATGAGAGAAGCAAGCAGATATACCTTGAAATCTATTTTAATCTTGCTACTGATGGAGTGCTGAATGGCTGCAGGTTATAAAGCTCTTTTTCATACTGTTAGTTTATTACTATGTGAATTGAACTTCTTTTAAAACAGTTCATAGGAAGACTTATTGTTGCTCAGGCAGCTACATAAAAAGGTATTTTTTACAGTCTGTTCTCTCTATATTTTTGATCTCCTGGTCACAGCTTTGTTTGCAGTTGCCACTGTTGTTTGAAGTATTCAAACATGAAGCAGGTTGGAGGTTTTTTTGCTTGTTAGGAGCGATCAAAAATGCAGCTCACTAAAAAATAATCGACTGAACTTCACTAGAGCCAAGCAATTTAGTCTGTGGTCTAATGGTGAAAGCGCTGAAAGGTGCTATAAAATTGAGTAGTTAAAGATCTCAAAATGTGACTTCTACATGCTAAAGAGGCAAGTGCTTGAGTCAGTGAACCTTTTGAAAGAGATGAGATTCTGACTTCTGGAGCAAATAACAAGGCCTGCCAGTCTGAAAACATAGGATCCCCCTCTAGGAAAGCACCGTGCCAGCACATCACCACCTGACTTCTTATTGTAGCTCCAGTTCCTAGAAGATTCTGAGAACTCAGAGATACATCAGTAATTATCAGCTGCCTCAGTGCTTAGTCCAGTATTCTATCCTGTGCTGGAATGTGCTTTGCAAGAGAGAATTTAGTGTCTATTTGAAGACTTCAAGAACTGGTAATGTCACAATAAAAATTTCACCATACACGCAGTCCCTCAATTTCAGCTCCCCACAATTTTTTTTTTAGTCTCTTTTAATAGAAATAACCAAATTGTATAATTAACTACAGTGTTCTATATGAGTTATGCTAGTTCCACCTAAGAACGAATGCCACAGTAAATGCACTTCTTAGTCATTTGATATCTAAGATAGACACTATTTCTTTAGCCACAGCATTGTCCTGGAAAGCCAAGTTAAATTAGTTGTCCACTGTATCCCCTAGATGCTTTTCAGAGTTGCTGTTGTGCTTTGTCTGTTTTATGACCTCAGTTATTTGTTAATGCACTGAATGCTGTAGTTTCCCAAGCAATGTGGAACACTGTGAGCACTTTTTCCTTATTTTTTTTTAACTCATCTTTTTTCATCTGCAAATGTAGCAGGAATAATTTCACATTTAGTTCAAAATAACAAGTAATATGAAGCTGAATGTGTCAAAAATGTCCCATGAAATGTAATTTCTCTTTTGTTCAACTGGTTTTACTAGGTAGGAAGTACTCAGCATTTCTAATCTTTAATTCAAGGGGATAGTTGTGTGCCTGCCTGTTAGAATGAACGTCAATAAAGTTCTGAAAAGTGAAGACATCAGAAAGGAATTTTCCTATGTTAAAGTGACCCTAAAATAATGATCTCACAAAGATAACTCTTTAAAGTGTCTTCTTGAATTGAAGGAAACTTCTGCAATGTCTGCTGTAAGACGCTAACAAGAGCTGTCAGACTTCTTTTACCTATGTGTTCTTTTAAGATCTGTCATATGTCTGTTGGGATTTAGGAAGAGCAAAGGGTTATATACTACGCAGAAAAGAAAAATAAATTGAAATCTGTCAAATCAGTAGCAAGTTTGTGATTTAAGCAGCAAATAACTCTATAGAGCCATCTTCAAGATAAAGAGTCAGTTATTTTGAGTCAAATTGATTAAATGGTTTCATAACAGAAAATCACTTCCAGATAACCGTTCTCAGAATTTAAAAGAATTAAGAAGAATTGATTACTTGATTCAGTGCATCGAGTCTAATGATGATACTGGCTTACATGTGTAGGTTTGATTTGTAAATATGTTGCCCTGCTCTTAATTAAATTAGTAGATTGTTTGTTTTTTTAGTTTTAGTTGTGTTAGGTAATTTAAATGAAGTTTATGAGACATAAGATGAGTCCCATTTATTTCAGAACATAATGGAGACTCAGAACTGTTGATACTGGTCACTGGGATTATCATCTGAGAATTTCTCTCTGAGTTTAATTAGAATTCATTTGATTTTCATTGTAGATGCTTTATGTGGGATAAATATAAATAACTAAATTAAACCATTTCTAGTAAAAATACTAATGATCTTTTAGAACAAATAATGTTTATTTGCTCCATGAAGCATAATATAATGCAAGCATTTAATGAAAGCATCTGACTCATTGTATGTTATAGAAATAACACTATGTTATTTTGTCAGCAGTAATCTTGTACTTTTGTAACTTGTTTCTTCAAACTGTATGCCACAAAACACTCATCAAGACAGTGGAATATCAATGGTAAGCAAAGAAAATCTGCTTACTTTGATTTTTCACTTCGTTCTGATTGCTTTTATTTTTACAAGATATGTAGGCAAGTATGAAGCACATTCTTCATATAATTTACTAGAAGAAGCAGTGTTGCCTTATATAATCTTTTTGTCTGCAATCTCAAGTGACAAATATGGTAGCAGAGATGAAGAGCTTTTCTTTGTCTATATCAATAAATTCATACTTGGCCATGCTACAGTAGCACACAGATTTTGAATTTTATGGGAAAAATGGGAGACATTTAGTTTATTCAATTCTTACACACAACGAAGAGGTAAATTCAGGTACATTATATTTCAGTACATGCTTGGGTTTTCATTTTTTCTTTTCTGTCCACAAGATATATCCATGGAGTTCAAGTTACAAACTATTGACTACTCTGCTCACAGCAGCAAATATTGTTATCAAGGTAGATCTTAAAGCTGTCTTTGGTATGTACTGTGCTGCTAGGACTTTTACTGGCTCCTGAAATGATTGCTGCCTGTCTTCTGAACTTCATATTTCCATGAAAATCACATAAGATTTATTCCAACAAAATACCTGACACAAGTTCTCTCTCACTTAGCTTTCAGCGTTTTTCATGTCCTTGAAACCAATCTTAATTCTGCTTCTACTCTAAGGAAGTGTAAAGTTAATTTTGGAAAGGAATAACTTTGAGAGATAAAATGACTCAGAAATTCTTCCCAATATCCTAGTCCTGAAGTTTTCCTTTGTACCATTGTGCTTAAGTTCTTCAGTCTCCATATGCCTTACTAACTGACAAGGGACTGTGTGCTCCTGTCACTCCTCAATATATTGCTTCTATTTCAGAGTCCACAGAATGATCTGCAAATGTTTGAGCATTAGATCCTGTGACAGCTCATAACTTCTATCTCTTAAAAATTGCCAGTGTATTTCTGTGATTACTATAAAAGTAAAGCCAGATTGCAGCATTAAAATAAACCACTGAATCTGAAACATTAATGTATGATGCCAACTCTTGATTAGGATAGCAAGCCATACTGACTTATAATCAGAGTTTAATTTAATAAACTCAGAAAAGGAGTGTTCAGTTCCTTTTCTAAGGAGTGACCAATACAGAAGCAATCAGAAATTGCCTGTGTTAAAGAGACAACTAATGCGATACATAAAGATCTGCTGCAAAATGCTCAGTGAATTTGACAATGTATATAAAATATTTTGCAGTCAAAAACTAAATGTATTTCCCACTTTAAAAGATTCTTTTTATGTTGTTGGTACTGTAATAAGAATCAGAAAATTTTCTTGTCAAAAACATTGATCCCGAGTTCTTGGAACATTTTAGAACATGAGGCAAATTATAATACAAATGTTGTACATTAAAAAAAAAATGATTCATTGTAATATTTTTAGTAGACCAAATGACTATGTATGTGTTGCCATAATGATTCATTGGACAGATGCATTAGCAGACCACAGAATGTGATATGCAACATTTTTTTGGTAGTTATATATAGTAGCATCCTTCACATTGCCTTATTAAATGATTAATAAGGCATGCTGGACTGTGTTGTCATCATATCTCCATCAGCATAAAAGCACAAAAATGCCCATGAAAGTAATATCTTTTCAATTTCTGATGTTGGTTATTGTATATAAAATATTGTCTGTCCTTCTAAATTAAGCTGCACATCTTTATTTTTTTTCAGATAAATTTAAAAAGAAAAGTACCTCACCAGTTGAAATATTTCAACTGAACATTTGAGGAATTTAAGAAAATTTGAACACATTGTGGAAAAGGGCAGAAGTTTAAAGAGAAAGACAGAAGAATGTGTAGAAGTTAATAAATTGAACACTTAGTGCTGATATTTTTCTAAGAAGTGTGTGGAGATTCTTTTTTTTAGATGCACTAACACATCACCTAAGATAGCAGAATCTGTACTGATGACATGGCTTTTGCTGGCTAGAACAGCAGGAACTGTAGGTAGTTGTTTATTGGAATCGGTGATTATTTCATTTTGTTGCTTGGAAAAAAAGCAGAGTTGCTGCAAGATGTTATGTCTGCTTTGCAATCATCTCCTTTTAAATGAGAAGATTTTGATTTCTTGGCATATTGCCATAATAAAATGGCACCTATGAAAGAATACACTCGTATGTTACATTCAACAGAATAATTATCATTTGAAGTATATGTAATTATTTGAAATTAGTCTATTGGAATTACTTATTAATGTGACTTTGATAACAAAAAAGAATTGTCTTGCTTGCAGTTGACTTGCTTCATCTGTGTGTATCCATATCAAAATGCAGTTTTTGTCACAACAATATGAAACTTGGGAGAAGATCTTTAAAATGCAGATTTCTAGGCTTCAATTTTGCAAACCTATGAGTGCCCGTGGTGATTTTGCTATATGTGTTCATCTGACACTTTAATATTTGTTTACTTCAGTAGATCAGGCATTTGGCTTTCAATTGCCTAGCTTTTTGTTGTCATTTATTTATTTAATTTTTCTCAGTGGTATTTAAGAATAAATGGCAAAGCAGGATGATTTGTGTGTATAAAATTAAGTACTTAACTCCATTATCTTTATTTTTAGCCTATTAATTGCTGAGATAGTGAGCTTAAGTGGTTCTCTGGTCTTGTCTGCTGGTGATTACTCTCTGACAAAAGCATTCACACCATATTTATGTACTCAGCTTCTGCAGTGTCCCATGGCCCCTTCTCCAGTGGCTGCCACTTGGGCCTCTCTCACATACAAGTCTCTCCAAGTGCTGTCCCTTGGGCTCATGGTCCCACTCCACATTGGCACTTTCACTTCCATGAGCATATCTGAACACACAGCAGAGGGCTCTCACCCAGGAAAACAATTAGAGATGAAATTTAATGAGAGGACATAACGTTGCTCATCAGGACAAAGCATGGACAGACAAGCCTACTCACCAACCCACTTTTAAACACAGCCAGAACCTTTTGTACCTGTATGCTTTTATTTTCCCACTCCTGTTTCTTGCCATTCTACCTTGGTTCCTTACTGAGATCTGTCAAGTCTTCTGGAGAGCCTCTGCTGTAGTACCTCATTGGGTTTCTGACTGGTGCGTGGCTGACTGCTGGCCTGCAGTGTCTCTGGAAGGAGCTGGGCAGCTGGTGGGATCAGTGGGTTTCCTTGCCTAGCATTGTTCCTTTTTGTTTCTGCATTTGTGGAGATGAGCCTTTAAACACATAGCTTCATGGCTCAAGGTTTTCTGAGCAAGATTTTAAGCTTTCAGTGAGCTTAGAAAAAGATTTTGTCCAAGAGCAATCACGATGTCAGTGTTCTTCTTTATCAACATGGGAAGATCTCAGTTCTGGTGTTTCTATGATATTTCACCTCATAACTAAGAATCTATGAAATGCAGTCTTTAAAACATAGGTGGTCTGTTAAATGGTATATGGCATTTCAAATGTGTAAAAAATGACAGAGGATCTCACCCATAGCTATTCAGAAATTTGCAATCTTAAACCAAAAGGCACAAATGACGTACTATTCCAAAATATATGAACAAATTCTAGTAAACATGGAATTGATTTTTCTTTTTTCTATTGTTTGCAGCTGCTAGTCTGATTCAGATTGTTTATTCACAGGATGAACGAGGTGTTTTTAAGCATTCTCAACAGTTGTGAGTGATTGATGTAAATTAAAAAAAAAACCCTACTCTGATTTAAAGAGAGTTGCTAGGAAACATGTAGCTTGAAGATGAAATCTCTCACAGAGCTTGTCTTTGTCGGTGCTATGAGAAATACATTATACGGTGTCCTAAGTTACAGATTATATGAACAAAACTGTTAATTTTTTATAAATACATCTGCTGTGAACACATGAACATGATTAATTCCTGTATCTTTATTTGGTGATGAAATTCCAGGTATCACTAAATTCAGAAAAATATGAAAATCAGATAGAAAATGGCAGGAGTGCTATAAAGATTACCATAATCTCATTACATTTTCTGAAGCATCAAATATTCTTTTTCTTAGAAATGGATCTAATATACCTGAGATTTAATTTCAAGATGATATTCTGAGGTTTAAAGCAATCAATGTTTCTGTTCTATTTCTTTTTCAAACTTTAACAAAATTGAAACTCTGAAAGATAATAATAACGATGGTCTTAATTTCATTTGGGAAGTTAATATTTTTTTGCCTCTTGAAAGATGCTGGCTGAAGTAACCAAAAGGTTTACTCTCTTTATCTTTACTTCTCTTTATCATGTGAAGTAATACTCATTTTAAGTAATAGATATTTGCTTATATGTGTGGTGACTTTTCTTCCATGCTAGCTGTAGAGTCCAGGTGTATTTAATTATCTTGGATTCGAGGTTAAGCTAATTGGGTTTTAAGATACAAATGGAAGTTAGCATACCAGATATTGCACTGAGAGAAGTGTGACCAGCAGGGTGAAGGAGGTGATTCTGTCCCTCAGAGACCCCCCCACCTGGAGCACTGCATCCAGTTTTGGGGCCCCTAATTCATGAAGGACATTGAGCTGTCAGAGTGGGTCCAGAGGTGGGCCACAAAGATGATCAGAGGGCTGGAGCACTTCCCCTGTGAGGACAGGCTAAGAGTGTTGGACTTGTTCAGCCTGGAGAAGAGAAGGCTCTGGGGGCACCTCATAGTGGCCTTCCAGTACCTGAAGTGGCCTACAGGAAAGCTGGGGAGGGACTTTTTATTATGGTAGGTAGCAATAAGACAAAGGATAATGGCCATAAACTGGAAGAGGGTAGATTTAGACTAGATATCAGGGAAAAATTCTTTACTGTCAGGTTGGTAAGATACTGGAACAGATTGCCCCAGAGAGATTGTGAATATTTTTGTGGGGCTTTGAGCAGCCTGATCTAGTGGGGGGTGTCCTTGACCATGGCAGGGGGATTGGAGCAAAATGATCTCTAAGGTTATTTCCACCCAAAACCATTCTATGATAGAAACAGAGCAGTGAACTCTGCATGATGCTCTGTGTTTGGCTGGAGTTTGTTTATTGATCTTGGTTTGCTGAAGTTCTCTACCAGGCAATCTTTAAGCAGCATCCCTTACAGGATGCTTTCAGAAAACTGTGAGTGATGCCTGTGAATTGTGGCAGCAGTAAGTGATCTTTTCCTTATTTATTACTTAAGAAGAAAGGACAGCCAGTTGCTGATAAAGCAGAACATAAGAATAGAGGCTTGGAGGACTGGCTGCCAGGCCCTTTGCTACTGACAAGATGATTAAGGAGTGTTTAAGTACCGGTAAGCAGTACTACCTCATCTGAAGATATTTCAAAACAAAACATTTTCACAGCTTGAGAAAAGTAACCACGTGGTAACTGACCCTTCGTTGCAGTCATTGATTAACTGGAAGATGAGATAAGAGTTTTACAATGGTCACACACTTACAGGGAGAAGACTCTTGATTTAGAAAGAATCTGTGAATGCAAATAAGAAAAATATGACATCTCATTAGTGGCATGAGCTATCTGAGAAGACAAAATAACAGAAAGACAAAACAAACTGTGAAAAAAAATAATGAAAATAGAAAGAATGATGCAGTAGGCAAGCAAAGGAAAATTCCATAGGGCTCCTTAATTGCTTAGCCAGAAAACGTAGCACCTACTGAGCAACTGACTGAAGAAGTTACTGAGTCTTGAAATCTGGAACCATAAATTTGTACATATAAAAGAAGCAGGAGGGTTACATTCACAGTGTGATTAACTACCAATGTGCTTTTCTACTTGGAAATAAATAAATAATGCATTAGAAAACTGCAATGTAAAACGGACATCTTATAACAGTGAAGTTGGTGTTCAGGTCTGTAGGATCTTCTATATCTTAGGACAATATTCTTGTATGTACTGCATAACACCTTTTTGTTTCTTCTTATAGGCATTATGTTTTCTTGCATTGTAAAATAGGTGCTTGGGCTTTCAAGTGCAATGGTACAAAACATGTCTATAGAAGGAATTTATTATCTTCTTTGTGCCTTAGATAGAGTGGACTCTGAATATGCTGACAGTCATGTGTGCCAGGATATTTGTTCTTTTAAGCCTGAAGTGTTGAGAGTTTCGGTCAAAATAAAGGCAATAAGAGCAGCTTTATAAGTATTTGTGGTAGAATTGAACTATTTAGTTATTTATATAGTGTCTGTAGAAAATAGAAAATGAATTGAGAGTGGATGGTGTTAGACTGCTCTTTGCTACACCTCAGTGGGTGCTTGTTATGTTACTGCATATTGTGCTTGAAGGCATACGTTCTGTTCAAGAAGAACATCATATTTACGGACCATCAAATTGATGCTTAGCTTCTTAGCTTCTTTTCATTCATGTGATATCAAAAAAAGTAGTTGTACCCGTTAAAAATAAAAATAGTAGTATAGAAAGTACTGGAAGCATCAGTGTTGGTGGCTGACTGTTTGGGCCAGTGGTCGCTGCTTTGGGCAACAGGATGCAATTTGAAAGGTAGAAATCTGAACTTGCATTTCCATTTGGACAAATCTGGCAAAAAAAGAACATAATAATAGAAATTAAAGCTGATCAGAAGGAAATGAAATGTTGTACAAGTCTCTGTGGAAGGAATTTAAGCCAGTCTTGGACTCTTAAGAAGGCAGCCAGCTATCACTGAAAATCCTCTGTAGACTTAGGAGTGCTATATGAGCTGGGCTGACTTGGAATTTTTCTTACAGTGATCCCAGAGCACTGTAGTGAGATTAATCTGTGTGGTGGGAAGATATTTGGCTTTTCTGGTAATAGACAACAATAGTAAACACTAGTAGCTAAGATATTTCTTTCAGAATTAAATGGAGGAGTTGTGGATGACAGGCTTTTGAACAAGATAATAATGCACTTTCTTATGTCACCATCGCAGCTAAAATTAAAAAAAAAGACTGATCACAAAATTAAATTGCAAGGACTAAAATACTAGAAGATGAAAATAAGTAATTTTCAATGTACATCATTATTTTCTTTAACTCAAAAGTTTATTGATAATGTGAACTATTAAGCAAGTATTAAGATTTATGGTGATGTAGTCTTTGTAGCAAAAAATGCAACCTCTTCTAAGAAAATCAAGATAACAAGCTGTTAGATGCTTACTAAAATCACGAAAAGAGCCTGAAATAAAAACAAATAAAAAATACTGATTAGGTTTGAAGTATTGTGTCACTTCTAAAAAGCTTTGATTATAACGTTCCCCTATGTTAATTTAGCAGCGAATTATTGCAATTATATATATTCATGTTTTGAAAAAGGGTGGAGAACCAGAGATTTCCTCTAGATTATTGTGTCTATTTATAGTCTAATCTGGATGGAATCTCTACCAATTCTAAAACTTGAATGTGTATAATTATAATAATACAGCAGGAAATGAGAACTGCAACAAGGATCTTGATTTACCTCTCTTAGCTAAGTGTACCATGCCAGAGCTCCTAAGCACATTTCTTTGCTCTTTCTCTATCAGTTCTGTACTAGTAGTTTCTAAGAGGGACCCCGAACAGATGTTGGGAGCTGCTGCAGCAATCATGCTTCTCCCATGCTGAAAGCCTTAGGAAGGGAAGATCCCATTATGGTAGAAGTTGTGATTTACTGATATGCACAACTTGATTACCTTTCTTATTCCATCTTTTGCAGTATCTGTTGTTATTTTTCTAGTACCCAACTACAAGCTGATTCTGTTTTTTTTTTTTCCTCGCTCCCCTCTTTTTACTGTGTGCTAGTCTCATTTGACATACAACAGATAAAACACATTTCCTCAACTGTATTAGTTCTATTCCTTCAACCCTGTGATCTCTTGCTGAGGATAGAGCAAACTTCTCATCCTCATCTATATTCACCTACCTACACCTCTTTCCCTTGCCCTTTCTTTCCTTTCTGACTGCCCTTTTGGCATAGTTTATTGCTCCCATCATCCCACAGTCCACTTACATATCCCACCAATGTCCCACTCCTCTCTAATGCTGAGTTCTGTTTCTTTGCTTTCTCTTCACCCTACGAGCATCCCCACTGTGGCTCTTATTTCCACTGCAGATTTTTATCCTTTTTATCTATCCCACCCTGTCTTAATTTCTGGCCAGTGTATGCAGTTTATTAATACTGCTTTAGATCGTATGATCTTTGTTCAACTGACTTGTTTACCTGCTCTTTTACAGTTACCCTTAACTTTTGTGTCTAGGTTATGAGTTCATCTACATGTTTGCATTAAGTAGGGAAATGTTGTGAACTTGGCTATTTCATAGCTGTGAAGCAAGTGACTTTTGTTTCTTAATGAATAAAAAATGTTATTCATTGATCTGAAGAAAGCCACAGAGAATATGGAAGAAAATCTAGGCAGTTTCGAGAAGGAATTTTTGAGAGATTAAGGAATCTTTGTGATCTGGTAGTGCAGAGAGGCAACTCTTCACTTTTGTCTTGAGAGTACCCTGATCATAATGAAATGTCCTGAGACATTGAAAAGCCTCCAAAGCAGTTCTGGGAGATCCCCGTGCTCAAGACTGAGCTTGCTCTCTATTAAGCAGACAGTGTCTCATTTTTTCCCCACAGTCTCTGGGAGGTCTGCACTCCAGACAGCTCACCAGAAGGAGATTTCTTGAATATAGAAAGGCGAAGACCTGAAGTTGAGATTGGCTCTTTTGGAAAATAAACGGTCAAAAGGGGTTTAAATGTGCTAATAAGCATTAGATAGTAATTAAATTGCATGCAGTTGCAGCTAAGTGTTTATTCATTGTATTATATATGAGAGTTGCTTCAATAGTGGTGCACGTAATGGGTGTTGGCCCATTACAGCAAAGGTGGATGTTGGTGGCATAGCAGTAGGGGCTGAACCTTCCTGACGGTATCTTGTACCCATTTTGTTGCCGTGCACCATGTGGCAGCAGTGGGCAGCCTGACAAAATGCTATCTGACATGTAAGTGCAGATGAATCAAAGGTGTGTCACTGGATTCCTCTGCGTGGGGAAAAAAATGGCACCATTGCCATTCATCCGTGCTGGCTCAGTATTTATAGAACCAAACAGTGGATGTGAGCACAGTGAGGCAGTGGGTGGTGTGTTTCTGCAGTGACAACAGTGATGGTGTCTGCACCTTTACTGGAGCAGACTTCTACAAGCAGGGCATGTAGATTCTTGTTTATTGCTGGTGAAAATGCATGTTTAGTGGTGGTGGCTAAATTGGAAAATTGTGTTTTGTAGCTGTGAATTTACTCTACAGAATAGTGTTACTATGCTCTTTGTTGTAGTTTGTATGGAAATAAATAGGATGCATTACTTTTGGAGTGACCCAAGCATTTTTAAAATGTATTACTCATTTGCTGAAATAGTGATGCTTTGTTGTTAGGAAAGAAAAGAGATAGTGTACTGTGCAGATAAAAAGGCACAGATCCCTGCATGCGATCACTATGTTTTTACAGTAAGAGAAGTGAGTTGTACTAATGATCGTTCTTTTGTTAGGGAATTATTTTTAACAAGGCAACAATACCCTTCTCTCTCTGCAAGGAGAAAAGGATGAGGGCTGTAAAGTTAAAAAGACAGAGGATGACACCGCATGAGTGCTGCAGCCCACGGAGCTGCCTCTGGTGGGATTGCTGCTGCCTCAAATACACCCAGACTCGCACTCAGTCAGCTGGGTGGTGCCATCACTTACAGCCACGCTGCTGCAAATGTGCACAAGATAACCCGCGTGGTATCACATCTAATAGCAGGCAGTGCTGCCCGAATTCACCAGAGCAATGTGAAGCAGCCTCGCTTCTTGTCTGCAAGCTGAGATAAATCGGGAGAGATGTGCTACATAGACAGAACCCACTCAGCTGAAATAAGTGAGAGCAAGGAAAGGATTTTAATCCTGGCAGGGAGGATATTTCTGTATCTGAATAAAGTGAGGTATTTATAGCATTTACTGACACGAATTTTATTTATGATAATTTGAACCAGCGTTCAAACTACATTTTCTGACCCAACAGGAAGGAATTTTCAGGGAGCTGGAGAACAGAGTAATATTCCAGAAAGAACCTGTATTCTGCAGAAGAGAGAGAGTAGGGATCTGCGGTTTGCAGTGGTGTCTGTAATGCTAGAGACAGAGCAAATGTTTGCTCTTAACAGTTTCATCTGTCCACGCATTTGAACAGTTATTATGACCCTGAGTTACTGCGTAATTATTATTGTTCCCAACAGAGTTACTGTTTCATTGCTGTTTAATTATGTGCATTATTTCAGAGTGACTGTGCAGTTTAATTCCTCTCACTGAAATAAACGTTTCGGGAGAGGTGGTGTCATACCAAAAGAAGCTTGAGTCAGGATCTGGATACTGGACAAGTATACAAAATTATTTGTTGATGTAACCTAAGTATGTCTTTTAGAGGCATCACAGAGACATAGTAGATCATACCTCCACCATTTAAAGCAGATGGCTGAGATAATGAATACCCTTTAGCTGGCAGAGGGAACTCATGCTGAAGTCTGAAGAAACTGCAGAGCTAAGAGAAGTGGGAGAGTAACATTGTTAATTACTGACACTTGGATTCAGCTACAGGATGCGTTTGCGTTTGTTATCAAATTAAGAGCCTTTTTCAAGGGAACATTTGCAAGTCAATCCCCATTTTTGGGAACCCTGTTCATGTCTCATGTCTTTTTTTTTTTTTTTTTTTTTCTAAACATTTTTTTCACGTAACACTCAAGATTTTCAGGATGACAGCAACTAACATGGTTTTGACCTGGTTGATTTGGGAAAAAATATGAAGCTTCAATAATTCCTGACTTGGAAAGATTCTCTTTTGGTATTTCCTGCCATTTTCCTACACTGTGAGCTTAATAAAACCTGTGGAAATCTCTTCAAGGAAAGCTCCCTAATTTTTTGTGTCATGTTCAAATAAATGCTTCATCAGCATTATTTGAAAATCTATATGCATTAGTGATTGGGCAGGGAAAATGGGAACTAACCTTTTGTTCAGAGTGCTTCTAGCGGTTGCTGATGAAAATGAGTAAAGGAGGCAAGAGCTGCTAGTTAACAGCCAGCACGCTCTGCTGATGTTGTGGACCCACTGATTGATTGCACAGTTTGAAAGTTTTACTTCAAACCAGCTCTTTACTGGTGTTGTGAATGGGATATATATTAGCAGCTGAAGCGCACTAGGTACAGTCCTTCCACACAATTTTTTACTAAGTTTGAACAGAAATGTTAATGTAGGTACACCCTAGAAGAAACAGCTGAGATTGCTGTCACTGACCTGACCCCATCTCTGGCTGCTGGAGATAAGTCTAGAAGTCAGAAGGTAGAGTTAGAAAGGAGAAATGAGCAGCCTTGGATGGTAGTAAAACAGCAGCCCCAAGGGTCCAGGAGGTTCTTCAAGACAAGGAACAAGAGACAAGTGAAAAGCCCTGATGGCTGATATGTATTCTTAGTTGCCTCAGGGAGAGACATGAGATAAGGAACTGAGACAGGCATATCGAGCAGCAGCTCAGAGTTTTGCTGCTAATCACAGTAGCATTTATTCCAAGCATACTTCCAGAGTTAGGTATGTTTGTACTTGTGCTTTTACATTGGAAACTGCTTGTTTCTTGGTGTTTGAGGGGAAAAACTGAGCAGTTTTCAAACAGGATCTAAAGAAATCTTGTGGAAAAAGAGAAAAATTCAGTAAAAACTTTGACCTGGGAAGATCAGGAGTCTAGGTGAAAGGCAGAGGCTGTGGTCAGTCATTGATAACTGTCATGAAAGTCTGGAAAACAGGAGTATCAAGACTGCATCCTGCTAAAAGTGAAAGAGCCATTTGAACATGCACATCTCCTGGGATGCATGCTACTGAAGGATATTTAAGTACCTATGAGCAAATTTGTGTAATGCAATATTAACAAAATTTATGAACTGAACAGAACAGATAAAATCACCACATGCCCAAGATAGAGTAATATTCTGTTAGCGATGGAAACAGTGCTTTGTGTGAAGGTCATAGCTTAACCAGTGCTACAATAGAGACAATCAAGGGGAGATAGAAAGAGTATGAACAAGATGTGATGCATATAAAAGATGGTTTTATGAAAGCATGGCAAGAAACCCATTAAAGAAGACAGGAAATTACACACTGCAAAAATGCTGATGCAGTGCCCTAAAGAAATAGACAAAGCCACCAACCAGAAGGAATAGTCTAGAAAGACATTGACCAAGAAAAGCAAAAAGCATTATAGAATTAAAACATTCAAGTAATTAGAAATCTAAGAATATTCAACCAAAGCTACATGTTCCATTCACTTCAGTTTAATATATATTCAGACCAAATTTCCCTCCCAGGGAGAAATGAAAACTTTTAATGTGACACTGCAATAGTCATTATGTTCAGCATTAAAAAGGAAACACATAAAAACTAATTCTGCTTTTCCATAGGATCATTAATAGTGTGCTAAAACTTTAAAAGGAATCATATACTCAACAAAACAATTAGCCCTGAAGAAGGTTCATGTGCTTTGTTTTCACTGTAATTTTCTTCTTGAAGACTTTAAAATCTTTAATTACTGTGTAGTGTTTACTGAGATCAGGGAGAATAGAATGCTGCAAGCTACGTGATGTTTAGTATTTCCAATAACCTGAAATAAATGATCTAGTTCCAATCCAAAGAATAGATCTGGTTTTGGAGGATCGATATAGAAGAGGACGTTCAGTAATGACAGTTGCTATACAACTCATTACCACCGGAAGACCTGAGTATTGTATGGACTTTTAAAGAATGTGCTGACTGAATAAAAAAGATCATTAATTTAATCTAGAAAATTCAGCAATGTATTAATTATTCAAAAGACTCTGTACTATATTAACTCATAAGTATTTGATTTAGACAGATAATATGGGAATTTTAATTCTCATAAATGATATGAGATAAAGCTTAATGTCAGAATTATTCACTCCTTTTTCTTTCTCCCTAATCAGGTGGTTGTGGTTCTCTGAATACTTGTGCTGCAAGGCAGAATTCATTTTGAGATAATCTCTGAATAGAAGAAGATAACCATGAGGCTCTTCGTCAGTCATCTTGTTACACTCTGTTTCATCTTCTGTGTGGCAGGTAAGTTGTGTTAATTCATTCACCTGTTTTCAGTTTAGTGCGTTCCAAGGTCAGTTTTGCTTTTTGTATGGTTTCAGTGCAATAAATGAATAAAAGTTGAGTAAGAGTGAGTAGGGAAGTGTACTTACTACATTGCATACTATAACTAAAAGCTTGGAACAAATGTAGGTTAAAATTGTTCTCGGCTGTTCCCACTTAGTATATAAAGTAAATTATTTATCTAGGTTCATCTAAGGTTATAAAAATGTATTTAGTGCAAAGATAATCAAGATGATCATAAGAACAGAAAAAATGCCCATGAGAAGACGTAATAAACACAGAATTCTCTAATATGGTCACCATCTAAAATTCACAGAATTAGAATTTCCTACTAGGGCATTGTAGTGGCAGTCTTCATGATACAGTGGGGCAATGCTGTATGTACTAACTTTAATTGGAAATTATAAATAGTAAAAACTTTTCATAAATATAGATGTGGCTATTTTAAACTTGCAAGAGCCATAGTTGTGATATCTAAAATTACAGATATTTTTGCGACTCAAATTTTAGTTCAATTCTAAAAAATATTACAGCTCTTTGAAAAATTGAAATTCGGGATTAAAATCTATTTCCTGTTCCAACCTTTCCCAACAGCTCTGGAATTTGTAAAGCCAGTTTCAAACATCCTTGCCAACTTAAATGAATGCTGGTTTTTAGTTGCTGTCATGAATTGAGTTGCCAGAATAGAGCTCAAGAAGATAATGTTTTGCTTACATACAGACAGCATGAATTAAGATCTCAGCATGTAAAAAGTGAAATAGATCATGCATATAAAAAATACTGACTGAGATTTCAGAAGTGCAAATATTCATATGAATTGTGTGGTTGTTTTCTAACACGTATCAATGTGGGCTGTCAGTCCCTACTTTGAGGGGAGAGTGAATTGTAAAGTTGGTTTTACTGCATTTTATGAAACTTTTTTGAGGATTCCTTATGTAGGTAATTAATCTTCCAGTGAACTTAGCAGTTCATGTTCTTGCTCAGTCTGGCCTACCGTTTCAGGCATCATCTCAACATCACTGTCATGAGACGATATTGTTTATACCATTTAGTCTGAAAATATGATTAATATTGTGATACAAGCTCACCACTTATAGGAAGCTACTCCATAGTTCACAGGAGTACTTGTTCATTTGAAGAGAATACTATTTTATTCTGTGGAGGGTTTAAACTTTTTGATTCCAGGTATGAGTTTATTGGAGGATATACTGACAACTCATAAAAATCAAGACCTTTAGAATATTGTAATCTCCTAAAACACTGTATTTATTACATGTTTTAAGGTCTTTGTCTTTGTTAAGATATGAGAACTGCTGATGGCACCAAAATAATAAAATTTCACCATTTTAATACTGGATTTTCTTGAAAAAAGGTTGTCAACTACCATCAGTAACATTACATGTGATTTCAATTTTGATATTAGACAAAATCATCAACTACAGGAGACAAGTAAGGGCTAAACACTGGTTGGTTATAAAAAGAAAAAAATAGCTATATGAGTCAACCACTGACAAAAAGTGTCCATTAAATTCCTTCATGGGCAGCTATTAATAATCAACTAACTATTCATGCTATTACTTGTGTATTATGTACACTACAATTGTGTCCAGAAAACAGAGATCTTGGCACATTGCAAGTGCCTTAAAATGACATTAGAAGGTGGCATTCTATGAACGTCACTAGCAAGTGATGTACAAGATCTGCTTCAAAAGTAGGGCCCTCCATTTTATTATGGCGTCCCACAGCATCAGAGGTAGATGTTGGTGAGATGGCAGTAGAGACTGAAACCTTCCTGCCAATGTTCTGTTACATTTTGTTGCCACACAACAGATGGCAGCAGAGGGGCAGTGTGACAAAGCAGGATCTTACATGGAGTATCTGAATGTTTCTGGAGGCCAAACAGTGGATGTGAGCATAATGAGATTGTGGGTGGTGAATTTCAGCAGTGGGTCACCTTTGCTGGTGCAGATTTTTAGGAGTGCAGCAGGCATGCTCTTGTTCATTGCTAGTGAGAATGCATGGCTAATGGTGGTGGTTGTGTTGAAAAATAGTTTTGTATAGTTTTGTAGCTGCAAATTTGCTCTATCAAATAGTGTGGTCTTTTTATCTGTTGTAGTTTCCATGGAAATAAGCAGGAGGCATTACTTTCAAAATAACTTACCAAAAAAAGAACAGAGTCGAGTATGATGATACTACATGTAGCACGCATTGATATATTCATAGCAATATTTATCTTTCACTTTTCTGCAGTTGGCTGTGTTAGGTTCAGGTGAGTTGAACAGGAGGCAGTGGTGTGAAAGGACTGTAATATGGGGTGGTTCCAATAGAGCTGGTTATAGAAAGCTCTTCAAGTTCAAACAAAATTCCTGACTAATCTTCTGGTAAGTAATAAATGCAGGACTTGCATGAATTTTAATCAAAAGCCAAATGTAGGACTTACTAAGAGTAAAAAAATAGATTTTGGCACTGTCTTCCAACGTGGAGGATTCATAGTGTTATAGAGGCAGTGGGAGTTCATTATCTCTAGTTTATTATTACAAGGCTGAATAGCACACACACACACAAGCTTTATTTTGCATCCTTAATTGAATAGCCATTTGAATTAAGAAGTCTGCTGCTGTCATACAGTCATTTTAGTGCCCTTTTAGATTGTATCTGAATCTGCAGTCTTTGCTCTGCCCTAGCATTTGAATCTCACTGAAGAACTTCTCATTTCACATGAGTGCTGGAGTTGTTGGTAATTAGTCATAGCAAATTTTCATTTTCTATATATTTCTTGGCAGAGAAAATGTCATAGAAACCAGTAAACGCGTAGCTGCAGACATAAAGGGGGTTGCTTGAGAGTGTTCACTGTATGGTTGAAAGGTGAAGAATATTGTGGAAAAAAGGGAGCATAGTTAGAGTGATCAGGTGTATCTTCCACATGCAATGCTATCCAGAGGAATGCTAGCAATGTAAATAATAACAGAGAATATGAGAATTGAGAATGTTTTATGAATAAAGATCACAAGTTCTCATTTAGCAACGAGACAAACAGGAGATGTTATTGAAGAGCAAAGTTAGCAGGGGCAGATTTTGAAAGCAAAGTATTCAAAACTTTGCTTCAATGGTTTTTAAATAAACATGGAGTTTCATTGGAAGTGTATTTGGTTCAAGTCGCCTCCTGTAGTACTGTAGTACTGGATCCACAGTATCCTTTCAGATGTTCCACCATCTAGTCTGTCTGTCGTTCAAATATAGCTTCCAAAAAGCCTGAATGTGTTGAGACTTAATGCTTTGGATTTAACGTCGTGAGCCTCCAGAAATACCTGCTGGAAGTATCTGGAAAACAGGAAGATAGGGAACTGAAAAATTGAATGTCGTGTTGACTTGAGGATTAGGCCTGCAGGGGTCACGGTTATTTTATCACTCTATAAGCCAGGGATTGTTACCAGTTTTCAAACAGATCTTTTTCCTGTTGCAGGGAATTTACAAAGGTGTTTGGTTTTGGTTTTGGAATTTTTTCCAGAAGTCAGGTATGTGGTTTTGACCATTTTGGAGGTATTTCTGCAATAAAAACCCAAACTTTTAGCCACTTCTGCTTCGTGCTAATCAAGGGCAGAAGTTAAAAATTAACAATGGCTAGCCATTTTCCATCATACGGGAGTGTGCAGCTACTTGAATGAAGCAAACATTATACAAATCACTGCATTGAAAGCTTAGGCTGAGATCATCTTCCATGAGACAGGAGCAGTATTTATTTTCCAGGTAAATTAGCACTTGAAATGTAGCCTTGTAGATGTAAGCTGATGAAAAAGCTGTAAGTAATTTGGTCTTTCGCTTAGTAATTTAACAGTCAGTTATAAGGGTTGCTTTTCAGATTGCACTTTGCTCTCATTTGCCTTGCACAGCTCAGGGAATCACTGCTCAGGGTACATCAAGTTGATTGTCAATCCACTGCCAAAAAAGTTATTTCACACCTATTACTAGTAATATCTGACTCTACTTCTCTTTCCTCTGACATCTCCAACATATTTCACCATTGCCATGGACTTCTTACTAGATTGAAATCCTGTTGATGAGTTTGGATTTCAGACATTTTATTTACATCTATCATATCCCATGTAAACCAATGAACCATACTGTATCTTTGCTTGGGAGAATAACCTTGGGCCAAAAGAATTAAGAGTCTGTTTCAGCAACAACAACAAAAAAAAACAACTAATAACCGCAGAAGGCTTTGTGTGTGTGTGTGTGTGTGTGTGTGTGCTTAATGAGTATTTGATTACATTTGGCTACAAGAAGAATCAGTCGAAAAAATGTTACTCTATTGGTTTAATTTTTTTCCCTCTGATCAAGCTTTTATACTTTTTACCTTGAGATTTCATATGCAGAGTCAAGTAATATTTGACTTTGGGTCAGATCAGGCCTCAAAAGGCAGCTTGCCATTCTAGGAACTATTTTCATTTTTGCAAAACTGAGTTGATAGTCCAAGGGTAAAAATGCTAAAACCACTTCCATTATTTAGGGAAACTAATGCCTTATTTTCAAAAATCACTTCAGTGAAAGCTAGTAAACCAGAAAGCCAGAATGACACAGGCCTTCTCAATAGGGACAGTTACAGTGATGTATAAGCAAGGAAGAGGTTGCCTTCTCCAAGACAATCTGTCTCTTTTGTCTAGTATGAAGTGAGACATTATGAGTGGTTACTTTGTCTGTTTGAGTGCTGACTGGCACTTGGTGGTTGATGTTCCTCTAACGTTTTGCCGGATGACACTGGTGCCTCCATCAGCATAGCAGAATCTTCTTTCTAAACAATTAAATGCTTCATCATGAGTTTTTTAGACATTAACACATTATTGCCTCATCATAAAAGCTTCCCATAAATGCTAAGTGTAACACATCCCACCTCAAACTTAAAATACATAAAAATTGGATTTTTGTTATAGCAGTAGGTTCAAATATGTGTTCAAATATGAGCTGAGTTGAAATCTGCATAGTTTAAAATTTTAGACCATGTCAGATGGCATTATTCACAACTCCTAAAGACGGATATAGTTGGGTTTCTTTTTCCTGAAATATAAAATGGACTAATACACTTAATACTGATTTATCATGTTCTTGTTTGGGGCTTAGGAAACCATTTCATGCTACTGCAGAGTATTTGACATTTGTAGATAAACAATCACAATGTAATTTGATCATAACTTCCAGAAACCCAAAAGTGCTTTGTTTACCTTCCTGCTAGCCTGGTAGAGATATTTAGTCTGATTCGCAGACTAGCTTGGACCCAAGCACGAGCTTCTTGGACACAATTAGATGCTCTTTTCTGTGACAGTGTGAAAACAGTATGAAATATGCTTCTAACTGTCATATGGTTTCCAAGCTTGCAGTGATGATGTAGGACTTGATGAGTTAGTGATAGTTAAGGTAATGAATGAGTCCATGGTTCTTCTGTTCAGTAGCTGTTAACATTCAAGGTTAATCCAGCCATGTGCAGTGTCAGCAGATCTTTGTCCCTCTCTCATGTGAAAATATGTAACAAGATACAACAATGTCAGATGGATCAATACTGATGAGAGTGATACTGAATGACTGTCTCAAACAGACACACTTAGCAGTGCTAAATGTCAGAGAAATAGAGAAAGGTACAGGAAGCAGGAGCAGAAGGAGATCCTCAATGGAATGACAAATTAAAATTGTACTGAAAACAATTTTATATTGTTTAGCAGTTGGAGCAATGCAATTTCAACTATTCTAGCTTCTTTCTGACATTGACCTCTTGAAATCTTTTTACTGTGATTTGTCGTCATTACTCACATCACAATTTGTGGTGTTTTTAGAATCAAGTTGATTTTGATCCAGCACAGTACTTGAATACGTGCTTAACACTGTAATCAAAAGTGAACTTTTTAAATTGGATCTACTTATATTCTTAAGTTTTGTGTTGAATCAGGTGCCTGAAGTAATATGAGAGACCTTTAATGAACTTTCTGTGCTGTTTCACTATCATTTGCCTTAAGCAAATGATAATATCATTTTACCCTTTCTAAAGATGATTTTTAAGATCTTAATGTTTCCAGAAGAAGCTTGTCTAAATATCCCTTAGTAAAACTATTTCCATCTTTTATTGAAAATATATTCTCCTGACCATTGAATTATTACGCATTTACACATCTAACTACTAACTACCTGCTAACCTTACAATTACCTTTGAAATGAAATGGTTTTTGCACAGACATTCTGAAAGAAAAATTCATTTATTTTTTTTACATATTTGCTTTAGTACAGCAAAATGATAGCTGGCTTTCTCTAACATGCAGTCTGCAGATCTTGAAAAGCATTTGAATCTTTGTCCCTTTATTTTTCAGCAGTGCCTTCTAGTACATTGAATTTTGGTTTTCTCGTTTTGGAGTCTTAGATTTTTGTACTATGCAACTGAATGGTAGTAGTAAAGAGAGGCATTTACAGGAATGTTAGCAGGATTAGGGCCTTAGAATACTTCCACTGTAGTTTCTGAACATAAGGATTTGTAGTTATTTATAGCACCGCATGTTTTACTACCAACTTTTCACTGCGTTTCAGCAATCTATCATTTCCTTTGTAAGTTTATTTTACATAAGGTACCGTACACATTAATCTTTTTCTGTTTGACGTGCAAGTTGTTCTTACTGAGTAAAGCACCTTTTCAGTTGTGTCAGATCTGGGAGCATTTCCAGAAGCCTGAGTGCCCTAAATACGGTTAAGTGAATGCATGCTCCATTTTGTTTAATTGGCTCTTTCTTCTATTAAGAACCAGTTACTTCTCTGTTTTTTTTTGTGTGTGTTTTAATTTAAGGATTTAACAAGATTAAAGATATGTTAGAGCAAGTGAGGCAAATATACAAATGAACATCCATTAAAAATATCTTGCTATTGCAGAATGGGAATCATTTGGGTGAAGTGACTTAATCTTATATTAAATGTCACGTCTAGTGTATTTTCCCATTTAATACCCACATCGCTACATACCCACTATTTGTGATTAATCAGTTTAAATACCTAACATTTTAAAAAGTTATGTAGTGATACTGTTTATCACCCATGAGAATTCTGTTCTAGAAGGAACTTTTGTATGTTCCAGAAAGATAAAGCATAAATAACTTTTTAAACAAGGGCAAAGTTTAAAAAATTTATTTTTACTCCTAAGTGAATATTCTGCAGCTCTTGCATGAAAGACAGATTAGAACTGTCCTGTAAGGCAACATGAAAAGGCATATCTTGTAAAAAATGTGGAAAATGAAGACTTGTAATCTTTCTCAGATCTATCAAATTAAAAAAGAGAGCAAATGCAAACTTATAGCATTATTTGCTTATTATTGTGCTATTTACATGAAGACACAAAGGTAAACAGATGTTTAATATGATTTATTGACCTCTCTTTGAATGAGAGGCATTCAAGAAAGTCATTATAGAAGACTAACAGTAAAATTACAGTATATTTTTCCCTTTGGGAGTTTTCTGTTTTCTTCTTTTTTTTTTTTTGTATTCAAATTGGGCAGAGAATTGATTGTACAAAACATGAGAATGGGTATATTGAAAGGGCAGGCAGAAGTCGGTAAATAAGTTACTAAACAAATAAATTTCAGGAATTATCAATTTCTGATTCCCTACAAGGTATCTGATCAGTTAGAAAGTAGCTCCCTGAGCACTTGTGGCAACTACTCCAAAGCAGAAGTAAATAATTAGGTAATTTGAATGATGGTGGCTTTGAAATGTTAACTAGAAAATAATGTTTAATTATTATGGGCCATATCTACCTCTAAACATAGGGGTCTTCATTTCCCATTTTCCAGATTTACTTTTATGTTATACAAAGGTCATGATGAGATTCAAAAAGCTGATGATCTTATTCATGTTTTATCTATATCAGCCTTATGATTCCCTTTTTCTAAAAGTATTGAGAACCCAAGGCATTACTGCAGGCAGTCTGCTCTACTTGAGCTTGCTCCTTTAATTGCCATGGAAGACAATGCACCAGAGGCTAATTCACGTCTCAACAGAAAGCTGCTAAGTTTCTGAAATTATCCAAGTATGGAACTGGTAGAGAAGAAAAAGAAGTTTGAACCTAGAATGAGATGTTAAAAATGAGTCTGACTCAGTTAAGCCTGGTACTGCAGCAGGTGTGCCAGATGCTGACGGTTGCCATTTTCTTGGGCCTGTGAAGCATGATGAGGTTGCTGCAGGTTGTCACAGACAGTACATTTCTGTGGAGAAATTGTGTATGGAAAACTGGTTTGTGCTTGGCATACTTGAGATTTCTAAGGTCTCCCAGTTATGTGACTAACTGAAGATACTAACTTCTGTCCATTTCCATACCTGTGATTCAGAAGAAGCAGTAGCCTGGACCCATCTCTCATTCCTTGGGTTGGAATTCAGTCAGTTACGTCTCTCTGGATAACAGAGGCTGACATGCTGAAGCTGCCTTCACAGATCACAACAGTGCAGTCCCCCACTAGCTCTGCAAAAAGAAGGAAAGATTATGTGAGCAGAGTTTCCTTTTTTTTCCTGGTTTAAATTTTAAAATAGAAAATTGCTGAACTTCTCTCTTCAGCTTCACTCCTACTCTTTTGTCATATCTAGTGTCCTATTTAATCAAAAAACTAAATTCTTCATTAGAAATAGGTTTAGGAAAGCCCTATGGACTTCCTACACCCTCAGTCCCATGGAGGCAGATATCCAGACTGACAGTAATTTTACCCACAGAGACTTAATAGATTAAAGCTATACTTCAGAATTTATTATTTATAGATCCAAATGCAGTAACTGTGCTGGCAATAAGTGGCACTCAGAGGTACTGCTCATATAAAACAAAGGAGCATTAAGATCTGATAAATTATCTGTTATAATAATCTGTTATATATATCTGAATTTATGTTCCTATATATGTTGAGAAGATCACTATTTCAATCAATACATTTCTATGTATGGTTTTTGGATTTTTTTTATGTGGCTTTCAGGAAAAATTATTATTATTATTAATTTTTGCTAATGAGGAACAGATACATCTTTGGGCATGTGATGATGTAAGGATGTTAACTCTTCGTGCTTGACCTTCCCCATGTTCTTTGGGTGTCTGAGCCCTGCAGAACAGATAAGAAGCAGAAAGTGCAGTTGCACTTCTGGTGCTGCACTGGAGTGGAACAACAATCTCTCTTTAGGGTAAGGACTTTTTTCTTAGTGCAGTGTCAGCATACAGACTGTGTGCTCCCTGTCCTTCCACTGAGGTTTCTTTGTGCTGCTGCAGGATAAGTGAAACAAATTACACAAAAACAGGTCCCTTATCAGGTGTGGGAGCTCCAGGAGAAGGCTTTAATTTTGGGTTCAGTGCCAGTAGCTTCACCCGAGAGACTCCAGGTCACATTGCACAGTCCAATTAGTAAAACCAGACTGTTATGGAAAGATTCATGTGACTTTGTTTTAACTTTCTATGAGCTAGGTACATGGTACAATTTTTGTCTTTCTCTATGGTTAATAAAGAGGAAATAGGATTAATTTTCTGCTAGAAGTGCTCACCTAACTTTCTAAGGAAAATTAATATATGACTAGTTTGAATGAAATCCTTACTTTCATAATTACATGAGATAAATCCCACAATGTCATGAGTCTCACTCCACATTAACTACTGTTCACAAGAAAGTAGACTGAGTAAAAAAGAAGGATGAAAGAAAGGTAACTATTCTTGCTGTCTCTTTATTTATTAAACTTTATCTCTCCTCTGTATCATCTCATTAAGATTTGAGATACTGGTGCACCGCAAACCCAGACTATCTATAAGAATGCCATTTGAAGCATTTTATATTCCTTGCCACAGAGCTGGTAAGATAATCCCTTAAACTAAGAGTGATATGAGCATTCTGTATCTGAAAATGGATATGACAGAAGTAAATAATTAGGTTTTATTTACTTTTCTGTACTGGAAAAAAATAAGCCCATGAACTGCTGTTTTCTTCTGTGAAATAATAAAAAAAACATTCACAATGGTCTTTAATATATCCATTA
Organism: Cyrtonyx montezumae; assembly: GCF_038088225.1. Taxonomy (NCBI): domain Eukaryota; kingdom Metazoa; phylum Chordata; class Aves; order Galliformes; family Odontophoridae; genus Cyrtonyx; species Cyrtonyx montezumae. Next base: position 132,922,947 of record NW_027072034.1, on the reverse strand, counting down.
ACTTTCTTCTCTGATTGTGCTCACAGCGATTTCTGTAATCACAGGGAGCTTTGCTTCATGATATTATGGAATCATAGAATTCTTATATGGTTGTCTTTAATCTATGAGTAAAATGGATTTTCAGTCTTGAAAGACTAGAAGTAGCTGATAATAAACTGACTTGCCTGAAAGAGATTTGGATGCTCTCACTCAACAGAAAAAAATATTTACTCAGAACTCCAACCCACTGAAATTGATGCTTTGAGTTCAAGATTATATGTCTATGATAGCAAGTTAGCATAGTTTCATGATAATATGTAGAACGTAAATATTATTTTTATGTTTAAGGCCTTCCATTGGATACGGAGAACAAGATGAGTGATTGTGCTCAAATGCTTTTGATGTTTTGTTTTTTTCCTTAATTGTTTCATACTAATAAGAGGGATTCAAGAGATGGGTAAAATATCAGATGAAACACAAATCCAGCATAAGAACTTTCAGTAAAATAAAAACCTTGAATAACTTTAGATATCAAAATTTAGATATTAAAAAAATGTTTTCTTACTTTAAGCTTCAGTAATGAAATAGAAATGCTAAAAATTATTAAGTCTTACATGTACAGATTTTAGAATCAGTCAAAAAGACATTTTGGGGGATAATTTAGTAAAGTAGGTTTGGTAGAATCTACGTAGGTCATGCAGAAAAAACAGGTAATCAGTCATCCTTTCAAATGATTTTTGTAATAAAAGAAAAAGTGAGTTATTTGATTTTAAAAGGATTAAAATTCATGTATTTGGGAAAGTCAAACATGGGAAAAATGGAAGGGAAGTTGCACTTAATACAAGGAATATATTTATCTTGCATCAGATCTAGAACAGATTAGGACACAGTCATGGAAAATCTAGCTAATTAGAAATTTCATTAAAATCTTTTATCTCAAGGTGGATAGTACCAAACCAAGGAAACACAACTGATAAGAATTTTTCTAAACAACTAATACAATAACTTAGCTGTTAAAACAGTATTTGCTCAGAACAGTGTTTTTCAGATACTGTCCTGAAGAACTGTGTGAACAAGAAGTTGAGAAGAGCAAAGCTGAATTCTGTACTTGTACATTTGTGTGCAAGCTAACGCTGCTCACTCTTTCCTAGGCAATAAGAATTTCCTACACTTTCCCCTTATCTTAACGCTGCCCACATTTCTGCCTATAAATTATGTCTGTATTTTGATTTCTACACAGGCCGGTGTTGTCCTAGTACCTGCTAAATAATTTTTTGTCTGTTTCCTCTCCATTCCTCTGGTTTCGTTCCCACTTGTATCCTAAGCAGTTCTGTTGTTGTGCCTCTCCTGAAATGTTATTTCTTTTCATTATTAATGTAAAGGCAGTCCAAGATCATTTTACCAGTCCCACAAAACAAGCCCAACACTTTCATCCTCCCTTTTCCAAACTACCCAAGCTTCATCTCTGGTATGCTCTTACCATGAATCTTTTCAGGCCTGTGAATCACAAATCTCAAACTCAAGTGCCCATACCCCTTCCACACTCAATCTTCTTCCTATTGGCAATGGGTGCATATAAGGGCAAGAGATGACCCAGAACTGAACCCAGAAAGCTAGAAATAATTAGATGTCCACTCCCTTTAGTTTTATCAGCTACTTCAATAGCCAGCTGAGCATGAGAGATAAAGGGCTACAGGAAAAAAGGCGGCTGGAGATTTCTTGGAGAAAGGTTACAGGGCTACCTTCCAGCAGCATCCTTACTTACAGAGGATCAATGATCTCATGAGTTACATGGATTTGTTTTTTTTTGACTTTCACCAAGACTACTAAATACTTCTTCACCATGTTGAAAATTCTGATTTATGTTTGCAGAATTCACTGTAAAATGCCTTGCATAGGGAGAACTGGATGATACCTTTTGCTCTAATTTAAAATATAAATGAGAAGAAATTTACTCTGAAAATTGAGCAGTAAGTGACCTTGAGAGGTCATGTAGTCCATCCTCTTGTCCTAAAGCAGGGCCAGAACACAGAGAATATGCTTTTCTTCTCATCTCATTTATCCAGAGCATCCATTCCCTTTTCCCTTTTCTTTTCTCTGCTTCTAGTTTTCCCCTCTTTCTTGTAAGTACAATGTCAATCAACTGATCTTTTCTCATCCTCTTTGTGTGCACTTCTTCAGTCCCCAAATACCATCACATCGTCATGTTTCTCCACAAAAGGGTGAAAATTTCTTGCTGTTTTTTTCACAAACCCTTTCTTTTTTCTCCTCTGTGCTACTTGCATATTACTGGTCAGCATTCAGCTTTTGATTGAACTCAAATGATGGGCTTATTGGTTGCTCCACCTGACATGCAGTCTGCTCATCTTGTTCCACTCAGCCAGACATCTGAAATTCAGTTCATAATAGATAGCAGCAGAAGTGCCATTATAAAGCATATTTGATAGGTGTAAGAAACAGACATTCACTCAGTATAATTAATAGTGTTGGAAGCATTAAAAATGCATGCCATGAAATGCCCAAATGGTCTGTAACACCATTTGAGTCGTAAGGTGGAAACAGTCAGCTGCATTTGATATGACTATTCGCTGCTAGAGGCCATTGTTATTCTATATTCATACTTAAGGTCTGCACAGAAAGTGCTGTCTGGGCTGTGGCTCAGTCATTCAAGGCTCTGAGCAAATATGCTGTTTCTCCCTTTATAGTCTGAATTTTCTTCTTTTGATCTGGAAATACATAGATTTTTTCATAGTGTTGTTCTGTAAAATATCAAAGAAAGCAGGCCATTATTCAAAAGCTCTTTTTTTCTTTTTCTTTTTTTTTTTGTGGTTGCTTTTCTTTCATTCTTTTAGAGTCTTATCTTCTCATTAGATAAATTCATTTTAAAAATGAAGTTGCCTGACTATCACAGTGTAGGAGTGCCTTTTGGATCTGTTCTTGTCCCCGAGGGAAATAGTGATTATTTCCACTCAAACTTGAACTGGGAAGGGAAGTTGATGTTTATCCACTTGTAAACAATTTTCTGCTAGTTCTGAAAAATGTATATCTATGGATGTAGATTTTAAAACAATGAAAAACTTACACTAGGATTGTTTTATGCATATATGATATTTTAATACTTACAGTTTGCATTATTTAAATAATATAGGTAAACTGTACCTTCTATTTTACGTTTTATGAAAACTACCTAATTTAATAAAAAAAAATTTAAAAACAAAGGTAAGAATTTTAAGAGGATGAGTACAAAACCATAATTTTTTTAGGGACTTTACTCTGTTGAATTACATTTTTAAATGTAACATTACAAGACACACTGCATTTTGTATACACAGCACAGATACTACTGCAAAATGGTAGAGTTTCTCCATCCTTAACAATTGATTTTGGAAAGTTTTTAGCTAAAAATATTCAACAAGTTCTGAACATCATTATAGGAAAACTATATTTGTTTCATTAATCTTACTAGACTTTTGTCATCATCTTCCAGAAGGCATCTCGAGAATTTGACAAGGCTCTAAACGTGAATAGAAAGTGAAGCTGGTAGTGGACATGTGCTATTTGTATATTTGTCACTTTCACAGAAAAATAAAAAAAGAAGTAAACAAAAAAAAATCTACAGTTACATCATGGATTTGACAAGCAGAATTTTCCCAGACTTTTCCACCTTGGCTCCTAATCTTGCTTTTACAGACCCCAAAGAACAGTAGGAGATGATGGAGAAGGGAATACAGAAGGGGCAAGGAGAGCCTGTAACCATTACAACAGCAACAGCAAATGGAGGATAAAGATTAAAAAGAAATAACTTGTTTCCAAACCTGTTTGATTTTCAGCCACTTTTAACTGCTTGTTTTGACAAATGTAAATTATTTTAAGCGTGGGACTTTAGAGGGGAAGAGAGTTAACATATATACATCTCTGAGCTTGGAAATGAAGACAGAACTATGTGATCTCAACTGTGATCTCCAATATTAGCTTTTATTTATATAGTGCAATAACGATTCTTTCTGAATACATAGAATAACTGGAGATCTTTTGGTTGTTAGATAATGAGCAGTTAATGTTTAAGGTTTTCTATCTGGACCTATTTTATGAGAATTTGTTGGCCCCTGCAAGATAAGTTGGTCTCACCTGCATTTCTAAAGGGCATATCTTCAATTCATAATTATCTTCATCAAGTCTCGCATAAACTGTAAAAAATAATTGTTCGTGTCAGCAAAGAAGGTAGTTATACAGGAATACAGTTTAAACTATTTGCATTCTCAGAGGACGGTGAAGGAAGGTCAGCACTATTATCCAAACTGTTCTAATTTTCCTGATGCAATTGAAACTTGATTTTGCTGGGCTTGCTATCTAGCTGTATTCATATTTTGAATACAGTATATCTGTTGTAAATTCCTATTCAGATTGGCTACTAACAAATAACTGATTAATTTTCAGACTCTACCCATTTTTCAGAAGAAGGAAACAAAGGTTATGGACCCGTTTTTGAGGAGCAACCCATTGATACCATCTATCCAGAGGAATCTTCAGATGGACAAGTTTCAATGAACTGCAGGGCTCGAGCAGTTCCTTTTCCTACTTACAAGTAACCTCTCTTATTTTTATTTTTACATCTTACTGTGCATTTTACTCAATGAAGGATTCAGGTTTTGATATTAAATGATTGATCGTATTAACAGAAAAAAAAATTGGTAGACTTGCTATTTTTGGGTAAGAATCAAGCTGGATTAAATTCACTGTAATGTCTAGACAGTTCTGAAAATACTATATCCCTATTGTGTTAAATGTTTTTGGCTTTTGAAAGGAATACCGATCCAGATGCAAAAGATAAAAAGGTGACCTTTAAGAAACACTTCAGAGGCTTACTGCCTTACATTAGGAGTGTCTGAGGTTCAAGTCCTTGTTCATAGGTTCATAGGGTTCTTCGTGGATCAAAATAGCTTTATGATCCCATTTTACTCTGAAAGGACTGGTATTGAGCCTGACTGTCTTATGTTGCTTCTGCCACCACCTGTTGTAAAGAGGTGCTCATGAATGTATCAGAGTCACACATACAATCACTTTCACCAAAAGTATGTTTTTATTAACAGAGCAGTTTTGTTTCATTGCAAGATCTCAGAGCAGCTGTGTGTTTATTGTCTATTACCTCTTTTGTGTGTATAACAAAAAGTGCTTACTATTATCATTATTCTGACTGGTTTACATTCTAGACACGGGAATATCAAACTAAGGGCAGATGCAATGTCTTGTCAGCAAAATTTATCCATTTAATTAAATAATCCTATGTTCTACACCAGTATTTGTCTTTCTGAAATTAACTCAGTCTTCCAAGACAGGATAACACAGTTAAGATTGCTGTCTACTTGTACAGATCTACCTGAACCTGAAGGTAACTGTAATACCACTTTTGAATCTCATCTCTAGCTCAGGTAGTGTAAGTTTTTCTACATGGCATTTTGCTATTTCACTTCTTTGCTCTCCCCATTCTTGGAAAGATCTGGAAGCTGTGTAGCAGTGTGGAGATTCAGATTCTGGGCCCTTCAGATATATATAGCCATCACATTCAGTTCATCCAGACTACTACTTCCTGCCTGCAAAAGACCATATAAGCAGCATAGCATACAGAGTATGATTATAATAAATTTTAAGGTTCTTCCTTAATTTTTTTCAGAATGCCTTTGTTCCTTTATCTTGCGTCTCTAGCGCTCTTCCATGTAGAACCATAGAATAATACATAGAATATTTGGAGTTGAAAGGGACCCAGGAGGACCATTGACTCCAACTCCTGCCTCCACAATAGGTCACGCAGAATTCAAACCCTGACAGGCTTGGTGCTGTGACCTCAGCCCTGGGCAGCTTGTTCCAGTGCCCGACAACTCTCCCGTGAAGACCTTTTTCCTGATACCTGATACTGATGCACTCATGAATGATGCACACTGTCCATGTGAGAAATCCAACAGAACATAGTGAAACTACCCATGCAAATACAGTTGTTTTCATTTAAAATCATTAATTAATTAATTAATAATTAATTTGTAAGAAAACAGTTTTTCATGTTTTGTTTTTATTTTTACACTTACCAGCTGCACATTTTATACAGTGCTTTTCTGATGTCTTTCAGTGCAGCATAAGCTGTGCTTCTGACAGTTGTTCCTAGATATTTCTGGACAATATGTTTATTATTCATAATACAGGAATGTAATATATCTCAAAGGATTGAACAGGGCTGCCTTTGAGATCCTATAAAAGCTAAATAGTATTTATTGCAGCCTTTTTTTTATTATTTCCTTGCCTTCCCTTCCTTCCTTTTCTTTCTTTACTTCTTTATTTCTTTAGTTGGTGGTGGTGGTAATGCCATTTTTACTATTACTTTATAACAATTCTGATTTGACCTTCCAAATGGTTATTTTATATGTTTGATGCAACTTTTTAATAAGGAAGAAACACATCATGTATGTACTTTCAATCTGAAAAAGCAATGCCTGTCTTTAGCTTGGTACAAAAATCTGATTTATACTGCAAGACTTTTATGATCATTAAATGTATTTAAGTTGCATCTTTCCCGTTTGTGCTCAGGAAAAGTGTATTTTCTTTTGGAGAAGATTATGGGCCCCCCCTGGTGGACATAGTAATGAGGTCCAGACTTTGTTGACAGTTACTCTCATACTTCGTGAGGCGATAGGAGCTCAGGAAACACACTGCAGAGTTTTACAGGAACTAAGATGAGAGTGTCTGAGCTGCTTCCTACAATCAGAAAATTGTCATAAATCAGTTGTGCCACTGTCGTCGCACTGTCTTCACTAGCAGCTTAGGCTTTATGAAACATTTTCATTTCCTACTCCAATTTAAAAAAAAAAAAAAACAACTCTCGAAAATCTCACTTCAGAGGTGGAGAAGAAACATTCCCTTAGCCAGCTTGGCCTTCAAAAGCTCTCTGATGATATGTTTACGATGCCAGTACTTGATTACTAGCTAACCTCACTGGCAGTCAGTTCAAGTGTTCCTCACTACGTGGATTGAGTTTTAATGTACGTTCCATCTCTGAAAAGGCTGAAACCGACTGAAAGTCTTATGTTTAAAACACCTATAAAGCTCATAAAATCTATGGCTTTTGCTGAAGAAAAGCTTTTCATGCACACAGCAGTGTATTATTGACTCCCTGCATAGTTTATCACAGTTTATGAGTTAACTTAAAGTTTGTTTTGGGGGCCAAATCTTACATCTGACTTTATTATTTTTTTTTATAGGTGGAAACTCAACAACTGGGATATTGATTTAACAAAGGATCGCTACAGTATGGTAGGAGGCAGACTTGTTATCAATAATCCAGAGAAATCAAGGGATGCTGGAAAGTACGTCTGTGTAGTATCGAATATCTTTGGAACTGTCAGAAGCAGTGAAGCCACTCTGAGTTTTGGATGTAAGCCAATGTTTATGTCAGAACCTAGAACCCTTATGTTTAGGTTGAATTGTCCAGTGTTTTGTACTGCAGTGTCTTCTGCTTACATGTGCTGTAGCTGTATTACTCTGTTTTAAAAAAAAACATAAGCTTCACTGCCTTTGTGGAGAATAACACAGAGTAAGTTTTATGTGGATTTTTATCTTGTTTAGCATTCAGCTCTCATTCCAGCTTTCTCAGTGAATTAAGTTATTAATTGAACCAACTCACAACAGAACTAAGCTGTGAGATAATAATGCCCAGACGGTTTAAACTGTGGTAGAACCGAAGGGGAAATAGTCACTGAAGAAAGACATCAGTAGTGACAAGTGGTGATCAGGCACTGCTGCGGTGAAAGCACAAGTGGGATGCCTGCAGGAGGGCATGGCACTTGGTACAAAGCATGCTCCCTGATTGCTGGGCTGTGGGAAGGCCTTCCTGGAGGGCATTTCTGTCAACTTCAGGCAGTCATGAGCTACTGTTGTGAACTCATGCGTATGTGCAGATGTACACTGCGATCAAATGCACGCTGTATAAGGGACTGACATACTACCTGAAGACCAATGGAAAATTATACTGATTGAGGACAGTTTGGGATTTTTATTTTATTTTGCCTCAAAATGTTTTTTTTGATCAAAATATTCTTTCACCAAAACACAAAAATGAATCCACTCTTACCTGGTGGCCATTCACAAAACCATGTATGCCCTTTAATCCTGAAATTAAGTTCTTAGCAGCCCTTGCTTTCTAGCGGTCTCCTTCAGCAGAACGGTTTCACTCTTTAACGTGTAAGAGCAGAGATGAACTGAAAAGTTCTGTTTTCTGCCACAAACTGTAACGCTGTGGTACTTCCTATCTCAAGGAAGAAAACTCAGGGGCAGTAAATACTTATTTTAGCATTAGTTTATGTTTTAGCTTTTATCCTGCTGATTGTTCAGGACTCACATTGTTGATGCCTGCTTTGTAGACCTCCATGCACCTTTACCACTGAATACAACAGTAAATATCCTGTAAACTGATTATTTATGTCATATCCATTAGAGAGAAGTGACCCAAATGAGTTAAAAATAATAGTAGTTGTCTATCTTCCTTTCTCCTTTCTATGATCATATGTTAAAAATATTTCCTTTGATAATAGCTATGATAGTTCCAAAATAATTGAATATGAAGTTGCTAAAGTTAATACAGGAAATGACCTTAAGTAGATGTTTTTGCTTGTGCATAACCTGATTGTAAAATGGCAACAAACCATTTTTTGAACAGTTCAAGAAAGTCTTGACCATCTGTATGATGAAGACCTTTTTTTTTTGTTTGTCTTATTATCAAACCTGCTGAAACTATGGAGCAAAAGTCACACTCTTGTAAACTTCCTATAAATTAATCCATCTTGGAACATTGCCTTTAGTAGATCTGGATTGCCCTCCAAGAAGAGAATTATTCTTTTCAGGAGCAGTGGTTTAAAACCACTGAAATCTCTTTTTGCTATTGCATGCATACACTCACAGGAATTTTAGCCTGCAGGAATATTTAGTGGCTTTTTTGTGAGTACTGTGCAAAATCAGAAGCTGTAATACAATGGCACTTGCTGGAAAGCAGTCTCATAACAGTAAAACACAGCAATGTCATAGTAGGGAAGCTGCAAGAACGACAATGGAGAGAAATTTCCATACTCTCTAGATGTTAGCTGTATGCTTCTAAGAGTGCAGTGATTATGCTAATTCTTTCATTCTAGCTAAAAATGAATGTCTTCAAATTAAGAGTTCATGGAATCACGGTTATTATAATTATTGAGTAATAACCAAGTAGTGCTTATGCAAAGAAGACATCAAGACCCAATCAGAGTACAGAGCAGTTCATAAGTGGGAAGAAGGTATACAAATTACATCTTAATAGTCGTATGACATTCCTGCACCTGGCATAGATCATTCTATTTCAGTACTAACATACAGATGTTTTACATATACAAATTGCCTAACCTATCTTCTGTCATTAAATTTATGGTGGTGATTGTCCTGAAGTTTCAAAGGTTAGTCAAAGAACACTGCAAAAAAAGTTTCTAGACATAAAATGTAAACTGAAAATAAGTGAAAATATGAAAAGCAGTGATAGATTTTCCTTTCATCAAACCCTTCACTCTCTGAATACAGAGAAGCGTCAAAATAGCAAAAGATTTCTTTCTGTTGATCGTCATTTTAAGTTTTTTCCTATTTCTGTAGCAGATTGTAAAAGCCAATCTTTTCCAATTAAAATAGAATTGAATAGTGTCACATTTATAAGATGATGAGAAGGTTGGTGATGAGGGAAGTAGATGTTTGCAGAAGGAGATTAGTCAATATGTAGAATCATAGAATCCTTAGATTTGAAAGGACCATTAGGGGTTCAATTTCTTCTTTATCAAAGAATGATATTCCAAATTAATTGGGAGCCACTTGTGGAGGATTGAACACATTGCACTGACACATGACAAAATTCTATTTAATAATCCTCAAAAGTCCTTAGAATGGCCTAGTGTTTCCTGCTCTATCTAATGTAAAGGTTCAGACAGTCACTGAAAAGATTATTTTATCTTCTTGTCAGTTTGAACAGAGGAAAAATCACTATTTCAGAAACTGGAAAAGGTGTATTTCTCTAGAAGTTCACATAACTCTCCTTAAGGTTTTTTCTATGAATCTGACAAAGCGTTATGGCATTTTCTTCCTTTATTCTTGTAGTTATTCAGGTCTGAAAGCTGTGATTGGCCTTGGAAGAGCTCTGTCAAGTGTCTAGTGGATCCAAACATTTTGTGATTATATTAGTGAATAGTCTCTGTGTTCTACTTAATCTCTTTTTATATGTAGCTTTTCTTTGTTTCTGGGTGAATGCTTTTGAACTGAAATCTTACTTCGATATCAGTCATCCTTGGGAATTTAGTAGAAAGGCCATTGAAGAAAGCTGAAGTAATCTAAATAATGTTAGCTTAGATGATGTCTGTGATAAAATATTGCATGCACTCTGCACTTCACTGTTACTGACGTATTATTTACACTGCAGTAGTATTTAAAGCAGGACTCCAGTCAGTATCATTACAACTTCCTGACGTAGAGGTGATTCTTTTTTCTTTTTAGAATTCATAGTTATAATTACTAAAATACTGTAGAAAATGTGTTACACTTGATAATGACTGAGTTAAAATGAGCAAAATTGTCGTAATCGATACATAGATACTTGTATGTCTGATATTGTTGTACTTCTATATTAATCTCTACAGAATGAAAATATTTTAAAAAATTACTTGTTTTCATAGTGAAAAGCCCACAGTTTTCCTCCCCTACCTTCTTTTATACTAGATCTGGATCCTTTTCCACCGGAGGAACACTATGAGGTTAAAGTACGAGAAGGTGTTGGAGCAGTGCTTCTTTGTGAGCCTCCTTACCACTACCCAGGTAATTCAGCCCAAAGTGCTTTATTTTCATTGTCTGATGCATGCAAGTAGGAGACAAAATATTTATTTTTAAAAGTTTCCTTTACATTTAATTAAACAGTAACTCATAGAGCTCAAGAATCTCTCTTTAGGTTTGATTTTGATCTTGAATATATAGATGTGGTTGAATGTATGTAAAAGACAAGGTTAAATTTTCAGGAATTTTTTGTTATTACAAACAACATGACTCAAACTAATCTGGATAATGGAAGGTGGGCCTGACCTGCCATTCAAACAGTACCATTATGTCACTATGTCATTGTGTCATCCCAGACTTGCTGCTGCAGCTGCATTCCACCTAATGAACTCACCAAAACAAATTTCCAGTTAAAATATTCTAAAGATTTTTTTTCCAAGTCACAAGACTGACAAGGACTTCCCAGCTCCTCAGCTGTATCAGGGCAAGACCCCGCTTCACATCTCTCCAACTCACTCCAGTGGAAAGGCCTGTTCTAGAGGGAAACAGGTGCACAATAGTCTGCACTTGAGAGCAACACCCTGATGTCCAGTACCAATAGTTAACTCTTTCATAGCTATCTTTCTTGAACCAAGGATGTATAAGCTTGAACTCAAAGTGAAGCAATTCATATGCAGAGAGTCTTCCATGGTTTATGTAGCTGATGCCATTATTATTGGTTTTTTTTAAATATTAACTAGAAAATATTTTTCTCCAGATGATCTCAGTTATCGCTGGCTACTGAATGAGTTCCCAGTATTTATTGCTTTGGACAGACGACGATTTGTATCTCAGACAAATGGCAATCTCTACATTGCGAATGTAGAAGCATCAGATAAGGGCAATTATTCATGTTTTGTGTCCAGCCCTTCAATAACAAAGAGTGTATTCAGTAAATTCATTCCACTTATTCCGCAGGCGGATCGTAAGTATTTATTGGAAATAATTTGTGCATGCTGTGTCCTGTTTGCATTTTAACTTTGCTCATTCATAAATATTTTAATCTCTTGAAGAATAATTAAATGGCAAGTCCTAATTCCTATTGCACATCTGTTCCTTAGTTTCCATGTAAAGAAAGGTCCAAATCATTGCCATCCACAATGAGAACTCTGTGAAGGAAATCTCCCTAGATTCATGCACAACATCCCTTTTATATCATTGAGAACAGAGATTTTCTTATCTCTTTTATCTCATAAGTCTCTGTGTTCATCTGAAAATCTTTAATATCTTCTGCGGTCTTGGCACTGGTTCAGTTGGTTCATGTTGTGACTGGAAAACAAAAAAATTTTGTGTAGAATTTAATAAACAGTTTCAGGATATTTGTTTTCTAGGAACTCTCCCATGAAAATGGCAATCTCTTACTTTATTGAAATATCCTATCCAAGGATCCTGTGTCTCACCAGGCGATCCTCTGAGATGCCTTTTTAGTTTTGTCACTAGATTCTTCTATATGGAAACCAGATTCCTTTCTGTAACTTTAGACAGTCGCTAGAGACTAATCAGGATTTCAGTGACTCTTTTATTTGTTAGATTTCCTTTATTACAATGAAGAGCTCTGATTGAGTTTGGGTGATTACAAATCAGTGATCTTTGTCCAGATTTTCCCTGGCCAGTACTCATACTGAAATCTTCACCTAGAACTATAAAAGGAGTCCCACAGAGATTGCACTAGGTAGATTTGATTACATTACGTACTTGTACCCTTGTTAAGCTGTAGATTTTGCTGGCTGTAGCTCCTTTGTACCATCAGTAAGAGCTGCAGAGCTTAAATTCACAATAATTCAAAATATTCCATCCAGTGGAAGAATCTGTAGAAAATAAAGGCTCAGGCTTTTTTTTTTTTCCTATTCCTACGCAAGACATAATCATCATTTACATGCTAATAAATGAGTTTTGTTGAATTATTGTTTTGTAAAGAAATGTTAAGCATTAGTGTCCAGACATAATTGTTCACTGCGTAAAACAATTCTGCCTCACTACAAGTTCTGTGCTAAATCAGATTTAATGGATAGCCAAGCTATAAGCATTATAAAGAAGGAATTTGTCTGGAATGTTACAGTAGATTTTCTTGAACTGTGGAGGTTTTAATAGAGCTATATTTTTTTTCTACCACATCTCTTCTGAGAATCTCTTATTTTCATGTTAGGTGCAAAAGTGTATCCTGCTGATATCAAGGTGAAGTTCAAGGACACGTACGCTCTCCTGGGGCAAAATGTAACACTGGAGTGTTTTGCTCTTGGGAAGTAAGTGTGTTCTAAAGATATTGTAGAGCACTGTTTGCTTTCATATTTCAGGAAAATAAAATAAATGTTTCATCATCAAATACTTTTTTGTAGTCTGCAATTTAGCAGCCACTTCCAGAACATGCTGATTTGTTCTTTACTGTACCTTTTCAAGTCCGGTTCCTGAACTCAGATGGAGTAAATACCTTGAACCTATGCCAGCCACTGCTGAGATAAGCATGTCTGGTGCAGTTCTTAAGATCTTTAATATTCAGTATGAAGATGAAGGACTTTATGAGTGTGAAGCTGAAAACTATAAAGGAAAAGATAAACATCAAGCAAGAGTTTATGTGCAAGGTAGGTAGAAAAATCCTATTATTCATGATCTATGTTGCTTTTACTTATATTGGAAGTATCAGTGTTTTCACACTTGATGTCAGTGCAGACTCATTCCAACATCCTGGCACACTGCTATTTGAGTTAATAAAATAAAATCAAAACCCCTACAATGAATGTCAAGTATAGCATTCATGTATTTATTAAACAGGAGCTCAGTTACCCTGGTTATGAAGATCTACATACACTTTGATAGCATTATTTATTAGTATTTATGTAATTGTGCACAGTGGAAATTATATAACTATGCATAATGTAAATTAAGTGTTTGAGAATAGTTGAAGTGAAAGAGCTGCCAGAAAGAAAAATAAATGATTAAATTTGTTTTGCCTCTTGTTTCTGCATTTTGTTTCTGCCTTAGCTCTGTCTTATATTAGCTACAGTCATTTCTTCATTCCTCCAGCCTCTGTCCCTTCCCTTCACATATTTGGATAATGGACAGAGCTAAAAGCACTTATATTAGTGCTGTAGTGGAATCATTTCAAGTAGCCAGACTCCTTGACTAAAACTTATGCCATAAATCTTTGGCTTGAGAAAATTGTTCATAATATCTGAATTACCTTCAGAATATTTCAGCCTCGTTTCACTGGCGATAAAGAACATCTGAGTTAAGATCCTCAGTTAAACTCATGAACTTTTTGGAATAAATGAAAATTGGTGTGAGAAGATTGTTATACATTAACATAATAGATTAATTAAATTGCTCGGCAAAGGCAAAAATACAAGGACATTTCAATATTATTAAGTGTATTTTCTGAACCAAAAGAATGTTTTTCTTGGATGCCCTTTCAGTACCTATCTAGATCTGCACAATTCCATTTAGCTATCATTTTTATGATTCTACTGAATAATTTATTTGTATAATCTTCAGGTCAGTGTAAGTGGTAACATCTTACATCTTCTGAACATTTGTGAGCCGTTCTGACAATTCTATAGTTTTTTGCTCATAAATAAATGAGTTGTAGCTGTTTTGGGTCTACGTGGTGAAAGAAAAACAATTTGTTCTTTCCTGTGCTGATATATTGATACAGTGCTGAGTTATCATCTCTTTGTGACCTGTTAAGTCATGGTATTAAGAGATTGTAATGCTAGTTAAATGCACGTTTACATTTACAAGGTATTGTGATTTGTTGTTCTTTTTCTTTTTTTCTGTTCTTCAGCCTCTCCAGAGTGGGTAGAGCATATCAATGACACAGAGAAGGATATAGGCAGTGATCTCTACTGGCCCTGTGTAGCTACAGGCAAGCCTATTCCAACAATTAGGTGGTTGAAGAACGGCGTCTCGGTAAGTTAATTGCCATAGGTAACACAAGATTATTAGGTTAGCTGATAAAAATGATATTTTGAAGCACGTATTATTAAAGGGCAAAAGAAATTGAATTACGATGATACAAATATCTGCTGGTTCCCCCTGCATTAGGGATTAAACTCTTATTTTTTCAAGTTTTATGTCAATCTTTTCATAAGTTTTGAATTCGTTTTTTTTTTGCTGTTTGGCATTCTGAATTCTGACCATGTCTTTTGACCTTGTGTCTGGGAGTGAATTTTCTGTTTTTTTCTCTGGGTCATTATGAGAAACTGCTGTTTTTTTTCTTTTTTCTGGATGAAAAATGTTATCAGCTTCTCTCCAAAAATAATCTTTTTTGTATCACATTAAACATGAATGCATCTTTAAAAAAATGTGAGAAAGAATAAGAACGGAATGAGTGCAGACAAGAAGGAAGAATCATTTAAAAATGATCAATGGTGATCTTATCATGTAACTTTTCACAAAATTTTCTTTTGCAAAATTCTATTCTTGCAGATGATGTGAAGTTCCAATGAATACCACATGATAACTGAAGTTTATTACTCTGATTTATTTTTTTTAAATAGGGTAGATTTTCAGTCCAGACGTTTCAAAAATTTATTTAATATCCCTCACTTGTATTGTGTGATGTGCTGTTATAGAACAGAGTAGAAAAGGGAGCAGTATATGACTGCATCTGCTGAGATGCAGTGACACTGGTCTTGGCATGTGAACAAAAGAAGACAAAAAGGCAGAGCTGTTTTGGCTGTGTATCTTAGAAAAAATGTAGATGATTGGAAGGAGAATAGGGATGTCATGATCTGCCATATGGAGATGGCTCAAATTAGAAAACGACAGTGTTGTTTTCTAGCTTCTGCACTTACTACAAACAAGTAATTTTACAAGCAAATTATTTGTCAGCCCCCACTGAACTTGGTTTTCACTGACAATTTACATGCTAGATTTCAGAAAGCATCTAATTCTCCAGTAATGCACCAAGAGATTATATTGTCTATTAATGCTACGAGATGATTTTCAAGTGGAAAATAGCAAAACTATTTAAATTGCTTTGATAATATATATTGAGTCTAAATCAGATAGTTTTTAACTATGTATTTCACTTAGCACAAACCAAAGATTCCTTGTAGAAAATCAGTGTTTTTAAATGAAACAGTACAAGGAATATGAGTCCTTTTTTCATATAAATACTGTTGTACCATTAATTTGCCACTACTTCATGCACGCCAATTGACTCTTATACATAAAAATGAGAAGGTAATACATTTTCTAAAGTCTCACCTGTGCCTTAATGTTACATGAAGTAATCACTTCTGAACAGATTACTGGAAAAAAAAAAAGTGAAGTAATGAGGATGTATGGGAATTCTTCAGCATTCATAATAAATATATTGTTTTACTTATTTTGTTCTAGTTCCGGAAAGGTGAACTACGAATTCAAGGCCTGACCTTTGAAGATGCTGGCATGTATCAGTGTATAGCAGAAAACACACATGGAATTATTTATGCAAATGCTGAACTGAAGATTGTGGGTGAGTGAGATTATTTGCTCTATATAGCAGTCTTAATTGCAGGCATTGTTTGTTAACAAAGTACTGTGAGGATGGAGGAATGAACCCTCTCTGAATCTAGATGAAGTGAGGATTATTTGAGCTCTTTAGCAGGGTTTTCACAACAGCAGGAGCAACTGAGTTACTGATGTATGGAGAGTTTTTACTGCATTCTTTTCTGATGTTTGCCTGCTGTAGTTACCACACAGAGAAAATGACAATACAAAAATTATATTTAGTGCATGGACTTGCTGATTACTTGGTCAAGCTTGCAAAACAGGTTGATAAGTGTTTTCTTTTTTACTCACCTATATTTGCTCCTCTGTTTGGCAAAATTTGCCTTTTAGAAGCTGTGTTATTGGGCATCAGACCTTTGAAGCTCTTTGTCTTCACTCTTCCCTTTGATTTTGCCTTCTGTGACCCATTAAGACCAGCTGCAATTTTTGTGTGCAATATGCCTGTCCCATTTGATGGCTGGATAATTATGCTATGTTTTCCAAAGCAGCATCCTGTAGTAGAAAGCTAGAACTTCATATCCAGTCTGCACAGGCCTAAAATAATTTCTTACTTTCTTACTGATGCAATTAGAGCAGGTGTGCTGGCTATTTGGCATGGCTTTCATAGTATTCATTACTGCTGTACATGTCAGAGCACGCCTAAGGATAGTTGGTCAAAGAGAAAGCTGCAAAGAGAAGGGGACAATCTTTAAGTTGTTAGATAGGGGCTTAGAACCTCTGGAAAGTAAAAACAGTGTGTTATTTGAAAGTCTGATCAAGTGAGCTACTTCTTATAGAAGTGGGCCTCTAGGAATCTAGATTTTATTAAGGCTGATCAAAAGGCCTTTGAGAAGAAGTAGCTTTCTATTGATTTCAGTTGACTTTGATCTTGTTAGATTTAAACTTAGATATAAGTTCAGAAGTGAACAAAAATAATCTTCTGCTGTAACACAGTTATAGATCTAAATGGTTTTGCTGTTTCTTTTAGATCACTATCTGCTTCTCATCACATCTCTGTATCATTAATATTTTTCTCACTGGTCTGAATATTGGACATTTGTGTACAATTCAATATTTCTGTTATTTACCTTCATTTTACTGTTGCAAACAAATTTCATTCTTTAGAAAAATTGCTAACAGCAGTACTCATGTTAAATTTTGTTTTCAGCTTCACCTCCTACTTTTGAACAGAACCCTATGAAGAAGAAAATCCTAGCAGCTAAAGGGGGGCGTGTAATCATTGAATGCAAACCTAAAGCTGCTCCTAAGCCAAAATTCTCCTGGAGCAAAGGAACAGAATTGCTTGTAAATGGGAGCCGGTTAGTATTGACTGTTAGTGGACACTATGACTCTCCAAATGCTGCCTTTATGTTTTTATTTATCATGCAAGCCAGTTCTTATTTTTGCAGAGATCATTGGTAGGAGAATGTGTAGTTTCAGGGAACTGATGCACCTGGCCCTGTGGGACCAAAGAGTTAGAAGGGCATGCGTGGCATGCAGCTTTAACTAGTGTGGTTGGTGCTGTTCACATTTCAAAATTGAATTGTATCACAAGCCTGTAAGAAAAATATTTGAATGACTACTAGTAAATGAAAGTAGACCTTCTTGCTCCGGTAATATAAGGCCTGGATCTGTTTAGTTATTTTTGGACTATATGAGTGTTTGTATATGTAGCAGTCAGGCATGAGCTTCCAAGATATTGCTGTGATATCTTTCAATTGAATGCAATTCCAGCTGTATTTCTGATCTAAATGCCAGATTTCTCTTGCTTTAATATTTACATTTTCAATAGCATACGTATTTGGGATGATGGGAGCCTGGAAATTATCAATATCACAAAGCTGGATGAAGGCCGCTACACCTGTTTTGCCGAAAATAACCGAGGAAAAGCTAATAGCACCGGTGTTCTGGAAATGACAGGTACACCTCTACATTGTATACATCATGAGTAGAATCCTCCAGTTCAAAATCTCTAATTTTCACTCTCAGAATTACAATACTTTTGCAAGCTGTTTCGTATCTTTCCTTTCTAAAACAATGGGTCTTTAAACAATGAATTGTGGCTTTTAAAACGTCATGCTCAGTGGAAACTGGGTACATGTTCACCTGTTCAGAGATTGCATGTCAGTTTTCAGGATTTATTAAATCTGATCCATTAAACTGCTGTACTGTGGTGGACTCATTCAAGATCTTGGTGGCTTAGCCACCTCTTGGGTGGAGGGTCATGTCCAGCAAAGTAAAATGGGACTCTTATTGATCATCTTTCCCTTTTTCTTTTTTTATTATTTTTATTTTTAGCGAGGTAAGCAAGTCTGAGAGATTATTGCAGTCAAATATAGATTAAATTTGTGAGGTAGGAGCATATAGACATAGAGTTGCGTTACTAAATTCTCTTCACTTACAGGTATTAGTATTTACTGATTGAATACTCATATCTATATTTTAAATCTAATGTCAAATACCTGTGGAATACAGACAAAGGATGGCATTCAGGAACAGCTATGTCTACCAAGTTTCACTGACAGTAGAAGAGTTGATTTTTAATGTCTCTTCCAAAAATCATGCTACATGTGGAAGCTTAATACCACAATATTGATACACTAACTTATTAAAACATTTATTCCATCTGATTTATTGTACCAAATGAGAGGGTTTTGTAAGACTTAATTTGAATTAATCAAGTATATTTCATGTTTGCAGTTAGTTTTTATCATCTTATGCAGTTTTACATGTCTTAGTATTAGTCTCAGCCATTTGTCTTGAAAGGTTTTGTAAATAAATATCCAGCCACTGAAAAACCTTGTCATGTCTTTGAAAATCAGGGTGAATATTTGCCTAATAAATCTGCACACTTAAACCACATAATTTCATATGGTATAAACTAGTTATAAAGAAGTTTCCAGTGTTGGAGTATTGTGCTTTGATTAATCTGGGAAAGAATTTCAAAAAGCTGAGATATCTCCCTTGCATCACAGCAGAAGCAAGATGGTCAGATGATGTATTTTAGAAGTACTTTCACATTGTAAAGACAGTGATGAGAGTTGACAAAGAATACTTTGAAAATGGCATTCTGAAGCACTTTGTATGACCCATAAGATTTTTCAGAAGTTGCTTGTAACTGCAGGAAATTAAAAAATAAGTGGAAGCTGAAAAGACACTGTAAAGTTTGATGACTTCCACATGCTGTTTGTTCACTGCTTCTGGACCACTGTTTCAGTAACTTCTTAGATTAATACTTCTTATTATAAAAATTCGAAAGTTCACTGATGGTAGAATTAAACAGTGACTGAACAGGCATAATATTAGTGTCATAAAATCACAGAATCACCAAGGTTGGAAAAGACCTACAAGATCATCCAGTCCAACTGTCCACCTATCACCAGTAGTTCTCACTTAAACCGTGTTCCTCAACACAACGTCTAAACATTCCTTGAACGCCTCCAGGGTCGGTGTCTCCACCACCTCCCTGGGCAGCCCGTTCCAGCACCTGACCTCTCTATCGAGAAGTATTTCTTAACATCCAGTCAGAATTTCCCCTGCCACAATTTAAAGTCAATCCTTCTCATCTTAAAAGCGTTGTGAATCCTAAAATGAGTCCATATCTAGGACTTTAGAGATCAGATGTTAAGAGGTTGCTCCAGTGTTCTTATAGGACTCCATTCTGAGATACTAAGGAGTTATGCTATCCTTACAGTCTTGGTATTACCCAGGTTTTGGATTACTAGAGTAGAATCTGGGAAGTTTTCTCCTTATCAGAATGACAAGAAATGTAATATTTATTTGAGTTATTTTACTATTTTCTGTGTGGTGGAGTCCTTTGAAGTGCACAGAAACCTGGATCTTAACGAGGGGCAACGGCTTTATGGCTGTCATCTTCCAGGTTTTGGTACGCTCTATATTTTTGGGAAATATATTACGTGTCATGGTATGAGGAGTAAGTCATAGAATTGTAGAGTGGCTTAGGTTGGAAGGGGCCTCGAAAATCACCAAGTTCCACCCCCCTGCCATAGGTAGGGTTGTCACCTACTAGATCAGGCTGCCCAAGTATCTGTCCAACCAGACCTTGAATCCTCCAAGGATTATGTTCAGTATCTTTTTCTTTTATGACCATTTCTAAGAGAAAGGGAACATATCTCTGATCCAGTGAGTCCCTTCTAGGACTCTGTTAATTTACCATATAAATTTGATGCATGTACCAAGCTCTCTAGCAAGCGTCATGAACTCTTGCCATTTTCTGTTCCTAAACTGGTGTGTTTCTGGGAGGTGTACAACTTTCTTTTCTTGTATTCTTTTTCTTTCCACATGTAGCTATTTCCATAGTTTGTTACACATCCTTTTATATTGTTTCTCAGCAAATAAATTAAGATCTCCATGTGATGCTGTAATGTAAATCTGACTCAGCCTGCCAACTGAATATAAATTTCCATTTGTTCAAGAGACATATTTTAAACTTTAAGAAATACTGTAATTAAAACAAGAAATTCAACACAAATCACATAAGATTTATTACGTATCTTCTGTCTACCTGAAGTAGTCAATGAATAAAGATAGCTTTATATAGTTAATAATATGATTCAGTCTGAAACAGCCATTTTCAAAGGGCAGCTAAATACGTATGAGGCATTTCAATTGCAGAAGTTTTCCTTTGTTCTGTTTAATTTGGTTCTTTCAAGCGTACCTGCGCAACTAACATGTGAAATAGATTTGATGGAGTAGTTTCATAAATAATCAAACAGTTATGGAGCTAAGTTCTTATTTGGATAAATATTTATTGGAATTTTCCATGTTTGCTTTTAACTTCACAGAAGCTACAAGGATTACTTTAGCTCCGCTGAATGTTGATGTCACCGTTGGAGAGAATGCTACCATGCAATGCATTGCATCCCATGATCCCACATTAGACCTGACATTTATTTGGTCTCTAAATGGCTTTGTAATAGATTTTGAGAAAGAGCATGAACATTATGAGAGGAATGTCATGGTAAGATACTTTTGATCCTTATTTAATTTGTGAAAGCTTTTTTTTCTTTATTGTGAATAGCTGTTTTACTTTTTCTATTGAGTATCCAAGTCTGTAAAAATACAATAAGCTAAGAACATAGCATAAGATTACATTGTAGACACCGTGTAGACATGTAGACACTTGCAGGTAAATACCTAAATTCAGATATTCAAATTGACATAAGTATTTTGGTAGTTCAGTTAAATCTCACTCTGATGAATAGAGAGTATAGCTAGAAAGTAGGTAACCTAATAGTAAGCAGGGTGCAAATTATCTTGAAGAAGCATGCGTATGCATTCACTTTAACTTGCCCATGTTTTTCTCTTCAGCATTTCTGGAATTTGGCACAAGGCTGGGCCAGATGGTGGGTAGGAGTCAAACAGTCTGTAAACACTGAGCAAGAAGAGTTTGTGTGAAATCAAAACAAGTTAATACAAAGACGCTCATTTTGGCACATGTAAAGAAGAATTACAGACCTTTTGTGTTTGCATGTGTGGATATTTCTTTACAGTCTTCCATCAGGCTTATTCAAAGTTAATACCTTGAGCAGAAATCCTTTCTAATGATAAGTTATGTGTTATTCAACAACAACCTCAGAGCAGTTGCCAAAAGTGTATTTATTTATTCTGTTGTTTTGAGTTTAAATTATATGAAAATATTCAAATTTTGACACAGATTCTTTTCATGCTCCTAAGAGAAGCAGGGCATATGAAGAGCAAAGCTATTAGCGATGCCTGTAATGTCAGTATCTTCAAAATTAAATACCTTGTGAAAGTCCCTCCTGTAGAGTCCTTGTCCTTAAACAGCAGTGTTACTTGATCTTTCAGCCAAAAAGAGATCCTTTTTATGTTGTTGTTTTTCAGTAACTATTTATATCCGTGTGAGAAGATATTTCAGGCATAACCATTTTATTCCAATTTGGAACAAACTAGTTCTTAAAAGTCTCAGGGTTACCTTAGCCTACTCATTTGCTAAGTTGTGAACATCCCTAGGAAGTCACCTTGTTCTCTATCAGTGAGAGAACAAGTGTTTGTCCAGAAAGCCAGTATAGCTATGCTAAGGTCAAGTGAAAAATACTGAAACCTGAAGATACAAAGTCCATTCTGCAACAAACTCCCCCAAAATTTATGTCCAAACTTATGATGAGGGTACTATGTAAGTAGAAAAATGTGCTTTATGTTGCTTCACTAATTACAAGCTATGTATATTGACGCCATTTTTTTATCCAAAAACTCCTGCTCGTGTCTGTTATGTCACACTTCTGATAAGTTTATATTCCCACACAGACAAAGAAGTTTGAGTCACCTAATAGCATTAGCTTTCCTTTCACTGAGGACCAGAATGAGCCGGGTGACAATCAAAATAAGAACTCAAAGAGTAAAGCCTTCTTTCAGTAAATTGTGTAAAGGGAACCGCTCCTGGTTTTCCTTTTTTTTCTTTTTTATAAGTTGCTTATAACCACCTATCAGAAATCACACAAAAAGCTGTGTTACACTAAACATTAAATCTGACAAAAGTAGTAGGTGAAAAAGTGATTTTGATGTGAAGGGAAGGTAAAACTGTCTTTACCAGAGGACTGTAATGCATGACCCTGAACCTTCTGCATCTCTTTATCAGGTGTTTAACAAAAACTTTTATGTCATTGACATACATACACTTCTGGGTTTTCCTCTTAACAGTGAAATTAGAAAGAAAATAAATATATCAATACACATATTTAGGAATTTTGTTTTGAATTTTAATCCCAGTGTTAGGGTACTTCCTACAAAAACACTTCAAGTTAATGAGTCTGGGGCTAAATACATGCTTTAGCAAGTGTGCAAGGCATAATTACTTCTGCAGTTTAACTTAATATTTAGGCTTACAATCTCATCTTTCAGATATAGACAGTGGTCCTGGATTTCTGATCCTAAATTCTAACTCTACAATTTCTTAGACACTTCTCTGAAGTTTCTATTTTTTAAAAACAAATTAACCTACTTTGTTTCTATGGTCCAGAAAGAGAAAGAGGGAGATCATTCACTTCATGTAGATGTTGTGCTACACGTAACTTGTCTCTTTCAATAGATTATAGATACATGTACTTCATGGGATACAAAAGTAGCTAAGGTGTGACATGATTCATTTAGACAGTTAAGTAGGTTAGAATTAAACATCGATTATTTTATTTGTCAAAGTGTAACTCCATTTTCCTGAGGGATACTTCTTAGCTTGTGTTCCTTCTGCACTTGATCTATACTAGTATAAATAATTGAAACTTTTTCTTTTCGCTTTCCCTAGCCTTGCTTCTGTGCTTTCAAATGCAAAGTGAGTGCAGACAATTTCTGTTCCTCTTGCAAAGGTTACTCAGTCTTCATCACTCAGGATAGAGAGGGCAGTAAGATTGCATTTGGTGCCTGTAGACAAGATATGCAGTTATGTCAGGACTCATCACTTAATAATGTAGGAGAATTTTTTTTTAAAAAAGGGACAATATAAATGTTTATATAAATGTATAATTAACAGGAACATGCACTTTCAACATTAAACTGTTTCATGTATTATTTTCTAACAGAAAGGTGTTTTTTATTCCCTTTCTGATGTGAGCAAAGGGATTTCCTCTTGCATGCTGCTTACATAGCTCTGGTAGTTCTCTTCTGAAGTCACTGGGTGGCAGGTTTGCTCAGGCATTCTCAAGCGGAAAGGCATGATCTGTTATACATTAGATGCAACAGCTCTAACTCTTGTATTGCCACACAACTCTTCTCAAACATGAAAGAAAAATATTCCATCGTGAACACAGCAATCACTGGATATATAATACATTCCCTCTATGCTACCGTTTCTTGCTGATGAAGGATCCTAATCTGTCTTCCTGAGAATATTGCTAATAATTCGTGGTGACCTGCAGATCAGCTTGATACAGCCACAGTATTTCATTTCTCAAAAGAATTTTGATATTGTTGTCACATAAACATCCTGACAAGCTAATGAAATTCATGTAAATATCTGCGTAAGTCTTTCTTTTCTTTCAGTGGGAGCTTTGGTAATGACACCATTTACTGAAGGCAAAGCTAATTTGCATTACATTAGTACTCAAACTGATTTATCAAAAGAATGTTTGTCATTACTGTTTTGATATAACATGACCAAGTGTGAAAGTGATATTTGAAATGAAAAATGCATATAATAATTGGTTAACTTTCAAAGAATCAAATGCATTCTTCAAACTCTTATTATTAAATTGCTTGCTTTTGACTTTATGTTTGTTATTTAATTGAGGAACTAGACATTAACACATCCTTTCAAATCCCATACAGAGATAGTGCTTCAAGTAATCAGGAAACATCGTTTGGTTGGTCTTTGTTATTTATGGATCTGCTTTTCACCATGTATATTTAAAGATTGAAAGACCTACATCTAAAATGTATTAAAAAATAATATACGCTACTCGAGTAAATATATTGTTCTGATTTTTAGTTTATTATAGAACATTTCCTTTAAAATGTGAAAGTGAAGCTGTATCATTGTATTTTTAATACACTTTGGGAACATAGTTCATTTGTATAGATAATCAGGAAGACGAACTCCATAATTTAATTCTCCCTTTCCCTCCCTTTCACTTTTCTTCACTTAGGAATTCTTTACCTTACCAGGAACTTTAATTATAGAATTTCTTTCACAGAATCTTTGCTAGGAAGATCCCAGGCCCAGCTCCCAGCTAGTGGGCATTGTGTAGCATTGCAACCAAGTAAAAAGCTTTCACTGAATGAGGAGCATAGTATGAGTTGGTGTTGACTGACCTCATTGTCTTGACTGCTACTGAGCAGGAATTAAATACTGACTCTGAAGTCAGGCCTCTGCATTGTGCTCTCCAGCATTTGCAAAGACATGACACAGAAGCGACCAAATTTGTCTGGCACAGAACTTGCAGGGCTTGTAGCTCAGGCTTTCCTTGCTTTTGAAGTCACTTCTGAATCTAACCCGTGTGCATAACTGGTACAGTATGGACTGGACTTCACTGTATTCTCAGAAGTTACTAGTGTCTTTTTCCACTTATGCAAATATTATTCATCTTACCTTACTCCTCTTCAAAGTACAGAAAGCTTTGCAGTCTTTAAAGACCATATTCATAGTACTCTGAAGATGCATGGCCAGACAGCTACTTTATATTAAGGTAAATCACACACAAGAGGGCTTGTTTCTTTGTTTTGACTGCAAAAGGTGGTTAGTTCAGATACTAACATCCTCACTGTTGATGTATAAAACTGGTGAAATGAATTCTAGATTGAAGATGTTTATGAAAAAGGAAAGTTCTCCAGAACAGACATTTTTGTAAACTGCAGAGATTAAGTTGGGCTGTAAAAATCCTATTAGATGAATATAGCTTAATAACTGTTTAGTTTTTATAAGTTGTAATTTGCTGAGACTGGAGATTCCTTAATTGGGCATGGTAGACAAAAATATACCGTGTGATCCTGCTCAACAGATTACTGAATAGACAGTTTTACTGTATAAATTTCCTGTACCCTCCACTGCAGTAGAAAAGATATAAAGATTTTCACCTATTTTTTTTCACTGCCTCTGCTGATAATCCTCCTTGCAGATGACTGAGTCTAGCTACAGCTATGTGACAGGAAATCAGTAGAAAATTCAGGAAGAGAACAGAAGTATTAGAGAAAAATATTTGGATAGGGAAGCTCAGTTACCTGCTGACAGGGACAAAGAAGCTTGGTATGGGGACTGGAACAAAACCTAGGAGTCAGAGACATAGTGATCTCAATCAGTACAGTTTGTTGAATATATTGAGAGGGTTGATCATGAGGCATGGCCAACTAAATCATCTGAGCTCCTGATTTTTCTGAAAGAAGTCCCAGAACTCCCTGAACGTACTGTCTCAACCCATTGCTACCAGGGCCTTAATGCAGCAGGGAGACACTTTGGACATCAGTGAGTTTGAAGTCAAATATTTTCACTAGATTCAGGGAAAAAATCTTAATAGTAATATAGTGTGCATGGAATGAGATGGATGGAGCCAGTGGTTAAAAGTAAGGAGGGGTAGGAAAGCAGAAGACATAGTGCTGAGGGTTAAGCCAACAAGCAGTTAGCTCTGACAGAAAGCATTGAGGAAACCTATTATTAATCCACAGCACTATTTCCAGCACTAAGAAATGTAGTCTATTTAAAGGGATTGAGATATGTCAACTACTGTTCTAGAGTTAAAAAAAAAAAAAAATGTAACCTCAGATACCTGTGAGTCCTCACAAACTGCCCAAATCCATGTAAAATCCCTAGATACGTCTGCCAAAGAAAGGATCTGTGGAAAAAATATATATTAGCATCAGGATACAAGACTATAGTAACGTAAGGTAGTAGGAGCCTGTAAACAGTATCAGATCTTGTCTAATATCCAGCTGTGTCCATCAGGTATTATAGAGTCATAGAATCCTTAGAGTTGGAAGGGATCTTTAAAGGTCATCTAGTCCAACTCCCCTGCAATGAACAGGGACATGCACAGCTAGATCAGGTTGCCCACGGCCTGATCCAGCTTTGCCTTGAATGTCTTCATGGGCAAGGCTTCCACTACCACTTCTCTAGGCACCTGTCCCAGTGCCTTGCCACCCTCACTGTAAAAGACTTTTTCCTTATATCCATTTTTATTGGATTATATTACACTGTTCTTACCACAATATTGTCCCACGTCCAAATCACATTATGCAATGATATAGTCACTGATGGGGATTTAAAATGAGAAAAAAACACCCTTTCTTTATATTTCTTTACCTTGAAAAGGTCACGCAGCAGATGTTTAGTTTTAAAATAAAAGAGGGAAGATTTAGATTAGTTGTTAGGAGGAAATTCTTGAAAGACTGGAGCAGGCTACGCAAAGAAGTTGTGAATACCCCATACCTAGAGGTGTTCAAGGCCAGGTTGGGTGAGGCCCTTGGCAGCCTGATCTGATGGGTCCAATCAGCCCACAGCAGGGACATGAAACTAGAGGTCCCTTCTAACTCAAACCATTTCATGATTCTACTTAAGTTAAACAGCATCTGAAGAAGTCTCATGGGTTAAGTACTACCCATCGAGATATAGTGGATAGTTGATTGTGTATTTTCATTGTCAGCCATGGCTATGAGCCACGAGGACAAGTGAACAAGTATCTAGACTTTTATTTTTCATTTTATAAGTGAAATAACAGGGCATGTTACCACAGGGACACTGGTATAAAGCAGAGTATCCTGAGGCACTCACAACAGTGGGCTGAATGGGAAAGAATAATGTCTTTGTTGGAAGTATTTCCCAGTCCACATTTCAGGGGTAGAATTAGCACAGTACTTGCTTTACATATAAGTATAGTTCACTGAAGGAAGAGGTTCTTTATTGGGAATGGCTCTGTCATCATTATCTTGATGATTTTTTTATTTAACTGTCTTTTTTTTTTTTTTGCCAGCTGTGGCTTATAAAACAAAGTGAGATATGATCTTCTGTGAACATGATAGAGGCACTGGAACTGCATTGATGTTTTTGTCCCTGTGTCATCTGTTAACTCAATATCGTGAAAATAGCAGTAATCACATTTACGTTAACATTCATCAACAGTTATTGTTTTTCTGTGTTATGTATTTTTATCTAACATATAGCAGATCCTCTACTGGCAGAAACAAAACGTATTAATTGAATGCATTTAAAGGTTGTACTTTTAGGTATAGATTTTACAAAAAAATGTTTTAAGTTATTGCTAACTTTGGAAAAAATAATCTAATCCCCAAGAATCCCATTTCTTCCAAGTTACCTCCTATTACCTGTTTTATCATCATACTTCCACTGTGCGTTAAAACACATCCGAAGCTCAGATGTCTAATATTGGGAATTTTAAAAAGCATCTCCATCTCTGCTTACATAGTTTTGTTATTACAAAGGGCTTGTTAGCTTCACAGTAACATAGAGTCCTCCATTCTTGCTGAGGTCATAACAGAGGTTTCAATCAAAAGAGTAGGCTCCTATAAATTATATCCGGTCACATAGGGTTATGTTCTGAAGGTGTTTAGTAGTTATGTGCCCAGGCAAAGGTGGCTGTCAGAAAGGAACAGTGGATCTCAGACACAGAACATACAGTGCTATTTTTGACATCACTATTAAAGCATAAACATAGGGTTCGTATGATGAAATCCTTTGCTTGAAACTTGCTTAATATCTGAGTGGTGAACCACAGATACACTTGGAACATCCTTGAGTACTGCTATCACAATTTCCAGTCTGTGATTCAGTTTTCTGTGTATTAAGGAAGGCATTTCTGAACTTAGCCATGCTGAGGTTTTTCAATGAAAAACATAGAGTGCATTCATATCTAATTTGTGGACAGAATCTGCTGATGCCCATGCTCTTTATTTGCTTCGTAAGCTCTTCTTTTACCACCAAGAACTTGGGCTTCTTCTGATGCATGGAAAGCTTTATCACCAACTATGTAAAATCTTTATTCAAGAGAGCTTGTGAACCAATATGGTAGAGTGCCGTATCTAAAGGTTGATAGTGTTTTAACTACATTATACATTTTTCCATTTCGTTTTCATCATTTAGATTTTAAGACCAGCTTCCCAGAGGGGAAATTATTGTTAAAGGAAGTATGTGGGCACATCATTAATAAATACAACAACGCATTTTAATTCATTTTCTAAAATATGAATTAGTGGGTACTAAGGCTTATGAAATTGTAATCATTTTTGTGAAATAAAAATGAGATTAAGAGATTTCTAGGTTTGTGCAGTTTTTGTAAAACTTAATGGAGAAATTTCCATATGTTTATATGCAGGTCAAAGTATAGGCAATTATCAGAGATTCACAGGCTATAGTGTTCTTTCTAGGGTGACATTTAGCATTAATGAACTACAAGCTTTAACAGAGAACTAAAATAGAGGATTGTTTATCTCTTCTATTAAAAACTAAACAATGACAACGTAAAAACCCAACCAGAAACTGGAAACTGAAGAGGTCAGAATTTATGCAAGTTGTTTGTTACCATTTTTGGAGCTCAGAGAGCCCTTCTCTACTCCCACACTGGTACTGATTCTCCTAATGACTTTTCTTCCTGAAAGCTGTTGACAGCATTGTGTAGCCCACTACACACAAAAATGCTTACACGTGGTTAGTCAGGCAGTCAGCCAGTGCTCGTTTACACAGAAATCCCCACAGATTTTCACAGGATGCTGTTGTTGAAGGTAATCCCCCTAGAATTCTCATGAATTAACTGGGGGCAAGGAGAAATTGTACAGAACTGCTTCCGTTCCAGACCTACCTCATGTTCTACATGCACTTTGGAAAATTCTCACATTGGTTATATTTGCTTAGGCCTGTCATTATACTTATGAATGAAAAGTGCAAATATGTACATATATATGTATGCATGTCCTAACAAGGGCATAGTTTAATAATAACTAAAAGAGAAGTGAACAGAAATATACCAAGAAAATAAGCATTCATATACCAGCTTGTTCAGTGATCCAGGTGCTCTTTTTAAGCACAGCTCATAGTACTTGTCTGACCTGGAGCTAGGGGACTGTGTAACTTTGGTTGCAGTGTGACCCTACATGGCAATCAAATGCAGCATTGTTAGCCAGAATTGAGCATTCTGTTTCATAGGTGCTCTTTTCAGGTTTTGTCGGTAACCATTTACCTCAGTTATTTCTTAAAGATGTGAATTCTTATGTTAGACCAGAAACAACTGATATTAACAGATTTCATTTTGTGCTGAACTTTAAGTCAGCAGATTTGGAAACAGCATTCAAAATCCTCACTAGAGTTTGGACTGTTGGAGAGTTTGGACTTTATCTGACTGTTTTAGTCTCCCCTAAATATAGACTCTGAAATTGCATTCTAGTTTCAGAGCATTTGGAAAATATTTAACCTTGCCTTTTTTTTTTCCCCCATTATTTTCATTTTCATTTTAATTTTTCATTTTTCCTTTTCATCTTTCCATTATTATTATTATTTTCATTTTCTGCAGAATGATTAAAACCTAAAATATACATACGTGGGAATTTTAGAGAATTTCTACACATGATACGTTAATAGGTTTTAAGTCTTCGTATCATCAGACATGAGTTTTATACCCCTCAGCAAGGGTATTAAATTTGCTGTAAGAATTTATCACATTAGCAAGACTTCCATTTTCCACTTAACCAATTTATAGGTCATTTATCATTAATAGATATTTAAAATACCAGCTTCAGTAACTTCTCCAGAAATAAGGGCTATTAAAGCAACTTATGTGACTGTAGCACTGCAAAAATTAAATGAATGAATTTTCAGGAAGATTTCTATATTAAGAGAAAAAGCTACCGATGAAGTAATAATTTGATATTCAAACATATTTGCTTAATGAAGAATGAAATAGTGAATAAATGAGAGTTTACCAAAGCTGTCCATTAAAGCAGGTAGGCATCCTTCACACACAATCACAGAATCATAGATATTGAAAGGGACCTCAGGAGATCAAGTCCAACCCCCTGATAAGACAGGTCCCCTATAGTACGTTAAACAGGAAAGCGACCAGGTGGGTTATAAATATCTCCAGAGAAGGAGACTACACAACCTCTGTGGGCAGCCCATACCAGTGTTCTGTCACCCTCACAGTAAAGAAATTCTTCCTCTTGTTCAGATAGAACTTCCTGTCTTCCAGTTTGTACCCACTGCCCCTTGTCCTCTTCCTGGGCACCAGTGAAGAGAACCTGACCCCATTCTCTGCCCTGTAGGTATTTATAAGCACTGATAAGATCTCCTCTCAGCCGTGTCTTCTGTAAGCTGAACAGACCCAGGTTTCTCAGTTTTTCCTCACACAGGAGATGCTCCAGGCCCTTTATCATCTTTGTGGCCCTCCACTCAACTCTCTCTAGGAGATCCTTGTCTTTCTTGAACTGAGCAGCCCAGAAATGGACTCAGTTTTCCAGATATGGCATCACCAGGGCAGAATATAGGAAGAGGATAACCCCTGTAGAGTAAGGATTATGTAAGGGCATGATTAAGAGCCCTTATCTTAAATTCACAGCCTGTTCACAGGCTATCTTTAAAGCAGGACTTTTTTCCAATTGTTGACTTTTAATTTCTGAGCTCATAATGTAGATGTTGATCTATAGATTCAGACATTATGAAGTTTACGCCTTGCATGCTTGAGGTGTTTTCTTTTTTTTCTTTTTTTTTTTTTATTTTCAGAACATGTAATTTATAGGTTATTCAGCTTTACCCCAATTGGATAACATTTTCCTAAATGAAAGATGCTAGTTGCCATTATTTGTATTCCAAATGCTGCATGGTAATGAAGCAGTAAGCTGCTAGGAGAACTGGAGAAATTTTGTAAAGACAATGGCTATCTCTTGATTCACATAACATGGTAATTCCATAATTAAGTTACAAAGGACTCCATCTTTGTGTTAGGCTCTCTGGCTTGAGAGGTAGCTTTTATTCAGCAGTCTTTGTTATGTAATACTGAATCCCATCACTGTTCTTTTATGTGAGTGCATTCAATGCTGACACCTAATGTAAAATGTCCCTCTAAGTTAGTTAATTATTCTTATTTAAAATACCACATTCTGTATTTCTGTAAAATTGCATTTTATTCACTTGTTTTTTACATACTTAAAGATTACTGAAAATTCTGATTGAAATGTAAAGACATCGTGCAGAAATACTTAGCCATTATAATCTGAGGTTTGGACTTTTTTGGCATTCCTATGTAATAGAAAGAGAAATTAAAAGGGAAAAGATTGAAGTCACCCAGTAGCATGACAGTAAAACAAGTGTGGTATGTATAGAATGATGAAGAATGATGAAGTCAGTGGAAAGTGAGCTTTGGGGCTTCGACACCAAACTCTTAGATGGCAAAGTGTGCTAACATGAATTCCCATTTTAACTGTACAGGTACACTTATATCTCAGAAGAAGATAGACCAGTGTCTTTTATCTGACTTGGAGGACAGCCGCTGAAGAGAGGCCAAATTCGCTAATTTTTATGGTCTCCCAACACAGTGTGAATGAGACTACATTTCCGGGGATTTCTTTGTGCTAGATGCCTACGTGTTGGCTGGGGCTCCTTTTGACATGTGCTAAAATTGTGCATGGGAAGCGTGCCAGCAATTAAACAGTATTACTAGATACTGCTACAGCAGGAAAGGCAGAAAAGCAGAAAAAGAGTGAGCTGCTTTATTGACAGTTGCTGCTGGTTGTCAGATCTTTGCGTTCACCTATTGATTGTGAATTTAAAGTGAATGGCCTTTGAGTGGGAAATCATGAATCCAAAGATATTGTTAGCCTTGCATTGGTGAAGTGTGAGGAGGGGATTAGGGGATTAGGGTCTGTGATGATGATGATGATGATCTGTGAACCTGACTGAATAGATAATTGCTCCCCTGAAGTTTCTGATGTTCTTTGCAGGGGCTGGCCCTTGCTCACCCCAGGTGGAACAAGTACACTAGCCAGGACCTGGCCCGGGTCAGGTCTGTAGGGAGGAAACCAGGCCAAGGTCAGGCTGGGATGGGAGCTGGCCTCTCAGGGATGGCTATGCCAGACCACAGTGGGGTGGGAGCTGTAGCCAGGCTTTGATTGTAACCTGCCTGTGAAATAAAACTTCACACTGTTTCAGGTCTGTAAATGAATGGCCAGCATTCTGGTCTGTTAACAAGGCTTCATGAAACTATTATCATACAAACATGCATAATTGGTATAGTATGGATGAATTGTCTGATTGCTGTTTATGGAAAAAAGTAGTAGAAAATGAGTAATGCCAGCTTTTAAAGAAGTATCTACTCTCTTGTATTGTGGTTTTTTTCATATATGGTAAAGAGCAAGCATCTCTTCGAGAAACACAGGAGCTTACAACAGTTGTCTCATAAGTCAAAAATATCTTTGAGGGTGATCTGTGCTCAAAATAAGCACTTTTTGGAAATAGCAACCACTTTATATCTGCACATCAATTAGGAAGTATGTGGAGATGAGTATGTTATGCAGGGATGTTTACTAGCTTCATTAAGTGCTCTTTTTTAACAGATTAAATCCAATGGTGAACTGCTCATTAAAAATGTTCAGCTGCGACATGCTGGAAGATACACATGTACTGCCCAGACAATTGTTGACAATTCTTCAGCTTCAGCTGACCTTGTTGTAAGAGGTAAGGTTTTCTGTGTAAAAGAAAGATGTCGCTGTTCTGTCTTGCTGATTTTCATCTAGAAAAGTAGAGCTTTTCTGGTTGTTTGGTGTATTTTATTTCTCATTCAGAAATGACTGTAATTAAAATGACATGAACATGTGAAGTCCTTAAGTTCTTATCAGGATACTGATTCTGTTCTGGAGATTTAAATATCTAACTGTTTTCCTGAAAATCGATAAAGGTGTTTTTATTATGTGTACTTTCCTTCTGTTGAAGTACATTTTAAGTAGTTTAATTTGGTGTTTATTATTAAACATCAGAGTTGGTTGTAAGTATCATTTCAATATATCTACTGTGTAATAATTAAGAAAAGCCTTTTCTGTTTTCTTATTATGCTTTATTGATTACATAGTTATGTATAACACTAGGCCTACATTTTTGAAAGATTCTTAGTTTTCAAATGTCAAAAATCATGACATTGAAGTCAAGGCTATCACTGCATTGTTACATCATTCTTCTCTTTGTAAGTGATACTGCAGTATCAAAACACTGCTTGCTTCTCTGATATGTATGCTACAAAATACATTACAATGTGTAGTTTACAGTAGCATGAGTAAATGTGTGTCTTTTAGGCATTTTACTCTGTTTTGTGCATCTAAGTATAATATATCCTGAAGCACTAATGCTCTGCAATGCTGACAATTCACAGTATAACATTTACCCAGATCTGCACTGCTATCACATTGTACATTCCAGTTGTATTATACGTCTGTCTAATAACTGAAGTATAACTTGTGCCTTAATTCTGAGTTTCTGTCAACTGCTGATGTTGTGGGCTTATTATTTCCCGCCGGGTGTTAACAGCCAATGAAATGACCAAAAAAAAAAATTGATACATGGTGAAATTTCAGAATAAATTTCAGAGAACTGTGAAGAAGGAGAAGGGTTTGGTTCTGTGCCTTAGTATTATGTAAGCAATTCCTTTTACAAAACTGGATGAGAGATAAGCTGCCTTGTCAAGCTTCTGGTTCTCTCAGTGTAGTAATTATAAATAGAATAACTCAGCATATTTTTGGAAGAAATAAACATTCATTTTATTCTTAATGTTCAGGTTTTAATGTCATGAACGCAGTCCTACTTAGTGTTAAGCATTTCTCACTGCTGCTTTTGTCAGTGGAAGACCCAGCACTTTACAAGTTTATATTTTTTATTATATAATAAGAAGTGACATTATAATTTCACTGCACTGATAGTAAGAGTCAAGAGCAAAATCTGGTTCCAGAGCACCTCGTCAATGAAGCAGTAAAGTATAGGCACTGTTCATGCAGGCAAATGAAGATATTTTGTCTTTCCTCAAGACAATGTAACTGTTCATGTCCTTTGTGACATTGCAGCATTAAAATTTGAGTTGGGTTCAGGAGAATTGATAGTAGTTGTGCAGAAGACCATGTTGTGAGACCTCCAATTACACCGACAGGCCTTAATGGCCGTGATCTGCCTCACCCAGAACACCCATTATGTATACTGTACAAGGACCCAAGTGCTCAGTTTAAGCTCAGTCCTGGCTATATTACAGATGTGCTGGCCCTGCCTCCTGGACTGACCTCTCACCTGTGCTGTGGGTGCCTTCTGTCCTGGATGGACCTCTTGGATGTATGCTGCAGCTTGTGGATGCACCTGATACATTTTGCCTGTGGTGCCCAGGACTGCCTTACCAGCACTTAGCTCTGCCCACCACATTCTGATCCTACTGGGCTGTATTCCCCACTGGAGGCACAGAGTACCCAGTGGCTACACGTATGTCATGGCTCAGCTTTCCTGAGGGAGCAGCTGGTCCTTGGTGCTTCCTGACACATGCTGTTTTCAAGAACTTTGACAGCAAGATGAGAAGCTGTAAGAGGTCTTTCTCAAAGAAGGCAGGAAAAAAGAGATTATGGCACTGATGAAGCCTTTGTTGTTTCAGTTCATTTAACTTGATTCCTTTTCTTCAGTTGTGTGCAGAAAGAGCTCAAGATACATTTGGCACACTGTATGTTTAGATGTGACGTAGAAATCCCATTCCATTCTTACTGTTGAGTTGGTTTTGTTCCTGTTTTCTGTGGTTTCCCTGTACATGCTGCAGATAAATTTGTCCTGTTATTTCTTGTTGTTGTGTTTGTTTGTTTTTTAATGTGCTCTGAGACTTGTTCAATCAGATTATTAAGTAATTACCTGAGTCATGTTGGCATGTTGTTATCTCTGGAAATGGAATTTGAAACTCCTTCTCAATAGTTCTCATACATAGTTTCTGTTTTTCCACACTTGGCATATCACATAAATGTGTATCATATAGAAAAGGAACATATAACAAAACCAGAACAGTCTATATGAAAAGAATAATATGAAAATATCTGTGTAGGCCATTTTTGTAAATAGCCACTCAGCTTTGAGTTACAGAATTACTGTTAAGTTTGTGGATTTCAAACGCTCATTTATTTGTCAGTGTGTCACTCACTCGCTTCATAGCTTTCTAGTTTATGAAATAAAAATTACCTTTACCTGTTGGTTTACACATTTTAGCCTCCCTTCTCGGGACCAAAGCACAGTCTGCAGCTACACTAAAAAAAGTAACCCACAGAATCACAGAATTATAGGGATTGGAAGGGACCTCTAGAGGTCATTGAGTCCAATGCATCAACCTTTTGAGCAAAAATAAGTGGTTATTTTCAAAATATTTTACAGGTGCTTCTTGATAATCCAGACTGAAAGAGGCAGTTTTGTGAAAAATATTTTTCCTTTTTGACAGTACATGGTTTCTATTCTTTGTTGATGGTCTTTGTGGGTTTATCTAGTGCTCAGGGATTTTTTTTTTTTGTTTTTCACTCATATAGTTTTAAAGACTGTTTGGATCATTGTGTGTAGCAGATTCCACATATTGACATGGCATGGAGTTTGAGATTCTTGTTGTGGGAAGGTTTGAAGGAGATTTAAGAGAAACAGTGACTACTGCTTTCACTCAGTTTTATGTTAGCCCTTAGGAAAATCAAACCTCATGGTGGGTTTACCAGACTTGAATTAAGATGAGGATCCAAGACAAATACGAAGATGTCTATAGAAATATAGACATATAATATGGTATAATTAATCTGTAGCTATTTATTTTCTTACTTTTTCCTCAGGTCCTCCAGGTCCCCCAGGAGGTATAAGAGTAGAAGAAATTAAAGACACTGCTGTAGCACTTACCTGGAGTCGTGGAACAGACAATCATAGCCCTATTTCTAAATACACTATCCAATCAAAAACTTTCCTATCTGAAGAGTGGAAAGATGCCAAAACAGGTAAGAATAATACTAGAAAAAGTAAAATCAATAGGTTATAAAAAGTTTGAGAAGCGTGGCTTATCAGAAAATAGTCACAATAAAAGGAAACCAGGGATACTAGTAACGTCTGCTTCAGAGTTTGAAACCAGGTACTATCCTGTCAGTGCATTGTCAACATTTTTGTTCCCAGCACTCACAGAGCCTGAAGTGAATACTAAGATATACAGAAAAGAACAGGTGGAGATTTTTTCCTGTTTATTTCTCATTTCTTGTTGCTTGGAGCATTCTACATCAGCTATTGGAATTGCAAAAAAAAACAAAAAAACAAAAAAAAAACATTATTTATATATTAATTTGGATGATAAGTGAATGTCTTAATTTCTGAATTTGTTATGCAGAAAATTGGGTGAAATTGCCTACTTTTTCTGTGAAGAGACCACTGACTATCTGCATTAAAACTGTCACTTCTAAAAGAAAACAGCTAAAATTATCCTTCTAACCACTGGATGTCATCAGTGTGCCACATAATTGTAATTGAGGAAACACCTGTCTGAACACAGGACATTCTGACTCAGGAGTATTTCTTTGTGAAATTTAACACAAATACATAAATTGTGAGAAAAAATAATAATATTTGCATATTTAAAGGCTTTTTGATGAATAATGTTGCTACAAGGTAAACAATTGTGGTACCAATATGATTTATTAGGCCACTGTAATAAATTATAACTTTTATATGTGGAATTAGGGTACCACATACTCAGGATTTCTTAATGTTAAAAATATTGATAATTCCAGTTGTTTCAGTTAAGCTATCCTTTTAAATTACAGAGATAGATATTTAAGAAATAAACATTGGTCTCAAAAATCTCGGTTACATTTCTGGAAATTTTTTAGAGTACAACGTTAAAACTACTGGACCTGCTACCTGAAATCATCTCTCTCCACTAAACTGTGTGGCATATGTAAATTAATTGTATTTAATTACCTCCAACAGCTAGTACTACTATATGACGACCTTATGGTAAAGTAGCTTGGAAAGTAAAACTAGTAGGTCCCTCAGACCCTCCTTAACCGTAATATCTTGTTTAACAGTTTCTTTAGAATAAATTTCTTATCACTTTTGAAATGAATATAAGTTTAAATGTTCAAATAATTGATTAGTTGCTTATTTTTGTGAATATACAGAGGATCCATTTAGATCAGCCTCCCTTTTTTCACTTTAACTTATATTTTATTTTCTGTTAATTGTTTTCTTTTCAATAAAGGATGTGTACCTGGGGAGAAGCCAGGTTGTAGGAAGAATTTATGAAGAGGGGATGACATCTCTGATATTGTCACATTTTTGCTGCATACTAAAGGAACTGGAAATATTTATGTACGACGTGCCAGTTCAGGATTCAGATCTTCACTCTCTGGTTTAGAGCAGACACTTGAACTTACTTTTAAGGAAGATTTTTTATCTTCACTGTTCTTATCATGACATAATGAACTTCTCTGAAGTTCTTTGTATGATTAATGAAGTAATCATTGGGACATACAGTCAGACTTTGAGTCTTGTAACATGTTGAGTGGGATTCACATCTTTGAGCAGAGAGAAACCTAGTTTCTTAAATTCTTTTTTAAAGAAACTAGCAGGAAAGATAGAAATGGTTTTTTTGGGGTTTTTTTTTTTTTCTGAAAACCTGAAATGAACAATTGCAGTGTTTCCAAATTCAGTGCTTTTCTTTAGAACCACACTGAGCACTTTTGATTAGCTGAAATTACCATAGTAACCATTGCTGGCAAGGCTGCAAGCATTACTTAACTCCTGGGCTCCTCCCAGTTTGGCTCAGTGCTCACTTTCATATGAGAGAGACACAATGATCAGTCCAAATTGATCTCTCATCAGTATTTAGGCTGTCAGCTAATGCTGTCAGCTCTCAGTGTGTGAAACAAAAAATGTACATCAGCACTGCACTTTGGAAATCTTGTTGTTGTTATTATTATTATTGTAACATTTATTTCTAAGCCAAGTAATTCATCTCAGATTGCATAATACCAAGAGTTGTTTTTGTTTTTATTTTTAAAGAAGTGCGTTCTGCTTACAGTGTGGAAATATGTGTGAATAGGTTATATAAAATGTTGTTTACATTTACGTTGTTTATTCAGGTTGAGGGGGATTAGAGTATTTTGGAAGGATTAATTCTCATAGTGTTGAGTTTTCATAGTTATTTGGGAATTTGTGGCACAGCAAGATTAAAAGGAGGGAATGAAGGCAGCACAGAAGAAAGACTCATGAATTTTTATTATGGTTTGGATGCCGTAGGAGGTTTGCCATAGCTCTACTGACTGGGCAGAAAAATAATTTCAGTATTGATGAGGAAGTTGGTGGACAAATTGGAAGAAATAGAAAGCGTTGTCCTTTCTCCTTCAGGGCCACACTTTGGAATGAAAAATTTGATGATCATTTGGTAGTGGGAAGCTGTGTCACTATCCAATGCTTACACTGTTGTTCATGTTTTGTGGGGGTTTTTTGGCAGTCATTGCTCTCATATTTTAATTCCAAATCTCCCACCTTCTCAGTGCAGAATATGTCATTTCCTCTGAACCCAAGATTTTCATTTGACAAGCAGCTCGTGGCCTGTGCAAGAAACGAAAATCGTCTGTCTTTCTATAACTACAGAGTGTTCACTGTCTGTGAATTACACACAAAGTGTCATGAGTTGAACAGAGTACATCTTTTTCCACAGGACTTACAACACTGGATTTCCTTGAATCAGAACTACATAGCAGGTTTTAACATGCTCACAAGTAAGGTGCACCAAAATATGATCACACCTTGTAAACTACTCTTTATCAATTGACAAGTCCCAAAATTTGCGCCTGTCTAGCTCTTGCTTATATCATGAATTTTTATTTTATTACTTTTGCATTACAAATTTCTCCTTGTATTTTTTTCTGTAGGTAAAATGAAATTCCACAGCTCCAATATGTAATTAATAAGGATAGCTGCATAATTAAATGCACTTATTTTGCTTGTTCACAACCAGTTAAAACTTCAAAACATGTAAGGGTTTATCTAACATAATGTTATAGCTTCCAAATTCCCAGCCATTTGCCAGGAGTACTCCTTGTAAAATATGGTATCCCTTCTGTATAACATAGTGCTCCTTCAGCTGGCTGTGCGTGGTTGTAGGATAGTGGCAGTTCTGTGGATTTAAAAACCTCTTTGTTTGACAGACCTCATTGTAAAAATTACATTTTCATCTTATCTCTTTTAGAGCCATCCGATATTGAAGGAAATATGGAATCTGCTAGAGTGATTGATTTAATTCCATGGATGGAATATGAGTTCCGGATAATAGCAACAAACACTTTGGGAACAGGGGAACCTAGTATGCCATCACAAAGAATCAGAACTGAAGGCGCTCGTATGTAAACAGAAAATGTTAATTCTGTTTAATATCCTTTTTGTTTTCACACTTTTATTAATTTTGTTTTGTCTTTTTTTTTTAAGGATTTTATGATATGCAAATTCCGAAAATTTAGTCACTAACTACTGTAGTTTTTAGTAGACTATCTGGATGTCTTAAAATTAAGACTGACACGAAGGTAACATGATAAAACCTGCAAATTTGTCTCCATTATTGAAATAGTCATGCTGAATCTTTCAGAGGCTCCCTCCGCTTCTGTGACTGAGGTAGCATAAACTCATGCACTTGTCTGATACTGAGATTCAGGGCTTAATAACAAAAAAAAAAAAAAACAGATGCACATTTTTGACAAGAAAATGTCCTTTTGCTCTTCAGTTTATTTTTAACTAAAAGATGCATGACAACATGTTTGTCTTAGCACATAATGCTATTTTTCTGTCAGGTTTGGTCTTGTGTCTTCTTGCTCTGTGTGAGAGTTGTAATACTATTCAACATAGCAAATGCCCGTAACATTCTAATTGCCCAGTATTAAAATTATTAAAATATTTAAGCAATACCCTCTAGGCTCAGACAGGTCCATTTTAGAATGGATTCTTGAGAATGAGGAATTATATGTTATTATTCAAGATAATACATTCTGTTTGAACTGTACAAAGGAGATAACAGCAGTGCTTTAGGAAGTAATGTATCACTTCAAAAAGGTTTTATCCAGCAAAGCCTGTGTACCAGTATATCCTCCTTAGTGTGTATTAGCACCCGTGTGCAACCTTGAGATATTTATGATTTTTAAAAAGCCTTTGTCCCATAGCCTGTGATGACAAAATTAAAACGCAAAACCAAAATTAAAAAATTAAATTTTGCAATTAGAGCTGATAGGTCATTGCTGTGATTAGTTTGCATTTTAAAACGCATTTGCATTGCAAATTTCAAAGCATTTGTTAATAAGGATCCACATTTGGTCCATTTAAACACTGTGTCGCTTAGAGAGAAAGAAAATACAGATTGGCTAAATTAGTCAGGGCAAGAAAATATGCACAGAATTTAAACAAAGTAGTAGGAAATCTTTTTATGTAAAATTGACTACTGATATTGAATATTTTCTGACTTAATGGCTGTATTTGAACACAGCCCAAGGGTCAAAATGAGCCTTCTGGACATTCTCCTTGTAATTCTGGGTGCACAACAGCCATGAAATGTAAGGAAAGAGGCAGAAAGTTTAGGGAATGGTAGGGAGCTCAAAAGAAACGCACACAGGTGGTGACCA
The DNA here is from genome assembly GCF_038088225.1 of Cyrtonyx montezumae. Lineage (NCBI taxonomy): Eukaryota > Metazoa > Chordata > Aves > Galliformes > Odontophoridae > Cyrtonyx > Cyrtonyx montezumae. Next base: position 132,881,550 of record NW_027072034.1, on the reverse strand, counting down.
TGGTAATATCCTGCAGTGTGCCACACTCATGAAGTTTGTTTGATACTCTTTCCACGCCCCTCATGATTACGTATCTCCCACTAATTTAGCAGGATGTAATGCTTTGCAAAATGCAGTCTGTTAGTCTGCTGTCCCGTTCCTCATGCGCAGCTCCATGGTCATCTTTGGTGGATGTTGATAGACATCTGTGGTGAAACAAAGCAAAACTTTAGTGTATATCCTAAGAATCAGTCAAGACTTCTTGCAATGCTAAAAGAACGTATAAGTGAGTAACTATCTGCTGATAAACTTGTGTACCCAAGAACATTTCCTGCCAGAAGCTGGAATTTTTATGAACAGCAACAATAGCATTTGGGATGCATTATCACCCTCCAGGGTGCTACAGAACAGGGCTGTATATGCATTTTCATCTTAAAATGAAGAAATTAAATATTTTGTTGCATAAACAATCCATTTCTATACATTGCCATTATTTTTAACATTTGTTCTGTGTTAAACAGCAATAAACAGCAGCAAACTGCTGCTTCTCTGTTGTACTGTGTGACAGATGATGTCTGTTCAACTCAAATGTTATCAAGGTCTTTTTCAGTTCTGAAGTCTCTGTTCTTGTAGATAACTTTAATTTCAGTAACATTTTAATTAGCATGCTGAGAGTGTGTACTATGGAAGAGAGATTTTTCTTTTAATAAAATCTGCGTTCTTCATCAATAACACTCATATTTCACAGTCTTCTTGAAACTCAGTAGATCAAAGGCTGATAATTTTGGTTTAGCCTCAGTTTATGTTTGGCCTCATTCTCCATTGATTTTTTTTCTGGAAGGCCAGAAAGAAATTAAATAAACTGTGCACCAAATGAAAGTTTCCAGTTCAAATTTATTTAGACTATTTTTTCCTTTCTAAATACATTAATTCTTTTCTTCTTTCCTGTTCATTCGCATCTATCCTCATGGTAGACCTCAGCAAACATCTTATTTCAATAGTGGGAGACCACTCAGGAACTATCCTCTTACTCTCCTGTGACCTTTTCTGATTGATAGAAGAAAATGCCTGATCTTGCAATAATGTTTTAATACAAATAACATGTCCCTGTCATTAGAGCATGTAGTTAATACATCATCACCTGAGGCTCATTTAATGCACAGTATATAGGCTTAACCATCATTTGCTATTTATAGGAGTACTGTGTCTCCTTATTGAGAGTTAGCAAATAAATACAAAACCACCACAGACAATAGCAATGAAATCATCATATTTAGTACAAATATGTCATGAATTAAGTAGACAGTTCTAGCTGGATGCTTTCTACCTATCATTATTGAGAGAAATTTTGGAGAAATGTCTTTGCTGGATTCCAGAGAGAAAATATTTTTCAGCTGCTTATGGTAGCTAAGAAAATTTAGTCACTCAAAGAGTCTTACAGAAATATAAATACAGGGAGTTTTACAGAAATTAAATATAGTAATGAACCACTGAGGGTATCTTTCTTACCTTACAACTCAGTGTACCAATCCAAGGAAGTGTACGAACCTTATACTGTCTTTCTGCTGAAGCCTATGAGTAGTGTTCCAAGTCTAAATATTAATTAAATATTAGTAGAGAGTATGGTTAAAAAGAAGAATGATTGATTGCTAGCTATGGCTTGAACTGGCATGCTTCCTGTAGCAGTAGCTATACTTTAGTTTTGGCAAGACCACAGACTGGCAGCAATTACAGACTATCATTACTGTAATTTTGTGGGCCACATGTGCTCATTGGATTTGCTGGTAAAAAGAAAAATAAATCATATTATTCCTTTCTTTTTACTGACTGCATACTCTTTAGTTATTTTTCCTTGTCTCTTCTGTTTTTCTAGCTCCTAATGTGGCTCCTTCTGATGTTGGAGGAGGAGGTGGAAGCAATCGAGAGCTGACGATAACGTGGATGGTAGGTACTGCACTGAGATGAAATGAAGTGTATACTTCCATGGATCTGATCTTGATCCTCAGATGCATGGAAGTCTGTACTGTTCCATGTCTTCTACCTCAAAAGAAAGTATTTAATCTCTGTGGGGTTTACAGAATATGATGAAGTGTTGCAGGAATTCTATTTTGAAAGGATGCTTTTGGTCAGCCTTCAAATATGCTACTGATGTTATTTTGGTCACACTTCATGCACTGATAGTTTTACTTAAGGCTCCATGGTCAGAGGAGGGATCACTGAATGTAGAGGTTTGATAAAGAAAGCAAAAATTTTCATAGCAGACAGTTTTCTGTAATTCTATATTTTTCAGTATTACTATGTGTAGGGCATCAATTACAGTTTCAAGAAATATCATTGGATAGATACCTTTAATGTTCATACTGAAAGTGGAAGTCATTTTCACTTAAATTTTTGCCATACAATACCTAGATAAGTAGGTAGTCTAAATCAACTCACTGGACCATCTCCTTCGTCACTGAAAAGAGATAGGATTAATCATTCTTTGAGTATGTCCATCTCTCTTAATCAGTTGCACAGGCAGGAGTCACTGGTCACTAGCATTACATAAATTAATATTATTTAAAATATCCACTTAAATTTTCTCTGTGTATTGCAAAATAATCTCTGCATGTTTGCATAGTGTGTCTGTTTCATATCCTCTTTTGCTTATTCCTTAAGAAAGACGTTTTTTCCTAGGTCAAGCTGGAAACAGTTGTGATACACAGCTGTTCTAGGTTTCTTTCTGTAGGCAATAGCTTGACACGTCTTGCAGTGAGTTTGGAGGAGGAATAAGACCTTAAAACGCACTAGCAGCAGGTTTGCTACTACTACACATCTGCATAACGAAGGTGGTGTTTTTTTTAAACAGGATGGGAGCAACCAGTAGAAGCAAACTAGATGAAAATGGAACTTTAGATCAGTATTTTTACAGAATACATAGCAATGCTTTCCATATCATTAACTGTTCTTTAGGGATCCATTTGTTTGGTGAGCTACAAAAATCAGTGTTTTGTCTTTTGCCTTTTTAGCCTTTGTCAAGAGAATACCACTATGGCAATAACTTTGGTTACATCGTAGCTTTCAAGCCATTTGGTGACAAAGAATGGAGAAGAGTTACGGTTACTAATCCTGAAATTGGCCGTTATGTCCACAAGGATGAATCAATGCCTCCTTCCACCCAGTACCAAGTGAAAGTGAAAGCCTTTAACAACAAAGGGGATGGGCCATTCAGTCTCACTGCTGTCATTTATTCAGCACAAGACGGTGAGTAATAATTTTTCCAGATAATTCTTACACTGCTGGCTCAAATCAGCACTACATTAGGGAGAACCAGGTCCCTGTCCCTTAGACCTGTCCCAGGTTCCTTAGTATAGCAACTGTCCTTCAGCAAGGAGAATGTATTGTGCTCACAAACAATTGCTGCTCGTAATAAATAACATTGGACTCTACTTTCTAAATGCTGGAGATTACTTGGTTATACTTGCTGTCTTAATGAGTAATCTGCAGAAGTGTTCCAGATTTTTCTTACTTCCTGATAGTATATTTAATAATTATATGATGTATATAAAAAAATTATATATGTATATACAGTCTTCATATTTGTTTCATTAAAAAAACATCATTTTCCAACAATTCTGTCTCTGTGATCTTAATACATGTGTTAAGACTGTACAGTGTCTCTTGAGGGTTTACAGTCTACATAAATGACTAAATCCATGGGCAAAAGGCACCAGTGACTTTAAAACCAAGCACTGTGTAATGCAAGCTAAACAAATGAGCTTACAAAAAGCTCTCAGAAGAACATACCACACTGAATTCTATTGTACTGGTAGACCACTATCAGAATTCAGACAAAAAATTGTGATGGTTCCATTCTGTTTAGTTACATTGTGAGCACGTTTATATATCTAATATAAATCAGCTTTGTCACATTCTTTATTCTTGTTTGGATGCCAAGTGAATAATTTACCAAGTGAATGATTTAATGAAACCCCTGAAATTTCACTAAAATCTCATTCTTAATTCTTACTGGAATTATTTCATGTGCTGTGATTGTTATGGTTGAAGTTTAAGTGACTTTCCCAAAATGAGCAGGGGAGGGTAAGCACCCAAAGTTTATCTTAAATCAGAAGAAATATATGCAATATCCTAATTGCAACGTAGTCGCTCAAGCCTGTTTTTAAAAAAGTATGGTTTATTAATTTCTGCCAAAACCCAAAGAACTGCTCATATTTTTTTTTTCTTTCTGTAGAACAGAATCTCTTTCACAAAGTCAACAGGTCTAGATGAAAGAGCCAAGAGGAGGGATATGATAACAGGGCCACATTCTCACACTTCCAACTATTCTTTATTTTGTGTACTTTATGGGAGATTTATGTTCATGATTCCCATCAGCACTAATGGGAGCTTTGCACACAAATCGCCCACACACAGAGAAAAGATAAAGTAGTCCTTTTTGTTTAGTACAGTAATTCAGGATTCAAGCTAGTAACAGCTATCTGAAGAGATTAATATTAATCCCTTAAAAAAATCCTTAGGATATCATCTTCATTAGCTGCATCAGCAAATAATGATTGTTTTTGAAATTGTCTAAATAAGTTATTAAATGATTATGGTATAATAAAGGCCATAACTGCCAAATAATGTTTCAGTATCCATCCTTTCTCAGAGGCATTATTGACAGCGGACTGATAAATTCACATGTATTTATGTTAGGATTATACTAACAGTGTCAGAGATGTGAATGTGTTTGTTTAGCTCTCTAAGTTCAGAGACATGGCAGAGTCTAGTAGCTCTAAAAGGTGGAAGAAAAGCAAATGTGCAGTAGTGCCAGCTTCCAGATAAATAAATCACTTTGATGGTTGCTGATATTCTAGCATAGACTTCAGCAAAGTTCAGACACTTCATTGATAGAAACACTTGTGAACAGATGATGCCACATCCAGGCAGCAAATGCAGTGGAAGCTCAGTGAACATACTTCTTTCCCTAGATTTCAAACACTAAAAGCAAAAAAACTGTCAGATTTGTGGTGCTGTAAGCTTTACCAGTAGTGCTAACAACTACTGTGCAAAGCTACAACCTGACTAATCTATCCTCATAGTAGACCTGACAACCATACCAAACACAGAAGCTGCAGGACAGGTTACAAGAAATTTTCCAGCAGATGCAAAGAAAGTTAATCCAAAAAGCATTCTGCAGTTTTGTGCTTGCATCTACACTTGTACAAAGTCACCTTGGTACTTTGCAGTGCTTGCTGCCTCCAACCTTAACTGTGTAAAGTTATGCTTAGAAGATAGTTGTGCAATGACCACTCTTTTTTTAGGAAGAGAATTTATTGAAAGCGTATTCGATTGTTGTTTGTGTTGGTTGTACTATTATTGTTGTTGTTGTTGTTGATAGAATTACTGAATTAGAGAACTGGAGAAAAGCAGCTGATGTCATCTTTCTGACTCAGGAAAGACTGCTAACATTTATAGAACATAGATGCCAAATAGGGATGAAAATTTCAAGCTCATTAGCATGAGCGGATGAAATACTATTTAGAATATTGTATCAGCAAAAGCCCTGGCAGTTGGAAATGTTCAATATGAAGTGTTTTGGCAAATTCTGTAATAAGATGAAGATTCTGATGCTGATTTAGAACTGGATCATATCTATTCCACCTGCACTTCTGTACCTCTGAATCAGCAAATGATTTGACTACTGTCAGAAATCACAGCTTCTCAAAGACAGCAGGGATTTAAAAAGTAATATGGTCATACAGTATTCCATACTAATATTTACAAGCATACATACACACACATGCATAGAAATATATATACAGTAACAGTATTTCTATTAAGTTATATATTTTGTAACGTATCTATGTGTGTCTGGTTATAATTGTGGGCATCTTTATTAAATTTTGTTACTGGAAAACTTCTGCTTTCCCACATGTTTTAAGCCAAGTTCCATATCTGACAACTACTAGTCATACCTTCCATTGCTAGTAGAGAGTAATGACTGCTAGCAGTGAGTGCACAGGCCACTTGCTTATCTAAATGCCTGTCATTGTGAAAACAGTTTTGCAATAATGCATCATTTTTTCAATTATACATTTACATTATTAACAGTCACTGAAAGACAATTACAAAAAGTAACTTTGCATATAAGATTATTTTGTTACCTAGGATACTTTTCATATGAGATGTAGCTGATTTTTTTCTCAACAGTGGCTGTTTTGATGCATAGTTGACTTGATGCCCAGTTAGAAGATTAAGCATATGAAAGCTTTCCTCAGCTCAGGCTGCCATGCCTGTCTGTTGCAACTTGTTTGAAAAGATTCACACAAGGGTGCTGCTCTTAGCTTGAAAAACTTTATCTTTTGTAAACATTGCTTAGTTTATAGCTTTTGAAGTTCCTTACATCATCTAAAATACAAACAACAGTGAAATTAACAGTTTTTTGCAATTTTCCTATAGCCTTACTAAAAAAAAATGTCACGTCATTATGGTCTGTATTCTAACTTGGCTGGTATCCAAAAAAAACCCCAGGCATATGCCTGATAGAAGGGTGTTCTTGGATTATTTCACACATATGTTTAAGTTTATATATGCCACTAGTCAGCTCTTTAATATCTGGTCTCATGAAAACTTGGTGTCATCATGACTAAGTGACATACGTATGAATATTTGTGTGTAGCTAGCTTAAGAAAAAAAAAGATGTATATATTTTAATCTGTCAACTGCTGTCCAATTTAGTAAAAGATCACTGGATGTTTCATTCAGTTCTTTGTCAAAGCCAGTTTTTAATTTACACAAATGGAATCTCTTGAAGCATAAAAACACATAGTCTGAGCCAAGTAATAGAATCAGTGCTTTGTTTTTTTTTTTACAGTCCTTTCCCATACAGATCATCATGGAATTTAAAGTTTACACAAGTTGAAACAGATTAAAGTTTAACACACTTGGCCCCGCAAAATCAGGAAAATAATACAAAACCCTAAATTAAGCTAAGTCCCTGTAGATGAGTTTAACAATAGCACCAAATAAAACTGGATATTTAACACGTGTTCTGTCTTCCAGCTCCAACTGAGGTACCTACAGATGTGAGTGTGAAGGTTTTGTCATCTTCTGAAATTTCTGTTTCTTGGCATCATGTTACTGAGAAATCAGTGGAGGGATATCAGGTGAGTTTAGATGTGACTCTGCATGCTTTCTCATTAATTTAATTTCCATACTTAAATGCAAGGGCAATTCCTACTGTAACATTCTAGCTTTTAGGGTTCACTTGACTTCAGTAATTGTTTGCTGTCCAGATTTCACATCCCAAGAAAGAGATTATTTTTGGTGCTCTATACTGCTACTGAGCAAGTCATTGTTATGTCACGAAATAATGTTGTTTGTTTATGTTATGTAATCAAATGCCTTCTCAAAACATACTGAAATTAAATTTGGGGTGTAATTGTCAACAAAGACATGAAATTGTCATGACCCATTTAAATTATCTGCAATTATTAATATAATTCACCCACAAGTCTTTATTAAGTGGAACAAAGTGCAATATGCATGTAATCCTGCAGAACAGATACAATGCTGTTGTGTGAGGCAATGTTTTGTTCGTGGTTTCTATTCCTCACGTGAGAAAGAGCTTCAAGATACGTTTTTCTGGTCCAAAAGTAGTAGTACTGGTAAAAATTATTCATGTCCTTTTACAAAGATGATGACAGCCACAGGATGGGTGTAACTAGAAATGACCATGTAGCACTCCATGTGGCAGGGAATTCTTACATCATCCATGCACAGCAGATACTGATGAACTCAGCCAGCTTACTTTGGCTGCATTCCAGAAAAGAGATTTGGGCACTAGTTTGTTAGTGATTTGCTTTGATGTTTAAGTCATCAGCTGCTTGATGGTAGCTTCTGTGTTCCAAAATGAACACAGAGTAACTTCATAGAATGTGTCTACGTGATGGAAATATATGAATAATTGTTCTTTTAAATAGTAGTACTTGTTTCTGTATTTCATTATATCTATTCATCTCTCCATGAGATACATGTAATATTTTAGGGATACTGTAACAAGATACAGATCATAGTGGAAATCTCAGTAGGAACTAGCACAGTATGTAAGAGAACTGATGCTTGTTGATTCTACAGAATTCACACATAAAGTTATAAGCACAATTATAAGCTCAGGAAACAGATTTGAAATGACGAGACTGCCATCATTAACTGTAACTCTTAATTTACGAAAACAGTACACTGGTTTAGTGTTTCATATGAGTTCTGCAACTAGAATCTAATAGAAAAGGTCATGGTCATACCTGAGAGCAGGGTGGAGAGCGTAGGTCTGTGAACTCAGCCCCGCTAGCCATGTAGTAGAGTTGCACTTCCAAGTTGAACTGTCTGTTCAGAAAGTGAGCAAGAAGCCTTGGTGCCAGCAATAACCAGAACTGGGCAGGTGCTCACCAGGGAGCCTGTAGGGATGCAGAGAGACCAGTGGCAAAGAGGGCCATGGAAGTATGCTGGAAATATTGGGGTTGCAGTAGTGATAGAACATGGCAGTGGATGTGGAAGGTTGTGATGTGTGTTGTGGGGTAGTACATATGGAAAGATGCTGAGGAGGATGACAGGGGAAAGAACATGGTGGGAGAACATTCCCAAAGGCATTTTAGGTCGCATTTTAATTTTGCACTATTTTACATAAAGCTGGCTATTACATTTTCACAAATTAAGCATGAACAGAATGCTTGAATATGTACAATAAGCAGTGGTATTAAAATATTACGTTTCTTCTCTTTTTTTGTTCTCTTTTCCTAAAGTAATCTTCTAGTTATCATGACTGGGAAGAAAAGTTAGTATCTCACACATTAAAAAGCAGACAAATAGGCATAAATTACTGCCCAATTACTGCTCATTAACATGGTCATTCTGAGGTCTTTTTCTCTAAAATAATAATCAGCCTCATCCTAGCAGAGAGGAGAGCAGCAAAGTGTAAGTCAGTAGGGGAAAATAGAAAGTCCCATGCTCCTGAAGATCAGAAGTGCTATCCTCATCACTTCTGTAGGAACTGTTTGTACAAGGCAAAGAGAAGTCTTTTCTGGCTGTAGACTACCTGTCTGAAGTTGTAATACAAGTTGTAGAGGAAAGTGCACAGATCTGGTCAAACTACTTTTTAAAATAAAAATGAGTATATTTAGAAGATTCTGTTTCTATATTCATAAAGAAATCTTCCAATGTTTATTTTTTAATTAGTATTTAGCTATAAGTCTTGTAGGCAAAGTCCCTCATTCACCAAAACACTTTCTTAGTTTCATGTTGGTCTTTCTTATTACCAGACTGTGGCATAACTGACCTAAATGCTAAAGTTTAAGAGGTGAGAGTATTTTGAGTTATGTACCTGGAGGTATTTCACATGTGACATGACGTTTTTCACACTAGGAGGAGTCAGATTTTCTTGACACTAATGCATACTGTCAGAATGACTACCATCACAGTGATGAGTGTGAGCTGATAGATTTTGCCATTACAGTGGAGTGTCCTCAGCTCACACTTAAGGTAGAGATAAAGTAAGAAAACTATCTCCATCCATACATAGAACTTAAGATTTATGAGTTCTTGCAATATCCTGCTAAAAACCACAGCCCTTTGGTGCATGCAGTACCACTGACACTATATCATTCCTTCTGCTTCTATGAAACAGATGTTTATTTTATTAAAAACATTTATCTCTGTTCATTGCCATTGTCCTTCTTACTGAAATACGTCATGAGCATTTTCTCTTATTGTGAACAAAATGTCTCTTTTCTGCCCCTCCTATATAAAGCTTCCATGAATATGAAAGATGTTTTATGACACTAACAGAAATCTTCAGATGTATTTCAGTATATTAAAATTTGAATAAAAGGATGCCAAAAGCAGGATAGTGGATTTTATTTTCCCCAATTTTGAACACAAGCAACTGTGCTAATTCGTAATGGCTAAGGCATTACCATCCCACTGATCACTGTGTGTGTTGGTTTTGCCTTCAACAGCCTCTAGAATTGGAGTTAAATATTCTCTGCCCTCTGAGGATCTGTATGCTACCCTAGCAAGGTAAATGCAGAGCACTGGGAAAAAAATAGACTGATTGGTATTCATATCCATAGTCTGAAATGGAAGAAGAGAGCAAAGCTCGAAAATGTGGATTCTTGTAGCAATGGGGCAGAACATTCTGGATACCACTTTTGGAGAGGCAAGAGAGAGAAAGGGAAATTCCTCAGTATTTAAAGAAACTTTTAAAGTGTTCCAATAATATGTGAGAAATGTAGGAATAAAGAAGACAGTACTTTTTCTTAGCTCTCAAGGGAGTTGTCTTATTTTAAATCTTTATTTTCAAGAGTAGCTACAACAATCTGACTGTATAGATATGACTCACACTCCAGGAGTAGTTAAATCCACAACATTTCAGCCAAGAGCAATAGTATTTGAGATTTAGATTTAGTTTAATTTTTAAGTTATATTATTTTTACATGAAATGTAATATGTCGTCAGTGTAATTTGCATTTTCATTCATTGTTCTCACTTGTCTTGTACAATGCTGTACATTACTTATTATATTATGCCTGTGACAATACTGTAGCGTGAGTGAACAGTAGGATTGTAGAAAGTTTTGAAAGTCTGAGGTATTCAAAGGCTTCTATTGTATGTCTACTGTTTTAACAAAAGCTCCTTATGTGAGGTGCTTGCTATCTTTACATAAAAGATAATGGCAGTTGAAGATTCTAAAAATGAATGAATGAATGAATGACCACTACATCTACAGTAAAGCTGCCCTTAGTCCTGATGTAGCTAATACATTTTTGACCATCTAGAACTTCAGAGATATCTCTTTGCAACAGCTAGGAACTTTTTTGGCTTTTGGCACAGAGATAGACCTATTGTCCTCCAGATTCTGTATAACAGAATCTCTGATTATTTAGTCACAGTTAACAGCTAATGGCACATCACTAGTTGCTTTCAATAAAAGGAGTTTATCTACAACAGTTTGTTAACTAGATTCATATCAAACCAATTCTGACTTGAAGAGTGTAATAAAAATGTCAGCTGAAATGTTAAGATTCCCTACTGATTCGAAACCGTTCACAGAACAGAGGTTACCAGTGTTCTGGAGAAGCTTTCAGAAATGACTGGGTGCATATTTCTCATTCATCTCAGGGCAAAGGCTGTCTACTCAGATTGTTTTAAGATGCTTCTACAGTTCTTTAAAAATACTTCTTACTCAATGGAAAAAAAATATATATAATATGTGATAGAACTTTGAAGTCCAACAGCCAATAGCAGAAGAGCTGGTGAAGAAATAGCTCATGGAGAAACAGTTAAGAAGTAGATATCAGTTCAGGTCTCATTATTTTTGAAGCCATTCTTTTTTGGTGATGATTTAGAAATCTTTTTAATCATAAAAAGAAATAAAAAATGTCATAGTTATGCATCTAGGATGTGTTCAAGCATGTCAAGGAGATAGCATGGTCTAGTTCATTTTTACACAGAGGTGTGTAATGAATTAAAGTAAAATGGAACAGCTTCATGAAAAAAATCTAACAGATTTTCTACATACAGTTAATTGACTTTGTATTTTAAGGTAGGTTTACATTGACGTTCCCCATATTTTAAGCATTTAAATGTTCTTCCTCAACTACATTGACGAATGTCATATTGTACTCTGCAATCACATCAAATTTAGCCAGAGAACTTCAGAAAATATTTGTGTATGCATATGTAGATATGCACACACAACATGACTGATTTTTTTCTCATTTCTCTAGAGAGAAGTATGAAGGGAATAGATTTATTAGAGAGTTTACACACAGTGTCATGAAATCAATAGCAGAGTGTAGTCAACCCTCTAGTGTAGGAGAACAATATTAAAGTTCAGAGTGAAATGCTCCGCATCAAAACAAGAAAATAGCCTCATATAGCCAAAGGCATTATGCATTTCCCAGACTTCTAATGACTTAGCTGAGAACAAATTAATTCACTCTGAGAAAAATTGTCGTAATAGAATCTGACTTAGTTTCTGTTTCTTTACATTTATATACAATTCAGTTAAAATCTTGGCCTGGAGAAGGAGTTCCATGCTATTGTTGTTGAATGTCTTTTAGCTCACTTAACATCCAGATTATGTAGTATCAAAATGTATATATCATTTTTTATAAACTTCCTTTATAACAAAGTATGTTAAATATAATTATTCATTTTGCTTACAGATTCGTTACTGGGCTGCTCATGATAAAGAAGCAGCTGCACAGAGGGTACAAGTAAGCAATCAAGAATATTCAACCAAACTGGAAAACTTGAAGCCTAATACACGCTACCACATAGATGTTTCTGCCTTCAATAGTGCAGGCTATGGACCTCCCAGTAGAACCATTGACATTATTACCAGGAAAGCACGTAAGTAAATGGAGCATTAGGTTATTTATAATGTTCTGTACTTCATTAGTGCATGTTGTATCATGTCTATCATTTCTTTGAGCTTGGCTTCTCACTTGTTTCTGGCATTATCCCTTTATGTGCTGTTGATTCTTTGTATGAAAAATTCAGCTAAGGCCTGCCTTCCTCACTTTTGTTTCCATGCATCTTACCAACCCATTAAGGAGATGCAGGTTTCACACTAATAGGTTAATTAAGGGTGGAAAGGACTCAGAAGGCCCTACCTCCTGCTCAAAGTAAGGTCAGCTGCAAGTTCAGACCAGGATGCTCAGGGTTGGGTCTTGTGGGGATGGAGATCCTCCCTGCAAACCCTTTTCCACTGCCTGACATCTTTCAAGCGTCTAGCCCGAGCCTCTTGTAGTCAAATGTGTCTTTTGTCACTCATCCCTCCTGCCATGCACCACTTTAGGGAACCTGGCTCCATCTTGTCAATAAATACAGACAGGCTGCTCGTAAGTCCTTCCAAAGAAAGCAACCTCTTCTTGAGAATGAACAAACATGTCTCTCTCACCTTCCTTACAAAGGGCAGGTACTCTAGCTCCCTACAGGGTCAGTGGCCCTGCGTTAAGCTTGCTGCGGGTGATCAGTGTCTTTCTTGTACTGGGGGACCCAAAGCAAGACATGATATTTCAAGTCTCTCTGAACATAATGAGAAATGTTCAGTTAAGAAATATATCTTGTGTATTTAAAGCACATCTATGTGCTCTAAGAATGTGTACAACTAGTTTGAGGATTTCTGTCAGTAAATAGTGCACTGGGCAACTTGAACCTGCAGGGTTATGTTGAATAATAATATAGTTTATATGCTTATTATGTGAAATATGATTAGTGGCTTCTGCAGTGGGGTGTTCTGATTACTATTGAGTTAAATGCTTTAGAATTGCCTTTAAATGGTTAATTAAATATTAAATTTCAATGAATGAATATAACTTAAACCGCATTTCAGAGAGGTTCTGTGCATATTTGTATGCCAGCAGACTCACATGGTCAGCAACATAGTAAGGAGTAATTTTGGCCACTTCCATTCTGACAGCATAGAAGGGCAAACCCACAAAGCAACCACTGCACAAGCCATACAGAAATTGCCTGGCTGAAGCTGCAGCACTTAGTTCAAGGAATGAGGCTGCCTACCTATGTGAAGATGAAATATAAGTTCCCATTTTACACTTGTACATATCTATGAAAATTTCATCGAAGGTTTATGAAATCTCATTTCTTTACACATTAATACATTTGTTGCTTTTCAGCTCCAAGCCAACGTCCAAGAATCATCAGTTCTGTAAGATCTGGTTCAAGGTACATCATCACCTGGGATCACGTGAAGGCAATGTCAAATGAGTCTGCAGTTGAAGGATACAAAGTATGACCTATGAAAATAATTTTTATCTACATGTATTCTACATGAGCTGCATTTTAAAACACAGGAATGCATTTTCTATCTAATTGAGCATAAACACGATTGCATGCTGAAAATGAAGGTATCATGCTGAGATCTCAAACATCTAGTAGACACAGTGCAGAACTGATGGGCTTCCTCAGTATGATGAGAAAACTGTGTGGGTAGTGACCCATTTTATAGTAACATTTAGATCTGCTGTCACTGAAGCAACCTGATTTCTGATACGATTAAATTTAGTCTATTGGCTAAACTGTGTATTTCAAAAAAACTTACACTTTAATAGTTTTTACACAGTGTTTACTCTGACTTTCCTAGGTGCTATATAGACCAGATGGACAGCACGAAGGCAAGTTGTTTTCAACTGGAAAACACACAATAGAGGTCCCAGTCCCCAGTGATGGTGAATATGTTGTTGAGGTCCGAGCACACAGTGAAGGAGGAGATGGGGAAGTAGCTCAAATTAAAATTTCAGGTGAGCAGATAACTTCTTCCTTCCTACTGACACTCCTTGGAAATCTCGGAGTAAGCGTTTTCCTCTTTTACTCTCTCCAGATGTGTCCACATCATTTGTGCCCTAAACTAGAGAGTTAGCTAGCTCTTCAGTAGTGATTGCACTGATAATGAAGGTTTATCTTAAAGTCTTCTGAAGATTGATAATGCACACAAGACATTTCATCAGCAGCCCAACTCAATCCTGGAAACACCGTCAATCTTTCAGATATCACTGCTTCTACAGGTGCCCCCAGTTATGCTGCCACTCCCATTACTGTACAGTAATCATAACTACACAGTGCATTCCTAGGGCTCAAGTATATTATTGTATTTTTTTCTTTAATTAAAAAATAAACTTTGAACATAGTAAGGTTTAAACACAACAATATTGTCATCACATAGTCAATGCAACCATTATTGTTCTTTTTAAAAAGCAATGCCTGTGCTATATTGTGAGTGTACGTTAAGGAAGTCTGCCGGTTCTGAAAAGAATGGATCTTTGACCTGTTGTTTTTCAATAATATATACAGTTTAAATCATCTAATGTGAACTCACAGGTATCACCAGTCTTGTTTGGATGAAGCAACTACTCTAGTCTTGGTCAAATGCAATCTAGAGGTGGAGAATCCTGACAATTGGTTACAGTCATTCATCACTATCACTAATGACATCACTGATGATAACTTTTTGCCCTATTTTTATCTGGTTTTGAGATCTTTTTTTCTCTTTTTTTTCTTTTTTTTTTTTTTTTGTAGCTTCTGTCTAGATTAAAGAATCTTTCTATATTTGTTTTCTCCCAGTTAAGATAGGCATATACAAGGGTTGCTTTGAAAGCAATGCCTCCTATTTTATTACATTGGCCCACAAAGTAAGAGGCAGACAGTGGTGATATGGCCGTAGAGGTTGAACCTCTCACCAGTATTCCATTGCATTTTGTTGTCATACAACAGATGGTAGCAGAGGGGTAGTCTTGCTAAGTGGCTGCTGACTTGAAAATGAGGGAGAAGCAAAGGTGTGTCATTGAATTCCTCCATGTGGAAAAATGGCACCCATTGACATTCATCAATGCTTGCTGAATGTTTCTGGAGACCAAACAGTGGATGTGAACACAGTGAGGTGACAGGTCATGCGTTTCAGCAGTAGTGGAAGCAACAGTGGGTCACCTCTGCTGGTACAGATTTTTAGGAGCTCAGTATACCAGCTCTTTTTCATCACAGTAAAAATACCTAGGTACTGGAAGTGACTATATTGAAAAAGAGTGTTTTGTATCTGAGAATTTTCTATATCAAAGTGTTACTGTGCTCTTTAGATCTCGTGGAAATAAAAAGAAGGCATTACTTTTGGAACAACCTGTGTATATCAATTAAGTGACTGATCAAATGCTAAACAGGTTCAGTGCCCTGACTTTCTCGGTGATAGCCTTTTCTTCAAGAAAGAAAGGTCTTAAAGAACATTGACAGCTCTTCTCCAAATTCTGAGAATTCCCTCAGGACTTTAAATGCTGTAATTAAATGCACAGCTGTCTGAGGAGATGGTCTTGCTTCCCTACATTTTACTCCCAGCATTATTTATGAAAGGCTTTCATTAGTCATTTACTTCACTGCACTGGACTATAAAATGGTGATCGTCTTATTTTCCAACTCCACCCTTAAATCCTTCCCAGAGTCCTAGCTTTACAGGATTCTGTGTCCCCTCCTGATTTGTATAGCATTTCCTTAGTTCATAATTTTATATAAGGTTGTGATTATGCACAGTTGGTTTGAATGACCTCAAGTTTCTATGTTATCTGGGATGTTGATTTTTCTTGGAAACCTGCTGAGGAGGCTTGGTTTCCTAGTGTTCTGGTGGTCAGCTGGCCAGAATAGAACTTTTTTATAGTGATGTCAACAACAGGGAAAGCAAAGCATAAAGCATCTTATTTAATTCAGAGAGGATGGAAGGATGCATGAAAGATATCTAAAAACTTGTGTTTCTTCCAAATTTATGCTTTCCTGCTATTCATTGTATATCAAATCCAAAGTAATCTACTTCATATGCCCGAGTTAGGTATCTGTGTTTCCATTAAAAACAGCTGACATCTAGGTTGTAATGTTTAAATATCTAATCTTTCAAAAGCTTAATTGGCATTTGACGTGCCCTAGATTACCAGAGATGTCCAGGTAATGAGGGCAGGTATGAAAGATTCTACAGGAGACTTTATGTCTAATGGATTAGCAACTGGAGGCCAGGCAGGATCTTAGAAGCACAATCTGCCCTGTATTTCAGGCATCTGAAACCATTTCCTTGATTTGTGTGGCTAATATTGCTGTGCTAGGCTACACCACAGTCAGTGTGTTGTAGATGTGCAGTTCTAAGAGCTTGCTGAATTGTGTACAACACCTAGCTCAGGGGCCCTAAAGTAGCTCTGAGATCTGAATTTGTGTATTAAAATTACAGTACATTTTAACAAGCAGTTACATTTTAATTTTACATTTGAAAGTCAAATATAAAAGAAACTGGAACTGTGTGTTATTTCTAGCTTCTTATCCAAGGCACAAACCTTGTTTTTCTCCTCCTTCTCGCAGAAAACCCAGGCATAGGCTGAAAGAAGAGGCAAAACATCCCTAAGCACCTTTGCCCACATGTATCCAGTCACCTTAAGAATGCACTGTTTTAGCTGAGTAGGATGTAAAGGAAGTTTACCAAGCAGCCATTGTGCACACATTTCTGCTCTGTGAGCATCTTGGTTAGTCCAATGACTGATAGTAGGCTTATCTATTTTCTCTGACATACATTAAAGACAGAATTGTGGGGTTTTTTTGTCTCTTTTATGTTTTATGAATTGCAATGCTTTGTCTTAATACTAGTATGAATGTAATCAAAGCAATCTTGCAATCAGTCAGAACTGAAACCATGGGATACTTAACGACTTTTCTCACTTCACTTGTGTAACTGCATTGGCCTCAGTGCAGTTAATTTATGCCAGAGGAAGGAAAAATAGAAGTGAGCTCTCAAATCTTAAAATTTCATCTGTGAGGGAGGAGAACTTCATATTTCAGAAAACAATGTGAAAAAAAATGAAGATAATACTTTCACCTTCAGATATAAAATAAGGTTAACATCCCACTTTAAGTAGTAACATAGACAAAGAACGTACATATTGCCTATGCTTACAGCAAGAAAACAAAATTAAACAAAATTATAGCTTTGCTTTCACTGCTTATATATAAATATATTTGTATGTGTATATATTTATGAATTCTTTTTGCCAAGGCTATGTTTTATGATCGTGAAGAGATATTTACTTCGAAGTACGCAACTTTTTCAAAGCAAAATGCAAAGCTCTTCCCTATAGGAAGTCATACAAACATTTTAGTTATTTTATCTTTTTTTTTAATTATTATGATTTAAAGGGGATATTAATATATGTTGCACACATTGGTGTCAAATCAGGTGGTCATTCAGTTTCTGTGTGCTATAAACAAGCTCTTGATTGTAATTTGAAAATGTCCATCTGTTGCAAAGGTAGTTGTAGTTAATTGGGAAAAACAACAATTCAGGAGAAAACAGGTAAAAGTCATAAGGGTTATTTATGACAAGAGGCCTCTCATTGGCTGAAGATTACATGGCAGTCTCTGTTACTGATTTTGGAATTTAGGAGTTTGTGACAAGAACGTAACAAAGAAGTTCTACTAAACTAAAAATACGCTTCCAAAAGAACCCTCCTCTATGAGAACTAAGTTTTTACAATGCCCTTGACTGTTTCCTCATGGCCTGAAATATAAGTGGAGAATATTCAGAGTACCCTCTAACCTGGCACAAAAATCTGCCTAAAACAACTTGTTTGGTTTTCTCTAATTTCTCTTCTTTGAGAACTAAGGATTGACAATTCCATGTGCTGCAATATATTCAGTGCTAGAGCAAGTGTTTTCTCAAAAAATCAGATTATCCTTAATTTCAATTTATTCTCTTTTTCTTGTAGGTAAGACTGTGGATATGTTTTCTTGTCTACTTATATTTTTAGAATGCACAATCCTGTGACAATCTTGATGCTGTTTTGGTCACTTATGTTCATTTACGTGGGAAAGTCTGAATACACAGAAAGTGTGAATGGAAGAACATTTCATTTTTGGCCATAATGCTCATAACTAAGCTGTGCAATGGTGTTTGACAGGCTGTATAACTTGAAATTAGGTATGTGTACAGGGATTTAAAATACAGCAATATAGATTACTCATTATCAGAATAATGCTAGTAAAGTAAAGTTAGTAATGTTAGTAAAATAGTTATTAATACGAGGGAAAATGTAACTAGAAAAAAACATTATTCACTTTTCTTTCTAGTATGTGGCTGAAGGTACTCAGTGAAAGCAGGCATCAGATTGAAAGCTATCCAAATAATACTCTTTTACATGGCACAAAATTAAATTGTGGAGCTTCTTGTGCCCGGAGACTGAGCAGGACAGAGTTATAAATAGAGACTTGGTCTATCACTGCTTTATATAAAACAATGGCCCATATTCAGCCCTTAACTCAGGAACTGATTGACAGATGTGGGGAAGAAAATTAGACAAAAATTGTCTATATTGGCAATGAATTTGTTTTTCTTTCCATTTCATGTTACAGGCCACTGTTGGATTCAGTGTCCTGAATGAAGCAAAGGCTTGGGTCTCATGTGTTAAATCTGACTCTGTATTCCCTGCTTTAGGAAAGTGTACTACTTTATTATTATATATTATTATTTATTGTTATATATATATTGTTATATATATAATTATTTATTATTCTTTATTATTTATATTTATATTGTTATTATTATAATGATTATTATTTACTATTTATTATTATATATTATTGAATAATATTTAGTTGATAGACAAAGGATTAGTTCCTTTGAAATCCTTATATACTCTCTTTACTGTTCTCAGAAGTTTGGATGTTATTGACCAATCAATGACTGACTTCTAAAATGTTTAAGTAGATTAAGAAAAATAAATTGTGGCTCACTAATCGGTTAAAAATACGCCATTGAAAAGTTTGGCAAGCTTTTGATAGCCACTGTTTCAATAGGACCATCAGTTCATCAATGAAGCTAAATGCTCAGTAGTTTATTCACTGTACCATTAGAAGAAGATGGAAGAAATATGAATGTTCATTAGGCATTTTAACTCTCTTCTTCAAATGTAGCAACACAACAAATAGAACATTGCAGAAAAAAAATCACATAGCCCATAGAGCGAATGCCAAGGTTAGTATTTTGAGTTAATATAGTAATTCCTTTGATGCATAATGATTTAATTTAATACAAATGCATATTCTGATTTCACCTCTTGGTAGGACATTTACCTACTGAACTATATACAGCATTTTTAATTGCTTTGAGAAATCAAAGGTAGGCAAGTGATCTTTAGAGTGGTTTAAAGTAATATTTAGAGGATTCATCTCATTATTTTTCCCCTTAATAATCTAGACAGGATTGCAAAGGTGATCACAGGGATGAAGGAATGAAGAAGGGAGTAGTTTCTAGCTGTGACAATTCTTGCGTGTTTTAATTTTTAGTAGTACCAATAGAACTGTATTATTCAAATTATGTTTAAGTTCAGTGGTTAACAAACTATCTTACTTCTTAGGGGTGCTTTGGAGTGGTGGCATACTCATGCCTCTCAGTTTTATGTACCTAACCTAACCAAACTACTTTCCTTCTCAATGTGGAGAGCGATTCAGAAGTCCTAGATTAGATGCCTGCTGTTAAGATACCTTTGCATGAAACCTCACTTTCCTGTAACAGAACAAAAGCCAGTGCTGCTCTGACAAAAGTCATCAGTGATTTTCTGGTTACTTTAGCTACTGCAGGTATAAAGCATAGATAAAATCACTTATTTGCTAAGTCAGACTTATCTTGTAGTGACCATATGGGAAATACTGGTGTGTGTTTGCCTTCTTTCTGTAGATGTATTAATAGTACATCTTATTACGCACTGAAATGCTCTGTGCCCTTTTCAAAATACTTGAAGGACTTAAATGTCAGAATGTTCTTGCCTTTAAATGTTAATGCAATTTATTTTACTTTCACCATATTCTAAAGCCTGTTCGTAGAAGCAGTAGGTGAAGAGGTGAAGATAGTTTTGTACTAGAAATAAGCTTTGTGAGAGTAATACCAAGATACTTGTTTGTCTTCTGTTCCGGTTCAACAGTTATATTCAGCCAGTGGGGAAGGGAAGAAGGAATATTCATTCTGTCAAAGTAGGAAATTTCAAAGGGCTCTTTCAGATAAGTTCAAATGAGTTGTTCGGAGTATCGAATTTCGTGCCTGTAGCTTTCATCTGCAGAGTTGCTGAAGTAAGAACTTTATCATTTGAGAAATTCTGAAAGAAGGCCAATTAGAAATTGTCCTCTCCAGCAACTTGAAAATTTGCTTGACCCGTGAACTTTTGGTTCTTTGATTTTAGAGACTGGGTTCATCACAGAAGTTTGAATCAAAGAGACATTAGCCTTATAGTTTATATAAGTCTCAGTAACTAGTCTCTTCTAAATTCTGAACTCTTTACAGTTACATCTTCTACTGTCCTCTGCTGTCACACCACTAGGCTATCACAGGGCCCCAAGAAAGTTCCTCTGTAAAATTAGGAGTGTATATAAAGTGTGTAAATATTAACATCAATGTCTTTTTTTTTTTCCCTTTTCAAATTTATGGTATCTTCTTGGTCTTTAAATGATACACATTGAGAAGAAACAGCTGTGACTGTATGTTTTATTTTTCTCATCGTATATAATGTTCTACCAGTGTGCATTCCAAAAAATGGATCAGAAAAAGCCGACCTGAGGCCACAGTGAGCCACTTAAGATATATGTCAGGAGACATGAAGGTGTCCCCTGTATTACTGTGTGATGGCACAGTACACAATCAGAAGAACCAGAGAAGTGGCTGTAAATTCTTTTCAGTGTTACAGTGAAAATTTCTTTTCTGGCCTCCTTTTTTGTTTGTTTGTTTTTTCAAAATCTTAGGCCTTTTTGATTAAAAACTTGTCAATGAGTCTCCCAAAGATGGTTGACTTCCTCTGAGTGGTTATCAACCATAATTTCTGAGACAGTGAAGAATATATCTGTATGGATTCACAGCCAAGTGTTTTGCCATAGCAGGCAATCTGAGTAACCACAGATGAGATTTTCCACATGGACAACCTACTAACACTTGCTCCTAGCTCCTCCTGCTGCAGTTTCCAGCCGTGAACACCTCTTCTTAGCAGAACACATGATCCAGCCTTGCTTGGTCTGGCAGTAGTTCTTGAGCTCCTTGTGAGCCAGTTTGTCAGGTGTGATTGCTAACAGCTGAAGAGAGAGCAGCTGCTGAAAGGTATAACAAGCCTTTACCTGAATCTCACTGAATGGTGTAAAGTACAAATCTGGGTCACAGGCAGAACTCCACAGATTGTTCTTGCTCTTATTTATTCAGAATATCACTTTAAGAGTACATTTTAAAAATACTATGTGTGGTCTTCTACTTAGCTATCCACACAAGATAATCTGTAATCTGTAAAGGAGAAGAGGATTATGAGAAATAATTCACGTTTATTGACATTAGTAATAGTCTGCCAACTGAACATTATCTCATTTTCCTCAGAGTCTGAGGCACCGTGTCGTTTTGGCAGTGCAGGTCTCCAGCAGGGCCAGAGTCAATAGAAAGGTAACCCATGCAGCTTCCAGCAAGCCAAGTGCTGTTGCCAGAACAAAACAAAAAGGTTGTTTGGCTCTGGTATGGCTTCTCAGTTAGGAGAATACAAACTAACAGTGTTGTGAATAAACCACTCAGACCATCATTAGTCCATTGAATATATTTTTAATGCTGTCTCTCTTGTTCTTTTAGTAGTTTTTAAAGTGCAACATGGTCAACATTAGCACAGCACTAAGCACAGGCAAATGCACAGACAGCATTATTGCCATCACATGTCTACTGTGCTGCAAAACTGCAGTTCACAGAATTACTCTGTAGAGCCGTGTTTATGGTATGGGCAAGAAGAAAATTTCATCATCTACACAAAAGTAATCCTAGACAATGGAAATCCTAGACCTATGACCAATGTTGTCACTGATGCAAAATAAACATATTTTAATTAGTTCAATTATTTCCCATTAACCATGAATAGGAATAGCAAAACTTGAACCACGTCTGCTATTTCCCATTTCTTTTTGCAGTAGCTTTTCTTGAAGATGCTGTTTTCAGCTGGGACAAGTAGCCAGTTCACAGAACAACAAACCAACCCACTTATTTTATCCAGTGTAGTTTAACCTAAAATAATGTATTTTGCATCTACTCTGTCATTCAGATGGTAAGTCTGCATCTATCTGAATAGGCAGACAATCTGAATGATTTGTAGAGCACAGTAGAGGGTGGATATGTAGAGAAAAACAGTTGGCACTGAGGATCCAGCTCCACAGTGAATGGTGAGGTCGGATTTCGCTTTGGACACTGTCTCTTCTGTTCCTGCCCCGTGTGTCTAAGACAGTGCAAAATAGAGCCCAGTAAATGGGACAGCTGAGATACTTCAGATCACACTCCTCAAACTAGAACAGTCATATCGATATTCCCCGCAATGTTCAGTTCCCAGAAACTAAGAAAACTGATGTAATTTAATACAGATTAATTCTTCAACAATATTTCTTGATAACAAAAGCAGAGGTTTTGCTACAACAGGATCAGCTCATGATCAGCCAAGGAACAGCTTGAAGTTTGTGTATGTTGGCAGAGCAAATGCTTTCTCACTAAGAAAGAGAAGTTATTTACATATGACAGTTTCACAGATGACCAGGAACTAATTTCCTGTTTCACAGACCTGATGAAAGTATCATTTCTTCTACAGAAATAGTCTTCTACTTTTTTTTTTTTTGTAATCCATACGAAAAGGATACTAATGTTGGGAAAAGGGCCAGAAATGTCTTAAAGTAACGTTTAAAGAAAATGATGACAATTTTAATAACAAGTCATTTCAAAGCCTTGGAAAATATACAGAAGTCTGAATTGGTTTGACTGCTTTCATTTGGACCTTAAATTAATTTTATCACTTTAGGATATAAGCGGAATATCCTATATGATATATAGCATTCAAGATGCCATTTTCAAATTTCAAATTTTTCAAATTTGGTGTAAAAAAAATTATACATTAGACAATTGAATTGGCAACAAAGAATATAAAGTACAAATAGAAATTTGTGGATTAGTGGGACTTTACCAGGAGTTCACGTGATATGTAAAGGTCTTGCTGAAGGCAAACCCATCCAGCAGTTGTTCCCTTCATTACTTAGGTAGGCAGGTGTTCATGAGATAGTTGTCCCAAAAGTCTGCTGAGAAAAGAGGGCAGGAAAAAGTTATGATAACTGCATGCATCAAATACTAATTGTATTCAATAAGGTATATGTTTCTGTAGATAGTTTAGTCATAGGCTTAAAAATACCAACTATATGAACTTCATGTGAATATAGCAAGAAAATAAGATTTCATGGCTTCTTTTGTTGGGGGCTGTTGGGAAAAAATGAATTTAAGGTGTGTGTTTCATATTGATTTGAAAGAAATGAGGAATCTTGATCTGATGTCCACTGATAGAGGGTTGGAGTGGTAATTAGGTCATGTGATAGTGATTTGGGTTTGCTTGCTACTTTCACGACTGTATCTTGCAATGGCATGTGTGATGGATATGTAGATGCTGGTTGGGAGAACAGAACAAATGTTGTAACACTGAGGAGAGTATGAAGCTTTATATTGCTAAATACATCCAGTTCATGCCTGGCTAGACCTCAGGAGGAGTTTAATAACCCGCGTGTTTGTCTCTTCACATTCAGTCTTTATCTGGCATTTCTCTAGTTTTTGAGGAATGGTTAAAGCTGGTAGATCACAACTCTATTGCACAGAATAAACTGTGATCTTTCCTTGGGTACAATGTACATTAATTTCTGTTCATGAGCTACTGAAGAGTACAAGCCATCATGCAGTGGCGAATGGCAATTCAAGTGAAATATGATTCCTGACATGTGGGTCAGTAATATAACAAGGAAGAAAAAAAAAGAAAAGAGAAGATGAATTTAATATAGATTTATCCTCATAATGTTCTGTTAATGTGCTGTCTGGTTGTAGAATTTACTTCATTCATAAGTTCATAAGTTCATAAGGTTGGAAAGGACCTATAAGATCATCTAGTCCAACCATCCTCCTATCACTATCTCTACCCAACTACTAAATTAAGTCCTTAAGCACCTCATCTAAACGCTTCTTGAACAGCGCTAGGGATGGTGCCTCAACCACCTCCCTAGGCAGGCCATTCCAGTGCCTGACCACTCTTTCAGAAAAGAAATGCTTCCTGAGGTCTAATCTAAATCTTCCCTGGCGCAACTTGTGGCCATTCCCTCTCGTCCTGTCATTACTTATCAGGGAGAAGAGGCCTACCCCCTCCTCACCACAACCCCCCTTCAGGAAGTGGTAGAGTGCAATAAGGTCTCCTCTGAGCCTCCTCTTCTCCAGACTAAACAATCCCAGCTCCTTCAGCCGCTCCTCATAAGACTTGTGCTCCAGGCCCCTCACCAGTTTTGTTGCCCTTCTCTGAACACGCTCCAGGGCCTCAATGTCCTTCTTGTAGTGAGGGGCCCAAAACTGAACACAGTACTCGAGGTGGGGCCGCACCAGAGCTGAGTACAGGGGGATGATCACCTCCCTGCTCCTGCTGGCTACACTATTTCTAATACAGGCCAGGATGCCGTTGGCCTTCTTGGCCACCTGGGCACACTGCCGGCTCATGTTGAGCCGAGCATCAACCAACACCCCCAGGTCCTTTTCCTCTCTACATTCTTCAAGCCATTCTGCCCCAAGCCTATAGCATTGCATGGGGTTATTGTGGCCAAAGTGCAGGACCCGGCACTTGGTCTTATTGAACCTCATCCCATTTTGCTCAGCCCAGCTGTTCAGCCTATCCAAATCCCTCTGAAGGGCCTCCCTACCCTCAGGCAGTTTGACACATCCTCCCAGCTTTGTGTCATCTGCAAACTTACTGAGGGTACACTCAATTCCCTCATCTAGGTCATCAATAAAGATATTAAACAAGATGGGCCCCAAAACTGACCCTTGGGGGACACCACTCGTTACAGGACGCCAGCTGGACTTAACTCCATTAACTACTACCCTCTGGGCACGGCCCTCCAGCCAGTTCTCCACCCAGAGAAGAGTGAACCTGTCCACACCACGGGCTGCCAGTTTCCTTAGGAGAATACTGTGGGAGACCGTGTCAAAGGCCTTGCTGAAGTCCAGGTAGACTACATCAACAGCCTTTCCCTCATCTACCTGTCTGGTCACCCAGTCATAGAAGGAGATGAGGTTGGACAAGCATGACCTGC
Organism: Cyrtonyx montezumae; assembly: GCF_038088225.1. NCBI lineage: Eukaryota > Metazoa > Chordata > Aves > Galliformes > Odontophoridae > Cyrtonyx > Cyrtonyx montezumae. The sequence continues at coordinate 132,855,894 of NW_027072034.1, read as the reverse complement.
CCCTGGTGAACCCGTGCTGGCTGGGTCTGATCCCTTTATTGCCATGCACGTGTCGTGTGATCTCCCTCAATATCATCTGTTCCATAACTTTCCCTGATACCGAGGTCAGGCTGACAGGCCTGTAGTTCCCCGGGTCTTCCTTACGGCCTTTCTTGAAGATGGGCCTTTCTTGAAGTGCATCTCAGGGGAAGATTTATTATTCCTTTCTCTTTGTAGAATAGTTGTATGCAAATAGAAATCTTCTTTTATTTTCTCATCATTCAGCTTCACACATCAAATATTTCTTCATGTTTTCTTCAGTCAGAAGTACGATTTTAGTTGTGTCTTTGCAAATGCATTTTCCCTTACAGACAAAGGCAGAATATGTTTTTGTGGATATTCTTAAATAAAGAATACAAAATTTGTTTTCTGTGTCCATAACACATTCATTAAAAGCTACTACTTTGATACTTGAGGATAAAGACTACATGTAGAGAATAACGTCTTAGAAATCACTAAAAAGTATAGATAAATATACTTTCATACTTCTCACAATTGTCAAAATGCACAGTTGTTATGTATGAGAATGTATTTGAACATAAATTTGTATACATCTTAAGTGTAAATCTCTTCCATTTATGGATACTTTGAAACCATCTTTCAATTTTTTCCTTATTTTTACCTTTTATTTTTCTGTACTTTTCACAACTGAATTGGAGCAATGAAGAAAGGTTAGTAGGTCTTTTGTCTTGGTTTTCCAAGTGCTTAGATGTCAGAAAGGAGTTCAGAAGAAATACTGACTTGAGAAAGGATCTCCACACTGTTAAGGAAAAGGGAGAAGTGGGAGCAGAGAAGAGTCTTGAGGGGGTCAGAAGTAAGAGAAAGCCACAGATGGCGTTTAATAGGGGGCCTAGAGAAGAGAGTAGAGCAGCAGCAAAGTCTTCATCGGTGAGAGGAGCAGAGCTGAGAAGAGACCTAGAAAGAGGGAGCAGAATAAAAGGAATGTGCCTGAAGTTGTAAAGAAATTCTGTGGGTAAAGCCTTAAAATTCTGGTTTCATGGTGGATGCTGTGGACTTACTCCCTGGATGGACTGTAGAGAAACCAGGATGATGTGAAAATGCTTACTTCCACCTCCTGTGACAGAGACAGGAGGAAAAATAATGGGCTTTATCTCAGAGGCAATTTTCTGAATTGATCTCTGATAGGGTCTGCATAGAGCTTCCACCATGAGTCAGGAGACACTGCTTTTTAGATCTGTCTAATAGCATTCAAAATTCACTGCTTAAGGCCTCTTGTAATCAAGCCAAGCCTTCTGTCTGCTAGTGGCTAGTCCTGTTTCTGTTAATTGATTTGCTACGTGACAAGCTGTAGGAATATCTTTCTTCCATTCCTGGGATGGAGACAACACACATTCTGGCTCAAAGGTGTCTTTAGACCCAGCGATACACATGTATTATATATATCTGGCAGAACATAGTTCATGTTAAGACATACAATGAAAACACCATCCAGAAAAAAAAATATCCCTGAAGTTATGAATGTGGGAGCCACAACTGATTGAAGACTTGTATATCCGCAACTAATTGATGAGCTGGTGAACTCTGCAGTTTTCTGATTTGTACTTAGCCTGCATACTTTGTGAAAAATGGTTTTTGGTATCAGTCAGTTTCATTTCTATCTAGTTTCCTTATTTTCTTCTTATTACTGTGGGTAGGAAATACTGAAAGAAATAAATGCTTGAAGGTAACATACCAAAATGTACTCGGTCAAACTCTCACTTTAAACCATCATGGTTTTTTTATACTCAGTATCATACTTTGATGACTTCTAACTAGCAAAGCCCTTTATTAACAGAATATTTGAAAACAAAGATACAGAAACTTCTCAGGCTGACACGTAAAACCTGCAGATCTGTATTTCTAGAAAGATCCTTGTGAGTTTCACAGACACAGATGTGTAGATGCCACACTGCTAGAAGCCAGCCATCTGGACTTTGTAATCAAGCAGGTAAACAAATGGACCAGGGTCTTCGACATCTCTCAGATTATTGCTGATCATAATAACATTAACTTTTCCAAAGGTGTCTCTTTGCTTCGTCACATTTCAAAGACTCCATTAATTTTGTTTTCACGTGCTTAAATATTTATTTTGACCTTTTGCCTCCTGCTATAACCTCCTGGCTTGTTGGACCATCCAAATCAAAATACACTGATGTGTTCTGAATGGTCTTGCTGCTTGTATAAACATGCTGCATAAACAGCTCTTGCAGAACAAAAGACCACGTCCTCTGCTGTGCTGTAGAAAGTCTCTTTGTCCATTTCAGATTATCCATACAGGTAGGAGCTGTGTTGAGATATGCCAGCTGGTTTTCCAGTCTTCTTAACCTGCATTCTTGCTCACATCCAGCACTGTTTCCCTACACTGAGTAATGCTGAAGAAAAATTGACACCATGTTGTTATCTGTTCACTGTGCAGGTGCCACTGCTGGAGTACCAACTCTGCTTCTGGGCCTGGTGCTGCCTGCCCTTGGTGTCCTTGCCTACTCGGGATTCTGAATGTAGCTGGATTTACCTTGTCCTCACCCGAACACAAGGGACTCCCTTCAAAGAGGAGGACTGCAACTCTTGATTCCTGTGGCACCATCCTAAGCCAAATAAATTACACTTTAAAGTCAACTCCCCTACCAATTTCCTATGAACTTCAAAAGGACTGAGGCATCCAGGAACTCCTTCATCCTAAGTAAATCAACTTTTGAAAGGATAAGAAATATTTTTAACTTGTTCCAATATGCCTTATAAAACACTTATGCTGATCTGTGACAGTTGCATGATTCGGTCCAATGGGGCAAGTTACAGTGTTAAAACCCAATAACATAGGCTGTACAGTGAAAGTAAAATCACCATACGTAGGTGCTTTAACTTGAATAACAAATTGTGAAATATAATAGAGATTGAAATGTTGATTGTATGTGATAAATGTAAGAGTACTACGTCTGTCTGTACTATCCTATATGTTTTGTGTACTGCATATTTTTGAATGGCCCCATCATCATTTATTGGGATTACTGGTTTTTTGAGAGACAGTCAAAGCAAAAACATTTTGTTTATTTTCACAGCTATATTTCTTGAGGCTATTGGATGCAATTTGAAGAACTTGAAATAAATGTCAGTGACAAGTAAAAAAAATATTTAAATATGTTCAGAATACCCAGAGACATTCATAGCTCGCTCAGCTTGAAGGAATTTTCCTATACTTCACTGACACTAGATTTACTGGGTTTTTTTCTTAAAACATTTTTGTTGAAAATTCTGTTATGGTCATTGTTGATGATTTTAGGAGTGAAATGTCACCTTTCAGGGAAGCAGCACAATATATTGGTTTTGGTCTAGTATTATTACTATTATTATTATTAAGGTAGCAATATAACACTTAGAAGACTGAAGATATAGTCCATGTTAAGATCAGCTAAATGGACCATGAAATGGTAAGAAACTTATGTTATTTTTTAAAGTAAAAAGATTTAAAATATAAAAAAGAAATAGATATACGATAAATGACAAAAACAGAGTAGCACAGTTAAAAAATTATATTTACATTTCTATGCTGCAGATGCCAGGTGTTACCTTCCTGTAGTGAAGTGTACATTTGGAAGAATTATATGCTTTTTCAAGAATTTGATATTATTCTAATATTCATAGTGTTGTAAATAAGAGTTTTAAAGTTCTGGGACTGTTTCCCTATTTGACAGAGAGCTGAATGATCCAACTGTGTGTTAATACATGAAAGTCAGAGCCCAAATGTTAGTTGAAACTAAATGTTTGCTATGGCCTTTGCAAGATGGGAATTCTGTTAGAGATAGAGAATGTTTTTGTTCTGACTGTGTCCAGAGTGTTTCAGTGTTTTTTTGGAGTTTGTTTTATTTTTTTAAGTCTTTAAAGAAATGCACATTCTTTATGTTTTCCATGGTATGCTGGGAATTAGTTTGAGTGTGAATGTTGAAGAAACACAGTGATATTGAATCAGATGACTCGAGTAATAGTGCAATGTCTGATGCTTCAAGAATTATAAGCTTTGAGTCATATTTTATTAGCACAACCTTGCTAGCTACTTAGAAATAGATTTTATCTTTTTAGAATTGATACTGTAGAGGTCCATAACAATATTTACATGAAGCAAGAATAGGCCTATTAATGTTTTTCACCCCCTTCTTTAATTTGTATAATTTTGTACTATATATTTACATGTACAAGTGTAGAGTCTTCATCAAGAAATATCAGTAATACTGTTTTAGTTTCATTTCAAATATTTGTTACAAAATGAACATTTTTTAAACAGGTGAAAGTGATAACTTCCCTATAGAGGAATGTCAAAGTGTCAAGCACTACTCAGTTTCGTAAATTGTATAATTATTTGAAAGAGAAATGACCTGTCTTCATACATGAGAAACTAATACGCTGTAAGCCTTCTGTACAAAAAAAAAAAAAAAAATGTGTTTTATTGTATTTCATTTGGTTTCATTCTTTTGCAGTATGACTCATTTTTATATAATCTACAGCCACAACTAAAACTTTTGCCAAATGCATGATTGCCTTTTACTTTTCTAATACATGGTGTAAAAAGCAAAACTGGTTCGTTTTTGCATGAAAATGACCTGGGTGGGAAAGCTGCTTCCTTTTTTAAATGAGCAACACAGATGAGGTAGGTCTCACGTACTGATCAGATAGTTCAGCATTTTTCATTGTTTCACATAATGGTATAAATTCAACTGGGACCTGCAGTTTCAGATTGTTGTAAAGAAAAACTAATGTATCATCTGCTTTAAAACGCAAGGTTCTTAATTAAAGTTTATATAGATAGACATATTTGTTGTTTCTTTATATTTCAGGAAACTTGATATTACTATTATTTGATACTGATGAATATTGAACTGTTTTTTTAGTTATTTTTTATCTTCTTTTTTTTTCAAATGAATAGAGCAGGACCGTGCTTTGTCCTTTTTATGAATGAAAAGTAAATTACAGTTAAATAAATGTATTAATGTTACTCAAGATATAATAACTGTCTTTTGAATTAGAGCTTTCTGCTTTTACAATAATTATGTGGTCCCCTGTAGCAGTAAGAATGTGGTTAGAATGAAAGCCTGTGTATCCCTCCCCTGCGTTCTTATGAGTTTTGTAGGACTGAAAGAGCTTCTGTGGGGTAAGGGTGGCTGTTTCACTTTGATTACGGGTGACACAGATTGGAAGATTTTTGTGATGTCAATGATTGAGAGCTTTTCAGCATTTTTGAGAGGAAGAGTTAACCAAGCGTTAACCTTTGTACTGATTCATGCTTTGTATGATCACAATTTCAAGAGCTTATTTATATCAAAAGTAACTGACTGAGAGTCAACTAGCCTTTTAGAGATCACTTTCAGACCCTAAGGTGTACCAAATGTAGCATGAAATAAGTTTATCTGTTGGTGAAGCTTACAATCATATTTCAGAACTTGGTTGCATTTGTCTTCAGATGTCCCAAATGAGAAGAGCTGTTGACAGAATGTGTTTCATAGAATCATGGAATCATTTTGGTTGGAAAAGACCTTCATGTCATGCATCTGAAGATTGCCCAGACAACTGGAGCAGAGATAAGACATGGGGAAGAGGATATTATCAGTGGTTTTGTATATTTTATATTTTATATTGGTCTCTAAGAGAAATAAGTTTTTGATTCTCTAACTACCTGCCAATAATTCTGATCCTATTGGATAGTGGCAGATGAATTAAAAAGCTATCTACAGAACTACAGAAATATATCAGTTACAGCTATCTACAGAACAGCTATCTACAGCTATACTACAGAAATACATAGTCTGAATAGAAAGTAGAGACTTCAATTAGAAATTTGCACCCAAGCAGGCACCAGGATGGTCACTGTGTTTCCTGTTCTGTTTGCTCTCTTGGACACCCAGCCACCAACAGCTTGGATTACCTTGTTTCCACCTTGCCCAGGAGCTGGAGAGCACGGGCTGAGTGTATGCTGGGGGGAAGTTAGAACATGCAACAGAGGGAAACAGATCAGTGCAGCAAGAAGGGGAGGAGTTGTTGAGAGAATATACATCCATAGGAGAACATTCTTTCCAGTCAACATTATTTCCAGAACAACTTGTTTTTATTTGTGAGACTTCTTTGTTTCCAGACTCTGGGGCCTCTAGCTACAAAAAATGATAAGAAATATGCCTTTAAATAGTAGATATCTGGCTGAAGACCAGATCTTCCAGTCTCAATCTGCCCCAGCATGGCATTAAACTACACTTCCTACTGGCTTAATACAGAAGTGACAGACATCAGGTAATACCCAAAAACATTTCAGTACAGATCTTGAAAATGTTCCAAATGCTTCTGTTTAGAGATTTTGTGTATTTAAATACATCACTGAAATGGCACTCTTTCAGGTTATGACAGTGTGAGTTAGGCAAATTCTGTTGGCAGCATTGTGTTTCTATATCTTCTAGTCTTGTGTATGGTCCATCTTTACATATATTGTCCAGTGAAATCTCTACACCATGTTAGGACATTGATACTACTTGAGAACCACCTGTAATCATCGCATTTTCAGAGAAAGATTGCTTCTCTCTGTTTCTTCCAGAGATTATTCATTTTCATCAGCTTTTCTGTGACTACTTCCTTCTACTTTGTCACCTTAGTATTCTTTTTATTTTCAAAACCAGAAGGAATGACAGAAAGCATGAAGATCCACACGAATGGAAGATAGAAAATAAAATATCTCAAAAAGCACTGTCTTTTCATTCTGCTCTGAAGGATGTCTGAAATAACACATGGAAAGCCTTAACTTCAACTGAGCTGCCATACCTTGACTGTGGTCTATTCTCCTAATTAATATCCGACATACATGCAGCTCTTCTGACATAGGGTTAACTATTGTTATGTGATAAAAGTAAAGTAATTATACTGGCAAAATGTGTCAGAAGTACTCTGCACCCACTAGGAGGAAGCACTCAACAGCATAGCAGCAAAGGCACTGCGTTGAAGACAGTCTCCCATCAGGAGGTATACTGCAAGAGGGTTGGGAGAGACTGTACAGGTGCACCTCTCCAACTGGAGCTGTGCCATTTGCTCTGGATTATGCTTTTTCCTGGACATCACTAATGGATCAACTGCAGAAATGAGAGAATTAAAGACCCGCTTGACTTCTCCATCCTACTCTAGGATGGAGATAATGGTTTCCAAAGAGAACTCTTCTCTGCAACCACGTGAAGTCTCATCCAGTACTGACTGTGTAAATAGGATTGATAAATGACTTCCCTAAACATGCTTGCTCATTGTAAAGGAGATCTAGATCTATTTCAGAGCTATCTAATGCTGGAGAAGAAAACCACAGCCCAGTTGTGCTATGACAACATGCAACATCAGGCACTGGTAAAAAGGCAGAGGTAGACAGGGAATACGAAGACTGGGCCTCATGCTCCATGGATGGCTGGTAGGGTTCTGCTGTTTGTCAGTGTCAACTGGCATGGATGGCAGCAAAGGGTGGGGAGCACTTTAACCCCCAATGAACAGGCCCTGGTGCCAGCATCCAGATTACGTGTGCAAGTACCCATTTCTGATTCCAACACGAGGAAAGTAGAAAAGCACAGAGTCTCCAGAGAGATTCAGACTCAGAGACTCAGTAGCAGGGACATGACATATTTGTGGCCATAGCGGCTGCTTTGTACTAGTAATTGTATTGTCTGGGGCTGCTCTCAGGTACTGAGCTTGTTAGGCTTTGTCCCCTAACTGCTTACACATCCTGACTGGGTTACCATGTAAATGTGATGGTTCAGCTACACGGAGCATGGTATAATCTGAAAGCAGGATGAGGAAATGCACAGGACTTTAGGACCTAGCCCTGTGTGACAAGACCTTTGCTGATCTGTGTCATACACCTTGTAATTAAACTGCTGTCATCTGCCTTGTAAGTCCATGTGTAGCCAATAATATTAATGAAGTCATATGTAGCTTTCTGTGCTACCTCAGTGCAGGAAGACTTCTGCTATAAATATTGAGGCATATGCTTCTGTCAGACCTCCTTAATGACCACACTCTGAAGGAATTAATTGCAGATCTTAGTTTAACTGTATTCTGGCAGAACACTCTAATGTATAACAGACTTTGTGGACTGACCTGTAGCTCAATGAGCTGTCAAAAAACAGCCCATTCGCCAGAAGCTCTGCTCTGCCTGCCAGAACACTGAACTACCACTGCAGGCCTCCAAGACGTCTGCTGAGGCCCAGATGATGTCTCTTCTGGCACCAAACTCCAAGGATCTTCAGCCAACCTTATTCTCTGGTTTGCTTTCCAAACAGTAAAAAATAAGTGATAGAATGATGCAAAAGGTTGGATTTGTAAATGTGAGCCTTGTACAAGTAGGTAAACAAACAACAACAAAGAATTCTGCAGTTTTTTGAGGTAGTTTTTATGTACATAGTTTAAACTTCAGGTTGACAGAGCCAAAAAAGAAGTAGGGCAAATTATTCTACTCAGTTTTCCTGAGCAGAGTTTTCTGTCATTAACTTGCAGCACTGACTTTTCAGTAGTGTTTCAGATGGGATCACATAGACAGTAGAACAGGAGAAAAGATGGGAGAATGGTTCTGTTCATGCAAAGGAGGAATCAGTAACTCAAACTCTCAATACTGAGCTAAATGTGCTGATACAAATGACCTAGAAAACAGCATAAATACTTTATTACAGTAACTGTGTTGGTATACAGCACAATAACATTCACTACTGATTCCAGGACATAGGAGAAGTGGATTTTTTTTAATAGAAAGAGCATGATGGCTGGCTTAGTCTTCTTTTTTTTAATCAGCTGAGCAAGCTATACATCTTCATTGCATCAGGAATACAGGATCACAGAGGGCATAAACTTAGCTAACACAGTTTATTTCCTTATCTTGTTTGTTCCAAAATATCCTTTCTGAGATGTGATAACCTGATGGCTTCTGACTAATGTTCACTCCTTCACTCACCTGTCAGGCAAGTGCAAACTAAAACAGGCATTTTCAAGATCAAAAATACTGAACCACATTCCCTTTGTGTTTCTTTGTCTTTCTTCATCTTTCTTTCTTTGCGTTCTTTCTCTCTTCATTTCATTCTTTCTCTTTTCTCTCAACTTTTCTTCTGCCTCTCTTCCAGTGTTCCATTTCTTCTTATCTGTCTTCCGTTTCTCAAAAGAAAATCAGAACTAGGAATTTGAACATCAGTAGTATAAAGCTGTCAACAAAGAATACCATCCTTGATCGATCTCTGAAGAAAAACAGTCACTTACAGACTAGCTGTGTATTCGAGAGATTTTAGAGTCACTCAGTTTCCCAGAAAGCTCTAACACAAGAAAGAAAGAAAAACTATGTGACTTATTTCTGTCAAGCACTACATAGGCTTCTTCCAAAAGTTTTGAATCAGATTTTGAAGATCGAGGATATATTCCAGTAGTTGAAAAAGAGTTGGCATCAAAATCACAGCTCTCTTAAAGGATTTGAAACCATGTGCTCAGAAATTTAAGCAAAATTTTATGTGTTTTGCAATATGTGGTGGCTAACACACAATTTCTCATCTAATTTCATAGTGTAACTGATAGACTGTGGGATACTAGCATTTATTCCAACATACAGCATAGCAAAACCAGTGGAAAAAAAAAAAGCATAAATTTGGCTTCACATTGGATGACAGACTGTTGCATTTGTTATGTATTTACTCACCACAGCCAACTTTACTTCAACACATCTCAGGTACTTCCATTACCAAAACCACGTGTAGGATGGCAGTTAGGTACTTCTCAAAGAGCTGTTCAGCACTCAGACAGTCTGGGCACCTTCTGCTAATCTCTGTTTCTTTCCATTGAGAGCTGTGTTCCTCTCAGAACCTAGATAGGATCCAACTGAACCACTATTGATCCTGGTGAAGACCACCATCATCTTCAATGGGAGAAGAGTTACTCTAACATTCATGGAAATCAGTCCTTCAGAAGTCTCTATTTCCAACTATGCAGTCACAAGAAGACTGGATATTCTAGGTAGTAGTTCTATATTATATGTGTTGCTGACAAACATATTAAGAAAATGAGAAATCTGAACTGTAGTTAATGGTCACATATACACCTGTAAGAAAGACAGTTTATTTCTCTGTCAGAAATTTCTCTACTCAAAATCTGAACTTAGTAAACATTCAAGTACTTCATATGGCCCTGGGTATTAATAGACAAATTGCCTGTGCTTGTTAGTTGTCATTAAACAGTTCCTATGGCCATGCTCCTTCCAACTGAATTAGATATGAACATGTAGGTTGGCTTCTTCTTGCAAATCATTGCCTAGCTGAGTCTACCTCCAGTGAGTATAAAGGGAGTCTGAGTGAGAGCTGCAGTCTAAGAAAGATGTCCGACATACAGTTTTCTGCAGCAAGGTCTTGAAATGCTGGAAAACTTGAACACCAGTGTGATGTTGAACTTGAACTTTATGACACCATGAGTAAAATCCTGTGAGATGTCTGCTCAGGAGAAATAGACTTTGTAACCACCCTCGCAAAGATGAAACTCAGGGCAACCAAAATGAAGAAGTCAGTACTCTGAAATATGCCACTGAGAAATAACAGTGAAGAAAAAAGATAATTGCTAATGATATCATTAAAAATCAAAGTGTTGTTGACACCACTGTTTTTTCAGAAATTAATGAACTAGAGCTTACTGTGAGAATAAGTGCATATAAAATAGAATCATAGTGATGCTATGCCAGAAGCTGTGATGTTTACCAAGAATTAATTTATAACATCAAAACTCAAAGGAAGCCGACTCCAATTATGACATTTGAAAGTGCGAGTAAATATGGGATGCAAAAATATCATGAGAAAGTATACTTGTATAACTACATGTACAACATTAAGTCTAGAAGAACCTTTCCTAAAATTACGAATATGTAATTTCCCTGCTCATGTTTATTTCTAAAAGGTGCTGCTGTGGATACTGATTTCCATATTCCTGGCCTAATAACTATAAATTTTTCATTGGGATAGTGTTTTTTTGTCAATTTCAGGCAACAGGATCAGTTTGATTTATTTTGTTTGTTTTTTTTTTCCTTGTTTTAACTACATGTGGATTTAACTGAGCAGGAGGCTTTGAAAGAGCAGGTGGGAAAGGAGAGCATATCTCAAGATAGCCATCTCATGAAACTCTGCAGATCTGTTAAAAAATGAGCTGGATCTATTTCCTTTGAAGATTTCTCTTCTTTTCTAGGGCCAATCTCTACTGGGAATGATCAAAGTAGAAAATGCAGAATGAGCCATCCTCAGTCCAGAAAGGACTTCTCTTTGCAGTGGGCCAAAGCTGGCTGGGAAGGGATCCAAGGATCTGCTGTGGCTGTAAAATCTCTATTCTTACTATCCCTACCCTGGGCTTTGGGCAAAAGCAAGCAGTCTTGCCATACTAACCCTTGACAAATACACAGTTGCCCAGAAAAAAGATCTCTGTTATATTGTGTCTACTATATGCTTACTGCTGGTGAAGCTAGGAACCATATGAGAAAGCAGTATGAAGTACTTCTGAAAGGTTTTATTACTTTCTGCATCAATATGAGTAAAACCTGCCACAGACTGAAGATTACAGAGCTGCAAAATGTCAGTAACGAGCAGGCCCCAGCCTGGATACAGTAAGAGAGTGTGCCTGCACTTCATGGATTTATTTACTCATGAGCTTGAAAGAACAGTTCTATAAATATATTATGGTACAGTGGGTGTCTTTTTTCTTTGTCTTACATAACCTCCCTCTGTATTTTCTGTATGGTGTCCAGTTCATCATTTGAAACAGCGAGAATGTATTTGTGTTCTTTTTATCATGTTCCAGTGTATCTACTGTTGTGACATTTTGGTAATTCGGGTTGGTTTGCTTCAATGATTATAAGAACAGTCCACCATCTCCAGACTACTAGTGCCACATACTTAGAAGTAATTTACCTTTCTGAATCTTTAGGCATTCTGAAGTTGTGACTGCCCTGTGGCAAGTAGCCTAGAAGTGAATACTGTCTTGTACTTTATGTAGGGTCCAAATATTGAGAGTTTCTTTGTTCAATTTGCTTAAACAGCCGTGTAAAGGGTTAAATAGTTGTTATTCCAAGTATGCAGTTATTATGCTTTTCTGTGGTATAACTGCAAGCAAAATCTAGATAATGCAAATGTACACTTAACTAGGAACATATGAAAGAAACATTATGTGCATTTGTGAAGATACTCAGTAAAATCCATCTGTAGGGTTTTTTGACATCTTCTAACTCAGAACAGGAAGCTCCCATGAATTTCACCTGTGAAGTGTACACTCGACAAGAGATTAGAAGTAATTCATGTTTAAAAAACAAACAAACAAAATCAATAAGCATGAAAACAAGTAATAAATGCAGAGTTAAGATGTTTGGAAAAAAGAACTCCTTCAGTTATGGATGCTAATGCTTCAGGCCATTAAGCATCAAAAATTAATTTTCTGGAATGGATGTATTAAAATTACTACTCATTAGAAGCTGATGACTGCCAGATGTTAATAAGATATTCCTAAATTGTTATCATTAGGTATAATAATGACTAAGCTCATGAAGTGTTTCTTGTTTATGGGCCTTTAAACCACAGCATGTGGACCAATGTCTGGATGCATTTTTTTAAATGAAAAGGCATGATATAAAAGTCTGTTCTCTACCAGATAATGAGAGGAAAAAAATAACATTTCAGTCTATAATAGTCTAAGAGTTATTTTGAGGTCAGTGTTTCAGGTAGCTTCATTTCTTGGCTAAGCCTACATCCATTATTTACCCAATTGGTTTCTGTATGCTAGATAAACTGACAAAGAGATCAATCTTTGTTGTCATTTGGCTGAATGGCACACATTTTTTTTTTTCACTATATTACCTATTTTAAATAGTATCTAGGACAGCACAAAACCTGATCCTGCCTTAAAGGTATTTATGACAGGTGCTGACTGTAATGACTGATGACACTGCAGACCGAAGCTGGGAGGATTGTTTCTGCACGATGTTGTCAGCAAAGGTATAGAATTGCTTCCCTCTCTGAAGTACTTATTTTCTAAATATTGTGATATTTTAATGTATCTCCAGCCTTTTCCTGTTTGTTACAGTCATGTCACAATCTGTGCAATCAAATAAATGTAAAAGCCAGAAGGAATTCCTAAGCTTTCATTTAGTTTGCAGCGAGTGCTGTACTCCTCAGTAATGTGAAAGGATAGGAGACACTCTGAACTAGATTTTCCCCCACTAATGAGCGTTATGGGAGTTCATTTGTCAAATCTTGGTGTATCCGAAATTACACTGAACTCTGTAGAGCAGGCTTTCATTTCAGGTTGATTAAATACAGCTAAAAGAGCTGTGATCCTGGTCAAAACCTCACAGAGCCTGAGCTACAGGGCTGCAGAAGCCCTTGCCCTCCCAGGCAGAGCTGAAATGTGCTGCATAATTCTGAAGGCAAAGGAGCCTACAAAGTAAGAAAGTCTGTACCTGCAGCAGGAGGAGAAACAAGTGCTAGGTAGTGTTTTTTTTTCCTCACTGAAGCTACTATCCCTCAGACACATGCACCAGAGCCAGCTCTGCACATTCACAAGGACACTGACTTAAGGAAATAACTTTCACCTGCTCCAAACCTCTTTATCATGGCAGTTGAGTGCCTTTGAGTTGTTGTTATGGTTTTATGATTTTTGTTGTATTATTGATATTCCACATCATAACATCATGTGGTGTATTGGGAGTTAAAGAGTTATTGGAGATCATACTGGATATCCAGTCATTTGGAGGCATGGGTTCGTATCCCACTTCTGACACCAACTCTTTAGCTCCCAATACACCACATGATGTTATGATGTGGAATATCAATAATACAACAAAAATCATAATACCATAACAGTTGTGCTTGGAGATCATCACTTTTCATAGGTATGGTTCACGAGATATTATGGTAAGCATTAAAGCATGTATGGAAAAATCAATTTTCTCTTTTACCTTTGTTGTTTGCAGTGTTTTAAGACAGCTAAGAGTAAGTTTTTAGCTGGAAGAATTTCTTAAACAACCACATTAATTTTACCACTGTATTTTCTGTTTATGCCAATCCTGCCATGTAAAATTTCTTTTCTTATTCTTTCTTTGGATGAAGTACAGCAAGCTAAGCTTAGCACATATGCTAAAGACCTGAACAACTCGACTGACTTGTTTAAATCCAGTCCTCAAAGTCTAAAGCTCCCAACAGTTTAAAAGCGTAACTCTTTCTCCAGAGAAATCTGGGAAAGTAGCAGCAAATTGTGGAGATGGCATTTATTCGGTGCCAGCCAGGTCCTTGGGTCTCTCTGGAAAGGTGAACAGGGCCTACTCAAGCAATGACAGACAAGGGGAATAAGTGAATCTTACTATCACTTAATTGGTGAATGCACTTCTAACCTGTCATAAAGGTGTGTTGTTGTTTTTATTATTTTTTTTTTCTTTAAGTGCTCCATGGACTTCCATATCCCAGCTCCAGCTCCATGTGTGACTCTGCAGGGCACTGACAGGGCCAACACTGTCATCAGGATTTCAGTCCCCTCTGTCCTTTCTCCAAATATTCCCCTTCTACTGTCATTCCCTGTTACCTAATTGAATGTACAGGATTGAATTAGTGGTCCAGACAACTGATGGCTGGAAAAATAACCTCCCAGCTGAGACAGAAGCTGCCAGGAGGCAAAGTTCTTGTGAAAAGACAGTGCTTTCCTTGGCCAAAAGTGCCTGCTTCCTTCTAGCTAGGCAGGCACATCCTTTGCACCTCAGGGTCCCATTACCTAAGAGCCAGCTTTCACTGCTGTGACGCTTCAGGGACCCAGGAGTTTGAACAAGGCCTCCACAAGGCTCATTAGCTTATGGGATGATGTCAGCAGCCTTCTGTTTATGCCTACTGACAGATATTAGACACCTACTGACTGAAGTAACAGCTGAGCAATGTTTTTTTGAAGATATCAGTGGCGCCTAACTAGTGGGATCGGGCTCCTACGTACCTTTGAGGTGCACAGCCAAGGATTAAGTGGCTTGCCCACAGTCACATAGGAAATCTACGGTAGAGCCAGGAACTGAAACCAACTTTCTGACTTAACCACAAGATTACCATTCTTCCATGTATAAAATTATTAATTCTGATGCTTGTCAGGAAGCCTGGGGCACAGGATGGGTACTTATTAATTGGAGCCAGACACATAAACATTCACATTGATTTAGGTATTCATTTATTTAAAACTAGATGAAAGAACAATCTGGTATCTCATTTTGGATCTTACTTTAGTCACTCTCCTCCTGGTTTACATAGAGTTGAGGATGCGCTGGAAACTGACCAGATTTTCCCCATATAAAGAAGCCTTGCTTATGGGCCTATACATGCAGTAGGACTCATTACAAGTTGGGAAGGTTGGTTTCGCCGTGTATCATCCCAGTCCATCTTTCAGATACTGGCAGTGTTGTCACACATTCCTGGCTGATGCTTGTTTCTTCATTAAGCCAATGTGCCGACAGTGTATTTCTGCTCGTCTGCGTTCAGCTCAATTGCTTGTAAAAGTTCTTTCATGATTCTATTCATTATTTGTTCCCTTGAGAAATGAAAAAAAATATCCAGGGAAGGTGGAGGACACTGGCACCACCAAGGTTTAGATACTGAACTGGGGTGCCTATGTTAGGAAACGAGTCTCCCTATCCTTGTTTCAGTCAGTGCAGAGGGTAACTTCTCGAGAAGCCTAGTTTGCAAGTTCTGACTTGCCCTCTGGGGGAGACAGCCTGTCTGCTCTGACTATCAGGAGAGCCCAGGGCTGCAAGGCTGGCAAATGTAGGCATTGAGGCATTTAAATTAGTGTGCTTTTAATACATTCCTTACACCTTGCACACCTCCTGTTTTTGCTTGTGGTACTGGGGAGGACCATGGAAACACTGGATGGTATATTCTGAGCTGATATGTTACTAGAGGAGGAATAAACAAGCAAGATTAAATTCCTCTGTAATGATGCTAATGTGGATAACCACAGGTACATTCCAGTTCTGGTTTCAAGAGCAGGAACATAGTTGAGAACTTTGTGGCACCTGATCAGAGTTTTCCCAATGAAATCTCAGCAAGTGGGACCACCAGCATGTTGGGCAGGGGAAGGTTGTGGTACTGGGGACACTGCTGAGGAAAGTGAACTCCGAGAACGGTGAGACCAGAAATTAATTTACAGTTTATGCTATACATGGGCTATAAAGCTGTGTACATTATGTACACCCCATCTATTCTGTGGCTGTGCCTAACCACATGGAGAATTTCAGGAGTCTTTCATGGTCACCATGTAGTATCTGTCACTGATCTTAGAATATCCTAGGGCAAAATATTTTGGGATTAGATTATATTTTGGCCAGATTATAACAATTAGATACATAGGCTTGGTAAACCAGGTTGATGTATCTTAACTCATGTACCTTATTAGCCAGGTATGTCTGGTTATTTCTGACTAGTGTTTCACAGTATGATGTGAGCACTTCACCGTGTGCAGTGTCTCTGATACAATTTGGTGATGTATGGAATTAATATTATGAATCTTCATAGTTATGGTGCTGGAAGTCCTAGATGGAAACAAATAACAGCACACAAGTTATTGTTAACTGTTATAGATTATTTATTGTTTATCATCCTGAAAATGAAAATATGTCTCCTGTATATGTACTCATACAGTATCTCTTCCATCTACAGCGTGACAAAAAAATGCAACCAGTTTGTAGTTCAGCGTTTGTATTATTTGAATAACACCATGTGCTTTAGCATGACAGACACAAGCATGATATAAGTAACTCTTTTCAGAAGTGTGTGGAGACAGGACAAGGGGGAACAGACAGAAACTGCAGCACAGGAGATTCCGCACGAATGTGCACAAGAACTTCTTTACAGTGAGAGTGACGGAGCACTGGCACAGCTGCACAGGAGGGTTGTGGAGTCTCCTTCTCTGGAGATATTCAAGACCCACCTGGACACCTACCTGTGCGACCTGATGTAGGGAACCTGCTTTGGCAGGGGGGTTGGACAATATGATCTCTTTAGGTCCCTTCCAACCCCTATGATTCTATGATTCTATGAACATCTAGATACAGTGACACATAGCAGCAAATAGCAAAGCAAATAGATTTAGTCAGCTTTCCCATTCAGAGTCATTGTCATCCTGCCTTTTCTTTACCTTTTACTCATGCTGAAGTTTACATTATATATATAGTCACAGTCAAGCTGTAGTGTTACTGGTCTCAATGGAAATTACTATGTCGTTGGCCCTTTTGAAATTCAGGTTACTTACACAGCATCCATATTTTGATTTCTGTTCTAGGTTTATCTTCATCTACCTATTTTGTGATACTATCTACACCCATATTTTCAGATGGGAAAAACTGTACCTACATAACTAGCATTAATTTTGAGTATGTTGAGATAGATTTAGGGACTTAGCTCTGCAGGTGTTTTAAAGATATTAAGTTTTTCCCCCAGCAATTTTTTCCAGTCTCTCAGGGTAAATCCTGCACCTAGGTGCTATGCCCAGAGTCGCTGGTTTTTGGCAGGGTGCACTTCATGGGTCCTTGTACTCTGAGGCAGCATCCGTACAGCCTTTGCTTCTGGAGAACTTCCAAAGTCAAATCTTTGAAAAGGTAGGGATTGAGAAGATTTGAATTAGGGAATTATTTTTGAAGGTGAGTCGCACAGCTGTTATAGGGAACTTGGAGGCTAGTTTAGGGAATGAAAAGAGTGTGAGAAATGGAGCAGAGAGAAGCATTATAGGTTGTGGTCATGATTTAGGGGTTTAGCAGTAACACTGTGAGACAAGAAAAGCTGAAGTACCGGAGAAGTGAGAAATGGGCATCAGGGAAAGATACAGCTACATGAATTCTCTTTAGAATAACCTTAAAGCTGTTTAGAACCTTGAGTGTCTGAATTCACCTTCTTACAATCTGATAATGAAAAAATTTTCTTCTAGAAGATTATCTTTAACCACTTCACCCAACTCAGTGACAAACCAACTTTTTTTTTTTAAATACCCTCCCCATTTGCTGATCTCTTTGCCATCACTTTTTTGCATGTGAGTGTGCATGTTTGTTTTTCTTTTTCTTTCCTTCCTCTATTTCTTGTCTTTCCTCTATAAGCATCGACACTCTGTGTTTATCCTTGCTTGGCTGCTACCCAAAATACTGCCGCCAGAGCAAATCTGTAGAATAAGTGGTGAGCTTCATCTGTTTTTTTTTTAAAGGATTGTAAACAGCCAATAAATTGTTTGGGGTTTTGCCCACAGAATCCATGCAGCTTTGATTGTCGGTACTTGTTTTATTTTGTTTAATTTGTTGTTGGAAATGTTTGGGGTTGGTTTGTTTTTGCCAGATAACTACCGTGAGCCCCAGAGAATGGGTATGATGATGTGAGGGGTGGTTTTGGGTTACCTGAGGCAAAATCTCAGGGTTGATGAGGAACTCCTGGAGGCAGCAAACAGGTCAAGGCATGCTGACCTCTCCTCTTGGCTTCAGGGTAGCTGTCCACAGAGGTATCACAGGTAGCAGACTCTGGCATTGGGAGTCTGCTACCGAGGGCTGTATTAAAGATGGAAAAAACAAGTTGCCTACACAAAGTGTGCTAGATAAAGAAAATAAAACTTCGACTCAACCAGCTGTGGCTACTGCAAGAGGATAATTAAAGGTTTCTGGTGAGGGGAGGAGCAGAAAGTAGGAAGGGAAGCAGAAGACTCTGTAGATGCCTCAACCTTTTATTTAATCCAAAGGAATCATTTGTGTTGTTGCTGACACATGTTTGTTCAGATTCCAGAAACACACCAGAGCAATGTATGGTCTCATACGTTGTACAAAAATGGTATGTTCCATCTTTAAGTCGTACACCTTTTACAGTGGGCTTCAACCTGTACAAGCCCTCTAGCTTCACTGTCATTGTGGAGGTGTCACCAGGACGTACTTTGAAATGAAGGAGTGTCCAGATAATGTCTTGAGCTTAAACTGGGAGTGATGGTTTCACTGAAGTCAGTCATCTGGTTTGTGTGGAGTCTCCCTCTCTGGAGATGTTCAAGACCTGCCTGGATGCCTTCGTGTACAACCTGGGCTAGGGAGCTGCTTTGGCAGGGGCTTGGACTCGATGATCTCTAGAGGTCCCTTCCAGCCCCTACAGTTCTGTGTTTCTGTGATTATTTCTTTATGCAATAAAGCTGTGCAGATGCTGTAAGAGCATCATGATATGGTAACATGACTGAACCTTTACACCAGACTTGTGCCACAGATAGTCCATACTAAATTATATGATCCTTAGAACTGCACCTGTGAATGATATGGTCATTTGGCCTGGAGTGTCAAAGAGAAGCAGCTGAAGGCTAGCCATGTTATTCACAGTGTGCCAGTGGCTTCAGAAAATGCCTTGTTATTCATTAGTGTGAAGGCTGGGCTGAGCTTTGACTCTGATAACTGTGACTGACAGCATACTACCAAGTCTGTGCTGTTTGCAGAGTAACCCACTCACCAGCTACAGCTGGGAGCCTTCATGTGCTCCCCACAGAATACACATGCTTGGCTAATTGAAAAATATTTTTGCATGAGAATCAAACAAGAGGCACTTCTATGGGAAACAGCTCTCTTCTATCTTAATAATGCTGTATAATTGATAATTGTAGAGAGTAGGGTGGTAGTATGTCTTTTCTCAGAGACACTCAGAGTAGGACTGGGTATATATGTCCATAGAGAACTCTCGATTAGAAAACTATGAGAAGAATTTTGCACTGCTGTAGTTAACAGCCATACCCTTCTGGAAGCGCCAATTTCTTAAATTTCTTTTGACAAGATGGGGAACAGAGTGCTTTGGATAATATGTTGAAATACAAGACAAGTGCAGAAAAGACCCCTCCTGCATGAGCACAGGGTCACGTTTCTGCCACCCATTACCCTGTGTGCTTCCTGTTACTTGATGTGTGCTGGGGAACGTGACAAAAAGGGGAAGTATGTGTGAGGTTCATGGTTGCAAACCTGCTACAGGTCTCTTTTCTCTCCCAGGCAAGAAATAATGGTATGTTATGAATATGCGTTTCCAACCAGCTGTCAACATAAAACTTGATTATTTTACTTTTGCTAGTACCTAAGTGCAAGACAAAGATTGCTACACATGAAGCAGATAAAAAAAAAAAAAAAAAAAACAGGCAAAGAATAAAAATAAAGCTATCTAGGCCTCTAGACTAAAGAAAGAGAAAAATGTAGACCACCTAAGGAAGGTGCTTAGATCTCCAGCGCTGAGATTGCTGCCTTCAAACACTGACTGATTACATGTCAAGCTTTATAGTTTAAGTAGGAATTGAAAAAGAGCAAACCACTAGGACATGGTAGGTATAGATGTGCACCTGAATCCCCAGTGCATTTTGGACCCAGAGGGCTTGCTTTAGGGCTACCTTCAACTCCTCTGTCCACAGAACAGGAAAACCTTCCCATCCATCCCTGGAGCAGTGGTCTGCTACCACAGGGGCAGAAATGCCAAGGTAGTGCTGGTGGTACCAGCTTGTTCCTCAAATGGGCTCTGAGCTGCAGTTTCCCTTAGAAGATGCAGCTGGATAATCTCAAGGGAACGGTCTTACCACCAGCCAGTAAAACATCTCAAAAGAAGGCCAGGAAAATCATAGAATCACAGAATTACCAAGGGTGGAAAAGACCTCTAGAAACGTCCAGTCCAACAGTCCACCTATCACCAACATTTCCCATTAAACCATGTACCTCAGTATAACACCTAATGTTGGACATGCTGTAGTCCTCCTGACAAACCAAAGCCCTACTTGACAGGAACATAGGGGATGTGGGAACAGAAAAGAAAGTGTAGTGGAGCATGGTAGCTAAGGACTCAGCTGAGGCGTGGGCAGAGGGCTCCTCTCAGTGGAATCTCCTTCTGCCATTGCTGAGGAACGGGCAGGCTGGCAGCAGACACATTTTAATAGCTCTTTTTTTGCAGAAGTTTTCCATGATGGAAAGTGGCAGCAAGAGCCCACTTCTCCTGGCCCACAGCTTGAAATGATAATTACAGAAAGAGCCACTCTTCACATCTGGCCAGTGCCAAATCCATTTAGTACTATATCAGGTTGCTCCTCAAGAGAGGCCTGTGCCCTCCTCCACACCCAGCCAAGCCCAGATCATTGAGAAATTTTCCATGCAAGCAGAGAACACCTGCAGTACAGCATGATCCCTCTTGGGAAGGGGATTTGCCTGGATTGGGTATGATAGTGAAGCCAGACCAGGACTTAGGTAAGTCTCTTACAAAGAGAGGGGTTGTAAGGGGTGGCTCTGACTGTGCAATCCTTCCTGTCCCTAAGGAACAACTAAGCTGTCCTGGAATGATGTTTCTGATCTCTTTTTGTGTCACTGTTGATACAGTCTGAAAGATTTTAGGAAGCAAATTTTATCAGAACTAAGTTTTCCTTGTCTGTCATTTGAGTGTCTGGAGTTTAAAACTGATGGCTCTCTCAGCTGTGTGATATGCACAGCTAATTCCCTGGGTAATACTAGGAGCTGGCAGGACTGAGAGCTTTAAAAAGACCAACAAAGTATAATAAAATGTACCAGTTAATTGTATTTAACACTCTGCATTTTTTACTACTGGAAGATGGTTGTCAGATAGTTGTATCAGATAGTGCAAGAGATCTGCTTCTTCCAGCAGCACATTGAGTGGTTAAAATAAAAAGTAATGGAGTGGATGTGGTACTGTCTAATGCCTGTGGTATTGCCTCTGATGCCTTTTGAACCTGAGGGTCACTATTATTCTCTCCTTAAACATTTGAATAAGACTCCTATCAAAACGTATACCAAAAACAGAGTAATGCACGTGAGTTATTTTTATTATTATTATTTCTCCCAGGAATATTATTGACTGCCTCTTTATTTTTTTGTCTTGGTAGGATTGGGCCCACAGGCATTACTGCAATGTAGTTTATTCAGGTAAATGGACTCCTTCAGACATATTTATGAAGACTATTCTTTGTCATAGAATTTGAAGGTGTTTTCAGCACCAGGTTTAGTTTCCAGTTGGCTACATGAAAAATGTGATATCCCATAATTTTTCTAAGCCATTACTCACTTTCATTTTTGGATTTTCTGGATCTGTGTGTAATATGACACTTGTTAGTGTGATTTATGGCTTTAGGTGAACAATATGCTGCATGTGCTGTTAATCACGCTGGATAGAATCCAGAGACATTAAAATGCTCATCTTCCCTCCTTCGTGCTAATGAGCTTTGATTTCTACCCTGTCAGCAGGATTTACTTATTAGAGTATTGTGTTTGCAGTTCTACACAGTAGCTCAAGCGTCAGTGCTGTCCTCATGGCACCCTTTATTTCCTCCTCCCAGTGCAGTTTAGACACAAAAGAAAAGTTGTGTGCTGGCTTGGCTTAGGCACTGCCTGAATGTATGCTTTGGCACTAAGATCACAAAGGGAAAAAATACAAGAATTTAGGATCAGATATTATAAAAGAAACTGGTCAAATATGGGAAACATAATAATATACTAGATACTAAATATTTTGCTTTGAGTGGATGGAGTCATTTTTCTCTATAGGTTTGAGCAAAGCTGAGAAATTCAGAGCTCCTGATATCTCATAACAGCTCTAATAGAAAGAGTTTTCTTGTTGTTTTTTCTCTTTTTTTTTTTTTTTGCAGTTGACTGGACTTTCTTGCTGGCTATCTATAGAATTGAATAGCTTTCTTTTTTTTTCTGATCAATTCATCCATTACCTCACAAAACTCTATCTATAAACGATTGATAGTACATTTTCATTGAACAGCAAAACAAGTAAATACAATCTTTGAAAAGAAACAAAAGCTTTACATTAGTATGCTAATACAGTAACATTTATAAAACAAGATGACAAGCAGACAGGAATGTAGGAAATATTACAAATTTTAATTCAGCTGTGAAGTGTTTTACATGATAGGCATTTGATATCATCAAAGACAATATGTTTTGCTACAGATGTAACTGGAAAAACAAGATTAAAAATGTGGAAAAGTCAAGGCAACTACGTCAGTATTACATCTAGATCCTTACATTGTAGTTGGCATAAAACTGGATTTATTTTGTTTTAATCTGTTTAATCCAACAAGTCTTTCCCATTTTTTGGAAAGCTTTAATATCTTTTTCCTACATGTTTTCATTTTTTAAACTATGTAGCTATAATGTTTACTGATACTGTTTTTTATTTAATTCCCATGTTTATTTTGAATTAAAACCAACCTGTCTGCACTTAATAACACAAACAATTAAACATTCTCACAAAGGTTCTCACTGTGTCAGCTGAGCACCCTCAGAAGATTTTTTTTTATAATTGCTTTATATGTTGCTTTTAATTACATTCTTTTCCCAAGCGATTATATCCTCATATAGGCCCCATTCCTGCAAGCTATCCTGGCACAAAAGCAGAAGCAGAAAAGTGCTGGGAAGGACTGCCACGGGAAAAAAGGCATGGCCTTTGAGTCAAAACAGAGGGATGCCAAGAAAGCTGAAGGTCTTGTGAAGGGTTCTCTCTGATTAAAAAACAATAATAATAATACAAGCCACCCCCCACCCCTCTCACAAAAAAAAAAAAAAAAAAAAAAAAGTAGAGATTAAGTAAAATTGTTTTGGATCCTTGAGGGAGCATTAGGCTGTAGTTACCCACCTGGGTAATACTGGGAGCTGGCAGGAGGATCTCCTGGGCAGCTTGAGCAAGGTATGAAGTAGAGACAGGGACTTCATTTGGGAGGAGAGCCTTGGGCTGGGCCACCTGAATTCCTCTTTAACTGCCACAGAATTTGAGCTTGACTGTTCCTTGAGGAGATACAAAGGTTGCACAGTGCCCCGGGGATGACTCTGTAGGGACAGGAGCTGATCCCCAGAAAGCATTGGTGCATAGCCCCCTGCTGCAAGGCCATTTTCCAAGTAGGATGAGAAGCTGGTAGGGAAAAGGCCAACACTGGTCACATTTATGTTAGGAAGGATGAAAACTTCTGAAGAGATACATTTATTTTTTTAAATCAAGAAATGCCTGTTAGTCTGAGAAAAAGATTCTGCAATGAATTTCAGTAATAGAGGGAGAAACTTGTGCAGAGACTAGGTCCCTGTAGAAGCCTGTGTGACAGCAGAACCTTTCAGGTTACAAGAGTATGGAGAGAGACCCAGCTGTAATTACAGCTGAGATATGAAAATACTGATTGATTACCAACTAACACAGATGATGAACATCTGTTGTCTTGCTGATAGTAGCCAAGAAACCAATCAGGGTAAACTTTAAAATCCTAGATTTTGGAGTTAGGTGATGTTGTCCCAGCTTCCTGACCATCCGACTACATAAGACAAATTATTCTAGCACTTCTTGCACTAGTCTGGATTCTCCAGCTAGGACTGAAAAGTGAAATGCCTTCTGAGGTAAAACTGTGTATATTACCATTTTATTTCATATTTGAGTGTCTTAATTTTAGTTATTCAGTCTTGTCATGTATTCACTTCTCTAAAATGGAAATGCATCTTTTGTCTTTTTTTTGTGTATGTGTGTGAGCAGTGCTGCAAGTCTAAACATGATGAGATTTAATTAAAGATACTTACTTGGATGTCTTTGAATATACAGAGGTTCATGTTTTCAGATTTTTATTTTTACTTTTTTTTTTTTTTTGCCTTAGCATTCAGAGCTAGTGTCAACAGCTCTGGCTGTTGACTATTTGGCAGCCTAAATATCACATTCTGCACAAATGCAGTGGCAAAATCAGGATCATTTTAGGAATGCATGATCAGTTGCCTAGTAATACAGCCCTTAAATCTTTGATCTGGATATTTATTTCCAAAATACAGTCTCCTTTTCTATGACACTAACCTCTTATTTTCTTGGAAAGGTCAATGACGTTACGTTGTGTTCAAATGCATTCTGTTCAAATGAACTCAGCAAACCAAATTGCTCCCAAGTGTCACCTCCTTATCTAATAGTTAGCAGTCGTAATTGATTACTCTTGTAATATTTTTAAAGCAAGTCACCCTGCAAGTACTAATGAGCTTTGTTGAACGTATATATGAGAAAGCACAAGGAAGGAAATTATGTAAATTTTAATTCTATGTTTCTTAAATTCTCCCTCTGACTTTTAACAGATGAAAAATGGCTTTTACCTGGTGAGATGGGGTTGTCTTTATGAAAATAATCCTTGGTGAACCTCTTTGGAGTTATTTGTCCACTTCTCAAGTTTTTCAAGGCGTAAAGCCAGTGTTGCGATCTCCACCTTGGGTCTAGCATCTAGAAGGTAAAAATGAGCTGTTTTCTCCTCTTGCCATGGCCTTCTCCCTCCAAAGTGATTCTCACTCACATCACTTCAATGATGTCTGATATTTGGCTGCTTTTAATTTCTTTGTGAACTCAGTGCATCTGCTAGAGGAAAGATTCACCAAAGTAAGCGCAGAACTGTTGTACAACATTAAAAACAAGGAGACAAATTTTATTTCTTTTAGCTGTTTGACATGACAGACAAAAGCTATAGCGCATGAATCTAGCTGTGTTCATGAGGTTCTCTGTCCAATCTAGATCTGAAAGTTGGGGAAATTAGACCTGGTTCCACATCCAAAGGAGAGGGATTGCTCATGACCTCATTCTGGGAGCCAGGATATGAGGGCCAAGGTTCTTCTTCTATTAAAGACTAGTTGTTCCTCTGAAGGAGTAAACACCAGTATTTTGGGGAGAAGGGAATTATCCATAGGATATTTTACAGAAAAAATATGAAATCTATCTTTTCTATAAATGTTGCTGTAATATCAACATATGAATGGATTGCTATTTCTTAATATGTCTTTAAAACAAATTGCTTGAGTGGGCATAAATGGAAAACATAGGCAGTCATGAACAAATTTATCTATGTGCAACAGTAGCATAAATATGTCTACAAAGCAACATGTGTTTTATCTGCTTTTCCCATTCATTTTGCCCTTCACCATTCCTACTAGACGCATGTGCTCTACAGAGCAATGAGAGGAGGAAAGCAGCTGAGTCATTGCTCCCTGGAAGCTTATACTGAAGCAAGCTCTAAAATGTCTGCAGTATTATTACACTTTTTTAGCCTACAAGTAACAGAGGCATGAAAGCTAATATGTGCCAAAAATAGAATAGCGACAAGTTATTCACAGGGCAAGTACAGTTTCTGTATCAAAACATGTATTTAGTGTATATTAATGCTAAGAGAGCCAAAGCAGGGGAAAACAAGTCCTCCTGCATCCTCTTGTGTATGAATTATTTTTGTGATCTACTGAATACAAATGTCCTTTAGCCACATAAAAAAAAAAAATAGGGATGGGAGATCTTAGGTTTATAGCCTTTGCTCTGTGCAGTAGTTCAGATTTTTAATTTTCCTGATTTGAATATGATTCCCAGACTGAAAAAATTTCCCCTAGTAAATAATTCAAGTTCTCTTCCTGTGACTGCAACATAAGCCTGCTTTTCCACCTGTCAACACTGATGTGTAAAGCACAGTATGTAAAATAGTGCCCAAATTAAAAGATTTAATAAAATTATTGCTCTGAGAAACTTGAAATGCTGTGGGTACCATTTCTTTGTGGTACATGGCCTTCCATGACTTCATTTTGAAGACACTTTTCCAATACAAGTTATCCTCATGTTCATTAAAATGGTAGAGAACATACAAAGAATGTAACTTTGAAAGTTCATTCAGAATCAGTGAGAGTACTGTGTATTTGTGTTATGTGATTTCAGTCACCAGCTCTGTCTATACTGAATGTACTTTGCCCCAGAATATCTTGCCTGCCTCCATAGTGCAGAGTGCAGCCAAACACCACTAGTGTCTTATGCCTTGCACACCCTGTAAGTAACCACACAGCTTGCACAAGAGATACTACCCAATGCTCTTATCCTAGTTATCTGGTATTGTTCAGAAAGGAATATGATGCAACTTGCAATTCAACAAGGCCAGGTACAAGGTCCTTACCTGAACTGAAGCAATCTCAAGTGCTCTGAAATGGTGAGGACCCCAGGATATGGTACTTGGAGGAAGAGATGCAGGGACTTGTATGCTTCTTTATGGAAGTGGAGGTCTGTCCAACTGGCCCTTGAGAGCTTCACAAGGGGCACCTCAGAGCGTGTACTGAAGCTCCTGTGGCTGTGCCACTGGCCCTACTCCATCCTTCACTCTCATGTAAGATCTGATGGGATAGAAGGTACTGTAGAGGGAACGTGGTGGGTACTGTAGTTGCAGCTTCTGAATCAACTCTGAGAAGCATTTGAAATATCTCAGTAGAAGTGATCAAAGTGACGTATAGAAACTCTTTCTGAGGATGTGTCAGAAAGAAAGGGGAGATGACTGGATAGTTGATGCCATGTATGTGTGTCTTTTACTGGGGAAAAAAAGTCTCAATTAATGTTCAGGAAACTGGTTCATGGTTTGATATCTATCTAGTATGATCACCTGTGAGCAAGACAAATGTCTCCAGTGTACCATATGGTAGTAAAGAAAGGCAGCTGAAACCAGTTTCTAGCACTTTCTCCATGTGGAAAGTCCTACAAAGCCTGAGGCCAGCAGGCAGATGTGCTGTGAAGGTTTCCAGAAGTCAGCCCCCAGAGATAGTGAATGGTGGGTGACTGTTCATTGCAGGAGATTTATACTGGATGACCTTTACAGGTCCCTTCCAACTCAAGAGACTCTATATTTCTATGACTGCAGTGGGAATACAGCAGTAGCAAACTTTGAAGGAGCAGTGGCAGCAATATTGTGAGACTGGCTAGTAAGTGATGAAGCATGTTTGGTTTTGTGGTGGCAAAATTTTGGGATGAGGTGAAGCCATGGAGAACAGATTTAGAGCCAGAGATACTGTGTGGGCCTTGTATCTAGAAATAAAGCTGTAATTTCTTTAGGTGAAATAGGTAATGTCATCACTGTGCTGGAGGGAAAGGATACCACCCAGAAGTATTTTGACAGACTCAAACAGGTGGGCCCATGTGAACAATATGCAATTCAACAAGGCCCAAGTGCAAGGTCCTACACCTGAGCTGAGATGATCTCAAACATCAGTACACGCTGAGCAAGGATTAGATAAAGAACAGTCCTATGGAAAAGAACGTGGGGGTACTGACAGATGGAAAGCTTGATGCTGGCCAGCGTTGTGTGTGTACAACCCAGAAGGCCAACTGTATCCTAGGCTGCATTAAAATAAGCATGGCCAGAAGGCTGAGGGAGGTGATCGTTGCCCTCTACTCTGCTCTTGTGGGGCCTCACCTGGATTACTGCATCCAGATCCGAGGCCCCCCACGCAAGAAAAAAGTAGAGTTGTTGGATCATGTCCAAAGAAGGGCCATAGAGATTGTCAGAGGGCTGGGGCACCTGTACTACAAAGACAGGCTGAGAAAGTTTGAGCCATTTAGCCTAGAGAAGGCTCTGGAATGACCTTATAGCTGCCTTCCAGTATTTAAAGAGGCCTACAGGAAAGGTGGAGAGGAACTCTTCATCAAGTGACAGGAGGAGGTGTGACGGTTTTATACACACAAAAAAAAGTTAGACTAATATTATATATAAGGAAGCATATCTTTATGAGAGTGGTGAGGTATTGAAACAGATCGTCCAGAGAAGCTGTGGATAGCTTATCCCTGGAGATACTTAAGACCAAGTAGAATGGAGCTTTGGGAAAGTTGGCCTAATGGAAGTTGTCCTGTAGCTGGCAGGTGGTGGATCTAGAGGCCTTTGAGATTTTTCAAGTTTCATCTAGTGCAAGTTATTTGGATTTTCTAAGCTGATATTTTAAATAATTATTCTTCTTCAACTCACATGAGAAAAAAATAAAACTGTTTAAACATTTCTTTCCAAATCAGTTCCTTGCCACTCAGGAAATATTACTCACTCTTGAACACCCTTGATTTAGCTTCCTACATTTGAGAAGAGAAGAAGTACATCAGTGTTTTTGAGGAGAGTTTCTAGGAAAATGAACCAAGTTTTGCCCACATCTGCTGTCATTCATTCTGCAGAAAGGCTATGGAAGCTTGTATCCCCACGCTTGTAAAAGTAGACCTCAGACTTACATCTGAGTAGATACAGGAGTTTTCTGACATGCTGTTATTGGTAAAAACTGTGGCATACGTTATAACAGATCTCTGACAAGACCTCCAATGCTGATGTTAATTGAATGTTGTTTTTTTTTTTCTTAGGATACATTTTCAGTGTTGTTTCTCTTTGCTTGTCCAACTTTCAGGACTCCTGAGAACAGGGAGATGACAAGAATTAATGCCTGTTTGCATTAGCCCGAACTTTATTGTCACTTAATTAACGATGATTAATGTCAGGAGGCAAAGGAGAAATGTCAAGCTATTTTCAACAGCTCTGTACTGATGAGCTCAGGAAAAAAAAAAAAAAAAAGTAATAGTGTTTAACAGATGATTACAATAGAATCCAGCCAAGAGGTGTGCTGTTTTGAAGGCAAGGTTTATTCTTCAGCCTCTGGCGGCACCCCAGTAAATTGCCAGTGACTGTAACCTGTAGAAATTTCACTTAAGAAGCACAAACCAAAAAGACAAGCACTCTTCCCTATAATGAAAAACAAAGGAGAAAATATTCTGAATTACTCAATGGTTGTGGACCTGTGTAAACTGTATTTGGGTCATATAATGTCAGTGACTTCAGAGAAACAGAACAGCACAATTTTGTATTGTCATTATTCTTTATTAATATCCTAAATTTAACGCAGTCCTAATCAACTGCCAAAAAACAAAGCAATCAAAAAAAAACCACCATAGTTTGATTAGGATTTCTGCTATCTCTAAACAAGCAGATGGTCAGGCTTGCAACTTAAGTTACTAGAAGCAGCTTTTTAAGACCTCTTTTTCAAATCATCAGAAAGGAAAAAAAGTGAAAGAAATGAAAATTGATTGATATTGTATCTTTTCTGAGTTCTTCGCTGGGAAATCTAGGACTTGAGATGGCAGTGTGAGTACTTGGTGGCTGTATGTGCTGGGTAATAAGCTAATCCAAAGAAAAAGAGTAAAGGAGTGATTTGAAAATAGGCAGAAAACTGGTAATTTTCTTCAGTGAATTTGTCTGTATAATGTTGTCTAAAGGTTCAAGGGAAAACATATACATTTTGTTTGCCTTTTGCTAGAAGATGATGTTTTGGTGGTTTTTTTTCTTGTGCCTGTGATTTGGGAGCTCCACGAGGGATCTATTGCTCCCTTCTCCTGACGTATAAGAAGGAAAAAAAAAAAAAGAATTTCCAAGAAGCAAGCTCTTGAATGGAAGCAGCAGTGTCTGGATTCCTCCAGTCTTCCCCTCCTTCCTACAAGAGGCTTTGTCTTTGTGTGTGCTCCTCCCTTCTGAGGCAGGGAGGAGAGCTTAGCCCATAGCTCCTTGCTAGCAAAGGAAGAACGGAAAATGTGACATGAAATGGAGAAGGAGCTGATGAAAAAGAGGAGGGAAAGTGAGTTGGGGAGAAGGAGAAACTGGCATATTGAAGATTGGAACAAGGACAGAGACTGGTATGGAGAAAGGCAAGATAATTACAGGGAGAAGTAAATGAAGTCATTAAAACTAGAAACAAGGACAAAAAAAAATGGAAAGTTTGAGTGAGTGAAAGAAATGAGACTTTTTAGATCTCGTTTCTAGATTTGTGCTTCTATTCTGCATTTCTGTGCTTAGAAAATACATCCTCTTGCTTTTTTCTTTTTCAGCTTACCATTTAAGGACACTCTAGGTGGCCTTGCAGTGAACTCACTGTCCAACACAATGTATGTTAGATATTTTTACACACATCTAGTACAGACAAATTTTCATTTTAGCACAGAGTAGATAGTTAAGGCGGAGAAAAAAAAAAGAAAAAAAAAACACAGAAAAACTAATCAGGAAGACTGATCTAGTCTGAGTAAGTTCTTCAAAGAATTTTCTTACTCATGGAATGAGAACTTTAGTTTTAGAAAAAATTTCCCTTGCCCATTCTTTTCAACTGGAATTTTATGTAAGGAAAGAAAACCTTTTAATGCTAAGGCTGAAGCGATAGGAAATGGCAGAGGGAAGTAAACTGTCATGGGTGACCACTAACTGATGTCACTCTTCTGGAGCTTTCAGCAGAGCAATCATTTTAGGGAGCAGCAATTTTTAAGCACTGTATTTTCGCTGGACAAAAGCTTTGCCATTTGTAATATCTCTGGTCTTTGGTTGTGAGGTCTAGTGCCCTTGGTGGGTTTTTGTGGAGTCCATTAGGCTAGTTGCATAGGCTGTAAGAGCATTTCAGTCTCAGCCACATAATTATAACATGCTTTGTCTTCTGGCCAGCCTGGGTAGAATAGTTAGTGTGAGTCATGAGAATTAGAACTTGAGATTTCATAGTATCATTGGTGGTTTTTCTAACAAATTTCTTTCTTTCCCTCTTTCTTCCTCGCTCTTTGAGTACACAGTCAATTGTTTTCTCTTTTTCTGAAATGAAGAAGATAAAGAGGTCTGTCATCCCCAGCTCAGTCCCTATTCTGGATGTGGAAGCCCTTGCACAACACAGTAGAGGATTGAAAAGATGTCATCAAAGTGTGTGAGCTTTCTGTGTGCAATTGTTTAATACTGACGGATGACATTTCACTGCCTACATAGCATTTACTTAACTACTTTTAAAGCTATATCCTGAGTAAAATGCTTTCTGATGTAACAGCAGCAATGGTAATATAGAAATCTAAACCCTGATTTTAAATATTTTGTGGAAAAAATGTCCTTTCTTCAGTAATCAATTTAAATATTTTGCAATTGAAATTCTGAAATAGTGAAGTGAGACTTTTAACATTTAGTTATCTAATAAGTAAAATTATTTCCATTGGTAATTTTACTCTGCAGAGCAAAACTTTTTGCTCCAAGATGTTCACAGCTCAGACTCATGGTTCTTCTCAAGATAAGGTAAATGCTGTTTTCAAGAAGCCCCAATTGATCTGATCAGTCAGACCACAGTCCAACACAGAAAGCAGGCCAGATTTCATTCAGGACTTATAAATGTAGTGGAAGACAAAGTCTAGTGCTAGTTCAGTGTTGCAGTGTGTTTGCATACAAACATGATCAAAAAGTGACATACTAAACGGGGGAAAAACACTCTGTATTTTCTATTCCAATTTTGAAACACGCTTGCATGTCTGAACCATACTGAAAAAGGTGCAATTCTTCCTCTGGGATCTGTTAGTATTTCTTTCAGTCTCCTGATAAAGCAGAGCCTGGCAAGAGAGTTTCTGAAGCAATTAGGATGGACAGGAACAGCAGTTGTTTGTAGGCATAGAGCTGACTGCTGGTTGAAAACATAGGTACCTAAATATGAAAGATGAGACAATATGTCAGTGATTGGGCAAAGTAAGCCTTTGATTCTGTGTGCTTAATTTGTTTCTCTGTTGCAATTAAATTTTGAATGGGTGTTCCATGGTGTGCCTGGACAAGATACTCTAACAGCACAGTTTGTGACACCATAATATAAATGGGACTGGTATCTGGTGATGTATAAAGTAACATTCTGGCAGAACCCTTTTCTTCCCTTCTCCCTGCCCCTGCTCTCCTCTCTTCTCTGCTCTGCAATCTCCTACGATATCTTAGGAAATGCCCTGTAACAAATGTAACTATTCAAAGCATAAGAGAAAAGGAAGGCTCCTTAGGCCAATAGAGCATAATGCAAAATGTGCTTCCACATCATCCTATTTAGGTCTCTGCTGTCTCTGCAGGACAGCAAAGATCTCCTAGAAAGAAAGAGAATGCTTCTGGAGCAGGGTAGACTATAAGTAGCACAAGATAAACTGTCCCTCCTCAAGAAGCAAAATTGTCCACAAAATGCCTAATATCTAGGTAAGGCATGCCATGCGTTGGAAAGTATCTTTTATCTTGACACTGCTGATAGTAGCGCAATCTGGTTAGTGTTTGAAGCCAGTAGTGCCCTCTTCTAGGTAGGCATTAGATGATATTATGCTTCATCCCTTTCTAGTCACTGCTGGAGAAGTGATAAAATAAGACACTCGTTCAAGTTTCTCCTCACAGCATGCATGTATGTGGCTCAGTTCCTTAAAGGATACCCTGAACCTGTCTCCAGGCTGTCCTGGGATCTGGTCAGGTTCTCTTCTCTGTCAGAGCTGAAAACAAGGCCAGAGAAATCAAATGCGTATTGGTGGAAAAGAGAGATTTACTCTATTTGCTGCTGATTAAATCAGCACTGATGATTAAATCACATGGATAATTGCATAACATCCAATTCAAACAATCCTGATAAAACCTAAAAATCTGAGGTATTTAAAGAGCTTTAATACTTATGAAACTATGAAGAGGTTCAAGACTGCAGTTTTGCACTTGCATTTATAATCTACCTCAGGCATTAGTGTGCTTCTTTCTGTAGAGCAGCTGCCTCGTCAGGAGGCTTTCACTGATTCATTAACAAGGGAAACCTCTTGTACTTGAGATGAAGTTCTGACGGTAACAGAAGCTCTTACACCTGTTCATGAGGAGTCTTGAACAGACAAAGTGTTTGCACACAGTACATCATGGGCCTTCAGTGTTCTAGAAGCATATTAGGGAGACAGACAGGTGTACTAGGAAAGGGAAGTTACAAACTCTCGAGGGTTTGTAATTACTGAAACCCATATGAAATACAAAGAGTTGGTCAAATGCCAAGAATCAAGGACGTACCATTGCCTGCAGGGCTCATCTTAGATGTGCAACCCAGACCATGAAGAATCTCTTTTTGTTTCTGATTCTTATTTTCTTTTATTTTTTATTTCAAGCTTCCTTAAATGAAACTCACTGAACTGGATTTAATGTGAATGAATGCAATTGCTATACTTCTTCCTTTGACTGTGCAAATATTATTTACTTCTGCTTCATGGTCCACTTTATACAGTTCCCTAAAAGTTCTTTGTTTCTGATTCAGACCATACCTCTATGAAATCTGCCTGCCATACAAAAATGTGGCTTTTTGCTGAGCCTTATCCAAAGACCACTGAAATCAATGGGTTCACAAGAGGTTCAGAGCCAATTATCAGTACTGCTACTGACAGCCATTTTTTCTTCACGTGATACGTTCTACTTTTTAGTTGTACTTTCTTTCACCAATATTAAAAAAGCTCCATCACAATGTAGTAGAATATGTTTAATATTCAGATTTTTCTTTTTTATACATCACCGTTTTTAACAGTGTTCCTTATCTTGCGGGGATACTATGTAAATCCAGTGAGTCTAATGATAAATTGTGGAGGATAAATGGAACATAAGTACTCTGTATCAATGAGTAATGTTGTGCTGCTTAAATAAATATTACTGTCCAATGTATCCTTGATTTATGGAGTCTGGATTAAAAATAGATGACTAGCATTATTCTGACAGTGTAAAAAAAAATAGCCAAAGCATTCTCCTGTGTGCCATGTGGGAAACTGACTGCATTTAGGGCAAATATTTGGTTCATCCTCACTATTAGACTCTTTTTATTTTATTTTATTTTTATAGAATTATAAAAGCAGTTATTTCAATGATCAACTTCATTGAATCAGTAAACTGAGATCTCCTATGCAAGATTGTTTTTCTTTTCTTTAACCTAGAAAAATATAATCTGTTGACTTTTGGATAATTACTGAAGCTCCTTAATCGTCTTTGCAATGTTTGGCTCCCATTTATTACAAGCCATCATTAAAAGTATCTGAGTTCAACAAATTAAAAAAAAATAAAACAGTCTGTACATCCCTCTGCTTATTTGAAGAGAGCCCTTCAAACTTCTCCTGATCACTCACGTTCTACAGTGTCTTCAAAGATTTTGGGTGATAGTGGAACTAAGAAATAGTAGCTCTAAATGTCACTGTACCAGATACCCTGAAGATACCAGTGCTGCTGCGAGCTGAATCAGTGCCAGGAATGGCAAATATCAGAGGGCGTCCAAAAGTTTCATTGTGCTCAGGGACCTGAGATCTCCCACGCCAATCCTGGGTTTGCCTTTTGATTCTTGGGCTCCCAGTAAACTCTCCCCCTTCTAAGCAAACAGAAATACCACTATTTCAAAGCTTTGGCATTTAAAAAA
Organism: Cyrtonyx montezumae; assembly: GCF_038088225.1. Taxonomy (NCBI): domain Eukaryota; kingdom Metazoa; phylum Chordata; class Aves; order Galliformes; family Odontophoridae; genus Cyrtonyx; species Cyrtonyx montezumae. The sequence continues at coordinate 132,820,850 of NW_027072034.1, read as the reverse complement.
ACATTTCATCCTTTTTTCTTTTTCTTCTTTTTTTTCCTGTAGAGGACTACAAACCCCAAGTTTAGACTGCTTACTAGCCTTTAATTACACTAACTGCCAATAGATTTTATTACTAGTCCAAAGAAAATACTGGCTGTTGCATACTTTTTTAACTGTGATTGATGAAGCATATTTGTGTAACATTAGGCCATATTTGTCAGGGTCTAATTTTTTAGTTGGCAACTACACCATTAATTAGCAATATTGCTGATAACCTCTATTTTGTATAACCAGCAAGCTGTTTTTCCATATAAGCTGGCAGTGGAAAATAAGAAAAGGATATTTTCATGGTGCCGCAAGTCTGGAGTCAGAATATTCACAGAAATACAGACTACAACTCTTTGTGATTGCTATCTGTAAAACAGACCTTATTTCTTGACAGGTATTATTTTCTTATATGTTCTTATAATAGCTTCCTTCCTCGTTGGTCTTACAGTATACTCCTTTTAAAGTTCTCTTTTGGATTATCTCTGTGTCCATAGGCCAGTACCATATTCCTGAGGTTGCACATTTCTTAGACTGATTTCAGCTTCTTATAACTCTTCCAAACTTTCTCAATTTGCAATGAAATTCCATCTAATCACTATTTTTCCAAATAGTACTTTAGCTAAATCTGTACTGCTGGCTTTGTGCATGAAATGTGGGATAAATGATATGTTTTTATCCTCAAAACTGCAGAGCATCTTTTACTTTAAATATTGAAGTATCTTCTATCTTTCAGAGCTGATTCATAGGCACATTAGGTTGGAAAGGACCTACAAGATCGTCTAGTCCAACCATCCTCCTATCACCATCCCTACCCAACTACTAAATCAAATCCCTTAGCACCTCATCTAAACGCTTCTTGAACAGCGCTAGGGATGGTGCCTCAACCACCTCCCTAGGCAGGCCATTCCAGTGCCTGACCACTCTTTCAGAGAAAAAATGTTTCCTCAAATCTAATCTAAATCTTCCCCGGCGCAACTTGTGGCCAAAGATATGAAACTGAGATATGAAACTTTGCAAAAGGGAACATCTACTGGAAGCATCTCTTCTACTGTCACTATGAACATTCACCTTCGGCATATGAGATGCCTTTGAAATATCATAGTTCAAAACCTCAGTTGAATCTGGCTTGTGTTCACTAGTTAAAGTCTCCAGAGATTATACGACTTCTTGCACAAGCACTTTGAGCACACTCAAGGACACTGCAGCTCTTAGTGTGCTTATGCTGCACAGCTTGATGTTAGTCATTTTGCATTGCATTTCTGAACCTGAAACATGGGAAAAATACAAAATCCATGCCTCAGAGGAGCTGTGTGAAACTAAGTCATGAATGCCAGTGAAGCACATACATGCTGCAGCAATAGGCATTGTAGTATTGCTCCTGAGAATGTGAATAATCCTTCCTTTACAGCACAGCTTCATCCATAGAGGAAAAGACGACTTGGGCTATATATTGAACAATGAAGTGAAAATAATATAGTGTGCTGTTACTCTGTAACTGAGCATAATCAGTTTTTTGCACTGAGAAAAGAACTGTGGGAAGCAAAAGAGGACATAAGGATGTGATGAAAGATGGCATCCTAGGGCACATGCACCGCCTTGTTGCCTGAAAATTGTGTGGGCGTTAGGTCATGCATTTTCTAACTCCTGAGCTCTTAATAATGGTCTTTAACCTAATCTCTGTTATGTATCTTATAAGTGACAGGTGGGGAAGGATGTCTTTTTAGTTCAGTGCTGACCTGAGACTTGGGTACAGTGGGCTCCTTTCCAGATTTTGTCACATACCTGCTGTACAAACTAAATCTTTAAGATGGGCTTAATAAGGAAAAACAAACAAACAAACAAATCCAATTTATTTTCCTGCTGTCTATCACATCTGTTTGATATTTCTCTTTTCAAAATGTTTCATGAAGTTCTTCTCTCTTATTCAGCATCTGTTAGTCTCACTTGAGGCCTCTAGTTGTCATGTTAGAGAAATAATGACTCGATCAGTGGTGTTCAAGGCTTGTTGAAAGTAAATAAATCATTTCTAGTGAATACAGTGGCATTTGTGGTGGCAGTAGGAGTTTCTCTAAATGAATTCTGGGTAAATGCACCCCTTCTTAGCATGGTTATAAAAAATGAAGGCTAAAAGCCTGTCTTTCTATCTTGAGATGTATTTAAGAATTTTGAAGTAGTCATCATTGCCTTAATAAACTCTCCCAAGAAGCAAAACATGATCAGCACATATACAAGGGGCTACCAGGTTTGGCTGCAAACCCATGAGACGCAGCTTTCCCTGCACAGGCAGGATATGCAATCGGCATCAGGGGCCTTGGTTCAAGCAACTGAATTAGGCTTTGTGCTTTTGAAACAGGATCAGAAGCATTTAATATGGATCATTTTGTGCATTTGCATTCTCATTCTTAACAACAGGGTGCTCTAAATGCATTTTACCTACAAATGCAACAAAATGATAATAAATCCTGGAAAAAAAGGCAATATTAAATGCTTCTTTCTTTATTTATTAGATTTCTTATATAGTATTATAGTCAAAACTAATGGAGAAAAGGGATTTATTAAACTTCTAAAATTTGAGGTTGGAGATCTAATTAAAGTTTCTATTGGGTTGCAAAGAATTTTTTTTTATGTATATCAAAAGCCTCTCCAAAATGCCAGCTTCAGCAATTATACTTCTGAGAATTAGAGCAGACGGACAACAGAACAAGAACAGAAACAACAAGGTAAAAACTGTTATGCAGCAATATATATTGGTCTATCTGACTTTGAGCAAAATTTCTGGTAATTTCACCTTGTGCTTGGAAATCAGACTTCTAACAGACATATCTGAAAGGTGTTCTTGTGACTTGCAGCACAACAGTTACTTTGTAAGAAATTTTTCTACCTAAAAGCAAAGGTATTAAATCACTGAACAAAGAGAGGGAGATATGTTTTTATTAGGTACACAGCCTTCCTCTGACAGATTTCAGAACCTGTAGTCTAGCAGATGACACTGTAAAGAACACAACTGCTTTTCTGCTAGGTTGCCTGAGGAACTCAACATCCTTCTTTTCAGCCATGTGACATTTTCATTATTTGTTTCCTTTGTCTTGGGCTTTCTGCTTAGCTCCTTTTACACGTGGTTTGTTATCCTTCCTCAGGTGCACGGTTTATTTTCTTAAGAAGCAGGGCCAGGAGCCCACCACCAGCTTTCTTGGCCAGGCAAGAGCGAGTGTGCAGTGGTAGGGCTGGCCCAGCTCCTGGCTGCAGTCCTCCAGTCCCATTCTGAGCTCTGGGATCTCATGTTGGTGCACAGCTTCTGTAGGCATCTCAGTGTGCTCTGGAGCTTAGTACTGTGAGGAAAGGCCATGGGTGGCTGAGTCATTGATTTTGTCTGCTTTTGGCTAAATGATCTTTGAACTTTGAGACAAAACTTAATTCAAATCAATGCAAAGGAGTACTGTCTCCATCTGTCACTGTTTTGATTCCTTTTTAGCAACCAAGAAATATGTTTAAGATGCAGTTCATGCCCAGGAGGCCTTTGATTGATTCCTATAAATAGTAGATTTAACTGGTGTGACCCCTGTGTAAAAGGAGTAGACATATTCAAACTGCTGAGTAGGAGAAAATGCAGAAATGTGCCTATAGCAAGGAAAACTAATATACACGAAGTCTCCATGTGACATAGAACTCAAGCAAAGAGGGAAGTTCAGTATGAGGTTCCAGTAGGGAGGAAGGTTCTTTCCGAGTTAATAACGCCACCATTTTAATTGCAAAGGCATTGTTTTATTATTATATTATTGTAAAAAATATTTTTAAATTCAATTAAATTTGAAACAGGACACCCTTTTAAGGAGATGTGGAATACAGAAAGAGAATGATCCACAGGAAGAGAGAAATAGATAAACTGCTAGTCGTGGTGTGGCTGTCATTTGCCCCATAAAAATGTTCCCTTGCATGGCAGGCACAGCAGTGCTGTAAGCTACAGAACAAAGAAATATTATGCCATATCTTATCCTCTATTTTTAGTATACAGTTCAGCACCAATGACAGGCATTCTTTTCCTTTAAATAGATGACCCAATAAAAATATATGTCCTTTGTTAGACTATATTGTGGCAGCAGTGGAGTGTAATTCATTGATGAGAAGAAAAATTCCTCTCTTGCTCCATTTGGGGAAGAAGCAGCAGCAGAACTGCCTCGGGTGCCCGGGGTCCTGCTGAGTTCAGCGCAAGTGGGCTCACACCTCTCTGTGTGAGATACCTTCCATGAACCCTGCTGAAGGTTTCTCCAGAAATACCTCCTCCTGCACTCACTTTCTGCTTTATCTGAGAGGCTTTTGTGGGACCAAAAGGGGCAGAAAGGAGGAGGTGTGCCAGCACAAACAGCAGCATGTCTTTCATCTTTCAGGGCACAGGCCCTGGGGAGCGGCAGGGAGGAACGCTATGGCACCCAGAGACTGACTGTTATGGGGGAGAAAGCATGCCCCCACGGCTCCCTGATGTGAAGGGGACATGCAGTGCCCTTCCCCTGGTCCTGGGGACAGTCCAAGATAGTCTGCTCCCTGCCACAGCTGTCTTTCCACTGCCTGGCCTGCAGCTGCCTGCTCCCCTTGGAGCCCTTTGCTTCCCTGAGGGCTGCAGGCCTGCGAAGGCTCCAGAGCTGAGAACAGGGAGGACACAAAGGGCCTTTCTTCCATCCACCTCCACCCAAAAAGCAGGAGCACACTGCACTGACGTTTCTCAATACTTCATTGAAATTCTGCTTTAAATCTTATAAGAAGCCCAGACTTGCTCCTGACAAAATCAAGGGCAAATCCCTTCAGATGATGAAAGGAAAAACTGCAACCCCTAAACAGGTGTCCATTTTGATTTCTCAAATAAAACTAAAGGTGCAAACTACATTTGACAGTTTTTCAACTAAAACTAATATTCACTTCAAGCTTATGTCTGAATTATTTAAAATGCGATAACATTCCTTTGCTCTATTGTATTCAGACATCCAGGATCCTTGCAAAATATTTATGTTGGATGGTCCCTATATCCAATTCCTCTTTTTATCAATAGAACAATATTTATGGAGGTCGGACTGCCAACTTTGCCAGACAGACGCCCTTTGCATTCAAAAGAAAACATGATTCATCGGAAGATCAGGATTTCAGCTGCAAATTAACAATTCTTTGGTAGGCCGAAAGACACAAGTCAATAAAGGAAAACTCTTGATAGCTGGAAAGGAATGTGCCGAAGGTTGCCAATATTCAGTTCTGATTGCTAATGCCTTACCTGATGGAAGAGAGGGTTTTTTTTCTTTGCTTTATCTACTTACATCCCAGGGGCAATATTTAAAAGAAATAGAAAGAGAGCTATAATCATTTGTGCTGTAGAAAGTTGTCAGCTTATTTTTGTTCTCTTTTTCAGACTGTGAACATCTTCCAAAGTATTTGTGAGGCACATGGGATAGAAGAGCTCTGATCCAAACTTAATGTTCTCTGGATAATGCATACAACTACTATTAAGCATATAAAGAGCAATAATAATGACAGTGAGAAAAGCAATTATGAACATACAGCTTGTGGACTGTTAGCTCTCTGGGCACAAGCTTATCAAACATGAAAACAGACTCAGCTGCAGTGCCCAACGCAGTAGGAGAGCTCTATGCTGGTAGAAAAAAACATAAGATCCAGTGATAGTTATTTTTCAGAGCTGTTACTCCCGGTACGAGCTGTGGCTATCCCACAAATTATTTATTGTCTTTGAGTAGTACCACTGAAAATACGTAACATATTTTTCATCACGTACCCTTTTAATGGTAATTAAATATCACAACCCTACTTTGCAACTAATTGCAATGGCTTTGTTATTTTTGGTTTTGCCTGACTGCGATTTCAAAGTAATGATCATTAGTAACAATAATACTCCTGCACCCTTTTATCATGCCTTACATCTCTGGGACTCCACGTTAAGAATTACTATGTGCATTACACCAGTGCTTACACTGAGTCACAGAGGTTAATTAACTTATTAAAGTTCTGAAGGCACAGTAGTGGCAGAATCAGAATAACGACCATCAGTCCTGAGCTCTGCTCTCCCTGGACTTGGCACCCTGACAGCTCTTGTTAAAGAGTTACCCAGACTTTGCAAAATACCATTAATCACTAAAAGCTGGACTTATTTAGGAGAGGATTATTTGTGTGGGAATGAAGGAAGGGAGTCACTTCAGTGCTAAAAAGAAGTTGAATGTAGGACTAATGGAAAGAAAAGCTCCTGCTTGTCTGAATCACACTGCTTGGAGGCAGAGGGTGTTGCAGAGGGCTGGTAGTGCTTGGTAAGGAAATCTCAGAATGTTGCATTTACAAAACCAGCCTGGAGAGTTATGTACTGAAATTCCAAGTTCCCAAGTGGTACAAAATCAAGTCTGATGACACCTTGCTAATCTCACTGATGTCTTCTAAAAAGAACGTGGGAATTGAGCAGTTCTTAATACATAGCATACCAAAAGACCAAGTTCACCTAACTTTTGCTTCAGAGGAGACTGCCACTTTTGGATCTTGTCATTATTAGCAGAGAATAGCTGTTTGTTTGTTTGTTTGTTTTTAATACACAGCCAGGTAAATTCTGATGTTGAAGAGATCAAGAAAACTTGGGATTTAAAAAGTCAAATTACTACAGAGAAAGATATTTTCTATGTCTCTCTTATTCCCTTCCACTGTGCTGTTTTATTTTAACATGAGAGCCTTTGACAGGAACAGTTAATACTGCTTCCGATTCTCATGGGACGGAGACTGGCATCAGTGAATTTAAATTGGCATTTTATGCTGATGTTATATTAATATGTATGACCTAGCAAGGACTTTAGCTTTTATTACAGTTTGAATCATTACTAATTTTGGTAAATTTTCTGGCTCTAAGATGAGCTGTAATGAATTTTAAGCCATGCCTCTGCATAGACCAGATAACACACTTAACATATATATTTTCTCATTTAAGCTGATAAGCTAAGTTATCGCAAACCTCAGTTTATGTATTCCCAGTTTCTATTTAAAAAGAAAATTCTGATAGCATAATATCAGATTGATATAAAACATTTTGCTGTGCCTTAATCCACTTTAAAACATAACCAAGGGCCAAATCCAGCTTAACTAATTTTAGTGGGGAATCTCTTAGAAGTTAATAGCAGACTCTTCTACTAAATTACACGTTATTGATCTGGTTCTTCTGAGGCACAAGCAGAACCTAATGCAGCTAGAGATGGTTAGAAGGGAGGCAATACCATAAAGCACATCTAGGTATTCTGAATGGAACAATACCAACAGGTATGAAGAAAGACACATTCATCCTTTCTAAAAGCACTGACAATTCTGAGTGCTTTTATCTGCTGTTGATGTCACTGAAGCATCTGGCTGCTCAGCATTTCTAAAACTCAGTCTTCTTTCTTGGAAAAAAAAAAAAGCGTAGGTAAAAAAAATAGTGATGAGGCAATCCAGCAGGTAGGAGCTATATTAGCACTTTGACAAAACACTGTGTAACAAGACTATCAGGCTGTACATGTCAATCCTCGGTGCAGGACTACATAGTCATTACAGAGTTGGGTTAGTACAGCAGAATTAATGTTCATGAATCCGTGATGATAGGCAGCTCTGGAACATGTAGATTTGGCTTGTCCAAATTTGTTTTAATGCTGTCATTTCTGAACACTCAGGTCTGAGTCTCTCACAGAAATACAAGCAGAAATCATTGGACAAATTCAAAATGTAAAAATAATTAGTCAGCATTGGAAAGTTAGTTCTCTTTTCTCCCACTCTGGCCTCATTAGGATGGGCACTATTAACCGTGAAGTAGTAAATGGCTAATTCAGCACTTAAGACATTTCCAGAAACAGGAGAAATGGACATCTGCGAGGGGTCTACCAGGAGATATTCAGCCAGACAGCATTCCCTCAAGTGCTGGGATAAATAGCCAGGGGATCTTTATGTGCCTTTATCTGTACAGGTTTGTCAGTGGCATCAAACTTGCCACCCAGCTTTGTCTCCTGAACAAAAGAGATGTGGTGTTAGTGAAACTCTGTCACCTACAAGCTAAAAAATCACAAACTGGAGGGCATTCAGTCTGTTCTCAGAGGGGCTGGTGAATGAGAGAAGCTGATATAAAGAATAATATTCTAAATACATTCTTAGAATACGTGGTCAAGGTAGTCCTTCTACACTACCTACCTACACTAGACAAATATCATAAATCTTAGTTTTATGTAGAATAAAATGAAAGCCATTTGGATAGTTCAAATTTACTTCTAGAGTTAAGAATAGTATTTATTTTAATTCAGGCCCATTATTTGGTAATTTGTAAAAGTGTAGCTTTAAGAAAATAGGACTCAGAGGAAAAATAAGGGAAGACAAATCACAGACCAGAAAAATTACAAAATTCAACCACATGCTTTCTCACCTCTAATTTGCCTCTACATTACACTGATATTTTTAAAGATTAACTACTGTAAATCATTATTTGATCTTATTTGTACTGTCAAATGCCAAAACAAGACATCAGTGATATAAATCTCTAATGGAGGAAGTGAAATATTTCTAGGTAACATGCTTGCTAGAGCACTAAAATAGTTCCTTATATGATGAAAATTTTATTTTTTAGCTGTGCATTGTTTGTGTTAATGTAAGCTGTTTTCAGAGGGAGTGGCCTTGTGGTCAATTAAATATTCGGAGTGAGAATTTCAGATTTCATACATGATGGACACTGATATAAGTGCTTCTTGGCTATTTTTTGCTCAGCCTGTTTTGTACATAGAGACAACAGGAATGGAGGTTGAAGAGGACACTCCAAGCCTACATTTTCAAAATGCATAAAGGACAGTGTGTGTAAAAAAGAGATAGATGCTACAAAAAAAAAAAAGCAGAAGAATATTCCTATATTTGGATTTTAAGTCATCCATGTGAACACTGCAGTATTAGTTGTTCATTTCCCTTTTGTTTCTATTGTCCCCATACTTTGAATCTGCTTTTTGTAGTGCATCTAACAGGAAGCTAACACTAAAACAGTGTATGGATTCCTATCTTCCCATGGACTGACAGTAATTATATTTAGCTAACATTTTAAAATTCTGTCTTTCATTTTTTGTCTTGTTTTCCTTGACTGACTTTTGTCTTGTTCTCTTTCACTGACTAATAGCTTTTTCCAGTCTATGTCCTGTTAAAATGAATAAGAATTCTGTGCACACATTTCTCAGGCTGCTCACCTGGCTTAAACTAAGGTCAACCACATTCTGGTGAGAAAGGTAATTAAATTTAATTTCAAAGACTTAAATTCACAGATTTACATAATACTTCTGAAATTCTTATAAAAAAACCAACATATTTTCTCTTCATTTTTTCATATTTCACTCTGAGCTTTTCATATATGCTTTCGAACATGGTTTACTTTCTTTACTAGTACATTTAATACCACAGAATGTATAGGTAAAGACAGTTTTCTAAATACCATGCAACAGAATACTGGCAAAGGACACGCAAAACCCAGAAGGTTGGTGATACCCTAACACATTTCTGCTCATCTGAAAAGCTATCAAAGCTTTCATTGAGAGCTGTTGAGGTTAGAAACGGATTCTGCTTCTTTCACTGTTTACTACATACCTGGTCTCACTGACATTGAGCAAGGTGACTGTTTTTCCTTTCTGCTCAGCACTGGAAGCTGATGTGGTTTTATGATGTGAAAAATCATCCACTTGGATTTTTTCATGAGCTAATGGATGCTAGATAGCTTTTGGTATCTGCATACCCCCAGGGAGTATCAGTGCTGAGAGGAAGTGTCTGCGGCAGGTGAGTGGATTATGGGTTGCAATGACAAATTTAGAAACTAGGACATCTGGCAGGGGAGAACTGTTGGGTTGAGAAAGGGAGGTCAGGTAAAAATACCCAAGGTAAGACTCCTGTGTTCCTTTACATATATCCGTACCTATAACTCCTTCCATTTAGGGTTTGCCAGAGCTACTGCTGTGGTATGAAGGACAGCACATGCAGTGTGGGGTAGGGGCTGGGGGCAGGTGCAGTCTGCAGTGAGCATTTTAGCAGACAACTGAGCAACAGCCCAGCTGGGTGCAGGAATGCACTGCAGACCTGGCAAATGGGAGACTATCACACTGGCAGACCTGTTTTCTCACAGTGTAAGACTCACCTCTTTTTCCTTCTCATAGTGAAAAAAAAAATAGCTTTCCTTTAACATGGAAGAAGAGAGAAGAAATAAAAAAGAGAGAATTGAGGAAAAGCACCATGTCAACCCTCAAGGAAGAGTATTGATCCTTTATTTCACGTGTCATATCTGGAGTCATCTCCTGCCTTTGCTAGTGGAGTCTGCAGTTAGAGATTTAAAGGAATGCTTTTACCAATTCACCCCTCCAGTTTGGACAGTTCATTCCAGTTCCTTAGCCACTCCTGAGGTCAGAACACTGCTCTCCAGCCACCTTTTCTCTGAAAAGCTGCTGCCTGCTCTCCCTGCTGGTTGTCCTATAAAATATAAAAACACAAACAACTATCAGAAACATCTTAGTGAAGGTCAGACCTATTGCACAGATCTGGCTTCCAGTTTAGAAGGCCCTTCCTCGTCAGTAGCTTCCCAATGAGAAAGAGAAAGACAGTCCCAATTCCTTGCTCTGAAACTTCCAGTCCACGTGAGGCATTTTGACCCAGAACACAGACGATTTTAGTCATCTACCTGCTCATCAGAGGAGAAATCAGCATTATCATCTTTCAATTTGTTTACTGTTACAGTGTTCTGCTAGGAACCTGTGGAAGAGCCTCCTTTCAGTGCTCATGTAGTCTTTGTAACACCAGGCTCTAAGTGAACTAATAGTGCTCAGAAACAATTGCTCAGTGGCTGAAAACGTCAAAAGTCAGTGGCATCCTTCATTTCCAACAGTTGAGTTTTCCAATTGCTAAACAGGCAGCTCAGGAACATTTGACTTTTACAGCACTGGACTCTCACATCACACCCAATCTTGCCTCCACTGACTTCTGTCCTCTCCGAAGCTCAGCGCTCAGGGGATGACCTCAGAGCACATAGGCTTGGCTTCACTGAATGTACTTGGGGTGCTTTTGCTTACATCTTGTGCTGAAAGGTGCCTACCCTAAAGACTTGTGCCTTAGCACGAGGGCTTTGTTAGAGATGCACAGTGCACAGGGCCTCAGTCGAACACTGTGAATTCTGCAGCAGCAAGCAGTAAGCAAAGTGAAAAATGAGAAGTTGTTATATGGGTTACTTATGACCATTAAAAGAGGTAAGTCCAAAATCCAAACCTCACTCTTGGTGCCTTTTATGTCCTGCTCACATTCTTCTAGTGGTTGAAGTTGACTGATGACATATCTGATGCCAAATGCAATTAAACGTAGACCATAGACCACACAGTCTTTCTGCCAATGAACAATTACAGATCACAAATGTTTTCTCTGTGAAAACTTCCTTTCTGAATGTCTGCAGGTTTTGAAGTTTCTTTTCTCAGCTGGTGAGTGGAAACACGTGTTCAGGCTTTCAAGAAAATAACAGTGAGCTCTCTGACTCATTTTTGTCCCCTTTCTTAGTGTGATGCAGTGATAGACTGCAGTGCAGAAAGACTGCTTGTTGACCTGGAAATCAGGGAAAAAATTACTTTCTGAGGTGTATTTCTATAATGAAACATGAATGTATGAAACAGCTTTATTCTCATAATCTGTTCTCTAAAGTGCAATGCTATTCATTTTTCCCAGACTCCAAATGATAATGTTTTAATAGTAAAAGCTTAGGCCTAAATTCTGCCCTCAGAATGATGTTGCAAAGTCCTTCTGGCAATTAATATAGTCACAGGGTTTTATTAGCATGACTGAGAAAAGAATCTTCCTTTGAAATCCTACAGATGAATAATAGGGCAAAATGATTATGAAAAGGAGGGGGGAGGGGTGAGCAAAAAAGTACACTTTATCCCCACATATCTGAGTTGAAAGTTCATTACATTTTCCCCATTGAGCTAAACAGAGCCAGGAAGCTTCCAGTCTACCTTCAGGATTTCAGAGCAATAACTCTTATCTCGGGATCCTTTCATCATAAGATTTGGAAGCAACTGTTCAGTTCACAATTTAAACTGCAGATTCTCTCTGGATGAGGCAAGAGCTGTGGGCTGAAATAACCCTTAATTTTGTACTTGGAAAAGCTCTTCCTCCTCTGCATGATACTCAGAAGCAGCAGGCTCTCCTTGCTGATAAAGAACTCCCTCAGCAGCATCTGCCCCCACCAAACCCTCCCTCCAAATGTGTGTGTGACCAACTACATGTGACTAGGAAAGCTAAGGCTCTCTTATTTCACGTGGCTTTTGCTGCTTTGCCTGACAGAGTAGAAGGGAATATGCTGCAAGCTGCTGGAGAAGGACAGTTAGAGGAAGCTGAAAGGTTAGAGTGTCTGTTATTTGTGGATACTGAAACCAGAATTGTGATCATCCTGGAGACAAGCCACAACATGGGGTTTATTTTATCCACCCCTGGGTGCAGTGCTCACACGGGAGCTAATAGGACTAATCATAGCAATGCTCCCATATAAGCACATCAGTGATGTTTGTACGTATTCACTCATGTGTACCCATTTCCGTGGAGGCCTGGTACACAGACAGCTGTAACCTTTAGATGAGTTCTGCGTATTTGTCTATATTACAGGTTGCTGCAGTGGAAAATTACTTTTGATGTAAACTCAGTTGCCTGCACTGTCATCTGCGCTGACCTCTTGGCAAAGAGAGATAGCTCCTTATTGCAGCACAGACACAGGAAGGTTGTAACCACTTGGAATCAATTTGCCAGTGTGCTGGCACTTCACCAATGCCCACTGGCAGCCAGTAAGGACAGGAGTTTTTAAGAAGTAAGCCTACTGTACAGTTCCTATGCCTTCATTTGGTTTTTCACCTAAGTAGAAAGAAGCTGTAAAGCTCCAAGCTATGCAATTTTGGCAGCATTCACACTGGGAAGGGTGCACATCCTCACTGCAAAGCTTTCCCCACATCACTACCTGCTGGGCTTGGTCCCTGCAGCTGCTGGGCTGTGCCTGAGCACTGAGCTTCTTGTCCCTGCACAGAGATCAGATCCTGGGCCCCGTAAAAGGAGATAAAGAGATCAGATCATGTGGAAGGAAGGGATACTGTAAAGGAATAATGAGTGCAAACAGTCAAAGGCAAAGACAGCTTTCCAATAATTTTCTATAACATTCAAAAAGAGGCTGATTCTGACCATATGAGGAGTGCAATTAAAATCAACGTGACTGCTAGATCATCAAAAGCCAGTATGAATAGCTTAATTAGTTGCCCAAGGTGTCTGATTTCCTTCATTGCGTGAGAGAACGCGATTTTGATCTGCAGTGATACGTCGTATAAAGTGTCGTAGCACTTTGTGCAAGCTGAGAAGCTATTCGGTGGCACAGTTTATTTTACAGCCCTGGTAATCCAAATGGAACTGGTGGTTCTCGCGAGCAGGTCAGAAGTGATGGGCTGCTGCTGCTTCCCGGTAACGGCTGGGTCTGGAGATGTTCCGTGAAGGACTGTTTGTTGTTACTGTTTAAATCGCAGGGAAACTTTTGTTAAGCAAATGAGGGGTAGATGTAAATGAGTTTTGTGGTCCCAGGAGTGGTAGGTGCAGAGCCCTCCTCCTTGCGTGGGGAAGAAGGGACGAGTGCTTGCCTCTTGCGTTGCACCCGCGTTGTGCTCTCAGTCACACAGCAGAACCATTCACTGAGCGGCCCCAAGAGCTCCCAGCTCCTTACCAGAGGGATGCTGCTGGGAACTAGGGTGAGAAATCACACAGCTGGCGAGGACACGCCCTGACTCTGCCCCAGAGAACCCCGCACGAGCCGGGCCCGGGCTGATGATGCCCTCAGCCGTGGTTGCCGTGCATCCCGCAGGGGCAGCGCTCCGTGCAGATGTGCGGGAGCGGGTAGAGAAGCGCAGGGAGCTCCGTCCCGCTCCGCTCCGCCGGGAGGTTTCCACCGGGCCGGGGGGCAACGGGACGGCCCTGCGTTTTCAATAGTAGAGTTATGTGGGGAATGTGTGAGGGGTTTCATGTTTCAGTGTGTGTTGCGGGTTGTACAGCAATGAAGGGGTAGAATCCAGACCGGCTATTGACCCTAACCGCACGTTTCCAGATTTTGCCGTGTCTTAGTTTTTCTTGAAACGAGAGCGTGGTTTGACACACACGCTGTTGTTTAAGGGAGCTCAACAAGCAATTTCGTTATCCTGGCTGTATCGTTACTTATTTATGGTGCGGTAACAAAGAGAGCATTCGCACCGGGGACTTTTGTTTTCTGCGCACTCCTACGTATCCCGAGACCGGAACACAAAAGAGAAACGAGAGCAATGAGCCAGAGGGTGCAAGAGCCCGAACAGCTCGCTCCTCGCAGCCCTGTCACCCCAGCCCAACCTCAGCCGTACCCGCGGTACGGTGCCTGCGCTCGGGGGCCGCGGGGCGGGTCGGTCCGGGGCGCGGCGGCTCTCCGCACGCCGTCCCTCCCTCGCCCCGCCGCGGTTTCTGCCCCGCCAGCCGGGATGCCCCGGGAGGGCGGAGGAGGTGCCGGGGCTGGGCGTGGGGCGGTAGCGCCGGCGAGAGGGAGTTAATGCGGGAGGGCGCGGAGGAGAGGGGGGGGAGCCGAGGGAAGCCGAGCCCGGCGCTGCCGCTGCCTCCCCCGGCCGGCCCCGCTCCTCCGCCCACCCCTCGCTGCCTCCCGCCCGCCGGGAGCGGTTCCAGCGCCGCCGGGGCCGGGCCGCCGCCGAAAGTTTCGAGGTCTCCAGGCGCTATGGGCTTCGACCCCGCGCGGTTCGCGGCGCCCGTGGCTGCGGAGCTGCAGTGCAAGCTGTGCGGGCGGGTGCTGGAGGAGCCGCTGTCCACGCCGTGCGGGCACGTCTTCTGCGCCGGCTGCCTGCTGCCCTGGGCTGCGCGGCGCCGGCGCTGCCCGCTGCGCTGCCGACCGCTCGCTGCCGCCGAGCTGCGCCCCGTGCTGCCCCTGCGCAGCCTGGTCCAGAAGCTGGAGGTCAGGTGCGACTACAGCCCGCGGGGCTGCGGCCGCGTCGTGCGGCTCCGGGAGCTGCCCGCCCACCTCGCCGCGTGCCGCTACGGGCCGCCGCGGGATGCGCTGCCCGCGGGCCGGGCGGAGGGCGGAGGACAGCGGTGCCGGCGGGGCGGCGGTCCGGAGCCGGGGCCGGAGCTGAGGAAGGAGGCCCTGCGCTGGAGCAGGAGAGAGAAGTCGCTGCTGGCGCAGCTCTCGGCGCTGCAGAACGAGGTGCAGCTGACGGCGCTGCGCTACCAGGCCAAGTTCGGGCAGTACATGAGCCACATCAGCAGCATCACCCGCGACCTGACGGGCAGCCAGCGCGGCAAGGTGAGCGCGGATCCCCGGCGGCGCCGCTCCTCCCGGGGCGCGCCCGGCTGCGGGACGGGCTGGGAACGACGTGGCGGTGCCAGCGGTAACCCCGGGGACACGCGGTCCCCCCGAGTCTGCGCCGGGACGCCTGCCGTGTCCTACCCTCACACCCGGGCGGCGCGATCTCGTCCCTCGCCCCCTCGGAGCCGCGTTTCTCATCGGTGGCCGAAGACCTGGGAGCGGTGTTGATAGCGGAGAAGGGGCTGGGAGGGAGAGGAGAGGGGAGAGAAGGGCTCCCCGCTAGGCTGGCAGCCAGCGGGCACGGGGCTCACCTGGACCGGCAGGGCACTGGCTGCCGCGCAGCTGGCTTCAGCTGGGGCTGGCCGGGCTTGGGGCTTCTGCTCCAGCAGCCAAGGATTTACCTTAAAAGCCGGAACATAAAATCGCGATAAACTTTGGAAACGACTGTGAAAGGACAGCAAAATCTCTTCCGTTTGGGAGAGTGGGATAGCGATTGATGGCGCTCGTAGCGGCGAGCAGCTCAGTGCCAGGTGGTACTCACTGCTCGGGTGGGCACCTGCTTCCTGAAGGCTGAGGGGGCTTGTGCCGGCTGTGAGCCGTAACAAGGAGTGTTTTAATGAAGCTTTACTCAGATCTTCAGGCACCCTTAGGAAGCAGAATCTCAACTGGGAAGGGTCCGAGCAGCCAAGGTCACTCCTGAAGTGATGGTGTGCATCACTGTGGTGGCACAATGATACTGGGGACGTCTGCAGGACACCTCTGCGCTTAGAAGCACGGGTTCCCGGCACTGAGGGACGTTGCATCTGGAGACTGGAATACTTTTTCCCTCTTAATTTTTATTCGGATTTCCCTGGGGTAGCCAGCCCACACTCTGCAGGTCACTGCAAGCGCGCTCGCACAGTTGCTTCCTCTCCCGGCAGCTGTGCTACAGCCGTGTCGGGGACAGCAGGCGGCGTGCGACCGTCCGACCAAAGCAGCGACTGCAGAGAGGAGATGGGAATTGGTAGGAAGGATTTGGCAAGGAGGAGTGGGCTGGAGGCAGAGGAGGGTTTGCTCTCGACGGAGCTGAGCGCTCGCCATCCCCGGCGCTGCCGGTAGGGGCTGCTGGGCACTGCCGGCCGGGAGCTGCGGGCAGGGAAGCCGGCGGGAAGGGTGTGGGAAAACCGGCGTTGAAGTTAAAATGCACTTCGTTAAAATCTAGTCTGTCAAACTGCAATCAAACGTATCGCTCTCACAGTGGATAAAACGCAGGCTTCAGCGTTCGTGTTATGTTTTGAATGTTTGGACGGGTGTAAGTGATGTAGGTGTCATATCTGTATCAGTCAGCTCACACATAGGGACAGGCAAACACCAACACCTATTAGAAGCACGGCTCCTGAAATGAGCAGTGTAAGATAGGCTGCTTCATTCCCTTTTTCATTTTTATTTTATTTTAATTTAATTAAAAAATCGCAGTTTTTTTGAGGGGTTGAAGAGGTAGGCTTCCTTCTCTGTGTATTTTTCCTGAAAGCTGAAACAGAACTCTGTTGATATGGCTTTTGGGTCTGAATAGTATCATGTGGGGGATTTTGAGCTACATACTTAATGTCTGAAACACCAGCACATGCAGGGATTTTTAGTGACTTCTGATCTGGAGCGCTGACTTCTTTCAGTGGTGCTAAGTAGTCCTCCCAGTCAAAGCCTGCACCTTTTCCATTCAGCATGTAAGATGCAGTCAGGTGCTTGGCTTCCTGTTATGCTGCACTGGGACGTGTCTTTCCCTTTGCTTTTATTTTTCCAGTTTTTTGTTCTTTCTTTTCAGCCTGGTTTGTTTTCGAGCTCTATCCTATCTATTGTCCAGCTGAAAATCTTTGTACATTAATGCTTTCATTTAAGATGTTCTTTTTGAGACAGTATTCTATAACAGTATTTCATCTTTTTCTTCTTAGGCCGGAGAGCCCAAACCTCTAACCATCATGCTACACAGGGAAAATGATACTTTGGGGTTCAATATTATAGGAGGACGACCCAATCAGGTAATGAGAAAAGTAATTGTAGGTTACTATTGGACCACGTTTTCTGTTATTATGTGCACTGTTAGTCATAAAAGAGTTGCTTTCAACTAAGTGTGGAATCAACTCCATAGATATAAGTACTGTGTATTATCAGGTATAATTAGATTCACTGCTTTGAAGACACAGTCTTGTGAGAATTGGATTATTCCCACTTTCAGGAAAGGTGTTCCCATTGTTCTTGCTTTCAAACTTTAGTCTGATCTACACTCAGTTCCCATGTGAGTAATATGTATTCATGGAAGCTGTTCAGTGGAAATCTCTGGAACTGCTTACAAGAGTAATTGTTGCAGGATTAAGCCACTGGAATTTTTGGAAACTGCTTGCTTTTTTTTTTTTTTTTTTTTTCATTTAAAGAAGAGATGAAAATTTGATTCTGTAGCTTAAATACTTTAAGCACATGTCCTGCTCTCACATGCCTGCTTTCTTTCTTTGCAGATTGAAATAGAGTTTTCATTGATCTACTATCTTTAGTAAATCTGGTCTCACAAATCATCAGTCTAGGTTCATTAAAAAGCATAGAATCTGAATAGGAATCACTATCCTTCCCTCTCTCTGAATATGCATAAGAATATGCAGGATTGGTTGTTGGCTTTTTTTTTTCTCTAACTTCATCCTTCCAAAAGCATTAATCAAGGCTGTTGTTACATATGAAGGGTAAAGTAACCTGTTAAACTGGAAAATTAATAGTTGATTAAAAAGGCTTGGTAATAATTATGCACTGATCAGGTTCTTGTTAAGCAGGAGAACTTTAACGTGCTGCTGTAACTGGGAAGGGGAATGGGACCCTCTATAACAGTTTGGCAATCTTCTGCTCTCAAGCTATATTTAGTGGTGCCAAAGAGTCTGTTCCCATTAGCCTAGGAAGTTCACTGTCTGCTCTGCAGAAATGCTGTTCCTTGTGGGGAAATAGTTATCAAATGTGTCTTAGAAGGAAATTCAAAGCGAGTTTCTTAGATTTCCTAATGTAAGGATAAGACAACAGGTGCTGTAAGATAAAATAGATGCACTTTGATTATATTCATATTTTTGGTATACTGTTAACAAAGTCCACACAATCTTAGAGATTGAGAGATTGCAGTTTTACTTCTGCTATTTTCAGCTGTGGGAAAACTGCAGGGCCTTTTCAGGTAGAAAAGAGCACGGTGTTTGGCTTTCTTCAGATGTCAGCTGAGTTCCTCTGAAGGACTGGTGTGCCAACTGTTAGACTTTGTGAATTATTGTGGATATTCCAGAAGCTTGAGGAGGTTCGTAGCACTATTCTGGCTGATAGCAGGAAGGGAAATGCTCATGAGCTGCCTTTAGCAGTGATAGCTGGAGACAGAGAAGGTCATGGAGCTGAGCTAGGTCTCAGGGTTTTCTGAGTCTTTGATACTGACTTCAGAAGTTCTGTTTTGTTCTCATTGTGATATGTACCACATGTTTGACATCCATGCCTGGATGTCAGCGTGAGCTCTGACTCAGCACGGCTATCGCCAAAGGAAATAAAGGGAAGAAAGGGTCGAGTACGCTCAAGTAATGAAAACAAAAACTACTCAAAACCTTAATAACAGGATCAGGAATTGTTTAGTAACAAGACAGAAAGAGTTCATAAAGGCAAATCTTATATTTCAGTTGTTCAGGGAAAATGTGCCCTGTGTGAATCATTGGCTTAAGCAGAGGAAGAGCAGAACAGGATTGTCATTGCACCAGTTGTGTAGGTCAGAATGTACTTTTTTAGTTGTGTTTTATACACACAATGCATTTTTTTTCTTGTTGGAAACAGGTGTCACTCAGTGACTTGGTACTTTCCATTTGCTATATTTCGTTTGATTGCATTGCAGGCTTCCCCACCATTTGCTCTCTACCTGGAAGGCAAGACAATATGAAAGGAACAACTCACCACAAGCTTCTTATTTTGTCAGGAAAGGTCTAACTTCATGAGCGTATGTTTCTGTTTATTCTCGTGAACCTAAGCTACTTTGTTTTGTCCCACGCCCTAGCTCTGGCTGGCCAAGGCTGGCCTACATCCTCTCTGAGGTTGCCTTGGGCAAACCAAGCTGGAGGCAGCTGTGTGCTGCAGGCACAGCTGGGAACTGCAGCAGCCCAGGAACTCAGCACAGGGGCAGATAAACCAATAGTCACCACAGCTCCCCCTGCATCATGGCCTGTGAGCTGTGTGATCAAGTGCTGAAGCTCTGTATGCCTTGTGTTTTCTTGATAGAACTTATAGATAGCAGTGTGTGCTACCAATGGGGACTACAAGCCAGACTAAAATACATTTCTTCTTAATGGGCCACACATAGTCTCTAAAAGGACAGTAAAATGTCTTATGAAAAATATGCAATTTTATGTGGATGAAGTTAGTATAATCTAGTCTTTTGCTTTCTTAAGAAAGAGTCAGACCCAATCTTTCATGCATTTTGGTTAATGACTATTACATTTATCTTATCAGAATTTCATTATTGCTCACTACTTACACGGGAGCTGAGTGCAGGTCTGTTTAACGGTTTCAAAACATTTCTGGAACCATTAATAAATGTTACTTTTGCAACTTACCTGAAAACCTGTGACCAAGGGAAAAAAAAATAGGACTTAATGAGATCATAATCTGACCAGTATTGTGTTGAACAAATAGTTGTTAACCTGAAATCTTCTTGGGTTAAGTCTGCGTGGAACAGCTGCCACATCAATTATGTCTTACAGTGGATCCATGTTTTGTAATGGTTTTATCATTTTATTAATAAAAAAAAAGTGTTTTTTTTTTCCCCACAAATGTATAGGACCTAGTTCTAGAAATTAGTATACCTTTGTGTCTTACTGTTGGGCAAGGGTTTACCAGAAATTGAGAGAAAATAAGCATCACATCAACTACTGTACAGAGTATAAATGATTTGGGAGAAGATTCCTTTACTACTTTCTAACTCATAGATTATTTTTATGAATACTTAGAAATACTTCTGCAGTGTCCTCTCAGAATTATTCTTATTTTAGTATTGATTTAAAATGATACTTAAAAAAATATTTAAACTATTATGCAAAAAAAAAAGAAGTAATTTTAGGCTGTACAACAACATCAGGTGTATTTAAGCTGTAGTAAATAACTTCTCTGCTTTAAATATGATGATCATGTGAGTTGTACTTAGCAATGTGTAAGGATCAACTGGAAGCGGGCTCTTTTTTTTTGCCCATAGCTGAGCAAATTCTCAATCTCCCACGTGAATAGGATTTATGAGGTTAACCAATTCCACCAAATCCTGTCACTGTTACATGCCTGTTAACTAATGTCACTTTGTTCCTTGGGGCTTATTTCCAATTGCGGGAAAATGTTTGCAAGCTGTGGTGCTGCAGGATCACTTTCCTTCCTGAGAGAAACACTTGTGTATCCCTTTTTTATGAATATCTTCCTCTCTGCTGTTAGGCAGCAATTGCTGTCTGCTGAGATGTGTGAGGTCTGCATTAAACATTTTAGCTTGTTTTTGATTACCATTGCACCGTGTGTCCCATTTAGATTAAAATAACCAGAAGTAAATGGATAATCTTATTAAAAATGCTGGAACAGTTCATTAATTCTGTCCTTTTGATTAATGACTATTTTGTGTCAAGCAAATTTAAAAACCAATCCCAAGGATTTTAATTCTCAGGTAGAAAAGTGAGCTTAGAAAAGTGAGGTGGATTTGTGTTGTTCGTTGATGTACATTTCATTTCTTGTACTAATGTGGTCCTTTCCCAACTTCCTTATTGCCTGGCACAGAACAATCAGGAGGAATCTGCTGAGGGAATTTATGTGTCAAAAATTTTGGAAAATGGACCTGCAGACAAAGCAGAGGGCTTACAAATTCATGACAAGATTATTGAGGTAAGACCAAAAGAAACAAACAAACAAAAAAAAACAACCAAAAAAAAAACCAAAACAAAAACAAACAGCCAAGCAACCTAGTGGATTAGTTTGTTATAAGATTAATCAAGGATTTGATTGTTTTTACATTGGGTATGCTGTGATTTTGTTCTTTTGCTGTTATCTAAATGTGATTATTGTACATGGAACTTACCAATTCTAAAAACTTCATACCAAGTCTCCACAACTAATGTGTGCGTTGGTCTCAGGATTAAGCTACTTTGAGAGAGTCAGAGGGTGTCAAGGCTGAAATAGCAAGCAGGAGAAGCATTTTGCATTTCTTTGTTAACTTGAGGAAGAAGGCTAAATGATTCTATGTGAACTGGTGACATCCGTTTGCCCTGTGCAGGGGGTATTACTATTGTGACCGTGCAACACTTCACAAAAGGTGTGCTTATACGCAGTGCTGTGCGACTTCTTAATCAATTAGAGAAAGTTCTTCCTGCTATATAAGTAGATAATCTGTGATTCTCACTAAGACCAACTTAGCTGATCCTCAGTTGTATATTATGCTAGCATGGAAATTTTCAAGTCTATTTCTTTTTTTTTTCCCCATAAAATAATAGTAATTACCATTTAAAAAACAAAACAATGAGAAAGCTCAGTTTGAAAAGAAGGCTGCTGCTTATGATTACATGTGTAACCATAATTAGCCCTGTTTAAAGGTGTTGAAGAAATAGTTTCAAATAGTGACCAAAATAGATTCTTTACAGAGCTGTCAAACATGTATTTCACATTTTGTCTCTAAATCCAACTTCCTTCATGACAGCATGTAACAGTAGCTGCTGGGTTTGTTTAGGATACACTGCTTTAGCCTTGGGTTTAGAGGAGGCTTAGAAGCATTGTGTGAACTTGCCAGTTGGACAGGGTTTCAAACAAAGGTATGTGAAGCAAGTAGATTGGGAGGCAAATGCAGAATGCTGCTGCTGTCTTTTATTATTTCGCTCTTAAGAACTGGAATAAGAAGCCAAGATTGCTTGAGTGCTGGCATTGATCGTAATTTTGGGAGCTTGGAGCAGTGTGTGAAACCGAATTATTACATTTTCTTGGAAAAAGAAAGATCATGCCCTTAACTGGAAGATATACATGCCTCAAGTCAAAATCCAGTTGGCTGTGCATAACTGAATTTGCAATGTAACTCCTATCCCCCCAAGATATAAAAAAAAACTTGGCATCCTGTTCTTATTAACAGCCCCATGCTTAAAAGTTCTTCATCTTTCTGACACTGTTTTACTTTTAGAAGCAGACCTGCTATGGAGTTTTATGTATTTGCTCAACATTTCTTGCCTTATTTTACTATTCTTTATAGTTCCTGCATTTTAAAGACAAAATTGAGTGGTTTTAGGGGAAGGAAGAATAAATTCACAAATCAACGTTTATTACACTTGAGGTAATTTCTCAGAATGCCACTACAAAATATTCATACAGCTCTGAATAGGTTTTCATTTTCACCATGCTAATATACAGCATCTTTGTGTATAAACTTTAATGTTTAAACAAGCATTTAAAAATGTCCCGTGTTAGGCCAAATGTTTTAGTAAATAATTTATTGCTTCATAATTTGTTAAACTAAAATAAGAAGAGGAAGGGAAAAGATAACATTGACTTCCTATTGAAATTCAAACCAGCAACTATTCCTCCATGACCTAGGCCAGAAGAAGCAGCTGGAGACAAAAGATTGAATTTTTCAAATGTAGCCATTGATGTCTTCTTGCGTTGGGTTGCCCTGCTAGCCCTGCTGATGTTGTGAAGAGTAAGTATGAATGCTGTGAGGAAATAAGTCAGATGGTACAACCCTTTCAAAAATGTTGGCAGATACACAGAATGTGAGGTTTTGGTGAGACAAAATGCATGTCAGCTTGGGTGAAAAGTTGATAGGAAATAGGACTTGTTATTATTGCTCATCTGATGATCTGATCTAATGAATGAAATTTTGTGAGACCATTTTTCAGTAATCAAGAGCAGGAGGAGCTGATGTTGTTGGAAGAACCTTTGATATCTTCAGTCATTCGTTTGGCAGTTTGATGCCCTGGGGGTTTCTAGCAATGCGTAGCTAATGGGATAATGGACAGACCTATTCCATTAAATCAGAAGAAAATCTGTTCTTGAAGTGTGTTACTAAATAAAGAAGGCAATTTGTTTCAGTGCTTTATCAGATGTTTAACAAATGTTAACTGCATGTGGTTGACAAGGGTGAGTTGTGCACATTTCAGCCTACCATCTCATGGGTAACCTAGTGAAGCAAATGGATTTCACAATGCTGTGACGTCGGCTGTTGGACTTGTGAGCCAAAGAATTGTTAATTGAAAGGGTGTCAAGGAGAGAAATCAGATTTCTTCCTTGAGGTGTTTGTAGTAATTGTAGAAATGCCATACACATTACCTGAACTCATGGAGGTTTTGGAGATCAATTTGCTCAGAATGCAAGTAGTTAAGAGTGTCTTTGTTGCATTCATCTGAGAAATGTTGGTGTTTATGTGGGCTTTGCTCTCAGGTGAGCATATTTTGTACTTGAGGGCCTGAGAGCTGTGCTAGAAGCCTATGGGCCAGCGGGGTGGTGGTGAGTGAGGGTGGCAGGCTGAGGGAAAAGACAAACAACCTCAGGTACCCCGTGTCAAGGGCTGCAGCGCTTCACAGAGTACTATCACAGAACCTTCACTGATTGTTTCTGCTGTTGTTCTGAGCGACAGAGGATTTCAGGCCCCAGTGCAGATTTCCCTTTTTATTCAAGTTTAACTCCTCTTTGAGAAGAGACTCATTTGTTAAAGTTGGCCTGGGACAGGGATTTGCACCAGCAGCACTTGGGTGATGTTTTCTTTCAGAAACTTCATTACATATAACAAATTATTATTATTTGTTCATCAAGCCAGATGTCAAGGTCTTCTGCTGCTTTCAAAAGTTCTTATTCAAAAATCTAGCTCCCTATATTAACATGATGCAGCCTGTGTTCCAGGACAAAATCCTGATTGCATGCTATAAAAAAAAAATCTCTTAAAATATAATGCAGCATTGATATGTGACTCTCAACATAAAAGTGTCAGTTATGAGCAGTGGTGTAATGCCTACAGACTTCTCTTTAGAACCTCTTCTTTCTTTCCTCCCTGCCTACGAGTGCCAAGAGGAAGGGAGATGCTGCAAGCCATGCTTGGGACTGTCCATTAGTTGGTTCTGGTTCAGAGAGATCTGGTGGCTGCTGGGAGAAAATAAAAAAGCACCCTTCTCCAGGATCACAGTTAAACAGTGCCTCATTTCATCTCTACCTCACTTCATGCAAATCTTTCGTACTGAAAAAGTTCACTGCCCATCTTTGCTGATGCTAACAGCCTCCTCAAATCAGTAAAAGTCAGCTATGATCCTTGGCATTGCTGCTGATACACAGGACTCTTTTACCTAATGATTTTATTGCATATATTTATAGTTCAGAGCAGTAACACTGAAGTTGGCTCTTTCTGCATGGAGGAAAATTTTACTGTCTCACTTTGCAGTCACTTCACCTTCATGTAAGAGTGGCACCACTTGGCCAGAGCTCCAGCTACACTGACGTCCTGTGGGTAGTCACTAGTTAATGCCCTTGGAAGAGCATCAGAAAAATACAGGCACCAAGTGATGATTTCCTTGGGACCTCATAGCCGTGTGAAAGCTTCTATTCAGAACTAGTTCTTCATACTTGATGCTTTTTTTCTGTAACATTAAATTTTATAGAAACTGATACGTAGTCTCTGGTATTGAGCCCAGCTTTAGGAAAAAACAGTGACTGATTTTTCTCAAGGCTTCTTTTACTGTGCAAGTCACAGTGTCTTGCAAAATTGCTGATATTTTAACTTCGGTGTTACACAGAAAATACGTGATGAATAAAGGATCTGCAATCCAGATGGAATTCCTTATTTGTAAACAAATGAAAAAATGGTATTTTTCACAAATGTGAAATATGATTCTTTAATTCACACTGCATAGGAGACAAAGCTGTATGGTCATGGCTGAACTCTTTGTCATAAGGTCGCCAAGTACCAAAACAACGGTGAAAAACCTTCTGTGTGTCTAAAAGGAGCTTAGGCTATAGAGCAAACGATTCATATGAGGAACTGTAAGCGCATCATCATCTGAAGCACTCAAGATATTTTTTTTTCAGTTCCTTGTGCAGAGGCAAAGGCTTCTGTTATGTTATTCTCAAATGAAATGAGGATGTTGGCCCCTTTGAATTTTAAGCAGTTGATTCTTATTAATTCCTTGACTGAGAAACAGGCAGAATGGAAAAAATAGGAAAAAAATATTTAGTCTGGGATTTTAAATCCTTTTTTAAAAATGAGATGGATGCATATATACTATGACTTTATTTTGTTTATACAGCCTGAGCTCCATAAGTGCATAATAAATTAGGCTTCATCTCTTATTCCATGTTTCCCTTTGTTCTTCTCACTTTTTTTGGAGCGTACACACACAATGACTTTCAAGCTCATGTCAGCAAAGCCAGTTTCAATAAGGATGAAGTCTTGAGGCTTATCCTGGCAAAAGTAGCTTACATCTGCAAAGCGCCTACACAGAAACTTTTTAACTATTGCCAGACTGCTGACTGTGCTGTGTGTCAGCCTCGTGATGTTTTATCTTCTGCATGTTTCTGTCATTACACTCACTGTGTTGCTCAAGCAGAATCTTTGATACTAGCCATGTTTATTTTGCTAGGAATCTCCACTGTCAGATTATGTCTGTGGAAGTTGTGAGCTTGCTGGGATCGCAGATAGTAGATTGGGAATGGATTTAAATGGGAGCTGAGTGCAGTGAGCAGAACGATCTGGGTGGCAGCTGAGGGATACATACTATAGATAATTTTACTGAGTTTCACTGTCTAAATATGCCATAGTGACCTTAGGTATATTAAGTTCCCTTAAATCATTAACACATTCATAGTGTTTGGCACTTGTACTCATTAGATGCTACTAATTAGTCTGAAAGATCTTTGGCATTATAAATCAATATGTCAAAACTTAGAAATGCCTGTATCCTCTCCTCACCTCTACCTAACCTGTTGAAATAGAGATTGTTGGTTGCCTGAATTCATTCAGCTGCCTGATGATGCTTAAAAGTAGTCAGGTGTGGTCAGCTCTGTATATAACTTCATTTGAATGGGAGTTATTAACTCCACTGGGTTGTTTTTTTTTTGACTTAACAAAAGGTTTAGAACACATCTTGAAGAAGTGAGAAATCTGGGAGTTGGGTTCTTCTCTGCCTGCAAAGGGCTGTACGTAAATGCTAAGGTAATTACCCTTGTTATTAGTGCAGGTCCATCCTGTACGTGACCAGTCTCCACCTAGCCCTACAAGCTGAGTTACGTGACAGCAGGTATTTGTCAGTCAGTGTTATCTAGTGGGAATCTAGTATGAAATGGATACTTGTTCCAGAGAGCTGTATCTGGAATACTGTCTCTGCCCCTCTCTAGGCCTGTCTCAGTAAATGAGGATTTGCCTCTGTCTTCTATGATGCCAAGTTTATGGCTTGTATAGCATGTCCTTGGTACTTGCTTTTTCAGATTCACGCTGCCCTCCTTTTAAGATAGGAAATGATGTTAACCAGGATGTCCTCTAGTTAAGGTGCTTTGCTGGAAATGAAATATGTTGGTTTGATGAGTGTATGCGTATCAGATGTCAGAGTTTCATCCTGCCCAGGGTTTTCTCTAGCTACTGTGTAATATGAAAGGAGGTTATGGCTGCTAATGTTACACTTTCAGAAGGTTGTGCAAACTGAATCTTGTGGTGGAGGAACTTAGTTTTCAGTGTGCCATCTGTTTTAGAGGTTGACAAATACGGAAAATATATAACGTCTGAATTTTGTACTTCATGGACCGGGTTCCTTATATCAGTATCCTAAATCAGACTGGAATTACTGTAGGCCTTTTGAGGTGCTTATGCTCCCATCTGTTTCTTGAACTAAAATGCAAATACTTTGTTTAGGAAAACGGGTTGTCTTCCTTGCAATTTATTGTCTGTGTTTTTAAAAAGAGAGTGAGACTTACGTTTGCACATGAAACAAAATTTCTGTATTTTTGTGGTGAAATACATTAGGGAATGAATTACTGAAACATCTGTGTTTTCACATTTAACATTCTCTTGTGGATCTAAATGAAACTTCACAAAATAGTTTCTATCCTAAAGAAAGGGGAGCCACAAAATAAAACAGTAGCTAAGAAGTGGAGTGTTTTGTGTTAATAGGATAAGGGTGATTAATGACTCAAGGTTTTGTGATCAGATATTCAGTATTTAAGGCTGAGAGAGCTGGGTCTGCTCAGCCTTGAAAAAAGAAGACTCAGAGGGGATCTTATCCATGTCTATCTATATATCTAAGGAGCTGGAGACAAAGGGACGAGGCTGGACTCTCAGCAGTGTGTGGCAATAGGACAAGGGGAAATGGCCACAAACTGAAGCATAGGAAGTTTGGCACAAATGTGTGTGGTAACTCCTTCCCAGTGCAGTGACGGAGCAGTGGCACAGCTGCACAGAGAGGTGGTGGAGTCTCCTTCTCTGGAGACGCTCCAGACCCGCCTGGACGCCTACCTGTGCAACCTGGGCTAGGGAGCTGCTCTGGCAGGGGGTTGGACTCCATGATCTCTAGAGGTCCCTTCTAACCCCTACAATTCTGTGGTTCTGTAATTAAGACTTCGAGAGATTATACACACAAACACGTATAACTTTCTGCCTCCAATGTGATATTTCTGCTTTCGAGTGTCTGCAGAGAAGTGAGAGGGATATTGAAACAGTGATTAATTGAACTGCGGGGTGGAATCACACATACATGTTTCCATGAGAAAAGCTGTGGTAACTGCACTATGTCTGCAGAGTGAGGGAACAGACTGACTGACAAGTCAGCTGCGCTGTAGGTAGAAAGCACTCTGGATAACCTGTGGAAGAGCCAGCTAATTTAACACCATTTATGGGGTCTTTGTGGGTACTGCTTTCATGCACCATAGATCCCTAGGCATTGTGTGGCGGCCTGATCACACTCATCTCCTTCAAAAAGAGTGTGAGATCCCATCCACCCTTGACAGTTTACATGTCAGAAAATTGCCAAGTTGAAACTTGGTGTTTTCCTAGGTGTTCTGTTTGGGCTTGTCTTTGCTAGATGTCATCTTTCTCTTACTTCCCGTATATATGTATTTTTCAATCTTTGTTAAAAATTAAGGAAAGCATTTCAGAACTACTGACATCTAACAGTATTATCTCACCCAGCAGCAGGAACAGTGCAGTTTTATATGCAGCTGGGGTAATAGGTTTAGAGTAAATTCTTGAGTATATGAAGTCTCAGAGGTATTCGTGAGCACTTTCAGGAATGCATTAAACAACAGGGCTAACATCTGTCATGTGCTGCTTCTTTTATCCCCTTCCCAGGAAGAGAAGGGCATGTGCCGAGGAGCATTTTGTTCAGAAATCTTTCAAATAATTGCATGTATGCATTTTCACATTGGACTCTGTATATGTTAAAGAAGGCAAGGTCGTAAAAATGTATCTACATTTGTCACTGAAGGTGGCAAAGTTTTCTGATGAAGACCAGTATTCTCTGGTCTTTGCTTTGCTCGTAATCTTGGATAAGCCCTGAAGAAAGTGCTTTCCCTTCTGTTGACGAGCTATATCTCTGTGACAGGCAGTTGAACTGGGCTTCGGGTGTGCTTGTGGATTGCTGTATTGGTGTTGAACATTTAGTATGTCTTACAGATACAGTGGACTTGACTGTTGATATGGAGATGAAATACCAAAACATGATGAAATACAGAAGTTCTCAAATGGTGAAAGGCATTTACTGATAACTTTCTTTAACTTGTGCTGTGAATAGAAGGCCAAAGCTTCAGAGAGCGCTTCAGGATGAATCAAAAGCCTAAATGATGAGGACTAGTTGGAATAACTGATGGTAACCCAAGCCAGGGAAAGCTCTGATGGAGTTTGAGACCATGCTGAGTTTACTGCGTAGAACTAAAGGCAGCGTGAGGAAGCTGTCTCCCACAGCATGTGCTGCCAGCACCCCAGAAACTCTTGGTATTTTCTGAAAGTGAAAAGGGCTTTCTTTAGCCTTTCATAAAGGTTTTTCTTTATTGTGGTTGAGACAACAGTTAGAGGAGATGACAGCTTACATATGTCATACGAATGCAATGTTTTATCCTCTTAAGTCAACTGAATTGATAGTTGCAATCCAAAGGTTGGGTGCTCCAAGAGCTTTGATCTCCTCTGCCCTTTTTCTTAATCAGCTAATTGTATTTGTAGGGAGTCGCTAATCAGTGTGTTCCATAACTGGAAGCTGAGTGAGAAAAGGCATTAGTATCTGCCAAATAAATGCTTAAAATGAAGTCATTATTCATGGCTTCACTTAAAATTAATAACCTGATTTTTAAAGAGCTGTGAAATGCAACAGTGAAATAGGAGTGTGCTACTCCTTGGAACTTGTGGATAGGCGTAGCCAGAAGTATGTACAGCCTTGTGCTTTCCAAGTGCTTTGAAAACTGAAGAGATAATGTAAAAAAGGTTGTTCAAATTTGTTTCTATCCAAAATGCAAAGTTCTGTAGTATTTAAGACTATTCAGTAATGAAAAAAACTCGTTTTCTAGTTGGCAGGAACAGTTGTGGTCTCTTCCCCATCAAAGAGAATGCTTAGTAAAATCAAATATACTGTGTACAACACAGACATTTTACTAAATGTGTGTCTTGTCTGCAATTGCAAATCTAATGTAATTTTATGACTTCACATGTAGACCCAACTTGATTGAATCACTGTGGCAGGAACTGAGTGCAGAATGACTCAACATTGTTCCTTCATTCAAATAATTGTGTAAGGTGTTTTCTTTATAAAATATTGTTGACAAAATAAGTTGTGGCTGCTGTGTTTGTTTGCCTAACATGTCTACATGTTATTTACAGGATTATATGATTTGCATAAACACATTGCTCAAAGAAAATATTATCTTTTCAAGTAGTGAGATTGGGAAGTACAGTAGGAAGAAGGGGGGAAATTGAGGAAAAGTTTAAAAGAAGAGTGGCATGTTATCAATTAAGAACTAAAGTATGAAAAAGAAATTTGTATATCACTGTATACCACACTCCTGTCAAACAGCTTAGCTTCTTAAAAATATGAATCTCTATGTTTGCAAATGGTTACCTAATGTTGGAGAAGATCCAAAATAGATAAATCTAGGAGATGGGTTTGTGTTCCCTTTGTTGACTATTTGGAGTATTTAACATTGAGGGATTTAGTGGCTCTGAGCTTGCCTATCCATTTCTGAGTACGGTCTTTCAATCTTGCTTCAGTTTCTTTAAGCAATCTTGCTTCAGTTTCTTTAAGCATGCTGATCAAGCGGGTTAGTTTCTGAAGCAGCTTGCAGGAGGGCAAGAAGGCATGCTATTTTAAACGGGAAGGATTTGCTGTCTTGCACAAATTAAAACATCTGGGCCCCTATGCTTTGCTGTTAGTTAGATTGAGTTGGGCTAGTTTTTGGCACATGGCAAGTACAGAGCCATATGGTCTTGTGCTGTCAGCAAGCCTTTTCAGCACATGCCTTCGCTTACCCCACAGCCTCCTCTGAGTGGTAGCTGCTACTGAGACTGGAAAGATAAACGTTCTGAGAGCTTTCAGGCTGTTGTGCCCTTCTTGAATGGATTAATTACATTTTTGAGTGGTACAACACACAAGTCTGTAGCAGTAAGCAGACTCCTTTATTTCCTCTGCAGTGGCCAGATCCTTGATCCAAACAGGACACCTTGTAATGTCCAAATTGGACATCTGGCTACTGCCAAGTATAGCAGCACTTTCTGACTTACATGTTTCATCCCTGACTTCTTGTTTTAATGTCCCTGTGAAATACTGAAATACTCAACAAAACTTTTTTTTTTTAACTATGCTTTAGATGTGCGCTTAAATGGAAAGCTGACTATTCAAAGAAGAGTCTTAATGTTTTAATTTCTAGTCATCATCTGAATGCTGTTCAATTCATAATGCACTTGGATCCCAAGCAGGAATCTTTCCTTGTGAAAATAGGTACAATTTATTCTAAAAATACACAGATAGAGGGATAGTTTTTAAATATTTTAAAATAAAAACTTCTATTTCATCCTGGTTTCATGAAAGAGTGCGAAAAGCATGAGGGACTCAGAAGATCATTTCTATTTTTTGGTTATAAAAGGAACCTTTAAAACAAAGAAATAGTTCATATAGTTCTTTCTTTCTTTCTTTCTTTCTTTTAAGGAAAGAATTCACTGTTCCTGGAGGTTCTCATTACTATCTTTTGACTGCTTCTTTCAATCTTCTTAACCTTCTTTTCTGAGTGATTTGAGGCCTATATCCTTGTATTAAGAGTGGGTTTTTGTCTCTTTTTCTCCTCTCTGATATGAAGTAATGGAAATATACAGAGTTAGTATTCATCACTTAATCTACAGGTTTTCTAATTATCAGAGACCATGAACAACATAAAGATTAAAGAAAACATTGATATTTCAAAACAGAATTCAGAAAATGCTGTTGATAACTTATCAGAGCAAGTTAAGAACAAAGGTTTGATGTGATTGCTTAATCTCCTGTCTTATGCCACTCAGGATGCTGGAGTATGTTAATGGCATCAGCAGAATAGCAGTAACAAGCACTTTAGGGAATTTCAATACAAAATGAAGAACTGTGTATGTGAAAGTGTCTTTTTTTTTTTTTCCCTCTTTGACTTTAGCCTACAGTTTACATTTGGCTTGCTTTGATTTTTAATTTCTGTAGTTCAGGGAGCTGCCTCTGCGTACACTGAGGAGCATATCGTCTGGGAAACAGCTTATACTAGCCATTGAAGTTATTAACATGAAAACCAATACACCAAGTTATTACCTATTAGTGTGAAAGCTTTGCTTTGAATTCTGTGATCTGCTTGGCTGTAGTGATCAGTTTCCTTTTTTAAAGATTTGTGAGAAACTGTTTGGCATTGGTTCAGTTGACCTCAGGTCTACCTAGAGCCCATGTGGTGATTTCTTACTGACAGGCTTTGTGGTGGGTTTGTAGTCCTTCTCAATGAGCTTTTTGAAATCACAGCTGTTAGGCTTTCTTGAAGTAGGGAATTTACAGTTACCTTTGCAGTGTAAGAACTGGGGGTGGGGAAGAATCAGGTTGTCAGTGTCAATCTCAAAGTACCTGTTGCCTAGCTATGCTTTCTCAAGCTATTACAGATCTATTCTCAACTGAGAAATCTAAATTACACACCTTGTTGCCAAGTTGTTTCTTTATTTCAGCCAGGTAGTGACGAAACAGTGGAGTGGAAAGTGAAAATGAGTGTGAACTCCCCAAAACAGTAGTCTAATTATAAATTATATGCACCATTATTGATTGAGGTATTGTAAAGTATACAACTAGCTGGCCAAATCAAGCATGCAGCTCATAAGTCTGGTTTTGGAGACAGTATCATTACTGTGTTACAGTGCTATTCCTGAAGTTTCTGGTTGAAGCACCCTATCTTGCTTAATGAATTCATCTTATTATTAAACAATGAAAAGTGATGTTAATGCACCTGGGCCAAATCATCTGCCTGATGTTTACTTTTTTTGAGCACTAATTACATGTTTAGTGGTTTGAAAATCCTAGGAAAAAGAAATGCCAGTCTGATGATAGAGGATGGAGCATTTAAGATGAAATTCATCTTGCCTAATGCTAAATTGCTAAAAGCTTTCTCATTCTGTAAGTATTAAAGATGAGTTAGGCACATCAATTTAGTAAAGGTGATTAGTTCAGCCTGAGGTATTTTACATACAGGCAGTTCAGTTAGAATAGAATTCATCTGACCCTTCAAATTAAACTCCTCAGTAGTTTCAAATGAATCAACTCCTTTTCATTGCTTTTTACTGCTTTTGAGTTTGGATTGTTGGGATAAAGGATCACTTTGTACACAGTTCTTCACTATAAAGCCAGAACAAAAGATAGTGAATCTTGTGTCATCCAGAAATAAATAAAACCTAAGGTAATGTGTTTCGCTCACCTTCTTACATTACATTTCACATAGGCCTGATATACTATTCTTCTGGAGTTACATATTCCACTAACTTAAGTGAGAGCTGGAATGTATAAGAAATTGGCTTCCCTTTTCATAGTGCAGTGACAGCTTAAGTACAAAACCAGAACTTTAGGTACAAAACTGGGCTTGGAATCCATTTGCCATAGTATTCCTATTTGACATGGCCTACCTCAATTCCATTGTCTTAAAGACTCTCTAAAAGTTGTATTTTTCAATAGTGAGCAAACAAAATATTCCTACAACAAGCCTTTTTCTACTTTCCATATATTTTCAACGTTGTTACTTAATATCTGGTAGGAATTAGCATGAGAAAAGATGGAATTTGAAATGCTCCAGTAAGCCCCTGGCTATATTGAGAATAGCTTTGAAATGATCTAACATGTGGTTTCATGTCATATCCAGTCTCATTAATCTGTGTATCTTTCAGATTGGAGTAAAGTAAGACAATCAGCATACCACAGGCTTAGCTGTCTGATGTAGTGAACGAAATGAGGTGAACAGCTGTGTCAGCTGAGGGAGTTTCCTAGATCTTAGTTCTGGGTGTTCTCTGGACCTTTTTAGAGTTCAGCAGACCCCGACTTTGGCAGGTTCTGGAGGAACACGAGTAGCTGTTCCTGGAAGCCTGGTGATGGGTTTTAGCAAGCGAAGATACAGATGTGCATTTGAGGTGGTACAGACATCCCTCCATCCAAGCAGCAAAGCAATGCTCCGGATTTCATCCGTCTTCAGAGACATGGAATTTGTTCAGAGAAATAAACCATAGAGAGGTTGAGAAGCTGCTGAAATTCTTCTGGCAAGAGATCAGCATGAATTATCTCACTGCTCAAAGTAAGAAATTTTAATCTTCTGTTTTGTTGCCTTTGGATATAGTGATTTGTATGGAGAACTAAGGTACCCAAGGAAAGGCGAACAGTACGTTTTATCAGACAAACTAAGGCGATTGTAAAAGGAGTGGGCAGACTCTAGGGCAAAATGTGTTTTCAATAAATCTGGCATGAGTGGTTTTAAATAAAATTTGTTGTTTATTTTGAAACTAGGGCTGAGAAATTAAGGAATGGGACAGTTGTGTCCTGTGTAGTGTTCTCATGTTTGTTAACAGTCTTTACTGATATCTGTAGGAGCTTATTTTGGTGCTTTATAGTTTGGTGTTTTCACACACAGTTTCAACAAGAATATTTGTGCTTTGGACGAGCATAGCAGATTTTAGGATCCTCACATGTGAGATACATTACATTCTGAGGATGCCTCTGTGGGGAGGCATTAGAAGCCGCAGTTGGAAGGATATGTTGGCAGTAGAAATACTTTGAAAGCTTTTACTTCTTAGTCTGTTGGTTGTTTTTTTTTTTGTTGTTGTTTTCTTTAAGGCCCTATCTGGTGTTTGTTGGTCTGTGGCAGGCTTAGTCTGGCTATAAATCTGGTGAAGTCTGAGAGATAGAGTGTTGTTTAAATGATAGCAGGAGGACTTTATCAAAGATTTATACAAAGTGCTTATTTAACTATTGTACTTTTGTCTGCAACAGATGAGTGTAGAAAAGTGCTTCTGTCAAAACAAAAACAAAACCAAACCACCTAGATCATTCCTCTTTCTGAATATTCTCTTCCATGTACATATAAACATAACATTGGAACAACAACAACAACAAAAGGTTCTGTATCTCTGCTATGTAGGGCTGCAGCAAACCTACTTTTTTTTTTTTGTAGTAATGAATTAGCACTGACAAGTTACAGTAAGCACCATTGCAGCAGATATGCAAACACCAGTGTAAAATATAATCCTTGCCTCATGAATTAACAACTACCTTCAATACATTGGTCAGACTGAAGGAAAATGAGACATGTAAAGTTCCGTATGGTGGTTTTCAAATGTCATTTTAAATCCCATGTTTCTTAAAATACTCTTTAGTGGAAAGTTTTGTACCACAGTAATAGGTCGGCTGGTCAGGCATAAAGGAATAGTATAGAAGGAACATCTGAAGTTTTATCTGTTAAACAGACTTTTCCAGTCTTTTTGCAGGGCTTTTTGAACTGTGTATTCTGGATATCACTTTCTGCTGCAACCGTTTTCCTACTTCAGATATTATATGACTGTCAGGCTGTGCTTTTGGAATGAGATTTCAGACTTTTTTTTTATAATTTGTGAGCTGTGTCTTCCTGTAGTCGGAAAACAGCTAGTGTAGCTTGAGAAGCTATTGCTTTACATGTGAGGATTTGGAAGTGAGTAAAGAATAAAAACAAAAGAAAGTAAGTCTCTCTCTTTTTTTTTTCCTCATGCTCTAAAACTGTGATCACTTAGAGAATTTTTTCAAATGCAGATTGTTTCAATGACTATTACAACACGTCTTTCAGTCTTTCACAAAGTCATAATAAAGTATGCATGGAGTAAGAAAGATAATCCATCGAGGTGAGGAAAGTGAAGGATGATTGCTTTTTCTTCTCTTGCTCTGAACTGCCAGTTGCAGGATACTGTTAAGGAATGGCAGGAAAAAAATGAAGGCAGAATTCTGTGCACATGCTTGCACCTTCCTACAGCAGCATTTCAAGAAGTTATGAGCTTAAACTGACTTGTAGGATTCTGCTAAAGCAAGAACCTAGGTCTTATTGCTCAAAACTGAGATAGGGTGATGGTTTATTTGTTTTGTTTCTGCAAATAATTAAGAGACCGGTGCTGAAAAGGGCAGTTTTTATTTTCCACGTGAACAGCAAACAGGTGTATTTTTTTTCCTTTTTTTCTTTTTTTAGTGTAGCTGGGTCAATTCACATACAGAAGAGCAGTGAACTGTAGAAGTTGCTGGTATCAGATTTGAGATATGGCCAGAATGTCAGATCCTTATCTGGTTCTGAGGTTGTCCGCATTTTCTGCTTTAGCTGTGCTTTGGCAGATAAGACTTGGGGTAGCAGAGTGAATACAGCTGTATTGCTGTGGTTTGTGTGCCAGCTCCCAGAAGCTCTTCCAGAAGGGAATGGTTTCTCTCTATGTCCTGGCTTTATGTCCTCTGTTCTCCTATTTTCCTGCCATGCGAATAAATGGTAATATCTATGATATGTTGGTGGACCGTGGTAGCTCTGGAATAGGCTGCCCAGGAATGTTGTGGAGTCTTCTTCTGTGGAGATGTCATGACCCATCAGGAAGTCTGTCTCTGTATCCTGTTGTGGGGTACCTGCTTTAGTAGAGGGGTTGGATTTGAAGATCTCTTGAGAATCATTTCAGCCCCAGCAGTTCCATGATTCTGTGATGTGCTGAGACATGTGAAAAGGCAAGGTGCAGTGTTGGTTGTCTTTGATAAATGAAGAATAACTTTGTCCTTCAGAAGCTGTCAACTGACCAGACAAATTTGGTATTAAATATGAGTACTGAGCTTGACATTCAGGTGGAGTGTGGATCTGTATGCATGTGTGCTGTTTGTAAATGGCTTCCTTGAAGAAGCTGCTCTTAATTGGGCTCAGAAATAGTATAGACATCCCTTAAGCATATGCTTGAGCAATCTAAAGCCAAGCTGTTCTCAGTAGTGGCTTGTTGAAAGGAAGAGGGAAATCCCTGAAGACTTGTTCCACACTATTCCGCTGGGAACTGCACACAAAAAGGCCAATTGGTTCCAGTGCAGTGCCAAGTCCGTGTACAGGGAACACATTCATTTTCCTAAGGCTGTGACTATTTGACAAATTGTGCTGGAATATCTATGTAAATTTTAGTCTTTTGGTCTCAGACAGCAAAGCAAACTACAGTGAATTCAGCAATGAGTATGTATCTTGTAGTAAGTTTGACATATTTTTAACTTTTTTCATACTTCCTTGGTATTCCCATTACAGTCTGAATATGCAGTGAATATCTCTTTATATAGCTTTCTAAAATCGCTTCTGAATGAGTGGAGTTCAACCAGGCATAAATCTATACATTTCTTTCTAAAATTTATGAAGTAAAAGTTTCTGAGTCAGATTTACATAATAGGCCAATGTTTTATTTATTTACTTAATAAAAAAGAGTAGTTGGTGCTTTATCTCAATTAGTGGTGCTTTATCTTAATTAGTGCTGCTCAGGTGAACACAAATGTTCAATACTAATTGTAAGCCTTGAGCAAATGCAAAGAATCGACTCACGTACTGGTTCAGATAGCCCTCACTGACTGCACACACTTCAGTCACAGCTGGGAGATCTGTTTTGTAACAGTTGAAAATACAAGAATGAGAATAAAGCAGAAAATAAAAACTTTTCTCTTAGTAACTTAAGTTATATTTATCCAATAAATTGAATTTGAGTGAGTGTTTCTCAGGTTTACTCATCTTTCCAAACAGTTAAGTGTTAAGGGCTCTTCTGTCCTTAGAATAGCACAGAAACTGACCTCAGCAGTTAACGGGGAGGTGGTGAAGGGACTCATGGCATAGGGAAGGACAGTGAGGTGAGAACAGGTAGAACTGGAAGAGCTGACATACTGACGTAGGTATGTGATCTTTGTTATGTAGAGCCTGATACAGAAGAGAAATGATGCGAGAAGTAGGGTTTTGGCATGAAAGAACCTTGGGTGTTTGGGAGGGGATACATTTTTTTGGGTGAACAGCACTTGAATGGGGAATGAGTGGAAAAACTGAGGTAGAAGAACTTGGGGGACTGAAATTCCTTCTGACCAAAAAAATGTTGCAGTTATTGTATTAGGCACGTTTAAGGCTTTGATTCCTTTTTGTACATGAGGAAATTTCCATCTTCCCATTATAGGTTAGATAGTTAATACCTGAGTTAAAGACATATATTAGTAGTTTTTAAGTTGCAGTTTTTTGTTGAGTAAACATACTATCTTTTTATCTGTAAGTATTTATTTTTACAATAGAATGATAGACTATCAGTCTGCAGGGGCATATCTGGCTGTCTTCATAGAGAAGTACACTTGGAATACACAGGAATATTTTTTTCCCTTTCATGTCCTTGTAGTTTGCAGGAGGAGTAAAAGATTTAGGCTTTCCTTTCTGCCTGACAAGGGTGGTATTGCTGAGGAGGTAAGATTTTTGGAAGATATTTCAACTTCTGCAGTACAAAAGGAACTTAGACAAGCATGTATGCTTTTTCTTCCATGCCTGTCTATGTTGTAACCCAGCAAGTGTATGCTTACTTGACTGTTTTAATTCAATATCACAAGGTGCAAATGATCTCATACATGAGAAAAATCCATAAATTGTTTCATGGAAGTGACTCAAAGAATCGTAAAAGCTCTGAAGTGTGATGATTGGCATAAGGAGTAGGTTCCTTGAAATGTAGCTTTTAAATGTGTGTCAGGAACTCAGTTCATTGACTACAATTGTACCGAGAAATCATAATCGATTGTATTCATTTTGGCTCTGTAGTTCTTTTCAGAATCTGAGGATCTTGGAACAATGGCTGGCAAGGCATATATAAACTGGTGAAGTCATTGAAAACTGAATTGAATGGGCTAAGTCTCAGTACTGAAACTTTTTCCTTCACACTTCATGCTTTCATCTGAAATCATACTCCATGAAATACTTCTTGCTCAATCTTGAGTATATTGAAAACATTTTCATTATTTCTCTGTAAAATCATGCTGCAAATATTTTGAAAACTGAGTTTTTTACACATCTGCAATGACTTGTGTTCTTTCATGTAATACTGACACCAGTGCCTATTAATGACAGTTAGCTGAACTAATGAATTAGTGATACTATAGTTGTGTTTGCTGTTTTCTCCTGGAAGTTAACTTTGTTCTTTGTTTCTCCACCTCCTTGCGCATACATCCTACCTTTTTTTGGACATTCTTGGTGCAGAAACCTTCTCCTTTGCACAGCTACCTGGAGTCACCTGAAAGCAATCAGTTTTCTTTTGATGTTGGGTGATTTTTTAATTCTATAATTCTGCTCAACAAGATATAATAATCAAAGGATCAGTAGAGGCTGAAGAACAAGATAGACATGACCACCTTGTTTAAGGAATGGGAG
Organism: Cyrtonyx montezumae; assembly: GCF_038088225.1. Classification (NCBI taxonomy): domain Eukaryota; kingdom Metazoa; phylum Chordata; class Aves; order Galliformes; family Odontophoridae; genus Cyrtonyx; species Cyrtonyx montezumae. The sequence continues at coordinate 132,781,594 of NW_027072034.1, read as the reverse complement.
ACAAGAAGGCAACAAGGACTGTTCTGCACCTGCGATATAGTGAGGGAGTGCCTGTGAACTAGAGTAGCCAGGGATTCTGCACACCTGTTATCTGCAGCATTTGTGCAGTGAGCTAATGAGTTTAATTCTTGTCATCTGCTTATCTTCTGTGAGCTTAATTGCTTGGCAAAGATTTTAGTTTACTCCATATTAACTGTTCCTTGGGTTCAGCGCTGCGAACATTGCATTTATTAAAGTTTTATATTATTTATCTCTTCTGTCCTGTCATAAACCAAGTCAAAACATTAGAAGTGGAATAGTGCCAGGTGGAGGTGTCTTAGTTACTGATAACATTTCACCATCATTGTTAAAATAAAGGGAGGTTGGAGGAAAACATTACAGCCTGTTTCCTTTAAACTAGTTTACAGATTATTCCTATGAAAAAAGCCTGACTGATAAGATTCTGTTACCACGCAATTGGAGCTGAGAAGTGGTAGAATGTTACTGTTGAGTAGTGATATAGTAGATGTCCAGATTATGCAGAAAGGTATCATCTAGGGAATATTTCACATGCCAAACATCTGTATCTTAAAAAAAAAAAAAAAAAAAAAAAAAAAAAGCGATTTATAGATTGTGGTAAATAGAATCATCATTTAAAATGTATGAAAAGGGCCCAATGTTTTAAACTGCTTTCTTGCTCTGTCTGAAAATTCCAATGCAGAAAATGAAGGTACAGTCATGGTCCCTTGTAAATGCAAGAGTTGATATCTCCTAGTTTATAGAACTGGGAAATGCTGAAGTGAAATAGGGTAAGGTAAAATCTATCCAACATACAGAAGCTAAGAAATGTGAAACTGAAGTCTGCTATCTTGTATGTGGGACTGAGCACCATGTCATTCTTGAGGCCTCTGGCCTGTCAAGATGCTCCTCATAGGGGATTTTGTATGCCTGCTTTTAGGTGTCTGTTAGTTTTTGTTCAGTTGTGTGCTTCACAAAGAGGATGATGAGGCTTGCTACTGTGTATAGGATTGTTAGCCAGGAAAAATTGATGGTATTGTCCAGAGGGGAAGGTGTATGAGGAACTGTGTCAGGGGAGGATCAAGTTAGGTGTTAGAAAAGATTTTTCACTGAGAGAGTGGCTGGGCACTGGAATAGATTCCTCCAGGGCAATGGTTATGGCTCCAAGCTTAGAAAAGATCAAGCGTTTAAGGCGATCTCAAAGATAGTACTTGAATTTTGGGTGGTCTTGTGTAGAACCAGGAGCTAGACTCAATGATTCATGGATCATTCCATGAATCTATCCCAACTTGGGATATGCCATGACTCTATAGAAGTTGTTCTTGCCTGGTTGGAGACTTCCGTAGTTGAGCTCTGAAGTGCTTTTGCTGGGCACATTTTAGAATGTGCTGAGTAGGATGATCCTGCTTGAGAAATAGGAGGCTAACGTAATTTTTGTTGCCTTCCGGTTGGTTCTAATGACTGGTCTACGATATGGAGATATGATGTGTCTCACAGCAGAGAGCAGGAAGAGTACAGTCTAGAACTAGTAATGCATAGTAATGCGTAACTTAGTTTGGGGTGGGGAATACATTTTGATATAAAGAGTATTTTTATGGATGGTAAGAATGCTTCTGAATCATTTCCTAGTTTAGTAACTTAATGCTGTGACCTCCTGTAGTGAGTAAGGATATAGAATATGAAACTGTTGCTATGCTGGGGACTTGCTTAAAAAAAAAAGTCCAAAATACTGTACTCTATTTAATTTTCATAATAAAAGTGTCACCTGATACTGTAGTGATTATTACATGAGACATTAGTTGGCTTACGATAAAGTGCTAAATGACCATAGTCGTATGCTTTATTCATTTTTATTCCTCACTCAATAAATTATTGATGAAAAATTACTGCTGATGAAAGTTTACCTTTTCAGTATAAGGTATTTATTCTGTGAATAATTTCATTGGTTAGAAATATTTCTACAGACATTACTGTCAAATTTTATTCTTCTAAAAATAAATTATGAAACAAGTTGTATATTTTAGTGAAGGTTATTTCTTTGTTGAATTCAAACTTGCTCTGAATAGTACAAGTCAGGAAAATATTTTTTAATTTAGAAAAATAATGTTCATAACTGTTTTGAATGTGTACACCTGCGAGCTGAATCATGTATCTCAGTTTTCTATACCTTTAATGTAGCCTAGCCTTCTCAGAGTGAAGTCTACCGAAGTTGTGTGGTTCCATATAGGGTGCTAACTGTTGAAGGTGACTAACCTGTAAGATTGTTGGTAGGTGTGAAATATCTCATGTAGTGGCTGTGGTGGTGTGAAAAACCACAAACAACAGTTAGTGCTGTGCCTCTAGGGTAGCACCCAGTGTAATCAGTAGCATCAGCCTTAGTCACTCTGTGGTTGTTCCTGAAGGCATGTATGGAGAAAGAAAATCAAAGTGCATATGAACCATGGTTTTATACATGTAAAGGTAAAAGAAAGGTTGAAGGAACAGCATGATGAAACTAGGCAGAAAAGCAGAGGGGAGATGATAAATGGATATAAAAAATGAGAAAATTGGTTAATAGATGATTAAATACTCTTTAAACATGTAAGAGGTTGCTATAGGGATGTCATGAAGAGTGTTCTTGGATTCTGGGTGTTCTGTAGCAACACCGACCACTAAATGACAATGGCTCTTTCCTCCTGGCCTGACATGCCTAGGCATGGGGCACAGCCCAACTTGTAAATCTATACATGGAAATGGCAAAACAGCTTGGGAGACAGTGATATAACTTAACGACGTCCTGAAACTATGCTAGTGATAAAGTACTGTTCACGTTGGATCAGAGCTTTCATTCCATGTATTTTGGAGTATATATTGTCACTGAAGAACACAGACTGTTTTCAACAGAAAGGTGTGCATGCTGTGATGCACTGTTCTAACTCATCAAAGTGATGGCTTGTGCATAATTCAGACATGCCTCCCTACCTCCTTTTGTTTTGTTTTGTTTGTTCATTTTTTGGTTCAGTAACGTTAGCTGTTGGTCTTGTCAGCAAGTTTCCTTGGCCTCGTATAGATATTTCCAACCCAGCTATTTGATATTAACTCGTGGCAGATTAGAATTTTCAAAATATTGTGAGAGAATGGAGAATTCAGATAATAATACATAATAGTTATAATGCTTAATCAAATTGAACATTTTAATTTGCATATATTACCTGAAAAGATAATTTAGGCCAGCACTGACTGGCAATGACCTTTATACCAACCTTTAAACTTAGTCTTAACAGATATACTTCACAAATTTCACAGCTCATGCATGTAAATAAAACTATTAAGGCCTGAGTAATTAATTGCTCCTGTCCAGTGATACTTAGTCACCAATCTTAGGAATCTTACTGCTAGGATTTATATTATCAAAGTAGAACAGTTCTGCTGTTGACTGTAAACAATATATAACTTCTCGCTTTTCAAGCTTTTTATTTTTTTGTTATTTCATTTTCAGGGAATTTGCAAAATCTTTCCAGTCTTCAGTTGTTCTGTAGGAAAAATCACATGTATTCATGTAACATGCAGTAAACATATGCAGAATATATTATAAATATATACAGAAATATAGCTGTTATGTTTAAGTATGTAAGAAAACCAAATGCAGAAAGATCTCTTCAGGTCCTCTTTATAGATCAGGAAGACAGAAAAGTAGATCCAACTCTTTAGTTACAGTTTGTTTTTACAAATTTGTGATTTATTTTGACAAGCTTCTAGCTACTGTGATTAAGACTTATCTCTCTATATTAACCATTACACCTTTAAAGGACTTTTAATAAAATATTTCATGTAGAAATGGATATCAACATGTTTACATGTTGCTGCCTTTCATAATGTTTGTTGTTTCATAATTGCAGCTCATTTAAGTGATCTGTAGCATTATGAACAATCTGGAAGGCTATTAACAACCCTTTTGTCTCATAAAATGAACCAAAAATCATAGGTCTGAAATGTTTTCTTTTTTTTTTTTTTTATAAATGTCGTGAGAATAGACAATAGCCCGGACCAAAGTAATAATACAGCCTGGAGCCAGACAGACTGAATCCTGTGTTTGAGAGTAAAACTAAAGGCTATTATCCACCCTTTCCTTAATCTTCCTGTTCAGGAGAGCACAGATAAGGTATTTTGAAGCCCTCTTCAATCTGTTGAACAGTGGCAGCCATTCATCACGATCTTGCCATTTACTTGTCACAATAATGATCTTGTGATACAGTAAGGAAATTCATAGTTTGATACTTGTGCACTTGGGTTAACTTTAATTAACTGTGTCAGATTGCTGGGTCAAAAGTTACAGCGACTGCATACTTTTCTATAAACATCTTCCAAAATTAAGATAACACAAAAAGATCAGAATGGCATTATCTGAATAGCATGATTAATTTTCTGATAATGCAACAAAGGGAGAATGCTGGAATCCTTTACATGAAATGACATCTTGTAGCTGCCTGCAAGTAAGAATGTGGTTTGAGTTAAGTTCCTAATTAACACACACTGAAAAATCTGTTTTTCTCCTGAAATATCTTTGCTTTCATCCAAATGTGAGTGGAGGCTGCCTTTATCTGTTACAGGGAAGTTTCCGTTCTGTGACTTGTTTGTAAGGAGAAGCCCTTGTTTAAGGCTTCCCTGCTGACAACTTTGCTTTTAAGAAAGAGTTTCTCAGACTCAAGTCCTTCAAAGAAAATATTATTTCACTGTGCAGCTGATGAGCCTTTGGAGTAGTGAGCAATACATTCAGACTGAGATAATTGCTACTAGACTTGATATCTCATTTTGGAATGGACAAAACATCTACAGACACACTAAAATATTACTTGAAAATTCATTTGATTGAAGAAAACATTACACTTCTAGACAGATTTAAACTGATGTGATTTTAAGCAGGTGAAAGGTGACTTGGGCAGCTCCTGTTTATGCTGGTGGTGATTGAATTCATGTTTTGAAATGCAAGCTTTGGTTTGTGGTCCAGACCTGTACTTTGAGGAAAACACTGTAACCCTGTAGTAAATAACACGAAATACTTCCCAGTAATCCTGTGGGCGAGTGAAGCAGGATGACCACGTTTTCATAACGAATGTCTGTGGAGTTCTTAGGTTTTTCTTTTGCTGTCTGAGCAGTGCCAAAAGCTATCTGGAAAGTTACAGATGTCATTCCGTGGGCCTGAAGTTGCAAATCTAGATCCCTGATTCTTTCCTTATCATTGTGTTTGCTATTTTTCAATGGGAGTAATTCTGGAGAAAGGCTATGAATGCTTCTGTCTGTCCCAAGGCAACTTCATAATGAATGGGCATGGTGTTTGAAAATCTTCTGTTGAAAAATAATGAATCTTCTCTGCTAGTCTGGTTGTGTTTAAATGTATATTCTTGGTGGCAGAAGTACTTCCTCTGTCTCTTGACTTTGCTTGACTTAGCTTTTGACCACTGGTTTGAGGTGTTTGAATGTGCTTTTTTGTTTTGTGGATTCTTTTATTTTTCTAAGCTTAAAAAAAAAAAGATAAAATTTAGATAAAAATTTCTTTAAGCTCAGTATTAATTTGTGGCACTTCCACTATGGAGCAAGAATGTTGAGACATTGAATCTGTTGAGTGAGTGAAGTATTGAACTTTTACATCAAACAGTGAAATTTTAGTGCATCGTCATTAAAATATTTCTCTTTGTTTTACCTCTGTTCTTGACTTTGAGAGTGTATTTGTATACACCTCTAAGTTTCTTACACACATTGTTTCACTCGTTCTTTGCCACATATTTCCTCAAAGCAACTCTTCTTCAGAACATTAGATGACAATTGATTTATTCTCACTTTCTCGGTTGAAATACTTCTTGATATTGTGGAGGAAAATGTGAATGTCAGCTGAAATAACTTAGCGTATTATTTTTTCTTTATATCATCTTGTTTTGTAAATGGTGAATAATTATATTCCCTTCTCATATAGACTTTCCTAATAGAATAAGCAAAAGAGAGCAAAAATCAATTCATTGACTTCTCATTTTGTGGCATGTTCGTCTAAACAGATGACTAGTAAAGATTAGTTTTGTGCGTGAGTAAAGGAAATTGTCAAGACAACATGCAATTGATAGTTCTTTCAATGAAAAGATCAGTGCATTGTTACATTAGGTAATGTCCCTTTTTTATTTTTTTCCCCTAGGTTCTTGTTAAGTGTTAAGAAACCTGCAAAAGCTTATTTTCTTAGTAAGCAAGCGTGGTACTCCTTGAGAACAATGGAATTGCCTGTTCTTGACAGAAGAACTGAACATAGAGCTCCTTTGCATTTTAGTTCCTAGACAGATAATGGAGTGTGCTTTTTGGGAGGGGGTTTTTGGAGTCTGTTTTTCCCTTAACTGTCAGAACAGTAATGGACTGCTATGGAAAGACTGCATTTCTTACTGTAAGCTGGCAAAGATAGTGCAGGGTTCAATCTCAGTTTCTCTGGAGCTGAAGCCGAAGGCTTTGACTAGAATATAACCAAAATTTTGTTCCAGCTTTGTGTAGCTGTTGTCATGAAAAGATTCGGTATGTTTAATTTCATTTGGTACAACTTGAAAGCCAATCCGATTATTGGATTAAAACTCCCTTAAAGACTATAAATTCCATTGTGAGCTTCATTCCTATAAAGTCCAGGAGGATATACTGAGGAAAATGTGCCTTTTGCTCTGCTCCTGACTTCTTTCTTCAGCTTTGGGTACTGGTCAGCCACAGCCAAGACCTCGAGTTTAATGGACCTTTGGCTCCAGTCAGCATAGTTTTTGTGGGAGGCTTTTGTGTTTGGTGTGGTTTTGGTCGAATCACAATCTCTAGCAGCCAAGTTCCCGCTGCTGACCAGTGTGAAGGCGCATGAGGGACTGACTTCCTGCTCCAACTTGTCCTCACTCTGTTGTCACAGTTAAACCCAAATGTTTCTTTTCACTCTGTCACTCAATGATAACCTTGAAACAAATGCTTTGGGTGTTTTTTTGTTTGTTTGTTTGTTTGTTGTTGTTTTTTTCTTCTAAGCCAATGTTTCTAGTGCCAAACAATTAAATTTTCCTAGTTAACTTACGAGATGTCCATGTGGGTGTTTTCTTTTAATCTGCATCAAATAAATAAATAAATAAATAAATAAAATTTATTTTATATATATATGTATATATATATATATATATATATATACACATTTGGGGATATTACTTGAAAGTATTAACAAATGGTTTTGTTCACTCCCTTGCTGGCATGTCAAAAGACTTCTTTTTAAGGTTCATTGATGAAGATGACCAATTCTGAGGGTTATTTTTTTTTCTGGATGAGTTTCCTGTTTTGTGTCATCTGCTTTGTGTTTAAATAGAGTCCAAAACCTGTTTCAGGTGAATTGTGAACAGTGACTTCCTTGGGTTGGGAAGGCTGTGTTCAAATTATCCTGTCTGCTCTGCTAAGGCCAGTGTGACTGTACAAAGCGTTTTAAAAAGTAATTTTTCTTTAAACTCATCTCCAAAACCTTGACCACAACTACTGTTATTTAAGTGTACTGTTTAGTCAACGTATAAAGGAATTTTGCATGACAGTAACTGGGGAAGAATACGAGCTGAGAAAGATTTTATTATATGTTAGATGTTTTGTGTTTGGAAGCCAACTTTTGAAATAATCCTAATGGGTTTTTTTTGTTCAGCGTTTGTAGACTTCCTTCCTTTCATTAAGGCCAGTGTTTCACTGAGGTTGTCCTAAAAAATTTTAGGGAAGGAGAAAGGCCTAAAAGACTGCCATCCTGCAGGTAGATGTTATGAAGAACATGCTAGAAAAATTTCTGAATGTCCAGCAACTATGCTGAGTAGAGTATTTTATTTACGTAGCCAGCTTCCTGTTAATTTTCTTACAGAGAGTGATAGCAAAAAGAGCAGTGGCACTGATTAAAGATAAAACTGATATTACTTAGTGTCTTTGTCAGGAACATAATTCAACAGCATATACAAGAAATCCTGGAAAGCTGTTTGTAAATCATGCCTTCACATTCACTGAAAATATTGCCCTTCATTCCAAAAAATGTGAGCATCTGTTACGTATTATTCTCCTAGTTCATACGGCAGGTTAAAAATGGTATGTCTACAGTGAAATGTATTAATATTAAAATCTAGATGAATGATGGAATGCCTGTATTAACAGAGCAGGTGTATAGTCTGTCTACTGGGATATCTGAGCTGTCATGTGCTGTTGATTAATATATGAAAGATTGTCTGATGGGCAAGTACAGAGAGTAGAAACAGTAATACATAATTGGGAGAAGTGGATGGGTTTAAGGGGAGTATATCCCAGTTCACTAGACTGTTACTGTGAACATGTGTTAGAGATATTTCAGCTCTGCCTTCTGTACGCTTTCAAAATGGCTCATTAGGCAAATATGTTACCAGATTAGTAATGTTTTCTGAAGTTTGAAAACAAGACATTTTGACACATTGTGGGCGTTAATGAGCCAAATGTAACAGGCTATATAACAGGTCAGCTGGCTTTCTTTTCCTAAAATAAAATGTTGTTATTATAATTTCTTTTGCAAGAGATATTTATCTTCATGATAGTTCCATATAGCAAATATTGTCTCCTGTGTCCACTGAAACTCAAGCTAAACTCTCCTCGGCTTCAACTGCAAAAGGCTGTCTTGGGGTGGGGGGGGTGTTTGGAGGGGAGTGGATGGGGAAACCTCTTAAAATCTTCATTGGTTTAGGGCTCTATTTTGCAGTTCATAGAATCTACTGAAATCAGAGATGGTTATTTTAACCCTATGACAGATGGAGCCAGGATGTCTGTACCATCAAAGAGAGCAAAAATGAAATGTGAGTGAGCACAGAAGTCAGTAAATATGAGAGTAATTGGAGTGGGCTTGCTGAGAGGGTAAGGAAGGATACATTGCTGTCACTCTTTTTTCAGCCATCAGCTTTGAAGCCAGCTACTGGTCTGTGTAAGTGACCTCTCCTGCTTAAGCTGGAAAAGGTTAGAGGGTTATATAAGTGTTCTGCCCTATATAAGCCTTTCAGGGACACCTATCCATGATGACAGGACAGATGTGCTCCTTGCAGAAGATGGACTAGATGATCTGTATTGGTCTTCTGAAGATATTTAACAGCTTAACCTTAGTTATGAGATGGAGTTTTCAGTATGCTTTAGGTGTTTCTTCTCTCTTCTGCTATTAAGTACAGTTGGGTGGACAGAAAAGAGTCTTGCTGAAGTACATAATTAAATTCTCTACATTTGAAAGGCTTAGTTATTTTATGGCCTTTTTGCCAGCATTATCCTTTAGCTTAAATGACTTGTCTATCCAGTGTTTATTGCTGCAAAGTATTTTTTAGGCAAGGATGTTGGGCTAAAATAAAAACTGTTGATACAGTTTTTATCAGATACTAGAACAAGCTGAATGGGATAGACTGGGGACTGTTGTAGGTAGCAAGTAAAGGCGGTTGTTATCTTCTTCACCTTTCTCCTTTCTGGTTTTTTTTTCAACAAATAGAAAATTGTGAGTCTTTATATTATATAGATGTTGGTGACTGAAAACTGCCAGCACAGTCTTTTTTCCTCCTGCTGACTCTGTGGAGCTATACAACTGTACTCGTTTTCTGCAGAAGATTGGTGTAATGAATGCCGTGAATCTTAAAAACTGCAGCTGTTGTTGATCCCTTGCAAATGTACCAGGTGGTAGAACATGAGGTTGGGTGAGCTTAAGTTTATCCTCCATTTCTTTAATATAGGAATTTTAACATTAATTATGCTAATATAAGATAGCATAGAGAAAATTCACATGGCAAGGACTTGAGGAAATCTCAGAATGAAGTTTTGTGCTTGAACAAATATTATAATTTGGCCTTCAGTTAGAGGAGGAGTTGTGGGATTTTGGAGGAGAGAGGTTGTCTTTTTTCCCCTCTCCTCAAATAGCAGTCATTTGCAGTGTTGGGCAGTATGTGCTGGATTTCATTTTCCTTTGGAAAAAAGGCAGCTGTTAGAGGTCTATCAAATAGGAGTGCTTGTGAGTGTTGTTGGTTGTTTTGTTGTTGTTTTTGTTGGTATTTTTTTAGTAGTTTTTTGTCTGTGTTTATACTTTTTAGTACTTGCTTGCTAAGTTTGTACTGATCTCGACATGGCATAAAATAGAAGCATAGGAGCGGTGGATGTTTCTTATTCAAAATGCCAATGCTGGTATTTGATTGCTTGCATCTTAACTTGACCTGTCCATCTTCTCAGTTTGTTTGCTTCCAGGCACCATCTTCAGTTCACTGGTCATGGAAACCTGTTGCTGTGGAGAGTTTGCTGAGGAGTTCTGTGGAGCTCTTTCAGGGGGTCACTAGACACAGGCGTAAACACTGAAGACACGATGTACGCCATCGTCAGTGGGTGTCAGCATGCTGGATCTATGCCTCAGAGTTTGTTGCAGCTTTCTAATTACAGCAGATTGGCTGGCTTTCCTTTCCTTGCATGAAAGAGTTGTGTGAGTAGACAGCTATGTTTGTACAGAATGAATAGGTAAATTGCTTACAGAGATTCAGGGAAAGGAGGAAGTAAATTATGACAACAAGCAAGCAACAGGTTCATCTATTTGGAAATGCTTGCTAAGGAAAAGATTTTTCCCTCCCTGTCCTGTCATGCCATAGATATGCAGTGAATATATGATGTCCACATCCTCTGTCCTTTCCAGCGTAACTATGTGTTTAGCATTATAAGTCCTCTTCTAGTCCTCCTAATTTGAGGACTAGAGCTACTAACAGGGACACAGTCAGCAGGCTGCCTGTCCTGCAGCTGTTTTTCAGCTGTTCTTTTGCACTTGTTTGGCTGTTGCCAGCAGGATCTTGATTAGCGTATGAATTCTGCTTAAAATTACAGCTTCCACACTTAATTAAAATTGATTACTGCTTCAAGAGCTAGTTAATAAAAGAAGGGAGAAAAATGAGCTGGAAGGCTCATGAAGAACTACATGTCCTTCATACAGACAGCTTTGCTAACAGCAAACAGAAAAACTGTTCCCTTTAAGATGGAGCTTGAGGGTTTTATTTTTCTTTTCAGCCTGTCAGATTTGAGCCTTTAAAGTTAGGCTGAAAGAATGTGTTTATTTTTCTTGTAGAACTTCAAATCTCTTGTACTAAACAAACATTTAAACTTGAGGCAGTTTCACATGGTGAACTTCTTGAATTATCAGCGGAGCAGTAGGAAAGATCTCCATTCCTGTCCTGGTAACAGTGATAGATGTGAGACCCTAAAGAAATGCCTATTATCTGTCTTCCTCTTTTTGTCAAAGAAACAGAGTGCCCCGGGTCAACTCTGGAAGTTAAGAACAAAGCAAAAAGCAATTAACTATTCATTACTTATGTTTAAAAAAAATAATTCGCCTTTTTTTTGACAGGAGAAAAATGCATTTAAAAACAGTGCTCAGAATACAAACCTGGTTGCCATATATTATATTAATTGTTTTGGGTGAGGGAACAGAAGGGGAATATAAACTTGCTTTTTGTGCATGTCTGTATAAGTTATTTTACAGAAAGATTTATTACCAGGTAATCTTCCATGAATCATCATAGGTTTATAAATAATAAAATTAAATAAATGAGAAGGTTTGGTTGCCAGAAAAGCAGTGAAGTGAGGAACTGGCCATTAAATTCATTACAGTTTGAACTAGAAGATTTATGAAGAAACCTCTAGTATATCACTTTAAATTCTGTGCAAAGTTGTTGGTTTAATACCCACAGTAACACCATTTCCCAGAAGGCTAAAAATCCAGCCAAGTAATGCTCAGAGTAACAGCACGTGTTCACGCATGATAGCAATAGCTACAGAATTCATTTGATGAGTTTTCCTCTATCTGTACTGTTCCATAAGCTGCCTCTTGCTTTCAGTGAAGCTGGGGAGCTTATTCCCCAAGTCCATTTTATTTCAGTTTTATAAAAGATTTTGAAGACGGAGCAATAAGCAGCAGCATCTGTTCAAACTCTTTCATCAATAATTTCCGTTTTGTGCATCTCTCAAAGGATTAAGGTGATGGAAAAATAAGAGTTATATTAACAAAGGCAGATCAAATAATAGATGCTTCAGCTGTGCTGAACTCCTTAAAAAGCTACAAGTGTCTGTGAAGGATATGTTCCCCCAAAGTGATTTGCTACTGTCTGGTATAGGTTTAACTGGTTCCCCTTTCATGATCACTTCTTTATCTCTGAACACATTTGATCGCAGCTATCTGCTACAAAAACTGGAGTTTTTCTGGAAATGATGTGTGAACATCTGGCTTATAAGGACCATGTGAACCCTCATCTTGTGAATATAAAGAACTAATAACTTATGTAAGGACACTCTGATGAAAGGCAAACGTGCAAGGACATATTTAGATTGAAGGGTATGGCTGGTGTTTGAACTCTAAGCATTTCCCATCACTGGACTGACTGAGACAGCTGGGTTCCACCTCTCCTCATCTGCAGTGTAGCTAAGACTCAAGATGGCCCAAATGAACTAATACTACTAATTCTTCCACAACCTAGTGGGCAACTCTTGCTCCATGTGAAGCTGCTCTGCAGCTACAGCTTGCGTTGTATGGGCATAAACAAGTCTCACGTAAGCAGTGGGTGATTTTTAGAGGCCTTTGGTTTGCCCTACATGATTATCTTCAACCACTACCTGGCAGGCTTAATCATCTGTGGTAATGTTCATCTCCTTTCTTTATGTGCACCCATATATAATTGTGAAGATAACTTCTGATGTCAAAATTAGGAGCTCCGAATGGAGCTACTCTGAGATACAGATTAAAAAAATGGCTGTTATTCTGGCCTTATAGGACTACGTCTGAATTATTCCTTCCAGAGTTGGAAGAAAACTCCTTCAAGAATCTGCTGTGGATTAGTGTTGTGGATCTTTCCCCAAAGATGAGAGAGGCTGTGTGTCCTGTAGGGGCTGAGGGTGCTTTGCCAGACGTTCAGGCAGTGTCATTTTGCAACCTCTCTTACTGTTGAATCATGAGAATGATGTTATTTTGCATTTGACGACTGAGGGGCACAGGAAGCATCCTGGACTCATAAAGCTTCAATAGCTTTAGCAGCATGAAAAAGTCAAGAGAATTTAAATTTTAGAGACACTTCTAACTCTTCTGAAACTCTGCCCCTGTAATAAAGATTACTCTGGGGAATCCTGCATATTGCATTCACACATCTTTAAGTCAGGCAGTGCTGCAGCTGTGTCTGAGGAATTCCTCTCTGAATATGAAATTAGGACAGAAAATGTCTGAAAACTCAGCAGTATCACATAGATCAGTCATTCTAATTTCCCAGATACTTTTAAGAGCAACTTTCCCTGGTGACATAAAATTTTGACCTCCTAGAGCCTTCTTGTTGTGTGATTTTTTTTTTCTGGGGAGTGGGGCAGAGGAGGAGTAGTAAGATGTAAAATCTTGTTTATGTAGCCCCATAGTAATCATACTAAAGGTTTCCTGGAAGAGAAGGTAACTTCACGAAGTGCAAAGTGCTATAAAAAACACTTTCATATAACTTCCAGTAATCTGTGTAGCACAAATTGTAACTACAACCAACATTCAGATCTCTTGGGTAATGTTGTGGCATGCATAACGTTACATAAATACACTACTAATAAATTGGGTGTGGAAGTAAGATCTGAGGAAAAAAGGTTTCTGAATTTATGAGGAAAAGGGGCGTGGAGATCGGTTATTTGACATAGGAGCAATGTGCTAATGAGGAGCTAAAATCTCCGAAGGTTCTATTCCTTCCTTTTACTAGTAAATTCATGCCTGTGGCAATAATTGGAGAGATCCTAGGATCTTAGCCTGAAATTGAGCTGCGTTTTCCTGTTCTCTCATTACTGACTGTATCTGTGTGCCCTTTGCCATAAGAAGAGTGAGATTTCCCTGCTGTATCTTGAATCTTTTTACCTGTTTCTTTTTGGATCTAAATGTTGTCAAAGTATTCTGCTACTTTTGTAACATCCTCAAAATGCAGTGGTTAATTTCTCTCCAGCTCTGATGGGTAAATCCGTTTATTGGTAAACACATGAAAAAATAGTTTATATCTTTTGTAGTTGATCACTGACTACTTTTTTTTTTATTATTTTACTTAGGACTAATCCAGTGCTTTAATCACTTGCCAGAGGATGTTTTAGGCACTAGTCATGCCAATTTTTAATAACGCCCTTGTTCTTTACTTGTGACAGCAAGTATGCCTATCTTTATTAGTCATGAAAAATTTAGGAACATCCTAGCAATTAATTCCTACTAATATGCATCCTGCCTTGCTCTTGCAGCACTCTGAGTATACATGCTCATCCTAAATACTGTACAGGCTGCCAAAGGACACCAAGGCATTGATAATGTAGCAGCATAGAGTTATTACCAAAACCTTTCTGGAAATACAAGTTATATTGATAGTGTTGTCAACATAGCAGAATTCTTGTACAACTACTGACTTTAGCATTGTTTTAATTCTGTTTAAATCCAGCACAGCCTGCTGTGTTGTTGTTCCTATTTGGCTCACACATTCTTCCATGAATAAGACAAGAGGCAAAAAAAAGATTTTATATCAAGAAGAGAAACTTGTACATTTTTATCTTTGCTCCAACTACATGAGGTCTTGTAAAGTCCCCCCACCTCCCCCAGGTTTGTACAGTCATGAATCCATCAATTTATTTTCAACTCTTGAAGTAATTAGTTGAAAAAATCTTTCCCATTCTTGAATCATAATTGTGTTTTCTTAGTTATTCTATGTATTGGAGGTGGGTATGCAATTGATGTCTGCTGTTGGTGATCAAAGAAATTCAAGATCATGAAGTTCATGAAGTGTAGCAGTCAAATGTGGAGGGTCTCTGCACTGTGGCTAGCAGAGCTTGCACTTCAGCTTTTAGAAACCACTGCACAGAGGAATAATGGTTTTAATACTTTCAATACTAAAGCAATTTATAATAAAAGTACTGGAGTAATAAGGAGCCCACATAGTAAGCAGTGACATAGCATTTGCATATTCCCTGTGCTAAGCCTGTCCTAAAGTCTGGGAGTACATCGTCTTTTATCTCATCTATTCTTTTTGCAGGAGGTTCTAGACAAACTAATTTTACTTACTCCAGCTAGTGAAATTAGCTAAATCTGTAATGCAACAATCTGCTCATCTTCCATCATTGCTTGCAGTTTTCTGTGTAGTAAAAACTTCCAGATAAACAGTGTTGTTGTCCATCTGCAGCCACAAAAAGCGCTTTCCATCTCAGGATGAAAAACGCCATCTGACTTGCTGTTAGTGCTTGAAGATTAGGAGATAAAAGTCTGCTGCAGTTCATTGGTTTTCTCGTTTTTGTGAACCTTGTTGCTCTGGCAGAGTGTTCATCCACTAGGACTGACCTTGCCCTGCACCACCCTTACTCTTGCAGCTTCATTTAATATCTGTTCCTTCACTCTCTTCAAAAATGCTGATACTTTAATGTTAGTTTCTGTAGTTTTCTGACCTCATACTGGAAAAAAAATGTATTTGTTATGTTCTGTCAGCTGCTAACTCTGCAGTTTGAGATCTTGCTAAACCCTGTTGCTTTGAAAACTCTCTTCTGTCAAGTTGACTGCTTCTTCTAAAGGTTCTGTCTTCTTTCCCATTCCTCCCTATTTGAATGTCCTGTTATCAGTCCTCCTTATTCTTAGTGCAAGTAGCCTAGATATATTTTACATTAGTTTTTAAAGGCAATTGCTACACCTACATCAGAAATAAATAGTTGGAAGGTCTGCAGGGCAGCCATAGCCTATGTACTGCATCTGTGCTGACTGGGATGTGTAATAGCACCTCTGATATTAAAGGATTCCCTAGCTGGATGCATGAAGCTGTTGTTTCTACCAATTCATGAGTAAGTAGTCCTTTCTTCCTTTTGTATTTTTTACAAGATGTTTCTAGCAGATTTTCAGCACTAGGTAATTAAATAGCTGAACTTTTTCTGATCATTGTAGAGGAGTGAGGAAAGAGTACCCTAAGATGTGGGCAAAGAAAGAGGCGTTTCTGGAGCACTGGGAACATTTCATCATTTTGCCCACTTCTAGGCCTGTTGTCGGACTGCCTGTGCTGCTGGAACATAGCAATAACGCAGGTGATCCTGGCTGGAACATACTAGTTCATGGCCTCTTCTTCTGGTATGGGAAGGGATAGTGACATTTTCCTTCTCTGATCTGTTCTGAGAGCCTCTGGTTGCTGCTTCCCACAAATCGGTGAGTAGGGGAGGAGTTGTACAGTTAGCCCCTGGGCTTGCTTGGAAAATGACACACATCACTTGGAAGGTAATTAAAACCCACCTCCTAGTTGCAGCTTTAGTCCGTACCCGGATACCAGAGCCAAAAGGATGGGCTCCCACTACATGTCAAACCTCAAAGTGAGATAGGAACAAGTTGAAAAGGAATATATATAACGTAAAAGGAAGTTATTTTTAATCTGATCGATTCATGGTGTGGTTATGGTGTAAATAAATAAATAAATAAATCTACACGGTGAAGGAGTGCCAGAGATGGAGTTAGAATGTGCTGGAGACCTGTTCTGGTGTGTCTAGTGGGTTAATCTCAAAGGGCCTTGTGATGGAGGCACTTGGACAGTTTGAGAGGAGCTCTGGGAGCAGCAGAAAGGGTTGTTGAGGGTAAGGCAGCTTACACAGCAGAAGGATGTATGTGTGGCTGCATTTGTCCATACAGCACAGAATTGAGAATATTTTTAGAAATAATTTTTTTGTAATTAATGAACATCTCATTCTTCTTTCTTCCATTCACTTCATGAACAACTAAATGGTCCTTGGCCACAGCCACAGTGGTGAGATGCTGATGGCCATGGGATGAGAGCTGGGAACACAGCAGGAGTACAGGGTCTGATCTGACCCTTTTCCCTCACTGGGTGCCATCTGTGTATGGAAATATTCACTTTCAGTACATAAACACATGCAGTGGTCTGAAGGCATTTGACCATTAGAGTGTGTTCTTCTATTGCTTCCTGCCAGTTCCCTTTTTTCCAGACTGTCCTTGAACTAATGCTGCACAGGTAACTGTGGAAGGAAATCCTATCTGGGTACAAGAGCTGATGGAAACTCCAATCTTTCTCACAGCCATTGTGATCTTTCAAGTTATTTTATCTTGAACTATTATTCCTCTGTGTTCTGAGGGTTTCCCCTCTGTGCCCACACCTATTATTGCCCATAGCTCACTGCTGATCCCATTTCCTACTATCACCCTTCTCACACTTTCACAAAAAGCTTAGTGAATTTTAGGAAAAACAAGCTAAAAATGTTTTTTTAAGTTTTCATCTCATGACTTTCTGTTCTTTTTCCTTTGAAGCCTTTGGAAATGTAATAGGTCATCACACGAAGTTAGCTTTACTTTCAGTGACCTACTTTTCCTCCGTATCTTAGTGAACTGCTCAAAAGCTATTCCCCAGAATAACATAGCAATAAATCTTCTACTTCTTCAGAATCTACCAGGCAAAAATCTCATTCTGCTTGAATGAAATAACAAAAGGTCCCTGCGTGATAGGTCAGGATTTTTCTTCTGGCAGAGTTTGGAGGCAGGCAAATGGGATACAGGGACTCACTTCCTTCAGCAAATGTGCGAAATCAAAGCAGTTAGGCTGCTCATGAGTGTAAAGGCTATCTCAAGCTTTTCTTCCCAGGTAGCTTTCTGAGGAGGGTGTAGGCAGGGGCTGCAGCAGGGTCTCAGATCCAAGTGGTGTTTGAGAGGCATTGCCATCGAGCAGTGTGCCTCCAACCACAAAGGACTCTTCTCTAGGCTGAGTCTGAGCTGAGAAGGGATAATGGTTGGCCAGTGTAGGAGGTCAGGGCTAGGACATGGAGGCAAAGTGCTGTATACCAGAAAGTCCCTGCTTGTAGGGGCCAGACATGCAAAAACTGCCTTGCTTAACCTGTGTATACTGGTATCTGTTCCAAGCATATGTTGGGCCTTGTGTAATCCAGGTCACGTCATCTGGCAACTAAATAGCTGAGCACTTGTGTTTTCTGCAACACAGTCCTATGCTTTAATCGTTTTTCATCACCATTCCTTTCATTACTGGCCAAATCTGTAGCTTAATTCCCTGCTGCAGTATTTTTAGTTCACATTTAATAACTTCTTTTCCCTTGTGAATGTGAATCAATGGCCTTGTAGAGGCTTTGGGGCTCTTGCTGCAGTCATCTTAAAGCTTAAATTATTATCCCTGCTACTACAACTAGTTATTTTTTTAGTCAAATATGAAGCAATGGACCTAAGCCCCCAAGCCCTGCATGTGATATAATGCTCCCCTCACTGTCAGAACAGAAGTGGTCTGGGCCCTGCTGAAGGCCTCTGGCAAGCAGGTCTACATCTCTTTTCCCATGCTTGGCTTGATGGCAGCTCAGTTAATTCTGTATTCATTTATTTTTTAATATTAAAATCCTGGATGTTTCATGACATTTTGGTTCTTACTCTTGTCACCATGATACTTCACACAGGTGGATGTACAAATAATACGCAATTTTATGAATGCTTTTTCTAATAGAAGCCTTTAAGGATCAGTGGCTATTCACAAGAGCTGTGCTGTTTTTGTGGGGTGGCTTTTTTTTTTTCTCCTTTTTAAGGAAACTGTGTAATAAAGGTTTTGCTAATTAAAACCATATTTTACTTGCAGACTCATCTTATGTCATGTAGGGTTTTTTGATCCAAAATCATTTTGCCATTAACAGAATTGAATTCTTCATACACGTAGGCTGAATGAAGGGGGAGAAGTGCCCTAACTAGTGTAAAGAAATTGAAAAAAAGCACGGGTCCTTTAGAGGGAGAAGTGATAAGTTTTGTGCGAGAAGAAACTCACTTGGAAATTGATTGTATTGAATCCCATGGAGGAGCGCAGGCTCTAGCTCACAAGTTCAGGAGCTTGTGCAGTCCCTAGATGTTTCAGCTGTATGAGAAGCTGGCAGTGGTCCATTTGCTGAAAGATTTTACAGATGTGAGAGGCATGAGACTGTTGTTTTAGGCAGCCAACGTGAAACAGGAAATGACCTGTGTGAAGCAGGCAGTTAACGAAGAAAGATGCAAACGAGTTGTGTCTCTGTGGGACTGCTGATGGGATGTCAGTCTGAAGGGTGGCCTCACATTGTTCTGTTTTGGCAGATTGTCACATGTGGCGTTTACATGCGATACAACTGAATTGCTTAAAACCTTTGAACGTTTCCATACGTGTAACTTCAGGCTGGCAGGGGAAGGCCAGATGATGTCATAGCCTTCTGACAGGGGATACAGAAGTCTTTCTACAGACTGTGATGAGATACATCTAGATGTGCTGTAATTTACTCATGGCGTGGTGAAAGTTGTGCTGTGGAAGTACTAGTTTTCATATGGCTGGGTTTGATAGAGCTTTTACAATCTCTGTAAATATCGTTCAATGTATGTATAAAGACTTCAGGATAGAAAAGAAAATAAACTACATATGTATAGCAATTTATGTAATATGAGTTAAGATAGCTTTAAATAAATGTAGCGCTTAATTTAAGATTGGGTCTGCCAGTTTAGACATTCTTTTCTTATTTTATGCTGTCAAGTATATAGAGGCGATTGACATATTTTGTATTAATGAGTGCAGTATGCACTTTTTTGATGACTGAAGTGGGTTGTAACACATTTGATAAGCAATTGTTAGGTAAATATGCCAACACAAGGAAGAAAACTTTGCATTCTGATGCGAAGATGCAGTATAAACAAAGCAAAGACCACAATGTTTTTGCAGGAGAGGTGTTTGCTTCTGCTCAGAGTAAAAGAATTTGGAGAAACTTGACAGAAGTGATCGATATAAATCGAACCTCAGAGAAGTTATTTATGTCATAACAGATGTAACCCTAACCTGGATTTCATACTAATGTTCATTGGATAATGAGCAGAAAGTGTATGTACTTCACAGTTTAAACGCCAGGTGAGTTTACTTGAATACTTTGTACAAATGTTTTGAAATGTTTGTTTGAAGTCAGACTTAAATGAAGGTACAATTTTACTGTAGGCTTTTAACTGTTTTACATTTTGATCTTAGATGGCAAATCTTCCTTCATTCTAACTTGACACCTGTAAAACTGATCTCCAGGAGACTTGATGGTAGATTCTCTCCTTGTAGCACTTGGAATGTAGTGCAGGCAGTTCTTGCCTTTGTTCATTAACAGTTTGCTAATAAGAAAAGCTGCAACTATGAGAGTAGCAAGGGAAAATAATGATGTCACATGGAATTCATAAAGCAATGCAAATTGCTTTCACCCACAAATTTCAGTTTGCAGGTCCACTAACATCTGCTGTGATCTTTTTGCATTCTCTTACGTTGTAGTGTTGAAGTTGATCTGGTTCCATGATTTTCATATGCAATTCATCTTTAGTCATCTTTTTTTTCTCTAGGAGTTATCTAAATTAAAACTGAAAATCTCATTTTAAATTGCACTCAGAACAGATATTCAAAGTATTAATTTGCAAAATTGAAAGACTAACCAAATATTCTCCTGTCAAGCAGGTAGTAAGCTTTGCACCTTTTGATTTAGCAATCCAAATGAGGTATGTGCTTATATAAATTACATTTTCAGATCAACAGTTATCCACACTCTCCTTAGCAGTTTTAAAGATGCTTCTGTGCTTTCCTAACTGTTTTTCTAGGAAACCTCAAGCACTGCTTCTTCCTGCTGCAAAGCTTCACTTGACTGAATGAAACTATCTCATTAGCTGTGTGCTCCAGTTGGGTTTTTTTTTTAATTTATTTTCTAGGGCCTTTATTCCTGATGTTAATATGTCTCCCTCGGTATTGTACTACACAAGGTCAGAATCTGTATAACGTGATGGTAACTGCCAGAGCATGGCTTACTGTCAATGCTCTTACCTTTCTGGAGTTTTCAGAGTAACAGCAGCCAGTTAAAGTACACCTTGATAAATGGCTTAAGGAAGCATCCTTTATGGCTTTAACTCAAAGACCTAGTGATAAGTTTTTTTTCTCGTTATGATGACTGTAGAAGTGCCTTGGTGGTACATTAGGCAGTGTTAGCTTACTATTTATGTTATAGTTGTTAACTTTTCTTATTTTATGCATTCACAACAGAAAGAAATGTTGTGGACCAAGTATGTTATAAACAATTTAAGCATGTTATTTGTCCAGAATTGTTGATCAGTCTGAACCATTGAAGACTTTAATCCTCTCTTGGCTGGAATTTCTGGTGCGTTGTTTTTTTTTCACGTATTTTCAGATGAGAATTGCTCTTAATTCTTTAAAAATTAAGAAATCTAAGTTTATTGTAAGCAAATTTCTTCCAACTGTCTGAAAGAAGTAACAAGACACTTTGGTCTTCTTTATCCTGCACAGCCCTATCCATGTCAAGGGACTGTGTTTGTCGGCAGACTTTCGTATCTCTGATGTTCAAAGGAAAATGCAGTTAATCAAATGCCAGACCCCTGACTTAGATCTGCTCTGTTCGATTTCCATCAGCATTCATGCTTATATCATTCCAATGGCACAATGCTTCCTCCAGCCATTGCATATTTTCCCAATATTCAGTTGCTACAGTGCCGAAGGAGATCAGCAGATAAGCTTTCATTTATGTTCCTTGAACTGTGGAGATAAATAAGGAAAACTGTTCCTTGGGAATTAGAATTGCAAGATTTGAATAAAAATTGAGATGATTGCTTTAACTTATGGGATTTGTTTTGTTTTTTTTTATTTCTTAAGACATTGATGGAAATATTTTTGTAGGTCTAGTGAAAGTAGTTTAAGAAAGTAGAAGTCAGCGAGCAGTAAGATGTGGCCCCGTATTTGTGTAGGAGGAGCTGGACTTAGTTCCCAAGCAAGATTTAAGGGGCAGACTTACGTATATACTCAATTATCTCAAAGATTACAGAAGGCTCTTATCACTATAAAAATGAGTAAAATACAACACGATTGTTTTTAAATGTTGCCTAGTGGGGTTTTTTTTGTTTGTTTTACATTTTTATCTGAGCATTGTATTTTCTGATTTAAAAAAAAAACAACAAATCAGTTCCCTCTTTGCAATATTAAGAAACATATACATAATTGCTTTTCTGTTACTTGTACATATCTTCTCTGATACTAGTGGTTTTCTGCTCAGAAGCTTCTGATTCAGTCTTTCCTCTTCCTTCTGAGTATAATTCTAACATGTCATGCCACATATGCATAAGAGCACGTCTGAAATTCCTGGAGTGGTTGGAGGGTTAAGCCATGGTCCACATAAACAAACTTGCTGTCTCTTTAGTTTCATGGCTATAAGTCATTTTACTAGTTGGCTTCTCTGCCATCTGAACTTGTTCTGTGTTGCCAGAACAAGGGCTGATATTCTTGGCCAGAAATTGAACCTGGAAGGGTTCACAAAGAAAAGAAGCAACACAAACAAGGACAAGCAGCTCTAATTTTCTGTGTTTGTCAGTATTGCATTTGGATGAAATACTTTGCATCGTGGTGATATGGATGATAAATGACTGCTGCATTGTACTGCATTATCTTCATGAACTGACACATCAGTGGGAATTTGTAACCTGAAGGCTAGCTGCTAACAAAAACAAAGTTGTTGAATGAGTGTGCTCTAGACAGTCAAGACGTTCAAGTCTTTTCATATGTAATTTGAAGGTGTACCAAAAGTGCTGACAAAAACAATGTGATGAAGTGACTCCTGTGTCTCAGAATTTGTGCTCAGTGGGTGTGTCTAGAAAGAGTTATTTCTAGGAGTGTCTGAAGATGGGCCCAATTACTGCTGTTACACTGATTTCATCATGGAAAAGCTAATGATATGAATTCACAGCCAAGTCATCTGAAGTCATTACAGCCAACAAGAGATAATCTATATTAAGAAGCTGCAATGAGTGGTAGTACTGTGCTGTCAAAACCCAGCAATAGGATGCTGGTTCTCTTCAGTGGTGAGATCTTCCTTGGTGTAAGGTCACTCTTAATTGATATGTATTAGCTGGTAAATTTTCTAGAATGTTTTATGTGCATTAATATTTTTTATTAAAGATTGCAATAATTTTGGCAGGTCTTTTGGAGGAGGCTAAGGTATGTTTCTCAGTGTAACAGAGGGGAATGCATCCTTTGCTGGATGTACCACCTCTGAATGTTGAAGTTGCTGAAAATTCAAGTTTGTGATTTCTGCATGATGCTTTGAGCAAAGCAATTCTATCTCCGTTGTGAATAATATTTTTCAAATATATATATGTATGTATATTTTTTAAAAGTTTGAAGTTGAAAAAAAGTCATATCACAGTGAAGCCTTTCCCCTTTAGTAAATTTTTTTAGATTTAGATTTTTAGATTTTTTTTAGAGATTTTACAGTTTTTCCCCAAACCTGTAGCTGATCAGCTCTTTCATTCATAAGGTCAGAATCTGCCAGCAGACTTTTTTTCCCCAGTGCCCAGGACAACACTTCAAAACATACAATATAAGACAAATAATAATAACAACCATTTTGCTCGTGACTCCCTAAATAATCATCAGACCTGTGCTTCTTTGCCTCACCTTTTCTTCTCAAGGACGACAGACTCTAAATCTATCACGTCAACTTTAACTACTACCAGAAGAAAACATTAATAGAAAGCTGATATTACTGTAGGAAATACCAGAGCATACAGTACTTGAATAGTGTTGGAACTTTCAGGGATAATAAATACATTAACACTTCTTCATTGTTGATGATAAAGCATACCTGCTCAGGCACATCACAGCTTGTGAGTCCCAGAGCGCTTTTCTTGGGACGATGAGGTACGCTGGGTGCGGAGAGACTTATATTGGTAGCCACAGTTTTTTCATCAAATGTGTCTGCTTTCTTTTTGCTTCCTTCATTTTTCACTGGGATAAAGATGAAAAAGAAACAAAACAAAACCCACAAAAAGCACATTCTTCAGGAGGCTTTAAAATTGAGAAGTATATGTCTTTATTCAGAACATGAACTTTAAAAGCCTCTTCACCGTTGTCAAACCCACTTCATGCGACTGAATCTATTAGAACAAGATTTCCCACGTAGATCTGTGCATCTCTGGCTTACTTATTGGAATGCACAAGAACTGTTTGAATACAAACTTTCCATAGATTTTCATGGTACAACATAATTTGACAGAATTGAATTTGTGTCTTACTGTGTTTTTCTTCTGTACAGCAATTGGTGAATTTCAGAGTAGCCTGTGCGTTCTGGTGACAAGAAGCTGAAATAGTTTGGGAAATTAGAAATATTCTTCTTTAATCATTAAGGTCGTTGCCTCTGACTTTTTTTTCCTTATTTGAGACTGAATTGGAAGTAGAATACATTCTTAATACTAGAAAACAACAGGAAAACTCTTACTGTGTATTTCAAGTTATTAGAACTGAATCATAGAGCTCTGTTGGACTTGGTGAAATTCAAGAGCAGAGCAAAAAGTTGTCAATTCTAGCTTGCAATTCAGCTGTAAATCACATTATAGGGAAAGAACTTTGAAGTATAATGAAATACATCATGATAGACTAAATAGCTTAGTCTGAATTCTGTTCTTGTTTTTTGCTTCTTTGTTGTTTATTTATTCTTTTTTTTTTAATTGGTGCTCTTAGAAGAGATTTAAAACAAAAACTGTCTTCAGTGGCATAGGATAAATTCTTCATTTGAAGGGACGGGGGAGGAAGAAAAAGATAAAGCATGTCACCTATCTGGAAATACAGCAAACACAGCAGGCAGAGAAATGAGGCTGATGCCATGATTAGTTATAGAAACATCTTGTTTGATGCAAAACAAGTCTCTGCAAAAAGTTGCTTCACAAAGCTGAAGAAACAAGCTTGGAAGTCGTGTTCAGCCACATTTTGAGAGGATGTGAACAAGGAAAGGTTGCAATTACTGCAGTGTTTCTGTTTTTCTCCTGCCCCCCTTGGCAGGACGCTGGATGTGGTTTTAGCTGAAAGAGTACAGCTTTGTGCTGGAGATTTCATGCAAAACGAGTGTGTAAGACTTGAGTATATTTTGCATTTGCATTCATGCAGTGAAAATTTTGGGAATGGATAGGCATGGATGAGGGAATGGAAGAGTACAGGGTAAATAAAAAGAGAATATAAGAATTTTAATCAAAAAGGAAGAAGGTGCATGGAAAAGCAAAGAAAGAGGCAAGGTACTTATTGTACATGTGTTGAGAGCGAGGACCTCAAGCTTACTCTGAAAAAAGACAGTGAGGCTACAGTTCCTGTAGGTACAGGAGCAGAGCATGGCTTGTGTTGACAAATGCTTGTTGGTGCTTCTAGAGTTCTAGGATCTTATGGTTTTGAAGACTGCTTTGGTTGGCTCAAACTCATTTTGATTATACTTCTAAATATTGATATCTAAATGATCTAATAAATATTTAAAGTTTTGTGACTTCAGAACTGAGACTTTCTATTTAAAGGCAGATCAACCCAGAAAACACTGCATTACCTCTTACCCCTTTGCCTCACAAATATGCACAGATTTCATTATTTATTTATTTTTTTATTATCTGGCAACTC
Source organism: Cyrtonyx montezumae (assembly GCF_038088225.1). Classification (NCBI taxonomy): domain Eukaryota; kingdom Metazoa; phylum Chordata; class Aves; order Galliformes; family Odontophoridae; genus Cyrtonyx; species Cyrtonyx montezumae. Next base: position 132,756,152 of record NW_027072034.1, on the reverse strand, counting down.
TTTCCCAGTATATAATTTCTCTCGGCTCTCTTTTCCTGTCATTTATCTTTTATCACCTAATGATGTATCTTTGCATCTTTGACTGAAACTTGTAATCGTTGCCAGCACTAGTGGTTCTTCCTGTTCAGATCCATTTAAATGTTTCCCCTTTAGCTCCTTGGGATTATGAGACCAGAGTATAATTTTTTTTAAGCATTCACCTGCCCTATAATGACTCTCCAAACTCATGAGCTGATTGACCAGGCAGTCCTTCATTTTCACCAGTCAGAAGGCAGTTGCTGAGATTAATCTATATCAGATGCTTGCTACCAAAGAAAGCAAGAATTTTTTCTAAATCAACTTCCTATGCCATCACCAGGTTTATGTACAGGGATGCTGAAGTAATCCATGAGATCAGGCAAGTAGTTTTTTTTCTTTTTTTTTTTCCTCTTAGCAGCACCATTAGATATAGATCTAGAAATGAAGTGAAAGAAGTGGAGGAATGCATTTTCAACAGGAGAAAATGAGTACAGCTTGAGCAAAGTCTTGGAGATGGTATCTCCCACCTACATATGACACAATTAGTAGTCTATTGGAGCACCTAGTTACTCTGCAGAGTAATTGATTTTTCTTGTAGAGTTTGATGAGAAGTGTGAATTGCTAGTCATGTGATTTAATTATCCTTCAGCAATTTTTTACTGAGTTACAGTTTCCATCCTTAAGGCATTAGAGTTCTTGTGATTAAAATATCCAGTCATTTCCTGTTCTTGTTAATAGTTGAGAAGTCTGTTTGTCTTGCTTTAAAGAGCAAACCAACTATATAGTGTTTGGTTTTTGTTATCAATGTCAGCAAACACTTGCAATAACTTGCAATAAACATTCAATAACTTTAAATAAGTATCTGCTGCGCAAGAAAAACTCTCAGTGGCCTTAATTCCTTCAGATAAATTGGGGAAATTCACAATCAGCTTGTTTGAGCTGTAGCAGATAGATGTGGCAACTATAAAATATATACGATATAGTAGGTTCTGACCAAAGATGGCTTCTGCTGTTTTAAGAGTACAGGCCATTCAGATGTGTTGTTTGCCTTCATGGATGGGGAAGTGAAGTAATTTACTCCTCATCTTCTACTAGAATTAAGGACGTTTTTGGGACTTCCTGGTTTTGTTGGAGGCAAATCATAGAATCATATAATGGCTTCGGTTGAAAAAAACTTTCAAGATCATCTAGTTTCAAACCCCCTGTAGTGGGCAGGGTTGCTAACCACTAGACCAGGCTGCCCAGAATCACATCCAGCCCTGTCTTGAAGTGTTCAGTGTTCATACGAACCATTTCACATGCTAGCCTTGGCTCCTACTCTGTCAATTCAAGTCTTACCAAGAGTCTTCATCCTTGTTTTTCTCTTTTACAGGACAACTAGAATTTGTTTGGAGATGCTAATAGTTTATCTATTATTTCATTTAACCACAGCTCCTTCTTTTGAAGGAGAAAAATTGTCCAGGGCTTAATTCAACATTTACATAGATAAGATAGAAATACAGTTGTTCATTCCAAGTCTGAACCAGGTTTGACAGTAATCTATAATCATTTGTGGAAGTTCTCTTCCTTGTTTGAAAGAAACTTGAAGTATCATCAGAAGTGAAAGTCTGCTTATTAGAAATAAAGAAGGACAAAAGCTGCTATAACCCGAAGAACATAGAGGAAAACTCCTGATCTGTTTGCTTTATTTGTCAGTATTTCTCTTGTCATCTGTTTCAAGATCTTCCCTGGAATCAAGCAGTTTCCTCTACAGTTTACAGAATAAACATTTCTGCTTCTGATTGATCAGTGAAGGATGTATATAATGACTATTTTTAATTACAAGAAGGCTAAGAGAGCGTCATCTGCAGCCACGCAACACCAAAGCCTCTGAAGAATTCTTCCTATTAATCCTTTAAAACAGTGATAGCGTTTGAAGCTTGTGTCAATAAATGTGTAAATAAATCAGAACTATATATTTTCTGTGGCTGTCTTGAAACTTAATTTTTCCCTTAGACCTCTGTGACAAGTTCCCATTTCTACAATCTTTGTAACAGATTTTCTCCCTTTTAAAATTTTACTTTTACACTTTTTCACAATTACCTGCTTTGTGTTAACTCAGCTCTTTGTTTAATTGTACCCAAGTCATTTAGAATCTGCTCCATTAGTTGTAGTCTAAGTTGTAAGTTCAAGATAAGAACAAAGGAAGAAATAGCCTTCCTGAAATTCACTTTTCTTGGGGTACTTCAAAAAGCATATTTTTGAGCACTTAAATATGGAATTATATATAATCTGTAGTAGTCTTTGTTTCTTCCCTAGTCAGACAGCAAGTTTCTGGGTGGTCTGAGTGTAAAAATCACTTCCATTTCTGAGAACGAGTGCCAGAAGTCATTATATTCAAGAGTAAAGGCTGGACTTGTTTTATGGTTGAAAATGTCATAGCCAGTTTAGTGTATTTCTCTTTCATTTTAGTTTGTTTTAAATATATTAGCTGAAATCTCAGTTCAACCACAGCAGGACAAGAACTGCTACTTGAAACTACATAGCTTCTCTGGAGATGTTTAACCTTTATAAGCTTCAGAGAAAAAATCCCAAAGCAAGTCATTACAGCTTTAGTTAAAAAAAGTGTTTTATGGGACACTGCTTGGATATTATCAGAGAGGATTATTTGCGTTGTTTGTTTGTACATGAGTTTTCAGACTTAATCAGTTTGTATCTCATTACATTAATAAAAGAACAAAATGTAATTTTCTTAAATATCATCAAAAGCATGTTACTCTTGCAGCAAATGAAGCATGATTACTCTAATGTCTTTATTTCATAGTTTTTGCTACAGCTTATTTTGGCTTCATGGTGTAAATCTAAGCCAGTCTGGGTTTCTTCCACTGTTGGATGATGGCAACTGTCTGTATTTTGCTTGTACTTAATGAGTTTAGCAATCCAGAAATGCCTGTTGTCTCTTATTCCTTGGAACACCATCATTCTGCTCCCAGGAAGAGCTGTGATTGTAGAGTAACGTTTGCATTCAGAGGTTCAAGTCTCCAGTTTCTTTGTATTTGCACATCTTGTTCTTCATACTTCTATAAATAAGAAAAATATTTCATCCGTTATGTTGGACCTGATGGTTTTTAGAATATAGATACATAACTACAGGAAGTCTGATGCTGTGATTAAATTGTGCTCTCTTGCACTTTTGGTATGTTAAATGTTGTATTAAGTGGAAATTTGTTCACTGTTTACTGCTTTTAAGGAAATTGACGCACTGGCTATTTCACATTTTGAAAATGAAGATGGAATTATATTAAAATGTTTGTTCCTTTGTTTTTAATCACATTTTGCTTAAAGGTATATATGTATGTTAGAATCGAGAGGTCTTGAAGCATTTGTGCTTTTATCTTAGTTAAAGTTAAGTATGTTTTAGGCATTGGCAGAGAAGTCCTAGCAATGTATGCTAGAAGTTGCAAGTTAAGATGTCTCTTTGGAGGCCTTGTAAAAGTTAGCTTACTGGGGCTCTGCTGCAGCTGTGGGCTGTACCTTTGGCAGTGCACTGGTACACAGAGGGACCTGCTGAGCTCCAGGATGAGGCAGGCTTCATTTGCCTGGACTGCTGGAAGCTCTCTGCCAACTCTTCTCTGTTTGTACTGCTGCCCCATCCATATATACCACAAGGTCTGTGGATAGTACAGAGTGAGGAAAAAGTATAGTGAAGGGAGATTGGTTTATTGGTGATACAGAAGCCTCTTAGTACTGTCAGATGAAATGCCTCCAGTGGTCAGTTCCTCCTCATTTCTAAGCAAGAAAGTACAATGGGGTGTAGGAGAATGTTTGTATTCCTTAATTTTAAAAGTTTGAAGATTTCTATTTATTTTTTCTTTGAGCCACATGATTTTAGTTTGTATATTTTGGCTGGAAGTAGTGAGATCTTCATTTCAATCACTTTATAAACCTTAACTGTTTTTAAAAGAGATTCTGTTCTTACCTAGTATAATTCCATACGTCCGTTGTGTTTCCCTAGGATATCATGTTTTTATTCTTTTTTATAAAACATACTGATTTCCTCCCTGGAAGAGTTAAACACTTTCTTTTCAGGGAATTAAAAAGAAAAGGGAAAAAAGGAAAGCAGACAAGCAGGCAGTCATTTTGCTGACAAGGAGGAGTAAAGTGAAGTGGTCATGTTTAGTTTCCAGTTCTGAGTAGGTGACTGAATACACAAGTTGAGCTGAAGTCTCTTGATGTAAGAGAGAAATCCTTTGTTCGCTTAGTTTCTACATCAGTGTTTTAGAAGCAGCTTTCTGGTTATTTATAGGTTTCCAATTTGGTTTGCAGTCTGAGACAATTTTATAACTGTAATGTGCAGTACATGCTGCTACAATACAGTGCAATGAGTAAACTGACAATTAGAAGGCTTTAAAAATTGACTTCCATTCAAATCTGTTCCTAAAAGAAACAAAACAGCATTAGTTTCCTCATTGCTTGTGCTACCTTGCTTACTTTTTAAACAGGGATTTTAACAGCAAATGCTTTATTGTGCAGTTGTTCAGGTAATCCATTAGAGGGCAATATAATATTGCTGTGCTGTTTGGAAAGAAGTAATCAATGGAGGAATAGAAGACAGAGCAATGTATAAACAACAGGAACAACTGTTTTCATACTAAATGTCCAACGTGGTCTTCTATTTCTAAGATGTTTGAATTATAGAGTGTATATTAGATCAGTGGTGAAATAAAGAAAAAAACTGTCAAAACAAGAACAAAACTTGAGTAAGAATAATGGATTTGTGTGTCCTTAAAATTTTCTAATTAGGAGAAGTGACAACAGGGTTTGGAAAAGTGAATCCCATCTTCCTTTCTCTTCAGGAGTTGATTTACCATCTGCTCGTGGCCAGGTTGCTCATGCTGCAGGAGTTTTGTAACCTTTTTAAAAAGTTAAGCTTGTAAATTATATGAGTAGATTAGGGCAAAAAATTCCATTGGAATCAAGTCACTTATATATGTTTTCAAGATTTCAGACACTTAGGATCTTTTTTTTTTTTTTTTTCTCAGGCTTTAGAAAGGTGAATCATGAAACGTCATTCTGAGGTTTTTGGTGTTAACATTTGAACAAAACACTGTCCTATAAGCATGTTGCTATAAACGTAGAGTCACTGCCTACACTGTGGCAGGAAGTGTTTGCTAAACTTTGTATGTTTTGATCTTTCTGTAATCTCATGATAACTGCTTGAAGCATGGGAAGGTGTGCCAGCAAAAACACTGCTTTATATTTTCTCCTTTTCTTAAGCATGTGTGTTAGCAAACATTGATGAAAAGAGCACGATGACTTGGATCCACTTTTGGTCTAACATGCTGCTGATGACTCTCACACAGAGATAAGCAAACAAACTTTATAATTCATATTTTATTAGAGACCTCTACTTTCGTTCCTCGACAGATAGGAAAGCAATTAAACTTGATTAAAATCAGTGCACTGGAAAAGTTCTTATGAAGGGTTCAGAAGTGCAGATGTGATTATCAGGACTTCAGACTTCAAAGACAGTTCCGGAGAAGTTTAAAGTTGATAAATTTCCTAAAGTGTGAATGTGAACATTTTAAAGTGATTTGCAAAGCGTGCATTATGAAGGAGCAGGCCATGGAGAAAGTATGGCACTTGCAGGGATACCAATCAATGATAATCATATCAGTAGTCCATGTTTTTAATATAGTGTAAGTTATTAAGGCTAGCCAGTTTATGTGCTATTGCTTAAATGTGTCATTTTCAATTTGAAACCTGAGTAAAAAATAATCTAATCTAACCTTGCCTGCAAACTTATGTTTGATAATAAAATTTTCAGTTCCTAATATGAAACAAGCTGGCAGTACTGATTAATAGTACTGCAAGATGAAATGCACCATAATATGGTAATTTCTTGCAGTAAGAAGTGCTTATTCTCCCCATGGAGTGAGACTGCAGCTACCTTATTTTGTGCAGAACTGAGGGAGCTAGGGCATCCATCCGAAACTCATGCATGAATGATCCAACCCTTAACTAATGACATGCAGAGCTCTGGCTTTGCTTTTTTAAATAAATAAATAAATAACCAAGCAAGCAAATAAATAATTGCAGGGCTTCACGAAGCCAGCACATCTAAACGTTGGCGAAGCTATGCACTGTCTCATTAGTGCTATTTATTTTTATCAGTGGCCTCTGGTTGGTGCTGGTTCCATTGTGGAAGTGTTTACATGTGTTTCCTGGAATGCCTAGTTCAGAGTACACTCTGAAGAGGAACACACTGCTGTAGTGCAGTGCTTTGGAAATTATGGCTAGAGTTCACACCTAAAGGTACAAAACGCTCTTTATCAGTTCAGCAACATGCTCAGTAAATGCTGGTATTGTTGTTTTATTCTTGACTATCTAAAAAATCTAAAAGCTGCTGAAGAAACAGCCCTTGCATTGGTTTTCTGTTTTTTAAGAGAAGGATTGTCAGCGCTTCATCATGGGAATGCATTTTTCACTTATTTCCTCTCTCTTCTCCCCTTTTCAGGACTGCTGCAGTAGTGCTTTCTTGTTGTCTTTCTGCTAGCTTCCCAGAGGACTGCAAAGCCTCGCAAGGTGCACTGCACTGCAGGGATGCTTGCTGTGTCCCAGTGACACCTGCTTTCCAGTGGTTTTGGGGAGGGACTGGTCCATCAGAGCTAAGTGTGCGAGCAGGAGGACTGAATTCCGATTCACAGGGCAGAGGGGTTCCCGTGAGGAAGGCACTTCTCGTTCAGCAGCACAGGGAGATGGGGTGAATTGTTATGAAGATATATGGGTCACAGAATTTTGCCTTTGATTCTTGTGAGTAATAAGATAATTTTCAACAACAGTGTATACGGAGCACTTAATTCCTGACCAGGCTGATTTCCTTCTTTCCTTTTTTCCTTCTTTCCCTTTCTTTCTTTCTCAGCTTTTCACAGTTTGCACGTATTGGGTTATGCCACACACAATTTTCTTCTGTGATTGTCTCATTTCTTTTCATGCTTCCTGATCTCCTTCAGAGAGTTGATAACATGGCTGAGCTTCCACCCCTCACTTACTATCTGCCATCAAATCAGTGGTAATTCATTTTATTCATGGACAAATAGGTGCAAAGTGCTAAACTGAATTGCATTCTCCCTGCAGTGAAAAAGCCTCTGAAGGGAGGCTTGGGAAGAGTACTTCAAAAATCAGGAGAGCTTAGAAATCTGTAATTGCAGTATAATTTTCTGAGGATGACAGTAAAGCTAAAACTTTTCACTTGCTACAGTTAAATATCTCATACTGCTGGGATAAAGCCTAGGTAACTATTGCAATTAGTTATGGCTCAGAAAAGGCACAATTCCTTTCTCCAACAAGAAAAAACTGTTTAAAGTAACGCAACTCCAAAATGTGTTTTTTTTTTGTTCTCTTCTTTTCTGGGGGGGGGAGGATGAAAGGCCTCATGGTGACACCTAGAGACTTTTTACAGTGAGTGACAAGTTCTTGTGTTTGGTTGTTTTTGTTTTTTTAGTACACAGAATCTCATATTAGAAAGATAACATTAATAAGCAGCTCAGCTTTTACATTGGAGGGTGATGTTGGTTAGCTGTCGTGAGTTTGTAGTATGATTAAAGTGTCACATTTAAATACTCAGAAGTAAAAATCCACTTTGACATGTCAGCCACTTTCCTGCCTCCTTTTTCGTTTTCATAGGCCTGAGTAATGCTGACTTACGAGCAGTGCTTAAAAGTTTCTGTTGGTATTGAACTGGGAAGACCACCTTGCTATACCACTAATCCTGCCAAACTTGCTTGAGGCTCCAGCCCTCTTTTCAGATTTGAATTGGAGAGGTGCAAGTGCTATGAGTAACTCAGAAACTAGTTAGCTCAACTGTTTCACAGTCACTCAGCAGTTAATGATTACTCTGTGAAAGTGATGATATCACGAGCTATCCAGAAGGAGCTGTATATCCATTGTGTATCTCGTTACCTGTGCCATATGTTCTGGTCTGAGATAGTTCAGGGTGGGTGGCCTCCTTGGCACGCTCCTGGGGCCACCCTTGTGCATGACTTCTTGAAAAAGTGACTTTCCCAGATGATGAGGGGTGGGTGGGGTGGGGAGGGGAAATCTGTGGGTGAATGACTGGCTGGGGCTCTGATTGAGTTGATTGCACTGGTATAGATGTTAATCATGTTTAATTGTTGTAGATAACTGCGGTGGTAATTGTTGCTTATAAATCTCAGGGGAAGAAAATAGTAAATCAAAGGTACATCATGCAGGAAACGGAGTTCTCACAGGGGAATACCTCCAGCTTATTATTTAAAGTAAGAAAAACATACAATACGTACTGCAGACTTTTTTCTTCAGTTATTCCCTTCTTCCCCACCCTCCCACCCTTTTTCCTTGAAACATCTAAGGGTGTGAGAAAAAGATTTTTATGGGATATGCTCATGCTTGCTGAGTTTAGCAAACCTGACTCCCCCCTCTCCTGGGAATTAAGGAGTGGGTAAATGTCAGTTTGATAACTGAGTAGCTTCTTTAACGAGCTCCCTGCTTACATCATCACTTTTCTTGGAGGTCTGCACTTTTCTCAAAGCTGGAAAAAGAATAGGGGGAAGAGCATTTTCTCTGATTTTTAGGTCCTTTGGTTTACAGTAGATAAGCATGCAACAAATGGCAATGATCCAACTAAAAGATTAGTTGCTACCTGCGACAATTCACTGTTGAGATTTTGTAGATGTTGTAGGAGGCAGAAGAAATGATGGTTTTCTAACTGCAGTGATACTAGTTTCTTTTTGACTGTCGAAGGTCATTAAAGTGACTTAACATTATTTTAGTCAACCAACTGGTTAATGACTAGGTTCCTTTGGAAAATGAGTTGGTGCAAAAACTTGCCTCTTTCATCACACTGTAAATGTGGATACTAAATCCAAGTTTCAGGATGATTACAACCAATTCATTAACATTTGAAACTGAGCTGCTACATACTCATTATCTACGACAGGGTAAGGAAGGCCATTGCTACCAAGTTTTGTTGCTTCACATGCTTCCTTCAGGACAGATGACAGTTGCAAGATCAAGGGTTCCATGTCTTAGAAGCAGTCGGAAAATTGTACTGTTGATGCTCAACAGAAGTTAATAACATCTATTCATCCTGAGTAACTTGGTCTCTCTTCCAAGTGAGGTACATTAGTATTTCCCATGTAATTCAAAGATGAATAAAACAAGGGCTTCTTTTGCATTTTTTTGAGTATGTCTTTGTGTTCCACAAAGGCTTTCTTCTTGAAAGACACAAGACACTCTGGGTTGGTGGAGTCTCTGGTTGGCCAGAGACCCAATCTGCTGGCCTCACCATGCTCTCTTCTGCTGTGTGACCTGTTAGATGTATGTATGTGGTATTCTGTATACTATCTTAGAAATCTGGGCTGTGTTGAACACATTCTTTCTGTGAACCCTCAGATCTGTGTAATTCACATTCTAAAACCTTTGGTTCAAAAATTATCTGTACCTTCATCAACGGAAGGGTAAAAATAGAATTACGTGGATGTTTGTTGTCTTGTTTTGAAACCTGCTTAAATCAGACTTTGTGTTTCTATGGGAATGCAATGATCCTACTTTCCTATATATGGGCATATATATGTGAGTGAAATGAATGCAGTGCATCATTTGGCTGACATATCTCTTTTACAGTCATCTTTTACAATTACTGAACAACTGGCTTTTTAATGTACTGCAGGTGAGCAGTAAGCAGGGCAGAGAAATAAATATGTAAATGGATATAAATATCTGAGAATTGAATTTCAAGCTTCTCTCCAAGACTTTGTTTTCCTCTTGAATGGCTTAAAACACTTCCATTTGGTTACTGTTGGAGCTTCTTATATTCATTTTTTCAGATAATTTTGCTTTTAATAGTTAATAATGTAGAAAGAAAGAAAGAATGCCAGATTTTGCATAGCAGGAGTGTTTAAAGTCTGCTTGTTAAGATGTAATGATATAAAAAGACTTAGCTGAGCCTGAATTTTTACTGTTTCTCAAGCTAATACCATCTAGTCATTAGTTTATCCTATAAATAATTCATTCATGTTAACATTCAGCTGTATACAGCAATATGTTAATTTCTGTATCATTTGCATCCACATATTCAAAGGATGGAAAGATGCTGATTAAAATGAAGGATTTCAAACATATATTACAGTCTGTGTTGACACAAGTTATTAGCTGCGTTATTAGAGGGCAATGCAGCAATACTGAAGGAGGTTACCTAACATTTACTTTACTGCTTCCAGTGAAATTCTAGGTTACCCTGTCTGCTAGGTGCTGTGAAGTGTACAGTATTTAGACAGATCAAGGCAATGGAGTGTAGAGTACATGAAAAAGATGGTAATATGTAATCGGTCTTTACTCAGTGATATAGGAAAATTGCTAAGCTACTAGGCAGCTCACACTGTGGCTTGTGTTTTACTCTTATCAGTTGAATAAATGTGAGTGCTAGGCATTTTTCTTTTTTTTTTTTTTACCTTCAAATATACTTCCATTGTCTTGTTTGATCATGTATTTGAAATCTTATAGAAGCAAAGAAAATGTTTGTGATATCTAGGTCTGTAAAAGTTGATAATTGCTATTAATGAATAGCCTTAAAACCCTTTTTCTAAAATATGTTGAATGTCATTCTTCCCTGCTTCCATGGTAACAAATAGTATCTATGCTGAGTCTTATAAGCATTTACTTCGGCCACTGGTTACAATTCAATAATTCAATTAAAAAATGGGAACTTTGACAATCCTTCAGTAGCATTTATTTAATTGGCTTTTAGGTATAGCTGACACTTCAATAGCAGGAGCACTATAAATGACTTTACAGTGTTTTTAATATAACTAGTTTCTCCTCTGTCAATACTTAAAGGCTTCAAAAGGCTTTTCAACATTTTTTTTTTTACTTTAGTATTTACACTGTGCCAATTAGAGCCCTACCCCTTTGGCCCTATGCTTCCTTTTTCTCATTCCAGACCAACATCTGTTTTTTCACGTTCCCATATAGTTTGACTCAGAATGCCAATCAGCTATGATTGATCACATTTACAGACTACAGCCTGGAACCCTAATCTGTGCTCACATGCATTTGCTGTTGTGATTAATGAACATAAATCAGGGGTGACAACTCACAGTTGCAGCTGGAATGTGGATTGTCAGTGAAATTGCAGAGAGTAAAGGAAGACTAGGCTCCATTGTCTCCTTCACAATTGCACAACAGAAACAAATGTTCCTGTTCTCCAGTGAAACTTTTGGTTTCCATTTTGAAAATATCTGAAATATGGGAATGAAGCGCATAAGTTCTACCCGTTTTTGCAGCATAATATGTAAGATGGGTGTCTGTGAAGCACTGATTTTCATCAAGTGGTATCACTAAAAAAAAAAACGAACGTTTGAAAGGTTATTTTATCTGTAGATTTTCTGTCTTTGGGGACTGCAGAAGGTTGAGAGTGAAATTACTCCCTCTCATTGTTCAAATGTTAGTATATAATGGTGGGCCAAAGCTATAGCATGTGGGATAAAATCTGATTTCTTTCTGAGAAGGGCTCCACTGGGTTATCTTTTCATCTCGTGACTAATATTAACATGCATTGATGGAATTAATTCCTAAGGCAACACTGTTCCAGGATTTTTTAGGTGAAGATCATCTTAGAGTAAAGACTACTTGTTTTTCTGCTTCTGTAGCTGAGCTTTGCCCCTGTGGCTCTTAGATAGAACATAAGCTCATCATTTTGCAGTAAGGTTGTTTGCTTCCTGAAACTGTAACTTCATTTACAGTGGACTCTATTAGCAGTCTGCTCTTTCCTAGTGAATATAATTAGGCTGAAGATGAATGAAACACAGTTGATGAATGCTGTGTATTGATTTTAAGCCTGACCTGATCGACGTACTGGAACAATAACCAACTTGCCAATAAAAGGCTATTCGTCTAGCAAAATAAGTGTTAAATCTCTGCAACTATTTTAAATTGCTTTAAGGAGTCACTGCCCTAAGTGCCTCTTAACGCAGATCAGTTACAAAAATCTATGTGGCCCCATACTGCTCTTCTGCATGTCTGTAAACGTATAAAGGAATGGTTACAGTACAGAGAATGAAAGCAAGTGTAGAAGGAAGCTTATGTGTATCGTAAGAACAGGAATTCTCATTTGAGTTCTGGCATCATACTCCTGGAAGTACCTATTTCAGAGCTTGCTATGTCCAAAATTAATTTGCTGTAACAAAAAAAAACCTGTCTACTTCATACTGTTTTCCAATGAAGTCTTACAATAAATTGTTTTGCTTTTAATGTACGAAAAAATAAGTATACAGGTAATTCATTTTATATATTCTTCAGTTGTTGATCTTTTTTTTTCCACCTGTTTTAGCTGTTGTAATCACATCTAAATATGGAAGTATGCTGAAAAAGTAGGGAAATTAGGAGAGGAGGAGGCTGCGCTGCAGCTTCTAACTAGAATGTGGGTGCCCTGTCCAAAACAGACTTTTTTGTTGATGATGGGGTTTTTTTTGTTGTTGTTATTTTTGCAATTACTTCCTGTGGTTTCTTCACTCAAAATCCTCCTGCTTCTGTGAGGGTTACTTAATTACTGGTATTCAGAAATAGTTGGGGGCAGAAGTGGCTGCTTACAGGGCAGGCAAGGACTCATCAGTCCTTGGAAGGGCCGCAGTGGGGTTCTGGGGCATGCATGGAGGCTGTGGAGGGAAGGGAGCCACACTCAAAGGCTGAGCAGGCAGCACCTTGGAGCCATTCCTCCCACATCATCCACATGCAGGAGGTTCTCTGTATATTAAAAAATCTGTGTGGGAAATGTGTTGTGCACAGTGGTTCTTATTTTGATTACTTCTGGCTTGTTATAAAGGGTCTTGCTTGCAGTTCAAAGGGCAGGAAATTCAATAATTTAACTTCAATCACTTAGTGGAAATGCAGTTCTCTTTTTAGTTTCAAGAATGAATGCAGTCAGTTTATCTTGAGTGGCAGGAAGAAGTCTGGGCCACCCAAGTGAGTGAAGTTGCATTTATTTCCCTGGTTAGTGGTCTGTTCCTATACCAAATGTGTTTTCAGGGTGCATTTCTTGTCACTTTGAGCTTTATCTGGGAAGTTGTTCTTTTTCCCCTGCTATGTGTTTCTGTGCAGGTGCTGTTTTTGGAGAACATTGTTGCCTGCATGGGGGGCATTCCAAGTGCAGTTAGAATTAATGTTGACACAAATGCATGAGCTTTGACTTGCACAACTTTAGCATCTTCCTTTTTAGATGATAGATGTGGTACTTCTCAGACTAAACGTAAAACTCAGCTTGGGTCTCTGGTGCACTTAGATCAGCAGCTTTCTGTGGACCAGGGGCATCATCCCCTGTGTCCTGGACAGGTTCCAGCTTAAGCAATTGCACTTGGCTCAGCCACTCACTTCCAGGGGCTCTGATATCTGAGTCTGCTTTAACAACTCTTGTGTTAATCTTGTTTGTAGCATATTATATGTATTTATTCATATTGTTTCATCTTGTAGAGTTATGTAGGAGTGTGTGTATTTATAGGGATGGCCCATAATATTCAATGGTGCATTTTGTGAATAGACTCAAAAGTTTTAAGTAACAGGACATCATGCCTTCACTGACATAAGTAGAAAGAGATGTGAAGGTTGGAGATTGTCTTGGCCAGAGTGACCATGAAATGGTGGAATTTGCTATTCTTGGTGATGTCAAGAGGGTGACTAGCAAAACTGCTACCTTGGACTTCCGGAGGGCAGACTTTGACCTGTTCAGGACGCTTGTTGCAAGGGTCCCTTGGGACTCGCTCCTGAGGGGTAAAGGGGTCCAGGAAGCCTGGATGCTCCTCAAGATGGAAATCTTAAAGGCACAGGAGCAGGCTGTCCTGGAGTCCCGTAAGCCGAGCCGGAGGAGAAAAAGACCAGTGTGGATGAACCGGGAACTTTTGTTGAGACTCCGGGAGAAAAAGAGAGTCTATGTCCTCTGAAAGATGGGACAGGCTACTTGGGGAGACTACAGAGAACTTGCCAAGATTTGCAGGCAGGAAGTTAGAAATGCAAAAGCCCAGCTCGAACTTAGACTGGCCACTGCAGTAAAAGAGAACAGAAAATCCTTTTATAAATACATTAACAGCAAGAGAAGAACTAAGGAGAATTTCTCTCCTTTACTTGATAAGGCAGGGAATGTAACCACGGAGGATAAGGAAAAGGCTGAGGTTCTCAATGCCTTCTTCACATCTGTCTTTATTGGCAGATCAGTTATCCTCAGGGTGCTTTTTGCCCTGAACTGGAAGTCCGGGACGGGGCGCATAATGCACCCCCTGTGATCCAAGCAGAGACGGTCAGAGATCTGCTCCTCCATCTGAACTGCCACAAGTCAATGGGACCAGATGAGATCCACCCAAGGGTGCTGAGGAAGCTGGCAGAGGTGATTGCCGAGCCGCTTTCTACCATCTATCAGCATTCCTGATTATCTGGAGAGGTCCCACAAGATTGGAGGCTTGCCGATGTGACTCCCATCTACAAGAAAGGCCGTAAGGAAGACCCGGGGAACTACAGGCCTGTCAGCCTGACCTCGGTATCAGGGAAAGTTATGGAGCAGATGATCTTGAGGGAGATCACACGGCACGTGCATGGCAACAAGGGGATCAGACCCAGCCAGCACGGGTTCACCAGGGGCAGGTCATGCTTGTCCAACCTCATCTCCTTCTGTGACTGGGTGACCAGACTGGTAGATGAGGGAAAGGCTCTTGACGTAGTCTACCTGGACTTCAGCAAGGCCTTTGACACGGTCTCCCACATTATTCTCCTGGGGAAACTGGCAGCCCGTGGTGTGGACAGGTTCACTATTCTCTGGGTTGAGAACTGGCTAGAGGGCCGTGCCCAGAGGGTAGTAGTTAATGGAGTTAAGTCCAGCTGGCGTCCTGTAACGAGTGGTGTCCCCCAAGTGTCGGTATTGGGGCCCATCTTAATATCTTTATTGATGACCTAGATGAGGGAATTGAGTGTACCCTCAGTAAGTTTGCAGATGACACCAAGTTCGGAGGATGTGTCAAACTGCCTGAGGGTAGGGAGGCCCTTCAGAGGGATCTGGATAGGCTGAACAGCTGGGCTGAGCTCAATGGGATGAGGTTCAATAAGACCAAGTGCCGGGTCCTGCACTTTGGCCACAATAACCCCATGCAATGCTATAGGCTTGGGGCGGAATGGCTTGAAGAATGTAGAGAGGAAAAGGACCTGGGGGTGTTGGTTGATGCTCGGCTTAACATGAGCCGGCAGTGTGCCCAGGTGGCCAAGAAGGCCAACGGCATCCTGGCCTGTATTAGAAATAGTGTAGCCAGCAGGAGCAGGGAGGTGATCATCCCCCTGTACTCAGCTCTGGTGCGGCCGCACCTCGAGTACTGTGTTCAGTTTTGGGCCCCTCACTACAAGAAGGACATTGAGGCCCTGGAGCGTGTTCAGAGAAGGGCAACAAAACTGGTGAGGGGTCTGGAGCACAAGTCTTATGAGGAGCGGCTGAGGGAGCTAGGATTGTTTAGTCTGGAGAAGAGGAGGCTCAGAGGAGACCTTATTGCACTCTACCACTTCCACTTCCTGAAGGGGGGCTGTGGTGAGGAGGGGGTGGGCCTCTTCTCCCAGATAACTAATGACAGGACAAGAGGGAATGGACACAAGTTGCACCGGGGAAGATTTAGATTAGATTTGAGGGAACATTTTTTCTCTGAAAGAGTGGTCAGGCACTGGAATGGCCTGCCTAGGGAGGTGGTTGAGGCACCATCCCTAGTGCTGTTCAAGAAGCGTTTAGATGAGGTGCTAAGGGATTTGATTTAGTAGTTCAGTGGGTAGGAATGGTGATAGGAGAATGGTTGGACTAGATGATCTGGTAGGTCCTTTCCAAACTAATGTATCTATGAAAGTTCTGTGTGCCTTTTGGAGGCTTGTAGTAATTTATAAAATACCTAATTATGCTCAGTTAGCCAACTGAGGACTCAAGGTCGTCTCATTCTTTACAATGATCCTTGTGTTCTCCATTGATAATCATAGAATCATAGAATAGCCTGGGTTGTAAAGGACCACAGCGATCATCTAGTTTAACTCCCCTGCTATGTGCAGGGTCCCCAGCCACTAGAGCAGGCTGCCCAGAGCCACATCCAGCCTGGTTTTGAATGCCTCCAGGGATGGCACATCCACAACCTCCTTGGGCAACCTGTTCCAGTACATCACCACCCTCTGTGTGAAAAACTTCTTCCTAATATCGAACCTAAACTTCCTGTCTCAGTTTAATACCATTCCCCCTTGTCCTGTCTCTATCCACCCTTGTAACAGCCATTCCCCCTCCTGTTTATATGCTCCCTTCAAGTACTGGAAAGCTGCAGTGAGGTCTCCCCAGAGCCTTCTCTTCTCCAATAATAAATTGTTGCTGCTGAATGGGGAAAAATTTAGGGGTTTTTATTCCTTACACTATTTTTTTGTAATGAAGAAAAGTGCTAACTCAACAATTTTAAAGAGATGAGCATGCACAGCTCACGCTCTTTCCCCATATTGCAGTTTTAGAAGGAATTTACACAAAACTGCTTACCTTTCCCTCCTGGAAATAATCTTCTGGAAGACCTCGCTGTAGCCTTCCCGTGGTCAAAGGGAGCTTATAAACAGGAGGGAGGCTGACTTTTTACACAGGCAGATAGCGATGGGAGACTATCATTATACAGACTGGCTTTAAACTAAAAGAGGGTAGATTTACATTAGATGCTAAGAACTTGAAATTCTTTACTGGGAGGGTGGTGAGGCACTGGCACAGGCCGCCCTGAGAGGCTGTGTATGTCCCATCCCTGGAAGTGCTCAAGGCCAGGTTGGATGGGGCTCTGGGCAGTATAGTGGGTGATAACCTTTGCCCATGGCCTTTTAGATCCCTCCCAACACAAGGCAATCTGCTTGTATGATTTTATGATTGTAATAATGAACAAATCCAGTTGTTAAAGAATTAATGAGACTAAAGATTTCTTCTAATGATATCAATATTGTAAATCTACTATGATGTTATTTAAAATAATGCAAACATGAGAGGAGATGCTTGCAAAAGAATCTGCCTTCAGCATATGTGGAATACTGTAGATTTTACAACTGTCCTGCACTGTACATGTAAAGATTTGCATCTTTTTTCATAGCCTATGTTTGGTGACTGTGAATTCTAAAAGTACGCAGTTGTGTCTGTGATGATAAACGTGTCAAAAAGAATCTGTTTTGGATAAATTGTGTTTAGCTGTGACCCCTCGGACCGTCCAGGAGCTGCTCCGTAGCTGTGGCTGCCCGGGGACACATCCCAGGGCCGAGCTGCTCCTGCTGCGTTTCCAGCAGCCCGTGTTCCCCAGCAGATGGCGGAAGACCCCCGTCTATGTGCCACGCTGCTGAGTTCCCTGCCCGTGTCTTTGGGGCTATGGATTCCTCCCGTGTGTGGCACTCGTGAAACTTTAAGCATATTGATCTTAGTTTAAAGTATTCTGAGTCGGAAACCTTTGTGTGATGGCCGCTGTGGTGGCCATGGGTGGCCGTGTCCTTTTGGCAGAGGGTGGTATTTGGTGCAGGAGGGTGACCATAGGCTGGTCTGTGCCATGCCAAATCGTGTGGGATGGTTTGGGATGAGCAGTCTTGCTACCAGGAACGCTGCTGAGACCTTCATGGAGGCAAAGGCCATCTTGTGGCTTGGCTCACGGTACCAGAGGTCACTTGGCAGGCCTGCATCCAGGCTCTACTCTGGGCAGGCGCACTCATTAAAGGAAATCAATTTCCACTTCAATGATTTAAGCGGTTCATTGAGTGTAGTGTTCAAATTCTTCTTTATACAGGGAGAAAGCACATTATTTTTAGAAAGACCATTGACTGTAACACAGATATTTGTTATATATTTCAGTCTGCTGTTAGGATTTTAAGGCAAACAACCTTTCATCTTTTCCAGAGCCAATTATGTTAATGGCCTCAGCTATCTGAATGCAGTGGCCACATGTCAGGCAGAGGCCTTTCCCACAGGACGTGTATGCAGATAAAAGGGCTCACCTTACATACGCGGTTTGGGTGCTGCAGATGAAAGCAGAGCCCTTTTGTTGGCCTTGTGCTGTGATCTTCCAGTAAATATTAGTAATGTAAATAATTTAATAAATACAAGTGAAGTAGCAGGGAACTGAGTTTCACTTAATGCTGACAGCAGTTGTTTCAAGTTAAAACAAAGACTAATACACAGTATACAGCAAACAGGAAGATTTAAGCCTTCCCAAAGTTAATGACATGCGAGTGGCAGAGGTTCAGGGTTTGTGAGTGCAGGTATTTTTTTATGGTACTAATTCAGATGATCTGTTGTGTTTTACAGTGTAAAACAAAAGTGGTAGAAAGACACTACGACTGTTGTAGTATTGCAGTAAAGATAGAGGACTGTTACAGTTAAATTATCTGCTGTGAAAGGCACTGCTAACATCAGGTCAAGGTTCATGTAAAACAGAAAATAATACAGATGGAGTCAAGTAGTCAGTTCAGCTAACTACTATCAATACAGATGATGCTTTTGTGAACAACTGAGTGGGGTTGCAGGATGGGCATTGTGTTTCCAGGTTCTGTAATACTTTTAGCAAGATAGTTCTAATTGGAACTGATGAGCAGTGGAGGAGGGAGCCTCTATAGTATATGCTCAAGTTATCTCCAGCTGAAAGAGGAAGAAGTGGACCACTGCCAGCTAAGTAAGCTGAAATAACCCTTCTTTCCCTTATGCCCTGCCTGCATTTGTAGTTACTTTCCAGCTTCTTTAGAAATTAACCTCACCTTCATCTAAGAAATAGTTTACCTTAGGGAGCTACTCTGTGACAGAGCTAGCTGTGCCTTTGAAGAACACTTCTCCATCTCTGATGGTTTTCTTCTTTTTATTTTTTTACCATTTGTACTGTTTCGTTCCTCAGTGCTCCTTGATTCTGATGTTTCTTCATAGTTTCCTCTAAGTATTAAACCTGAAAGAATTAAGTGATGAAAGTGGAATGATAGCTGTGAGTGAGGATGATCTCGGCAGCCCTTTTGCTTCCTCTCCGTATAGCCGAACATGTCAACAACTGTCAGCAGTAATACTTGTTCCTCCTGCAGCAACATGATGGATTGATGTATATACCAAAATGTTAGAAATTGAAATAAAATATGCATTTTTTCATAATTTATCAGCATTATGATGGCACAAAAAAGCCAGTCTTATGAATAATACAGAGCTCTGCAGTGGGCATTATGTACTGTAGGTAATAAATGCAACGTCTCTCCTAGACTACCAGGAGAGTTGTAAAGCAGAATGCATTAGTTCTGCTTTGTGATAATAAATCATTTTAGTTTGTCAGAAGGCTCTGGCTAACTTTTACTCCTGAGGTATGAAAGAATGCTGTGCCATACGGCTCTGGATGGTTTCTGAAGTGTTATGCTGGTTCTGAATCTCCTGGGTAATGTGTTGAGTGAGTGATATGGTTAGATAACAAGTGGCAGTATTTCTCAGGTATTGATGTTGTGATGCCTCCTGTTGTTTTATTGCCTAGAGTGGCTGATTTCATCCTAATTGGAACCGTAGCTCCTCTGTGATGCTTTGTGTCTCTATCTGCAATATGGCTCCATATCTCTCTGAAGAGCTGTGCTGGAATGCTGAGAGCGGCAGCCTGCTCTGCTGCTCGGGTATCTTTTGGATATCAATTACAACTTTGTTTTCATTTTACACGCCTAAGTGCTGTTTTAGGCATTCTTTACGAAAGCTGTCTTTCCCTATGCTTCCTTACATCAGCCCTTCACTGCTGCAGACAGTCCAGATGATGGCAACACAGCGTTGGTAGAAACAGAACTGGGCTGATTATACAAGGCTGGAAGAGAAACTACTTGTGTGAACCTCACGAAAATCTATGAGTTATCTCATGTTCATCAATTCCAGTTTAATTTTCAGAGAGTTGTGTTATGGTGTTCTCAGGAAATATAGTGGAGTCCTTCTAATCCATACTTTCCTAATTTGCACAATTCATTATTTAGATTAAAAAAGATGGATTCTTCCCATTTCCGAGCCAAGATTCGAAAGCAGATGTGGTGATAAGTCACAGGTTTTCATTGTGCAAAATATTCTACAGTGTATATGCAGCATGCTACAAGGTATTATCAGAAAAAAATATACACCACATTTATCTAAATAACTCAATAATATATGGAGTGTTACTGCAGCCTCACTTTTGTTTTGTATACTTTCTACTTGAAGAAACCTTTATTAACTGCTGACTTTATTTTTTATTTTTTGTATTTATGATATTTTAATGGATTTTAATAAGGTAAGTGATAAGAACACTAGTCTTATTTATCTGGCTGTACCTTAATGTTTTTGTAAGGTTTGATAGATAGGAGGAACAGCCTGAATAAAATTCATGCTGTGTAGGAACAGGCCACCAGCTGTTGCAGATGCTCTCTTCTCCTTTTGGTGCTCTCTGACCACAGGCTCCTTTCCTTTTTCTCGCATTGGGTGAGATGGACTGAACTCTTCCATCTGCAAACTATACTCTATTTTGGCAGTGCAGGGCTGCGCTTCCAGAACTGCATGTTCTCTTTTGCCTTGTCCTTGGATGTGCCCTTTCTTTTGACATAATTCTCCGTATAGAAGTTTGCAGGGAAGACATTGGTGCCAAGCCGATGGGATGCTTTCCTGATAGTAGTAACAGTAATCACAGAATATGAAAAGCGGATATTCAAGACACAACCACTGTTAAGCATCTCTTTATCCTATTTGCATCTAGTTAGATGATTTTACAGTCAGTGTGCATGTCATCTCTTAAGAAAGCTGATGAGTCAGTAAACCAGAGTTTTCAGAGCCCTGTTTTTTTTTGTACAGACATGCCCAAATTCTTTTCTGGCTGAAATGCCCATTAGCTTTGGTCAGACACATCTTCAATATAGAAATGGTGAACTGTGATTTGTATTCACTGCTTCAAAGATAGGATATAGGTTGCTGATGTGATGCAATGCACTGCCTGTCATGCCGACTGGTTTCTTATACCAACTGTTGAATGTTTCCCTCAGGGTCGAAGCTCTGTTTTTTGATTCAGTGCTTGTTCTCTGCTTGGTCAAGTCCTGTTTGTCACTGAGGCTTCTGCATGCAATAAATGAAACAACAAAAATATTTGGTGAAGTACTGTGAAACATAGACCTATTTAATTTGGGGACTTTTTCCATAGCAGCCTGGTGGCCATGTTGTCCTTGCTAAACTGCAAATGCTGGAGGTGACTTGACTCAAGTCCCTTAGTATTGATTGTGATCCCTCCCTATCACATCACTTCATGCTTCTTGTTCAGCAGCCTTCTGTATCACTCCTCCACATGTTGCTGGTAACTCTATCCTTCCTTCCTAATTTAAAGCCCTGCTTATAAGTCAGCCATTCTACTGGCAAAAATGTCATAGCCCTGCTTAGAGTTGGATCCTGTGTCTCCCAAACAGACACTCAGTCTCATTCAGGGTCTCATGGTCATAGAACCTGAACTCTGTCACCAGCACCACTTCCACAGCCTGTTATTGACCTGTCCTGTCAGTGCCCTCCTTTGCACATCTTTCCCTGCCATTGATAAAATTGGAGTGACCAAATCTGGGCCCCTGGGCCCTTAACTACTGCCCACAGAGCTCTGTAGTCCCTTTTGATAATGTCCAGCTTTCCCCTAGCAGTATCCTTTGTATTCACATGGAGTAAGAGCAGGGGGTAATGAACCAGCTTTGGCTGTGCTTCTGCAGTGTCCCTGGTCTGTGCCCCCACAGATAGCAAACCTCCCTTGTTAATACATTGGGTCAATAGATGGATGTCTCTGTCCCCCTGCTCCAGGCGGTCACCAATTACAGTGACATGCTGCTGCTTCTGGGCTGTCTTGTGTGGCTAGGGTGGACTAGATCCATTGCTAGTAGGCATGTCTGGCTCCTTCCCTGATCAGGGGCAGCTACAACAGGTGTTCCCAGTACCCTACGTCGAAGGTCAGCTAATTATCCTCCTTAGAAGCCTCTAGAGCTCATTTAGAGGCCTATTATTGGGTCTTCTTTACATTTGCCTCACAGCAGCAGGCATCCTCAGATTCTTCAGTGGGCTACCAGGCAGTCTCCAGTGCTTATGGACCTCAATCCCAGAAGGTCCTAAAGGTTTCCCAAAGCAGAGTCAAGACTGCTGTGCAAACTGCTGTGTCTGTTGGCTGCTTGTTAGCGGTGGTCACAGAACCATCTGAAGTATCTCAGCATTATCCCCTTAGAAGCCCAAACTTTAATTCTCTGTTGTCTTTGGATTCATTGGAGACTGAGGAAAAGTAGTGCATGATTATGCACCTAAGTACCAATTTCCACGGTCATTGCAGGTTATAGGTATGATGTGATGCAGGGCTGGAGAAGCAGAGGAAGATGTGTGCAGCGAGAACCCATCTCACTGAGAGCCTTCTGGAGCCAGGAACCTGTATCACCTTCCTACAGAAATCCCTACCTGTAATGTCCCTGGGCAACACCTGTATTTCCCTTTGGTCTCAGGAGCTTCCACTTTCCGCTGCTGTACAGAGCTCTGTACTGAATGTATGTCACCCAGTCCTCAGCTGTAGTTTTCCTCAGATTTTGTGGCTCTTGAGTTATCTGTTCAGAACAGTGGCTCTGCTTTTGCTGAGCTCTGGATAGTGTAATTAGTCTCATATTTATGTAAGCTGGTCTTTAAACCTTCCAGCTTCGAGTAACAGTGCATTTTATTCTGGAATTGGTCATAGAAAGTACTGTGTATTTTAAAGAACAACTATATTTTTAAAAGATTCTTTTGCAGATTGAAGTTTTAATGTGATTCCTCTGTATTGTGACTAATGGTCTTTTTCTTGGTTAGAAGTTAAATAATAATAAGCAGTTCCATTAGTGCATTTAACAAACAGCAGTGCACTTTGTCTTATAGACAAGCTATTTATTTATTTATTTTTAAAAGCAGTTCTGTGCTGTAACTGTTTCTTTGCCTTTCAGGCTTTTCAGTTTTGGCAGTGTCTCATTCATGCTTTTCCTCAATTTACAAGACAGCAACTGGCTCCTCACTGCACTCCTAAATTGCAATTTTATTTAGTTTTCAGGAGCCACATACCTAAATGAAGTTCTTAGTCTTAAATATTCAATATGATTTTCAGAGTATCTGATGAATTTGATGAAACATTGTAGTCAGTCTTGCCCGGTAAAGAGGAATGAGCAATTTGCTAGACAAGCTTTGTTAGATCTTGATGTGTGGACCTTCCTCTGAGGTATAGGGAAGCTGGTGAGAAGAAAAATTAAGAGGTGCTGCAAGTCCTTGTGAATATTTTAGTAACTGTTTCCTCTCAACATGGGAAAATATCACTGAGACTCTGAGCTATTTTTGTTTTTACTCATCCTCAGTTCAAGAACGTGCCAATTTCCTTGCTACTGAAAATAGGAATTGATTAAAACATAAGAAAAAAGCTATGTGTAAGCCAGTTGTAAGATCTACTGGGGCCAAGCCTCTTACTTCTGTGAAACTACCAGAACCAGGGCATCTGATGGCAACAATGGAGTCATAGCTACATCTGCTGCTTCACTGAACAATCATAGCACCACTGGGTTGGTTTTGAAGCATTCATTTCCTTCCTTAAAAACTGTTGCCACAACGTTTTACTTGTCAGCTTCTCATTTTCCTTTTTGGAATACCTTTTACTGTGCTCTGTACAGCTAACACATCTTGAAGTCTTTGGTTATAGCTGTGACTTTTGGTAAAACAAGAATTAATCTTTTAGATCAGTCTGGCTTCATCACAGCACATCACAAAGTGTCAGAAATGTTTCATCTGTGCCAGTAAGAAGTTGCTTTGGAAATTACAGGAGTGTAACAGAATACTTGATCTCATGGCTGAAAATTCATTCAACAAAATGTGATGTAGACTGTTCTTTGATCTCATTTGTCCTCTTCTTAAAACTAATTTCTAGAGGGTTTCATGTCTGCCTGTTTGTTCTGTGAGTCATTCAGAGTAATGCAGCATTGCAAAATGAAGCCAGTAAAACAAGTTTTAATGCTGAAAAATGAAACTGCAGAGCATTATCGCATGTGAACAGCTTTATCACAGAGAAATCTATTCTTGCAGGTGTTCTGTAAAGCTGTTTTATGTAGAATAAAACACCTGGAATTTTCAAGTGAGTTTGAAGAATTCAGCAGGCAGACACATTTGTTTTTTCCCTCTTTCTTTATGCTATTTCATCTTGTCTTTGTCAAATCCACTTTCTAGGTTGAGTCTTCACAATAAAATGAAATGCAAGAGGTAGGAACCAGCACAAACGAAAACAAGATTTTTCTCCATGCCTTTTAAAGACATCAAGTATATTTGCTGTTACTGATGAGATTTTTATCTCCAGGAACTGCACTGATGCAAAAGAGATGATGCTCCCTCCAACTTAAGAATATTGTAATCTCAGGTTTAATGCTGCCTGGTGAAAAGTTGAGGAGAGAGGTTCAAAGCAAGCCATCCAAATACATGTTAGACACTCTTGTATATACAGTGTTGTAAACTGAAAGAATACCTAAAATCTTAGTTACTGAAGGTTTCTGTTTATGGTTTCTGGGTGAGTGGGAGAGGAATAGCCATCAGGCAAAGGGGAATGAAGACAAGGGTCTCAGTTAAACTGAGTAAGATGAAAGTGTGGAGGAATGTATAAAGGCAGTGAGAAATAAGGTGAAGTGAGCAGGATACAGAGCATGTGGGATGAGGGATCTGGACTGAGCTCATTACACTTGGGGCTGGTGTTTTCTCCTGCCTGGTGCTGCACAAGGGATGCTGACAGGTTCACACAGGCAGCTTCAGCCACAGGGTCTACAGCTCTGGAGATTTCAAAACCAAAGGAAATAAAGGCTCTTAATATTACCAGTTACTGTGCAATACCAGAGGATAATTTTGACTTTTTCAGAGACTAGTAGCAATTCAAACTACACAGCTTAAATGATTCTATGATTTCCTGGTTATAATATTATCCATATTTACTTTTTTAATTGATTTCAGAGTACCTTAATGGAAATGTTAGGCATTGTCCCTTGTTGGGTTGCTGGACACTACTGTAAAGAGCCTGGCCCCATCCACTTGACTTGATAAGATCCCCTCTCAGACTTCTCCAGGCTGAACAGTCCAAGGTCTCTCAACCTATTCTCATAAGGGAGATGCTCCAGGTTCCAGTTATCTTTGTGGCCCTCTGGAAGTTCCTTGTCTTTCTTGAACTGGGGAGCCCAGTACTCCAGATGTGGCCTCACCAGGGTAGAGCAGAGAGGGAGGATCACCTCCTTTGTCCTGCTGGTCACACTCGTTTTAATGCACCGTTGGCCTTCTTAGCCCCAAGGGCACACTGCTGTTCATGGTCAACCAGCTGTCCATCAGAACATGCAGGTCCTCTTCCATGGAGTTCCTTTCCAGCATGTCAGTCTCTAACCTGTACTAATCTAAACTTACCTACAAGGATATTATAACACAATGTAATAGATAATATTGGTTTCTAATGATGTACTGGATGGGGAAGCTGTGCCAAATGATGGGCTGATATTGTGTTAATAAGTAATGGCTGGACGTGTATCTTCCTTTAATCATTGAGCTGTTTCTTGTGACCCACAGCTAACCTCTTTAAGAAAAATTTCATTTTCCTATACATACATAGTTGTATGTATTCTAATATCATTCTGAAGTAATTATACTGCATGTAGTCAGTGTCCATGCCAAGCAGATCAGTGAAGGTCGCATGATATGATCTGTTTCACTAATGTCAAAACGTAATGATCAGTTTCTAGCGGTGCTGTGCAACTAAAATGGAATAGGAGCTTCATTTTTTTTAAATAAAACAAAAAAACCTCTTAATTTCAGAGGACATGTTCTGAAATATCTGTAACTTCATAGCTTGTAGGTATTACAATGGTTATGCTGAGTACATCAGGTATTTTGCCAAATTTGTGACATCCATATTAGTAGTTCCATTGACTTGATTTTGTCCAAATGGATGCTGTTTTGAACTGTTGTTTCTTTCTAACTTTCTAGAAATCTTCAAAGAGCAGAAGTACTTTCTCCAGACAAAACATTCAGAATGATGAGAGCTGAGTGATACAGACTGTCAGTCAGAATCTACTTTTTTTTTTTGTATTGAGGAAAGAAAAGCTTAGCAAAAGCTGATTTTTAATGCATTGAAGTACATTGTTTTGAATTTTATTAGAAATATTTTATGCCTGCTTCTAAATGTTGTCTTTGTACTTACCTATGCAGTAGATGAATCTTGAAAACATGTTTCTTCTCCTCCTATTCCTGATTGAAAGAGAGTATTCAGAGGAAGACAGCAGTTGTGACATTTCTTGTTCTGAAGCTTCCTGTCGAAGTTGGGAAAGAAAAGCACTCCCATCTGCGTTAGAATCCCATTTGAATGAAGATTTGTCTTGCACATTCATGTCCTGCTGCTTCAGCATTAGTATTTCTGCAGGTTAGGCAGTGATGACCAAGTCACCCCCCCCACACACACAAAAAGCAGCCAGAACAATAATCAACAATTAAAAAAAAAAAAAGTGCTATTTATGTTTCTTTGGGGTGAGATCATTTTTTCCTTGACTGCAGCATCTGGATACAGTCCTCCATGCTAAATGTATGGTCACTATTTGTGACAAAGTGTAAGCAATTCCGTTTTTTCCCCTCCCCGTTCTTCCACAGCCAGCTGATGCTGGTCAGTTTGTGTTCATGGAGTTCTTGGCCATGCCAAGAAACACGAACTTGGCATGCAGAGTGGTAAGATCTTTCCAGCTGTCAAAACACATGTCCAGGTAATGGTCCCTTTTCTTCCCAAGAGGGAGATAAAAGAGACAATGCATGGCAGCATTAAAATGCTGGCACCTAGAGATGATGAACACAGGTTTACAGTGCTAGGTGGAGCCTTCCTAAAACTGAATGTTTTACTTTGTATTTGGAGGAGTTTGCCTTTCTGTCTACTCCTGTTTCTTTCTGAAAATTGGTCCCTGGGTGCACTGAGAAATCATGATGTGATTGTATGCCTTCAGCTTATACTTTCAATTTCACTGATACTGACGTTAAGCAGACAAAGCCTATTTTTTTTTTTTTCATTTTCTCTTTATTCTGCTGCTTAGGTATCTGTACATCTCCACATTTCTGTATAGTGCATATTTACAGGAATTCATGACTAAATTGTAGGAAAATATGAGCAACTTCCTTTGGGATCTGTTTGCAACTTAGTTGTCCTGTGAGGCCAAACTTCTTGTCAAAAAAGTGAAAAAAACAGCACAGCTTCTATTCTTTCATTCTTCTGTTCTTTATTCTGTTATTTCAGTTTCTTTCTTAGCTTAAAGGCATTGCTTATTATTGGTAGAACAGTATTAGTATTAAAACCATTATTATGTTAGAATACTGCATATTAGCCCAGACCAAGCCAAAATACGAACATCATCTAAATTTTGCCATTGTTTAACTTAAATGTTTTTAAGCTGCACAATTAAGGCATAGCTTTTGGTTAAGTCAGTGTAACTTTACATACGAAAGAATGTTAATACTTTATAGTAATTTCTTTATAAAACGTTGAAGTAATCAGGTTAGTAAGTGGGAAGAGGGTGCAGAAGAAATGTGCAATTATCCTCTCCTGTGAATCGTCTCACAATGTAAATCTGACCTTGCGGATTAACCCGCGTCTTCACTCTGCAAATTCTGTCTGATACCCTAGAACAAAGAAAGCCAATGAGTATTGGTCTTTTGAAGGAAATTGTCTCAGGATCACAGCATCCTTCTGAAGGCAGAGTGAAAGGCATGTCACCTAAACATCAGCTTGATTGACACTGTTTTGTGTGTCACTTCACTTGTGTATGCTCTCTGCATTTCTTCACTTGTGATCACAGTGTGGTCTGAGATTTAGAACTTACTCATGCCCATGGAAAGGTCAGTGTCCCCTTTTCTGGAATGATGTTGTAGTTTACTGTAAATTCAGATTTGTTGCTTTGTAGAAAATACGCTCCTTCTTAAGGCTAGGTTTAATTTTTGGAGGTTCTGCTTTTTCCATCTGGGATGTACATTAGGAATTTTATAAAACCCCAGTACATTGAAGAGAATGATCAAGTTCACCTGTGTAATTATTCTTTCATATTTTAATCAATAAATTATCTGTATCATGTCTGCCAGCACACTTACAGGCATACTTTAATTTCTTAATCAGTTTGTTTTCTATAGCATTAATGTTGTTTGCCATTCTTTCACTATTTTTTAATATTCTCTACTAAGGTGGCTGATTGCTGTTTTTGTCAGGTCTCGGGTTCTGATCTCCTCTTATTATCCCCTGGAATGAAAGCTTTCAAAATCTGTATTGATTAAAGCAACTGAAGCTTGAATTGAGTCCAACTTTTGCTAATACCCTGCCAAGCACTTAACCAAGTCAATCTAGAGATTGCTTGATAAATCAAATTGTATTCTTGAGAATATGTGGGACTGAAAGTTCATCTCTTTTTGGTTATTATGGTATGCAAAGCAAAATCATGAGTCGATTCATATTTTGGGTTTAACAAAAGAAAGTTAAAGCAGAGACACCATTTGCACTGGTCAATTCACTAAAGAGTATGTGAGAGTATGGCAGAAGACTCAAGTGTCAGGGTTTTAAGCCCATGTACTGTCCATTCGCTGAACTGCTCATTTATAAACTGTATTTAACTCTTTATGATGATAACGTTTCTTGATTTAGACCCTGGAGTGCAATTTTGGAATGTTATGTAGCGTTTTTAAAGTATCTAAAAGTACCTATCTAAAAAGTATCTATCTAGCCTATCTACTTATACTAATGTGAGCAGTGGGATAGTAGAACTCCATAAGTTTGCATTCACTAGTCATATTTCGAATGTTGTCCTGATTAGTTCTCCAGCAGCTAGCTCATGAAATTGTATGACAAAACCACTTCGAAGCGTTGAAACAGGATGTGGTTCTCTCTTAAAATAAACTGGTTTTTTTTCTTCTTTAGGAAGGGAGGTCAGGGGTTTTTATTATAATATAAATTTCAGAATACGAAGTCTGACTGGTGCAGCACGTGGGTACTGGGACCTGCTCATTTGCAAAAACAAACATAAAAAGTATTGATGGAAGGGCCTGGCACTACTTTCTGCACAACAATCTCTCCTGAGAAAGTCAGTATGACTTAAAATCTGAAAACCTAGCTCAAAAATAATGATATGGCTTTAAAAGGGAAGCTGCTGAAGAGAGGGAGAAAGGCAGATTGTTTGGTTGAAAACTTCCCCAATCTTACACACAGATTTGACACATTTTTCATGCGGAAAAGAAAATAAACCTTGAATGTGTGTCACAAAAGCTCCAAAGAATTACCCCCTAGAAGTCACCTTTTAAATTATGCGTCATCATATTTCACTGAAGTAACAATCAGCTAGAGGTATGTTGACTTATTGTCCAATTTCAACTAAGTCACAAAGTAGTGGGATATTGTGGCAACTGTCATGAATGCGTGAAGACCTTTCCCTCAGTCCCTCATTCATCAACGTGTATCAGTATCCCAATTTACAATCATCATGATGGGGAAAATTCCATCTCCTTCCCTATAAAGAAAAATACTTGTCTGTCATCTGAGCTGCTCTTCTTCTGTGGCTAGAACTAGGTCAGTTTTCTGACCTACAAAAAGGATGGTATACCTTAATGTTTAATTATCAACATATTTGTTGTTCGAATGCAGGAATTTAACATAGACATTTTTTCTCAGAAAAATAAACAATGCAGTGCACGAATGTTTTGCCATGAGCTTTCACATAAATTTTACAGAAGAGTTCCTTCTAGAAGATCCAATCTGATACCCATGAAATGAAGGCTTTTTTGCTCAAATGTATGGTGAATAGAGAAATGCTGCAAGCTTAATTTAATTTTGTTGCAAACTTCATACTTACTCAATGTTGAAGGTTTTTCTTTTTCTTTTTCTTTTTGTATTTTCTTTGATCCTGCAGTCAAATCTGTTCATTAATTCTTAATGCAGACCAAACCCACAACTCACTTTATCTTTCCAGCCAGATAACAAGTTGCCACTGTGCTTTCTGTTATGATCTTATTCCTATGCTGTGACCCTTTTCAACTAAAATAGTGAATTAGCAGTAATTCAAAGATGCATGTAAAAATATAACCTCTATTATCTTTCTTGTTTGAGGTTTTTGCTAGTATTCAGGGAGAAAAATAAATCATAGTGTTACACATCAAAAGGAGAACCCAGGCTAAGAAGAACCATAAATACAAGATGCATGATAATATTCCTGCTTTTGTGAGATACCAGAACATGGAAAACCAAAAGAGGCCTTTGAGAGGTTCTTTTGTTTAGGTCTCCACTCCAAGGTAGGGTAGATAGGTGTATCACTATTCTTGACAGTTATTAACTAACTTGGAAAACCTCCCTCAATGAGATTTTCCCAGTCTCACTAGATAAAGGAAACACTGAAAAGACTTTATACAGATACATTAACTACGGTGTAGTTTATTCTATTTATTTATTTATTTTCTTCCTGTCACAGTTTGCAGGGTAAGCTGAGTTTGCAGCTTGTCCCATGGTCAGTGAAAAAGAAAACTCCTATCACCCATCTGTACAGTTTTGTGTTCTCGACAGCTACTTCTTTCTTGGTAACTGCTGTCACCCTGTATTTTTTGCTCTGTTGGTGTCTGGTCAGTTGTTTACCATTTATCTGTGTGGATTGTTTGTTCAGGTTGTCAAGGTATAGAGGTCAATCTGAAGGTAATGCCTCCTATTTATTTCCATGGGAACTACAGCAGATAAAAAGCATAATAATGCACAACGATGGAGCAAATTTGCAGCCACAAACACTATTGTTTATCTAACACTGTCATCACCATTAACTGTACATTTTTGCCAGAGATGAGCAAGAACCTGCATGCAGTGCTCGTAAAGTTGATTTAGTAGTTCAGTGGGTAGGGATGGTGATAGGAGGATGGTTGGACTAGATGATCTTGTAGGTCCTTTCCAACCTAATGTACCTATGAATCTATAAAAACCTGCGCCAGTAAAGGCGACCGACTGTCACTGTCACCACTGCTGAAATGCACCACCTACCACCTCACTGTGCTCACATCCACTGGTTTGGCTCTGTAAGCATTCAGCAGGAGTTGATGAATGTCAGTGGGTGCAATTCTTTTCATGCAGAGGAATTCAGTGACACAATTTTGCTTCATCCACATTTCCATGTCAGACACCATTCTGCCAGACTGCCCCTCTGCTGCCGTCTGTCACATGACAACAAAACAGTGGAATATTGATGGGAAAGTTCAGCATTTACTGCCATACCACCAACATCCACCTCTGTCATGGACCAGCATAATAAAACAGCAGGCCTTGCTTTTGGAGTAGCCTCTGTAATTCTGATTTTTAAAGCTGGCTTTAAAATTGCATAACATTTTGTCAACTTGCTAACATCTACATGTATTATACACATGCAATCTAATCAATCATTCAGAACCTTTATGAAAACAGCAAATTTTGCAGGACTGGAGACAGACAAATCCACGAAAGTCTCCTTGATACCTTTTCTCAGCTTGAAAGAGAACACCTGGTAACTATTCTTTAAATTGTACTCACAACTTATAGTAATGTAATCTCAACTGTATTTCACTCTTCTGCTTCTGAGAACGTCATGTGTGACAGCATCAGGAGCTTTAGAGGTAATGTAGCCTGACTTCACTTCTGCCTGTCCCTTATCCACCAGGCCAGTTGGAAGGAAATTAGATTGGTCTGACTGATTCCTCTGTGGAAAATCCATGCTGTCTCTTCCTTATCACATTATTATCCTTAAGGTCTTTAAAAATTGATTGTTTAATAATTTGTTTCTGTATCTTTCCAGTTATTGAAAACAGACTGACTTCTTTTCACTCCTTTCCTTTTGCTTTTTTCAGTGGTAAGGATAGGTTCTGTGTCTTTGCTTCTGTATCACATTTCATCTTTATAAATTCTCAATTTCAGTTATTACATTAAATGCTATTTAGTGACCATCACCATACTTGTTCAACTTGAGAACAGCTATTGTATTAACATTTTTTAACCTATTTTGTTTAAAAAAAGAATCCCATTGCTTTATGGTCTTTTAGAAATGTTACTTCGAAGATGCTTTGTTTGGATGAGCTGGGAAATGCTAGTGTGATAAAAACTAAAACCGATGTTAAATCAGACTTTCAAAGAAGTGTAAGTTCTGTTGAACTCGAGTTCCTTTTGCACGGCTTCACAAACTGAATTAGGGCATTTTTGTATTGAAATTTGCTTGAAATAAGATCCCTTTAAAACCTCTAAGGCAACTGGAATCAATGCTAGAGAATTGTACTTGCAGTAAACGGTGGCTACTCTCCAGAGATGCCAGTTTCTCTCTGCAGTCTAGTTGTGATGAGTATGCAGTTTATATAGGCAACTAAATGATAAAGGTTAGATTGGAGGAGCAAAGAAGGCACAGTAAATGAAGCCACTGTTTTGAGTATGAAGAGAGTGCAGTTGTTTGAATCTTGTCTGAGCCATGCCCCTTGCACTCAGGACCAGAAAATCTCACCTTCAGTCTCTGTTTTGTATACAACCAGTGAGATTGAAGCCTATATCCTCTTGTTTTTAAGCATTCTTCTGTTGATTCAGTTACTTAAATGTAATGCTTTGTCATAACTTCATACAATGAATTAAGCACTTGAATGATATAAATTACAGGAGATGCTCCAAAAGGAGACAGACTCTTCTCAGCAGGTGTGGCAATAGGACAAGGGGAAATGGCCACAAACTGAAGCATAGGAAATGGCCACAAACTGAAACATAGGAAGTTTGGCACAAATGTGTGTGGGAACTCCTTCCCAGTGCAGTGACGGAGCAGTGGCACAGCTGCACACAGAGGTGGTGGAGTCTCCTTCTCTGGAGACGTTCCAGACCCGCCTGGACGCCTGCCTGTGCAACCTGGGCTAGGGAGCTGCTCTGGCAGGGGGTTGGACTCAGTGATCTCTAGAGGTCCCTTCCAACCCCTACAATTCAGTGATTCTGTGAAAAGTAATGCTTCTTATTTTATTATGTTGGCTCGTGACATCAGAGGGGGATATTAGTGGTATGACAGTAGAGTCTGAACCTTCCCACCGATTCTCCATTACACTTTGTTGCTGTGTGACAGATGGTGGCAGAGGGGACCTGACAGAATGGTATCTGTCATGGAAGTGCATATGAAGCAATGGTGTGTCCCTGAATTCCTTCACATGGAAAAAATGACACCCATTGACGTTTGTATGCTTGCTGGATGTTTATGGAGACCAAACAGTGAATGTGAGCACAGTGAGGTGCTGGGTGGTATGTTTCATCAGTGGTGATAATGACAGTGGGTCACCTCCTCTGGCGTGGAAAAAGTGTCATTGTCAATATTTAATGTAGCACAAAAAGATTAGTGGTCAGTGAAACCTCTTTGAAACTCTTTTTGAAGGTATGCATGCTGTCTTTACTAGGCTTTTTGTCCTTGCAGTGAAGTACTGGGCTGGAAGGGAATGATGCCTCATTTGAAACAACTATCTACAGGGTATGAGTACATTATAACTGCATTGATAGTTCCATTATCACAGCGTGACTCTATCAGGCTCAGTAAGGTTGCTAAGTAATCAGTCAATTGCTGATCTTTGGTAAGAAGCAGAGTTTTGAAAATAAAAGGAATGCTGTATGGAAAAGTACTGCTTTTGGTGTTTATTTCCATTGTTGGAATTTATTTTAGGAAAATACTGGCATGTTTTATTCAGAGGCAGAACTGCACAGCAAATCCACATTTATACTATTGATGTTTTAATGTGAAGCTCTGCCATACCAAATAGCACTAATATGCAAGGTCACTTTGACATGCAGAAGAGAAATGGATAAGAAGAAAATAGAGATGCAAATCTGATGGGCATAAGAAAGTGATAGGTATCACATTTGAAGCAGGTCATCTGGAGGAATAAACTGCTAGTTTCAAAACTGATACCCTCAGAGATATAATGATGGTTCAGAAAATAGCTGCCCTATCATACAAGAGTTAGATTGCCTATTATGGCAACAGCCAGATCACCTTTACAATTGCCTGTTGCAAAGTGTCATTAAAAAGACTAGCTGGATCATTGGGCAATCTGAACACTGATGCCAGCATGTGAAAAATATGGTCTAGAGTCATCTGAACTCCCTTACTACTACATTCAGGCACTTGATATTTATGCTGTTAATGTTTCCTGATGTTTACTGTTTGGGTACTTGCATTTCAGATCTGTCTGGTAAATCTTACTTGTAGAAGTTTTTCAATGGAAATTCTAAATCTTTGTTTTGTGAAGAACTTGATCATTTAAAGCAGCAGAAGTACATGGCAAATCTATTAAGCCTACTCAGGCTACCTTAATTCTAGCTTAAACATCTGCAGAATTACAGTGTACACTGAAAAACCTTGCCAAGTATCAGAAAAAAAGGATTAGGGAATGAAATAATTGACAAAGAAAAATCTTAGAGGGTTATTAATTAGAATATTGGATATTCTGACTGGGGGAACATCTTTAAAATGATGTTAATTTATCATTTGGTTAGATTGAGTCTCCTGGGAGAATTGAAGATATGCTTGCTAGCAGACAGTGCTTATGGAATAAAAGACAAAGGGATGAAGATTTGTGGGCTTCCTTTGCTCTGGTGCCTGTTTGTTCCCAAGTCTATCCGGGCTATAGTAACACCTGCTCATAATTAGAAGATATTTGCATTGAGTATAAACTAAGTGGTTTTGATCAGTTTCTCTCTATAGTGAATAAGCTTCTGTAGTAATTCTCCTAGACAGTTCATCAGAGCAGCTAAGTTTAACTCCTTCCCATTGACTCTTTCAGGAGCGACAGGAGACGTGTCCTCTAAAAGAAATCATTGGGGCACTTTCCTTCTCTATTAGAGCAGCAACTGTTTGGCATCATTTGGGTCCAAGTAAAAATGAAATCATATTCTTCGTCATTTCAGAAAGGTTATTGTTTGAATGGGTTACAAGAGTAGGTTATTCAGGGATGGACTTGTTTTTCTGTGTTTCTGTAATGTTTGGGTGTGAGCTCTTAGATAGAACTGTTGAAATCCAACTCTGATTTTGGATCCAGATAATAAGAACACAACTTTGAGAATTCTTTCTGCGTCTGCATAAAGATGGAGATGAATGAGCAACTTTATCTTTCCTTTTCTGACTACTCATAGCCTTTTTATAATTCTGTTTGTATATCCTCTAAGGAAAATGACAATGGGATGGCTGCAGCATGCTGAGAAGTTGAAGGTACAGTGTAGCACAATGTGCATGTTGTGTGCAAAGAAGTTCCTAGAGGATCCACTGTATCTGAGTCTTGAGACACTTCCTGTCCTCCAAGTGTGGACTTATGTAGAAGTGTGTGTGTAATAATTGGAGTGAATAAGGCAGCGTATGTATGAGATTGTGCAGAAAACACTGTAAAAGCCATTTGTATGATTCCTCCAATTTTCCCTTCAAGGATGTGTAGAGGCATCATATTCTTAGACAAAGTTTAGTTCTAATCTAAAAATAAAACATATGCAAAATTTACTACTTGTTTTTTTCCTTTTCTTTTAGTGAAAAGAAAGCAAACGTGAATTTGTAATGTTAATCATGGTAGCTTTTGTTTACTTATGGGGTCTGAGTTAATTACTTTTATCTACTTGGATATTGTTTCTACAGCAGTGTTCAGTCTTGAAAAATGAAAGAAAAAGTGAAATTAAAAATCACTGCTGGAATCTGTAAAGGTGAATGCTGCAACGTGGTACAGTTATCAGGGGAAGTGAGTATAAAGAATTGGGCAGAGATATACATATCAAATGGCATTTTTATATTTACTACATATAATTTGACAGAGATCTGGAAGTGTATTTCATGTATAAAAAACAGTTAAATATCATTCAGTTCAGGTCATTTGGCTGTTGTGTACTAAGTGCTTGTAAACTAAGAGTTCAAATCATTGGCACCATCTAGATTTTATTTTTGTGTCTGGTTAGAATCAAGTTATGCATGTGTGAAAAGATGAGTTGAGGGGAATGGTGTCACTTTTAAATAGATTAATAATGATGCTGTGATATTTTATGAATAATCATTCTCAGTAAATTTTTGATACAGTTGAGGGGAAATGTGTAATTCAAGTGTATTACTTTTCCACAAGACAATTAGCAGTCCCACTTAAAATGGCTTAAAGATTTGTTGTTCTAAGACGTTCTGTAGCAGATGCTTTAAGTTCGAATAGTTTACAGCCATATGGTAAAGAAGTGAACAAAATGTACTGCAGCTTTCTTTTCATGTTCAGCAGCTGTCTTGTGGTGTTTTAATATCAAGTTTATCTCAAACCTAGAAGTTTTTTCCTTCATTATTGCTTATAGTAAAAATAGCCTTTAAATGTCAATCCTCACCCTTTTGAACTCGGATACACTGAATGTAAATATGTATGTATTTCCTTGCAAAGTGATATTTTGAACTCTTTCTCTCCTTGTTCTCACAAATGTTTATTTCATCGTGATGTGATAATCTTCTGCTAGAGTACTTAAGAATAAATAAAAATAAAAATTTGGTTTATTCTTTCTACTTCCAAGGCAATAGCAGCAAAATAAGCAAACTGACATTTGCATTTTTTCATTTGCTGCAATATAAAGATTTGATTCATCCCAAAGGCATCTGCCCTTTTGGTTGAACTGAAGATATTTCAAGAAACTTCCATAAAAACCTACAAAGAAGCGTAGAGGTTTCAGTGATGCATGACATGTCTGCATGACAAGGAATTTTACAATTTATTGTGGATTTTCCAATCTTAGTGAAAATACGATTATATCCAATAACACATATCACATAAAATATGCTGTTTATGACAAAATCAAATACTAAAAAATACACTCGTTGATTCACTTGTCCATGGCACAAATGCCGTGGCTGCTGTGTTGCTAGTACTGGATGTGTTTTGTTCAATTTTGTGAGAATAAAAACCTGGGCAAATGAGGAATACCAAGTGAGCTGGAGAATATAGAGCAGGGAAATGTTGTTTTCCTTTCTCGGTATATAAAAGCAAAGGAATATCAGAAGGCAGGAAAGTTGAGATGAAGATAGGTAGTTCTTTCAAGAATGTGTGTATTAGTTCTCAGATCTTTTTCATAAGAAACTGTGGAAATCAGGAGTTTAACAAATTGTCACGCTTCATTTTTTTTAAGACTATATCCAGAATGTCTAAAGTTGTCACTAATTACCACAACATACACTTGTAGCAGTTGTATGTGCTATGATCTTTATTCCACCTTATAAGAGATACTGGGATAAGACCTGAGATGGCAGTGACTTATCAGCTGTATTGTGATGCTCTTTGATGACTGCATCTAAAACATCTTATGGTCTTTCTTAGTAGAGACAGGGAGCAGATTTGGTTGGATGAGGTCCACATGACCATCCTTATTTCATCTGTGGGTGAATAGGTAACTGCAAAGCTGTCATAATACTGTTTTCTTTTTCTAATAGTCACTCCTTTTAAGATTACCCTGATTATTGAAGTTAGCTCCTGAACTAATAGTACAGCAATCTTCAAAGAGTATGTCTTGTACTACTGTAACTACCTATACCATAAGATGATGAGGTTACTGCAAATCCAGCTAGTAGAAACTAGTTTTTGCCAGTAATGTCAGTTAAATTGCTACTACAAAGTTTTCTCCTACAGTTTATGTTGATTTAGAGAGTTTGCTTAAGATTGTCTGCTACACATGATTTATCATTGGTTGTGAGTAGGTATCTAGAGACTGTTCTACTTCTCCGAGCCATTAAGATTTCTATAGAAACATGTAAGAATATAAGGAACTGCTTTTTGGCGTTTTTGTTTGTTTGTTTCGTAGTCGTACTCAAAAAGCTAAATACATACATCAAAATATATTGGCTTTAGAGTGCATATGTCATCATATGTAGAGATTATTATGTTGTTGGCTTTTTTCTTATCTAATAATTTAACTCTCAGGAGGACACAGGTAGTGACCTAAATTCAGTGGGGATTCCAGTTCTTAAAGATATTTCCTTATCGCTACTGTGGCAAAAATGGCCTAGTTCTATTTTTTAAATTTGTCCCTAATAATAATAGAAACTACTCTGTATATAACCTTTTAGTTGATTGTTGTCATGAGTATATTTTGTAAAAACAGATGTAAAACACGTATAAAGAGAGATAAAAGATGTGGTCAGAG
This sequence comes from Cyrtonyx montezumae, assembly GCF_038088225.1. NCBI lineage: Eukaryota > Metazoa > Chordata > Aves > Galliformes > Odontophoridae > Cyrtonyx > Cyrtonyx montezumae. Next base: position 132,717,939 of record NW_027072034.1, on the reverse strand, counting down.
ATTTTTAGCTGGAAGGCATTTTTAACACTGCATGGATTCATTTCCTTTACTATTGCTGTCTTGCAGGTATTCAGCATTTATAGGCATCATACCCTTGTAATTGAACTTGCATGAATCATTTATTTACTAGGCTGCACTTTACGGGTAATATATGTCAAGGGAATTCATTTTTTATTACAGCTGATGTAGCCATTATGATGTCATAATATACAAAGAGACAGAGCTAGAGCTTGAACAGAACTTGTCTCTTAAATCTGTGAGCCTCAGTACTGTCCTGTTTCTGCTGTGGAAGCAGAAGTGTCAGGCTTTGCTGTAACGTTCTCTGACTATAACTTCCTGGTCAAGGTAAAGAAATTTTTCATCCTGGATATGACAGTGATAATATCTGTATAAAAAAAAAAAAAAAAAAAAAAAAAAAAGACAATGTGGAAATTTGCTATATGAGACTAAAATGCTGTTTTCCTGAGTTAAAATGAGGGCATATATCTTTTAAATTCCCACTCTAAGAATAGAATGTTAGACTAACTGACCTGAACTTCCTGATCTCTAATCTAATGGTTTGTTTTCATTGAGAGTATTGCAGATACCTAATTTCTATGTTTGTTTCCAAACTTATTTCTCTGACAGCTTCTGGATAGAGTAAGCAAGTTTTTACAGACGCCTACTGAAGACTTCTCTCCTCTAAGAGATTTCTAATTCTGGAAGTCTTCATGTCTTTGAATGTCCAGTGCCTGAGTGAAACTGGTCACCTATCCATTAGCTTTCTGTGATTACACTGAGCTAGTAGCACATGCTGGCTTACCAAACCACAAAAACATAGTTAATGGGCAAGATGATGCTTATACAGGGTGTTCTGACTACAAAAAAATTCAGCTGAAACATAAACAGCCATTTATTTACTATGGAAATGCTCTGAAATGAGTGAGGTATAACTACTGAATAGCCTGTGATATCACAGTGATATCAGGATCATTAATATCAGGTTTATAGTATGAAAAGTATGGTACTGTAGATCTCCAAGCCCCTTGACAGGATGGGTGAAAGGGAGAGATGAGTGAGTTCCTCTGTGCCATGACGTGAGTGGAAGGCTGTTTGCTGCAGATGAAAAGCAGTTTTTTGGTCAACTTTAATGTCATGGAAAAAGTTCAATCAGTAACCTCTATGTTTTTATATCCTATACAGCTACCGAATAAATAATGTGATATGTAATCAGAAGATAGAAAGTGGGTGCATCAGAAAATGATCTTTGCCAGCCGGATCCTACAGCTAGAATAGTTGAAACATCGCTTTGTGGACATAAAATATGTCTATATATTTGAAACCAAAACAGCAAAGAAGGAACAACTTGCTTTTAGAAGACAACACACAATGGTTTTGGGAGATGAAAACTGCTTTTTGAATAAACACTCTCTTCTGATGCTTTTTATGCAGGAGGAGTGAAAGGATTGGTGCCCAGGAGTAATATATTTGATGTTAGCCAAATCTCTATAGAAGCATTTCCTTAAATATAGAGCATAAATCTCTGAGAATGTCTGTTTTGAAAAGCTTATTTTTGAGTTGTAGTATCTATGGTCAGAGATGCCCTTTTTCTGAGGAGCCCGGTACTTTTCATTCATTGGTCAGATGCATACCTTCAGCACTCAAACTGAGAGGAAAAAAAATTAAAGCTAAACCTTTCCTTTAGTCTTTGTATTGCAGAGAATTGGATTTTCCAGTTTGGGATTTGCTGATTCAAATGTGAAAACATTTTTCTAGACAGGCATACAAGAAAATGCAAATAAGCACTTTGTGAGTAAAATAATTTGAATAATCCTAGCTTAGAGCACCTGCTCTTTATAGCAAAAAGCTTGCTGCTGTTTAGTCATTTATGTGATAGTCTGTATTACAGTAAAATTCAGGGCTCATTAGGAGCAAGCTTCAAATTTAAAACAAAGAGAGTAAGTCTCTATCTCTGTTTTTAAGTATCACACCAGCGTGCAGGGGTCTGTGCTGTACAGTGTTCAACAGATGCACTGTATCTGTAGCTAGTAACATCTTCAGTTGTTACTGAATAGTAGCAGAACTGTTGTGATCTGTATAGGTATAGACTATATACACACACACACACACAGTATCACTGAATATTTTGAGTTGGAAGGGACCCTTAAAGATCATCCAATCCCCCTCAATGAACAGGAACACCTACAGCCAGATCAGATTGCTCAGAGTGAGCCCCATCCAGCTGTACGTTAGACATCTCCAGGGGTGGGGCATGCATCTAAATCTCCTCTCTTTTAGTTTGAAACCATGTTCTTTTCTCCTGTCTCATCAAGCCCTGCTAAAGAGTCTGTCCTCTTCTTCCTTACAGTCCCTCTTTACATACTGAAAGGCTGCCATCAGGTCTCCACAGAACCTTCACTTTTCCAGGCTGAACAGCCCCAGTTCTTTCAGCTTGTCTTTATAGGGAAGTGTTTCATCCCTTATATCATTTCTATGGCTGCGCTCAAACTCAGCAGGTCCATGTCTTTCCTGTACTGAGGACTTCACATCTGGACATAGTACTCCAGGTGAGGCCTTACCAGTGCAGAGTAGAGAGGCAAGATCACCTCCCTTGTCCTGCTGGCCACACTTCTTTTGGTGCAGCCTAGGATACAGTTGGCTTTCTGGGCTACGAGGGCACATTGCTGGCTCATGTCCAGCTTGCCATCCACCACTACCCTCAGGTCCTTTTCAGCAGGGCTGTGCTCCATCCATACATTCCCCATCCTGTATTGATAGTGGGATTGGCCATGACCCAGGTGCAAGACTTTGCACTTAGATTTGTTAAGCCTCATGAGGTTCTTTGGGTCCCACTGCACAACACTGTCTCTCTGAATGGCATTCTGAATGGCATCCCATCCCTCAGGTATATTGACTTCACCCCACTATCATATAATCTACAGACTTGCTGAGGGTGCACTCAGTCCCACTGTTGATGTCAGTGATGAAGATATTAAAAAGCACTGGTCCCAGTACTGACCCCTTGAGGGATACCACTTATCAAAAGCATTGTCTGGTTCAAGAATGACTTCGTTTGTTTTTTGTTAAGTACCTGGGAACTATAATAAGAAAATGTTGGACCACCTTAAATTTAGACGAAACTTTTAGTTCTTTCATTTATTTATGATCAATTTTCCAAGACCTCAATCACAACAATTGCTTTAAAATAAAAGAAAATTTTGAAGGGCTATTTTTAAGTGAAAAAATCTAAAAAAAGCCCTTATGATTATGCTTCTTTAAATATATCAGCTAAACTACTAAGTACTACTGTAATTTATGAGAAAGGAATTAATATATCATCTGAGAAGCTGAGGCTCAGCATGTACTTGTATGCATGAGTACATGAAAAGATAATTTGTTCCCATTTTATAGTTCCTACTTCAGGTTTGACTCTTCTATTTATGGCAGTTAGGAGAACTATGCTGAAGGAGTGTTCAGTATTTCTAGATGGGAGAGGGGGAAAGAAAAGCAAAAACAAATTAAACTACCAATGTAAACCATATTTTTCTCCAGAGGAAGACTAAGTGCCACCTAAAATTGAAAACAGATCAATGAGGTGGTTCATCAATAAAAATATACCATCTTCTGCAGTGTTACATGTGACCTGAGGCTTTGGGAAGCATGAGCTCACTCTGAGGTAGACAGGCAAAGCACAGTTGAATGAGTTATATTCTCTCTTAAAAGCAGGGATTGTCTGCTAATTTATTGATGTAAGAGATAATTAATTCTAAAATTCAGAACTGGGAGCCAAAGAATTAGATTGCATGTTTCCATCTCTAAGTGAGGCATAGAACCTGAACTTGAGAAAGCAACGAAGTGAATAGCAAAATTAAACTGAACTCTGAGGATTATCTGACTTGCACTCAAGAGTTCATGGAGTAATCTGTAAGTAGATGGTTTCTAATTCTCCTGTTACCAAATAAAAACAAACAAAAAACAAACAAACAAAAACAAACCCTGAACTCATAAAAAAACCTAACTTGATTTTATTTAAAACCCAGTTTTATTCCACTCTCTATGGGGAATCAAGAGTATCATATTTCTTTTTTTCTTTCAGTGTTCCACTCTTGTGGGGAACTCTGGTTTTTTAGTTGATGATATGACCACACTGATTTTCCAGCTGAAAATCTCAATTGCAGAACAAAATCATTCAGCTATCTTTTCATCATCTTATCTTTTAAAGTGCATCAGTGCCATTACATGCCAGGTTTATGTGGTGGTATGCCTTATCAGTTTAATGGTGTAGATGACAGTGCAGGCCCTCTAAATCTCCAGCCTAAAAGTAATTCCCTTCCTCTTGCTGTCATCCTTTTCTCTAAGTAAGAATACTGAGAGGTTATTTATTGTATGCTATAGCTAAGAAGCAGAGCGGTGACTGGTAGATCTGTGCTAAACTTGGAGATCTCTTCATATCTGGAAGATTAGAAAAGTACCCTGTGTACTGCTTCTTTCAGAGCCTTTTTGTTGCAAAAGAAGGTCCCTGAGGATTTTGTACACAGCACTAGCTGCATCTTCTCTGTGTTTTTCATATTCCATTTTGATTCTCCTCTATCCCAGACGAGGGCAAAGTGGATCTTAGGCCTGGAGTTGGCAGGGCTCATTGAGAGAGCTTTAAACTAGGTATGAAGAGAGAAAAGGGAGAAAATGTTATTCGTTAGGGTGAAGTGAATAGTTCAGAGATGTCAACTAGATCTAATGGGGGAACAGGGTGGAGGTCAACAGGACAGAGGAGGGCTTGGGGATATTGTCTTTGTAGGAGATTGCAGAGAAATACCTCTGTATTGTCCTGTAGGATCTTGTGAGGACTACTCAGAGGAGAAACCATTGCAAATTCCCTGCCTGGAGTCTTCTTGCACCCTTTAGGGATACCTGCACCTGCTGCTTCCCTAAAGTGTCTGTATTCTGATGCACGCAGCATGGGAAATAAACAGGAAGAATTAGAGATGTGTGTGTGGTCACAAGGCCACAATCTCATAGCAATCACAGAGACATGGTGGGACAACTCGCATGACTGGAATGCTGTCATGGATAGCTACGTGCTTTTTAGGAAAAACAGTCTGGTGAGGTGAGTGGTGGAGTTGCTCTTTGTGTGACAGAGCAGCTAGAATGTGTCGACTTCACCTGGGGGAGGGTGATGTAGCAGTGGAGAGCTTGTGGGTGAGAATTAAGGGGCAGGCTAATGCGGAGGACACTGTTGTAGGGGTGTATTGTAGGCCTCCTGATCAAGAGGAGGAAGTTGATGAGGCCTTCTACAAGCAGCTGGAAGTAGCCTCATGATCCCAGGTGCTGGTTCTTATGGGGGACTTCAATTATCCAGATATTTGTTGGGTAAGCAACGTGGCCAGGCATGCATGCTCCAGACGTTTCCTGCAATGTGCTGAAGATAACTTTCTGATGCAGGTGGTGGAGGAGCTGTTGAGGAGTGGGGAGTTGCTGGACCTTGTTCTTACTAATAAGGATGGGCTTGTCTAGGAAGTGAAGGCTGGGGGCAGCTTGGGATGTAACGCTTACAAGATGGTGGAGTTCATGATCTTCAGTGGAAGAAGCAAACCAAAAAGTAGGATTGCTAACCTGGACTTCAGGAGAACCGACTTTGATCTCTTTTGGGACCTTCTTGGAGCTCTGTCATGGGCTAGGGTGTTAAAAGGTAAGGAGGCCTGTGAGAACTGGTCAGCATTTAAACAGTGCTTCTTCCAAGCTTGGGATTGGTGCATCCCTGTGAGTGAGAAATCAGGCAAGGGTGGCAGGAGACCTGTGTGGATGAGCAAGAAGCTCATGCATAAACTCAAAGGGAAGAGAAAGGTCCATGAAATGTGGAAAAATGATCTGACCACTAGGGAAGAATATAGGAATGTTGTCAGGGCCTGTAGGGATGCAACAAGGAAGGCCAAAGCCAACCTGGAATTGGATCTGGCAAAGGAGATAAAAAATACCTTTAAATCCAACCTGGAATTGGATCTGGCAAAGGAGATAAAAAATATCCTTTAAATATGTCAACAATAAAAGAAATACTAGGGAAAATGTGGGAAAACCCCTACTAAATGAGGGGGTGTTCTGGTAACAGGATGCCAAGAAGGTGGAGGTACTGAATGCCTTCTTCTTTGTTTCTGTCTTCTCTGTGAGAACTCCCCCTTGGGATTTCTGGACCCTGGGGGTAAGTGAGAGGGTTTGGGGGATAGAAGGCTCCCCTTTGGTGAGGGAGGCGATGGTCTGAGAGCATCTAGGCAGCATCAATGTACGTAAAAACCATGTGCTCCAACAGGATCCATGTGTGCTGAAGGAGTTAGCAGAGGTGGTTGGTGAACCACTCTCTATCATCTTTGAAAAGTCTTGGAGAACAGAAGAGGTGCCTGAAGGTTGGAGGATAGCCAGTGTCACTCTGGTATTCAAAATGGGAAAGAAGGAGGATCTGGGGAACTGCAGGCCAGTCAGCTTCACCTCTGTCCCTGGAAAAGATGGAACAGAGCTTGTTCTGGATGCCATCTCTAGGCAATTGGAAGAGAAGAAAGTTATCAGGAGTAGTCAGCATCGGTTCACCAGGGGAAGGTCATGCTCGACCAACCTGGAGGCCTTCTATGCTGTCATTACTGACTGGGTGGATGGGGGGAGAACAGTGGATGTAGTCTGCCTTGATTTCAGCAAGGCATTTGACACTGTCTTCCACAGCATCCTTATATCAGAGTTGAAGAAGTGCTGAAGTGGGTTGATAACTGAATGATACCTGCTGCCAGGTACAGCTCACACCTGAAATCTCACATGTACAACTGATAAATCTATTGAAAGAGGCATTTGCTAAGTAGAAACTTCATGAGGGACAAAACTGGTCTCAGGCTGGACTGGAAAAGGCAAGGACTGTAATTTAGGAAAGTCACAGCATTGCTAGAAATCCCTAGAAAAGCAAATACTCTTGTTGTATTGTGAATCCAGATTAGTTGCTCTTTCTTTCACTAAGGTCATACCCTTTGTTTCACTAGTGTCTCATTCTTGCCTCTTTTGGCCTCCTTCATGTTGATGTGAAGTGTGAAAATAGCAGTGCATCCAATAGTTGCTCCCCCTCTAAATTTATAACTGCCTGGTTGACAGATATGACAGGGTAATCTGAAGAACCTTATGCCAAACCTAATCATTTCACTCTAATTTGAAAGGTACCCTTGAATAATTTGCATAGCCTGGATTGTGCAACATGATTTTGAATTGAGCTTTTTATGTACAAACTGAAGTTTCATCAGACTTCTGTATGTTAAGTGCATGCAGATTCCCCTCTCCCCCATTTTTAATTAAACATCCAAACCTGTTTTCAGCAGTCAATTCTCTGTGTAGCTTATGGTAGTAAATTATATCTCTAGTCATTGTTTTGTTGTGCAATAAGCTATTCCTAATTGGCATTTCCTCTTTAATAGACTCTGTTAAGAATTATGTTAAAATAATTACTGCCAGAAAGCGCAGTACAGAACTCTTAATTACTGGTTAACAGTTCTGTCCTTCAGATCCTTCCTCTAAGCTATGCTTTCATAGACCATGTGCTTTTAATTTGAATTCAGCTCTGCAAAACTCAAGAGAATCTATTGTCTATCAAAGCGAAACTCATAATAACAAAAGATTTGTCACAGCAGATCAGACCTTAGTTCCCTGTAGTCTAGTGCCATCTCTCTGGCATTGGCTATTTCTTGATATTTTAAAATAAGTTACATCTCTTCTCAAATTGCTAATGCATCTTACCTATTTCTCTCTAAACCTCACAGACAATGGTCTTACACCCCGGAGCATGAGATTTGATTACCTTTATTATCCTGGTTTGCGTAGCTACAGATGTTATTAGAAGTCATAAAATTATTCTGTTCCTTTTAAAATGTAACTGTCTTTTATCTCAACCTGATCTTTTATCCAATTCCATTGACAATGTAAAATAAGTGTTTTTTTAATATTTTCTGCATTTAGCGATCTGTAATTTAAAAATATCTTTATATTATATGATTGAGAAAAAAAGAGAAACCTGATCAAATTTTAACATATCCTACCTAATTATGACTATCTCCGTAAAATTCCTTTTAAGCTGCATGTCATTTTGGGTGCTGTACAGTGTCAAACTTTGCTGTTTCTTTAATACTTATTTATTGGTTCATATTAGAACCAATCTTTTTTTTTTTTTTTTTTTTTTTTTTTGTGTGTGTGTGTGTGTGTGCATGTGTGTGTTTATCTGCTTGTTCATTGTTTGTTGGGTATTTTTTAGCTGAACACACATTAAAAATGGCCCATTGTATGGTCTGAGGCATGGATTTCTTATTTTTTGCAATATTTTCTCATGCCACAAGGCAATGCAGTAACAGAAATAATATATATTTTGTCTTCTGAAGATTTCATTTCTAAGTTAATGACTCTAAAATAATTGCAAATTTAAAATCACTGAAACTGATGGTTTTCAGTCCTCACCAGATCTTGTGAGTCCGGTTATCTCTGTAATACATGGTGAGAATTATGTATAATGTTAGTAGATTTGTTGTTGTTGTTGTTGTTGCTGTTTCTTTCCTAATTTGGAACACTATTTGTATGTTTATGCTGAATTTAGCCAGTCATTTTGACAAATGCTTTCTCAGTCATATGTACTACAAAAGGAAATGAGCTACCTGATATTCTTGGTATAGTCAGTGGCAAATGGAAGGATTGTTTGTTATAGCGTATCTGCAGATAATTTGCCTTGTCTTGGCTCAGGTGACAGCTTCTATTTTCCTCTTTGGAAAAAATATTTCACAGTGTACACTACAGTGTACACTGTGATCTTCACATTTTTTTAAGGTAATCATTGTAAATACTACCCAGTATTCACTTACAAAACCCAGTAAACTGGTATCATCACAGTTATTAACTTGCTGTGCAGTTCCATTTCCCAGTCATTAATAAATACTCCTCATCTCAATAGCAGCCCCAGGAGTATTCACTGTTGCATTTTCTTCATTCTGAGGAGCAGACGTTTGCCATTACTCATTGTTTCCTTTCACTTAACAATTTTTGAATCAATTCCAGGACTCTCTCCCTTGCCCCATAGTTATTTATTTTCATTAAAAGTCTCTCATGGAGGTAACGTATCAAAATCTCATTGAAAAATCATGTAAAATGATTACGTGGGTTCATTTAAAGTACTATTTCATCAACTCTTTCAAAAAGAGGATCGGAAAACCTATCCTGGATCATCGTCCGTTGCGCTGTCCATGGTGCTGAAAGGTTACATTGACGAACCTACCTGCATTTTCTCTTAACTTTTTTGCATGTTATGTTCTTGTCTAGTATTCCACAGGCTACAGGCACATTGCCCGTCTCTTTGCCTAAGAGAGGAGCATGAAACACTTAATTTTTAGATGTGTAGAAGAAGTGTGCTACACACTGAAGTTCAGCAAATGTACCCATTGCTAGCAATGAAGTTGTAGACAAAGAAAGAAGAGATCAGATTGTAAGGGCTGTTACTGGATAGTTGCTTATAGATATCCAATCACTGAATATTGCATAATTATACCTTCAAATAGATTTTTTTTTCTATGAAAATATGAGTATAAAAGTTTTTCAGTTATAAAGTATGCCAATGGACTTCTTCATAATGAAAATAAATTTCACAATTGTATTTATAAATGCTGAAGAATTGATTATTTGCTGAGATTTTTCTCTGTAAAACTCTAGCATCATTGTTTTCTTATCTTTGAATCAGTCTTACTGCCAGCATTGATGGCTGGAACAATAGAGATCACTGTGGAGCAGGAGCTTCTCTCAGAATCCAGGTCTTATCATGGCTTTAACTGGCAAAGACTGTCATTCATACTGTCACTCACTGATGCTACATAATGGATGGTGTCTGCCTTGCACACCATAGATAACTCACCAGAGTGGGAGTTGGTTTTCATTCCATGCACTCAGCTGATTCCCCAAACCATCCAGCCTCCCCCCAACAAAACAAAAATACAAGAACAGAAGATAAGCCACAGTTGATAGCATGTCTGAATGTGTATGAAAGACGACTTCTTTTGCATCTGTTGTCATTGGGAATTTTAGTATTATCACTTTTGATTGTCATGACTGCCAAATACTACTTTTTAACAAAAATGTCGACAGTGTATTTTATCTATATATGATTATCTATAATTTTCCTAAAAGCAAGCAGTGTAGAAAACCATAATGTGGTTTTCTATGTGCATTTGAAATTATTATTATTTCTATATGCATTTGCAATTACTGTTTTTATTAACATGAAATAATTAGTCCTGATTTTATTCCATTTGTACATAATGCCATTCCAAAGGTATTTCCTTCTATTTATTTCTGTAAGACATAAATAACAGTACAAACAACATAGTAACAGTGATAGAGCAAATTTTCAACTACAAAACACTACTTTTTAATACAGTCACCACCATTAGCTAGGCATTTGTGCCAGTGATAGACAAGAGCCTGTATACTTCACTCATCTGTACCAGCAGATGTGACCCAGTGTTGCCATTGCTGAAGTGTGTCACCTACTGCCACTCCATACTTGCATCCACTGGTTGGTGTCCATGAACATTCAGCAAGCATCGACAAATGTCAGTGGGTGTAATTTTGGTGCATGGAGTATTCAGTGACAGACCTTTGCCTCATATATGTACTTCCATGTCAGGTGTCATTCTGCTGCCGCCTATTACATGGCAACAAAATGTAACAGAATATTGCTAGGAAGGTTCAACCTCTGCTGCCATACCACCAACATAATGTGGGCCAACATCATAAAATTGGAGGCACTGTTTTCAGAGCAGCTCTCATAAATTAGCAAAATGCATGCATGTATTCACTGCCAATTGTGAATGAGTAATAGTTCATTATTTTTTATGAGTAAGTAGGCTTGTAGTAATAGTTTGAAGGTGGTTTCAACTGTACCAATGTCAACTGTGCAACATGCTTTATAGGATACTGGCAGGGGAAATAACACTTATAATAATGGCTGCTATTTGATCACCAGTATGATTTTTTGAATTGTTGCTTAAAGGGTGAAAAGTTAACTTAAAGTACAGAAGAGGCACTCTTTCTTGTTCTCACTACTAAATAAATGATAAGTCATTTTCCTTTTCAAAATTATTTATTGTCTATAAAAGAATTGAAGCTATTGTAGGTCATATAAGTAGAGAAGTCCTTCAGTGTGTGATTCAGAGCTTCTCCTTTGAGTCATTTGTGTTTTCCAGTCATGGGAATTGAAGTGTGGGTTCAGAGGCTGTGTAACTCTCCATTCCAGCTGGGCAGAAGAAGAGGGACTGTTGTAATATGTGCCTTTATTTCCTTCACTTGCCTCAATCTACCAGTTACTAAAAGAGAAGGAAAATACGCTGCAGTCTCTTCTCAGTTAAGGTAAATTGCTTCCCTTCTCTGTCTCAGTAATGGCTCGTTCCTAGGACTTGTCCTAGACTGATGCAACGGACTGCTTATTATGTATCTTGAGCAAAAGAGGCTTATACTCTTCATTGAGTCAAATTTGAACTATTGGATCTACATCTACCAGCAGTAAAAACAGTAGTACATTAAGTAACTGAAGGCTAAATACTTCATATGTATAAACAAAACAAAACAAACAAACAAAAAAAAATCAAAAATGTTTTTTTGGTATTACCTGAAAAGAGTAAAGGGACATTTCAGATAAATATCAAATACTTGCAAACTGATCCTGTCAAATAAGTAATTTCTCCATGGCTAAATAACAGTAATATATATTTTTCCATGTCACTTTAACCAATGTTTACAGTAACCTATATGGTGATTTGTGGCTATTTCTGTACGTCCACATTTTGTCCTAATAAACACTCATTTTCTCAACAAGAATTTAAGTGAAAAGATGATTAAGTGAAAAGGTGATTAGTTACAGCACCTCTTGCCAATAGGAGCATAAAACATAGCCTTTCCCAGGGGTCAACTGAATCCTGTTTGGGGAAGGTGGCTGCAGTTCATCCTTTGCTTAAAACAAACAACAAAAACAACAAAGGAGGTTTTTCGTTGTACATAGTTTTCTGCAGCTATGGCTCTCCCTCAGCTCATTTGATATTTTGCTAAAGGTAGATGGAGTTCTGTTTGCTTTTATGGCCACTCTAAGTATTATGTCCCAGTATTATTGTATAGCAGATTCCTTCCAGAATATCACATCATAATGCTTCCACAAAACTCCCAATCAGAGACATTGTACTGTGGTTCACTCTCTCCCATTGTTTCATGTGGGTCATGTTAATTTAGAGAAAGGGTTGTGATGCTGCAGGGCTTGTCCTTAAAAGAGGATGGTGAAGTGTCCAACTTGAATTGAGTGCAGCTCTTTCGCTTTTTTAATTTCAGATCAGTGCCTAACAATGTTCTGTATATGGTGGTTGAAATCCCAACCTACTTAGACTGGATGGAAGCATAACATCCACCCTACGAAGCCTATGATTTGATCTAGGAGGAATCTTAGCAGACCAATATTAGACATCTCTAGTCTAAGGTTATCATAGTCTGCTGAAAGCAGCAAGATGATTAACAAAGTAATAACATAAATTGGTGGAAGTGGGGGTGGTGACCGTGCTTTGGTAATCTCCTGCAATTCCTCTTCATTCTTTGTCATGTCTGACTTGAGAAGAGCTGTGTTCCTCCTCAATGTAAGTACTGGTTGTAATATCCTCATCTCTTCGCTGTGGCTTTCTCACATTGAGAGTACTGAAGAACAAGTAGGATGATTGTGTTGTGCAGGAGCATGCAAGTGATATGGTGAGTTCAGTGAATCTTTTTACTCTGAAAGGTATATTAATTTTCATCTTCATAATAAAAATGTCTTTTTTCTTAATTCTTTATGTGTTACTTTTTCACGTTCTTCTTTGGGTTTCTTTAGTACTCCTGAACTCCGTGAGAAATCTTTGTGTGCAGAGTTCATTATTTCTAGTGGTGGTAGTGCAGTCAGCCTGTTGCACCCGTTAATTGCTCCATGTGACTCCAGCCTATCTGCATTTTTTGTGATATATATATTTTTACATCAAACAAACAAAAATTCACGTTTTGAAATCAATGGGAGATTGTTGCTACAAGAGTAGTAAATGCTCCTGTTAAATAAATGCAAGTGGTTTTCAAATTGTGGCTATGCTTAATGTAGAAGTATAAAATAGATGTTTTTCTATCTGCCTTTAATGTGATTGGTAAATGAAGGAGATAAAAAGTCTTCTGGATGTTAAACTGTTCTCAAGCATTATTTTTATACAAATTGAAATTACAATAAGATGAGCTAGCAACATCATTAAAAGCTACTGAAGAGACTAAAATAAATCAGTGAATTAAAAGAAAAGAGCTATTCAACCAGGAGCCTTATAACCAACTAAACTTCTTTTTCTAAGTACTAGGCATTAATTTTTAAAATATATACTATACTGTGTTATTCTAAGATCTTCTTAAAGTCTCATATGTCAGTGTGTATATAAATATTTATGCATGTATGTAAAAACAAAGGCGTTTTGTTTTGTTTTGAATATAGAAGTGGCAATAAAACAAAATTCCACGTGGGTTATTATCTCCCCAGCTATCTGAGCAGACCATAGGTTTGGCCTTAGAATATTCTCATTACATGTGCTCAAGCAGTTAGGCAGTGATTGATACGATATTAATTCGCAGCGCAGACGCTTTGCCTTTGTTACTGAACATTAGACAAATTAGTTCTTACAGATTTGTGTCCCACCCCCCACTGCATCTTAAGCTAGCCACTCTGGCTGGTTAGTATTGCTAATAACCTTCATTCAGAGTGAACTGAAGCATTAGGGAGGAGGAGTTTGCTAAAGAAAGGGGCAGAAAACAGGCAGCAGACAGTGGTTTCTAACAATACATTGATGGGCCCTACTCATTTTCTGGCAAATCTCAGCACAGTAGTGACAAATGATCATTTCATTGCCAGACCCCCAAATTAATTTTCCCTCCCACTTTTCATGAGGCCACATTTATCACACAGATTATGTTAAATGTCCTTTTGACAGGGCAGAAAAAGATGAGTAGTAAAGTAAAGTAATACAATTCCTCTAGCTCCTTTATCTACAAAGGTAAACCTGTAAAGGTAAATATTTCTGTGCGTGTCTCTGAAGATTTTTCTCAACATCTGGGCACAAATGAATGAGAGAAATCAGCTGAAGGAAGGCAGGGGAACATCTTAGCTGTTCCTACTGACCTGGGAGTCGAGCCCTGCTCTGTACAAATGATATGGCAGCTGAAATTGTGTGTACAATTTATGCTTGAGATATTATATAGAAAATAAAATTGCAATTTTTTTAATGCTCTTTGAAGTTAATTAGTCAGAGATGGTTTTCAAGTATGCTGTTATAACTCCTCATTAAGTTTTTGCTGTAAATTGTCTCTTTCTGACTCTATGGGAAGATGTAGAAAATTGCGTTGTGTGGATGATAACCAGGAGATTTGTCAAGGTCAGGAGAACCACTGGAGCACAAGGAGGCAGGGGAATCCCAGTAGAATCTAGCTGTCTGAAATATTCTGCTTGTGACTGGATTAAGTCACATTAATTGAGCGTAAAAGCGAGTGTTTAGTGCTTAGAGTGCAATTGGCATTGATGTGGGGACTCCTATGCAGTGAAATGCACTAAGTATGCTTAACGCAGAATTGTCTCTAACATTGTCAGTATGTGACTATTCTCTGTATTTTACTTAGGTCTGTTTAAATCAGCCTCAGTGAACTCTGAAATCTAGAGCTGTCTGGCCATAGATGACATTCAGCACAGGCTGCCTTTCTGCTAGCATAGGCTCTGCACAGATCTGAGTGTGTTCAGCCTCACTTCGGTCCCACCAGCAGTGGCCTTTGTTAAACGTCCTAAATGTCTGACAAATTGCATTTGCTCTTCCTCATTCATGTGGTCTAAACAGTTCTGTTTATGTTCACATTTTTTAGTTGGCTTCCTGATCTATCACTGACGTGCTGTTTAGTGGAACTACTTGTTATATTCCTAGAGTCCTGCTGCTAATTTTCCCCAGGATCTGATGCTGATGGCATGTGAACCACTTCATGTGTAGTGTAAATGTGAACTGAATATGCAGATGGACCTTTCTCTAGGGGGTGTCATTCACAGATTGCACTGCTTCACTCATCTCTCACTGCTTCTGCCCTTGTGTGTGAAAATAGCACTCTGAAATTCTTTGGTGATTGTTGTAACGTAGTGAAGATGACACTTTAGCAAATGAGATTTAGTAAATGTGATTATATACAAATGTTGACAAAATTCATGCTTTAGTAATTGCCTTTACACTGAATATAGTTGATACCTGTAGGCAGGTTTTGTATCTCTAGTAAATCTTCTACTGCAGCTGTGTTTCAAGGGAGGTGACAAAAGGCACAGTAGTTAAGTTCCCAGTAGCTGCACAGGTTTCCTATCAGTTAATGGCTTAGAAAACAAAATCCTTGAATTTTGTATGTTCAAGAAATAGAGATTTTTTCATTCAAGTACATTTGGAAGAATTGTATTTGTTTTGGAAATCACTGTATTTAATACCTCATTTCATGTTTTTGAACTCGGTTGTAAATATACATTTTAATGTGCATATATATTTAGATTCTCATTTTTTATTTTCAGTGTTACGGAGGAAAAATGTTATGTTGTCTTAGACCAACAACCACTTCAGCATTACTTCTGTACTGCCATTATTCTTTTGCTGGTGACAACTAGATAACGCAGCATGTGTGAATGTGAAGCATATGTTTACCTTTATGCACAGCCACAGTATTAAACAATGAGGCTCTAGAGCCAAGGAAATGAAAATGAAAATAGCTTCCAGGGAAGATTAATAAAAGCATGGCAGAGCAGAATTAGAGTGAGCTGTTCACTAGCTGTAAAGGTCATTGCCTGTCTCCTGGCCAGGAAAGATGTTGGGCAGAAGCAATTCCTGAGAAACTTTGTTTTATTTTCCTTTTACTGTGTTGTTTGATTGCTTTTTGAGGTGGAGAGAAGCATCCTAGTGCCTTTCTTGGAGTTCTCCTGTTTACCTTTTTATATAATTAAACAGACCAGATTGGTATTTAGTCTTGTTCTGACAACAGTAAATTAGGCTTAACTCTTTAATTACAATGAGAAGGAAATCACCTTTCTGATATCCTTCAATTAGCTCAAACAGCTGTTAAGTTATAATTAAAATTTCACATGGATCATTTGAGTTTTTGGAATGTTTCCATTTAATAAGAAAAACATTTGCATATATGCATTTGCTTTTCAACAACCTTTTCTAATCTGTCAGTGCTATACCAAGAATACTGATACCATATTAAGCAATATCTTTCTGCCTTCATGAAGAGACAGCTGGGTCTAGGAAAATGAAAAATGGAAATAGAAGGTGAACAGAAAATAACAAATCTCCAAGTTGCATGGGAGCTAGCTCAAAAATAAACCTTTCTTCCTCCATCTTCTTTCTCTTTTCCCTATGCTCTTTGAGGTTCTGATGTGATTTTTAAAACAAGGGTGAGGACTGTTTGGATAGGGGCATAAACTTAAGTACATATATCCATTCTTCTATCACAGTCTTTTACACCTGTAAAGGACTTGGTCCTGTAGATACTTTGATGTAAATAGATGTAAATAACTAAAGAAATGTTTCACATACTAAAGATAATCCTGCTGTGTTTTTAAGTTACCAAACAAACAAAAAAACGCACCACATTTTACTCAGTGAAAAGAAGTTTGGTTCTTTTCCTTGCTATAGCCTTCAGCCAGTGGTACAGCAGTAATGTACAGAAATGTATATATATATGTTTTGTCTCTCTTCTTGAACCTTGTAACTTGAAATAGTGGAGGTTCAAGGGTCTGGCAGCTTCATGTGGAGTAGCTCACAGAATTCGGTTTTGTTGTGCACACTGACAGTGAAAGCACACAGAAGTCCTAAAGGATGGGATTACCATAACAGTTCTTATTTCAGACAGTCACATCATCCTTTTCATCCATCTCTGTCTTTTCCTGTAGCTAATTCTGAGTTCTTTCTTAATTTTCATTGAAGTATTACCATGCCATTAAATGTAATTACATGCTATACACTAAAACTAGTATGTTTTCTGTCTGGCCTCAGCCAGAGAGTACTTCTGGTTTACCAGAGACAATAAAATATTGGTCTGGCTTCTAGAAATTGCTCAGTGTGATTTCAGATTAACATCTTATATCTTTGTCTCACCAGTTTTGTAAAGGAGTTGATTCATTAAATCAATGGCTTTTTATCTTCAAATTCTTAATTTGTAAGGATTTTGGTCCATCTTTTTGTGTGTCTGTTGCATTTCTGTTTCCATTACAACATTGGAGTTTCTTTAAAGAGCCACATTTATCCAACACATTTCTCTGCTGTTACTAGAAAGCTCACAGATACAGTTTTCAAGTAATTTTGTTGAAAGATGTCTTAAAAATAGAGTATCCAAATCATTTTTTCTTTTTTTTTTTTTTCATTGTGTATCAGGATTTTAAATTTGTGTAACTCTTGTATTTGTGGGAGTTCCACAGAAAGTGTGTTGATCTCTCTCCCAAGCTGAGCTGAGCTAACAGCAATACAGTGTAGAAGTGTGTGATTAGTTTTTAATGGTGTTTTCACCTGATGGGAGGATGTGGATTGTGCTTGAAATTTATAGAGTACCTGTAGAGCTGTCACCCTTTAATAATATTATGAATTCTTGCTTTATATTTTTCCCCTTTTCTGCGGTTTGACTTTGATGTGGTTCAACCCATCAGGCAGCTGAGCACCATGCAGCCATTCCCTCACTCCCCTGCAGTAGGATGGGGGAGAGAATCTGAAGAAGGTAAAAGTTGTGGGTTTAAATATAAACAGTTTAATATGACAGACAAGGAAGGGAAAATGAGAATAAACAGTTACATGGCACAATTGAGCGCCAGCCACTGACCAGTGCTCAGCCTCTCCCTGAGCCTTGGCTATCCCCTCAGGCAACTCCCCCAAATTTCTACCTGAGTGTGATACCAAATGGTCTGGGATATCCCAGTTGCCAGTTTGGGTCAGCTATCCTGTTTCTGTCTCCTCCCAGCTCCTTGTACATCCCCAACCCCTTTGCTGACTGGATAGTACAAGAAGCTGAAACATCCTTGTTTCTGTGCAAGAACAGCTCAGCAACAACTAAAACATGGGTATGTTATCAACATTATTCTCTTAAATTCAAAACATAGCACCATACCAGCTACTAGGAAGAAAATAAACTCTATCCTGGTGGAAACCAGGGCAGACTTCTTTAATTCAGTGATCCTGAAAGACGCATGGAAAATGGCAGCTTGTAATTTAGGGTAGCTACTTCTATGAGCTTTCACAATACATTTTGAAATCTGGATGTAGGCTACTCTGTGTTTATTTTCTCAGGTTAAGGAGCAAAGCTGAATTTGGATATAATTGGAGGTGTCTTATCTTCAAAGGCAGGGTATCTTTAATATGGAATTGTGAAGAGCCTATGCCTGAATTACAAATGGGTGCATTGTTATGCTGTTACGAGCTGTTATTATTTGGGAAGGAAGAAAAAAATAGAGGAGTACAGGCTGAGGAAACAAACATTTATTCAATGAGGCATGAAGCCTTGGCACCTAGCTTTTTGTTTAATTTATCTGTAGCACAGTGAGTTTAGATATGAACAGGCATAACAAGTGTGGTAAAAACCTGGCCTGGACATCATTCTTTTTTTTTTTTTTTTTTTTTATACCTAGGAAGCCATTGTAAGGATACTTTACATGAACTACAGAGATTGCATTGCTGAGTTGAGAGGCATCAAATTTATGAAGTATTTATTCAAAACTGCATTGATTTATTTCTTTATCGTTTGAGGATTGAAATTCTTCAGAACTTTTGGCATGTTAAGCAGTTTATTTTTATTTTATTTTTACTTTTTTATCTCACTTGGATGTTTCTCCAAACCTTGTACCTCTTGAGAAAGAGGATGTTGTTGTCATTTTTTCCAAATCAACTTAATAGAGCAATGTTGTTCAAGATGTACAGTCTGGCTTATAAGGAAAGCCTTCTATTATCATTGACTACTTAACAGAAAGCAATGAGTGCTAATTTTCATATGAGAGCGGCTCAGCATTCTGTTACTGGATTTAGACTTCTGGTGTTGCATAACGTAATAGTTTAATACTTGTGTATTATCAGCTTTATCATGGTGTAACACCATTATGACAAATGGCATTGAGTTAAAGTAACTCCAGAAAGTCAAATGTAATGTATTTTGTCTGATTCAGTACAAAACATGAGCATTTAAAAATACATTTATCAGTGTAATTAAGGGGCCTACACTGGGACTTTGACTTAAGTCCTAACCAGAAGATAGCTGAAAATAGTGTGCATATGTATTGTGTGATTAAAGATTTTTAAATAGACTTTAATTACATCTCGAACTCATTACAGATCACAAGCAAGTCTAAACCTGCATATCTTTATTTTTCAGTGCCTTGCATTGATTAGCAATACCACTTTCAATGTGCCACAACTGATGCAGATAAATCGACAGAAAGGAGAAAACAGCATTAGCTAGTGTTCTGCTATGTTCCACCAGACAAGCTTTTCCATATATGACATAGAAAGGCTTTAAATATTTTAATAGAGCCTAGTCTTCTAATAAAATTTGAGAGCTAGGCATAGGTAATTATGTCTTATATTTACATTAAGTCATTGAAAATGCTAATAAAACATATTTGTGGGTTTCCCCTTTAATGAATGTAGCAATAAAACAAAATAATTGCATAAGTCCTCCACTAGTTTTAAAAACCATAAAGAGAAGGTTCATCAGTGACTTGATATCAAGCTTGTTTGTTGTGAATTATGGAAATTTTTGCAATAAAATTTGCTTTGGTGGAGAAGAAATGGATGCACAAGCCTGATTTTATTAGTGTGACTAAATATTGTGGAACTGAAACAAGGAAATTCTTGCATACTGTCACAATTCAGGGCCATATGGATCATAAACTCCTGCATGCATATTTCACTTGCAGACTTCAAATGGCATTATCTCATCACAGTGTGGGGAGCAAGAAATACACTTAACTTAAATTTAGAAATTGTTCTCGTTACTGAATGTCAGATAAAGGTGAAGCTTTTAAATAGGAGTCTCCATGATTTACTACCTTTAATGTGCACAGGAAAGGATGTGCAAAGCGCATCATTAGCGTGACAGGGTGAAGGGGGCAACATGTTTCTTCTGTTACAATGGAAAGAGGATGAATCTGGCACAGCTCTGATGTCAGAACCTCCATCACCTTTCTCACAGATGATGTAGATTTTAATTGTGCTCTGGGCTGATTCTTATCGCACCAGCTCCTACGTGACATTGAGATAGATGAAGCCATTTGTTGGCATTATCAGAGCCAGCTGTGTGCTTGGCTGCAGCTACAGTAGGCATTATATCTCATGCATAATCCTCTCATTGAGAGAGGATCACAAGCATCTGAACCATATGGCAAATAATTTTATTATGATCAAAAAAAGGACTCTAGAAGCTAGTTAAACAGAAGAGTCCTTGAAATTCAATCAGAAGAGGTTTTTATTTTCATGTGGCATTATCATCTTAAATTAATTTTTAGCTCTGCCATCATCTCTGAAATACAGGAATTTTATTTTTCCCCAAAAGTAAAAAATTAATGTTTTAATTACAGGAATCAGCATGCAGAATTGCATAGCTTGATTCTTTTGATGGCTGAAGAGTGCCTTATAGGTGTTAGCATCTTTTTTGCTAATTACACACTTGTATCACTCAGAAGCCCAAATATGAAGTGGGAAGTACCTGAAATAATAAAAAAAGCTGGGAAAGGGGAGAGAATCACTCACATTAAGCCATGGGTGTGCTGTGCTGATGTCTTAATGCCTTGCTTCCCGAGGGCTGGCAACTTGAGGGCTGCTGCCATTTCCTAGGGATGAAAACACCCGGGTGTAATAACAGCTCAAGAGCTGTTGTTCTTTGCTCTGGAAAAAAGAAATTGTGTATAATTAAGTCTGTGCAAATGGATGAAATGGAGGAAGGGAGAGACTTCTGCCCTACAAAATTAGTCCTACTAGGCAGCTGGGAAGGGATGGGAGAGCGTCAGAGATAGCAACAGACAAGCTTTTAGCCTGAAAATGAGGGACGGTAACTCTTGACAGGATGAAAGTGTTGCTCCAAGGCCTGCTCCTGTTTCCTTCTGAGTACACAAGGAGAAATCTCATGGCTACCTCTGGCTGCTGGGGTTGTAACAGCCGCCATGCTGAGAGGCAGGCAGCAGCTCAGGACAGGGCTACGTGTCTTCTGGAGGTAGCTTTGATAACTGGGAGGCAGAAAATGATAACACGAGATGGTGCTGTGTGTGAGCTGCCTCCTGCCTGCCGGAGGCTGGGCCCTGGGGACATCAACAGCATCCGTGGGGCTCCTGCTGATAACACACGTGGCCTATCAGCAACTGTCACACCACAGACTTAATGGAACGTCGATAAAGGCTTGCCAGAGCCAAATGGCAACAGCAGCCTTATCTGGAGAATACCTTTTTTATTTGGTACTTTATTGACAAATTATAAAGCCAATAATTGGGCTGTAGGAGGAATATAGCCATGTAATTTACAGGTCCTTTAATTTTCTGGTGCTGCATGCCTGAAGCAGCTTTGGGTTGTTATCAGAGTCTCATGAGTTATGCAGAGGTCCTGGCTGAACTGCTAAAGTACCGTGAAATGTGCATCTTGGGGGAAGAAGAGGAACAAGAGGAGGAACGCCTGTTTCCTCTGTAATATGTGGTGTTTAAGAAATTGTGACTTCGTGTATTAAAATGAAAGTCAGTCAGCCCCCCCTCCAGCCCAGCTGTCACTGTAGAGGCTTCCCCTGCAAACCGCCCATCACTCCCTGCAGCATGCAAAGCAGAGCTGTGCTCGCTGAGTGGGCTAACAGGAAAGGATTGCCTTTGCGGCAGCAGCTGCTGAACTGAGACTTTCTGGATCACGAATGTATGTAAATATGTCCAACTGTTTGCCCTTCACACATCTTTGGCAAGTTTGGAGTAAAAAATATTGCGCTGCTCCATTAGTTTGCTTGCCTATTACAGCAGCAGATGCCTTCCTGTCTAAAGTAGGATAAAGGAATAAAGGCTAGAGGGGACCCAGACAGCATCTTGAAATGGATATAAAGCAAGCTTTGGCAGCAGGGTATGCCATAGTATCCACTGCAGCTGGCAAAGGCACAGGGGTGGGTAGCTCTTCAGTCCATTAAGCAAGGCAGAAAATGATTGTGGCCTTTCTAGCTTCATTTTGTATTTGTTCCTTCCTGATCTCTCTCTGCAGCAGAGTTTGGAGTTATTTTGGAGAGCTTGTGTCGGTTTGATCCCTGACTGTATCTGCTGAGTGGCTAAAAAGGCTGCGTTTGGATGCCTTGCTATACTTCACAGGGATTTCACTGGCAATGAAGGTTGCGTATAAATAATGGATGAAGAAGGGTGACAGGACCTGAACACTTGGGGCTTGACAGATTATCTTGTGATGTATTACAATTAGATATGCTTCAGTGTCACTTCATTTATTCAACTAGTAAGGCTGTATAACTCTTAGATCCATTTGGAGGTGGATTTATGAAGAGTCTTAGTCATGTCCTCTCAAAGTTTGGAATTGATTTTTGAACATCCTTAGCAGCTTTCTAAATCACTTTGCTCTTAACATGCATGTGATTTTTTTTTTCATTTTTAAACACTTGGATTTTTATTAACAGTGATAACAGATGAGTTTTTTGTTTCTTTGTTTGTTTGATGTCTTTGCTTTTAATTGTGTTTTGCTTACTCTGCTCAAGGCAGATATTTTCTAGAGGAGAGGCCACTTTTTAATTTAGCTGATCAACAGATCCAATTGGCCTTTTAGAAAGCATCATCCACGTTGGATGTGCAGGAAGCTAGTAGCTAACAAACCCCAGCCACCTTATACTAAATGGCATTATATAGAATCTATTATATAGAACATAGTATGTATGAAATAAGATTAGCAATAACACTGTATGCCTTTTTGCTTTTTAGGTAGCTGTAATGAAAAAGGCTGGCATGGAAAGATGTAGAAAAGCAATTGTATTATGAACTCTCTAATTTTTTAACCTACCTTAGTGCTTTAACGCTGGTTAGTTTTGTTTTCATCAGATGTGTTTGCCATGAATGCAGCTGTAGAACATTTTGCCTCAAATACATCCATGTGTCCACCCGTACTAGGTTGCCAGAGGCAGAATCTTTTCTTTTTTTAAGTCATCATTTACAATATGAAGTATATTTGTCTTGTTTCTTGCCCAAAGGAGTGAATGTGGGACAGTAGGTGGCCACAGAACCTAGAAGAAGCTGCAGTCCTCCTGATAATCAACACTGTCCCCCAGCTGCCACCTCCCCACCGTAGCACGTGCCAGCCAGCAAACATGTTCCACCATAGCAACCTCTTTGATCTTCATATGGGAACTTAACATGATTTGGGGGTAAACTGCACTCATAGCAAAGCTATGAGGTTTCAGAGAATTTGCTCATTCTTGTAAAAGCTGATGATAATTGATGGACGACTGGCTTGCAGGACTCTGACAGGCTGGTTGCCTGCCCTTTGCACTCTGCCAGATCAAGCCTTACAAGTGTGAAATAGCCAATTACTGGAATACCTATTGAAAGTAATAGGCCAATGAGCAAATTGCTACTGTGGGACTCTGTGGCAGTGTAGGTGGAAGGAAGCCAAGATAAAGTTCTGCTCTGAGCAGCTGCTCCCACCACAGCTTGGTAATGCTATTGGATGACCAAGTGATGAGAGGAAGGTATTTCCCCATTTGAACTGCAAGTGTCCTGCCTTGTATTGACTTAAAGTTTATGATGCATGGTACCGTCTTGTTACCCAGGTCCTAATTTTCAGAAATAAATCCTCCTTTTAAAAGGTAGTTAAATAGGTAATAGGGATAGTCACGGCCATAGATTTTGTGCAAAAGCATTAAATACAATTTTTGCTTGGAATGAAAAGTCATACAGTGTGCAGAGTGTTAATACTTGCCAGCCATTTGCTATTGACAGAACAATTTATCTTGATAAAGGACAGTGAAAAATTTCAATCTATTCACTGACATCACATTATCAGCAGTAATATATGGCTGCATCTAAATACAAGGTTCAGATCTGACACAGCTGAGGGGTTTCTGGTAATTTTTCTGTAAATATATTGTGTACTGGACAATGAAAAAATGTCGCTTTTACCATGTAATTGGGTGACCTATTTTTATGTGAGACTTAAAGTTTTACTGTGTTTAATGGGATAGACCATAATGTTTCCTTTTTGGATAACCTGTTTCTTTTTACAAGACTGTAGCAATAAAATGAGTATTGCCAGATTTGACAGAGCAGAAATAGCAGACAAAGAATGACACTGAAACATTAGTCTGGTAAAAGGAAGATTCTGTGACCACAGAAATCTGCCTCATGAAAAAAGAAAAATAATAAAATCTGAAAATGCTGCAGTGAAAAAATCTGATGTTTGGAATTAACTTCATTTAGGCTGTATGGCTTATTTTTGCCAAGATAGAAGTGTTCATTGGTAACTGTTGGACATTTCCTTCCAAACTTTCTTAGCAAAAAAAAGATTTAATTCATAATTTTAAAACTGTATTAGAAACCTGAGTTATTTAATTCAAAATATATTAGAAAGGGAAGTGGCAAGGAGCTTTGGGGGAAGAATTTCAGATGTGAGTTTATGCAGTCCATGATTCTGTAGTATGAAAACAACTGTTGTGTCAATGCAAAACCTGCAGATGAAGTCAGTGCCAGTGTTCTATACAATCTTTTTTTTTCCAGTTACTTATTTGTTGCTGAAAAGAGAAATGATAAATGACAGCCTGCTTTTTGCTTTGAATGTCCTATTAGCAGTTACCAAGTCAATTTTAGATGGAAAGAATAGAAGATTGATTAATGCTTCATGTTGTATGAATCAGCCTAAAAAGTAAGATTATCACTTTGCTTATGGCTAAAAATAACTAAAAGAATAGGATAAAAATACAGACTTTCTGATCATTATTTTTTTCTTTCGCTTTAAAATACATGTGCTATTTGTGGCTCTTTTTACTATATACTTAAAACTCCAAGGAGAAAACAATTACTTATTTTTAACACGCTGTGTTTTCTTCTGAACGTGTCTAATTGCAAAACCACAGTAAGGTGCTCTGCATGAGGAAGAGAGTCTCTCTGCCTATCTCCTGTGAAGATAGGGTATATAACTCACTTCATGAAAATTTTCACCAGAGGCATTTGTACTGTTCTGAGGCTTGAAAAAACTAATAGGCATATGCTAGGTAGAGGAATTTCCTGATGACTGGAGCTAAGGAAGGAAGACAAAATCTGAATAGTTCACTTCAATTTCAAGGAATAAGAGGGGTGCAGGGAGTTCTATTAAGTTTTTCTTTGTAGAATCCTCTGCATGCCTCAAGATGGTTTGTAGTTTAGCAGAGTTGTAACCGTTAACCTCACCCTGGTTCCTGCGAAAGAGGTGAAGTATTATTTTCTTCATTTTCTATTTTTTTTCAACCTTTGTAGTTCTTTATTTTGCCTTCCAAATACTTGGCTGCTCTGGGAGGAGAAATAGTCTGATGTTAAACTACAGATCATTAGTCCTTCCCCAGTAACTGTGTGTGTTGAGTGCTGTTTTATTGAGCAACACCGATATTCCTGAATTAGAGCAATTCTTCTGTAATTCCCTGGTTTGTTAACTTCTCTCTGTTGCTTCTCTGAGATGTTATGAGCAGGAGCAGAGGCATCACGCTTGCCTGACTGCAGATCCAGTCATGAATAGGGGCTCATACTTGGAAGGTTATCTACCCAGCCATGAGAGTAGGACTTGCTTTCACTGAGGACGTATATTCTTCAGAAATTGATGGCTAGGCTCTCAGCAGGAAGAGCTTCCTATTCTCTTTTTGTAAATGGATAGTTCAAGTACTCTGGGGATTTAAGAGGCTTTGCTATATATCCTTCTGCTCCTCCATTTGTTAAAACTGTGTGGCAGTTCAGTGTCAATGACATGACATTCAAGAAAGGAAATAAAGGCTGATCTGTGTTAGTAGCCCTGTTCAGTATTAGGGACAGAAAGAAAAGATCTCAGGAATTGTTCTTTTTTTTTTTTTTTTTTTTTTTGAGGACCATATAATTATTAGTTTTCTTTTTTTTCAGCTTCTTGACACAGACAAGAAAAATGTGCCATGTACACCTCAAATGAATGTCTAGGTATGACAAAGCCTAGAGACATTTGAGACAGTTACTTTTTCCTGGTAAAACTTTGTGTCATCTTCAATGAGAGGGGCTTTATGTCTATCAGGGCACAAGCTCTGCTATAAATCTGTTTGAAGAAATCATAAAGAACAAGCAACATCCTACAGGAAAAAAAGGATAGGAATCCTCTGGGCATGTTGGGCCTGTGGAGGACAATGAACACTAAAAATACTAGACATGGGTAAAAGTAGAATATCTGGAGTTGTGCATATATGTGGTTATAAGAAGTTGGCCTTTAAAGATTTAATCCTGAAGTGGTATTAGTAGTCCTATGCTGAATTCCCCTGCTATATTATGTTATTTTCTCCCTTCTCTTTCCTCGGCTTTTATCCATTTCATTCAGCCTTGGCTTGACTTGCATCAGACAGTTCTCTTGAAAACGTGACAGAAAAGGTGGAAGCAGATATATCATTATTTTGCACTTTCTTCTTCATCTTTCACTGAAACTGTTCTATTTAAACTCTTAACCAGTGGAAATTGCAGAGTCATGGTGGAGTAAAGGCAGTGTGGTCTAGGAGATCTTCCCAATGGGTCTTCCTGGCACAACACTGGAAATGCAAGGCAGCGCATCAGACCACTCTTTCATTGTACAAATATTCCCGTTATTTTGTAGGATATCCATTGTGAGTACATGCATGCTACACCTGGATAATCAAATTCTCCCTTGCACTCTTTGGGTAACACCATAGAGGTGCATTAATGAGAAGCAGCCACATATGTGGGAAAGAAAACCATGCTGATGAATTACTAACTATTGTACTCCAGTCTGCTGCAGAACAGTCACTTCATTCTTTACCAGAGCACAGTATGGGACAGCTTTTCCTTCCACTGCTAGAACTCAGGTGTTTTCTTGATGAGAAAGCCAGGACAGAGCAGTGTGGAGCCTGCCAGGCCCAGGCCTAGCTGTAGGCTGAAGGTGTAATGGTGGCTACAGGGGAAGCTCCGCTCAAGTGTCTGCATGCAAAGGAGCTTGTGGCCTGGCTGAGATGCCAGCAGGGAAGGTGGCAGTGCTGGCTGCTGGTCTTCCTGGAGGTTGTTCCTTCAGTCCAGTGCTTTTCAAGGAATGTGTCTGGTGCTTGTGTTTTGTCCCTTGCAGGCACTGTAGAGACAGGTCAACATCTTTTGATTTCAGGCATCTAGTTATAAGTTCTACTATGGCCTTTGGTCAAGGGCCTTTTTGGGTACTTTCACTACTGGTTTGCTCCTCTTATCCAGTAATTCTCCTGATACGCTTCTTAACAAAAGAAGCTTGTCATGGTTTTCAGTACTGGGGCAATATTCTATTCAAAGCTACTTCAGCCACGTGGCAGGCATGTTTAAAAAAAAATGAAATAGTACAATTAATTACTGTAAACTTTGTTCAAATAAATTATTTCTCATTTCTTGTGCTGAGATAATTTTCAGCTTCTGTGTATTTGTTGATGGAAGCAATTGAAAAGAACTAGGAACAATAATTTGGGGTGATCATTGACTGCAAAACTGCTTGGTTTTTTAAGCTACCAAAAGGTCAAGAGGAGCCATGAAATATAAATTGAAAAAAGAAAAACTAAGAAAAAAAAGTTAATGCTTGTCAAATTACGTTGTAGTTGCAGGTGTAATGAATGAAGTAGGTGAGCACATGAGTAATGAAGTAGTGGGGATGTCTGAATGGAAGGCATGAGGATTTAGTCCTAAACAAGCTAAAAGTTGCTTCAAATCTCTTAATTGATCTGAATCTGTGAAGATCGAGTAATAAAATATATGTTATATTTATATCTTGTTGATGGATCACAAGCTGCCTTGCAGTCTGTGTAAGCGAACTGATAATTCACAGAAAGCTGGACTAGAGCTGTTTCAGAACAGCAGTGCTGAAAAAGCTGTGTGTTAAGAGTTTGGTTTTAGTACTGTGGGAGAAGACAAGAAACTCACTTCCTCTACTCAAAAATCAGAGTCAAATTTTCAGTGTCTGAAACAGGACGATATTAGATCAGTTTATTAAAAGGAGTGAAACTTGCTATTATGTGAATGCACACCTGTCATTCACTAACAGTGATGAACATAAATTTTTGCATCTATGTCATATTGCAAAATATATTCAATTTGCTGCTCGAACTCACCATCACTTCATCTGCTACATTCACTTCAACTGTCAGAAGTCTCACACATTTCCGTCCATTTGTTTCTTTCCTTTGATTCTCTCTTAGGTAGTCTGGAGCTGCATTTCCTTTCTTTATTTTACCCATATTTTTAATTTCACTCAGTTTTCTTTCATAGTTGTTTTTTTAGTGGTGTTTGGAACTCTCCCTGGTGTAGCACTGTCTACTCATCAACAAGGAGTTTAATTCCTTTTCTTGATAGAAGTAAAATGTCACTTAAAATAGGAATAATAATATAATATATAAAATAATAAATAATACATAATAATAAGCTACTAAAAGCTATTTCATTGCTTATTTTGTTTTTAAGTCTTTTTGTCTTCACCCAGCTTTTCTTCATTGCTGAGGTTTGATCATGTTCAGATCAGTTTCAGGATATTTTCAGGAATTGCTTCACACCAGTGTCAGAAGCAGAGAAGGTTCCAGGTTCTCCTGCCTCAACATGAGATGAGAAGGTCAGGCAGATGATTTCCTCCTCTTCTTCCAAGTCTTTACGTCTGCCCTTCTTCCAATCCTGTGATAAGGCTTCTCTATGTAAGAATGACAAAATAATTAGGCTTCATGCCGTATATAGAATTAGAGCAGGTGTTCATCAGCTGTGCTATTGCTGACAGACTGCTGTTTCTTTGAAAGAAAGTCTGTCTCCACTTACAAATATTTTTTTGAGTTTTAATGAAATTAATTACAGTCACTTGATACAGGATGATATCATTTTGTGCTTGTTTGTGTATGTTTTCAGATACATATCTTCCTCCATATCAGTACTTGGCAAGTGCCATCTTTTAAGGAGAAGATTGCTATCCTAAGAGCTTTTTCAATGAAAAGGTAAACCTCAGAGAAATACTTCCTTTTGTATCTCATGAAATAGTCTAACTGTCCCAATCACGTAAAGCAGCATTTTTATAAGACTATCTAAATGTGGTAAATTTGTTACGCATTTCTCAGTGGAATAATGCTGAAGTCTCTACTCAGTAGCCTGAACCTAAAAATGGCCTTTTGGGAAAGATAATGCTGACAGCAGCCAACTATGCCATTAATGGGGTTGACTTGGCTGCCTTCAGGACTGAAGCGACCTTTTCAGAAACTTCCTAGCAAGTAAGTGCCTCCTGCAGCTCCAACAGCATGTACTTGTATGTTACTGCTACCTTTACCTTTAAAACTTGCTGGAAATAAGCAACTTGCACATCTTGTCTGAGCAAAAGGAAGAGATTCAAGAGCTAATAAACATATCAGAGGTTTTATTCCTCCTGCAATCAAAGGGAGAAGAGAGGCTCACAGTGAGAATTACATAAGAAAGAAAATTAATCTGTTGAGTGGTTAACTGGGTCCTTTCTTTTAACAGAGCCCTTTATTTGGAAGAATAGGGCGTGATAGATCATTAAAGTACAACAGAAGGTACCAAGTAATAATGAATTCTAAAAGATTAAAGAAAACCAGTAATTCAGCACTTCGCACATCAGTCACAGAATAGGGGCAGTAAGCATTGAATGGATAAGTGACATTAAAAGCCTTCTTTATGGACCAAAGTTAATTTGAATAACATTAATTTATAGTTACCAAATTGTATCTTTTTAGTGTTGGTAATCCATCCTTTTATTGAACTGTAACAGCAGTGGTAATTAAGCATCACTGCCCAGCGGTGCTTCTGTGGTTAGTTGCAGCAGAAAAGCATGTGAAATAACTTGCCTTAAAACACTAGAATTTAAGCAGTTGCTCTTTCAGGAGTAGACCTGGAGATGCATGGTGCTGCTCCACGTCTCCTTTTCTTTTGCCAACTGGATCCTTTTGCAGGGAAGGAAGAATGGGTTAGAGATACTCTGTCTTTTGCCTACTGCTGAATGGAGAATAAAAAAACAGCCTTTGCCTGCTGCTTCCTTCTGCTGCCAAAGGGCAAGGGAAAAACGGGGCCTTCTGTAGGCCTTCATTCAGCCATCATTCACAGCCTTTTTTGCATCACAGTGATGCAAAACAAACTTCTGTGGGCTACTCAATGCTCTTCCCCATGCAACTGCCCCAGATTCCTTTATTTGTAGCCCCAGACATGGAGGCATGGCTCCAAGGCCTCACATGCTGCAAGAGGATATGCAGCCTTCTCCCTGTGCTGCTTTTCAAGGCTGCCTCCCTGGCTTCCTACTCATCATGTTACACTTTTCAGGCAATTTCAGTCTGCCTTGTGAAAACAAAGTATTCCAGGTACAGTGAAATCTTCCAGGACTGGAGGGAGGAGTAGGCAAGGGGAAGGGCATGATGCCATGTGTGAGAATGATGAACAAGCTGTTGCATCCTGTAGCCAGCCCATTGTCTGAGCTGACAAAACTGCCAACATTTCTTTTTTTTACCAAAATACTTAGTTTTATCATTGTGTTACTTCAGAAAGTCACAGAATCACAGAGTGGCTGAGGTTGGCAGGATGATCTGGGTCCACCAGAGCTCTGGCTCCAGCAGAGCCAGCCAGAGCAGAGTGCCTGGGCCCACGTGATAAGCAGTGAGCATCATCCTGGGTATCAGCCTTTCAAGGAGCTTCAGGTCTGGTGGCTGAATGCCTAGAATTCCATGCCCAGAAGTCTCTCTGCACCCACTGCCTGCTCTGCACCCTTCTACTTTGGCTTGGGGAAAAAACATTTGCTACGTTATAAACAAACATACCAATGAGAACCACTCTCCGCTTATTTATGAGGACTTTGTCAACTGAGCTGCTTTGACCCCAAGCATGGTTCCTAAACAGAAATAAGTTTGATGTCAACCTGGGCAGTAAAGAAAGTTTCACAACCTGGAATTTTTGTCTTCTCCTAGCAACTACCCATAGGCTTCATGTGCAGTTTAAAGTGTCAGGGATCAGTATTGTAATTTCCATCCCTTTCATGCTCACACAGAAGCCCCTATCTCTCATTAAAATTCACTGCTTGTCTACCACATATTTCTTGCACCTCCACCTGTTATGTCACCCAGACTTCTGATAGAAACTTATTTGGATAATGTCTGCAAGCAAAGAATTTTCCCTGAAAAGGTTGAAGATGGAGACACTCTGTCAGGACCTGACAGGTGTAAATTTCTTAATCTATGAGGAGTATATGAAAATACAAATCATCACTGAGAGCCAGCCTGAAGCAGACTGAAAAGCTGTCATAAGCAATTTTCAAAAAGTATGAATTATTTGGTTCTCTTCCAGGAGGAACAACTCCACAGGCATAAATTCGTGAATGGTACTTGACAATCTTAACAAGTCCTTCTCTCCCCAAGCTGAGCGTGTGACAGACATGTGATAGGGATGGCGTGCTCTCCTCTGTTCTCCAGCTGTGAAGGAGCTGACATGATAATCAGGGACAGATCCTGCTTCAGCCAACTCGAGTCATGCCTCTGCTGATGCAGATTTCAAGGAACTGATTAATCTGACAGAGTGACCATGTTGGAGCTGATTATTTGCCAAAAGATGCTTTATAGATCCACTTCATTTCCATTTACTGAGGGCAATGATAGGAAAAGAAATAGAGGATTCCTTGTGATGGTACCTTGGCTATTTTATGCGCTCCTGGGTTTGTAAGTTTTTACTTTCCGTGTGCTGAAAGATCATTGCTAACTGAATGGGCCTATTCACTCGTGTATGGAAATGGACTTTAAGAAGGGTTGTGCATGATTGGCAAATCAGTTCTAATTGAATAAATGTCAAGGTCAAAACAAACAAGTGATGAAGCTGAGAAAGCCCTGGAGTGGTATCTGCTTCAAATCATATTAAAGGCTGTTCAGCAGCAAAGTGCTTCAGGGGGACTATGCAAAATTAAAGAGCAATGGAGTTGCTGCACAGTTTTAAACCAGAAATATCTGTGTCTGTTTCTGCAACTTAAGTTGAATGCTGCTGCTTAGGAAATATCCTGATTGAGACAGCAAATTTCTTTGCTCTCTTCATGTGAATGGGCTGTATGTAGCACATGAGGTAGCTGTTTCTGACAGGTATGAGGACAAGGGGCACACCCCTGCACTGGGGGACACAATTGTGTGCGACAGTGGCATTCTCTTGGATCTCAGGGAACTAGGTACAACTGAAATGCAGAGCATTTTATTGTGACAGTTGTGGATATAGATTCAATAATAGAAGCTTTTTGCCACATTTTACATAAATATGGTCCTGAATTCTAGAAAGATCCTTTATAAGGATCTGAATTTTTATTTACTATTGTAAGTCAAGGTGAAACTTGCACATAAATTGAATACAAATGGCATCCAGGTGTTTGGTTTTTTTTAGTCTCTTACCCCTTCATTAATTTTCACTGATGACCGTGTCTCCTATATAAAGTAAAAGCATAGGTGAATATAAAAAAGTGCAATACAGAGGCCAGCAAAATCCCTTCATCAATGTGACTTGCCTTAAATTAGGCGTCCTGAGCCACAGTCTGTCAATAAGTGCAGAGTGTGTGTTTTTCAATGTCAAGTCTAAATATTATAAAGTATCAATACAGCAGCTGCCTTAAATCATTGCAGAGAGGGGACAAGAGTGAACACTGATTTGTTTTAGGTAGAATATAAATTTGCTGCTTAAAGAAATATTGGAATGTTGTCTACTGATTTACCACTGTATTTTTTAAACAACTAATATTGTAGTCTAGTTTAAAAATCAGTTAAGCGCTTTATGTTAGAAGTTCAGAAGGAACTGTTCAAATACTTAAGAAAATTGAAGTATATTTCTGAATCTGTACCTTAAATTTTTGGCAAAAATTATCTTTCTGGTATCCAAAAAGTGATTCTTTTATCATACCTCAGTTCTCCACTTCTGCTTGTTTTTGTTGCATTTTCATTACTATTATTATTCTGGAGATCATCTACCCAAGTCTTTGGGGCTTTTCTAGTGAGAGAAAAGCTACTTAGTGCGATTTTGATGCAGTGGTGGCGAATATATTAAGAGGCAAATCTACTTCATGTGAGTGAAGCTGGTCATAAATCTGGTTTCTTCTGGTGATGTGATGTTCACTTCAATCTTGAATTCTTTGTTTTTCAATTTACTTTTTCTGATGCTGATTAATCATTTGGGTACCTCTGTCCACATGAGAAGATGAGGTAAGGTGCCACAAAAACAGAACTCAGAAAGTATTCTGTATCTTTTGATGGGAAAGCATTGAATATTTTTAAATCATTATAGAGAAATGTTAAAACCTACATTGTTGCTGCATGTACTGCAGCATCCTGGCATACCAAATGCAAGCTGCCTTGGAGTGCCTCCTGAACCATTCACGTGGCTCCTTCTCTGGTGAGTCTCACCTCTGTGCCTGGGAAGATCATGGAACAGATCCAAGAAGACATGTTAAGGTACATGAGGGATGAGCAGGTGATCTGAGACAGCCAGCATGGCTTTACCAAGGATAGGTTGTGTCTGACCAATATGGTGGCCTTCTGTGATGGAGTGATGATACTGGTGGACAAAGGGAAGGCGACCACTGTCATCTACCTGGACGTGTGCAAGGCCTTTGACATGGTGCCCCACCACATCCTTATCTCTAAGTTAGACAGATACGGATTTTAGGGGAGGACTATTTGGTGGATAAGAAATTGGTTGGAAGGCCATTGACAGAGGGTTATGTTGAATGACACTGTGTTCAGGTAGAGGCTGGTGTAGAGTGGTGTCCCCCAGGGATCTGTCTTGGGACTGGTGCTCTTCAACATCTTCATCAGTGACAGTGATGAAAGCTTGAGTGTGCCCTCAGTAAGTTTGCTGATGACTCCATGCTGAATGGTGCGGTTGACACATTAGAAGAAAGGGATGCCATCCAGAGGAACATCAAGAAACTTGAAAGGCGGGCCTATGCGAACCTAATGAGGTTCAACATAGAGAAGTGCAAAGTTTTGCATTTGGGTTGGAGTGACCCCAGATACTTATATAGACTGGGAGAGGAACTTGCAAGTACCCATGTGGAGAAGGACCTGGGATTTCTGGTGGATGAAAAACTGAACATGAGCCAGCAGTATGCTCTTGCAGCTCAGAAGGCCAATGGTGTCCTTGGTTCCATCAGAAGAGGGGTGGCAGCGGGAACGAGGAAGTGATTGTCCCTCTCTACTCTGTCCTTGAGGGCCCATCTGGAGTACTGCATCCAGGTCTGGGACTCCCACTACAGGAAAGATGTGGAGCTGTTGGAGAGGGTCCAGAGGAGGGCCACAGAGGAGGGCTGGAGCACCTCCTCTACAGAGACAGGGAGCTGGGCTTGTTCATCCTGGAGAAGAGAAGGCTGAGGGGAGACCTCATTGCAACTTTCCAGTATTTAAAAAAAGGATTATAAACAGGAGAGGAATCAACTTTTTACAAGTGTAGACAGTGATAGGACAAGGGGGGTATGGTTATAAGCTCAAGGAAGGAAGGTTCTGATTAGATGTCAGGGAGAAGTTCTTTACAGAGATTGATGAGGTGCTGGAACAGGCTGCCCTGAGACTATGGATGCTCCATCCCTGGAGGTGTTCAGGAACAGGCTGGATGGGGCCTTGGACAACCTGGTCTAGTACCAGATCTGGAGGTTGGTGGCTCTGCCTCTGTCAGTGAGGCTGGAACTTGATGATCCTTGGGGTCCCTTCCAACCCAAACCATTCTATGATTCTCATTTGCAAGAAAGTGGCAGGATCAGTAGTTTCTGCAAGATAATACCGAGTCTCAAAAAAGTGCCTGACAAGAAGAATGAATTTCAGGTTGAAAATCTTCATGCCAGTACTCGTGTGACAGTGCAGCACCATGAGGGAAATTTTCTCATGGGAGTAATGGCCTCAGACTGGTCTTCCCTCCCATAGCTTGGACTTCATTAGTCAGTCTACTTGTTGCAGATATGACGTGGGAAAAAAATGCCCATTCTTAACAGTTAGATATTATTATTATTTGGATTAGTTTGTATTTTCCAAGTTACTTATAATCTGTTACACCTATCTTTTTCATGTTTTCAGGTATTTTCATAGCTTAACTTGGTGACAAAGGAAAATTGTTTGTTTAACAAATGTGTGAAAATGACTGCTGATCCTACCATGTCTTTTAAAAGTAATTTCTACTATTGTAACAAGTGAGAATCAAAGTGACTAATCAGTTATAAGACAGTATTCATTATCTAGCACTAAATTATTTTCATTTGGCATATAAAATAGCTACCCTTAATTAGAATTTGGTCTAATAGGATTGACAAGTCAAGCTGGGGGGAAAATGCCCTT
This sequence comes from Cyrtonyx montezumae, assembly GCF_038088225.1. Classification (NCBI taxonomy): domain Eukaryota; kingdom Metazoa; phylum Chordata; class Aves; order Galliformes; family Odontophoridae; genus Cyrtonyx; species Cyrtonyx montezumae. The sequence continues at coordinate 132,682,377 of NW_027072034.1, read as the reverse complement.
GTTAATTGCTTTTAGAATTGAACAATTTTTTTTAGCAGCAGATTGAATTTGCTATTTGTCTTATAAGAGAAATCTGCCCAGTGAGCAAATGTATTCTTTTTGTTTTCTTAGCCTACTGCCCATAGCAAAATAAGCTTGAGTAGTGTTATCTTTAAACAAGTGTGTTTGTACAGTATTGCACTATACTAAGACTGTAATCAGGATTTTAAAATAGAAACAGTTGAGGGAAATAGTCATTCACTTTTTTATTCAATTTTCAGTGTCATAATCAAATGCAATCACTTTCAGTCAAGCGAAAAAGGGATATTTTTTAGCACTCATCTTCTCAATGAAGCTTTTTTTTTTTTTTTTTTTCCCTCTTATGTCTTCTGGAACATGCTGAATCTCTCCTTTGAAAGTTCTTCTGTAGATATATTTTTCTCTTCTTAATTGGAAGATCATAATCAAATTGATATTTCTTTTACATCATTCAAACTCTTTCTCTTAAGAAGTTTGTCAAACCAGGATAGTTATTGCTTCTCTCTCCAAGCTTGCTCCAGTAATGACTTTCTAGCTTGCTTTGGCCCATGAATGGCTGGACCCATTGTCATGATTTTTTTATTTTTTGTTATTGATATTCCGCATCAAAACATCATGTAGTGCATTGGGAGTTAAAAAGTTAATGCTCCAATTCCATGGATCATCGATAGTTCTGGGTATACCTCTCTCAGAAGAGAAGAACTACATGCCACCAAAGGACTTTGCATTGCTTTGCATTTTTCCATTTTCTGCTCAGAGGGAAAGATAAAAACTGTTCACGTGTCACAAGACACAGGCTTTTTTCTCTTTCAGATCAACCCAGCAGTGGGTGCTCCCTAGCTGTCTTACCTTCAGCATTAGTATAATGCCTTTGGTTTTTGGATGCACTCTCTCATTTTATTTATTAGCTTCAATTTCAATTATATTTTATTATATTGTTTTACTTTGCAATATCTTTTTTTAGTAAATTAGCTTTCCTTCTCAGATGGTTGCAGCTGTTTCATATTTACGCCCATCTCCCTTTTCCCTTTCCTCCTTCCCCTTTCCCAGGCATGGTCCCCCGCCCCATTCATCACAGAACTGGGTTGAACCAGTATGTATACCAATGACACCCATGGTCAAAAAGTGGAGCAGTATGAACCCAAAGGGTTCATATGAACCCTGCAGTATAAACCCCACCATATGAATGCAAGAGGCAATTATCACAGAGTCTGTAAATATTTTGAAGTGTTTTTCTGCTGCCAGTCAATACCTGAACGAGCAGCTTACTGCCTTTTTGATAACTCATAGCTAAAACTACGGGAATTGATCCCCTGCTCTCCAGGACTGACTGGGAGGTGCCAGCACTGATTATGGTTAAGGCTACTGCTTAAGTTGCTTCATTTCATTAAGTTTTTGTTGTACTCTCTTAAACAGCTTTTGTAACATAGATCAATGAATTAATGACTGTTTCCCTGGAGATCCCACAAATAAATATGCTTTTGCTGATACTTCACAGGTTTTGCACTTCCCCAAATGTTTTAGTCTTCTCTTTTGAGAAATCACGTATGTGGACAATATGAAGAAACAAAGCATATATCTTTACCACCCACACCTCAACAATTTTTGGTCTTTGAACTCTTTACATAGCCTTGCTTTCACCTTGAAGTCTTCTTCATTTTTTGTCATGATACGCAAACTCAAATGAAATAAGAAATTCTTAAAAATAATCCAAACCTTAAAGGAATAGTTGGTTGAAGTTTATATGGTAAGATGGAGGAGCCTTGTTTTATCTCTAAAGCATGTTTGGTAAAGCCAGTGACAGCTTGTGTTTCCCACTGCTACTCATCACTTTACGTCAACTTAATTTAGGCAACGGTCTTTTGATTGTCCGTCAGGAAGATGAACCCCCCAGTCCATGAGTCTGCTCTGTCCTTGGCCTCCTTTCTGATTCTGCCAACAAGGCTATTGAATTAAGTGGTGTGATTTTATTAATACAAACACCTGCCCAGTAGGAACTGGACTGAGACTACCAGCTTGTTTCAGATAGGCCATTGAACAGCTGTCTTATCATAATAATTTTCCATCATGATCAGGTAGGGTTGAATTCAAACCTATGACCTACAGGTGAAGGGCTTTGTAGCCATTACCTATGCCTTCAACCATCAAGCTATTTAAATGCCTTCAGAAGGGGAAAATCCTAAAAATCTGCTTGGGAAGAGAGAAAGGAAGAGAACTTACTACCCAAAATTGTCACCTATTCTCTCAATTAAAAATTCCATAGATGTGCTATTTTGTATTTGTATGAGCAATTTGAGAAAAGCCAGGTAATATCAATGATGTCTGTGGGACAGACAGGTGCTCACAGTTCTATCACAGTAGTGTTTGGGGTTGGGGTGTTATTATGCCATTAGATGCATCCTTTTCTGTTTTGTCTTCACATGTTTGAATTTCTCTCAGTGTAAAAAGAAGAGTGCATTGACATAGTGTCTTTGTTTCATATTCATCCTGAATCTGCAGTTTTGTAGCACAGTAGTCTCTACTGTGCATTTAACTTAGATTTGACAGAAACCATAGAATGGTTTTGTAATGGATATTATCTGTGCTCTTGGTCCCTGAAATGCCTTTTGGATGGGCTAATATCAGCAAAATTTTAGTGGGTAGTCAGGGAATTATACAGAAAACATGTAATTGGACTTCATGAGAAACTGTTGACTAATACCCTTCTGATGGTACCTTAGTATCATCTATGGCTGAGTAATCTGTGTAAAGTGATTTCCATCACAGCCGAGTTAGCGTCAAGGGTATACTTTGGACAGAAGGCACAATTTAGAAATTAGGATCTCCTCTTTTTTTTTTTTTTTTTGCCATGTGAAAATACACTACATATGCTCCCTGTTTTTCTCAGGGACTATCACACAGCCCTTAAACATTTACAGCTTTGCTTATGCTAGAAGGAGGGGATGAGAGGAGAGGAAATATGACAGTGGGGGCTGGTGGCAGTGTGAAACTGCAGCTCTCCATGTGCTTTCAGTGCCTTGTTTATTGCTTCATGCAGCACAGCCTAGATGAGGCTCATTGAGAGCCAGCTCTAATTGAAGCTGTTCTATAAAAGTGCTGTTATGAGCAGATGTGGTTGCACCAGGAATGTATATTTTTAATGAACTTAAAATATTTTAAGACATAAAATATTTCTGGCCAGAAACAAGATTCCTGGCACAGGCTAAGCATTTAAGCTTCATACCAGAAATTTGTCTCAGTTTTCTCTCTCCATCCTTAGTTCTCAATTTCTCCTGGTAATCTGGTTATCACTTGTCAGTATTCATTAATGCTGTATATATATACATTATATATATGTTAATATGCATTAATACTGCTTGCTTTAAAAAGCTATATTCGGTGTTCTTTTTCTATCTTTTAGCATATATTTATTATTGGAGAGTGGAGGAAAAAGGTCTTTCATTTGTTAAATACATCAGGGAACATTTGGCACATTATTAACTTATTTTTTCGTAACAGGGCATAATTTAGGTCTCCTAGGTGTACTTTCCTGCATTCTGTTTTGATAACTTGGCACTTGTTGAAAACAGCTACATTTCAATAACCCTTTTCCTACCCATGTACTGTTTTGTGAGGTGGCACAGATAGAGGGGTGAAGAGCAGGTACCCACAGGTGAAGAATCTACGGCGTTGTGATAACACACTGCAAGGAGGCAGAGCTTCTCAGTTAGTTCTTCAGTAAATTCTTCCCTTGTAATTCAGTTTCTGAAAAACTGACCAGTGGATTAAACCACGGGTGAGTTGGCTTAAGCAAAACAACCTATAATTGCCAGTAAGTTTGGATTCGTCTGTAATTCTGTTTTCTCTTGACGCAACTTTCTTTGTGAGTCAGAAAGTCATAAGGGAGCTGTGTTCTAGAATCATCAGAAAAGTTTGGCAAAGGTGATGGCCCTTGAAAAATGTCAGCAGCAGAAATTCATTTTAGGCTATTTGGACTGTGTCCTACCAGTAGAAATAGAGTTTACAAAAAAAGCAATAATCACGACTTGAAGGTAGAAGGGCTATAATTGAAAGAAAACTTGAGTAGATATTCCAGAGGTGTAACTCTTTTCTGCGCTTTGTTTTTTTTTTTTTTTGTTTGATCTGAGCCTTTGGAGCATCCCTGCTGTGTTGCTTTGATGTTGAGCTGTGGCTCTGCACCCAGGCTGAGAGGCACTCTACAGGGAGCACCGCTCAGGAGCTCCCTTGGAGCCGGCAGCCAGGGGATGTTGTGGGACAGGGGCAGGTGTGCTAAGTGTGGGTTAAGGGCAGGGAGCTGTGACCAGGCTTGGAACTGTGAAGCTGCCTGTGAATAAATAAACCCTTCTGAACTAAAACTTGATTTATTATAATTAAGAAAAAGAGTGAGAGAAATTAGAAGTTCACAATGTCCCTGCAACAGAAGGGGCATGTTGGCAAGAAGCGATCCAACCTTTTGCTGTGCAAAGCGATGGCTGATTTGTGAGCATGGTTCCTCCTAGGCTTAATCAGCGCTGTGTCCTTATGCAGAACTCGTGTTCCCCATGGATTTAGCACTGTCAGACCTATTAATTTATTTTACAGGGATCAATGTGATCTTGGCCAGAAGCACCAGGGCAGCGGTCACTCCTGGGGCTGCTTGTAGCCCTGTGCCTGGGCTTGCAGGCATTGGGGAAGGCTGGGGAGCACTCGTCCCTTCACCTTGCAGCTTCTTCCACTTTCTGTGGGTCCAAGGTAGGAAGCAGGGAGTGATTTTGTAGCTGAAGTCTGAGCAAAGGATTCTTTGTCATAAGCGCTGTCAAACAGCCTCGTTGCCACGGCAACCCCAGCTAGATAACCCATTTGGGAAAATACTTGTAGGACCTAACACTCTATCATCTGTCATTCAATAATTTCGTGTTCATAATAACTAGGAAATCAATGGCCATCCTCCGAGACAGTTTGCTGAGAGGGTACGTGTGCTGCCGGCAGCCCATGGTTGTCTCGGCCTGCAGGGCTGCCAGGGAACGTGGGGTGCTGCTGGCTTCTTCGAGCCAGCCCAGAGGTTAGGGGCAGGTTGGGCTTTGCTATCCAATGAACCAGTGCTGTGGACAGATGTGAGAGGGAGACACAAATGGCACACAAAGCAGATGGAACAGAGTGAGGAAACAAAGGTTTAGGTAGAATTAACATTTCACATTTTGAAATACCGAGGGAAACTATGTACTCAAGTTATCGCATGGCCAGCAGGAGCAAATTCAGTAACTTAAAGGCATTTTTTCTTATCTCGGCTTTCTAATTAAACTGCTTATCATCATAAAGGCTGTGTTACCTGGATGTTATGTGTTGAATATAAAGCAATCATGAAGCAGTAATTAAAATTCTTAAACACGCACCCGTTGACTTTACATACAATTAGTTTACTACAGTGTGTCATTTATTAATAGCACAAGTTTTCAGAATTGAGCCCTGGTTGGCTATGCAGGGAGAGAAGTATTTAGTAATTACTTTGGCAGTGTTTATCTGTTTTGAGAGGGGAAAAAAAAAAAAAGAAACACTAATATCTCTAGAAAGTTATACTGTAAATAAAAATCATGTTAAATTGAGGCTTGGGGAGAGAGAAGGAGTCCTTGCTGGTAGGGATATTACAGAAATGTAGAAAACGTAATTCTTATCACTCTATAAACAGTACTTGAAAGAAGATTATTCTTCTAATTTGCAACAGGAGTTTATTTTTTCTTTTAAAAATGATTTTGGGGCACAAAGATAATGTAGCTCTTTTCCCATTGGCTGTTTCAGCACATCTGAGGGCCAGTTAGCTGATGGTACAGAGCAGACACTCACAGGGCCATGGGCTGAGGCTTGAAAAAATGGTTTTAATTCTGTTTTGTCCTGGGGAATGTTATGAAGTGTTTTTTATGATTTTTTGCAAAGAGGATACACCTCATGATGAGAAACTTTTGGTCCACTCTGAAAACAGAGTAGTGTTCAGGTGAGGGCATATTTTATGCAACATGAAATGAGAAGGCAGCGTGATTCTTCTCATTTTGTACCCAGAGGTCAAACTGAGAGCTTCTAGGGAAGTGATGCCAACCTCTTTATCATATAACGATCTGCTGTGGTTTCTCAAGGTAAACATTTGCATCTGAAGGTGTCACAGCCCAGCTATGGAGCAGCCCATAACTCCGGTTAAGCAGAAGAGGAGTAGAGATTTTGTTGTGAGGAATCTGATATAGAAATTCTCCCCAGAAGAAACTGATGTTCAGATTTACAAATGAAATACCAGAAGTTTGGCATAGAATATATCTTCACATTATAGAGCTCCATCAGTAGCAGTCAAAGGGTACAAGTGGAAGAATTAAGCTGGATATGGAAAGAAGGGGCTCTGGAAAGAGGAGCAATGATAAGAGAGTGTCAGATGCAGTTTGTATGTCAGAATCTCTAGTGAAGATGCCCACCTTCAATGAGAAGTGATTTAAAAAAAAGTGATCTCAGCAAAACTCAACAGGGAAAGTATTCAACCATCATCAGACAGGACTGATGACAGTCAATCTATGATGTGGTTCGGCTTTTCAGGGGGATTTTTTTATTCCATATAGAAATACAACGAGGACAATGTGGAGAAGGCACCAAAGGGGTTAGCAGTAGACCCACCATTGAAAAGGACTGAGAAACTGTCCTCTAGGAAAAGCACATCAAGATAACAAACTAAGAGGAAAGAATAGGAGTGGATGAATGGCGAGGAAACAAATAGATTCTTGGAGTGGTCCAAGTGACTTTTCACACTGTGTCCATGTAGCAGTCCTTGAGGTGGTCAGTTTTCTATAAGACATAATCTTCTCCCATGCAACTAACTGACAAAGCCAGCCTTACTTCTCTGCATTCATGGCTGTTAGGTACCTCCTGCAGAGGAGATGTTCCCCATGGCCTTGCCAGTTATTTCACTCATTACTGGAGTGCTTGGCAAAGGAAAAGATATCTTATGAAGGTGAATTAATACATTCTGCTGTGTTACTAGTTCATAACTTTTATTCAAATTACTAAATGCTGGAAAGAAATGGGAAAATCCATTTATTCAAATTTATGAATGGAACTGGCAGCTTCCATTACTTCCTAAGGGAATTCTCATGTGTACTTTCTGTGGACTTGAAGGACAGCATTCTAGAGACATGGTTGCATCTATTATTTATTGGTTAGGTCTTGTGCTTTCCCCCAGAATTTGTCAGTAACTGTTATTTTCTGTCACCCACTGGAAGATGGAAAGGATGAGAATTTGCAAGAGCGCTGAGGGAGCACAAACTGTGACTGCCTCTTCCATACTTAATGAGTGGATAAACACACAGCATCAGTTTCCAGAGCTGGAGCTTCTTTCTGTCCTGTGAGTCCCTTTTCTCTCTCCTCCTTCCCTACCTCTCTCAATAGAAGAGGAAAGCAAAGAGGAAGTCATAATGTGACATTCCCTGTGTGTTGTGGGGGCTAAATATTGCCTCCCCTGGTGCTGCTTTGATCCATCTATTTTTAGTTGGGGGTTGGATCAGTAAAGCTTGTGCTGGAGAGTGTGAAATAGCATTGATCAGGCTGAAGCAGGGGGAAAGACCGAAAAAAATAAAAATAAAAAGATCAATTAAACCAGCAACCCCGGCATCCTGGTTTGTTTTGCTGTGCACAGGAGAGAAGGCACACAGCTGTTGCTTACAATAGATCCCAAGCTGGGACCATCCACAAGAGCACTCCTAGGAAATCTCCTCTGTGGCCTTCTGCCCAGCAAGGGGGTATTTTAGAGTTCAGTTCCTAGTAAGATACATAAGAAATTTTGAAACCAGTGTTGAAGGGAAATCAGGCAGAGAAGACTCGCGAAGGAGAACATTTTGTACAAAAGAGGTAAAGTTCAGAACAACAAAATGGATGGATGGGGAAACAAATGCTGAGTTATGGTGGGGCAGAAAAATTAATTTGGGTGTAGGAAACAAGAAAATAAGGACAACACGTGCAAAAGTGAAATTTCACTGTATGGTAAAGGAAGGAGAGGAAAGAGATGAACTGCATAGATTTGTGCTGCCAGTGGGGAGTTACTGCCAGTTTTGTTTTGTATTCTACATGGCTTATTACAAGCATCACCTGAAAAGAGATTTTTTTTGTTTGATTAAAATTTGGTTCAGTGTCACACCAGTTTTGTTTCTTTGCAGTGTATGAAAGAGATCTCGATTTTGTTGTTGCTGTTATTACAAACAATTTCTGAAATCCCCTAGATTCATCCCCTTCTGTGCTATTGCTAAGCAGTCACCGTGCTTGGTGCTGGGTAGCTCCCCCAGCTTTAAGTTTCTTGGTGCTTAGTGCCATGGAACTGAATTTTGGTAATTATTTGTAGTACTTAAGTATTGTGTACTACTTGGTTGGGTTTTTTTTTGTTTGTTTTGTTTTGTTTTGTATTATTCACATATTTGTACAATGATGATAAAATTACCTGACTTTGAAAAATATTTTGATATCTCTGTATGAAAAGTTCTCGGATACTTGACTTCCGTTGTCATGTAAATAGTTTACTGACAAGTATGTAGAAGATTTTTTGATAGAAACTAAGATTTAATAGTTAAAAGCAGTGTGTTTTACTTGTTTGCTTTTCTACTTGTGCCTAAAATAATTAAAAATATCTCAAAAAAATTAAGTATATATAAATTCTTCTCTACCAATAGGACAGACAGAGCTTTGACTGCTTGCTGAGGACTGCAGTTTTCCAGGACCTTTTCTTCTCACACTTATTTTATCACGTACCTTTCCATAACAATAGCATGTGTTTGGAAAAGCACCTAAATGAGTAATTTTATCAGTTGACTTGTGAGCTTTTGATTAACTACAGTAGGAAGTAGAAGGTTGGCAAAAGCACCTTCTGTATTCTTTACTAGACGTACAAACACCTGATCAGTTTGCATGGTGGTTCTGATATGGATGTAGCTGGGTCTGAATCCTTCTGCATAGTGACCAATATGCATATGTTTTATAACTTACAAGGAAGAAGACACCCTATCATCAGATAAATTAATAACAAAATTGAGAGTTTGTGATCAGCTGGTATCCACTTTTCCTTTGAGCTTAACTTGAACACAGTTATGTTTGAGTTTTGCTAAGAAAGCCAGGAGAAACTAATATAATTTGAATTTCTGACAAGGTTCCAGGAGGAGTAATCAGTGAAGTTGTCAGGATTACCATGTGAGACTCGTGTTATTTTTTATGGCAAACGTGAGTCCATTGTGATTTAGATTCTGAATGTCTTATGTCAGGAATCTACCGATACCTTTTAGTCTCCCTGGTGCTTTAGTTTCTGTGCAGGAGAGCTCTTGACTGCATTCTTAGTACTTGTGGAGAAAAATAACTCTTAAAGATTGTTTACTAAATTCTTACTGAGGTTTCTCTGTTTCTTTGAATGCATTTCCTGTTTCGGCTGTTCCAAACAGCATCTTGGATGTGAAGTACTCTGAAATTGACCTTCTCACAATTTTTATTCGAACAGGAAGTGTGAATATTTCTATATCTATATGTATCTATATATACACATACATATAAAAGGAGAACCACTTACACGTTCTTACATGTTAACTTAGTTCTGAGGAATTAATAGCATCCAGACTTTTGGGTAGATAAAGCAACTGAAACTGTATTTCACATTTCTAACTTGAGACAGGAGTTTCTTGCTTTCCCTGAGCTGACAATGTTGTTGCTCAGCGCATGATGAATTACATTATTTGACCATCACTATTTGAATCCCTAAAGCATTAGCGTAAATCACTTAAAGCATATACTGAATGGAAAGAGAACAACTTTACGGCTTCTGGCTATAGTCACTCCAGTGACACTTTGAGGTCACTGAGGTATTAGCTTCTGAAGAACACTACAGAAATATGTCTGCTGTATGCAGGTAGTGTTTAACCATAGAAAATTTGTTGTCTCTTGCTAGTAGTCAATCACTCCTTTAGAAACTTGTAGTTCAGTAGCTGGGGAAGAAGCAGCATTGTTTTCCATAGCAACCTTAACATCCTGATACAGTATGTCTGTCAGGATTTCAAGGGCTAATTTGTAATGTAAAGTATATGCTGTGTGTGTCACATTTTACTGTCTGTTCATTTGTTTTGATAATCAAGATCTTGACAGATTTGTCCTACATGTTAGGATTTATAGTAAGGATTTTCTTATCACTGAGTTAGGTTGATGCGTATAATCCTAGTGTCCTACAGAAGAACTCAACAGAAATAAAAGAGATTCAGCGCAGAAGTGAAGGTCTTCCAGAAAAATCAACTCTTCTCCCCAATCCATTATTCTGCTTAATTTTTATTTTATTATTTATTTGTTTACTTACCTGTAATTTGTTTTGTATCTCTACAGGAGCAATCACAGAAATGAGGCCTGACTTTGAGAGCTTAAATATTTCCCCATCTATTCAAAAGTCTTTCTGATCATTTATTTATTTAGGTTGCTATTTTATGTTTGTTTATTTTTCGAGGTGCATTTCTGTAAAAATGAAATATTAGTGAGATTTGGAAATGTACAGCTTTTCCTTCCAGTACATGCTCACTTGCACACCTCCTGCAATGAGAAGCCTGATAAGTAAATTCATTTTTCACAGACGTCACTTTCTTTCCTGTGGTAAATGAGAGAATCTTTCTCTCCTTTCTAAAAACGAAAAGTTGAAAATGCAGGGGCTGAGTTCTACTCAAACTAGTAGAAACAGTCAGATTTAGCCACAGGAGATGCCTACCTGTCCTGAAGCATGCTGCATTCCTTTTGAACTTAAATGATTTAGTACTACTAAAAGTGTCTTTAAGTACGTAAGATTAGGTATATCTGTTTTTCTATTACAGTGGAGTGCTTTGGTCTGAGCTGGGCAAAGTCAACGGGTAGTTTCAGGGGCATGGGGAAGGTGTCAGTGTGAGAGCATCTTTAAACTCTTACATATGTAATTACATCATCTGGCTTGCTAGAGCAGCTGATAAATGTTGGGCAAGTGGCCTTGAGCTTTTTGAGATGGAGATCTCTGAAGAATGCCTCCTAAAATATATAGCCTGATTGGATATATCTTATTATTATTTTTAGAAAGCATTATCTGCTTTTGGTAATGTATAAGGATACCAAAGGCACATGCTGTGGTACTAGACAAAGCATGTTGCATTTCTAGTAAGTAAATACATTCAATTAAATATAAGGATACTTTCTTTTTCCCAACTCTAAGACTGGAGAGAATACTAGTGGAGGATTAATAAAGCAGAAATTATTGGAACAGATTTCTTATTTAATTTCTCACCATATTTCTCTATTCTGTGCTTTATTTATGACTGATACTGACACTCATGGTTTGAGGATGCCTTTCAACGGGAGCATATTTTGAAATCTAAAATGCAAAACTTCAGGGAGATAGTTTTCACGGTGTGAAATTGGAAAGGGTTTTCATCCCAGATTAATTGCATTTGTGTTGCTACTTTTACATCTGTTACTAATTGGTGGTAAAGAAAGACACTGAGGGGTTCATCTTCAGAATGCATTGGGGTTTTTTAACTGTTTCAGTCTTGGTAAAGTGAATGAGACCTTAAAATTCCTGCCACCCATCTCAAGTTTTAAGCGATTTTGACACTCATAGAGTTTCTGATAGTTGCTGTAACAAATATTAGATAAGCTGTTCACTTTAATTGCACCACTTGACTGTAGTATGACAGTGCTTTTCCTGCGTTGCACATAGACCTCTGGCTACTTTCCTCCAGCAGATTTAGTCTTTGGGAAGCTGTATTCAAGAAGATCCACCTCTTCAGAGGACTAGGACCAACCAGGCTACAGTAAGGCAGAGGGAGAGCCACAGCGGTGATTCATATGGCACCTGTCCCCTAAAACTACCAACCTGTGACAGATGTCCCCCTGAAGCTGACAAGCGCCTTGGTTTGTCTCTTTGTTCTGGGAGGAAACAGCAGATTTCAGATTAAGAATCTGAAATTCTGTTCTGAGATAAAGCAGGATTTACTATGCTAATTTCTGTTCCGCAAGAAAGCGCAGGAGGGAAAAAGAGAAAAAAAAAAGAAAAAAGAAAAAAGAAAAAAAAGCTTTGATAATCGGATTTCATTTGTTTCTATCCATGTGGCCCTTCAGGAGCTGCTTCATCCTTCTCACATCCCTACACCTGCATTCAGTCATTGCTGCTTTATGGAGGCCTGGGTGGGTGCAGCAGGCTGTGGGGCTGCAGGGCTGGCTGGCACACCAGGGCTCACTGTATTGTGGGGTCCTGGTGCCCCTGTGCTGGTGGAGCAGCTGCCATGGGGTCCCCATGGTGCCAGCATGAGGTCCAGGAGTTTGCCAGGCCTAGGGCAGCGTCCAGCAGCCCCGCACACCTCCCAGACAGCTGGTGTGGTAACAGAACACCAGCAATTTTCAGAGGAAAACACAGCTAATAACATTAATTTTCTTATAGAGCAGACGGCAAGGTAACTAAAGCCAGGTTGATTGGACTTTGTTACGATTTTTACCTAATGATCTTCTAGAAAGCAGGTGCGTTGGCAGTGATTTTACACATTAGAAAGCCCGAACAGGGTATAAAGTAAACCTTCACAGGAGGGGGTGCTGCTTTTAGATCATTACAAAACCTTTTCTGGCTACAGCAGAATTAATGTCGCTTTTATGGCAGTCAGTTAATGGCTGTCAACAAACAGAGCTGATTTCTGTTCAAATTGTAATTTTAAATCAAACTAGCCAGCTGTCAGACACTGGAGCAGTATGAATGATTCCTCCTGTAGCACTGCACAATGCAGCTCCTGCATCCATCATTCTATCAGGTGTGTGTTAGGAGCCAGATTTGAGATGCTCATATATGACCTGATAGTAATTTTAGTGTAATGAGATAACAAAAACCAGCCATCTCCCCTCTGCCCCACATTTCCTGTAGAGACTTTACTGAAGAAATTACTTATTTCTGTGTTGATTTTTTTTCCATAGTACAGGTGTTTGTTTTTTTTTACAATAGTAACATGAAGTTTCAACAATATTACACTGCCTTTATTTTTTGGCAAAGGGGAAAGCAGTTGCTTTTATGCCCTGATCCAGTACTGCTCTGTTTTTGAACTTTAACACTACGAAAATCCATTTGAAGTCGGGAAGACTTCCTGTTTTTTAAGGCAGAGTAGGTCACTAACATTGGGCAAGACAAAGTAATCGATTATATTGAATTTATCACTTAATAATTCTCCAGATTTTCAGTTGTATGAGCTTTTCCAGCAAACAGTGAAGTGTCTGTTCTGGTAAATATGTCCCTATAATGAGACTGCATTATTTATATGGTAGGATACTCTCCTCAGAACCTTCACCTCACTTTAGAAATACTTGGATGTGACACAACTACTGCTTAGATTTATCCAATAAGGGTAGTTAAGCCAGAAGCCAAACAAAAAAATCAAGTAGTCCTTTCTACCTCTTTGTCATGTATTTTAGCTGCCCTGAAATGAAAACATCTGCCCTATGTATTGTTTAACTTTTTTGATCCCTCACTTTACTTACTGCCATTTTAGCACTTTCTCAGATCATGTCTTTTTTTTTTTCTTTCATACTTTTATAGGAATTAACACACCATGGATACTATTTAAAACTTTTAATTAGTAAACCAGACAAGGCATGATAATTACTTTTGACTGCTGGAGACCGTGAGGGTGGCCTCAGAACAACTTAAGACAGGTGTAACATCACTAGACAATCCATTCTTTGAAAAGCTTTGAAAAGTCTTGAAAGGTTCATTGAATTAATAATCCTACAAGACAGGTGTTACTTTTTTTAATAAGTAAGAATATAAAAAGAAAAAGTGTTTCTAATGATGCAGGTACCAGAGGACAGAGCAGAGCCAGGGATTCCTTGCTGCTGCTCCCATCCTGCGAACCAGTTCCTGCTGCTTCAGCATTTGAATTGTGCTGTGGTCTCAGTTTCTCATCAAGGCCTTTGTTTTGTCTGTGCCTGAAGTTGGCATGTAGTATCTCAGATCTATAGGCAGACTTTCTTAAAGATACAAAAAAGCTCAGGTTTAATCTTCAGATGTGGGGAAGAAAAATGAAGAACAAATTCTGTGGTTTGTTTATTGTTGTTGTTGTTTTTTGTGTTTGTTTTGTGCTTGTTGTTGTTGTGTTGGTTTTGTTTTCACATATGTGTCTTGAAAAGCTTTGAAACCAGTGGAGGCAGTAATGAAATGTAGTTTTATAAACATTTTTAAAGTTCAAAGTCATTACGCAGCAGTTAGTAAAGACTTGTAACGCAGTTAGATTATATGCTGTTTTTCCAGCTAAAATTGGAAAAAGAAGCTTGTGTTTAGTATATATCCTAGGTTTTTTTTGTGCAAGAACTGGTAAATTTTCAGCTTTAGAATTGAATTAGTAAAGATATCATATTGCCAATATTAGATTTCTGAGGCCAACAATAAACACACAGGCAGGAGGAAGCATGGAGAGATCTCTCACTGCTGTCTCATAGCTCCCAGGAGTCAGTGAATTACAGACTTCTTAAGCCGGCAGATGACTGCTGACAGTCCTTTGTCATAAAGTTGTCTCATACCTTTCTGAACCTTTTTCAGCTTTTTTCTTCCAGTGGGTTTTCTAATAAGTTCCACAGTTACCAGGAAAAAAACATGCAAACTTCCCTTTCACAGAATCACAGAATTTGTTGCTTTAAATGTATTATCTGATTATTTCTATATGTAATATGAGAAGGAATGGCTTCTGTATCAGGATTAGAGGGAAAAATGAAGATTAAGATGAAAAAGCCGGGGAAAGTGAATTATTTTACATCTGTGTTTCTCATCTATTCTCCATAGCTCTTCCATTTCCATGGAATGATTTACAGATGGAAAACTGCTGGCTGTGTTCAAGTGCAGGTATCGCTTGGTTTTGTGCAGTTCCCTGCTGACAGTTTTCACACTGTTGTCATTTGTTTCCTAAAAATCCTCACATTCTGCTTGACTTCTTCCTGTGGTTGAACACTGAACTTGTATTTCAAGGGAAATATCCACAACTCAAGGTCTATTTTCTGAGTATAATTAATGACTTTAGATCCCATTGCTCTGGATGTTTTAACCGTGTTCCCTAAGTGCATTATTTTATTGACATGGGATTTCATATTCCATTTTTTTCTCTAATTGGAAGTTTTTATGCAACTCTCTTCAGCAGTGTTAGTTTTGGATATCCTGAAAAAAAAAAATTATCATTTCCTTTAAATCATTTTAAGCTTATTTGTGAGTAATTCTATTGAGTACACTTCAGAGTGTTGAAACTTATTAATACAGTAAAAGCTACAACCAGTCTAGTCTCATATGATAGCGTGATGGGGACAGAGGGGCAGGCAGTGGGGAGGAGAGAAAGTAAAGGTGTGCCATATAGTTTCCTTCTATGTAATTATGAGGAAGAGAAAGACCAGTTTATTTCAGAATTTGTTAACGAAGTCCTTAGTTTAGAGAAGAATCTTCAAGTCTAACTGACCATTTAATTAACACTGCTTATTTGAAGTCCATACATTCATTATACCTTAAAGTACATAAGAGACACAATTTCTTATCATACATCACCTCTGTATTTGATTATGGGAGTGGTTTAAGAAAAGATAGGGAAGCCACACTGGGTGAAAGCCTCAAGGAAAAGTATCATAGATGAAACTTTGAGAAGAGAAATGATATCTGAGTTATCAGAAGTTTGGCCAGTAGTCCTGGTAAAGGCATGCTACTTTCTCCCCCAGAAAGCTTACAAGCCTGTTTAAACAAGGATGATAAATAACGTGTTGAGTGTGGGGTTTTTGTTTCTTTGTTATTTGCTTCTTTTTTTTTTCCTGTGGAGGGCAAAAGGGATGAGTACCTGTGATGTTGAAAGGTTTCCTAGCAGAAAAGGTTCCTCATGTGCATGCTTTCCGTTCTTTTTTACACAAATATTTACAGTATGGACTGGTAATCCCATCATTTCATGGTAAATTTCATAAATGTCAATTCCACCATGGATGGAAAGAATTCCAATAAACAGGACTTCTGGCATATGATGTGTGGTCCCTACCTAAACTTGATTGTAGAATCACTAATGAGCCGCATTGGACATGTAGTCAGAATGACCTGCATAATTTTCAGATATATCGTAATCCTCCTGGAAAAACAGAACGCACGGAGTCCATGTCCTGCCTTCCATTTGTATGGGAACTGTTGAATCACAGCCTGAACCACTGATCAGTCACCTGAGGTGAGCACCAAGTCAGCCACAGGGGCACAGGTGAAGGTGATATTCTTGTGTGGTTGGTTTCTCCCAAACCCAATTTAAGGGCTGACCACCACTAGGGAAGGCTCTCTTCTTGGAGATCCCTCTCACATGGAGTTGACAGCAAGCCTCTATCATCGTAAAGGTTAGCCACTCTCTTTTGGTAGTTGGCTGTATACTATCTAAGCCTACTAAAAACATACCATTTTCCATACTATTTTCATTGAGTACAGTTCTTGGGGTGTTATTTGCTCTACACCATTCTCCAAGGAAGCTTCTTTCTTCTTTATTGTTTTTATTCTACAGCTTTGCAGCTCTAATACTATAAATTGTACTGCTGTCTATTCTGTTACCTGAACTCCCAGGGATTCTTCAAAACTTATGGAGTATGCATAGGGCTTGGTAAATTAAGTTGGAGAGTATGCCTTTGGAGAAGGGCAAACAAAACTTGGAATTCTGCATTTGCCTCACTGGGCTTTACCACTGAATTTAGGCCGACAACTTCATGATCTCTTAAATTGAATATTATCATTAATTTAATTTCTTTTAGCAGTGTGATAAAGAAGATAAAGGAGTGAGTGACCTTTAACTTGTGGTGTCATTGCCTTAAATTTTTCCCATTTGGAATGATAAACTTTCAAGCATGACTGCTGATAGTTGGATGCTTCTGTATCTCAATGAGGTAACTACATACCAAATGTGTATGTCATCTCCTTGATACTTGAAATGAATTAGAGGACCTAAACAAGGGCACCTTGTTTAAAAATGTTAACAGAAATTTTGCTGTAACTCTTCTGAAATTGAACTCCATCACTTTGCATTATTACAATCCTGGTTTGACTGTAAATTATGATTTTAGTCTTCAAGGTAACATTAAATTGTAGGTGATGAACATGGAGAACTCCACAATCAAGAAAAGTATTGAATTATTCAAATATCTTTGAATTACATGTAGAATAAAAATTACTTGATTATGGTTTAGTACCTCCTTGGTCCATTTAGCTACAAATCTGATGTGGAAGGGGGATTAAGAGGAGGTGGAAAAGGGAGGAAGGAAGGAGACTGATTTCTTTCCCTATGTAAAATTCAGCTGGATAAAATCACATAATACATTTCAATTTAGTCATTAGTTAATCAAGTTTTGCCTTGAATTTCATTTTGTGCTGCCTGAAGTTTGGTATTCTGACCACATGTAAAATCAAAGCAGCATATTTTAGATGGAGCTCAAGAACCTGGAAACATATATTTTCTTCTCCAGTAAATCTGTTCAGCCCTGCAGACTGTGGCCATCAGTGGCAGTAGAAGCAGGAGACAGAACCCTTTTATTCTACTTATGGGCAAAGGGCAGGCACTTGATAAATGAATGCAGAAGAGCCTATGTCGGCTTCAGAGAAGGAAACAAAAGAAGCAGAGGAAGAGCAATGAAAAAAGAGACTGTCAAGGGAAACTGATGAAAGATTAACTGCAGTTTTCCACTGCTTATTTCATCTGTTTGTTGTTTCTTTTGTTTGTTTCTTGTACCTGTAAAACCAGATTCCTGTAGTGATATGTATGTTTTTGGGGTATTTTTAACAATTAATTGTAAGGGGTTATCAAAAATATACTAGGGTAAATCATGGCTCTTTTTATGAGTCTAGATTAGCTTTGGGACTGTGAACGTGTCAGAGGAAGTTGTGTCAGTGGAAGGAGAGAACACTTTCATCGAAAGATGGCATGGCTGTCCTTGCATGACTGTTTGCTTCCTTGATCTGACTTTCTTAGGTTCAAAATTTGCACATCTGAGAATCCTTCTGCACCTCACAATATAGATGATACCTTCAAAGATTGAGTTAATGTTTGCTTCATGGGTTTAAACCTCTCAGCATAAGCAGCATTTCACTGTGGTTTTGGAGGAGAACTCAGGCTGATTGTTTCAAACAGTGATGAGCCTGCCTCTGTGGTTTGGCTTAGAACCCCTTGGGCTTTAGGAAAGTTTTGAAACAAACTTGTCTACTTGTGTTTTTTCACCAAATAAAATAAATCTGAATGTTGTATTTCAGATATATGAGCTGATGTAAGAAGAGCTTTCCCTACTAATTGTCATTATTTGATTCCTCCTGACTCTGCCCATTTATTAAAGGAGATGAAATGTAATTAAGATTTCATTCCAAACTATCTGTGATTTACGTAGAGGTTCTAGCAAGCTTTACTTATATGTAGAGTTTGTAGCAATGGTCCAGTTTCTCCTCTAGGTTTCTCTGCTTTGCTTTCATCCCAGCTGTTAGGTAAAATGAAGGCCCAGAAAATCAGGTTATTACATCCCAAGGGGCAGGACTGATAAGCAGTGCACGATTGTTGATCTTGCTACTCGGTGGTGGTGGTGCTTGAGGTTCTTCTGGATGCAAAGCCAATTTGTTAACAATTAGTGCTCATTAGAATCATTTCCTGTTATCGATTTTAAATGTTTGACAAAGCACTTTTAGGAAACTGCACCAAAAAAACCCCACACAATAGCTGTACATCAGTGTTTAGTAATTACAACTCTTTAGGGCCCAGTGTCAATCTCAACTAACTGGTCTCATTGGTTTCTGAGTAATTATTTTTGCTTTGGATCCCACCTGCTATCACCTCCAGATTAAAGATGCTTTGAAACGAGGGCATAGTTCTTGATTAGCAGAGTTGCTGATAAAGGTGTGTAGAAACAAAAGAAACTTCTAATGTTCTATCTCTGTTTATGGGGCTTATTACCTGGTGGAACTGTTCTAATGGATTACACAATATATAGCATAGGAATTAATGTCAGCTTGGAATTAAGTGTGATTTCAATCGGTCCTAGCATTTAACATGTAGGTTTAATTTTAAATGCATCCTTGCCTTTTGCACACACTGAGAATTGTGGAGGCATTAAAATCTAATTTACAAATGGTAAAATTAGATATAATGACATGTTATAATAGAAGCTTTGATATCCAGGAGTCCAAGAGGGTATAACTGTTGAACTGGGGCTATAATTACTACTAATCTGTTTTATATGCCAAAAGTGACTTGTAAGCGAGATTATTTAATAAGCAGTACAGTGTGTTTTACATACATGCACACCATCACTCATGCCTGCAATTCCACATATACTGGCTATTTATGACAAGTTGTTGCAGACTTGTGCTTTTTGTGAGTACACTGGAATTTTTGGCTAAATTTGTCTCTCATAGTTGATGCTAGCGGTGTAAGAATCTGGGTTAATTTTCTCTCCTTTTTTGCTTTTAATTTTTTTTAGCAGCACCAGACCAGGTTTTATAAGCACTCTCTTAAAATGCTTACAAATACTGTAAATGTATTAGATGATCCCTGTTGCACAAGGTGGAGACCTAACATAAGACTTGGCTTGTGCCTTTCCTGTCCCCATTCATGAATTAGTCTCACAATTACTCTAAAAATAAAGGCAAGCGTGGGTGAAATTCATGAGCCCTAGTCCCTCTAACCTTAATAAACAGAGATGGTATTGACACAAGTGAATTTTGTTTAACCACAGTACATTTGCTTCTTAATTAGTGAATATTCATCTGTCATCAGCAGCAGCTATGACACCCCTCCCCGCTAACATGTTCTGTCATAAATAATCAATGAGAGGCTATTAATATTCATGAGTGAGAATCTGTGTAGTCATGTGCACTGATGCAGAGACAGGGGGAGTGTTGCCATGAACTGAGTCGAAACTCTGTGTGTATACGTGAGTGTAAGATAGTTAGGGAAAGGGAAGAAGAGCATGCTGCTACACACTGCCCTGCCTGGCGCTTCCCGCGCACAGTGGTGTGTCTGTGTTTCTGGGCTGGAGTGACTGATGAGAAACAGTAGTCAAGTCTGGAGGGTGATTCCCTGTCAGTGCATTTGCCTTTCAGTGCTGTGGAAATTAGAGGCTTTGCTCCTGTGTTGTGTATTAGGATGGGCTGCAATCTGTGCACTTTTCAGAAGAGAGAGGAACACTACAAACTGCTCTATGAAGTTTCACAGGTGAGTGCAGAGGATATTACCAGCATCTCCAGACTAAAAACGTGTGTGCTTTGCAGACAGTAAGCAGAGATGCTTTTGTTTTCTTTTGCTTTTATTTTTCCTTTTGCAAATTTGCTAAGTTGTACTGGGGGGAGATGGGGGGAAGGGGGGTGGTGGTAATTATTAGTATTTTGGGTGCCTGTTGTTTTCTGCTCGTTTGCCACTCCCCCTTCAGATGACTTCCTGTAGGATTCTTTTAACATTTTTGTGCATCTTCTGCCAAGATGTCAGTCATATAGCACCATTCTCACTGAACCATGTCGGTGGTGTTTTGAGAGCCCTTGGCTTTGCTAATAAGGATTGTTTCAGTAAAGTTGCACTGCTGTCTCTGATAACGTTGGGTCTGTGATCTCAGGTATTTCTAAGTTAAGGAACAAAGTTTTTATGGCATGTCTGTGCTGGCCAAGCTGTGTGTTAAATGTACAAATTAATTAAAATAGAAATTATTCCAGAACGTGCTTGTTACCTTTAACCATGTACCAAGTACAGCAGGATCTCCATGAGTGAGGTGTGCTTCTTGTTCATCCATTGTGTGTGTTATTTCTCCTTACTAATAGACAAAGATCCTAATCCTATCCCATTATTTTGGCATCTCATTCAGCAGCAGGAGAATAGTATCGTAGCAGTGTGAGCAGCAGCGTAGCAGTGTGCTGCTAACGTGTTCCTAGCTCCTATGGAATAAGATGAGAAAAGACGAAACAAGCACTTACCATAATAGCCCACAATTTTGCTCAGCTCCTATTGAATCAGCATTTGATTTGCAGCTTTTTGTTTGTTTTTCCCTCGGCACAGCACAACCTCACAGACTGAAGTTCAGTGCCTTTCAGCATCTGCTCGCTCCCCCTCCGTAATTTGTCCTCGCTTTGACACATTGCCGTTGACGGAGGCTGAGCGCTGCAGTTCGGGGCTGTGCTGCTGCTGACAGGCAGCACGGAGGAGAAAACAGCTCGCAGCGTTGGTGGTCTATTGGCACAGCAGCAGCTAAGTGCCCATTGCCGACTGGTTCCCTGCGAGTTCCTCCTGACGTGATTCATTTCGCAGTGGGCTAATTACAAAGTGGATTCTCCACACATGAAGCTGCCTCCTCAGATGCAGTGTTAATGCACATTTTCATGGTAATGTGATCAGAGCCTCATTAGCCAGTTTCCAAAATGATCCTCTGCATTAATTAAATACAAAAATGACTCTTTTTATCACCATAGAGAGGAAGAAGAAGATTAACATTGTTAATTACTACTGGGGGCAATACCTCTGCATCATCTTTTACCTGTGAACTGTCAGGCATATTCAGCCCTAAAAGAATGTTTGCTTGCAGGTAACTGCCCGCTGCTCTGGCACGTGAAGATGGTCTCTAGGTGGAACACTTCCCTTTAGTTCAGTAGCTGCTCATAATCCGACCATCATCTTTTCTTATAGCAGTAGCACAGGGAAAAAGCACAGCGGCATGTTTCCATCTCCTCCCTTTCCCCCCTCCCTGCTCTGAACTGCCAAGCTGATCTGAAAGTGCAAAATGGAGAGAGTGGAGTAGGTCTGTGCCTGCTTTTATTTGCCAGAGAATAAGAAATTTGGGTTGTGCTCTGAAGGGATAAGATGATTTTTGAACAGCTGCATGTATTTAGGGAGAAAAGAAGCTGTTTCTGGTTCAGAATGGATGCATTTGCAAATCATCCCTTGCATTAACGTTACACTGTAATAAATGGTACTGAAATGATAAGCAAACTAACAGGGCGGGAGCAGGATGCTAGGACATTCTTCCATTTATTTATCCTCTGTGCTGGAGTGTTTGTGGGTGCAAACAACAAAGGTGCAGAATGAACTAATGCTTTTCCTTTTTACTCTGGTGCTTCCAGATAAAGGGTAACCCCTGAGGAGAACCTGAGTGAGGTTCCTTGGGGAGTTAAATGCAGCGAGCCTGCTGCTGCATCTTGCAGTGTTAGGGAAATGTCACTGATAAGGTGCAGGAGGAGAGCCGAGAAATGACTTAGTATGCTCACTGCCAGATCCTGTGTTCATCTGTAAACCTCTTGCTATCTTTGTTTCGGTGTATACAGGTCAGAGCCCAAAGGATACTGAGCATGTTAGTAACCAGGTGTTACAGTGGGGATCAGGCAGTGGCTCACACCGCAGCTAGCTCTGTCTGTGTACAGTCCTGGTTTGCTCCTGTGGGTGGGAGGTGGGAGCAGCAGTAGAATATGGTAAATTAAATTAAGCCAAGACAGGCATTACTACTTGATTCGCAAATCCCTTTTTAACTCTCCAGTCCTATAATTCCTATTCCACAGCCTTGGCTCTTTCATCTGCATGATTTCTGGAGAGCATGGGACAAGCTAGCCTGTCAGGGACATGAACTGACTGAGGATGAGCTGTGGCTCACTAGCATATGTGGATCAGATAGAGTAATTTATATTCATATAAGGCAGCAATCCTCGCCTCATCTCTCACCTTTCCAGTGCTAGGCTACCTGATTCTGTGGGCAGTCAGTGTGTGCTCACGTACTGAAAATACAATAAACAAAGGAAAGCAAAGCATGTCTGCAGAGGAAAGCCATGCAAATGCTTACAGCAAGACTTGTTTTCTGCTACTGTTTGTAGTGAGGTCGATTTAGCACTGGAGAGCTTTTTGTTGTAGAGCTGCTGGGAAATGAAGACATTGTTAGAATATGTATTCCTCTCTTCCCCACCCCCTCCTCTAGGCTCAATGCCTGTCACTGAGGTAGCAGCGCAGGGACCATGGAGGCCCCCTCAGAAAACAGCCTTTGCTTGAATGCTGAAGACTTTTATTTTGATGGCTGTGTCTCTCACATGTCAATTGGTACTAAAACAAAAAGAATAAAGGCTTTGCAGGTATCACTATGAAGTTGGTGAAGCACCCTTGTGCTCCTGAGTGCCTCTTGACCTGTCCTCCGGGCAAGATGATGCCCTTGACTTCCCCCTGAGAAGGCACCAGGCAGAGTCTAGTACTGCTGAGCACCCACCTAAGTCCTTGTCTCCATATACCTGCCAGTGGAGAAATAGAAGTTGTCTAGAATAGAATTTGAAATTTATGGCCCTACATACTACTTTGTGGGGGCACCTCATTATTATTTCCTGTGTGCTGCATAAGCAGGATTGAGCTAATGAATGTGCAGCCAAGAAGTCTACTTTGAGTCACTTAGATTAGGTGGCACCTGTTGGCCACCGTGTCTATTGGGAACAGAGCTTGAAAGAAGAGTGTTTAAAACATTTCTTAGCTAAATGGTGAGGAATATTTTGCTTAGTGGAAAGAGGTAATATGCCAAAGACTGGAGGGAATAAAACTGGAGTAGCATCTAATTAGTTGTCACCAGTAATCTTTAACAGCTTTAGGTGAAACTCAAGGAAATGCTAATTCTCCACTCAGTTTTATGGATATCATATGGAAATATTTCTGTTTGTTGGAATTTTTAAGTTTTGTTTTCAAAATGGGCAACTTAACACAGAGGAAAAAAGGGAGAGAGGAAACAGTACTTTCAGAGGTCAGCTGAAGACTGTTGCTAACTTTTTAGAGTTACATGAAAAGAAACTGTTTCTGGTCAGATGAAGTTAGAACTGAAAGGGAGAAGAGAAGGAAGCTGGAAGGGAAAACAGAGACAGTATGGGATGGCTTGAGAAAGTAAGTGGTAGAAGAGCTGGCATTAAAGCTAAAAGGTTGCACATTTTCATTTTACGTTTGACCTTAGATGATAGTAGAGCCTGCTTGCAGCGTTTTTAAATCCTCTGAAGACTGATTATGCAGTTTGCTTCTCATGTTGGTTTCCATAATTAGCATAAGGTTCAAATTTTCAACACTTTAGAGTTCTGATTTTATGTTCGTTTTGATATCCCTTGGGCTACTTGAAGCACTGAGTAGTAGTGGTTCATCTCTTCACACTGAGAAGTGTTCACAGGAGAGACATCAGACCTGCCTGCTGAAAAAGCAGAAGCACTTCTGGTTTTTTTTCAGAACATGATGCTAACAGCTGGCATTGCAATAGCAAAAGAAGACTGGAGGCCAGGGGTGTTTTTTGTCACTGGAACCTGCCTTTTCTGATCTCAATGAAGGCTGGATTTATTCAGAGAATTAAATACACTAGATAATCTTTTTTTTCTTTCTGAACCAGTCTCCAGCCACTAATACTCATTTTTTGGTTCTTATGCCATGAGAAACATTACATGACTACTGCTCAGTGTGGCATTTGTTACAAGCTCTTGTTCTTTTCTGGAGGTGTCTGACAAAAGATTTTGTATCACCTTTGTTTGCTGTGTACCAGTGTCTGTTGCAGACTCTCATTGTGAATTTCACCAGCAATGGGAAAGTACCACCTAGTGCTACATCACCTCAAATGTATTCTGGGGTCCATTTATACCACATCTTTATTTTTAATAGAAATTTTGTGGCAGGATACTTTTAGCTCTGGAAAATGGGAATGAAAAAAATTCTAGACTTAATTTTGTGGAAGTTGTTGAACTACCCTACTTGAATTAAATCAGTAGCAAAAGCAGATCTGATTTAATCTCACTGCAATCCCTAGTTGTCCCTTCTAATTCTCTCTAAATTTCTAAACAAAATAGAGACACCCAATTCTGAATCTTTCCATGTAGCTGTTCTGAATACTCTTTTATCCATGTGAAATGTTTAAAAAAAAAATTTGTGCTCAACAAAACTGTAAGAGTACTATTTTCTTTCATTTAAGCTACAAAAGTTTGGAACTCAGCTCTAGAGAGCTCCTGTAGTAGCTGCACTGACTCATATTAGTAGAACAAGGCATTTATAGTAAAAACACGATCAACTAGACTTTGTCATGGATTTCTAGCCATGTCCTGGAAACTTCCTAGGAATTTCTTTGCTGAAGTAAAAAGAATTTTAAATGAAAGCTGTCTTTCCCTAATGAATAGGAGATGAGCTGTGGTTAGCAGTCACGGCTTTACTGGTTCTACTGTTTGCTTCTTCTTTTCTTTAATGTGATAATTGATCCAAGTAACTAAGATTCTGCAGTCTGTTCTCCAGAGGAGGTTCCTGTGTTGGGACATTGCTGATAACTGAGTGCCTTGTCTGCCCAACAGAGACAGACCTGCAGAGTCCCTTGCTTGGGCTTAGGCTCCCAGAGTGTCACTGAGCTGTGAAGGCTCCCTGGGGAGACCTGGAGGATGGTGCCATGGGGATCTGGGCTGCTCCTAAGATAAACAGCCCTGACCACCCAGACAGCTGGTGGCCATGCATTCAACTAGGCGTGGAAAGCAGTTGTCATCTGGTTTCCTAAAAGCCTAAGGCAAATAGCAGGATTTTGGGGCATCGTTGTATGTGACACCTTATTTATTCATTAAGAGTATAAGTCTTATTTTTATTGTCACCCCAGTTGTCTTTGAGAAGATACTTATTTTTTGTCCCTGATAAAACCCAGGAAACTCTGAAATGTTGCTGCTGACTTCACTGTAGCCAGGCTTTCATTTTCTGTGCTTGTTTACTGTCTTGTAAAAGGCATACAGCTCCTGCACATACCTCAGGAGGAAGGATAAAGGAAAAGTCATGAGATAAGAAAGCAGACAATAGTCTGTGAGATAACAATTCAGAGGATGGGTACAACAGTGGCAGCTATAAAAGCCATACTGAGATTATATCAGTAACCTACAGGGATATGCAATGCCATGAAAAAAAGTGGTTGGGGTATTGAATAGCATGATTTTCTTTGGTCTTTTCTATTCTTTGCATCTTGAATTTAACAATGGGGATTAAGGATTCTTCTAATGATCAGATTTTTGTATGTTTTTCAGAGAGCTTTCTTGAGGCTGGCTTCCTGATGTGTTTTGCTATGGATAATCCTGAGGCCTAAGGCAAAACATAGCTTTATGTGAGTCTTACACATCAGTGATGTGAGGAAGCCAATTTTGCTACCTGCAGCATTGGCAGAAATGGTCGCTGCCAAAGAAGCATATTGTAGGGGTTCACTTGTTGTGTTGGGAGGAAAGTATTAAAAGGGGATGTGGGTTACACTGTCAGCCAAAAGCTCTGCCAATTTTATGTTCAGTGACAGTGAGCCATTTCACCCAGAAGTCCTCTTGGGGACCTTAGTGGTGTCATGCACAGCAAGGCCTGGTCGCAGCCAGCAGTTCTTCTGATTCTGGGGATTTCATAAAGTCTCACGTCTGGAAGTTGAAAAATGCCCAGGCCTTTGGCTTTGGGGAAGTTTAACTTCCATGTGCTTGACCTCTTTTGTTCTTTTTTTTTATAGAGGAAATTGACTTATTTGTAATAGTATTTGCTCTTCTGTTCACCCTATAACTTTGGTTAAAAACACTGCCTAATTTCAACTACAATTGTTTCTGAGATAAGTGGGCTTTATGAAAATTAGTTTGATATTGTTTGTCAAATCATTTTTTTCAAAAAATGATTTAATTACCAGCCTGTAAATATCACCTCAACATATAAATGAAATAATTTAAAAACTTAGATGCAGATGAGTGTTTATACACTTGCTTTGTGGTTGCAGTGAAGATAGTTACTTCATATTTTTTTGTTATAAACTTAATATTTGTTTTCCTTAGTGTGATAATTATCAAAACAAAAAATATTGTTATCCTATGAAAACAGTTACTGTAAACAGATTATGAACCACTGCTTCTTATAAAAAAATATATGTAAAGAGAATTTTCCAAATATTTTTATGCCGTGGACTGAACCTTGAGATAGAATTGCAGTATCTTCATATAACACATTGCAAATCATCTCCTACAGTTGTCTGCATTTTGTATTTAAGTTTAAAGCATTGGTGTAGACAGGCAAAGGACATCTGTTTGGTCACTTCTTCATAATGTGATGATGTGAACTTGCATGACCTTCATTGTTGTGGGTTTTTTATAGGTTGTTAGGAATCTATGTATACTTTTTCTCTCAGGTGGAAAAATATTGCTCATTCCTTTTCTTCCTGGAGGAAGGTTTTCTTTTTCTTTCTTTTTTATTTAAATAAACAGAGGTAAACCTTAATAATCAGTGCAATGAAGCAAAGCAAACATTCGTTTTCATTTCCTTTGTGGTCTGACTGTGCTTGGTTTATTCCCTGAAGGTTTTGGCCATGAAATTTGACCTCTGAAACAACATAAACAGTGCAGAATGAGCAATCTTCCTACCAATTCATGTGTAGGATTCATATGCAGTCATGACAGAGTTGAACCTGAGAAGACTCCACCTGCAAAGGTCTACAAACTTCTTTAATTTGATGGAGAACACAAGGCTAAGGTGCATCTAACTAGCTGGAAGATTTGTTGTTGTTTTATTTCGCATTGTTACTACTTTTCTTTCTGTCTCTTGAAATTCTACTGTTTTGAGAAGATGCTTTTCATTAAAAGAGCAGCTCAACAGTCCCTGGAAAAAGTTCACTTATAGCAGTTGGTTTTAATTTACTGCTTCAGAAAATGGAAAGGAATTGGGGCAACCTTGAAAACTCTCAAGAATGTAGGCTATTCAGAGTGTCGAGGTAGTCATCACTGCTGGAGAGGTGAGGCTGTGGGGTTAGAAGATGTGCATGGCCATAAGGAGAAGGAAGATGTTTGTCCTCAGTGTGCCATCAGAAGCCAGTTGTGGCTCCATGAAATGAGACCCTGACCGGTTTCTGGCAAAGATCACAGGTTCTTCCACTGCACCCTTGGATTTGCCTTTAGGGACCATTTTGCTTGCAAATGTCTACACAACTTTCGTGTGTGTGTGGCAAGCTGGAGAGGCTGCTGGGAGGGGTCCACAAAGTCATGAGGAGTTCAGTTGCTCTCTAATGTCAGAAAAAGAATTAACTGTGGTGCCAACTTTGACTACAGTGCCAGCATTTATGCCACGAGGACAAAACTGTGGAAAAGGGGTGAACTGTGCAGGAATTCCTCTTTCAGGACTGAACAATTAAAATAATCAGAAAAAAATATTATCTTCAGTTACCTGCAGTATAATGGAACAGTGGACTGACCTATTTTATATGCTGGGTCATGCTTGTAATGTTCTTTTTGCATATTATAGTGATGAACTTGCAGGGAAACTGCTTGGGGAGTAATCATTATTCAGTCTTTATCATAACTAGAAGGTGATGTATTCAAATTCCTTACGATATCCATGGGCATATGAATTGTCACTTAAAATTTTTTTTAATGTCAGGAAAAGATGGGAAAAGGAGGTTCAATTATTAGTTAAAGTTCAGTATTTGGAATGCTTTTTCTCAAGTCAAGGCTACTAAAAGTGCAGGTGGCATCATCTCTTTTATTGTAATGTGTTTTTAGGCTTTTTTTTACTTTATATTATATGTTCTACTGCTACAGTCAGGAAAGACACAGATCTGTAAGTGTACAAACAGGAATTTCAGGACGTGTGTGGTGTCTAGATTATTTTCCATGCTGTGTATGATTTGTTCAAAATGCTTCATAAAGAAATATTAAATATATCACCAAAATGCTCCTGTCAAGAAGAAACTCAGACATTTTTGGAAATTTCTTTCCTATGTATTTTTTTAGAGAAACATTTAGATTAGTTAACTTTTGAATCCACTTACTTTCATGACTGTTTCAATAGAATGTTATTGCACATAAAGTGAAATATGGAAGCCAAAAGTGAGTCAAATTCTTCTACCTAAAAATGTTTCCTTTTTCCATAGTTGTTTGTACTCTTATGTGAAATCTCAAACCTTTTCCTAATGTGCAGTTTACATTGTTGTTGGATTTCTCATTGTGAGATACATGACTTGATGTTCTGGTAGTGCAGTTGGAAAAATCCTCCTGCTTTTACCAGTGTGCACTTCTTGTAGAGGTACTGTTAGAGAGCAGTCTTGGATCTAGTGGAAGAGAGGAGTATACATTATCAAGGAGAGCTTATGTAAATGGCTTCCAATATAGTATTTGTTTGAAAATAATATACAATCACAATACAGCATGTGTTGTGATGCCAAAGAAAGACATGGCCCTGTTTAAGATTGTGCCAAAAGCTGTCTTTTTGCCTTCTGGCTATTGCATGTCACTGATTGGATGTTTGTGACGTGTTGAGGAATGGGGCTTATTTAGCACAGCAGTGGGACTTCAAAGTCTGGCTTCAGTTCCTTTCCTTGTGGATATATGTGAATATCTGCTTTCACTTTTCTCTTTCTGGTAGAAAGTTTTTGTTTTATTTAAAGCTTTAAAGATTAACTATAGAGATCTCCATTAATGGCTAATGAAGAAACCAGGGTAGTATTGACTAATAATAATTATGGTGATCACAGTAAGCATTGTAAAATACTAGATCAATCCACTCAGTGATTATCAGCAATGTTAACACAGGTAGGTTTTTGCAGTAGAATTTAGATTCGGCAGCATTTTTCAATATTAATGTTAGTGTCACTCTTGAATCCCGCACTTCCTTAAAGTTCAGACAGGGTTGAGTTCGGTCTGTTGGAAGACTGTTTTTCTTTCACTGTGTGCTAAATGTCAACTGTGATTGGAATTTTATTTGCAGTTTTCCCTGAACCTCTTCTCAGATAATAGGGATGTTGTTTTTTCATTTGTATATTTTGTTGTTTTTCTGTGCCAATTATTCAGAGGCTTTTCAGTGTTCTGAGAATTATAAATATTGGTAATATATTCTTCAAATACAAAAAAAAAAAAGACGTATGCCACTTGTTCATTAGAAATTGAGTCCTATTGCTTTTGGTAAGCTCCACTTAGATATAAAGTCTCCTTACTCCTCTGGGCATAATATATTTCAAATCTGATATGTGAATCTTATTAAACCATTTAAAACATTCTTGATTAAGTAGTTTTAAGTTCTTAATACAGGAGGTTGTTCCCATTTATCTCCAAATGACCTCTTTGTCCCTAGATTTACGTATTTCCTTGAATTAAAAATGTCACTTGGTCATGTTCAGTAAGAGAATGTCTTTGAAAGTCTGACCTCTGGGAATGTGATGAATAGTGACAGGGAAAGGATTTTGCCCAGTGAGAATACCAAATCATGTAGCACTGTAGTTTCACTTACTAAATATTGTCCTGGCTCTATTGTTGAACCCTATGCTGCCAGTGTCACTTTGTCAGGATGTTTTCTGTCCTGTGACTAGTAGCTTCAAATGTACTCATCCATCTTCTTGTCCCATTACATTTCATGTGACTGATGTTCTGCACCCATTAAAATTGATGGGAAAGAACAAAGAGAAGAAAAATGTGCCCTTCAACTGATTATGCCTTTCAAAGAGCAAATGAGACTCTACTGCTATCTAGAGTAAATTGAACAGTTATATCTGTTTTAAGCTATGTGAATTAACTTTTCTTAATCTTTATTAATGTTAGATCTCTCATTTTGTTCTTTTGATACTATACTGAGAGCAGTAAATTTATGCCAATAACTTCCTCCTTTAATTTTGTGGCAACATGTGAACACACAGACTCACTGTATCTGCTGCCTATGGTAACTTTCCCCATGAGGTATGGTTAGCGTGCCTGAATGACTTGTCAAGGAAGATGGAAGGATGTTTGAGTCCAAGTCTTTCTGCTGAGGAAGAGCCCACAGGTCCTTTCTTAGTCACAGCCCATGTGATTTGGTGTAGCACTTGTGTAGGATTTCACAAGGTTCTGCTAGGAAATAAGTGCTTGTTCATCTTGTGCTAAGATCTGCAGGGCAATTAATGGGAGACTGGAAATACAGAAGCCTTTGCAGCACTGGCTTTATCTTTATTTCATGGATACAGATGGCTTCCCAAAGTGCTAGTCCAGTGTTTCAGAGTTAGATGAGGGCCATTAGCCAGCTGAATTGAGAGAATAGATGGCATATTAATCGACAATCCAAGAGAAAACACAGAGGAAAAGCAAAAGTGAAGGTTCCTGTGTGATTGATATGTTGATTATTTATAACTTGTGTGACAGCCTTCTCAGTATAGAAGCCAACCATTCTTTCTCACTTGTACATGGTGACAAGATTGTCATTTTTATTTTTTTTTTAATTTGGGCTTTGACCATGATCTCAATTGTAAGCCTAGGATATGCAATGTAACATGTCCTTTTAGAAGCCTTAATATTCTTGTAGAGACCAGCAAAGTGTTGAATGTAGTTCTTCACTGCCATAGTAGTGCCTGTGTGTGTTTGAGTTTCTGTGTATGTTTCATTCTTAAAACTGTGGTGGCAGTCTGAGCTTCTTTACCTTGAAACTGGTACTTTTACCCAGCAGTTCTGGCTGAGCTGGTGATATAGCTGACGTTCCCAAAATGTGTTTGGTAATATCTGTGAAGAGCTCTGAGATAGAGATCTCTGCAGGAAACAAAAGATTGTTTTCCACACTATTATCTATAGTTATTTGAGATTGCTGATACACATCAAGGCCTGTTGCTTTGCTCAACATTTTTTTTCAGGGTGCAGATGTTGTATTATAAAGTGGATAATATTTTCATGTTGACATGAGTTCACTTGGGTTATTATTTATCCATATTTTAAAGACAATTGTCTATAATTTGTGAAGATGAGCTTGACTAAAATTTAAATAGGCAAATCAGACCTCAAGAACCTTAATTTAATCATTTCTCTATGATCTCCCTTGCTCTATTCAGTTGCTTACTTGACCTCCAGCTGCGAATGGATTCATTATTTTAAGGGAACATTCTTACAGATAATTAACTCCTGAAATGAGTAGAAGATAGGCAAAAATACAATGAAACTTTAGTCAGTTCCTATTTAAGCAAGGCAGCTGTGTACCATTGAAGCACATTGTCACCCTAAACATGAAGGACACTTGAACAAGTCACCCTAGGATAAGCAAGCACATGAACTTCATGCACAAATACACTCCTTGCACACTTGTGCATTTTTTTCCCTGTTAAAATGGTACCATGGAAACAGGACTGGTAGAAGAATTCACCTCTCTTTTTATAAGATTATGCTACAGATATCTGATGCTTTGAAATTTCCACCATTGTAATGGCAATTCTTTCCTTTGCCTGTACCTTCTAAGTGTTTGGTCTTTGTTTCTTTCACAAAGTTCATTCTTATTTTGGGCCACTGAATGCGGCTGAATTCTGTTGAAGAATGAACAGTAAACAATATCAAGCATGAAGAAATAGAGCAAAGTGGAAGGCTAAAGAGAATTATTCTAATGACAACATATCAGATACAGAATCAAGTTCCTCTTCTGAGTAGTTTTATTGACTTTCCCAAAAGTAAATGGGAGTAGCGTTTTTAATTCTGGGTATTTTGCACCTAGAAACCTTAAGAAACTCAGTGCTAATAGAGAAGGCTTTTCTTTCTGCAAGACAAAGGAATAGGGAAATGGCTGAGCAGAGGCTTCCATTTATTTTCAGTTTCTTCTGATGCTACATGTCTGGGTCTTGTTTTCCCTCTGTGCACAAAATGAGAGTGCTGAGCACGAGAAGGGGGAGAGCCGGGTGCTGCAGCATTTAAATCAGTGCAGTTTGTGGTGACACGTTTACACCACTGTCTTATTGCTTTGAAGGCTGGCCAAACATACCTCCTTTGAGAGATGTGCTGGGTTGAAGTTGCAGCAGAAGTCACATCTCCACTGGAGAGATGCTCTGGGAGCAGTGAGGTTTCCTGGCTGTTGCTGGTTGGAAATTGGCTGAATTTTCAGCTCTGGATCTTGCTTACCTTAGGCAGTAACTGTTATTGCTCACCTCCTGGGTTCTCATGAGCTTGGAGCTGTAAAATAATCCTTCCCTTCTTGGACTTCTGCCTCCACAAACACACTGCAGACACCACTGAGGATGACTGAATTGATCTTGCCCTTGAAAAGAAAAGAAAGATCAGCAGCTGCAGTGTGAGAATGGGACCTGTTGAATAAACTGCTGGGAAAGAAAACCACCTCTTTGCACTGTGCAGAAAGGTCATCATGTGCTCTTAATAGCTCTGTTCATTTCTAATGTGACTTGAGAAAGGGGTCAGCCTCAGCCTCCCACTTCCCCATGCCTCAGGAGATGGGAACTATTCTCAGCCTTGGGTTACAGGTTTTCAGAAAAGCTGATGTCCTCCTTCCTTTTCTTTTTTTTTTAATTGAAATATACTGAGAAATGCCTAGGTTTTTTATTGCAGTGAGGAAGAGCTGAGTGCAAGAGGAGGGCTGAGAAAATCAGATTTTGTTTTATTGTACAGGAGCACTGTAGAATATTTATTCCTGTCTCTTTCTTCTAATTTGATTCTCTGACTACCATATCAATCTTTGTTTACTGGTGAAACAAAATTAAGTACCATAGATGTTGCTACTTGTACCTCAGCAACAACTGAAAAGTTGAAGGATTTGAACTGTTTTAGAAAATTTATTTGCAAACTCATCAGCAATGGAATACTTCAGGTGTATAAAGTGTTATGGGATGGCTTCTGAAGCCATCAGCTAAATTGTCTCTTATGGTTTCTTTTCCTTTTGTGGGAGGTTTTATAGAGAGTATAGATGTGTTCAGTATTATGACGTATTGAACTCTGATTATGCTATTCACCTTCTCTCTACTCCACAACACAAGAATAGTCATTTAAATAATGCAACTCAGCCTGGCATTGCTAATGCAAACAACAATGTGGAGTAAACGTTACTTTCCACAGCTCAACTACTGTGAAAATTATTCCAGTGGTAGGCTTTTTCATCGAGTGGATAGTTAACACCTTATACGTAGCAATTTAAGAAGACTGTAAATTATTGCGTTGAGGAAATTATACTTCCTTGCCATGTTGAATATTTTTTTTTCAGTCAGTTGTTAAGGATGAAGAGGATCACCCTCAGCCTTTCCTGAGCAGGACCTAACCCAGTTCTGGTAACAACAATTTGCACCCTTAACAGTTTTTCTGATGGAATCTGAGGTGTAAGCAAGGTGGTCTTTGGTCTGTAGATGACAACTGTATCAATCATCCCTTTCCAGGCAGGTCCCTGAGGAAAGAGTGAAATTAGAGGTGCATGGTCAGAATTTCTCTGAGTCACTGACAGAGAATGACAGAGCCTTTCCTTTTATTCCAAAGAAATGGGATTTTATTTGTTCCTCCCTTTATTTTGATCAGCAGATTTGTTAACCAAATAAATTTAAGTATTTGTCCTGTGCTTTATTTGATATTTGTATGTTTCTAACAGCTTGTATGGAGAGTTCCTGAGCCAGGTACTGAGAATATCTGAATACATGTCAGGTTTGCTGAAACTATACTTCTGGATTTGCCAGTTTGCAGAAGGAGTCCCTCAGTTTTCACAGGAAGGAGGGCTGTTTTGCAATGTGTGCTGTTGTTGTTCAGCATTTTCTGAAGCTTTGGGACATAAGTGAACTGTGAACACTGAGTGAACAGGGTGGTCTTTCTCTCTGTGGCAGAACTAATACTCTCCTTGCCTGTGGTTTCATAGAATCACAGAATCATAGAATGGCCTGGGTTGAAAAGGACCTCAAAGATCATCAAGTTTCACCACCCCACCCCCCCCCTCCCGCTGTGGGCAGGCTTGCCAACCAATAGAGCAGGCTGCCCAGAGCCACATCCAGCCTTGCCTTGAATGCCTTCAGGGATGGGGCATCCACAACCTCTCTGGGCAACCTGTTCCAGCGCATCACCACCCTCTGAGTGAACAATTTCCTCCTAACATCTAGCCTGAATCTCCCCCATCTTAGTTTAAAACCATTCCCCCTTGACCTATCACTATCAACCCATGTAAACAGCCATTCCCACTGCTGTTTATTCACTCATTCGTTTCGGTTGCTGTAAGATGTTTTTCCCTTTGCCATTTCAGCTATCTGTAAAGTGTGCTTCTGAAACCCAATATGCTGAATTAAATTTGTCAGTATTGTAGGAAGGACACTTTTATACTCTAAGTGTAGTGAAGATTTGTATTTTGCAGCAGGAGGAAGTCATGCTTTGTATATATTTTGACATTACACTGAGCCTATTTGAAGGGTAGAATTTATTTTAGGAGAGTATTTTTCTAGCACGCTGCTGGAAACATATGGTACTGTTGTTTTCCCATTTAATCTTTTTAGTATTCACAGAGCACCCAGCACAATCAGATCTTTAAGTGTATTGTACTCTGTGTAAATAAATTAGAAAGAAACTAATATATTAGGGTTAATCCACTGACTGAAACTACAGGGCCACATTTTTTTTAGGAGCTGTACGAAAGTAAATTCATGAGAAATATCTCAAACCAGCCAGTAAGAAGTGAGCTAAGTTACATTTCATTCACAGCTTCTAGAAAATGCTATGCACTGCAGATGAATAAAGTCAGCAGAATAAGATGATGCTAAGAATTCATAAATATGTTTACACTTGCAAGTGGCAAATGCTACAGCTTTCAGAACTGAGAGTATATTCAGGAATATTGTCCATATGCCTCAATTGGCTGACAAAGTAATGCAGCTTGCATTACTCTAAATGAACATTCAGAGATTGGAAACTTGCCGTTGTTTGAGAATTTAGACCTTACTTGCACCTGTCTACAGAGTGTAAACTTTTGATTATCCATTACAAATGTTTAGCTGTAGAAAACATTTTCTTAAATTATGCATACTTAACTATTTGCACATTTGCAACTGAATATTCGCACTAGTTTGGGTGGTACGGAAAGAACAGGGTCAGATTTTCATTTTTGTGAACTTAAATCAGAGTTGTGGCTGTATATACAAGAATGCAAATCATTTTACAGAGGAGGAAGCTTCAATTAGAGGCACTTTTTGTGCCTTGCTATATGTAACTGACTGATACTGGGGAACAGAGAAAGCGAAGTCCTTCATCGCCTGTTTCTGTGAATGTGCTGAGAATTCTCATTAAATTAACATCAGCTTAAGAAAAATGAAACTTCTGAGCCAATAACAGTTTACTGTATAGACTAGAACAAAAAAAAAAGATTTGTTACAAAATATGTGACTTGAACAAGCAGTTCCTTATAAAATTGAGAAGCTGCAAATGCCCTACTCTTGAGTAATGGTGTACGTGTGATCTTAGTTCTACTTCATTAGCCCCTAGTGAATGAATGGTAAATTTATCCTATTTATACATCTCCTGTCAGAGGCTCATAAACATAGCCTGGCTACTGCGTGTTTTCGCTGTAGCAGTTTCATTTATATATTTTTCACAGCCTTGATGAATAGCTTGTATCCCCCTTGAATAAATTTTTCTGCTTTTTAAATATTCAGATAGGTATTAGCGGTAGTTAATTATGCACTCAGTACCTTTTGTAATAGAACTATCTGTCATTAAGGCAAGCTTTATGTTGTTTTTGAGGGGTTCAGTCTTCTCAGTAAAATATTGCTTTTTCAGTGTGCATGGGAATGATCAATTTTATTTTCTGCTGATCTGATAATCTTCTACTAAAATTTAATCCTCTGTGCTACGGAGTTTGTGGCATACGTAGGACATAAACATACATAGGATATAAACAACAATTCAGTTTTCCTAAGCATTTCACCAGAGGTGACATTTTGTGTAGCATATACCAGCTGGTAAATCACTGTATATGTTACAGACATTATCACGGAATCATTGGGGACCTCCTGAGATTGAGTCCAACCCCCTGCCAAAGCAGCTCCCTAGCCCAGGTTGCACAGGTAGGTGTCCAGGTGGATCTTGAACGTCTCCAGAGAAGGAGACTCCACCACCCCTCTGGGAATTATGAATATTGTATAGGTTGATGAGAAGTTCATTCTACTCATGCTTTTTTTACACAGGTGCAAATTATTCTGTTGGTTGTGGGCAGAGTAAGTTCCATATGGTCCTCTACCTCTGTAGTGTTGCTCAGTTTTCTGTCTAGAATTTTCTATGTCCCTACCAAGAATGTAGTACTTGTTGCAATTGAATTTTCTGGAGTTTCAGTTTTCTTAGCATTCTATGGACCCTTCAGTCTTCTTCTCTGTTTAGAAGGAGCCAAGCAAGACCAAATGGAAAGCTATGTCATTGAGGCAGTCACATCCAACGTTGCCTTCAATGCTTCCAAGGATAGGGCATCCTCAGCCTCTTTCTGCTGGTGTTCTGCTGGTGTCATCACATTGCAGCCAGCTGTGGGGCTGAAACATGTAACATTCCCAGCTACTAGCAGCTGACTGGAGGTGCCAGCAGGCATTTGGCATTTTATTCACATAATAACCTATCAATCCTCAAGGAAACACATTGAAAAATTGTCTAAGATTTGGATGACCTTATACTCAGCAGTGAATTTTGCATGGTTGGAAAAAGATGAGGGAGGGACAGGAAAGAAACTTTGCTAATGACTGTTACTAAAAATGCATAGCACAGCTATCACGGGCATGCCTTTAAGGGCTGTCTGCTTTTATTACTGTTGTACACCTGGATTCTCAGACACATTAGGTCTGCTTTCCTAATCAAAATAATATCATAAATGAGAACAGACTTGATAGTAACAGCAGATATTATCAGTTTAGGAGTGGCTTTTGGAAACTGATAACTGACTCTCTGACTACTCAACCTATGAAGAATACAAAAGTGTTGCATCTAATTTTTTCTTTTGATATAGTAGGATTCTTTGTTATCCATGCCATATGTGCTCTATGGCTAGCTCTTAAGTCTGACCTCTTTCACAGGATGAGATGTGCCATAAGGCTTAGGAAGTAAATGGTGGAGTGAGAAAGAATTTCTCGTATTCAAGGAGAAAATTATTTTGAGTATTACGGTTTCAAGGCTTCTTGAAATGGTACTAATGGTTAGAAATGGTTAAACAAATCCCACAGTCAAGCTCAGTTGTATTTCCAAATCTTAAATTGAGTTATAGGAAATTCAGAGTTAAGTTTAATAGAAATCAGTGTAAGCCATCAATATGCTCCACTGGGAGAAAAAATTGGAGATTCAGGCAGGTGGGGTACCACATGAAAATTGAAAAGGATGGAAGACTGGGAGTATGGAAGTTTTCAATGAAACTACCTGTCTCGTGCTATTAAATTTCTATTTTCTTTGTCATGCAGATGAATTCCTCGTATTCCATTCTTTTGGCCTTTGAGTTCTACAGATTTTTACTTATTCTTCTTTGTCCAAAAGGGGCTCACAGTAACCTTGCACTTAGTTCATAATGTATGTATAGTTACATTGTATAGTAGTATTATTCTAGGTCTTAGGATGATTACCCAAACCACAGTATCAAAGCACCTGTCAATCTCCTATCAAGATTAATCTTGATTTCAGACAAGAAAGTATAAGACATAGAAGAATATTTACCCAAAGTCACACAGGGTAGAAAGAGTTTGAAATTAGGAATTCCACCCTTCAAAAATCAAAATAAAAAGCAACAATCCTGCAGAAGATAAACAGAAAATACAACTGCAATTGCTTGGAAATTGTCTCATATTGCCACTGCAGTTCTACAGATAAAGAAAATGTCTCTTGCTTATGTTTTAATGGAAGGGTAGGTATATATGTAAAAATAATTATGCTTGGATCAGCATATTTGCAGGTTAACAATCAACTGCTGATTCTCTGCTGATTCTTGCAAAACAGAAAATCTGTTCTTCTATAAACATTAATTATGGAATATATGACAGAATTATCCCAAACTGGTTTAATTATACACAGTTTTTATACCCTGTTTAATGGCATTTTACACCACAGGAAGATCCAGGCCAGTCCTCTTCCTAAGGCTGTTCTTGCATCTTTACATTTGCTTAGAGGTTAAACTGGGTTGTTCTGGAAGACAGTTGTTTGAGTAGCTCTCTAACAATAACAGCTGTATTAGGATGAACCTCCTGCCTTACATCAAATAGATTGTGTCTGTTACATCCAGTAAAATGGGTGCGTGGTGGATATTGATGGGGCCTCAGCTCTCCTGGTTTTATTAGGACCATTTTTACACCTAGGTTACAAGTTAACAGTGCCATTATCTCTCCCCAAAATCCCCTGGCAGTTAGTACCGCCAGCAGCAGTGGAAATTACAGAGGGATTAATCTCAGGCTCCAGCCCCCAAAAGCTTTTCTCTGGAGGTACAGAATGATATGTTGGACTGCGTTAAGCAGTGAAAGATTTAATGAAAAAAAAGCCCCAAGTGCCTGGCTGCATCAGAGTCAGCGTCCGTCCCTTTCCAAACTTGTCAATACCGTTTTCTGTCTTCGCAGGCCTGCTGGGCTGCTGAGATACGCGTGATGGCTCAGACTGTTTTGTTTCAGCAGCTGTTCTTAACAGCATGTCCCTGCAGAAGGTTGGCCAGGGCAGTTAATTTCAGAGGAAAATGAGGAGACGAGGGAGAAGGAGGAGGGAATTACAGCTCTCTCAAGAGTCCTTTTAATTTCAGATAATTCTTCCAGATGCGGGAGAGGGTCTTGGGCTGTGAGCAGAGGGAGAAGGAGTGTGGGGAGGAGGACAAAGCAGCCTGTTGGGGTTGGGATTGGGAGGGGACAGGGTGTGCTGGCAGCCACTCCCACTGTGCTGCCTGAGAAGGTGCTCCACTCTCCCTGCACACTGTGGGGCCACTGGGGCCATGGCAGTGAATGATAAGGAGCACAATGAATGACTTAACAAAGCTCGTGTGTGAATGCAGTCATTGGCATGGCAGCACCAAGTAGCTTTGCTCCCGGTGGCTGACTATTGATGCCAAGTACAGATATAATTTTCAATGACATGGACAGAGGTAGTACAGTGGGCAGATTGGTAGGAAGTTTTGCAAAAGAAAAGGAAATTCAGAGGAACTGAGTATCACTCTCTGTTGTTTGGTTTAAGGAAGTTATGGTAGGCTAACATAGATGACTTCGATTTTTTTGACAGGATATACAAGTGAAGAAGAATGAGACAGAGCCCACATCGGTTATGTATTGTGCCTTCTCATTTGCAGTGAGATCAAATTGTTCAAAATGCCATGAGAATCAGTGTTAGCCTCAATGTAGAGCTAATGCCTGTAGGTGCAAAATCCACACACCTGCAGATTATTCCTTGAGACATTCTTGAAGGTGCAGGATATAATACTACCATCAGGTAGAGATGTTCTCATCTACATACAATTTCTTTTTGTTTTTACTCTCGTTCACAGCATTTTCAGTGGAATTCAAATGCATGCATTGTTTGCTATGTTTTGCTCTTCATACCTCATTCTTCGGGGAAAAAAAAATCCATTACTTAATGTAATAAGAGAGATTACATAGGTAAAGCATATTTCAATCTTTAGCCTAGCACAAGGAAAGAATATAAAAATCCATGACCCAGAGAAAACTGCAGGCTTCAGCTTCAGTTCAAGTTGTGATCTACGACTAGATCTCTGACCTGTATCATCTGTTTTTGCAATGCAAAAAAGCACAGGACATATAGGACTTGTGCAATATATCTGAATGTCAGTTGCAGAGCTTACATCCATTTACAGTGCAGTCTTGGTCCTTAGCTGGACAGAAAAGCAAAGAACGCCTTTAATTTAAAAACCTTTGCCTTTCTTTATGTCCTCTTTCCTTCTAAGCGTTTATTTCGCTGTTCAGTTTTCCTTAGACATTAAGTGGCCTGAACTCATAGGTATTGCACTTTCTGTGCGTCTGTGATTCACAGATGTTTGTATTCTCTGTATTTCCACTAGCTAATAATATTTCCACTAATAATAGCTAGTGGCAATACTGAAAATATATGTGCAAGGTGGTAACTATTAGCAAAACACCTGTGTAATTCCTGTGAGGGGGCTTTGATGTCTTGGACTGATTTTTGCAAGTGCATCTTGCATAGACTTCCATTATGGTGAGTCTCCCAGACCAGTCTGGGAGCACAAGGTGAAATAACACACACACAACCAGAAAAACCTGAGCTACCCCAATCCAATAAGAAATCTTTTGGCTTTGACATGGCTCAGCATAAAGTTTGTTCATCAGTGGGAAACGTTTCAGTTAAAAACCTGAATTTCTGTCTCCAGAAGCAGTAAAAGGTGCTTCTTAATTGACAAAACATTTTCCCCACTGAGCTGCTGACTTTCTAATCCATAGCAGTGTCAGAGGACTATTGGCTGGAATCCAAGGAGCCTGACTTCCAGTTGCCATTATTCACGTGAGCTGTGACATGTAGTATGCTTTGTGCCTTTAAAAGCCTGGACTGTGGGTAGATTTGTTTCCAATTAAATAAATACAGCCATGCATCATTGCTGAAAGCATGTTCAAAGGTAGAAGATTTGCCCTCAAAGAGAAAAGAATATTTATTTAAATCATTAATGGCTAGAAAGGATCAACTCATTTATCTGAAGAGGCTTAACTTGCTGGTAAACAGACTGGGAGGGAATTCCAGCTGTAGGATGGGTTTAATGCGATGGAGCTGTGGCTCCTGACAGGACCTCCTGCTGTCACCAAAATGTGAGTAATAACTGCAAGAGCATAGCAGAGCTGTGAGATTATATCTGAACAGCACGTCGCTTATTTCTTTCTGTTCCTGTAACTTGCTGGCTTTACTGGGGCTCTCCTGGAGCTTAAAATGCGAAGTGCATAGAGGCAGTTTTTCATTTTGGAAGACTGTTAAGCAATACCTGGATTACAGTATTTTTGCAAATAGAACATCATTCTTGCTGTTTTCCACGACTTGAGACTAATCACTTGTCACTACCTTCAGCTTTCATTCCCACCTCTGTATGAATGTCCTTTTGTAGTTTAGTCTATTGCTGATGTCAAACCAAAATCGAGGCATATTCACTTATTAATATATTATGAATATCCTACACCACCAACAGAGTTTAATCTCTCACTCTGACTCCAAGTCATCTTTCAGAAGTGTACAGAAAGTGAAAATGTGCCACTTGAAACATTTTAGCCTGATTGGTTTTTCTCCTTACCCTTGCAGCTTCCTGGTTAAAAATGCATAGCCCTCTGTGCAGAGTAGGGAAGCACAAGGCATTGCTCTGATGACCACCCATCGCTTCTTTCTTATTGATGACTTTCGGAAGAGCATGCTGTGTGACTGACAGATGCAAAGCACCAAAAGCTCTGGTCTATATTTGGCATTCTCGAAATAGCAAAGCACTCTTTGAGAAATCACATTATTGCTAAGGATATGCAACATGGCTTGGTGTAAAGCTTCATAATTTATGTGAGAGAAAAAATAAGCGAGTAACTGAGAATTATGTGGCTGAAGTCACACATGTGGGTTGGCAAGGAATTGAAGCTCAAGTGGTCTGTTATCCTTGGATAGAGGAGAGGTCTGTTTGTAGAGATATATTACAGAAGTGTCTTTTGTCCATGCCTGTGATGAGTGAGGCAGTAACACCCACTTAGCTTTTTTCAGATACACAAATGGGTGATGGCAGTGTACAGCCCACCTGCACAAAAGCATCTAGCAGCAAACCAAGCCACCGAGCTTGCCTTTTATCATTGAATTTTCTTCTTGTTCATTTTGAAGGATCTGTTCTCTAAAAGTATATGCTATTCACAAAATCACAGATTTGCAGAATCATAGATGTTGGAAGGGACCTCTGGAGACCATCTAGTCCAACCTCCATGCTAAACCAGGTTCCCTACAGTAGGTTGCGCAGGAAAGCATCCAGGCGAGTTTTGAATATCTCCTGAGAAAGAGACTCCACAGCCTTTCTGGGCACCCTGTTCCAGTACTCTGTCACTTTTAAAGTAAATAACTTTTTCCTCATGATGG
Source organism: Cyrtonyx montezumae (assembly GCF_038088225.1). NCBI lineage: Eukaryota > Metazoa > Chordata > Aves > Galliformes > Odontophoridae > Cyrtonyx > Cyrtonyx montezumae. The sequence goes on along the minus strand of NW_027072034.1, from coordinate 132,639,632 downwards.
TATGGAGCTTCCTCTGTTCCAGTTTGTGCCCATTGCACTTGTTCTGTTGGTATGCACCACCAAAATGAGCCTGGCCCCATTCACTTGACACAATTAATTATAAATAAGCATTTAAAAGATTCCCCTTCAGTCTTCTCCATGCTGAATGGTCCAAATCTAGATACCTATGTGTAGAAAGCACCTTCAGGCCATGTTCAAGGTAAAGATTCTACTTTACAACTCTGTATAGAAAAAATTCTATGAAAGCACTTCTTATATACTCATATGATGGCTTGGGTTGGAAGGGACCTTAAACATCATTTAGTTCCAATACCCGATGCCATGAGCAGAGTTGCTACCCACTGCATCCTTCCACCCTAATATACAGGATAATTATCCACGTACTTAATTGTCTTTTGCTGTCTGGGGATAGTAAATCATCAATTGCACTCTTCAGGACTGTTGAATCTTCAGCTTTACGAACAGAAATCTGTCCCTGTGCTGTATGTTCTCTGTCCAATCTATTCTGTCCAGACCCACCAACCTATACATCTGCTGCTCCTTCATCAGCCTGATGTTTTCTTCAGGGCTATAAAGATGACAGAGGGTCTGGAGGGGAAGACAGTATGAGGAGCAGCTGAGGTCTCTTGGTTTGTTCAGCCCAGGCAGAGGAGCTGAGGGGAGGCCTCATGGTGGCATACAGCTCCTTTCAAAGGGGATGGAGGGGCAGTGCTGAGCTCTTCTCTCTGGTGACAGAGACCTGAGGGAATGGCATGGAGCTCCATCAGGAGAGGGTCAGGTTGGGGATTAGAAAAATGTTCTCCACCAGAGAGTGGTGAGCATGGAACAGGCTGCCCAGGGTGTTGGGGGACGGCACCAAGCTGTCAGAGTTCAAGAAGCATTTGGATAATGCTCTCAGATGTAACAGGGATTGAGTTTTGTGTGGTTCTGTGTGGAGCCAGTTGAGTTTGATGATCCCTGTGGGTCTCTTCCAACTCAGGATATTCTGTGACTACGCTGGAACAGCTGAGCAGTATAGGTTTCAGTTGTAATCCAAGAAAAATCTCACCTGAGTAAAAACAATTGTTTAGAGTTGCTGGTAGGCATCCATTACTAGTAGATGTTGACATCAGATTAAATAAACTTCTTAGATAAATCCCTGAGATAGTGGGGTGGATTTTTTTGATTGCCTGAGGTGTGACTACACCTGTTTTTTCTATGGTTTTACTTCGTGTGTGTAGTGAGTTATTGTGTATGTGTGAGGAAGAAGAAAAGGAAGAGCAGAGATGATAAGTTCATAAGTTCATAAGATTGGAAAGGACCTATAAGATCATCTAGTCCAACCATCCTCCTATCACTATCTCTACCCAACTACTAAATTAAGTCCTTAAGCACCTCATCTAAACGCTTCTTGAACAGCGCTAGGGATGGTGCCTCAACCACCTCCCTAGGCAGGCCATTCCAGTGCCTGACCACTCTTTCAGAAAAGAAATGCTTCCTGAGGTCTAATCTAAATCTTCCCTGGCGCAACTTGTGGCCATTCCCTCTCGTCCTGTCATTACTTATCAGGGAGAAGAGGCCTACCCCCTCCTCACCACAACCCCCCTTCAGGAAGTGGTAGAGTGCTATAAGGTCTCCTCTGAGCCTCCTCTTCTCCAGACTAAACAATCCCAGCTCCCTCAGCCGCTCCTCATAAGACTTGTGCTCCAGGCCCCTCACCAGTTTTGTTGCCCTTCTCTGAACACGCTCCAGGGCCTCAATGTCCTTCTTGTAGTGAGGGGCCCAAAACTGAACACAGTACTCGAGTACTGTGATGATTTTTATTTCACAGGGAACTTACAAAGCATCCTTTCATTCTCTGATCTCTGTTTGCAATTGCATATGCTAGTGGAGCAAAGGAAAAAGAGAACAAGTTTTCAATTTTTAGTAAAAGCTATGTCTTCATTTGACATTCTGTGTAGCAGTGTAGGAATGTAATGAGGAAGAGTGCACTATAGCCTCACGTGGAGCCAGGAAGGAAATCAGAAAGTAATAAATATATGGCTTCATTTATATAATTATGCTTATTTTGCCTGAGCAGCAGATTCTTCTGTTATAGCAGAACTTGAAGACTGTGGCATTTGTCCAACCAAACTGCCCACGACTTCGGGCCAGTGACAGACATAGGGTGATGAAGCCCCAGGCAGTCCTGTCCCATGGCTCATGGGACACTGCAATCCTACCCATCAAGCTGCAGACACCTCCTTAGATGGGGATGGCTGTCCTCTCATGGGTGTGTGGTTACAGGGTGCTTCAGTTGTCCTTCTTCCTTTTCAACCAGGAGCATCTGCCACATAGGCCAGGGAACAATGTGTTAGCATCTATATAGTCTTTAAGAAAATAGTCTTTAAGAAAACTGTCATTTTCCTGTCTGAAATTTGGCTTAGGGAATATGGACCTAGGTTTTCTGTTTCAGGATGATCCCACTCATTGAGCCATGAACAGCAGTCTGTTTGTCAGAAAGGAAGTATCACAATTAATCATTCTACAGTCATTTCAGTCTGCTGAGGGCTCATGTTGCTTTAGGAATGAGTCCATTATAAAGGTTACACATCTGAGGAAGACACTTCTCCCTTCTAGACCATGGATGTGAAATCTCTGTGATCACTGTGCAGCTGTAAAATACTACTTCTTATGTAGCAGCTGAAGGAGACTTCTCTTGCAGTGTTTTTTAAACAAATGGATCTTCTTTTTGCAAAATATTCAATTTATGGTAGTTTTGTTCCCACCTGCTGAGAATCCTTCATTTTGTTGCACAAGTGAGTATTTTAATGCTGTGGTTTGAAGGGAAGACAACAGTCTAATTGCTTGTCTTATTAGCCCGCTGGAATTAATGGAAGGCTATAGCCCTGAATTGCCATTTAGCTGCCATAGCCCTGGGTGTACATAGAGCATGGCATAGCAGAGTTAAATCATTTATTAACTCCTTAACAACATATATTTAATCAGTTTTCTAGTGCTTCAGACCTTGCAATCAATAAGTGCCTTTTACTTCCTTACCCCTAATTAGTGTATATTTGTCTAGATCTGCTCATTTGCAAGCCACAAATGGTACATGTTAGTGAATTCTTTATGTTGTCAAATGGGACAGTTATAAATTTTGACTGGGATACCCTTGTGAGAGAAAACAAAATGAGTCTCACTGCTCGACCTAAACCCAATGACATTGTTTTGCTAAAGGAGTGTGTAGTTTATTAAGACTAGGACTTGCAAGGGATAAGTATCTTACAATAAGGCAGAGTTCACAGGCATTGTGGTAGATTTGTTTCCTCGTGTTTTAGAAACCAGGTGTGTTATATTTATTCATTCAAAGAGCTCTGCACAGGTGTAGAGTTTCTTAAGGTGGCGCTCTCATTTGCTTTAGAAATGATCTCAACTGATTTCTAGTATTACTTGGACCAGGCAAGAGCATTTGGTAAAACTTCATGCAATCAGAGGTATCTTTTAGCAAGATCTAATTACGCAGTTTTTTGTCAAATCTGAAACAGATGCCCTTCTGCTTACCTATTGTTGAAGCCAGTTGGTGCGACTAATATTACACTGACACAAGATAGGAAGGCTTTTTCTATTCCCCACTGAATCGAGGGCCTTGGGTACTAATTTAGTAACTTCACAGTCCTAGGACCCAAAGGCGAGTTTTCAGCAAACACATGTGCATCTCTCCCTCAGAGGTGAGCTTGCTGCCATGAGGAAGAAGATGCATTTGTTTATGTCAGTAGTATATGAGGGGGAAATTGACAAGCAAGAACACCTTAATAGCTTCAAACTACCTGTTAATGATCATGGCGCCAGTGCCTGCCTGGCAGTCTCAGTCTCCAATTAAGCATCTGCCGGAGCTGGAAGCAGGGCTCTTAATTGGAAAGAAACAGATTCAAAGCAGGTTGCATTTTCTGCCAAGACAGATTTATCAGCACCGCCATGCCTTAATCCATTGTACTTCCTTTCCCACCCCCACCTGGCTTCTCTCCCCATTTCACCACGTGGATCCCCAGGGGTGTGGGAGAAGCCGTAGAGCAGCAGCAGGTAGAGGATGCTCAGCATATCTGGGAGATTTTGCTCTCCTGTAACCTTTGGCTGACCTGGGGCCCAGTGATGGATTCTGTCCTAATTGTCGACTTTTCTTCCCCCAGACCCTCAGTGGCACACATATGCCCATTAAGATATATTGTCTTGTCCGCATTCAGGAGATCTGTTTGCAGCTATCTTTTACATAAAACTGATTGTTTAATTGCAGATTAAAGATTAATGCAAGTATAATGATTCCACGAGGACACTTCAGACAAAAGCATCCTGCATCAGGCAGCCTGCATCCATTTTTCAATTTGGCCATAAATTTGGCTGGGAATTAAATAGTAAGTAGCCGTGATTGCAACACTGGTCTCTGAAGGCACTCATGGGAATGAAAATAAATGAGCAGGCTCTCACACAAAGCATGTTTCATTATGGTCATTAGTGGACAGATCCTCAGCAGGGACTGAAGGTGATATTGTCTACAGGAAATGTTGGCACTTGTCTTGTGAAATTGAAATAGTAAGGAAGTGAGTATAAAAATGTGCAGGTCACAGAACCCACAGGTGATAAACTTACTTTCTCTGTGCTGTGGGTGTAAGATGCAGGAGGTGTAGATACACAGAGGACCCTGGAATGCATTCCAGCATAGCTATATGTTATGTTCAGAGAATGAGCATATTCACAAAATGCTTACAATGTTATGAATGCATAATTGTGTGTGTAGCTCATGTACCAGAAGTTGCTATAATTCATTACGCTAGTGCTTTTGATGAATTATTAAGGTTTTACTTTCTGTTATGTTTTTCAGGTAAGGGCACTTATATTTTCTTTGAAACAACCGTCTGGCTGGTAAGTTATTTATCTTCATTTCTGTTCACTTGTATGTCATGTCATGATCTAGATCCACAGAACAGGAGTCTATCTAAATGGGAGGGAACTGCTGAAGGACAATGAGTCCAGTCCCCTCCCAGAGCATGTCTGGTTTTGTACAGGTAGCTCAGGACCTCATCAAGGATGGAGATTGCACAGACTCCATGACAAGCCTGCGCCAGTGTTTGTCCACTAAATATTTTTAATAATGTATGACTGGAATTCCCCTTGCATCAGCATGCATATTTTGTTGATGTGTATTGCTGTCCCATTAGGTAGTTGAAGATAACAGTAAAGTTTCTCTTAGCCTTCTCGTGGTATTGTAACGTGTCTGTTAAGACTGGGCTGAATTGAAGTGTTCTGGGTGTAGAACAAGGATGTTTTATTGTTGGTGTAAGGCTGGGTGAAGCTGTCTATGGTCTGTCTTCTGTTAGGGTTCCTGAACATCATGAGCTCATGGAGAGATAGGGCAATAGTCCAGAAGCCAGCAGGGCTCACTAAATGTTGTTTCAGTAGATGGAGCAACAAGAACCATTAACTCCAATTCTCCTTTCAGAAGCTTTTACTACTTGTGCCCACTGGAAACTTGGCAAGATATTTAGTCTTTTTGAGCTCTCTCATCTCCATAATAGAATGGGGAAAGGGAGAAGACAGTGCTGACTTTGTTGTTGTGTCTTGGAAGTTTGATAATCTAAGGATGCATTTTACACAACCCTGTGTTACATTTACCAAATCTACATCTTTATAAGGACCTGTTTTTGTCCACATTGGCATGTTGATTCAGAGTTCATTCTATGGAAGTTGAATGACCTACAACAGTGTAAGAGAATGGCAGAACAAAGCACTGAAGTTTAAAATAATTCTAGCTTGATTTGGTTAAAACAGCTTTTTTGGGACTCCCTTATGTCTTATGTCTAGAGAGTTGGGCAGAGAGGAACCAGATGAGGTTTAACAAAAGCAAGTGTAGAGTCTTGCACTAGGGAGGAATAATTGCATGCACCGGTACAGTTGGGGGATGACCTGCTGGAGAGGAGCTCTGAGGAGAGGGTCCTTGGTGTCCTGGTGCACAACAGGTTGGCCATGAGCCAGGAGTGTGCTCTGGTGGCCAAGAAGGCCAGTGGGATCCTGGGAAGCATTAAACAGAGCATGGCCAGCAGGTCAAGGGAGGTGATCTGCCCCCTCTACTCTGCCCTGCTGAGGCTTCACGTGGGGTATTGTGTCCAGTTCTGGGCTCCCAGTACAAAAAAGAGATCTCCTGGGAAGAGTCCAGCCTAGGGCTACAAAGATGATAAAGGGCATGGAACATCTCCCTTATGAGGGCAGTCTGAGAGACCTGGGTCTGTTCAGCCTTGACGGAAGAAGACAGAGAAATCTGATCCATGTCCCTAAATATCTAAGGTGCAAGAGGCAAGGGGACGAGGTAGGGCTCTTCTCAGCAGTGTGTTGGTGATAGGATGAGGGGAAATGGCCACAAAATGATGCATAGGAAGTTCCGCACAAAAGTGTGTGAGAACTTCTTCGCCCTTACTGTGAAGGTTGCCCAGAGAGGTGGTGGAGTCTCCTGTGGAGATGTTCAAGACACATCTGGATGCCTACTTGTGCAACCTGGGCTAGGGAGCTGCTTTGGCAGGGATTGGGCTCGATGATCTCTAGAGGTCCCTTCCAACCCCTACAATTCTCTGATTCTGTCTTGCATAGAATTTTTGGTGTAAGTGAAGCTATTTTGAGGCTAGGAATCCTAAGTAGGAACCCTGAAATTAACAACCATACCTTTTCTGAGAAATTAATGTATTTTGATAATTTTTTCCTTTATTTTCCAGCAAGTAAAGGAATCCTCTTGGGGTTTTTTGAATTGTAACTAGAATTCATCTGGGGATTACTGAGATGCGTTTGACTTAGCTTGACAGATTTTCAGTATAATTAGAAGAAAAATGGTGGCATCTTTAAAGGTGCTCAGTGTTTCAGGTTTTGTTTGTTAGTTCTATCAGTTGAATAGTCAGGAGGTTTCAGTTAAAAATAAGGTCCAGTTTTCTGCAGTGTTTGCCAGCCTTTTTGTTTTTGCCTTTTGATGTGCTCTTGAAGTTTCTGCAACTAGTGAAAGGGACACTAATTATGCTTTCAAAAATAGAGATATCATTGAAGTAGTAAATTATAAGTAGTAAAAGTAAATTATAGAATGAGTTGATATCAATAATACAATGATAAAGCCGATTTTAGTCTTTCCAGTTTTTCTGTGGATTTTTTTTCAAGTACTGAAATTCAAAGTCTTCCCAAGCACAGACTGTTGGTTGTGCCTACACATAAAGGTGTGACAACAGAATCTTGACCTTCGGGCACTCGTGTTTTACTGCATTCCTTGTGAACAGAGTAAGAAACAAGGGTGCCGTGGCCACCCACTGTTATCTTACTATCTGCAGCATTAGGAGTGGAGCTCTCTAGCCCCTTGCTTTCTTCATTCCTCCTTTAATCTGTTTCACAGTTGTTGGTAGGGACCTCTTAGCTGAGCCCCTGCCTGCCCAACCACATGCCTTGTTAGCAGACCCTCTCATCCTGCTCTTAGCAGGCTGGTCTGCTCTTGCCTGCAGAATGCTGTGCAAATCCTCCACTTTTGGGAGCCAGAAGGGCCACTTAGCTCAAGCTGCATCTTCTTAATGAGCACATACAGATCAGATTGGATACAGAGGTGGTGATCATGACTAGGATAAGGCAAGACAAATTAAAACTTACAGTCTGCATTTCCTCAAAACCCTTCAAAGATCAAACAAGAAAGATATTATCAGAGAGGGGATATCTGCCTCAGTACTGAGAAAAGCTGCTGTTGTGGTTTTATTTGTTCTCTTGAAAGTTTGGCTTTGTGTCATCTTGTTTTTCAGTATTTCCAGCAGTTGTAGTCTTTTCTTTGCACTGATAGTCCCAGGACTGACAGCTCCAGCCCTGACACCAGTGGGTCTGGCTTTTGCATGTGCAGTAGCAGAACAAATAGTGAAACACGCTGTTTGTTTGCTGGGAGTACACCATGCATATTTATTGAGAGTTTTAAAATACTTGAAAGTCCAAGATGAATGTTATTTCTGTAAGGATGGAAGGATCTGGGAAGACCATGAAATTAGAGCAATTTCTGTGACAGAAGTAGAGACTGCTGTTCTGCTTTAAACTGTAGAAATGTCCACAACAGTGCATAGAACAAGAGGGACTTCATCTCTATAGTGGGATCCACACTTGACTCGAGGTTATGTGTAATAGAGTAAGGTGACTTGCATTGAAGAGACTGGTGTGTGAGTGAAAGAACTTGCAGTACATTTCACAAACCAGGATCCCTACATCCCATTGCGGTACATTTCACAAACCAGGATCCCTACATCCCAATCTGCCACATTAGAGATTTGTCTTTATAATTGGAAATTAGGTTGCTCCATAAGTAATGCCCCCCATTTGTTTCTGCGGGAAGTACAACAGATGCGAAGTGCACAATAACACAGTTTGGTGGAGGAAGTTCTCAGCTACAAAACATTACTTTTCAACACAGTCAACACCATTAGCTATACATTTTCACTAGCAATTAACAAAAGCCCGCGTGCTGCACTCATGGAAGTCTGCACCAGCAGAAGTGACCCACTGTCAGTGCTGTAGAAATGCACCACCCATGGCCTCACTATGTTCTCTTCCACTGTTTTGTTTCCATAAACATTCAGCAAGCATCAGTGAATGTCAGTGAGTGCCATTTTTTTCCACTTGGAGGAATTCAGTGCTGCATCTTTGGTTGATCTGCACTTCCATGTCAGACAGTGTTTGTCAGAGTGCCCCTCTGCTGCCATCTGTCGCACAGCAACGTGTCACAAATATATTGGTGGGAGCATTCAGCCTCTACTGCCACACCACCAACATCCAACTCTGATGTTGTGGACCAACATAATAAAATAGGAGGCATTACTTTTGGAAGAGCCCTTGTAGACTGGTTTGAAATCTAAATGCAATTGTTTGAATAAAGTCTGTTTGCTAAATAAACAGCAGTGAAACGTAGAAAGTCCCTGTGAAAACAGTATCAGATTGATGTTTAAATATAACAAACTGATAGTTTGCCATGTGCTCTATGATCTACCTTACTTGATGATCAACAAAAAATATTTCTTATTCAGTTATTTTTAATTAGGTCACTGTGATGTGCATTACTAGATAACATCACTAGTTTTTCAAGGTTTCTGTTTATCCAAGTTGCTGCAGTAAAGGGCATTTGAAGGAACAAAAAGGCATTCTGTTACTGTCGTCAGTTGTTTATGACTAACTTCTTCAGAGATGTAACTACTTTGGAGGATAAACTTATTAATATCTTTTTTGTCAGCTGAAGTAATGCATGAATAGGGACTCTTCTTTCTTCAAATGGCCACCAGTTCTTTGAATATATTGCTCTTTTGGGTTTAGAAGGTAGCCCTGCTATAAATAAACCTGTGCCACCCTTCGGGTAGTGAATTTAGAAAGAAGAAGATAAGATTTTTCACCTTAGGCATGTTTTATTTGTCTGTGTGATTTATTGTAAGGATTTAATGATTCATAGTTGCTAGTAATCTGTTTGTAATTGATCAATAATTCAAGTAGCACAAAGCACAGACCATTCTAGTAAGTGTCCATGCCTTTGAAACAATTACCTTGTATGGATGTGCAAATACAGCTCTGATAAGCGCTGTTTGCATGGAAGTGCTAGTACTTCATGTTCAGTCTTACTGCACTTTGTGATAACTCTGGTGATGCATACACAGGGTGAGATGTTAGCTGTATGAACAGGCAGCAAAAGGCATCTGTCTTACATCGTACTGTATAGAGACTCACTGAGCCAGTTCCAGAAGTACTGGTGCTCTCTATTACCACGTTTCTCAAGAAGCTGGTTCTAAATATCCAGGGTGAGCTTTCTGTTAGAGCAATATTTCTTTGTGCTGAGCCAACAGTGAGGTATTACAGGGAGTGCCATCAATCACCATCCAGCATAGCTTCAAGATAATTCACTTAGGATGGATTATTAAAGAAAGATTAAGGATGTGTTAAAATAGTTTATTTTATATTAATAGCAAATCTGGAAGTTGTGTGGTCATTTCAACGTGCTCCCATAGGCTATACATGAAACAAATGAATGAACTCTAGTACATCCATATGATCTGTAGATAGAGAAGTCATGAAGGGAGTTCCGTGGGCAAGAAACAGCATTTTATATGGAGAGAAGGAAACTGAGAACGCAAAAATGCAGAAAAGAAAATATGAAAAAGGAGTGAAACAGAAACCTTTGCAGCTGTTCTGATTCTTGAAGTTTGTGTGCGGAAATCTCTGTTCAGAGGACTGAGAAGATAAACTGTATTTTGTAGCAGGGGATACAGCATTAGCAGTTCCACTCTGGGTGGATTGTGCTGAGTGGGAGAAAGCGAGAACAGCATGGGCCACCAACATGTTCCCTTTGGCTGCTGATCAAATCTTTACAAGCCAACCATTCTCTCAGAAGCAGCTTTCAAGATCTGTTCAGACCAAAGGAAATATTTTCCATTGGTGGTATTACAAGTATATCGATGAACAAAGAGCCATGAAATGGATAAGAGTAGCTAAAAGATTAGCTGTCCTGGGAGACTGTCAGGCTATCAACATATAGACATTTAAATGGAATGGTCTTGTATAGAGAAAGTGCTTTAGCAGTGGTTTTCTCTCAGATATATGTCTCCCTCACTGCTCTAAATTGATTCCTTAAGACATAGGAAGCAGGACATGACTCCAGTTTGGAATCATTGCTGCTCAGGGGGCTGTTGAGAGCAAATTCACTCTTCAGCATCAATGACAAAAGTTTACAGATGGGTCATGCAACTTAGCTTTCTTTGCGTTTTGTGCCATGAAGTAGAAAAATCTACTCGCTTGGTTGCCACAGCCCATTTGTAGCCATTTCCTGTGCTGGAGGTGGGATCTGTGAACTCCTGGACCTCTTCTGGTGACGCCATTTGTGGTTCTTTTTCCTACAAAAACTATGCCCCAGAGCGGTCTCATGTTGTGAGAAGGAAGCAGAGGTGAGTGTGGCCCCTGTTACACTTCTTCCAGGACAGTCCAGCCAGCCCAGTCACCCCACAGCCTGTGGGCTGCCTCTTTTGTCACAGGCTCACCCTGACTGATACAGAAGTTTCCCATGACCCTTTGGTCTGTTAAATTCACCATGTGTATGTGATCGCAGAGAACAAGAAAACACATTACCTGTTCAGTGAAATGTTTTTGTGAGTCTCCTGGCAGTTTTTAATCCCTCTTGTGGGATGTGTAATCAAAACAGGAACTGAGATGCTGAGAGATTGGTACCCAGTAAAATTGTGTCATGGGATACTTCCAACTCTCCACCATTTAAAAATGGTGAAGGAGAGAAATCTGTTCTTGTGGGGTCTTTTATTCTCTCTGCTTTCAAGAGCTGGAACAATCTGTCTTTGTGCTTACTTAATTAATGTGATGTCAACAATGATAATGTGCTAAATAGTATAGAGTGAGTAGTAAACAAAGCATGTTCTGAATCGTCCAAATGTACCACAGTCAAAATTAATTGGCCAACCTCAGGGGAAATTGTAGTGCTGAACCTTTTTCTTGGGCTTTGTTTCCCTTTTTATGAACAGTGAATTAGTTTGTTTTGAAGCTTCCTGAAATATTACCAGTTTTGCTGTCTCACTTTGAGAAATAGCTCACTCGTTCTCAAGGAAGAAACAAAAATCCTGTGGCTGCTACAGGCATAAAGCCAGATTCTGAACTCAGTATCCATCTGAACTGAGATTGGAAGTGGTCCTGAATGAACAATGATGGTATTGAATCCATTAAAACACTGGAATGTGATCTTAATTAGCAAATAGCTTCATCCAGTTAGCAAAATATATGCAAAAATAAGACTACCTGAATGAAAACTTGCGGTGGCTTGTTAGCGAAGCTATTTTTATATTAGTATACTCTTGGTAGATTTTTATAATTGTATATTTGTGTTTTCTTTCCACTGGGGCTCATGCCCAGTTAGCCACTACATGAAGTAGTGACTCACTGTGGTCAGTAGCCAAGCTGCCAAGAAATGAATGAAGCTTGAATGGGATTTATTTGCCCTAATTCAGGCATGTGCCTGGATGTAGTAAGAAACAGACACTATCAGAAGCCAGCGACCTCTTCCTTAACAGAGATAAAATGGATCGGATGAATTGGCTCCTATTCCTCCCTTTGACATCAAAGGAATCCTGCAGCCTCTAGGCAAGTAGCCACAGCTATCTAAAAAGAGGGTGAGGTAGGTGATGTATTTATCTGGTAGGAAAAGCATATGGAAGAATAACACTATCAGTCCTTCCAGGGAAAGCTGATGCAGAGCTCTGAGGGAGCCTCCTTCCCCTCTTCTCTACTTTACGTGACATGAATCCTGCTATTACCCTAATTATGAGCACTGAGACGTGGCCTCATGTCTGAATGTTCACCTGCATTTGTGCCTGCATGGGCACATTTGGCCTCTGTTAATCCTACTGTGTTTTGCTTTGCTCCTTTGAAGCAAATGCAGAGGAGGCAGAATGGGGAATGGGAAAAGTTTCTATTGTGTTTTCCATTTATCTGGCTGTTTATCCATCCTGATTGTAATTGGAACCAAAAAAAGATACTACCTCTTAGGACCCCTAAAGCCTTCAGAGTTAGGAAGAAGGAAGATTTTGCTTTTAATTGTTTTCTTTGTACTTTAAGCGAACCCTGAGTTGTACAGTGAAACAGCAGGCAATCTGTGAGAACAGTACGAAAGGTGATCCAGACCTCAAACAATAGCAATATGAAAGCTTCTGCTTTTTTTCTTTTTTTTTTCCCAGCTCCCTCCTGTGCCTCAGGCTTGCAAAAGAGTGCAGAGAGCATAATACCTCACTTTCTTAGATAACAGTGGTGGCAACAAAAAGCTGTTTTCTTTGCTTTTGAGAGTTTAGGTGCAATACGTAGAACTGATGTATGACATGCTGTTCCTTTGTAAAAGTACCGAGAATATTAAAATACTCCCATTATCTGTGCTTAGCCTCAAGCTTCCTTTAATGATCCTGCTGCATCTTGTAAGAACTAGAACTAAATTGACTATGTGACTTCAGAAGCTAGCTACACAGTGACAATTAATGGTTCTTGTCAAAGTCCTGCACGATCAGTATCCATAAATTATGACATCTAACCACTAGCCCTTTTAATCTCCACTGAAGGTTTTTGGGTTCCTTATTAAAGCATCAATCTAGGGCTCTGATGTGTCCCCTCAAAAGGAAAAAAAAAACAAACAACTAATCAAGCAGAAGTGTTCTTTGTGTTTTAATTCAAAGGCTGCTGTTGTGCATACGGTGCGTTTACAAGGTAATAACAGTTCATCAGACATTTAGACGTGCATTCTTTTCATCTATATTTTGTGTTCTTGTTGCTATGTCAGTCTGCTGTTGAACTTTTTCCCCTTTTCCTCTCTCAGAGAAAGTGACTAATATAGGCAGCTAAGTGGATGAAAGAGTTACAGGGATAGGAGTTAGATCTGTTCACCAATAAAAGCCATTAAAAAAAAAGAACAACACATACACACAAAGTGCAATAACTCTAACAGTGACGTGAGTACCAAGAGGAGCTTACAAGTGGTCTGTAATAAGTATGAACAAGCTTTGCCTTTGTCTGCAGGGTTTCTTTTTTAATATACTACGACTGATCAATGTGCCCTGTCTAATTTAAACAGAAAACTATAGACACTTAAAACTTAAAGGAGTCTGAGTTAAGATGCATTTGTTCTTAGGTTTGATCCTGATTTTGATCTGAAGAAGCAAAGCTAGCAGTTAGTTTTCTATATGTTCTGCATCTCTCTTGCCTCACTTGTCACTTTTTTCTTCCTCCATTTAGCTTGTGATTCTGACATTTTCCTTGCTAATGCTGCCTTCAAGGCCACATCACACTGTAATCCCTTGTCTTGATCCAAAGCTGTGTTATGGCAGGTTTGAATTTTGGGATATGTAGAGTGCCTTTCCCAAGCGTGACTCATCCTAAAAAAGGTGCAGCATATCTTTTGTCTCTTCTGCTTGACTGAAAAATGAGTTGACTGTGGCCCTACAAGAAAGCAGGTAAAATCTAGCTGAAACCCCTTTCCCTCGTGCACAGCCAGGAGACAGGGCTTGCTTTATCTCCATAGTGGCAACTCAGAAGCACTGAGGTCTCCACAGCTACTTAAGAGCCATTGCAATTATACTATCTAATTAGAGGAGTATCTGCAGCAGTTGGTTGGAAATGATGGTTTGGTAGGGGGTCAGAGCTGGTGTAGCTACCACTGTGTTGAGCAAACAAAACATTTAGACCAGAGCATGGCAGTATTTCCACTTGTTCTGTTGACCCCTTCACTTTGGATTAACCCTTTCCAGCCTCTATTCTTCTTAAACGGAAATTTGTCAGAAATCAAACTGGATAACCCTGCTTGTTTTAATGCCCTTTCTTTTTGTTTTCTCCTCATCCTCATGCTTTTCCAGTGACATGACTGTACTTCCTTCCCAAAAAGTTTCTAGCCTCAATGTGCATTACTAGATCTACTGGTGATTAACTGTGGAGACTTTAGGGCCTGATTTCAAATTTCTTTAAAGAGAAAAAAAAAGATTATGCTCAGTAGTCTCAATAGTGAGCTTCTGTCTTCAGCAGAGAACAGTTGGGAGTGGGACACAAGCTTCTGTGCATGAGATTTTTGCATAATATCTGGTGTTAAAAAGCTAACATTTATTGAGTAGGAAGCCTCAGAAATCCCCCCAAATCCTGAAAAAACTTTAAATTCCTCAGGAGCTCTGGAGGCTTGGTTCAGTATTAAGTCTGAAACATCCAAATCATTTTTATGATGTGTCTGCTTGTCCTATCTGAATGAGTACATTTCTAAACTGAGACAGAAAATTTCTTAGAAACAGGCTTTCATAAGTGATTTACAGTCATAGATACACCCCAGTGGAAAAAAATGGATTAATATCCCCAAATGGAAAAGATTAATTGTTTCTAAAAAGGTAGAAGATGGAAAGTTTTTCCATGGGTAAGTGCAAATGAAAACACTCTTCCATTCCTGAACTTATTTTAGCATCCTAATTAGAGAATTGGTTATCACTATATACTTCATTCAACTCTTTCATTTATTTTCCCTATTTTTAACTAGTGATGTGGTTTGCTATTACCTTGTCAATAATATTTTAGAATTAGTTAAACCCAGCTTTAATTTATATTGTTCTGTAATTACAATAAATTGAATCTTTTTTTTTCCCATTTCTTATTCACAGAAACTCCATTTCATAGCCTTAGTTAAACAATATCTAATTTTTGATCCATTTTAATGATGGATCCTATCATTGTCAATCAATAAGAAACATTTAGTATGATAACTTCTCCAAAGGCAATAAAATCTATTATGTAAGTGGTGCTGCAAAACAGGTTTTTGGAGACAAATGGTGCCTACAAATGATTCAATGCATACCTAAAAGCATGAGCTATGTAGAGATATTTTGGTGTATAAATTACTATTGCAGTCTCTGCCTGAATAAGCTAACCCTTTGTTGTTCCCACCTGCTGAGTAGTTGTTGTGCTCTCTTTCTGAGTTCTTGCTCCGTGCTTGTACCGTTTCTTGCTCTTCATGTGCTAACTACCTTTTTGTTACACTTCATGTCATTAATACAGCTGTTATATTTAGAGAAGTTTTTGCAGTCCTCGTGTCCTTTAAAATTGCTGTGGCTGTTTTGATTGAGAAGAAAGGCTTGCCTGGCTAAATTTCATGTCTATTTGCCATCTCTCCTGGGCTATCATTCAGTGAGACAGTAAATGCAACCCTAGAGTTTATAAATAGAAGGAGGCAAATTCTGTAACGACACTGCACTTATCATTGAGTTAAAATTCATCTTCTAGTTCAGTTTTGCTGAAAAAGTTGGTTGGTTAATTTCCTACTGGCAGGCTTAAGCTAATACCAAATCAGATATCATCTGTCTGCACCATTCTAACTTTGTGCTGGGTCAACAATTGTCTGTCCTCTCACAGTTGTCATGTAATTGGCATTGTACCATAAACTTCCTATCATGAGCTCTGGCAATACATCAGAAATGCGATTATAATGCAGAGTATACAACTGTGCATATATCTAGGATCAGCAAATTGTGGAACCATTGCATGACCTTTTCTTCTGCAAGGTACATTATCTTGTTGTACATATTTTACTCTGATGTCTTTAGATAATAGTAGCAATAATGCCATGACTAACTGCGTATCGTGTGTCATTGAAACAGAGAAATGCTTTTTTATTAGATCATTTATTGAAAACAATGAGAATGAGATTAAGTCTAATTCTCTCTCTTACAGCAGAAATGAGACGTATTGCATGTTCTGATGTTTTCAAAGCCACTGGCTTTGTTTTGTTTTGTTTTAATGTACAGCTGCCCTGGTACCTTCTCACAGCAAATTCTGAATGTTTGTCTCAGCAGTTGGAAGTATAAAACAACATTATGATCCTTTTTGTTCTTCAGTCAGATTTTCATTCTTACTGGTTTTGATGCACTTTTACGTTCAATAAGTATGAAGTGACAATCTACTCAGAGCAGAAAGAGAAACGATTTCTGCTGTGATAATGTCTGTGATAACAAGTGCAATCAGAACTTTTTAAGCATTCAGTTTATTAAGCACACCTCTTCCCAGCCTCCTCCATGAAATATGCAGTGGGAAGCAACTATGTAAAAAAACAGACAGCAAAGCTTAAGGACTTAAGTATTATAGATTACACATTATATATATGAACAAACAATCTATTTGTGTTACTTTTCTTACATGTGCAGTTGTTGATCAGTCCAGCTAGAGTACCAACTTCTTTAAAATATTATCTTTATCTCCTGATCCATGCTGCCTAAGGCATTATAGTTGTCAGCATGTGGAAAATTCATAGGTGGAAACGAATGGTTTGATACCTCAAATTCCATGCTCACACTTTGATTGATTCCTTTCCAACATCTGTGTTTACTGTAGACCAGTTTCCTCTCTTGACTGTGTATAGAACAAACTACCTGAGTAAAGCTTAACAAATCTATATGCTGATGTCTTCCAAAAAGAGGGCAACGTGGAAAACGTTGGAAATGCTTGTTAATATGAAATCCAAATACAGTTTTTTGATTCCTTCTTTTTCCTTCACATTCTTGATGTATATAACCAAGTATGTATTTGGTGTGATCATAATGACCAGAGGTTGCAGTGTGTGTGTGTGTACATATATTTGTGTGTGTGCGTATATATGTATATATGTGTGAGTATATATATATATGTATGTATGTATATATATACATGTATGTATGTATAATGTATAGTATAAATGAAGCATGCATTTCCATTTCAACACTAATTCCCAATGAGCTGGAATTCATCAATAAATGTTTGCTAGCAGATCAATATCTAATCTGTTTGCCAATTTAATTGTATGAGGACGGTGCATCATACTGATAACTTTCTAGTCGGTCTTTTGTGTTAACTGAGGGAAAAGGTATTTTTATTGTCAAAAGTGAATGCGGTATTTCAATGCAGGTAAAATGTTTTGCATTTTGAGCTAACCAAGCAAGCTGAGAATTTAAGCTGTTATTTATATTAGAGCATTAGATATTTTAGGGGTGAGAGATGCATCATGTAAGATTAATATAGCTATTTTATTTAAATTTGCATCTACCCAGTAAAGGAGTGTAGATAATTCAGTGCAGGACTACATGAAAAAAATGTTACAGCAGCACAGTTGGGAATTTGTGTAAGGAAGTCTCTAGTAGAAAAAATGCTGAAGCAGCTCTTGGCTTTCGTTATGTGAGTAGATGGATGGGTGTTTCTGTGACTCTTGAAGCTGGGAAGGTTTATGCTGTGTTAATGGAAGTATTTTCATCTGGTTGTGTGGATGAAATCCAGCATTTGGTCTGGGTGGCTGAAATCGGGGATCTGACAGCTATTATACTATACTGCTTGGAAACAAAGTGAAAAAAGGTTTTCAGATTCTCTTTTCAACAGATGTTTTTAAAAGATGATCTGTAAAATTATTTTAGCTCCTGGTAGAGTATGTGGGAATAGATTACCAGGAGTGGCTGGTCTCATAGGCTCACTGTTCATAGCATGTCCCTTTGCCATTCCTGGCAGCTGGCTACCTACACGAAGCGTTGGTCTGAGCCAGAGGAAGCTTCTTGCATTCTTTCTATGGTACACTGGAAAAGTCAGGCTTATTCAAACCTACTGTCATTTCAGATTATTTTTCCTTTTTCAGAGAAATCCAAAGCACTTTGGGGCATCTTCTTCATAAACTGTTGTTACGTTGTGACATTTAAGCTGATTTCAAAATAGTCTTACATATTTAAAAGGAAAACAACCTGCTCTCTGAAGGATGGAATTGCAATGATCTCTTTTCAGCACGGATCTCACATACATATGGCATTCTATGAATTATATATTCTATTTCACAGAATTACTGTTATTTATTACCAGAGGAAAATAGATTATTAATTACAGCCAAAGGCTGCTTTGATTAAATATACAATTAATTACCTATGCTAAGCCCATCCCACAGCTCCCAATATTTTCAGCTGGATGATTTTTCTAGTATTTTTAATTAAAATTGTTCCGAAAAGCCACAAGTTAGCTGCATGCACACTTAAACTGAAGTTAGTTCTTCAGTGTTTTGCTGGTTTCTTTATGCCATCTAATTAATCTGTAGTGATTAAATGTACATAAAATCATCTGAAACACAAGGCCATTTGTGCAGATACGGAACAGTGGAGAGCTTTTACTAGTCCTTGGCATGATTGTTTTGTCTTTGGAAAATAATTTCTAAAGGCCACAAATGATAATTGTTTTGATGAAGCAAGTGTGGAAAATAGCTTACCAACCAGACAGTAAAAAATACAGCAGTAGAGAGTGACTGACAGAGGTGGAGATGTTTGATTTTTGTGTGCAGCTTATCTTCTTCCTGGAGATGCAGCCACTTCCTGGGTTGTCCTCAAAGTTTGAGAGTCTCCCCTGAACTCCTCTGATGTCTGCATCCCACTCCTGTTTGATGAACCAGCTATCACAAGGCTAGAAGATAGTTTAGACCTATTTTTCTCATTGACTTGTGAATAAATGTAGGGCTGCATTTTCCAAAGGGATCTGGAAGAGCTAACAGCTCTGACCAGAAATCTGCAGGCATTGTTTTTCTTCATGCCATCAGTGCTCTTGAAATATATCTGTTTCATCACTACCAGAATATCTTTAATGGAGACCTTTGAGAAATTAGTTTCTAGAGAGTGAAACTATCCTTAAAAGAAGGCAGGGTGCTGTTTGGAGCTCAAATGCTTAGGGTTTCTGGCAGCTCCGTGTGCTGGCACACGCATGAGTAGCAGACTCTTTGTGTCATACTAGTCAAAAAAAAAAAAAAAAAAAAGACAGACTGGAGTTGAGCCAGGGCTGTGTTGTCACTGGCTGAAGCACGTTCTGGAGACTGGAAAGGCAGCAGTATGGGTCCTGGTGATGAGCAAGGAGGGGATCAGAGCAACACCTGCAGGCACACTATGCTCAGGAAGATGGCTCCTCTTGCAGTCACTTCTGCATTTGCCCTTTTCCCTTAGTAGCAGTGGAGTTACTCAGTTCACACCAACTTATGGTCCCCTGGTTAGAGCAGTGTTTCATAAGGGTTTGTGCCCTTTATACTTCAGAGAACCTTGAGTGCAGATCTTGGTGGGCCTTCCAGCCATGAGGTTATAACTTTATCACACCTATGAGCCTCAAGCAACATAGAAGAGCAGCACATTTAATGGCTTACCTCTAATAAGTCTTTATTTTTTCTTTTTTTTTGTCCATTGCTAAATGTATTTTACCATGAAGAAAGCACATCTTTGGATTTATATTAGTATTCAGAATGCTCATTCTTAATATGCCATAGGAGAAGCAGCAAGATGACATTCAAGTTCCTAACTGGATGCTAGATCACCTCTATCATGTCCCTGCACAGATAGTTTGTCATGGCACAGTCTGTGTCGTAATCTCATGTTTTTAATGCATATGAGCTGACAGCTTTTAATGGTACACTAGCTTAATTTGTAGTTGCCAAAAACTGCATTCCAGTTTTACACATCTTGGTCTATAAATATCTTTCTACTTCAGGCAAAAATATTTTGGCCTTTCATCAGGTATGCCTCCAACCTTTTTCACAGTGTTGTTTTTGGCTTTGTTTTGTGTTTTGTTTTTCTAATTTTACATGTCACAAACCTTTTTTTACATGAGTGTTCCTGTGGGCTACGTAATGTCTGTAACAATATATATCCTAGACTTTTTTCCCTTTGTCCTTATGTCTTTCCCAGTCTTTTTTTGTTGTTGATGTTTTTGGTTTGGTTTTTTTTTCTTTTTTTTTGGGGGGGGGAGGGGGTTGACACAGAAGGGGTTTTCTGAAGGTGTCAAAGCTCCTGTTATGGTGGTGTTCAAACCCTCCTCATGCAACATGTCGAACACCAAAGGGGAGTGCTGATTTCAAATCCACCAACCTGAGAGTCCCAGTCTCTTTTAACAGGCACAAGAACAAACAATAGTAGCGTCCTGACCCAGCTGCATCCATGTTACAATATGCAAGATAAATATGCAGAGTCTCTGTTTTGTGGCTAATTCTGCCTGTATCTACTGTGTTACTGAAGCAAAGAGTGAGAAATCTCAGGTCAGAGCTGTTTCAGCTTGTGGCAGGGCTGGACAGAATTGGATAAGTGTTCTCCATTGAAAGTGGTTCTTTGCAGTCTTCATGTTTTCCAGGATCTGCACCTTTGAGCTGTTTACATCTGTGACACCAACTGTGTGCTAAGTAGTGTTCAGGCCTTAAAAAGAGTCCTTCAGATGTAAGATAGATTGAAAATGCAGATATTCTGACATGACAGTTTGTCCTATTTATACTAACATGACTCTGTGTTTCCCTTCTTTATAACATATCCAGTATCAATCTTAAACATTGGTGACATTTGGAAATACATGAACAAATTGAGGGTCAAATGTCAGTCATAACTTTGGCTGTTATTGCTTTGTGCTTTTGCTGCTGCCTTTATCAAACTCGAACATCTGTCTTTATTGCAATTTGCTTTGTGACTGTGTGCTCTTTTCTGAGATTCAGAATTGCTTTGCAAACATTAACTCAGCCACTCAGAGATTCTGAAATGCATTGTGACAGGTATGTGTCATACTTGGAGATGATGCTCTGCACATACAGCAAATAAAAAAATATAAAATAATTGGTTATTCTTTATGTTAGAGGAGAAATTGTTAGCTGAGTTTTGTCATGTTTGGAGCCATGTTGAAGGGATGGCTTGAGGGTAGGATGGGGAAAGGTGAGCTGCTGCTCTGCAGGGTACCCTCTGCAACCAAAGAGGGGAAGGGGTTAGTTTGCTGTTGGAAGATAGAAATGTGGAACATTGTTTTGTCTGGTGGTAGATAATGGGCACAGACTGGAGTACAGGGGGCTCCCTCTGCCCATCAGAAGTGCTGTGTGAGTGATGAGCACTGGCACAGACTGCCCAGAAACCATGGAATATCTTCACTTGAGGCCTCCAGCACCCACCTGGACATGGGCCTGGGCACTGTGCTCTGGGTGCCCCTGCTGAGCTGGGGTTGGGGCAGATGGACCCTGAGGACCATGCCAGTGCCTCAACCATTCTGGGATTTTGTGAATCTGAACTGGGACCCATCCACTATTATCCACTAATTGCATTTTCAGATAGATTTGTTCAACCTGTGTAGATTTCACCTTCAGTATAACAACAGGTGTGAAAAACAGTCAAAGTTGAGACAAGATAATTGGCTATGCAAAGATCACCTTGCTAAGCAATGATAAAGATAGACTTTGAGCATCCTCAGCCCTGCTTTATCCAATTGCCTGTTTCAATTTTTCTGTAACATAACTTTTTAAATGAATGAAAAATAAATAAAATGGATAAGGAAAAAGAAACCTCATTGTCTCAGTGCAAGAGCAGATACAGGATAGCTGTTCAAGGCTTTGGGATAAATGCCTTAACTTTATGGCCTCATTCAAACTCAGCTCATTACAATCTTTTGTGTAAATCCATCTAAATTCATAGATAATTGACAGGACAGGCTCTGAGGGGCTCACAGTCAACTATGTTAGTGATGTGTAGGAAGTCCGAGAGCTGAGAAGCCTATTATATTATAGGAGAAAAATAAATGATTGCTCATGCACAGCAGCAGCTATCCTAAATGAAATACCTCAGTTGTTTTCAATTTTATTTTTTCACAAAATACCCAAAGGCAATAATCCACTTTCTGGATTAACAGCCTGTAAAATATTACTCTCAAAAAAAATAAAAATAAACTATGTTTCAGCTAACTTATGGCAACACAGAGGGGATCAAGGAACAGTGAAGTCTCTGCTGTGTTATACTTGTGTAACTCAAGCCCATGCTGAGCAAATGCTTTTTTCTGCTTTTATAAGACATGAGAAGAATAATTTCTGTCCGAGACTATATAAATCAGATTTCATCCTGGGAAATCTGTTTACAACATCCTTGAATGGTGCTATCTATTAATAGAGGTGCTTCCCCTGGATTACCAAAAGCCATAATAAAATATGTCTGTATTTTTTCAGCATTTTAAAATCAGTTTTCTTCCTGTCTTCATCCATTTCATTTTAATGCCTGATCTTTTGTCTCTTAATTCCTCAGCAGTTTATCTGGTTGCTCCCCAGTTTGGGTAGGCGGTATCTCCTATGTTACCTGAAGGTTAATACTCCCTAAAACTTAAAAAATTTGCTGTACATTTTGTGGCTCTGGTACCTTTCACTCACTGACTAGCAGCTAGAGAAAATAATCTCCTCAGATGGACATGCAGCAAAGGAATAGTAGAAAAGGTAGCTGCAGATCTTATGTGAAAGTTGGATGTTATTTGGGTGAATATAGATCTTTCTTCAGCTTTTGTCAGAGTTGTCTGTAGAAGCTGGTGAGCTGTGCAAGTGCAATACTGGCAGTATTTGTGATGAAACAGAGATCATAGAATCGTAGAATGTTTTGGATTGGAAGGGACATCAAGGATCATCATGTTCCAACCCCCATGATGCAGGCAGAGTCAAGGTGGAGGTGAATGCTGGAGGTTTGCTTCTTATTCTCATGCTGCCACTGCTTTGTGATACCAAGGGATGTCCAAAGTTGTTGATTTTGTTGTGGTGAAACACGACTCTCTATTTTTAAAGTTGAATGTTAGTATAGTGTTCCAAATTTCAGGTCACTTGAGTTTTCTGAGCTTTATTTCCCCGTAAGTGTAGGTTTTCTTAAAACTGAAAGGTTGTATTACATTTTTTTTCTCTATGTTCAGTAATCAAAGTTCTGTTTTCATGTGTTTTGTATGATTTAATCACATGACAACCGATCTTTGGTGGCAAGATTGAAAGCTGCATGAATATGCTTACAATATAAACTGCAAATGCAGGATGTTAAGCAGTCTAGAGAAATTGCTGTCTTCCTCTTCTACCTGAAAAGCTGGTTGGCTGTACTGCGCACTGTATTTGACCAGCTACATGAAATCCAGCCTATGGGGAGTAGTTGTGTTATTACAGTCTACCTCTTTTGAAGATGACTTTCTTTTGGGGAGGTGCAATCAGAGGCAAGCAGAAATTTTAATAAGCCTCTCAGGAGGATTTTCAAATGTACGTCTTTCGAGTGCAAGGTAAAAACACCTACAGACTTAGGGTAGGAGTGGGGCACAGGCAACGAAGAGGCAGGAGGCATGTGTCTATAGGTTGAAAACCCTAACATTTTAATAAGGTGATTTTTGAAGTCATTCAGTTTGTAAAACAGGCCCCACAATAAGCACTAGAAGCATAATTGTGAGACAGGGGACAATGGTATAGAGAGTAGTAGTAGTCAGGATGAATAAGGAATTTTTTAAGCTAGTTTAGCATGCTGGAAATGATAGAATAAAATTAAATAGTGTACCTCTGCTTAGGATCAGACTGAGATTTGCAAGCCTTCAAGTTCAGCTTACACGGTGTAGAAGGTCTTAGAGTACAATCTGAAGGAAAGGATGATTACACATAAGGGAGGCAAAGGGTAAGTGGGATATAATGAATCACAGACTAAGCAGAGATAGATGGTTACAAAGCCAGGCTAACCTGATAGATTTTTTTTTCATTAGCAGATACTTTATCTTGACAAAGAATATGTGGTAGGTTTGGTTTATCTGGATTTCAGATAAACAAAAATATCTGAGGTGGAATTCTAAGAGAAAATACAAGCAAAACTGGAATAGAAATTGTTAGATAAGTGATCATAAGGAGGATATGAAGTTGACTCCACCAGAATGTCTGTCTGTGTTTAATGGTAAAAAGGAGCATGAAATGCTGGAGGGAGGTGTCTGCTGGAGCTCTATAAGGGCTTGTCTTTGTACTGGTCTTGTTTAACATTTTTGTTAGTGACCTTTGCAGAAATATGAGCAGACTTCATCTAGTAGTTCAGGTATCATCTGAAATACCGATGGCTTTAGCAGGACTGTGAGGTTTACCTGGGTTCCTTGGGGGGAGAAAGGGGTAAGGAGGGCAAGAGAGGGAGAAAGCTGAATACTAAGGGAAGATAGGAGATAAAAACAGAGAAGCACTGAAATGAGTTGTGATTTAGGAAAGTACAGTAAGCAGAATGAGAAAAAAGAAGAGAGCAGGAGGCTAAGGCTAGGCCTGTTATTTCTCTCATTTGCTGTGCTATCTGGAGATTTCCAAACATGGCTGTTGTACCCATTTGACTGGAATGGAGCTTGGAAAGGAGAGAGCATTTTGGGAGAGTAGTTGTTGCCTACCCACACTAACTCCTTTACTTTGACCCTACTTGATATCTGCCTGGACATTACTTAATGTTTGTAAAATATAGCTTCAGAAAGCGTTGCGATTTATTCTGTTCCAAAATACCTGGTAACCTGATGAATAGGTTTTTGCAGTGTGAAAAACATGATTTCATACACCCTTATGCTTGAGCTCAGGTTTCACAATTTCTAGGCAAATGGCTTTGTTAGACTACTCCATCAGTATGCAGCTGCTGCCACCCTTGCTCTCTACTGTCATTTTTTAAGGGAAGGGGAAAGTCCATTGTTCCTTTGGGCCCCTTATTTTTAAAGAAGTCTGGCTGACAGCCTGAACCTGAAATAATAGGGATGACTTGCTGCAGAGAAGTGGCTGCTTAAGCTCAAGGCTTTGTAGAAGCACCAGTGCCTTTTGAATTTTCCTCCAGCCTGGTGTGCACAATGCCTCCTTGCATACCCACACATCTTGTGTATCTCCTGCCTGACAGCTTAGGGGTTCTGTGGTTCTTCTTAAATGAACAACACAGAGAGGGAATGAAGGTGCTGAGTCCCTTTTGGTGCTCTGGCACATAATCTAATGATCGTGCATGAGGATGTCAGATGGGACAGCATCTCCCTCTCTGAGATCTCAGTAGCACAAACTGCTGCAAGTAATCCCTCTTTCGCTCAGCAGAGCTGTGCAACATACTGGATGTGATGACTTGCCTGCAGCTAATTTCTACTGACTGTAGCAGGCTTCAGGAGGAAGATTGAGGTGAGGATTGCACAACTGGGCACCTGACCTCCTCATTTACCAGTTTTCCTAAGGCTGTTTTAGGGAAAAAGAATGAGTGTTATGAATTTATGTAAGATAGCACTGGCTACTTTAACTCTGCTTCAGTGAGACCAGTAGCAACAGCAAACGTATCAGAGTATGATGATATTTCCATTCGGTATTGATTAAAAAAGCACTCGAGGCCAGTATGCAAATTCTTTCTCACAAAAGTCTTCTTGTCTGGGAATCTCCATCAAGGGCAGGTTTCTCTCTTTTGCATGCAAATATTGAATTTTGACAGAATTTGAAATCTGCAATCCCTTTTCTCAGATGCTTTATTGTTGTCTAACGTAATGTCAATAATTAATGGCAAAGTAGTCACAATGAGAAACAGTACTATGAATATTAACTTTGTTGTTTTATTTTTAAATACTCTGTCTGAAAAATTACTGTCACTACTTCTGACTGCTTCTCACTTAACATTTCCTGTCGTTTGGATGAACAGTAATTAAAGATTTTTTTTAACCATCAAATCTTGGAGGCAAACATGAAACAGAGGGCAGAGCGTTTTATGCTAGGAACAAAGAGCTGTGCTGAGTGGGCTGGAGACCTGCAGTCAGGTGCTCAGCTCTCAGAGGTGGAAGCTGCCCAAATTTCCCTGGTGGCCTGGCCTTTCTGCCGTGGCTGCATGTCAGGGACTGAGCCCAACAAGTGTCAGGATGAATTCAAATAGCAGAATTGATTGCTGGGAATGATTTATGCCCATCTGTCTCTTCTGGGGTGGGGAAGGTTCGTTTAAATTTTGTCCTGCCATTTTGAACTGGCTGCAGACATTTCTCAATTTATTGCAGGTTTCTGATTTTCAACTGCAGTTCTTTTCACCAGTAACTTTATACTGTGACATTTTACTTTGTTATCTTGTAAAGCCAGCTTACAATGAAAGTTTAAAGGAATCTGGCTTTCTTAAAGAATGTATCTATCAGCAGTAACATGAGAGCTGCTCTCAGGTTCTGCGTGAGGTGGATTTGGAAGTAGGAGCCTGTTTGATTTTGAATTTAAGGGGAAAAAATGCTTTACTACAGCTGAGCCTTTCTAAATCATAACCTCTTCTGCAAATATGCTGAGAACAAAACCTTGAGTCTAGATACATCTCCCCTATAAGAGCATGAGAACTCCCTATCAGAGGAATGAGAACTTGGTTGAAATTTGCACATGGATGCTGTGTCCACCCCTGCCAGTGTTCTATTCTTCAATGTACAAATAAGCTTCTATGAGCAGTGATATTGCAACATCATGTTTTGGTTCCTGTGAGCAGAAATGATGAATTTTTGCATGTTTCTTGCCTCTCACTGAAGAAGGTTACAAAAGTTACTGAGTTTATCCACACAGTAGTGTGGATAAATGCTAGAAGGCAGAAGATCATGGTAAGATGCTAAATATGCTGTCCGAAAATTTGACTGTGAGGCTGAGAAATGTTGCCTTTCAGTGCTGTTGATCTGGGCAAAGTGGCTTCATGAGTTAAGGTCATTGGTTAAATGGCATCATCTGGCCTTACAAACACAACACTGTTTAAAACTTATTGGAAGCATTTATAAATTGTCAGCTGTTACTTGATTTGTTCTTTTATAGGCACAGGTAAAACTTATACCTGCCTTTATAAAATCATCCCGCATATATGATTTGTATATTGCCATCCAGCATTTAAGTGCACCTGAATCTTCTCTTCTAATAAATAACTTAAAACACAAAGAGCTTTGTATCCTCCTTTCACTGGTATCTGCTCTTTTTGTTTTATGAAATGCCATACAAGCGAGAAAGAAAAAAACTCTTCTGAAAAGAACTGTATTACTGAGACAAAACAAAGGTGAAATCACCCTTGTCTTGTTACCGTGGCATGTTAAAGTGTTTTCATTGTCTAGACCATAAACTTTGTTTTACAGCATGTCCCCTTGTAATTTGTTATCTAAATCCTCAGCACAGGTGTACAATTGTGATTGTTACTGCAGCAGTGCCTAGAATGCCCTATTTAGTCTGTGGCCCCATAGTGCTTGATGCTGTGTTACTGAAAAAATAGTCCTCTCACCTTGGCAATTTTATCTAAATAGACAAGTACAAGAGGTTTAAAGTGTAGATGCAGTATTTTTTCAATGTTTTAAATTGTTCTTGCTACTTTTACACGTGATAATCCAAAACCTGTTAAATATTAAAGGGTAACTTTTGCTCAGAACAGAAAGCATTGCTCTGTTCCTGATGTTGAGGCCTTTTCTGCACTATATGCTGAGCTCCCCCATCTGATGTCACTGCACAGCAATTGATAGCAGAAAGAATAGCCACATGCATCCAGTGGCCTCTAAATAGCTAACAGGGATATTCTTCAAAATCTGCTTGGATTTCAGTGATGCTCATAGTGTTGCATGATGCTGGTACAAATCTGATCCATGCAGTGTATTCAGTGGTCAGCTGGCAGCACAGCCTTGGCCACCAGCCATCTGTAAGCTCCCTGCTGTAGTTTTCAGCCACTTAGTCCATAACTGCCTTGGCGTGCCCTGAAGAGATGGTCTGCTGCTGGAGCAGCAACTGTAGCACAGTTCTGCTGTGTACCCAGAGCTTCCTAGAAAAAGGAGACCAATGCAATACTGTGGGAACTTATTAAGTGCACTTTGCAGGTGTTTGGGCAGCTCTTCTCAGACAGCATTGCTGTCTCCTATATCCTTCATGGAAATGTCTTATACATAAGGGGGAAGTTCCTGTTGCAGGTGTTAAATGCTGAAGTCTTTCAGGGGCAGCTGATGCTGGTGGCATTGCAGAGAACAAACACAGGGTGATAAAGGAAATAAAAGGAGTGAGAGAAGGATGAGAGAAGAAAGCCAAAGTAGAAGGTGGAATAAAACAGAGAGGGAAATGATGAGAGAAGACAGACGTAGAAAGAGGTACTCCAGAAGGAAGAATAAATGTAGAAACACTGGGACAGCAGTAGTAGCTATAATTGGTTTTAAGCCAGGAAGGAGCTGGAGCTTTTAACTGCTGCCACCGTGTACACAGCCATAGTGCTGTATAAATAAGATAGATAGAATTAGGCTGCTCTTCACATTAACATCACTTAATTTTTCCTGCAAACAGGGAATATGGAAATTGAACTTCAGAAATTAAAAGCTATATCCGTGATAGCAGAGTAACCCATCACTCAGCAGAAAAGTAAAGAAATCCTATGTGGCTAAATGGTCTTAAAAGGAATATCAAAGAAGAAGAGAAAGAAGCAAAAAGGAAGAAACAGACACAAGCATTTTTTATGAGAGTCATAGGATGACTTAGGTTGGAAGGGATTTTACAAATCATTGCAGTATCTCTCTCATAAGGTATCTCTCTAAATATGCTTCTTTATGCAGTTTTGTTTGTGTTCATTGTGTGTAACAGTTTGTACAAGGGTGCTGTTGTCAGCATTACCTGCTTACTTGATATTCGAATAGAAGTGGTTGCTAAGCTTTCCTAAGAGCTGCTGGGAACTTTCTGGTGCAAAAAGATCCAATGGAGCACTGGATAGTAGGTAAAGTCTTGTCACTGGCTTTATTTTATCAGATGAAGAGTTATCCTGCGTTTGCACTTTTTACTTTTCTGAAAAAGAGATCAAGGAAGTTGTGCCATATGCAAAGAATAATATCCATATCCAGAAGCAGGATGAAACTGAACTTTACTGTGATCTCTTGCTGTGTTGGACCCTATTGCTAAGACACTGTTAACGTGTGAGCTTGTGAAAAGTATTTTTAAAACATCTAGTCCCATAAAATGTGGAAGGAATTTTTGCCAATATGCTGTTTCTGGAGTAAAGCCATGAAAACAAATGGAGAACAACAGTATCAAATTAGTGTCAAGGCAGCGTGAGATAAGAATGGAAAATGACTGAAAAGGACCCTCAGTGTTTTATTCCAAGGGAGGAGGAGCCTTTTCTGTTCCTTCAAAATGACATTAAAAACAGATATACAGTAAGGAACAAACACCAAAGTAGAGCAAGTCTGCTGTATGTTCATTAAAGGAAAGCAAACGCAGATGCTGAGAGTTCAGCACTCCATTGCTGGGTTTAACCTTGCTGTTTTTTTACAGTATGAAACACTGGCTCATAGAGCACCCTTTTGGCCAAGGCAATATCCTATTTACCAGCTGTGCCGGAGGCAGCATGCTGTCAGCTGCTCATTGCTGCTGCTTTTAAGAAAAAGCCCAGTGTGCTGGTGCTTGCTGGTGGATGTGTGGGCAGGAGATGCGCACCCTGGCTGGGACAAGGATTGCAGGAGATCAGGAGCATGGCAGTCAGAGCAGCTCCCAAGAGTTGGCCAGCAGCACAGGCTGCTGCTGTCTGTCCTGGTCCCATACAGCTGGAGTGGATGGCAGTTAGTCCTCGAGCTCTCACTGGACTACCTTAAATTGAATTTAAAAATATAGAATAAAATCTGCCTTATGCTTAACCACATGCATTAAATGGGGAATTTTAATAATGCGCCAACAGCAGCAGTTTGGAGTATCTTGCTGAGGAAAAGGTCACTATGCCCATAAGTTATCCTAGCATTTGATCAGTGGACTCTTTTCCAAAGACTTTAAGTCTAATTATTCACTGCTTATAAAGTCACTTGAGATATAAAAAGTCTTTTCGTAGTAATGAGAGAACTCCCACAATTAGCCAGAAGGTAGCCATCTATCTTCTTAAACTACTCGGTTCAGAGGAGAGCGGGAGTTTCAGGCATGTGAATGTGGATGAATTGTTATGACAGTGATAAGTGTAACACTCGTGTAGTGCTGCCAGCCCTGGCTGAGTTCATGGAAGGTCGAGGATTTTTTCTAAAGGTGAAAGAGAGACTCTTCTTTTTAGTGAAATGTAGGATGTGCTTCACTGAGAAAAGTAACTTATTTACTGATGCCTGAAATCTGCCATTCAGCCTCGTCCATTATTCTTTGTGAGTTGCAGATGATTAAAGAATGTCGTTAATTTGATCTCCTAAAACTTCAATAACAACCACCTTTTCAAATCCTGTTTTCTGAGAAAAATACATACCCCAGAAGAGAAATTGGAGAGTGAGCTTGTGCTACAGCAAACACCATAAAGTACACAGGAGAATACAGCATTCAGTGCGGGGGCTTGGAGATAAAAATGATTTGCTCTGAGCACACAAACCGGACTTCGATTGTATTCTTCACTACCATCAAAGATCGGGTGTATGTGGTAGATCTCGTGAGAGATCTGACAAAGGTCCTACCTGCAAACAGAAAAAGGTTGCAATAATGAATGTAATAAATGATGATCTGATTACATCAAGGAGTAGCATAACATATTTTATGCGTGCCACAGCTAGTTTTGTCTTTATTGCCCTCAGGCATAATCCTAATATCATCAGAAAAACTGTTTGTCAATATTAAAAGCAATTTACATAGTAAATATACTCCAGCCTTGTTACATCACCATCTGGGTTAGCTGAGCTTTTGGAGTCATACTGGGCAGTGCTGATGAAGGCAAACCTCAGAAGTGCTGGGACTGTCCAGCTGTCGTGGTGGGCTGATGACAAAAGCCAATGCTCCCAGCCTGCTGGAAGGAGCCAGAGACAGACAGCAGGAATTTAGATGGAATTAAGTCAGGAGAGAAAGGAAATCCTGGGAGCAAAACTGAGGTCTGCAGTGAGAGAGAAGGGGCAGAGTGAGAAAAGCAGAAAGCCAAAGAGGGAAGAGAGAGGAGGAGAATGAGACTGAGAATACCATCTGGAAGAGGCAAGTAGGATGTCCATAGTGAGCGGTGACACCTCTGCTGGATATAGTTTTCCTGGTGGTGCTAACGCAGCATTGTAGCATCCAAGTGTTCTTGTGAAATATATTTCAAGATGAAGATCCAGAGCCACAAAGACTCTTCAGATATGGGAGTGTTGAGTGTCTCTTTTTTGCTGTCATTTCCTAGGGTGGATATTTTTCTTGATTTTCTACACAGTGCTAGAGAAGAATTAGGTGTTCATATACAGTTGTGGTTATGGTTATACTTGACCCAGCCAACTGGAAGCAGGCTATAGGCATGCATCTAAAATACAGTTGTCTTACTACCTTAAATGCAAGTAAGAATAAATTTGTTATTCAGAGCATCAAAATTCCTCATAAAGGAGGGAGGAAGAAGAGCTTTGTGATTTCTTTGCTTCTGGAGGCTTTGGTTTTCCATTCGTGAAAGAATGGTGTTCTGCACCCAAAGTTTTGGAAAACATTTGTTGCAGTGAGTTTTGTTTTAGGTAGAGATGAGTAGGTAGAGAAGGTAATGTAATGGAGAATTAGATATTAAGCTCAAATTTGCATTTCATGGAGAGGCAAAATCGCTTAAGCACTTCCATGTTACTTACCTTGCTCACTAGTTTGCTGTGTTGCATTGCAGTTGTGATAGGAATTTTTTCTCCATTCCCAGAACATCTACCTGAGGCATTATTTCCAATCCAGTTTGAAAGTCTTTTGAGTTTCCTGGGGTAGTTTGTTATACAGTACTTTCAGGCAGTGTCCAGCTCTTTGCTAGGGTCTTCTGGGGATGCATCATGCCCTTCACAGAGAGGAGCTGCAGCTGTCAGACCTAACCACAGATCACAGTGGACAACTGAACAAAGTGAAGCATGGTCTTGGGGTCAATTTAAGAGGAGTGCTTCATTATGACAGCTGCTGTTTAGATACTAGGAATCACTAGGAAGTCCCTGGGAAGTGCCTCTTTAGAAAGATGCTTTACAAGGTGAAACAGGCATATTTTTGTTCTTTAAAATTTTTTGCAACGCTTATATTTTCTTGCTTAGCTTAAATTGCAAGCACTGGCTTTTCAGACACAGCTAGTATTTGCTAAATATTGGGAAATTGAACTGATGGTGGTTACACATAGGAAAACCCACAGGAGGATGCAGTATTGGCCATTGCTTGACTCTGTTCAGTGATGCTGAACCATCTACACAAAGTAGCAAACAGGGCAAGCCTAAGCTGCACAGGAAATAGGAAGGTAGTTCTTATTATGAGCTTTTGGCTCAACCTGAGGAAAACAGCCAGAGCCTGTGTGTTCAGCCAACCCAAACCACTCTGTGATACTATGATTCTGTTCTTTCAGATGGGCTGACGTGATTGGGTGATTAGGGCAACAAAGGATCAAATGGGAACAAACATCACTTAACTCATCTGGCTGAGGAAGAGGAAATGTCATTAACCAGAATAATAAAAGTTGTCTCTTCACTGAACTTGCTTGAACCCTGATTGAGATAGTGGTATTGGATAATGACTGTATTTGCTACCTTAGAGATTAACTTTCTCAAGAAATGCAGCTTAGTACTGAACTATAACCTAAAAGGTCAGTGTGCTGAATCCATTTCTGTAGACAAACTTATCACATTTGTGTTAGCAGAAGAGTTGCAGTGTCTCATGCAGCCCATGTATCACCGGTAGCCCACATGTCCTGTGCTCCCTGTCCTACCTGCAGAGCCTCATACCTGGCAGCCCTGGAAGTTTTCTAAAATGTCTGTATCTAACAAAACCTTTACATCTGGGAGAAAAGTATATTTTTCTTCTTTGTCTTGTTCTTGTAGTTAGGGAAGGCTCAAATTATTGTCCTAAAAAAGGACACAGTTCAATTTTTTTTTTTGCTAGTTTTCTATCCAAGGATGCACTTTGGGATTTGGTTGCCTGGGTGTATTTTGGGGACACAGACTGGAGGTGAAGAGACTGCCGTGATGAGAGCAGATTTAACACCTGTCAGGTCAGAGGCATCTTTTGCATGAATGTTGAAATCTCCCAGGACAGTGAGCCTTGTGAACTCCATCACCATGTCAGACACCATCTCTGTCATTTCTCTGTGAAACCCTTGTGGCTGGATGTCTCTGGTCTAGCAAAATGCTCAGGTTATTCTTCCTTTGCCCTTACTGATTAACAGGAGGTCTCCAAGGATTTTACTTCAGAAGAGCCAATCATAAATTTTAAGTTGCATATGCCACCTATTTGCTGAAGAGGGGAAGTTGTCTCATAAACTGCTACTGAAATACCTTTTGAGGTGGTTGCATTCATGTGATTACACATCTTTTTCTCTTTTTTCCTTTTTCTTTTTATTCACGCATAGTATGAAGTATAGACTACAAGAAACATCAGTATTTCTGTCTCTTCATTCAAAAATTCCAGCCAGCATTAATAGAAATTACCAAGAGCAGAAAAACATTTAAAGATGAGGGTATTTAATTTCTCAACCACAAGCATTTAATCTTGGAAGCAGTCTTTGTTGAAGGACTGTTATATTGCATCTTTGTTTTTAGAGCACAAAGTGCAAGAATGACCTAACAACCATCTGCTGATGTTTTTCATATGCAGTGTTTCGTTACTTACTCCAGTCCCTCCTTCCTTCTCTGCCGTCCACGTCTGCATGTGTGGGAATAAACCTATATGCAGTGGTGCTGGCATTAGACATGGAGGGTGGACAATGTCAGTTGATTTGTGCATGAAAAACAAAGCCTGACTGCTTGTTTATTTTCTGATGCTGTTGAAGTTTTGCATGTGGCTGGATTTAGAGCAAGGGGATGGCCAGGATCCAGGCAGTGGCCACCAGTCGCTCTGGGGAAGATGTTGACAAGTGGCCCAGACTGCAGTGTGTCCAAAAGGGGGGAGAGTGTTCATTAAACAGAAGCTTAATCAAACAGGGCAAGAGGATGGTTTACATGAGAAAAGATATATTCTTTACTTAACATTCACAACTTGCTTGTGGATTAATTAGCCCATCTGCTGCAACAAATGTATTCCCATGTCTTTGTGTTGACTGTTAAAAGTGACTGATTTCTCTATCCACTCAAAATAGTACCCCAGATTCCACTGAAAATAACCTTTCTGAAGCAAGGAATTTATTTAATCGTCCACTAAGAACCTGTAAGTGGATTGCTGTAAATAAGTGCTCAGCTGTCTACACCTCCCAGGGTAACTATATGTGAGTGTTAAGTTAGGGGATGGTGCAGGAGGCAGACAAACCTTAAAGAAGCTATGTGAAGAGAGCTTCCAGCCCCATCTGTAGTATTGGCTTTGGGTTTTAAAATAAATTCACTCTTCCCAGCCCCAAGTGGGCAGGACAGCTGCCAGAGTAGAGTAATTCAGCTATAGATTTTCTTCTGAGAAAGGCGGCGTTCATAAATTAGGTGACCTTTATGCAGATCGACAAAGTGTGTTGATGAACTTCAAGTGACAATTTAAACAAGTATTAGGTATCCAGAGTGCATAAGAAACCAACATAAAGGATGGAAAGCTTTCAAAGTCTTCAAATTAAACAGGCATTTAAATGAAAATAGAGGTCCGCCATATGTTGCCAGGATAAATGAAAATGTGTATCTTTTGTGATTTTTCACATTTATGTGATTTTAAAATATTAATATTCTTTGGAAATAGAATTTGCATGTAAATGGCATTATCATGAATTTATGTCTTTCCTCAGACTCAGAGATAGGTGTTGACTGATGACAATTACAGAGCTTCTGATATTCCAAAATAATCTAATATATATTTTATGTGCTATCCAGATATCTTTTCACTTTGCTGATACAGATCTGTGATAAAATGGTCAGTTTCTGCCAAAAATCACCACATAATTCAGGTGAGATACAGCAGAATTGTGTTCTTATTACTCAAATAAGAAAACGATGCAACACTATGTTGCATTTTTTCCCAAACACTTCTTATTAGGAGAAACACTGCATCAGTTATCAGAAAGTCTTAAACAATATTAAAAAGGTTTGGGAAGGCAGGAAAGTAATTTTATGTTCCTGAGGCCTTAGGAATGAGAGTTATTCAGAAAGCCTGTAGGACAATCTTTTTACAAAAGCTGCCAAAACTGTGAAAACTGTGGAAAATTGTTTCTTTGATAGGATCTCAGTTAGAAGCAAGAGGAGAGGCTGGAACTGAAGAGTGACTGGAAGACCCAGACTTGAAGCTTTATCTCTAATTGCCTCTATTAGACATGGCTGAATCTGAACACCCTGGCAGTGTAACTTGTGCTATCAGAGAGGGTTTGCAGAAGCTGAATCCTTGGGGAAATTTCTTTGATTTTCTCATAACATAACTTATTTTTCAAGCATGCTGCCACTGCCTCTTGTACATCACTGATATTTCTGCATGTAACATAGTTTAACATAACCAAAGGTTGTAATTTGACGAATTATAATTTGAATGATAATATCTTGACATTTTCTGGCTTCAGTCATCACAGAAATAGTATGGAGGTCACTCCAAAAGTAATGCCTCCTATTTATTCCCGTGGAAACTATAACAGATACAACAAGCACCATAATGGTATATGACAGAGCAAATTCTCAGCTACAGAACTTATTCTTTAACATGGTCACCACCATTACCTATGTGTTTTGCCAGTGAAGAACAAGAGCCTGCATGCTGCACTCATAAAGATGTGCACCAGTTGAGTTGACCCACTTTTTTCACAGCTGCTGTGACAGCATTGTTGCTAGGAAAATTTTACCCACACAATCCATCTTTCAACAACCCAAACAGATGGGAGTCAGAAGGCACCAAATCTGAACTAGATGGTGGGTGTGGCAGGTCACTGCAGCCATGATTGGCAATGTGCTCCATGGTCTTCAAATTGATATGAGGCCTGGCAATATATTGTTGTTAGAAGAAGGCTATCTTCTCCTCTGGTCTGACTCTGGAAGTTCAAACCTTCCGTTTAATCAGTGTTGGGATGTAGCAGTCATAGCTGATGGCCTGTCCAAGATCCAAGAAATTCAGTGGCATCACACCTCTCTTATCCCAAAAGACAGTGCACATCATTACCTGCTGAGGTCTGTGTCTTGGGCTTTTTCTTTGATGGGGAATTCATATATCACTACTCCATGGCCTGCTGTTTTGGCTCTGGTTCGTAGTGGTCACACCATGTCTCATCACCAGGAAACTGTTGGCTTCAGCCTCGTATTAGTTCAGTAAGTCCTGACGAACGTGCATCCAGTGTTTTTTCTTTTCCTGTGAGAGCATTCATTGGACCCACCTGATGCGAATTTTGTAATATTCTAACATTGACACCATACTTTCCAGTGGCATTGAAGCCAAAATTCAGCTCCATACACTGTTCCCTGGTCATAATTCACTGATACATGTGGATGAACTGATCAAGATGCTCTTCATTTTGTGGTGTTACAGCTGTGTGTAGCCATCTGGAACGTGACTTGTCTTTCATCTCACTGTTGCCACTGCTGAAATGCACTACCCTCCTCCTCACTGTGCTGTCATCTACTGCTTGGTTTCCTTAAACATTCAACAAGCCTTAGTGATTGTCAGTGGGTGTAATTTTTTCTGTATGTGGGAATTCAGTGACATACCTTTGCTCCATATGCACTTCCATGTCGGAAGCCGTTCTGTCAGATTGCACCTCAGCTGCCATCTGTCACACAGCAACAAAAAGTAACAGAATATTGTTGGGAAGGTTCAACCTCTACTGCCATACCACCAACATCTGCCTCTGGCACTGCAGGAAAACATGATAAAGTAGGAGGCTTTTCTTTCAGAGCAGCCTTCATACATATGCATTAAAATCAGGTGATGAAGCTATCTGCAGTTCAGATTATTTGATCACACTCTAGGTTGCACTGTGTATGCATTTCAGGCACGCCCAGGCATTCAGCACATGAGTTTTGGTGCTTTTTAGGTAATGAAATCTATTCAGGACATTTTTGATCTGCTCATGACTACATACAGTATGATTTGCATTGGTGACGTACTATAGTGTGGTTATTTCTCGCATCCTCATAAGTGACAAAGCCATGAAAGCAATACTTCTTTGGCAGTTGTGTTAAAGGAAAGCTGGTTCTACTCTGTACTGAAGCATGGACTCTGGAAATGTATCAAATTGCTGTATATAAGCAATTAACGGTCAACTGTATTACAACCATCCAGCTGAGCAGCTATGGTTACTCATGTTGCCTCAAATATGACATGTTTAATTGCAAGTGCTCTCCTAGCAGGCTTAAAACTTATTTGCTAACTCTTCTGAGTGGGTCTTTTGAGTTTGCTGGCATTGTCCTTGTTTGCATCTTTTTTTTTTTTTTTTTTTTTTTTGACAAGCATGTTCTAAGTATTTCTTTAATAAAGGAGTGATGTGACAAAGAATTTTTTTTTTCAGCAAAAGTCTCTTGTGGATTTTGTCCTATGTCAGGGAAGGGCTTAGTTACTTAATTAAGGAAAAGTTTTAGGGCTTCATGGTCTATACAACAAAGTAAATTTGGGCATTAACTTGCAGTAGAATCCTATCTCTGACCTGCTGTCAGTGAGATTTTCTCAGGGCTATAAATTGAAATCAATCTTCGGTACCATTCGGATTTTTACATTCCTTTGTAGAAAATCATGCCTTTGTACAACAGCACAGGATCATCTTGTCTCCACAGGAGCTCACAACAGTTTGATGCTGTGCAGCAGTAAGCGGCAGTCACACAGATCTGAAAACAGTGCAGAATGGTATTTTCTGTGTAACTTCCTGCAATGTTGCACTGTCCTTTAGGGCTTCAAAAAAGACCCCAACTGGATTTGAAGAAATTTGCTACTTCACTTGCAGCAGAAAGAAACCTTACTACAGTCTTTTATTTTTTCCAAGCTGTGCTGCATTTGCAGCACAATTTTCTGTTTTATTAGTTGTCTGTTTGTAGCAAATAAATTCTTCAGTTTGTTTGCCTTGGATTTCTCTTTCCTTAAAATAGCAGCAGCTGACTGTCAGTTGAGTCTTCATATTTTTGGCCTTAATGATTGTTTGAATGTAATAACTAATAAGTGGCAAAACATTGAAAGTTGGCCTTGTTTCTTCTTAGATATCCAAGATGTGTTTATTGACATCTGCATTAATAACAATGCCATGCCAGAAAATCCCTTATTATGGTTGCATGCCACAGAAAATGTTGAAATGGAAAATTAAAGACACCCCTCCTTTTTCATTTGTACTTCGTGAGAGAAATAAAATGAGGGAACTAATTTTAAATGTTTCTTGCTGTTTTGAGATTCCATTGGGACAGTTAAGTTCAAAACATTTCTATTTTCCAGCGTAGATTAAAGAATTTATTTGTCCTCCAGCCTTATGTCCTCTCTTGCATGACTACCAAAGAAAGGTCCAGTCAGTGTCAGCAGATGAGTTGATGTATTCCTCAAGTAATTATTCCCCCTATATTTTACACCCTCATAATTATTCCCCCTATGTTTTACACTCTCATTTTTGTTTCCTCTTTGTGAGTAATCTTTGGTATATTTATCTGTTTTTCTCTAGGTCAACGGGAAGGACCTCTCCAAGGCCACTCATGAAGAGGCAGTGGAAGCTTTTCGCAATGCCAAGGAGCCAATTGTAGTTCAGGTGTTACGAAGAGCCCCAATTAGCAAAGCTCATGGTAGCTCTCAGGATGTACGGCTTGTGGATGCCTGCACTCAGACTGACATCACTTTCGAGCACATTATGGCTCTGGCCAAACTGAGGCCTTCCACACCTCCTGTTCCTGATATCTGTCCTTTTCTGCTTTCAGACAGGTATGACTTATTTTCTGTAGTTTTCAAGTAATTATTGAAACATTGCAATTGCTTTTAGCTTTCTTTTGCAAAAGTCTCAGGAACAGTTTAAGTAGATGTGATTAATTGTTACCCCATTCAGACCTTACTGATAATTTTCCTCAACTCATGAGTTAGACCACAGGAAGAAATGTTGTTCTTGCTTACTTTGTGCTCATGCACAATTTTCATCTAAACCTTGAGCTTTTATCAAGAAGAAACCCAATTCTGAGTTCCAAAATATTGAAAAGGCTTATAAAGCATATAAAGAGGTGTATTGTTACTTTTTATTCTTTCAAACTTCTTTAAAAAACAGGGGAAAAAATATTTTATTTTATTTTATTTTATTTTATTTTATTTTATTTTATTTTATTTTATTTTATTTTATTTTATTTTATTTATTTTATTTTATTTAAGGTCCCCTTATCCAAGGCAAAGCAATTCCAAAAACGTGGGTCTGGAAAATATAATTTCACCTTTCATATGGTAAATAATGTGAATTAAATTATGCCTTAGTTGAATTAACATCTTTTGAAATGGAGTTGAATGCAAACATCATTTAGAACTAAAAGGTTTGAGGTAGATCCACACCTGGGATCCAAGGCTGCGCCTAAGTGCATGCTGTAACAATCTCATTCTTTGTGTCTCAAACTCATGCAACCATTCAGTTTACTGACATTTTGAAATGTGCAGTTATTCAAGTGCACTTCATCACCCTGTTATCACTTCAACAAAACCATATAATGCAAAGCGTTTAATGCAAGTGCTTGAACAACTTTGAACCTGATGTGGGTTGTAGATTGAAGATGTTCATGTTTTTATAACGAGATAATTGATAAGTTGGCACTGATCATGATGCAGCATATGAATGTGTAGTTAAGTACATTTATGAGCAAAAGGAATTCCAAATGTTCATAATTAAGTAGTTTGGCCCCAAGCAGACCCTGTTAAGAAATCACCCTCTGCAAATCTAGCAAAAGGTGAACCCAACAAAATGAACTAATCGAGAATCTGAGCTTTTGAAAAGAAAACAGCCCTTACTACTTCCAGGTGCTATTTCATTCAGGCTGTCAGGCAATTGAGAGTAATATTCCAGCGATAAGAAGACTACAGAGCAGGGGTTTCATGTGATTTTTTAAAATCATTTTTAATTAAAAAAAATGAATTATCTCATCTACTATTTTTTGTTCTGCTTTGTTCTGCATAGCTGCCATTCCCTTCAGCCAGTGGAGCATGAATTTTATGAAGGT
The DNA here is from genome assembly GCF_038088225.1 of Cyrtonyx montezumae. Lineage (NCBI taxonomy): Eukaryota > Metazoa > Chordata > Aves > Galliformes > Odontophoridae > Cyrtonyx > Cyrtonyx montezumae. The sequence continues at coordinate 132,599,396 of NW_027072034.1, read as the reverse complement.
AATGAGTATCTTTCCAGCCTGCCTGCTGATGCAGATAGAGCAGAGGACTTTGAATATGAGGTAAGATCAATGGCACAATGCAGCCTTTTTTTACTGATACTATAAATATGGTTTTGGGACATGTAAGAGCAGCCTCCTCTAGGAGGTTGGGGGAGGAGAGAGTGAAAATACATACATTTTTAAATTTATACCAGAAAGAGTTCTTTTTTGTACCTGTGTAATGTCACAAGCATTACAGTAGTTAGCTTACGTATGTGAAATGTGGAAGTTAAATTCTGCACTGGGCGTCACCAAACAAGTTTGGGAAAGTTCTTAAGCATATTCCCTCTTTGTACAATCGAGACTGTAACTCAACTGCAGTCTTTTTTGCAGTTGTAGCATTTGGAAGTAAAAAATCTCAAAATTAAAAACGGTAGCTGGAAGCTTAATTGTTTCTTCTTTTTCTCTCTCTAATTTTAAAAATTAATTGGCCTTTTTACTCATGCCTTAGGGATTAGTCTTGCAGATACTTGGGCGTGTGCTTGAGTGTTTGAAAGATCAGGTTACAACTTTGAAAATGAATATAATTTCTGTTATTTGCTCCTTGAATTTGACATTATAAGTATTGCAATTACAAGAAATTGTGCTGTGTACCATAAATCTCCCTTTGCTTTTAATGCATATTCTCTAGTGACAAGGGTGGATGTCTTTCTGAATCACAGGAAAATCATTTTGTGTAGCTTCCCCAAATGATAACATGATTGTTGTTGTTGCTCTTCATTAGATTTTCATTTCAATACCTGAATACTATTGTTGTCTGCCAGTCATTGGATTGTTGTGTTTTCTGCTATATTTCAGGAAGAAAATATTTGTAGAAGCAAGCATAAGAAGCAGATGGTTCCTTTTATTATTAAATGTTGCTGAGTCTTTGCATAAGTTCATGTTGCAGTATTTTAAACAAGAGTGATTATAAATAATTAAACACCTTTAATACAAGACTTAAAATATCCTATCCTTCTGTTTGCAATACCTTAAGAAACATTTTTAAAGGTTTTGCATAACTATTTGACATTTGGAAATGAAATGAATGGCAAAGGCTTTGGCAAATATGCCCTGTCTTCACTTTTATCTTATCTTTACTGGCTAAGATGCCTTACTGCACGTTCATCCCGTTGCTCTTTTCTTCTAGCAGCTTGGGGAATCCAAGTTCTTCCCCAGGAAGTAGAAAAATCAAATAACATCTGCTTAGTGAATCTCAATCAGAACAAGCAAACTTTTATTTGAACTTCTCAAAAAATCATTGCTAGGGATTAGTGAAATCATTATTTCTTCCCAGTTGGGTTTTGGTGTGATAATATCTCACAGTAGAAGAGTCTCAGAGCTTACATTCAGCTCCCCAGGTGTAATACAATATTAAATTTCTGTGACAAGTGTATTTGTTTACAGTGCTTCTTCCTTAAATATAGTAGAAACTATTTTTCTAGTAGTATTTAAATAAATGAGTAATGGAAACATCTAGAAGGAATAAATTTTAAAAAGATATATTTTTAGATAAAAGTTTTCTTTCACTTTATTATCAGCTATGGATTAAAACAGTAATGGATTTCAAACCTGCATAGGGTCTACCTAGCATAATCAAGTCTTCTTTATGACCATTATTAATCCCTAATAATAGTTGGCACAAGTATTATGATAGTGGCAAATGCTTGAGCAGATTCTCAGTTGCCTGTAATCACTGCTAATCATACCATCATAGTCATTAATTTGCTGTCAGCTGTGATTCAGTGGCCCAAGGCAAATGCACTGAGTGATTGAAATAGTGTTTCATGTGAAATTCAAATAGGAAATGAACTGTCTGTACTCCTTTCAGGAGAAGATTGCATTCTAAATAGGAAAGATTTGAAGGAGAAGCATCTTGGAACCTGTTACTAGAGCTCCAAATGTGAAAGACTTTCTAAAATTTAGACCTGTGTGGTAGCATTATAATTTAGGTCACTCACTGGTTGCATTACCTGTCATTTATTATCCTTATAGGAAGTTATTTAGCTCCCTTGGTGTAACTAGAGAGCCCAGAGATATACATCTCCTTCCAAAAATTGGTCTCAGGAAGGACCGAGTCTAAATGGATTTGCTAGCTGCTGTGATGGATCCAGGGGAAAAGCAGCAGGGCGTTAACTTTCCTTCTTTGTAAGAACTTTCTGGTGTGAACCTCAGCTAATCACACAGAGCAAGACAAACTACCTGGTTAGCATTGCCATTGTACTAAAGGATACAGATAAGCAGCTCACAGGTCTCCATGTCAAATCAAAGAATTTAAAAATGAATCTTGAAGCCAAACCTGGAGGTTTCAGAAAGGTTTTGAAGCAAGGTAGTAAGCAGAAAGAGTACTAATGACTGATAATTTCCTAGAAATGGTTTTCAGGTGAAAAGTTCCACCATTTTGAGATGACAAATATGAAGTATGCAGCCAAATCAGAAAATGAATAACTGAGATGACTAGCAACTGAGATGCTGTAAACAAGAATGTTTTCCAAGAAAGGCAATATTCTGCAAAGCTTTGATCAACTTGGAACTGGCTTCAAATAAGTGCTGGAGTTTACCTGAGTTACCACCATAAAAAGAAAACAAGAGGATCACATCTGATAGACAGCACTGGGGGTACAGTCTTGCACTTGCCAGTGGACTTAGTAGGATTAGATACTTGTGAGATTCCATTTGTAGACTAGAAAAAAAGTAATTGTTTGAGTTCAGTTTGCCACAGCTCAATAAACTCAAGTACAAGCCAATTGTCTTGGAAAGATGAACTCCCTGGGAGGCTCATTAGGCTCCATTCAGCACCATACTTTAAACAAATAGCTGGGAAGATGACAAAGCTGGGGGATTGCTGAGAGCCAGCTCAAGTGTCCTTATGTGTCTCCTGCAAACCTTGTCCTAAAAGGAATTTGAATTGTTGATTTATATTGAGACAGGTCAGAGCCAGCAACAGTCTGTGTTGACAGAAAGAGATCAAAAGATTTGTGTTTCTGGCATACCCAGATACCCATGAGGACTTTTAAGATAAAGTAGGAACTGACCAATTTGTAAATGCTCAGTTGGACTTGCTGTCAAGATGACTGAAAGAGAGCCAAATATTTTCAAGGATGAACCCAACTCCTCTCTGGCTATGACTTGTACTGCTGGAATAACCTCATGTGATACTAGAGTATGCATCACGCTGTCTACTGCCAATGAGGTTAAAGGACTAAAGCCATAGTACCCTCCAGTAATTTTGTGTTAAATATAGCTCTATAATTTGTATTCTAGATTTGTCCTTGTAAGAAGAGCAAAAGATACTGGTTCTAGAGAGGTGTAAATAAGTTTCTGATCCTGCTATCATAGAGAAGCATTGTTTACTTGGTTAGCAACATTTGTTGTAATACAGAAATTAAGGGAATAAAATGAGGTACACAGTGGAACAGTGAAATAAATTGGATCAAAACAAAAAATAATGTTGTAAAGATAAAAGTGGACAAAAGTGCGCATCACTAATGTGAGGTCCTACATATTCAGTCTGAGACAATAGCCTCTCAAAAAGAGAGACAGCAGAAAATAAAATGTTACAAGCAGGCATAAGAAGATAGTGTGTTTAGTCAACAGTTTCTTATCCTAGGGCAGAAACCTTAATAACAGCTATGTACTGAAGTACCCCTTATGCAGTGTGAAAGTGGGAAGTGATTGGTTTTTGCCATGAGAGGTGATATCATGGAAATTACAGCTCCTAAAATCTTGTGCGTCTGAGATGTGAAAAGGTTCCACTTTTTTTCTCACTGGATGCCAAGATTAGCATCAGAATGAAAAATGCAGAATGGCAACCGTTATGTCAGCCTGTCTGTGCCCAATAACTGCTGTTTTAATGTATGCAATCGCACACGCTGACAGTTAAGGTTGTTTTGATTGTATCCTGGATAGGATACAATACTGGAAGAATTTGCCAAAGGTTGAGTTGACCCTATATGAAATTATGGGGATGCTCTTAATGCTTTTCATTCACGTTAGAAACCTTTCAGCTTCTCTGTTTTGCTAGGAAGAATTGATGAGTTTTGCTCAAGAAGTTAGTGCATGTCACTAAACCAACAGACCAGTATGCAAAGATGCACAAGTAAAATTTTTCCATGGCAAGATTTTCAGAAGCTTTTTATGAATAAATAATGAAAGACTCAGAGGTTCCATCTGAAATGACAGTCGTGGAAGAGCAAAGTAATATTATATTAAGAAAAAGTCATGTGAGAACACCTTACATTTTGATTCCTTCTATACTCTGAAAAGTAGAACTTCTGAAAATGAGAAAATTCATATGAAAGGTTCTTGATTGCGTTATCAATATCTCCCATGGGTTAATATCTCATCTCAAAATTGAGTAGACTTAAGTTCATTTTGTATTTGGTGGTTGCAAGGGACAGATTTTTAGTCAGTATGAAGAAATGTGTATGTGTGTGTGCACACTGAATGTAAGTGCTAATTTATGGTTCTGCACAGCCGTTCATTTAAACGTGTTGATAAGTATTTGCACTCGTAAATCTGCTAACTGTAAATGTGGATTAGCCCTTTAAGTATCTCACTGGCCTGATCCAAGTACATAGAAATTGCTGAGGTTTTCTATTGACCGGAGGATTTCTGGATCATGTGTTGTTGCCTGTTTTCACAAATAACTAAACAAGGAAAAGAGAGCAGCTAGAAAATTAAAGGAACTGGACTCAACAAAGGTTTTGTGTAGCACTCTTCTCACCAAACTCCTTAATGCTCCCATAGCAGGGAGAATTTTATCCTGTTGTCTTCATTTCTCTTACTGTAACTGATACAATAGAGAGGTAAAGCTTGGGTTTGCTGTTCCAAGTGACACTCTTGAGCATTACATCTGTATGAGGGAAGATTGCTCTGTCAGGTGCAAATCTGAATTTTCCGTATCTGCAGCATAACATTTTGTAAGTTGTTGGTTGTATCAGTATCTTTTCTCTTCAGAACAAAAAGAGTGATTTTGTTCAAATTAGTGATCTGAGTGAGGTTGTTGATCCAGACAAATCACATGAATGTAGAAACAGCTATGTGTGGAGGCTCTCAGCTGTCCAGGTAGGGCCCTGCTGTGAGATATGGATGCTGGAGCCTTTCTGGAACACCCATCACTGAGTAGAAGGACAAAGAGAGACCTGCCTGCCTTGTGAATTTGTATTTAAGGCCTTTCCAGCACAGGGATTTTTTAACCAATAAACCAAAGGGATCTGTCTATCTTGTAAATACATATTTAGGGCCTTCTTAACATGAGGATTACTGACTTGATAGTGTGTAACAGCTCCCTTCAGAGCTGTGATAGCCCACAAACACCCCTTTGCGAACATTAAGGGTACTGTGGCAATGCAATTGGAGCTCCTGCTTCAATTGCTAGCACCTGAATAAACAGTTTTTATGGAAGCAGCATCTGTGCACACACTGCCAGAGCTTCTGATAGCTAGTCAGGCTCTTTTGTTTTGCTACCTGATGAGTATTTCTGTACAACAAAGCTAACCCAAAAGATGGAAGCATAACCAGCAAAACAGAAAACATTCCTGAGATATGAGCTTTCCAGAAATCCCTTACATGTAGCATGGCATTTTTCTTTACATCTATTAAGTCATGTTCTTTAATAATACAAAGGGGTGAGAGAAAGCGAGAGAGAGAGTGAAATCCTGCTTCAGCAGGGATCAGACCGGGCAAGTTCCAGCCACATGCAGGTAGGATGGCAGTGAAGTGAAAGAGCAGAACCACTCTAATACCTTTGTGACTTGCTATCAGATTGAGCTTTTTTCTTTTCTATTTCCTGCTGGGATTGGATTCCTTTTTTCCTGAGCCTCTTAAAACTTGGGAGGAATCAGAAAGAGCCTTCAGTGAATAAAAGGCAGATTTCAAATTCAGCAAACACCAGATATAATTGAAAATAGAAGGCTTCGAGAAATATCATGTTATACAAGCAGAATCCTAATAGAGATGTAGTTGCTGCAATGCTGAAGAGACAAAGTCGTGTACAAGGCTGTGCCTTTCCATTGAGGTCCAATCTGATGGGAGTAATAGGGAAAATGTGATGAAGCTTGCTGGTAAATATGGTGTAGATTTTAAATGGGAAAGCAGGCACTGCTCACCACATGCCTGCTGCTATTGTAGTGGTGGTGGGAAGGACTGATCTGACAAGTCAGAGTGGGCTTAGATAAATTGCAAGTTACTGTCCTACATCTATTTTCTGTCTAGCATTCCATAATTGCCTTCAAGTTACTGCTGAATAGTGGGTGTTACACAGTGTAAAGACATTATACCACAGTTGCTGTTCAGGCATTTTGAAGTAATTCTTAATATTAATTAGCAGCAGTTAAGGAACATCGTGAAGGAGGTGAACACGTGCTTGCGATCCAGAGAATTGCAGAAATACAGAGAAAACTACAGGCTATCTTTTTAATACATTAATTGGGAAGCCTGCAAGGAAGTCTCTTTGACTAGTAAATAGATCATTAGAGTTGTTTCAGATGGGCCTGTGAAAAAAATTACGATAGTCAGGGCTTTTAAAAGCGTTCCTCAAGATTGTCTCATTTTAGCTCAAAAGTAATTCTGAGCTTCTAATACCCAGTGTGTGATTCATCTGACTGTCACTGTGGACTATTACATTGGAAAGGTGACAGTTAAAATGCAGAAGTGACACTGGTACATTTTTTCCCTGTAAATCTTTGAGTAGCACTGCGTAATAAATAAAATAAGACTCTTTAGCATGCATTTGGCATACTACGGCACAAGATCACACATTTCACTGATATTTTTATTTTCAAGACCCTTGGGGATTTAAGTCACTTTAATCTACTCATAAACAATAATAAATATGTAATTTCCCCCTAACTGTGACCAATTGTACACCATAAATGAGCAAAATAATAGTTTTAAAAAAAAAAGGAGCACTTCTTTGCTTTTAGTTTTGTGGTCAGTTTTCAAGTATAAATAATGAAACTTAACACCGTTCCACTGTGATACTTCAGTACTGCTATATCCTTCATTGCCACAGGAATTCACAAGCAGGTGAACTAAGGACAGTCTGAGTCAGTTTTACTGCCAAGTCAGTCAGTGACAGAACTGGCAGTAAAAATACAACAGCCTTTATTTATAATGTTGCTTTTTGTTGTTGTTGTTGTTGTTTTTGTTTTTGCCATAAAATCACTCTTCTTACTGTTAGACACTGGATCATTTAGGTGGAAGAGAACATTGGGGTAATTTTTGCCATAGCTGTTTGTTAATTTTTAGTATGTTACTGTATCTCATCACAAAAATCTGACATTCAAAGCAAATGAAGTTGCTGTCATCTTGCCTCCCATAAGTAATGGACATCCCAGTTTAGTGGCTTGAATTGTGTCCCCATCATGAGAGAATGGGGTGGAAAAGACACAAAACTGACACGGGCAAATTTATCAAAGTTATTACCATTTATTGTGTTTTAAAACAGGAGGAAAATATATCAAGTCAGTGATATTCATTTTGTTTCATGATTTCATAAAACAAACACAGCATTACTCCTTACCTTACCTAAAAGCTAATAAAAATTCTTCCTTGTTGTCAGAGCTTATGTTTTCCCTAGAAAATGAAGAAAAGTGGGTTTAGTTCAGCACCACTTTATTGTTGGGCAACATTGCAACATATGGCATGTGTTTTTCAGTGAGTGAAGGAAGAGGAAGGTGTTGGCATTATTTTCATATTTATAAAAATCTGTGGATTATAAATCTTATGTTTTGGATGAGTGCTTTGTTTAGACAGTTTTTATAGCATTATACCATAGACCTCCATATTTGCTTTACAGTGAAAATGTTTCCAAGGCTTTTATTAATGCTTTTTTTCCTTATGCCTCCTACTTGAAAGTGTGTTCAGTATGTCTTGGCGTCATGGGATCTGGGTATCCAGACAAAGGACAGAAGAAAATAGTTTCTCTTGTATATTCCTTATAATGTCATATTTTTTAATCTTAGTATCTTAGGAAATTCATGAGCACAGGAAGCAAGAGCCAAACCCTCTAGCAAGATTCAAACCTTTTACAAGAAAATAGACTTTAAACAAGGCTTCAGTATTATGAATGCTGGGCCATCAGACAAGAAATCAAAAAACAGAAGAGGTCTTTTCACTGGAAGTTTGCTTTTTTATTTAATGAGGCAGCTCTTCAAAGAGAACGTGATAGTCATTCCTGGAGGGCACGAACTGGTGAGTTAGAAATACAGGTGAGACTGTATTGTGCATCAAAAAAAGCAGATGATAGGTTTGTATTCCACGTCCTGATCTGGTCAATCTGTGCAAGTATGTGTTTGGGGATGGAGGACATTTCCATGGGTAACAGAAGTTTGAACAGCTGAAACTCAGCATGGTTATGGTGCCCATAGACCTCATTTTGATGCCAGGAAAATGAAAATGTGTTTTAAAAGTCGGCACATATCACTTTATGTGTTTGATTTATAGGCACATGTATGTGATTAAAATTTGCATATTTTAACTATCCATATTTTAATTTGTATGTCGTTTGAATTTTATCTTGGTGCTTTTTAAGAATTTTTAATTTTATAAGTTCAACTTTAAATTTATCTTTTTTCATAGTATTCTGCATTAATTGGGTTGGAATAGCATAAACTGAATTACAGAAAAGTGCATTTCTCACAGCTGTCTAAAATTGAGAAATAACATTTTCAACTTGTTTTTAATTAATATCCCAAAATAGCGTTCGTACAGTTGTAGATCAGGACTGCCCAAATTAGTGGAGTTGTAACTAGTTAGGAGTTCAAATCTATAGCTATGCATTCTGCTGTCCAGATAAATGGTCACAGCAGCAGATGTTGGCACATCTGTTACGCCTCCCCATTTCGATTGGCTGCCTGGGTGTTTAGAAAGTGCTGATGAGACAGATAAATCTTCTGACACGTTTCAGGCCCAAAACAAGCAGGCAGCAGGAATAATGATGTTTACAGAGCCAAGAGCTGGGCAGTAACATTTTGAAATACAACAAAAATACAGTATGACACTACCTGAAGAAGTGAAAATTATTGTAAAAAGCTGGCGCTAATTTTGCCAAGTGATTGTAGCTGATTTGAACTGCAGCTATGACAACCCATAAATCTCTGGACTTTGTATAACTAAGGTTTGTTGGATAGAAAAAAGGCACCAGCTGAAGTTTAGAAAGAGCTCTGAGCTATTAAGTACCTCTTTAATAAACATAAGAGAGTTGGGAATAAGGTTTAGAAACCTTTTATCTGTTTATCAGGGCTCTGTTTATCTGTGTATCATATATGCTTTTTTGGAAGGGGAAGAGATACCTATTGGAGACTTCCTGTTCTTGTCATCATCCTATCTTTCAAAAGGTTTTTCTCTACTCCTTGAATGCTTTCATACCAGTAGAATCAGGAAAATTCCAGACATTGGGGTCTTCTCTTGAGAAGATCCATCCTTGTGTCAAAGAGGGCATTCATGGACAGAGAAGGATATATCTGACCATCTCACGTGCAGAGACTGTTTTCCAACTACACAGTTTGTGTTGATTCCCTTCCATACTTAAATCTTCATGACAATGAATGGCAAACAAATGTGGGAAATCATTGCAAAGTCTTCAGCATTGATATCTTGTGCTCATCCCCCTCAGGAGACAGCAGCACTAAATTTTCTGAGTTGCTTTCAAATACCACTGTATGAATCAAGTCCAGAAATTTCAGAGAGAGCATATCCTGCCCATTAAGGTTGTGAGTGCCCCCTCCCTAGAAGCATTCAAGGCCAGGCTGGGTGAGGCTTTGGGCAGCCTGGTCTAGAGGGAGGTGTCCCTGCCTAAAGCACAGGAGTTGAGACTAGATGACCTTAAGAGTCCCTTCCAACCTAAGTCATTCTATGATTCTTTAAAGAGGTGAAGATGTGGATGTTGATTATATAGCTGATATAGTTCGATCTATAGTTTATAGTATCCACTCGAGAACACGAAATTACGGAGGACTTACAAATGAGGGAGACCATGTAGTCCAAACCCCTGCTGGAACAATTCTAAAAGCAGAGACTCTATATCTCTTTCTAACTCTTTTGAGTACCCTTATGGTAAGAAGCACTTTCCTGATACCTAACCAAAATTTCCTGAGTAGCAACTTGTGTCTGTTGACCCCTGTGTCTGTTACTGTGCACCTACAGGAGGAGTCTGGTTGTGACTTGTCTAGACCCCCTCCACTTGGTACTTGAAGGAAGCAATAAGATTTTGTTCTTAAGGAGAGCCTCCTTTTTTAAAAGCCTAACTGAATGTAGTTCTCCCAGCATCCTCCCCTCATCTGAGATGGAGGCCATCCATGTAATTAGTTGTAAATGTATTTCTAACCAGATGCGGAGTGCTGTATTCCTCCTGCATAACCAAGAGAAGGTGTTTTCTAATACTTTATCTCAAAGTCATTTACACTGGAAAGTAGATAAGGGAGCAAAATCTGGAAAGCACCAAAACAAAAAACAAGACAAAAATAAAAATAAAAAAATACTAAAAAAGAGGATGAATAAAATTTTAATCTGTTTATTAGTTTGTTTGTGGGGTTTTTTTTTGTTTGCTTTGTTGGGTCGTTTTTGTTTTTGTTTTTGTTTTTGTTTTTTTCAGCTTAAATGGCTCAGACCAGCCAGTTTTTAGTGGTATCTCTTATTCTTCAACATTGAAACCCAAAAAGTTTCAACAGGGCGAGTCAGGATAGGAGCACTAATGAAAAATTAGATTTATTTTTCTTCAAATACATGTAATAATAAATCTCTTTCATATACTTTTGTCAAAATTCTCCCAAAGTGAAGGTTTTCTTTGGAATCTGGAGGCTGTGAGCCAGTGTGACATTTTAGTACATTCACACACACTGCACTATGAAATAGCTACTACTCCAGCCTGCTTATCTCATTTTACTGTAAGATTCAGTTTCAGTCTTGTCCATGTTATTCCCACTTACTTTGTTCAATGAGAAGAAAGTGAGAATGTAGAATCTTAGATTAGTGAAAAGGAAACTCTTAGCTGCATATCATCAGCTAGTTAATTATAATTTTAACTCTTCTCATATTCTCACAGTTTCACACACTTATTGAGTGAAAGACTGAAAGTGAGGACTGAAGCCAACTTCTGAGAAATGCTGTATCTAAGCAGTTTGTTATAGATCCCTTCACTCAGAAAGCAAGGATTCATGGTTTTCTCAAGTACAGAATACACCAGAAGGGGTGTTGAGTCTCAAGCAGGTGAAAACTTATATACAAATATATAGGAACATAGGAAAATATATGTGTATCAATAAGTATTCCTAGTGAATTAGCATTCGTACTGCATCATAGGGAAAGAACAGAAACAAAGAGAATGCATAGAGAAGTAGAGTAATTAGGGAGGGAGTTAAGGTCATGCATTGTTTTAAGTAACAAGATATGCTGGCGACCTTCCAGTAGGTGTGATCATTCAGATAGTTAGGAAAAAAATGTGTTTTTTTGTTGTTGTTATTGTGTAGTATACTTCATGTTTATATGCTTCCCATAAGAGTTCATTCTTGTATTTATCTTTTGACAAGGATCTGAAGAGTCAGTATTATGCATGCTAGCTGAGGGGAAAAACTGAAGCTCAAGTGGATGTTTGTGACTTAACTGGAGGATATACTGACAGCTGTTGAGCCTTTTACAGCCAGGAAGTCTGTAATCTGTAAAGGGTTTGCTGGTGGTGTTTTTTTTTGTTTTTTTTCCATTTGACTTCTTTATGAGATACAGTCACTGTAAAGTCCACCACATGTCTTTAAGCTCAAGGCTTAAAATATCCTTCAGAATCAAGTCAGAAAGGCCATACCAAAACTGGGAGGCCCACAGAACTGAGAGATGTGTTTATCTCATTCCCATATGGTTAGACCCTTCCTCCCACAGCAGTGCTAAATTTGTTCATGGCGCAGTGATCAGAAGTTTCTCACATTCATGGTCCAGCTCCATCATTCATCCAGCCTAGCCCAATCCCCCATCTGCTCTTTTGGCTGCTGTCCACCCCCCTGTCCTCACCTGCTGGGAGTCTCAGCTGACACTTGGGTGCCTTCCGTTCCTACTCATGGACATCGAACTGCTACCAATCATCACACATCAGAAGTTCTGAATACACCCTGGCAGGCTTGCCATGCCTTAAGTTTCTCCACTGTTCAATTTGCTAGATAGGAGTGAAGTGTGCACCAAAAACTTATCCTCCAGAGCTACAAGGAGATACTGAATTTCCATGCCCAGCTTCACCATCAAAGGATTTGTCAGCTACAGAGTCAAATTCTGTAATAATATAATATTTTATTAATAGATGCCTGTATGTCATTGTGCTAATTCTGTGTTGTTGCGTTTGTTTTTTTTTTCTGCTGCTACTATTTTTTTTAAATTTTCCTTCTTTTAACACTGACACCATTGTGTAAAGCATCCTGCTGTCCCAGAGCATTCTTTGTCTGGATGCAAAGCAGCATGTGGCTCTAAGTGTAGCTATAAAGCAGGGATCAGCAGGAAAGTGATTTAATTTTTAAATATTTCTCATTCTATGTTGTATTTTCTTTTGGACTGTGCATTTGAGAAATGCTTGCTGATACTTTTTATTTCTGCTTTGATGTAAATAAATCTTGTATCCGAGATTCTCAAATCTAAAGCAGACTTTAAAAAAATGAGGATTAAATGAGACTTCATCCTATAAGGTAGCGCCCCCACCCCTTGGATAGAGCATTGTTTTTCCCCACCATGTGGAATGGAGATAACCCTCTGTTTCTTTGTGGTAAGCTACCAACCAAATCCATTCTGGCAAATCTGACACCCAACGTGATTTGTCCTTTTCGATGCTGTTTATGAGAAGTCAGGACAGTCTTCTGTCAAAATTGATAAGTGAGAAGACAGTGGGGAATGCAATTTTATTTGTAACAGCACAGCTGCCAGCAGTTCCAGCTTGTTTACATCTAGACTGGCTCTGTCTTGCTCCACAGCTTTTCTATTTCCATCCAAATAGCCCCCAAGTACATTGTGGATGTGACTGTCTACGTAAAATCTGCATAACAGAACATGCTGGGAGTGTTAGAGAAGGTTATTTTTATTTTCTCAAGTCAAGAATGTCAGCAGCTTTAAAAGAGAAATCTTCAACTCTACCAAATCTCCATTTTCAATTACAAAATAGGTTCTAAAAATGAAATGTAATCTGCTAAAATCCCATGATGCTGATTACCTGCCACAGTGAAGGTGCCTGAGGAATTAAGGGCTTTGGTTTTTTTTTTTCGATGAAAACATTCTTTCTGAAGTGGAAGTGGCTAGTGTTTGTAAATTAAATCCACTACAAACATTTAGATTTCTTTGTTTCTAAGTTTCTTTGTGGAAAAAATGCAATAGGACTTGCAATGACCTGTGAAGCAGAGGGCGGTTTAATTACACACTGCTTCACGCTGAATACTCCTGCTACATATCCTGCAATTAGCCTGTGTTTCATAGACATTAACATATTTCCAGGAAAATCCCTCTGACAAGGGAGTGTAACTCCTGATGGACCTGTGGTGGTTCTCAGGTCTGTGATGCTTTTGTTTGCCTGCTGTATAGCTTCAGTCTGGCAGTCCCAGGCATTGTTTGATCTTTTTTTGTTGATACACTTAAGGAAGCTGCAGTTATAGCCACTTTCTTTATATATATAATCTCTCCTGTGAGCTCTTTGCTCATGTAGTCTACTCCATACACACAGGTACGATGGAGGTGAAGTTAGGGATTTTTTTTGTTTTACCAGTCTAGCTGAGCTTTTCCAGCCAACTGAAAATTCTTGTTTCCTTTTCCTGTGTCTCTTACTACTGTTAATAAACAATTAGGCTTCTGTAGGATTTAACGTTAAAAAGGAGAGTCCAGAGATGGCTGTTAATGCCACTGCTCTGGTACTGTGTATTGTGGATTTATCAGATACTTTTGATTTCTCTCTGTGGGTGAGAATACAGAGCAGTCATGCTCTTAAATGAATGGATTGATGATTGGTAGAGGAGACTCCTTTGTAGTGAATATAAATATACACAAAGGCATATAAACGTATATACTCTGTACTGTATTTATTTATGTACACCCATACATAAACTTACACCCACTCCCACCCCTCCACACAGACACATGCACATACAAGTAAACAATTAAATATTTAATGCCCCTCAAACCTGAATATAAAATAACTAACATAAAATGAAATTGCTTTGTTAAAGGAACACTGGAAGCACCACAGACTCTCTTCATTTGAACAGATATTAGTAACCCATAGGGAAAATAAAATAAAATAAATCATATTTAAAATAGATTGTTGTGATGGTTCCTACTGATGCTAGGAGTTACACATCTTTTTGTGAATTTTATCAAATTATTTCTGGTCATAGTTAAGAACATTGGTTCTAAACAAAGGCCCTACCTCAGAGAGTGGGAAGTATGATTTGAATAAGTGTAATGTAATGCTTGCTTGAAACATCAAGCTTCTCTTTAAGCGTGCAGCCTTACCCATTGTACGCACTCTGATTGTTTGTACATGACAGTCAGATCCACTGCTGCATGGAACAATTTCAGAGGTGAAATAAATGGTGTTACAAAAGAAAGTCTAAAGAACATTATTTATTCAACCACTCTTGCTTTTTTTACACAAACCCAGACTTGTTTCCTTTTTTGTATACCCACGCTCACTTGTGACATATGCTTTTATGTAACGTGTAATACAAGTTACATTCTCATCACTTGTGAATTAGAGATGGATTTTTCTTTCTAGAATTTTCCCTGTTAGCTCTTCACCCTCCCAGGACTTCATTAGATTGAACTGACAGTCTGTTCCTGTGAGGGGATAGCTCTGGTTCTGTTTGTATTATTTATTTTTATTTCATGAGTGGGATTACTTGCCAGTGACAACAGGTGTGAAGCATTATGAAGATTAAATATAGAAGGTAGCAACCTAAATGACTGGTGATTTGCCAGACTGGACAAGCCAAATGGAGACTGAGAAAGTGAATATGGTCAGAGATACACTGCCAAGATGCATTTTTATTCTGAGTGCTGCCTAATTAGAAAGTGGGTGCTCATATAGGAACAGATAAGAACTTGCAAAGATAGGATTACTAAACAAAATTACGAGGCTGAGACAAAGATTTGCATGCTTTCCCTAGTTTACAGAAATGATTAGTGAGAAGCTGATAAAACTGATATGACTCTGCTAGAACAACCTTCTTATATTAACCCTGACTGAAAGTGTGAAAAGCAGCCTCAGTTAACTACGCATATAGACTAGAAGTTGATCTTACCTGTACAACGTTGACACAGAAAGATACTGAAGAGTGAGTTTTAATTCCAAGGTGTCTGTAGTCCCTATGCACTTCTGTATGGGGCTTCAGAAGAACAGTGTTTGTTTTAAGCATGAACAGCTTTTTTAAAATAATTCAGACCTTAATGTACTTTCTCAGTTAATTCTTCTGTTGTGAGTTCTGTGCTGTTGGCCTTATCCACTTTATTCAGTTAGTTAATCGTTCTGGTGATTATACCTTTAGCAAAATGAACACTGAAACAACTTCTCAATATTACTATGGGCAAAGAAGAAAAACAGATTAAAATAGTGTTTTCTCATATTCATCTATTATTTTTGTTGTTTTTTATATTTATGGGAAACACTATATTCCTTTACTGTGGGTTATCAGGCGTTGGGCATATTCATTGCATTCAGTAAGTCTCAGTTTCTTCTGAAAGTGCAGTCAAGGGTACAACTTAGAATAACTAACCTGGATACTAAAATACCACATTACAAGCACTTATGAAAGAAACTGAGGAAAAGGAGGTGTAATCAGGTGTAATGTCAGCTAAAACTTAGCAATTTACCGTATGCAAACTCTTTGGTCATCCCAAATGTGAGATAAATTGTGTGCACCATTTGCAGCCCTGTGAGGAGCAGAACATAAAGGTGTTCCTACTCACACCTGGAGATGTTGCAGAATATGCACGTGACCACTTACTG
Organism: Cyrtonyx montezumae; assembly: GCF_038088225.1. NCBI lineage: Eukaryota > Metazoa > Chordata > Aves > Galliformes > Odontophoridae > Cyrtonyx > Cyrtonyx montezumae. Next base: position 132,583,414 of record NW_027072034.1, on the reverse strand, counting down.
CAAGTTAGGGAAGGATGATAACTTACTAACTGGTGATGCCTGTATTGTTCTGGGTGGCTATAAATTTGGGGTGAGCTTTTTTTCTCTTTTTTCTTTTCCCCTGATGTTGCAATAATAGTGATTAGTAAAAGTTCATAATCTTATTTTGATCTGAGAGATGCTATTGATCATCTTATGTTACAGAAAAAGTTGCTGAACCAAGAGACCTCCATGTACTGTACTCTCTGAATTCTGCTGCCTTAGTACATGTTATGTTGTGGTGGGCTTTGCGATTTGAGCCAGGACACAACTTTTTCATACATTTTAGGATGAAAATAAAAATATATCTCAATTCTATTGTATGTTTCACCACACAATGATTTTTTCCAGACTGGCAGCCTTTTCTATTTCTTACAGTGAAGTAGGAATCCTCCCATAGGCTGTACTGACCTCCTTTTCTGAAAGCAATACAGGTAGTGTTGACTCCTAATTTAAAACCTGGAGATTTCATTCATATAAATACCAAAACTCCTTCCCATTTTTTTTTCCATTCAAGATAGGTGTTATAATGAGCCACAGCACAGTGTTTTGCTTTTACAGGTTAGACTGTTCTAAATATATAACCAGAATTAAAAGCTGACATTATTTTCAGCTAAGGATAATGGAATTCAATGGGACAAGGTTGATGCTGGTTAATGCTAACAGATTAAATACTTATATCAAAATGATCAGAATGTGTTTAGGATCCTTCATCTAGCATGTCTCAAAAAAGCAAACCCTGAAATATGGATCACAGGTTTTAAAATAACATTATTTCTATTATGCTAAAATGAACACTTGATTAAAATTAATTTGGATTTTGACTGTCTCACCAGTGAGGTAATTTCCTCATTGTAATGAGGACTTAAATATTAACTCAAATGATAACACACATATTTCATTCAGGAAAAATCCTCTTCCCCTCTCTAATGGCGTTTGCAAAGTTCCTGGGACACATTACTGTGATGTACTGTAGGGGTGAATGGAACACAATAGCTAATACAACTCTTGGTCCTTTTAGTGGTGTACAACTGCTGTAAGGGCAGCCAGGGAATAATGGAAGGACGTGGAATGTTTATAATATTTTTCCATAGTGCTTTTCAAGCACTCTGTGATCATTCATTCCTTTGTGTCATGCTACTCTTGTGCTGTTTGCATTGTCGTCTGATTTTCACAGATGAGGAAAACAAGTCACAAAAAATTACATGATGTGACCAGAAGCAGTTACATGCACACCAACACCTACAACATAAACACTAAAACAGTGTAGCTGAACACAGAATACATCCCAAATTTGTCTCTCATATTTGTGTTTAAAGTTGTTGAATTTTATTAAAGATTAATGCCATGTTCCATACATCAGTTATTTTTTAATTTGTATTTTTTAATTTGAGTTTACTTTAAGACTTTGAGACAGAAAATTTCTGGAAACCCTTGAAAAAAATAGTCTCACAAGGAAAAATTTCATTCAATATGTTTCAAAGTGGTGATGAATTTAAGAAAGTGGTGAAAATTTCCTTCCTCAGTATACAGAATCTTGCAGGGAAGAATGTCTAACATGCACCCAGAAACATAAATGCACTCAGGGATTTTTCAGAAAATATGCATTTCTTGCAACCGTTACTTCTGTTAACAAATTCATCTTATCCTCTGCAATACTAATATTTAATTTTCTTTTTAGAAGCTTTCCATTTTGGAGCAGTGAGTCTCTCCATACAAACAAATTGTAAAGAGGATCTGAAACTTTTTTGTGAGCGTAGTCTCCAGAGACTTCCATTCATAGGATGCCATGTTTTGTTATGAGACAGCTAGACGTATGGTTTACATTTCTCACACTTACAGAGTAATGTTAAATAATTAACCCTTGTTATTTAAAATGGTCTACAGTACATAAAATAAACTAGACTGAAGCTGTTTCAGGTAAGTCGTAAGAGGATGGAAATGAAAAATGGACACAAAACGAGACAATACAATATTATAAGGCCCAGCAACTGGACCTAAGCCCTTTAAGAGTTGGGACAGTGTTATTCTCTTTAAATTGCACTCGATTTCACTAGAGCTATAGCTCTATGGAAAATAGTCGTTGTCTTTACTCATTCTGTGAATGTAGTAAGTGAAATTTAACAAATATAATGTTATCACAAAAAGTGTCAGAAATTTCCAGAATTTGCTCATTCTCCTATAGTTCTTGGAGAGGGACACACCAGATTCTGAGCTTCAAAACCACTTCCTTACTTCCAAAGTACTTATATGGGCTTTGAGAAGCTCCCACCGTTGGAAAAAAAAAAGGATAGCTTGCTGTTGATTACAACTAATTTATATTGAACTCAAATTTCTTATTTTACTTCCCACCTGTGCAAAGATTTCTTCACAGCACACGACAGTGTTAGACCACACAAAGAAAGGACTGGAGGATTAGAGAGGAAAGGGAACAACATGGCACCAATAAGAGATTATTCCGTAGAATTATAGAATACCCTGCATTGTAGGGAATCCACAAGGATCATTGAGACCTCCTCATGATTTCAGTAGTGCCAGGCTCTCTCTATTTTATACATAGTGAAGCAATCACTTTAGTATAATGGAACTTCTGTCCTGCCAGGCAGTAATTACTTTGCAGATTTTTAAAGACAGGATGGTTTATAAGGTGATGGTAAAAAAAAAAAAGATGATGCGGGAGCTCTGTGAATATAGACATTTAATGAGAATGGAAATGCTTGGGAGGAAATGGGGGAAAAGAGTGAGTGAAGCTGCTGTCTGTACAGGTGAGACATCACTTTTGGAAAGAGTAAGCTGAGAATGATTTTGAGGGTGGAGACATGATAATGTTTCTGGAAAGAGTGCTAGGATGGAATGGAATGGGGTGAATGGAGATGAGAGAGTTGACAGGCAGTGATAATGCAGGAGCAGAGCTCAGGCACACTGTAAATGGGTTTGATGAGGAATAACTAATCCTGACAAGAAAGTGGGGGAAGGATTCTAAAATTCTTATGGCCTACTGGACACCACTGGCAGAGTGAAGAGCTGGGAAAAATTGGACAAAGAAAGCTTTCCATCTCTGCAGTTATTCCAACGTAGAGTTATCAAATGGTTGACTCCTGCCAACATCATCTGGGTGCAGCAAGAGGAAACTATCAGCTTCAGCTGTAATCAGTTTTCTTATGTATGGCAACAAAATGTGAAGAGTTTAGAGCTCTTTTTGTCCCTAAAGACAAAAACTGTAACTGAAAACTGATCCAAACATTTACAAGCTCCCTTTTAATGTTCCTTAACCTTTTTTCAGCAATTGTAGAAAGCCAACAGCCCAGCCGATTACACTTATAACCCACTTCTCTGCCACCTGAGAGAAATGACAGTATTAACCTCGTCTTCCCACCCCAAAGAGGTGACAGCTCCTTGCTTGGTCTTATGTCTCCTGAGGCTGACAGCCTGTAAACTGGTTTTCTGTCACCAAAGCAAATGATGGCCAATAACTGGGAGCCAGAGGCTATAGCCACCACTCCATCACTTTACAGAATAACCAGTATAACCAGTTTTCAATCCTTCAACAGCATGACCTTCAACTCTGCAGAAACGGGCTACCTTCTACATTGGCATCCTGGTCTTTCAGGGTAGGATAGTTCTTATTCTAATTTTAGTATAACCCTCTAAAATACTGTCTTCACCATGGAAGTCTGCTGAATTATTGTTCTGTCCAAACAGAGAAAAGCAGCAGCAAGTCAAAGATTTATCAGTTTGGCATTGATTTCTGTCACTTGGCAGTAGAATACTGTTCATGTTGAGAGGCAGCTGCCCCAAGAGTGCCCAAAAGAGGGGGAGGCTGTCATCTCCTGAGCACTCTGCTCAGTCCCTCTCCTTCCACCATCTGTCTGTCAGCACACTTGATGAATTCCCCAAATATTGTTTCTCACAGATTTCTAACATGCTGAATTTTGAAAACAGTTCAGTCCCTACATGCATACACACAAAACCCCAAATTTGAAGTAGGAGAAAACAACTATCTGCTTGTATGTGTGTGTGTGTGTGTGTAACTGAAGGGATTTAAAGGGAGGAGAACATTTCCTTAAAAGATTTGTTACTGCTGCCAAACTTACTGTTTCTTTTGTTTATGAGCAGTAGGGAAAACAGCAGCAACAGAACCAACACATGTTAGAAAGCTTCTGTCATGAAATGCAATATCAAATGCTTCTGATCATCATGGTCTTGGTTCTCTGGTGCCTCAGCAGCTGCTCTTCTCTTTGTTTCAGATGTTCGTGTTAGCCACCAGCTAAAGACTGAGCTTACAGATTTTAGGTCTGAGAGAGAAATTAATATTTCATACAAAGTCTTTTAAAATACTTCAAACACTTGTGTCTAAACACTTTGAACATCTCCTTCTCTGGAGACGTTCAAGACCCACCTGGACACCTACATGTGCAACCTGGTCTAGGGAGCTGCTTTGGCAGGGGGTTGGACTCAATGATCTCTAGAGGTCCCCTCCTACCCCTACAGTTCTGTGATTCTGTAAATATTCCATATATGTTATCAGGCCTGATTTGTTTGTCTAGGACGTGTTTTGTTAGCTTTAAAAAAGAAGGTGCTTTGAGGTTAGTACTGCAATTGTGTGGTGGGAAAAGGATTGTTATTTGAAGTGATTTCCATTCAAAGGAAGAGACCTCATCCAATTTCAGACACAGAATGATGTATTACTTGAGTCTATACATAAATCTAGACTGTAAAACATGAAGTGTTTTGATGCTGAGTACTACTGTGACTATCTACAGCTTCTAAGGTTATACACAGCCACAAACACTATCATCAAAGTACATCTTGCACAATCACCTGGGAAAGGTGTAATCCCAAGACTACAAGGAACTGATCTCAGCTCTGAGCTCTGTTACAGGGAAAAGAAACACTGTGCACAGGCAGGCATGCTGTAACTCAGTCAGGGAAAATTTCTTGCTGGTATTTGTCAGCAACCTGTTCCCAGAGAAAGTTTTAGCAAACCTCTTGGATTCCCAGGACAGAGCTCTAGAGTTGCCCTTATTTTCTTCACTGTAATGCCATAAATGGTTAAATTATTCTGCTTGTTGAGCCAGCACATGCTGAAAGGTTTCAGCTCATTTGCAGCCTGAAACATCATGCAGCTTTGTAGTAACAAACATTTTGAGACAAATCATCCACGGGAACATCAAGGTTATTCCTGACCAAAAAAATTATGTTCAGAGCAGTCCTTGGGGTCCACATCCAGCCTCAGTGCAGGGAGATGGGAGCTGGTGCTGGCAGGACAATGAAAGTCAATGGATTTCAGCTTGTGCACAGCTCCTCATTTGCCTTGATTTAAAGGTCCCAGTCACAGCCCTTTATGGTGTATTTAGGCTTTCTTATAGGCCTCCAAGGGACCGCAAGCTTCTTTATTCCTTAAAAGTATACCTTGTTGCCATAATTGAAGCCATTTTGTTACTGTAATTCCTCCCTAATATTACAGTTCTAGTCAAGTGTTCTTTCCCTCTGGAGGCATCAATTATTATGGGTTTTGAACAGGCCTCTCTTCAGTATACATATTTTTACTCCCAATACCAAAATCAGGTCACTGTAATTCTCTTCCATAGTAAAACACTGCCCCTTCTTTTCTTTCTTTCAGAACTGATGTGTAACACATGTAGTCACAACTAATTTCACTTCTTACCTCACAATTAGCTGTTTAAAGTGATTATCATACTTCAGCAAAACTAGCGAATGCTACAGGTTTCATAGTATTTCCTATGCTTTCTAAGTATCTTATTAAAACTTTGAATGTTCAAAGTCCAGGGAGAAATTTATAAAGTTTATGCAGGTACTGCACCCATGTAGATTTATGCATTAGTGCGAGGGCAGGGGATTAAGTCCCAGCAGCACATTTAATGAAAAGCAAACTGTACAGGGCTTGTTGGCTAACCCTTGTATGTGAACTAGAGGCTTTCAATAAGTTGTGGTATGCTGATGCCTGGTGCCCACACCTCCGCTGAACTCCCTGCTGTATACCTATCTGTATCTTGATTTCTGTGACATCTCTGAAGATAGGGAGGGATAAACTATATCACAGACTGAGAACCAAATTGTGAATTTGAGGAGAGGACTGGATCTGTGACATAGCCAACAATACACATAGTTTGTTTATGCAACAAACTCAAAACCTGAGTGGTAGGTCTTTCTGCTCTTCTTCACCAGCCAGAGGGAAAAAAATATGTGCTTGGGGTGCGTAGCTATTTCAGGCAGAAAGGGGTGCAGCTTCTCTGCCCACATCCCAGCACTGGGCTCTGTTTGCTGCTGCAGGAGAACTGTAGAGAATGGGCACAAGCCCACGTTTGCTGTGGCAAGGCTTGTGCTGCAGGGGTTGTCCTGATGCTTGCTGAACATGAGATCGCACTGTATCAAGTCTGAAAAGTAGATGGATTGTGAAGGATTCATTCATCTGTTCTCATTTTATTTTTTTTAACATGGTTATAAGTGTCACATGCAGATTCCTTTGAAAATACCGTTATCAACTGAAGTTTTTGGTTTGCAACCAAGCTAATCCTCTGTTACTGGATTCATTGTGCTTTATTGCAATTATTTGCTTCACAGTGTCGAAACCAAGCACAGTTCTACGTTTTTATGAATGGTTCCCTTATGAAGCTCTAAAGATGCTTAACTCGGATAGATGCAGTAGTTATCACTGTGCCATATGTCCTAAAACTTGCACTTTTCATGAGATGCCGCAGCTGGGACATCTGGCACTAAAAATATGTTTTCTGCATCATCTCACAATTGAGGAGGATGCCATGGTTGTTCAGCTCCACAGGAGGTTCCTTGAAGCATCCCTCTGTTGTCTAACAACTTCTGCAAGGAAAGTGTGGCACTGAGCTGGCCAGGGAATGAATTATGCTATTAGTGGAAGGCTGTGTTTTTGCTTTATGGTTTAGAGTGTTGTTGGAAGGGAGTGGTGCCAGTGTGATGGATTGATTGATGTGTAGCCAGCCTGTCCTATATCCTATAAGTCAATATTGGTGTGATAGGACTAAAATGACTGTGTAATACACTATAAGTCAGCTCCCATTTTCCAAAGGCTAAAAAAACTACAAAATCAATTCACATCTGCATTTCTCAGGCAAGTCTTCCAAAATAGTTTCTGTATAATTTGAATCTACCGTATATTCGAATTTTCTTCTTAATTCACAGAGTATTTTTTCTCTCTTAAAGTTGCACACAAAATAATGCATCTTGAAACTGAGCAGTTACAACAAACTTCTGCCATTTATCACATGCGTCTTGATGTATAGGTGTGAGGTTTGCCATACTGAGGAAGAGCTGTCCCTTCTCCATGGCTGGACCGAATGGAATCAGTTCTCCTTTGTGCCAGGTAATTTTTCCACCTGTGACAAAAGACATTGCATGAGCCTCTGTGCTTCTTTGCAGGAGGTGGAGCTGTGTCGCGTTAGCAGCCAGGAGAAGCTGGGACTGACTGTCTGCTACAGAACTGATGATGAAGAAGACACAGGGATCTATGTTAGTGAGGTAAAGACATGGGCTGGGGTGGGGGGAACACATCAGGCAACATGAGAGCAAGAGCTCTGAGACCAGGCTGCTCAAATGTCACCATCAGCCTGCATGTGTCACTTCCAATTCATCTAGATTATCAACTTAAATTGTGTTTCTCAAGTACAGTAATTATTACTAGCATGCTTCTTTAATCCAAATACTTTTAACTAAAACATCATCGTTAGGGAAATACCGAGCAGCTTGGGCATGGTTTGAATTTTGGAAGAAACCTGCCCCTATATGGGAAAACAGTCAGAATTTTAAGAGAAAGCCTACTCCACACCCTGCTTGCATTTCATTCTGTCACAGCTTCAGTAATCTTATTTTATTATTTGCGGGTTTTGTGCAGCGATGATATCACAGATATACCACAGTTGGATGAAAAGAATAGCCTGGGAGAGGAACATGTCAGAAATACTGACCTCTACTAATAATTCTTGCATTTTTATCAGACAAGAAATAGAGTACTGGATGTTGAGATGAGCAGAACCCTGAGTTTTCCAGTAACTTAAAGGAAAACATGGCATCCTATGCATATCATGAGGTGTTTCACAGTGTCAGTCCAGAAGACTTCCAGGCACTTGAATTCCTTTTGGGTCTCCACTCATGTCAGAGATGGTTTTCCTGGATAAAGCAGGACTGTTGTGAGTTCAAGCTCACTAATGATTGTTCTAGTTTCCAATTTGTCATTTTTGTGGCTTGTACCATGTTCTGGGTGAAGCTCATGGACAAAATTAATTGGTACAGAGTTTTCACCTACTGAATAAACAAGGATGAAGAGAAGGTTGTTCATTCACAGGCCAGAAGCAGTGTCAAAGAAGCTGAAAAGCACAGCCCTAGAACTATCATGAAGGAATTAACGTAAGAATAAGTCTTCCAACAGCTGTATAGGTGCTGCTGGTAAAGTCTGACCTTGTGAAGAGAAATAAAATGCAGGAACCTTCTAATACCTTCCAGAATTGTATGTGAAATGTGCTGTTTTTCCTACATGGTAGAAATTTCTCAGACTTTTTTGAATTACTGAAATTATATTGTCTTCCATACTTCTTCAGACATTTAAGAAATATTTTTTTCTATGGCAATGCACAAGAAGAAAATGGTCTCTAGCAGCTGCAAAGGATGTAACCTGCAAACAAACTCTAAAGTCAGATGTTTTGTTTGAAAAACTAGCTTATGGCACAATGAAGCAGAATAAATGATTCAAGATAATCCATCGAATGAAAGGTGATAGATCGAAATGCCCTGCAATGAACAGTAGGTCATTGCTCAGGGATGAGCTATAGTGACTTTGATAAACAGTTAATGGAGCTCTAAACTTATGTTTAGGTTTAACTAACTTAAAATTAACTGGCTCAGGTCAGAAACATTATACAGAACTTGTGAGTGATCTATACCAAATGGATCCTTTGGGGTTTTTCACTGTTTCCTTGAGAACTGCAAAATTCCAGAGGAAATAACAGCTTGATAACTGAGGCTATCATTTAGTAGTAAATATTTACACGCAAGAAAAATAATCCTGCTTTATTCCCAAAGACAGGCCCATTTGTATGATGGTACAGAATCACCACAGCCCATAGTGAACTTCCAGAGCAGAGGATCTCTGTCGTTAATACTTAGCACTCTGACAGCTGAAGGTTAATGCCTGACAGTGGCATAGAAAAGTATTAATCTGACAGTGATATGCTCCTGACCCTTTCAGTCTTTAGGTTTTCATCTGAAACAAGCTTATACAATTATTTCAAGAAGCGTTGAGTTCATGGGGCTGTAAAGAAAGATTTAAATTGCCGCTATTCAGAGGAAAAAAAGGCATGTTTTTAAGTTCAGCAACTGTGATTGGTTTTCAGTAAATGTTCAGTTACTGAATATTGTCCTATGCAGGTTGATCCAAACAGCATTGCTGCCAGAGACGGACGGATCCGTGAAGGAGACCGCATTTTGCAAGTATGTGACAATAGCCTTTTTCCCAAACTCTTTCTTCAGACACACAAAGCTGTCTTCTCTGTGGACTGTTAATGAGGGAAGGTAGTTCTCTTTGTTACTGTGATCGATGAGAAAATCCATGTCTGTCTGTTTTTTAACACAATAGCTGGGAGCTAAAGTGCGTGTATTGAAAAATGAGAATGACAGACTTGTTCTGGCTCATGCCCTTATATCCTATGTATCTCATTGCTGTTTTTATTAGCAAATCTCATTTTCCCTATGTTCATCTCGGTGTCAAATTCTAAACAGGGATCCTGAAAACATAAATACAGGTGTCAGAAACTTGCTGATCATTCACTGATTGCATAAATTTGGGTAAAACTCACTCATGCTGAACATTGATGGTTGGAGTTTTCATACAAAAGATGTGTTGCCCGTAAAGAATGATCTTGAGTGTACTTGAGCAGGGTGTTGCTCAGCTTTTGTTAATATTTTCTCTACCAATAAAACATCATTTTTTGTGATTCTTTGCTAATCCACCATTTTGGCTTTTTTCTTCTCTTTGGTTTCTGTTGATCTTCTCATTCAGAGAGCTGCCCCTGCAGCTGTCTTCCTCATAGGTTTATGCAATAAGGCACAGCACCCATAGTCCAGGTCTCTAGGAGGGAAGGCAGGTAACGTACACAGAGGGGAATAGCTGGGATGACAGTGGGTTTGTGTTCTGAACTGTCAGTGACAATTTTGAACTGATGACAAAATCACAAAATATCTACCAAAAATCAGTCAATTGGAAACTTCTGTACTGTAGCATCTTTGGTCTGTTTTCCAGTCAATTTCCCTTGTGTTTTTTATTTTACTTTTCCAGAAGTAGCTCCTGGTAATGACAGGTTGCTTTTCTTCAAACAGTTTTGGAATTGCCCTTCTTTAGCGATAGCATTCTGGTTGTCAGCCTGTTCCTTCTCTCCAGTCTTCTCATTTCTGTGGCTAACATCTTTGCTGAAATCTGTGGTTGTATTTCTCACCCTCATATCAGCTTTGGAATCTCCTGAGCACAATAGGATGGGGCTGTGAGACCACACTGTGGATTGGGAGTAGGAGTGGAAAAGTTAGTGTGCTGTTTTCCATGTCTTTTTAAAAAATATCCATTGAAGTAAATAAACAGAACATAGTGGTGTTTTAACTTCAAAAAAATCAGAAAAAAATCTTGTTTATTCAACCAGTGAGAAACCACATTCATTACTCCTCTATGCACTTTAAGTAAATTGAAGGTAGATTCATTTCCTGCTGTTTTCCTTTATTTCTGAAATTTCTGGATGAAATGGAAAGCCAAGAGCAGTTCAGGCAAACATTCTCAAGTTCCTTATGAAATTCATTTCAATTGTGAGTTAAGACTCCAGAGGTGAGAGAAAGCCTAGGTAATTCTGCCGTGTTTTTGTAAGCTGGAGCATTACTTTAATGTCAGTGCTGATATATAGCTATGAGTTTGATCATTAAAGTTAATACCCAGAGAGTTATGTGGGGTTTACTTTCATATCTGAAAACACACTGACCCCCTATCTACTCTTATAGATGAGATAACTCAGAGAAATAGAAGGTGATGTGCCATTATGGGGGATTATACTGAGGCTGGGAGCAAGGCAGAGCTGTCTGTGAGCGTGGGGGCATTTTCTGGGGGCAGCAGATGGCATTGCTTACAGCTATGGGGGGGTTATGATTCTGTACATTTCTCGCAAAACAGCAGTGTATTTCCTCACGAGGCTGGAGCTGTCCCCTTCTCATTCTCACAAACATCACACAACCTCTTTAGTCACCTTCACAGTCCTCTTAAGCATCTTATGTCTGGATTGTTCATGTCAAATATTAGGAAGGGAAGGGATTTATTAGGACAGTCCCAGTGAAACTTGCCTAAACTTCTGCTAGTTTTAGCCAAGAAACTCAGAGATGCGATCTCCATGACTGAAATCCTGCTTGTTCCCCAGTGATTTTGCCACTGATGTGTGGCAGTGGGGCTGTGGTCTTTGGAGTGGGAAAAGGGGCAGCTGCCCAGATGATAGGACTTGTTGGAGTAGCCACTGTGGCTTAGGGTCTTTGGATGATCTGATCCTGGCTCTCAGTGGCTACGTTGCTGCATTTTGGGATTAGGGCATTTCTGTCACCAAAGAGTTGCCTGGTCTCCTACAGACCATCATTACCCTTTTGTGTAACCTCCATAATGTCTCAGTCATCTATTCATTGCCAGTTGGATGCTCAGGGCACACAAACTTTTCTTTAGTCTGAGTTAAAGCTGTGTTTTTGTGTCTTAATTTTCAGGCTTACACACACACATTGCACATATATGACTTTCTTATTACTTTTCAGACAGGAAATGCCTGCTACTTTGAAATCAAGCTCTTACAAGAGATTAAGTATTAGGCATGGTATTATTTGCCTCAAATGTTCCCATCCTTCTGTCTTCCCATTTTGTTTTTACCCATTTTCAAACAGACCAATTATTTTTTCATTACAATTGGAATAATTCACCTCTTGGGATGTCAGTTTGATAAAACTAAATATGTATGGAAAATATGATTCATATGTAGTCACAGCTATGTCTGTTTCAGTGAGGTGACAGAACAGCAGAAAGGTAGCAAGAACAGCACATTCTTATTGGAGAACTGCTTTTGTTTTGATTATCCCCTGGCAAGGGGGATGCATATGTTTTGTGTGGTTCTGGATACTAATCTGTCCACACAAATATGAAATGATTAAATGGAGCAGCAATAAGCAGTGGCCTGTAAGTATTGCCTGGCAAGAGATAATGCTGCAGCTCCCTAATTGGCCCTCTACGTGCACACAGTGTGACTGATTTCAGCTGCAGTATTACCAGTCTTGCTTCCACCAGCACTATTATCTCAGAGTGACACTTCCATTACTCTGAACGAAGAAAGATGAACGTCACCTGTCAGGGGCTGGTTAATTGTGTTGCTAGATGTATGTTACCAGGGCGCAGGTTGGACATTTATGAACATAACTGCTTCCTCTGATGTCCGCCATCCTTCAGCGATCGATACAGCTCTTACAGTAAGCGCATAATTGAGTGAAGGCACTTACCACTGAGGGGCTGAAGATGAGCCCGTTGTGCGAGTTTCGTTGTCCATACATTCACCACAAATGAGCAGATATTTGCCCTTTATTGTGTGTTGCTTTGTGGAAATAGAAACTAATGTCCCACTTTCATTTGTTTTCTAGATTAATGGGCAAGACGTCCAGAATCGAGAAGAGGCAGTGGCATTGCTCTCCAGTGATGAATGCAAGAAGATTGTGTTGCTGGTCGCAAGGCCAGAACTGCAGGTTAGAGTAAATAGATGTACTGAGCCAGGTCCTGGGTTACACTGTATATTCACTGTCACCATAACTAATGAAGTACTGAGAAGCAGGAATGCCAAAGTTCCTAACAAAAGGAAGAAAAAGATAGTTGCAGAGCTTTGCCCCTTTATAGCCAACACAGGAAATAATGCGATATTTGCCCATAGCTAAACCATTTTTTCCAGCAGCCAAAACAAGCAGGTATACAAATAAAGCTGACAGCACTAATATGATATTAGTAAAATATGAAGTAGAACTTGAAAACAGTATATTGCTTATTTGATGATTCTTAGTTGTTATGGGGATAAACTTCCTATGCTTACCACAGTCATTTATACGAGCTTACTCAAAGCTGTAGTTTTTCACTGGTGATGGCTTTTTTTATTCTGTGCACTTGTAAACAACTGTTCATTTATGTACCAGTTATGGAAATTTCACTACAGTACCATTCAGCAGCTCTGGATCTAATTGTTTTCAAAGTATCCTGGTCACAAAAAAAAAAAAATGCTGGTACATTGCAAATCATATCTCAGGAGGTGCATTTTCAAAGCCTTTTAGAAATATTTCAGTGGTGCTAAAAATAAAGTTATGCCATGCCAAGAATATTTATATGATTGCAGGGGGAGGTGTTAGGTTGATCATCAAACTAAAGGGGAGGGAGAATGGAAGAGGAGTACTGTTTGTACTTCCCTTTATGTGCTGTTTTTAAACCACTGCAAAGCAAAAGAGACATTATGTTGTCACTGTTCTCTCCATCTGTCAGCAATTGAAGCGAAGTTGGTTATGTTGCCATTTGTCCCTTGTGCTATTGATCTGATATTCCTCAGTTTTGCTAGCTCCATACTCTGTATAAATTAAATTGAGTTAGTGTAATTCAGTGCCACTTGGATTCTCTACTTCAGTCCAGTAGTTACATAAGATTCACAGTTTCAGCATTCATTTCCTTTATGTTTTTCATCAATCTAAGCAATGCCCATAAAGATGGTAACATTGTACAGCAAAAAAAAGATGTGGACAAGTTTGTACTTTGAAGTTGCAGCTAATGTTGGAAGTTGCAGAAGTTTTTTTGAAGCGTTTTTTCAACGTTGTTTTTTTGATTTTTCACTTAGATTTTGTTGTTCTCTGGGGAACAGAAATCTACCAACTAATAAAATGCATGCTCAGGGGAAGTTTGTTCTCTGTATTTGTTTAGATCAATGAACGTTAGGAAAATTATGTTGATACGAGATAAGGAATGACTTTGTCATAACATTATTGCTTCCCATACTGATGCTCTTTCCATCTCACAGGACACAGTGTATTTTGGTTTGCTGTTACTTTTGTTTGTTTGTTTTTGTTTAGTTTAATTTTTATGTTCTCAGCACATACTCATGCAAAACTGAAGAAACAGCCATAGTATATCAGAACTCAAGCTGCTGCAAACCTATTTCAGCTAGCTGTTTCACTTTGACTCTGGAAAAAGATAGCAGGATTAAGCAGGCTTTTATTTTCAGATAGAAAAAGGTATTGTCAGAATTGCAATCTTGAAGGCTGACTGCTGAGTACATTCATTGGGAAACAGGGAAGAAAACCTTCTTTGGGCATTTATTTGTGCAGTGCTTACTGATGGATAATTAAGTTTTGAAGCATATCACCAAAGGTGTGCCTAACCTGTTTAATATGGAGAGAAATGGCACAAGCATGTGAATTCACATGTGTATAGTGCACAGAATGTATGTAGTCCACATGTATGCTGAAGTATATATCATTTTTATTCTAAAAGTGCATTTTAAGGATTTACGTTAAGTTAAATTCTTGGTCCACCATGATCAAAGTAGCAGATTTACCCAAGTGAGATCCATCTTTCATCCTCCAGATTTTGTTATCTTTGGAATTTCCTCAAATGTGATAAACTGAACTGCATTCTTCAGAGTAGAAAAGGACTGTGCTTCTGCTTTTCCTTGGGAGAAAAAGCAAGTAGAACAGTAAACAAAACTAGTGGTCAATATCAGATGTTTCAGAGAGAGAATGGTTTGTTTCTAAGTCCCATTAAAGACAAACAAAAATTACATGCCCTAAAAAAAAAAAAAGAAGAAGAAAAAGAAAGCCTTCTTCCTTGTAATCTTGTGCTGTTAAGGGCTGACTTTGCCAAGAAAAACTGTGCAAGGATTATGTTTGGCAAAAGCACGTCAGACTTTTTTGAAGGAAGCAGTGATTTCCCACTACCATTCAGGTATAAGTACCACATAACACCAATCACTCGGTGTATTTTTGAACTTCTATTTGCTGATTTGGTGTAACTGTGCTTTGATGTAGTGGTGGCACTTCTGCTGGAGGTGCTGGCCCATGTTGCACTGCTCTGGCTGCCTTGAGACATGAAAAGTTGATACTGTCAACACTGTCTAATGCTTAGGAAAGTACTGTCCTTTTGACACCTTCCTCCTCCAGTTCTTTCACCAGTGACAAAACAAACTGCCTTCTGCTCTTTTCCCACTGTTACAGCCTTTACAGGAGTGTCACTGATTGGTAATTTCCCTTTAAGTGTGGCACACCATCTGGTAAGGGATAACAAATACAAATGGACACATGCCATATACATATGTGCACAATGAGCAAACAGGGAAGAGATGCATTGTTGGGTGGGGGTTCTAGTTTTGTTAGTGTAGAAAGCTGTGAAGGGTGCAAAGGGGATATGAAGAGAGGGTACACTCACTACTCAGAAAATGCATTGTCCCCTCCTGTCCTTTTCCAAGACTGTCTTCACCAAATGTCGAAGTATTACACTTAGGGAAAACACAAACAGATGAAGCTTGTTTCCAGGAATACTGTAAGAACAAATATAACTACCCTTCCAGTCACTGCATCTGCCTGTCGCCATCCTCTCTATGTTTGTTTACCTTAAAGATCAATGGGGAAATTGCAGTGGGAATGCAACACAAGGCTGCTATTGAGGGTACAGCATTAGGGTACAGCATTGGGGCAGAGGTTGTTGAGAGAAAGAACCTGGCTGTCTCATGGCCCTATTAGTAATGATGCCGTTCTTTCAGTGCTGGGGCTCTCAGCGGTAATGAACATGACAGCTTCAGGATTATGCACTCTGCCTTTCATACCTTTTGAAAAGAAAAAATGTCTGTGCTGTGCAGTCTCCTTCATTATGAAAGAAAATCAGTCATACTGTTTCAAGAAAGGATAAAAGGCATGAGAGTCCCATTTTTTATCTTCCTTTTTCTTCTTCCTTTTTTGAGAAGCGGACTCCTACCTCCTGGCTTTCTGAAATGAATCATTATGATAAAAAGAACTAGTCAAGCATTGCCATTTGGGTTTACCCTATTTTAGCGTGTGTCCTTGCTGACATAATATAATGTACTAATGTATTGTTTGCAGCTGGAGGAAGGGTGGCTGGATGATGAAAGGAATGAATTCTTGGAGGAGTTGAACTTGGAAATGTTGGAAGAGCAACATAATGAAGCGATGCAGTACACAGCCAATGAGGTGGAGCAGGTAGGACTGCTACTAAATGTGTCATTTGAAATTTTGCTGGGTATACTTCATACTAATAGAGAATGAAATAGTACGCTGTAAAGTGGAGTCAAAAGCTTTGGCAGAATTTTATCTCTAAAATGCTCCGAGCTACACTGTGCTGTAGGTAAGGCAGAAGGAACAGTAGATTTTGGGGCCAAGTATGATAAGTCAGCAAACAATTCAGGAAGCTCTGCTAAGTACAGATTTCTCTTTTTTTTTTTTCCCTGTGCTCTCAGAATAATACTTCTTGCTTTCTTTAATTCTGAAGTGCTTGGGGTTTATGTTGATTGATTTTATGTTAATTATTTAGTTGATTGTATCAGTGTGGCATGTAGAGCTCTGAGCTGGGACAGGTGCCACTCTTCTTGCACACACACACAAAGTATGAGCCAGACAACATACCAGGGAGCATGTAATCTAACTTACAAATGAGATGGAAGAGGTGTTTTAAAAGAAACAACAGGTGTTTTGGTGACACAAGTGTATTTTTCTTACACCAGCAGTGCACTGTTTGTCATTTGTTTTGTTAATGGAAACAAAGATGCATACTGTTAACACAGTCTCAGATTGCTGCTATCCTTTTATCTGCCCATATGCGCTGTTAGCGGTGCAGCTCTGGCAGAGTTGCATGTGCAGCCCTCCTCTGTACAGTTTAATCAAAGGATCTTCAATAAAATTGGATTTCTTTGTGAAAGGCGTAGGTGACCTTATCCATTCCTGGAGCAGATGATCTGTCAGCATGCACACCCATGTGGAGCCAAGAACATAATATCCCACCTCATCTCCTAGCTTCTGCATGTGTGCAGCTGGGGAAAAACTCTTCTTCTAACCACAGACATTTCCAACTTGAATTTTTTCCCTGTTCTGAATGGTTCAAAAGCAAAGCCTGAGGTATTTTCCTTTGAAATGAAGTGGAGTGAAGACTCTGAAAGCTTTCCTTCTTCTGGAAACCAGGGAGTTTATTTCATAGAATCACAGGATATCCCGAGATGGAAGGAATCCACTAGGATCATCAAGTCCAACTCCTGCTCAGCAATTAATTCTATTGTCTGGAATATGATAGATCAGATTATAAATCCTTGATCTTACAAGCATTTAATTATTCACACAAAGTAGAATAACTCCAGTGTCAGAGGTGAAGGGAGACTTACCATGGAATGTGCAATGGCCTTTTAGTTGTTTTTCTCTTCCAATCAGTGTCCAAATCTTGCTTTCCCAGGTTAAATGTACTAAATACTGCACTGCTAACTAGTCTGAGCTGATATCTGGCATCCTTTTTTAATTTTTTTTAACCAGAAATTGTAGCTTGAGTACCCAAAGATTTCCTGTCAGAACGAACATTTGTGATTTGCCAAGCATTATGCTTTGTGTAGAGATATTTTCACTCTCTTCTGAAGAAAATTCCTGAGCAGGTCTGCCATCAAATCTTTTTTTAACCCCTGGCTCAACATTCTTGGGCCTCTGAAATTGTAGTTGTGATTTTCCACTTCCAACTTTCTTCTTTTTTTTCCACTGAATTTGGGTTGTGGTTAGTGTTCATTACTGAACTGTGATGTTCTATGTGGTGGTTTCATCAAACACTGTGAGATTTTTTTTCCCATTGAGGTCTTAGACTAAAAATATTTTTCCCCTATAGAGATTTTATATTATGGTAGAAGAGAGCTACACTTGAAAAGATTATCATCTGTAGGTAGGTGTCTGACATTGTATTGCTTGAAGTAATTCTAGAACAGCCAGACAGTTCTTTGCCCTTCTGATGAGTAATTGAATCAACCAAATGCAGCTAGATGTGTAATGGGGCGTTAGTAATTTGTGACAGCTGCTGTCTCTCTAGACTCTATGTAGTGACTCGGCAAGTCAGAAAACTACTTCTTTACTTCTTTCCTAGCCTTGTTAGGCTAGGAAACCAAGCAGTTTCCTGAGGTGAATTGAATAATACATTGGAATAATGAAACTGCTTTTACTGGGGATGCAGTAGGCCAAGCTGATTAGCCTTAAGGTCCCTGGTTGGTCATAGAGGTTTTGCTGCAACACTAGCCTTAATTTTTGTGAACACAGTCTTCTGGTTTCATAATCACTGGCCATCATGAGTCTTAAATTCTGCAGGAATGAATGCATATAGCAGCAGACTATCCTTCCAAATATGAATCTTTTTTTATCCACCTTTATTTTAGCATGTGGTGTGAGCTGTCAGAGAAAAAAAATTGGTACTGTTTGTAATAGAAGAATGGTATAGAATTAAGTGGATATTCGTGTCTTTTGTGTGTTTTTGAGACACTCTATAGAATTTAATCAAGAATTGTATCTTCTCCAATCAACCTAAAGGAAATATGTAATTCTTCATTTTTTATAATTCATTTTATTACTTCCCCATTATAACACTGCGGCCCATTGTGTAGCAGTGATAACTTTGATATGAATACCATACATTTGCCATGCAGAAATTCTTATCAGTACCGTGGAATATATCAAAACCTATTAAGAAAAGAAAGAATTGGATAAAACAATTCATTGCAGTCCATTCAAAGCTGAAGTGGAGTGAAAATATCTGGGGGAAATTCTTTTTTTTTTTTCTTTTTTTTTTTGTGAGAGAAAGAAAGAGAGAGATCTGTTTCAAAAGGACAGCATTGTTTGCAGAATAGCGTTTTACCTTCTAAAGCACAACTGAAATCAGTCCCAGTCTTCCCCTGTGATGGGTGTATCTTGTGATTAGCCTGCCACTGGAGATTCCTCTCATTGTGGTCAGCCTCCCTTTTACTCTCAGAGACTGACCAGGGAGTCCAGACTGATTAAAACCCTTGGCTGAATCTCACTGCTTTCAAACTTCAGTAGCAGCGTGGGCTTTGAATCACAATATGCATCCTAAGTTGTAAAATGAGAATAGAACAGTGCCCAAATTCCTGCAAGATTAGCCATTTTATAGGCATGAATGCTTGCTGGAGCATCTTTTGTGGTTCATTTATTGTTTGATTGTACGCACTGCCAGGTTTGCATTCTCATTATCTGAGTGCTCACTGCAAAGATGAGGCCTAAGGAGCCCTTTGGTATTTCAAACAGAAATAATTGTACCCAAGATTGACAATGTATGTTTGAAAACAAACACTTTGTTTGGAATAGATAACACAGACAAAAGCAGCACATTGGTAATTGAAGACCATCCCCTGGTTTACAAAAGGGACTTTAACCTGAAATTAGGCTTGCTACCTTTCAAAATAAAATGAAAATAATCTCATGTTATAAAAGACTGCACATGTTCAGGGTCTCTATCAAAGATGACAAGTCCAGAGAATAGAAAAACCATGGGCTGTCTTAAATGAATCACAGTGGACTTTTGTAAATTTATCTCAGATACACACTGAAAATAAATGCCTGTATTACTTTTGGTTTTATTATTTGAACTAGTTGCATGTATCTGTTTCCTGGGGAAGGATTTAACTTACTTTCAGTGTTTTCTTTAGGTTGAGAAGAATCTAAACAGACACTTGTTTCTTCTTTGAAGGGAGGGGAACCCAGGGTGACTACCTTCCATTCAAGTTTCTGTACCATATACACTTTTGATCAGCTGAATCCCACCCATTTGTTTCCCAATAGACTAGAAAGATGGATTTTACTTTAATTGTATCTTTTGTGTGTGTGTGTGTTAATTATGCATAGTAGATGGCAGTTTCTTATTTCACTCCATCTAAATCATGTGGAAATTGCAGGAGCAAAATGTAAACTGTTGAGGTATAGAAAGTGAGCCCCGAATTCTGAAAGTGTTGATTGCACGAGCCCGAACTGTAAAGTTTCTTGAAATGCCTGTCCAAACAGATACATTAAAGGGTTTTTCAGATATATCCAAACATCTGGTGGATGGCACCATGCTGGAGGTACCAGAGGAAGCTCTCTAGTAGATGCTCTCATATCATCTGGAAGCTGTATAACTGTACTAACACAGTATGTACAAGCCACTCTGAAATGTATGTTAAGTTTAGACACACAGACACAAACTGTGCTGTGTTGCTCCCTGTTGGGGTTAGCAAGTGGATACTGGCCATCCTCTTTCACTAGTGATCTGCTAGTGATGCAGTGCCCTACATTCAGGCAGGCACCCAGATTGCTAGTCATCCTGCAGCAAGGCCATCCCAGGGTCCAGTGGAGCTGTTCTCCCTTGTGTCATTCATTAAATGTTCTCCAGAGCAGTGAAAGCCATGGGTGTCACTGTGCTGCAGCCAGAGTGCAGTGCTGATGACTCAGATTCTACTGAAAAAAATGAAAACAAAAGACATGAATACTAACTGGAGCAGCTCCGAAGCAGGTGAAAGAAGGGACCAGAATAGTTTACGTAGCAGCACTCACTTGGAAGACGTAAACAGAAAAAAAACAAAAAAAATCCCACACATCTCCAGCACTTCTGATGAACTCCCTAGACACCTCCTTGGTTGGGTCCCCCTTCTTTCTGGTTATCCCTGGTTTTCATAAGAATTCTGTAGGCAGTGAGTTTTTTCTCTGTGTAAAATCTGAAATTTTCTAACTTAAAAACAGCTGATGTCTAAAGACATTGTGTTCCCACCACTTCTCCAGATATTCATGAAGACAGAACTAAATTGCTGCAGACACTTTGGAAGTATTTAATGAGCCTTAAAAGACAACAACCAAAAATAAACTGTTACTCTCTTGCAGCATTGCGTAAGTTAAGGAAAGAAAGATTAGATAAATGATTGTAATTAATTATTGCAGAATAATTCTTCAATACTTAGTTATTTAGAATGTTATTAGCACTATTCTTCTTAATCCTTCTTCCTGTGACAAGATACCCTTACATTTAAGTGGCTAAGTAGAACAATCTGACAGCATCTCAAACAGGGGACATTTGATGGCTGCTCCAAAAATAATGCTTTCTTTTTTATTATATTGGCCCCTGACATCAGAGGTGGATTTTGGTGGTATGGCAGTAGAGATTGAGTCTTACCACCAATATTCCATTACATTTTGTTACTGTTCAACAGAAGGCAGGAGAGGGGAAGTCTGACAGTGTGGAGACTGACACAGAGGTGCTTATGAAGCAAAAGCGTGTCATTGAATCGCAGCATGCAGAAAAAATTGCACCCATTGACATTCATTGACTCTTGCTGCATATTTCTGGAGACCAAGCAGGGCATGTGAGCACAGTGAGGCAGTGGGTGTTGCATTTCTGCAGTGGTGACAGCAATGTGAAAGACAAGCCATATTCCAGACGGCCACGCATAACTGTCACGCCACAAAATGAAGAGCATCTCGATCGGCTCATCCATGTGAATCAGCAGATTACAACCACGGAACTGTGTACAGAATCTGAATATCAGCTTCATTGCACTGCAGCAGTGGCAGCATTTGAATGTTGCAAAGTCAAAAACAGAAGTTCATTGAGTGTCAACATGCAAATTCCCCATCAAAGAAGCAGTTCAAGATGCATCCCTTGGTGAATGAGTGTCCTGCCACACCCACCATATAGTCTGAATTTGGATCCTTCTGACTCCCATCTGTTTGAGTCAATGAAAGATGGAGTGTGTGGGCAACATTTTCCTAGCAATGATGCCATCATAGCAGGTGTGGAACAGTGGGTCCCCTCCACTGGTGCAGCTTTTTATGAGTGTGTCATGCAGGCTCTTATTCATCACTGGCATAAATGCGTAGCTAATGGTGGTTGAAAAATATTGTTTCGTAGCTGAGAATTTTCTCTATCAAATAGTGTTATTCTATTCTTAGGATCCATTGTAGTATCTCTGAAAATAAGTTGGAGGCAGTACTTTTGGGGAACCTACATATGTGCCAGTAAATTTTTAAAGCTTTGGCAGGTATGGCTCCCAAAGCTATATAAGAATTAAATACGTGTGTGTTTTGTTATTAGTTGTACGTTGTATGTGCAAAGTGATGAGTATGAACTCTATGCTACTATTCTAAAGACAGATTTTTATCTTCAAGTCTTGTCTGAGAGCACATTGCTAAAACATTCTTTTAGAGATTTTTAACTGGTCCATCATAGACACTAGATTATCTTGGTGTTGTTACTTTCAATATTTATCTTATTCCACTATTACTGTGTATTTGGGGGTGAGGTTATCTTTGTTTCCTCAGACTAGACCATTACTTTTTCCTTGTGTCTGAAGAAAAGAAACCAGCTGAAAGGTGTGTGATCATGGGGTACGCATGAAGAGAAGAGAAAGGAGGAGATAGGAGGCATCTATTTTCATCCTGTTTAACTGTCTGTCGGAGAAGAGAAAAAGGGAATTGTGACAGTGGCCTCTTTGAATTTGTTTCCTTTCACTGGGTGCACTGTACATTTTTTCTCCCTTAATTATTCCTACCATTATACATAATTATGCAATTATAACTCCTAAAGAAAAAAAGCATCTGGTTGATACTGTATGTGCTTAGATTTGGTGAGTAGGCCATATAAATTGCATTCTGCCTGATTACTCTCTAAAAGGAGCGCAGGGAAACTCTTTTCATACCCAGTTTGAAAAATAAAAAGCACGTGTCTCTTCAGAGAGACATTATTTCACATTCTTTGAATTAAAAGAATATAAATAGGTTAGGTAATGTGATTGGGTGTTAATTAAATAACAACAGCTTAAAAGCTTGACATTTTGCCCATGGCAAGCACACAGTGTTGTTGTATGCTTAATGGTAAAAGGCTGTTTTTATTTCTAAGGAATATAAACTCCAATTGGGAGTAGGAGTGGTCTCCAGAGATGCACAAGAGAGAGGTCTACCTGAGCGGAATCCAGAAATTCAAAATGAACAGTCTTTCAGAAGACTACTGAATGCAAGAAGTATGAGAGAGGGACACTGAGGTGTAATGGTACAGGCTGGCCTTCTGCAGTCTTTACTCATCCTCATGGTGCATACAAAGTGTCTTCAGGTTGAAAAAAAATGTTCCACTGATGACACTAGTCTTTTCGACCTTCTTAGGTTGCACTAGTCATTATTAGATTGGCTTCTTGCTCTATTTTTATTTTATTTTTTGAAAGTGATATCAGCTTTGAAGCTTATTTCCACGTTTGAGAAGATCTCAGCTCCACCAGTCTCTGGCCATTATCCAGAATCAAAAACAGTGCACCATCTGGTGATCATTATCTTTAAGCACTGCAAAGAGGTGGCTTAGCTAGAGAGGGAAATGTTTCTTTCCGGACTTCAGAAGATATGTCACCAGTGCTGTAATTCATCTTCTTCTCTCAGTATGGCCACCACAGCATGTCTCTCAGAAACATTTTAAAGCCATGAGCAGTAGGACTGCTGCTTAGTGATCTCTTTTAATTCAGTTTGAATCAGACCCCAGCGGTTTAAGCAAAACAGAGCTGGAAAATATTCTCCTGTAATATGATCTGTATTTGATAATCACTTTGATTTGCTTATTTTTTTTAGCCAAAGAAGCATGAGGAAGAGGATGGAACTACAGACACTGCAACCTCATCATCCAACAACCATGAGAAGGACAGTGGGGTGGGACCTACAGATGAGAGTCTGCGTAATGATGAGAGTTCAGAGCAAGAAAATGCACCTGAAGAGCAGAACGGTGCAACTCTGCAGAACAAACGAGAGCTGGGTCATAGCCAGGATACATTAGGAAGTGTTGAGCTCCAGTGCAATGAAAGCTTTGTGTCTGGGGAATACATTGAATCTGATTTCATAGGGAACCCAGAGGAAGAGTGTGAAAGATTTCGTCAGCTGCTGGAACTGAAGTGCAAGATTCGAAACCACGGGGAGTATGATCTGTATTACTCGAGCAGCACAATAGAATGCAACAGAAGAGAACAGGATGGAGTGGAGCATGAACTGCAGCTACTCAATGAGGAGCTGAGGAACATTGAACTTGAATGTCAGAATATCATGCAAGCTCACCGGCTCCAAAAAGTGAGGGATCAGTATGGAGACATTTGGACTTTACATGATGAAGGATTCAGGAATTATAACACCAGCATAGATGTACAAAGAGGCAAACTGGATGACATCCTGGAGCACCCTGAGAAGTCTGACAAGGACAGCTCCAGTGCCTACAATACGGCAGAAAGTTGCAGGAGCACACCCCTGACTGTGGAGCGATCCCCGGACAACTCGCTCCAGAGGATGATCAGCATCACCAACAGGAAAAACCTGAGGAGCACAATCGTGGCTAATCAGTCGTCCTCTGGACAAAGCAACAAGGAAACAATCTCAGTCAAAACCAAACCCACTGAGCAAAACAGCGCTGCTGAAGGCACAGTGCAGGCATCAGAAAGCGGCAAATTCACAGACCAAGAAAAGCAGAGCACCGAACACATTCCCTACCTGTCCCCATATCACAGCTCTTCTTACAGGTATGGGAATATACCTGCTCATGCCAAGCATTATCAGAGCTACATGCAGCTGATCCAGCAGAAGTCGGCTGTAGAGTACGCCCAGAGCCAACTCAGCCTGGTGAGCATGTGCAAAGACTCACAGAAGTGTGCGGAGCCCAAGATGGAGTGGAAAGTGAAAATAAGGAGTGATGGGACAAGGTATATCACAAAGAGACCAGTTCGAGACAGAATCCTGAAGGAACGTGCCTTAAAAATTAAAGAAGAGCGCAGTGGAATGACAACAGATGATGATACAATGAGCGAGATGAAGATGGGTCGCTACTGGAGCAAAGAGGAGCGGAAGCAGCACTTGGTGCGAGCCAAGGAGCAGAGGAGGAGACGGGAGTTCATGATGCGTAGCAGGCTGGAGTGTCTGAAGGAAAGTCCGCAGAGTGGCAGTGAGGGCAAAAAGGAAATTAACATTATTGAACTGAGTCACAAAAAGATGATGAAAAAGAGAAACAAGAAAATCTTGGACAACTGGATGACAATCCAAGAACTGATGACACATGGTGCTAAATCTCCAGATGGCACAAGAGTGCACAATGCCTTCTTATCAGTTACTACTGTATGAACGCAACTTCTTTCAGAGAGTATACTACCAGTTTAGGTAGAGTGCGATTGCCTCGTTCAATGTGGCATTTTTATATATTTTGTGACTGTTTATAGTTTGATCTTTTTTGTAAGCAAAATTACCTGGTAATTTTTCATTTGTTTTTCATATAACGGTACCTTCTTAATCTGGCGGTCTTTCTTTATCCTGCAATATATTCATATTAATCATTTGTAGAAAAAAAGAAAAGAAAAAAAGAAAAAGAAAAGCAAAACAAACAAAAAAAGTCGAGAAGCCAATTAAGTTCTTAACTTCATACATATCCTGTAAGTTGAGATCTGGATTTATTTCTCTAGTTTTCTTTTTTCTACTTTAGTAACAATACAATACCAAAACAAAATGCTTTATACTGTATCCTTGGCTTAACAAGTTGTTGAAGTTTTACGTCGTAGTTTGCATCTGTTTTATACATCATATGCCACATCGCATCTTATAGATAAGAACGTCCTTTTTCCAGCAACACATTGTACAGTCCATTTATTCTATAAATTGCAATTGTATTTGTCCAAGTAAAGTGTAGATGGACAATTCTCCTGTGTTCTGTAGTGGCATTGGTCATGTATCTAGGCAGTCTGTGGTAATTGTGAAGATGAAAGAGAAATAAATTATTGCTTATCTTTAAGAAAAAAAAAGAAGTGAAAAGTTGTTTGATTTCAATTGACTGTGTTCCTTTAAATGATGATTTATTTTCACAATGCCTGGTTTTTGCAGCATATCTTTCAAGAACACAGCACACTATTCCATAGACTAGTTCTCAAGAATTAGCTCTGCACTTTTGTAGAACACAGAAGAGTGAGATGCTCTGTCTGGCTGTCTGGCTTTTTCTTACCTGCTAATACTAGTTGACTGAATAATTGTTTAATACATTGCTGTGCTTCATGCAGTTTGGTAGCTATTTTGGGTCATTTTCCTGGCTGAGCTTGGTATTTGTTCTACACATAGAAAATATAAACAGAGCACGTGGCTAACTTTCATCCAAGTCTCATGCGTGAAAACTAACAGTGGTAATCACTGACATTTTCATAGAAGATGAGTTAAGAAAAAATAGAGAATGAAAGAGATGTAAATGAGTTAGGACTTTGATTTTGTTGTTGAGGAGGATCCAGTGGTTTGAAAGCACCCCAGAGGAGGCTGACTGGTGGTGGGGAGCAAGGACAGCTGTCTGCTGCCCAGTGGAGTCCTTGTCCCTTTGGCAGAGGCCCCTCAGCTGCCAATGGGGCATCTTTTGAGCTGCTGCTGCAGGCAGCCCAGTGAGTCACAGCAAATTGAAGTGGCTAGTCCTGGGCAGTGAGTGGGGCTTGGAAGCCTTTGCTCAATAACCCCATTTTTGTTATCCCAGCTGTATGGGAACTGCTGAGCCACAGCCTGAACCACTGAATGAGCACCTGAAGGAAAGATACGGTCAGCCCTGGGAGCACAGGGAAAGGTGATTCATCTGTGTGACCAGAAGACCTCATTTAAGGGCAGACTGCCACCGAAGAAGGCTCTCTTGTTGGAGATCCCTACTTTGTGGAGTTCTTTCCCTGTGAACCTAGGTCCTTGGAGGTGGGTGAGCACTCATTTTCCTTTTGTAACACCTCCTTGTTTGTGGTGGTCTCTTTGCTTTTAAAACCTTTATACCAGCCAGTGAGGTTCATAACTGATGTGTTGTTGGTAACAAGATTAGGTGCTGAATTCTCTTGGCATCGAGCTTTAAAAGATATGCTTAAAGATGCAGAAAGACGCATTACTCCAAAGCCTTTAGTTTTGGAAGTCAGACACTTGTTTTCAACCACTTTGGCGCCAGCAGACATTGGCACTGTTATCTGCATCTCTATGCACATAAATACTGTAAGAACACTACTCCCTGAGTGCTCAGGAAAAATCACTCACAGTTCACAGTTTGATAATCAGAATGTTCTCCATATCAGTCTCAGAAAAATACCATTCTAAATCCTCTGCTAAATTTAGTTGTTCATACTTAATTAAGAACACTTTCATTTTCTCTTATTCAAGTAGAAAATTATTGGAATCCAGGGGCAGAAGGAATTTCAGGGTGGTAGAGAGCTTTTTCAAGGGTCTGTTACTGGACTGCCCTTCCAACAGATTCAATAAGCCATCTTTGACCAGCCTAAATCATCTAGAAAGATATGCATTCTTCTTTTGAAGACATCAAAGCACAGAGATGTCACTGTTTCCTTTGTTGCATTTCAATAATCATGCTTTTAAAAGCTGATCTTGTTCCTAATCAGAACTCAGCTACCATCAGCTCCAGGTAATGGCTGTTGCTATGTCTCTCTCTTAAGTACAGGACTTACTGTTTTTTCCCCATTACTAAATCATAAATCAGAACTGCTCTGAAGCAAAATATTACATTGCCCAAATTCAGAGGAAAAAAAGGTATCTGCAGGAAATGTAAAAATCATAGTTGCTTCATTGAGAAATAAATTTAGGAAAATCTTTGTCTAAATTAGAGACAAGGCTTAGCTGGATGTGGGTTTTAGGTAACAGAAAGTAATTAGAGGAGAAAGACAATATTTATAGAGGTGATATAACAAGTTATGGTAAATCATATTCATTCAAATCTGAGGAGCTCCTCAGTAAGAGACAAAGCAAAGACTGAATGGTGATGTGACAGTATTTATTCTGGGATCCAAAAAGAACAGTAAAATCATAAGGATTAAATTGTCAGTTTAGATAACTGTATAGGAGGGCAATAAAACTGAAAGGATATATGTCAATATTAACTAATGCATCTAGAAAATAATATGACCAATGGTTTCCCCCCACCCCCCCGCTCCAAAAATAAAAACAAAAAGCCACTATATTTCCAGGCCATTGCCAGAGTTGTAGAGCCCACTGTGAAGCTGAGGTCCTGCTGAGCCACTGCCTGTTGTAAGTGCCCATCCTTTCCCTCTTTCTCCACGTCCCTGCCCAATCCTTCATCTGGCACTTTTCCATGTTTTTATCTTTTTTCTTCTCTGCTAAGCCTTAGCAGTGTTGAGTGACACTTCCTTTCTTCTCTAAGCGGTCTTTGGGAGAAAAAGGTGTTGATTCTTGCCCTGATGAAGAGTCTCAATCAGTTCTGGGAGCACAGGACGTAACCACTCAGCCACTGCACTGGGTTGCAGTGCTGCCTGTGGAGCAGCCCAGGGTTTTGCTGCTCATGGCTGGCAGGACTTGGCATTGTGCTCCTTCGTCCCAGCAGCTCTCTATCAGTGAAATTCAAGGCTATTTGTCCCTGCATATAGATTTGGATTTTTTTTGTATGCAGTAACATTCAATGAGGAAAATAACATTTTAGCACCGAGGCACATTAAAAGGGACTATTTCTTTTAAGAAGGATTTAAAAGGGATTATCTCTTTTAGAAATAGTGTCTTATCAGTTGTGAGAACTAATTTATTTATCTATTTTTGTATGAAGGGACATAAAAATAGAAATGCTTTCCACCTGGAACAAGACCAGCTCTTGTCAAAGAGGGTTGCTTGCAGCCCTAGGACAGAGCAAAAGGCAGTGAGGAGTTGAATAGTTGTGTTTTCACAGCTGGGGAAGGAGTTAATATCCTACTCATCCCACTCCCAAAATTGATGGCTAGCTGAGATCAGTGGGAGGTAATTCTTCCCAAGAAACCAGCAAGATGGCTTTGTAAAAAGAGTTCTCGTGTGCCCCTTGAAAGCTATGCTGCCACTGTAAGGTTGAAATTTCTGGGATCACTGGATCTTCCTCTCTGATGTATCTTTAGAGAGAAAATTATATTTTCAGTATGTTCATGATAATAAACTAAACCTTCCGAGACAAGCTATTATCTTTTTTAAAAGAAAGGAATTGCTAACACATCTGAATTGAATGGGAGCAGAGATGGAAACTCTTTACTTGATACATTGCCCTGCCACAATAGGGCTCAGAAGAGATGATACAGCAACATTAGCATTATGTTCTAAATAGTGGGGATTGAATTATTCATTAATACCATGATGGCTGATTTTTTTTTTTTAACAAATGCTTTATGTCCAAACTATATTTCTACAAATTAGACAGCAGCATCCTTGCTGCATGACATTGCTACTTTGCTAAAATACCTTCTGGCTCAGGACTGGAATGGCTTTTGTTTTACTTGGGTTCTTAACTGCTAATCACAAACATGGATGTGCTAAGTGATCTATTAATATCCATTTTATGGGCATACTGCTTTTTTCAGGGCATTAAATGCTCTCAAGGAGTCAGAATAAAATGTACATGATGTGGAGTAATGTTTGGCTAAAGCAAAACAGAGCAGCTGTTGTAAACTGGTGGTGGTGTGCTCTGGGAGAGACAGGTCAGATAACTGCTGGAGAAGAACTATCATTGCAGAGGGATCATGAGCAGGCATTTTCTTTGAATGCCTTTGCTCTGAAGCTCGTTGCTTTGTTTAAAGAGTAACATTCCTCTTGGATGGCGATTGGTGCATTTGTGAAGCTAAGCATTCCACATTTTGTTACAGATTGTTTCATCATGTATAGGTTTTGCCTGGGTCTTCAGACATCATTAATCTCACTCAAATATGAATTGCTGCACAGGCAGCTGATGGTCTTTGGATGGGAATTCTGAGACTAGCACAACCTGGGAATGTGGGGTTTGGGTGGCAGGGCAGACAGGCTGAGTGCTATTCATGGACCCTCCTTGGTAGCCAGTGGATTCCTGCTCTCCTGGGGAAAGGCTCTGGTTCCTGCTGCAAGGAGGCAGCCTTCTAGAGATTGGCATGCTTGGCCTTCCTCTCCCATCCCAGAGAGGTCTGAGACAAGGGAAAAGGGCATTTACATGGTGGTTCAAAACAGAGAGTCACAAGTGGAATTATGCTGTTGTAAAGATGTCTTAGATGGTGAACTTGGGAGTTTAAAAGTTGCCCTTTCCAGAGATGCAGTTTCCCCAAAGACAGCATATAAGGATTCTTTCTGAGCCTAAATAACAGCAACTGATTCACCAGTGATGATATTAGATGGATATTTAGGAATATATTTTCTTTATCAAGAGAATAAAGTAGTTCCAAGGAAGGGACTGTCTCATCTACCATCCTCTGTGTGGTAGATGTGAGTAGTGAATGCTGCTAACTTCCAATATGAACTGTAAAATAAAACTGACAGCTAAGTTACGTCCAGGCTGATGTGCTGCTTTTCACACTCACTAGACCATAAGGATGGGCAGAGCAGAGTGCAGGACCAAGTCTTCCCTAATTAGTCTCATGCTGATGTTTCTTGCTGAAAGCTTCTTTCTTCAGCAGAGATACAAACGTGTCCCATGAAAACATTATTGTCATCCCAAAAGCCAGAAGTGACAGTGCCATCCAGAGTACTAGCACTGTTTCAGCACAACATAATCTGGCGTATACTCAGGGGCATCAGCAGCATTTCACAGAGAAAAGGTGTAGAGTGTGAAAGTGTCATTCAAAACTGATAGATGCCTCCTCCCAGTACAGATTAATTCATGGTAGAGTTGTGAACTTCTAACTTGGCGAGTGTGTGTGCATTTGGATTAAAAATTTCTCTGGAATATGAATTTCTTGGCACTGTAATTTCACTTAACATTTTTAAGTCTCCCTGCCTCCTTTTCTTCCTTTCCCTTCTCTTTCTATTCTTTCCTCTTTATCTTAAAAGCAGGACTTGTTTGAACTTGGAAGATAATAAATATTGGAGGGGGAGCTTTCACTAAAATATTTTTTTCCTCATAGACCAACTTACCAGCACAAATGAATCTACTTGTCGTTGTGGAACTGTAGCTTTCCATCTTTAGTCAGTTTTAGATTATTTTGTTCCAAACCTTTCCTCTGTCACTTGCAGCTCAACCTGCTAAAGTGCTGTAGATATCTTTGGTGACATCTTTGTACAGAGTGCATTTTTAAGCCCTAGAGAAAAGGAAGACCTTTTAAAATACGTTCTCCCTTGTTTGTGAGACGTATAATAGCGTATGCAATGCTTATTAACTCGAATGCTCTGACAAAGTCCCTCCACAGCTATCCTGTAGTCTCCCTTCAGATATTGGAAGTCTGCTATAACGTCCCCTCAGAGCCTTCTCTCCTCCAGGCTGAAAAGCCCCAGCTCCCTCAGCCTGTCTTCATAGGGGAGGTGCTCCAGCCCTCTGACCATCTTCATGGCCCTCCTCTGGACCCACTCCAACAACTCCATGTCTTTCTTGTGTTGGGGGCTCCAGAGCTGAATACAGTACTCCAGACAGAGTCTCACAGGAGTGTAGCAGATGGGCAGAATGACCTCTCTTGACCTTCTGGTCAGACTTGTCTTGATGCAGCCCAGGATATGGTTGGTCTTCTGGGCTGCAAGTGCACACTGCTGGCTCATGTTAAATCTTTCATCAGCCAACACCCCCAAACCCTTCTCAGGGCTGCTCTCAAGCCATTGTGTACCCAACCTGTATCGTGCTTGAGATTGCCCAAACCCAAATGCAGCACCTTGCACTTGGCCTTGTTGGACTTCATGAGGTTGACATGGACCCACCTCTCAAGCCTATCCAGATTCTCTGGATAGCATTCCTTCCCTCTAGCCTGTCAGCTGTACCACTCCGCGTGGTGTCATCTGCAAACTTGCTGAGGGCGCACTCAATCCCACTATCCATGCTGCCTTCACAGATGTCAAGTGACACCAGTCTCAGCACCAGTCCCTGAGCAATGCCACTCATGACCAATCTCTACTTGGATATTGAGCTGTTGACTGCAATTCTCTGAGTGTGACCATCCAGCCAATTCCTTATCTAGTGAGCTGTCCATCCATTAAATCCATTTTTCTCCAAATGTCATGCGGGACAGTATCAAATAGTTTGCACAAGTCCAGGTAGATGATATCAGTTGCTTTTCAGTTATCCACTGACACTGACCGCATACTGTGGCATTTGTTCTTCCAGTATGTTCTTGTAAGTGTACAACTTATTGCTGATTGCTAGGAGCAAATCAAAGCCAACTCCTGTCTCCAATGACAAAAAATAATAATAATAATGATAATAAAAATAATAATTAAAAAAACACGGAGAATTTTAAGTATTAAGTGAATATAGAAAAGTCTCATCTTGACAGTGGATAAGAAGTCAAAAAAGGAAAATTAAAATTGCATGATGAAAGATGAAAAGGTTGAAGTCACTGTTGTGACTACTGGACCTTGCAGGAAAGATATTTGAAGAATGAATGAAATAGAAAGTTAAGCAGGCGAATATCACATAAAATTTACCACAGATCAAAATATTACTTTTTTGCACTTCAAAGGCAACCCTCTTATTTTCATAGGTTATTTAACCCCACTGGCAATCTCTGCAATGCATAAATATTTTTGATGGCATGCAAAGTGTCTCTTAATGGTGTATATATACTGTATAGTGAGCAAGTTGAACAGTATAAATATTCATGTCAGCAAAGATGCTGTCAAACTCTTGAGTTGACATGATACAAAAAAATTAAAATATGAAAGGATATTCTGTTTTGTTGCTTCCTTTTTCTCCCCAGCTTTGGCACCTGGCTGTATGGTCAGGGTAAAGAAATGCTCCTGGAAGATTGTGTTTTGGTTCAGGTACAGGGAATTCAAATGAAAGCTCCTCAAACTCGACAGTTTAATTTACTTCTCTTAAGCTCTTTAATACCAAACTTATCAGTTCTCTCTGTTAGGCATTAACTTGTTAAATGAGTCTTAATTATACATAAGCAGATGGAGATTTGAATTAAAATTACCTTACACTCGAGTGGCTTTAGTTCATTATAACATATCTTCCTCTTAATCATTTAGGCAGTCTCATCATCTTTCATATAGAAAGTTATTAAAGTATTCCAATTTCCATATTTCTTCAAATACATCCACTATTAAATGGCACGTAATACACATTAGTTGGTGACTTATACCATGCAATAGTTAGTGAATTATTCATGTCAGTAACAATTTTTATGCTTTTATGTCATCTGTATCATTTTATTTTAAAGGGTTTATATATAAAGAATACCTCATATTTTACCTCATCTCAGTTTTCAGTGCAAAGTTGAAAGCCTTGCCTTTTTTGCTGACGTGAAAAGGAATAAGGTCCTCTTTAGTTTTTGTGCTCGTGCTGAGAAATGGAAGTGGATCTGAAATGGCATCCACTCCCAAGTGTGCATAAGTTCCCAAGTGATTTGGAAAGAGACAAAATTGAAGGAAAACGTGGTTATTCTTGTTTTCTTGCGTACTGCTAAAAAGCTATCTTCATCTCTGGATTCTCCAGCACCAAGAAGAGAATCCTCAGGATTTGTCTGTCCTCCAGAATTAAAAGAAGGTTTCGCCTAAAAGGGAAATAAATATGCAAAGGTTTTGCAGACTTCAGTGGGCATCACCTCACCTAATTTTACTTCCTGACCTCAAAGAAATAGAGAAGAGACACCTCTAACAGGCCCTCTGTAGGATGGCTGTGCCATGGAGCACAATTGTCCAGCTAGCTCCAACTGGACTTACAAGTTTTGCATAGCTTTAATCTTAAAGTATATTTGTGCCCTTTTCTTCCCCCTTTTATGGACTCCTGAATGCATATGCTGAGAGAGCCATATGTCTCTTTTAGACAGAGAGCAACACCAAGCAATTTAATCAACCTTTGCAATGTACCTCCTGGGTAAAATCAAGAAAGAATTGGACAAAAAGTGGCTTTTTTGTTCCAGCATGCAATTTACAGCCATTCACAAAGGAAAGACCTGTGGGACTTTGAGAGACAAAAGTCTCCAATATCCGCTGCTAAAGGCAGCAAACTATTCTCAGCATCCCTTTAGCTAATATATTAGCCTGCTACCTTCAGTGTAAAATAATGGGTCTATAATATAGAAATAAGTGTGCTTGCTGAATGATGGACAGTGACAGCTAAGCCAAAAGGCTGAGTCTGTACTGGCAGACACTGCAGCCATCATCAAACAAAGGGGCAGAATTATGGGAGGCTTTTGCCAAAAATGGGCATTGCCATTTAAACATGCATTATTTAAGAGGATATGGGAATCACTAGGTCCTGGGAGCCACAGTGAGACACTTTGGCCACAGGGCCATTTCAGTTTCCAGCTCCTCTGGAAATCTGAAAACTTTAGGCAGTGAATTTGACATGGTTAGTCTCTGTGAACTCTAGTTTTGCTTCCTTGAGAAAATGATACTTGACTTGCAGAAGTTTTGTGAGAAAATACATCAAAGCTTCTACAGCCCCATGGAGTTGGAAATCTTGTCTAAGGGCAATCTATACATTCAGCATGAGAAGTTCCCTGCACTTGTCATTAAAAACCATCAAACCTGGCTTGAATATATATCTTACTTGATTTTTTTTGTTGTTTTCTTCACAACTCCAAAGGAACTGCAAGGATTAGCAGCATGAAAGTGAGCAGGAGAACTCAAATTATTTGCTGAACTAAATGGTTCTCCAATGAAATGTAAATGCTCTAGATAACAAGCACATGTGGCCTGCAGTCCTCTTTACAAAATAATCTTGTAGCAGAATGTTATCTCCTCTTGAGGCTTTTCCAGAAATTTTATCACAAAGGGAAGTGGAAAGTTGTAAAAGGTCTGGGGTTACTCTCCTGTAGGGGGTGTGTGTCTGTGTCTGGCTCACCAGAAACCAGGCCAAAGATGTGCTGAAGCTTAGGGCACCATGTTACTCATATACACTTTTCAATGGAAAGAGCCATAAAACTATAAACTCCTCTGCAAAGTGTGTCTGGATGTCTGGCTGCTGATGCTCACTACATGCCCCTGAAGACTTCATGGCATTGCAGAAAACAGCTGTGCAACTGAAGGCCTGGAAGCAGGTATGTTTAAACCAGAGTATATCCTTGAAATCATTAGTGTTTCTGATGGCTGTGCTTCCGGGCCCTGTTTTCATAAAGACTACTTTCAGCACAAAGGCATGTGTCCTGATAGTATGACATGTAAGAATAGTAATCTCCAGTACAGCCAACTTTTTTTTGTTTGTTTGTTTATAGCCTGTACTACTTATCTGCCCCAAATCTGTTTCCTATGTTGTTTAGTTATTTCATGTAAGTTGTCCTGAATATTTGGTATAGATCAAAAATATGCATGTGTGTAACTATGACTTTTGGAGATATCTCCCCAGCTGATAATGCACATGGAATCATAGAACCACAGAATCATTAAGGTTGTAAAAGACCACTAATAATATCATCTAGTCCAACCATCAACCCGTCACCACCATGCCCACTAAACCATGTTCCTCAGTGCTGCATCCACACACCTCCAGGGATGGTAACTCCACCACCTCCCTGGGCATCCTGTTCCAATGTCTTACCATTCTTCACAGTAAGAAGTATTTCCTAATAACCAATCTGAACATCCCCTGACATGACTTGATGCCGTTGCCTCTCATCCTATCACTGTTATATGGGAGAAGAGACCGACCCTCACCTCACTACACCCTCCTTCCAGAGTTGTATAAATTGATAAGGCCCCCTGAGCTTCCTTTTCTCCAGACTAAAGGAGGAAGCTGATCTGCGCTAGTTCACAAGTATTTGAGACCTGAGAGGCAGAAGTAATGTACTCATGTCTTCAGTAGGGTGCCACAGCACAGTTCAGGTGGACGGGTAGTGAATTCTTCCCTGTAGTGCTGTTGAAGCATTAGCATGATCCAGTGTCCTGCAACCAGAGGACATAAGCAGTATTTCCAGCACTTAGGCACCAAGATGGCAGTTCCTCATATTCTTTGCCAGTACATTGGCCTCTGTGCTCTGTTATCAAAATGTTGTGTTACAGGAGGTCATACATGTACAGACAGTGCTGCTGTCATGAGGAACCTGCTCTATATCCCTGCTTAAAAGGATAAGGTAACTGCTTGTTGATGGCTAGGGAAGTCTGTGATACTGTTAAAAGCCTGTCCCATGATGCAACCTACTGTAACTGCCACAGTTAATGCTGGCAAGAAAACTTCTTCAGGTGATTGCAAAACACTGAAATACAACAGCTTGTTGAAACCCCTGTGACACTTGCACCTGGGAGGCTGTTAAATCATAGAGGGTATTCCATGTCTATTTAATGTCTTAGATTTTGTTAGACATAGTAACAGACTGAAGACTTTGATTACATTCAAACCTTGCAGTCTGGGACCTGATAGCCTTGGGGTGTCAGCTGTCATTCCCTTGGGCTGTTCAAACTCCTTGTTTCTGACAAAACAGTTTCTTTCCACACACCCCCAACCATCTTCTTTAAGCACACTGCTGTTATGACTATTGGCTAAAATATTATTAAAGGCTCCATGTATGATACCATCCATATTATGCTATGCCATCTTTTGCCATCCAGTCATACACCTACATGGTTGCATGGTCCTAGAATCACAGAATCATTAAGGTTGAAAAATGCCTCTAAGATCATCTAGTCCAACCACCAACCCATCACCATCATGCCCACTAAACCATGTACCTAACCATGGTCCTGTATAGGTCCAGTGAACTGGGACTCAAAATATCAGCACAGTCAGCATCCAGGCAAGGAGAGCTCAACTAAATCTGTGTCTCTCTGAGAATACAGTGATATGAGCCATATAATTTTCTTAGATTTTTTTTCCCTCATTACCTGTTTGGGAGGCCTTATCACTCCCTAAAACTAATTGAAGGGAGGTCGTGGGAAGGTAGGGGATGGCCTCTTTTCCCATTTAACTAAGGACTAGAGGGAATGGCCTCAAGTTGCACCAGGAGAGATTCAGGTGGGACATTAGGAAATAATTATTCTCTGAAAGAGTGGTCAGGCATTGGAACAGGCTGCCCAGGGAGGTGGTGGAGTCATCAACCTTGGAGATGTTCAAGAAATGTTTAATTGTTGTACTGAGGGACATGGTCTAGTGGGAAATATTGGTGGTAGGTGGATGGTTGGAGTGGATGATCTTGTAGGTCTTTTCCAACCTTGATGATTCTATGATTCTATGATGTTTCATAAAATGAGCAGCTGAGAGATTTGGGAGAATTTAGCCTGGAGATGAGATGGCTCAGGAGAATCTGCTCAATGTATATAAATATCTGATCAGGGGGGACTAAAGAAGACAGAGCCAGGTGCTCAGAACTGCAACTATAAGAGGCAGTGGGCTCAAGACTGAAATAAGGGAAAATCAAACGCTGGCACAGGTTGCCCAAAGAGGATGCAGAGCCTCCACCCTTGGGGATTCTCTGAACCTTACTGTGCACATGCCTGAGCTGTACATGTCCCTGCTGTGAGCAGGGTGTTGGGCTAGGCAATCTCCAGAGGTGCCTCCTAGCCTCTGCAGTTCTGAGCAGTGCTAGCTTAAATGCACAAAGGTTTTGGGTGCATGCAGGCTGACAGACCAAGTCCATCATCCACCAATCCACATCTCCATGAGGCAGTTGGATTAAGTGTCCAGACTCACAGCCCTGGCATTTCTGGAACAAAACAATCCATTTTCAGCTGCTGTTTTTTCCCCATGGAAAACCTGCAGCCAGCATGTGAGTGTAATGTTAACTTCTAATTGCATCATATTAGCAGTTTGACATTGTATCTTACTAATGCTTGTTTTTCCAGGATATACTGTAGAAATATAATCATACTACCATTCAGAGAGCAAACAGAGAGGTGGTATAAATTGTTAATGAAATCTTCTTTTAAGCAGCTTGTTTAAACTGTGCATTGATGTGTGAGAAAATGCCAGCCTTTCAGTCTTTCCAAATAGTGCAGTGCTTGCAGTCCACTGCAGAATAAAGGTATACATTCTGTCTAAGGTAACAGATGCTCATTCGCTACATGTTCCCATGAGCACCAGAGCTTTTGCCTGCATGCTGCTACCATTTGTCTGAGACCCACCTGTGAGCCAGCACAGCAGTTTCTGAGACACCAAGTTGCTTCAGTGACACATCTCATCCAGAAATGGTGTGTTTTGTTGACATATGTAACTGTTAGTGTCCCTCTGTTTTCCTTCCTGTGAGGGGGACCATTATTTCTCCTGACTTGCACCATCAGTCTGAAAATGGCAGCACTGGCAAGAAATGCTGCAGAGCTGTTTGGATTCCTTAAACTCTGAAGATCAGCCTTTAAACCAACTAATTAAGTTTTTTGCTTGCTGCAATTGAAAGCTTCAGTCAGACATAATTAAAAATGAGCAGCACATGACAGCAGTGGCATTTGTCAGAATCATCCAGTGGTTCAAATACCAGTTCTGACAGAAATGTCAGCCTGATAACACTCCATCTTCCCAATGCATGCCAGGAAAAGCAGGAAGAACTTTTATTATAAATGTCTGTCTGATAACCTTTATGAGTCCCACAACACCAAAC
Organism: Cyrtonyx montezumae; assembly: GCF_038088225.1. Taxonomy (NCBI): domain Eukaryota; kingdom Metazoa; phylum Chordata; class Aves; order Galliformes; family Odontophoridae; genus Cyrtonyx; species Cyrtonyx montezumae. Next base: position 132,544,904 of record NW_027072034.1, on the reverse strand, counting down.
GCTACACGTAAGATTTCATTATCCTAAAAGAGGATGCTCATTTTCCATGAAGTTTACCCTGTAGTTCTCTGGGATCCCTTGTAGTGTCTGCCCCTTTGGGGAGACCCTTCCAGACATCCAAAGAGAAAGAAAAGCCCTGATCCTGAGGTGTGGGCAATTCCGGTCCTGCAGACTTGCTAAGCTCAAAGACATTCCTTAGATAACTAATGAGCTGAAACCAAATCAACACATCCCTCATCTAGAAAGGGCAAAGGCATAACACAGGCTGTGTAACCCATCCTTGAGGTGTGCAGAAAGGTGAGAAGGCAGACTCCTCCCTGAACAGTGTTTAAATTGAACTATTATTGCTAAATATCACAGACTAGCAGAGTATACATGAGGCAGCAGAGCAAATGAATAGGGAAGACTGTGTTAGCTGCAGCTTCCCATGCAGGTTCTCTCAGGTTTATCTCATCACTTTTGCTAATGCATTTATAATACCCTCTTCCTGGCAATCTTTCTTGCCTGAGAGAACACAACAGGAAGGGATACAGAAGCGGTATCAGTGTCATCTTAAGTCCCTTAGCTCTGCTCCTGCCTGTAGCAGTGATGTGCTTCTGTCTTCTGGCCAGAAGGCAGCCCTCATCATAGCAAACCCAAAAGGAGTGTACGTGCTGGCTGTGTTCCCAGCACCATGTGTGAGGTCCATTAATTCCCCCAGCTGCACCCAAGATCCCTCAGCACCACTGAAAGCTGTGGGGTGGCCCTGCTGGGTAGAAGAATTCAGAAGGCCCTGCTCTCAGACTAATCAGGCTATGCTGGGACTGCTCCAGAAGTCTCCTTGTGCTCCCAGGAGGTGGGAGAATTTCCCCTGCAGTTGGCTAAGGAAGAGGAATGCAGTGGCTGGGTGAACCTGGTCTGTCCCTGGGCCTGGGGCAGGTGGGCTGACCAGGGCAGGGTTTCAGCACTGCTGCTTGCAGCACAGATGGGCTGAGGTGAGTCCTTGCAACCCAAGTTGATTGCATTGGAGGAACAGCTTCAGAACAGAGATGCACATTGCAGAAGGCTGAATGGACAACTGAAGACTGGCTTGCTGTCACTGAGCTGCAAATACATGGCAACCCATTAAAAGTGAGCAGGCCTGCTGCTTTTGAGCAATAATTAGACCACAGCCATTAAATAAACAACCAGCCCCAATATACTTTTCCAATATTATATTTGGAGCAGGAAGCCTGTTTGTTTCCTCTTGTGCTTCACTTCTCTCTGTCCTATCGGGAAAACATATATCTCCTAGCCACAGTCAGACTGAGATCATGCTTTGTCCTAACTGTCCTGAGAGGTTTTTCTGCCAAGGTTATGCAAATACTGTTACTTTAATGCTTTTTGGTACAACTGGCGAGCAGGTTCCTATCCCATCTACCCGCATGGGGAAAAATACTGGTTGTTGTTTTAGCTCTGTAGAGGTTCAGGATCAGCATTTCCCTTTTGCTCTCAGCAGAATACATCACACAGCACTGTGCACTGAATGCAAAGATACCTTCCTCTGCCTGAGCATCTTCCTTTGTAGTAAGTAATCAAAGAACATTGACACTTTCCTTCCTTTTGACCTTTATTAGAAAAGTAGGCACCTTAATCGGACTGTTTTGAGATGAGAGCAAAGTCTGGAAGGATTCTACTGCATGACGTAAAGGTCTCAGAGATCATGCTTAGTATTTCTGGCAGAGCTGCTTTAAGATTAACATATTACAACAGTGTGTCAGGCTGGATTGCAAACTTTTCTGAAGCAGAGTGAGCTGAAAGGTCACATTCCTCATCAGCTCATGTATCAGTCTGCACACAGGTCTCCAAAGAAGTTCCTCCAGGAAATAAAATCGCAGTTTCCATTTTTCAGGTCCCAGCCGTGCCACTGAATCTCCCTTTACTTCGAGCAAGGCAGCTGGCTTCACTACATAGTCATACTGTTTCAGTTTCAGAAAAGATCCTTGTTTCATAACATGCCATTAGCAAAGGTCCCTCTATGGTGACTGCAGTTAACACAGAGTCCTTTCTGTCTCGCGCACCTACACACAGGTGCATGTGCCCTTTGTATCCTGCCAACAGGAGGACCAATGGAATAGCTTCCTGCCCCCACAATTCACTTAATGCCTTTTGCTATTATGCAGATAAAATGAGAAAATAGTCTCCCCATTTCTTTCAGTGGGCTGAAGCCAGAGGTTGAGGACTGCTCACTCAGAGCGCAGCCCTTAAAGCGGAATGCCGCACACTGCCCAGCCGAGCACACAGCACCTGCCCCCATTCCGAGCCAGGATCATGGCACTGCAGCTCAAAGGGAAGACTGAGTTTGCCCTGGCTTCATGCTTCAGCGTGCTATTAATGTGACAGTTTATTTTCCGTTGGTTGTTTGGAAGTCTTTTTATTTTATTAATCCTCTTGTCAAGGAACACAAATGGAGTTTTCTCTGCTGTTAAACACTGCTGCAAAATCTCATGGCTCCCAGTGGCTTTGTTGGGCTGCACACTGCCTCAGAGCAAGAAAGACAAACACGTTGAGTCTGGGCCAGTGAGCAGATCGAGAAAGCCGAAAATGTCAGCCCATGCTTATAGGAGATGCAGCCTGCTCTTGTGGGGGGGTGAGGCAGCCAGCTGGATGTGTGGGGAGGAGAGAAGGGCACGCACAGATGCTCGCAATGCTTCGTGGCACAGTGAACAATGCCAGGTTATCACCAAAAAGCCAATGAGTTATTTTCTGAAGATATCTTCTCCCCGGGACATGTCCCACAGAACTAGAGCCCAATCCTAGATGAAATACTGCATTTTAATGTTATGTTCCTTTTCATTTCATTTTGCCTCTATCCCTTTTTTCTTCTCCCTTTTTTTTTTTTTAACCAAAGCATGCTGTCTTTCAATTAACATAGTAATGACCTATTGTCACCTGTTACCATGCTAATCCTGAGCTGGTGTGAAATTACTTTATAATAAACACTATGGAGTTCTGACTTTCAATTAATTTTTCACATGCTGTGCTAAATCAGATTAACTGTACCCCACCCTTTTGACCATAGACATAATTCCTCCCTTATAATGAAATAGAGGATTAATTTATATGAAGCATATCTATACACATTTGCAAATAAATGTAAAGATAGTCTTTGTACCGTATTTGCATCGCTCACTGTGTCAGGTTGAATACAGACTTCCTGAGATTATTAATTTTGTGTTCACTGGGGTGGTGAAGAATATTGCTGCGTTTTTATTATTATTATTTTCACTAAATGTCTTGACTACAAATGGGTAAAGAAATGGAGTACTAAGAGATTGGTACCTTCCACAGGGAATTATGCTGTACAGCATTATAATGAACTGAAGAAAATGTAAACACTGCAAAATTAAACCCAATCATCATTAATTTACTAAATTGCCTGTCATCCTTTTTGGATGTACATATTTATAGCCTGACCAAATATAATAAATGCAGCTGCTTGGTCTTTTTAACAATCATTACCATTATGAAGATGGCCAATAGCTTGTGTAAAATCTTGCTGTAGACCAGCATGGGGAAGATGTTTAAGGCAAGTTTTTTAGATACCTCCACTGTCAGTGCAAAAAATGCTTCCAGAAACTATTTCTGCTTTTGGTAACGTCAAGTATTTGGTGTGGTAGAAGTTCCACTATGCACTGTGTCATTTCTATAACCAAAAAGATAAATCCATAGTTGACCTTTTCTGTTTTGCCATGTATTCTTTAGCTCTCTGTGGTTTAATTCTGAGTTAAAGAGTCATGGCATAGATTACATTTCTCAAAGGAAAAATGGTAAAAAGGAAATCAGAGGACTTTCATCTATCTCTATTGGTTCTAATTGCTCTTAGAGTCGATTGAGCATGCTTACGTTCTCCAAAATCTGAAGATTTTCACCCACTTAAAAGAAGCAATTTAGCTACTTAGGAATAGTATACACAAACTGTCTGATCAAACTCCATTCTAATCTGGATTATTTTTTTTTCCTTCCTTTTCTATACTAGGCAGTTTGGAGGTAGGCTAGGGTACTCTGCACCACTTCATATGGACCAGCTGGCTTCTCTCATCAGACTGATATGCCAAAGCTACATCAGAGGGTCAGATTTACCTCCCAGCTACGTCTTCGTTTCTGAAGCAAATTATAGACCTCTTTTACTTACTTACTGCTAATCCAGGGGACAAATCAGGTGAACTCTGTTCTTTATAAAGAGTGAATTTACTGGCAAGTAGTGTCCTTTTAAGACAAGCGATGGACTTCAGGAAGGCAAGGCCATCTCAGAAGTTCTTTCCAAGTAAAACGCTATCTTCACCCAACATAGGAGCACATGGGCTTTGCAGATTGCTCAAACAATGTTTGAACAAGATGGCCTATGAAAAAAACAAACCAACAAAAATCACAGCAGTGCTACTTACCTGCTGCAGAGGGACTTTGCAGCTGCAGCTCAAAGCCAGGGAGTGAGAACCTTGGTCATTTGGCTTTTCCTGGATTGTTCTGGCCCAAAGAAATGTAGAATAATCATGCCCCACTCTTCTCTAGAATAGGAAATAATTTAAAAGCACACAGTGCTTTTTAAAATATTTTTTTATTTATTAAAAGAAAAAGCCTTGCTGAGATAAAAGAAATTCTTCATTTGTGGTTACTATTACATCTTTGAAATAATAACACTGTCATACATAAGGAAAAAGCCATCACATATCCAGTTTTTATTGGGTTAACATGGAAATGTCAGAGCAAGTTTTTATTGCAGTTGTGGTAGTATTTGCGAAGTCCAAGTGTACAATCATGTGACAGAAAATAATAGGCCTACCTAGAAGGATAGGAAATAGAAAAATGATCCACAGGATGAGAGAGGTGAGTATTCTTGTCGATGTGATGCAGGTTGTATCAATACAGTGAATGTACTATTCACTTATAGCATTTTCAATAATATGCTCTATGAACAACAAAGTGAGCTAAACCTCATTAGATTAGGTCAAACAAGTGCAATCTTCACAAGGAGATTAAGGTGGCAGAAGAGACATCAAATTATTTTTTCATTTTTCCTTAGGACATTCTATCACATGTCTGTGATGAAAGGTCTCAACTCTGCCTTCTATTACGTAGCTTTTTAACTGTATGTATGATCTGACTTGGACTGATTCCAACTTTGTTATTGAAAATCTCTTTGAAGTACAAAAATAAAAACACCAAAGTAATGGTTTTTGTGCTATGAAAGCATTAAATAAATACAATTATTAGATTATTTAATTTTATTATTTCAAAATGCTTTACCACATATCCAGAATAAAATTCACCACTACCATCACTTCCTTAGTCACACTGCATATTGTCACACACGTCTATTTCTTTCAACCATCTTCTTTGCTTTGAAGGAAGTAAAGGGAATTGAGATCACAAAATGCTGCTGTCATTGTTGCCTGGAGAGGGGAAATAACTTCACTTCCCAATTACAGTACTCCAGTTTCCCCATAAGGTGCTGAAGTATTGACAGCTCTTGTCTACTTATGCGCTGCAAATCAACATGTCCAAAAAAATACACTGGGACATAATGGTAGCCTCCCCACTGCATAAAACTGGTCACCACTTCTCTTTAGTCATTGCCTTACCCATCTACTTTAGTAGAAATAGGAAGTAAAGACAGGCATGCTAGGGGATGTAACAATAATAGATTGCATTCCAGTTTGCATTCCAGTTTGAAGGGGCTGGTGAGCATTGATGATCTCTTTCCCTACATCTGCCTGCTTTCTCCAGTTTTGATTGTGTAATATAACACGATAGGGAACAGTGACTCAGGAGCTGCAGTGATCAGCACTGGGCAGAACTGAAGATGGACTGAGAGCTCTGCACTGCACTGTGCCATGTTCCTTCATCAAAAAGGGATGTGTTACTTAATACATATATTGACCCCTTGGACATACTAGGATTGCCATCCAATTACCTTCACCAGAGCAAATTCGTATCTTCAGTGGTTTCTGCACCTAGCTCTGGGCTCTACTCTGCCCCTTCTGGAAATGCAGTCCATGCAGAGGAGCAAGGATGTGTAACAGGTCCCTGTCTTCCGGCCATGTGGCACTGAGAGCAGAAGGTAGAAGAGCTCATCTACTGTGGAGAGGAGAAAGATTGCAGGGGCATAAACTCTGAGGCTGAGTAAAGGAGGCTAAGTAGACAGAGAAATGAGTAATTTAGCCAGAGTGAAAAAAACTGCACTTACAGAGAGGGTGGAACCATGAGTTTTGCTGATGATAGCTAAAGACAAGTTCTTAAGTTTCAAATGTCTCACAGGGAAACTGAGCAATGAATTTATGTGAAATATCCTTGAAGCTCACACAGAAATGTCCAAAGTAACCTAGAAATAACCTTCAAATGGTGAGAGGGAAGGAAATTTCATCCAAATGATCCTTGACTGTGGTTTGTACAACCGTTGAAAAAGGCAGACGATAGCAGTGAATAGTATCCTGAAAGGTGTGGTATTGCTTGAACAAATTGCAGTTTACTGAGAAGATGCAAGTGAAGCAAGAACTGGCTGAACATGAAATCCTTCCCCAGAAATTCAAAGGTGTGTCATTAATGACATGCCAATGAATATAAAAATATCCTTTCAAATCAAGAGGTGTTGTCGGATGATGTGCCTCAACAACCAGAGAATCAGTTCATTACAAGAATGTACAATTACATCTGTAGAAGATGAACGTGTTTTTTCCTCTCCAGCTCAACACCCAGGACAGACATAATTCAACTGGCAATTTTTGTGCTCAGGAGGTTTGAACACAAAGGCAGCTATTTCACTGACACTGCTGATGAAGAAGAGTGTGAGATGAACAGGTATCTTTAATGAGTTCAAGAAGTAGGTCATTAACAAGAAAGTAACTATGATAGAATTCGTTTCTGCAACAACAGATGGAAGCACAGGTATAACTAGATCCAAAGCTTCATTGCTCATAATCATCACTGAGCACTCTGTTGAAACGTGTATGACTTTAAACATTATGGGAGCAGTGGAAAAAAAAATGTTAACTCTATTTGAGTCAGAGGCCTTTGTGTTTCAAAGACTGCCAGATTAGACTGCTGCAGCTTGTAATGATCTAATTTTGCACACTGAGATGAATGAGATGTATGAGAAAATATATGGTTTTGCTGGGCTTTTTCCTCTGTTTTAGGATCAGTAGTCTTCAAATCAGGAAATGAGAACTGTCTTATGATCCTTCTGAAAGACTCAGTTTACTCTTCACTTATCATTTCTGAGTGACTTAGCTTACAAGGCAAATTAACATAAAAGTTGCTAGAAAGTGGGGGAATATTACTGTGCAGTGAGTGTAGTCAGAGCTTGCTGAGTGAATGGCATAGAAAATATTACACATACCAGGTCTAGGAGAGGAACTCTAGAGAGCTGTGAAGGCAAAAGTAAATGAAAGCACCAAGAGGGATCATGGGGAGGAAGCACCAAGAGGTGCATCATTTTCAAGTGATGTGTTGAGTTTCACCTGATTCCAGTGCTGACACCCTTGAGAAATTTCCCTGGGTGAGCCTGGCCTGGGAGCAATGACTTCAGTGCTGTAGGAGATGCACTGTTGACACCAGTGCTAGAACCTTCTTGAGGCCCACAAGCATGCCAGAGATACTATGACATCTCTGAGTAATTCCAGTAATTAATTTCACCTCCAAGAACAAGTGAGGCTTTGTCAGGACCAGTCCAGAAGATCCTACAGAGGCCAAAGCAAACTAGGTAATCAACTCTGTTGACTCATGGTGCAATGTTATCAACTGAGATTTTGGCAAGTTTTGAGCTTCTACTCCATGGAATGTTAGGTCAAAACATTCTGATTTGTGTTTAAAAGAAAGGCTGGGGTAGATATTTAAGAAAGGTGTTCCAAATGCCACTATGGTACAGAGTAGAGACCTGTATATCACAGTGTCTTCTTGTGTTTTGTTTTCCTGTACTCTCCCAGTTAGAGTGGTGGAGACTTTCAGGACCAAAAAGCTCTGGGAGGTTGTTTTGCCTGTAGTACAGCTTTGCTACAAACAAGACTCCTCACCTTCACAGTGCAGTAATTTGTTGCAGGTGGAGGCACAGCAACAAGCCCCTCCTGCTTCAGCTCTGTTTGACATGCTGATTTCCTGACTACTGCTATGTCCTCTTGTGCTGAAGGGCTGACTTTCTTTCCAGAAAACCCTACTGGGGAATAACTGAGCATATTTCAACCACATTGAGGTTACCCATTTTGCTTTGCCGCCTTTCTACTGTAAATGCCTTTTCAACTGCTCTGCTTTCCATTTACTTCCTTCCAGGAGATAGTGAATTCTTAAAATATGTATGCTACCTGTGGAAGTAATATTTGAAGCAGTCAGTAAAATAGCTCCAAAATGAATTAGAATTGTAGATGTTCAAATACTTTTTCTTGGACTGCCCTGCACCATTTAAAAGAACCTTTCCTGTATCTGCTTCCTTCAAGCGTTGTATTGCATGCAGTAGTCCACTATTTCCCTGAAAAAAAACTTCATTTGTCCACACCTAGAAACTCAAATGTCAAGAAGAAAAGTGAGGTAAGTATTTCTCTGTGTTCTATTGAAAACCAGAAAATTGCAGAATTACTGTAACAAAAACTAATTTAACAAGCAAACTAGCCATTTTTAATTTGATGAAAGCATTTACATCTGCTAATGTGCCATTTAATGTGCTGTATAACACAATTCTCCATTCCTAATTGAAGCAAACTTTACTGGCGCTTTCTCAAATGTCTCACTGGTTGCATTTCAAATGTCTCCCCGAGTCTTTAATTATATTCTTGTGCCAGAATAAAAGAAAAAGAAATTAGAACTAATTCCTATTAAGTTGTCTAAAGTGAAATAACCATGACTGTAGGCAAGATCTGAAATCTCTGGAACTTGAAAGAAAAACTCCTGCTGAGTTCAGTGGGCATTGGCACAGATCTCGTGTACACACAGTTGCAACCATACCTGTGCTCAACAAGCATTGTAAAAACAGGTGGAGGGAGTCCAACCTATTTTGGAATGAATTGGCCTGAAGGCAATATTACAAATGCCACAAACATCTGATATTCCCTTCATGGATGTCCCTGGCTTCGTGACAAATGAACTTAGTCTTTGAGCAAGCAGAGAGAAAAAACATAGACAGCATGCTTGCAAAATATATTAAACCTATTTAGATGAAAAACTCAAGTAACTGAGATGTTCATAGCTGTGAGCAAGATGATTAGATACTGTCAGTTTTAGCAGGAATTTTTTCTCACTATTTTCTAGCATACAGCATTCACAGTGAACCTCTCAAACAATAGGACTTTTAGAAGGCTTCTGATGAATGCAACATGATGTATTTTGACTTTGGAACAGGTTGCATTAGTTCATATAGATTTGCATCTGGTACACCAAGATGCTCCAGTTGTCAGCAAAAGTGAGCAGTTCTTTAACTGTTCTCTGGTGGCATATTATATTTGTGCTGCACCTTGCAAGTAGCTCTGATGTTGGATATCAAAGTAGTGCCTAAGATAGTATGTGTATTAGTAAAGCATAAATCAGCTTCTCTGTATTAGGAAGCATCTAAAGAGAGAAGGAAAAATTATGTAGGCATTTATTTCTCCAGAAAGAGAGGGCCATGCTCAAGTTAGCCTTAATTTCATACAGCATGTTCACTTGCAGGAATTCTAACCATAATGGAAAACTCCTGTCCTACAGGAGAAATAGAAATCCTCCACTGCAGACCCTTCTCTTCTTTTGACCTTCCATGGCAGGAAATTTGTCAGCTGTAGGAGCTCTTATTTATCCCCAACAGTGGTGATTTTATAGCAGTTTTTTACCTAAACCGTTCTTTTTGAATCTCAGCTTCTACAAACTGCAAAAATACATGCATCATAAGAGCAGCAACATGGAAGATTTTGTATGTGATCTTCATACATTCTTGGGTTATAACAAGGGAGTCCCAGTCTTCTGCTGAAGAGTGAGTCTAATTGTCCATAAACAAGAACCCATTCCAAGGAAGGAATGGAAACTCATAGTGCTTAAATTGAGGGAGAAGCTGTAACCTTCACAAAGGCTCCCTTTCCAGCTGTGTTCAAAGACACTGTAATGACTTCTGAGAACGACATTGACTCATTTCAGATGATGACTACATAACTGTTCATTTACACTTAATGAGTTTATTCCACCAGGTATAGGACAAATTCTAAACAGCTAATGCCACTGAATCATACACATCAATAAATTTGAGCACTAACCTGATTATGGGTAACAAAAATAATGATAAAGAGAGAGGAAGAAAAGCTGCCTCCAATTAATGAAAATGCCCTTTGTATTTTCTAATAGCTCAAACATTAATTTGAAAATGGCTTTCTCTGCAATAATTTACAGACAAGCACATCATAATGGGGAAACAATTCAAATTTATGTGCACTGGAATGATGATGATCTGATTAACTTATTAAATTCTTGTTGATTCTACAGTCCAGGTGAAGTGTACCATTCTTCATGGGTTTCATACCTTGCAGTTTTAAGCTTTCACATTATCAGACTTCAGGCTTCACTTGCTACTGAAGGTCTTTTCTCTGGGATGTCCTCCAGTACAGAGTGGACAGAACCAAGTTCCCAGGGCCTGATTTCATTTGTCTCTTTCCATTAGTTCTAAAGATACATTCTCTTCCATCTTGGAGGAGCACTTGATTAAATTTAGCACTAGAGTTCACATAGTCCTCAGCTGCTGTGGAGTGTAATTGAAACTGTGTGAAATATTAGAGAGGCACAATTCGAGTTAAAGCTGATTCAGTCAGAGGATAGCTCTGCTGGATTTAAGTTCAAGAAGCTTAACTTTTCAAGCTTACTGCCCTTCAAAAGGAGCAAGGTAGCCTTCGAAGCCAGAGGAGATAAGTTGTCCATGGAAATAGACAAAAGAACACAGACGAATCAGTCTGCCAAACCTAGTGTCCAGTGGCTTTAAACAACAGGTATCTATCCCAATTTATCTGTGACATATTTGTCAGCTAGCACTACCTCAGCTTCCATCACAATCCCCTTGTAGTTTTTGTTCACCCTAGGTAATTTCCAGGGACAGTAAGAAAATATTAAAACCCTCAGATGCCGTGTTGCAGAGGCTGCTGAGATACCATGCAGTAGTATGAGTTGCTGTACTTGTAAATGTAGTGGCCTCCAGCATCTCTCCCACAAGTCAGAAGCTCCCTATGGTCATGCAGTGTGTCACGTTGTGTAGTACATTCTGATACCATTGGTGTTGAGTAAGCATTATCCATAAACCAGTGAGCCCTTTGTTTACTGCTCTGCTGCATGGCTAGCTTGATCACTCACACTTTTCTCCTATTTTGAGCTTCTACCTCTCCAGCCTGTTTGGGTAGGGTCAACCAAGTCACCCTTGTGGAAATGAATCTTTCTCTTTTTTGAGTACTTTCTTTCTAAGTGCAACATTACAGCTTTTTACATTTATTTTATTTAACAGGTAGCATCCCATTATTTATGTCTGCCATCTAATTTCCTGCTTCTTATCATTCCTATAGCCACTGATCAAGAGATTCCAGGAATCCTCCCTCCAGGAACCCCCTCATTCTGTAGATCAGAATCTGAAGTCAGGATTGGTCCTCCCTTAAAATTCAGTGGAAATTTTGCCTTGGTTATGAAGTCTGAGTCTAATTTGTGGTGGAAATACCAACAGAGATCCAGAGTAACTTGTAAGAGAAAAGTCACTGGCTTTCTTCACCAGGGCTCATCTGCACAGGGACACACAGAGAAGGATATGTGCATAAATGAAATTTGTTAAGTCAGCACTTACAAGCTGAATCCCTTCTGGAATTAAGCTATGGCAAGTTAAAGGCTGAGTGAAAGCAGCCACGTGGTAGTTTAATGTGCTGCAGCTTATGTATATTGACTTCACACCTTCATGTGATTCTTTCACTTTTCTGAGTGTTTGTCTCTTGTCAGCTTGCCCACATTTCCTTGAAAAATAGGACCTTTGTGGATAAGCCAGAAGAGGATTTGGGGTTTCTTCAGTACAACTCTTGTCATAGCAAAAGTAAAAAGCCTGCCTGAGTAATATCAAGATTTACTACACACTTCAGGCAGGGTGATTTGTCTAGGTGCACCCTGTGAAGTACAGCTAGAGGCTGTTTGCACAAAGGAATGAAGCAAAGCCAAGTCAGGCGTCATGGACACAGACCAATTCTCCAATGGCCCACAAAACATATAAAAGACCATCATCCTGGCTGTTTAAAAATCACCAGCACAGATTCTTTGGGCCTGGGCATAGTGGCTCAGCTTTTAGTCCAGTGCACAATGTCATCCACATGGTCCCAGCTGCTGGATTGCATTGCTTCGCACTGGGATCCTCCCTGTATGTAGCTCTAATTTTAGAGCTGGAATAGGGATTTTAGCTTCATGCATCTGCCTTTTCTCACTTCTAAACAAGCTTGTTGTTATCAAAAGGTGGGGTTTTACCTGTTTTCCTGGTTGTAAAGAAAGGCAGACATCTTTCTTCAGTGAAAGCACTCATGCTCCCTGTATTGCTGTGAACTCTTGATCAGAGCTAGTCCAGCAAAACTGTTCTCTGTCAGAAGAACGTGTTCAGATTTTGCGTATGTAGAATTAAAAAAAAAATGAACTACCCAACAACTATTTGGGATATAGAGGCCTAATTTGGTCAGATGAGTCTGCTTCTTGGCTCAAATACTGGAATACAGGTTGCAGCCCAAAGCACATTTTTATGGCCACATTACAGTGTTAAAAAAAGATTCCATGTCCTCTGGAAAATGCAGTAGGTATGACAGAAGTGCAGTCATAGTCTTAACTAAAGCAGTATAAATGCATAAATAGAAGGGACAAGGTAGAGGCCTTCAGGGCATTCCCCTAAAATGGTAACAGGACTCTAACGAGGTATTTGAAGGGATTTTTTTCTCTATTGGGAAACCGTATCAGCAAAACTAGTTCTCATTCCAGCCAGGAGACAAAAGGGCAATATCACCTCACCAGCTGAATGAATGTATCCCAGTTTTTGTGCTTATAAACCAGGTTGCAAACATAAATCTCCGCTTTCTCAGAAAACTTTCTATATGCCTCTGTTCACTTCTTTCCTTGGTAGTTCCTGCTGGTTTTTATCTCCAGCATTCAGCACAGACAAATACCATACTTCCCTGAGCTCAGCACAGCAGCCACAGGGACAGATATCAGCAGTCAATAAAGCAATATAACACTCTGGCATGGCTAAGTACAGACCACTAATCTTGTCCCAGGAACTGTAACAGTTAATTATTAGAAGAATAGTTGTAAACACGATGTGAAAAATTGGACAATGCTACAGGTCCCTAATTATCATTACAGCACTCCACTATTGCATTAATTCTAATGCTCTGATCAGGATTTGATTAGGTAGATTGCTCAGCCTCCATTACCCAGCAGTGCTGAGGGCTGTGAAACTGCCTCTCACACAAGGCAGTGTCACCTGCACACAGCCTGGGCGTCAGCAGGAGCTAAAGCTGTGTCTGCGGGGCATAAATTAACATTTGCAGCAGCCTGAATCACTTATTTAGTACTTCAGGAGCCATGTGTCAACATACATCAAAATAGCAATATATCAACAACTGTCTGAGGCGAAGGACATGAGATAAAAAAGAAAATGGGATCATTTTTTACAAAAATAAGGTGGCTATCAGGTTGCTGATGAGCAGCTTGAGAGGCTGTCTGTGAGCCAACATTCGCTAACACCAGGCCTGGTTGATTGGTGGGAGGTGGGAGGTGGGGGAGGGCTCCGGACCTGTGTACAGCATGTTCACCCTGTGCCACCCCTCAGCCATGCCACTGGGAGGTGCCTAGATCAGGGTCAGTGACAGTGTGCTCGTTTGACCAAATGCAGTGCATACCTCATCAAAACGAGGGGGGATTTCCATCGGCCTTGTGTTTGTATTGAGGTTAACTCCGGCTGTAATGGGAACTCTGTATTTACAGGTGTCCCAGAAAGGTTCGCTTTGTCACATACTGCCTGGTAAACAGGGGAATGGGATTTTGATACCACGTGAAAAGAAGGAAGGGGGAAAAGAGATGAGAAATGTCACCTGATGGACACTGATATGTATTTATTCACCATGACCTAATTCGCTGCTCGTTTCTGGAGCCCAGGGCAATGAATAACATATTAAGTGATATTAATGTGAAATATAGTTTCTGCTCCAACAACAATCTTAGGAAATAAACTACTATCATATGCAAAAAATATCCACAACCCTTCCTTTTTCTTTTTTCCCCAGAACCCTCTCCACAGTTGCAGACAGTAGCAATATGTTTAGTTACATTAATTCTAATACTATTACCAGCCCCAAAGCTCAGGACTTTTCTGGTTATCCTGCCAAGCAGCTCTAATTCCATTTCCTTCTGTTCCTGATCACCCCTCAGCCCCTTTCTGATGTATGAATGAAGTAGGAACACAGCTAACATTTTTGTATCTATCAGCACTTTCAAATATATTAACCAAAGCTATTTATTCCCTCTCTTTGTAGCACAGCAAAAGCTTGGGAATGCCTCTTTGTTTCCTAAAGTCCAGGAAAGAGGAGTGCTTGTTCACAGGTGTATTTGATGTAATATTCTACATCAATAAGTTCATTTTTTTTCATGAGGAAGGCAGTAGGCATATGAAACTGGTAAGCACTGGGAAAAGCCCAAAGAAAAACACGCATAGAATCTGATACAGAATTGCAGTAATAGTATTTATGATCTTTTATGTACATACTCATAAAGCATAAATCAAAATAAGGCTGAGATTATACTCCTGCTCCTCTTTAGTGGAAAAAGAAATGCAAATGTTCTGTGCATTAAAATTCATTTCGGAGCACTCTTGGAAACATCTGCATCATGCAGAGAATATTTTTATTAACGATATGACTGACTTTTATCTTGTAGAAGAAAATAAAAACATTTGTACTAAAATATGGGAAAATGCATGCATTAACAAAGGAAAACTTGATGTGTGCAAATAAATAAACAAACATGGTTTAATGCCTGTTAAGTAAGAAGGCAGCATTCACTGTAGAGTTCTACTAAGTGCAAGATCTGTTCTTGAGCTGTCAAAAGCTGCAAAACACCTGATTTTAAGTAAAATCTCATGTTTCTACATGTTTGTTTGTTTGTATGCTTGTTTGTTTTTTAGCAGGCTTTGTTAACTTTATAGGCTGAGTTAAACCTGGTTGTATCCAGTACCAGCCCCACCAAAGGGCAGTGTGTGGATACAGGTTGTCTGAATTCATCCCACCTGACTGCCAGCTCTTAGGATAGGACCCAAAGATCACTGAACCATCAGTGAAAAGGAACAAGCTCTTCCCAAGGATGAATCAAGTTCCATCCATCAGCTGCAAGGTCTGTGCTAGGCTGCTGGCTCCTCACTTGCATGGCTGGGGCAACTCTCCCACAGGCATCTGTGAGGAGGCCTGGATGGAGGAGTGCAGCCTCTTCTAGGGCCTACCTCCCTCTGGAGGAAATCTTGGCTTCCAGGGGAGTAAGAGAGCTGCACCATACTCCAGCAATACTGTGTGAACTGTGGAGTGTACCACAAAGCTTGGTGGATGCTTTGGCGGTGGGATGTAGTTCATAGAAATCAGTGCGTTGGTTCCTAAGACCCTTTTTAGCTCCAGACCTGTCTACCAGCATTAGCAGTTGCAGAGTGTGTTCCTGCTGGGCACGAGGGAATCTCTGGGACAAGGAGCTGTGAGAACCTCGCACTGATGCCTGCACAGGAGATGGATCCCATTGCTGTTCAGGCAAAATGCAGTGGTTCTGACATTTGTCCTTTGCACAGGGACTTACTGAGTAGAAAGTAAAACTTGGGCATCAACCCAGACATAAAGACATTGGATATGGCCATGATGTCATTCTAACCCATAATCATGCCCAAAAGTGTGAGATATGTGGAAAGGTAACTGAAATGCTACCTTAAATCAATACCACATAACAATGAGGATGCATTTAAAATTTACTTTTGAAGTTTGAAAATAAAAATGCTAGAAGCAAACCAAATTAGAGTACCATTTTTTTACATCAGTAGGAAATACAAAGATTTTTTGCAAATAATTAAGCACTGCAATTGCACGTTATCTTTACTGCATGTAGAGAAAGGTTAAGCATCTCCAAAGCTTTGGAAGATTGTTCTGTCATTATGTCACAATTGATCAGTATTTAATTGTTTTGCTTGAGGATTTTTTGCCTCTTCTCTACATGATGATATCCTTTCGGCACACAAATCAAAACTATTTATCAGCAAAAGTTACTAATTTCTCTCAAAGAGATTCCTTCTGAGTTTTCATGCTGAGACACTGGTCTTGATTAACTTTCTTCTGTAATCTATAAAGCTCCTGATGACTGATTTAAGCAATAAATTTATCCAGTTTAAGTACTGATTACTGCAGACTAAAGGCTTCATCCATATCAAAGGCTTATCCCCCCACCTCCCACCACCCTGAAAAAGAAATTTAAAAGCACTTTAAAATGCTCTTTCTTTTTCTAAGGAAGTTACCAAGATATCTTGGTGCTAAGAATATATGAAGTCTCTGTTTAGCTAAAATCTGAAAGCTAGAACTAAGATAGATGCCCCTAGATAGTTCTAAAGATCTTCAACTTGATATTCAGATTTGGAATCAGCTGCAATCCAAATGCCACCACAGCCTGGGGCACTGTCGTTCATCATTCTAGTTCTAATGAGCACAAAGGGAGAAGGGATTTAGCAGTATTAGATCTTAATCCAAATTCTCCTGATGTGTCTTTGAATTTTGGGGGGAGATGAGATGGAAGGGATAGTGATTAAGTGATAGTGAAGTAGCAAGTAGATAAAAGTAAGTAAAAGATTAAGATACCAAGGCATAGTGACAACTGTAAAGCTGGAAGCGTGGAAATAGTTTTCATCCTTGATACTTTCCCTGTAAAATATCTTTTTATAGTTTATTATCACATTTTTTTACATTTTTGTAGTTAATATGTATCATCTGGCTACAGAAGTACATAAAACATTTGGAATTACTTGATTCATTTTATTTTATGTATGTGTCCATGAGGTATCCAAGGGATTCTCCAAGGGAGATTGAGAAGTCCTCACAACAATGAAAGCTTTTCTGAAGACCACAGCAAAACTGGAGGGCCTTCTGCCATGCTGTGTCAAGAGCAGTGGAGATTACTGTACTTCCAGCCATTGAGGTTGGACTTAGAAACCTAATTACTTACCTAATTACCTTAAAAACCTAGGTTACCAGGCAAGTGAAAAGACAGTTAAGTACATAATACCACAGAGGGACCCTCCTTGCACTCTCAGTTGTTCAGGTTTCCATCTCTGGTCTGGGAGATGTTTTGGACAAAATGATTGTATTCAAAACAGCAGATCTTGGAGTGAAGGGTGGCTCAGCTGTGCAACTGTTTTCATCTGGCCATACAGCAAAGTGTGTGTTCAGTCTTGCAGAAATCATAAAATAAAATAAAATAAAATAAAATAAAATAAAATAAAATAAAATAAAATAAAATAAAATAAAATAAAATAAAATAAAATAAAATAAAATAAAATATAAAAAGAAACAGAAAACAACTAAACCAAAACATGCTTCTCAGAGATAGATATCTGGCTCTCAGGGTAATGAAACACAGACTTGAAAATAGCTTCAAAATGCTAAATCAGCAAAGGGCGTACATTCAATGTGTAGCTTTCTCAGAGCTAGGATTACAAAACATGTAAATATCAATAGCTTCATCCAGAAGCCCTTCTGATCTCAACTATTCTGAGACTCTGTGAAGCAGAGGGGACGTGGGACTGAGAAGGTATCATTCAAGTGGGGATGTCAGGAGTGTGGTACCTACTGGAGGATATTGCTGAAGGGTACAAGTGATGTGGAAGTTAGGTGGGTAAATGTGGGAGAGTATTACCAGGGTGTTGTTTCTGCACTGCAGGGATGTAAGAGGAGAGGAAGAACAATAAAAATACCAAGCAACTGCAGTGTGGATGGGACTTGAAATACAGCAATGTGAATGTAACAGATGTTGGCGTTGGGATTCATAATAATCTGAGGAACTAGATTTATTACTGGAAAAGATAAGGAATATAAAGAATCCCTAGGAAACCTGGCTTGATTAGCTCAACAGCTCATGGGAAGCTTGCTATGCTTGATCATATTTTCAGTTCTTCAAATGTTTTCAGCTCTTTTATGCAGAGTCTTGGCTGCTGTTTTGTTTTCTGAGGTTTTTTTGTGTCTTTTTTTTTTTTCCCTCTATAATTTTTACTTTAATGTCATGCATCTCAGTGAGAATATTTTTCACTTTCTTGAGTTAACCGTAGGCAAGAGGTGGAACCTGCTTTCCATGTGTTATTTTATTATGTATTCTTTCTTTCTGTGTGCTACTCTTTGATACAAATTACTTTGTTGGGCTCTTTATTGTGGTTCCAGGGTGCTAATACACTTCTAGCATGCCATAGGAGTCACTCATATCAGAAGAGTTCAGCTTTGATCATGTTTTCCCTGTTATCCTTGTTGATTACTGCTATTTGCATATTACTTGATTCCCCAGGTTTGTGATCTCTCATTTGGTCTGCTTCCATCTTCTCACGTCTTTCCAGGTTCCTTGTTTGTTTTGCTGTCCTGCTTTGCTCTTTTTGGTATAGGAGATGTTTTGAAACTTGTTAGTTTCAAAGGCAAAGATTTGTTTTACACATTGCCTTTTTTAACTTTTGACAGTTTTAATTCATTTCGTTACAAATGAGACTTTGATATTAAAAAGAGATCATATTTTGGATTTTTTTTTACTATTAAATGCTTGGTTGAAATAAGAAGTATAATAAAATGCCAATGCTTTGAAGAGTCAGCCCTGAGAAAATCAGCATACCAGTTATTCTAGTGACAAGATTTGTGTGGGGCCAAATGTTTCCACATGCTTCTTCTATACAGATGCCTGTATGAAAGTTTTCAGTCAGCTTTCTATAATTGTATAGTGAGAATGACCTAGAATGGATGTCATTTCAGCAAGCTGTTCATATCTCTGGTGTAAAGACTTACGGTCACTAAACTGTTTTATACTTTCAGTGATGCTATTCATTTGAATAAATGCACATTGTGTAAGTGAGATGCCGATATATGGAAGGTAAAGGCATTTAAAGATGAACTAAAATGTAGTCTTTGTTTCTGCTCGATGCCTTTCTTTATTTCCTGTTGAAGAGTGGCTTCATCCATTTGAATGGTTGCTAACAATTGTTAACAATTCCCAGGCTTTCTTCTTGTTTTACTGCCACCTACAAGGTGAAGAGTAAGATAGGCACAGTACCTCCCATGACTTCTAGGGCCTTGCAAACTAGTATTTCATCCACAGCTCCAACTCAGATCATCCATGTTGTGACTATGTTAAGGCAGAAACATAGATTCAGTCTATAATTGAGAAGTACATGCCTGTTCAGGCTCTCCCAGTAAGTCATGGACAGATGTCTGTACATCCATTATAAATTTGCTTATAATCTGTGCAGATGACAATCACATCTCCCTCTATATTTTCCTCCACAAGATTCATTATGTGATCTTTGTAGAATTGCTTTCTCAGACCTTTACATTCATCCTGCTTAGGATGTATGTAAAAGTTTATATCCGAAGCAGTAAATACTGAAGGCATGCATGGCGCTTTAACTTATAACACATTTAAGCTGCTGTACTACTAGCTGACTTAAACTCAATTATTCTATAGTGTACATTGTCCCTTTCCCACCTTGCAAATCTTCCCACGTTCTGGGAGTGCTGCATATCTCCATGGTCTTCTCAAGCTGTTAGCATGCAGGTGCCTATCATTTCTCCTCATGGCTGATCAAGATATTTTACACAATGCTCCCATGTTATTAAACATCTTGAATCAGTCTCCACAAATGTCAAACCACAGATACTACTGCCTTCTGTATATCATTGATTGAGATAATGAAGGCTGCAATTTGCCAGATCCCCTTTGTGTGTGCATAAAGTCTCCCCCGTTTTTGTGACTAATCAGTATTTTATTTATCATGTTGTTCGTGATGGCTGGATTTAAGCATAGCTTTCTAGCTCCTTATGGCATCATAAAAAATAAAAATAAAAATAAAAAATAGATTAAAAAAAAGAAAGAATGAGAGTGAGAGAATACTGGGGCATTCCACAAAACTAGAGCTGGGGAGAAAAATACATATTTACATATATATGTATATATGTATGTGTGTATATATATATATATATATATATATATATATGTAAAAATCCACATATTTAAATGTATGCATATATACAAACACACACTCAAACAAACCATTCAAGAGTTTATGCAAGAATCTTTAAATAATTCTCTATTATGCATGCAGAATGGCTCTTCGAGCCACAAAATGCCAGTTTATATGTTCAGGAATAAAGTATGCAGACATAAATATTATTCAGGAGTTTTTCTCTGCCTTTTTATTTCTATAATTTTTGAGGCTTTTTTTTTCTGAGCTAGAAGAATATCATTCAGTGATGGAACCATATCTTTCCTTAAGCGTGAAATACATTCTGTTCACTTTTGCAACGGGAATCAAGTAGAATAAGGAGCCTGGTGAACTGTTCTTTAGAAAATGCTCATGGTACGCCCAGCAAAGCTCAGCATTTTTGGAAGCAAAGAGAAATCCTTCAAGTAATCTATGCAAGCATCATCTTCCCTGGTGTGAAAGTTTTTCTGGGAAACAAAGACAGTCCTTTTCTGGAGTGATAGACTAGGCCTGAAAGTGCAATCTCAGCATGAAGCAATGCTGAACAAGTGATTTACAACTTTTGGCTCACGTATGTTACTAACACTTGAATAAAACATGCCTAATTACTTCTGGAATGGAAGATATCTATGCACATTTTTCACAGCTTGGTTAACTATGTAACTTTGATACTCAGCATCAAATATTTAAAAAAAATTAAAATAGCATTTCTTTATATGTAGGTTGCTCCAAAAATACTGCTTTGTATTTATTTCTGAGGGAAATGCAAAAGATAAAAAGGGCACAATAATGCTATTTGATAGAGCAAATTCTCATTTACATTCTCATTATTTTTCAGCATGGTCACCACTATTGGCCAGTCTGCACTGATGAGCTGATCAAGACACTCTTCATTTTGTGGTGTGAAAGCTGTGTATGTCTGCCTGGAGTACAGCTTGCCTTTGCTGTCACCACTGCTGAAATGTACCACTCACCACCTCATTCACCTCATTGTGCTCACATCCACTGGTTGAACTCCATAAATGTTCAGCAAGTGTCAACAAATGTCAATGGGCGCAATTTTTTCCACACAGAGGAATTCAATGACACATCATTGTTTCATCCACACTTCCATGTGAGATGCCAGTTTGTCAAACTGCCTCTCTGCTGCCATCTGTCACATGGCAAGAAAATGTTATAGAATGCTGGTGTGAAGGATCAAGCTCTACTGCCAAACCACCACCATCTGCTTCTGATATTGTGGACCAACAATAAGCACTACTTTTGGAGCCACCCTGATATATTAGAATGGCTATATAGATAGTTTTTTTATTATTATTATTATTATTATTCAGATGTGGTCATAGAACTGAAGCAAAATTTTCAAAATAATTTATTAGCTTGTAGAAAGTGCTTACTTTATATAAGTTGAGAAATCTCCATACATGATGAATATTGTTTCTTTTCTGAACAGCTTTACAATGTATGTTTTGAAGTTACACTTATGAAATGAGTTACCATGAGCCAAACTCTTTCAAAGATAATTAAATTACAGGGACCTTTGAGAACCAGGTGTCTCCGTTTTCTCTTTTGGATAATTTTTTGGAGATCTGGAGATTTTATATTTTTATTTTGAAATATTTTTTGGAGATTTTTAACAAATAGGTTCCAGGGGCAATGAAAGTATTTTGGAGGAATCATGAGAAAATAACAAGAAAAAACGGAGAAAAGGAAAGTGGCATGAGGAGGCAGGTTAGAGACTCCTATTGAATGGGGATTTAAATTTGCTATACAACATCTGCATTTCCATGTGAAGCTTATCAGAATTTTCTCAGATAAGGCTGAATATTGGTGCTTTCTGGTCTTGCATCTTTCCCATTATGTGATATTGTGCAACAGAAGCTGTCACCGTCTTCATGCTTATCTTCCCACCTTCTTTCTGAAAATTGTAGTGTCAGCAGTTCACAAGATTGGCTCATAAGATGTGAAAATTTGTGCTTCATTCCAACAATTTTACTACCTTTTTTGTATAATGTGATAGTCTCTTACAGCTATAGCATTCCCTGTTGAGTAAGCACAAAAGTTTGTCATGTGCCTCCTTTCTGTATTTTTCTGTACCTGGCAAGCAAGCAAAGATCCATGAATTTTACTGATTCTCAATGAATACTTAGTGTTGATATGAAACAGCGGGGAAGATGCAATAGGAATAATAATCCTATTAAATGAAAAAGAGTAAGATTAAACAAGTTCATTTATGCTCAGGAAAGAGAAGGAATATGCTTACGTATGATAAAAATAAACTGATGAAATTTCTAATATCTATAGAAGGTTTCTCCAGAGTCACATTGACATGAATAACAAATTACCCTTACTCTTCCCAGGTTTTCCCAGAATTTTCACGCTCCTGCTTTTGTGGAGCTGCCTTCCGGTTTCTGCAGGGGAGAGCAGGTAAGGAATTGAGGGCTTTTCTACCCTAGTAGCTGGTGAGGAGTCAGTACAAGCAATCTACTCTCCAGTCTCACTGAGAATATATTTGGAGGTGCAGTAGGGAAGCATTTCTCATAAGAATCCTGCTTTATAGGAGAGCTATATGTTGCCAGCTCCATTGAGTGTGAGGACCAGAAGACTATAGCAATCCCTGAACAGTCATATAGATGAAACACCAAACACCACACTCAGACTACTGTTCATAAAAGGAGCACTACAGACTACACCAAAGAACTATATGAGACAGTGAAAAAGCTTTACTTTTCATCCCATAAGGATGAACATCCCACTCCCTATCATGTTGAACTAGTGACCAGTTGTTCCAGTGCAAACAATAAGAGTTCTCGTAGTTATTGTTAAAACCTGTGGAGAATCACAGCAAATCTATGTGGGGAGGTTGGATATTCCAGATCCATAGCTCATGCTGTAATCATCTCTCTTTTGTCTAAAAGTCAGATTCTGATGGTTGAATGATAGCTACCTCCTCTGTAGAAAGCAGGAAAATCATCATCATTTTGACTTCGTTTTCCTACAAGTTCTTCCTCTACTGCTTCACCTACCAACACTCAACTGTCATTTCAGTAGAAGAATCATAGAATGGTACCCTAGAAGGGTGCCAATAGCCACCTGGCCAAATTTTAATTCAAACACTGGTATTTGGTTTTGATTGACAAGCATTTCATTGCTGACTGAAGTCAAGTACACAGGAGAAGCCATTTCCTGCCCCAGTACCAGCTGGCCTGGTGTAGGGAAGCTATTAGCTATTAGATCAGGGCTTCAACTGGAGATTGAACACCTTGTGAAGGGATCCTGGGTTCACATAAAGGCCAGCAACAGATAGGAGTACTTATTTTGGACCTAGGATGCTTCCTGACAAGGAGTGCTGAATAGTTAGGGGGTCCCTTTACTAACTGGGTGAGTTCTATTCTTTTTTTCTGTAATTGCTGTTGGTCTACCTGTGAATACTGTGCCTGGTATTGCCAAGAACCTGTCAGAAGTGATTTTGCTTCTCCATAAGCAGAACACCTGGCTGTACTTCTCTCCTTACTATGTCCAGCTCACATCTATTCAGAGCAGTTGCCCATGCAAACCTCTTTCTCTTGATAAGTTGCTGTTTTGTTTTTCCCTGCTAACAGCATAAGCACGTGCAAAAAATGATTTTGTGTGATCCTTTGGTGAACATGGAGACTTTCTAGTCCCTACTTTCACACTTTGTATTATTTGTGCATGTTGTGTTGTTCATACTGCTGAGGACATGAAGGAATTCCTACCATAGTAGCTCCCTAGTTGAGCCCATGGACTGTTAACCTGAAAAGCAGAATTATTTCCTCACCAATACACTATAAAAGATAGGCTGGAAATAAAACTGTATAGGTGAGTAGGAGTTACTGCAAGAGGAAAAACGTAAGAGGGAACAATGGGAGACAGGAATGGAGGGGGAGAAAAAGAAGATGGAAAAGAACTATATATTGCAATTCCAGCAGAGGGCTAGAGGTGTACTTGGTGCAATTTATTATTGCAGCTGGGAGGTTATAGGGTGTTGCAACCAGTCCTCCCATTGCACTACACCTCTGCAGGTGGTGACAAAACACCTCTGACTCAGGGAAACCTGGTCCATAGAGTCATGTGGAAGTCACCTTCCAGATTCTGGCTCTGCAAAAATTCTTCAGAGACCCATAAGAAATCTCCTGGAAGATGATGTTTGGAGGGCTTATGCTGTAGTTTTTAAAATAAGAGTGTTGTTTGTTGCTCAGAAAAATTAATGCACCTTGGAGACATTCAAGGTCAGATTGGACCAGGCTCTGAGCATCCTGATTGTGCTGTAGGTGTCCGTATTCAACACAGGGGAGTTAGATTACATGACCTTTTAGGGCCCTTTCTAACTCAGATGTTTCTATGATGAATTCTGTACTGGACAGTCCATCACGGCTTGATGGGCAAAATTGTATATCTATCTGGGCAAAACTGTACTGTCTTTGCAGGGGAGATAGTGCCTAATCCAGGTGTGTGAAGTCTGAGGCTACTGGAAATTGAGACAATATATAAAACTGGTCTTTCAGCCTCTAGCAAATACATTCCAGAGTAGTGTGGTCACTGACACTGCCCAGCTCTGATGCACTCAGCAAGTTTCTGCTTTTGGTCTCACAGTATGTAGCTGTAATGTGCCTCACTTTAGCTTCCTTATCTCTTCATCGCTGTTGGTCTCTTCAAGCAACAAAAGGATGCAAATTACACTTTTTCAGTTTAATTACTTGAAGATAACAAAAGAAATAGCTGTGCTGTAACCCGAGATTTGTACATTTGTATATGCTTGTTATCACTGGTTATTTGTAGACATTTTGCACCTCTCCTCTAATTTTTTTTTTTAGCCACCATCATTGTTTTCTCATGGCTTCTCATTTGCACACTCTCCCCCTGAAAATAGCTGGGTAAACAGAAGGGCATAGTCCCTGTATTCCTACACCTGAAACTACCAAAGCTGCTCAGGGAGATTCGTGGCAAGGGCAATCTGCTCTTCCTTTCAGGGAGGAGGGAGGCAAAATGCGGAACACAGCATGCTGCATATTTACACTGCTAGAATGCATAATTTGTCAAAAGCATGTTCTTTTTAATACCTGATTAGGCTTCCTTGCCAGCCTGAGGCACCAGTACTTCTTATGGTAATTGGGATGCCTGGTGTGGGGCTGGCTTCTGCTGTCCAGCAGCCCCCATGCTGTTGCTTAAATGCAGAGTGGAAAAAGCAGCCTGATATTTAGTTAATTATTTTTAGAGGATATCCTCACTACCTTCTGGTAAAGTAGTGTGTGTGCTGTGCTATGATTACAGAGATTATTTAGACATTGTATGGGGATGTCGTTCAGGAAGTGAGTACATAATGTATATAAGGAGCAGATATAATTTTGAATGAGTGTGAGGAAGAGTTGAGCAAGAGTGAAGCAATGCAGAACTTTGGTTCAATTTTCTGTGTTCAAACAAAAGCACCATCTTAGATCCACATTTGTAAATTTATATCTGCCGACATTTAATTCTCACTTTGAATCTATAAAAAGTGAAATTCGTATTTCAGGTAAATATGTGACCTTGAGCCAGATTCAAATTGGCAAAAGGATGTAGCAAGGGATAGTATATTAAATAAAGGTATGGTATGAAAGACATTCCCTTTGATACAAATATTCTACCTCTTGATATTTACTGTGGCTGTGAGATCCTTCTCTTTGTGCATGGACTTTTTTGGAGTTCACATTTTCATTTTTGTGTGCTCCTATTAAAATTCACATCACACCGTGGTACAGTTCTACTGAAAAGAAAAAAAAAAAGATATTCTTTATCTGATACATTCCAGTACTCAGTTTTGGTAATGCTTATCTCACCTCCATTGATACTGTTAAAGTTTCATACCAAGCCTTCACACTGTTCTGCTTTTGTGTAATCTTTATAGTAATAGGGCTAATTCAATAATATTCACTCTGCCAAGTGAAGAAGCCCATAAGGTAAAACTCAATTACCTTTTCTATTCCTTTTCTCAGTTGCTCTTCTGCTGCGCTTAGTCTTTTATCTTTTCTCACTGTAAACAGGTAGCTTATTTAAATTTAATAGACACTACTGCTTTCCTTGTTTCCATTCTTCCCTTGAACCTTCCAGACACTCTCATGAGATATTCATTCACCTTTGTGTAATACCATAGTAATAGCAATATGGGGAGGGGAGAGAAGTAATGATTGCATGCAAGCTACAGTAAAGGCCTAATGAACACTGTGCTTATGAAGAATATCGCTCAGATTTCTAACTGTGTTTTGGTAAATTATACAAATTAAATATTCATTACTTTGTACTTCATTAGTTCACATTTTGAACACTTTTTCTTCATTATAATAGCCTGGGGTAAAGGTTTTTTTAATATGTTTTATTCTGTTATTTTTCAGAAACTGTTTAGTTACAATATTAGAGCAAAGTTGTATTTATTTCACAGCAGCCTAGAACATCCATATATTCCAGAGACTATTTTCCCCAAGATTATGACATAGGCTTCCTAATTGTTCAGAGTTCTTATTTCAATAACCAAAGTAACTAAATATTTAAACTGATTTTTACATTATGTTTACTTACTGATCCTATCCCTACTCAGAATGAATTGCAATTTCATTAACACAAGCAATGTTTGACAAATGGCAAGGCATAAAGCATGTGTTATGCGCTGTTGTGTTGCTTTGTTTGGTGCTGGTGTTGGTTGAAATGCCCCCAAGAAGGCTTCCTTGGTGCAGAAGGCAGATGATGCTCTCTGTCCTTGAGAGGATGGAAGGAGTTATGCTGTTGGTGGTGGCTATGGGCCCAGGGTCTGTTTTTCCTCCCAGGGAAGGTGGCCATGAGATTGCCTCTGTCCCTCACAGCCTTGTCTATCACAGGGGAGTTCTTGCTTTTATAGGAAACTTTGGAAAGATGCACCTGAATGAAATCTCTTGGAGGATTTAATGTCTCTGATTTGGTTTTCTCACATGTTCCCTCAGACACAGCATCTGAGGATGCAGCCCATCCCCAGAAGGATATTGAAAGCCTCCTCACAAAAGCCAAGTAACACTTCATGGCAAAAAAAAAAAGGTTTTCTGATTGTGTAGGGAGGATAAGCAATGCCAAACCTTGTTATTCATATTTGAAACTAGGGAAGCTGGCAGTTTCAGCTGAATTTCAGTCACGCTGCAGGGAGAGAGGGTCATTAAAACATAAATCTCAAAGGAGTTTGGTTTTGGCTTGTTGCTTTCCAGTGAGCTCACAGTGATAGATATAAAGGAGAGCTCTCTGATCTGATGATTAGTAACTGCACAAAAAGGAAAAAAACTGCTACTGTTGTAGGCTGTCATACTGATTCCTGACAGAAGCAGTCTTTTAATTCTTTTTCCCCAGTAGGATGTGTATGGGTGATGGTTTAGGGAATGTGTGCTAGCCTGTCTGTATGAAATCAGCAAGGCTGGAGAGCACTTGGCTGCATTTGTAGGATGCTGAAGAACCGGTGTAAAGTAGGTGGAAAGTGGAACTGGTGGTGGTTTGTGTAGATCTTTGTAAGCCCAGAGTTGAATACCATGGTCTCTGAAACTTCTCTGAAGGTACACAGGGAAACCAAGGAAGAACCAAGAAGAAATAGTGTCTTATCATAGAAGCACTTAAGTTGTAAGGGGACCTTCTAAGGCTCATCCTCTCCAGCTAGCCTGCAATGAACAGGCATCTACAGCTTGATCTGGTTGCTCAGGGCCTGGTTCAGCCTGTCTTTGAATGTCTCCAGGGATGGGGCATCCACCACCTCTCTGGGCAGCCTGTTCCAGTGCCTTACCACCCTAATTGTAAATGAAACTTCTTCCTTATATCCTATATCTCCCATCTTTTAGTTTGAAACCATTTCCCGTTTGCTTACTGAAACAGACCCTGATAAAGAATCTGCCTCCTCCTTTCTTGTAGCCCCTAGTTTGATACTGAAGACTGCCATCAGGTCACCCTGGAGCCCTCTCCAGGCTAAAAAGCCCCAGCTCTCACAGCCTGTCTTATAGGAGAGGTATTTCATCCCTTGAATCCTCTCTGTGGCCCTCCTCTGGATGTGGTCCATCAAATCTGTGTTTTTCCTGTACAGACAACTTCCCATCTAAATGCCACACTCCAGGAGAGATCTCACCAGCACAGGGTAGAGAGGCAGGATCGTCTTCCTCATTTTACTGACAATGATTCTTTTGATGCAGCCCAGGATGTCACTGTCTTTCTGGACTGTGAGGGTATATTGCTGGCTCATGTCAAGCTTGCCATCAACCAGTACCCCTAGATCCCCAAGGCTGTGCTCCATCCTTGCATTCCCCATGTTGTATTGATAGTGGATATTGCTGTGAACCAGATGCAAGACCTTGCACTTGGATTTGTTAAAATTAATGAAGTCTCCTATGCCTGTTTGCTGAGCCTGTTGAGATCTCTCTGAATGGCATCTTGTTTCTTAGACATGTTAACCATGTCCCACAGCTTGGTGTTATCTGCAAATGTGCTGAGGGTGCACCCAATTCTGCTGTCAGTGTAATTGATGAAAATATTATAGGATGTTGGTCCCAGTAGAAATGCCTGAGAGACACCACCTGTCACTGTTTCATTCACACATTCAGACACTGAACCTCAACCACCACTCTCTGAATACAATCTTGCAACCAGTTCTTCATCCATCAGTGAGTCCACCCATCAAACCCGTATCTTTCCAATTTGGAGAGAAGGACATTATGGAGGACTGTGTCGAAGACCTTACTGACATCCAAATGGATGACATCATCCCTTGTCTACTGATACAGTTGCACTATCTTTAATAGCAACAATGTTGGTCAAACAGGACCTGCCCTTGTTGAAACCATGCCGGTTATCCTGTATCATTTCCCTCTCATCTATGTACCTCAGCATAGCATCCAGGAAGATCTGTCCCAAGATCTTCCCTGGCACAGGGATGCTTCCTTGGGTTGTCCTTTCTACCCTTTTTAAAAATGGGTGTGACTTCCTTTTTTCCAGCCTCCAGGGGCTTTATCTGACCACTGCAACTTTTCAAATACAATTGAGAGTGCTCTTCTAAGAGCAGTTATAACTACTTGTTTGTTGCCTCAGTAAGAATATTTAGATTCCTTCATCTAAACATTACCACTATCATAAGATGTGATGTTCTTATATCTTCACTGTGTCATGGTTTTATGATTTTTGGTACTGGTATTCCACATCATAACATCATGTAGTGCATTTAGAGTTAAAGAGTTAATGTTCCAGCTCCATGGATCATCGATAGTTCCAGGTATACCTGTCTCAGAAGAGAAGAAGAACTCCATTCCCCAGAGGACTTTGCGATGCTTTGCGTTCTTACGTGTTTACGCTCAGAGGGAAAGATAAAAACTGTCTGCGGTCACGGGACACTCTCTTTCCTTTGGGATCGACTCAGCAGTGGGTGCTCGCTGCCGTCCGCCTTCAGCGTTAGCGTAAGGCCTTCGGTTTATCGGACACTCTCTCTTGCTCATTTTATTTGATTTATTAGCTTTAATTCCAATTATATTGTATTATATTGTGTTATTTTGCTTTCCGATATCTTATTTAGTAAATTAGCTTTCCTCCTCAGATCGTTGCCGCTGTTTTGTTCCTAGGCCCATCTCCCTTTTCCCTTTTCCCTTTCCCCCTTCCCCTTTCCTGGGGCGTGGGTCCGTGGGTCCCCCGCACCAATCGTCACGGAACCGGGCCGAACCTGCCCGTAAACCGTTGACACACTGTTATGGACTGCAGGGATACATATGTGTTTAAGCAAGGTCATGACTGCCTTAGATCCTAAACTTTTCCCAGCCAACAGGTTGTGTGTACACTTTGGCAGGCCATCTATTCTCTTTGTTCCTCTGGCAACCCAAGTGCAATACTGTGGAGACAGTAGGACTTTGCTGAAAATAAACAGGTGCATCTGTACTGGATTAATTTATTAGAAACAGAGGAACACTGAATCTGAACACTGTCCAGCTCCCTGTGTGCCTGTGCTTTGTTGCATACTAATTCTCTTTTGTGAGAACCACATCAAAGACAGATCAAGTTCCACCTCAGAGATTTTGTGAGAATCAAATCATGTGTAGATATTGTCTGTTTTCTGAGACCAGTCATCTCCAGAAAGAAGTACAAATTGCAGTATGGAACCTGGTTACCAGTTGCTGTTTCTTGTATGGGTAGTTGGAGGAGAAGCAGTCAACATAACCAGTTTAAAGGAATAGCCTGATATGGATCAGGAGAAATTCAGGTTTGTTCCTGAGTTAATTAAGAAATTAGGTGGACTCATGATTTTTTCCATTTTAGCTGTCCACACTACTTTGTAAAGACCAAGCTCAATAGATCCACATCATCTGATATTTCTTTACATTTAGAAAAAACCTTCTTCTGGAACATATGCAGAAGATGCACTTAGCGTGCACCACTTCAGACTACAAGCACATATGTGAACCCACAGCATTGTCAGGTCTTCCTCACTAGTCATGAAATTCAGTTCCTCACTTTCTGTACAGTAAGCAGGGTAATATTTTAGTTCCATTGATGCCATGGGGCTGATCAGTGTTTTAGTATGTTGAACACAGGCAAAATCTGCAAAGATTAAAAAAAAATACAGTAGGTAATTCTGAACTTAGTCTGAATAAATATGATCAAATGCCTTTTAGGAAGATAGTTTCATAAATGTTAAGTGGGAAGTTGTATGTTTAATGAAACAAACAAATGTAGAAGCTATGCTTCTAAGCATAGTGTGCAAATCAGCAGAGTCCCAGTGTGTAAATAGGAACATCCGAGAAATAAACAACAACACATAAAATTATCTTCTGTAAGCCACGTACACAGCTGGAGGCAAAACTTGGGATGGCTAATGAACCCCCTTCTGTGTATTATCCATCAAGAAGACCTGTGTCATCAAATATTTGTATTATTAACTAAGGTTACCTACACTCTAGAATGCAGCCTGATAGCTTGAGTTCTGATTCTGCCAAGCTGAAGATCTGTGAACTGTAAGCTGGAAGGCTTTTTATTAGATGCCCATGCACTGCTAACCATCAAATAAATAAATATCATCAATAGTACATAGACATTTCAGGATGCAGCAGCTTAAAAATAGTGCTGTGGTTTATAGCCATCTCACTGGTGACAGCTCATTTTACTGAAAAACTGCAGAGCATCCTGGCTTCCTGTATTTAATTTGTCCTTGAATGTTAATGGTTTCTTTTTGTGTTTGGGTTGTTTTTGAGACTTAGTAACAGTGAGCTTACTGGAGCTGACTACTAAGTAACTTGGAGTAAGACAAAAGACAAAGAATTCACTTGCACAAATGGACAAGGCAGATGTTTTTCAGGAAAGTTGCAACGCTGAAGGAAAAAGACTAAGAAAATGTGCACAATTAAGTATTGCAAAGTTAGTTTAAAAATAGCTTAGAAATGACGTGGTATTTGGTGTTTGGATGTGCAGGAAGGTTAGAAGATGGAGACCAGGAACATGTAGATGAGTCTTACCAGCATTCATGACATCTGAAACTGCATGCATAAGAAATAGTGAGTATTTCCCGACCTTCTCTGAGGTGCAGGTGCAGGCAGGGAAATACCTCTGAGATCTTCTGAGCCTTCTCTATGCACAGGTACATATTTCATCCTTGTCCTCCTAAATCCAAGTAAAAGTGGTCTCTTTTCCTTATTCATGATTTCAGTTATTGGAGCCACCCAGAGGAAATGTTTAAATTATTATTCTGCTGCCCAAACTTTCCCGTCTCCCAGGCCGTATTGTTTTACCTTGCTAGAGGAGATGCAGCCAGTTCCTCCATTTCGGGGATTAGGGAACCTGCTTTGACAGGGGGATTGGACTCTATGATCTCTTGAGGTCCTTTCCCACTCCTATGATTCTATGATAAGGGGACCTTATAGGACTGCAAGTATCATATATAAAGAAGAGTTTAAGGAATGGATAACAAGGTTACAGCTCTCTCACTGTATCATACAGATCTCTAACAAATGTAAAATGGAAATGCAGTGTACACGTTTACAAAGTTGTAAATACTATATTGCAGTTACTATGTCTTTCTGGACTCATAGATCTCATGGAAAGACCCTTGTGCTTTGGGATGAATTTTATCTTTTTCTTGAGTCTGTAACATCTACTTACATTACTGATTAAAGTAATGCTTCAGTTACACTATTTCAAACACAGAACAAATATAACAATAGATATTGTGGGGGGTTTTTGCAGGTAACTCTGACTTGAATTCCTGAAATTCAGTGACGAGTATCCCTATTTTTTATTTTTATTTTTTAATTTCTCTTCACTTCTAAAAAACATTTCAAAGGAATAAATTAGATGAGGCCAGGGGCAGCTCTGTGATATCTCATCTTTTTCCCATAAACAATGAGAAGTCAGGTAAGTCCCTCAAGCAGAGTGCATTGAAGGTGACAGAACAGAGATCTTGCAGAGACCTCATCAAACACAGACAGTATTCAGCATTAATTCAGTGTCCATTTTGATTATTTGCAGTCAGGTGGGAAACGAGGCTTGAATGATGACTTTATTTAGTAAGTCATAGGCTACTGAAAATTTTATGAAATTATGCAACCCACATGGAGAACAGTGGCGATTTTTATTAGCAATGCTTGATAAGATACAGTGGAAATGTGAGCAGTTCTCATTAGCTATTTGTCAATAAGAAGCACGAAAAATAAATTGGATGGGAACCTCACTCTGCATAATACTCTTATTTGTGTTTGCAGAAGAAACCTTATCACAGTACCTTTTAATAATAGGGAGCATCTATTGCACTGTTTGTTGTTCTACTCCATTATGCCAGGAATACTAATTGTTTGTTTCATTTTGTTTTCAGCCAAAGCTCCCTTTTGTGATTTAGAGCATTATCCTTTCCAATAGTCTTATATCAGTGGTGCTTACGAGACACCTGGCAGTTTCATTGCTGTGGATGCTGTTTGACCAGAGGGGCATTTTCATACACATACTCCTAATTTCTTCCAGAGAAGACAGTGCATGTGCAATGGCTTGTGTCCTGTGCAAGGACACTCGCATTGTACCTAATACTGAATTAAAACTAGCAGAGAGAGTCAGCGATAAAGCAGGTGAGGAGTGTGAGCAGCCCCAGGGCACTATAATGAATATTCTGGATAGTGTCATTATTGTTGGCATTTGAGAAAGTAGGAATAGCTATATTAAACCTCCCTCATAATAACAGTAATAGCAATCCTTCAGAATAATTTTAAAATTAACCTTATTTGTAAACTCATGTAGGTTTAGTTAATTCAGTTATTCCCAGCAGAGGAATTCTTCAGAGGTCTTACGCCAGCCGCCTGCTTTCTCCTCTCCTGACAGCTTTCCTTGAACCCTATGTGGAAGTCAATTTACCTCCTTGTTCCTTGTACTGGTGGCAGCTTCTATGTAGAAATACATTTTTGAACAGGGGCCAGTTAAAGGGCTAGCTGTTTTCAGAAATGGAAGGTGCCCATTCTGAAGCACAGAGCACCAGAACCAAATACAGAGTTAAGAAACACCAAATTTCTTTTCCCAGTTTAAAAGCAAATCTATCTCAGTGCAAGATACTTCCAAATGACATGGGGCTAAAGGAAGATACCATGGTTAAATATATAATAATAATAATTTTCCTTGGCTTTCTGTTGCAGCACACAAATATCTGTGAGTAATGCCCTAGTGCTACCGGTGAGCAGGGCACTTAATAAAACCCAAACAACTGTCACATGTAGGTTATAAGGTCATTTCTCACATGTGAGATAAACTAGAAATCCATCCAAACGATGGAACCTGAAAAAACATTATGAAGTTTACTGGAAAATAAAAAATGGGTTTCACATGTAATTTTATTTCTCAAGGGCATTTTAATATAAATATACATATATTGTTAATGCATCACTTGTCCAAGAAAAAAGAAAGAAATTGGTAGGATGGGATGTACAGCACTCTGTAATGGCATGTTGTATTGTTGTCAGTTATACAAACACAATGAAAATGTGCAGGTATGTAATAATGCAGCTCGTGGTGTGTTTCAGAGCTCTTCCCCATTATCTTTGAAATACTGTAGGTGAGTGTTATTACTGCTTCACGGAAGGCAAAACTGAAACACAGAGTTCAAGGTTAAAGGCTGTATTGATTTAACAATGGTTCCCTGAATGAAGCATCAACACCCAAGCGTGGTACAGTAAAGAGGTGGCTGGGTTTCAGGGCTGACGCTCTCCTGCTGCTCTCCAGCAGCTACTGCTTTTTGTGGTGGCTGCAGCTGCCCAGCATCTCTGAAAATCAGTGTTCCCTGAATCACCCTTTAGGCTATGAGTGCCAAGCCTCTTGTATTGAATCAGACTCTTTGATATTACTGGGTTGGCTGAATGAGCTGGGAGCAGGAGGCCCACTGCTTTAATTGCCACCAGACAGACAAAGCAGTTTCCATCCCAAACCCTGCTTCAGAATGCAATTTCCCAGGAGCTGCCTTTGTCTTCCAGTGACCTCAGTGGTAATGGCACTGCCCTTCTGGTAACTGCTACCATGCAGCTGCACATATGAAGTCAATTTTTCACCAAACATATTGGTTTCCTATTTTCTCTAGGATGCGGTGGGAAGTGCTGCCCCTGCTCATGACAAAGGCAATTATCACTTAGGGTCTGAATGCCTGGGATCCCACTTCCCAGTCCATGGCAACTGGGGTCAGGTGAAGTGCTGGTGTCTCCCTCGTATTTCAATGGTAGCAGAGCTCTCTGCAGCAAGAGACCTCAATGTGTGGGTGGCAGCCTGGCTTCAGCCGCTTCCAAGTGTGATGCAGGATGCCACTTTGTCCAAGGCACAGCAAGAGCCTTACCATTCCAATCATCTCTCTGTCTTGTGCATTTGAAAAGAGAGATCTGTGTGCATTTTATTAAATTGCACTGAGATAAGTCAGTAGATCACCTTTTATGAAGCTAAAAATAAATAAAACAAAAATTGCTTTTGAGAAGGATATCAGAACTCTAGCTGTGTGCTTATCAGTCCTAATATTCTGTGTGATGCTGTGCAGAACTGATCTGAATCCCCTCAGAGATGGGAGAGGAAGATTCCCTCAGCACACCTCCCTCATTCTGCAGAGATGTGTGGGTCTGCTGGGCTCTCCCCATCTCCCCCGCTTTCCTGAGTGAAGACCACTGGAGTCTCTGCTGCTGTAATACCTCAGCTTTTCCTCATGAAGCTGCATAGTAATTGTTAGAAAGCACAGAGTTCAAAAAGGCAAACCATACTTCTGGAGGAAGACTGAAAGAACCACAGGCCACTAAGAAAGTTGGTTCTGTCCATGACATGCAGGAAAGAAAAGCTCCACCACCAGCAAATCGAGGCAGACATCCACAGAAAAGCTGAAGAGAAAGCAGAATGTGACAAAACTTGAAGCATTGTTTCAGTGTGGAAAGCACTGCTGAGAGTGCTTGGAGAGCAAACAAAAGAGAGACAAGGAAAGAAATGTGGGAGATTTGAGCCATGCTCACTGCTCAAGAGGTTCACAAGGGCTTCCCCACGTGTTTAGGCCTGAACTTGCAGAGAGACTTGGTGAGAAGAGGCTGGGGTGGATTTCTGCTAGATACCTGACCCGCACCTTTGTGTACCAGTCCTGCACTGTTTCTGCTTGTAAATCTGGAGTGGAAATCAAAGGATGAGCAATCAGGATTTTTTCAGTCCTCTCTCTTTTCAGAGAACTGCAGAAAATGCATGTGGTGATTTTTTGCTTGAAAATGCAAAAAGACCTCATTGAGGTCTCCACTATCAGTGGGGCAGAATGGGAACTTCCCCTGCCCTTGGGAGCTCCTGTTTTGATTAAACATCTGAGAAATTTCCCCAAAGACTATTATGCTCAATCAATATGACATTGCTTCAGCTAACGAAATTCCTTTAACAGCCAACATCCTTTGAATCACGGATTAGAGAGGGCAGGTTAGTTCAGATTCTGAACTACATTTTAAATTACATAATTATCTAGGAACATCACTATGTATTAGAACATCTACTTTCAATAGGAGACCACAGTGTTCCCCATTTTCTATTTTTAAAAGCTGTAAGAACTCAGTATTTTAATATTTTGAAATATTTGGAAAGCTTGAACAAGATTTTCGGCTTATTAGTGTCATTCAAAGTCCACTCTTTAACACAGAAAAATAGATGAATATTTCACACAATTATTGCTGAGATCTAAAAATCTCAAAGTTAAGATTGTCAAAAGCATGACTACTTTCATAACTACTTGTTGCTGGATTGCGGATATATCATTATCAGTAAAAATGTGAACAGAAAATGGCAACATATTTTTCTATTAGAAAATGCACGTATTTCATTATGCAGAACATATTTCTAAAAGAAATTTCATTAAAGTAGTTATTCTTGTTCTGTTAATAAATACATGATCCAGTCTTGATTTTCCTTGTTTATAATACCAAAAATGATGTGAACTAACTGTTCATAGAAATATTGTGGCTTAATAGGATGTCTTATATATGTTGTTGTTAGAACACTGTCAATATTTCCACAGAAGTCTCAAACAAAATTCTGATACATGAAATGCTTCTTGTATTGTAACTTACTGTATTTCCAAATGTGTTTCATTACAAATCCCCCAAACTCATTTTATCTCCAAAACTAGTAGACAATGTAATAGACTGTGATACTATTTCTGTACAAAACTGAAACTTTTGGGTCTAGATGTGTTTGAAATAAAACCTGAAAGGTCTCAGGGTTATGAGATTTGGTTTCTTTTGGGGAGTGTTGCTCTTTTTAAAGGGAAACGGAGAGAAAACAATGAAGTTGATCTCAGTTTTGCAGATGCAGTGGGTAAAGTTATAGAAAGGCCATTTCCCATCACAGTGGCTGCGCTGTCTCACAATTTCCTCGCAATCCCTTTCTGTCTGTCATAGCCACCTGTCTCATGCTTGTTCCTGAACAGCAGGGACGACCCACCAATTTGTCATAAAGTGGCATGGAGCCTGGCCTAGGAAAAGGCCAAGGCTGTGAACAGCTCATTACTTCTTTCAAGCATGCATTAGAATTCCCATCTCTTATAAAAACACCTTCCTTGAACTTCAGTGAATGGAACCAAAATTAATTAGACTGTCAGGTGGAAAACACCTAGGTATTTATTCTTAAGTATCTATTGCTTTAAATTCAGACAACAAATGGTGTACTGATAGCTAATGAGAGTGTCACAGGAAAAAAATAAGATATTTTATCCCAAAATTATGACATCTGCATTTAAATATCAGGAACGTTTCAGATGATATTCACAAACAAGTTTATTTGGTGCTTTTCAGCTGTGTTCATTCAGTACACTGAGTTTTATCTTTTCTTTTTTTTTAATGTATATTTTAAAATGTTAAAAAAAGGCAAATATTATCTTGATCTACACTGCACAGTGTAACTCATAGTCTGCCAGCATTTTGTGCTATAGTTTCACTCTCTAAACATGTTCTGAGATTAAATATAGGACATAAATCTGATTGGGTTCCAAGTCTACTTTACATATTTGGAAGAACTGTAGAGAAAATGCAAGGAACTGAAGGACTGATCTGACAACTTTTTGGGAAAGCTCCCTGAAGATGTGGAGGAAAAGGAAGGGAAAAACTCGTAGGTGCTTCAGTCAAAGGGATTTTGCAGCCTGAAAAAAAAATATGTGAGCATACATATTATTTTCATTATTTAAAATGATTAAAATATTCAGTGCAGACTTCATTTGATCATGAGATCATCAAACTCAGACTCTTTGATCCTTATGTTGAGTGAAGCACAGTGAAGCAGCAGTTTCCTTTCCCTAAAATAAAAGGTAATTGTAGCTACATCTCTATTTGATCAGTATTTTTTGTAGGCTAGTGTCACACATAACTTACCAGAAAACATTTTGCTGAAGAAATAGTGCAAATCTGTATGAGAGAATTGTACCAATCACAATTTGGCTGCCCACCTAGACAGAACATATAGATATATTCAGTGCATCTCATGGGAAAACATTTTACATCATCACATTTTGGCTGGCCCCATACAAGGAAGAAAGTACCGTGCAGGAAGCTGTATGCAATTTCATTTCTCTCACTGAGATACAGCAAGGACTAGTTCCCCAATAAACAGTGTTTTCAGGGTGGCTCAGACCCTAGAGGACCACTGTTCATCTAACAACCTCATTGTTGCTTTGGTCCAGTGTCTCTGAGTCCTTGGAAAGCGCACTGAGAACAGATCAGGAATGTTTATTTTAATAAAGAAAAGCCCTGGGGCAAGGGAGTGAGAAGAAAGGATGAATGGATCATCAGAACAATAAGCTGGTGAAGATAGGGTAAAATGGATACAAAAAAAGGAGATCTAAAATGGGCAAATTAACATCCTAAACCTTTTCAGCTCAATCAGTAATAGAATGATCTCAACACAGGAAAAGTTGTGAAGCCTTCACAGAGCACTCACCCAGCTGAAAATGAAGAGGCAACCCATCTCTGGGTCATCTCCAAAAGGTGGATTTCACTGACAGTCCTAAGGTGAACACCATCTATACACATGCATACACATGCACACAAACACACTCACTCCTTCCCTGCCCCCAAATCGCCAGTTTCCAAATCACTTCTCTTAGACGATGATCGAGAGGTGTTTGAGAAATCTTTTCTGTGGGACAGAACTGGCACAGCTGAAACACGAAGTCTCATGGTCTCAGAGGTGTTGCAGCTCTTCTTTTGTAAAAGCTGTATTGCCTTAATTATGATCTTTTTGTTTTCTTATTAATGTTCCCTTTCAAATGTCTCTGATCAACAACCTTTTTGTTTTGTTTTGTTTTGTTTTTTTTACAACAGTGGGGCAGAACCACTCAGGACTGAGAAAATTACTGGGATACTAAATTAGGACATCTATTGCTCACTGTTGATTTTGCAGGAAGGCTGAAGCTTGAAGACTGTAGTAATGAACCTGAGATATACTTTAATACGGATGGTAATAGACATGAGGGAAAGTAAACAAGAACATGAACAATTATATTGCTTTGCTGAATAACCAAGGAAAAAATTTCCAGATTAAAAACAATTTTTTTCTTAAAACACTGCAGTTTTCCATTAGGAAACAACTTCCTCAGTGACTTCCCGCTATGCTATATACAGACTTAAAGTTTACAAGTGAAACACTGGCAGCAAATACACCTGAAGGAAAAAACATTCTGGGAGCACCAAATAGTCATCATTGTGTATAGTTCTCATTTGTTTTATCTTCTCAGAATTTCATTTTAAAAGTTTCTATCAGCTATATTTGTTGTTTTTTTTCTTTAATATTATCACTAAATTTATTTAATGTTTATAGTCATAAAGGCTTTTAGTGGGATCATTTTAAAATATGCTTCGGGGTCACTTTGGCTCTATTAAGCTTTTAAAACAGATTAAAACTAGGGTCTCTGTTTTCTCAGTACAAAAGCAGATCTTGCCTGTGAAGCCAAAAACAATTTAAAACATATGAAATGCAGTAGAATTAATCTGTCCAGAACCAAAAGGACGACTATATTTATAGCAGCTGATTTATTTGTTTGATATACAGTATGTGCTCTGGTTTATAATTTTTAAGATGTGTGAATAGGGTCACATTATATATTACAAAAATTGTAAGGCAATGATTTACAAGACTTCATATTGTGCCTATTGACCTTCTCAATAAGAAAGGTTGGTTGTTGTAACAGCATTGAAAAATTAAACCCATGGGAGTCAATTTAATGTAGGATAAACTCTTTAACAACCAGCAAAATAGCCATATCAGCTGTTTCACCTGCAGATTATGTTTCAGTTGTAAAATGTGTAGGTTTTTTTTATTTTTTATTTTTAATAAAAAGTGCAGAAGCTTTCTTTATTCTGGAAAACATGTGCTTCCTCCTCCATGGAAGCAGCTGTTCCCAACCTTTCATATATTAAGAATGGAAGTATTGTGTTATAACCGGTTTCTTCAGTAGGAGAAGGAAGAAAAGGAAGAAAATCAACTGCCTAATAGTAATAAGAGTTCTTTCCTGAGTTTCCATTTGAAAATTAATCTCTGAGTTCTGGAGAAAAGATATACATGTTTGTCCTTTGTTGTGGACAAAAACATCAGTCTACCCACAAGGGAAACAATATTAGCTCATGTACAGCTTGAAATAATCAATATCTAGACTCAACAATTGGGTAATGCTTCATGTTAACACAGTCTCTGTGAAAATGAGAGGTTAAGGGCAAGATATCTCTTTTAATTATCAGAGCTGTGTGTCATGGACGTTCCAGAAATAATGGTATCTGAACACATCTTAAGCACTGTCAGATAAGCAAAAGACAAAAAACCATCAAACTGTGATCTTTGTTATGATTTATCTCATTGTATTTGTAGGATTATCTGACTACCACAGCATCTCATAGAAGTGGAAGCTTGCAAGGAAGATAGAGACTTTTTGATCTCTGGTTTATTGTCTCTAGGACACTCACCTCATCTACTTCTTGCAAGGAATCAGACAAAAAAATAGCCTAGAGGGACACATGGATTCGTAAAGCTAAGTATTAATAACCTCCAATCTCTAAAACAAAACAAAACCTAATAAAACAAAGCTGCTAACACCCCAAAAATTCTGATTTTGGCTTGTAGCTTAGTCTTCCACAGGGAAATTTAATGGTGGCTAACTTTTTCCTCTTACAGACTGACAACATCAAATGTATAACTAGAATCTTTTGTTTGTCAGCAAACTGTTTTGGTGTATTTTGTTTTCCTGGCAATACACATATAGATGCCAATGTAATGATTTGGAGAGAT
Organism: Cyrtonyx montezumae; assembly: GCF_038088225.1. Taxonomy (NCBI): domain Eukaryota; kingdom Metazoa; phylum Chordata; class Aves; order Galliformes; family Odontophoridae; genus Cyrtonyx; species Cyrtonyx montezumae. Next base: position 132,503,926 of record NW_027072034.1, on the reverse strand, counting down.
GCAAAAAGTCACTGAAGATTCACACTAGAATTTATCTTCTAGACCAAGGAAGAAAATGGCAAGGCGGTTGAGGGCAAGAAGATTGGTGGTTGTGCAGAAGCATACGAGTGATATGGAGAAGGAGATTAGCATAATGCATTTTGGTGGGAGTTCTTTTCCAATTTAGCTCATCTATGTGGGAAGTTCATTATAATATTTCTTTTATAACTTACATCCCTTTTAGGATAACAGAATAAAACAACTGATGGCAGAGCAGTAGCTCTTTTCCCTGTCTCTGTGAAAGATCACTAAACACTCTGCCTCTAATTCTCATTCCAGTTACTTATTATATATTAAAAGAATGAGTCTCTTTAGGACTTGTTTTAAGTCATAGGTTCATGTGCCACATATTGTAACAATCTCCACGTGTACATTTTAAGACCTTCTGATGATTATAATGCTCTGGAGAGACAAAATGAGTAAATATTTCAACACTGTGAATATTAATGGTTAACAATTTCATCAGAATGTGATATTCCTGTATTGAAAGTAGGTGAGCTGAAAGAAAGTAGTTGATTGTATTAGCTTGCCAGAAATATGTAGGTAGTTACAGAAGCTTTTATAACAGAATTAAGGAAGAATCATAAAATTATAGATATCTCTTGTACTTTCCCTCATTTCAAAATATTTGTTGGTTCAGAGAATACCCCATGGAAGACAAGTGAAATCACCTGTTGCGACCAGTCAGGATAGCACCATAGCAGTAGGAGAGCAGGCTGTGATATTGCTAGAAAATGAGGAAAGCAAATCTAATTAAAATAAAACCCCAATTGCTACTTCTGCTTTTCAAAATCATGCATAATTTGTATTCCAAGGCCCCTGCTTTGCTCTATTATGGAAATCCTTGCAAAGCAAACCTACTTTAAGATGCTACCAGGGTGGACAGTGTGTTCAGCACCCACTTTGTGTATATGTACTTGGCCATCTCAGAGAAAAGCAGAGTAGATTCTCAAGTTCATCAGCATGTCAAATAACATTTTAAGATACAATTATTAAAAAAGATTCTCCTCCTTTCTTTCCTGCTGTTTATTTGGAATTTTCAAAGAAATGTTCAAGGGATTTAATATGCAATCTGAATCTCTGAAAAGAAGAATCAACCAGTAAACACATTTCCCAGGCTCCTGTGGACAATGAAGGAGACTGTTTTTCTCATATGACTTGAAAGGTGTATCTGAATATACCCAATGTTTCCAAAAGAAGGTTTAGAACCTTTGGCACCTGACTTCCCCAGGTAGCATGCACTTGAATATAACTCTCAAAAACCTGTCACAAAGGCATCTCAAGTGCTCACTCAGTCTGAGCTGCTCAGATCAAAGAGGAAAACAAGGGTGAAAGAAACTCTATAAAGAAGTCATATTAAGGATCCTTGTACTGACTACCATATGTCTTGAAGTGATAGAGGATTTCTTATCGTTTACTGTCCTGTCACCACTGGAAGATCATGCTGAACCCTCTGAAGTATCACAGACCATAGCAGATTAGTAATCTGGTGGAAGGTCACATCAGAGAAGTGCAATAATAAAGTGACTGGGACTGTAGCCTGACATTTCTGTTAATAAACATTATCAACAACATCAGCCAGACTTCAGAGAAACTCCTGAATTTCACTTGTCAAACTTATTAGCAAGAAGTATTGGGAAACATTTTAGACAGATGTGTTCCTGGGAGAGGCGATCAGCTCCAGGAATCCTTATGCCTTAGACATACTTCAATACCATCTACGTCTCTCATCTTGATCACAGAAATTAGAGCTTGAAGAAGACTCCTGGTCACCAGACTACTATATATTTCAAGACCTTCCCAGTGCTCATTTAAAGAGAGAAAGTTCAGGCAATGACACTTGTACTGTTTCTTTCAGAAAACCATTTCTCCTTTATAAGGAAATAATAAAACCCCCTTGAACAATTCTTCAATAGCCCCTATATCAGTGTCTGCTATTGTGAAGTGCTGTTGCACTGAGCAGGAAGCAAATTATCTCCCCTTTACAATTTCCACTAGTGTAACCAAGTGCATACAATGCAGAGTGATGTAGAATCTGACCCCTAGGATTACATTTAAGAAATGTGCTCTAAGAGTTCAATGTCTCCATTCTTTACTTTCTCCTTTTTCTTCTGTTATAGATCCTGTCCATTTGTGAAGTCTAAAACTGGCCACACTGGCCATTGTGCACAAGGACAAACTATTTGAATCAGAGTAGACAAAGATATTTCCAAAGAATACAGAAACAGCTTCCTCAAATATTTTGCTAACCAATAGGATGAAATTTTAAGCATGTGGGATTGGAAAGTAAAATAGAAAAGCCATACTAGTGGCTGATCTACAGCAGCAAACCTTTTCCTATGCCCAAAATAAACAGTTCAACAAACGGAAAAAAAAATAGTTGATGCTTGATATTATAGCCCACATACTAAGTGGATTGAGCTGAAAAAGCAGCCATTGAGTTGCCATTTGTCACTGAGCTGCAGTGTCTGGCTGTATGTGGGTATGTCACCTAACACATAGGTACTATAAAAAAGCATTAGCTTAAATCACTGCAAAGGTCACATTTGCTATTTTGTATAAGTAACATCGAGATGAGGCTCAGTGAAATAAAACGTTTTACTTTTCACCTGTAACAGACAAAGAGCATCCATGTAATTAGTAAATAGCTGTCTATCAGCTGACATAAATGGTTATGCCTCAGCAGTGTGGTTGCTAGCAATAGTCCTGTTGTATCCATGGCATGGAAGAGGCAGGAAGCAGACCATGCACAGATCGAATGCTATGAAAGCTTGCTGAAAAGAGAGCACAGAGAAAGAATTACTTCTCTTTAACAAATCCTCCCAACACAGCATCAGTTAAGGCTTTGAATCACACCCCGAGCAAGAGGGGACAGCAGACAACTGCATGACTTACTCTCACCTAGCTTTACACTGTGACCACTGAGGCACATCTGTTTTATTTATTCATATATTGCTGAGGGCATGTCAGGTAAGTTTTTGGAGCCAAATAAAGCCTGCCAGTTTCACAAATTGGGATTACTGGCTGAAGCTTTCTCATATCACCTCTAACCACTGAGGTCTCAGGGTAGCTTCAGTGATGATTACTCGGCTATAATACAAGCTGTCAAAGCTCTTATAATGAGGGGTTAAAATAATATATACTCTGTATTGAATAATTGCTATAAATGCCCTGAGGCGTAAAAGTATTGTTTGAGACGCTGTAAATAATGTGGCTGGATTTAACTGCAATTTGAAATGTCCATTCTGTCAGTTTTTTTTTCTTGTATCCTGGCTCTAAGTGTCTTTTTGGGCTTGATCCTCAGACAGTGTTAGCCACGAAAGTAACAGTACCTCAGCATACAATATATATCTGGGTCAATCTGAGGTCAAAGCTCAACTAAAGTAGGCAACATGCAGTAAACATAAATGAATAATATCACTGTGATAAACAAAACTGATCTACATTAATATGAACAGGCTTGAATGATAGCGAATACATTTGCAAGACACAGGGTCAGCTTTGGTGCATCAGCAAGGCTGAGGTTCTAAATGAGATGCATTGCTGCAAGCAGCTCTTGGGCAAAAGTCCCCAAATAGCTATGGTCTCAAAGAACAGATTTATCAGTTATGGAAATAAAGTCATCCTAAGAGTAGACTCTCTGTTACCCTTTTCAAATATTTTCTAGCATTGTCAAAGGAAGTGATGTTTCCTTGTTCATTGTAACTCTTTTTCTTGGGATGAATACTTCAGTTTACTTCCATCAGGGAGGCTTGCTCTCCCATTTTATTCATTCCTCTCTGTAACTTTTTTACTGTCAAGCAGATGATCTTTAACAGGATATGCGAGTTTCTTTATCTATAGTATAGCAGTAGTGGAAGTTTGTGCTTAGAGGACACATTCTCAGGAAAAATACAGCAGGAGGTATTCCTGATGGGAACTTGACTTCTTATTACAATTTCTTAATGTAGATTTCCTTTTAATTTTAAACCCAGTGGTGGGCCAGGATTGTAGAGAGTTCTGACAAGCACTAACTCTGTACAGCTTAACTCTAGGCATACAGGGAGTAGTTGCTCCATGAGCCTACCTGCAAGGCAGGTTGTCAGCATAGCTCCCTGGGTTGCTGTAGACATGGAGCCATTGTAAAAAACATGAGCACAAAGCCTGGATCTTAGTAATCAGCATCTTGCTGCAGGACTCAGCACTAAGCTTAGCAACCAGATTTGCAGGGAAGCACACCAGAAAAATACCACATCATTAGACAACAACAGCAATAATAATAATAATACCACCACCAACAAAACAAAAGAGGGGCAGTCAGAAGAGTCTGGATAAAAAATTACCAAACAGAGTGGGAGGCAGAAGTTGTACCATATCTGATTTCATTTCCCATCATTTAATAGAGGTCTGGTGAATGAGGAAAGTGTGATGAAATATTAAACAGCAACACACAAGTCTGATGTAGTTGGAGTGCAAATGACTAGTGACATAAGACGTTCCATTAAATGATGTCCATGAAAAGCAAGCACATAGTGAATCATCCATCCACATAGGCTTGCAATAAGAATGTTGCAGAACTCATCTCTGGACTGATATTGCTGCTATTTAATGTAGTTTCTAGCAAGTCATTTATCATATTTATAGCTACATCTACCTCTTTTTACTATGTTCTTTTTTCACAAGTTCTCCTGGAGAAAGGCTATTCCACAGCTTTATGAAGCCGTGAACTGGAGAATAATACATGACCTAAAGCAAACGGAGGTGAATGATGCCCGCATTATACCGGTTTTCCAGACCTGTCAAAGAACTCCCAATACATCAAGTAGAGCTGACCAACTTCACTTTGCTTATGGTCTCCAAAACAGGTAACAAAATGGAATCAAGGGTATGTTTACAAAGCTTCATTATGTTATTCTACATTGTGATTTGCAGCATATCTGAATACTTGCATCACTTCTTGTATCTGGAAGTGTCATCCTTATCTGTGCACTACAAATTCCAGGCTTTTCAACAACGGAATTGAAACACTGCCTAACTCTTCTGAATAACCATGTAGAATTTATTTAAAATGTAGCTGGCTTTCCAACCGCTTAGTGTCTTCAAATAATTTGGGTTGTTGAAAAAATACAATCACTAAGCAGCAGCTGCTGGACCACATACCACGTGAAAGAAAGAAAGCCGTGGTTCTGTTGAAAGGTTTCTCAGGATCTTCATGCCATGCAAATCCTTCTGCTTCAGTTAAATCCCTGTAGTATGTAATCCTGATATAGTTAAACTGTTCCTGGATCATTTATTTTCCTCGAAGCTTATATTGCTACATGCTTGGTGTGCAGTTATTTATAGAGAAAGCCCTGTCCCCTTGAAAGGCAGAAAACAGCTCAAGGTAACTCAGTAACACTTGATATGCATCTTTTTTTTTCTCCTTTTTTTCCCCAGAAATTCATTGAAATGTTGTGTAGATTTCTCTGAGGAGATATGAAACATAACAAGAACTTAAAGATTGGTTGAACTGGGTCAGACAGAAGTTTTCTTAATCCCCAATATCCTGGATAAGCAGGGAAAGAAAAGGAAGAAATACAGTGATGCTTTCTCATCTTAAATTTCCTGAACCTGAGCCACATCTCTATGGTTAATTAATAGTGTTTCTTTCCTTAATGTTTTCAATTGCTTTTTGAACCTGTTAATATTATGGCATTGATAATGTTTTGTGGCAATTAATTTCAGCAAAGAAATGAGCATCTTCAATTTCATTTAATGGCTGCAAACTCGGAGAAAACCAAAACTTCTCTGGATTGGATCTTTAGGTTTCCTTCAATTTTATTTTCCTCTACTTCAAAATTTTGATAATGATACTTTGTCATCTGTCTCACTGGCACTAATCGTTCTACTGGTTATTTCACTAACATTTGTTAGTCAGACCTGTTGATTCAAGAAAATGTGTTAATCTGCACTGAAGACATTTAGGAAAGGAGTTACTAATTTCTTGATTCTCTTTTTAATTGGAGCTTCATCATGACAGCTAAATTTGTTCAAACCTCTAATACATTTAACTACATAAAAAGTATTTATTTGTGCTGGCCAGTTTCCAAACCTTAGTTCAATTGATGAGTCCTACATATTAGTGAAGAAAGTTAGTAGAGCGTAATTTCTTTAAAAGATATTATTGCACTGCATATATAATTTGTTACAAGCAGCCTGTTGTAATGCTACTCTGCCATCAATACTTTCCTGATTTTCTGATATCTTTCATATATTTTAATATTAAAGAGTCTTGTGAGAGTATTGTATTCATTTTACTCTCATCTAATTTCATAGATGCCACGTGTTTCATACAGGTCATTCAATGATCCCTCTGGACTCAGAACTACAGTCATAAAAAACATCCTGAATTATGGAGGACAAACGGTGAAACAAAATAATGAGATTACAGGAACACACCGAGAGAAAGAAAAAATGATAGTTCATTTCCCCCAAATAATATGATGCTACAGAAATAAAATAGGAAGGCTATATTTACTACAATTTTGCTTTCCTATTACTTTATCTCTCTTGGAGTATGTACAATCTGAAGGTTAGATAGAACTGCATTAACTTAAGAGCCTGTTCTTTACGTTTACCAGATGATCCTAAATAGAGGTCTTCTTCCAATAGTCCTATAGCAGCATCCCCTCATTTAGGTCAAGAGGTGGTGGAGTGGAGTCAGGATTATATACTGTGAAGTGCTACATTTCTCCACAAAACTGTCTTGATCCAAACAGTAGGAAAATCCTAAGAACAATGCAGATGAAATCTGACATTTGTACTATGTAGGTTGCTCCAAAAGTAATACCACCTTTAAATAATAAAAAAAAAACCTGAATCACAGTGTTGAGATACCTCTAACACTCTTTAAATCTATGATGCATAAATTGATCAGAACTTCCTGTTTTTTTCCTGTTACACTTCAATTTATTTCAGGGGGATTCAGCTTGGTGGGTGATCTATATTTGTCTGTACAACTACTCTTTCACCAACTAGCATGCTATTTTGGAAATAATTATTCTAGCGAGCATTTTATTAGAAGTGATATTTTGTTTGCTTCTGTACCATTGACTACCACGGAATCCTGCAATGTTTTCAGAGATTGTTTTCAGTGCTGGCACTGACTTCCACAGATACCTGTTAACCAGGCCTTAATCCATTTAATACACACTCCACTGGTATTGTGTTGTGTTATATTTAATCAGAAAGCCTGACAGTAAAATGTCAGATGCCTTACAAAGGGCTGTTCACCAGAATGGATATATCAACCAAACTGACAACTCCCAAACAAACAATTGAGGTTATTACAGAGCCATATTTATTGTTGTATTAGCTGTACCCCATGAAGTACTGTTTTGTCTGGGACTGATTGTCCTAGAGACTGTACTGGAGAGGCCAGTATAACCTCACAACTCTTTAAGATTAGCTTGTTATTCTCACAGGCAAAAATCTCTTCAAAGTAATTATTTGGCATTTTTAGGTAAGTTATCTGAGCCCGCTGATTTGAAATGATTTAATGATGTACAAGATCTGTTTTTTTTAAATTACTTTCTCAACCTCTAACTGTGAAAGAAGTACTCTTCTTGCTTTGTTTTTGAAATAGAGCAGGGAATTATGTACTCTACTCCTGCATTTCCTCTGAATTGTTATGACTCTATCTTCTACATCTAGCAATTACCTTGCATTATTTCTTGGATTTCATTTATTCCTGATATACTTTTAAAAAGCTCCTTATTTTACGTAGCCCAGAGACAAATCAATGATGTCATTAACCTTCATAAATTGTATTGATTCTTATCCAGTTCTTTATTTTCTCATGTGTTACCTTTAGTTGGGTTTTCCCCATTTGTGAAAGCTTCTTTCACTTTACTCCTACAGAGTCAGTTACCCTCTTTTTGGATTATGGAATCAAAGCTTTTTGTGACCTTACAAATCTTCTGGAAGCTTTCTAAATTGATGTTTACAGCAAAGATTTTTTCTTCCAATCTCTCTGAAAATTTGACTCCTTCAAAAACACCAACTGTTCATGTCCCATGTTGGATCTGCCCTACTTTTTCGACACAAAGTAATCGTATCAGAATTTTGGTCCACATACAACAAGAATTCCCAGTTCAATGATTAATTCACCTTCACCTACAATTAAGCCAAAAATGAATTCACTTTGCAAAGGCTTCTGAATTAGAATGTTTATTTTTTAACTTTTTTTTCAGTCTTGTACTACTGTGGAAGAAACCCCTTAGAGCATATACCCCCCACAGTAAGAGTGTCCACTACCTTGCCAGTTTTCCTTATTATTCTGCCTTAGTTTAATGCTCTTCTGGATGCTCCTGGTAGTTTCTGCAAAAAAAAAATTCAGATGTAAGTTTCAGACTGCTACATCAACCTCAGGCAGCAATGGTAAACTGTGTGTAATGTGGTGTGGATGAAGGAATGAGCAATACTCCATCCAGTGTCACTTTAGTGTGGCAGCAACGTGGTGCCCTTTTCTCTGCCCCCTCTCTCTACTCAACTGTGCTCCTGGGAGGGAAATACGGTGTGGAGTCATCTGCCAGGGCGGAAAAGAGAGAAAGGGAGCTTCATTATTTCCCATGTGCTTGTGTGATGATCTCTGTAAATATCAGGCTCTCTTAATTAGTAAATAATGCAATTAGCATAAAATCATTCAAAAATTAAGAGGCCTTATCTATTGGCAAGACCTGGGAACTCAATTATGCATGGTTGATCCACCTTTAGCTGAGGTCACAGTGTGTAGCCTCATGTGAATACTTTACACGTCTTTCTAATGTCAATATAATATCAAGTTTTGTTTTAAGTGAGTGAGAATTTATTTACTGCATATAATCAGGAAATAAATGCTGTCCTGGCATACTTACTTGTTTTATACCAGGCCTTTGAGCAAAAGTTACTAGTGATTTGGAACCAAACATTCTATTTCATCTTTGTCCTGAAGGAGGGGAAGATGATCTTGAAGTCCAAAATTACATTCCTGTCATCAAGATCAGACTTGAGCTAATGGCAAGTAAACAAATTACAGCATTAAATTAGAATTAGCATGTGACAGTATTGGCAGCATGATGGGAATGTAGCCCAGCCATTTTTCTGTGTAGCTCTGGTTGCTTAAAAAAAAATATATTGTATGCAGAGTTTCAGCTGGCTATAATACCTGCTCTCATATTTAACACTGCCCTGTATTTATTAAGTGCTGCTTGTTGTTACAAATACCTTAATTTCAACAGGAATAATAGAGATCAGGATCCCATTCCTGTAGGAGCAGTAAGAAAAAACATTCAGCCTTTGTTGTTCTAGCAACTCTCCATGGATACTGGGTCTTGATGACAGAAAGCTAAGGGCAGGCATGCTTTTCTAAACTAGTTGGTGATCCAGATTCTACAGAATTAATGAAAACATTTCTGTAAATCTCAGTAGCTTTAGGTCAATCATGTGGTCAAACTATCTGAGACAAACCTTTAATTCCTTTTCTACCTATGGCAAAATGTCAGAGTGAAAAAATTCTTAAATTGAACAATAATCTATAATTGTTACCCCAGCTAAATCTATCACACATAATATTATACCAAAACAAATAAAAGATGATATTGTGTAGTAGCCATGAGCAAAGAGAGGGGCAATGGAGGACTCTAATGATGATTCTTGCAGGATTTTTTTCTGCTCTTTCTTCACATTATAACCTCAAAAGTCCTCTCATCTGTATCAGTACCGTTCAGTTTTGCAATCCCTGGTTACTTCATTAATTACTATGTTGCATTAATTACCACCTTATCTAACAGCCTTCTCCTATATCCATGTATGGATAAAATGTAGTTGTCTGATGGCTTCTGGAAATAACCAGCACTAAATAAAACTGATCCATTAATTCATCAGAATTTCAGTCCCCAAACCAGGCTTGTGGGATGCAGATTAGTTCAAAAGATATTCTTTAATGCTGAAAGATGCATGTACAATTAAGTGTCTTCTTTATTCAATGACAGTCTTCTTCTGTGCAGAATATAGCCCATTATCATTTATATGGTTATTTTATGTAGATATATAGTTAGATGGAAGTGTAAGATCCCCCGCCTTTGCCCAGCCTGTCGGTGACATCCCTTGTTTAAAATATTTTAGAATGTTAATTAGGATTTCACTGCCCCTGTCTTTAGTATCTGCTAGAAGGCAGCTCCCATCCAGTAACCACCTTGAAGTTACCATAGATCTTGCTAATTATCTGTTTCCCCATAACTCCAATGGATAAGACCCTGTGCAATCTGTGACAAAAGAGACCTAAATTATGCAGTAAGTGCCCCTGGATTCTCTGGCTTTGTAATGCAGCAAATTGGTAATATGGCAGCTTCAGGTAAATTTTAGAAATTGAGATTATTATTGCATTAAATATAAAATGAATTATCCATGAAAGAAATTCCTTGTATTATTTGTCACACTAAATTAAACTTGTTTTACACTACACCTGCATCTCTTCTCTGCTTCTGAAGTGTACATGAAATAAGGAACTGAAGGGCAAGAGCTTGCCAGAGCAACTGACAGCAGCTTCACTAGCTACAAGACAATTTGGGATTTGGGGCACTAAGGAAGCCTTAAGAAATGATTTGAGACTCAGAATTCAAAACTCAACACACATGTTCCTGCTTAGTAGACAAGCTTGAAAAAACCCTCTCTGGTTAACACTTAAATAGCACTGAGAAAAGTGCTATTTCAGTTTGCCTACACATGGTAAAAGAGTGCTGAGCTGTATGAAGCTGTTCTAAAGGACATTTGGGAGAATACGGACAGAAAGCAACAGCTTTGTCCTTTGCTCCAGGTGAAAGACTGGAATATGCAGTCCATTCTCTGACTAAGGATAGGTAGACTGAGCAAAAGATCCAGAGCAATGACAAAGTTCTCACTTGAAAATGGGAATCTTACAGATCTATTGCTAAAACTATCTGTCAAGCATCCTTCAAATGGTGAGTCAGATATATTATCAATAGGTGAAAAGAGCACTTCACAGCTTCCAGATGTGAAGATGATCCGCACTTTCTAAATACAACTATATCATTGCAATTTAAAGTAGGTAAGACATTTACAAGATCAGTTTTCCCTCACGCTGGAAGCATCATCCAAATTTGAACTTGGTCTGTGACTTCCCCAGCTTCTCAGCTATCAACTCGAAAGTCAAACAGTACAGATAAACAGTATAAGAGAACAAAGGTATTTCCACCCACTGCCGCTCAGCAAGTGTTTTGGCAGGCTGCTCTAAAGTTAGCTTGAAACCCTGAGGTCTCTGGGGCTGGCCCAGTAGGCTGGTGGACTCCAAGACTAGAATCAGAGTTGTGGAATAGCTTGGGTTGCAGGGAACTAAAGATCATCTAGTTCCAACCCCCCTGCTATAGGCAAGGACACCTCCCACTATACCAGGTTGTTCTGAGCCCCATCCAGTGTGATCTTGAATGCTTCCAGGGAGGGGACATCCACAACCTTGCTGGGCAACCTCCTACTGTGTCTCACCACCCTCACAGTAAATAATTTCTTCCTAATATCTACTCTAAATCTACCCTCTTCTAGTTTAAAGCCATTTCCCATAATCTTGTCACTACTTGCCCTTATGAAAAGTCTCTCCCCAGCTTTACTGTAAGCCCCCTTCAGGTACTGGAAGCCCTCTGTGAGGTCTCCTTGGAACCTTCTCTTCTCCAGGCTGAAAAGTCCCAGCTCCCTCAGCCTGTCCTCATAAGGGAGGTGCTCCAGCCCTCTGACCATCTTCATGGTTCTCCTCTGGCCCCACTTCAACAATTTCATGTCCTTCTTGTGCTGGGCCCCTAGAACTGGGTGCAGTGTTCTAGGTCTCATGAGAACAGGGCAGAATCACCTCGACCTACTGGTCACACTTCACTTGATGCAACCCCACAAGTGCACATTGCTGACTCATATTGAGGCTTTCATCAGCCAACACTCCCAAATCCTTCTCCTCAGGGCTTCTCTCAAACAATTCCCCACAAAACCTGTATTTATGCTTGGGACTGCCCACACCCAGATGCAGGATCTTGCAGTTGGCCTTACTGAACTTCATAAGATGGGTATGGGCCCACTTCTCAAGCCTGTCCAGGTCCCTCAGGATAGCACCCTTTCCCTCTAGCATATCAACTGCACCATTCTGCTTTGTGTCATCCGCAAACTTGCTGAGTATGAACTCAATCCCACTGTTCATCTGGAACTTCAGCAATGTTGTATTTACCAGTAAGAAGTCTGATGTGCAATGGGAATCCTTGGGAATCATGTTTCTGATGCCTTACAAAGGGCTGCTTCTGGCTGGCTCTCTGCTGGCCCATCCTGGCAAGAAGCTGCCCACATCTTCCACTTACCTCTGTGTCCATCTGCCTGGCAGATTGTGAAGGAGCATGTTGTATTTTGGAGATTCTGCAGTATCTCTGCTTAAAAAAAATAACTCCTCTGTTTCCAAAATAAAAGCATTGAAAATTTTTTGCTTCTACAAAGGCTGTTAAATATTTGTCTTTTGTATTTTTTTCCCCATGATTACATGCTAAATACTCTAACCATTTCAATTCAGGGCCTAACCAGCCCTCCAGGACCCAGTGGGGAGACATCTAGGGCCCAGCAACATCCATAGCTTAATCAAACTCTTCTGGCCTCAAGTATATTGATGAGAAAAGGGATTGTTTTGTTTCAGATTTTCTTTCAGTACTCTTCCCCTGTTGGAACATTAGCTGATAGGGGAGCAGATGCATAAATCACCTGGGCTGAGTACTGAGGCTTTTCCAAAGGGATGCATTATGTTTTGCCACTACTCACAGTTGGTAAGGATTAAGACTCCAAATTCCTTTTGTTCTCCTCAGTTCTATGGAATATTAATTATTCAGACTGAGGATGACTTTTCTGCCTAAATGATATCTAAAGTGGAGGACTACAGCTCCTCTTCAAGGGAATAAGGAGAGATGGTGAAAGTGTCTGAAGTAATGATCACAATAAGAAGACTCACTTTTGCCATTCAACAGCTCTGAATATGATTAGCTTATTCCTTTATATAAAGTCTCCTCCCACCTCCTTTTTTTGGCAACAGAAATATGATTTGCATTGTATCTCTTTCCCCAAGAGGGAGATACTGGAGACCCCTCAGGATTTGATTAAGATTTCTTTCACTGAGTTCACATTCATCTTGTAATGATTTGTGAGTAGTTTAACTTGTTTGAAATACTAATGCTAGAAGTTTGATATAATTGACTCAGCCCTGGATCTTTCATAGAACTTCACAAATTCTTTCCTAATTTCTTTTATTACAATGGTCTGCGTAAGAAGAGCATCAGCAATCATCATTAAAATGTAATTTATATTCTGTATGACATTATTCTCCAGGCTTCCTACAATTTATACCTGCAAGATGTGATTTCTTTTTTGTAATTTCTGCAAGAGTTAGAAGACCACTGCAAAAAGGTGGTATATAATTAAGATAGAAACAGCTGTGGTTAACTTTGACTTGAGCTGAAGATATTTTGTAATGGAACCACATATATTAATGGGATGATATGTGCTAGATCATCTAAAAAATCCAAGATTCTTCTTTAAATTACTTAACTCAGCTCCTTTTAACACTTCCTTTGCAACACATGATAGAGGTATATGCGCTATATTTTTATACCTGTTCATACACTGATAATTAACACCCTTGAAAACAATTACTCTGGTTTCTACTAACTAATCAAGCAGCAGAGTGCAACCCATTAGACAGAACATTGGTGAGTGTCTTAACATCAATATTGAACAAGCAGACACACCCATGAGATGGAAAATCAGATTTGTCTTTGTTAAGTTCCAAGTCAATTAAAGATAGGTTTCTATTGATTTTGAATTTTGCTGAGATTCCAGGAAGCTAACTTAACAGGTTTGCAAGCCAAACCCTTATTGTATGTAGTGCCTCAGTAATATTTTTTTCCTGGCTTTTTTTTTTCTCCTCTCTCTGGTCTTCTACTATTTTCTCTCAAATTCCTTCACATTTATTTCTGCAAAGCTTTTCTAGCTGTTTTTTCACATAGGATTTGAATTACTGTGTTGTCAGCTGTTAACCTCAGCATAGAGTTTGATCTTTTAAAACTTCTTTATCCATCCTATCAGTTTTGCCTGAATGCCAATAACCACTTGCAAATGAAGCACTTTCTGTGATTACACCTCTGATGTATCCCTGTTTAACATCCCCTCACAATATCCCTCCAACTGTAGGAAATAGCAGTCCTTCCAGCTTTGCTGAAGACAAACAGCAGTAACGGTCTGATTAGAGTCACAGGATTTTAAACATCTAAGGGAGATATAATAAAAAATATAACCTGCAATTCTAACAATCTTTGTGTAGGTATTCCTTGAGCAAACTAGACTTTCTCTTTTTTTCCTTATTTACATTAGAGTTAAGCTTCTTCCTTATCTATGGGACTGGGTACCAGTCTATAAGTTGGGTGGTCTCTGCCTGCTGTCTCAGACACATGACTTTGTACATGTCAGCAGGCAATGCCTAACACACTGATGGACCTGCACATTTCACCAAATAAAACAGCCATTCTCCTGGGGATGGAGAAGTCTTAGGCCTGACTGCTTTCCCTTTGTAGTTTTGCCAATGCCCAGATTAAAAAGAAAAAAAAATTGGGCTACAGAAGAAAAGAGAGAAGTAATACACCTTCCTCTCATACTTGCACAGGTATTTCTTCATGAGGGAAGAGGCCAATATTTTAATCATTATTTCTGGGACAATTCCCATGCATTAAATCATGACTTCAGAATAGAAAATTGGAAAACAGTGTTAGCAATAGGTATTGTTAATAGATGCATAGTTAACAGAGTAAGCAGTTGTGGGGTAAATAACTCCCAAGGATGGTACTCCACAAAGAGATAGTATAGGGGATGGTATATTTTAAGTAGTTCTATATAAACAGTATACAAATAATACAAAAGAGAAGATAGCTCACCTTTAGGATGACAAGGCTCGCAGAGGACTCCACGTGGAAGGGATCTCCAAGAAGAGATCCTTCTCTAGTGGTGGTCAGCCCTTAAATGGGGTTTGGGAGGGGTGGAACCAGGCTCCACCCCTTCCACTCACACAGGTATATCACCTTCACCTGTGGCCCCATGGCTGACTTGGTGCTCACCTCAGGTGACCAATCAGTGGTTCAGGCCATGATTCAACAGTTCCCGTACAGCAGTTCAGATAGTATGATAGTCAGAATGTATAATGAGAAAGCTCATCGCACTAGAAGGGAATAATCAAAAAGAGATAGAATGCTCACCTGTGTCTCAGACTTCTGGTGGACACTCCAAAGGAGCAATCTCCATAAAGAGATCCTCCCCCAGTGGTGATCAATTCTTACATGGGGTCTAGGAGAGTTGGAGTCAGACTCCACCTCTTCCGGTCACACAGGTGAATTGCCTTCACCTGTGCTCCTGTGCTTGACTCAGTGCTTGCCTCAGGTGATCAGTGTTTCAGACCATGATTCAACAGTTCCCATACACAAGATCAGAAAAGTGGGCCTGAAAATCCTCATGCCTTTGCATTTTGCAGGCCAGTGCTGGAGGTTGTGATTGTACATGGTGTCCTCCTCTTCTTGTACTCTAAGCTGTTGTATTTTTACAAGGTGCAGAGGGACATGCTTACTGCTGCTCAAATAAATGTGTTGTAAGTCATTGTAACTCCAAGGCAGCACAGAGGCACGGAACTCATGCCCCACTGTGGCCGCATGACACTCAGCTCCCTTACCTTCAGTAAGTACCACTGCCTCACTCTAGAAAGTTTCTAGCTCAGTGTCTTTCCATTTGGGTCTTGTCAATTTGGGGCACCTCTGTACACAAATGCTGAGCATCAAACTAGACTTATTTAGGACTCTCCCCTCAGTTCTGGACACCTTTTCTCTCCGATTAGTACTTCCTCTCATATTCTGCTGAACTCATTGCTCATTTCTCATAGAAACGATGAGACATGAGATATATATAAACTACTTTTCAGTTCAAAAAGTCCTTTTAGAAGTTCACTGTCTTTTAACTAGTACAGCACAGCACGTGAGACAGCAGAAAAGCCATGACACAAAAGTGAAAGCACATAATTGTTTGCAGTGTATCTGATATGCTTCACTTACATATATCCAGGAAATTATCTCTTTCTCTCTAAAGTGTACCTTTTTTAGGAATTTAACTTTTATTTTAAGTTCTTCATACTTTATGTCAGCCTGGTCTGGGATTTCTTTCAATACAATGTTATTTCTTCTCTCTCAATTCTTCAAATTATCTATTTTTCAGGTTCTTGCTTTCAAGTTCCCGAAGTCTCTTATCTGTACCGGTAACTGTATCTGAATGCTTGTTTAAGCCTGCCTCAACTTCACTCACTCTACCTTTTATTGCGATTCCCTGAAAGAGGCATGCATCAAAGCTTTCATTGATGTTAGCTCAGACAGTAATTCTCTAATGTCTGCCAATCTTCCTCTGTTGTACTTTGTTTGCAGAACAACATTATGCCTCTGGGACCTCCTGGGGTCCCAGTGCTTATCTCTGGCCACTTGCAAAACTATTGTTAATGTCAGAAATGCACCTCTGCACAAGTGCGCTGGCACTGGGGATCACAATATATTTTCAGGTGGGGCTTTGGCATGTCCTACTTCCCTGAAAATCATTAAAATTGGCATACTGATGACTTTTTTAAAACATTCTCCCTGCTCTGTACAGCTGCTTCTGTCCATATTTTTTTCTTTTACGACTTCGAACCTTTCATTCTATAATAGGATGAATTCAGCCTCCCTGGTCCAGTTTGGAATGCATCATTCAAGGCTGTATCTTCTTCATGGTTCTCCTTCATGCAGATGGTATAGAAGTGCTGACAAAAAGGTACCTCCATTCCCCCAGCCTTCTAAAGGTGGTCACCCAAATGCAGGTTTAAGGACTCAAGCTTCTCCTTTTGCCAACAAGTAAAATTCTGTAGTCAAGCTTATTTCTCATTTATAACTTTCCTGTCATATGGATATGAAAAAAAAAAAAAAGAATTACTGCATTCTACATTTCTCTGAGGTTGGTCTGTGCCTTCATCCTTCCCTCTAGTTCTCAATAAAAGAAATACCTTTTTTGCTTCCTTGCCTTTTTTCCACAGACTTCTATCTAGCACTGCAGAAAGTTATTCATTAGATCCTTGAAGCAGCTGCCCTCAGTCTGACATTGCTTTCTGCTCGGTTTATTTTGAAGGCAGTCCCTGATGAAACTAAAACCAAATGCCCCATCTTGTGATGAGATTGCATGATATGATTTCCCTGGCTATTGTGAAAATGTATGCATAGAGTCTGGCGATGTCAAAATGGTCAGGAAGAGATGATGTAAACACGTGCTTTCAGGAAATTCTGAGAATACAGGTGAATTCTAAATACCAGCTCTCTCCAGGTTTTGCATGTCTCTGAGTGAATGACACAAAGATCACTCACTGTTCCCCAAAGCAGTCATCTGGAGGTGGATAACCACCACCTCCAAGAGTCCACCACTGAACCTGCTTTGCCAACTCTGCCAAGTACATCACAGTTGTCATCTGCTATATCCATTATCCACTGCAGTGAAATAATGCTGGCACCAAGGGCAGGAAGGGCTCCCACTTAGGGCAGAGATGCTCATAGCTTGAGGAGCGTGCCCCACTCTGTGATTTGATGGACAGCCCAGATTCACCCTCCATCTGAGCTCACAATGCTTTTTAGATGACTTGATAACCCAGCCATGCACTCCAGATGCTCAGAAAGGCAGACACTGGAAGATCCAAGCAGCATGTGCTGTGGCAGACCATTTTGACCTGGTGGAAATATGATGCTTCATGACAGCCCTGATGTTTATTGCTGCAAAGGCCCTGGCTTTCCCCTGAGCTTGGGTTTGTGACAGTACTGCAATGAATCCTATAGCTCCCAGGTTCCCTGTCACAGGAACTGCAGAGGCAGCCTACAAGGGAGAATTCATCGCCAATGATATTGGTACCATCTAAATTAGAACATGGAAACCTCTGTCACTATCTCTGAAGATGAAGAAATCAATCAGCAATTCTTGCCCTCCAAGAACAGAAATCTATGAAACTGTTTCCTTTGCTTTAATCTACAGGGTTATCTGTACATTCTGCTCTTGCTTTCTGTTCAGTTCTCTGCAGGATTTCAGAACTCTGATTTAGGTGCTAATATGCTGCAGTGAGTTCCCATCCCCAGGCAGCTTCATCATCTCCAGGCTGTGTCGGCTTAAACTCTTAACCTGTCATAATACCATGATTAAGATCCATCATACATTTGAGCAGTTCAAAAGCCCATCTTTACTTCACCACTGGATGCTCCCTCTTGCACAGTAAAAGGCAAAATCAATTGCCCCCTACGTGAAACAGAGGGAAGCCAAGTGGGCAGTTTCCATGACAGTTTTCAACACTATAATGGAGCTCCCTTGCCATGTTTATGCTATATCTTCCATTCTGCTGTTTCTGGCTTTGCTAGTCTTTGTGTGAATGAAACAGAATGATCTCCTTTTTGTTGTTGTTGTTGTTGTTGTTCATCCTTCTGATAATTTGGAGTGGTTTTTAAATGACTATAAGCTTACACTGCTATATTACACAGGCCTGTAAGAATTTTAGATCACATCACACCACTTTAAATTACTTGTGTTAAAATCCATAAGTCACAGGTGTTCTCAATACCTGATGTGTCATATGGGTATTGCTAACATAGCCCCATTTCTAGCAGTAATCACAAACACTGAAAAAATACACAGGATCCAATTTAAGATGATAAATGGCAGTGAGTCTTGAGACCGTGAGAACTTAGTACAGTGTTGCAGACAGCACAGGGTCTGCCTGCAGGAAGGATTTCTTGCTTTGTGCTGTGTGGTCTCTGAGGGTGTGTATGTGCTAGTTATTTCCGTCATCCCCATACAGTGGAATAAAAGCAGTTGAACAGTAGTAAGCCTGGATGCTTACTGCCAGACAACAGCTTAAATCAAAACAAAAGAGTAAAGCCATGGTTCTGAACTAAGCGCAGACAGTGGATATGCTAAACCAGAATATTTGTGGGAGTCAAGCAAAAATAACTGCGTATGTAAAAAGCCTTCTTTTTTTGCAGTTCATATCAGTCCAATTCCTATCTTGCCTTCAGTGATCAGGAGGAAAAGAGCTCCATTGTTTAGTGACATTTCCGAATATTTATAGTTCTCTAGTAGTAACCTTTTGTTTGGTAGATAGTGGGGTTTGCACAGCATGCTGAGTATGTCATTAAACATTTGCCTGAAGATCTGAGTGTTAGCATCTATGACAGAGTTTCCTAAACATGTCACATTTTCTTCAGCTGCCATGAAAAATTATAGCTACTGTGACTCACACTTTAATAGCAGCTATTTGTGATATTTTAACCTAATGTACAGCCCCAGAGGAGAAACAACACACACAATAAAGCATCTGCCAGTGACTTGCTCGAATGAAGGGACTCCGAGCATTATTAGGATGCCAAATTAAAGAGAAAAGGCTCTTGTGTCAAATGCCAAAGGGTCTCGGTGTTTGTTAACTTCACTGTAATTTATGTCTTATCTCTGAAAGCATATGAAAAGAAAGAGAAGAAATATTCCTTTCCTCACTATTGTCTTTCTTTGTACTAAGTGGCATAGTTTTTGTGATGGAAAGGGTTAAATGCTTTTAAAAAATAATGCATTATAAAGCGTTTTATTTTTAACAAATTAAATACCTTCTATGCAAGATTAACTTCCAGTAGATCATAATAATGTTTTGGTTTTCTTCACCATAAACTTTAAAATACAACACAAACATTGAATGATGCAGGTCATGGAAAAAAAAAATATATATATATATATATTACATTTCCCCATCTTTTCTCTCAAACATCTTGTTTAGATTTTTTCTGTCAGACAACATCAAGAATTGAATATTTCAGGTATCTATGAAGGAAAACTGTTCTGTTCCTGTTCACCCAGAATCTTTCCTTGTTTTTGCTAGAACCTCATATGTTATCATTACATAGATCAGGAAATTCATCCATTCCTTAATTTGTCCATCTATAAAATAAGAACAGAAATATTTACCTCCTTTGTAGATAAATTCACCTTACTTGGAAGTATTTAACTTGGAGGGAAGATACAGTTGTACAAGTGATGCATTTTTGATTGATATGAGTTTGGAAATGTATCTCATATGATTGGCATGACAATCCCAAAAGCTGAGCTCCAAAGGAAATGCTAACTAACTGACACTAACATCCAGTGATGGAGCTCCTAAGTCTACCTTAAAAGCATAGATGAATACATCATTCTGGGGCAATATCATCAGCCGCCAAGACCTCTTCGCCTTGGAGTAAAGAAGCCACTGCAGGATTTATAACAAAGGACCGAGCTCTGCAGTCCCATGTTTGTCTTCACTATATATCATTTTCTTTTAAGTGTTTGTTTCCCCACAGGAAAAAAATAAAAGAAGAAAAGCAAAAAAAAAAAAAAAAAGTCCATGAAATGTGATGTTGCTTTTCCTTGTCAATGTGGACATTGTGTAAATCAGACCATATTACAGTGGCTAAGTTCACATTTCAACATAAAACCATGATAGCACCTAAGCAGCTTTGTGAAATACGTTCTCAACAAATAGAACTGAAAAGTAAAGTTGCTCACTGAATTAAGAAACAGAATAATCTTGAGTAAACTTAGATTTCCCTTTCAGACCTTAATGTCCGATAGATTGTATCTATTAGGTTGATAACCACAAATTTTGAAGTTATAATGGAAAATTTGTCGATTACACTCCTTAAGCACACCACCTAAGCATGATTTGCAGGAAAGGAAGTCTACCTGAGATCATCTCCTCATTACACACAGATTGCATTTTCCATTTTTGTTGACTATATTTTCTGCTCTGAAATAAGTCTCATTGTTTTTCTAGCAGATGCGTTAGCACAAGTACATTGATCATTATATTCTTTAGTTTTGCCTTGTAATGCAACACTTGATTCTTCCTCTCAGAAGCACCGATGTTTATTTCTACCTGATTACAGTATATCTGGATGAGCACTACCATACTTCTCCCAAGGGGATTATCAAGGCAGAGCTGAAGTTTCTTGTTATCGTTTGATTACAAGGAGCATGTGTGAATTTTGCATTTCCCTTCAGAATATTTACATGGAATTGGTTACTAGGACTGAAAGATTGCAGCTGTCAAGTGTTGTCATAAGATCATTTAGAGACACAGCCAAAGAACTGGGATACTACTAAGATTATCCCTTCAAATAGAGATTGCAGAAAAGGAAGGAATACTAACAATGACAGGTCTTCTCAAAAGAAGTGTTTCAACACTTGATTAAAAAAAATGAAGAATGGGAATTTGGCACTTAAATCTAATGGATACAAAAAGAAAAATACAGTCAAGCAAAGCAGAGGATGTCCTGGCATAGGACTCCTCTTTTTGTCTCAGTGCCAGGGCAAATAATCAATTACATCAACAAATTGATATCTCACTGGTAACGGCTTGGGCTGGGATGATGTCCACATCAAGGACTGCAAATGTTCTTCAGAAGACATCATTAGTATGAACATGCTCTGGAATTCAGACATTTTAGAAACAAAGTTTAGCAAGCTGTAGTGCATAGCTCAGTAGCAAAGTGTGAATTCAGTGTGAGCTGATATTGTTTCAAAACTTTCTGCGACATTGTCCTGTCACGGCAAAAATGAAAATAGATGTAACAGAGCACTCAGCCCATCCTATAAACTATGCCTTTCCTTTTTTTGAAGCATTCAGATGGTGTGGGAAGGGATGTGCGGATGTAAGCTGAGTTACTAGTGAAGGACAAGGGAAGGGGGAGAAGGTGGGAGGGAGGTTACAGAAGGAAAAGCAATCAACAACAAGGTGGAAGAAAGCATAAAACATCCTGATTTATACTTTTTCTCCACCCCTTCTGTTGATTGCTTTTCCTTCTAGAGACACATCTTTTCTCTTCTTCTACTAGGTGTGATGGGAGCTGATTTACACTGCCTTTCCAACAGACAGTTAACCCACCCTCCTGTTCAAGAAAAAAAAAAAAAACATTAAAAAATTAATAAACTTTGCCTTGTTCAGCTAGTTTAATTTGTCTTTATTGGCTTTTTTATTTCATGCCAATCAACAGTATTGGCAATACATAAAACATGGCTGAATTTGTTGCCATAACAAGCAATAATAAGAAGTATGTCTGCATTACCTTAAAGGAGCCATGCGGCAGTAGGTACTTGGACAGAAGGGAGCCCTGGGCTGTTCTGCAGATAGCAGTGTTGTATGTGTATCAGTTGTATAGCTGATAGAACAGATATAGCCCATTTTTTCCCTGTTTATCCGCTCTGATGTTGACACACATTGCTAATACTTTTTATAGGAGCTGTTTAGTGAGTTGTGTCAAGAGGGAGCAAATAGGTCCCACAAATCCAGCCAGCCTTGCTTCCCTCTCAGTGCTGAGCAAGACTATGAAGGGGAAAGACACATCCTTACAGGCTATATCTCTTTGTCTCTTCCCTAAAGAAATGAGATCAGCCCTGTGATTCACTGTGGGGCCAGGGGGGCAGGGCGGTGAGGAAGAACAAGGATGGCCATGGCCTGGGCCTAGAACAACCCACGTCCTGTAGGATCTCATTCCTGGAAAGGTAAAGTCGATCCAGTTGCACATGGGAAACATCTTGTTTATTTGTAACAGACAGTTTACATAGCACTGCATATAAACTCTTCAGAGATGTAAGGAGGAGTAACTGCTTGTGACATATGTGAGAGGTAAATTTCCAAAATTAAAGTATGAGATCTGTTGTCAAATAATTTTGTAAAGATGACATCAAGAAAATGTTTTGAAGTCAAGGAAAAAAAAGCATTTTTATATTTTCAATCAAATATTTCCGAGAAATTCTTCAGTTCTATCATAACTTTTTAAATACAGTAGCCCAGATGTTATGAAATACAATCACTGTTATCTCTGTTTCCAGTAGTGAATTCCAACCAGGACTTGATTCTACCTAAAAATGGTGCCCTCTATGGGTGATCACTGTGCTGAAGAGGCCAGCAGGCTTCTTGCTTTCCTGCACATCATCTTCTTCATGTAAGCAACTACTTCCTATTTCCTACCAGCACCTGTCATGTTTCAGCTCTCACGGCAGAAGTGAAGAGTAGGATGTCGACCTGCAGTTCTCATTTTCAGGGCGATCAGAACAGCAGTTTTCCATGTACATGGATTTGGATGGCAGGCTGAGATTCCTTTCATAAGCAATATGCCACCCTACAGCCCTAGGCAGTGATCCCATGGCTTTCCTGATTTCTTACAATCTTTATGTGAACTGCCACAGCAGTCCTCATCACACTTGCAGGAAACCTCAGTGCTTTCAGCTTGCTTGCATGTGCAGACAAACTGCTTTGGACTTGGCTTCTTTTGGACCTACTGAGGCATCGCATTGTTATATCAGAGCCTCTGCTTGTTGCTGGTGCTGGAAGAAAGGACCTGGATAGCTCTTGCTTCAGTCCCAGTAAGAACAGCTGCACTTTCCACATCACCTGCTGCGTCCTGATGCCCTTTTAATGTGAGGTCCTTCAGAGGAGTAACTCTGTGACAAAGATTTATTTGAGCACCCAGCTGACAGAGTTGTGCTGTCTGCTAGAGGCCTCCAGGATTACAGCTGAAGAGCTAATATCAGCTGCTAGGAGCTTTAGAGCAAGCTCAATAGGATTTCATGTCTGATGTGTGCATTGAAACAAAGACAGCTTTTCAAATGTCTCTCTCTACATCCCACACCTAAGTGACCTGTCGGGGTTTCATCTCAACTTGACGTTTTGGCAGTGCTCTTTGGATAAGAACTGAGAAAGCTGAATTTTGTCAGAATATGACTTGAAAGCATTTTTAAAAGTCTTGCTTCTTATTCCCTTCTGGCAAGAAAAGGAACGGTTTACATGTGGGAATCTCATGAAGCAGAGAATTCTGCTCCTATGCTGCGCTTCCTTTTGTGACAAAGGCCACATAAGTGTCTTAGTGAGTTGTCTATATCATGGCCTCCACTACATTCACACTTAGAAGAGGGACTGGTCCCTATACCTGCAAGAATGCTGCACTGTGTCTTAAACTGCCTTTACACAGCCATTATATTAAATAAGCTGCTATATTCATTTCTGAGTCTGCCTGAAACTCAAAACAAAGATAGCAGTACATTTTTAATATGAAATAGATGCCCTTCTATGCTCTTGGGTGATAGAATATGAAGCAAACAGGTAATCTAGCATTTCTTTTATATTCTATGTTATAGCATAAACCATCAGAAACAATGAGTGGCATGATGGTACTGAAACCTTTGACAATGTTTTTGTGCTGGCTCACCTAGTATATTTTTCTTTCCCATGAAGCCACTTAGGAGGAAATGAGTTCTGGAGGCAGTTAATCATTTGTGCAAGTGCAAGGTGTGGGATGGAAGATAGGATTCACAGGCAGCAAACAGCAGGAAGACACTGAGAGAATGTGTATTCTGAGTGCCATTAATTTGCATTGAGTACACTGGGCTAGGAGAAGTGGCCTAGTTAATTAAACTATCTCACTGAAATGGATTCAAAATACATTTAGTTTAGCATTAAAATCAGCTTTAGCCTCCATTTCACATGGGCTATATTGAGATAATTTACACTGTATCTGAAGAAGTTCAGATATAGATTATGGAGTAATGTTGGATTTTATAGAGCAAAGTTGCTTGTGTAAATGTTCCACAACATCTGTATGCTCTCAACTCATTCACTTGAAAATGTCAGTATAGTCAAAAAACTAAAGGCTGAGATTCTTGGAAGATCATCTGTCTTGAATGACCTTTGGAGTGGTGCATAATTTTTCACTTCCAGATATCTGCAACCAAAAAAAACCCTGGATTTTGATAACTTCCATTTATTCATTTGTATTCACTCAGTAAATCACAATGCAAGCCAAAATGGTTAGCTCAGGCTTAGAATATTGGAGTGATGTATGTCTGTATTGAAGTACACTGATGAGCCAAGTAGAGGAAGTCAAACTCAAATAACATCTGTTTGATCAACACCTGGCTCTATTCACTTTTATTATCTTCATCACATTCCCCATATAACAAAATGGGTGTTATTTACGTAGATAATACATAAGGGAGGGGAGTCCACTATGTACACAGATGGTAGACCTTCATCTCAAATTAAAATTATCATCTTTTGGTAGCCCAAAATTTGTTTAAATGAAAGCAATAATGCCCGCAGGAGTGCAAAGAACAACTGCATTGTTGTACAGCTCCCTTATTTTTTTAAACAATGAAAGATTATCTTTAATTTAAATATTTTTTGAATTTTAATTTTGTCTGAAGTTTTACCATCTGTGTGTGCTGAACTCCTCCCTGTGCTCTTTGTGAAGCTCTTAGTCTCTCAGCTGAGAGGTCCAGAGGTAAGATAGGCAGGAGAGATGTACAGCAGAACAGAGCAAGTTTTATTTTAAAGAGAAATTTTAATAAATGGGAAGATAAAGAGCTATTCAGTGTGAAGTTGTACAAGCCCAAGTGTTGCATTTTGTGAAGTATTTCACTGAAGAAGAATGAACACCAGAAATACACTAGTGTACTCTGTCAGTAACTCCATGAGATGTTACTATTTAAAAAAAAAGTGTGTATCTCTCAACACAGAAACTATTGCCTAAAATCTTGAGCTTGTAGTCAGATTTATGGTCAAGGGAATAATAATATTTACAGCCCCTCAATGTGGAGGAACTGGAATCATTTGAATTAATAAGTTTATTCTAGTGAGGGTTTGCAAGACTAGTTTCCTGAGAAGCTATAGTAATAGAATCATATTACAGAATGACTTAGATTGGAAGGGACTGGGAAATTCATCTAGTTCCAATTCCCCCCTCATGGGTAGGGTTGCTAGCCACAATCAGGCTGGCCAGACACCCATCCAACCTGGCCTTGAATGCCTCCAGGGATAGGGTATCCACAGCTCCCTGGGCAGACTGCCCATGCCTCACTGGGTTCTGAGAAAAAATCTCCTCCTAATATCTAATCTAAATCTTCCTTCTTTTAGTTTAAAATCATTTCCCCTTGTCCTGTCACTATCAGTCCATGTGAAAAGCTGGTCTCCCTCCTGTTTATAAACTCCCTTTAAGAACTGGAAGTCTGCAATGAGATCTCTCCAGAGCCTTCTCTTCCCCAGTATGAACAAGCCCAGCTCCCTTAGCCTTTCATTACAGGAGGAGTGCTCCAGGATTAAAAATGTCAAAACTATAAAATGCTGACACGGATGGTCTTGCACATGCTGAAAGTTTTTGCATGTAAGTATTATCTCGGTTTTGTTGTTCAAGGTCTGTGAGAGTGCAGAGTCAAACAGGAATTAAATTTCTGATGTGCTTGTTACTAAGAATTTGCATTATCCTAAGCATAACTCCTGTATGCAGAGAGAAGTGTAGACACTTCAGTAACCCATAGGAAATCAAGTTTGAAGCTTTTAGTAAGTATATGAAAATGTTACCATTACCTTCATAGCTTGTAGTCATTCTGTGACCCTGCATTTCAGCTTACTTCATGTCAAGAGTTGTATTTATAAAACATACACTTTATAATCAACATGGTTAAATTGCAAACAAGCACAATTGTGATATCAGCACATCAAAAAGGCTCCTAAACCATACATGACAACCAACATTTGAAAATGCGATACTATGAGAGAAATTGTCATTCAGATCAAATAGGTGAAAAAGAGGTGATCTATAAAATAATGATAGAAAATATGTATTTCAAATTTCCATCAAATAGCATGCATTACTTTTCAAGATAGAGTTTCTGCATGCTATTTCACTGCACATATAATTCCTAATAAGAAACTATATTTTAATAGAAGACACATAAATTCAGATGTTAGTTAGCTGACAGGCCACAAAATGAAAAACAACCAGAAAATAAACATCTCCTCTATTTCTCATTGTGATGTTTCCTTCACATGTAACAACTGATTTTAGTATCCAGAAATAGACAGTAAAATGGTACGTACAGAGCTGGCTGCAGATAGGTGAAGTGTCATTAATTATGCAATAATACCATTTGAAACTTGTCATTATGAGCAGATTTTGGTTATGAGACATTGCTATTTTAACTAGAGGGTCATTAGTAGCGATAATAAATTCTAAGGGGGTTATTGCTATAATAAACTGTTTTTTATAATTTTAAACCTTCAGAAAAGCATGGTCAGCTTTTAGTTTTGTTCCCTTGAAATGTCTCTGCATGAAGAAGTGTTTCTATTCACACAGAAATACAAGATTTGCTGCAAGTGCACAACACAACTTGAATGGAATTTGATCACAGGGAGTATGGCAAAAGGTCTCCCATTCCTGTATTATTGTATTTGTGATATTGATTCTTAGTCATGGCTGCTCTTATCAGCCTTCTTTCTTTTCTGATGACTACACTATAGCTTGCCTTGATCAAGGAGACCTAAGACACATCTGTTGTAGCCTCTAACAGCATCTCTTGCAACAAGCTTTCACTCTGTTTTGATTTAGCTAGGTAGGTACAATTACTCTCAGATGAGCCTTTGAGGGGCAGAGATATAGTTTAGGCCAGGCAATATTATTTTTGTGCTTGTACACAGAGTAAGCCTAATATTTAGACTCATTCTCTCTATATCTGTTAAAATGCAGAAATTTATTTTATAGATATCTCCCCCAACAAGGTTAAATCATACAACTCAGGAGAAATAAGTTGACACAGAAATGTATATTTCATGAGAGTAGTCCCAGGTCTGTATCACATTCACATGAATATAGCTAGAGATAGGAAAGACAGATAAGAAAGATAAGACATAAAGAGCATCTTACCTCTCTGGAAAGCAGAGATCACTTTCCCTCAGGAGACACAGTATTTTCTAACTTTGATCCTATCAGGCTGGTCAGGAAAGAAGTGGTATCTCTTTTATGGCACTCCAGAATCCCCATCTCTAAGTCCCTACTCGAAATCTATCTTTTAAAGCACACAATCCTTTATTTTACTCAAAAATATATAAAAAGGCAACAGATCAAATCCAGGCCTCATTACTTTTATGAGTAGGCTAGAGGAACAGGGGAGTAATGTTGTCCAGAAAGTAAAACCAGAAGTAGCCAGATAGCATCAAGGCAAACTGTATCAGATCTGTTAATATTTTCCTCCTCACCTTCATTAAAGTATGTTCTGTCTCTTTAAATGACCCTTTTCCCAAATATATTTACAGAACTCTTAATAACAGTCTTCCATTTCCAGAGGCATGCAACAATACCACCTTTCAGATGTGATAATTACTTTAAATGTTTTGCTAGGTCTTCTGGTAGGCAGGTTTAATGCTAAGGTCTCGTCTCACATTTCAGTACAAGATGTCTCTTTGTGTTTTGTCTGACAGTTTCTGAAGGTGGAATTGCTGCCAAACGCAACCCAACAGCACAGTGGGTGAGGCTGCTGAGGAGTCAGCCAAGTAATCTCGGTCATTTCAGCAGCTCAGAGTGGATGTTTTCACACAAACATGGGAAGTGGTGTCACGTTCCTCATTCCATATTTCCCCCTGCCAGACAGAATGCCTGTGGTCTCTTTCACAGACACTGTCTATACAAAAAGTTGGCATAATCTGTCCTACTAAGCACTGCTTGTGTGCACTTTGAATGCAGTTTCCAACTCTAACCTGGTATATTGGATCTTTGAAAATCAAAATGACATTGAACAGAAAATATGCGTATATATCTTCCGGCCCTTTACATGCTTCCTCAAAAGTCTGGGTAATATCAATTGGTCTGGCAGCAAATTCACAACTTCATTCATTGTGTCCAGTCTTCAGTGCTCCACAGAATCACAGCATCACAGAATTGTAGGGATTGCAAGGGACCTCCAGAGACCAACGAGTCCAACCCCCCTGCCAAAGCAGCTCCCTAGACCGGGTTCACTTCTTCCTAAAGATAAAGCACTCACTCAGAACTTGTGAGAGGTATGTTCCCAGCTGTCTTCCCATTTGTTCCTTTTTCACAACACTAACTGCTTGTCTCTTTCTGGTTCCTTCTCCAACTGTCCTTTATTAACTTTTTTTTTAATGCAAGTATAATACCTACGTTTTCAAACAGAAACAAATCATCAAACTCACAGATAACAGATGATGTATGAGAGATCTGTAAATTAACTGATAGCAATCAGTATAGCTACCCAGTAATTATTACAATGAGGAA
This sequence comes from Cyrtonyx montezumae, assembly GCF_038088225.1. NCBI lineage: Eukaryota > Metazoa > Chordata > Aves > Galliformes > Odontophoridae > Cyrtonyx > Cyrtonyx montezumae. The sequence goes on along the minus strand of NW_027072034.1, from coordinate 132,474,689 downwards.
ATGGGTGATTTAAGACACTGCTAATTAGACAAGAAATTTCATTTCTTGATTATTAGTTACAGTTCTGCCAAGGTAGTAGCAACTGAAGGGCATTACTTGTCCTCTTTGGACAAGCTGACATTATGTGCTAAGATGTTGGTGAACAAATTCAGTAATAGACTTTCACATTTTTAGAACTAGGGAAAAAGCACGAAAGTATTTCATCATTCTTTGCTCTTTTGCTGGGAAATCTACGATCGTAGAATGGCTTGAGTTGGAAGGGACCTGAGAAATCGTCTAATTCCAACCCCCCTGCCATGGGTAGGGTTGCCAGACTTCCCAGGAATCCATCAAGCCTGGCCTTGAATGCCTCCAGAGATGGAGCATCCACAACTTCTCTGGCAGATGCCAAACTTATGCAAGTCCTGTGCATATGTTCTTCTGCTTTATAAGAGAAACCTTGTTTATGTTTTGGGGTCTTTTTTTGTTTTGTTTTGTTTTTGTTTTTTGAAGACTTTGTTTTCAGGCCAAGAAACTTAATTGCTGAGAAGGAGAAAGGGGGTTGGTGTTATTCCCAGGCTTTTTGCATTTCCCAGAGGTCTGGCCATGGTTTCAGTACAGGGTCTCATGTGTGTTGCTGACCCATCATCATTAAGAGTAAACATAGGTGGGCAATTTCAGCAAATGTTACAAAACACAGGATCAAGGATTCTCATTGCTGAAGTGCATTCCTTTGAGTTAATGGTAGTAACATATAAGGAACAGTCACAAAGTGGCTGTACAATACCTAGGGGTGGTGGAGTAGAGAAACAGAAATGGACAGAGAGAGGCCAGGGTAACAGTGAAGTCTGGCTTCTGTTCATTTTCTTTTTACCAGGTAAAAGAGGATCTTAGCTGCCATGCCTGCTAAGAGCCTGTAGGTGAAATTCACTAAAAGTAACTCATTGCTCAGAAAGATGTAGATCTTATAAATCAGGAAAAAATACAGGAATTCTTTCTATTTCTTACCTCTGTTCAGGACACATCTTCCAAAAATACCCCCTAAACACATAGGACTTAAAAGAGATGTTTGTTTTCATGGTTATTTATGCCATATGTCATCAGACCCATGCTCACTTTTGCTTCCTCCCATGCAAAGAAATCCTAGAAACAGAAAATAATTTTCCAACAGGCATTGGCTACCCATTCTAAGTCTAGCCTCAGGAAGTCTTTTTCACCTCACTATATACATTAAGTTTAGTCAGAAATAGTATTACATATTTGACCAGAAAGGATAAGGATTTACCTCAAGCATAAAAAGGGTGGTAAGTAGGTATAAATAAGAAATAAGACTTAAAATGTATACATGATATACTAACACCAATGAATCTTGTCGTGTGATATCAATATCCTCAAGGATACCTCTGTGCAGTACCACAACAACAATGCTAAATATCCCTGCAAGATGTCTTGAGAACTGCAGAGAAAAGACATGTCTGTTGGTGCAGTGTATTCTCATTATGAGTATCTCTGTTAGACTCTATAGGTGGGGACTTCAGTGCACAGTAGCGAAGTAAACAGAATTTCCAATTTTCTTTTTAGTTCACCTTCACAATGATGCTGTCAACTAGAAATGAAAAAAGAAGGAGGCAATGAAGCAAGAATATTCAACCACAGCTAGGAAAGGAAAAAGTAAGAATAAATGCCAGCTGCAAGTATAGCTGAAAAGAGAAGCACAGTTATAAATATATCAATGAGGAAAAAAAATTAGTGGAGAATGCAAGCAAGAAAAAGATGCTTTAAAAAATAACCAGGCACAAAAGTGCCTGTGATACTGAAATATACTCTTCTTTTTTAATCTATTTTTTGACAATACAATAACAGAGCACTCTAGCTGGAGTATGGGATAGTACATTTTGGAAATGGCATCTAGAGACCCATCTGTTTGTGCATGGTTTCAGTGTAATCTGTAACTACATTGCCTTTGTAAAAATGTTACTTAGAATGGGTAGAGAATAATTGTTAGAAACATGAGCTGTGTCTTATTCACAGGAGCTAGAAGACTTTCAGTTAAAATGTCTGTCTGTCCATGCTAGTTTTGCATGCTTCAGAATACTCTTGATGACATAGACCCAGTTTATAAATAGATTATGCAGTTTGCTGAGGACATGTGAGTAATCTGGGGCTTAACAGAAAACTGGGTGCATTTCATAACCTATGATACACCCTACCAGACCTCCTCATCTTTTTTTCTTCCTTCCCACCTTTCCACCTTATTACATAGTTTCCACAACTTTGAAATTGTCTGATCTTGATGCTGTTAACTAGAGCAGAAACAAAGCCCTGTGTTTTTATTACTACTTCTCTTTTCCTTCTGTCAGTTAGTGGTCTAAATATGTGGTGGCACATTTGCTATTTGCTGAGAGAGAAAAAAAATAGTTGCTAAGTACCTACTAACCTCGCATAAAGACTTCTTGGAAAATATACATCTTAGCAGAAAAAAAAAAGGAAACAATATTCTTCAATAACATATTAGTAATAAATAAAGCTTTTTCTGTCAGTAAAGATCTGTGCATGATTAGATTCTGTGCTGCTTAGTGGGGTGATTTTTCAGCCGGATGTTCTGCCAAGTTAGCAAAACCTGTAAATCCACAATAAAATAGTGAGTGAGCATTCAGACTAGATTTATGTAGAAGTAAGCTAAACAAAGAAGTAGAGTGATAGGCTGAAAGGAAAGAGCACTCCCAGACAGTGCAATGCAGAGGGCTTGGGGTGCAGGGGAAGGGGGCACTGACTGGAAGTGAGATGTGCAGAGACACAGAGAGCTATTGTAGGACCAATATTTACTTACTGCCTTTATTAATAGTCATGAAGATAACAGAATAAAACCACATTCATTAAATTTGCAGATGATCTTAAATTGGGAGATATTAAACAATTCGGGATCAAGACATGTAATATGAAGCAGCTCAGAGAAATAAAGGCTGAGAGTAGCCAAATGAGATTCAGCTTGTAAAAATGCAAGCTAATGTGTCCCACAGGGGGAGAATAACTTGGGCTGGGGGAAGCCACAAATTTAACAGAAGGGAAAAACCTCAAGGCGACAGTGGGCAACAAATTATACATGAGCGTTCCCTGAAGGATGGGTGCAAAAGGGTAACACAATTGTGGGCTGCATAGGCAGAGGCTCATGGAACAGAAAGAAAATAGACAGAGAGATTCAGGCTATGGTGTTTTGCTCAGGCTAGCAATTTAGCTTTAAGACAAATACATGTGACGTTCACTAAGATGTATTCATGAGATGGAATTTCTATGGGTAGCCTCTGGTGAATAAATTGTTTCTGGAGTGCAGGACATAGGATCTGAAGACTGGCAAGGTGGAGTGAGCTTGAGAAGAACCACAGTAGTTCAAAAGTGGTACAGAGTGACAAATAAAGCAAAATTACATGAGCTCACTGCGCGTAACAGTGAGGGGAGGACCTACACGTGCCTGGAAAAGTAGAAACCCTGTGCTGCAAAGGGAATCATGAACAGTCCGACTGTCATACTGATAAAGGCACAAGACAAAAATAAACAGTCATTTACAACTGTAGAATATTTGTAACCTCTTAAGGAGTGGAAGGTCTTACTTGTGGGTCTTTTTTGAATAAGGGTGGACAGCAAAATCACTCTAGAGAAACATTGCACTGACAAGAAGGTGATGGTGCAAAAATGCTTTTCTTCCTTTTATATCTCTTGCAGTCATAGGACCTCTTTCACAGATGTACCAGAAGGCAGTGAAAGAGGACATTGCTAAGGATCAGCAGCCAAACACAGCAGCAAAGTGAGAAAACAAACAACATCAACAAAATTAATAGATCAGGTATTGAAAACTAAAACTAAATCAAACTGATTACAAGAATGGAAGATGAAGATATTGAATGTCTTCAGTTTTTTGGAAGAAAATCAGGAAGCTGAGGGGAAAGATACATAGGGGAATATGATCCAAGATGAATTCATATTCTATATGCCCAAAGGTTATATATGCTGTCTCACAATAGATAAAGCTAGAGTGAAAAGGGCCACTGGGGATGAAAGGAAAATTGACAAAATAGGAGGATATTTTATAAGTGTAATTTACTCTATCTGAAGAACAGCGTGAAAAAATCTAACAGATGCTTAACAAATGTTCAGGTCAAGAAAGTGGGCTAGTACTGAACTTTAAATGCAAAAGTAGCCAAGAATGGTTACGAGCATCCTTTGGTCTCCAATCAAGTTAATCAGGTGCATGAATATAAGATAGGGAAACATATTTCTCCTGGACATTCAAGTTCACTAATGTTGAGAGCTGCAGTGAAGCTGGACAAACAGTGAGGAAAAAAATCATATATGGATGAATGTTGTTTTGGATTCTCTGTGGCCATTTATGCCCTGTCTGACGTTTTGTATTACATGAAAAAGTCTGCAAGCAAATCTCAACTGGAAAATTCTACCTTAAACTTTTTTTTTTCTCACATTTTTTTGGCTTATAGGTTTGAAAATTTATTTTGAAAATCCAAAACTGGACTCATCAGTATACATATGGGAAACCCAAGGCTGATTCTGAGTTATGCTTATGCTTAAATTTATACCCTACAAGTCATCCCACCACCTTCAGCTTCAAAAGTAACTCACCAGAGTCATCAGCTGTGCATGAAGGCAAGCTGAGAAATTAATTCCTGCAGGAACAGGGGAGTCTCCAGCCTGGCAGTGAGGTTGGACTGGCTCAATCTATCTTCAGGTAGGTTTTCCTGTAGGATAGGAAACTTCTAAATGCAGCTCAGCACCAAAAGCCCACCCTGGAAGGAAAAAAAATCAGCCTGCTATCTGTTTTTCATAGTGAAAAGCAATTTCAGTTTATTAAACGATGGAAGGAGTTTCTGCAAAATTTATCATTTATGATTCTGTAGTTTGTTTGGGGGATTATCCAGAACTTTACTTTGAGGTCATATACAGTGAGGTAATGATGTAGGGTGGGAGCTCATAGGAGAAGACACTGTTGGATGAGGTTTTCGTGGGGACAGAAAGAAGGAATAGAAGTCAATTGGTGTTCTCCTCCACACAAGGGATGTATGCTTATCTACACATCCCTAGTAGATAAATAATGCTGTCAAATTTTTTGGGAACTATGGATTTATAGCATAGGAACTTTAAATTCTGATCCTACAATACTGAAGCCAAGAGGATTCTCATATTCATCTGCATACAAGCCTGAACTCAGGTTCAGTGCAGACCTCATACATGTCATACTTACCCTGTCCGTGACATCAGAGATCCTCTAGGAAAGACGCTGGACTGTTTGCTTTGCCTGACATCAGTCACAATGCTTTACCCCAAAGGATGATACCATATACATAATATACTTCCCCCAGGGGAAGCAGGGAGGAGAAAGTCACGAGACCCAGACCAGTGCACTTGAGAAGTGCTCCCTTGGGTATTGTATATAGTGCATCCTTTATAAAGTGCATCCAACCTTGAGCTTGGATGATCTTGAAGATCATGTTCAGTATGAGTGATTCTGTGATCCTATGATTCTTTAGATACTCCTAGGTGTTTCAACAGAATAGCTGTAAAGTAAATCCTTGAGGTTCTCCAGCTGAAAAGTCCCCGAAATTTGAAATTTGTCCTTATTATTCTCAGTATATAGATTTAAAAATACTAAGTGCAAGCTCAGACCTACACTCTGGCTTGGAAGGTCACAATTTCCTTGTTTTCCCTTTAAAAATTGCTTATAACTTGGTGGACATCCTGTCTAAAACATCGTCATTTCCACAGTAAACAGTGGGAGGGAGAATCCTACAAGCAAGTTCAAGTACCCCACAGGAATCCTCCACAGTAGAAAGACAGGTGCCCACCATCTCCAACAGGATCAAGTGCTTTGAGAAAGACTGAAATTACCAAAGACTTCTCTCTGTTATTCTAGTCTTACAGGTAAAGCTATGCACAATACACTAATTCATATACAATTATATGAAAATATGACCTCTATATGTTAACATAATTCAGCAAGGAGCAAGTCCTAAGTAGGAAGAATGTAATACTGGTTTAACGCTTATTACAATTGCTGTTATTTTTGCTTTTCTTATTATAACTGTGATGATTATTATTACTTTTTTATTGATACTTCTTATTGTGTATATTTTGAAACAAGAAATTGCCAGCATACTATCCTAGTAAAAGCGTCAGGGGAGCTTTTGGAAATAATGTTAAAAATTATCTTCTGTTTCTTGGGTGTTTTTTTCTTACAACAGTCACACATTGGATGGCATTTTGATCTATGAAAGTAGCTTATGACTTATGCAATGAAACAGTCTTTCAAAACCAGGAGAAGCAAGGTGAGAGGCAAGGAGAGAGTGAGCGAGGGAAAATCTTGTCCATTCAAATTTGAATGTTACTTCTCTTTACAATATAGCACACCAGAGCATGTCCATCACAGACTTCTTTCTTCTTGTATAGGTTTCTGCTTAATGAAGAGGGTTCATCATAACTTGCTATGACAATGTCTCATTTTTACCCACAGTTCCATTGCTTTTTTGACTCCTTTGATTAAAAGGATCATGCTCCAGTGTCGTTCGTGATACTATGTTATTTGAGGTAAGTAACTGATGTATTACCATAGGATAATATAGTTTGAAGGCATTTTAATAGGGGCTGGCAGATTTCAATATTATTTGAGGGTCATGGAGTGTCTGACATTTCAATTTGTTATCAGGCCACTCATATCACTAGGGCAATCATTAAACATAGACTCTAATAAGCTTTCTGCTATGTAGGGTCATTCATTATTGACAAGGAGGAGAGGAATAAATACCCTCCCAGGGACAACCACAGCATGTAATACAGTAAAAATCATCCAGAGCCTGGAACCATATTTTCTAGATTTGCTAGCAAATGAGGCATTACATTTTCAAATCAAAATAAATAGATACAGCTAAAAATATGAATACATAAATTCCATCTTTACATACTGCTGAAACACTCATTGTAATCACATATATAAAATATTTGATAATTAGATCACAACTTGCCTCATTTTATTGTTATGATGGGAGCTAATAACCCACTCGTGTCACTTTTGGCTTTATGAGGCCTGGACGTCTGGGACTGACTTTGCATATTACAATTAATCATCATATATCTTCACCTTTCAGCTAGCTAGACCTGTAGTTTAGCTTGGAAACAAAAGAACTAAACTCCTCATGAAGGACTGCTAATATTTTTCCGATTAAATTAATGCCTGGATTACTGGGGATGTGCTTATGTGCTTTAAACTTCCTCTTTTTTTTTTAATTTCAAATTTTCCTCAAATAACCTCAAGCACATACGTGCTACAAACATATATATAATTACTTGTGTTGTGCTTTAAAATCAAACTGAGATGAAGGATAATGAAAGAGTAGCTTGGAAGAAAGGAAAAAGGGTTTGTTAAAAACACAGCAAAAGTGACTTAAACAGAGCAAATTACTTCCAGAAATTTAATTTTGGGAATGATTTTTTTTTATGAAATGTTCTCAGTTACTTGGAAATAGAAATAAATTGCCAGCAACTAGTAGCATTAAGATATACTTCAATATTTGCTGAGGACACTGCAGTGAAAATCAGAGGGGGCCTAATCCTTCAACTACATATTCTCCCAAACAATCCTGAAGTCATGGCCCAAATCTCATTTAGAACAATAGATTTTTTTCTTCCCTGATACCTATCTAGAGTGTACTAGGCCCCAAAGGGCAGTTCAAGAGAGATTCAGGCTCAGGAAAAATGAGTTGGTTTAATTTACTGTTAAAAATGATGAATTGCAACACCCTTGGTGACAGTGAATTAACATACAGAATTTCTTCCAGGTTTAATATTATAAAATATTATTGATAACTCAGGTAATACAACGTTTCCCACAATTCAATAATGTGACTTTGTCTTTTTAATTCATGAGAAGAATTTAATTGGATCAGAACAGCAACCAGCAGACAAGTAAATTGACAAAAGAAATTCATTCAGCTAGTGTAGTGAGAAGGAGTTTTATTGGCAATTATTTATTCATCCTTACTTCCTTCTTGGGTATCAGCTTAGTCAGCTCCAACACAGCAGCTTCTCTCCAATTCATCTTTGGGAATCCCCCACAAATTATCATTCAGATCTTAATAGTACTGTAACCTGGCTCAGTGGAGCAAGCTACTGTCATCCATTTTCAGACCTCCCTGATCAGGAAGAGTAACTTCTGGTAAGTCAAGCAAGTGATGCAAAACAGTCCTTCCTCCAAGCTACCATAGGATATTACAGGAGATGTAGAAAAGCATGACTTCAGATACGTGGCAGTACTTGCTTAAAATGGGGTTACACTGGCAAATATACTGTTGTCTTTTACGGTCAGGTCATCACAAGCATACCTAATATTCAGCTCATATGTCTGTATAATTTTCTGCATCATATCAGAGGCTCATGCAGTACTGGCAAATAAAGCTTTATGGTGTTTATCATGATGTAAATTAAGAATTTGATACCATGATTCAGATGTTCATTTAGTCATTGTTTTATTCTAAATAATTTACCGTATGTCAAATTAGTAAACAATGGTGGTTATAATGCTATCTTTTAAAAAATATATTTTTGTATGATTATCATTGGCAACTTCAGATTTTCAGGCCTTGCTAGCATAGGAATTTGTGTCAGAGGAGATTTTTCTTTATGTAAAATACACTGAGGATGCACAAATTTCCATCATTACAGAATCACATAGTCACAGAATAGCTGAGGTTGGAAGGGATCTCTGGATATTTTCTAGTCCAAACCCTCTTCTCAAATCAGAGTCGACTAAAACAGGTTGCTCAAGGCAATCTTGAGGCAGGCTTTGTATATCTCCTAAGATGAACACCCCATAACCTTTCTGGGCAATCTGTTCCAGTGTTTAACTATCCCCACTGTAGAAAAAAAAAAAAAACATTTTTATTATGTTTTCTCTTTATTTTTTCTTATGTTGTGGTTTTTCAGTATATCCATGTTTCTCTTTTACTGTGGGGGCAAGAACTGGACACAGTACACCAGATGTGGCCTCACCACAGCTCAGTAGATAGGAAGGATCGCTTTCTCTGTATGTTGAAAATGCTCTTCCAGTTAGAGCCAGAATATTATTCCCTTGCTGCAAAAGCATACTGGTGTCCTGTGTTAAACCTGATGCCCACTTGACACCCAGAAAACATTTTTCCAAGCTGCTTTCTAGCTAATGTGCCCCAAGCCTGTAACAACACCTGGGGTTGTTCCTGCTCAGATGCAGTACTTTCTACTTCTCCTTCTTGAACTTCAGGTGATTTCTACAGCACAAGTCCTCCAGCCTGGAGTTCTCACTGAATGACAACTCAACCACCTTGTCTATCAACGCCTCTTCTAAGTTTTGAATTATCTGCTGCCATGCTGAAGATGCACCTTGCTCCATCATCCAGATGATTAATAAAGATGTGAAAGAATACTGGCCCTGGCATCCGTCCTAGGTGTTCATAACTGGTGACTGGCCTCCAAGTGGACATAAGCAGCTCATCGCTAGTTTTCAGTCCTCCTCATTGCCACTTAACTTGTGTGTACTTAATTAGTTAGTCTGTGAAAATATTATGGGAAACAGTGTTGAAAGCCTTACTAAAGTCAAGATAAGCAACACCTACTACTCTCACTTCATTCACCATCTCATTGTATAAGGCTATCAGGTTGGTAAGACATGATTTCCTCTTCCTAAATCCATACTGCTTATTTCCATTTACCTTCTTACATTAGGAGCTTGTTCCCAGTATCATTTGTTTTATCAGCTTAGTATAGAAACTAAAAGACAAAATATATACATTCACTAAAAATTTCTTGGAAAATAGGACAATGATATATGTTTGCAAAGACAGAAAAATATAAGAATAGGATTAATAGTTTTCTTGTCCTTATCACTCTGATGATTGAAAGTCTCATGAGGAAGTTTAAGATGGAAACTTGAGGAGTGTTTTTCAGATATTCTGACAGGACTTGGTCTGAAAAGAATTGTTACAGACTTAGATGGTTTCAATGTCTGATAGTGTCTCTTTTCAATTAGAGGTAGCTTAACTATAGCTAAGTGAGTTCTCAAATCTCCATGTGGCCCAGAGAGAAAGGAAACAGGCAAAAAATTTGGTGTCTGAGTCAATTTTCACTCAAAATCGTCAAGAAAACTCTACATTAATTTTGCTAGAAGCAGGATCAGGAGATTGATGTTTAAGCTTCTTACATTCTGTTAAGGGAATGTTGTATGAAATGTGCAACTGTTTTTGCAGTCATTAGATTATATGCTGTTTTCTATTTGTTTGCTGACATATTATGATGATATAGAATGCTCAATGTTGAGGTGTGAATATATTTTCTATTAGCATGGACAATCTCAAAGTAGCACCCTGCACTCACTGAGGAGAATATATTTGTCTCCACAAAACATCAATCCAAAGCCACTATGAAAGGGACAGCTGTCAGATCTCAGCAATAAAAATGACTATAATATTTATTTTAAACAGAGGAAAGAATTCGGTAGATATATTAATCTAAGTCTATATCCCTAATTTAATTTACACAAATCAGAAGAAGGAGGAAGAAGTAGTTAACATCTTAGCATTAGCTGCCATCTGCAGTGCAAGTGTTGTTACAAAATAGAAACAGATTGGAGATTGTAAGAATTATTGTATTAGTGGTTACTAATTTATCAGTAAAAACAACTTGTTTCAGAGCTGTTAATTTTAGTTGAAAATACATCACCACTTCATGATTATTGGAGCTGGATTTATTATGTTCAGCTATTTAATTCAGAAATTAGGGATTTTAATTCATAGAGCTATATAGCATTTCCATGGTAGCATCTTTCTAAACCTCCATAATCCCAAAGAATAGACGTCAGCATCACTGTAATATCAAAACTATTAATTTTATTTTCTATTATGCATTATTTTCTGTGTGCTAGCCTATCCCACTTCACTTCTCTTAGTTGTGCTGTCTTTGTCTCTAATCTACACCAGAAGATTTTCAGATAGTATGAACTCTGTTACTTACATTTTTATACTTTCTTTTAATGCCTGGTAAGAATGTATATAATGGGGATTAATGTGGTTTAACAAACTGAACTTAACCAATGTTTTCCATTTATTCAAATGTACTTGTCTAGCTCTTCCCACACAGAGTAACTCAAGGGAAACCCAATGTCACAGAGCTGAGGTTTAAACTCCACATATCGGTGGAGTGCATTTCCAGACATTGACTAAGGACAATATTCTTCCATGTGAATAGTGCACAGTAAGTGTTGCTGCTCCAGTGCTATTTTTATCTGTAGCATATATTTCCATGGGCTTCCAAAGCAGTCTATATTTGGGGGGAATGAATTGTTGCAGAACATTAGTATGTGCTAAAAAGCTCCTGTCACACTCATTGCAGTGTCTCAGCCAACTGGTTGCTGGATCTGGGACAAAAGCCAGTGCCACCTACTCTTCATTTTTTTAAATTCCCTTCCCATTACCCTACCCAAAGTCCTTCCCACCTGAGACAATGTGCAACCTGTGGTTGAGGACATGAAGGTAGCTCATGAATTGTCTCTTTACACTTTTGAAGCTTTACCTTGTAGCTGAGCCATTCATTGCTGATTCTTGGACAAAAAGTGTGAAGGTGTGGAATTCAGAAGTGTGGAAGAATTGGTAAGAGTATGTATTGAAGTACAATATGAGATAATATACTATACAATAATACATAGCAAAAGTTCAGAAAAGGCAGCAGTTGAAAGTCATTAGAAATGTCTTATTCACAAATGTGGGAGTCATTTTGGAGGTAAAAATACAAGAACCAATGCATGAACTTGGTTTATTTTTCTCTTCCTGAATAGCTCAGACATTTCTTGGTTCTCCACATTACATCTGAAGTTAAATATCTCAAAGAAATATTATCAAAGGAATACTCTTAGAGCAAATTTCCTTAGAGGTCAAGCTGAAGTTTCAAATTCTCTTGGAGCTGTATGGGAGAAAAAGATCTTGAATGGTATGCAGAAACTGCTCTGACAACAGAAGAGACCTTTCAGTGAACTGCTTCTACTCAGTGCACTCTACAGAAAGCCTGCTCATTTTCTACATGGCATTCACCTGTGCATCCCACCCAGAGGGACTGCTAACACAACCATCTCTTTACCAGCCCTCTGATGGCTGATACAAATGTGTTTCTTCACTCATGTAATCACCAGACTTCTTCCCATAACTAACTCTTCACTTACGAGCATGCTAACGAGGGCTGATCAGATCCGTGAGTAGGAAATGCAATTTTGTTCTCCAATTGCCCTATTCATTATCCTCCTCAGCATTTACATTCTGCACAACACTGGGATGCTGCATATAATGTAATCATTTACTATGTGGCTGTGACTGCCAAATGTAATGGATAAAATAGAGTCTTCTGGGAGAGTTATTCTACATACAGGAAAAACACAGTTTGTTTTAATGGGTTTTAAAAGTGATCAAGTATAGCACAATGTTTGCATAATGCGCAGTCTTTGTTATCGGTCTTCTTTTATGTATAGAATAAAGTTGGTTAATATTTACATAAGTCATATGATTCCTAAGGCAATATACTGCTTCTCAGACCAGTGTGGGTCAGAGAATATTATACTTTCTTATTTATTTGCCCTTTTATTTATAAATCCATGAATAGGCAGGAAGAAGAGAATTTGTGCTCCTTTCCTATTCACGTCATTTTAGATAAATATTAACAGGTTCCAGATATGAGGAATGTTTTTTTCTCTCCCCAAAAGGTTGCTTTGATCCAGCTTTACTGGACACAATTGTTTGAAGCAGGAGAAAATATTTCAGAGGAACTTGGGCTTTTCAGAAGGTTCCTTCTGCCTTCCCTTCCCTCTTCCCCTCTTTTTCTTTCTCTGCCTCTCTTTCTGCATGAATTATGGTCAACTTTTAGAAACTTTATAACCCTAATCTGCTTGATGCAACATATTTTTGTGGAAAAATCAAGCTTCTGAAGAAAACCTTTCATGTGTTAAGAGTTTGGGCGTTAAGAAGCAGACACAGGATCACAGAGATAAAGGTCAGCTCAAAAAAGGTGTTCTCAGAAGGGTCCATAATATTTCCCTGAAGAGCAACACTTTTTCCACCATGCTCACCTGCATAACAGAAAGTGTATGGATGCATCAACTATTATACTGGATAAAAATGCACAACTCAGTTGCCTTTTATGTAAGTGATTTTCCTTCTAAAAATAGAGATGGAATTATTGATGTCATGTAAATGGCATAAGACTTTGGAGAAATGTAGATTTGCAGCCAGGATTACTCAGTTCTGTAGAAAAGTAACTGATTTTTCTCTAAACAAAAAGCACACTGACTAATATACTTAGTATACTTGTGCTGTAGAGAACATTGCACATTTTACACTCCTCTGAACTTCCCCTCTCCAAACCCTGCAAGAGATTCTTTTCCCATCTTTTCAGCTGCTGCTATCTCATGTGCCTTCTTAGCTCTGCCCTGGGGAGCCTTTGAGCCTACAGGCAATCTAACTGCTAGTAAACACTTAGTCAGTTTCAAAGATAACAGATGCAAGCACACCTGATGGAATAGCTGTGATCTAATATGGAGCAGTGGTGACAAATTACAGCTCATGAAATTCTGTCAGGACATTGAACCGTAGAACCATTAAGTTTGGAAAAGTTCTGTAAGATAATCTAGTCCAACCATCACAGTTGAAGAACATTCATGCAGGGCAAGAAAAATTACTTTTAGGAAGGGAAAATGACCCTGTAGTATTTGTGTAGGGAAGAACTTGCAAGGTTGCCCTCATGTTTTCCAAGGAGGACATCTGTCCCACTCCACGCATAGTGGAAGCTGTGGGATGCAGCCTGACCCCAGCAACCCTCTGCTTTGATCACCTACTTTCCGTGAAATTGAATCAAATGTAGCTCTTGCATGTTGCACATATTTACCTGCTTGGGAAGGACTGGATCTTTTGTGCAGAATTTATCTGTTCGTGGGACTTTTTCTTCCCAACTTTCTTTTCTGTATTTAAATACACTTAAAGCAAAGAAAAGAGAAAAAAAAAAATAAAACCCTTTTGCTAAATAAAGGTAACTATTACAACGTATCCCAATATATCTAGCTATGCAAATGTTCTGTTAAGTCATTGTTTTATAGGGTGCATTCAGCATAAAGCATTCGTGTTTTGGAACACAACAATTACCTTTGTATAATCTACGTGTGCAGGTCTATTGTATATGTCAATAATTTTTGTTTAACCCAGAGAAGATGTCACACTTGAAAGGAATGTTCTCAGCTTAGTTACTCTGGATATGAACAGTGTATATGAGACCCAAACCAGAGTTTATAGGAAGAAATGGGACTGGACAAATATATTGCTTTGAAAAGGAAAAGTAATTTCGTATATTGGGCAGATGGAGAACTATTTATGTGATTGAAGACTTTTTTCCCTTTAAAGTCATGCTTGCTGGACGTGTTATTTATCACTAGAAGATGCCAGATGATTAGATTTTCCATGATCATTTTGGTGTCATTTTGATTATCAAGTCCTTTTGAGTTTTTCCCAGATATAGTGCTTTGTTTGTTCAGCCATTTCATTGGTTTATGTACTTTAGAAAAATAAATATACTATTTCCAATATTGAAAAATAAATGTTATAGTTTACTGAGAAGTATTTTCTTCTTCTGAAATCACATCTTATCACTTTTGGAAACATAAAGGTAAAAAGTAAACACAGATGCTGTCTTTTCTAAATTAGGAAGTTCTGAAGCTCTCATTTAATAACTAAGTATTCATAGATTTCTTCCCATTTTGCGTTTTTGTAATTTTCTTGCCACCTCTTTTTTTTTTCAGACTTCTTATTCTGTATCTGGTGTTTTTCTTTGTATCTGGTCATACAGCAGTAGGAACAGTTCTAATGGCCTAATTTTAAATGACAACTTAGGAATATCACTATATGTTATTCGTGCTCACACAATAAGCTTTTGAAGTTCCTGCCAGATGGAGCAAACAAATCATTAGAAGTTATCCTGCAGACACTGGTGTCAGAGAGCCATAGATTTATCTCTTTCATTTGCCTTTGGGTAAGAAAACACAGAACATTTTCTGTCAAAGCCTGTTTTGACAGAACTGACCAAAAACATTTTGATGAACAGTCTTCTGCCAGAGACCAGTTTCATTTCCACTCAAACACCCTGTGACAACACATTCATTTCATGCACTTTTTTTTTTTTAATGGGAAAATTTTGAACTGAAAACATTTGCCTTTCCCATTTTATTTTGTGATGATTTTAAGATAGTGCATCTTACTTTGCAACCAAAAAAGCCAAAGAGTATGTATCCAATCATATATCACTGCTAGTGGGCATGTAGAATCTGGATAAACCGTAGGAAATTGACTGCATATAATGGGCTTGGAGCTTTTATTTGTGATTCTGGATGGACAATGTTTCAAATCAGTGTCTCCACATTTAGCCAGTACTGACTGTACATCAGTGTTCAGGACATGAAGTGCTCTTGTTCTGGAGAGATGAAAAAGGTAAGATTTGTGTGTCTGGGAGAGTGGCATAGTCTTTTGCCATTGTATCTCATGCTGGAGTCAATCTCTACTCTTCTTTCAGGTAAGAATTACCAAGGTGTGTTGCTCACCTTTATGTGAAATTGCCAGGAAGAAATTGAGAATGTGCTTCTCCATCCCTACTGGGATGAGTTACATACCAGTCAGTCCCATGTTTTCAGTTAAGGTTTCCTGCCAACAATGAAGGAGTGAGAAAAGAAAGGATTCCCTAACATGAGATTCCATTCAGATGAGAATCTAGAAACTTAATGTGTTTTTATACATAAGTGAAAAACTGCTAAGTCATGCTGTTCAGAGGGAGAGGTAAAATAGGATTCTGAGTTAGTTCTGGTAGCCCTGAGCAGCCCAACTGCAGCAAGGGAGGTGGAAGAGTGATGTTGGCAGCGTGAGGTGGCAAAGGCAGCTGTGAATGAGCAGGCCTGAAGGGATGCCACAGGTTGGGCTCTGGAGAGACATTGTGATGCTGCTGTCACTAGATGCAATGGGCTGAGATGCTTCTGTGTGAGTGTGAAGGCCATGGGGCCTCTAGGCTGTTTCCTCCCCCAAAAGCAGACTGCAATCTGTTCTGTCTCCTGCGTGTGTGTGTTTGGAGGGGAATCACAGTGAGCATGATAAAAGAAAGCATTGCTACGGTGCTACTTGTATGCAATGTTAAAGAGTCCTGCTATCTCTTTATCTATTTCTATCCACATGTGAATCCATTTAATATTAAAAGAAGCACTTCTAACCTTTGACACTGGTAATCATTTAGTTTTTCAAATATATTTGCAATGAAAAATTTAGCTGCTAGTAAATCTTTTCCAAGAAGCAGAAATTACAGGAGAGAAAAAGAGATATGAAGGCACTACAGAAAGATCAGAAGGTTGGTAACAGAAATGGCTGCAGTCAAACTTGTGTGTTTATGAAAAAAAGCAGGAATGGCCTCCCAAGGCATTTCTGTGATCAGCCATTTTACTGAAGAATGCAAAATCCTACTATTACAGAGCTAAAAAAGAAAAGAGGTGAAAACCCAAGAATAAAGCTATAGGACGGATAAGCAGAGGGCACAGCTCCTGTCTTTTCCTATCTTTCTGTTCTGCTGTTATTTGCTCATCCTCCTCCCTCCTGATACAGTCCTAACGTCAGTTTATGATGCCTAAACAGTTTTGCTTTATTTTTCCTTTATTGCTCCCATAATGGTACCCCAGTTGATGACATGACTATGTTTTTATCATCTATACAATCTATATCTAGACCAGATTAGCTCTGCCTGCAAGAAGAATTTATTAAAAAAAAAGAGATTTTCCATCCAGTGCACAGAGCAAATGTTCAAGGCAGGAACCACTTCTGATAAGCTGTGAAACAGACTGCTTTCCATTCTCCCCTCTCTCCATCCCTGACGGTGGTCCTGCATGCACTATGGCATTTTTAAGCATTTGTGGCTTAACCCAGCAGGTGGCTCAGCACCACACAGTCATTTGCTCACTCCACCCCTTCCCAGTGGGAAGTGGGATGGGGGGAGAGAACTGAGGGGAAAAAAAAAAAAGAAGTAGAACTAGTGGTCTGAGATAAAACTAAGATAGAGAAAAGGAAAATAGTTATGACTATATAAATATATATATTTACCAAGTGATGCACAAGTAATTGCTCATCACCCCCCAAATGATGCCCTGCTAGCACTCCAAGCAGTAGAAAGGGGAGGGATAAACTCCCATCCCTTTCAAAACTCCCTCTGCTTTATGTCATACGGTATGGAATAGCTCTTTCTCCAGTTTTAGTCAGCTGCCCTGATTCTGTTCCCTCACAGCACCTTGGGCCCTTCACTATGAGTGGCCTTGGCTTTATACAACACTGCTTAGCAGAAACTATAAACACTGATGTTTTATCAACATTGCTTTTCTCCTAGAACCAAAGCGTGGCATTGTACCAGACACTCTGAAGAAAACAATTCCATCCCAGCTGAAACAAAGCCATAAGCCAAGGCTCAACTCTTCTCTGAGTGTGGCACCAGTATGGAACTAATTAGACATATTCCCTTTCATGGCAGACAGATTAATTTCTTTGCTTCCTTTCTCATCCTTCACCCCCCTACACCACTCCCAGATTCTTGTTCTGTTTATCACACTGATATGGCCACAAATTCATTAAACTGCCTTCCAATTTAATCCCATCTTCCTGGCTGTAATATCAAAGCAGGGGTGAGTTGAATGACTCCTTCTTGATTTTGTTATAGGGCCAGTTTTCTCATAATAGATTATCTCTGTGAGTGAAATTACAACATACTGCCTCATAATGTGTCCAGTTTAGGCTTGGACATCTATGGAAAGACTGCTTTTGGCAGTACCCATTTTGCCTGTCTTCTCCCTCAGGTGTTAGTCCACTGTTGATTTGCAACTCTCTATCACCATGCAAGGAGTGATTGCTTCTAACAGCCGAATTTAGAATTGCCCGTTTGTTCAAATCTGTGAATGTGAGGCATTGTGGATATTTATTATTTCAGATAACGTAGACTGACACTTTGCTTTGCAAAAATATCCCTGCTTTTCATGGAAGACATAGGGGTCTATAAAATCATACACAGGGAATCTATACCAAAAATTACTTGTGCAACATAGGTCTGGCATGGCTACTTACTTACAGTTTCAAAACCTAAAGAACAGTCCATAGAGTTAAGTTTTGAAAATTTCTTTCTTCTTACAGATAGTAAGAGGAGTGTTAGATGACAGACAGACGTGGAGTGAATTTCCAGACTCTATCTGTTTAGGAGCGCAGAACAAATTGTGAAGAGGCATGGTTTAGGGGCTTCAATTTTTCTCCTCACTTTGAGTGGCACGTGCCACATGCAATAGGTGTTCCCTGAGGTTGAGCGTACACATCGTCACTATGGAGGAGTTGAACTCTTCAGGTTGACACGTTAGCCAAAGGCAAGCAAGGATTTATTGAACTGACTCGGAAGAGGAGCAACGATATGAACAAGCTTTCTTTCACAGTGCCAGTGTTACGACCAGCAGGCCAGATAATCAACCTCAACACGTTAGTTTTTAGGAACTCTGAAGTCTCCTTGGAGAAACATCCACTAATACCAACAGGGTTACTGAAACCAGGGCACTGTCACTGCAAATGATTTTTTTCATGCATGTCAATACAGGAACACAGGAACAGAATGTACCTGTGAGAAGGTGTCTGTTTTTGAAACAATTTCTTTACCCCTGGCAATGAAGCCTTTTCTGCCCCACCCATTGCAGAGTGAGTGTCTGTGTGATGGGGAGCTGGCAACAGCCACCCCTTTGTGTTGTGTCCCCATCACAACAGCTCTTCTCCTGCCCCTCCTTAGCCGAGCCAGTCAGGGTGCAAAGCATTTCCAAGGGGTACAACTAGGGAGCAGGCTCAGGTGTTCAGCTCTTTCTGCCTTAAAATCAGGCACCATTGTTTCTTCCCCTAAATCTGAGTATTTTTGAGGTTAAACTTCAGAGGATGACTCCAGTTCTGAAGCTGTAGTCACTCCCCCCCACACACTTGTGTAAGGGAGAGTTCAGAAGACAGTGGCTCTTAAATATTAACAAGCCAGGACTCTTTCAGACTTGTAAATCAAATGGCTGTTCTGGAAAGCTGGCGTGTGATGGTGCATTGCATCCAGAAACATGGAAAATAAATAACCAAATTCTCTATCCACTCCTCTGCTCTGAACTCCTGTATGACTTCTAACTAAACCTGCTACATTAGAGTCAGAGCACTAACACCATTTTAAATCCAGTCTTTTTCTAAAGCAAGTGCAGATTTATACATAGCATATGTTTCAGGAGCTTTCACTGTAGAGGAAAACATTACTCCACTATGATCAAAGTGTAATCTGGCCAGCATATGATGATATGCTATGATGGTACCTCACATTCATAAGCCAGGATTCTCTGCAGGGGAACACAGTACTAAAAGAAGTCAAACTGAGATAACTTCAGTTCCATATTCATTGTGTTCAATCTCGACATGACTGATGTTTGCAAACTGTTATGCCAGTTAGAGACAGCAGCATCTCTCTTGTGGCCACTCTTTCAGCTGTTTCAATAACTTGCACAGCTCAGCTGAGGCTTCCTCATCTGATTCCAATGTGGCTGTGTTACTATGGTAGGTTGGTGGTTTCAGCTGGTCTCACTGGATCCTCCTGGTCAGATATGGGCTGCCCAGTATATGTGAGGAAGCAGTGACTCCTTTCTGGTGGGTAGTGAGGAGATATAAGTGTGGAGCTCTTCCCCACACTAACTAGATCTGGAAAGAGATGTACTGGTCTCAGTTTTAATTTCATAATTCAGGGCTTCTTATAATTACAGAAGATTCAACCCCCTCCCAAAGAATAAACATAGAAGCCTGCAGTTTGCCAGTGTGTCCAGAAGAGGTGGGGGATCATTTGTTCTAACAACACAACATCACCCTAGGCTCTTATCTCAGACTATATGGAAAAGAAAAATATTTCACATAGATAAGGCATTGGTTACTGAGCTGCTACAGCATATTTTTATAGAATATTCCACTATGCATCTCCACCAAAACAAATTTCCCTTTCATAAGATTATCTTTTTCTCCATATTGAAATAAAGATCAACATGGAAATGTTATTCTTTCTCATTTTTATTTCTCATAAAATATGTACATTACATTAGTGCCCAGAAGCTCTGCTAGCAGTATCAATGTAATTAATTTATATTGAATAGTATTGACTAAATTGGTATTCTGGAGCAAAATAGGATTTGCATATTATATTTACCACAATCACATTTTGTACTCATGATAATCTAAAGTGCTTCAACATTAGTCACAAATCCAGTGACTAAACAGGCAATACAACAGTATGTACTTTGCAGTAATTCATATGTAGCCAAAAGACTTCAAAAACTGATTGAAGCAAAGGTTAGCACATTAGTCTCTGACAGCATAGCTATTCTTATCCAAAAATATACTGAGTACTTCTTCATTAAAATATGTACAATTTAAAGATTTCTACATGACTTTTGTATTCAGAAAAGAAGTGGGAGCTTCCCTAGAAAAATAAATCATGTTTAGACTAAAACTGAAGCTCCTAGTCTTCTTTCTCCAGCAGCTTCAAACAAGTTCTCCTCTCTTTGCCATCTTCAGGCTTAAAAATGAACCAAAGAAAGAGAATGGTGTGGGAGTGAGAGGGGAGTTGCTAAATGAATCGAAGGCAGTATCCCCACCTAGTCCTGATTACAAGCATCATGTCTTTTCTGAAATATCTCGGAAGAGTGGAAGTCCAAATGGATTTATGAGTGCACATACTCCACTTTTTTTTTTTTTTCTGGAGGTGTGTGTATATATTTGAGCAAAGATTAAAAGCCAAAACAAATGTCTAAATCATAGTATATTGCTGGTACAGTGGGATAAATATAACACAGACCACAAGATTCTAAGTAATGTTGATTGTAAAAGATAATTTCATCCTTGTGTTCATCTTGCTGGGATTCAAAAAAAAAAAAAAGCCTTAAGAATTAAGAGGACAATTTCCTCTGTACTGTTATCTCCTCTCAATCCTTACAGTGTTCATTTCCTATTTTGATGAAGATCACATTAAAAAGAGTATGTGCTACAGACCTGGAAGTGTTTTTTATTTAATACAACATACCAGCAGAAGGTAGTCGCACCACATGCCAAAAATCAGAACATTCCAGGGAGGAAATACCATCCCCTAAATGACTGTATAAGTACTAAAAATATTGCCTTCTGTTATCAGAGTGACACACATCTGACACATCCCAAGGTGGTATGCATATGGGAATTATTTCACCACCATTAAAATACAGCGGTGACTACACATTACCAAAATAGTGCCATGGTGTTTTTCTATGGAGAGTGTTGGGTACTAATTTAGAAAATTTTGATTCTGAAAAATAATGTTAAGACAGATCTCTTGCAAACCCAAAGATGAACATCGGCAGATTTATAAAAAGTGGTTCTCCAGTGACTACAGATAGTGGGGATCATATTTTACACCTCTTCCTGATGTTATAAATTGGATTTATGTATGTACAGAATATTGTTTGAAGCATCCCTTGCATGAATTCTAGACATAAATAAAATCAGTCAATAGCATCCTTCTCTAGAGAATTAACCCTACTAAATCCAACTTTTTAATCTATTCCTTGCTGACAAACAAATATTTAGTGATCCCATCTGTACTATAAGCAAATCCATTGTCAACTAATACACGTAGGAACAGCTGCTGAGAGTACCAGCAGAAGTTTTTCAGTTTCATCATACAAGAAAAGCACAAATAGGGGATTTTTCAGCTAATCGATATATAGGGGAGATGACAGTGATTATACTTACAATTGCAGTAGGATCTCAACAAATATTCCTGAACTTTTCCCCAATCCCACAGGAAATACCAGGCATAGATAACATGCAATTTATGACTTAAGCAATTGTCATCCGTGTTTGTTTCCTGCAATCTGGCAGGCATCATATATCCTCTACAAATAACAGTTGTATCTGACTAATCTTCACATGCCTGTACTGAAGTAGTTCTGATCACATCACATGCATAACTAAATCTTTAGACCTTTTCCTCCACTTAACTAAAATTTAAAGAGAAGATTTGTAAAGCACCGAGAGTTAGTGCCATCATGTTATGCCCAGAAGAGCTATCTGTGAAATATGCTCCCTGATTTCCTACCACAGTACTGGTGAACCTTTGTGAAACCAGTGCAGTTAAATTACCGTTTGTTGGGACAGGACTAAATTGTAAGTACAAAGGAAGTCTGGATTTGGTTCAGCTAATATCCTTTCAGGAACCTTGAGAACTAGTGATATCTTATGATCCATTTTTGATAGT
Organism: Cyrtonyx montezumae; assembly: GCF_038088225.1. Lineage (NCBI taxonomy): Eukaryota > Metazoa > Chordata > Aves > Galliformes > Odontophoridae > Cyrtonyx > Cyrtonyx montezumae. Next base: position 132,452,309 of record NW_027072034.1, on the reverse strand, counting down.
TAGCAGCATTTTCTGGATCTAACATGTTTCTGACCTCTTTGAAATGAAGGGACTCCTGTACCAACACAAGCAGAAGTCAGTGGAGCCTATGCTTATTTACATTTCTTATTTGTAGTATTGAAAAGCTATCTCAATCAAAGAAAAAGTCTTCATTTATTTTATCAAAAGTTTTATGCAGGTAGAAATGGTTAGCAGGAAGTTTCTTCTTTACACGTCCAGTGCTCCTGTAGTGTTGATTATGGAACATGAAAGATACTTTGCCTCCCTTGCACAAGATAATAAAATGCAAAATTAGAAGCTTCAGTAACCTAACAGATAATGTTTTTGATAAAAACATTAACAGAATTAGCAGCTTATCTGCCCCACCAGGAGACTGTTAAAAACAGAAGCTGCAGCAACAAGAAAAAAACATAAAAGAAAGGTGAAAAGAGACCTATTTTTATGTCCAAGCCTGGTTGTATTTCTCACATTTGATAGGAAATAAATAATTGTTATTTCTTTTGGTCTCTCATAAAATTATATGACCCTACTTTAAAACAATGGAAGAAATTGTGTCCATTATTTCTGCTTGATCAGTTTTCATGGGTAATTAAAACAGGACAAAGGCAGCACCCGATCACACAGTAACAGCCAGAATCCAGAGAGTCCAGCAGCAACCTGGTACTGATAAACAGAAATACTAAAGAGCCGATAAGCAGAGGGCCATCATTATCCAGGAGAGGATTTACTAGCCCGTGTTCAGTTTGTTTGCTTGGCTTCAGATCAGGATCATTTCTGTAAAAAGTATTTAGTTTTAATTGCTCTTCAGTAAGCCCAAATTCAACAGGTCTTGAAACCAGCCAGATTTCCATTGGAGTCACCTGGACTGGATTGCACTGGGATGCAATCAATGACTCCTACATTTGTTCCTGTCACCACATCTGTGCAACACTCAAGTGAAATACACTCCAAACTGATCTTTTTTTTACTCCTTGCCCTCTAAAAAGCAAAACAAAACACCAATAATGACAACAAAGTGACACAAAACATGACAAAGAAATCTGAAGTTTACCACTTCTAAACAAAAACAAGTGGTATGCAACTAAGGAAGTTGTCACCGAAGAAGTTGAGAAGTGTGTAAAATGGGAATGCGTCCCAATTCCAGTCTGTCTGAGTGAAACCAAAGCAGAATTTAGAAGCTTCTACAAAAATAACTCTTGCTGGCTCTGTGTGTTGAAGTGTGAGGAAGCTAGTGAGAAAGGTGACATTTTCCCCTAGGCTTTAGAGACACAGCAGCTATTCTGGGAGAAGTGCAGTATCTTTCACAGCTGATGTGCACCTCTTGACAGCATGAAGAGCAGCTAGATCAGCATTGCCAAAGATGCCATCGATGTGATGTCTGGCACCAGCCCTGACACTGTCTTCTCTTAGTTAAAAAATAGCATTATTGTGTGAAGAACCTGCATATTCCATGTGTGTGTTCCTGGTATCCAGTGTGCTCCTTCAGCCTCCAGAGTAACACTTCCCTCAATTTTAAGACAGACTTCCCCTTCTGGAGCCCTGGGACAGGAATGAGAGGAGGATCAATCAATTCAGGTAATAGTAATGTTACTGCTAATGTCGATGCTAATAAGAATGGTTTATGTTGCAGACACACTGGACTACATGAGGAAGAACTAAAGACACAAGATGGGACAAATTACCTTATAGGACATTTACCCCCAGAGCTAGATACTGATGGCCTGATTTTTGCACCTAAGTGGAATACAGAAATAATTTTCTGAAGATATACTGGAGACAGAACACTGTGCCCTTCTTGAACATCTCTAAAGAAAGAAGTTTTGAAGTAAGGAAAGAAGCTATCAAGTAAGGAAAAAGCATGTTTTGGAGAAAGATTCAGGGAGAAAATGTGTAGTTTGAGTGTGCAATGGGCAGGTAAGCTCCTTTAGCCCACCTACCACCTGTGTAGTCTGTATTCCTTCTGAGCCAAGAAACCAATTCAATTTGCCCAAGGCGGCCACTTAAGGCTTGGTTCAGGAGCCCTATAAAGAAAAATCAACTCAAGAACAAGTAAGAGAAAAGCAGGATTAGGGGCAAGAGTAGGGTTAGGGTTCCCTGTGATGGCCAGTACTCTGATATGACTAACCCCGTCTCCAGAGGTGTGGACCAGGAGCAATATCATCAATGCCATCCTGTGCAGATATCCAAATGGTATCTTAAACAGGTATCTGTGATTAGGTAACTTGAATGGGAGTTTGATTCAGTATTGGTCTTGGACACTCTCCAGAAAAGACCTTTGCACAGTTAACATTATCTTTGCAGGGGTAGCACTAGTAAGACCACAAGCTCGGCAAGTTTACAAAAACTGACACAATGAAATCCCTTTGGACTACACCTCATAGTTGGATGGAGAAGAGAAAGCCTGAAAATCAGGTTGCTTCCAGACCCAGATAATCTCAAAATCTTGACCTCACCCTGTCACAGGTGCTATCTGTCTTCCAGTCTGATAGAGGGCAAAAAGGTTCCCTGACCATTTGCTCTTTAGAACAAAATTAGGACAAGACTAACATACCATAGGTTCCTTTGGAGGGGTAGAGGGTTGCAAGGGCAAAGTTTGAAGTTGATAATCTTTTAAATTATATTTACATGTCATTTTTGGAAGGTTTTAGCTTTCTGGAAGATTTGTACAAGTCTGATTACTCTTTCAAATCAGCCTATTGTAACAGGGGCTCAGAAGCTTACAAGAAAAAAGTAAAATAAAATCTTTACCCTGATGCAAAGACTTGTCAATAAGTCTAGCAGAACTACGATGACACAGCCTAATTCATTAAGTATTGCTAGCTATTAATATTTGTAACTGCAGGATGCAACATACATAACTACGCAATCTACAGTGGTTGATATATTGTATATGAGCAATTACAATGCAAAGTATGCAGCAGGCTTCCCAGCACACCCTTGGTGTGTTAAGAGAAATATTATTAAATGAGTATGTACTACTCTGTATCTTATCACTAAACATTATGGTTGGACAAAAATCAAAACTTAGATTTAAGATATGTATTTAAAAAAATATGTGCATTTCAAAGATTTTAGTCTATGTTCTGAAATACTTTCTCTTTTCCTGGTCATTAAAACACTTCCTGGAGCTCATTTCACACAGCTCACAGTTCAGTAGATTATATTCTGGTTTTGTTAAAATATAAATTCCTAGTCTAAAGTGTAAAATCAGTAAAACCTCTTTTTTTTAGCTTGAGCATTAATGAGTCAGTCAAGAAGGATTTAGTAATTCATAATCTTGAGGTAAATCTACTTGTGTGAAATTTGTTTCTAATATAACTTTATTTATGATACATCTACTATTCAATAAAGATTTCTTAGATGACATCTATTATTCTGTTTCTGCACATTTTTATTATATTAATGCCTGAAGACTTCTACAAGGTTTGCAATGCCATTGTAGTTAGTGATGAATAAATATGGGAAAAAAACAAAAAAATAAGATATATTGATGGATAGATAGGTAGATAGATAGATAGATGATAGATAGATAGATAGATAGATAGATAGATAGATAGATAGATAGATAGATAGATAGATAGATAGATAGATAGATAATGTGCCCTAGAGGACTTATAGCTCTTATAATATTTGTTTAGCTGATTAGAGAAAGAGTTTTCTGCACAGGAGTCTTTTCAATTGTCCACTGCAAGAGTTGTTCTGTGTCCTGCATCACGGACTACTTAGTTTGTTCCCTAAATGTATGACAAACTTTTTAAGCAATACGAAAATGAATGATGAACTACAAGTAGTCTACTTCCTAGAGGAATTTTTTGGTGAAATGATCACCAGCGCTAAAAATGGTGAAACTCTGAGGACTCACAAATACACAAACATTTGACAGTTTTCCAAATGTTTGTTATATTGTATAGACACAATGTCCAGCTGAGATGCATCTAAATGCTTTACATTTACAAGACCTCCATCCTTTTGAATTATTTTTTTCATTCATTCATTTCTTCTTCTTAAAATAAAGAAATACTGTCACATATACCACTGTCATAGAGTCTTCTGAAAACAACAAAAGTACACTTGGCTCAAGAAGGAGTTTTCCAGTGACACTACACATTTCGTAGGGCGTACCAAGCAGAAGACATACAGCAGGGTAGCATCTTTATGGAGATCTCCCATGGAGATGGTCTGGAATGGGAATTCTTCTCAGGAGAGGTATAATTCCACAAATGTTATCATAAACCTGCTGACAGCTGTTGCCATTAAGGAGAAGTGTGCAGTAAAATTCCTGTCCCTTCTGGAGACATCTGTACACAGATATCCATTTTTCCTGAACATGTCCAGAAAACAACTGTAGCCAACACAGACCCTTGTGTATCCAAGCAATTAAACCCACTGCAATTAGAAATAGGCCATTTAAGTTAACAGCAATTTTCAGAGATGAAGAAAAGCCACAGGTGGTAAATTGTACACTGAAAAGATTTGCTAAGTACACCAGAAGACGAAAGATTTCTAATTGCATACTTTGTTGATTGAACAATGGGGCTATAAACATGTTTTGTTCAAACGAGCTTGACAACAAAAAAGGTGAAGATAATTTGAGATGCTGGTGTAACACAATCCCAACTCTGAATAGAATGAATCAGCTGGTTATTAACAAGTAAAAGAGGAAATAACTTCTGCGTCTACAACAATGCACTACTAATTATAAAAAAAAAAAAAAGTTTTGTGAAAAATTATCTCCTAAATTGTTTCTAAAAAGAGGAAAATTTTGAAAAGCAAAATGTTACTCCTTCCTAATTTTACTTCCAGCTCCAAAGCAGAATGATTGCCTACTATTTATATGGTGCAACAAATCTGTATGGCTTCTTTGCTGTGATATACAAGCAATTTCCCACCTTAAAGAGCATACAATCTAAGCGTCAGATCTGTCGAATACTGCCATCAGTCAGAGTTTACTGAGTACTCCCTTTTGGAAACTCACCCTTAACTCACCTACTGCTCTTGTCCTGACAGTGCTGATGAAAAAATGACACAAAGAACATTCTTCAAATGATGTTGTGATTTTACAATAGTCATCATTTTGTATGAGAAATTAAGTAATTAATACTTCTCCCAAGGTTGGAAGCTACATTGTCCAATAAGGTGGTTGAAATATTCAACAATCTCATTATACGTGAATGTATTTTTTTATTCAATGAAACTTTCAATAACGTTTATTATTAAATGCAATACCAGAGCATTTTTTTCCTCTTACATATCAGTGTTACGCAGTGTGACAAAACAACTGGTGTATTTCTGAAATAAAACCCTAACCTAAGCCTAAAATTATCTTCTGTACTTTATACAAAATGAAAATGGGATTTTCCAGTGCACTAACATGGAAGATCCAGGCTCACTGCATTAGCTGCACCAGTAGATGCTAGAATCTTGTGAAGCAGAGAAGATACAGGAACAGAGAAACTATTAGAAATTATTAAAAATGAAAAAATAAAGAATTACTGAATGTTTTTGTCAATCAGATACAATTTAAATGTTATAAATGAACATAACACTGGAAGCTAATTTACTGCATAGAAGGGTATGGTCGCATCCATAGATCTGACTGGCTCTTATCGCTCTTCTCAAAGCTCCTGGAGTTTTATCCAGTGTTATTCATTCCTTCTTCATCTGTATTTCATTTTTGTGCTGAATCATGAGAATATTGTGAGAGCAACTTGAGCAGATATAAGCTGAATGACAGGAGGCTTGTGCAAATGCTAGCTCAAGAACAAAATGTGGAGTCCACCGAACTTGTTGTCAAGCAAAGATAAGAAAATAGGATAGATGTCCTGTTTTTGAAGATAAGATGGCAAAGCAGGTGCCTCAGCTCAATGTAACATCAGTGGGAACTGGTTTGAGCTACACCAACACTCTTAAAAGATTGGAAATTTACAGCAAAAAATGACTATTAGCTTTAATCCCATGACACCAGAGATATCAATCATTTCTTGGAATTCCTGTCCATGCCCTTAGTATGTAATGAATATGTATGTGCTATGCCTTTAAATATGTAGTCGTTTCTCTCTTTGGTGTTCATGTTTGATGAGTGATCCCAATGCACCCAGCACTGTAAATAAAGGAAATACCTAATTGACATAACTCCTTGGCATGTCAAGTCACTTAGTCGGTTTTCTTAGCTTCAATGCCTTTTTTATTGTTGTTGTTTTCTAATGAAGCTTCAGATAATTTTTTGTTTTTGAGAATGTCAGGTAGCCCACATGGTAAAGAGAGACTTCTCATGGACATCTGGACATATACCCCAGGGGAGCTAGAAAAAAAGCTACCTGAACTAGGTTTAAAATTCAATTCACTTATGAAGAAATGCTGATATTATCTACTTGAAAAGAGTTTTCTGTGCAGACCAGAAACTGGACGAAGTAGAAAGCCTTCTGACTACTAAATGTTTCCCATTTATAGTGGTTTCTGTGATATTCTGGCAGAGATTGATTTATAAAGCCAGTGGTCCTTAGTAGTTGCTAGGATACAGTGCTCTGCACTCAATCCACACACGAAGCGATGTTCAGTCAGAAAGTGCATTTTCTAATGGAGTAATTCTTCTGATTTTAAACCTGTACAGAAATTTCTTGTACGGTTTCTCCAAAACAACACAAGCAAGTCTCATTCTTGTGTGCAAATATTGTTCCTTAAGCTAGTACCAGCTATACTAAGCTACTAACTCTTTTTTTCGGGTCCAATGACCATGTTTCAAGTGCAGCATTTTCTCATCTTAGAAATGTAAAAAGTGACAGTTAAGATGGGAGGAACTTTTTTGGTCATATATCCAGTTCTTTGATATTTCTGGCAACCTGCAAAACCTCCTTCACCATTTATCAAGGTGCATCTTAAAAGTAGACAGGATTTTTTCCACAGCACACTGCACAGGTAAATAGTAATATCTTTATCATTTCTACAGTAAATTTATTCCTGAGCTTTTGTGTGTATGTGTTGATTTTGTCTTTTCAAATGAACTACTTTCTTCTCCTTTGTCTTAGCAACTCAGTACACACAGAGGCAGGAAACCTATCCCCTCTTTTTTTTTGTTTGAATAGCAAAATCTAACAAAATACCATGATAAGCTCTCTTTTCCCATCTCACTGTTATGTAGCGCTTTCCTGCACCTCTTTGTTTGAATTCTTTCTTGAATGCAGGCAACCAAAATCATGCATTGTGGTTCCAAGTGACATATTGTAGTGCATCAGTGCTTCCATCTCTGTACTGGAATTACCTCTCTTGTTATTGCCTAGAATCTGTTCTTCTAAGATATATCATATCTCACCAATGGCTCAAAGACATCCTATGACTGACAAATACAAATCCATCTTCTTTCCCTTTTTACTTCCCATTTTCCTAGGGTAGTAACCATTCTTGTTATTGGTTCTTAAATGTTTCACCTTGGACTTTGTCCTAGATCAGCCAATCCACCCTTTTACTGCAAGTCTGAAGATAATCAGTCCTACTGAATTTGCCCTGGTGATATGGCTGGGTGCTTCCCTATTGTGTGCTTTCAACAAACTTAATTAGTGCACATCCAGTTCCTGGTCATTAATGACAGTATCTGAGGCACTTCATTTGGAATCTTAGTCTAGAGTGCTGTTGCAGCGTAATCTATCAATGTCTGACCTTTGGTCAGTTCCTTGCACTAATTCTCATCTCACAGAATACCTAGCAATTACATGAAAATTTCTGTTGAAGAACAGTTAGTGTACAGATACTGTGTTACTGTGCTTCCCTTGGCAAAATAGATCTGTTTTGGGGGTAGCCTGAAACTTGGTCTTTTTTAGAAATTCAACATTACATTTTAAGACATCCTTTATTACTCCTCATGTCTTTCATTTTCCCTAAAATCCTGCATTTCAGAATGGCTGATTTTTGGTTTTTATACTTGCCCCTTAGTGCACTCTTTTAACTGATCTTATTATACTCATCTCCATTCAGGTGGGCATACCCTCTCGCAGAATTCTGCTCCAAATTCTGTGGGGCCATTTCCACTTTCTGCAATCATATTATCCATGTCAGACCTGTTATTGCATCTCTGTTCCATCTATTCACCTTCAGAGGTAGGTAAAAAGTAGTAATTGTTTTGGGGGACCTCCCTAAAAACAGCTTTAAATGTCATCCCTGCTTTTTTTCTAATCCTTTATCTACTACAGCTAGAGAATCTTTAACCCTTTCTTCTAATTTCTGAAGGCCTAAATTTTTTCTGTATTCACAGTTCATATTTTAATCTTTCACATTCAGTCCTCCAAATTCTGGTTTCTTTTTTTTGAAGAAATCATTTTTGATTCTTGAAGATTCTTTGGCATAATTCAGTAGCCTATTTAATAGAATTATTTGCTTAGTGAGATCTGATGTCCTCTTGCCTGGGAACATAAATCACAAACCAGCTTACCACCTCATTTCAGTGCCTTTGCTCTTCAGATATGCTTCACTACGTTCTAACCTGCCCTTTTACAGACAAAATAAAGCTTTAGCTACCGTCATGTCTCTGTATATACTGTTGCATATTGAGGGTGAAATTTGCTCAGTACTGTCATCCCTTTATAGTATATTATTTTCTCTGCTAGTTTTTCTATAATATCTCTGCTACTTGTCCATCATCAACTTAAAATACTATAATCTATTTTGGGTTCAAGTTCTACTTTGAAAAATTACTGGATTCTACCATGATTGTAGCATCTCTTCATCAGTCTCTGACTGTGAAATTTCAAGTCTCCCATAATTATATGATCCCCTAGGAGCTTATCTCTCTTGTGATACTAAAGCAATCTCAGGTCTGACGTTCCCTGTACAGTTCAATGCCTTTTGCTCTATAGTCCCTTTCAGAATTCTCTCCTAACACATTCTGATGCAGATTGATCCTCTTCATATTATGAATTAGGATTTCTTTTCTGTTAGCCATAATTTTAATATATAGCGCTAATAAATACTCGATGTTACAAAAACATCTTAACAATTCCTGCTTTCTTCTAACAGAGTGCACTCTGCAGTACCAGTGCACCAGTTGGAATTAGTATTCTATCATGTTTCTGGTATCTCTCGAATATTCTGTTTCGTGTTGTGCTCCCATAAGCCTAGCTCTTCCACCTTCATGGGCAAGTTGCTTTTTTGCATCCATTTTTGCTGCCTCACTTCACCTGGTTTCCTCGCTATCTTAAGTACAGTATGTGCACTGTTTCATTATGAACACAGTTGTTGGGGTTTGGGTGTGCTTTTCTTCATGTGATTCCTTCTATCTGGTATTTCATCTTTGGTATATCCTCACAGACTTGATTTTGCTTTCTTTGTATGAGAAGAAGGTGATGGTAGAGCTATCTCACCAATTTATGCATTGCATTCCAGTTTAGTATTCCACCTTGAAGTTCTTCTTTTCAAGTTCTTCTTTTTGACTGAAGCTGACTTTGTCCTAGGAAAGCCACAGTCCAAGGACTCAGAGGGAACCACTCCCTAGAAAAGACTATTCCTCCCGAGAGGGTCCCCTCCTGTAATGTTCAGCTCAGTAAATTACTGCTATTACTATTGTTATATTTTTAATTGGGATGGGTTTTTCTTCATTTGATAGTTTTCTCTAAAACTTTATCTGATCGTTCATTAAAACTTCTATTTTCCTTCCTCTCCATTCTATTTAAGCATTTATATTATGCTCATCACCTTGGGATCTGGATCTGTTTTGGCAACCAGAATTCCTTATCAGAAAAATTAACATCACAAAACACTTTTGTACATGGCTTTTGTCTCTGACAAAAATAGAGTGTGTTTTCTGAGTGCTCCTGCTACTTGGTATATGTCTCCATATTTCCTGTATTAAATATGTTTTTCCCTACATTACATGTATTTTGCTGTAGTCAGGTTGGTCTAAGGACACAGGCAGGAGAAGAAACATGACTTAATACAGAAAGTTCCTTAAAGAATACAAATTGAATATTGGAAAGCACTCTGGAGTATCTACCTGTCCACTGCCACGTGGTCATCTGTGATTTCAAAAAAAGTTTGCAAAAAAAAAAAAAAGAAAACAAAATGCAAAGAACTGTCAGAACAAAAAGAAAACAATTAAGAAATACAAAAACATGCCCAGATGCATTCTACAAGCACAATACATAACCATGACTATACAGTACTGTGAAAGCAAAATGGCAAACCAAGAGCCCTACAGTCAAAGTAGTGGATAGGCAAGACAACTCCAGGAGCAAGGCACTGGTCTAGACAGGTGCCAGTTACAATCTCCTTCCTATAGATGAGGCGATTTTCATCTGTTGGGCGGTCAGTTACTTCCATCCCACCTGTAGTGAGCAACGCACAGTTTTCACCTAAGAACTGAACAACCTTACAGGGCAATGCAAATGGGACAATGCTGAGTAGCATGAAGATCACAACGGTTCAAATAATGGAAAATAATAAGAACTATGGCAATTATATGAACATACAAGCCAGGAAGCATGCAGAACTCCAAGTTTATTAGGGAATGAGCAAGATCTGACATTGTCAGAATTTGCAATTCCAGGTAAGAGAAGACAAGTTTGTTAGTAGAGTTAACATAGCGTTTCACCATCCAGAGCACTGGAAAGCCGTCTCCAGACCATTGTATGACTTTCCATGGCCCTCAGACAGGAGCAGGTGCAGACCACAATTAGAGGAATGGAGAGTCAAGAGCTTGTCTGATAAGCCTGGGAAAATAAAAGCAGAGGAAGGATATCATGCCCTTCTGTAAACACATTCAGTAAGTACATGCCAGGAAAAGGAAGAGCAATTCAGTCTAAAATCCAGTACTGGCACAAGTACAAATAGGTCCGAAGTGATCGTGAATACATTCACACTTTAATAATCAACAGAGCAGGGAGGTTTAGAAACAGCCATTGAGAATGTCACTGGGACGAAATTCCCTCAGGCTCTCCAAGATGTGCCTAGTTAGTTTGTTTACTAATATCTAACACTGATGTTAAACCTCTTCTATTCAAGAGGATGGAAACTTCGTGCCCCACAACACCAATCCTGGTCCTATGTTCCTTCTTAAATACCTAGTAATTAAGAAACATTGTCTTTTCAAAAACTAAATGCTTAGATAACTATTGGTCACTGTTATGGCTTTGTAGGAAAGGACAAGATGAAACACTGACTTAGGTTTAGAATTATCTACAAAACAAATACATGCCTGTTGCCACTTGCTACTATTCTAAATAAGAACGAAATTAAACATGTTTTAAAGGTTTATTCAGTTAGGACTTCAGGCTGTACACACACAGGATCTGCTTCCACATTTATTTTTATAAAAAAACAATGTGTATACCTGTATAGCTAACCACAATTTTAGATTTAGATTAGATTTTACTGTTCAGTGTAGTACCTTGAACCTCAGATGTGAAAGTGATTACCATCAGGTACTGAAATCTTTTTGAACAGTAAGACATCTGAAACACTGTGCTGCATCCACAGCAGGGGTGTAAATATTCACAGGCATTTGAGCATCACTTAAGCAATAGCAATAAAGATCCTGAGCATTCTGTGTGAATTAATGACTGCCTGAGAGTGTTAATAGCCTGAAGTGGAACTTTGGACCATTAACCCCCACTGGCCATTAAACTTCAGGAAAGGTCCAAGGCTGAGGTCATAAGGACAGTTATGAATTCTGGATGGAAGGTGTATTTATATATATTGATTTAACACTTTTTAAATTGTACTGTTGTAGATCATAGCTATAGATAGGACATGAGATGCCAGAGATCTAGATGCTGGTGAAATCCTCCAGCCATTCTTCATTGTAGTGGACCGCAAGTATCAACGCATCAGAGAATTTCCAGACAAGCTTGAAACATTTTTAGTATTTGTGAAAAAATCTCTAAGGCCAGCAGGCAGTTCTAGAAATCAGAATCAAACCAGCCTGCTCCCTGTTATGCAAGGGCCCAGAAAGACACCAGGGGAAGAAAGGTGATTTGGATATAGGAAGTAGAAGGGGTGAAATTCATCTAAATTCATCCATATCCAAGGTCTGACTCCTGTTGAAGTCCAGCTGATGGCATTTAATTACCCTGACAGTATTTACCATGCCAGCCTCCTCTTGATCCCTGCACAAACATCTGGTTTACACGTGCTGTGCATTTCTGGCAGAACCACCTATGAGCTGGGATGAAGACTTGGTGCACTCCTGAGGGCCAGCAGCAATGCCTGCTCAGGGTGTGCCACCCACAGGCTGCCTGATTAGAGGAGATCCAAAAGGAGCTGGAAGAAGAAAGGCCATGAAACTCCTCCACAGGGAGGAGGCTCAGGGCTGTAAAAAGGACACATAGATTAGGGGATCCAGGTACTCTTCACTGAAGAGATGTGAAAATGCCTTGATCTATTGGAAGTATCTGAAGGTGCTGGTTCATGTGACACTGAAGCTCTGTTAGAGTCTGCTGCATCTTAGAGAGCCTCCCCCACTTGCTTTTCCTCCATCTCCTGCCTCCATGGCTCTGCCCTCTCTGATAACTCAAGGAGCCCTGGCAGAAAACTGGAGGGATAGGGAGTTATGTCTCTTTTAGTCTCTATATTTGTGGTTTGTTTTCATTTGGTCCAGTTACTTTTGGTTTTGGTTTCTTCTGGTTTTGGTTTTACTGCATGAGGGTGTCAGTGGGAGAACACAGGTACATATTGGGAAGCCAGTTGTTTAGACTGGTTCATCCTGATTGAAACACAATATCCCACAGCCAGAAAGAAGTACAGAACTACAGTTATTTGAAAAGCTTATTCTTTGGAGCAGAGAATTCCCACAGATATGTCTGGCTCCGTGAGAGGCAGTAGCAAAATTCCCTCCAGTTTCAATGGAGACAGAAACTCATAGACATTCTCTGCAGTATCTTGCAGAAGACTTTCCACCAGTTTCTAGAGGAGAACTGAAGAGAATGAAAATGCTTAGAAAAGAAGAGGAAAAAAAAAAGATAAATAAACATGTTACTCTCATCTCTTTGGAACAATTAAAATGTAAAGAGATGAACCATTTTAGATGCATACACAGGTGCTTAAAAGAAAAGCTGCTCACAGTATATCCAATTCCCCAACTGTTTTCTCCACAGCAGAATTAGGTACCAGGCATTAAGCAGTGTGCTGGCAAAGAGCCAGTGCATTCCTGGATCACACATATGTTCAATGTGCCTAGCATTTATTACAACAGTGCAAGAGCACCTCTATAGTCAGGGGTCAGTGAGCATTTCCATTATAAACAAAGAAGTTAAGGCTCTAATAGCTTGTTTGTTTCAGAAGTGTCGGTAAAGAATTGCAAAAAATATATATATGTATAGAAAACCTGATGACAAATGCTATCAGACAATTTTGGTTCAGAGATCTTCCAACCCCAATTTTTCCAGAGCTTGGAAAAAAAAAAAAAAAAGTAGCCTACAATATTGTTTTTTTAAACATTCAGTTTACAGGCAGCTCTGAAGGTAGCGTGTGGTGTTTTATCTGTGGATTTGACCCATGCACAGCTGAGGCATCGCTGTTGTCTCTGCCCTTGGGGTTCTCTTCATAGGTAGGAATCACAAAGCACAGCAGCATGTTTAGAGCAGGAGGTTACAGCACACACTTTCTGCAGAGGGACTGCCAAAGGTTAATACACCTGCTAGACACGTCCTGCTAGACGAGCATTATTTTGCCTTCACAGGTCAGCAAGCTACCTCCCCACCAACTGCATTTTAAACCGCAATTCTACAGTGCCATGGCAAGTGCGTCCAGCCATGAATGATTGAATATTAATGTCCTCAGCTGCCTCTAACAAAATCAACATGCCCTGTGTGAGCCAGCACGGCTGCAGGGCTGCCCCAGAGCACCAGACCCTGCCCTGGGGTCAGCACGCTGCCTGCACCAAATGTAACAGGTGCCTGAGACTATACCTGTGTCTTGATTTAAATGGGAGTAATTTGTCATTTTCAGCTACAATTGGGATGAAGAGGAGCCTCACACTGTAGCTCAGCCACAAGGAGCCATGAAGACTTGAAGTCACTGGTGCACCAGTGTGTTCAAAGGAACTAATCAGGATTTTACCAATTACCTATCTGCTTTCCCCTAAAACATTAAGCCAAGTTGTTACAAGGGATTAAATTTTACCATAGCCCTATTGAGAAGACATTTATAAAATATACTGTACTGCCTTTGAAGTAAAACCTGATATGCTGTTCTTGTAGATCCAGCATCATGCCACTCAAAATCCACGTTTACAGACATATTTATCATCAGATCTAAAATACTGGTACATTAAGTTACAGGAATCATATTTTAAAGAGTGAAGTACTCAAACGTTCACATTTTTCAAGAGAAGGAGAGGATGGGGAGAGTTGCTGCGCAGCCTCTTCCATTAGCAAGAGCTGTGCACCAGTTTCATATGTGTTAAGGGACCTTTCCTTCTAAGGGACAGTTTTTAGAACATGTTAGTTAGCTGTTGTTAGCAGGAGCAATAGCATACCATAAACCCTAGCTGAGACAGGCAAGCACATGCTCCCCTGTGGACTTGTCATGGCCAGAGGGGGGGGGGGGGAATGGCTTTGAAAGTCTCGATCTGCCCAGCAGAGCCTCATCGTGAAGAAAAACTACAGCTAATGGCCTGTGGTTTGTAGCTATCTACTCCTAGTTCTTTACAATCAGGGAATGCCTCATATACCACAAGCTGAGTGCAGGATGAAGCAATTAAAACAGATCCTTAAAAGCAGCCTGCAAACACTTCGCTTGGAGCCATCCATTACAGCAAACAATCTATCAGACATCCTTCATTATCAGAAATCTGTCCTGCAGGTTCTGGAATTTCTCTCTCTTACTTTATATCGGGCAGAAAGCTGAATTTTTCCCTGTAGCCCCATACAAAGAATCTCACACCACTTCCCACTGAGAGTCATAAACATAAGCTGAGAGACCAGGATCTGAACTTTGAGTAAGATTTATTAATAGGTTCAGGCACTCCAGCTAAGTGTGACCATGAGTGACCTCCTGGGGATAATTAGCTACTGCTTACAGCAAATCACCCGCTTGTATTAACCAGTACCAACTTCTGCTTTCCTTTTACCTGTGCAATATTGTCAACAGCATATCTTTGGACTGATAAACCAGTGTAAGAAACCACCAGCGTGGCTGCAGAGATATTGGATTTGTACAGTGTTTCCTTGTCTTGGGTCTCCCACATCGCACTCATCTCCCTTAGCAGTGAGTCTCTGGTCGATGTCAAGTGGAAGAGTCTGAGGCTGTAGCAATTTTTCTGGAGAGGCAGTTTGATTTATTTTCCCTATGGCCTCTCTGTGTTGTATATAAATGTAAAGATTCAGAATGCAAATCAGAAGAAATATTATCCTATTAGGTCTAAAGCAGAGAACGTTCATGGCACTGAGTGACCTGCATTTTGAGCCTTTTTATTAGTTTCTTCAAGAAGAACATCTATTTACCATGAAAATACTACTCCTTACCTCTGATTTGTGTGTTCTGTGGTTAGGACTCCACTGAAGAGATCTATATTTGTGTACACGTACTTGGAGCACCAGCCCCAAGCACACTGAGCAAAAGTTCTGCTGTAGGTTTGGAAGTGAGCAGTGGGTACGAGGTGTTCAGGCTGTGCACTGCTGATTGTTGCTTAGCAATGAAATGTGCAGCACATAGCGATAGTGCTAAGATACCACAGCCTTCAGTTTTTGGTTTTTTTTTAAGAAAAAAGAAAAGGAATAAGAAGGTCACACTAATAATCACTAGCAAAAAGGGAACGTTATCAGATGCAGCAGCAGGAGAGGAGGTCATAGCCCCCGAGCCTGTCGGTGAAATCTTTCCTTCCTTAATTTCAACTCTGCAGGAAAGAAGAGCGGGTAAATTCGAAGTGCTTTGTTCCCACTCATGCCTTACTGTTAGCATCCCATTCCATTTTAGTACAACATTTTTTTACTTCCAAATGTGATCTGCTCTTAGGTTAAATGGAAGAAGGCAAAGAATCTGCCACATTACACTGAAATAATGGATTTAGAAAGAAATACATGTATTAGAGCAGATGAAAACACAAATGTTATTTTCAGGCTAGAGCAAGGCATCCCATTAATAATGATTTAGCAAGGATCCCAGAGGCAGTTAAATAAAACAAGAAGGCCAGGCTGAGCTAGGCAAACTGCTTATGATTACAGCTACACTCCAGCCTCGGTGGGGAAAAAAAATGAAGAAAGAGAACTAAAATCCTTCACAAAGCAGAGTACAGAAGAAACGTGACTTGTGGCCTTTTGTTAATACAGTATCAACTTTAATTGAACCTCCAGGCTTTGATTCAAGTCAATATATCTGGAGCTTCCTGGAACAATAAATCTTGATGTTAACCACAGTAGAGGTCAATCTCTGTCTAATATATTCTTTGTAATGCATTTAAAGTAGAGATATAGTGTGTAGATGGTGAATTATTCATACATACAAACTATTAATGAATAAGTCAATATACAGACAGGATTTGGGACCTCTGATATCAGAGTTAACTCTGTGGAAGTACACATTCTCAGCAAAGGTCTCACACCATGACATACCTGTGCGTATGTTATGACTATATCTACCAATGTCATCTTGAGCCCATTTCTAGCTTGAAAATCTGCATTTTGAGACTGGAGTTTAGACCTTCTCCATGATCTCCTGGCGATGGATTGAGATCTTTGTACAGACTGGAGAAAGTCTATGTTCCTAGAGCTGCTCTGCCTGAGGCTGCTAGGGACATGGTAACCACCAGTCTGGCACCAGCTTGCTCCCACACCTCTTCCCATGCCTCTCTCCTGTCTGTGTGGTACCAGCTGTGAAGCATGGCAGTCCTCACATCCCCCATTGACCCAGGAGATGTGGACAGAGGACTGGAGTGGAAGCTGCAGATTCCATCTTCATGCCTACCACCTGTAGTAGATCACAGGCACCAAAGCTGCCAGGGAAAGGCTCATTTCCCATCTTGATGGGATTGTACTGGGCCTACTGGACTTACAAACTCAGTAACCACAAACTGAAGTATCTATAGCCATAGCTGCTTCATCATGTCTGAGGGTGGGAGACCAACCACAGGCAATCCCTACACAGGGGAGGGGCTATGCGATAGCAGGCAGGAGTGGGCCCCACATGAATGAATGGCAGGCTTAATATGTAAGCCATCTCTACAAATAGTTTATGTTTCTTTTTGTAAAGGAAAGAACATTTTTACTCACATTTCAAGAGCTCCACTGATTGTGGCAGGCTTTCTTAGCATGCCTATAACGCTAGAGCCACAGCATCAGTATGTTTTCAGGTGACTTCTTTTCTCCTAAGTCCTGTGGTATTTTTACCCTTCTGAGGTATTTTGTTGGACAGGAATATCTCTGTTGTTGTAGAAGTCTTCTCCCTTCTGTTTTATTTTCTTCAAGACTAATTTCATTCTGCCAAAAATTCCAGAATATCCACTCTCCATCCCTTGAACCCAAAATTATTTCTCTCACTGAGGAAATAGAGCTGAAACAGAAAAGCTAGCATTGGCAATATGCAGTTATCTTCGGTTTTGGGGGTTTTTTTTAGTCTCCAAGAATACTGCTCCTTACCAGAATACACTGCAGAGAATTTCTAAATTCTTCTGATATATGAAAAAGACTGCCCAATTAAACTGCTGGCATTTAAACTATTGTCATTTTATAATGTAGCCTGCTGCTTCAGCAGTGCAAACCATTAACTGTAAAATCAAAGTCAATGTAAAAGCATACAGTGACAATTAAAAATTTTGAAAATAAAAAGAAACCTCTCCAGTTCACTTCCAATCCCTCTGTGATACACAGCCAGCCCCAGCTCATACATATTGCAAGAGAATATTGCACAGAAATTTCTGCCCTCCCTTATGAAAACTGCACTGAAACCATTTTTCCTGGAAATAAAAGTTACAATGCTGAGACCGTGGTGCAGAAAAAGAAAAAACGAAGGAAAACATTAAGATACAATTTTAAGCAACACATTACTCAAGAAACTCAGTCACAGATGATGAGTACAGAAAACGAGCAAGCTTGTGGCTCTCAGCTGTGAAAAGAAATGTGCTAGAACACGTGCAACCAAAATGAGAGATCTGCTTTAAATGAGCTATGTCTTTTTTTTTTTTTATTCCTCAATGAGCATGTATCTTCTCCAATAACATTCAAGGAAGTTAGTAAGCACATCAATAAGAGAATGTGGCTGTATTTGCTAAACGTCAGTCAACCATGGGAGAGATTTAACCATTTAACACAGCTCCGCTGCCCCATTCAATCTCTGGACTTGTTTGTTACAGCTGCCAGGCCTGGAACAAATGACTTGACAAAGCATCTCCAGCGGTACTGCTCTCCAATAAGTTAGAGTGTCTTATCAAAGCAGAAACAAAATTAGGAATGCAAACTTCATTTCTCAAATGGCAAGAACTTGCCAGGGTGACTAGAAGCTGGAAAACTTCATTTCTCAGGCCTTCACTAGATTTAAACAAGCTTTAATGATTTCACCTGAATACAAATCCTAACTGTGAATATAGTCAGCCTTGTTTTTTGTAATGTATACTGTTTTTGATATAATACAATTTGAACAATTGTAAAAACTTAACAGAGAATAACTGCAGAGCTCAAACAAAAGAAGCATTCTTCTTTGACTACTTGGAAAACACATCTGCCACACCCTCCCATTTCCCATTTGATGTATTGGGCCACGGAACTGCCCATGAAGTGCTACAAGTATCTTCCAAAGAGAGAAGCTTTGCTCCTCTCCTCTTCCCTCTTCTGCAGGTATCTATCAAAAACACCCACCATTTCCAGCTTGAAAGATAAGGGATTCATCTACATAGCAGGGTACAGGGTGATTCACGACAGCCTCTTACTTGTTGCTGTGTAAATGTCACCCTAACCACTGCTGTCCAAAAGAGCAAAATATATAGAAATTGCTGGAAAACTTCTGAAAGGCATAGATCTGTGTCTCCTGCCTGTACTCCTCCCTGTAGCTATAGTCAAGACACAGCCCTTATACTCTGAGTTTTTCTATGTTAATTGTTCTTCCATAAACTAACTGCCAGGAAGCAAAACCACTACTGTACATCAGCAATTGCACTTACGTAAGTGTCAGTATGGATGTTCTACAGTAACACATTCTCTGCCTATATGTAGCCACAATGAAGAGAAGCATAACCCTTCAAGAAATTCAACACAGTTAATACCTAAACTTTTAGTTCCGAGCATTATTTGTACTTATTTTTCTCCTAAAATGCAGACTGTGTTGCTCCAGCACAGACCATCTCCAAGCCAGATCACACACCAGCTGCTCTATTGAGAATCATGATACTGAACGATTCCCAGTGTCAACTTCTCACTTCATACAAGTTTTCAGTATCGTCTCCAATGATCCTGAAAGCTCTGACGAGGGGAAAAAAAACCCTCTTTCTTCACTTGAGCGATTTTCTTATTCCTTAAAAATCCTTTTATCAATAATTCTTGACAGAGTAGTCATTATCAGCAGTCTTGGTATCTTTTCTCAGGGTGTTTATAGCTAACAAGATTTGCTACAGCTATTTAACACTCTCACTAGCCAGCCATTATCCAGACCAACTGTCAGCTTCACAGTTAATGTTATTACTGAAATATAGAACTTGGAATTTTAGTCATTTGACTTGCAGAAGTGGTATATTTGATAAACTCACAATTAATAAGTTAAGATGAGACAGACAGGGAGCACTTGCCATATTAAACATAAAGCAGATGTTTGAAAGCATTATGTATTTCTAGGAACACAGTTCTGGAAAATAGCACATGGATTACCAAATCCCCAGCAATTACCGGCAATACAGAATAACTCTTTAGACGTTCAAAAACATTCCAGTCCTATAAAAGTTTGAGTCCTTCCAGGTCTGCTGATCCTGGAACATCTGGCTCACCCAGCCCTGCCCACCAGTGACAACAAAGTGCTTATCAACACTCCATAACAAACTGAAGACTAAAAGACCAAAGGCATCTGAATGCTCTACAGGTAAACAAAAGGAAAGATATGAAAAAAGTCCAATGTCCCAAATGAAAATCCCTCACCATCCTATGAATTACACTCCAGTTGGTGAGTAGAAGAGCGTGCAAAATTCAAGCAAGATAAAATGCTGGCTATCTCAGCCTAATTGATCTTTTTTTCTGAACATCATTAATTTAATGACAACTTCACCTTGCAATACTTAAAGATTTTCAGGAGTCAAATATAAGGGGATTTTCCTTTGAAGATTAGTAACACTACTAATCTTGAGGGATTTGGAAAGTCACTTCACATTAAAATTATGTATAATCAGGCAACATAACCTCTGGAAGGTTTTGAAAGTCCCATATTAAAAATTATAAGCTCTAATTTTAATCAACAAAGAAATGTAGTTGCTACTCCTAGGTAGATCACCTACAGCTTGATCTCTATATCCCTCCTTTGGTCATGGAAGGCCTGGAAGCCCTGGCCAGCAGAGCCTGTTCTTTGCAAGGCTCCATGCTAACTGACAAAGTCATCCTAACGTGCCGTGGTCAGAAGTGTGAGTACAGTTTTGTGTCTAGCTCCTGTTTCTCTTCAGAAATGTGGTTCTGAGCCCATCTCTCAGAACACACAGATAGGACTGCTGCAAGAGCTTTGTTTCTTTCCTGTCCTACGTTATGCCTTCTGATTGAGATTTTTTCAGAAACTCTCCAGCATAACCATTCAGGCACACTGGAAAATACCACCTTTAGTTTTGCTTTGCCA
This sequence comes from Cyrtonyx montezumae, assembly GCF_038088225.1. Lineage (NCBI taxonomy): Eukaryota > Metazoa > Chordata > Aves > Galliformes > Odontophoridae > Cyrtonyx > Cyrtonyx montezumae. Next base: position 132,431,591 of record NW_027072034.1, on the reverse strand, counting down.
AAACCACTATTTTCTAAACAGTGGGAACAAAAAAAGTAAAAGCTACATTTCATATTCTTTCTAAAGTTCTCTATAACTTGCCAAATTTGTTGGACTTTTCATTTCTGTTAATAGAATGTTTCTGAACAAAACTATTTTGTGTTTCTGGAATAATCCTTTATTTGAATTTACCAAATCCTTAGCAGACACTTTTTCTTTCTTCAGCAATAGCAGACTATTTGAGCTCTACAAATACTGGAGACCTATCTCTGGCTTTCTCTGCCATGCTGGTGGGCTAACTTGGGTCATCCTGCCTCCCATGGAGGAAGCAGGACACTAAACTTTTATTTTTCATATCTTGGTTTATTTGTGCATGCTTACCCATGTGAGAATGTGCTTACGTACACAGTCACTATTGGAGTATCAAAACCACAGGTCTTCTTGAAGAATGCTAAAGCCTTTCACCTTTAGGTTACTAACTGGAATTTAATCTGGTCTGGTAGCTACTGAAAACTGTTAGTGCCTAATGGCTTTACTATGGCCTGCTGGTATGTGAAATGGCTTCCTGGACTAGATCCTTCTGGTGAGGCTTGTGGAGTCCTGGGAGCACCTCTGCCATGGGCAATCTGAACAGACCTTCTAAAAAGCAAGATGTTTGATATGACTGATTTTCTTCATTTTCAATTCAGTCTACTGGCTGTCTCTTACATAAAAAAGTTAATCTTCTTGAAAAATCTAGCTGCTGTGTCTTGTAGGTGGGTTTGCAGAACAACTTAGCAGCACTTCCAAATTTAATTGATGCTTGTAGAAACCTGGCTGCATGCTAGTGGTCAAACAAAGGGGCTTCAGGTTTTTTAAAGCAGGTTGTAATCTCCCACATTGCCTCTCTGAGGCACAAGTAGGCTGGCAGGGCTCCCACTGGTACCCCAGAAGTACACACCACATCAGAGACACCAGTGTACCCCTGCATGTCCCTTGCCCTTCATTTGGCAGTTTCTGTTATCACTACTCTCCAGCTGAGCTGACAGAGCTTGGGCTGTTTGCTCTCAGCTGGATGCAAGCACTTAAGAAACCAGTGAAGCTTTTTCCAGGCATTGCAGGCAGGCTCTTACCTCTGCTCATGCATTTTATTTGATTGTGTCACGCAGGTCCTCATAGCATTTCCAGCTCTCCCATTGCAGCAGAGAATTAGCTTCCTGGCTGCCTGTGCAGAGCAGCCTGCTGGCAGACACAGGTCAGTGGGTGAGATAACTAGCTGCCCCTTGCTGAGACAGAGGAAAAGGGACAGGTCTGATGGGAGCTATACATATGCATCTCCACACCAAGCACATTATGCCACTCAGTAGGTTTCCTGCTCCTGCCTCTGAGCCTCTCTTTTCAGTTTTGCTAGCATGCCCCTCTGTCTTTTCCATACATCTTGCCTTTCACACTCCCAGAGGCTTGCTTGCATAAATGTCTCTTTTCAGAGCTGCTGTTTCTACAAATGGGTTGTTAGAAGTGCAGCGATTGTTAGTCCAACACTGCAAAGGTTCAACCGGCACTTTGCTGGAATATTTTCCTCCTCTTGTCCAGAAAGGAGAACTCCTGGATTCCCACACTGCTGAGCAACAATGCACACTCTCCTTTAGCTCATCTCCACAGAGCTCCTTTTTATGTCTTCAAGTAACTCCCATTGCCACTTTTCAGAATTTGTTGTTGTTCTGAACTTTTCTTTCTTGGACTCATGGTAACTGTTGTGGTACTTCTGTCACCAGCAGTCTGAAACTAAGCTTGTGTCATCCTCAAAAAACAGGTGTCAGTTCAGCTTCACTTGCCTCACAGGTCCAAATTTTTCTTTCCTCTAGAGAAGTAAAAAGTAATTGTCTCCCTTTCCTACCACAGCCCTCTTCATTTATATTATACAAATATTCAGTCCACAATGCGACAGGTGTCCATCCACACAAGATCCCTGAGCATGAAATGATCCACTTTACTAATTGCAGTTAGCTCTGTCAGTGGCTTGAAAATCCCTAGGAGTTTGTGGACAGCTTCTGAAGACTTTTCAAGAGGTGACTAAGAAAAACTGACTTCTATATGTTGTAATGAGAGCTGTATATGTGAAATGCCTACAGATATCCACACCTCTATTGAGTCTGCACCTCTAAAGAACTGAAAAACACTGCAAAATACAAAGGGGAAAAACAAAACAAAAGGGTGATTTTCAATACTTCTAGTGTTGAGGATTAATTTTCAATCATATCATAGTCCATCCAGGATTTAGTAATGAAAATTAATCATTCTGTGCCATCTCACTAACTCTCATCTAGGATTTAATACCTTTTTAAATAAGAGTACAGAGAGATGAGAAGAAAATCTCCAGAGAAATCCTGCAGCCACTATCCTCAGACCTCTCTTAAGCTACAAAGAAAAGATCTCATATTTTAGGCAGACAAACACCAGCACATACAATCATGTTTCTTCTGTGGGACAAAGTGTTAATCTACCATTCATTCTGATTCCAATGTGAAGGAAAACACTTGAGGGGTCACTGATATCTTCCCTGACTCAATAACTTTTAAGGGTCATTACAGGCAAATATCCTTTAACACCATCTCTGCCATGAATCTAAATACATACACTTAACTTTTTGTTTGGGCAAAGCCTGAACTAAATACTACTTTCTTAGTTACTAACACAACTTGTCTACAAGTGGTAAACTATTTGTGAAGACCCTTATCATCAAATAGTCAACAGTTCAGGGCTTTAGCAATCAAAAAAGAGCTGCTGATCTATTATGTTCCTCAGAACACTCCAGATTCTGCAGTTATTGCCATAGAGCAACTTTGGACCTTGAAAGAACACCTTTAATATAACCAAAGGGAACTTAATAAAAAGTTACATACTCCGACCTTTTGTTGTTGTTACCTTCATTGTAAGCAGTTGTTCAGAAACATCTTCAATATCAAAAATCGAAAAGAATAAATAATACTACGAATAAGAACTTGAAATGACATTGTCAGGAAAGTGGAATGATGTGAAAAGTTTCTTCACCATCTCCTTCATCCTCAGACAAGATTAACCACAAAGAACTTCTAATTTTGGGGGCCTCCAGGTTCTTCAAGTTTTCTGGATGCCCAAAATCTGAATACTCATTTCAGTGGTGAAATGCCCACCACTGTGTATGATTAATTGGAAGATTATATTTTCCTAACAATATATGACTAGAACTGGTGATCTGTGCACTGGTCTCAAGTTTCCATACAACACTTTAATTTAGAAATAAAATACACATCCTGAAAATAGTTAAACTTGCTAATATCATCTGCTTAGTAGTTTACGTGATAAACTCTTAGATATTGTATGTTGCTTTCCAGAGAGACTAAAAATGGTAGAGCCAGTACAAGTCTTCAGAAAAGAAAAAGCTAAGTGTCAAATGGAAAATTATTTATTAAAGAGGCAAATTTGGACGTTAATATCAGAATTTTATACTGCATACCTGACTGGCCAGCTGAAGGAGAGGTGAGGCAATTTCTAATGAAAGATGAACGGCTGGGTTGGAGGGAATCTCATTCATAAACAAGGCACAGAAAAAATAAGGACACTAAAAATTTGCCGAGGCATTCTTTTCTGAAGAGATTCAGACTTCAGTGCCACACTGCAGGTATTGTGTAACCTTGAAGACCTATGTATTAAAGAGAACTTAATAATAAACAAGATCATGCCTACAAAGATATTCTATTGCAGAAGTTTTTGTTAAAAGGTGGGAACACCCCTATTAGAAATAAGAGAGAAAAAGTATGACCTGGATGCACCAGGTAAGGGCATGGTTACTGTGAGGTACAATATTTCCATCAGGGTCCAAGTCCAGAAAGGAAAATTTATCCTGGTAAGCTCAACAGTGTGGAAAGAGATGGAAAGCTCATCTTCAGGTAGGTTGTGAGGAAGGCTGACCATGGCAATCCACCACTGATTATATGATTTCTCTGTAAATCCTTCTGAAAGAAACAATCATTATTTACATAGGCACATGATTGACTCAGAACAAAATGGGTATTTACTGGCCTGTATAACTATAGTTCAGAAATTAAAAGGCTTCTAATTACTAGAGAATTTCTGGTATCAGCTCTGAATAAAATAACAGCAGTAATGAACATCTCAGCTGTTTTTAAGATTCCATGATCAGCTCCACAGTAGGATTAGTCAGAGCTTTGCAAGGTCAGTGATGACGGGGCATTATGCTCAGCACCAGATGCTCATCTGACTCCTCTGCCCCTTGTTCTAAACATCATAGTACACGTTTATGATTGCTGCCTCCTGCTGCTTTCACTCCTGTTATACTTGAAACACTGTGTAGAACAAATCCTTTCCTCATATTCAAGGTTGAGATAGATTCACAGAATTTCAGGGGTTGGAAGGGACTTCAAGAGATAATAGAATCCAACCCCCTGCTAAAGCAGGTACCCTACAAGAGGTTGCACAGATGGATGTCCAGACAGGGCTTGAATATCTTTGTAGGAGACTCCACAACCACTCTGGGCAACCTGTCCCAGTGCTCCATCACCCTTACCATAAAGAAGTTCTTCCTCATGTTTGTGCCAAACTTCCTATGATGCTTCTGTCAGCTCTGGTTTCTCTTAAGATCTCGTATGAGGAGCATATTTTTGAAGTTAATCTCCTAGCTGTCCCTGCTTAAGCATTCTTAGTTTTGTTCAGAGTTATTGCACACAAGCATGGCCAAGATTTACTTCAGGTGCAATGAAACCAGAGGAGGTTCAGAAATACACCTAATGTCCTCCAAATATTAATCAGTGTTCAGATCTCAAGAGCAGAAGAATCTGAAACAAAATATTCTACAGCAAAACTACAAAATGTGAATAGTGTGGATGCTAAGTCTACAGCACCAGCTAATCTGTTTCCAAGATCTGTTTCTATTGTACCTCAGTACTTGTTTATGTAGATGAAGCTGCTAAATTCTTAGGAGATAAAATTGACCATGTCCCTCAGAAAACATGAAATCAATGTAAAACTTTTTCTCAGCAGTTATTTGCTATGCCTGCTCTGACTTTCCAGCAAAGTACTAATCAAAGTGCTTACTATAAAGCCAACTGAAGATTGATCTTTTTCTTTCCTAGGAGGAATTTAGATAAGAAAGACTGATGCAGTATGTAAACAGGAACTCCACGGGAAAAGACTTTTCTCAGGCGCTTTTCAAAATCCCTCCTCTGGAAATCTCAAGGTCATATGTGAATTTCAGGTCAGTTTACAGTCCAGCCTGCATTCACGTTCATGGATCTACAGTTTTTACAGTTTTAATCTACAAGGCTCTTACCAGGCAGCATTGTTTGTATTCTGTTGTTTCCTATTTCTTCTTCTAATAATTCTCCTTTTGAAAGAGGAAAAAGAAAAAAGAAAAGAAAAAAAAGAGAGACCATTTTACTTCATATTCCATTGGCTTTGGAAATTCAGAGATTCTCCAGTGTCAGACAGTTTCTATCTGCAAGCTCTGATCCTCTAACTAATACAGTATAAAATTAAGCTGAATTCTCTAAAGCACAAAATGGGCACATGTATTTACCCTGGGTCATTCGGTATTTCTGCCCGATGCTGTGGAATCTCCAACAGATGACTGCACAGTGTGTATTGCCAAATTATGCAGATAACAGACGAATTTTAGGGAAGTGGTTGCCTTAAGCAAACAGTATCTTGCTATTTTGAGTTTAATATTACAACTATTTTGTCACCTTTCTGTGTTTCATCCTCTTATTCTAAAAACAGCGGTATTTGTTTGCAATGGCATTGTAATGTCCTCGTAATCTTAAACCATAATGCCAATAAACCACCACTGACACTGTAATGGCTCCCATTACCATATCATTATAGATGTAAAAGTCAGTCCCATATACTTCCTACAACATCAGTATTGGTGAGGCAGCCATTAAGATGTCAGTGGTAGAGCAGAGAATCACCATTATGAGCTTAGCCAAGATAATAAAACATTGCTAAAGGTAGCTACAGGGCTACGATCAGCAGCTGTTTCCAAATATAAACCTCTCAGCAGTTTAAAAGCAAATTTTAAATTAGCCAAATGCTGAAATCCGCATTACAAACTGATGTTAATGTCAGCAAAAAAAGTCCTATTTACAACTATCAGAGGCTGGGGTTTTCTTTAACGTTTATTGTGAAAAGACATCTTTCAAAAGGTGTTTTAGTATAATTTTAATCCTCTGGAATATCAGGGGACAGAAATTTTACTCTTATTGCTGTCAACAAAAAGTAAGACTTGCACAGCTGAAATGGAAGAGCTGTGCTTAAAATGAAAACACAATCAGGCTGTATATATCAAGACTTCATCTCCTGTAGCTGAATCCAATTGTGAAGTATTCTGCCCATAGGAATTTATATTCCAGAGCATACACATTGGTTCCATTCAAGCTTTTCACTGCCATTAGTATAATTCAAAGTAATATCAGATTTATCTTTTGCATTCGATTATTTAAAGCAATATAATATGAAGGAAATTAATGTAAAGCAGTTAACTGATATTCTAGCAAAATGAGAATTTACTTTAATTTGGAAAGTGTATAAGACTGAGATTGGAAACACAAATGGGAGTAAGAGAGTATAATGCACACCAACCCAACTACAAAGAAAAGAAAAAAAGCATTCATGGCAATAGCAGCTTACATTTATTGACATAGCACTCTTGAATGCATTAAGATTATGTTATACAAGCATAATCATGCTTCTGGGTTTCTTCATATCTTGTGAATAAAACTTCAAGGTGACTCTTCTGAAGTCAATTTTAACCATCATAAAGTTCAGATAATACATTAAAAATAAGAAAAGAACACCTATTACTGGAGACTTTATTAACTAGACTTTGGGAAGAGGCACTGGAGCTCTCACTTGTGTTGCTGAGCCTGTATTGAAGAGGGAGACACCCTTATTTCGTTGATATCTCCTTACTATTTGACAGGACAAGTAGGTTCTTGAAATTGTCCCTCCATCTGGCAATAGTTAAAAAAGCAGATATAGAGTATGATTGACAAAATAATTCTCAGGACTCCACCACTCAGGTACTTCTGCGGAAGTGGGTATTTGACAAAGTTAAGTTTTTAGTAATCTGTCAATATTCTGCAAAAAAACCACGAAAACATCTTATTTTCGAATAATTTCTCTTGAGATCATTGTGAAATGTACACAACAAATTCTCAAACTTGCTTTTTTGGAAGTTCTCCATGGAGTTTTTCAGTGACAACGCAAGTCTTGGAGAAACAAGATAAGCACAAGGACAGCTTGAAATTAATGCCTCGTATTTTATCATGTTGGCCATGACATCAGATGTGGATGTTGGTATGACAGTAGAGGTTGAACCTCCCACCAGTATTCCATTATAATTTCAAGACATGCTGAACAAATATGAGGCTGAAGGTGACAGTTTCCTGGATCACATCATCACTGATGTTAAGACATGGTGTCACCACTATAAGCAGAAGTCAAAACAGTAGTTCCCTGAGTGGAGACCCATGAATTCACAGCCAAAGTAAAAGTTCAAGATGCAGTCATCAGGGGATAAAGAAATGTACACTGTCTTTTGGGATAGCAAAGGGCTGATCTTTCTGGATTTCCTGGGACCCAGACAAACCATCAACTCTTACCAATAAATGACAGCACTAAGCAAGCTGATGGCTCCAGCTTTCAGAGTCAGGACACAAAGGAGGACAACCTTTCTTTTGCAACAGAATAACTCCAGGCCCCATGCCAGTTTAAAGATCATGGAGCATGTGTCCAGGCTTGGCTGGATTGTCCTGACACACTCACCATGTTGTCAGATTTAATGCCTTCAGATTTCCACCTGTTCAGGACAATGAAAAATGGACTGTATGGGCAATATTATTCTAGCAACAGCACCATTATAGCAGCTGTGAAACAGGGGGTCACCTCCACCAGTGCAGCATTTTACAAGTATGGTATGCAGGCTCTTATTCATTCTTGGAAAAAATGCATAGTTAACGATGGTGACAACACTGAAAAATAGTGTTTCATACCTCAGAATTTGCTCCATCAAATAGCATTATTCTGCTCTTAGTGTCTGTTGTAGCTTCCATGGAAATAAATAGGAGACATTATATTCAGAGTGACCTACTTACTATTGATTCTTTTACTACTTAATGCGATATTTATGCTTTATTAAAAAATGATACAACTATTGTTTTTACATTATTTATACTCTATTTAGATGAATATTGTCCTCTTTGGCTCACAATAGTTACAATTTTAAATTGGAAAACAAGAACAGAATATGATAGCCTTCAATTATGCCTACATTTATATGCCCTAATAACCTGTGAATACACATTTGAATAGTCAAGCATTCTGCTGGATGCATGTTTAGGAAGCAAGGCAAAACAGATACTAGACACAATTACTTACTCAAAAGAAGTTTTTTTTATTCCAAGCAGTTTAATCTTTGGAAACATTTCAGCACACAACATTTCTCCTTCAGTCAAAGATGTTCTTCAGACACATAGCACTTTACACGCTGTAATGTCAAGTAAAGTTAGCGAATGAGGGTTAAAAGATTGAAATACAGTGTTTAACTCTTTACCCCAAAAGGTAAAAACATTTAGAGACTTTTCATCATTATCTGTTTTGCAAATGATACAAGGCAGTAACAATGAGATCAGTTTTCTGAATATACCAGGCATGAAGAACTCTACTTACGAATTAGATTCTTCAATGGATATGCTTAAGAAAAACAAGTATTCTTTAAAGAATTGATTTGAGATTATTCCAGATCTATAAAGAAGAGAGCTTTTTATATCTCTGTAAGATGAAAGCCACGTAGTTTGGCTTTCCAAAGCATTACTCAGTTTCATATATGAATACATTAAACTGTCTGGTATCCCTCAGAAAGTTCTATCATGATTTTGAAGTGATGTTTCATAAATGGCTGAATACTCAGCAAACATTCACACAAAGCTCTAACGCTTGTGTAACTACAGTTATTTCCCAAACTAGATAAAAGCAACCAGTACTACTCAGGAAACATAATGATGTTTGGAGAACGCATTTGGTAGCTGATCTAGCTTCCCAGTTTTGAAGCAGTACAAGTCTTTCTATTTGCAGTGTCTGTAAGGTAAATAACTCCTAATGATGATACTCCACCAGGGAATAGTATAGAAGATGGTATATTTTAAGTAGTTCTATATAAACAGTTATACAGGTAATACAAAAGAGAAGATGGCTCACCTTTAAGATGACAAGGCTCGCAGAGGACTCGACATGGGAGGGATCTCCAAGAAGAGATCCTTCCCTGGTGGTGGTCAGCCCTTAAATGGGGTTTGAGAGAGGAGGAACTAGGCTCCACCCCTTCCACCCACACAGGTATATCACCTTCACCTGTGCCCCCATGGCTGACTTGGTGCTCACCTCAGGTGACCAATCAGTGGTTCAGGCTGTGATTCAGCAGTTCCCATACAGTGTCCTAGGATGAAGGTCTCTGGGGTCAGCAATGAACTTATTTCAGAGGAGATAACATAAATGGATCTTGGAATAAAAATTAGCATAGCCAAGTAAGGTTTATATCAACAGAAGAGAGCACCAAACTCACCTGTGTTTCTGTGGTTAGCATCAATCTGATAATGGTTAAGGGTCCTTTCTCTTCTCTCCTAGAATATCATTATAGTTTTAGGGTGGTTTTTTTTTTAGCTACATGGGATTTTATCATCTTTTCCACTCTTTAAACACTGTCAGCTAGTGCTAGCCCAACTTCACAGTTAATTGTATTCTAATCTACCCAATTAGTCCCCTATTCCCATAAAGACTTACACATGTGGTTAATTTAAAGTTTAGCACAACTGTGAAACTCTTCTGTGCCTGAGCTTCCCTCCTTCTAATGAGTGAAAAAACAAATGCTTTTCTTCCTCAAATCCCTCCTTGAGAGCCACAGCTTTCTCTCAGCCTTTCATCATTAATCTCAGCTCCAGTGTTATGCACTATCTCACCCACACCCAATTATTAAACATAATAAAACAAAGTGAAAAACAAATCCAAAATAACAGCCAAAGGGAATCAAATTACCTGATGTCTGTGCTTTGTAAATAATGGTTCTTTCATCAAACAAATTTGCTTTCTTTCTCTTTCTGTTGTTTCCTTTCCTCTTTCACCTCCTCTCTGACCCTTCTTAGCCTGTGTCATAATTCATTGTGTTATCTGTCTTGTAAGCATCTTAGGGCAGAGACTTTGTCATCTCAATAGTCTGCATAGCACCATGCACCTCCAGAGGAGTGTATAAATATTAATAAACACATATTCGCATTCAATGAAATCAAAAGCTCTCTTTTTTCTGAATCAATAACCTCTTCTCTTTGGGCATGAAACAGTAGCAATCCATGGCCATGGGCTTTAATCCTTTTGAGAAGTACTTTCAAATGGGACTTTCATGAGCGGTATAAAAAACACAAATGAATGTACAGCACAGCTGGTAAAGCACTGGTTTCTGCATGAACATTGTTTATTGGCTTCCACCCACAAGGAAAAATGTCCCCTGCTGCCCCTCAGCCCACTCCCAACAATGTTAAAAAAACACTATTTGGAAAAGAGTTTTTTCTAACTGGTTTTCCAAATATTTGGATCACCTTAGACTGTCATTTCTCCCTTTCTCGGCCATCCCCTCAATTAGCACATTGTTAGAATATGACAGAAATTTTAATAAAACTGTTGCAAAAAATTACAAAATAAAAGATTCCACTCTGAAACCCCAGTTTCCCCTCCCTCCTGCCTATGGCTCATGACACAAGCTTCAGTTGTAAGGCTGTGAATAGATTTTTACAAAAACTCTCCAACTTCTGGAAGTCAAGAGGAAGGGATTTTATGAACCAACCCACAGTGAGTGCAGATGAGGTGCTAAATCTGATGGTGAGGATCATGCCTGCATCACAGGATGCCTTGCATGTCTAGACTAATGAATGAACTACATCCTTTTTAGGGAAGCTCTCTATTTGTTCTTTCCTTGATTCACTATTATTCTCTGCACTGCATGAACCCTGGGTCCTCTGGGGAAAAAAAAATGCCACTGACTGTGTCATTGTTACCCCAAGCAGGCAGCCATATTTAAGGGCTTAGAGGGTTAGAAGAGCAAGAAGCTTAAGATGGAACCAGATGTTTGTGCGAACAGAGATTCTTTAGGAAAAAAAAATATCCCGAATTTTCCTATTTCTATGAACACATACAGGATCAAATACCCATTCCAGTCTTCTTTTCCACTACGTAAAAATTTCCCCCCAAAGAATAACCTCAGTTTCATACTAGGATCACATATTGTTCTACTTGCTGCCTCAAAATTGTCTTCCCTTTTTTTCATACAAAGCATTTCTTACATTGGGTGTGGTGTCCTTGCAACAGTCTTGCACCCATTAACAGACTTTCTGTGCAGAAAAAGACTGGAGCTGAAGTGAAACAAACTCAGTGCCCCTTTTTGCTGAGCAGGGAGAGCCACCATCACAGCACATGGCAGCAGAAAGTACATGGCATCTTCACAGCCATCCTTGGTGTGTTTTTCCCCTGCTCCCAGAGTTTCTCAGGCAGGCATGAGAAAATGCAAGTAGGAAAAGCAGTGCACAGGAGAAAGTAATTCCCAGGACTATGGCTGTCCTGTCCTGCTGGCAAAGTGATTGGTGGGAATTTATGGTGCAATTGTGTGCTTCCACTCTCCTTCACGCTGAATCTGAATGATGTAGATCTTTCACAGTGATCAAAAAGTTAAGTTAATGTGTTGTAGTACAGATGTGCACTTTCATGTCCAGGCAGAAGTCCCCAGGGGTATTTTACCTGCTACCTGAACTCACAGGAATGTGCACAGGGTACCCAGAAAGCAGCACAGGAGAAAATGGGAAGGCTCATTACAACAGGATGACTGTTTGCTCTCACGGTCTCATCTTCTTAGCATTATCTGTGCAATGAGTAATCTGTACTGTTCTCAGGTTGCATTATATTGTCCTTTCAATTGTCCACTATAAGCACACACCCATTCACATAAGTCTACTACAAAATTTTCTGTTGAGAAAATTGTATACATTAACTAAAAAGTGCTAGAGTAATCACTGTTTCTATGCATAAAGCAAACAAGTTGCTTCCTCTTCTCTCATACACCCATGTCCCTAAGACATTAAACTGTAAAACTGAAAATGCTTTTGAAAGCACAGCTACTATAGATCAGACAGTCTGCAGTAAGTGTGGCTATTTTCTGGAAATTTTAATCGAGAAGAATTTGTGGAAGGAAAGAGAATGTTGCTTTGACTGGTCTTCCAGAGATGTGGCAATTTGCAGGAACACCTACTCAGTAGCTTCATCTGAGTACCTGGAAACCTGGCAGACCCAGGCTACATGTGTGATACACAGATGGCTCATGCACACACAGCACGTGTGATGTGAACTGAAGTGTCAGAATAGCTGTGCACAGAGATAGTCCATGAAATTTCACAGAAACATCACCTGAGATCACCTGGCTCAGTATTAGTGCCAGGTTTAAAGGTAGGATTGGGCACTCAGATGCAATATTGCCTCTTCTTTTCATTCCATAAAGGAACAAGATCCATTTGCTAGTTAACCTATATTAATAAGGCTTCAGTGAGGCTTTTGCTTACTCCCAGTGTCGTGCTATTAAACACCACATCGCACTGCCATGAGTCTGGTCAGGATGAAGTTAACTTGCTTTGTGTGGTGCTATATTTTGGATTTGTGCTTACAGTGGTGCTGGTAATGCACCGCTGTAGTGCCCGTGGCTGAGCAGTGCTCACAAAGTGACAGAGCTGGCTCTCTTCCCTACTCTGCCTCCCACCTCCTCAACCGCAAACAGGCTGGAGGTGGGTGAGTAGTTAGGAGAGCACACAGCTAGGACAGCTGATCCCAACTGCCCTGAGGTATTATCTTCATGCTCAGCAATAAAACCTGAGATAGATGAAGTAGGTTTGGCTTCCAAGATGGTTGTTGCTCAGAAGCATTGGCTGGGAAATGATGAGTGAATGTCTCTACATCACTTCTTTTTTCTCTTTCCTTCACTAGTTAATCTGTCCTTATCTTGACCCATGAGTTTTCCTTTCTTCCTTTGCTTTTCCTATACTTTCTTCTGCCTTTCTGGGATAGGGGTATGTGTGAGCAGTTGTGTCTGTGCTTGGCTACTGTGTGAGGAGAAGCCACAGTACATAACAATGTGTGCACACTGCATGTTGACTGGAGCAACAAAGCTAGCGTTAGTAACCTTATTTCTGGCCTTTCAGATGGGTTCACATGGGCAGCCTCCAGCCCAGACTTGTACTTGCTGCTTGTATCCCTCTTTATCCACCCCCCCTGGGCTGGGTTTAACCACTGGGTTTGTCATCTGTGTTTATTCTCAGAGAAGGGACCTGGACCCCTAGCTGCTTTCAGCCCGTGATTCCCCAGACCCTCACAAGCATGCCACTGCCCTGCTCTTGTCTACTTGTTCTAGCTCGTATCTAATCACTACTTTCCTTGCCCTTCCTTCCAGTCACCCCTCAGGTTCTCCCATCCTACCCTGAAGATCTGCTCCCCAGAGCCAAGTGTCAGCACTGTACACAGAAAGGAAATGTTCCAACCCCATTCCCATGCTCAGGACTGAAAGTAAATGCTAACTGGCTTACCAGTAGGCCCATGACCTGCAAGCCATCATGAATTTGTCACTAGTTTTAAAAGCTTAGTTCTTCAAGTAGCTCAGAAGTGAATTTCTCATGTCTGTAGTAGGATAAGCCCATTAATAGCACTCTAAAATGAGGGGGAAATTCTGAGCAGATAACCAAGTGAATCTGAACAGTTCTTGTGCCAGAAGGTGACCTTTATTAAAGCAGATATTTCTTTTGTTTTATAGCTCCCAGAATTTTTAAGCTCATCTCTTTTTTTCTCCTTTTTTTTTTTTCTTTTTGTGGTTAGAGTAATGAATTTTTATTTGAGGTGCTGTCCAGGTTCAGTCCAAATACAGTTTACCAGTATATTCCTGCCGAAACTCTTAGTTTCAGCAGCATTAAACATACTTGCTCTTTTAAGAATGAAATTCAGCCTCTTTTCTGAGAGCTGCAGGAGTTTTGTCATTGATTTCAATGATACAGCTTTCTGCCTTTCCATATAAAAGAATCACCTACTGTGGAGACGAACTGAGGAGCGGAGCATTGAGTTTGGATCCTGATTGATCTCCAAATCCCCTGTGCAATCACCCAAGCAGCTGAGCTGTACGGTAAGTCCAGGAACAACGATGAATTCCTCTCAGTCCCTGAAAGAGAACAAGGATAAAGCAAATGTTTGGAGGACTTAAAGTCTTTATGGACCAAAATGGTTTGTTTCTTTCATTTTCTTTACCTACTCTTATAAACATTTCCCTCACAGTGAAGTTGTTCCAATAGCCACTGAATCTTGCTAGCAAAACTGCCAGTGACCTGCAAGTTGGAATAAACTAGAAGATTATTATTTTTCTAATTATATGTTGTGATTTAACCCAGCAGGTGGCTCAGCACCACATGGTCGTTCACGTATTCTTCCACTTCCCAGTGGAATGAGGGAGAGAACTGAAAAAAACTAAGTAAAAACAAAGTAGAACTGGTGGGTTGAGATAAAACTGTTTACTAAGACAGAGAAAAGGAAAATAGTTATGATTATGTCTATCTATATAAGCATATTTATTAAGTGATGCACAAGCAATTGCTCACCACCCCCCAACCAATGCCCTGCTAGACCCTTGAGCAGTAGAACAGAGCAAGGTGAACTCCCATTCCCCTTCAGAATTCCTTCCTTATGTCATATGGTATGGAATAGCCCTTTGGCCAATTTAAACTCATCTGTCCTAATTCTGTTATCTCACAGCTCCTTGGGCCCTTTGCTGTGAATAGCCTTGGCTCTGTATAGCACTGCTTAGCAGGCAACTTTAAGCACTGGTGCATTATTAACATTGTTTTTCTCCTAGAACCTAAGCATACCATTATACAAGATACTGAAGAAAACAACTCCTTTCCAGCTGGAAGTAAGACATTTTACCATAAATAAATGAATTTGGAAGAACATCTGTACTCTTATCCAACCTGAAATAGCTTCAGCTTTCATCCAAACACAGAGATGGCTTCAGAAGTGTTTTGCCAGCTGCCATTTTAAGGAACATCATCTTCTGCCACTGGTTTGCCTATCAATATTCTCTTATTTCAAAGGGTATTACATATAACAACAGGGATTGATACGGACCTACATCAATAAAATGTCACAAAGATGGCTCAGTGAAAGCATGTAGGAAAAAGTTCACCCCAGAATCTCTCTAATTATATCCACATTTCCAAGGCTAGTGTCTTGCTGCAACATCAGCTAATTCATACAAGTATTCTGGGGGAAGAAATAACAGAAGAAAAGATTTGATTGGCATTTTCCACCCCCTCAAAAAAAAATTAAGATTTTTCATGATATCACTTAAAATCAACAAATTCTTGAAGGTTTGAAGGGAAGGTGTGCTCCTGACCCATGGTGCCACCACACTGGTACTTGGTGCATTAGGACAGCTATGTTATAACATTCTCTGTCCCATACCAGCTGGATGTAAATGGCAGAAGAGATTTTTTAAGAACATTTTTGAAGTTGCTGCTTCTCAGAGACTCCAGAATATGAAACTAGCATTGCTAATAGCAAGCACACTGCTGGAGACCCTTCCACCATGCATGCCAGAATGGTGTTCCCCTATACTACTCACAGAGTTCATCTTTTCCCTCTGAGTAAGTGGCCTCATCTATGTCAAAGAGGTCAGAAATTGTACCACTCAGCCCTCTAACTTTGCATTGCATTGATAGAAAGATCAGTAATCTTTCTGACAGCAGATTAAGAGATCAGAAGCTTAACTAGAGGGTCTCAGAACATAACTTTGCTTTGAAAAGAATAATACTTTGAACTGCATCTCAATGTACCTTTTCAATTATGTGTTGGTTTGCTTTTTTTTTTTAATTCAATACACTTGGATTGGTCTGTTTGCCCTTTTCTTACACAAACACATTTACCTTCTGCTAACGACTAGAAGAGGCACAAATAACATCTGGGCTGTGGGCAGTGGGAATCTTCAGAGTCCTCAGCACTCTCGGCTGTGTTACTCACAGTTTTAGCGCACTGACAACAAAATCTCAGAGAATATCTCCCCTTCATTTTGTTTTAGAGGTGTGACAAAATTTCTTTCAGCCAAAGCCAAACATTTTACTCTGTATGCAAATTTGTGTTACCAAATGAATATCAGACAGACATTTTTCATTTGATAAAGACATGCACTTAATGTTGTCATTTAAAAAATGTATATTCATATAGCCATTTAAAAATAACTGGTACCATTGTCATAATTATCTTCTCATATGTTTAGCAGTGCTGGGAGTTAACTATGAATGTCAATGTAAATGTAATCAAGGACGCTATGACACTTTTAATAAACAAAGCAGTTTCTATATCTCTAATGTGCTGGGAAGGATCTATGTTTTGTTTTTAAATAAGTTAAGAGGAGTCCTTTCTCAGCTCACCAGTGTCTTTGTTTATGAGGGTACCACACTGTACTGAGTCTACTGAAAATCTTGGGGTAGATTACCAACAGCTCCAAACATGGGAAGAGAAAACAGGATTTGTGTGTCCTCTCTCACAGAGGTGAGAAATGTAGGACAGTCTGTAGACGGTCTGTAACAATGGATTTCTTTGTGGAGGTGCTAAACAGGTTCTCAAACTGTCCTGTCAGCACGAAAGCTCAGTATGCTCTTATCTCACATAATGTAATTGAAGCCTTTTACATATATCTCTCTCCCCTCCTTTTCCCAGGTGCAGCCTCCACCTCTCAGGTGAAGGATAGTTTTTTTTTTAACCTTCTATAAAAAAAAAAAAAAGGAAAAAATATGAAACTCAAAGCCTTGTGCACAACAGGAAATGGGATATAATATCAGAACATAGATCACCCCGTCCTGATTATTTCACCCAGTTCTCATGTCCCTCCTTCTCTCCCATGGTGCCTTTTGCATCTCTCAGATTCACACCTTCTTGGAGGACCAAGAGGAGTGTATATATATATATATATATATATATATATACAAAAAGGATATACAAGATGAAATGCATAAATGTAATAATATACCATCTTTTCAGTATGTGTTGGAAAAATCTAAGTATTTTATTTCAAATATGTTCAGTGTTCTCATGAAAAGCCTGCTAGGTAATCCTGTTATCCTTCAGTAAAGGTGTTAGACCAATAAATGCTATGAAAGGACCTGCTTTGGGTGTAAAACAGGATTTTAATTTCTGGATGTGTCTAAACACTCCATATTTCTGCTGTGAGAAAGGTTCCATCAGTCGGTAGTCACATGAGCCCCTTTCCAGTACAAAAGGGCTGATACAACTTACTCATAAGCCTGGGGCAGAAGACACCTGTCACTTAGTAACAGCCTTCGGAGCTGAGTAGGATGGGATGCTGTGCCGGATTTGGACCAGTGGCCTAAGGGTGGAAGCACCTGTGCATCACAGCTTTCAGTATGATTTCTCATTGATTTGAAAGGGAGACTGCTCCAGCATACTAAAAAGCAAAAGACCACACTATAAGTTTAACCCTTGAATACATCCCGTGGTAGCCTAAACCGTCAAGACTTGGGAATGGCTTGTAAGCCTGTCCAAATAATTCAAATCTTTTCAAGGAGAAAATTATGCAGACTAGTAGTATTCTTATTCTGAAAATACTGATCTCTGTCCAGATTTCCAGATCATCATCACTGATTTCATTATTTTGGTTTTGACAGTAGGTTTTCTTCTTTAGGTACGGCCAATACATCTCCCACAGCTCACAGCATTACTGGCAGGCAAGGGGAAAGACTTCTCAGCTAGGAGATAAGCAGCAGATAAGACAGATCCCAGAGTGCCTTGTAAGCCTCTTCCTCTATATTTCGTCTATACCTGAGGAAAACTGCACCAAGTCAGCACCACCTATACCAAAGACATCCACTTGGAGGTTTTCTTCTTTATGACCTCAATGGGCTGTTTCCATGTACCACCTGAACATCCCACTTCCAATCAGCACTGGAAGGAGTCATAAACAGAATGGACACAACTCCTCTACAGCCACTCCTCCATACAGGAAAGAGGAGAAAGGCTTCACATAATGACAACCAGAATGAATATGGACAGATTTTCAAACCAAGTGCCATGCTGGTTCAGACACTGGCTGGAAAGAACCTCTTTTAATATTTCCATTCACATAGATGGTACATGAATGGTACTGTCTCTTAAGAAAAAATGCAGGCATTCTAGAAATGTTGACAATAGAGCCTCTTTTGAAAAAAAAATGCTGTTGAGAATGGTAAGGAGTACAATATTTTCTTTCCTTTAGACTTAGTGCTGGTGCAGTGACAAGATACAATATCATTATTATTTCCCTTTAATGGTTTTGGATCATTAGTTGTCATCATAGTTGATTATAGTAACTAGCTATGCACTTAAATGTATGTGACTAGAAGCACGATCAGTAAATTTAACTTACTGATTCCCTAATGGGTTCACTTACGCTTTCAGCTTTGTAAAATCAGTAGCAGCAGGCGGGACTCCACTGAGAGCCCATCCAAATCCACTCAGGATCATTTCTCTAGTCTGCAGAAATTTTCAGTCAGATCCATGCGGGATTTCCCTATACGAATGTGAAAACATTTTACTAAAATATGAAAACTCATTTCTCAGAGATGTCTTGGAGGAAATTCTTGTTTACATGCGTCTTGGTGTATATACAGGAAATCACATTGTGCATGTATCAGCCATTATTTTTCCTTTCTAAAGGCGGTAAGGAGGTAAAAAGTGGTTTCAGTAGATGAGTTCATATGTGTACACAAAACAAATTGGTGGCAGTGTAATAGAAATTGTGATAAGTTGTGTAATTGAGTACAGTATAAATTTTATGATTATACTCTCTGGAACGTAAATAATACAAATTCTCTAAAGAGCTTGGCAGATATCAGTTGATAGTTCTGTGTTTTTGTAGCTAGCAGACTGCACTGAGTTTTGTGATAGTGCTGTAAAAATAGAAGATACAACATGAGATGCTTTACCCTTTGGCTGTTTTGTTCTTTGTACCCCGCAGATAGTAGTAACCCAGAGTGTACATGGAAATGTTCTGTGTCTTCCTTTACAGAATGTACAGAATGCATTGTTTTTTGTTTTGTTACTTTTTTTTCAGGGATGGCACTCTTAGAACTGCTCCTTATCCAGAAATATAACACTAAAAATCATAGCAGTTCCTTAAATAAAGTTTTCTACAGATTATCACTACTGAAGAAATGCAACGCTGCTTGATATTCAGTATATATTTCCTCCTGACAGTTTTATGGTACAATTAAATTTCATACTTTCTTTTCTACCACTCTGAATATGCATTAGAAATCCAACCATCATAATTCTAAGCCAATTGGCTTGATTTAGTTGTTTAAATTTAGATATTGCTTCTTTCTGTGCATTTCAAAGAGAGGCGATGGGCTGTAACAATGTGTTTAGAATAAACACCATATTTGGTCACCCAAGGTCTAGCTTGCTAGAGAACTATTTTCTCTAAACTCAAGTTATGTGCTTCACATGAAAAATGAAATAATGTAATTCTGTAATGCTTTACTGAAATAACAAACTGAAGAGAAATAGAACTAAGGAGGGGAGGGAGAAGGGAAGATTATGGATCTGGTAGCACATTAGTTGAAAATTACACCAATATTTAGATGGACTTAATAACTTAATAAAACTCATTTGAATGCAAAAGAATAAGCATTGAGCTGATATTAACTTTTAATGCTTGTCATTTTATGTTAATTTATATTTTTAAATTACAGCTGATTTTTTTGTAATCAGACTGGCTAATTATACCTCAAACATGTAAATTTGACATGATGCCAAGATCGAATAAAAAAAAAATAAGAAACAACTAAGTTCTTGGTTATAAAGACCTATAATTCACTGAAACTGGATTTTGGATGAATTCCTTCAACCACACAAAGCATTATGCTTTGCTCTAGTAAAATCATCAAACTTCTTGGAGACCATTTCTTGAATTTGCTTAACCATGGAGACAACGTTAATGCATTCCACTGTGTAACATTCTCCTGGTCATCGATTTGATCATCCTTGGAAATATCCTTCATTTTGTCTTCATATCTTCAGAGGCAGTTTTCAAATATCTCCTCATGCTAAAAGCATTATTAACAAAGAAATATTTTTCTAGCACCAAAATGGTCTCAAATTGGGATTGTGTACTGTTTAGGAACAATGCTCACAATACACTATTCTTGTAAATCCTGAAGGTCTGCAAATCTTCTCAGAACAAAATATAAAACCAGTACAAATAAAAACCAGTATTAAGTAAAGCCAGTATTTAATGTATCTGATTATCTTCAGGGCAATTATTTCCAAACACATATTAAACAAAGGTACAATGACTGAGCATGCCAAACTGACTGGAGTTTGTATGTTGCTAGAAGATGAGCACTTTCTTCTCTTAATTTACTCTTCGGAGTTAGATTTTATTTCATTTATTTTTCCAAGTTTCCAGAATTGAAATAATAAATCCCTTCTGCCAACTCTGTACCAGTAGTTTTTTTAAGTACTCACAATTCAAATGTCTCTTAAAAATGTAAATAAAACAGACCAATTTTTTTAGCTTGAATGTCCTTGATCTTCATCAAACTAGGGAGATACTGTGCACAAAGCTCTTTATACAGCAGAGATGCACTGGGCTGATAACCTTGTTGCACTAGCATTATCAGTTGAAGGGATTTGTTTGTTTAGCATATATTTTTGTAATGGAATTCAACTGTCTCACAGAATATTTCTGTTGGATGTGGGTGAGAAGATAAGACCATTAACATGTATAACAACTGAAAGGTCCTTACTCTTTCAATAGGCCATTCTTTCTCCTCTTTCCACCTTCCCTCAGAGTCAGTGCTTTATTCTTGTCATCTTTCAGGACCCAGACTGTTATGCAATCAGTAAGCTAACTTCCAACATAGCAGATCACTTAAGTGAAATTCCAGTTCATGTAACAGGAAAAAAAAAAAAGAGAGAGGGAGAGGGAGAGAGAGAGAGAGAGAGAGAGAGAGAGAAGCTGTAGCAGAAGCTTAGGAGCTTAGTATGCCTTATTTTCTCTGACTTCTTTGTGCATGTAGGTAGCCAAATTCACAGATACATCCACAGTTAATTAATAATTACTTAATATCCATCTGTAGCTACTGGCTGAATGCTGTTCCCCTTTCCATTTGATAATATGTCCAGACACATGTTATCAAACTGCCTCTTATTTACACTGAGGTTTTCCATTCCCATTGTCATCCTTCATGTTACTTTATGTCAAATAACGATCAGATCAGTTTTCTGTCATATTATCTCTATTTTAATGCTGAGGACACGGGAATCTTCACTTTTTGCGGTGAGGAAGAGGAGATGAGTTTGATTTTCCTGACTGGTAGCAGTCTCATTCAAGAAATACAATCCAAGTACCAGTATAAATGGCTCTGCTCCAGTTTCTGTTTTTTGCTCTCAGTTGTACCCATGAAATGCACTTCATATCAGTTCCAGAGCACCAAGAAAACAGTTTACCTTCTCTTGATGTCAAGCAGTGAATATAGAAGAATTCTGAAACTTCCAACCATCCTTTTGATAACAAACACTTCTTATCGGTGGCTCAGAACTTATTTTCTTTTATTAAAACATCTTCCATAATAGCTAGTGCATACTTACAGTGCTAGTTACTTTCTTGCAATTATGTTATTCAGAAATAATTGGATTTCTGGGTTTAATTGGGCTCTAAATTAGCCAGAGCTTTCATAAAAGCTATTATGGAGATTTCTAATAGCAGCTTTTCCTGCTATTTAAGCACAGAGTATTTCAATGAGAGTGATTCGCCAGTGTAAAAAGTCTTGGCTGCTGTGAACTCTAGCACAGGTTCAGATTAATTATGACAATTTAGGCACCATCCTTTTGTAATTAAACATTTGCTCAAAACATTACCCAGAGTGCTCAACTGCGTCAGACAACTTGTTGCCCCTTATTTAGAAATGTATGATTTTGTTTTCCAGCTCTTGGGAAGATCAAAAAGCTTTAGGGCGAGTGGGCTCCTGATGACGGTGCTCAGAGGCAGGGTCAACACCTGCTTGTTCCCACTACTTGTTTCACCTGCCCAAACAGGAAGAGACTATGAGAGGCGTCCTCTCAGTGTTCCCTCCCACTAGATGGATCCTACATGTTCTTCATCACTTGCCCGTTTATCCAGGCTTGCATGCAAACATCCTGCTTATGGGGAAAAGGAAGAAGTAAAAATGCAGTCAGGTGTTTCAGAGAGTATCCTGAGGCAGTTCCCCAGACTACTGCAGATGGTTCAGAGTTAAGTAAGAGAAGCAGATCTGGGGATCACAGCTATTGCTGCTCTGAAGTAGTAGAGCTGCCAACAGAAAACAAGAAAAAGTTCAGTCATCATGCCCTGGAGGCTAGGCTGTGTTTTGGGTAATACATGGACTAAGAAAAGGTGTACAGTCTTATTCTAGTGGACAGCATCATTTCTGGGACATAATAATTCCTCCCTTCCTTATCTCCAGGCCCTGTGGGGGAGAGGGGTTAGGAACAGCAATCAATACACCACTGATTTCTGCCTGTGACCAGCCTCTCTGTGTCTTCTGCCCTTGACAAGAGTTTTCTGAGGTGCTTCAGGAAAGACATCCTACATACAGTTTTTCAAAAAGGATTAAACTAAAATCTTAAGTTTTCTTTTAAATGATCACAAATAAAACAGAATATTCTTCCACTGATTCTTCCAATGCTGAAAAATGTTTGCTCCAATAACCGAGAGTGGAATTCAGCTCTAAAACATGATCATTCAAGTGTCTACATAAATGTATCTACATGTGAACCACAGCCAACATGCACTGTATGCCTGTGGTTTTAGTCACCATGCTCAAATGAGTGTAGATTGATTCAGACAACAGTAGCTAGTTTATCAGCCCTAAATATAGTCCCTCAAGTGCTATCTGAGCAGCCCTGAAAGGTCTCACCTGGCTTTTGAGGGTGGATCCTGGAAGAAAAAGCCTCCCAGCAGACAAGTAGCAAGCGTTAGCCTCACACCCATATGTGAGGCATTTCAAGTTGCACAACAATCCTGCATTTAGGCAGCTGAATTGATCTCAAGAAGCCAAAACAGTGAAATAGCTACAGACATTCGGGGACTTCATAGGACATCATATGATATCACTGTCAATTTAATTATTAATATTACTACAAAGGAGATGATGCAAACTTAAATTTAGCACATTTAAATATGAATGTCTACACTGTTGTGTTAAACTTCTTGTCATCATAATTTTTTTGCCACAAAGTCACCTTTCCCTACAAAAATCATACTTGGGTAAAAAAAAATCCAGGTTCTTTTGTGTAAACATTGAAAAAATAGTAATAAGGCATTATATGGGTCACTTACATCTATTATAAAGAGGAATTTGACTGCAGACTTCAGTAGAAGCAAACCTAATTTGCCATGAACTAAGTAAAAATGAAATCTGATTAAATTGTAAAGAAACATCATAAATTCAATTTGCTAAGATAAACAATAACCAAAGTAACTAGAATGTCATTAAAATTATTATTTAAGTATGAAAATTTGTTTGAAGCATGCTTCATATAAGCAAAAATATATCAATATTTGTCAATAATACATACGTCATTCTGAAAGTAATGCCTCCTATTTATTTCCACAGAAACTATGACAGATACAAAGAGCACAATAACACTGTTTGATAGTGTAAATTCTAAGCTATGTAACATTATTCTTCAGTGTTGTCATCACCATTTGCTGGGCATTTTCACCATCAATGAACAAGAGCCTGTATGCTGCATTCATAAAAATCTGCACCAGCAGAGATGACCCACTGTTTCACAGCTGCTATGACAGTGCTGTTGCTAGAAAAATGTTGCCCTCACAGTCCATCTTTCATTGGTCCAAGCAGATGGGAAGTCAGAGGTCCCTTCCAACCTCTACAATACTGTGATCCTGTGAAATCTGGACTACATGATAGGCGTGGTAGGACAGTTCAGACAAGATTGGACATGTGCTCTACAGTCTTTGAATTGTTATCTGTCCTGGTGTTACTGTGTTGCTAGAGAAAGGTTATCTTCTCTGGCCGGACTCTGTAAGTTTGAGCCTTCAGCTTAATGGTGTGATTTGTAGTCAGAGTTGAGGGTTTCTATGGGTTTCAGAAAATCCAGAAGGATCACTCCTTTCCTATGCCATAAGTCAGTGCCCATCACCCAGTGAGGACCGTGCCTTGAAATTTTTCTTCAATTCTTTCAATTCACGTGTCATCACTCCATGGACTACTGTTTTGTCTCTGGCTTGTAGTGGTGACCACATCAGTAATGATGCAATCCAGGAAACTGTTACCTTCAGCTTCATATTCATTCAGTAGGTTCTGACACTGAAACCAGTAATCAGCTCTGTACACAGTTTTCTGGTCATAATCCACTGACTGGTGCAGATGAGCTGATCATGAAGCTCTTCTTTTCATGGTGTGACAGCTGTGTGCTGCCATTCAGAACCTGACATGTCTTCCATGCTACTGTCACAACTGCTGAAACTTACCACCCACTACCTCACTATGCTCACATCTACCGTTTGGTTTCTACAAACATTCGGTAAGTGTCAACGGGTGCCATGTTTTCTGAATGGATAAATTCAATTCTACCCCTTTGCTTCATCCACATTTCCATGTCAGACATCATTTTATGAGACTGCCCCCCTGCTGCCATCTGTGACACAGTAACATAAAGCAATGGAATATAGATAGAACTGCTCATCATCTACTGCCATACCAGCAACATCCACCTCTGATGTCATGGGCCAACACAGTAAAATAGGGGGTATTACTTCCGGAGCAGCCCTCGTATATTCACCTATGATGACTGTGAATAATGTGGTGTTTAATATTCTCTAAATTTTTTAGATAACCTTGGTAGAAAATCATTAATTATAATATTTATCTGTTACTTGTAAAGGAACATGATATAAAATGACAACTCAATTTCCTCTTTGACATTTCAAATACAACTAGGTCACATTAATCAATCAATACGGTGCTTATCATACACTCTGGTCAATTATACCCCAACTGTCAGTGACAGTTTTCTGGCTTGCAGTTTGGACATTTATACTCTCATGACAACTACACTCATTTAACCCTTTTGTATTTTACAACTAGTGCATTGCTCTAGGCCCATCATAAATGTAGAAAAGGGGCATCAGATACTTTCCATAATCCCAATTCCATTTCTGTGCTATTAGTTTATTTCTAAAGAACCAACTTTCAGTGCTTAGAAAATCCAAGAAAATAAAAACAAAAGAAATAGGATAAGCTCTTTGTCTATGAAGAGAAATTTGCCCATAAAATGAAATAAAACTACCAGCGCTACAAATACAGCATTTGCATTTGCTGATTGCAAGGTTACACTTATAGTTCACAGTTTTAATGAAGTCATAAACCAGTTGAGCTTTCTTTGGTTTATTGCAGCATAAGAACCTTTTCTTGGAGTCATAGCTATATAAACCATAATTATTAATGATATCTTTGTAAAACACATTATTAATACTGTTTGCCAGGACATTATTTATATTCTGGGTTATCTCTAAAGATGAGTCAGTATCTCCCAAATGAACTTTGACACAGTTTTAAGTAGAACTTCTCACCTTCAGACAAATCATATAAATCTTAACCTTCCTATTGCTATTAAAATCATTCTGAATGAATGATGCGGTCATAAATCTTGTGATAAAAGCATTTCTCCACTGGAAAATGCTGTTTTGCAATGGTGAAATTGCTTTTTTTTTTTTTTTTCTCTAATTTCCAGTGAAAAATACTTTCTGATAAGGAACAACAGAGCACTTGAGATACTTTTTTGGAAGGGGATATTTCACCTTTCTTTTAAAAACAAACAACTTTCAAAATATTCCGAGTGAATCACTTGCACAATATGAAGGAAGATGATGGGAGAAACAATTCCAAAACACATTTTTTAAATTTTTAATTATATTTTCATTTCACGCTAAAGAAATCTAAAAATACTTTTTGACGTGTTGGTTCAGAATGGGAATTGGTTTGGAATTGTAGTGTTTCCCATGAGTAGGCAAGTTTTATGGGTTCAGTGAGGCTAAGGACACCAGCACTGACTGATGGCACTTCTCTCTCCCTCAGAGGTGGTGGCTTCTGCAGTGCTGTCCTCCATGACTTCCCCAAAACATGAAAGAATACGAAAGCATCCCCCTGATCCATGTTAGATAGTTATTTCATCTTTCCTGGGCAAAGTCCTCTTTGCTCCAACTGTCTCATGGAGGGAGCACTAAGAAGGCAATGTGTGAGTTCCCAGCCCTTCCACAGGCATGGTGAGACACGTTTCACATCTTCCTTCATTAGTGCCAGCAGGAGAATATGGAAACAAGATGAGAGCAAATTTGAATATCAAAAGTCATTCTTCAGTTTAGCCATGCTTAAAACCTGTCACATTGCATTTCTAGCACTAATTAGCTACACTGTTCCAATTTAGAAGTAATGGCATCTCAGAGGTGGTTGATTGACCCTATCAGTTGCAAACTGTTTATTTATTCAAGGCAGAAAAAAGGAAGAAATGCAGAAAAAGGTATTGCATGCATCTAACGGATCAGTAATTGCTGTTTGCATGGTTTTATTTTTTTTAACATCATATTTTTGTGCTGCTACGCTCATTGGGACATTTAGAGGGTAATATAGTGATAATTTATGACATAACAGTCTGACGTGTGACAGTATTCCTAGAGGTGCATTTCGTGTCATATTAGCAATACACAAATCGTAAAAAGACGATGGTGGCAGTGGGCTCCCACTGAGATATACCTTATTACAGTGGTATCCATGTCAGATATTTTCCTCTTTAATCACAGCCTTGACATTCAGTGACTGCAGTGTTTTTCTTTTAAAAATCATGTCTTCACTCTGGATCCCAAATCCTTTAGATGACACTCCTTTTCCAACATTACAACCGGTTTGTGAGCACGGTATCCTCAGTGCAACTACATTCCATAGGTGAAGGCTGATTTAACAATGCAATTTGTGTGCACGGTCTATAAGGGAAAAGTCCTTTCTTAGTCAGTCCATAGCTTGAGCTGTAGCCAGTGCTGGAGTGGGAGATAAGAGAGAACAGCAAACATTCCTAAGGCAATTTAAAGGTACATTTTTTTACAACCTCACAAACATTATGTCTCCACTTCACAAATACACGTGAAAATTGGCAACTAATAAAATCTGTCCTTTCAGTGTCTATTTGTTGGGATTTTTTTTTTTTAAACAAAGGCAGGCAAGCAGGAGA
This sequence comes from Cyrtonyx montezumae, assembly GCF_038088225.1. NCBI lineage: Eukaryota > Metazoa > Chordata > Aves > Galliformes > Odontophoridae > Cyrtonyx > Cyrtonyx montezumae. Next base: position 132,404,231 of record NW_027072034.1, on the reverse strand, counting down.
AATGTTGAGCTAGTCTCATTTAGGTAACATGAAAACGGTGATAAGAGGTATACTGACACATTGGTCAGCTCAGATAAACAGACTTGGTGGGAAAATGCCTTCCAATCTGCAGGAAAAGAAAATAATAAAAATTCTTAACACTTGAGTGTTTTTCTCATCAACTATAAAACTCTCCAGTAAAGTCTCTGACACTTAGCCACTGCCAGGAGCGCGGTCAGGCCGCCAGCCACTGCTCGTGTTCTGAAGGGCACAAAGCTTCCAGCCTTGCTTTGATTTTAGCAGAGCTTTGGAAGAAAGCCCATAGGAGCCAAGTGGGACTTTGATAGGTAGGCAGTGAGCAGTGATTTTGTTGTCATGGCAGGTCCATGGGCTCTGCCTTACAATTGCCTTCTCTTTTTTTTCCCCACAAAGTATTTAAAATGGAATCAACCTGGATCTACAAAATTATTGATTTTTCTGCTGAAACTTCTGTTTAATTTTTTATGCCATTTCTAGATTTTCATTATATTATCACCCCCCCATCAGAGAGATCATCTCTATTAGAGTAAACTGAAAGGCACTGGTTGCAACAAAAAAAAATCATATCAACAAGTCATCATCTAATCATACTAGGATCTTTGTATCCTATTATCAGCTTTCTTATGCAGTACCATTTCTTAATGACAGGAATTTGACTAACACTGTGTGAACTCTGCTAACATAATCTGAAAGTTACTACTAAGTGTGTATTTATACAATAAGGTGTCACCTGTTTCATGCTTGCACATAACTCCAGCTCATGATTTGATGTGATGCTGAAAGTTAATTTCCATCAAATCAACGAAGGAGGGAGGAATAGAGTTATCAGCACTATGCATTGGATTGAAACCTATCCACATTGGATTCGGTGGGGCCTCAAAGAGAGTCAAGACTTCTGTTCTCTATATGCACAAAGATTTCTTTAGTGGGAGGCAGTCAATTTTGACTCATTCTTTGAGTGCTGCAATGGTATAACTCTTATACGTGATAAATATACAGTGACATTATTCTGTGTTTCAGACAATTTCAGTGAAGTTAAAGCAGGTGGTAGGGCCCTTTCACTTCCAGTTCAGAACACCTTTCAGTGAACCTGACGCCCATTTCATTCCTGCCACCTCCCTTGTTCTGAAATGCTCTATTTGTTTCCCCATGTTCCCTCTGCTACTGATCTGGATTTACCTCACCTTTAGCAGAGTTGCCCAAGTTAGCAGTCTATCTCCCTAGTCTATGGAAATTACACACAAATATAACATTTAGTTTATTAGTAGTAGTCCACATATGACAAACATGTGAAAATGGGGAAGAAAAGTATCTCTCACTTTTTTCTTTCTTCTTAAAGTTGTCTCCATCTACCTCTAATTCAGGGATAAGATGCATGGACCAATTTCATATTTCACTTTCATATTTCACTTTCAGCAATCAGAAGATACATTTCATAGATAACATCTTGGTAAAAATCACTTTCCAGGCCACAAAATCAAATTTAAAAATTAAACTTTGTTCTCTTTCTTTATACCACCTTTACCCCCACCTCAAAGGAAAGATAAAAGGATACATTTATTTTTAAAAATAAAACCTTCTGTGGGAGATATTTACTGTGGGTATACTTAAAAGCAGTGGTATGCTGAAGAGTGCATTTCAAGAAATTGTCACAGAATTAGATTTTTCCTTTACATTTTCATTGTTAATCCACTCCATCATTCCGAATGAACAATACTATTAATTACCTTATAAGAACATGGATATATTTTTTTTTCATTTTGAATTACATGTATGGAGATTCCTATCAGAAATACCATACATAAACTCACATCACATCACATCAGAAAAGAACTGATAGCAGCAGGCTGCTCATATGGCAGCCTTGCACTGTCAAGATGCCAAGCATTAAGGTCAGGGACTGTCCTTTCAGTATGCCTTTGTACAGCATATACCATAGGCTTGATATTCTTAGATCTACTATCACATGAAGAGCAATGCACTTTTATCAAGCAGAATATGCCACAGTGAAATAGGTAGTATTATAAATGACAGAAAATGAAGCTAAATTGTCAAAATAAATAAGTTACCTATTGTACTTCCATATCCTCGATATCTTTGTTATGGAAATTCATATGAGGGGATAATGCGAGCACAGTAACGTCAATGGAAGTTTTACTTTGATTTCTATGAGCTTTGCATCATGCTTTTACTTCCCAATTTGCAACATCCAATAATCCACAATACAGCTCACAGAGTTATTATTTTGAATTAGTGAAGTTCTGCTCGCTGATTGGTTTTAAGCCAATTTATATAGGCTTGTCTGTTTAAGCTGTTAATACTGTTGAAGATTACTGCAGTCTGCAATATTTCAAAGCTTACAGCAGTGTTTCTCACCAAATCCTTGAAATGGATTTGACTTCTACAATACCACTCCTGGTTGTCTGAGAGCTATCACTTGTGAAACAACCTGCTGAAAGCCTGGCCTAACTGTGTAAGTGTCAGAAAGTAGCATTCAGTTTGCCAAAAGAGCTAACAATGGAATTCAACAGTTCAGCATTAAGCCAGTGAATATGGTTTTACTTCATCCACCTTGAGGTAGCTGGGAAACATTTTGGTCAATTAAGCTGTGAACCTCCTCGCTTTAGAGGTTCTGCTGGTTTCACCGAGTGCACTACTTAAATTCATCCTACTTTTATCATTCATTCATTTATTTTAGTAAAGAATCACCCATTTGAAACAGATACTATTTTTGCATATGTGGAAGGTATCCCTTAATAAGTCAGTGTTCTGCTCTAACTGCACTGGGAAAATAAATTAGTGCTGTATATTAGCCCACAAACAGAGTTTCTGCTTTCATGCTCCCTAAAACAAAATCAGTTTACGGCAAAGTAAAGCATCTCTGAAAATATGCATCTCTGACTGCTCAGCTAGTGCAGAGAAGATTATTAATAATCCTCTGTCTGCTTTTGAAAAGTTTAGCTAATGATGGGAGTCTGCGAGAAGAAAGGGAAGCAGAGCACCATCTGCTGTACAGCCGTGCAGACGTTTCAGAACACAGCAGGAATGAAAACTGCAGACCAAACCCCAAGCTTCCCAAACAGATAGGACATATGGAAGGCTGTTGTCATACAGCGCTGTGAGCTGGAGATGGACATGGGTTAAAATTAGAGAGAGGAGTGAAGGGCCAGGCCTCAGTCAGTCACCAGAAGCTGCCCGGAGGAAATTAAGCGAGGCACGTTCTTTGGAATGGGTGGCGTGGCTGTGATTCTTAGAGCTACAGATCTGACTGCCTCAACCTTACAGGCAAAATCAAACTGCTAAGGTGATGTTGCCTCTGTTTTATTTCTACTGGGAGCCTGTAAGTCTTCCTCCATAAGGGCATTGTACCAGAAGTTATAGGACAGGCGTACATGATCTGTGAGTAATTGTACATTATGCCACCATCCTGATATCCCATCGAGAAAAAATGCCCAGAAATTGTGTTAGGATGCCTACACCTCAGGGAAAAGGAAAATTATTCTGCTGAGAGGCCACTGTAGATATCTTTGAATAATTATTTCCTCATGTTTTATAAGGGACTAATAGTCATTCACAGATGAGACTATACTGGGAAGGATTTTGTTTTCTCTTCTTTGTTGCAGTCTCGAAGACATGACTGTCACACGCTGTGGAGGCAGAGAGAGTTAAGAAAGGGGTGCCAAAGATTCCACAGGAGCCCAGTCAGCCTGGGGGTGACCTGCCATCTGACACAACCAGCGTGAGCTGCTAGCGAGGACAAAAGAGACTGAGAGCTGCTGGCCACTGTTGAAGTAGAAAAGTAAAAATCAATTTTCAGATTAGCAGATTTGACCAACTCCAAATCAAGACTGTCGCCCCAGCAGATAGGGAAAAGCTACTTCTGAGGACCGTACAGTTCAAAGTCACCAACCCAAAACGTAAACAAGGAGCAGGGTGTCCTTTCCTCAGACCGGACGAGCACGAGGGCAGTCCATAGGCCTAACATCCTGAGATGCACACCACCTGCCTTTCCCTGTCACTCAGAAGAGCCACTGAGCCTCAGCCACTAAGGACTGAGCTATCCAAATGACCGCTAGTGTTGCTATCCACAGCAGCTCTGTGACCAGGCACTGATACTGAATGTGAAGCATGAGGCTAGCAGCTGTTACAGCCTGCTAAGAAAATTTTCCTTCTCAAGAGCCCTAATGGAATAAGGAGCCTCTTGGGAATCAGCATATGACTATGTACACAGTATTACTGGGGCAGCTTTGGATTTGTTGTGTGAGGGGAAGACTGCTACAAAGATGGAGCGCTGATGAGCAAAGCCTTACTTAAGGAACAGCACTGGAATTATCAAGGGCCCTACATACAAATACCAACCTGGCTTTGTGATACAAATAAAGAGGGAGTAAATATTTATTACAGCATCACAGAAGAGGCAAGAATGAAGGCAAGAGGCAAGCCTCTCAGGCTGACTGGATGGTGAGGAACTAAATAAGTCACCCAAGCAGAAGCTGGAAGCAAGGTGACCACAAGGCCTGCTTTCCCCACACATTCGCCTTTTTGCCCTCCAGGAAGAACAAACTTATTTTCTCCACAATTCTACGTCAGGCAATATGAAGTAAAAAGGACAACATCTGAGGAAACACAGAAAAATCAGTAACAAATCAGGAAAACCCCTTACGAAGTGAATTTCAGAAGGTCAGGACATCACGCACAAGTACAGATTATCCTTATGAAAAGACATGAATCACAGAATCATAGGGGTTGGAAGGGACCTCAAGAGATCATCGAGTCCAACCCCCCTGCCAAAGCAGGTTCCTACACCAGGTCGCACAGGTAGGTGTCCAGGTGGGTCTTGAATATCTCCAGAGAAGGAGACTTCACAACCCCCCTGGGCAGTTTGTGCCAGTGCTAAGCACATGAAGCACAGTAAGAGTCAGTTTGGCCAAATCATGCCTTATTCAGTGATCTCAAACATTAGTAAGTATACAGAGAGCAGAAACCAGGACAAATTATAAGGAAAAATGAAAGTTTCCTTCAGAAATATCAAAGTTTTGTTCACCCATTTGGGTTGACAAGACTCCTCTAAGAGGCATGCTCTTCCCTCCGGTCAGATGCCAAAGCCCACAAAGAGAAACAGATAAGGAGCAATGTTTTGAACCACACCAGAACATGATATTTCAGAGAATGCTGGGTTTGTCTCCAGCCCCAGTGCTGCTGACTGCAGCTTTAGCACAGATGTGTACAAAATTATCAGAGCACACAAGCAGATCTATAAAACACTGAGATGAAATTCCCTTGGAAATGGTGGGAGGAGGCCTCTGAGGAAGAGGAGGGCAGCCAGTAGCAGTTGAGTGTTTCTGCCTGCAGCATGGGAAGGAGTCACCCTGAGTGCACAAGCAGAGCTGCACCAGGAAGAGCTCTGCCAGGGAACTTCAGACAGCTCTTGCTCACAGGCAGCAGTTTGAGACCTTCATGCTGCAAAAGCAGCAGCACAGGAGTGGTGCTCAGAGCGTGGGCTGGCCCAGGCATACGCACTTGGAAAAAATGGGACAGAAGAGTGCTAAAGTGTAAGAAGCACTAAGACCAAAACTAGCCAATCCTTTATCAGAGGTTGAATCCAGAAATAAATCATATGTGGACAGGCTATTCAGACACGTCAGGAGTATCAGCTCTGAGCATGCAGTAGCCCATCAATCTGAGGGAGGAGAGCAGCAGAACTACAACTACAAACCTCACCGTGAAATGTCACTCTTCCACCCACCTGGCCCAAGAAGCCAATATCCACCACATAGGGACTGATGTTAGCACTGCTGGCCAATTGAGAAACCCCCTCAAAAACAACCTGCACAGAGAAAATTTGCTTAATTATTACCATTTTACTGTCATTATTAAGAAAATTGGGGAAACCCACTGCAAGCATTCTGCAGAGCCAGAGAACACAGGAGGCTTGATGTGCATATCATATATAAGTTCATGTTGCTGCTCTGCCTCTGTCACATCCCTGGCAACCCTCTGCTCACTGTGCTGACTATTTCAGCAGTCCACCCAGAGAGGCTGCTTCATCCTTTCTCTAAAGAGCAATGGAGATGCTGGATTGCTTTCACTAAATTGGGTCTTTGATGGGTTTATGGTGCTGGCCAGACAAAAGGAGTACATGGTGAGTACAAGACTCCTGCTCTGCAAGGAAAAAGCTGTACCTTATTACTGCCTGTGTCCCTCTACAGGCCTCTGACAAGAAATCAGATTTGCACGCATAACTCATTGCACATCAGCAAGAAAGGTAATACTAATACAAGCCCAAGGAGACTCACAGCTCAGTCCAGTTTACAAATCGCCTCGGTAAAACCCCAGTATCAAATGCAATCCCACACAAGAATATCCTTTCCAACCTAAGATACAGGAAAAGTTACCATCTACTTCAAAGTACACATTCACGAAATGTTAATATCTGCACTGGTTTTTGGTCACTACTTTCTCTCTAAGTAAACTTCATTCAGAGGGGTAGACTTGCTATTTCTCAGACACTGGATTGTCATTGTTTTCATTTTTCTTAGTTTGTGCCACTTTACTGGTGTGGCTGATGAGCTGATATTGTACACCATTTTACTAAGTGTTTTCAGAAAAACGAAACAAAACAAAAAAACACCACTGTGAAAACCTTTTTTAATGAAATGAAGGCTTTAGGCAACAAAAACTTGCTCATGTTCCTTCTGCTTTACTACAAACCACAGGAATGTGTTAATTTTGTGAAATAAAAGAAACTAATGGTATGTAAAATTAATATGTATTTTCTTAGAAAACTCAGTTTCAGGCCAAGTAACATATCTTAAAAAGTACAGATGAAATGGAGTTCAAAGAACACAGCTTGTAGTACTACTCTTTATATAACAAATTTAAGAAGCAAAACAAAATCCCTGGGAGAAAAATACATCTGAAGCCATTAAAGTCGCACTGTTGCGCTCTCTCTCCCCTGAGATTCTGTTGAATCTAGGACTCCTAGATTACTGTAAGCAGTAATGGTCTCTTAAAATTAAGACTGAATGTGAAAGAAATGCAAAGCAGTTTGTGAACTCTTTCTGTCCTCAGAACCAATTACATTATTAAAGACCACCAGACATTCTGTATTTTAATTGGTGTTCAAGATTTCACCGTGTCCTGAAAAATAAAATGCTGTTTCCTTTTCAATTAGTGCCCAAGAGATATTTAAGAACAAAACTGTATGAAAATGGTAATAGTTACTTGAGGTTTTATTAAGAAGAGTGCCACTTCATTTTCTTTGTGTATTTCCCAAAAGGGCATAACACCTAATGTCTGCCTATCCAATGCTGTGTAAAATATACAGATAAATCCATTGATTTTCAGTCCACAATGTGTAGGGTGAGGAGAACAGTAACTTTATATAGAGAATATTGATTTAAAACCATTGATTCAAAGGCCAAACAAGGCATCCAAACATTAGTTACTTTTAAGGAAAGTACTAAAGGTGACTTTTGACTACTTCGTTATTGACAAACACAAAGCAAGCAAACCCTGTTATTCAAAGCAGCAAGACACCAAACCAGAAGCTGTGACAAAGAGCCAGTCCAACACATGACAGACCCACGGAAAGAGAACCAAACGGACATTCCTGGCAACTGCCCCAGTGAAACACAAGTGCTGCATATTCCCAAGAAAACTAACTAACTAACTAATTCAAGGTGCCTTATTCTAACCTCAAAATCAGACTTTGTTTCGGCCTTTATTCACATTCACACTGTGACAAAATACTTTAGGACCAAGGCTTTTCAACACCTCATCCTCCTTGCACAAGGTGCAAATCTCTCATGGTTCAAACTGGTGGGAAGAACCACCGTCAGGTTGGACATTAGGAAATACTTCTCTGAAAGAGTGGTCAGGTGCTGGAACAAGCTGCCCAGGGAAGTGGTGGAGTCACCAACTCCCAAGGTGTCCAGTAAATACTTAGATTGTGTACTGAGGGACATGGTTTAGTGGGAAATATAGGTGGTAAGTGGATGGTTGGACTGGATGATCTTGGAGGTCTTTTCCAATGTTTATGATCCAATGATTCTAAGCAACACACAAGGACCATTTCTCAGGCCAAATGATACAAACAAATATCAGTAAAGACCTTATCCTGAAACCATATCTGAGAAAAATCTAACATATGAGATGAACCACGAGTTCCATTTTAGATTTTTTAACTCAAACCTGGGATTCAGGTTTCATAGTACTGGATTTTGAACTGCAAGAGCAGATGCCTTTAAGCAAATGGACTACAAAACCATGGAAAACTAAAACAAAAGCATTCTTACACACAGACAAAGACAAAAATGACTGACAAAATATTTTTTCAAAGTTCTAATCTTTCAGATTTTCCATATATTCATCCATATATAAATTGATATAGTGATGATTTCCCTGGGAACAACAGGTTCCAGCCTACATAGTAACCTCCAAACTCAGACCACTTCTTTTACATCTGCACTATATATTTCTGGTTGTTGATGCAGCCATTTCTTACTGTAAGTGAACAAAACCACTTTGGACCATCTAAAATAAGTTTCCGCAGTATGGAGATGCTTGATTTTCAGGCACAAGCCTTCCTTCTGCTCATATTTTGAGGACTTTTATACTCAAATATCGATGTTCAATCAAGTGAATGTGTTGGGCTTTAAAGTGACTGAAGAGGAATGCCCTGGAGACGTCTGTTGTGGTGGGAATTGTAACTCAGCCATGTCTCCTGTGACTACATTCTGGCTGAAGCACCCCTGGAAGGTGTCTCTGTCTATATCCACCTCAGTACTGACATTAACACATAATACTTCAAAGGGTGATGGAACAAAATTTTAAGCCATGTCTAGATGTTACAGTTAGTATAAGTATTAAGCTGTGTATATAAAGACTTCCACCCTTACTACGTTAAGCATATTTTATCGAGTACTGAAACAGCTCTTATCTGTAGATCCATCTTTAATTATAAGGAGATCTGTTGACCAGAAGCACGTGATTATTAAATCAAGTAGGTACTATCTTGACTGATTTTTGTATCAACAAGAATTTTTCAGGATAAGGATGACTTGAAGTCATTCATCTTACTCTTATCTTTTTGTTTTTCATTTAAAGTTCTTAGAGCCACTTACTCAATAAATCCCTACAATGGCATTGACATTTACTCTCTTTTCAACGAGCTGAAAAGGAGATACAATATTTATTTCTACAGCTTATCTGATACATGCTTCTCTTCAGCCCTGGATAGCAAGATGGTAAGTAGGTGGGAAATAGCAAATAATATTACTTTCAACAATGCTGTAAATGACTGCAGATCTTGAATATGAGAATTTGGCAGGTTTTCTTTTTTTCAAGCTGCTCTCTGACAGTATTTATGAGTACACATAGAGCACAAGCAAAAGGGAAGTAACTTAAACAGTGTAGTACAAAATTACTAACCAATCTGAAAGACAGAAGGGCTATATACCAACATCTGAAGTTCAAACTTCTACTTTTAATCACATAAGAGCTACATAAAGGCCTTCTTTTCTGATAAAAATTACATTTGCAAATGGAACATTACATTGCAGCCAGAATTAGAAATGATGATGAGCAGCAGTAGTCGAGGTAATCATCACTCACATACCAACAGAAAATTTCAAACTGATGACATCCTCCTAAGCACAGAGTGAAGATACTGTAACAGTCACTTGGCTGAAGTTAATTTGATTGTTCTTAGATCATTTTAGAATTTGTTAACAAGAACATTCACAAGAAAACAGAGTAGAGTTTTAAGATATATTTGCTGGGAAAAAGATAAAATTGAAATTACATTTGCATCAGACACCCCATTACAAGATTTATTCCTGCTCTGTTAAGGAAACAGAAACGTACACTATCTGGTGATTTTTCTTAGACTACCAGCAGATCAACGCTTACTAATTAAATTATTCTAGCAATAATTTCAAAGAAATGTGTTTAATTCCTGGACATACTAAAAAATAGTTGGAATGACCAGGAATAAACCATAAATGGATCCAACTTCGGCTGGGATTTACCTCAGCTCACATTAAAAGTCTGCAGCATGGCACTTGTTCTGAGTGCGCTTCTTAGTATCTTGGTATCAATAGGGAAATATAAGCATTTTTAAAGTACAATTTATTTGATTTAGTTCAAATGTCTACCTTAGGATGAGATATTGCAGGAGCCTGGAAATCTCTATTTTCCATCTTCGTTTATTTGGCGGGTCTATCCCATTTCAGAGAAGTGCAATATGATATGAATCCAATTTACATTTTCAATAAAGGATCAATAACATTTACACACGGACTCCTTCATTACATGGTACCAAAGAATATTTGAACAGCAGTACCTGGCATATTGTAGAAAGAGCAGCCAAAAAAAGGTCCTCTTCCAGTACAAAATCTTGAATGTCAGTTTATTATAACTGAAAAGAGGAAAAAAAAGAATTGAGTGGTAGCTCAGTTTTATGTGGTAAGTGCAGAGATAACAATACATAATTGTAGAACACGTCATGCATTGTAACTATACACGGACAATCAGGCATAATTACATACCTCTGTATTAATGTGAGATTGCAACTTACAGGATTGTTCAGTGAGAAAGTCTTCTGCCAGATCATAAGGGCAAAGCAGACAAAAGCAGGAGCGTGCCAATGGAAATAATTCAGACTGTATTATTATCAGGATTTTTTCTCTGCTGCAGTATAATAAGTTGTGTGGAAAGAGGATGTCTATTCATCCAAACTTAACAGTCTTTTTTTATTTCCTAGTAGTCTGCTGAGATATCATAACTGTACTGTTAATTTTAAGCAGGAAAAAGAACTCCAAGACAAACTGTTCCAAAGGAAATACCAGATCAGTCAACAAGATTTCTCCTTGTTGCAGTCCAAAAGCAATGGGCTTCAGGCACTCTCTGAAGGGTTTGGTTCTCAACAGTTTGAATGCTTCTTAACAAGAGGCAACAGGCACAAACAGGAACACAGGAGGTTCCCTCTGAGCACCAGGCAGCACTTCTGTGCTGTGCAGGTGACAGAGCACTGGCAGAGCTGCACAGAGAGGTGATAAAGTCTCCTCTGGAGATTTCAAGACCCTCCTGGATGCCTACCTGTGCGACCTGGGCTAGGGAGCTGCTTTGGCAGGGGGATTGGACTTGATGATCTCTAGAGGTCCCTTCCAACCCCTACAATCCTGTGAGCTTTGGAATGCATAAGAACAGAAAAAATAAAAATGGTTTTATTGCTGGTAATAATGTTGCTGATAAAACAGAAGTACTCAATTATATCTCTGGTATTCAGAGATAAAATATACTTGCATCACATGAGAATGTTGAAATTCCTCTCTAGTCCCTTTGGGAGCCAGAAGAAAGTTAAGCAAACATTGACCAGGTATAAAAATTTTGAAATCAGCAGATCTGGGACATTCATAGTAAGAAAAGATGAAAGAAAAACCTAATAATGCTGTTTTGTTAATGGTTTCAATAAATGTCTACACTAACAGAAAAGTCTGGAAGATAAACAAAATGATTCTAGTTCTATACAAAACAGGTAGTGACTGTGTTATTTGTAGTCAGATCATGAGACCATTCCAACACAGAAATCACTGTATAAGTTACAAAATAATTAACAGCAAATTGAATGGAAACTGAAAATAGTACAGTAAGAGGTAATCAATGTGGTTCTCAGGAAAATAAATCTGACTTTTGTTCCTGGATATATTCTTTGACTCCCTGAAGTTCTGCCATGCAGAGAAAAGACAGAAGCATCAAAATCTTTCAAGATGAACCAACCACTCCAGACAAATAAGCTTTGACAGGAAAGCATTATCAAAGAGTTGTGGTCAGTGATGTTATAAAGGGTAGAAAACCATTAAAAGCTTTTGCTGCTGGTTTGGAATTAAATGTAAACTCATGGCTGACCAAGTTTGCAGAAGACAATATCTTGCAAGACAATGAACTGATAACATCATCAGTCACACAGACAAATCAGCATTAATATGAAATGGCACCATAACATAATTCAACAAAGACAAATGCCACCATATCTAGACATGTAGATCACATCCCAGGAATGAGAAGAAGTGAGCACTCAGTATACAAAGTCAGGAATATTTTACCTCTGTTTACCTTCGCTATTTTGACATCCCATATCCCATCCTATTGCCTGTAATTTAAGGAGGAGTCTTGAAAATAGAGGAAGGTAGAAAAAAGAACCATAAAATTGGAATGACACATGCTTTAGCGAGAGTTCACAGTCTCAATTTGTTTGACTTATCCAAAAGGAAACGGGGAAGTGATTTGATTACAATGTCTAAGTACCTTCATGAGGAGGAACTGCAGGGTACTAAGGAGCTCTTTAACCCAGGGGAGAGAAACATAAAAAGAATCAATGGCCGGAAGCTAACGTCAGGGAAATTCAAATGAGAAGTAAGCCACATCCATGACCCCGAGAGCGATGAAACCCTGCAACAAACTGGCAAAGGAAAGCAGTATGACTCTTCATACCTTGAAACTAAGACTGGGTGCTTTTCTGAAAGGTGTGATTTGTCTGGACACAAGTTATGCTTCAGTCAAACAAATTACTGGGTTCAGTACAGAGGTAATGGTGAAATTCAATGGCTTGTGATATGAGAGATCAGACGATGAATTAATATACACCTCCAGGCTAAGCTCTATTAATCGATGTATCAGTGGTTTATGTTGCCATCCACTACTACAGTATCTGAGCACTTTCGTATTAAATCAACAGTGATAGTGAAATCCCTGGTGGATTTAAAGACACTTCTGAAACTTTTAAGGAGGAAAAACTAAACAAGTTTTTCTGAGGTTATCTAAAGGAAGTTCTGTGCTTACCCTTCTCATTACAGGCTGCACGTCACTGCAATTTTCTTTGTGCTCATATAAATTTTTCAAGCAGTGTTCTCAGTATTTCAGTCAGAAATGGTCTTGCCAAATGGTTCTGTTTAAGAGATACGGTTATGTTTATGTCCTCAAATGCTCACAAATGTGCCAGTGAAAAAAACTTCAATTGTTCTTTTGGAATAACAGACTCTTGATTTGCTGATACCCATGAAAAGTAGATAGGATAGCTCAGTTGCTCTGTCTATACAGACCAGGGAAGAAGGTACTTCTCATAAGCTTTTACGTTTCAGTGGGCTATTTGCAGCTGTTACATTTTCTGCTAGAACAGTCTTAAATAATGTGCACTCTCTATTCCACTCTATAATCTGTCTAAAATTTGGTTTGGGCTTCCTGAAAAGTCAGGTTTTTTGCCTCTGCACTAGAACTGCCAGGTCACGGCCTGAACCAAAGGTTGAGCAGCAGGTGAGAAGGCGTGGCTAACCCAGGGAGCTCAGCTGCAAGCAATGCACCTGAGTGACCAGAAGGGGTGGGGCCTGGACTTCAAGGCTGAGCAGCCAAGGGAGCAGCACTTCTCTGCGTAGAGACTGCACTCCTCTTGAGCTGTCACCGGAAGAAGTGAGTTAATTTCCCTTCTTTATCATCTCCTCCATAAAACTTGTATGCCAGTATAGAACGCAATGTTGTTGCCTTCCTTTGCCCCACACCCTCAGAGGCTGTCCAGCACCCACAGGAATAGGACAGAATCCATTGCCTCACAGCACACTGGTTCCCTAGCACTTCTTTTGTTCAGGCAGTGCTCCAAAGGCCCACAGAGCCCATTCACCTCAGGCAAGCGGGACAGCTCAGATCAGTTCACTTTAACTGTATCATCAACACTGGCCATGCTTTCTTCCTGAAGCACGTGACTAGTGAATCGTCTTTATCCATAGAGAAAAATGAAGATGAAAGAAATTTTGTAGCAGCCTATGATATGTAAAAGGGAAAACTAAACTTATCCTCAGACCTACAGCTAAGGAACACACAACACCATTTAAAACCTCATGCCCAGCTCCCAAGATCCAGAAAGATAATTATGAGAACGCAGAGGTTGACACCAATTCACCAAACAGACGAAGCTGCAATGCTAAGTGAAGGAGCAGTGCAGGCAGGAGGCAGGCCAAGAGCAGCAAACAGGAAAGCTGATTGCTCATGACAGGCAATAAACCCTGCAAAATGTCAAATTTATATACTAGAGTACTAAAACAGAGGACAAATACAGAGCATAGCAATCTGACGCTAGGTAGCAAAAATAGGTTTTATTTCTTAGGTTCACGTTTTCAATCCTGGCTCACCTTGGGTAAAATTAACTATGGCGTAAGAGTGAAAAACAGTAAAATAAAACACAAGGGAACACTTATAAATGACCAAATATGAGTACCAGTGACTACTTGAGAAATGCACTACTTCATACTTCTGCAGTTTCACAGTACCTAACAGGAAAGCAGAGCATCCCCTACACACCAACTGGATCATTGAGATACAGTAGATTAGCATTAAAAGCTTTAAATTTTCTAGATTCAAATCAGGAGTTAAAACTGATTATACTGCTTTCATTTACTTGGAAGCCTGAAAAAACATTCTCTAAATACTCATTAACTCAACCACAAAGATTTCCATTTTAGGATAACTTCTACATCTATTTTTACATTTAAAGCAATTCAATTGAACATTAGAAATTGATTTAATGTGAACTGCTCTAGTAAAGTATGTCCAAACATGACTGGCAGAACATTAAGATTCATAAGATATGGACGTTAAAAAGAATTGAACCTGTTGTACCCTGATTATAGTTCTATGATATTAAAAGACTGAAAATACAAATGGGGAAAGTGACCTTCCATCACATGAAAGGAATACAAAATGCATTAGGCCTTTCTAATAAATTGCTCATCTCAGATGGTTTAACATTTTTATTAATACAAAGTAGTTTTTTATAAATTAGTCTTTGATGACAGAAGAGGTGAGGGAGGTATAGGCAAGTTCTGTGTTGGCATTCCATGACCTTACAAAAGCCTAAAGCACAAAATGGTCACGAGAAAGTAAAATGACAAACAAACCAATAAATAATCTGTGGAAAATAGCACAGAGGGAAGAAAGGAGAATCTGAGATTATTAGCACAACAGGCAGCCATAAGTCTCAAGACATTTCTAATGCTCTGGGAAAAAAACACGCCTGTATCTCAGAAGTCTGGCACTCTTAAAACAGCACCTGGAAAAATAAAACAAAGATATCCATAGAGATCAGAAACATATATATGTATATATATATCTCTATCTTTCCTTCATACTCATACTATGCTACAAAAGAATCTACTAATTTGTGCAGTTAGACAAATATTCTTAAAACTTGACAGTTGAAACTCTTTTTAATTTGAAACAGAAACTAGACAATGAAAAAGAATTTAAGACTACTACATAACAGAGGTTTTAGATACGTCTGTGTGTTTGGAGATCCCCTTATAAGCCTAATGTTTTCCTACAAGTAAGATAGAAAAGTAGAAGATTGATTTTATCCTTTGGTTCCACATCATGACAAATTCCATGACAAATACCATCCCATCTGTAAATGGCAGTGAGAAACCAGCCTTACTTCTACCCTGTTTTCATTCCAAACAAAGGAGCCCAATCACGTACAGATATTTCAGTACACTATCACAGAATCAGAGAATTGTAGGGGTTGGAAGGGACCTCTAAGAGAACATCTAGTCCAACCCTCCTGCCAAAGCAGCTCCCTAGCCCAGGTTGCACAGGTAGGTGCATCTTTGCTTCATATGTTCTGTTTCTGAGCAATCCAAGTAGATCCTTCCTTTCCCCTTGCAGTTACTTCTTCTTCCATGTTATCTAGGTAGGAAGTTTAATTTGGGTGGAGGAAAAGAAAGACGACTAACTTCTCAGTCATCTGTTATGGAAATATCGCAGACAGAAGTGTGGAAATTTTGTGTGCTTGGAGTATATTCAGTAGAGACAGAAATCTATTACAAGTTTTGAAATGCTGATGCTTCTGTCTTCCAAATAGCAGTTTGGTACAAGTTTATATATTGAACAGATTTAGGCCAAAACCACCAAAAGGCAATTCCATATTGCTTAAAAATCTATTTAAAATCAGCAAATGGAAAAATGAAATATTTTCCTCTAACCATACTTTCTTAACTTTCCTAAATCTAAAGCAAAACCTTAACACAAAAACAGTTTACATGGGCTGGGTACTGAAGTCACCATCCGAGTTTTGGCAAAACTACAAGTGACTGGAAAGACTTTTGTAAGGCTCATCAGGTTTATTAACAGGCACAGGGACAAAGCTCCATCCATAAGGATGTCTTAGTGCCATCCATACTACCACATGCCTTTCATATTACCTACAAAAAGAGAGAGGGTTTCATATAAAAGAGAACATATCTTCAAATAAATTATTCTACCACGAGTCCATGATTCCTTTAAAAAGAAATAATGGTACTATAATAAAATGGGAAATCAAGTACTATCAAGTTATCTCAATTTAATCTGAACACGGATGCTTAATTTTTTTCTATAAAACCTATTAAACACTTTCCCTAGTAAAACAACAAGAATGGCATGTCTAAAGTCCTATAATTTGACTTTCCCTATTTCATGGATTACTTACTATGTCTGCAGAAAAAGCAATGTTTCTAAAACTAGACAGCAATAAAGACTTATAGGCTAGATACAGGTTTCTACACTTACACATATATAACCTTACAAACCAAGTATTGAAATGCTTCAGAGTATAACTGGCTTCTGCCAGAGTAATTCATTTTCCAGTCCCCTTTAACTGTCTCCGAAGGTTTTAAAAGGCAGGTCATCTTTAGAAACTTCAGAAATAGCTGTGATGGAATTGAAACAAAATTCAAAACCAACACACACTCTGGAGAGTTACTTAATGTAAGCTACTCAGCACTTCTGGTCCTTTTTTTGATGTTTTCTAAAGCATTCATGTGTGTTATATGGAAACAGAGATGAGGGTGAGAGGCTTGAAAATTTATAATCTGAACATTTACAAAAGACTATGGCATAACACAGTATATCCCAGTGTTTATAATATGCTAGATAAATGTCTCTCAAAATAAGCATGTAAGAACTCTTATTCTATGATTAGTTTCATTATTAACCTTTTTGTTCTAATGCCTCATACTGAAATGTAATTGGAAGTGTTGCTAATATTCATGTTACATTTATTTTCCAGAATGGTTCACTGTGCCCCCGCATGCACACGCCATACTAAAAACCAATTCCAAACAGAACATTTCTCAAGACAAACAGAAAAGAAACAAGCCAAGGGAAAGAATTTATAAACACAGATTATATAGGTAAAAAAAAAAAAACCCTGATGACGAATTGGTATAAAATTTGTATTTATGTACAAAAATAATGCATTGCATACTGTTAAATTAGTCAATAACAGTATTCACCTTCACAGAGATTTCTAGATTCTCAGACTTCAAAAGGTTACAAATAACAAGGAAAACAAACGAAATACATGTGAGGCAGACTTTCTATTCAGCATTCCATACGTTTACACCCTGAGCCAGCAGGGAGTTAGGTGCAGAACACAAACTCTGCTTACAATGGAGAACATTTCTGTACTGCTAAAGCTTACATGGAGCTGAGATTCCAAGCCAGTCTGCCTTTGTCAAAGAAAGAGCCATAAAAATTCAGCTTCTAAAATGGAGCTGGGATGAAGGCGCAAGTCAGCAAGTACATCCTCCAAGGTTCATCACACAGAAACTCTTCTGGAATCTGAAAACTCACTTTATAAAGGCTTCATCTCAGGTTATCAGAGTTCAATTCAAGTACACTTACACATACGTGTAATACCATGCATGTTTAAATAATATTTTACCGTAACATCAGAAGTCAGTCTTCTTTTTTGTATTTCTCTTTGAAAAAAAATTGCCTTGCATAAACAGAACTTTTTTTTTTTTCACCAAGATACCTACAGAAAGCTAAATCCTCAACTGTTGTAAATTGCTAGCACCCTATCAGTATTAATATAATCATGCAGCCTAGGGTCTGGCCCAAAACCATTTTAAAACCATGACATTAAAAACAAAACAAAAAAAACCCCATGACAACGTGATATATTCTCTAAAGAAAACATCAAAAACATCCAATATGCAGTCTGATGAAACATCAGAACTTTTACTACAGATCTTCAATTTTAGGTACTAAATACTCTATAATAATCATCATGTAATGATTCTTAGTAAGAAAATACAGAGCCAGCTTTCCACCATCCACCACTTTTTTTTTCTCCTTCCACAACACCCTATAAAGCTGCAAATCTTTTTTATTTTTATTTTTTAAGTATTCTATGAAAAATACATTCATACTGAATTGTTGCAAAAATACAGAACCCCAACTCAACTATATCATTTGGGCTCAACAATATTGAAACAAATGCTGGTATTTTAAAAAAGTCTCACTACCTATAGATGGAAAACTAGTATTCTCATACTAGCTATTCATTTAAAAGAAAACTGTATTTATAGTGTGTAGTTTACATCTAAGATAAGCACAACAAGATTGTCAAAACAGTCACCCAATATGTGTAAGAGATGAACGCTTAAAGGCACATACAGATTGTCAATGACTATCTCGTATTTCTTTGAAAACAGAGTATTTTCTGCACTTGTAAACAACTTTGTGATCACACCATTAAAGTGAGGTTAGTGCTGCTGACTCAGTTATTGCTACATTCACAGTTTAGAAGAATTTTAGACAACGAGGTACACTTCCAAATAGAGCCGTCTTCATTTCTCCCTTGTTTGTTTCATCATTAGGGACAAGTGAATTACGTAGACTAAACCTACTGAGCACGAAAATCAGTAGCATCTAAATCATGAGATCCACAGTAGCAGTGATTAACCTTCAAAAGAGGAAAAAGTCACCTTTGCAGGAAAAAAAAAAAAAAAGAGTTCCTGTTCTTCATTACGTGAATATTTTCTTCATTCTTATGTAGGCTAGTAAACTTTTATCTGGGCATGTTAACAGCCAATTCAAGAGTACTTATTTTTTTGCACTTTTGGACCAGTACATTAACTCAGTCTCTTGATTTAAGAGCTTGTAGTTTGAATCAACTTCCCTTTGATCTTCTGACAGACAAGTCTCTTATGCTTTTTTTCAGCTGCTTTATGAACACTTCGTATACTCTCCCACAGTATGTATGCACTGTTTTCTGTAGTTCCAGTTCGAGGGGCTGCAACAGTGAATGAACCAGATCATCTCCAAATGAACACTGAAAAGAGTATAAGAAAAGAAGATTTAATGTCAATAATACAAGACTGACATTCATTACTATTCAGAGTTACTAAATAATTTTATTAAAACGGCTCTGAACATCATGTTTATTTTTTATAAATTACGGAATGTTTTCAAGAAAATAACTGGTAAATTACATCATAAACACTTTCAATAATATGCCTAACACGAATTTTTGTTTTTTTTTTAAATAAGCAAATGAACGTAGCCAGAGAAGCATGTGGGAAATTTAAAATTACTTTTTTTTTTATTCAAAAATTACCAATTTTAAATGATTTCTGGTTATTTCTTTGTTGACCAGTAACTTTCCTGAATGACATAAAACCTTTAAGGAATACAACTCTTTACAATCAATATCATAAAATAACAACATGAGAAGTAAGTAGTACTACTGAAAGCAGAAAGCTTCATTATACTGAATGATGGTCAAGCACATACTGTGTTTAACATGGACATGAAATAAAGAAGTCATTAATATGACACTGCAATATTATTAGAAACAAATGAAAAGCCCAACAGTATTTCAGAGTAACCCAATTTTGTTCACCTTATTACCACTGGATCAGCAGAGTTTCATACACTTTCTCTGACATATACATAAAGCAAATGGGATCGTAAATAAAAAGAAGTAATTTTTTCTTCTGTTTTTGACAACACTCAAAGGAAACAAAGAAATTGTACTTTTATGGAAACACATTCGCTTTCCCTGCAGTGTATTCTCAGACCCCCAAAAGTACTTTTTCTCATTTTTATATCCAAATGACAACATGTAATAAAGCACCATTAAAATATACTATTGATTTTTGAAGGTTATATGCATACCATAGTCTGCTACATTAAAATGTGCACCAGTGCTACATTTTACAGCACTTCAGTGAGTGTACCAATGTGGTGATAAATAGTTTATTAGATGACTTATTTGCAGATGAAAAGAAGTCATTATACTTAGTACTTAAGTGAACAGCAACATATTAATACCCCGAATCTCTAGCAAAGTTCAAAACACTGCATAAAAAGTACTTCCTACCCTCCAAATCTAGCTACTATCGAATGTTAAATTGTTGCAGTAAGTATATGCAAATTCTGTGAGGAAAAACATTTTTTCTTCTTCATTTTAAAACCTCCAGGAAAGTTAAGCTTCAGTGGTCTCCACATGTTTATATGAAAGTAGCTCATAAGATGTACTAATCAAGAGGATGGAAACAGTCTTTCAAACAAACATGATGCAGCTACAGGCAGTGTTTTAGAATCATAACCTACATATAGTCTATACAACATTTCAGCTGACAGCAATCACAGAACGAATAAACTGGAAATCTATACAAACAGTAAACCAAAAACTGGTGAAAAGCCTAAAACTTACTTGAAAGGGAAACAAATTCTTTTATTGCAATAAAGACAAATTTTGCATAATTAAATACTGAACAGACTTACATTTTTTATTGCTTCATACACCGCCCTAAAAGTTGGTTGTTTATCATCATGGTAGACACCTCTGTTTCCATGAAGAATAAATATACCTTCTTCTTCAGCTTCTTTACAATTGCTTCCATAAATGCAGTGGTCAGGTCGGTAATTCCATTGGCAAGGAAAGATATACAGACTTTCTGTGCAGAAAAAAAAAAAAAGAGAATTTGATTAAGGATCAAAATTGTTTCAGGAGATGCATTCATATTTCTCATTTTATATTAATACTGCTTCAGGAATTCCTCTAAGTTGTTTTAAAACTTAACAACAAATCAAACTCTAGGACACTTCTATTTTGCTGATCAATGTAAAAAACATTTCTTAGAAAAGGAAAAGAAAACAAGCATAAAAAGTCTACTGAATTCTTCCACTGAAAAGTTTGCTGAATTATTTTTACGGATTTCTGAACATCATACAAAACATCAGCTTTGTCACGTTAGATTTCAGATCAATGTGGATTTACCTGGATTGTGAAAAAACATAATGTTCAACAGATCCTGATCACCCCACGTTATGTTTAACTTGTACTTCTTCAGCAGAGGCATAAGAAGTTCTCCCCACCGTAACCGGACTGTTGTCATATCATTCTGTTAGACCAAACAAAGCAAAAGATTTACCCATTCAGGTTAACTATGCTTATGAAGAAGGAAATGCCCTACAGAATCACAACACTTACTTTTCAAAGCCACACATCTCAAACGCTTTGAGCACATACATTCCTATAAAAAAATGCACTGAGGGAAAATATGGCTATGGACATTCCCAATGTGCTTTATTTCTTATTTAATTATCTTATGATACACAAAATGATATGCATCTCCTTTTCCTGCCATACTGAATTGTCCTCAAGATTTCCTTTTAAAACGTCTTCTAAGAAATACCAACTTGTTTTTTTATCTTACTGGTTTTTGTACAGCGGTAGAATTCAATACAAAAACAGATTGTGATCGATGTGCGCCAAGTACATTGGCACTGCTTAAACTTCCACACTTCAAGCCATTTCTTGTTCTTCATCAAAAAACTGAGAGCATACACAGGTTTAAAAGTCATCTTAAAAAATTGATCGATAGAAAATTAATTATTTAATATTCTCAAACACACACAGATAAAAGGATTAGCTATAAAGTAAGGCACAAAACCACATACATTCTTCAAAAGTTTTTCAAAGTATTTTCCTCGAGTTTAATTAATTAATTTATTTATTTTACTTCCACAGTAAAGGCACAACTTTTCACTAGCAAAATGCAGCATGACGAAACCAACAAACTGTTGCTTATTTCCCAAATTCTTGATTAAGCAAAATTACAGTTCACAGGAAAAAGAGAAGTTCTTCTAAGGCTTGGCTGAAGAGATGCTGCTTGGAGTAAGCTGGCCTGTGCTGAACTCCACCTTACCACAAAGAGGTTATTATGTGCATAACAGTCACATATATTCTAAAGCTATTTTCTTATCTTTATACCACATTTAAGCTCAACTAGAACAGAGAAGGAGCAAGGTTGCTCACTCTGTGCCTTCTATTTTAGTTCAGAGAAAGAGGATGTAATAATAAGACAGCCCGAAGAGAGAAAACTCCTGAGCAAGTATAGGATTAGCCTCTTTCTTATCAACCAAGTTAAAAAAAACCAAAAAACTATTAAAACTTCAGCATTGTTGGGATTACCAACATTACCACCACATTACAGAACAGAAAAGATTACCTGGGGTACAATATTCAGTTTCAGAACTACAGTATCAAAAGCTTTCCCCTACAAGCTTTCCTCTAACAAACTAGAAAGTACATACAGCAACAGCTCTGTTTTTAGTCTTTCCTCAAATCAAGTCACCCATCAAGTATGGAAGGCTTTTGGAATGGAAGATTAAAAAAAAAGATGAAATACAATCACTTTTCAGACAGAAATTAATATAAAAAAAAAGATCTATAGCTTATATTATGTAAGAAGCCAAACTGAACGATACCACAGTCCCTTCTGGCCTTAAAAATTTATGACTATGGCTGCTTCCAAGTATTTGACAAGATCAGGCGTGAGAAATGCACAAGAGAATTCTTCTCTAGCAAGAATTATAATTAGGCTCAGTGCAATGTGATTAAACAGAAGAAGATACAGGCTAAAACCTTCCAAAAAGCAAATCAGTTAGACCGAAGCACTACGTATAAAGATCACTGCCTCACCTGGACTTTGCCATCCACAAAATACTGATCAAAGGTTCAAAGTTGTACTTGACGCTAAGAATCAGGAATGGTGAGCTAATTTAATTCTGTTATTATGTTAATCATAGTAAGAGAGTATAAAGAAATAAAACATAAAAATAATTTTTAAAGATTTAGAGCAACGCATAAATACATTACCTTAAATTGTCAGAACCATTCATTCATATAATTTTCATTTAGCTTGCATAGTTATTTAATAACACCGAAATAAGGAGTATATCCCAAGGAGATAAAAAGCAGGTAACAGCATACATCACATTGCCATATGTCCAGAAGCAATACTACTTGACAAATAGTGCTATTAGATTTAGGAATTGGAAATTCTAATGTTTCAATAACCTTTGCATAAATAAAGAAGTTATATATTAATTTATTAGCACTGATGTACAGCGAAGCCAGCGTAGGCATCACCACATAAGAAAATTGCTTAAATTTCTTGAATTTTATAACCTCGTTCTACAAAATTCTACTTTAACTTGTAGTGAGGTCAGTGAGAAACAGAGCGCTCAAGTTCAATCCAAACTGACAGAAGAATTACTTTTCAAAAGTTACTCAGGTGAGTATAAAAGAATTAACTATTGTTATCATTAGAAGATTCTAAAATATAAACCACATTTCAAATATCCAACAAATTACAAACACAAAGAGTCACACAATATTAACTCTTCCATCCCTGAAATATTCTTGCATATTTTACATTCCCATTCTTAACTGCTGCTTTGCAAAGAAAATGACAGTCAGGCACTATCCATCTGAAGTTTCTTTATCACTTTTAGCCTTATCTTCAGCTATGCATTGTGAGATAATCACACTTCACTCATGTGCATGCATGTGTATATAAGCAGCACATTTATCTGAACTGTATGTATGCACACAGACTCATAAAACACCCAAAATAGAAATAAGACAGTAGAACCAGGAAATACTAGACACCATAGGCAAGTAGCTAGGATGCTAAAATGAATAGAGAGTTCTAAGAAGACTGAGTTTAGAAAAACTAGGATAATTAAGTGAATAAAAGATGACATAATCCTGGACTGAGACATTAAACTGTATCTTTTCAGCTACCTAGGTGAGCACTGGATAGTAGAAAATCTTTTAGCACCACTGGCTAGTGAGTTCAGTTCTTCTCTTTTTTTTTTTTTTTTGTTATTCATCTTCTGGTTTCTTGTAGCTTTCACAAATCAAGCAAGATGCTTAAAGGTCTCGAGCAACAAAGTCTTCAATTTTAGTCCAAAGAAACTACAATAGAGAAAGAAGCCACATATTCAAACCTATCATATTGGAAAAATATCCTACCTCCAGGTAGGGCCTCACAAGGGCAGAGTGGGACAACCACCTCCCTCTCTGCTTTGGCCACTCCTCTTTTGATGCAGCCCAGGATATGGTTTGTTTTCTGGGCTGCAAGCACACAGTTGGCTCATGCTCAGTTTTTCATCCACCAGATATCAGAAGTCCTTCTCCATAGGGCTGCTCTCAAGGAGTTCTCCCTGTCTGCACTTGTATGTGGGATTGCCTTGATCCAAGTGCAACACCTTACACCTGTTGTTGCTGGCAAGGGGTATTAGTACAGATCTTACCCCTGAATTTAGTTTCTGTCTCTTCTAAAGGCTCCTTTGCTATCAGTAACAAGCAAAGCCATACACTCAGGCCTACTGTGTATAGTCTTAACTCCACCAAATCCTTTTCAAAGTTTTGCTGCACAGCCTACAATTTTTCAGACCACTCATTTCCTCCTTAAATGTTCCCAGGCTTCAATACCTTTGACAAGAAAGAAAAATGACTGAGCACTGTCATACTTAAGTTTCAGGAGTAGACCTCTCTCTCTCTCGATATCTTCAAGCCATTCCTACTGAGCTGAGCATGCCACCACCAAGTCTGATAGCACAGGACACTTCCCCAGAGCGCTCAGCAGGTTGTAGCACTAAGTCAGCAGCATGCGTTACAAATCACGAGGCAGTGCTCCTCCTGAAACAATTCTCAGCCTTCCAATACCAAAAAATATTCATGGATACAGAAGTTGGACGTCAGCAATTAGGTCTAAAGTGAAGTCTTAGCAAGTCAGCCACTTTGGAGAGTGTTATCTATCCCTACAAATTCACAGCTTGAACAAATAGCAAATATTGCACTTGTCAGGCATGTACAGTAAGAGGTAAAACAGGAAAAGTAAAATTTCATAACAGATCTCTGATGAGCACTTTGAGAGCTCACTAAGAACTGCAACCGCTGCCATCGTACCAGAAACTGATGGATTAGTTTCATGGAAATAAGGTCAAATACCCCAGCAGTTTTGTTTTTGTGTCTCTCCCTACATATTTTACAGCAGCTGCTCCAAAAGTAATGCCTCCTATTCTATTCTGTTGGCCCTCAACATCACAGGCAGACATTGGTGGTACAGCAGTAAAGGTTGAACCCTCCTGCCCACATCTCATTGCATTTTGTCACTGTGAGACAGACAGTAGCACAGGAGCAGTCTGACAAAGTAGTGTCTGACACGGAAGTGCAAATGATACAAAGGTGTGTCATTTAATTCCTCCATGCAAAAGAAAACTGTGTTCACTGACATGCATCAGCTCTTGTTGAACATTTACGGAGACCAAACAGTGGATGTGAGCACAGTGGCACATTTTAGCAGTAGTGACAGTGCTACTGCCTCTTCCAAGGGTTTTGATGAGCATGGCATGCAGCCTCCTGCTGATGAAAATGCATAGCTAATGGTAGTGACTACGTTGAAAAGTACGGTTTTGTTGCTGAGAATTTGCTCTACCAAGCACAGTTATTATACTCACTGTATCTGTTGTAGTTCCCACAGAAATATATAGGAGGCATTACTTTTGGAGGGACGTATGTATAGGCAGCCCAAGACAATTCCTTCTCACTGAGTGCACCCCATGCAAGCCGTAAGGTTGGACAGCCATTCACTAGATGGTCTTAGAGGTCTTTTCTAACTCTAATGATTCTATGATTCTAACCTTGTTGTCCTTCTTAAGGTGTACCTTCCCCTAGTTTTTAACTGCATGACTGTTTTCCCTAACCAGACTTCCTCCCATTTCCATCCAGTTTTGTTCTCACGGTTGATATTTGTTTTTTGGATGGTAGGTTGTGGGTTTTTTTAAGTGTAAAGTAATACAGTATCATGATTACGCAATACTGCTTTTGTACTTGTGTTTCAAGTATACAGGAAAAAATCTATGAAGCAAAGACCACTTCTTGTACTGGACACGTTGCTTTAGCAAGTATTTACATGATGTAGTTATCTCTCTACAGAAATTAAGAATGCAAAGTAAATTGAAGGTACTTCAATCAATTACCATCTGATTAAACTTTCAAAGATCAAAATTTAGAGATGGTACAGTTAAAATACTAAATGTTTTAGCACCACCTCCTGGTCATATTACTACATACACATATCCTTAAAGTCAGTTTACAGTACACAAACTGAAAGCTTTGCACTGAAGAAAACTAGTGAACTATCTACTACACAAATGTAATTTAAAGCATCAAATTGTATCCAGTCACATGATATTCCAGGAAAAAAAAACAAAAACAATCAAGCAGACTTACAAATCACAAGTTTCAAATCTTTAGATACCGCTTTAAGCACAGCTTCTTTTTAGATCACTGCTCCAGTTACTAGAGAAGTATCTGTCCCAGATGACTTTGGGATGAAAAACACAATCCCAGATGAATTTGAAACGGGACTGGAATTAAAAGCTGTACGCAAACAAACCGCAATAAGCACACCATACATACCTTGAAATACTTTCTTCTGATACGTGTCATATTCATTAACATGACTCCGGAGTTTATTCCGGTCACTCCGTAATAGGGATGGCGAGCAAAGCGATTGTACCACCCGATACGAGGCTCCTCATGCTCCGGTGCCATTGCAGCAATTTGTGTGGAGTTGAACTTTCTCAGAAAAGACCAAATATCATCAACGGGTCTCAAAAACAGTATGTCAGTATCAACATACAACAGCGAGTCCACGTCTTTGAGGATTAACTGTGAGGGAAAAGAAGTTTGAAACCAAACTTAACTCACAGAGCTTCCCTTAATAAAACAGAAACTACAGCAATTTGTACTTGCAATGTATTTTTGATGCATACAAATCAATTTAGACTGTCAGTCTGTAGAGTCAGAAAACTTCTTATTCCCTCTTCTCTTTTTGGAGAATTTCTGCAGACCAAAACACATGTTTGACACAGAGCAGTAACACAACGGTGACAATGTTTGTACTTTATATCCTGGGTCTCCTCAGGAAAAAGACTGTGAAACACTGCAACAACAGAACCTTCCAACTTCTGGCCTTTCCCTTGCTTTGATATACAACTAACCAAACACAACAAGCTGAGTGCAAGGAAACCCTAAAACTAACAGTATCTGGGAGATGGCAGCCACTGCTACAATTCATCTAGTATGCAGTATGATTACTAAAGACTTAGATGAGCAAATAAAAGGCTGCACAAAACACTCTGGTAACAATAGGCTATTTCTTGTTTCATCCCTCTCAGATCCTTGCAAGTAGGAAACTTTCCACATAAATGAGATGTGGGATAAATCCTTATCTCTGAGAGGATGTCATAAGTAACCTACAGTAATCATCAGAGATATAATCACACAATGAAGCAACTGAGAAAAGGAATTGTATTCCAGGGTGTATTACCTGTAAACTTAAAGGTTTTTTTTTTTTAGGATGTCACAAGTGACTTTTAGGAACAGTGGTTCTTTATTTAAAACTAAGCAGAAATAATATTAGCAAAGTGCCTGATGCTTCTGTATCATCTTGTAATGGAATAAACTTACTGGCAAGAATAGCCTTTGTGAAGCACATGGTTTAAACAACTTCTTCCATTCTTTCTCAGCCTCTGATGGAAATGTTATTGGATATAATGTGTAATTAACTTTTCCTTCATATGGGAAGTGATCAAGCTAGATGAAAAGAAGAGATCACAAAATATTACAAGTTCAATTTTAAAGGGAATCATACCCCATTTAAATTAATAACTGAACACAACTGCAACACCTCTCTTCCAAAGCAGAAATGTTTCCCAAACTACAAAAATCTGTCAATTACTCAAAATACTTATGCAAAAAGTGGCCTCTGCAGGACACCATGAAGAAAACAGCAGATCACATGCATAAGAGCAAGTAAAATCCACTAGTATTTACAGAAAGTAGATACATCAGACATTAACTAATTCCCACGGAGAAAACGTCAGTTAAGTCTTTTCCTATTTAAAATAACCTTATCTAATTTTGCCACAATTACATAAAGTATGACATTATGAGCACAAAAATAGCAAATCTTTCTAAAGGTAAATACCAGACAGCTTCTCATACCATCACTCCAGCCAATGCTATATCCATTAACTGGAAGTTGATAAAATTAGACATAACCACATCCACCATCTTCACAGAATGAGGTTTCCCTTTGCTTAGACAAAATAAAGCTGACTCAAAGTAACCACAAGGATAAAAAAGCACAGATCTTCCTTTTTTTTTTCCTGTAAAATCAACTGCACTCAAGCTCATCCATAAAACTGGTTTGTGGTCAGAACATCAGGTTTGTATTTAACGGTTTTGAGGTGACAAATGATGAAGTTTGAGTCTGCCTTTATGAAAAGCTTCAACATCAGCAACTGGCATTTCTTTAAAGGGAAAAAAAAGATCTCCACCCAACACTAGGAAAGGCTTGTATACTACCTTAGACCTCGTTACTTCTGCCACTGTATCTAACTAACACCCAAGTAGTGGAGAAATTATTGAGTATTACTTCAGTTGTACTACACATTTATTAAATAAATGTTTTGGGTACTTACTATGTCTTTGAAGCTCTTATGTAATTGATCCTCAGCAAAAATATGAAACTGGAGAGGTTTGATGCTGAAGACAATGGCCGACCTCAACATAGTAACAGTTTCCTCCAGTCTTTCACCACAGGCAACCACTGCAAGATGCATTGTCTCAGAAGGCTGTGTTTTCATATAATTGTATCTGATATAAAAAAGATTTTTCATTTGACATAATTCCTAGCACAAGCTTAAACAGAAGTTCTATTTTCTGCAGAATGCAATTTAACAAAATAACCAAAAACAGACACTTTAAACAGAACATACAAAACAACTGCATTACACTTCATACGTACTTAAGTTAAACATGAATTACTCTCTTATCCACTCCCATGAGGATAGAAGAGATACACAGAAACTAGACCAAGCAAACAAAAAAAGTTTTCCTTAGTAATCTTACTACTTTTTACTAGCAAAGAATTCCATCAAAATAGCCAGACTGCATTAAGCTGCATCAAAATGCAACAGGCTGACATCACTTCAGGTCTATATGAGTTGCTAAATTTTCTCCCTTTTCACTATACTCTTAGTACAGACAGATAAATATGATATATATGGTAGAGGTAGTAACAAAAGTGAAATATCTCTACTTTTAGAAAATTTCATTAACAAATGTTTTTGAGTGATTCACTTGTACTTTGTCCGTTCTCTGCTCCAGTACATTCTTACTTCAAAACCATGCTTCATAGCTTCTCCTAAGCACTGGCAAAATGCAGAAAGGTTTGCCCCATCCTGCAGGTGTGCAACACGGTTTGGAAGGTGGGGAAGCTAGGAGCTCAAGTGACTGCGTGGGATGTCCTCGTGCTCCCAGCGGTGCTGAGAAATCCCTCAGACATCCCATTCACATGCACTGCCCACATCGCTGGGCTAAAGCACTGCAAGGTACAGGGCTTGGGAAGTCATTCCTCCCTTGTCCAACACTTACAGTGGAAAGTGCCTGCCACGTATTAAACAAGGTATATTATTTCATTACTTCAACACAACAGGCTAGATTTATCATCAGGTAAATACCATTAGCTTGGTAGCAAACACTACAGGCATACTAGATCTACAACTGTTTTATTTTGTTTGGATTTCAAATACTTAACGAGTAAGAAAAGCTGTCAAAGGTTTTAAGTGTATGACAGCTCAAAGCCAACCTTTGTAACAATATCCTACACTTGAGCTATTCACATCAGACTTAGGGAAGAGAAGGGCTAATCAAACTAAGAGCATCTGAAGCTCTCACAATGTCCCAAGTTATGAAAACAAAGAATTCTCAAAAGTCAGAAAAGACTTTCCCAAACTAGCAACAGTAGCAACTAGCAACAGAAATACCCATTCTTAGACAACAGCCAAAGATAGAGACACTCCAAAACACAAATTAACAGATCTGATTCCTAGCACATAATCTCTATTTAATTTACACAACTAAAACGTATACACCTTTTCCTATAAATAAGCACAATGTACCATGTAAACATGCCTTTTTTCTTTAAATTATGGAATATCAACACGTATTATTTGAGTTCAGGAATCTGAGAGAGATAAAACTTCAGTTAGAGCATATAGTCAATACTAATTCAAGGTTTGGGACTGTATTAAGAATTACATGAACGAACGACCTCACAAGATAGTATTTACAGCCAAAGTTGGACATCTAAATGAAGATGCTGGTATATGAGATCGTCTAAGCTTCCATTAAAACTCACAGACCTGATGGGAGGCAATGGAGCCCAGACAACAATTAATCTTACTTTGAAGTACACACCCAGGGCTTGATTCAATTGTTTTAACATAATGCCTCTTAAATCCGCTCCAAAATAGCTCACCCTGACCTCCAGGAGCCAGTCCTGAAGGACAGGGTATCTCAAAGACTGTGTTACATCTGTTAGGCCTATGCAGATGGCAAGGATACCCTCGTGCTTCTCTATTAACATCAGCCAGCTACTTAGCAGCTTCCTGGCTAGTCACCTGGGTCACAATATTCTCTTTCAATTTTAATGACACTTTAAACCCACTTGGCACAAACACAAACACAGACATTCTGAAGATTCAATCCACAGACTAAACCCTTTCAAGTCCTGCAGCAAAACCTAAAATATGAGTTCTTTTAAAAAGAGTAAAAAAACCAACCCAAAACATAACCTTTAAATATAACTGAGCCATGCCCATGCAGATCATTATACCTAATCTAAACATTATACATGTAGTAAGCAGCTGATGCAAAGCAAGCGGAATGTGATGAGGGGTAGCTGAAATCCACAAATAAATACACCACTGCAGACTGAACAAGCTGCAAGCAGCAGATTAGCCTCATCACTAATCTACTGCAAAGGGAATTACAGTAATTAAGCCCTGAAGTCATGAGAGCCTGCACTGATATTGCAAGGTCATGTGATAAATAATGGCACTACCTACACAAACTGCATAGCTGAAAGCCAAGTTCCTGAACCACACGTAACACACAGCTTGCCATGAATAAAGTACGATGAATATTATACCAAAGCAGCCCTAAAACACAACACTGAGGTTCAAAGACTATTTTTCTACATCTCATCACATTGCAAATAAAAGAATGCTTCAAGCCACACAAGAATGTCTGCTGTAATGCTTTTGCAGTCACTTCGCCCACATCTAATCTATTTCATGAGCTTATGACCTCATGAGTTTGATTTTCTTAAATCTCTGCTTAAAAATGATTTTTTCAGCTCTGAAAAAAATGCATGAAAAGGTAAAAGTTGCTTACATTCAGACAAAGAGCAAACAAGAACCTGTTGAAAATGTGTTCTCTTTTTCATTAAAAAAAGTTAGCAAGCAACATTATCAGTGCAAATATTTTCCCTATGTAAGTTTTCTAATAATTAACATGGAAAAGTTCAAGGAGGGTAGATTTAGGTTAGATATAAGGAAACAATCTTTTACAGTGAGGGTGGTGAGGCACTGGAACAGGTTGCCCAATGACGTGGATGATGCCTCGTCCCTGGTGACTTTCAAGGTCAGCCTGGATCAGGCCCTTAGCAACCTGATCTAGCTGTGCTGTCCCTGTTCATCACAGAGGAGTTGGACTAGTTGGCCTTCAGAGGTCCCTTCCAACTCTAAGGATTCTAGGATGCTATGAAAATGCAAACTGTGTTTTTTAAGAATATGCAGGACAAACAATTTTGTACAAGCAACCTGTATCGTTCCAAATCTGCCACCATTGCATGTCTCAGAAGATCAAATGGTAGATATGTAAATAGAATACAGATGGTTTACTTATCACACTTTTTCTTCTTTTACTGCTTTGTGCTTGATCTAAATCAATGGAACAATAAGGAAACTAATCCAGCAGCCTTTACTCACTAGGGAAAAAAAAAAAAGAGTGAGAAGGCAGCAAAGCCTGCACTGATTAAAATGCAACTGGGAAATCATACCCACAATTACAAAAAGTAGGATCAAGGTAACTACTAAAATTATCTGCGTCTGGAAGTAATGAAAATTCTAGTTTTTACTCAACTTAATTTTCTACTACAGCATTGAATTAAAAACATACAAAATAAGCTCTGATTAAGCCTAAGTACGCTAATGATACCACTGCATGTAATGTCTAAATGTCATCTGTTCAATTACAGACTCAATTGGTAGATTAGCCTGAAGTTACAATATATTAGTCATTCAAAAATCTGCTACAGAAGTTGGAAGTACAGAAGCTGGGTACAGAACAGCCCCATGATCCTTCTCGCATACAGCATAGGTAACAAATCTTAAACAGATTAACTGAAAGAGACAACATCCATATAAAACATTACTAGAATCATCACCTGATGATGAGTGGTCAGGTGCTGGAATGGGCTGCCCAGGGAGCTGCTGGAGTCAGCATCCCTGGAGGTATTCAAGAAACACCTAGATGTTGTACTGAGGGACAAGGTTTAGTGGGAAATACTGATAGCAGGTAGACAGTTGGACTGAGCGACCTTGGGGGTCTTTTCCAGCCTTGGTGATTCTATGAACTGCTTAGAGCTCAGTGGTGGCAAGCAAGGTTGAATGAGCCATAGCATGAGACAGACTGAGCTCTTCTGAACACCTCTCCCTAGAATTTCCAACAAGCACCAGCATAACATATGGGGATTCACTTAATGTATTGATTATATAATAGTTATTTCAGAAACATGAAATGATTAATTTGAGCATCATCACAATCTCAGCCACTTACAGCATTATTAATAGAATAACATAGATTAATGAACACACAAAGGAACCACATAGTGTCTCTCTAATTCTGGTTCCAAGTTCCCATTACTTAACTTGGGCCTGGCAGAAGATCTGTAAGTTTTTTTGCTGCTTTGATGTGTTAAAATGTTTATAGAGCGTTTATGGGTATCATATGGGCAAAGGGATCAGAAGGCCATGGGACACACTCCTATTTCAGCACTGCACAACAGTTACACTGGCCTGGCTCTCCACGAGAGAGTTTACAACTACATCCTGTCTCTCCAGAAAGCACAAGTTAAGCCCCTAAACCCCACCACAAGAGCACTGACATCACCTAGTGACAAACTCCCAAAAAGCTAACCTGAAGGGGAAAATATGTGAACTGAGTTCATCCAGACAACTAAAGGAAACTCAGATGAATGCTTGTGCCAAAGGAAGATGACACAGTGGCTGCTTAGGGCAGGGAGAAAGATTCAGCAGTCTCAGTTTATGTGGGCACCTCACTAACAGCCTAAAATCAACCTAAACCACATCTTCAATTAAATTCCTGGTAACTGATGAACTTAAAAAGTGCTTAGAGCACACAAGCAAAGGGGAATGGAGACAGATCAACGAGAGCTGCTCTGAGAGTAATGCCTCCTAATTTATTTCATTGGTCCGTAATGTCAGAGGCAGATGATGGTGTGGCAGTAGTAGAGGCTGAATCTCCCACCATCCTCCACTTAATTTTCTTGTCATGCAACAGATGGCAGCAGAGGAGCAGTCTGAAAGAATGGGGTCTGACATGGAAGTTCCTACAAAGCAAAGGCATGCCACTCAATTCCTCCATGCAGGAAAAAAAAATGCACCCACTGACATCCACCAGCCCTTGCTGAATGTTTCAGGAGACCATCAGTGGATGTGAGCACAGTGAGGCAGGGGGTAGTGCATTTCAGCAGCGGGTCACCCCCACTGGTATAGATTTTTGATTGCAGCATGCAGGCTCTTGCTTATTGCTGGTGGAAGTGCACAGCTAATGGTGGTGACTATGTTGAAAAATATCACTTTGAAGCTGAGAATTTGCTCTGTCAAATAGTGTTGTTGTGCTCTTTGTGTCTGCTATAGTTTCCATGGAAATAAATAAGAGGCATTACTTCTGGAGAGACCTACATCTATCATCATTTTCAATAGCATTTTAAGTCTTGTGAAACTACACTTTTTTTTTTCTTTTGCTTCTCACAAACAACAAAAAAGACAAAAAGGAAGAGAACCATCTCAATGGCTGTTCATTTGAATTCTAAACATAAGAAAAATGAACTTAAAGTCATATTTACGTACTGAGGAGAACTATGGGAGTTAGTGAACATACCAGTCAAGTAGCTTAAGGCTTTTTCAACTTCTTTACAAGCTACTGTTGTAATCTGACAGCATTAAGGCACGTCAAAACACATCAAAACATTTAAATGTCTTGGTAAAGATAAAACTTAAAGGATAAAGTATAAGTTTTAATGTAGTGTATTTTAAATTACATTCTAAAGTACTTGTTTCAGTAATTTTGGATGAAGTGTCCTCTCAATAATATGGAATTTTAATAAAAAAAAATCAGGGACTTTACTAAACACATCTGCCATTTTTTATTGCAAGTTACATCACGAGTACTGCTGTGCACCAATCTCCAGTAGTTTTTGAGATTGTACTCAGATAACTTTTTACCCATGTTAACAAGTCTTCATTTAAGAAAGCAACGTAAGTGTTGCAAATATATCCTTTGTAATTACACTCCTTCAATGTGTAGTGTTTGAAAGTAGAAGAGAAGGAGAAAGTCCAAAGACAACTGTAACATGCAAAATATATGTGAAGTAATCAAAATATCTTTGCTTTGTCACCTTGCTGAATAATCACAAATGCTATTATATTAGCTGCACTCGTCTGCAATCAAAACAAAGAACTATTTAATAACAGATCCTACCTAAAAGCAGCTTCCCAAAAGCAGTTCACTCCACAAACATCAGAGGGCAGCATCCAATAGGAATTCCAGAAAGATACAGACAAATTCTTACACCTAACAGGATAAGACAAAAATATTCTATATAAATGTTACTGATTATACGACAAAGTTAAAAGGATTATTTTGTAGCTCAAACATAATTTGATCAGTTAATTACCTGGCAGAAGGCTCACTACATAATGGAGCTTGGCTAATATAAAAGAGGAGGTACCAATCAGGAAGGATTCTTTTAAGGGAGTATAGTCCAATCCTTTCAGCCATTCCTCTCTACTTATTTTCAGAGTGAGAGAAACAAAGGGGCAAGGATTTCTGAAGGTCATTCTATGTTCCCTGTTTAGTGCAAGTCTATAGAGTGAAAGGCAACACATAAAGCTGGACGGATCCCTCACCACTGCAGCATCTCTGTCTACCTCAAGCAGAGAAGTAGGAACTTTACACATTCAAGTGTATATTGTCCATTTAAACACAATCCCTACTGACCCACGACTATTCAGTGCAAACCTGCAAAACACCAGTTAGTTCAACTGTTTCATTACAAAAGGTTACTGCAATACAGAAATAATCACCTCATCTGGCAAGTTTTCCTTCTCTATGCTAATATCAAGACCAGCCATTTGTTCACTTGTGTTACACTAACAGCTACAAAGGTGTGCTAGTCTGCTATTACATTTTATACAAGAATATCATAGGAAATATTTTAAAAGAGCAATAGAAGCACGTGTTCTGAGGTTTCGGTGAGGGAATCACCATCATCACTTAAAATCTTAAGCAGACGTGGAATAGTACAAAGAGTGCACACTCCTGAGTGATTTCCTATGCTTCATTGCTATGCCCTGGTAACATCATACCAATGGTGTTTATGTTTGTTAAAAGCAAGTACTCACGAAGCAAATATGTGCAAGAAGGGAAAACACAGAAAAAGCTGACAATGGGAAGCTTAAAGGCCACAGCTCAGAACTGCACTGGAAGTTTGTTATTGTGAGTTTGAAATGAATCAGCACTACCTTGGTTGGGTTACCTGATACCCAGACAGGCCAATGCTTTTTGAAAATCACACTTAAAAAGATTACTGCGATAAAAAACGGCAAACTGTATCTTTTTTTTTCTTGCCACTACAGAAAAATGACCTGAAAAGCATTCAGAACCATCACACAAAGCCTCATTAACTGTTGGCAGGGTGGGTTCCTTGGTAGAGATCACAGGAAATCCTCATATCCTGTGGATACATGTGCTGGCAAGATTATTGGAATCATTCAGTCTCATGGCAATAGAATGACTGCCACAAATAAACTACAAACAAAGGAGGTTAATGTAGACTGTGACTTCTTTGTTTTTTAATTTTACTGGGGAAAGTCAGTGGTATAAAGCTATAAATTCTCTCTGCCTGAATTCATCCTTAGGGCTTTTGAAATTAAAAAAAAAAAAAAATACAGCAACCATTTCATGGCACCAATCTGAAGAACAATCTTTATGATCTTCAGTGCACACCTTTTTGTAGTAACTGCTTCTCATTATTCTGAGGAGAAATTAGTAGACTCTCAAAAACAGTATTCTGCTTTGGAAGATTACTGTATTAATATTATTACATGGATTCTTCTTCCAGCTGTCACAAGTGCTGTTTTATTTAGCAGCCCTGAGCTACTTCCTTACCCACACTACCATGGCAAAAGGCAAACCAGAATCAATGCCAAAGTGCTTTCTCTGCCACATTAGGCCTTTCCAATATCCCATTTAGCATTATGACAAGGCTGTCAGCCTTGGATTTCATTCACAAATTCTGCTTGTCTGAAACAGAAGCATTACAGAGATGCACGCATGATTTAGCAAATGTTAAGACTTGTTTCCTGCAAACAGAAGCCTCTCTCGACTCATCACACACTGCCATGTGCCTACAGCCTCCACAGTGGACTAAGAGACTCAAATTGAGAGATTACAGAACCACAGAGTAGCCCGGGTTGGAAGGGACCTCAGGGATCATGAATCTCCAACTCCCCTGCCACAGGCAGGGCCATTGCATTTTTTTGGTATTCACAGGAAAATCAATCAGAAATTATATTCATGAAGCTTTGGTTTATATATATATTTTATTTCATTTAAGAGCAAGAATAATACATGGAGAGCTTCAGGGAAATGACCAAAGATAAGGAAAGCAAAGCATCAAGGTGAAGTGAGAGTGCAAACACAGAAAGAGGAGGGTTCAGTGACACAAACAGCCTGTCAATTAGTATAACTGGCCGTGTTGTGAGCCTGATCACCAGGCTCCTTAATAAACATTAAGGCTGTATTCCTGGGTGAAGGAATTCTTTTATTTTGTGTGCACGTGCATGCACAGAAGTCTAAGAGGCAGCCTCAAATCACAGGGGGCTATTTGTCTGTGGTGCCAGAAAACTGGGAGTCCTGACATGAGTGTACACACAGCACAAGTATGCACACTGGGGCATTGTCACTAGTGAGTCCCTAGCCAGATTCATCAATAGGCAGGGTCATAGGCTTGGCAGCCAGGTAACAGAAGCTGTAAGGCTGAGTCAGATTGCACAGAACTCAAAGTGTGAGACAGCTGCTGAAAAAGCCAGGAGGTCCCAGCCAGCTCCAAAAGTCACTGTGTCTAAATGTTTAGAGGTTGACAAATGATACGGTCACGTGCCTGGAACCAGCCAAGCAAAACACAAATCTTCAGGAAGCAACTTTGAGATCAGGCAGCCTAGCTGCCAGACAGTCTAAGGCTAGTGACTGGAGGGATCCACAGCCTGACATCTGTGCATGCGTATGTATATTGTGGAGCTCTGAGTACCAACAAGCAAAGCAGAGCTGCAAGCCTTACGGGTGTGCATGTCCACATCAGCAGCAGGAAAGAGACCAAAGGGTCAAGACCAGCTCCTGAACAGACCAAGCATCTATGGCCAGTTACTGGAAGGACATACAATGACTGTATTTAGGTACTTTTTACTAAGAGGCTTCCATCAGCCAGAGGAGGGAATAGGATCAGGCCACCTGTGCTGACTGTGTTTCCACAAGTGCTCTTTCTCTGTGGCCAGCCACACGTGTACGTATGCAGTGTGGGTTTGAGTCCCTGCTGGGAATAAGTGCTGAGCTTTGCTACTGGCTGCCCCCAGGGATGGGAGCTGCAGCAGCCAGCCTTCCACCATACTGCCATGTTGGACAAGTCCTAACATCAACCACTGCCAAAAATAGCAGAACAAAGAAATAGAGAGTTTTAAAGAACATTGGATCTGTGTCAATTCAAGGTACCTCTCCTTTAAGACAGCAAGTCATTTAAGACTTCTAGAGAGTAATTTAGCTTCAACAACAAAAAAAAAGAATAATAAAACCTTCAGTTTATATAGACACAGTGAAAGTGCCTATATTATGATCTGAGAAGAAAGATTTGGGACAATTCAAAATTTATCTGCAAAATAGATAGCAATGCATTACTCACACTAAGACTGAGGCACCATGCACAAGCAACATAAGCTCCAACCATAAGGAGTCTCCCAGCAATTAGAGATTAAAAAAAAAAAATCCTTTTGTTAAGTACACTAGTGAGCTAACTGTTAAGGGAGATCATGGCTTTCATCCATGCTTTCCAGACCAGAAGCTGTCTTTCATCTACTGTAACCTCACAGAACTTAGCAGCATGTCCACTCAGGGTTGCAATCACCTAACTTGGGTTATGACTGCTGTCCTGCTGTCAGCAGTGCACTAACAAGCTAAATCTAATCAACAGCAAGCATCAACTAACCCACAGAGACTGCTGCTGCAAAACAGGAAGGCCATGTTTTTATTTCCTTCCTGTTCATACACACAGGAGCAAAAAGTTAGGAAATAACGAGTTTCCCAATTCAACACCGAGACACACTGAGAAGTCCTGATTCTTCTGAACAGCTTTTCCTGAACTTATTCCCTGTTTCAATGTATTTGAACAGAAAAGCGACAGCTTTGCTAAACAGGAGATAGAAGAACCATAATTTAATGTTAAACGTGCAACACAGGACAATGCTGGCAACATCCCACTGACTATAACATGTCTGTGTAACATAACAATTGTTAGTCAACTTTGCCATTGGACAAACTCAGCTGATTTTTTTTCTTTTTAACTAACTTCCAGCTTCAAATTATTCTACACTTCACCCTTCTAAAAGTTTTCTTCACGTTCTGAAATGTTTATAGACCATTCCTTAAGGCACAAGAGTAGCTGAGGACAGTCTGGTGAAACTGCTGGCTAAGCTCTCACACAGCCCAAAGTACCTGCCTACCTACTGCCACCATCCTACTCTGCTGCCTAAGCCTGCAGGAACACTTCTTACACTTTCCCATACACTAAAATCCACTTACCTCTCTCCCTTTGCCAGTCTTGTCACAGAGAAAGAATCAGATATAGTCTGGTATCAGTTACGTATCACAGAACAGTGACAGCTACATACATACACAGAACACTGGTTGCTGCATGAAAATGTTAAGAGTACAGAGGGAAAATGTTTAACTTCTTTTTCTTTAATAGGGTCAAGTTAATTGACCTTGCTGAATTCATGGAGCTAATTACTGAAGCTTTCCTGCTCTTTTTCATAAACGTGCCTTCAGAACAGCACTCCTCTTGGACCTGAATGGAAAGATGGAGATTATTTGCTTTACTGAAGTGGCAATATTGTTCAAATTAACCAAAGATTCACTTCTTTTAAGCACAGTTACAGTCTGCTAACTGCACGATCCAAAAGCACGTGCAGGACAGCTGACTTGAAAGGACAGCAAATACTAATAATGATATCCACTGCAAATGTGCACTTATCCGCTGTTGTTATTGTTGGGTTTTTTTTTCCCCACTTTTTCCACATCACATCCCTCATCCTCATCCATAAATGATAACAGCAAATTTTAAAAGGCTGACTTCAGATACTGGCTTTTGACCAACTTTGTATCTTCTGGATGTGGATACTTCAATACTCCCTTTCTTCAGGTTCAAATCCACTGTGCACTTAAGCCGTTACGTAGGATAGTAGGATTCATTATTTCTTCTCACACTGGAATGGAGAATCAGAAGGACAATTTACCAACAGTACTGATCATTCTTCACAGCTAAGACCCAATTTCAGGATTTACCTAAAACTCTCAAAACACTTCAGAATCATAAAATGATAGGGACCCTTACGATCAGGCAGCTCCAACCCCCTGCTATAGGCAGGGACACCTCCCTCTAGAGCAGGTTGCTCACAGCCCCACCCAGCCTGGCCTTGAGAGCTTCCAGGGAGGGGGCATTCAGAACCTCAATGGCTTGTATATTTTTTTTCGTAAGAAGCTTTGCAGCTCCTTACAGCAACTTTCAAGACACAGCTTTTAGTCTGTAGTCATCTTGCTCCTCGAGCAAACACAGCCTTTGAAACAAACACCTCATTACCGAAGTGATTACCCAGCGATCTCCCTTGAATTATCATGTTTATTGGAGGATCTTGCCTCAGCTTGTCATTCAAGTTTCAACACGGTACTTCCTTTCTAATTAAAGATTCTCTACCGAGAAGCATCAGCACTATTGTGAAATCTGGCAGGTGTGGTA
Organism: Cyrtonyx montezumae; assembly: GCF_038088225.1. NCBI lineage: Eukaryota > Metazoa > Chordata > Aves > Galliformes > Odontophoridae > Cyrtonyx > Cyrtonyx montezumae. The sequence continues at coordinate 132,363,813 of NW_027072034.1, read as the reverse complement.
CTCTGAAGCTTTGTTCAAAGCTTGCACTTCTCAGGTTCACCTGCTTCTGAAAACCACCAGAAATCTAACTTTTTCCTTCCACCACAAAATACGACTGAACACCTCCTGCTTTTATGTCATATACTAAATCAGATTATTTGGGAAAAGAAAACTCTATTTGACTTAGAGAAGAAGAAAGCACTGCTGAGTGCATAAATGCCTTCAGATGATAGATACATTTGCTTCGCTAAACTGCATTTTACAGCTAACAGTAAAAACATCCGAGACACCTCCTTGCTGAGAGTTCCCACAAATGCATGAGAAACATAAAACTCCAGGAAGGATTAAAAGGTTCTCTGAACACAACTGGTTCCATAAGGCTATTACAACCCTTAAATACAGGGCACTTGAAAGATAGCAGTAAGGGGCATCAAGCAGCTTTGTGGCTGTTAAGCTCCATCTCTGTTATAGAAACAAGTATGAAAACAGAAGCATGAAATCCGACCACCACCATATACATTCATGAAGATGTGTCCATTGATTACACATGAGAACACAACATGATTCAGTACCTGAGAATAACTGAAACGAGCATCTAAAGGGAGATGGACATTCCTTCACTGCCACAGGATGGAATTTTTCCTTCAGGAGTCACTTAAACTCTCATTATAGGCCTTCAGTGGACTAAGAGCTAAGGGACTGACCGGCCCCCAAGCTTTGCACACACAATACAGAAACTCCAACATTTCACAATGTTCACCCAGAAACTTTACTTTGACATCACTTAATAGGCAAAGAATTCCCACAGATGTCCCCTGATTTTGCAAAAAAAAAGTAAAATTATGTCTCCATGGAAGTATATGCCTGTGAATTGTCTATGGAAGGTAACTTTGGAAGATAACTTCTTCAGTCTGTGAGGCTTTTGTGAATTACAGCACAGAGATATTTCTATTTCATTCCATTCTAATGTGGCAAGAAGCTTCTCGCACCTCACCGGAGTTCTCCTCCATCAGTATCTTTGAATTAGTACAAATATTAAGAAAGAAAGAAGTATTGGTTTAAATAGATTTGGTTCTTCTGCTAAGCAGGACCACGACGCACCTGAAAGTAAAGTCAAAGTTCACTAATACAACTTACGTCATGCTTCTTCCCTCCGATCCCTATTCAGAACTGATTTATTAATCATGTTAAACGATACTCGGAATCGCTAAAGCTAGCTTTTCTTTCCAGTCCCCACATTCTTTAGGAGTAGCGCAGTTCCCCAGCAGGCCGGCAGCCAGGTGCGCGCTGCCAGACCAGCATCAGCACAACGGACCGCACCGCCTGGAGCTGCACTAGGGACTTACTTAGGCCAGGCTGGCCCGGAAAGGCTCGGTCCTAATCGCTCCTACAGCTTCAGTTAGGAGAGACTGCACTCGGGCCAGAACTATTCACAAAGTTACCGAAGAAACCCTCCCAGCAGCCCAGCTCAGGGCACGGAGCAGCCCGCCCGTCCCGCACCCTCTGCAGGCCGCTCCCTCCAGTCGGGGCCCACTCGGTAGGAACGCTGGCACCCCGCGCCCCGGCCCGTACCTGCCGGCCCCCTCCTCGCCTCGGCCCGCGCTCCCCGCGGGTGCGGCCGAGTCTCGGGCCTGCCGCTGCCGGGAGCCGCCGGCCTCCTGCTCCAGGGAGAGCGCGAGCTGGCTGACGCCGTAGAGCAGCGAGCAGACGCCGCAGCTCAGGCACAGGAGCGCCACTCGCGCGAAGCGCCGCATCCTCCAACGCCGCGGCCTCGGCCCCGGCAGCGGCACCGGGCGGCGGCCGGGGCCCAACCGGCAGCGCGAGCACCGAGCGACGCGGCTAAGGAGCGAGCCCCGGCTGCGGGGGGCGGAGCGCGGGGGAGGGGCGAGCCACGAGGCGGGACGGGGAAGGGCTGCGCTTCTCTGTGCCCTTCTTTCAGGTATTTATGGATGCTGTTGAGGTTCCTCTGCTCCTTCTCCAGGCTGAGCTCACCAGTTCCTCGCGGGACAGGTGTTCCAGGCCCTTCCTCAGCCTCGTGGCCCTTCACTGGGCTAGGATGCTGTTGGCCTTCTGCGCAGCGAGGGCACAGTGGCAAAATGTGGCGACCTCAAAAGGGACGGACTCATTGGGAAAGTCATTGACAAAATGAGGAAGAACATGTAAGAAGGACTGTCTGAAAAGCTTAATGAACTAAGGGAAATTCGTGCTGCTGAGGTCCACGTGCTATCGTGCGTGACAAAAAATCCAGCTCTGAACGTGTCACTTGAAGTTGCAACTGGGCTTTCCCATTTTCTGTCCCTCCTCCAGGCTTACTATCATGGGGGATGAACTCTGCCATTCTTCCAGCTTCCGTCTGCATGTGCTTGTGATCTAAACCTGGCTCACGGCTCTCACTGCCTATCTGCATGCTGACTGGTGTCATGAATTCACCCACTGTCGCATTTCACAACCCCCTGCACATACGAACAAGTCCCTGTGGCAGGTCATAAATTACATTCTTCATGGATAAACAAAGCCCTGACTTCTTGCCCTTAATGCTGAGGAGAGCTTTGCTGTTTAATACAAGAGATCAAAGTATGCATAAGAAAGAAGAAGAGGATGATGCTATATTTCACAAATAGTTGAAGAAAATAATTGGAAATCTGAGATACATGGTGGGAAGTGGACCATTTTAAAGGCAAATTCATAGCAATGTGTGAGTCAGAGTGGGAGATACAAAGGAGCCTTTGCTGGCAGTGAGCACAAAAGAGAAGACGGGTCAGTCCCCACTGCAGTGTGACACTTGCCTTCTGAATTGAGGAGTGTTCAAGTCAGGAAAAATGAGGGCTATGGGGTGTTACAAAGGGACTGAGAATGAACGCAGCAGCTGGGCAGCAGCAGGGCAGCAGCAGTGCTTTCATGTGTCAGTAGAAGAAAGTACATTTTAGACGAGGAAAGAGAAAATAAGTTGTGCTGGGGAGAGAGATGATAGGGAGAGGGAAAAAAAACAACAACAACCTTTTGGATTATCAATCACACCATTTCACAAATAGGAATTTAGAGGATTCTCTTCATTTCATGCTGTCCAGGATTAACTGAATAATAAATGAGTGAGGATGTATCTCCGTGGTCTAAAAATATAGTTGAGGCAAGGTCAGGGACAAAGCTGGTATCTTCTGTTAAGATATTTGATGCAACTGGGCAGGAAAAAAATGAAAAGACAGATAAACTTCCATACACAAAAGCCCTTTTCATGCTGCAGAATCTGACTATTTAATCTAACTATCAGTTGGTCTGGAAAAAGGCAAAATGCTCCTTGCTTCAGACTCAGCCTCGTGAATACCAAAGATAAGCCAAAGAGACTGAAATGTCATACCTAGCTTCTATTACTAACAAAAAGCAGTCGATATTTTTCCAATTAGGTAATGTAACCTCCAAAAGCCTTTAAGTATAAATATTTACATACCTTTATTACTCATCATAATTAATGAACAATATGTAAAAGACTAGAACAAGAGGAAGGACAATTAGATACAAGGTTCTCTTCATTTCATACCAATTCTAAATCTTGAAATCCTTTTCCTGAATGGGATTGAAAGTTACTCAGCCACAGTAACTTTTGTTTCCTTAGGTTTCTATTTATTATGTCCAGAAAATAACTGAAATCCAGAAAAAGAAAAAAAAAAAAGCTTGGCAAACTACAGATGTTAAGTATTTAGGATAATCCATTTGTTAAAAGAATAAATCCCGTATGCTTCTCTTCAGTGTGTTCAGAGGCCATAAGGGCAGTCAAGTCAGTACCTGCCATAAAATTAAACCAAAATCCTAACTATGCACCAGATCAAGATATAAATTACATCAACTAAATAATTCACAATTATGGGACTATCTGGTGCAACTGAGAGAACAAAGAGAGGCATCAATTTCCACACAAACTTTCTGCTAATTAAAAAGCCCAGTCCTAATCAGATGCACTTGTAGGATTTCTTCTGGTTTTGTAGTTAAAACATCAGTTACGTTAGCAAAGCAATAAGATTTTGTGCTGACAGATTCATGTCAATGCTGCCAAGCTAGCAGACTAGTTGAGGGTTTTTCAAAGGCAAAGACATTTCCTTTGATGTTTGCATGCCCTTTCGTACAACCTGCAGTGTCAACACTTTGCTATGATGGATTGTAAGGCTGGTGAGCAAGAAGGAACTGCTTTCTTCCACATGTTGCGCATGTGGCATCAGCAAACTTCTTGGTACAGTGTCCCTTTTCTGTTGCTGCCAGATATCGTTTTTCTTTCCTTCACATTCATTTTTAAGGCAAGGATTTAGTTTGGCACAACTGCCTTCCGCTCTGACTGTATCTACTCTTTGAATTTCCCTACAGCAGCCCTAATTAAATATATACATATATACATATGATTTATCAAAATTAATTTTCAGGTGACAGAGCAGTGGCACAGCTGCACAGAGAGGTGGTGGAGTCTCCTTCTCTGGAGACGTTCCAGACCCGCCTGGACGCCTACCTGTGCAACCTGGGCTAGGGAGCTGCTCTGGCAGGGGGTTGGACTCGATGATGTCTTAGAGGTCCCTTCCAACCCCTACAATTCTGTGTTTCTGAGATTATACTGCTGTATCTCTGATGTCACTGGAACTGGAATTACAGACTGCCCCACTGCACATGGGGCAGCTGAGCCAGCGAGCAGCAGCAGTACTGCCTGGCCCAGTCCCAAACAGCTGAGGGCTCTTCAAGCACTGCTGACTCATGACAGCACTAAGAATTTGCTCAGCTTTCTCCCATCCTTTATCTGCAACTATAGAAAGATTTGTTTCTTCTACTAGTCCTTTCTTTCAGGTCAAGAAAGAGTAAAATAAAATGGAGACATTACTGAGCTATCTCCAAGCACAAACAGAATGCTGTGATCTCCCATGGCTGCCAAAGCACATCTGTGGAATTTATGAAATTTTTTCTCATCTTCAAACCTGCAATTGTGTAGTGGACTTAGTCAACAGAGGGAACAAAAATGAACAGGAGGGCTTTAAAACTTGCTCTCCTATTCTGAATGCCTTCCGTTCTTCCAACATAGACAAGTAAATGGACTATATTAGAATCCTTTAATTAGTAACAATAGCCATATTCTGATATCCAATAGCAGTTTCATCTCAAATGCATTGAAGATGGCTGCTCTTTGTTAAAGTTTGTATTCTTCCTAATACAAAACTCGTTATTTATGTCCACGTTTTGCTACCACATGCTGCCTGCACTTTGGGATTATACCTAGAACTCACAAGATGACACTAGAACTGTTCTGCAGCACCACATACTGTCTACATGGAGTGAGGATGAGCATATACATTCAGGGCCAACAACTCTGTCAACTGCTAAACAAATGGGAAACCATTTCTGAGGGAACCAGCTTCTTTCCACAGTGGCTCAAAGGATCTCAGCCTCACGCAGCAAAGCAACAGAAATGACAAACAGTTCAGACAATTTAATACTGGAACTGAATGTAATTTGAAGATAACTTGAGATAACATATGGAGACCATTTTGTTCTTTAGAATTTCCTTAAAAAAAATAGCTAAACATACAATTAATGCTTTCATAGTTCCTTGCCTTGGAAGGAGCACTCAATGGACTACCCCGTTTCTATACAGCTCCAAGAGACTCAGCTTAGCTTACCAGACAGAAACTTTGTGGCATCTCAGGATGTATGCTGCATTTTCTGACTGCTACCTTCCAAGTGTAGACCACTAAAATGGTTACATTTGGCTCACAGTACCTGTAGAAATTTTATCATAAAATTATATATTTTAAAAAATTACAATCACACACAATCTTTTGTTCACAGAGATGTTTATTTTTGTCTTCAATGTTCGTAGGGAATACGATTTCACTACAAAAGTGTCTCAGAGAAACTCCATTCAAAATCTAGGCTTAAGAATGAAGGGAAAATATACTTTCAGCTGTACCAGTCCTGAGCAAAGATTAAAAAAAAAAAATCCTCTAGAGATAGGAAGCAGCACCAATAATACCAGAGGGCCTCTTACTGACATCTGCTCATTCCTTCTTTCCTGCTTGAGAATTGGTTAAAACTTAGGTGGGAAGAATTACTTTATTAGAATGCAGACCTAAGATTCACAGTCCCAATATCTCACCAAATGCATTCTTTCACAGTCGGAGTTCAGGGCCTCAGTTTACTTTCCATTAAGTAGTCAGAACTGCTCACAGCAAGACTGTTGCCCCCATGGTGTAAAATTTTCTCTTACTTAAATTGGTAAATAAATATTTATTTTATATACTTACTTTAATAAATATTTATTTCCTAATCAATATCAAGTTCCTGAAGTTACACTGTTCTTAGAAGTATACTATTCATATGCAGTTATAAAACTTCTGATAACATCAGGTCTCAAATAATTCAAGTGGCTTACATTCTGTCTCTTGTTCTTTCAGTGAGAAAGGATTTCAAACCATTGGTAACACTTGGTACTTAGTTCTTGGTTCATCCAGGACATTCAGATTCAATCTGACAACGTAAATACTTCTAAGAGTCAGAACAGAAAAGGCACTTACTCATTTTGGGGAAGACACCTGGCAGGTAAGATTTTTATTTTCAAAATAACAAGCCCTTTTTCTGACAATAAAACCTTTAAAAACTATATTAGATAAACATAAATCCTATGAATAAAACCAACTTATGTACCCCTTCCTAAGAAAGGTAGTACTGCTCTTGATGGGGAAATTGAGAATTGTGAAAGCATCCAGAAATACTCAAGTTTTATTCACTTCTGTGACATTCCAAGCAGGCTATCACAGCTGACTACAAGGAAAAAAAAATCTCCTCCAAAGAACTCATGTTTTATGAATTGAAAGCCTCTGAAATTTCTGGACTGTTTCTTATTAGGTATTCGTATGAGCAATATAACATTAAGATTCTAGCGTTATAACCAGGAACATCACCTCTGTTACAACCTACAACTTGTGACTCCATCCAAAGGAGTAAATCTCTTACCAGACTTCATTCCAATTGAACCATTGCCTCATTGATGCTCTGTATAAGGCACTTAATAAATTTTAAGAGCATCTGACAGTGCTGTTGGTAGTTTTGATCTGTCCGTGAGGGTGCCCTATCAACACATCAAGATTAACTGGTTAAAGTGTAGATTAATCACTGAAAACAGCCACGAAACTCTTCAGGAGCCACATCCCTTCTAGTCTGGATCCTTACTACCCTTCCAATGCAAAGTTTTCCCTTTTCTAGTAGCCCAGGAATCAAACCCTCTAAAACTGTGCAGTATATAAATGTAGAAGAGGAAGATATTTTGTTCCTGGTCAGCTCTTTAACCAGAACGACTGCCCTCTCAATACATGATCTGTACACAAGAGAGAAACGATCATGAAATTCACGCAAAAAAAATCTGTCTTTTGGCTGAAAGTCACTGAACCAACAGGTATCAAGAGCTATACAGAAAACACACAAAGTGTGGGGTACTCCCTACCTCAAGACTGTACACAGAAGAAAACACTGTACTCAAGAAGAACTCACTATGTAGTAGCTTTTCCAGGAATTATTCTGAACTTTTTGTTTGTTTTTCATTTTTCCTATTACTCTCTGTCTTCTTGTAGTCTTTAGTGTATGTGCATACTCCTCTACATGCTCCTCTAGGGATCTTTATCTCCAGCCAGCACCAAGAGTATTTTCTTGAACCTTGCAAAAAACCTTCAGATTTAGTTACCTAGCAGCATTACACCTCCATCAGTGGGAAAGCATTTAAATCTCACAGAAGATTCAGACTCTCTGCAGAAATGTAAGTGTGAGACCAGAAATTGGCATCCCAGAAAGCCAGCTTCCTCCACCACAATGCTTGAATGATACAGCATCAGTGCAAGTTTGTTCAGCAAGAATATCTCCAGTAAGTCAATTACGTAGAAACAGGGATGACTGACAACACTGACAGATGATCTCCAAGCACCGCATAGCACTGCTAGTCTTACAGGACAGAGCTGAAGAACTGTGAATGGCAGTCAGATTTCCTACTTCGAAAAGTCAGCATATTAAATTATTTCAAACTCACTGCATCCAATTACCCTGTAGGTATACCTCAATGAAAATAAATACAGAAGGAATCAGAATGTGTTCCTTTAAAGGTGAGACTAATGAGACTCTGCAAACACGTGTAATCTTAAGAGATTTTCCTTGCTTTGATTAATTCACAGCTGAAGGCTGTTACAGTAAGAGATAATCAGTCAGATGGCAAGGTTGTTTTGTTTTGCTTAGAGATCTGCGCCATCAACAACTGGGCTTTGCACTGAAGCATTCTCATTTATTCTCTGCAAAGAATCATCAGCTTGACATAGATTATTTCATGCTCAGGGATGGTAGTTATGCACTGGATGTATATCAGTCACAAATTAGATCCCTGTAGTCCCGAAGTGGATATTCAGAAAGTAGAATCTTGGCCTAACAACTGACTTTGCTTAACTAACTGATGCTTTGGTGAACAACCGAGTGACTATCTTTGAACCAGAAGAATTTGTAGCTTGTAGACTCTAGTGAGTTAGAGAGCCAGATTCCTTTAGTGCTGCTTACATACATTCTGCTCTTGAGTACACTTCTTCACACAAGGAACATTAAGAGCATGCAATTAGAAGGTTATGCAAAAATAGACTGGTGTGCTCTTTTCCTTAGTCATCTTCTCAGTATGTCCACTGCAAACTAGAGCTCAGCTGGTCTAAAGCAGCACTGAAGATTTCAAGTTTATGGGAGCTGTTCACTTTGCAAGCACTTTGACTACAATCAGTATTTACAAACAGAGAATGGTGTAATAAAAAATGTAACTTTTCTACCTGGGCCATATCTTGAAAACATATTCCTGAAGGATTTCTTCCTTGGATATTCCTATCTCCAACAAGATGTACCATATTCTCCACACACACACACACACAAAAAAAAAGATATTGGAATTATTCTTTACATTTTTGTTACCAGAAAAGAATCACTTCATGTGGTCATTTTCTTTTCAAACATATGGGAAAAAGGAAAATGACACAGCAATCAATCATGAATACACTCACTAATACTAATTGAGCTATGGAGCTTTTGACGTTCATATTTAACTCCTTAAAAGTAAACCTAAAACTTCTTGTGCACATTAAACTGCCTGCTCTTAACAATTCCCTGTGTCAGTGGACAGAACAAGTTATTTTGGATGACATTCATTTATTTCCCATAACAAAAGGGGCAATATTAGGGTGGAAACCAACTTCTGAGGGATTAGGCGTTACGCGAGGGAGGTATTTTTCACCTATATGGTTAAACAGCAACTGTTCACATCTCCTGCATAAGTAAGATTCTTGGATGTGCGGCTAATTTATTTTGTTGGATGCATTTTCGTACACTGTTTGAAACCAATGGCAGAGAGGGGTACACAAGTACTCCTAGGCTTTGTACACAGACCTAACACAGTCTTCCTGCACAAAGTCAAAGGCAAGTCACTTTCTTTTGGACAGTACTGTTTACTAGCAAGGGTACAGCCATTCTTTGCTGTTGCACCGGTTACTCCACTCATACCCATCTAGACAGGAAGTTACAGTAATTTCCATGATGTGTTGATATGTGATTAACTTGTGAAGTACATTTTTATTTTAATAGTTAAATCGTGTGAATTCTTATTAAAGCATGTTTATTTTTTTAAACACCAAACTAAACTTAGTACCTGTCTCAGAAAAATCTCTTCAATTTACATCTTCTTATCAGAGTTTTGGCAGTATGGAAGAAAACCAACGAAGTTCTCCTTGGTTTGACTGATTTTATGGTACAGCTTTTGCTCATTTATGAGGTTGTACTCCTTCAAACTAAGATTGCTCTGCCATAAGTTGATGGCGTAATTCAGTCAAGAAAAACCTTCAAAAGCTCAAATGGTATTTCCAGCACACCCAAATCTTGACACTGAGATAGAAGAATGTGTTTGCAAAATATATTTGACTGGTCCACCACCAAAAACAGCATTCGCTTTCTATCTTATCTGTCTTAATCCTGAGTTAGCACAGGACAAACTTACATGTATTGTGCTTGCTGCTGCTGGAGGAGAAACTCTAAGTCACACTTCCTTTTCCATATGGTTTCTGATATTTGAAGGGAAGCATATCCAGATTCCCTAATGGCAGCAGAGTCAACTAAAGGCATGTGACAGAGACAAAGATGCAGATAAAGAGTTAATGTTAAAGAACATTGGATGTACATAGAAGTACACAATAGACAATTCCATGCCAAAGCAACAGTCAATCAGCAGATTGTGGAAAACCATCACGCTTTTGAGACAGAAGAGAGAAAAACTGAAGAACCTAAGATGCAGAGCCATACACATATCAAATCTAGAAGATATGCCTGACCACTCTATAGAACTGGTGGAAACAAATTGCAAAAAGTGTTCTGTCTTACATGGCTACCAAAAAATATCCTATCTGTAATATTTTTAAAAGTGCACAGATTATAAAGCCCAAACATTTTTTCAGATTTTACAATCTGCCACAAAACAGGAAATATCTAGAGAAGCTTTAAATAGTTTAAAACTTCAAGTTAAAAGTTAAGCCTTAATTTAGAGACTTTCAATACTGAGAATCTTTGAGAGGTGAAAGGTTCTGTTTGGTTTTGCTTTGTTTCAACTGCTGTTAGAATCAAGACTTTATACAGCATACTTTAATTTACTACCAAGCAGAACCAGTTTTTTTTCTTTTCAAGATACAAACTTAACTTCAGAAGAAATTAAAATATCTGTCTCTTAACAGTGTATCTTTTCCTTACATCGCCTACAGTTAGCAGTAAAGTTAGGAAGATAAAAGACCTAACAATTATATGCTTTATCAGTGAATTAATTATAGGCCATTTTCCCCGATTTCCTTCCCCTTTTCCCTTCTGAAGCCAGACAATCAGCACATAAAGGAACTCATTTACATGGAACATTATCGCACTTGCCTTTGTTGCATCATCACTTCCTAAGTAGCCCAGAATGTATGGCTGTTTAAGACTGGTGCATACATAGAATTTTACAAACAACAATTCTTATGGAGAGAACAGTCACAGAGTAAAATAGCTAATCAAAATACATTACAACATTAAATTTTCACTTTTTATAAATGGAGCAAGGATGCTTTTAAATATATTTACACTTAGAAAAACGTCTTAGGATTACTACAAGTCAAAATTACTTAGAAATTATGCAAGTGAAGTTCATTTAAATTAGAACATTATGAACAAATTGCTATATTATACTTAGAATTTGTCTACTCTGCTGTCAGTATTGTCACATCCCTTTAATCACAAACAGACAAAAATTACCTTAACTTTGTTTAATGCCAAAATGGGCATCGCTGCAATGTGAACACTGGCTATGCAGTATTTCAGTTAGAACCACCACAGCTCAAACTTTAGATCCTAGCTGTCCTGCCTTTCACCTGTTATTAGTCAGAAATTGCTTTTCTACACCTTATTCCGTAAAGAACAGTGATTTCTGTAAGACTTTCCTGCCTTCTTTTTGATTATAACTATACTTGTACCATATTCATGAGATAATATTCTCTAGAGACAGTTGAAACATAGTACAGTCCCCTCCATCCTCCCTTCCTTCCAAACCAAATGGCTACTTATTTCTGAAGATACAAAGAGACCTCTTGTTGGTAGTGCTGGGTGGTTTATTCACATAATGTTAAATGAAAATAAATATCCCATTTAGTGAACTACTGGTAACAGATTATTATTTGTTTGCAAGGAATACTGAAATGTGTTAGCATTCATTACACTTTAAACTAGAAACACATTTCATGAAACATCTTGCAATGTGATTCTGTCATTGAACTGCTTACTTTTAACAGTTTCAGCTCTCTCGTAATCCATTACACCAGTATATTCTGCAAATAGTCCCACCTAAAAATAAAACATAAAAAAATAAATTTGAGAAGCATGTATTTTCCTTCTAAAAACTAGTATATGTTATTCAGAACAACAGCCCAGCCCCCAAAACATATAAGAACCTTGAAATGCTTTTTTTTTTTCTTTTTTTTTTCTTTTTTTTTTTTACAGATACTAAGATTTGGCCAAGTAATTGCAATGAACAGACATCCTATTTAGTATGATAAAGCAGAATACATAATAAACAGGTCAGTAGTTATCTACCTGAAATAGCCTATAATTAACATTTGATGTCTAAAAAGTTTAAACAGCAACACCAAGGAATGAGGTATGTATGTTCTCAGATATCACATCAGACTTTCATTTTATGCAACTAACTGTATTTCACAACTAGCATCTTACAAAATAGAACAGTACTATTGTGCCTGTAGAAGTACTGCATTAAAAACAGAAAAATACATTACTACAAGAAACCACCAAACATCACAATTGTCAGGGGCTACAAAAATCCATTCTTTTAGCTGTTATGAACATGTACCACATGTTGGGAATAATTTAGGATTTAAAAAGATCCACTCAACTTTTACATGGGCTTAAAATTATATATTTTGAATGTTAATAATAATAATAATAATAATAAAAGAATCACAGGAGTGTAAGTGGACTATCTCACTGAAAGGAGCTAAATGGACTTTTGTACTCAACCTGAATCTATAATTTAAATCTACACATGGATTGGATGAGTGTATATCAAAACACTTATTGGCTGTAAACAAAAATGCAAAAATCTGTATTCACAAAAATATTTTATTGGTAATTTTACATAATACCAGATGGGATTGTAAATAGCTCTGCTCTGTATCAGTATATTGCTAAGTGCATAAAATATTGACAGTTTATGCCATAAAGTAGGATACTGTGGGGTTTTTATACATTATTTATGACATAATATTTTCTAATAGGCCAAATCAAAATAAAAAGAAGTAGATTCAAAATCAAAAAACAAATAATAGTAGTATTGTTATTTCTTTATTCTTGTGCAACATCTGGTATTTCTGTAATGAAATGACAATTGATTATATAACACTAGGAAAATCTGGGGCGAGGGAAGAGCACTAAGCAGAAACCAAAACTGTACTGCAGTTATTTTTAAAGTGTTACCAAACTTTTGTATTTCCAAATGTTTGTTTTGCCAAATGTTTAGTCATCTGAGGTTCAGCATAGAATACCAGTGTATAGTGACAGCGACTTTTCCTGAATTGTAGTTAACCAATCCATGTTTAGAATGTATTTTCTTTTTTTTCTTTTTTTTTTGTATTTGCTTGTAAACATTTCAATAAGTGTTTTAAGTGTGAAAAAATATTGATAAAACCATTAACATAATTCATTAACAGTAATCTAGTAAAATGTGTCAAACATTGGCAAAAATTCATACAAATGTTTTATTTAATAACATTTTCCTATTTAACCACACCAAGTACCAGCAGGTGTTTTTAAGATAATTATTATGAAAATTCTGTTGCAGCAATAGTTGATTAAGTTGATCTTTGACTTGCATACATATAACTATGTCTCACAATTCTCAGATAATACATATTTAGGCAGCTCAAACTATGTTATAAAAATTTAAATTCAGTACATGCCAATAGTAGAGACTCCAAGAGTTGTTAGAATTCACTAAACTAAAAGTGAAAATGGACTTACCAATAACACTGTGTATGAACATTCAAACCACATTTTCATGGCACCTTTTCACACAAAGTTTAAAACGGGTGGTCTGAAAATGCTTCGTAAGCATTTTTAGATTGCATTTCAATTATTTCTACCACTGCACTTTTTTTGTTCTTTCTAAACTGCATAAATTATGTTTCAGTAAACATACCAATTGTGCATGGATAATCTGTCATGAAAATGTGGTAACGGGTGGCAGAAGTTATGTTTGCATGTTTTAAAGAGAAGAGACTAAAGAAACTGGAGGAAATAAACTTTAATGAGATTCCCCATTCAGTGACGACGCCTCTCCTCTGGGTGAAGATGACCTGGACATTCCCCTCTCTGTGTTATCAGAGCTAGAGCCGCTCTGACTGTGTTGATCTGCAGAAGCAGCACTGGAAGCAGGTGGTGACTTAGTTTTCTCCTTAAAGTCTGTAATTATGACCGTCAGATCTCCAACGGTAACTTCCAAATGCTGAGCACTACTTCGATCCACATTTTTCAATCGTGGCCTAAATAAAGCATAATAAATCACATTAGAAATACACACACCATCTCATTATCGTATCTTTCTCCCTCTTACTAGGGGCTCCTGCAAACATACAAGTAACATCTGCATAATACTGCTTTGTGGAACATGTAACACATAAGAGGACAATACAGCACAAATGTTTATGGTGGAGTATTTCCCATACGTTCAAAATTGGTGAAAAAAACACATTTTACACCTTCTGCTAAGTTCATATGAAAATTTACTGTGTGAATATTTAAACTGTGTTACAGTACTAATAAGTTGCGTGTGTGAAGGTTTACTTTCATTTACGCTATTATTTAGCAACATACTGCTTTCATTATTGTGGCTAGAAGAAGTTATAAATCTGACCCAGGGAAGGATGCATCTCTGCAGCAGCCTTAAACAGCAATTCTAGGTAGCAAATGGTGTTCAATAATGAGCATGTTGGTGTCCAAAAAGCTCATGTGTGCCTTCTGAATTTAACAATGCAGTTTTAGCTACAGATTCCACATTCCAAAAGTGCAGCAGTTGTATTTCATTTAAAAATCTCACTAATACTGCAGTATTTATACTGGCTTTCACAGAATAATTCTGGCATCCCTAACACATGCTGTGATTTAAGATATGCAAAGAGCTCAGTAATCATACAGCATAGATAAATTAAGTCTCTTCATCTATTCTTTCATTTGTTTGATTTTCACAACATGAAGAATCATAAAAGAACACTGACTGATACTCTGTTGTCGTAATTTTTGCTACTGATGAGCATAAAGGACTTTAAATTCACAATTTTACTTTGACTACCATAGCAAACTGTCATGAGACAGGTGGATTTATACAAACAATTTTGAACAGCATAGCTTTATGCACTTAACTGACTCCACAGCTTTCACCAGCTCAAGCTGCAATAAAATAAATTAATATGACATCATATGTTAGCAGGTGTGCTAACAGCAAAGTCCTAACCTTTACCCTATCACCTGACTTTGTTTGAAGTAGAATTGGTTCCCAGCCACTTCAGCTGAAACACCTCCTGCTTTTCCTCTGCTAGAATAGAGCAAGGATTTGACACCTTGTTCCCTCGGGGCTGAAGAATCTAAAAGAACTGAAAAGCTGCTGCTCTGTAGTATGGGAACAGAGAGAAAAGTTCAGCATTATCAACCTGCATAAGTGATATGCCTCAAGCTTATTAATCATATTTAGTGTGTACTCAGATTTTATGATTGTTTCCAGCAATAATATACAAGTTTTCAGGCAATGAGAAAAGGATATCCTCTTCCCAAAAGGATATTGAAGGAATCTGCTTAAACTAATAAAGCATTTGTATTCAGTGAATCAGATCTGTGAAAAATTAAATTCTTTGAAGTGCTTAAGTATTTCTTCCAATAGCCATTCTTAATGCAAATCTCAATACCAGTATTTCATCCAAGATTTTTAGTCAGTTATTTTTTTAAGTGTTTTCTCTTTTTCCCTGCCTCCCTTTTGCATTTTTAATGTATTACTGCAACCCAATAATGATTATTTTCATTCATAATATTTAATTAGCTTCATAAAAACGTACTACTTTAACTTTAGGTGCTTCTTAACTGAAGTGGTTCAACTGCGTGTGGTAAGATAGATAGTATATCTGAGTATTAGAGAAAAATGTAAACACATTCTTCCTGCTGGAACATCTCAGTCTCCTTAATCCTAACCATAACTATTTTAAAGACTGTTCTCTCCTGACTCACAATCTCTCCCTGCTTCTGATCCTGATGATCCTATTTCAGGCACAAGAGAAGCATCTGCTACTTCTCTGCATAACTAATCCCAAAGGATCTTCCTTGGCTGGACTATTCTGGAATGCTTCCAAAAAAAAAAAAAAAAATCAATAGTTCCTCCCACTTCTGATTAGACTACATGTCTTGTATACTGCTGAGCTTTCTGGCACCACATTTCTGCTGCAATAATGTTGTGCTTAGGCTGTGATTGTTTGGGAGGATAAATTTGCTCCTTTTGTTTCCTACCTTGGAGCTTTCTTCTGGTCAAGAACAAGGCTTTTTACAATGGCTTGCTTGTACAGGAATGTTTTGTGTTTTTCATTCCAAGAGTCTGAGACTTTCATTCAGCATCCCAAATGTAGCACTGGGATTTTTATCACTAGATAATATACACATCTTACCCTGTCACATTAATTTCTATCCTAGTTCAGCCTTTCAAAATCTCTTCGTAACTATGTCACCTTCCCACTCTCTTGCAGTGTGGTATGACAGTCTCTCCCTCTGTCTCTCTTCCCCCCATCTCCTTTTATCCCCATTTCTTCTCCACTTTTTCCACCTCCTCCAGCAATAATCTGCATAATTAGCCCTTCCAGTTCCCTCTCTTTTCCTGAGCCTAGCAATCATATTTTGCATATCTACAATTTTATGTGGTGTGAAAAACACAGTTGAATCCCTTAACAAAAATATCCAACTCTATCTAAATCCATCTGGTCTCCATCTTCTGGTTAAAACTACAAACTGCAAGTTTTCATTGTGCATGACAGGCATTCTACAACAATGAGACTTAAAATATTTATCATTATGTCAAAAGAGTATGCCACAGGACTTACAAAGCAGTAAAATTGCAGAACATCTTTTTTCATATTTTCTTTTCTAATTATGTTTTAACGATACAGCAAAAGTTGCTAAATTTTTTACCTGGTTTTCTTATGACTGTTCTTTTTGCTAGTTGTTTCCTTTTCACTTTTTTCCTTTTCTACTTTGTCTTTTTTCTCTTTCTTTGACTGTGTAGGGGGCACGAATTGCTGAGGAACCTGCTGTGCAACCAGCTGAGAGACGGGTCGAGGTTTCCTGTGTGCACATATATATACAACGTATGTATACACACATCAAGTTTAGATTTAAGAACAATAGTCTAAAACTTTCTGTACTGCAGTTATTAACATTAACACTCAATTAAAAAAAGTGAAACATCATCAAGAGCAAAATAATACATATGCAGCTGATAGTACTTCATTTAAATAGCACATCAAAATAAAATCTGTTATGGCTTTTTGATTCACCAGCATTATCAATATAAATATGGCAGTTGAGGTTTGTTTTTGTTTGTTTTTTTAATGTTTTAGAGGCAAGAATTTACAGTGTGCTTTCTTCTAAGTGTTATATCTAGGCTTGCATGGAATGAGCTCCAAACCATGAAGCTTTCTGGAGGAATACTTCATCACCCACCCCGAGGCCCTTTGAATGAAGGAGTATGTTTTGAGTGTACTGCAGTACTGAAGCCCACAATCCAGATCTCAAAAAGGAAAACGATGACCTTTCACGTATTACAACAAAACCCACTGTTGGCCTTGCACAGTAGAACCACAGTGTTTTAACTCAAACAAAATCCCTGAAGGCAAGGACAAATCCTGTTTTGTATTTTTATCAAGTTCTTCAGAGAAAAAAAGAAAAATGTACTGCATTACTAATAGCAGAATATAACTGTCAGAACATACATGCTCTAAAAGCTGGCATTGCAAGTGTCTGATCACATTCCATCAGGACACAGAGAGAAAAAGATAAGCAAAGGATTACTTAATGACAAAAACCCAGTTTATGTCAGCTAATATATAAGATTGTATGCTTTGCCGGTGAGTACAGGTGGGTACTGCAAGTGGTACCTTGAAAAATATCCACTGTATTGAGACCAAAATCAGTGAAATGACTCGATGGGCTCTAACAAGTGAGTACACAACTTGCCTCAGAACCGTTTCAACTTCTGTCATAGTAATAGTAAGAAAACAGGAAGAGTAGAGGTGTAGTTGATGCCCAAGCTTATCATTTCAGGTGGAAAACACTCGTGATACAGAAATAAAATTATCTTCTCCCTTGACTGAAAGATTGCTTCAGGAAACGGGTAAGTGAATCGCTACTTCTCGTGATGGCCGGGTGACAATCACAGCAATACTGCACAGTTACCTGAAGGAACAATCTGATGTTACCTAAGTAAGACAGTAGCGAGTTTCTTCACACAGAATTATTGCCCAGAGTTGTGGAAAACACCGTGATCATAGAAACTTCTTGAAGAGCAAGGAAGAGGAAAAAAAAAAATCTATTCTGCAAGTCCTTCCCTCCCTTCTCCCTCCTGAGGTACTCAGAGAAGGGCCTCTGAACTGCAGCTGAGCACCGCAAGGCATGCAGGCTTCAGAAAGTAACCTCACCACTCAGGGAATTTCAAACAAATATTGCTGCTCATGATTTAGTCGCAGCAGAACCATGTCATTCAAACATGAAAGAACTTACACTGAGAAAGGGTTTCTTGCAGAGAAGTCAAACATATGAAAATCTATTCCTGTAACAGGAAATTGATTTTGATAATTTGCCAAAATACAACAATTTCAATTACTGGAGCTCAAAAACATTTAAGATTCCTTGTAATAGGTTACTACAGCTAAGTGTTAAGTCTGCCTTTTAAACTATCAATATATTTATGGTAATTTGCTTTCTGAGCATGTTCAAAAGCACCTGAGCTAACTGTCTTTCATAAAGAAGCTCTAAAAACTTCTGTATTAAGATTATCACGTCTCTGCCTCTCCCACTGGGAGCAACTTCACAACTGAACAATCCAAAACCGCAGGCAAAAGCATTCAGAAATACAGCACTTCTCGTTTGTTTAGATACACGGTCAGCCCCTCAAAACAGTTCATTTTTATGTAATAATTCACTTTGTTTGTTGTATGTGGAACACTAATCAGCAGAGGCATACAAAAGCTGAGAGCTAAAAGTCCTTTCCAACAGGGGTGAACTGCACAGTGACTAATTTCATTTTACAGGATTTGATTTTGCTGCTGTTTTAGGTGATAGTTACAGAAGCTGCAGAGAACTGTGTCTTCAGTATTTCTGTGCAGAACTGAATTCAACATGGATTCTCCCAAAGGCAGGACAGTTTGAAGGATGGGCTAGTTTCTGCTGCTGGCATGCTTAAAAGAAAAACAAAGGAGAAAAAAAAAACCACACAGCGCTTTATACCACAGCAGCTCACACGCCTAGAGATGAAAAATGTTCATCCAAGAATACACACAGCACATTAGACCCATATCATATTTGAAACTCTTGCCCCGAGTAGTTTCCCTTCCCAGGGCTCTAACACAATGCCTCGCTGCTTGTAAGTCATTTGGGACATCTTCCCTCATCTCCCTCACCTGACAGCCATCAGTAATCTGTGTGAAAAGAATGTTGACCCTTTGGAAACAGCAAGCAACTTGGTCAAAGTACAGCAAAGCAGGTCAGCTTTGAAAACTAATTGAAAAATCGCTCTGTACAATATAATAACTTCTGCAGCAGAAGTACAGTAAACTCTCAGTCATCAAGGTTGTACATCAAACATGCAACAGGACAACAATGCTGGCTTAATGCTGAAGTGTCCTGGAGTCTGTGCTACCTCATCTCAAGCACTGCATGCATTTTGGGGTATCACAATGTAAGAATAACATAGAACTATTACAGAACATCCAAAGGAGGGATATGGAAGGCTCTAAAGAGCAAGATGTACATGGCTGAGGTCCTTGGCTTTGCTCAGCCCAGGACAGAAGAGGCTGAGTGATGGTGGCTGCTGCTCTCACAGGGAGCAGAGGGGCAATGCTGAGCTCTGCTCTCTGTGACAGTGACAGGGCCCGAGGCAACGGCATGGAGCTGTGTTATGGGGAGGGGCAGCTGTAGTGTTTGGAAAAGGTTCTTCACCAGAGGGTGGTCGGGTGCTGGAGCAGGCTCTACAGGGCCGTGGGGATGGCACTGAACTGCTGGAGTTTAAGAAGCATTTGGACAATGCCCTCAGATATAGGGTGGTCCTGGATGAAGCAAGCAGTTGGACTTGGTCCTCGTAGGTCCCTTCCAACTCAGGTTATTCCATGATTCTACAGATTTATTTTAGGCAGAGCACAACCACACTTGCACAGGGCTGCTTCTACAGCCATCAGGAATCCACGAAGCAGTCTCTGGCACTACTCAGAGCACAACTCCAATTCTGGCAGACCTGAGATACTTTTCAGTCAAAGTAGTTAGAGTAGACAAACTGTGAAGAGTTTTTCCATGAACAAACCCCCTATCTACCCAGTTTCCCACAGCTCCCACGCAGCCCTGAGTGCAGGTTTAGGTGAAGATTCCTCCATTTGGTGCTGAACAACCCGAGCAAACAGAGCCTACCAAACTGAACTGCAAAGCAGCACAGCGCAGACATCGACAGCCTGACAGAGCAGCTCTGATACAGCATTGAGTCACGCTGGACTTGAACTACTTCACACAGAACTAGTACTCCTATTCTCCCAGTACCCATACATCTCAGAACTTAGAAATTTCCATGTGGAAAATCAGATGGTATAATTATATCTCACTGTTGAGCTCATATATCTTTCCAACCTGTTGTGGAAAAAGTGCACTAACATCTATAATATACAGTTCAGAGAGTTCAGGTATTCTGAAGGATATATCATATAGGACATATTCAAATGCACACTCTTTTTCAAAGCTGTATCTCCTGTGCTTTTACCACTACAAATGTATTAGACATTTTAATTCTCAATATTAGAAGAATGGAATTTTGGAAATGCTGCCAACCACAGCTTTCAATCAAGCTGAAAGATGGCCTTCAACAGATGACCTAGATCCATACAAATATGGTCCTTTCCTTCTCTTTCCTCTTTTCAGATCCATCCATCTCGTGGTTCCAAATGAGACAAAAAGCCCTTGCTGGAAGCTTATCCTGTCCCAAGTGGCAAATGATCTACATTGTAAAGAAGTGTCACGTGCACAGTGTACCTACAGGTTTTTAGAGTACCACACATTAAACCTGACACCTGCCTGCTGTTGAACCCTGGCCAGTTTACTCTCCACATTTTTTTCCTCTAACAACTATCTGGCCCAGTTTTGTTTACCTGACAGTACAATTCTGCTTTCAAATTCATCTTACTCCCTGCTTTCCTATAAAGCTATTCACATCTTGCCCCATCCTAAACATCAGGAAAGAGTTGCTTGTGAAGCGCTATTCCTACAGCAGGATGTTATGTTGCAGCTATCCAGTATAGCAGTGGTCAGTGTTTGATTCATGGACAGATGGGATGTTCATGCCACCACGCAGAACAGATAACCGCCATACACCAAGAATCATTTATTCAGCAGAACAGTTTGAGTGTTCAGATTTATCAGCAATATCTACTACCATATTTTTATTCCCAGGGTATGTTTTAGTCCTGAGCTAAACAAAGCCCCTGTTTTTATTTCAAAACTATCACCTGTTTTTATGTAGAATTTCTACATGGTATTCCAGGCTTCCCATAATTTTAGCTTCTCTTTCCTCCACTAGAAAAAGACCTGTACTTCTTAACATCTTTTTTTTTTTTCTTTTTTTTTAAAAAAGGACATGTTTCAGAGATTTTAAGCAGTACCATTTATCTGCACTTCTTTTCCCTGCAGGGAGATTCTGACCTTTTGTTCGAGACAGCAGATTCATCCCTCAAGAAAGAGAGCTTAGAAATATCTGGGGCAAGAATCCTTGCTGATTTTGCCTTGCCCCTGTCACAGAAACCCGTCATCAAAAATGAAAAATACACATTATTCTTCAAATACGAAATATTCTTCACTTGCAGGTGATTCAGGAGGACTAGAGAAGGGCTTCCAAGCTAAAGAGCATTTCTGGATCATCTGCCTCTTGGTCACAGCCCAACTGAAGGCTCTTCCCACAGAGACTCAAGCCAGGAATCCAGCATGTTTCTGGACATCAGCTTCATGCACAGTTCTGCAATCTGCTCTGTCTCACCAACAAGGCACAGCAGAACTGGCTTGGAAACCAGTAATCTTAGTCTATCAATGTGCTGAATTTCATTCTCCAGAGTTTTTCAAGAATAAATTATTGCCAAAAGGCCTTACAAGCAGTAACTACTCCGCTTAGACAAGTCATCTTCAAGTCACACTCTTGCAAAGCTGACTGGTAACAGAGTGTGACCAGCACAGGAAATAAATGCATTGGCCATTACACACATTATGCAGACATTCTCTTTAGGATGTCTTCTTGGAAAAGTCTTGGAGTTTGTTCTAAAAGATGCAATATAAACACAGGTATGCTGATGCACTATGGATTAAGCCCAGAAAGCTTGTCACAGTTCTGACAAAGGTAGCAGAAACTCTAAATGTAAAGTCAGGGGTTCCCAATGAAACATCTACAGTTAAAGCATAATGGAAAAAGCTCTGCCAGCAGAAAAAATAACCTAAAATTCATCTAGCTATAAATGGAAGTCAAACAACTCCTCTTATTGGTGCAAGTTTTCCTGTATCCTACATTTTTCTTTGCTTACTGCTTGTGAAGGAAGGCCATTTGAAAAACAGCCTCCCCCAAGCTACACATTTGTGCCAATTACAAAGAAATATGGCTGTAACAGCATCATCACGACAATACCTCTACTTTCTATCTGATTAATAACCCTCTGATTTTTTCTTCTGTCTTATCCTGTACATACAAGCTTATTCAAATTCTTCTTTGCCATACCTTAATTCAGATGACATGGACAGCCAGAAACGTTTGTTCAAACACTCATCTTTGCTTTAGTCACAGAAACATTTCTTTCACTTGCCTATAATTACACCGCCTGTTTCTTCCTTTGACAGATCTGCTGTCCTCTGAATTCCATATTAAATGTGTCCCATGGATCATCCTTTAACATGAACTTTCTACCCCCACGGCCATCCATCTCAGCTGACATTCACTGAAATCAGAGGGTCTCAATCTTTAATATATTAGTCCTCACAATATTCCATCATGGGAGAGTGGTACTATTAACCCTACAGCTATTTATTAGCAGAAGCACAGAGAAACTACTACTCCTACTTTAATTGTGTCTCATTGTTCTCCCTCCCACTCACCCCCTTCCAAGGGTCTGTCTCCCTCTCTGAAGCACAAGCTTTTAGTGGCTGCTGTCAAACTCTTCCAGGTTTACTCCGCACCAAATTCAGAATTCCTCACTTCCTATCAAATGTACAAGACTTTTGTGTACTTGTTCACCCAGAAGTTAATCTAGACTGACATCACTATGAAAACAACTCCATTCCGCTCTCTCTCTCTCCCTCTAGTGCCCTGCAGACTTGATAATCTCCTTCCATCTGCTACTGTGGCACTTCTGTGTGATTCTGACTAAGCTGAGTTAAGATACTCAACATTTTTTCAAATGGAATTGTAATTTCCATCATTCTATGGGTACTCCTCCTCCACTAGGCTCTGCTATTCCCTCATCTAGGAGGATTTCAGAAGCGCCTTGTTAGCATGTCTGGGGTTTTCCAGTCTTCAAATCTCTTAGAATTTAATAACAAGTTTAATTCTTGTGACGGGATGTAGACTGAAAATCTTTACTTGTCTGCATTTTGTAGCACATTGCCAATGGAAAAAAAAAAAAAAAGAATAATCCCTGATAAAGGAGAACAGGTCTTAGAATAGGCTAACTTTAGCTATCTCCTCCCCACTGCTTCAGCCTCTAGGAAGACACTGACGGGGTGAAGAAATAACCAGGTTGTGTGCTTTACACACACGGCATATGAGGCCACTTCCAACTGCCATTTTTTAAGTGTGCAACCCATTTGCTAACAGCAAACATATTTTCCATCACACAAATCAGTACGTTCTTGGAAAAGGTACAATTTCATATACTAAAAGCACATGACATACTGTTTCTGGTACGGCATCCTGAATACATTTCAGATATTTGCACAGAGAACTGCACGTCGCAGTTGTAGTCAATATTCTTTATCACTTAGCATCTTTAGTTTTATATCCTCCATCATATTTTCCTCATCTCTAGGCAACACAAAGAAAGCCAGCCAAATGGTGATTATTTCAGTCTCTTCTGTCTCTCTTCAATTTGGGGTATCAAATCTTGACATCAGTCACCTAACCAAACATTTCACAAATCCTCAAATTCCTCAATGTCACTTGTACAAACAGTTTCACAAAGACGTTACAAGACTCGCATACCACCTATTCAAAACTAAAATTCTGCAAAAAATACCTTGAAAAAAAAAAAACAACAACAACAAAGCCCAGATAATTTAGTTCCCCAAGTGTTTCTAGAATGCATTTGCAAGACAGTACCAAACCTGTTGGCTCAGCTCACTGAGAGCTGCACATACTTTCATTCCACAGAGCAGCACACTTCAGAACGCTACAGATCGCCCTCTCAGCACTTCTCAGAACTGTCATAAAAAATAAAAGACAAGCTCCAGAAGAGCTAATATTAGGAGCTTGGTTTTTTCCTTTTTTCTTAAATAACTAATCTTCTTGAACAAGAAAGAAAACAGTAATATTATGGCGTCTATTCCATTTTAAGAAACTTGTTTCATAACGTGCTGTTGTAAACTGAACTGTTGGCAACAAGTTTGGGATTAACCAGAGCCTAGTAGGAATCTTGTTCTGCTGATGTTTGCATCATACATGTCTTTCAAAAGTCTAAGCGGAACACATTGAAGTCTATTAAAATCTTGTTGAGAACAAAGTCAAACAACTCAAATCCAACCCCTTTCTTTCATTACTACACTGAACCATTCCTCAATACAAACGTACAGGCTTTAAATATCTTATAATTTATTCGAAGATCATTTTTCACTCACATCTATCCTGAATATTAGCGTCTCAAGAAGCTAATAGAAATCTGATATCCACTGTAATACTCTAATCTCCATTTTTCTAGTTCACAGTCATTACTGAAATCTCAAGAAAAGCTTATCTTTGCATACTTCCTACTTAATCATCATATCCTTGCTAGTCCCTAGCCAAATCTCCTTCACCACATGTCCTCGTTTTTGTCACTATTCAGGTCCAAATCCTCAAATGTATCTTAACATAGTAATTAGAGTAATTAATTCAAAAATTAAAAGCTATTCCTAACCTCTGGGGCAAACAGACGCATCGCCAGAGTCAGCTGGAAGATGTCTGTAGAGTTATTTTACAATAAACAACTTTTCAAATAAGTAGACAAAAGTGAGGATATGATGAAGTTGTTTCAGGTAAATTTTCTAGGTGAAAAAGTGCTCGTGTAATGCTTATTATTAGGAGAATATCTTCACTTAGGTACGAATGTCTTGAGTGATTCTTTGTGCATCAGTTTAAGCAACTTGTATAGAGAACATCTGTAGTTAAACACTGTAGCAATGTTACGGGATAACAGACTTCCTGCCCCTTTACAGAATGACAGTAATTATGCAACATTCTAACTGTATCTTTGTAATGCAGTTCAGAAAGCTTTTCTTAACCCCAAAGATCACAGGACAGGTTTCAACCAGCAGCTTTGGAATGTGACTTTTCCATCACAGCCCAATGATGCAGGATCAGGCGCCAGAAAGTCTAAATGTCGCCAAAGGAAGATAGATCTATATTTCAGGAGCTGGTTTTCTCTAGCACCTCGAAGCAGAAGGCAGTAAGAATTAAACCACCCTTACTCCCACCAGCTGCTAAATTCTCTGTAATTCAGCTATACTCCTCCGTCCACCATCCTACAATGATAACCAGATACACTGCAAATATCAGGTAACAACTTGGCCACTTCCTCGGGTAGTTACAGTCTTTTTCAGGAGGGTTTCTGCAAAACATGTTAGAATATGGCTATAGGCTCTCGCACCCACACCCCTTGAGGTTTTTTTTTGGCTTTTCACTTTACTAAGATCTATTTAACAACAACAAATGTGAGCAATTTCACCTACACAAAGAAAAACTTAAAAACATACACAGCTCCTCCAGTATGCCCTTTTCTGAGCCAACTTCAGCGTGTCGAGAGCTCAACTTCAAAGAGATTGGGAATCTATGAATAACGTTGGAAGACCAACGTCCATATTTATACAGATGTTTCAAAGGCTTTGACAGCTTTCCACAGAATAAACAGATCTAAATTAAATTTAGTGCCACAGCTTGATGTTACTCAGGTTCCCTGTAATATAGAAAGAAATCGACAGAACCAAAACACGCATTACGTCAGTGCAGTAATTGTCCTTATGTAATAATGCAGACCATCAACAATAACCAAACTGCATTTGACACATACTGAATGGTGAGAAGGAAGAAGTTTTCAGCCACACATTTTAAGCCATCTACTTTAGCTTACTCACAAACCATAGCAGTAAGGAGCAAGGACACGCAGTCTGGCAGTACAGATTATAAGAAAAAAGGTCCTTAGCTTATGTTCCTTACTGATCTCTCCTGCCTCAAAAGACAATGAATTTTTCAAGTCCTAGTTTGACAATAAACATTTAAACAGTATATCCAGAAATATATTTTGGAGTGGAAGGACTGAATTCTTTTTGTCAAATGCAAAACACTCATTCCCAAATAACTAAACAGAACTGCTGCATTCCCATATACAAAACACAGGCCAGCTTTTTTGTTTTGTTTTGTTTTTTACCTTCTTCCACATCCTTGCAAATTAGTAGCTACAAAGTTTTGAGATTATTTTCTTTCACCAGGCAATTTTCCAACTAGCATTTTAATTCTTCTAGATTGGACACACAAGAAAAAATTACTTTCTAAATTACTTTAATCTTTTAATTGACCACCACGTCTACTCAGCAAGTTCCTTGTGCAGAACCTTGGGCCACAAGAGCTTCCAAGACCTCCCTAATACTGACTATACAATATTCCAGAAGTACAGAAGCTACTTTTTCAGCTTCTCTAAAAACCCAGAGCAAATTTGTGTCCCGTTGCCATTGGAGCTTTCTATCATCAAGCACATGCAGATGACAACTCACCACCTACCACCAAGAAGGGGATGGCAGAGGATTTATTGCTGCAGAAGTGAATTAGTGGTATTATTCAAAACAGGAAAAGGACCAGAAATGCTGCATACACTAAGCAGCACTACAAACACTATGGCTGATTAGATATTGCTACCTGTGGTCTACACAGAAGCTGGCAGTGCATGTAATGATGGTACTTTACATTTTCAGCAGTTAAAATCACATTATGAAAAGCAAAAAAGTATTTCCTATAACTGTTTCATGTACTGCAGATACAGTAGTTGCTAGCAATTAAACTACATTACTAGCTGGAAAAGGAGCCCTTGGACTGACACAGATCAGCTCACCCTCAGCCATCAGCACTCTATTAAGCTATTCACAGAATAAAAAACACCAGATTAAACGAGGTTTACCTTGCTGTGCCACAGGAATATGCTCATGCTAATCATCACACAAAGTCATCCTGCAAGAAACTAGTCTTTATTTCAGCACTGAAGTAGTTCACGATTAAATGCAACTTCCATGTCAATAATTTACTTTGTTACCCCCAAATTATTTTTTCTCATCAATTCTGACACTTCTGACATATTCTAGAATGTAAACGCTGCCTCAACGAATAAGACAAGTGAATACTTATGACCACATAAACAACGGAACTAGTGGTCTGCATGGGAAAAAGTAATGTAGATCCATCTGCATATTGCAGAGTACAATGCAATTTCTACACACACTACATACGTTTGAATTCTATCTTTCAGACAGCTCAGATTTCCAGCACTTTCAAATTCCTAGCTGTTTTACTGTGTGAATCATTTACTTGGAATTCATCCATTCAGTGCATTTCTAGCAATTCTGTCTTTCAATAAAAGCTGATTCAATTAGAATAGACTTACAAGACTCATATGGTTTTATCAGTCACTGTATAAATGTGCAGAAAACTACCCCTTGAGGCAGTGTCCCTATTTAATCATTCCCTTAAAGGGAATGCCCTATTTTCCAGCTGACATTTAACAGATGAGGCCAGCAAGTCTCCTGTAGTCAACCGGTACACTGCACAACCGCCTGCCCTCAGAAGAAATATTCATATCAAGACCTTTAGAAAGCCCAAATTCATCTTCATGGATACTTTCTAAACCAGCCATCAAATGTTATTTTCCAACAGATAGTTTTTAGACTCCAACCTCTCACATGCATTAGAAATTCCTTCCCATATGCTACAAACCGTGGTTACTGATGTTCAGCGTGAGTGAAAGCTACACGGAAAATATCCTGTTTGAGAAACATATGGGTATCAACCAATTTGTGTTTCCTAGATGACAATGTGCTATGCAGAAGCTCAATTTCCTTAACAACATCCCCTGGGGAGGAATTATATGTGAGTCTGCAGAGAAAGTGACAGATTTTAGACCCCTAGATCCTTGAGATTCATGAGGAAAGGACCTCTCACAGTTTCCAATCCCACAAAGGATTGGATCCACCAGGCTGCCCCTCCATCCCCGTCCTGTAGAAACCACGATGCTTCTTGCACCCATGCAAAAAACACACTCAAAACATGAGACATGCTGATGTTGCACAGAATAAGGTCAGTTCTAGGCACAACTTTGTCACCAAGCAGGATGGAGCTTGTTTCTGACCTATCCCATTTGTTCTACATCACGGGCTTGTCTGATCTGTCCAGACCGCTGTAGCATTTTACACACTTCCTCCCCTCAGAGCCAGCCCCACAAAGCTGCTCATCCTAACAAGGGGAAGAAACTACATGCTTCCCCTAAAACCAAGCCTCTGTGATGTCCTTCAGGAAAGACTCATGTTAACAGAAAACAAGGCCATAATGATCAGCCCTTGCCTTTTTCCTTTCTCCTCTAATTACAGAAATTCTCGCTCATGATACTAATCAAAGAATTCAAAGACATTTGTATAGTGAATGCATTAAAACAACTTCTTCCTGTTTTTGGAGTCAGCAACTCTATTTAGAAAATTAATTTTAAAACTTCTACTCAGACACTTTTTTTCTACTGAGCATTATCACTTGAATGATGCTGTTCAGATACTGCATAAAGTTCCAACTGTACGTTTTTTTCCCCAACTTCCAAAGAAAGAAAGGAAAAGAAAGAAACTAACAAACAAAAAAAACTTGCAGCAGGCTTCAAGGTGACATCTTGTAGACTTCAGACTGACTTCTGCAGGAAGGTTTGCCAGACAAAAGCCTTCCAATAACATTCTGCAGCTGAACTGTCCAAGTTCAAGCCTGCTCTACATCAACACATCACATATCAGTGGAATGCACATCAGAGAGAACAGACAAGTTCCAGGATCTCTCTGTCCTACTTAAATCACGGTAAGCTACTGTATGAAAGCATGTAAAATGAACACTTAATATTTTATCCCACTAGCCTAAATTTAAGTATTTTCTTTTTTTTATTTTTTGCTTGGCTGTACCAGCCTAGAAGAGAAAACATCTGATACTACTAGAAATTCTTCTGTGAAGCATACTATCCTAACCTGACTTTCAGGATTAAATGAGTTTTATTGAACAGGAATAAGTATAGAGAACACAGCAACTGTAAGATAAATGGTTACAAAAAGCTGTCGGTCAGAGGATGCAACTTGAGATCACTCTGTAAGTGATACATGAATGTCCCTCTTACCAGCAAGACTTCTCATGTATGTAGTCTTCAGTCTTAGAGAAGGTATTCAAATGCCAGCATCTTTCAGACCAGGACAGCTAATTATTTTTGCTATAAATGACAGAGTAAGCAAGAATACCACCAAGGGCCCTAAAACCGAGAATGGCTTTTCAACTAATAAATTAAAAAGAAAAAAAAAAAACCCCACCATAAAAAAGCAAGCCACAACCAAGCAACCATTCTAAAGTACACACCCCTCACACCCAAAAGGAAAGTATTTCCTCATGAAAATGGAAAGGAAGCAGTATATCCATTATCAAACATGGAGAGAAAGAAAACACCAGAAAGCAAAAAAGCTTCTTTGCTTTGGTCTCCTCAGGGAAGATTAATTTCATATAACCAAATTAAAGAAGAGGATAGAAATACAAATTAGAATAAGAAACAGATCAGGCTACTGAATGTTATATGTGGCAGTCAACAACATCCAATGAAATGCACTCTTGAAATCTATTTGAGCCAAAAAAAGGAAAAGAGAAGTCACAAGATCGGTAAATAAAAATGCAGGAAATAATAAATGACTCAGCCTAACTCAAATTTCAAAACAGTACCACAAGAAAAATACTTAACAGCTAGGACCACATAAAGGACAAAACCAAGTGGCTTGAAACACTCTTACTTTCTCTAACAGAATAATTGTCTAAATGACCAGGAAAAAACCAATACACAACCTCGAGTCTTGATTTGCAATGCAACCCAAAATACATTCTGTCACTCCAGCTAGACTATGATTGAGATGAAGTTGTCCAGATGAAAGTTCAAAATTAAGTTTGTTTTTAATAGCTCTCAGCCACCAATTACAGATGTAGGACAGCATTTACACTGAAGTTCTACAGGTACACTATTTAATATACTTAATCATGATCTAGGCAATGGAATAAGGAACAGAACAAGCAAACATCACCACACTGAAGGGTGCTGACAACCATCTTCCAAACCCACCCTGAGTTAAGATAAATCAAAAATTAAAATGATGAAATCACAAGCAAGACAGAATAAAGCACCATGAGACTCACAGCTGCATAAGAACAAAAGTACTTGAGTTAAGAATATGATAGGAAAGGACAGGAAAGTGGATCAAATAGATCACAAGGCACAGAGAAGCCAACATCATGATACTGACCAAAAGGAAATAAAAGCATCAGCATCAAGCACCATAACTTAGTGGGTATTTGGAAAGAAATGATCATTAAACTAGAAAGCATTAAACTAGAAGGTCTGTCATCAATCTGAGCTGCAACAATAAGAAATGGTTGTGCAAACTGAAGAATGAAGAAAAAAACTCATGAAGTAAACAGAAGAAAACTGCTGCTTATCTGAAAGGGGTGCTGCAATCTTGTTTGAGAAAGGCTTAGCAAGAGCAAATGAGTGAACAGGGAAACCATAACTCAATAAGCAAAGAACTAGAAATACACTGGCAAATTCATTGTGAGTAGGAGGAATACAAATCAACTTATCTTACTGGATAGAAAGGTTAGGTATCTGGAAAAACATCAGAGGTAAAAAAGCACTAGAATTAAGCTGCTGGGTTAGTCTCCTTTACTGGAGACTTGTTATAACAAAAATATGTTACAGGTTGCCCAGGTTTACTGATCTTCTTTCAATTCAGTGAAAGGGTCTAGCTCACAGATCGTTTCCATCCTGTATTCTGAGAGCAGCAGGGGTTAACCAAATGACCACTAAGAGACAGGTCAGCCTTCTTAGAACCATCCTTAAAATGAACCCAACCTTTTTCAGAGCTGTTACTACTTTAGTAACCGTGGAAGACAAACACTAATCTATTTTCCTTAGCTTTGTGCTATTCAGCAGAACAAGCCATTCTTAACTGTGATCCTGCAGTGTCTGTGAACAAAGACGGCCTTCTGGAAGTCATGTCTGCTAGCTCCATTGTTTGAGCTGAGATCTTGAAAATAGCTACTAAGTTTCTCTTCCCGTCCAAGAGCTCTGACATTAACTGTCATAGGAGAGAAAGAGAGATAGTTTATATAAAGGCTTAGTTTTTCTTCTTTTATGTACTTATTTAATTACATGAAATATATAAACATAGAAAACGCAGAATCATGGTCACCTAAATTTCTGACCAAAGGTGACTGCTGGTATAACTACCATTTTCAATATCATGCAAGAAGAAACAACTAAACTAGGTTTAAATAAACTATCAGAGTTATATGTAACAGTTGCAACCCAGTCCTAGCCTCATACAGAATTACAATGGTTTGGGTTGGAAGAGATCTCAGAGATCATCAGTATCCCAGCCCCCAGCTGTGGGCCCACTCACCAGATCAGGCTGTTCAGGGCCCCATCCAACCTGACACTGAGCACCTCCAGGGATGGGGCATCCGCAGCCTCTCAGGGGCAGCATGTGACAGTGCCTCACCACCTCTCAGTAAAACAATTCTCCCCTGACATCGGATCTAACTCTCCCTTCTTTTAGTTTAAATTGTTTACCCTTGTCCTATCAATATGTACCCCCATAAAAAACTCACTTCCCTCCTGCTTGTAAGCTGCTTTCAAGTACTGGAAGGCAACTATCAGGTCCCCCCAAAGCCTTCTCTTCTCCAGGCAGAACAAGCCCAGCTCCCTCAGCCTGTCTTCATAGGAGAGGTGTCCCAGCCCTCTGATCATTGTGATTTCATATCACATGAAATACTGCTTGTTTCTTTCTGAGAAAACTGCTTTAAAAATGGGAAGGAAGAAATAAAAAAGCCTGAACTAAAATGGAATTGACAGCTTATGTACTCTTTCAAAAACATGTTATGTTTTCGGCTGTCCATTACAATGCCTATTCCTCGTACAAGTTACGTCCATCAACTGCACTGAAAAGAGCTCCAATCAATAAAAATTACTTCACTGTTTTATATGAAGAAACAAAACATATTTTTAAGAAAAAAAAATCATTTGTAAATAAATTCCTAAAGAATTCCAAAGGTTCCTTTCAGAGACTCCTCTTAAAAATAGGAATCAAAACCCAGAGTGATGAGATAATCTGATTGCTATCTACAAAATAAAAGAGAAATATCTATTCAGGCTTTTCCTCACATTTAAGCTAAAATATAGGAGTCGTAATGCAGAGCTCAGTAAAGCATAGGTTATACGTGACTTTTCCACTCACTTCACTCCTGCAAATATTTCCTTCTCCAACTACCACAAGTAATGAAATGCTCTTCAGTTTAAGCTCGATTCGGCCACGTATTTGTAAGATCAGCACGACGGGTGGCTCTTCCTCTTTCTCTCCTTCACAACCTTCCCCGTGACACGCGCATGCGCGTACGCACAGAGGCTGCATGCTGCAAGGCAGAGCACAGAGTCCTTAACAAGCTGCTGTAAAACAGACATGTTGAACCAGATACACCAGATAAGTACCAATTCCCTGTCCTGAGCAGCACAGCATTTCAACAGCAACACAAATACCAGATTTGGATAAACGTAACTGATTTGTGCATATAAACATCCAGATGGTACATGACTAAACAAATTGCACATATTTTCCGAAGAAAAATGACCTTGATATCCGAGTTTAAAAATTAAGCACTTTATTTACGCTTCTCAAGGCAGAAAACAAACTCGTGACAGCTTCAAGTAAAGACCTGCATCTCATAGTCAGGAGGTTGTCAGACACGTAAAATGCACGTATCCAATGGTCGCACTCCAGGGCACAATTTCGGAGCAGGCGCAGATGTCAAGGAAACATACAAAGATGGCATTCGAGTTCCTTCTATCTCAGGTTAACTCTTCTGTCTGCCGTGATTTAAAGCTGGCTTTTTGTGTGTTAGGCTGAGAAAACGATTCAGTAACGGAGATCAATAGAGCACAGGACGTGGAAGCCATGCCCTACTCAGCTGTTATATATGTCCCTGCTTCTCTAGCACAAGACGTTAAATGCAGGCATCTTGATTCCACAGAAATTCACCTTGACCTGAGATGACTTCACTCTGGCTGCAAATTTCAGAGGTTATTCTACATAAATGATACCACATATGACAGCTGCACCAATATGTGTATCACAGAAGAATATCTTGAAAAAAATTCACTCCACAGAAGTCACTTGTACCTGTTTAATCTCCTTATTCTCTCTCTTTTTCTCTGTGACAAAAGAAAAATAGTTTGGATCATGTACCCTGCTCTCCTGTTTTCCTTCATGTGCATAGCAGAGTATCACACTGAGCATTTCAAAGGTTAGAAAGCCAGATTTGCAGTTGCTCCCGTGACTCTCCTCACATTCCCCTGGATGCTTGTCCTTTACACTGAACGGACAAGCAGTTTGTCATGGCATAGGAAAAAGAATGGGATCATGTAAGTAGAGAACAGACTGCAATACACATGCACAGGAATCAAACTAAAGAAAGCAACATGACAGGTAACTAGATTTGGATGTTGCCACTGAGTAACAAGTGTGTTAATAGGATATGAGAAAGAAGGAGCAGAGATGTGACGGAAGGTATTTCAGCCTCCTAGAAGGAACGAGATATACATCCCCTTACAGACAATGCCAATCCTCACAAGTGCTCCTTCACATCAAGACTGGAAAGCTGAACCTTTGGTAGCTCGCAGCGTGCCTAGATGACAAGGACTAACCATGTTAGCTGGCAAGAAAAACAAAATAACATCTTACTAAAGAACAGAGAAACTGGGAGCTAACACATGCTGCAGTGATGATGATGGATCCAAGGATCCAGCCCAACTCCTGAATCTTAACCAGTACTGGAGCACTCCTGTTTCAGACAGTGCCACGAAGCGCAGAAGGAAACGGAATGGTAGCACGCTCACTGCAGCAGCTTTCTTTCGGGAAGGCAGCAGTTGTAAGGGTTGGACCAAATTCAGCAACCCCACTATAACCTCCTCAGGAGCCAAAATTCAGTGCTGGCTTTTCAGCACAATATCATCACCACTGGTGCTTTTGCAGAGGTCTGGGCTTTCTCAGTGCTCCAGCAATTACTTTACTTTTCTGTACAACACAAGTGACGGGGGGAAATGATGATTTTCAAGTGTTTATGTCTCAGGAAAACTTAATTTCATGGGGCAGAGAAATCAAACCACTTATTTAGCCTGAGAACTTCTTCCTCTTGCCAAACTTCAATGGCTTTTGCAAACAATAGGGCTTCACAAAAGAGATCACACAAATTCTTTTTTATGGAAACTATTAGGCAACCTAAATATACAAAAGGTTACCAGTGCCCTCTACAACACAGCGTGTTAGTGTTCTATTCAGCTTTCCTTACTCATACCTCTAATGAACTTCAGCAGGAGATTTGTCCAAGAAATGAAAGATTATTGCAGCTCTAGGTTCTTTACGTTTGTACAACATCTTTCACCTAAAAAGACTTCCAAATGTTTTAAAGGTCACATACAGAAAATTACTATACTCAGCACAGCCTACTATCAAGAGGAACACAGTAATTTATCAGTACCCAAGCAACGATACAGAACAATTTAGGCTTGAAAGTAAATAAGAAAGCCATGACTACAGGGAGAATTTAGATCCTCGGTGACGCTTCCAAATTGAAGTGTAGCAACAGTTCTACAGTAAAACATACAGATTTCCAACAAGCAGATAGGATCTCAGCTTTCCACCTGACTCATAGCACATCCAACTGGCTCAAATCTGGGCATGGGTTCAGTACAAACCCAAAGAGAAGAGTGCCACCTTGGGAATCTGTTACATCCCGTCCTGTAGCATCCTGGGTTTCTCTTGGATGTCCCCTGTCCAAGAACAACCTGGTTTAATCATCCACGGTGACACTACCGTGGAAAAAGTTCATTCAAGTCCATGATTGAGAGTTCCCTTTGGAAGCATAATAAAATATGATTGAGGAGTTGTAAGAATTATTCCCACTAATCTTAACAATTCCTAAAGATTGTAATCCATACCTAGCCCTTAGAACAGAAGATAATTCTTCTGGAGAGAGGAAAATGGCTCAGCAGTGAAAACACACATAAATCTGACTCTGCACCTGACTGTTTCTGTGAAGTTAACTGTACACAATTAGTACAAAAACATGCAAGTTTTAATCAACCTAATTTCCAGTGGTCTTCAAAAGCATTGCACTTGACTATGATTGCCTGGTTTTCCATCTGCAAAGCTGTTCACATTCAGCGAATTTCAGCACTCGGAAGCAGACATCAAATAGTTCTTCATAAAGAAACAGATTTCTCTGAACTAAAAAAAGGTGATTTACATCACTGCTTACATCACATAGGCATTGCTATGTCTAGCAGACATAGGTTTCATTAATTAAAAAAAACCAACCAAACAGCAATTTGGAAGTAAGAGCCAACGCACACTTAAGAACTGTGCTGAGGCATCGGCTTCATCCATACATTAAGATTCAAAATGGAAGACAAAAAAAACCCAAACAAACCAGCATTCCCAGTGCCATCAGAACCCCATGGTATTGTGATTCTGAACAACACCAACAAAAATGTTTAATTCTAAGGGTGGTATGAGCAAATGGTTTATTTAATAGGGCCCCAATGCGGCGTCTCAGACTTCACTTCCTCTAAAAATAAATAAATAATTGCACCCAAACAGCCCTTTGTGTGACCCTGGCACCCTAAGGATTTTCTCCATAGATACGAAGGTCTGCTTACCAGCTCGCATCTCAGTTCAGAACTGGACCCAAAACTGCCTGATCTAAACCATCCCCCTGCATTTATCGGATGCCATGGGTTAACCCCGCGCTTCATACCCACGTAAAAACACGACCCTTTCAAAACGAATGGGAAAATGACATCCACAAACCCAGCCAGATACACATTGTTTCAGAGTTTAAGCAGAGAAATCAACATCAAGGCATCAGCTACAGCTCTGCACATCAGACCACTGTGAGGGAGAAAGCAGAAAGCACCGTTCCTAGAACACGTTCAAAATGTGCCATAGTTCAAAACCTATAAAACGCTCAAGAAGGAGAGAGAATAAAATGCAACAGTGACAAGGGTTTCTCAGGACTGCTTGTTTTCTTTCGTCTTAGTACTTTTATCCAACTGAGTTTCCGGTTCAGTGGAACATAATTTTGAAGTCACTTTGTCTTATCAAACTGGCTGGGGGCTATGGAAGGCTGCAGCCTTCGGTTGTGCTGCTCTCCCGAGCTTACATTTGTCCCCTTATTCTGCTGAATGTTACCAGTGGGAGCACATCTACCTGCGGTACAACAGAATGCCACGCTCATCACTGCAAAGCATGCTGTATGTGTCAGATGCAATTCCTCTCGGCATTTACCTCACTGATTGCCTTAGTTATGAGAGAGATATATATATTTGAAGCTGAAGTTACGAGAGTACTTCTGACACACACTCCAGTGTGCAAAACTCCAGGAAATCGACTTCAGAAACAGAGACTATCGTCCTCACCGCGCATCTGCGCTCACAGACTCGAACGAGGAGTGTTTGTCGCGGGTCGTATCCAGCGCCGTTTTGCACGCTATCTGCCACAACTTTTATTGCCACTCAAACTTCTCCGGCTGACAGCATCAAGCTGGAGAGCCTTAACAAAGGATTCTTTTAACAGCAGCCTCCCCGGCCAGCTGGCTGCATGCCACCGGGCGGCACATCAGGAGGGGCACGAACCAGGTAGGGCACTGTGCGCCTTTTGACGGCTCGCTGACAACAGGTCCTCGCGGGACGCCGCAGATCCGCCCGGGATACGTTGATTTCTTTATTTTCTGGGGGGAGGGTGGGAACCCCCCGTCCTTTCCTCCCCCCGCGTCCCTGCCCCCCTCCCCCCCTCCCGCCGTCAGGGCCGCCGCCT
This sequence comes from Cyrtonyx montezumae, assembly GCF_038088225.1. Classification (NCBI taxonomy): domain Eukaryota; kingdom Metazoa; phylum Chordata; class Aves; order Galliformes; family Odontophoridae; genus Cyrtonyx; species Cyrtonyx montezumae. The sequence continues at coordinate 132,326,580 of NW_027072034.1, read as the reverse complement.
CGCAGCCGGGGCACTCACCGTGTGGAGGTGCCCTTCCTCACGTCGCACATCATGCACTTGAAGGCCTCGGCGCTGTTGCGGAAGGTGCAGACGCTGCAGTCCCAGTAGCCCTCGTCCGAGGAGGGTTTCGGCTGCCGCTTCGGCCTGCGGAGACACACAGCACGCGGGGCAGCGCGGGGCGAGCCGCACAACGGCCCCAACGCGGCGCCATCGCCGCCGGCCCCGCGCGCCCGAGCGGGCCCCGTGAAGGCGGCGGCGCTGCCCTACCTGGTCGGGCTCTTCTTGTCTCCCATGCCGCCTCCGCACGCGTCCCCGGCGCGGCCCTTTGTGTATTTGTCAATAAGGAGCAGCGCGGGGGTCTCTCGCCTCTAACGGGGACCCGCGGAGGAGGAGCCACCGCCGCAACCTCCAGCTGTCGGGGAAACTCCTGCCGCCTCCTCCTCCTCCCTCACGTGTCCCCCCGCCGCCAACCAGCGGCCGCCCGCAGGCCGCGGCGCCCGGCGGGCCGCGCACGGCGGCAGCTCCGCGGTCAGCGAGCGCTCGGGCGCTGCGGGACGGGCGGCGGCGGCGGCGGCGGCGGGGCCGGGGCGCCGCGGGGGCTGCTGGGGGCGGCCGGGGGAGGGGGAGGGGAGGAGAGGCGGCGCGGCGGGAAGAGGAGGAGGAGGAGGAGGAGGAGGAGGAGCAGCGCGGCCGTGCCTCAGGGCGGCTGTGCTCGCAGAGATAGCGCTTGGCGGGGCTGTGCCTAGAAACCTCCCGCCTGAGCCGGCCTGCAGCGGCCGGTCTGCACGTGCGATGCTGCGCTTCAAACGCGCAGCGGCTCGTGTCCCTGCGGCATGTCGCCGGGCGCGGGCCCAGATGCCATTTTGCGGGATGCTGAACAAAGAGCACGTGTCCGAAGTGTGTAACAAAGGCGGCGGTTGGGGACAGGTGGATGGCGGAGTGCAGGGCACTGGCACTGCTGCATTGCCTTTGTCAGGGAACCGCGGGGTTAGGAGGACAAAATGCGCCCGAGGGTGCGAGCCACCGCAACTGGACATGCTGGAATCTGCGGGAATGTAGCGAGCGGATAATGGAGAAACTTGACATTTCTGGAGGCAAAGTTTTTGAAAGAATTTCAGCTAGAAATAGCGAGAAACGATGAAGGAACGGAAAACGGGGGTAAAGGGCTTGACATGTAGCTGTGGAAGCAATGAAACATCCGTTGTCTGGAACACTTAACATACTAATACTTGTATGCACAGGTTTCTGCATCACTCTTGTAATGCTGGATGCCAGCGATTTGAAGACTGTATAGTATTTCCTACCCGTTTTCCCGTTTATCCTCACTTCCTTCTGCGTTAGCATCCTGTTGCCAGTATTGTCACTTTCCACTCGTGCTTTTTCCCTGTATTTGCCCTGCCTTTTCCTTTCTTCCACTGTTGCAGTTTCTTTCTTCTATTTGTATGCTACTCACGGATGCTATCATAAATTATGAATAAAATGTATGGATTGCACATCTGGGGATAAGCCAGGCCCTGCGCAGGCAGCTGGCCTGGATTCGTTTGTATGTAGTTAGATGTCTGCATGAAACCAGACCCAAACACCATGGGGAGACACAAGCTTTTCCAGAAGGTGATCCCTTTGATGCTAAGATGGGACTTCCTTGCCTATAGGGACCATTTCTTTATGTTGGCTATGGAGAAAGCTTTGCATTAATATTTCAGAACTGGACATTTACCTTATGTAATTATAGAAGTAGGTAAGGTAACTGTTATTCTTGCTTGAATCTCCTTCAAAATAGAATTTTCTAGACAGGAAGCAGTGGAGAAACCTGTCCATGCCCTCTCACACAGTGCATTCTCCTTACTGTACAAGTAAACATTTATTTCCCCACTTTCAGAAGGCAATGGTTTTGAAATAAGCTCTTTCTCTTGACCTTTCCTCTGTCTTCTCTTTCCATACCAATTATGAGAAACAAAACAACACTGCCATTGATGGTTACAAAACACTGGGATGTGTTGTAATCCCACAGGAGCTATTCTTGGAGAGAAACATTCCCAGTCTCAGCAGGGAGAGTCACAACTGCAGCCGCAAATGTTATTCCTAACAGAGAAGTAATCTTTCCAGTTGTCACGTTCCAGACTTTCTGCTGCGTGGAAATCACCCAAACCACTGTGCTTAAATATTGTGCTGTTTTCCCAGCAGCAATGGGTCTGTTTCCCACTGAGCTCCCAACTAATCACCATTTCAGGAGCTTCACAGTGATTCAGGTTGGAGCATTCAAGAGTTCAGCAGATGGGTTATGGTGCCCTCTCTGTGGGAGGGTGAGTCCTCTTCTTGCGAAGTACTGAAGAGGAAAGAAAGACTGTTTCCTCACACCCTGTTCTGTCTACAAGTAGGAGCATGAGAAACCCACAGTGAATGTACCAAACTGTCCCAAGTCGTACCTACAACCAAAACAGTGGTGGTCCATACAGGACCAAGTGGGGAGGGGTGGTAGCTGCTACGTGTAGTGTTCAGTCCGCAGGAAAGCTGGGCTAAACGTCTCCAAGCAAATTCTGAACTTAGTCCTGTAACGTTACCTTAGGGTAGACAAAAATGTACCACGTTACCAACAAGTCTGGGTGGGAATACCTGTGTTCCTTGGAGAAGTGTGTTTCTTCTCTGTACTGGCATTCATTAGTTTGTAGAGTTGCATTTCATTTCTAAGAGACTATTTCAACCAATGATTCCATTTTCTAGCTATAATACAGAAAATAAAAAACATGGCAAAGTTGTATATTCTATTCAGATGCTTAACCAGGAGAATATTTCATAGAGGCTGTAACGCTAGGAGGACTTTGCTATGAACTGACAAAGTTGAGAATTCCTTAACCAGACATTATGTCATCTAATTATACCCACATGATCCAGAAAACTTATCTGTCTTCTGCTAAATGTTTGTGCGTAACATCACCGCATAAATACAGTTTGGATGACAGTCAGTACTAGCGGTCTTCAGAAATGTTCCAGGGAATGAATGAATAGGAGTGAATCTTCATTGTAAGTTCCTCTAGTTTTAGGCTTTACATTGTCCAAAAGCAGCCTCACTCCAGAATAGTCCTTTGCACTCTATTTTAGCTCAGCTGAGCTGAAGTGAATTCTTCTGTAAGACAGAAGGTTTGGGCAATATATTTGTTCCCTTTGTACATCAGCCTCTCTCACTCTCCAGCTAGAGTTAGATCTCCTAAAACTGACTTATTTATAGCACTGCATTAGGGGAATGCTTATGGTACGATTGTGATATTGAATATGATATTAAGCTGATAGCTTTGTGGAAGTTAAAGATCTAATAATATTTTCAGTGTCTTACGGCATAAATGTTCTGGTGTGCCTGAATCTCAGTTAAAAATTAATTCATATAAAGAGGGTATGGAAGGGGATAGCAGCTACTTCTAAATATCCTTCTGCCTGAAAAGCCTTGCTGCAGAGAGAATTACAGTTGTTCCTGAGAAAAGTGTTCACGTGTGAGGTTATTTTAACAATGGGCTATTGCTGTGTAAATCTGCATGAAAACTTACCAGAACTGAACTGTGTAACGTGGTTGTGAGGACTTGGCTCCAAAAAACATATGCACCAAGGAGTGCTGTACACAGACCTCTTGCAGCCTAGACTATGGCAATGTATAGTTGTTTGTGTAGGTGATCATTTGAAGATCAATACAAGTTCAGCCGTATCAGGAATGTTTTATATCTGTCCTCTATGACTGCAATGAAACTATCAAACCACTTAGATTATTAAATTAAATTATTAAATGATTTAAATTGTTACCTCATTTAAGCTACTGGTTTGGACCCAGCTTTTGTCTTTGCAGATTTTGCAGTGAATTAAAATGACAAATTTTCAGCTGTATAGTCTCTGTTAGCCCTCTACTTCATCACACACAACAGCTACATTAGAAGTAACCCTATTTTTTTTCCATTCAGCCGTTCTCAGAGGTAATGCACAATGTAAGGGATTACCTCTAGGAATAAAAGAACATTCTTAAGTCTCATTAAATATTTCTAGTCTCTTTGCTGAGGTTTCCAGGCACATTGATGCAAGGGACAGCCTCTTACACTGAAGATGATAATTCATTTCAGATGGATCACTAAAGATTGTTAATAAATAATAGTATTTAATTCTTCTGTCACACCTCTCACAGGAGAGGCGTGCTAAAAACTGCCTGTGAATGCTACATCGAAGGTGCTGCAGGCACTGGAGGCATTTTCACAGTATGCATTTGGACTTGAGAAGCCGACTTGCCTTCTATCAAAGGGTAAACAATTGGCTTCTCCAGGGCAAATGGCTTCAAGTGGAGTCTTGCTCTGAGCCACCTGTAAGGGGAGCGGAGGGACACAAGTCTCACCAGACCCTGTGAGAAACTGGATTTGGACCACTGGGGCTAAAGGGGCTAGAGTGATGCTACCTTTACCAATGACTGGTGGCTGTCACCTGGATGAACTGAGGTAGTGTCCAGCATGTCCTCCGCTAAGGGGGATTCATCCAGGCAAAGCCACAGCCCACAGAGGAGGAATGGGCATGCACTGCGTAGACTCCTCTAAGCTAAAACAATCTCCATCTTTAGCTGCCAGTTCTTGCTGACATCAGAATAAGATCTAGCTGGTCATGAGGGTGAACGCATACCCCATACCCCAGTTAGGGAGCCAACCTGCCCTGCTGCTATGGGAGAGAGGAAAACAGCCCACTCTTAGTGCTGTCAGCTCAGGTCTGCAACCTGATTTCACCATTTGCCTTAATCCCTCCTACTCACTCCCTCTGCCCTTCTCTGTTACTTGCCATCTTCCTATTTCTCTCCTTATTCCTCCCTCTCTTTATGTGTTCCTTCATTTTGCTTCCTGTTTTCTTTTCCTCCTTCCTTCTTTACCTCTTGATGGTCTTGTGCTGCTCTTTCTGCCTGCTCCATCCTTTCTTTCATCTGCTCCAGTCTTCTGTTCCTTGGTTTTCACCTTCACTGATATCTTTTACAAGGTATTTTAAAGTGTTTTAAATCTGCCCAGAGGTTGAGCTTCCTATTTGCGTGTTGTGCAAGTGGCAGCCTTCCAGTAGAAATAGTGCCAAAGGAAGAACAGCAGCCCAAAGGAGATTTCACACTTTACAGCAATTTTTAAAGCATTCTGAATCTGATTAGGGGATCTGAATGAAAGTCACAGTGCTTCCTGATCCTACACAGCATTTTTCAAAAGCTGTCAAAGCAAAAAGGAAATGCTGGACCTGAAGCCCCTAAGCAAGTTCCTTCTTCAGTTCAGTACTCAACACAGTATCACTAAGCACACAGACACCTTCCTGGCTGCCCTCAGATGTGCCATTGAGACACCTCTGGATCAAAAGTGTCCTTCAATTCTCCTCCCTGTGTATCTCCCTCATAAATTGTTCCCAATTTATTCTGACATCAAAATTTGACTTACAGGCATTTGTCTGACAAACAAGGGGAAAAGGGTGACTGTGTAGCACTGGGGCACCAGGAGGGGAAAAAAAAGGGATATTGCCAATGTACTGCTTTTTTATCTGTAGTCAAATGTGGCGAATGAGCAAACAAACCTTCTGTCAGAAAAAAAACAGAAAGGTGATGATTTCTTAAGATGACTGCCTTCTCTGTGCGTAATAAAAAGTGCATTTCACTGCTCATAGTTGTATGTACGCACAGACAGATGCGTGGGTACATAACAGATATTCAAAACAACTGAAAATTTGTCTTAAGACATATCAGAAGTCAGACCATTACTTTTTCATTACAGCATACCTTGTTGTAAGAGATCTCCCACCCTGTTCTCAAAAGGAAGAGAAAGATGCGTTTAATGAAGTTGCATTACACAGCAGTGATGGCAAGAGATTCAGTTGGTTGTTTGGCTTTGGCTGTGGTTTTCTTTTGTTGTTTTCTGGTTTTTTGTTTTTTTTTTCTTTGGAATCATTGACTTGGTCTCATTTTGGCAAAAGATTTTGTCCTTCCTGACATAATCCATGTCGGTATCCTCTACCTCCAGCCCCAGTATTACACTTCCTGTTTTTCCTTTTCACCCTTTTAATGAAATGAGTATAAAATGTAGCATCTAAACAAGGAAAAGGAACAAAAAAGAGCAGAGAGACTGGATGCAATTACTAGAACACATCACCACGTAGGTTCAGAACCAGGGTCAGGTGAGGATATCTCTCCCCTGAGGTGAAGATGAGATTCCTTGTTGCTGTGCTAAAGTTATCGCAATGCTGGCATCCCCAGATGACCACACACTGCCTCTTACTTCACCTTTCCATCCTCCTTGCTTCATCTTTCCATCCTTTTGCCTGGTCCTGTGCTGCTGCCGAGTGTAGGGCTATGTTGTATAGGAACTCAGTACTTGGTGGAAGCTCTTTATGGTGGTTCTTTTTCAAAATGAGGAAGTATATAACTGAGCAGGAGACGTAATGAAGTTTTTTAATTAACGTGGAACGTACCCTCAGGCTTTGCCTGGAGGTGTGGAGCACTGCAGTGAGCTCTTTGCACTGGCAGGTGGTCTGGGGCTGGTAGAGGAGATGTGTCCCAGAGGAGCCTGTCAGCACAAGATTGGTGCCAATTCCTCCTGTTAGGTAAATGCATAAGCAGAAGACTTCAAATGCTTTGCAATTCAAGAATAATTTTTCAAATAAAAGAGTACAGCCCTGCAGCGCTGCTATTTTTAAGCTGATTTAAACTGTAAAAAAAAAATCCTGGAAAAGAAAATTGCAATTATCAAGACAGTTATCACAGATCACCACTGCTGGAAATGTAACACTGAGGTCAGGCCTCTTTAGAAAGCAGCAACACTGCCCTGTCTCCCACGTGCTGTGGAGCTGCCTGACAGGCACCGCAGAGGCACGCCACTGATGCAAGAGCTCTCCAGCTAAATTTCTGCTCTCTGGCTACTAGAAAGGAAAAGAAAACAGAGTTACACAAAAGGAAGTTGGAAAAATGACAACTCTCTGCCTCAGTTTGTTAGTTACTACTTGCAAAATACATAAGGCCATGTGGTGCCTTAATATACCTCTCCCAGAAGTACTAAGTCCTTATACTTTCTCTATTAAATTACATGGTTTGGAGAAGAATTACATTTTCCTGAAGACTGGATTTATGAAAAGACTATCTAGAAGCTTCTGTTTTTAATTAATTACAACATCTGTAGTATTCTAGGCAACTTTAATGTCCAAATTTGTCATTGCTAAGTCTGTTTAACTACTACAAATTTCACGTAAACATTGATAAATATTGCTAAGAATGAAGTGTTAGATGTCTTTTTTATGATGCTAGTAGAACATAGAGTAAAAGCTTCTGACAATTTCCCTTATCCTTGGGGAAGTACTTAAGCAGATAAAGCAATTAATAATGTGAGTCCCTAGTTTATACAGTAACAACAGAATATTTGTAAGCTGTACATGTAAGAAGATTTCAAATAAATTCAGGAGCTCTATCTGTAGTTCAGTTCTTCAGGAAAAACAAACAAACAAATCTTAGCATTGTGTTTATTTGTTGCAAGGAAGCTATTTCACAGTTAAGAAAGGAGAAATGTGGCAGAAACTATTTAGACATGTGTGTCATTAATGTGCACCAAAATGAGCTAGATGTTCTGCTTGGGTTAGACAGCATAGCTTTATGCAAGCTGTTTGAACTTACAATTAATTCCAGATGAGAATCTGTCCCTGTGTAAGTAGAAGACGAAGATAACAAACGATTTGGTAGACACGGGAAAAAAGCACCTCAACAAGACAGTGACAGGAAATGATTGATCGTCTTTGGGTTCAGTTAGTAACCTTGGGAGGTCAAATACAAGAGAGGTTGTAGAGCTTAGAAGTCTAAGAAGTGTACATGTTCGAAGAGCCGTCTTCTGTCTTCTTAAGAACTTGCCTGGGATGCTAGCCAGAATAGCTTTGCAATAGCACCTGGCAGATAAAATTAAAGCATGAATCATAATCTCTCCAGTCTGCCAAACTGAGGTTTATTCAAGTTGTAGCTTTAAGATAGATTGCAGTTTATAATGTGATGCCATGTCCAAAAGCTAACTATCCCTTGATTTCACACAGTGTGGTGGGAAGGTCAGGTTTGAGCCGGGTTACAAACCCAGGTTTGTGTGATGAGGATTGAAAGAAGGGAGTTCAAAATCACGAAAGTTTCCATTGTTTAAATTTAAATGAATTATCAGCTGGACATTTGCCAGTATAACGTATCATTCTGACAGACCACAATGCCCAAGGTGGTAGAGCTCTTTGGATTGAATGAAGGACATAGTGATACTCTTACAAAGCAGGGAAATGAGGAATGCTCAAAAAAAACCAACACCAAACAAAAAAAAAAAGCATTCAAAATAAATCAATACATTATTTCAATAGAACTTGGAATTTAGAATTCTTGATGTCTGGAAACTTTCTGAGATAGGAGGAAAAAGACTAGTCCTGGGAGAAAGTAAGAAGAATGTTATTTTCTATAGTATAGGTGTTATTCGTGGCTAATCTTCCAAAGAAAATCTACTTAATGCTTAATCTTTGAAGCTATAGATCAGTTGGGTGTCACAGTAAGTATCATTCTCCCAGTTTTCATTTTAGATACTATAGTAATCAAAGAAGATATAGCTTCAAAGAGCAACACAGCATAGTCTGAAATTCAGCATACCATGCTGGTAATGGACCAACCACTGGGAAATTTTAGTTGGCTTGGCTTGGACTAGGGATGGACATAAAGAAGTCTTCAATTATCAGATTATCTTGGTATATGTAACTAGTTGGTAATCTGAACGTGAGGTTTTGTAAACTTTAAACAACTTTGTAATAAACAGCAAACCGCCCACTTTCATCAACACTAATGAAAAAGACTAATGCCTTCTAAGCGTTTTTCTCTCTTGCCTATGTATGCAGCAGATCTATACTTCTTAAGAAGTGCTGTAATCCATAGATCAGAGTATATGATATTATAGAAATGAAACAGGCTATCCCATTTATAATGCAGAGCAACCTGACTTTGAGTTGTCAGCTCACAGTGATACAGCACCCAGTAGACTTCAATGTGAGAATGTGAATTTACATCTAGTCCTTTTGGTAGTGCCTACTCAACCAGATGCAGATATGACCAATTAACAAGGAGAACCTAGGATAGGGTGCTGGTAGCCATTAATTAGGTGCAGTTCATATCTGCTCTGGGGGTACTTTCAGTGAAATCAGTGATGCACATTCTCAGTATCAACTTCTACTTAACACTGATCTTTGTCTGAAAACTTCTTAAAAATATGTTTACATACTAGCATCTAACAAGAAAACCAGAGATGAAACCCAGTAAGATAAACAAAAGGCAGCATATCTGTCATAAATATCTATCATAAGCTAAAGATACATATGAGGAATCTTGACTCAACTGAAGTAGAAATTGACATTTTAAGAGAGATTTATCAACATACACTGGTTACTTTATGCTGCTGCATGGCAATGCAGAGCTAACATGACATAGTCTTAAGGTAGGCCAGCTGTTTGGCATTACTTGGAGAACTAGCACTGGTCAAAGAGATCTGGTAAGCTTGATCATTAATTGACCAGCAGTCAGGCACAGAGGTCCTTTAGATGGGTGACACTGGGGACTGGGTGGTGATTGTGTGCACTGCCTAGAAGAGCTACTACCAGACAAGGCCAGTGTGCCCAGCTGACTTTGACCAGTTAAGCTGAATCATGGAAATCACAGGATCACAGAACTGTAGGGGTTGGAAGGGACTTCTAGAGATCATTGAGTCCACCCCCCTGCCAAAGCAGCTCCCTAGTCCAGGTTGCACAGGTAGGCATTCTGACAGGCCTTGAATATTCGTCTCCAGAGAAGGAGACTCCACCACCTCTCTGTCTTACCGATTGTCTAGACAACTGCAAAACAAGTCTCCTGACCTTCTTCAGATCTTGTTTTCCAGCTCAAGGTCCTTCTTCTAATGTAGTCCTCTACCTTCCTTTATACAACTTTCCACATAATCCTCCACAGTCACCTATGGTGATGAGAATACAGACTACATAAGCTTTTTCTGATGTTCAGAAGGTGTAGGAAGGATTGCTGTAGCAGGCATGAGCAGGACGAACTCTCACAGCATGTTACCACTGCGGTTTGAAGTCCTAAGCGGAGAGCTCATATGAATTATTTCTGGCTCATCCAATCGCTGTCCTACTTGCACTGATGGATGGTGCTGCTACACAAAACCTCTGAGTTCAGAAGAAACCTTGAAGTACCAGGTTCAAGGGCTATCAAAGATGCGAACTGTAGCAGAGCCGATGTTACCACATGAAGATGAACAGCAGGAACATTAGCGACAACATGAATGTGCTGTGGCTGCACCAGGCAGAAGGGAAGCCAGCGAGTTAAAAGAAAGAGACAGTCAGTTCCAGTCAATGGTCTGCAAGAAATCTTCCTTTACTGGTCTGCTGGGTTATTTCATTTTTAATTGGCAAGGAAGAGGGCTCATATTTTGATGCCAGGAGCCTTCCAGAAGCCAAGGTCTGTCACACATACATGTTATATTGTCACATACAAAGTAAGTCAGCATATAGATCTGAAAAGCTATTCAATACTAAGTTTTTTTATTTGCTTTACTTGATACACTTCTTTCCTTCTTTCCTTCTTTCTTTCTTTCTTTCTTTCTTTCTTTCTTTCTTTCTTTCTTTCTTTCTTTCTTTCTTTCTTTCTTTCTTTCTTTCTTTCTTTCTTTCTTTCTTTCTTTCTTTCTTTCTTTCTTTCTTTCTTTCTTTCTTTCTTTCTTTTTCTTCCTTCCTTCTTTCTTTCTTTCTTTCTTTCTTTCTTTCTTTCTTTCTTTCTTTCTTTCTTTCTTTCTTTCTTTCTTTCTTTCTTTCTTTCTTTCTTTCTTTCTTTCTTTCTTTCTTTCTTTCTTTCTTTCTTTCTTTCTTTCTTTCTTTCTTTCTTTCTTTCTTTCTTTCTTTCTTTCTTTCTTTCTTTCTTTCTTTCTTTCTTTCTTTCTTTCTTTCTTTCTTTCTTTCTATCTTTTTCTTTTTTCCTTTTTTTTCTCTATCATTTTATTTTTTTTTAAAGCAACCAAACATTATAGGTAGGGTAGCCAACCACGTAACAGTTGTCAGTTGCTTTTTCCATTGCATAGGCACATGTGAATGCTCATACACTCATTCATTTTCTGTGTTTGAAATCAGAGTCAGAGCACTCAGAAAAGCCAGTTATACATTGTGCTTTTCAACAGCATCAGGGTAACTGTTCATTGCTGTGCTGAGGAAAAAAAGCTGTTCTTCAGCTGAGATGCCCAAGTATGTCACTCCAGGACACCACTTTCATTAAAGTCTCTGTAGAAAGATTAAATAGATAAGTTTTCAGAAGTCATTGTTGCTAGCTGTGACATGTCCAGTAACTTGCAGTTACCTCCTCTTGGTGCTTTCAGCCATTAGGGAGTTTCTCAGGACATTTTTTGGAGGCCTCCCTTACAATACCCAAATCCCCAGAACTGTGGCAATGTTCCCTTTTTCTCCTGCCTGCATTCCCACCTAACTCCATGCTGGGACTTAGTAGTCAATACTCCTCCAGTGTTCCAGTTGAGGAACCAACTAGGTAGCTAATGGGGTCAGATTTACTGCCTGAATTGATTGACAGAATTAATTTCAAGGTAGTAATGTATGTTTGCACTGAAATAAGCAGTGTGCTCCAGCTCCTCCCTGCTGAGCCCTGCTTCCAGGCTGTTTGCATGTGATCCCAACTCAGCCTTTGACTACGAGTTTGAGTTCTTGACTGTCTGTCACTGTAAATCTTCAGCGACTCTGTTTGAATCAAAGCATTCCCTCTGGGTTTCGAAGAGGTTTAAATGGATGCAGAATTTTTGGTTTTATCTTGTTTGTGGGTTTTTTTCGTCCTTTCTTTTCCGCCTGGGAAATAAAATAAGCAGATGGAATCTCAAGTCTTCTGAGATCAACTGCAGGGAAGAAGTTTTCTGTGGGTGTGCAATAACAAGATAGAGGACAATTTGTCATTTATTGCTGCACTGCTGAGTCTGAAGTAATTGTGTCACTGCTGAACAGCCTGAGAAGGATGGGTGAAAGCACATACTGACATGGGGATATTGCTAGAAATAAAAGTGTAATGTCAAATGGGTGAGTTCCTCCCACAAAAGAAAAGAAAAGGTAGATGTGCAAATAATAGAAAAAAGGTTATTTTTCTTCATGATGTTAAACCATTTATGGATTAAGTTGCATTATAAATAAAAAAGTTTACAGTTTTTCTGGTTAGAAACCTCCGTTAATGGATGCGAATACAACATTAAAATGATTTGTTTATTGCCAGCCAAAGTATTCTGACACAATTATAGCACTCCATGGTCTTCCTTAATGGATAGTGTTAATTTTGGAGCCTATCTGGGTTTGCAGAAATTACTCACTGTATTAATAGGTGCCAGCTGTGAGATAAGCCACTGACAGCTCCGTAAAATACTGTTGTTCTTTCACACTGATTTCATGTACAGCTAATCATTACGCAGTCCTGCGTGTGCTGCTGAAAGCTGAAAAGGAAAACCACCGCTTCACTTCACTATTGTAAATATTTAACTGGTGATGTATAAAATATTCTCCAGCTTGCTCTTGTCCCATGCTGGGAGAAATAAAACATTTTAAATCATCATCCTTTTCCGTTCCATTTGTTAGAGGAAAGGGAATACAACAGGGCAGCCCTAGCAAGAAGGCACTGAAAATCACCGAAGGAAGTTGTCCTAACATCATCAAAGAGAAGATGAATCTGAGCCACAGCAAGATGGAGAAGCCTGCAGATAGTCACCATACTGGGCAGCAAAGCAGCGCTTTGCTGATTTGTCCTGTGTTTAATGGTGTAAGTGGTACTTCCTAGCTGCAGGACTCCATCCCTGTCACAAGCACGCTGAGCCCTTGCCTTGTGTCAAGATGGAAGCTCAGAGACCAGACTGTGCCATGGGATTGCCATATGGAAGGATCATGCCCTGTACTGAATCATTAGATGTAATAATGGGAGGTCTGGCACAGTGGCACAACACATCTGCATTAACCAACAAGAAAAAAGCTGTTCTGCTCTCACAGCTGGCTGACCTGAGGAGCTAAGGGGCTGCTTTCCCAAGGTTAACTACCTGGCCAAGCGTTCCATGTCACTGCCTCCAGCACCGTGCCTGCCACCGAGTCTGGTGGGCCTACTGATCTGGCTCAGTGTCCTGATGGATCTGACAGGCTGCGGTGATGTGTGAGCAGCGATGTGGTGCAGAAAGACAGAGCAGAAGGTGTCCCTCACTGCAGCCAGGCCCCTAGGTGTCTCAGCCATAACCAGAATCTTCCCAACAGCTCCCCAGGCTGCTAATGCCTTATAGCACTAGGGACGGCAAACCTCTACATGGTCATTTTTGACTTTAAAAAATCACAGGATCACAGGAATACTGAGTGTAGAAGGGACCTCAGGAGGTCTCTAGTCCAACTTGCTGCTCAAAGCAGGGGCAGGTTTGAAGCCAGACTGAGATACACAATAAATGGTTGTTTCCTTCCTTAAAATAAACTTTATATTAAAAAAAAAAAAGAAACAAGGAAGCAAGGAAGCTACATTAAAAGAATATTACACAGGCAGCAAAGTCAGCTACCCAAAAGTTAGGCAATGCCAGAATTACAGCGACCTTGACTTGGTCCCCTGTGCAGGTGCATTATGCAGTACCAGCACGCGTTGCTCCTCCACAGGATCTCTCTCCTGCTCAGCACAGAATACAGATGAAAAGGGAGCAATAAGGGGATCTTAAACTTGCCACTTTCTAACGTTAAAAGCTTCACCTTGGATCTTCTATCCCAATTAATATTCCTGCAATGTAGAGGGTTACATGCAGAAGGTATGATGTGCGTAGACCACACCTGTATATATACTGCACCAGGTTCTGACTTGAAAAAAAAGTTAAAATGCCTCTTAAAGGACTGAAAAATGAAGTTATCAAGGATGAGTTTTGATTTGATCCCCTTTTGCAATTCATGTTAATTTTGGACATGCGAGCATTTATCATAGCAAATGTAAAACAAATATGACTGGGTTTGGACGTCTGTGTGAACAGTCATGTGGGGAGAAAATCCAGGCAGCTGGCTCCAAATAACTATTCATTCCCCCCAAGGCAGCAGCCAAGAGAATGGCCTCAGGCCTCTGAGAGCCAGAGCCAGCACATTTCAGGAGGAGCAGCTCTGAGGGAGCAGGGACAAGGCAGAATGTGGAGAGCAGGGCATTCATAGAATGACATCATTTGGTACAACAAATGCTGACTTTTTTCAATCTCTCTTATTTGCTTCAGCTTTTCTCTTTTTTTTTTTTCCTTTCAGAGTCTGAAGTCAATTCCAGAAGACAATACGTGCATAGCATCACACATTAAAATTTCAGGGCATTTAGGATTTAGAACTATTTTCAGTTAAAACTTCAGCACTAGTGTGATCCTTGTGAAGGGGCAGGAAATCTACAGACTGGGCTCAAAGGTGGGAAATCTCTGCTGTTTGCTCCCTGCGGAGTTCAGCATCCTTTTCACCCTTTGCTGCTTTGTGTTGCCATTGTGGATAAGATGTAGGGCACTGATATATTGGCTTTTGTTTGGCCCCCCTGATTCCTATTAAGAAAATGGAGGAATTCTGACATGTTGGTGGCAACACACACTGGATGAAAAAGTACAGCAGGAAGGTGAGCAGGAGCTTTCTCCCTGATTTAGCGTGATCAAGATTTACACCACTGTTTATGAAAAAGACATCAATTTCTCAATGTCCATAGAACAAAATGTGCTTAGGGTTGCCTGCATTTAATCAGAAAGACGCAAAAAAAAAAAAAAAAGAAAAACTGTAAAATATGAAAACCCTTCTGACATAAATAAGATGTCTTTAAACATACAATTGTAATTCAGATCAAGTGTTTGTCAATTAAGAGCATTAACTGGGGACACAGTCATCCTAACTGGCATATGCATTCATCCATGGACATAGCCCGGAGCACTGGCGATCAATTATTCAGCAAGGCATTTCGTACTGCCTCCTCCTTTCACAGCACATCATCTGCCACATTGTGATCAGCAGCAAATATATGAACAGGAGAAAACAATTAATATTTCCTGGCTAAGTGCGATTTTAATTTCCTCAGTAAAACTCTCCTCAGTCATTAGGTTATGGAAGATGCATGAGTCCATGCCCTTCTGCTTTCCACAAAGAACCAAGTTGGTGGCTTACCATTCCCCAAATATTCCATGTTTTAACATTCACATCCCTCAGAATTCTGCCTCTCCTCTTACATTCTGTTGTCACCTCCTCCTCCTCCCCCAGATCTTTGCTGTTGGTCTGGCAGAGTATTGGTAGAGAATGGCTTTCCTTGTGTGCTTTACCAGTTTTGAAACTAAAGCTACAGACAGGAGTGCTGCTCTGGCTATTGCTCATAGAAATAAAGAGGTCACTGCCCCACATGTTCATCAGCTTCTTCCCCCTCCTCCCCATCTACCTCCAGCTCCCTTCTCTAGTGTCAGTCCAAAGAAAGCTGTCCCACCAAAACCCTGCTCATTTTCTGTGGGATCAGTGGAGCTGATTCATCCTGGAGTTGCGCAAGATGAAAGGAAACAGTAGAGAACAAGAAGAGATGTGGGAGGGTGGATGTGAAGAGAGGAAGGCTGCCATCTCCAGTAGCAGCCCACAGCACTATCACATTAGATGCAGGACAGGCAGGAGAAGAGTATGTTGACCGCAGACTGTACACAGGAGGTAGTACAATATTACATTTTTCCAACTCTTCCTGGCCTTTTTAGTTTAAGTTTTTTAGTTTAGCTTTCATTTGCTTTACCCTCTTTGGAGCTGGAATCTCAATTCTCTTTAATATTTAAAGAAATTTAGGTGCTTCAGAAATAATATACATTTAAAAATCCCTTTGAACTCTGTTTTTTGTTGTTGCTTTGTTTTTTGTTTTTTCCTCAGTCTGTTGCTAACACATTCCTGGATAAACCCATGCAGGGCTCCTTCCCTACTCATCCTCTCAATTCCAACTTATTTATGCTCCATTCTTTGCCTGATAGCAGCGGGTAGGCTCTACTTATATTTTGATGTGTAGCAAATAGCTTTTTTTGCCTCAACAGGAAAAACGTACCAGAGGTCATTACGAAACAATCAAGGTTGTTAATCCTGTTCTTCTCTTGTGGAAGCTGCTTTGTGTTTCTCTAGCTGCAGGGCATCCATCTCTTAGAAGTGCATCTTCAGCATTTTTTCCCTTGCGGTTTTTGTTGCCATGGGTAATACCAGGTGTGGAGCAGGATACACGGATGAAACTCTGGTGTCCCTCTTTGCCTCTCTCTCCTAGGAGGTTGGAGATGAGGACAACCTGACTTGGAAGATGGCATTTCAGCTGCTCTTCCTGTGGGCAATTACTCTGCCTACGTTGTCTAAATACATTTGCCCAGTATCTTGAAAAGGCCTGGCTGACTCTAAGCTGAGGTCAATATAGGGAAAAGAAAATGTGTTCTACTGAGATGTTAAAAGGAACTGGGGGTGCCGGGGTAGCTTTTTGAAAAGTCAGCCACACAGTTCTTAATTTTGAGTAAATAATCAGACATTAGGTACCCAGACTGTGTTTCAGGTGGAATTAAACACATCATTAGAAGAAGTGAATCACAAGAAAGCACCCTGCTCACAAAAGGTGCCTCAGTAGACCTAGTCTGCACCAGAAAACAGCCACCTAAATTCCAGTGTCACCCATGTGAAATATATGTGATGATGGAAAACTGGCGAAGGAAGGACAGGTAGGTTGGCTGCATGTCCAGCCTCTGTTAAAACATGTTGTGAAGATAATAAACAGCTCTGGGTTTGTGTGAGATGTGTGAATGTGTCTGCCATCACTTTAAAAAATGCATCTATGTCTGTTCAGTGGCTTGGAGAGAAGGAGGATGCCAAAACGAAGGGCTTAGAAGAGGTGGTTCAGCCACCGAGGGAAGGGGATGTGATGTAATCAATGGTTCTGAGATGTGGTGGGCCACAGAAGGGAACATCTCTGTGCAGGAAGGTCAGGGTGCAGGGTAACTGTGGAGACTGCACAGCCATGCCAGCCAACTATGATGCTTGGCAGCACACCCAGAAATTAACATGTGCCATGAAAAGGAAGCCAAGTACCCACCAAGGGGCCTGTCCCTCATCTAGTCCTTGTTGGCCTAGGACCTTTTCAAATCTTGTTTGTCCGTAAGCTACCCACTGTCCCTAATGTCACCACTCTGACAATATTCCTATCATGGTATATGGATACCCTTCCTCAGAAGAAGGAAACCAGCTCCTGCATAAGGGAGGCTTGGTGCTGTACCAGCAAAGTCCTTGGGAGGACTTTGGGAGCAACATTCCCTCTTCCACACTGTCTGCAACCAAATGTCCCCCAGCACTGCACAATACATGGACATTCTTGGATTTTGTATTGGCTCTCTTCAAAGCCTTGGTCAGATGCTCCACTAGTCTGAGTACTTTTGATCCCTCTCCTTACATATTTCCAAGACAGTGGTACTGTGTTCCTTATCTTTGGCCATTTTGGCAATGAGGGACGTCTGCCCAGCAGCTTCTCTCCAGAGCCATCGTAGATCTCTTTTGGGATCCTCTTTGAATCCCAGCTGATAGTATTGAACACAAGTGACATTTCTATGGCTGTGGGAGAGCTCTTTGTGGGTGGTGGTGCTGCTGCTGGCTGTCATAGCAATGGAGATCACTGGTGTAAGGCAAGGTCCAAGGTGAAGGCAGTACAGACCCAGATGTAGTAATAGCAGTGAAAAGAAGAGCAGGGATAAAGTCTACATATCAAGGAATCACTTTGCCCTGAGGCAAAAACAGTTCTGAGGGAAAAAAAAAAAAAAAAACAACTGACCAAAGTAAGACTTACAGGTAGCTGGAAGTTGTCCAATTAAACCCAGGTGGAAAGAAAATCAGTGATCTGTTCTAAGGCCTGTTAGCAAAAAACATAACTTCTTTTTGGAATGCTTTATCTTTTGGGGTGACTTTATACTGGATGAGAACTTTGCATGACATGGCTGCAATAATTTTGACCTGCAAGGGGTTCTAAAGTCTGCTGCAGCACTTTGTTGGACCAAGGCCACAGCCCTTTAGCCCATAGTGCTGTCACCTCTGACAGTTCAGAGTGGGACTCAGGGTGGCAGGTGGACCCACAGCTCTTCCTCATCCTTCTGGGAACCACAGCTTGATTCTCATTCCTGTATTTTCCATCATAAATTGTAAAATTGTTTTGAAAGGGGGTATTAAATAAATAAATGTTGGCACTGAACCACCTTCTCTTCAGCAGGAAGCTTCTCAAGCTTCTCACGTCAGGAGGAGTGAGGGAGAGGTGATGACAGGAGTTGCCTCCCGGGAGGAAGAGGGGATGGCTCTGGGGTGGGTGCAAAGCTCTGGCAAGTGAAGGAAGGAGCACAGCACAGTCAAATGAATATAGGGGATAAGGGATATAAGGATAAGGGTCAAACAAAAGAGAAATTTATTAGAAGTGAAACAAAGCAGAACAGCTGAAACCTTCAGAGCTATAAAAGTGAGGAAAGAAGAAAAGGTATGACAACATTCTCATCAAAATTCCTAAAATAGGCACGTTAGCTCACTCAAGAGCAGAAAAAAAATTACAGAGAGGCTTCGATCTTGTCTGTCTCATTCTCTAATCCAGCCAGCAGTGTGTCCACGTTCCCATGCAATGTGACTATAATTATAAGCTGCGATCTATCAAAGTTGGACCTGGAAATTTTCATCTTACTGCCCTTCAAATATAAAGGGAAGGCTGCAAAACTGTTAAAACGATGACTCTTCTAATGTAACCACATTATTGTTTAGCACCGTGATTCTAAACATAATGAGAGTGGCTGGTTTTCCAGTGGCTAGGGCTTGATAGCATCACAAAATTAGACAATAAATGTAATGAACATGACTCAACACCTCACCCAGGTTTACTGCTTCTTGGTGTCTAATGGGAATTGCTTGCCATATCTTCCTCTTGAAATGATGGTCCCATATAAGGCTTTCTTTCCAATTAACAAGAAATCTTAAAGTGTAAGAGCACATATAAAGAGCCCTTTCTTACATTTTGCTACTTATTTGTGCCTAAAAGCCTGTTTTTCATTCCTCTCTCCACATGCTGTTAAAACTCCACGCTGCCAGGCTGAAGGGGCTGCACTCAGCCAAGCTCTGAGAGTTTGTATTTCAGTTTTGGCATTTACTACGTGGGCAATGGATGATTCCCCCACCATTCGGCCAGAGCAGCGGGCTGCTCTTGGAAAGGACCATAAACCCAGATAAAGACAGGATTGCCCTCAACCTGAGAACGCTCAAGTATTTTGTAAATGCAGTATTTGACCTTGGTAGTGTTGGGAGGTTATTGATACTGAGAGGAGCACAACAGTTAGAGGCATAATGGAGCTTGTTGAGAGCTGTGGGAAATACCAGCAGGAAGAAGTCTACGGCCCCAGGCTGCAACATAACCTTGAAAGACAGAGGACAATTATTAGCTTTGAAGTTCTTGTAACTTGCCTCCGAGGAAATGAGTCTTGTTTTGCCAGACAGGGACTCTAGAGATCCAGAAAAACCTAAACAAACAACAGCAAAAACAACACTCTCAAACAAACAAACATAAAACCAAACAAGTGAAAAGAAAACCAACCTTCAACCAGCTTTAAAGGATCTCTTCCTAATATGGCAAAGTAACACACTGGGCCAAACATTAGCAGATCTACAAATCTCTGGGAAAGATATAGAATCTACTAAAAATGTAGATCAATCAGGAAAAAAACACTTAGGTATGTGAAAGCAGGTGTAGGGGGGTTAGTCTCTCTTTCTCTCTTGCTTTTTATTTTTTTACTCTGTAAAGCTTTTATTAAAGTGTTTTGCTTTGCAGACACTGCTTAGTTACTGATCATGCAGCCAGTGTCTCTGCAGGACAATGACACGTGAGCCCTGAGCACAGGTCAGTGTGGCTCCTGCAGTCACAGTGACAAGCAGAGGGCAGAACCCACGCCAGGCTGGAAGAGCCATGGGGAGAAGGGAGGGCTGAGCAGAAGGCCCTTGCAGAGGTCATCAGAGGTAACTGATTAGCACAGGCACAGCCAGGAAAGGAAAAGCTATTCTTATGCCCATTCAATATTCATCAGTATCAGATGAAAAGACAAGACAGCTGGTGTCCTACATGATGCTCGCTATTCGCAAGTTTTACAAGCATGTTCTCCATTCCACCATCCTTGGTTTTAAAGAGGGTATTGAACAGTAATGCATTTGTGACAGATCTCTGCAGAACTCCACTCCATACATCCCATCAGTTGCTCTATGATTCATAGAGCAGGTTACATTCATAGCATTTAGACCATGCTGTTAGGGTGTCACAATATCACACATCTTAACAAACTATGGCTAAATGATATCCACCACCTCTCTTTCACATCAGACTCATTATCTCTCTGGAGCAGGTTGCCCAGCATGGTTGTGCATGCCCCCTCCCTGGAAGCTCTCAAGGCCAGGCTGGATGGGGCTGTGAGCAACCTGGTCTAGAGGGAGGTGTCCCTGCCTATAGCAGGGGGTTGGAACTACCTGACCTTAAAGGTTCCTTTCAACCCAAACCACTCTGATTCTTTGACCTAGTTAGTGGTCAGCAACCCTGTCAATGGCAGGAGATTAGAACAGATGATCTTTAACATGATTGAAAAGCTCACGGTTTAGTTAATTTGGGCTCTCTTGTTTCATCCCCCTTTGAGGTAGTTTGTGACACTGCCTTTATCATGGCTTCTTTAAGGAACTGCCTTTTTTGCTTTTGACTACTGCCCGTGAGCTGTGAGTTCTCATCTCCTACTGCTCCACTTCTGTTGTGACACTATTTGAAAATCAATAGTACTTTTACTAAGCGAAACCCGACCCACAATTTCTGGATGAGAAAAGTAGGTTGGGAAACCAGCAGGAGCGAATGATCGGTCATGTGGGATTTCTCCTCAGCAAGGTGCCTGGTTTACTTCGTACGACCTGCCTGCTTCCTGACAAACCATTCCTGTCATGTAAACAATAGCAGTCTACTGAGGCTCCTCCGAGTCTCCCCGTTCCCTCCTGTGATTCTTTGCTCTGAGTCAAAAAGCGGCTTCCCTGAATCAGTATTCAGACATAGTGGTACTAGTAAGAAACATGAACGCTTGGGAGCAACCCAAGTAAGGAACTCCAGAAACATGAATCAAAACGTGGATTAACCATCTGCCTGTTGGCTTACTTCAACTGAAAGGGACAATCAGCTAAGGTTTATTTCTAAATGAGGTAAAATATAGTAAATGATATAGGAAACAGTGTGCTGGGGAATTTCTGTTTCTTTCTAGAACCAATAAAGCTTTGATTCTAGGATGAGCATTCTCTGTCAACTATCAGTAGATTTCCATGGTGAACTTTTGTACCAATAAAAAGGAGAGGGAAAAGAAGAAAGACAGAAGAAAACAATGGAACAGCTATTAAATCTTTCAGGAGAGCAACATCAAAAAGTACTGCCTATCATAACAGCATGGCTTAAATACGTCTTTTAAAAACAGCTATCGATGAATAATAACACATCGCTCAGACTGGAGGAGAGTATGAAACTGACACTAGAGTATTCTTGCAAGAAAAATGCCTAAACATTAGAAATACAGTTTGTTGGCCTCTCTCAACAGCAGAGACCAAAGCATGTCATCAAACATGACAGCAAACATTAGCCTGTGTGATTCATTGGTTTTTTTTGCTATAATTAAGTTAATGACAGCCATATATATTTTAATCATCTTAGTGAATTCAATTTAACTCATTTGTATTATGTAAAGGAACTGCAACAATTATATTGGATGAAGAGAGAGAGAAACTGAGATGGCAAATTTCCAGGCAGCAAATTTTGGAATAGTTTTCTTGGTCCTTATTCATTATTAATACAAGTAATTTTAGAACAAAACTTAGGATGAACTTGCATTATTAGTTGCTGACCTCAGCTGCCAGGCGTCTGCTCATTTTTTGAACATTTTATATTTTTTTCTGGTAAATTAAAACTTAAAAAAAGAATGGATGGGCAGAGCATGACAGAATAGAACCGAAGCTCTCATTTTTAGCATTTTTAGCAGAAGGGGAGAGAACCTGAATGAACAAAATCTCCTTTAGTTGTAAACATAGACCCTTATTTAGATTATAAATTAAGTCACTCATAGGAAAAGTGGAAAATCAATTCGACAGAATGATAATGTGAATGGTACAGCTGAAATGTATTTTTTTCTTAAAAAAAGCATCTCTCATAAAGTATGTGTGGGAACTCCTTCCCAGTGCAGTGACGGAGCAGTGGCACAGCTGCACACAGAGGTGGTGGAGTCTCCTTCTCTGGAGACGTTCCAGACCCGCCTGGACGCCTACCTGTGCAACCTGGGCTAGGGAGCTGCTCTGGCAGGGGGTTGGACTCCATGATCTCTAGAGGTTCCTTCCAACCCCTACAATTCTGCGATTCTGTATAGTTACAATGAGACACCCTGAAGCCAGCCTGCAGATTGGACATCAATATATTTAAAATAAAACAACAACAAAAAATGAGAACAGAAACGTGTTGATTTGAGAGTCAGAAATCCAGGGAGGAACCTCCATCACAGGGAGGAAAACAAACATCAAGTTATGAATGAAGGAAAAACCCTCAGTGTTAAGTCAAGCCTATGGCGAAGTAAGTAGAGGTAGGACTTTTCCATCCAGATGACTGGAAAAAGTGGAGAAAACACTAAGAAACAGCAATACTATATGGATGGGAGGGATAACAGAGCAGGGCAGTGAGGAATTGGTTTGTAGATGCACCATGAGGTCATCAAAGTTATTTAATGGCTAAAATGCTCTTAGAACAATAAGCAAAGACTGGGAAGTCATTCTTAGCTCTATTTTTCAAACCTTCCTGACCCTTGCATTCACCTTTGCTTTACTGCTGTGAACTTCAGCACCTGAGAAAATCATTTAACTGAGTTCTGAATGTGGAAGGCAAACCTTCACTGCAATACATAACATCGCTCACTTCCTACGCAAGCCTATACGAGGGAAATTGATGTTACACACAACTGAGTTTTCTGGGTTTTGGTTGACCTTCTGTTGTTCCCTTTTGCCCTTATTCTGATGCTGATCTCTGTTCTAACAATATTCTCAGTCCCTCCTGCCAATTCCCTGTATTTATTATTTTCTGAAGTTCTCCCTCCTCTCTTCCCAAGAGTAATTCACTCTCTTTATTTCCAAAAAGTCACTGTCCTACCTATATTTATGTGTCTGAAGTCAGAATCTATTTAGAAGTAACTCTTAGGTGAAAAAGTTCCACTAAGAGACACTGTTCCCAACCAAAGGCCAGTTAAAGCATGAAGATAACAATGCATACGTAGTCATCCCATTTGCATTCATATGATCCTTGCAGTGCTTTTGTTGCACTTCTGAAACCATCAGAAGACTGAAATCAAATCCTGCCAGTTAGAAGTGACGCCTAGATACCCCAGATTGCTACTTCAATGTAATAGTCAGAAAACCTGATCGAAACTACTGCCAAGAGTGGAACCTACAGAAAGAGAGCTGAAAATATTTAGTGTAATTGCCGTATGCTCATTCTGAGTGGACACTTGGCCCACTCATTTCTCTCGTTTCTCTCCCTTCTCATTTCTCCCAGCCCCACAAGCACTGACTGCCCCTTGCTCATTGGCGTGCAGTGCTCCCCACACGTGCTGACCAACCAACCTTCCCACCAATCCGTTTGCCATTCCAAAGGTTTACGTAGTGCTTGCATGAGTACGAAATCCCGAGCAAAAGCACCACACCAAATTTGCCAGCAGTAAGATGGTAAGAGTAAGAATAACATCTTGTAGCTAGCACAGTATGTGCGCAGTTTAGTGAGCATACAACGTGGGTGCAATGGAGTAAAAAATCCACCAACCGAACACAACGTAAGGGCAGAAAAAAAGGCAAAGAAGTTTTGCAAAGGGCTACTCTGTCCTGAGCTCATGCACTCCGTCGTGGGCTTGACCTACATTGTACAGCAAATGGACAGGATGCTGGACGCCCTCCAGCTGCTTCAGCTAAATTGAGTATGAACGTGAATAATGCCCCGGGGCCCTGCATTCTCCGGCATGCCACAGGCACAGGGCTCAGACGATCTACCCTTGCTGCAGAACCGTGTTCCAGATTTTAATTAACTGAGTTTCCTTATTTGAGCTTTTCCTGCGAAAGCCTCCCACAGTAAAAACACTTCTCCAAAACGCTGTGCTGCGGCAGATGAAAATAAATCTAGCCGTTGTATTTTGGAAAACTTTCTTTGAAAGAACATAATTTCAAGGACTGTAATCACTCATTCCAAATACATGGTTCATGAACTCAAAGCCATCACGTCCACGTACTGCATGTTCTCATCTTTTCTAACTGCCATATGCTACTAAGTCATTTCATTTTTTATGCACCCTCCTGGCTCCAGGCTTCATGGGCAGATGGCTCCTTGCCATCTAATCAAATTCACACATCAAGGGCATCCCAAGTGAGGTCCTTTGCAGAACTGCACCCTCCTTTCGTTTCTCTCCCTTCCTTGAACATCTGCACATCACCAAGCTTGTAGCACCAGAAAAGTTCCTAATTTTCGGATGTAACACACTTATTTTTTAATTAAACACGAAGCAATATATGCAGTTCCAGTCCATTCACTCTAAAAATATATTTCAGTGCTTTGGAAATTCACAGCATACACACACTTTCCTTCATTTTGGTTATATTTTGGGTCCCTCCTTCTGCTATAGCTGCATCTGTTCACTGGGGACAACACGTACATGCCCTCTGCCACCACAATGTTACAGTAATGCATCTTCACTTCTGCAGCCAAGCGACAGTTTTTGCTGTACTGTAGCGAGCATGATGCAGTGTCTAAATTTAGATGCCTTCTAATTTTCTTCAGCTGCCTATTGATAAAATTGAATTTTCATGGATCAGCTCATCTTCATGCAGCATTGCAGCTCTTCAATGGACATCATCTCAGAGCTGCATTTGTTTCTCTGGAGCATCTTATTAATCAGACAGGGAAGTCCTCATTACTTCAAGCCACTGTACCCTACATTGCCTCGCCATGTTTTTCGCACATGCTCGCATCACATTTTACCACAATCTCTTAACTCTAGTTGCTGGATTACTTATATCCATTAAATGCATGTAGGAGCACATATCTCATCTGTCTGAATGCACAGCAGGGTCAGGGCTGCTCTGGCACAAACGTTCAACTTCAAAATTACTCTTTTCTTTTACATACAGAATCCCCTCAACTTATCCCTTCTCAAGCTTTTTGCAGACACTAAGATAGATAGAAGAAATAAGGTCACCTACCCCGAGAGTAACTCAGCTCTTCAGTTCACACCTTGCTCTCTAAAGGAGGTGCAGTGCAGGAATTTTTAACATTGCCTTCAACAGCTACAGAAAAAAGCTCACCCTGTTATGACCTGCAAGACAAACAAAGCTGTTTTAAGGTTGTAGGAGTTCTAAGAACACCTACAATCAATTTTGCAGTCTATGCTAAAAACAAGCAATCAGCTGTCCAATGCCAGTTAATTTCATGTAACACATCTGGAAGAGTGTACTTGAAGTATTTTTATAGAAGGTGGCATTGTGACATATGTATTATCTTACTGATGCTGCAGATGCCCAAAAGAATAGAAACTGGAAACTATGAAGTGTCTATATCAATCACCCTAAATGTTCACAGTAGCACCTAATAAATCCCATTTCTAAATGTCACATAAGCTTTACATCCAGCTTTTCTAAGCAGTTCAGTATTTTCTGTAACCGAAGACTACAACACCACACAGAGCTCATCTTCTTGTGCTATGGTAAGACATCCCTGCGGATTAACAAAGGGCTATCCCAGAGAACATGGTGACCCAGAAGCCAAAGATAAAGTGTTTACAATTTGTTCCAGACATCACCTATTTAGCTAGACATAGTTCTTTATATTTACAGCCCCATCTATTGCTCTGCTGAGAGTAGTAACCTGAATATGCCAAGAACATAGTGGGAACCTGCTAAACATGGACTGAATTACTCCACTGCCTCATAGCTGAATGGTTTAACAACTGCTGCATAGGCACAATTTGAGCAATATAATTTATAATCAGTTAAGCTAATCATCCTTATCCCCCCCTTACACAGTCCTTTCTTCCCCAAGGACAGATAAAAGGCATTTCCCAGCGGTGTTTGGGACATTACTCTGTAAGCCAGTCCAACAGATAAAAAGAGGCTCCAAGACCCAGAAAGCAACTACTCCAACAATTTTCAAACTGTTCTGAAAATATGAAAGACAAAATATAGGAAACTGGTATTTGCAGAAAGATCTCAGTTTTTGATGTTATTAGAAGGCTGCCACATAATAGCATATTCTCTCTAATCACAGCCATACTGCATATACTCCAACACCAGTGTTCAGCTTGCTTGCATAAGGTGTTCTTAAAGTACTTTAAAAAGAAAACAACAACAACCACCCAGAAAAACCCTGTGGCTTTTCTAACAGCAACAGAAAGGCAAGAAGGTGTTATACAAGGCAGTTCTTATTCTTTCTTTTGATAATATGCCTACACAGCTCAGAGCCATGCAGCCACCACAGCTGTTTTCTGCTTCTTTCGCTTTAAGATTCCAAACCACGACAGAAGAACCACTCTGTCACTTCTGTTTTAAAAATGCTGTCCTACTGGCCTGATCTAAATGAGGTTGGTTCTCACTCCTCCTAGCTTATCCACATTGATCAGACTGATGGAAAACTGCTTGAGGTAGGTGACCTTGGGCATATACAGAAGCAAATCCCTCGGTGTTAAAAAAACCAACAGTAATTACCTAATGCTGGTATCCCTAATTTCTCACCTAGAGATGCTTCATCCTCTTGCCAACAAAGAACAGAAATTTCAAGTAATGCAGGAGACTGAAGTGTAAAATCTCGCTTACCCACTTACTCTAGGTTCCATTTTAGGGACTGGGTGCTTTCTTCCTTACCCTGACTCCTGACAAAACCTGTAAGCACCATTAAACAATAAAAGTTCAAACAGAATTAAGAAAACTGGGAAGTATAATTTAAAAAGTAAGGAATTCTAGATGCCAGCTGTGAACAGAAGCAGGATCATTTTTATCTGTTTCTTTTGCACTGCCATCTGACTCTTAAGTGACTTTATGCTTGGAACAAAAGAGCACGGAAGAGTGACACCAGGTCAGTTCTAATAGCCCGGACTGAGCTACTGCTTCATGCTGACAAAAGCAGATCCTATGGGGAAAGTAGCGAGGCAGAAGCAGCAGAGTAGAAAGATGTAACAGTGTGCTACAGCTACTGGAAACCCTGAAAATGCATTGCATCGGGTCGGAACAAAGGTCAGTTTTGTTTTATTTTTTCTGACAAGACTCCAGTTGGAAAATGGAAACAGGAAAGTTTGTAAGAAAAAAGAACTCCTCGGATGTTCATCTCTCCATATACCGTACAGCTATAGGTAGTCAGTAATTCAGGGTATTTCTGAGTGAAGATCACATTTAAGCTAACATTTCCGAATAACTATCACCTCCTACATACAAGTCTAATCTTTTTGACACTCTGACCCCCAAACAAGTCCCACAGCATTGAGTTCTGTTACTAGATCGCAGCATAGTGAAGTAAATTCATTGAAATTGGCTGCCTGATCCCTTCCTTGACTGCTCAATTCATACAAGCTGCCAAGCATTGGACTAAACGATCTCTGAAGGCCCTTTCCAACTGAATGATCCAATTCTAATCGCTATTCCCAAACCCAAGCCATGGACTATGTCAGCCAGGTCCTCCACTGTGTTTTGGGTTTTTAACTTCTTTGGAATACAGCAGTGAAGAATACTTGAAAAGCAGACAGGCTGGTTTTACTAGTGGCACAGTGTGCTTTTTTGGTTTGTTTTGCTCTCCATCTTTTCCCTAGTTTTGTTTTCTTTCTTTTTTCCAAACTAAGATCTCATCTGCTTTTTTTTTTCCCTACTACAATTTGGCTGCAGCCTGCCATCTATCATGCTGGAAGAAAGGCATTTTGCCATAGCAGACTTTCCTCCTTATTTTCAGTCAGCAGATAACAATGTGCAGCACTAAGTTGCACCTGGCAATTTAGCACCCAGCTATTTAGCATCAAGAATTCTTTGCAAAATATCTCCTGTCAAGGGAGTTTCAGATTGAACCAACCCGAATACACCGTGCTTTTGGCAGTCACTAAGTAAGTCTTCATAACGCTCTCAGGACCACCGAGTCCAAGAGTTTCCTACCTATAAAGCCCAATATTTCTCCCACCACAGAGGCTCACGGAGTTTGTTCAGAAAAACCTTCCCTTATTTTCATTTCTGAACTTCTTAGAAATTATTAGCAGAAGACCCTAGAATGACCTTTGTGGGATTGGACACGATGATCTCCAGAGGTCCTTTCCAACCCCTACAATTCCATGACTCTGAATCCTGCTTTGTATTTGCTTCAAGGGTATATGTAGGCGTGGTCTGTTTGTCTGCACACGCTAAAACAATTCAGTTACATATAGTGAATGTACACTGGCATTAAGCAAAAATATGTAATGGTATACTTAGATTTACATTTTCTATATTTGGAAGACAACCAAGTCCTGATGAGTAACAGGAAGAGCTGAGAATAGAAACAGAGGCCAGATGGTCTCTTCCTTCAAGTGTGAGTGTAAATGTCTTTTATATTTTAAGTCCTAAAAATGAAAAAATCTGACTACAGAAGGTGGCTGACATAGAAAGGTTGTTAACATCATCATGTGTCTGTGGTTTGGGGAGCTATCACTGATATGGGGCTTTGTACTGATCCTGATGCTTCCATGGGGCTCTTCAGCCTTAGTCATGAGAGGAAGACTAGAACCCTACACAGATTTAAGCAGGACACCCTACTGACAAGATCTGAACAGCTTTCAGTGCAGAATAGGTGCCAACACACTTCGCTTAGACTATGACAGTTCCAAGGACAAATTAAAGCTGCTTTTCAGGCACACAGGGATCTCTGTGGCCTTTGGGTTTTATCAGCAGACTCAGATACCTAAGAATATAGACAGCACTGAGCTATGCTCAGAACTTGTTAACCACAGTAGATGCAAGTACATTTATAAATCAATGTGTAATCATAATTATGGTGTCAAGCATCCAAACTGCTGTCAGGAAAAGAAGTGCAGTATAAGATCTTAGCACAGCAGACTTCAAATATCAGATAAGAGTATATTAAAACATACGAACCCTCCAACTTCTGAAAATATATGGCCATTCTCATTTTTAACTGAAGAACGATAGAACTACTATTCCTAAAAAAATATTAAGTATAAAGACTTGCTTTTAAGAGTGACCTAATCACCACATCACTTTTAACTTGCATCTCATACAACGCCTATATTGCATATAGACTATATATGTACAGCAAATTACTCCAACTGCACATAAAAGAGTAAAACAACATCACAATATTCTTTTGAAAAACAGAAGTACTGTATACTCTAAAATGATTTCACAGATCAAGCTTATGCAACAGTAATTTATTATATTACTGCATGAAGAGTTAAAAGACTAGTACAATGGTTAAAGCTGAAACACAACCCCACGCACAGAAGCTAGTGCAACAATCACGTAACAATGAACTACTACTAAAGCACAGCTTCTAAACAGGCAATAAACAGACTAATAGATCATCAGAGGTGTTAACAGTGATCCTAAGAGGAAGTCCTCTTAGGAAAACTCCTTTAATGAAAGATTTTGCTCCCAGGATTCAGGTTGAGATACTACCTGCAGGATGTATTCTCACAGGTATTTTTCTGGTTTTAAGTATAGAAACACACTACTTTTGACAAAAGCTGCCTTTAAGGCAAGAGAGGGGGTTGGGGAGGAGACATGGAGAGAGAGAGAGAGAGATAAAAAAATGAGACTTTCAAGGGGAAGGATAGAACTGAAGCATGACTTTTGGTATCTTCAACACCAAGAAAAACCAGTATTACAGACAACTATGTACCACTGTACAAAATGTACACTGTATATATTATATATACACATATAAAACACTATTACTTCAATCACTAAGTTCTTCTTCATCACTGAAATAAGCACTTTTCTTAATCCGTGGACGTTTTGAGTCATCTGAAATTGAAGATTCCCCTGCAGTCTGTGTCCACCTTTGTTGCTCTTCCTCAATTTTGGCTTGCTACAATGGAAAAAGCAGTATTAGCTAGTACTAAGAAAAAATTAACATGCATTACAAATAACAATGCTAGTTGTTAACAGGCAATGCTTGATTTAGTAAGTTAAAGAATTCAGAGGATTTATCTCAATTTCCAGCTAAATTGTGTTACAAATGCATTTCAGAAAATACTTCTGAAAGTAGTTATCACATTCAAACAATAGGAGTGCTCTGCACCAGGATAGGTGGAATACTCTCTGCTTTCAAAGAGAGGAACTATACGAATACAGTGAACTTACAGAACTATAGAGCAACTGAGATTTGAAGCCAAGGATGTGCTGCATTTGAGGCTGATGTTGAGTCAGCTTTGTTCCACTACCAAGTCTATCAGCTGCCTTTTGCAGTCATTCATTCAGGGAATTCAAGTCTTCAGGGATACCAAAGTAATTCAGCTAAAGGTAATAATAGATGTTTCCTATTTTTATAGGAAACATACTACCCTGGTTAATTTGTTTGAGAGAAACTGAGATATTGCCAGTTTTCTTTACACTTACTGGTTTTATTTCTAATCACGGAGGTCTTTTTGGAATGCAAGAGGGGGTATAATTGTGCATATTTGCCCTATTTTTTTCAGACTACATCCTGTAAGTCTGTCACACATCAATAAAGTCATATTTGGGAAAAAGCTGCTAGAAACATGTTTTGAGAGGAAAGTTCTCTTAGAAACAGCAATGCCATATATTAGGCAAATGAAACACTCCAGAAACAGGATATTCTAATGAGTGAGGGCAAAGGATGTACCTGTTCATATATACACAGTGTTCTTTCTGGGGTGCTCAGTGACCAGAATAAAAAGGTATTTGTGGATCAGAAACCTAATGGACCATCACAGAAGAGATGACAACTCAAAAATAAAAACAGAAATTATAAAGAAAAAAAAGGAAAAAAAAACGATTGAACATGCCTGTAATACCAGCTACAGTCACAGCTACTGTCAAGCAAAGTGCATCACAGGGTCTATGATTGCTTTTGAAAAGCTAAAAGGAGGGAGAGTTTCGTTTAGAAATAAGTATGCAACACTTCAATTTAGTACCTGAACAGCTATGGCCTGGCTGAGGCTATCTAGAGCAGGATCTTCTCCTTCTTCTTCACTTTCTTCTTCTTCCTCACTTTGTGGTGTAGAGAGAGAAAAACAAAGAGATCTTGAAGTGTTCAATACGAAAAAGCTGCTTAAACAATGTAGCAATATGTAAATAAATGTACATACATTTCTTCTGGTTCAACAACTTTCTTTCTCTTCTTCTTTTCTTTTTTCTTCGGTGGCTCCCGCTCCCCCAGCATATTTTTAGGACAAGCATAACTTAAGTGTCCTGCTTCCTTGTAGGAAAAGAAATATTAATTAACAAAAATCATTACCAATCACTACATGTTGAAACATATAATGAGGGAAGTTAATGGAAGACAGTTCACAGGGGAAAAAATTGAAGCAATTAATAAGATAAATGGAATGCTGAATTAGCACACAGAAGACAAACTCTTTATGAGCTTGCCATGGAAACAAAGAGATTGGGTGGTAATATGCATGTTTAATTGCAAATTCAGAACAACTATATGTGAGCCAGATTAACTTAAGCTGCTGCTGCAACATCAGAATACAGGACAGCATGGTTCATACTCACAACAAGATACTCAGTGTTAACAGTCTAAGAAATTTGACTGAGTCAACATTCTTGGTCTCAAAAATGTTACAGATAAAAACACTTTGAAGTGAAGATTAGGAGCTGTTCCTCCTCACATAACGTTATACTAACACTCCTGTTCATCAGCGTGCTAAGCAATTATAAGCATATTTTTCTCCTACCCCCAAAAAATCCCAAATAAAACACAAAAATGATTGGTCATTCTGGACAATGGTAAAACTCCTATGCAAGTTGACAACGTCAACAGCAAACATATTTTAACACCATAGATAGTATTATTAATGGTGAAACTGAAGAAATAAACTTGAAGACAAAATATGGAATATGCTGCTTTAATTTTGGTTTTACTCACCCCACATTCATAACACTTTGACTTATCAAAGTAGTTGCGCCTGCGAATGAATTCTGCTGCTCTTCCATTATCAATGGCAATACTTGCTTTTATTACTCTTCCAAACAGCTAGAGCAAATAGAAGAAAAGGGTTCATTTTTGGAACTGCAAACTCTACCCTTCCACCATAACAACTTCCCATAACTGACCTGTTTGTTATTGAGCGCCCGGGAACAGTTTTGTGCAGATTCCTTATCCAAAAACAAAATAAAGGCAACTCCTTTGCTCTTCCTGGTGTCTTTGTCTTTCATAATAGTAACTCTGAAAACACATAACCAGCATTACTGATATGCTAAAACTGCTTTACAGACAATTTTTCCAGAAGGATCTCAGTAGGATCTTAGCTTTGCCAGGCAGCAAGAAGGAAAGAAAGTATATTTAACAGTAGAAAGATCTATTAAAAAAGAAATTCAAAGGGACATCTAATCACACTTTCTGCTTGCAGGTACACTGGAGACAATGTGAAAATAGCATGAGGAGTCTCTCCACATCATTCTCAGTATCTTTATTCTCAGTATGCTTTATTCTCTTGAATGACTTCAGAATGAAGAACATACTCTTCAGATTTGCAGACAACGTAACTGGACGGAAACTTACATACTTGAGGTTAAATTAAAATTTAGGAGTAATTTTGACCATTGCTGTAACTGCTGAAAAAGAAGTGTATTGAACTGCATCCAAACAGAGTATACGTTTTTGCAGGACTAACGAGCCAAACTATGGAAAACAGGTATTTTGCAGTATGTTTCTACAAGTATATCCAACTGGAATCTGAGCAGGTTATGGATACGTGTGTTAACTGATGTGACACAAAGCTCAATCTTCAGTCTAACATCGGAAACAACAGTGACAGCAGCAAATTTAAGACTTTTACCCAGTAAACACAAAGAAAAAGAATGAAAGCCACCCAACCTCGATTCTTTCGCTCTTATGTCAATGGTATTTAGTCCTAGAAAACATTGATGGGAAACAGGATGGCAGTCTGCCATGTATGTAAAAATACATGTTAAACCTAAAAGAATAAACTCCTTCCTATGTCTGACTCTGCAGGTTCAGCTATCAGCCAATACAAAGCCACAAGAAGTAGTAAGACCTCTAAAATAAATCCAACCAAACCAACCAACCAAGCCTCAAAACTTCAGAAACAGAAGGCCTATTAGAAAAAAAAATATGTATAACAGATGACCTGTACAGTAAAAAGTGTAAGACAAAAGCTCAGTAAAAACGCTGTTTTCCCCCAAATGCAAGTATAGACACAGCATAGAACAGATTTTATATCAAAGCCTCTCTGACAAGAATGCATCCAACAATGTGTTGAAGAGTCAAGAAAACTGAGTTTAGATCAATTCTGTTAGTTCTTCTGACAAGCTATTCTCCCAAGAGTTCACGTGAAGCCCTAATATGACCGTCAGCCTTCTAATTGGGATGTTTAATATACCAATTAATGATACAAGAATGGAAACAGATGTGTGACAAATCCTTAATAAGTCAGCAGATTCTTGGAACCCTAGGAAGTCTGATTTCCCACTGAAAATAACAAGCTGAACTCAGTCAGGATATACTGAGGTGAGAAGTAAGGAAGAAAAGTTAGTATGATTTTACTGAGTTGTCACACCTCAAAAAAAAGCCCACTAAAGCTTCTTCAATTAAGTTAAAATTGACTCAATTGCAATTGTAAAACTTCTTGTGAATTGAAGAGTTTAACATCCCTCAACAGAGATTCCCCAGAAAACAAGTTAACTTGGAAATATTTCTCTTTGGAGTTAATAGTTACAAATAGGAAACTAACACTAATAAGGACCACTTTTCCTAGTGAAGCTGAAACACCAGTGAAATCCCATCGTATCTGTACTGTTTAGAGTCAGGTCAGCTTGCAAAGAGACAAAGAGTTAGGTAACAAATATTGCTAAACACAAAACTGTTCCATGATAGTATTCTACACATGCTATTCTATGAGTCTGATTTAGTTTGATTTCTGACAGTAAACAGGCAAAACGTCAGGAAGAATCAGGTATCAGGAAGAGATTTTTTTCTGTGAAGTAATACACACATGAGGAAAACAGTAACCACGCAGATAAGAGTTATGAGCTCTAAGTTACTCAGTTTCTCAAATAACGCAGGACAGAATTTCTTCAGTACAGGCATCTGAAAACACCATTTCTGTAGCAGATGTTAGACAAAACCACTAGAAACCAGTAACAGATAAGAGAAAGCATGCTGCTATAGCATCTTTAAAATAAGCAATGTATCATACAGTCAATACTTCATGCAGTTAAGTATCTAAACAAGACCAAAAGCCAAGGTAGTGTGAGACCCCTACTCCCAACACACACACCACATACACACTTTTAGATTGTGGAACTCCTTACCAAAGGATAGCAGAGAGGTCAGAAGTGACAATTTATGAAGAATAGGTCCAACACTTATTAAATACCAATGTTACTACAACAGGATGTTCCTAAATCAGTCGTTCAGCAATGAACTAAAACAGGCCAAGTATCCCGAACCTGGAAAGAAAGACTGAAGCTGCCCAGTTGTACTGGTCACTGCACATATGTCAGAGACCCACATAAAGGCTTTCCCCTCCTGTATGTTTTTCTAAGGTCATAGTGTGATTGGCATTTCCTGCTAGTTTGCCTACTGAAACTCACTGCTGAGATTTCAGACTTTGAAAAGCTCTACATATCAGAAATGATTACAGCAGCAACTAAATGTTAGTGCAGATATTTGCTCATACAGTGTAAAAACTCAAGTCTAGTTTTATTATTCTGATCAGTTAAAAAATAGAGCATACAAACCCAGCAAGTTTCTTATCACAGCATTTATTTCTATTACTTCAACACAGAGACAGGTGTTCCCAAGTCTTCGTCAAAAATACCACACATATCAAGAGCTGTTACTATGCAGCCTTATGTCTAATCAGTCACGATAACAAATCACCCTAGAACCACAAACACAGGAGTTGTACACTGCAGTTGTGAGAACTGGTTGTGAGAACTGTGACATCTAGCTCACACACGTAGAAGCTTCCACTCTTAATAGTTATCAATCTAGCAAAGGACAACAGCATTTACTAGAAGAATATGGCTTCAGCTACTTCAGAGAAAAGACTGCTGCTATATATCAACATTCTACTTGCTCTTGAGAAGTGGTTACCAAACAGTACTTGTCTCCAACACAGATACTCTTACAGTACATGTGCAAGAACTTTCAGTTATTAAATTTACACTTTATTAAAAATGAACAAACTTCAATACAGTTACACACTTAATGCTTAAATTATAAAGAGCACGATACACTCAAGTCAAGCAAAGACATCAATTTTTTTAAGCTAAGAACTCGAAAAGCAACAGGCTATGATCAGATCACTTACTTGACAACTTTTCCATACTTGGAAAAAATCTGAAAGAGAGAACAAAATAAAAAGATTTAACCACAGACAATTACATTTAACTATTAATAAATCTATTGAGACAAGCTTTTCTAAGAGATCCATGTCAATACTGTGTTTATACTCAAAACTGCTGTCACTTAGTTTAGTATAAGCAATACAGCTTAAAGACTTACCCGGTATAGATCATTGTTTGTCAAAGCGAAGGGTAAATTGGACACGTACACTGTGCTTTTGCTTGGTGCCAACCCACCACTCATTTTCCTGATGAAAGGAGAAAGAGAGATTAATTAAACTGTATTTAAAATGCAAGCAATTAAAAAAGACCAAGAAAACAGTTGTTAGGTTTCTCACTTCTTTTCCAAATTGTTTTTCAAACACAGCTGGCCATGATAAAACTGCAAGAAGGCACAGCTTTCATTTCCCTTTTATCAGTTTTACACAAAATGCATGTTTTCCCTTATGTTCTTCCCCATCCCCTGCTCAAAAGCACATTTTTTCCTGTCCCAGTGATCCAGTAAATCGCATGTTAGTGTACTAAGGTCCTATCTCCATTTATTAAACATTCTGCTGAATATGTGAAATTAATAACCTTCATTCAACTACCACCATGATCTGATTCTTTTCACTAGCTCTAACACAGCTGGATTCAATATAGACTAAACCACATGTGGTTAAGGAAAAAAGAAAAAGCTTCCCTAAAGCAGAATTCTAACTATTGGGAAAAAAAGAAAAGAAACTGCATCAGCTTTAAAAAACGTATCTCAGCTGTCAAGACAGCACATATTTCCTCTTGAATTCATTACTTGTGCTTCTACACTGCTCTGGAATTGTATCTTTCCAGAGCAGGTTATGTGCAGCATCTTCCTCAGAGGCAATCCTCCTCCTGATTAAGCAGTTTTATACTAGCAGAAACCATGGAAATCCCACAGACATTTTCTATCCTATCCTCTTAAGTTATGGATGCTAAGTACTCAAGACTACGCCTACAAATAATGAGACAATTAAAAAAGATTTTCAACGTGCTGTGTGGCCAGCAAGGCAAGGACGTGATTGTCCTCCACTGCTCTGACCTTGCGAGGCCTCATCTGGAGTACAGTGTCCAAGCCTGGGGCCCCCAGCACATGGATGCAGAGCTACTGCAGTGGGTCCAGAGGAGGGCCAGGAAGATGATCAGAGGGCTGGAGCAGCTCTCCTATGAAGACATGCTGTGGGAGCTGGGCTTGCTCTAGCTGAAGAAGAGAAAGCTCCAAAGAGATTCCATTGAGGCCTTCTGGTATTTGAGAGGAGCTTATAAACAGGAGCGAGACTGACTCATTATGTAGGCAGATAGACGTAGCACAAGGAAGAAATTCTTTACTCAGAGAGCAGTGAGGCACTGGCACAGGCTGCCCAGAGGAGCTGAGGATAACCCATCCCTGGAGGTGTTCAAGGCCATGCTGGATGGCCCTCTGGGCAATCTGATTCAGTTAGTGAGTGGCAGCCCTGCACAGGGTTGGAACTGGGTAGTCTCTTCCATCCCAAGCTATTCTATGACTCATCTCATCCTGCCTTGTAACTATATACACATTATCTTCTACAAAATAATGAATGACTGAATTAACTTTAAAGAGAATAGACTGTTTTTCCTCATGTTTGGACCTTCCCGAAAATTTTAAGTGGCACTAAAGTCTGTGGAAACCTCTTCTTGCTTCTGATCCATTCAGCAGATACGATTTGGTCCAAATGAGTAAAATGCAAGATGAGAATAAATGATACCAAAGAGCACAGCAAAAACCAAAAAACAAAAAAACCATTCTCTACACAGCCTAATTAATACCTACTTCTCCAGTTTCTTGCAGCCTTACTCCTGCTTCTCAGAAGCCCTGATTCCTAGCTGCTGCTGTACTGAGATCAAGCCATTTCTGTTAAGACCACCTCATTTTAAAATACAGACGAAAGCTGATGAAAGGATGAAAGAAACCAAATAAATCAATATCCATCATAGAACACATACAGCATATTAAAGGACCTGATGGGTAGGAAGTTTGATTAAATGAAAGTGTCAATTGCCAACAAAGTAACTAATGTCAGACTCTAATCCATCTTCGGTTATTTTCTAGCACTTCAACATTTAGTAATCTGAAGACACAACACTCCTAGCAGAAACCTGTTATCTATCTGTTTTGTTTCTCTTTTCTGACAAGCTTAATGCATCACAATTCATTTATGTGTCGGTTTCTAAGTGACTGAATTTTGAGTTTTTCCACATTCAGAGACTGTTCGGGTTTTTTTTTTTTTTTTTTTGGCACCAATGGAAATGGCAACATAAAGGTTAAGCAAATGAAAACAGAATAAATTTGCAAGAAAGGCCACGCACTGCATCTGGTGTTAGGCAGACTTGATTCATTATCCCAGATTCCTAGCTGCTTGGCATTAGTATCCTTGACAAGCCTAACCAAACCCGGCACCACGCCATACAAATAGATGGGCCAAAGTGCAGCTCAATGCAAAGGACATGGAAAGCACTCCCTCAGTGCTGTGTTAGCGGTGCATCGCAGTGCAACATTTTCTATCAGCAGAGGTGAACCTCACATGGCTGTAGGTAGCAATTTACCCTGCCTAAAATGACAGAAGCTGGAGCACCTTATAGCTGGAGATCAAGCAGGATGTATATTAATGAACAGATGCCAGTGAGAAGAGTGTGACTGGGCACCAGTCAGCCTGCGTATTTCATAGCACTGCTGTGCAAGCCTCCAAAAAGAAGGCAGTATGTCACATGAAGATTACTACAGGCCTAGCTGTTCAGCCTATACAAAATTACTATGAACACAAGCTAGAAAAATCACAGTTTTTAGCTGTACACTTGCTTTTTCCAGGGGCAAACTGAAAAAGTTGCAGCCTGCTGGCCAGCTAAGGCTGAGCTTTGCCTCCAGTTCCCTGGACAAATCTAAGTGTGTCAGAACTGTAGTTCTGACTGCCTACATAACTGTGCTGTTCAGAGCTATGGTGCTGGTATTTCAGTCATCTTACTTTCAACACACAACAGTTGTAATAAAACAAGAAGTAACTGTAAGGCTGCAGTGCCATTCCCTTCTTTGAACTGGCAAAGTTCAAATCTATGACTTCAGAAACAAGCCTACAGGACAACGTCCTGCTCTAAATACTAGGGGTCATTGGGGTGGTTTATAATAATGAGTTTACAAAAATTAATCTTTCAAAAAACTCAGGTATGTTAAAATTGCAGATTTCTTATTACCTATTGAGAATACAATGGTATAAATGCAATTTTCGATCCAACTACCACCACAGTTCTTCCCAATCCTATAAATCTTCACAAAAATCTACCTTTTTTTAAAAAAAAGCAAACAAACAAACAAAAAATACCACAAAGCTGCTGCTGGGTTATGAATAGGTTTTTCTTTTGTTTTTCTATGCCAACTGTGATACAGCTGCTTCATATTAACAAATATTATTTCCATGGGGTTGAGCACAGCCCCCATTAATGTAACAGCCTCTCTGCAATATTAATGCTTTCTTCGTTTATTATTGTCACATACTAACTTTTGGGTTGATGTCTGACATCAACGCGACTTCTTGAATTCAATATTTTTGGTCTTTTCCAACACTTCAAAGAAGCCATTCTTTGGCAAGAACCACCTGTCAGCAATAATGCGTCTCCTGCAAAACACACTGATTACAGAACTATGCTTTACTTGAGCCCAAGATACTCGTTGCCATGAGTGTCACTCACACTGAGAACATCACAAGACAATGACTAATACAGGTAATTGGTTTCCCTATTCTGACCCAGGATAGAGTGGACAAGGACATCACCAGAACAGTTCAAAAGGCTCTGAAGAATCAAGAAGAGTCTGAATTTACCAATATTTTCATACCAATAACATAAGAACTTATACACATTTTTTTCTACTTGTTCTTAAACAGCAGTAAGGTCAGAATTATGACTTAATGAATTAAAGATGCATAAATGATTTGTGGATAAACCACTCAGCCCAGACATGCTCACTCAGGCCAGCTAACTTCTATCTTGACACTTAGAATGCCATGTTTTACTTCTAATTTAATCATATTAACAGAGCTCACACCCAAATCTACAAGTCATCAGTTACGGCAGTAAGTTGTCTCAAACTTATACCCAAATCACAAAATGATTTGGGTATATGATTTCAACCCTAGAATGGGTTGAATGGTTGGAAGGGACCTTCGAGGGACCTTCGAGACTACCTTGTTCCAACATCTGTGCCATGGGTGGTTACCACTCTGCAGCTCAGGGTCTGCTGACCCTGAGCACGTCCAGAGATGGGACACCCACAGCCACTCTGGGCAGCACATAGCAGTGCCTCACCACTTCTCAGCGAGGAATTTCCCCAACATCTACTCTAAAATTCCCCTCGTTTAGTTTAAAACCTTTCTCCCTCGTCCTATCCCTGTCTGCCCATGCAGAAAGCTGATTTCCCTCCTGCTTATACGCTCCCTTTAAGTACTGGAAGGCCACAGTGGGGTCTCCCAGAACCTTCTCTTCTCCAAGCTGAACAAGCGCAGTTCCCTCAACCTTTCCTCACAGGAGAGGCCCTCCAGCCCTCTGATGCTCTTCACAGCCCTCCTCAGGACCCACACCTTTCTTACGCTGGGAGCCGTGGCCTGGTTGTGTTACTCCACGTGGAGCTACACGCGTGCAGAGAACAAGCGGCCCCCTCTCCCTGCTCTCCACCCCGCTTTGGCGCAGCCCAGAGACACAACGGCCAGAACACCGAGCTCGAGAGCCGCAGCCGCTCAAGACACTTCCACAGCGCGCACCACGGCCTGCAGCCGCGCTTCCCGCCGCCCCCGCCCCACACAGCGGCCCTACCCGGCACGGCGGCGCTCAGCGCGCGCGGGCAGCCATGCTGCGACACAGCGGCCCTGCCCGCTCTTCCGCTGACGCGCGGCGACGGGCGCCGAACGCCGCGAGCGAGCCGGGCGCTTCCGCTACCGCCCGAGCGGCGCCGGAAGCGGCGGGAGGAGCGCTGCGGTGCGTGAGCGAGCGGCGGCGGTGAGTGCGGCTGGGAGGCGGCGTTCCCCGGCTCGGTGCGGCTCCGCCGCAGGAGGCACGGGGCTCCCACGGGGCGGCACCGCCGGCTCGTCGCGCTGGGAGCGGGAGCGGCGCCGGGGCCGAGGTCCCTCTGGCCCTGGGTGAGGGGAGAGCGGGGAGGGGAAGGAAGGGGAGGGCTGTCAGCAGGCTGCGTGAGCACGGGAAGCAGGCGGTTGTAAGCATCACTTTTTAAACTTCTTTTTCTTTTCTTTTTTTTTCTTCCATTAAGCCCGCGCGTGGAACGATATCTTCGTTTTCAGTTTAATCTTTTTGTTCTGACAGGGATCTGTGTAGTTATGTGAGTTAGCTCTCAGAGGAGGCGTGAATGCACAGATGCCTTCTGCGCTGCTGCTTGTGCCATGAGGTCAGTACCTGCGAGCTTTTAGGGGATGAAGTGAGACCCACACCACCTGCCCGGCTTCCTTGAAAGTCCTAAAATACGTCTTCATGCTCAGCTTAACAGTGGAGTGCTTTGTAACTTACTCAGTCTTTGCGTGGGGGCTGCTCCAAAAGCAATACCTCCTTTGTTATTTCATTGGCCCATGCCAACGTGTTGTT
Source organism: Cyrtonyx montezumae (assembly GCF_038088225.1). Taxonomy (NCBI): domain Eukaryota; kingdom Metazoa; phylum Chordata; class Aves; order Galliformes; family Odontophoridae; genus Cyrtonyx; species Cyrtonyx montezumae. The sequence continues at coordinate 132,285,318 of NW_027072034.1, read as the reverse complement.
GGTATGGCAGTAGATGCTGAACCTCCCACCAATATTCCATCCCATTTGTTGCTGTGTGACAGATGGCAGCAGAGGGACAGTCTGACACAATGGCATCTGACATGCAAGTGTGGATGAAGCAGACGTGTGTCACTGTATTCCTCCATGCAGAAATGAGTTGCACCCATTGCCATTCCTCAGTGCTTACTCAAGATTTATGGAGACCAGCCAGTGGATGTGAGCACAGTGAGACAGTGGGTGGTGCATTTCAGCAATAGTGACTGCAGCCATGGGTCATCCCTGCTGGTGCCAGATTTTATGAATGCAGCATGCAGGTTCTTGTTCATTGCTGGCAAAAATGCATAGCTACTGGTGGTCACTGTGCTGAAAAATACTGTTTTATAACTGAGAATTTTTATATCGAATATTGATATTGTACTCTTTGTATCTGTTGCAGTTTCAATGGAAACAAATAGAAGGCATTACTTTACTAGCAACCTATGTCTTTCAGCATGTCAAATCTGCTCTTTCACAGCCTTTGAGTAGGCTGTTTGTCCTAGCTTAGAGCTGTGATACAAAGTGTTGTGACGACTTCTTCAATCTAAGCATTTGGGACTTCAAGAAAACAAAGAGTCTGTAGAAAGTATAAAAAGAGATGTAGAACCCCATAGCACCCATGCAAGTGCTGAGTAGAGTTGGAGGTATTCATTCCTCTGGCTGAATCCCTCAGCATTTCTTGGTACTTTCAAGCATAAATGCTGATGACAGGTCCAGAGGGACCTGAACAGGCTGGAGAAGTGGGCCCATGTGAACCTAATGAGGTTCAACAAGGCCAAATGAAAGGTGTTGCACTTGGGCCAGGGCAATCCCAGGTATTTATGCAGACTGAGGGAAGAACTCCTGGAGAGAAGGCCTGCAGAGAAGGACTTGGGGGTTCTTATGGATGAGAAGCTGCACATGAGTCAGAAGTGCACACTTGCAACCTGGAGGGCCAACTAGACCCTGGGCTGCATGAAAAAAGGGGTGGCCAGCAGGGAGAGGGAGGGGATTGTCCCTCTCTACTCAGCTCTTGTGAGGCCCCATCTGGAGTACTGCATCCACGCCTGGGGCTCCCAGCACAAGAAAGACGCTCTTGAAATGGGTCCAGAGCAGAGGCACTAAAATGATCAGAGGGCTTGAGCACCTCTCATGTGAGGAAAGGTTGAGGGAATTGGGCTTGTTCAGCTTGGAGAGGAGAAGGCTCCAGGGAGACCTCACTGTGGCCTTCCAGTACTTGAAGGGAGAGTATAAACAGGAGGGGGAATGACTGTTTACATGGGTTGATAGTGATAGGATGAGGGAAAATGGTTTTAAACTAAGACGGGAGATTCAGGTTAGATGCTAGGAGGAACTTTCTCACTCAGAGGCTGGTAAAGCACTGGAACAGGTTGCCCAGAGAGGTTGTGGATGCCCCATCCCTGAAGGCATTCAAGGCAAGGCTGGATGTGGCTCTGGGCAGCCTGCTCTAGTGGTTGGTGACCCTACTCACAGCAGGGGGTTTGGAAACTCGATGATATTTGAGGTCCTTTTCAACCCAGGTCATTCTATGATTCTGTGCCACTGTTGTGGTGAACTGACATACTTTTTGGCTAGCTGTTCAGGCTGGAAGATGGAAAGGCACTGCGGAGGTGGTGCTCCTTGCAGATGTTGTATTAACGCCAGTAGTGGAGTGGTTCTATTGCAGCTTGGCAGAATATTCTTTACATGGCATTGTCAGTGGTGACCGATGGGGTTTAGGTAACGAAGATCAGTGTTACTATTAGCTCCCAAAGCATTATCTCCATTCCTGTCAGGAAGAGATGGATTCTCTCCATATTCCTGTGTGGTGTAGTGGTTTTTTTTGTTTTTTTTTTTTTCCCCGGTACATTCCTCTCACACTGCTAAAGCTTCATGTTATCATGGAGAACTGTGTCTGCTCAGTGTTCTCGGCCTGCTCCAAATTCCAGTTTATCCACCTTGCTTCCTGCCTAGTTAGGAATGACAGGATATGTTTGAAGAGTTATCAAATCTACATTAATGGAGTTGTTGGAGTGGGTCCAGAGGAGGGCCATGAAGATGATCTGAGGGCTGGAGCAACTCCCCTTCCTACATGGACAGGTTGAGGGAGTTGGGGCTTTTCAGCCTGGAGAAGAGAAGGCTCCAGGGGGACCTTACAGTGGCCTTCCAGTACGTGAAGGGGGCCTACAGGAAAGCTGGGAATGGACTTTTCATAAGGGAGGGTAGTGACAGGATGAGTGGGAATGGTTTTAAACTGGAAGAGGGTAGGTTTAGACTAGATATTAGGAAGAAATTCTTTATTGTGAGGGTGGTGAGACACTGAAACAGGTTGCCCAGGGAGGCTGTGAATGTCCCCTCCCTGGAAGCAGACTGGTCTAATGGGAGGTATTCCTGCAAGTTGGATCTTCATGATCTTAAGAGGGTCCCTTCCAACTCAAACGATTCTGTGATTCCGTGATTCTCACTGCTGCAAGAAAAAGCTGTGTTTTCTGTGTGTCCATCCTGAAAGAAATAATAGCTGGCTGTTGTGAAATTGGCCGTGAGAAGTCACTGAGTACCACTTATATAGCATCATATATACATATATTTTTTGAGAACCTTCCAAAACATAGGAGGGATGAAACTGACCTATGTTTGTCAATTATCAGGGTTTGTCACAGTAACAGAACAAAGACAGATATGTTCCAGTAGCAGCAAGAACAATATAGTTGCCTGCCTCTGGGTTTATGTGTGGTTTTGGCTTTATGCTTTGTTCATATGGCAGGATGTAGCCATCTGGACTAGAAAGCTGCATGTTGGTGGAACAACAATATAAATTCTGTAGAATTGGCATTCTTTAGAATTGGTTGATAGCACACACTCGAATATTACAAACCCTGATGAAGTTGATATTTCTATCAGTGATTAAAACTGATGTCTCAAGGAAGCGTAAACAGCCAAGAATGATGTGCAAAATACTGCAGAGTAATGGAGTGTTCTCACAAATGGCAGTTGTTTTTTTGTTGTTGTTGTTGTTCTTGCATGTTAATGTTCCTTAGAAAGAAAAAAAAAAATTAATTGATGAAGAAAGCTCACTTACGTAGAAATCTGATGTTTAAGTGTAATCTTCATGATGAAGAAAACCTTTTAGTATTACCTCTGCTATAGCAGTGCAGAGCAAGACGTAGCACTGTGATGAGTGGAGCCAAGCCAACCTTGGCAACAGGCCACCACAGAGCAGCTTGTTCTGCATCCATACAATGGCTTCTGTGTATGCTGAAGTAGCAGCATTTGAGAAAATAGAAGAACTTGCTTTAGGGAAAACAGTCACCTTTGACCAAGAACATGGAAAAAGCAGTTTAATTTAATATTGTGGGTCATTACATGTCATGATAATCAAGAAATACCAACTATTTTTGTTTATATGCTAACAGAAGATAGTGTCAGTGACAGTACTTCACAACAAGAAGGACATTGAGGCCCTGGAGCGTGTTCAGAGAAGGGCAACAAAACTGGTGAGGGGTCTGGAGCACAAGTCTTATGAGGAGCGGCTGAGGGAGCTGGGATCGTTTAGTCTGGAGAAGAGGAGGCTCAGAGGAGACCTTATTGCACTCTACCACTTCCTGAAGGGGGGTTGTGGTGAGGAGGGGGTGGGCCTCTTCTCCCTGATAAATAATGACAGGACGAGAGGGAATGGCCACAAGTTGAGCTGAGGAAGATTTAGATTAGATTTGAGGAAATTTTTTTTCTCTGAAAGACTGGTCAGGCACTGGAATGGCCTGCCTAGGGAGGTGGTTGAGGCACCATCCCTAGCGCTGTTCAAGAAGTGTTTACATGAGGTGCTAAGGGATTTGATTTAGTAGTTGGGTAGGGATAGTGATAGGAGGATGGTTGGACTAGATGATCTTGTAGGTCCTTTCCAACCTAATGTACCTATGAACCTATGAACAGTGAAATTAATGTATGAAACATAGGTAGATATTTATTTTTAATCTTTGTTTTGAAATGAGATTGTCCTGAGAGAACAGATAATCCTTACTGTAGCACAGAAAGCTTGAGGTTTGATACCCTGAAACCTTGCTAATGGAAGCTTCTCAAATTAATTCAGAATGTTTTGGCACTTGATCAATGTTATTCAAGCTGTGTTCTGATTAGGTCACATTGTTTAAGAAATTTTTACTATAGAAAAAGATGAGATGTATTCAAAATGCTGAGAAATGTGCTTTTTACCCTCTATATGTATATGTGTGTGTGCATATGTATATATATTCTTGTATTTTGAGGGATATCCTCACTTCTATTGATTCCAGCTAAAAATTGTCCATTTATTCTTCTATATAAAACTGTTTTTTTTCCCTCTTTTCTTACCAGTGTTTGGGACAACGTAGTTTATAATTGATTGCCTGATTAATTGTCCCCATTTTCTTTTTAATTGCAAAGTCTACTCAGTTCTGAGATTTTTTTTCCCATCCCTCTTTGCCTTTTCATTCTTTCTTGTCTGATAAAATTGTCCGTTTTTTTTCCTTCTGTCTGTTGATGTTTGTCATAGCATATTCTACCTTTTTTTCCTTTTTTTTTTGTCTCCAAATACTAATAATTCTTGCAAGTTTCAGTACTGTTCTAAAACAGTAATAAAAATGGAAGTGTTTTATGGGCTATACTGTCTCATAGTCTGTAATGGGCGTGTACATGAATGTTGGTGACTGCTACCAGGAAAAAGATCATAATAGAATAACAAAGCTCTGGATTTTTTTTTCCCATAAAGTATTATACCTGTAATCATTTTTCATATAAAGGCTTTTGGTATTCTGAATTCAGCTGACAGTCATGTTCTTTCTTAACATTGTGTAATGAATTACCCTGTACTTATCCAGACAGATTAAGAGGGATGGGCAGTAAAGGGATTTAGATTTTAAATGTTTGGTTTACTTACAAAAAATGAATTTATGAATTTATATGATTTTTTCACTAATTTCAGTTGCCTTTTTTTTCCAGGTAATTAAATGGGTCTTCAGAGGCAAAGTCGCTAAGACTAACAAGGAAGTGAGTATGCAAGTGATTGTTGTTTCTTATAAAAATATAAATCTGATTTGGTGCTACCTCTCATTACAGTTGATAAATCCTTTATCTTGTTGGTTCTTGAAAATATGGATAATTGTCATTTTTTCATAGCATCATAAATCTATCTCCAGTTATCTACTTTCAGAAAAGAAATATTAATCTCTCCTGAATATGTCCTGCTATTTCTTTTTCCTATGGGTTATTCTGTAGAACTCATTATGAAAGAAAACATTGAGAAATGAAATTCTAGCAATTTTGTAACCATTTTCAGCCATGTGTGTTTTACACTTTTTTGCCTATATAATTATCAGAAAGGTTTCAGCTCCTCAAGTCTGTGTTGTCTAATACAGCATGACTAGAATCATTTATGGTGTTGGTTTATAAGTTCATAAGTTCATAAGTTCATAAGGTTGGAAAGGACCTATAAGATCATCTAGTCCAACCATCCTCCTATCACTATCTCTACCCAACTACTAAATTAAGTCCTTTAGCACCTCATCTAAACGCTTCTTGAACAGCGCTAGGGATGGTGCCTCAACCACCTCCCTAGGCAGGCCATTCCAGTGCCTGACCACTCTTTCAGAAAAGAAATGCTTCCTGAGGTCTAATCTAAATCTTCCCTGGCGCAACTTGTGGCCATTCCCTCTCGTCCTGTCATTACTTATCAGGGAGAAGAAGCCTACCCCCTCCTCACCACAACCCCCCTTCAGGAAGTGGTAGAGTGCAATAAGGTCATGCCATGAAGTTTACTTTCAACTTTTATTAATTTATTGACTTGGGAAGTCACTATTGTTTTGAAAGAGTAATTTCCCATGTTCTGTGGGCTCACAATTTAAAACAAAAAATCTTCATGTGAAGAATGTGTTTAATTAATGTGTTGAGAACAGAGCTTTGTGTTAGCTGATGAACGTGTTGTGCATTATCCTGTTTCTAAAAGGGCAAGGTGATGAAATAAGTTTCGTATATGAAAGCATGAGTTCTTCAATCTAATGAAGATGAGTTAAATTCATTAAAAAAAGAGTTTAACAGCAATATCAAAATAGCTATAAGGTTTTTTGTGTATAAGTTTATTTCTGCAATTGATATTAGAGTATGTATAAATTTCAGTAGGACTGTTTATAGCATCTGTAAATCCTGGATTTATTCTGATTATAACTGACACTGTGTGTATGAACTGGAAATCAGTGAAGTATTTTTTTAAGTGTATGACAGAACTCTGTATCAACTTTAGTATAAGTTTGCCACAGATCTCAATTTTATTTAAAACCACTTTCAGACTGTGTTTAAACCATCACTACTCCAGCTTATTTTTCTTTATGGAGAGTGCAAATGCTTTTATCATGACAGCAAATTCTGGCTGTTTTAAACTATATCTGTCAACACTTAGAGGAAGTTTGGGTTGGTTGTTGGTTCTGAAGAAGTTTTGAACGACATTGTTATCAAAATTTTGATTTATAGTGTTTTTTGCCTTAAATTAATGACCTACTTATTAATTAGTTTATATAACCAGACAGGTTACTTTTATATAAAGACCTCATTTAAAAAAAAAAAGTGTACAGAGCTTATACATAATATATTACCTTGTGAGAAGCCAAAGAACCTTTATTTCTATGCTTAGTATCCTCTCATCTATTCATAACAAGTCTGGTTTTGACTCATGGCTTTTCATTGTCATCAGTGGCATATCGAAGAGATGAAATGTGGTCTGATGGAAGATATGACTATGAAAGACTTCCAAGAGAACGTCTTCCTCCAAGGATTCATCCTGATGTATGTCTGTACTTTGTTTCTCTAGTGTTATACCATTATACTGCACCTTCATACTGCAACCTGTAGCACAAGGGCAAGATTTTTGTCAGTTCTGAAGTTCCCTTTAAACCTTTACATCACGATTGTCCGACTATTTTGCTTGCCTGGTCCACACTCAGTGAAGAGGAATTGTTATGGGCTGCATATAAAGTATATAATGTAATAGTTAATGTTTAAGATTTTCTATAATTAAAAGGAATTATAGATATATTACATATAATATATGTGTTATTATAAGGAAGGCAACAAAAACATAAAATTGGTCAGATGTTGGACTGTGAAACTAATGCATCAGTTTCTGGTTCAGTGACAGTGGTTACAATTCTTAGCGTGCTCTCAAGGTGCTCATCAGTGATTATTGTTCTGATTTTACTCTTCCTGTGGTTCATTCTTGAAAGTAGTTGTTGATAAATGTACATCCTGACAAAAAGTGATGACATGAATAAGTCATGATTGTGAAGCAAGGGATACTTTTCTCTGGTAAGATATGTCTTAGGAAAGTCTGGTAAAGAGACACGATCGTCAATTTTTCTTTGAGTTGTACATCTGATTACAACTATATACATTACATTTGAAAATTTACAGATAGTGTATTTATGTTGACTGAAAGTGAAGTCCCAAATATTAAAAAACAACAAAAAAGCTGTTCTCAAATTCTTCCATCAAAATACAAAGCACAGCTGCATATTTTTTACTGTTCACAGGACCGTGTTTAGCCATTGTATCAAAATGCATACAATTATTTGCTGTAACTTGAGCTTGCTATAATTTGTTTCATTTTGAATGCTGTTGTAATTTGAAACACAGCACAGATAAGTTGATTTTGATCTCAGAAGATGTGTGTTTAATTCATTTAAATGAGCAGTCACATCCCCCCAAAATGCTAACCTGTAGCCATTTTGCAACTTCATATTCTGGCAGCAGCTTTCCTTCTAACTCTATAAATGACTTGATTTTATTTTACTAATTGTAAAATCATTTCAGCATTTTAGCCCAACTTAGCCATCTTATTTCAGAAAATGAGAAAAAAGTAAACAGTGTTCCTAGAATTGGCATCCATACTTTCAACAGAGTCCTGGAATTGGTGATGGACTTTATGAAATTCACAGCTTTGATGACATTATAATATGTAATACACACGGGTTTCAGTTTGTGTGTGTATGTGTGGTGGGTGCAAGAGATGGAGTTAGCGATGCAGTGTGCCCTCCCCAGTATTCTGTTGTTGCCTGTGCATTTGTAATTGTCGAATGAAACTCACTTGTAAAAATAATGTGAAAAGTTTATGATCCTGTGGGGCTGCATTACAAGCTGCCCAGGGCTGCATGTGTGTGTTGGACACACCTGCTTTACATCTTCCTCATTGTCTTAGTTTCAGCTGGGATGGTGTTGTGTTCTTGAGAGTGCCTGGTATGATGTTATGCTTTGGGTCTTGGAGAAAAGCAAAGTTGATAACACACCAGTCTGAAAAGTTGCCTGTTAGTCCATTTGCAGTGAAGGGCCCAAGGAGCTGGGAGGGAACAGAATTAAAACAGATGACTGGCTGAAGGATTTTTCAGTGTAATTAAAATGTTGGGGTTTTTTTTAATAATTTGTGGAGAATCAGAGGTCATACTATATTGTCTTTTCACCAGGAACTTTCACCAGGAACTTAACTTAACAATGTATGTTAATACATTGTATGCTTGTTTTTGTTTGCTTTTTTTGTTTGTTTGTTTCAAATTGATATTTGGCTTGACTAATGCATTTCTAATTTAATTTAACCTCTGTGGCAGCGACGATCCTGTATCCTCATCTTTCGTGCTCTACAGGGAACAAATTATGGCATATACAATATGAAATTTTAAAAAGATAAGATGCATTCTTTTACTTACATGGCTTATGTGGCAAGGTTTTCATAGTGGGGGGATTGAAGAGTTGGTCTTTATGCGAAGCGACCTGGAGCTGCCTCATGTCAGATCAGAGCCAGCTCCAGCCAGCTGCAAAAGGGACCCACTGAGCCGTGGGTACTGCTGGTTGTTCAGATAGGGATAAGAACTGCTGCATAACTACAGCTGGGAGAGAGAAGTGAGAAATGTGCGAGCAGCCCTGTGGGCACTGAGGTCCATGCAGAAAGGCAGGAGCCAGGCGTGGAGCAGGGGTGGAGTGGTCAAAGAGGAGTGATGGTGATAAAGTGTTAGGGGCTGACCTGCGGGCTGAAGCTGCCCCCATTCCCTGTTCCCTACCCCACTCAGAGAAGAGGGTGGATGGGGGAAGATGGGTTTATTTTGCTTTTTGTTCTCACTGCTTGTATCTCCCTATGCGGAGTCTGTTCTGCTTGAGACAGTAACTGGAGAGGGATCACCTTGTCCCTTTCTCAACCCATGCACTTTTCTTCTTGCTTTTTGTCTTTTTTATTTTCTCTGTTTATTTTATCTGTTTTATTTTCTCCCATTCTACTGAGAAGTGGGAGAGTGGAATAGTGAAGCTCAGCTGCCTACTGGTATGAAACAAGCGCATCATTTTGATGCAAGAATTAACCAGGTTCCTCAGTGCTGGCCTCTTATTATATGTGATTGGAACTGGGGATGGAGGGGCTAGCAGAATACACTGATTTATCACAACAGTACTATCCATCTGACCAAAACAGCATCCGCAATAGTTAGGCAAAGCAAGATCTGAATCGTTCTTGTTGGAAGGTAGATAAAAATCTCCTCATACAGATCTGCTGTTTCAAGAGAATTGGCAGACAGATTCTGTCCATGCAAGCATATGCCATTTTGTCTTCATTCATATGTGGAGGTCTGACCTAATATTTGCTAGGCAAGTAAAGTGGAAGTAAGTTATTCCTCGACCATATGAAAACTTAGTATTTGCTGATAGGTTATATATCGGAACTGAGATGATAAGAAAAGAAGTATCACTTGTTTGAGAGAGAAAGATATTGTCCTAATCCAAACCTGGATCTTAATTATGTAAGTATGGATTGCTGTCGGAACACAGCAGAACTATGTTTTCAGATGCTGGTTAACAGCAAAAAGTTTTTGCATTTCACAAAATTAGGAAAAGCAGTGGGTATATCTTGAACTCTTATATAACTGTCCTGCTGTGGTAGGGACTGCTGGAGGAGATAAAAGTATAGAACAGTTTTATTTTAGCTTCAGAGCACGTCTTCTTTATAAGACTGAACTGAAAAAGAGTATGTGAAGGCTGCCAGTGAGGTAATGGTAGATCAAGCATTGTGGCTGCTGGGAAATGTGTGTATAGCATGTACTTATTTGCATCAGTATGACTGTAAGCTAGTTTTGGATTGCCCTCTAGTGAATCTGTTGCTCAGTCTCTGAAATCAGAACAATATTATTTCTTTATTATTTTTTGCATGGTCATATTTTGTAATTTGTGAACGGAATGTATTTTTCTACAAAAACTACTGATGCATTCATTAACTTGTGACTTATACACAAAATAGCTCTTTTTCCTCTTTTCCCTCCCTCTAAATTGCACCCATGTATGAAGTCTCTGCATTTATAACTTGTTTTTAAGGCCCAAGGAAATAATGACTTACTAAAGGAAAGACTTAAAAGACAATGTCTTAAATTCATGTTTCCATTTACTTTTTATCTGCAGTGGGTTTACAGAATACTGAATTCTAGAAAATTGAATCTGTATCTTTGTACAGTTTAGGCTTAATAAGCAAAGAATCTATTTAATTGGTAAATAGAATCTATTTAATTGGAAAATGGCGTATGACACTTTACTTGAAAATGTAGTGCACTGACTTTGCATTCTAGCAAAAAGTCATCCAAAACCTGTTTGAAAATAAATCTGAGAGTGATAAAGAGTGTCCATCACTTGAACCATTAGGTCACGCATTGTGTTGTAGTGAGAGGATGCTTATCTAATCAGATCAGGAAACAAAGGCAATCTTCACTATAATCTCCGTAGTGTAGAAAGTGTTATCGATGTTAAGGAAATTAATTGTTTTCAAATAGACTTTCTTTCTTACAGGTCTAACAGATGTAATTTATTGTATTCTTAAGTTATTGTAGAAGTTGGATAAATAGGTGTAGTACATGCTTAGAGAATTTAGTTGACTCCTTTAGAATTTCAGGATAAATTATGTTGAGAACTTTCCCTCTGATTGAACTCACAGTGCTTAAAGATTGCATCTGACTGGTGTCTAGTTGACAAGCTATTCCACCATCAATCTGGCATGATTCTGATGTTTGCCTTTCTTCTGTGCTTATTTTAGCTTTGGGATTATTATATACACTGTTTAGAAATGGAATCATAGAGTGGCCTGAGTTGAAAAGGACCTCAAAGATCATTGAGTTTCCAAACCCCCTGCTGTGAGTAGGGTCACCAACCACTAGAGCAGGCTGCCCAGAGCCACATCCAGCCTTGCCTTGAATGCCTTCAGGGATGGGGCATCCACAACCTCTCTGGGCAACCTGTTCCAGTGCTTTACCAGCCTCTGAGTGAGAAAGTTCCTCCTAGCATCTAACCTGAATCTCCCGTCTTAGTTTAAAACCATTTTCCCTCATCCTATCACTATCAACCCATGTAAACAGTCATTCCCCCTCCTGTTTATACTCTCCCTTCAAGTACTGGAAGGCCACAGTGAGGTCTCCCTGGAGCCTTCTCCTCTCCAAGCTGAACAAGCCCAATTCCCTCAACCTTTCCTCACATGAGAGGTGCTCAAGCCCTCTGATCATTTTAGTGCCTCTCCTCTGGACCCATTTCAAGAGCGTCTTTCTTGTGCTGGGAGCCCCAGGCGTGGATGCAGTACTTCAAATGGGGCCTCACAAGAGCTGAGTAGAGAGGGACAATCCCCTCCCTCTCCCTGCTGACCACCCCTTTTTTCATGCAGCCCAGGGTCTAGTTGGCCCTCTAGGCTGCAGGTGTGCACTTCTGACTCATGTGCAGCTTCTCATCCATAAGAACCCCCAAGTCCTTCTCTGCAGGCCTTCTCTCCAGGAGTTCTTCCCTCAGTCTGCATAAATACCTGGGATTGCCCTGGCCCAAGTGCAACACCTTTCATTTGGCCTTGTTGAACCTCATTAGGTTCACATGGGCCCACTTCTCCAGCCTGTTCAGGTCCCTCTGGCTGCCTTCCCTTCCCTCCAATGTATCAGCTGCTTGGTATAATCTGCAAACTTGTGGAGAGTGCAGTCAGTTCCACTGTTCATGTAATTGATGAGGATGTTGAAGAGCACCGGTTCCAAGACCAGCCCTTGGGGGACACCACTCATGACCATCCTCCACCCAAACACAGAATCATTGATCACAACCCTTTGGCTTCAATCTGCCAACCAGTTCTTAATCCATCAAACAGTCCATCTTCAAATCCGTACCTCTCCAAAGAGAGGAGGATATGTGGTGAGGGACCATGTCAAAGACTTTGCAGAAGTCCAGGTAGATGACATCTGTTGCCTTTCCTCTGACCACCAATGCCATCACTCCATCATAAAAGACCCCCAGATTGGTCAGGTAAGATCTGCCTTTGCTGAAGCCATGCTGGCTGTCTCAGATCACCTCTTCGTCTCATTTGTGCCTTAACATCGTAACCAGGAGGATCTGCTCCGTGATCTTCCCAGGCACAGAGGTGAGGCACAGTGGCCTATGGTTCTCTGGGTCATCGTTTCTCTCTTTCTTAAAAGTGGAAGTAATGTTTCCTTTTTCCCTGTCAGTGGGGATTTCACCTTACAGATGTGATTTTTCAAATATGATGGGGAGCAGCTCAGCAACCATATCAGCCATCTCTCTCAGAATCCTGGCATGCATAGTCTGGCCCTGTGGACTTGCATACATTAAGTTTCATGAGGAGGTCTTGGACTTGTTCCACTGTCACAGTGGGATGGAATCTGCTCCTCTCACCCACACCTAGAGGTTCAGGGTCCTGGCAGACACGGGGAGCCTGGCCACCAGTGGAGACTGAGGCAATGCACTTATTGAGCACCTAATAATTAACATGTTTTTACTTGTATATTCACTATCGGTTTCCAGATGCTTAAAGAAGGATGGGTTTGTTTGTTTTGTGGTTTAGGATGATTACCACAGAGTAGTAAACGTCGTGTCCAAGAAACCACCACTTCTTGATAGACCTGGAGAGGGGAGTTACAGTCGCTATGATGATTACAGCCACGCTGAGTACAGAGACTATGAGGAGGGTCGCAGTTTTGCCCATGAGCGAAGGAGTGGCCCACCGCACCGAGGTGTACATAAGGTGATTCTTCTCTTACAGTTGTGGTGTTTGTCACTGAATTAATGTTTGAATGGTAAATAATTAGAGGTTGTTTTTTTTTTTTTTTCAGACAGAACATTGTTATTCCTGCTGTTCTCATAAATTGAGATAGAATAGAAAAAAAAAATACCTAGGTTTTGCTACTTGGTGCTTTTATGCAATTACTGTGCCTGTAGGACTCATGATGATATGGTGATTTGCTACTTCTTGTGGTTCCTAACTGTTGTGTGGACTTGGAAGAGTCCTTCTCCTGGTCTGTGGGGAGCTCAGAGTCTGAAGTGGGACAACAGATGTAGTAGGCAGAAGTCCTCTGCAATGTAGTGCAGAGTTACCTGGAGGAGCAATAGCAAGATCTCTGTTGGATGTAACGTATCCTTGCATGTGTGACTAACAGAATGTTGTCTACCTATTCTACCTATTTGCAAAGTTGTTAACTTAAATTCTGCCATGATGCTGAGTGTTCTGTGTGTTTTTGTGTGGTTTTTTCTTTTTTTTTTCCCCAGTAGTTACTCTGAAACACAAAATTTATGGTCAGTTTAAAGGATGATTACTGCTGACTCCTCTAATCCAGTTAATCCAGTTATTCAAAATCATGTAATTTTAAGCTGATACTAAGAATTTCCATTATTAGGAAATTTACTTTTTTAAATCCAGGCCTGTTTATATGAATTTTATACCATACCAAAAAAAAAAAAAAAAAAAAAACAACACTCATTTTTGTTTTATATAGTATTGTAAAGTTGCTCCTTTTAGGGCTGGTGGAGGAAGAAAATAAGAAAAGTTGGATGGAATGGATAAACTGAGAGGAAACCTTTCTGTGAATGACTGATACTGCCTTTTCAACTCATTAAATGCTTTGCTTATGCAGTAAATAAGTATCATTTGATAACATTGTATTTCACAGCTGATGGTGAGATGCACTTCAAACATCTATGTTTTGCAGGATGAGCCAGGATACAGATGGCCAAGAGATGATTATCCTATGAATCGTCAGACTGAATACAGGTATTTTATAAAACTTCACAGCAATGCTATGTATAGGAAGGTTTGGAGGCTGTCTGTTCCAACCTCCTGCTCAAAGCAGCTTCTGTTACAGCAGAAGGATTAAGGCTTATTCAGATGGAATATGAAACTATGAAACTGCTGGGAAGCTTTATTTTCAAGATACTGAATGTTGCTTAACTACGAGGGTATTGCTCAAGTTCTCTGTCCTGAAATTGTTCAGGCATATTTGCACATGCTGCCGTTCTGTTTAAGATATTGGAAGGTAACTAAATGCCTCTTCTGAATTTCAATATGCTGTTGTTGCAACTGTTAGAAACCCATGACCTGTTCACGTTTTCTCTTATTTCCCCTGTGGAAATCCCATTTTTGCTACCCCAGACTGTTGAATCAAATACAAGCTTTTTTGTCCTATAAATTTAATGTCTTTTTGTATGGGTATATATAAATATCACTACATGCAGTAAGAAAAGGTTAAATAAGTGCTGTTTTTAATAATCTCTGTTTTATAGAGATAATCTCACAAAAATGTGTCCCAAGGTGTAGATTTATTCAGATCACAGTCTGATTCATATGTATGCTTAAAAGCAGAAACTGAGAACAGTTCTTCTTGTGTACGTTTGTCAATCTGCAATGTAATTGGCAGCTTATGTTTTAGAAATTTCCTTAAATAACCTTACTGTTCCTTAGTATTACATTTTTGGTTCAGATAGTAACATCAAAACTGTCATAACACCTATTGTGACTATTTAGAACATTTTTGTTAGTTATCAAAACAGTTTGTAGAGCAGAGTGGTGAATTGATACTGATGAGGGAAAGGACATTGTTCAAGTACTAGAAGAAGCGTTTTCAAGAATATTGAGATCCAAATTATATGAATAAATGACATGAAGTCTACATTTTAGTATTTGTTCAGTAAGAATAGGAAGTGTGATGATAATATCTTTAAGAAGGCAGGCTATGTAAGTAATTTAGTGCATCTATGCAATCAGTCACACTTTTTATATGACTTTAGTGAATTCTTTGGTCTGTTAAGTGTTTTCTTCTGTGACTGTAGTATTTTGAGGCGACCATACAGTGAAAAAATACCTGATCAATTTTAAAACTTGCTTCAGTGGATTTTGGGTAGTATGCAGTTCATCATATCCTTGTTCTGATCTTGTTTTCTCAGCTGGAGTGATGGGTCTGTACCTCAGGTTCATATCTCTGAAGTGTAGGAATGGTATTAAGCAGTAGGGGTGCAACATGCATATGTCTGCAATGCAGTTTGATAAGGGTTTTTTTTTTTTAATGATAAATAAATGCACAGAATAGTGGTTGCTTAATAGCAGTGACAGTGTTACAGGGCTATGCACAAAGTAATTATTCCTTTCATAAAGACTCCCCCCAAAACAAAAACAAACAAACAAAAAAAGTGTGAACAACCAAAATAAATACAAACAGACCCCTTCATACTACATAAGGATCTTCAAACAAAATGACGTTATTGGAGCTAGAAGCAACTGTGAAGTGTTTTGAAAAGAAATGTTCTATGTAAAATGCTCTTGAATTTTTCTTTCACTTTAGAACACAAATGAAAAACACACTCAAGGGAAAAAAAGCCCACAGCAGTGAGTTAAGACCAGGCAGTTTGTTTTCACGGAGAACAAGAGTGGCACCCAGTGGTCAAAACGATTGTCTTAAATTCTTCCAGACTTCTTCCATTTAAGAAGCGAGGACAAAATGTCAGCTCGTTTTGCTAAAGGCTTCAATGATGTGGTAGTATAGGTCCCATCTCATTCTATATTATATATTTCAGGATGTCTGACTGTTAACTGCACTGTGAAGGAGCTTGATAGAGATATTTGGTTCAGTTGATAATATTAGAACGTATTTGCAATTGAATGAAGCCCTACTGTTTAAATATGCTTTCTGTCAGAAGTCTCTTCGTACAGAAAGAACAGGAATAGTAAATATAATGTTGAATGTAAAAGTCTGTGATCAAACTGCTAAATGCTTCTAGTATCACATAGCATTACATGGTAATAATTAGGATTCTTTGTATAGTGCTCACTATTGAGCTACGTAGTAGATTTCAGTAGAGAAAATCAAACTATAGTACTTTGTCTGTATTTTCTCCTGCATTGAAAATGATAACTGTTTTATGTTTCAATGACATTTGCATTATAAAACCTAATATTCAGAAATGATCATAGATGAAAGTGCTATCACTGGATTTGATGAAAGATACTTTGCATAAGTTTTTGTGAAGTACGTGTAAGTGGTGGTGTGTGTGTGTTTGTTTTTAGGGGTAGTAAAGGGAGATGTAAGATTACTTTAACCAGAAATAGCTTTAAAAAAAATGCATGGAACCTAGTTAGAACATAGTACAAAGTGAGATTTGTAAAACTAAAGACACTTGAGAGACTTGTAAAATTAATGGGTTTTCATAGTAGTACAGTTACTGTAAATTCTAAGAAGAATAGCTCTTTTATTGATATAAATAACCAGAGGTTTTTTGGGGGTATTTTAAAAAACTCACTCGGCAGCTGAAGGTCTGCTCTAAGAAGTTGTCAATGTTATGTTTAGCATTTGCTCTTAAATGTTAATCATTCACACTTTCCTACTTTGATTTTTTTTGGCAATTTAACTGGTAAAAAGTAGTTTTTGGTCTGTAGCTCTTTTCATTTTTTTCCTCCACTATCTTCTTTCTTTGGAATGATGAAAAGCATTACTTAATATTTTTTTCCAAGTAAAAGAAGCTGCTTATTTGGAAAATCAAAAATCTTTAAATGGTGCAGAATTTTAGGGGGTAAAAGTTTTCTGTGTTGGGGAAACTGTGTTAGATCTTTATCATCACTATTTTCTCCTTGAGCTTGATTTTTGCTTGCATTGATGCTTGCTTTCATTGCAATTGCTCGGTAGCACTTTGAGCATTGTGCCAGCTGACCAGCAGCAGTTCCCTGTGAGAACATCTGTAGTTTGCCTGTAGTCTGCTATTGAACACAGCATTACTGATGCTTCTGTCCCTTTTCTGGATTAGTCAGTTGCTGAGAGTTTTGAGCCCTGTTTTATGCCACGCTCAGTGAACAGCTCTCATCCTGACGTTTCTTTTTGTTATCATATTTTATATGTAAAAATAAAGTACCTCAGAAGATTTGCTGGGCATAGACTTCAGAATGAGTTCTTAGCCCTCTTTCTCCAAGGCTGGTCACTAAGGGATTTTTTTCTGAACTCCAGAAACGGATGTAAATTGTGCAGTCTTATAGCCACAATTTGGTTTGAAGTTATGCACTTCTTGGTTCAAGCCTAGTTGGCATGTATAATGAATTTTACATCAAAGCAGAATGGCTTAGTGTGCTGAGCTGAAAATTATCTGTATACGTGATGGCACTTTTAATGTCTTGATCACTGATGCTATGAGAATTGTGAAACTTAAAAATTATGAGGGGAGTAGAGATCAAATAACATGACTTCTTCGTACGTTTATCTTTTATTGATGTTGATCACTCTTTTGGGACTGTGTTATTACTTGTCTTTGATGATATATCAAACTCATTTATTTGGAGTACTCAAAGGAATTATTTTCATGCATGTCAGATTTTTGGAGAAGTATGTATTGAAGAACTCCAGTGTTTCCAGTACTTCTGTATGGGCCTCACAGGAGTGGATCTTATGTACAAGTTTGTTATTATGAAGTGAGACAAACTGTTCTGTCTGAAGTGCTTTAGAAGATTGTTAGCTGCCGTTGACTTCAGTCATACCAAAATTTAATCCTTTTGAGTGTTCAGAGCATTACTTCATTCCTTTTTTTTTCAGCCGCACTGAGTTTCTTAGATTCAAATATGTGAAACTTGGCAACTTAAGATGGTTAAGACTCATCTTCAAAGAGAAATTTCAGAATAATGTGCTTGTAAATCCCAGCTATACAGACATTGAGTTTAATACTTAAAATTATCTGAGGTCCATATTTTCTTCAGTAAGCATTGCGATATTTGTAGACAAACCATTCTTCATCAGTAGTAATGGTGTTTCATGTTATATACACTCCTGAGAACTGGCTTGCACATGAGATTTTGAATATGTCCTCTGTAGTTTTTGATATAACTGTGTTTTTCTTTGTTGAGGAAGCCAACTTACAACTTGAACTCCATGTTATCATTATTATTATTATTTTTAATGTTTTATTTTGCCATATACTTTGTGAAATCAGGAAATAGTCATACTCCAGTCCCTTATACTAATGCATGTGAATATAAAATGCTTCTGCTTATCTGTAGAGTGCCCAAGAAGCATTTTATAATAAATAGAAATACTAAATTAAAAAAATATATATAATGTATATATTATTCTCTCTTCAGAGTACAAAAGCATTATATACCCAGTTTTTTATAGACATGGACCTTCACAGTCAGATTGTGTTTACTGAAGATCATGGAGAAGCTTGGTAGCAAAGTGAGGGATAGAAGTCCAGCAATTATGGCTTTCTGATCTCTGCTTGAACTGCTGTTCCATTTGGTGATTCACTCCTTGCAGATGCATTATGTGGTGATGGGGTGTTCTGGAGAAAGGGTCTGAAGAGATTGTATTTCACAACTAACGTTATCTGTTGGCGGGAATCCTATGTTTGTTTTAAGCCAAAGCCCTTGACCAGAGAAACTCCAGATACAAGTTGAGGGCCACTTACTCTCCTCTTAATAAAACGATTTAATATTGAGGATTCTGTGAGAAAGTTTTTTTTCCAGAAGTGTTGTAGCCTAAGGCACTTATCTTTATCACTGTGCAGTCAGCTTTCAGTTACAGGGGGTAGCTTGTTTAGTTTTTTTCCCTGTAAGTATTCAGTGAATGAAATGAAACAGCGAGCCTCTTTAAATATTTTGTACTCATTTAAAACAACACATTGTGTTGTGGGAGGTCTTCAAGCTTCGGATTTAGACATTCTTGTGAAGTAAACTGATCTTTGTCTTGCTTGTAGAAGAGAAATTTAGCCAAAGGGATTTATGAGATGGTGCTAAAAATGTACATAAGTTTGCTGTTCTGTTGCAATATTTGACAGGTCTTCAGGGACATGGTACAAGAACCTCATTCTTTATTAAAAAGCATGTGTGGAGGGAAATAAATATGGCAGTCACCCAAAGAAAATGGTCTTGTTTTTGACGGAGATTGATAAGTAGAGTTCTAATCATATTCATTAGCACAAGCCTTATTTTTTTTTAAATAAAAAAAAAAAAGTAAAAAAATCTCTGCCAGAACATTGAACCTCTCAGACATTCAGGTAAACTACTGGAGTAACTTAGGCTCATTCATATACAAAGTTTCCTTATAATAGGTCATTGTAGTATATTTGTTAAATGCCTGTGTGCAGCTCTAGGCAAGGATTTGTTTGCTGAAAACTTCAATTCAGAAGACTCATTGTGTTAGTCTGCTGGTTGAATTAGTTTACCTTGGCTTAACACTTATTTATTCAGGAGAGAGGTAAGGAAATCAAATTGTTTGGAAGAAGATAATAGGCAATAGATAAATAAAAAGTAGATTCCAGTTTACACCTCATACGTAACATCATATTACAGTTGGTATCTTATGCAGCAGTCTTATTAATTCATCAGTTAATGTATTTTCTTTGATACGTTTTCTGTTCCATCACCTTTTCACTGATTTGTTTACCAGTTTTTTTTACCAAGATTTTATAATTTGATTTTTGTTATTTGACCAGAATTGTATGCCTCTGAATGCATCATGAATATTTTAGGTTCCTTTGGATTACAGGTTTTTCTTTTAAATGGGTTGTAAGAGCTTAGTATTTTAAAACTTCCCTCTTCTGGCTGTGTTTAAGAACTATTTGAGATCCTGCGGTATTGCAGAGCAATGCAACTGGAAGTAGGAAGATTTCAATTCAGCCAAGCCCATTTGTTGAACAGGGTTTCAGTTGTAGAATCTTTGTGTTCCCATCCTACAGTGTAAAAATATGAAGAGGAGGTAAAAACGTCCTCATGTTTTAACTGGATGTTTCTGCATGTTTCAACTAATTATGGGATTATTCTTGACCTTGTAGGGAGCTTTTGATTTCAGCTAGCATAAGTTTTTGAGTGATTGATTCTAATTTTTAAATATTTTATTTGTACTCCTGTTGGTTGTGATCTTTGTTGAAGACCTGATTTCTTTTATTTCCTTGTGGAATTTTTTTCTCTTTAAAAAGTTATGTACTGATTATTTTGTTGCCCTTTGGGGATCCTGAAGAACTCTGATATAGTTTCCTGTGCAATTTCCTTCTGTGAGCTGGTGGTGAGGAGTAGGGTGCTCAAACTTTAGCGTCTTAATGTATTCTGTATTGATTGTGTAGTTTCTTTTTTCTTTTAATCATTTCTCCTGATGAGCTTCTGAGGTCAATGACAGTATTCCAGCTATTGAACCACAACTCTGCAACCTCCTGTAGGAGCTGTGGTTTTCCTTCTAGCTGCTGGGAGTCTGCTTTGGCAAGTGTTGCTAATAGAGAGATCTGGCTGCTCTACTTCATTTTGGAGAGATGTCATGAAAGCTTCATTTTTTCTAATCAAAACATTTCAAATTTTCTTGTATATGAGAATTGTCAAATTAGCAGAACTTCCCACTAACTGATTTATTTTTTTTTCCTACCTAGCTTGTAAATTATACAACCTCATGCATTGGGTCTTATTCTTTATATGAAACTTAAAACTGCTCTATATCTTGGTTTTAGTTCCCGATGAGAGTCGTAAGAGAAAACTGGCTGAGTTTGTTTTTGAAAAAAATAATGACAAATAAATGATTTCACTTGAATTCTGTGTGTGATATTTCATATGTTTTGATGGTCCCTTAAAATGTTTCAGTTACTTTTAGATATGGTGTCTGTATCTATTGTGACTCTAAAGGTTTTACAGAGCATTTTTGATATAAAGACAAGTTGTCATATTCCTGTCAAAAAAAAAAAAAGTGATCTGCTTAAAAACTCAGTCTGAATTATTCTTGAATAGAGAACAGCTAGGTTATGAAGTGACTTTTAAGTACATAATCAACAGTTATTAAACACACCAATTTTAATAACAAAGGAATTAGATGCTTATTGTGGTTCTCAACTGCTGTCATATGTTTATACAGCTCACTTTTGATGTAAACTAATGTTATATATAGTGTTATATCTTAAGGAACTATGTCTTCTTGTGTATTTTCTGCTGTGTTTTTTATAAGATCTCACATTGACATAGGAAATTATTATTGTTATTTACATTTTTAGTAGTGGTTTTTGCTGTTTACTATTCCTAATACTAACTACATTATGATACAATATATATACATATGTATGTATATATGGAAGGATTTAGTATTTCTGCAAATTCAATTGAATTTTTTAATAACACTGATCTGTTCCTTAAAACTAAGTCACTTCTATGGAAAAATATTTTCTTTTTTTAATTATTTTTATCAGTGGTGTTTATATAATGCTAATGAACTGTCAGGAGATTCTCTGTTAACAGGGTATGATAGGGCAAGATGCCTAAAGATGATTTCTTGGCTAACACTTCACTTCAAAGAAAGCTTCTGAAAACCAAGCCTGTCTGGTCCAGTTTTATAGCTATCATTATAATCAGGTAGTAGAAGGTATGAAGTTAGCAAGTTAATACCCTATTGGGAAATAATGATGCAAACTTCCATGGATAGGATTTGATATTCCAGAAGGGTTTCTTGACAAATGCGTTGAAAAACAGCCAAGTACTGAGAAGCAGTGAGGAGGGAAAGAGATGGGAGTCTCCCTTCGAGTCCAGACAACTACTGTCAAGTTGGGCTTCTGTCTAAATCATTTCAATGACCAGCCAACAGATTGACTTAATGAGTGTAGTCATGACTTTCTCAGGATGAGGGAAGTGTTGTCACAGAGAAGTTGTGCACCGTTTCCTTTAGGAGAACAAATGCTTCATCTGTTAGGTTCCAAGGACTTGTTATGTTTTGAACATACTAAGCATTTCGGGGAATTCACATTGAGAAGAAATGGGAACACCTGGAGGAGTTTAGCTTAGATGTTTCTTCAAATGAACACAAGTTGCTTTTTCTTTTTTTTTTTTTTTAACTCTTTAAAATATGCTATTGTGCATGTTGTAAATTTCAGTACAGGAGAGAACAAATTTGGTGTTTTTGAAAACATAGACATCCTTTTGTTAAGGACTCTCTTGCAGAGAGAAGAAGGTTTGTGGTATAGCATTTCCACCTGCTGCTGTGGGTATGTTATGATCTACACAGGAGGAAAAGATTGTTAACAAAGCTACCCCATGATCTCATGCTGTTGGTATTATTTTGAAAAAGGTTGATGTTTTTGCATGCTGATATATTGTTCTTAATGTTAGTCTTCATGTCTTTTCATGACATGTATTTGCATAACCATCTAGGACTCTTTCTTGTATACAAAGCTTTGCAATTTTAGTTTGAGTTGATAACAACTGCAAGTGAATATTAATGCCATAGCGCTCAGCCGTGTTGTGTCAGCCATCTGTCTGAATGTCTTTCTCCTCTGAGATCTAGCTGAAGCAGTTGCATTGTGTTAACTAAAGTCCTGTCTAACAGTCTAGTATGCTTAACTATTTGAAATAATTTCGGAAGAGATTTATGCAGTTTTACAAGAAGAATGAAAAGGAAGGTGTAATGCACTGACTCCTTCAAAACAATTCAGGTTTGATGAGGTAATTACTCAATATATGTTCTACAATTTTTATCACAGTACATGGATTTTTGGAATAATTTTGTACAGGAATTATGTTAACAGAGGAGTCTGAGGCTGTGATTGGTCATCAATGATTATCTTCTTCAAAAACTTTCTTCGTCTGCTGCTACTCTTATCCCTTATTAAAATGTGTCACTGTTAAGAACAGTTTTCCATTTAAAATTTTGTTATTGAATCTGCATCATTTACTGTGTCAGAATACAGTATTATTTTTAGGAAAAAAAAAAACAGTGAAGGTATAAACACTGCCTTACTGCTGCCAACTTCAGCTATGTTGAAATCCTGCCAAGGAACCTATGGTATTTTTGACAAACAAATAATAGTCATGAATGCAGTAAGGAAACTGATCCTTCTTACAGCAAAGGTCTGTTTCCTCAGCAGTGTAAACCTATCTTAAGTTTGTGCTGTTCCAGTCCTTCCCTCTCTGCTACTAGTTCACGTGTTCGCACTGTTCAGTGAGCTGTCACTTCATGCTGATCCAGCAGAAACAATAATTTTATGCGAGTTTGATTGCCTGAGAGAAAATAGGAATACTAGGTTAGTAGAGAATGAGAATTTGAATTCAAGGAAGGATGGAAAGATTGGGATTGTAAGAGCACCAATTTCAATCAGTACAACTTCTCATGGGGCTGCTTTAGCTGTTATTAAATCACTGAAGTGACTGAAGGCATATAGTAGCAGCAGAAAGATTTTTAATGAGGAGTTTAGCAAAGTAAGATGGCTCAACTCTGTATTAAATACCTTTAAGCAAGTGCAGTTTGCAATATATATAGGAAATGGCCTAAAAAAGATTAGTCATGTATAAGAATACATGACTATTAATAGTGGTAATGTACTCAGCATGAAAGGAAAAAGCAAATTTGATAAGAGGGAAGCGATATGGCTGAATAAATCTGCAAAGGAAATGTCTGCCTTAACTCGTGACTTTCTGATTTTGAATGAATACTTGGCAGGGAGGAATGAGATCAGGAAAAAAATACAATCATTAGGAACAGTATATATATATTTTTATATGTTTATAATGTCTTCTATTGTGAGTAATCTAAGAGCAGTGTTAGTTTGCAAACTTCTATTAAATCTGTTGCACAGAAGTCCATACCATTACTGCAAAACTTTTGAACATAAATAAATTGACCTTACTGCTTCAAAACTCACTTTAATTTAAGAATAGGAATTTTGAAACCATTTTTCTGAATGAAAATTTAGTGTTGGTGGTTTTTTTTGTGTTTTTTTTTTCCTTTCCCTGATTTGTAGATCTCATTAAGGAATTTGCACAGAGGAAAAGAACAAAAAACGAACAAAATAGAATATGGGTATTGTGTGTCAGTGTTGCTGACATAAGGAATTTCTACTTCCAAACCTGTTTCACAGCATGCTCTTTCCTATTGCAGCTTTGTCAAGAGTACTGGGAAGTCAGCCTTAAAGAGTTAATCAGATTGATATATTCAAGTAAAGTACACCTTTTGTCTTCCTTATAAATGACTAATGGCATCCTGTAGCATCCATTTCCATTGATGAAAAGTGTTAAGAACTTCTCTAGCAAGTAGTACATGGTTTCTGAGTTCTTATATTTAAGAATGTCGGAGATGGTATTTGAGGAAAAGAATTACAGCTTACTAAACATAATTAACTTCTGCCCCTGAAATATAGTGTAAAAATACGTCCTTTATTTGAGGTGCTTAGTGGGCATATTAGTAGACAGATGTTTGACTATATTGCATGGCTTATAAAACTGCAAGCAATGACATTGAAGAATACTGGCATGCATTGCATGCTGTTCTTAGAAAAATATGATGCTCTGTTTGTGTGTTTATTTAAATGAACAAACAAAACAACAGACCTTCCCACCTGTTCCCTCCCAACAAGAGCAAATAGCACTTCTACCCCAACCAACCCACAACTTGCTTTGTTTAGAAACTTGGAAATATAAAGCTGTGTGACTATAGATTTTTATTTTACTCTGAAGTCTCGTGTCATTTCCCACACTAATTTAGAAGATCTTTAAGGAAACAATAAAATTGTTTTGAAATTTCCTCAGAGCTACTTCCTTTGTTTCACAGTATGTTAATGTCCTCAGATACTTCTCAATACCATTGTGTTAACTTGCTGTAGCACTTGGGAGTTTTTTCCATCTCCCACTCCATCAGCCCCACACCCAAAGTATCACAGGGAGACTTTCCACAGTTCTTTCTCATGTTCTTAGTGCTCGAGGCAAAATGACAGTGGGATTTGTGAGAGCCAAGTTAGAAAGGTCTGTCCCATTAGCACATTCTCCAAAAGGGATAATGATAACCAGTTTCTGTGATCTGGATGAGTATGTGAAGATGTCCTGTCTTGCTTCCTGTCTCTCTTCCAATTTTAAACATACATACTGGGATATGAGATTTGAGTGGTTTCCATTTTGAATTAAGTCTTATAAGGAATTGATTCAGTTGCTACTATGCTGAGAAATTTATTCATTGAGATTATTATCTGAGTTGTGTGGCTGTTTGGGGATGATAGCCTGCTCATAAAGTCAAGAGGGTGAAATCTGGCCCAACACCAGTGTCTGTTAGTAAATATTTTACCAGTTAAATTTTGTGCTGATGAAACTGCTGTAACTGTTAATAGAAATTTAAAGTTGATTCATTGCTTCAGACAAACATGCACTCTGGAAATTTAGGTCTGTGATTTATTTTCTATTATGAAAAATTACAGGGACTTATTAAGCTGTCATTTTTGAAAAGAAGAGAAGCCAAGGTTGTGTGCGTTTAAATGCAGTTATTTCATCTGATTTGCACTTAATTTGTCTAATAAAAAATATGTTTTTGCCTTTGTTCTGTGCCTGGTTGTATAAATGTGTTTGCTTTAAATTCTCTAGGAATTAAGTCTCTGTTTGCATTGACTCTTAACTTTGTATATCTTTCATATTCCTTTATGCTAATCTGTATGCTTGATAATAGTTTATTTCTGTCAGATGATAGAATCTGAGTTTAAATTTAAATGTACTTCTTTTTGTTTGGGCTTATTTTCCAGTAAGTTTAATCAATTACATCATCGATTACAATAGAAAAGAGAACATTCTTTATTAGGGATAAAGAGGAGTAATGTGATTTACAGCTTCAGCTGAAGTGCATAGTTTGATTAATTCAGTTAATGGGCATAGACTCTTATCCCTAATGGTACTGTAATATTCAGGTTGTCTTACTTTTTCTTTTATCTGTCATGATATCTGGGGGGAGGGGGAGAGGGAGAGGGAATGAGTTTGCTAAATTTCATATTGAGTAAGTTGCACAAGTGCCATCATTGTGGAGTTTTTATGTTTACATTTAATGACTTCTGTGGTACCTCATGAAGCATTTATGTATTTTTAAATTATTTATATACATTTTGTATGTCTAAAGATCCTCTTTGTTGAGGCTCCCTGTTTCCTTTTGCATTTTTGTATGAAAGGCAATACGATTACCTTGGCTAGACCAAATTATGCTCATTTCATATCAAGCAAATGCAAGTAACATTTGCAAGAACTGCGGTTATTTGCTTGGTCCTAAAACATTTGAAACCAGTAGTCATTTTGGATGTTTGAATGAGGGCTGCTGAAGCCAGATGCAGTTATATACATCTGCAATTATATAATTTATTGTTTTATGCTGGGATAAATCAGCATAAAGATCTTAGGACAAAACCAGGATGTTATAAGTCTCCAAAACAGAGCTAAGTTTGTTCCAGAAATGTATGCTGCATGCTTTGGGAAGAAAGGGAGTGCATTCTGGGAGAGAGGAGGACAGCTGGAATCTTCACCTAAATTTGCTTGGAAAATGTTAGAAATAAAGGTGTAAAGGTGTTCTAGACTCCTCATGTTTGCTTTTCAGATGTTTGACATGAGACAAATTTTGAGAAATTTAGAGATTTGGGATGTAATGTAGTATACCTCATTAAATGTCTGCCATGTCAGCTGATTTGTGTTGGTAGCTCTGAAAGCCCCTGCATTATCCTCACAGGGAAGGCAAGAATGTTCTTTATTTCTCTCTCTGTCCCTTTCCTAGCAGAGTATTTTGAGACAGAAAAGGTCTGTAGTTAAGAAACACATTTTAAGTCTTGCCTGTTTTATCTTTTTGAACATAAATCTCTTTATCTTAATCATTTCCGCAATTTATTTACAAAATTATGTGAGTTGTTTTTAGGCCTATAAATGAAATATCTAACTCTTTGAGAATAGCAGTAATCTTTGTCAGATGGGCTAGACCTCATTGGCTTTTCAGCTGACTTCTTTCTAAGTGATGGACAGCATCGACCCATGTGTTACTGAAAGAAGCTCGAGTTTCTGCCCCTCACCAGCGTGTTGATGAGTTCCCAGTCTTTTCAGAGCAGTGTCAGGAGCGTTAGATTTCCTCTGAGGCTGCACTGCATGGCCAGTGGATTAATACTTGGGAAGGAGGAGCCTCAAAAATCTCCGTGTAGTACTGGTATCTTAGGAAAGATGGTGAACTGAAAGATGGTGAACTGAACCCCTGCATTGTGTTCTCTTGATCTCCTGGTAGCCAGACAGGCATATCAGGTCAGGAAACTGGATCTGACAGTTAACAGACTTAACTGTCAGAGCCACACTCTTCCCTCAGCTGCTCAAGGTGAATGGGTGTATATGGCTGCTTATCTGTAACATTTCAGGGGCTCATCCGAGATTATCAGCTTTAGTGAGAATTAAGCAGTCAAGTTTTGTAGATGTTAAAAATGTGAATAGTTTTGACTGTGGTACTGCTGAGAGAACTAATGTGCTTTCAGGGCTAGGTGCGAGATGTGAATGGGAGGTATCGAGATAAGAGGGATCCTGTATAAAAGGGATGAATCCTGTATTTGTTATTAAAGAATGTAGTTCTATTTTAAAGTTGAAAGCGAGCAAAAATTTTGAATCTCTGTTAAATATCGTCCCTGCTCAATAAACCTTTGAGTATGTGTTGGAATCTGAAGCATGTTCTTAACTGCTTTGCTGAATTGGGGCCTTCATTACCAAATTGCAGGTGTATGTTAGTTTAAGTATTGAAGAAAAAAAGCACTAAAACAATGCTTATTTTGTTCTGTTCACTGTGGTTTGTTACATTAATGGAAAACATCACAAATGCTCTGCTGTTGCCATGCTGTCCAAAACAGGTTTAGTATAGTTAATAGCTTGCGTGCTCAAGTATGAAATTGGGTCCAGTAAAGAGTTAACACGGGATGATGAAATGAAAATAGAAATAAAATATAAATAAATACAAAATCTGTGGTTTTTTTTTTTTTTTGGGGGGGGGGCATAATATTACTGTAGAATGGGGTTTTAAAATGTTTTCCCATTTAGAAGTATGCTTCAAAGATATTTTATAAATTCTTATGTGGATGTTACAGTGTTTATTATATGTATGCAATAGCAAAGGCTCTGTAAGCATTTCCATAATAAACTTCTATATATACTAGAACTTAATAACGTGCTCATAAAAACGTGCTTTGGGCGTAAAGGTGGCGTACCAGTCTGCCAGAAAGCTTGTGCTTTAAAAATAAACAAAATCAAAGGCTTTCTATATGTTACAGAAATGTTCAAATGCAAAAAGTAACATTTAAAATCTCAGAATTTACCTAATAGACTTTTCTCATATAGTGCATTTACACATTTAGGAAAACATTTTAGTTGCTTTGGCCAGCTGTCAGCAGAAGGCAATGTTTTGTAATGTGCACCTAACTGAATTACATCTGTTTGAGATTAATACCTCTTTGTCCTGCACTGTGCCTCTAAGAGATGATTTGTTACAGTCTGTGTGTATTTAAAAATCAATGAGAAAGATGATATAGTCAATAAAGTTCCATGTTTTTTTTTCAGTTCCGAGATAGATCATTAGAAGGACAGTGAAGAGAAAGTGTGCTGTACCTAAACAGCTCCTGATAAATATGTATATATTTTTATTCATTAGAGAATGTATTGATCAGATGTTTATGGAGACTTGCGTGGACAGACCTGTCAGTGCTGAGCTAATGTTTTCAATATTCCCAAAGTCTGAACTAATTATTTATGTTCTGTTCCCTTTCTCCAATTTAGATCTTTTGCTGCTTGATACATTCAATGCAGATGAATCTGTTTCCTATTTTCAGCTGCATCTCACAGAACTGAGAACTCTTCTGACTTTAGATTTCTTTCTCCTAAACTTAAGACAATTGGTTTTTAGTGTTTCTTCATTAAATGTTTTATTTCTGTCATTTCCTATTGGAAAGTCTCCAGTTACTCTATGTGTTTCCTAAAGGGTGTCGTCCAGAGAGGGGCATGTTCCCCTTAGGTCTTTGAGGAAAGCAGGAGGTATGCTTTTGTATATTCTAAGGTGATCAATTTGTTGGTGTAAATATCTATACAGACACGTTATTAGAGCGATATTAGAGCACAATTTACTAATTCTTAATTGGTTCTTTTGGCGGTCGACTTGGGAGCAAGTATTGCAGTAAACAGAAGATGTTCAGAAAGGAAATGAAAATTGCTTTTAACACACCTGTTAGATACAAATCTTTGTAACATTTTCTTGTTTTGGTATATGGTTTTCTAAGTTTTGGTATATAGACCTGTTTAATATTCTAAGATAAGAGGCCCATGAAAGGTCTATAATCTGTTAATTATGAAGTAGTTTATTATCTGTAAAACCTTGCTTTGCCTCACTGGTGTTTTGCTGGAAAACATGAGTAGCCAAGAGCTATTGATCTGCTCATTCAGTTCCAGGAGATTTTTCAAAACAAAGATGCATTTTATCTTCCTGATAATGTGTTCTATCTGGAATTTGAAAAATAAGCTGAATAATTGTCTGTAATTGTACTGACTCCACCCCCTCCCCCATGCCCCCCCACAATGATTTTTCTGTTGCAGAATAACCTGTGTTGCTTGTGGGATTTATATGTTCTGGTGCAGAACACTCATGTAGATGTGCTTTCTGTGCAAAAAGTAAATCAGCACTGGATAAAACATGTTAGTATAAGTGGCCCTGAGGGCTTGCCAATTTAGTGCTACCTGTGTTATTTTAGTCATCCAAGACACCTTTGGCACACTGAAGTCCTTTGTTAGCCACCACAAATATGTGTCTGTAACATGCTGCAGGAATTGTACACTAGAGGGCTTTTTTCCTTTTCTTCACCAGCCTAAAGTTAGCCATGGCTGCGTTGTGCTGAATTAGACCACCAGGTCTTTGATTGTCTTTGAGGCATTCTCTTACGTAAAATACTGGACTATGATTAGAAACAGGAGAGAAATGCAGTGAGAAAGGTGTATTCTGCCTTTCTCTAAATGCTCTGAAGTGTTTATTTTCACTTAGCAGTGCTGTGATTGAGAAGAGCTGAGAGGTACTTCTCTCCACTAGATGCCTTCTGACCAAAGCAAATGTCACAGCTCTGGATTCACTAAATGCGTGCATGTTTAAATTCAAGATTCTGTAGAGAAAGTTCAATTTCATATATATAAATATAATATATGTTTACATTTATATTAACATAATGTGCAGGTAACCAATACATTTTGGTTATGGTCTCAGGTTAAAAGACGTAAGTTTAGTAAGAATTCTTGCTGTTTACATTATTATAGCATCAAATCAGATCCATTTCATGTAATACTGAATGTGTCGATGCCATTTTACAGAAGCATTTGAAGTAAATATTTTGTATTGGAGAGACAAAATTTTAGTAGGAATAAATATTTCTCATTTGGAGTTTGGCCCTGAGTGAATACATAAGCGTGAGGTGAGATATTCTGCAGTTTTATTTGTCTGTGCTGTATATAAGCTGAAATCTCTCAATGATGTATCCCATAGTAAAAAATCTAGTGAGAAAGACATTCCCATAAAAATAGGGGTAAAAATAAATGGAAATAACAGTCAGCAATATTTGGGTATGCATTTCACCTACTGTGCTAATAGGACTTAGTTTCCAGGTAAGCTAGAGTGGAAAGGATATGGAGAAAATAAAATGTGAGTCTCAATTTCTCCAGTGTTTCTTTCTCTTCTATTTTAGCTGAATTATCAAGTAAGAGAATGGAAGTTAGCTTCTAGCTGTGAAGTGATTGAATGAAATCTGGAAAAAAAAATGTATCTTGTTTTCCCCTTTTCTGCTTTTTTTTTTTTTTTTGGTATTCATTTCAACCTACTGTACTTACCAGACATAAAATGTTGCCCCTGTATTACCTGGCACTGTTTTAGAAATAGTAGAAGGAAAACAAAGTAATTTTTATTTTTTCTGTTGTTTTCAAAGGAAGATCAGAGATGGCTTCAGGAGAAAAAGCTTCCATCCCTCTCATTATATGAGAGAGCGATCCCCCCATAAGAGAGACTCTCCTTTCTTCAGGGAATCACCTGTGAGCCGAAGGGATTCTCCACACAGCAGATCTGGCTCTAGTGTGAGCAGCAGAAGCTACTCTCCTGAAAGAAGCAAAGCCTATCCTTTCCACCAGTCCCAGCATAGCAGAAGTATGTCATCTTTACATAAAAGAAATTTTTCTTCTCAGCAAGGTAATGCTGGTTTAATGATGAGAACTGGTTAGTGAGATGAAACTGCAACTCATTATAAGACCTTTGTCTTTACATATTCTCTTATAAAATGAGAAAACTAGACAGTCTGTACCAGTTACATGTTGTCTGCTCTTTGACTGTTTCACTGTATACTTTGCTCCCCTACGTATTTCATGTGGGAGACAGTAGGTGTTTTTTCGATAGCACCTCTAGGCTGACGACAGTGCTCTGTTGCACAGTTTTTCCCAGTATCTATTTTCCTTTTAGCATCAAATGCTTCTGTTACTTGTTTAGCCTTTCATTAGATTCCCTTAGAAGAAATTTGGCTGTCATCTTAGAGCAGATGAAGGATTTTTTTCCTGCAACCAGAGGAAAAGGGGGATTAAAACATTTGGAGAAATTAAGGTGCATGCTGCTACTCGTTTATTTCTCTGAAAATGTTCTTTCAACTGTGTTATTATGGCTTTGATGCTGGTTGTTGGGGCTTTTTTTTTTTGTCAGCAATTTCATCTCAATGCCAGATTCTCTCAAATTTCAGTTGAGAATAGACAGTATATGTCCTGATTTTTAAAAGCTCAGCATTTTAAATCGAAGTAATCTAATGAATCATCTGTTTAAACACAAAAACCTGAAATATTTTTAAATAATTTGCAAAAAGAGGCTGTATTTATTTATTTATTTATTACTAGTATGCTGCTATCTCAGTTACTGCTATTTGTATAGCTTATGTAAATTAATAAACATGAGTTTCCATTCTGCAAATGTTTTCTAGGGGACTGTATAAACCTATTGTCCATTTTGGCAGTAGTTTTTAAAATTAATTGGATTTTTTATTTCATTGATAGGTGGCACGCTAGACGATTATGTAGCACCTCTTGCCAAAAAGGTTCTTGTGGAGTTCAATTCACATTGTTTAAATATTGAGGAATTATTTTAGTCAGTAGTAGAATACAAATTGCCTTTCTAATTGATGATTGTAGTTACTTTAACACACTGACTAACAATACTCAGTGAATACAAATTCCTGTGATTAGAGGAGGGGAGGTGAAGAATATGGCAATTATACCTGCAGGAGTGTTGTAGATGTGTCAATCACAGTTAGTAGGAACAGAAAAAAAAATTGTAAAAGCAATACAGAGCTTTGGAATGTTTATGGGATATCCTAGAATTTTGAGCTGACTTCTATCACATTTGTAATGTATTGGCAGAATTACTCAATCTGTAGTGAGGGTGGCAGATTGGAAGCAGGCATCTTCAAAAACTAGAAAAGACACCAGTCAAAAGACATGGTTATATTTAAGCTTTGGAGATTTATTTTTAATTCTGTAGCTGAACACCTTTCTCCCATTTTTTTAATCAGTTTGAAGAGACCAGATGGCTTGTACACTGCACTGTTTATTCATAACTGCTTCTTCCCTCAAAAATAGTACTTATAAACTGCTCTATGGATGACTGAATTAAAATGGTCCATTTGTGAGGTATAAATGGCTGAAATAAAGCTTTGAGAATACTATTTATTTGTCTTGTAAAATCATGTATTGCATATTTAAAAGGGGCATAAAATAGGACCTGTTGTTTATGTCAGCAGTGCAGTTTAGTCTGTACATCCGTGTTTTTTTTCAGTGTGTTCTGTATCCTTTTAAGTATTGCAATACTGTTTAAGGTCATGCTGTCTGAATCAGTTTGGCCTAGGTGGTCTTCATTATAGGAGGAATATCCCATGCTCACCAGCCCTTCAAAAACTGGGCCAAGATTCCAGGAAACAAAACTAGGGAAATATGGAAGCTTAGAACAAAGGAACAGAAAGGGCTCATGGGAAGGAATATAGCAAAGCTGGGTGAGCACGTAAGGAGTAGGTTGGTATTCCTTGGCCAGGCCAGTCTGCTTAGGGTTCTGTAGAGTGGTGTGCCAAAGAGATGCAAGAAAGCAAGTAGCATATTCAGTTGTATAGCTGTATAATTGTACAGATTGGACTTGTGGGCTCCAAATAGTCACACATTCAGAATAAAGGGCCTCTTACTAACATCTTCAAATTCATTTTCTCCCTTTTTAATTTTGAATAATTTACTGCCTCCTTTCAGCTAATTTAATCTGTTCAACCATAAACATATAGTCTACTCGACTCGGATCTTTAAGGACTCCAGTGTGATGAAGGAGGTTTGTAGAAGGCAGTTAAAATACTTTGTATTTTTTGAAAAGGAGGTGGGTCGTCATGAGGCTGAAAAACAGGTATCACAGGAACAAAACTTCTGTGTTACTTGATGATGTCAGGGAGACACTCTATGCTTTGTGGAGTGTGACAGATTTAAGATGTGATTATTTTTATTTTCATTTTTTAGATTTGTCACATGCATTGTGTTTATAGGAACTTTTAATTTTTTCACAGCTTTTATTTTTGCTGTTCTTTTCATTTTATAATTAAAGGTAATTTTTTGTTCATCTTCTGCTTGCTATAGCTGCTTCTTTTGTTTTTACGTGTTTTCCATTTAACAGTGTTTTCAAATTGAGGACAGAAGTGAAACTTAGAACATTTACTTTTGTCAAAGTAATTTGCCCAGCTATTTTCAGTCTGTGAAGATTTTTGTATTAATAGATCTTCATTGTCATACTGGTAACTGTGGTCTCCAATGCTGTTCTGAGACAATCAGTTTTTGACCTTTGCTTTGTGTTAACACTCCACAGCACACATATGGTATGAAAATGTGGGGAAAAGAATAGAAGAGCAACTTCTCAAATCCTTTCTAAACATTTCCTCCTGTGAAAAATATGCATTTTGCATAGAATTTTCCTTCTGGTTTTATAGGTAGGGGTATTTAAAAATACACAATGCTTAGGTAGTCTTATTTTATAGCATTAAGTAAAAATAGCTCAGCTGTTAGGATTGAGATTTCACATTAAGCTTGGTCTCATTAATTTAAAACCACGTTGGTTATCCTAAAAAATTGTTTTGAAACAATTTATATCCAGATTTTCATAACTGCTTGGTAGACCTGTTTTTAATTCATCCTTTTCTTAAGTGAACTGATACAAGCTTAATTGAAGCCAAGGTAAATCTGTTTTATTTTCCTTTTGTGAAGAGTCAAGCAATTTTCAGTGAATTTTCAGTGAATGTGAATAGTTTGGTAAATATAGGATTGCTGACAACCAGTGTGTTTTTCATGTTTACCTTCTGCAGATCCCTTAGATGTAATCCTCCTGTAGCCAGCCTTTGGCAAGGCTGTGCATGGCCTGTGGTTAGCCCAGTGAATTTGAATTGGCATTTGGCTGATTTGAATGCTGGCAAGAAAATCCCTGATAAATCAAAGGGAATCTAACTGTGGTTCATTGAATGTAGGACTGTTTCCCCCTGCAAAACTTTTCAACATACTGTGGCCTGCTGAACTAGTTCCTACACTGTCTGGTTTTCTGGGGTGATGGATTGATGGCTAGTAGAAATATAGGAATTCTTAATTTCACCTGTTAATATTAAGTTTATAACAGGAAAATTAGCATCTCACCAAGTCATATTGACATGGTCTTCAGCTAAATGCTGGGCAGTGGAGTTTTCCTAAATATGCCATGTACGATAACCATCTCTTCTCTTTGTAAAGAGAAAGAAATGTTATCACAATTTGTCAGATAGTGGAAGCTGTAGATTTCATGAGCTGAGTAAACTTCACTACAGTTTTTCTGCAAAATATTAAAGCCAATAAATATATTTGCAAGATATGTGTTTAATATATTTTTGCAGGTCTTAATATTTTTTAAATTATAGGTAAAGAGAGGACTTCAGCTCAGTCATCGAAGACATCAAGGGACGCATCACCTTCAGGTTCCACAGCAGTACCCTCGTCAAAGGTGAATTTTGATTTTCAAGTACTTCTCACCATGGCTTCAGATTGCACATTATAGGAAATATGTATGTTTTGCATCACTTGATATTTCTTGTTTTCTTTCGTTCTTATGTTGCTCTGCAACCCAGCAGAAGCTGGTTTTCCCTTATCTAGCAGGAAGGTGCTGCTCATGTTCTGTATCTGATGATGATACCGATAGCCCTTTTATTCTGTAGTCACCGTCCTGTTTGAGGAGGGGCATTTTGAACAGACTTGAAATTATTATTAGCAGAAGTCCAGAGTATGCTAGAAAAGGAATGGCAAGGATGTGTGCTCAAGAAATGTTTAGATGTTGTGCTAAGAGACGTGGTTTACTGGGAAATACTGGCGATGGTTGGACTGGATGATCATGGAAGTCCTTTCCAACCTTGGTGATTCCATGATAAAAGTAAGGAAGCAGTTTTTAGGAACAATAGATAGTAGGACACACACGTGCTTGAACTGAACTTCATCCTTAAGTGATTCTTAATTTATGACTGGATTTGGAAAAAGTGAGATGAAGTGTCTGAAAATGGGGAAGGTCACATGAACAGCAGCTCTGGATTTGGAGCAGGGCTGCTGGAGGATGTGATGAGAATGACCACATTTCCTTGGGAGCAGTGCCACATTGCAGAGCAGCTTAGTAAATTCCTTTTTACATTCTAAATGATACGGTTTTATTTCCCATCAAAGAAATCCTGTAGTCTGAGCACCAGCTACAAAGTCTTGCAAATTAGTTAAACAGACAAACTAATAAACACTAATGAACAATCAGCATTAAGAGTTGTGCTTGCTGTCCTGTGGCAATAAAAGCATTTTCACAACGCAGACTGCTTGCCTGAAAATTATTCTTGAGGTTAAAAGGAACGCTTCTATAGGAATATTTTCCCTGTTTATATATATATATATTTTTTTTTTAATTACTTGAATGAAAAATTAAAAAACACTGCAATATATTGTTCTGAGTGAGTAAGGTCCTCTTAAAAAGTTGTGTTTACCTAAATAGTGTGATGAACTAGCCTGGTTCTTCAAGTCTTTGTAATAAAAATAGCGGAATGCTTGGGGGGTAACAAAAAAGAAAAAAAAAAATTAAAAAAGAAGGAAAAAAAAGAAGAAAAACAACAAAGAAAGAAAGAAAGGTATTCTTGTGAGAAAGTGAGACTGAAGGAAATAATTAAGTGGGAAAAAAATCAGGCTTTGGTTGTGTTATGTTATGTCATTCTAAGTACTCATTCCATATACAGCTCTTTCAGAATTGCTGTGCTAGGCACTAATTAATTGCCATTATCCTTAAGGGGGGAGGCAAGTACTGTATTTTCAGCAGTGTAAACAAGGAAAGTAAGATAAAAGCTACTAGGCAGAAGTTGCACTGATTTGGATTAGAAAAGCAACTTTGTAATTAGTTCACTTCTTTTGCTTACAGACTGAACGTACCGCAGCTTAATATCAAGTCCTTAATACAACAAAGAGAACAAAGAGATATTGCAAAATCTTTTGCTGCAGTATATATATATATATGCAGTGTGAGGTTGAACTATAGGTATTTAACCGTATTGCTGTCTTTTCCAATTGGGCCTGATCTGTTCTGTATTGACTCTTTTTTGCCAGCACTTTGCATGTATCTACTTGATATTAACTACACAAAGTAAAAGTTTCCATTTGATTAAATAATTTCTCCTGAGAACACAAATATTTATTGGGTGTACCTCAACTGCAGAAGCAGAATTGCTTCAGTGACGTTCTATTGTTTGTCTCTTTCAAGCACCAGATGTGTCTATAATATACTGTTTTCTATCAGTGGAGCCTCTTGGTGGATTACAGTAACCAGCTAAGTTAAAGCTCTTCACTGACATGGAAATAGCAGCCAGAAAAGTAGTAGCAAAATGTGGTAAACATCACAAGGGCCCGGGTCTTGCAGTCTATTCAGACTTGAGAAATCAGTCGTATGCTTTGTTTTATAGATCAAAGGAGATAGTTTTCAGTGCTGTAAGTAGTAATTTAACTATGAAATACTTGTATTGCTTGCACAGCAATATCTCTTTTCAGTTCAGTAACTGCATGCAAATATGAAAAGGTATTTTTTTAATCTCTTATGATTAATTTTTTTGCATATTCATGCATGAGAGTTAATGCAGGTTGGTGTTATCAGATCGTAACCACCTGTTTAATTGACTACTGTATGACATCTTTTGTGTTTTTATTTAATATCTGTCTGGACTACAAGCCTTAGAGGTTGCGTGCAATGTAATTAAAGCAAAGAGCAGATGTGCAAGACAAGGAAGGCTTCCCAGCAAAGATAGCAGAAAACTGACAGGTTTTTGCTGTTCTTACGTTATGTCTAAGAAAAACAAAACAAAACAAAAAAATAAAAAAAAAATAAGGAAGAGAAGACAGCTTTGTTTGAAATGTTAAAACAAAAACATTTTCCATAAAACAGTTCACTTCTTGCTTCTGTGGATGTTTTTCTCTAAGAATGTGACCCTGTTCTTTTAATTTTCTCTTAAGTTGTAGTGCAGTGTATCTGGAAAGCCCACTCCTTAATTCATAAAACGCATTCAGAATTTTTAATATGTATTTATATGTATTTTGTTGCCATGGAGTCTATATAATTTATTCAGAATAAATGAAACAGATATGGTTGGTTTTTGTCCCTCCATTCCGTTAAGTACTAGAGTAGTTAGTTGATGCTTGTGGAGTATTGTAAGTCAGATGAGATTTTATTTACCTTCTTTTTGTGCAAAGATAACAATTGGTAAGAGATATTGGTCCTTTTTTTTGTTTGTTTGTTTGTTTGTGGTAGTATTGGCCACAGCTACATTTGGGGACTGAGAGAAATTCATAATAGAAGATTTTCTGGCAGCAAGGAAAGTCAAGTTGTGAGTAAAAGCCTTGTGTGCCTTGAGCACATAATAAGAGCATAGGAGAAAAAAAATGGCTGCTGATAGTTGGTAGTTGGAGAAGTATATGAGTGGTTGTACAGTTTGGAAAGGTAGCTGGGCTAATTACCTGTGAATTGTATTGCCTATTTCTCTTAAGAACCCTCTTAGTTCCTTGTCTTGTGTTTTGAACTTGTTTTGTCTCTGGCACCTCCCAACTTTGCTGATCACTGTTCTATAATTTAAAACAGTAGAAAAGAGGGATTCCTATTAAGATAAACATAGTGTTCCACTTCTTTTCTGAATTTACATAAATGTTGTGTCTTTATGACACATAATCCTTTAAGGGACGACTGATCCCTCTGACCATTTATGTAATGTGGAAAAAAATGATAAAGTGGGGGGGGGTTGCTTTGTTGTTGCTTTTCCAACCTAGTGAAACTAGGTAGGAATTGTGGCAACCTTTTTCAGGCATTTATATCTTTCTTTGATATCCATCTTAATGTGACAGGTTTTAATGTTAGAGCTGCATTAATTCTTGGATAGATGCTCCTATAGAGACAGTTGCACAAAGTACTCACATAGAGTTAACAAGATCTGTAAAATCAGTTATTCCTAAGCTTTTAGTATGTGGACTTTTGTCATTCTCTGTCTGCTCTAATATGTTAAAGCCAAATAATGTTCATGGAAATCATGTTGTAAATACTATTTATGAGACCATCCTGAAGGGAAGATGAAAAGGCCAAAAAGCCATGAATGATTCTGTTACTAGTGATCAACATTTCAACCAAGTACAAAATTAGTAATTTTAATTCAGCCAACTTAGATCATTTGACATGCATATAAAATACTTTTTATTCCTGATTAGCTCAGGTTTTGTTCTATATATAGAGTTGAATAGTTCAGTTTAGATTTCTTATAGCCTTTCATGGCTAAAAACTGTATTGTGTTACTAAATCAATCCACTCTTGTCTCATTTCTCTGCAGCATCCATTTTGTCTTTAAACTCAGCTGTTGTCAAATAATTTTTTGGTTATTTGTCCTCTGAATTGAAAAAAGGACCAAACAAAAATGTTACTTCTGCAAGTATGATGCATTTTAACATTTTCCTAACTTCACTGATTTATATTTATCTATTTTTCTTTTAACAACTCAACAGACAAGATCTTTCAGCTTCCTTATTTACCATTTCAAAATGTTTTGGATCTGAATAACTATTTATTTTAATTTAGAAGATGATTTTACATGTGGAAGTACAATTCAGGAATATTTGTTTGTTTGTTTATTAGGCCGTGGAGAAGAGCAACCGACTGTCAGAAAAGGAACTTGCAGAAGCAGCAAGCAAATGGGCAGCTGAGAAGTTAGAGAAGGCTGATGAAAACAATTTACCTGAAAGAACAGAGTATGAGGTAAGACTAAGTATTCATTGATTTATTTTGAAGTGTTACAACAGTCCTGTTTTTTGGCACTCATGAAAAGTGCATCTTATAATCCACTTCTGGATTGGTCTGCCTGTACCATTATTTGTTTGTTGAAAGAGAGGAACTAAAGCCATGTGCTTGTGATTCCTTTTTTTGTTGTTTAAAAAAAATAAAAAATCAACATATAAATAGTAGGTTTTGTAAGTATGTGTTGAATTTATTGACAAAATAAGCCTCCATCTCTCCTGGGGATTTCTCCAAGGAACTTTCTTACATTGGTGTAAGTTGTTTTCCCTACTAAGCTCCCTAAAATTAGCTAGGGACTTGATTACTGAACTGAAGTGTGCTTATGTAAAACCTCAGATCAGAAGAGAAACTGTTTAACTGAATTTACTTCCATGCCATGGCAGTCAGCCCTGTCATGTATTCCTTTTTAGGAGCAGTCCTTCTTCATCTTAATGTTAAATACCAGGCTTTTTTCCTTGCTATTGTTGACTGTCTGTTTCGTTTATTTATTTTTCCAGAACTTCTGTTTCATTAATACTCAACATTAATTAATTGTTAATTTGTAGCTGTCTACTCTTCCCCTCCTTGTTTTTTGTCTCTTGCTATATTAGAGTATGATCATAGCTCTTTTCAGTGATGATTTTTTTCTGTTCTGCTGGCACAGCAGGTAAGTGTTTGTTAATAACCTCTCGAGAAAGCTGTTCAGTTTGTTACTGCACATAATTTGGCAAGAGATTGTGTGGTGAGATCGGCAGGGAGCTGACAAACCTCTTGCTCTTAAACAGCTCAACTGTGGATCCTGTGTCATTGCAGATATGGGACCTACTTGATAACCTGAGTACTTGTCTGGAAGTTAGTAGGGTTAGCTGATGAGAATTCTCAGACCGCTGGAGCACTTGGCCCAGCACTGACTGGGAAGGGAATGGGGCTTCTGAGAAAGCCCTTGTTTCCAAAGACACCTTAACCCCCTCTGGGACTTTCCTATCTTTCTGCACTGAACAGACTGACATACATGATTATGTCTTTTGACTTCTAGTAACGTACCATGTGATGGGTGGGATTTATCGTAGACAACTAAGGCTAATGAGATCGATAGACAACAATTTCTGACAAAGGGAAGCCAACAAAGCTCTATTAAACATTGTGTGTTTTAACTAGTGTCTAAGGTTTTTGTTTTTGTTTTAATTTAAAACAAATGAAAGTTATGTATCGTCTTTCATAAAGCAGTTTGCTTTAAACCTGCAATCCTTTCTCATCAACGTTATAGTTAATGGGCCCGTATTTTATTTTTGTAAGTGATAAAATGGAAAATAAATGTCTTGGGAAGTGCTGAATTTCCTCTTTGTATTTCATACTTGTGGAAACTAAGAACTAGGTTTGAGTTGGATTCACATTTATCTGAACTTTCAAATCATGTCCATTGATTCAATGGCTGATGTATCAACAACTTGTTGATACTGGATGGGAGGACTGGATAAAAGAGCTGTTCATTTCCCTTTAGGAAAAAGAAATTCTAAAAATATGATGGAGTGAAGAAAAAGGAGGAGCAGACTGATCCAAGCATGGATGCCATTTGGAGACACATGCTCGGACAGTTTTATTTGTAGTGAGGCTTGGGAGGGCAACGCTGAAGAGAAATGACACTTGTTTTCTTGCAGAAGGGAAGGTAATGCAGTTGAGGAAAGAACACAGTGGACCATGTGGTGAAGTTGTTTCTGCCTCAGAGATTACAGTGGGAAAAGGATTAATAATGAAGCAATTGTTGTATGAGTAGCAGCAGTTTTGGTGTTTTTTTTCCCCCAGTTTATCTTACATTCTGTATAATGATGGAACTTCATGTTATGCTGAATTTCTTAGCATCCTCTACTCAGGTATTCTCAGGTATCTCATGATTTACTGCAAGAGATTCTGCACGTGGTATTAGTGGTTTACAATGATTCTGAGTTTTGAGCTGATACTCATAGGACTGCATCAACATTTTTTTTTGTTCCTAATGCTTTTCTCCTACACATTAGTCTTAAGTCATTAGTCATAAGTCTTAAGTTTCTTCAGTTCTTTATTTTTAAGTAGTCAAAAATATTTTTATGCATCCACTTAAAATTCTCAAGTCTTGCTACAAAAAACCAAAAAACAACTCCTTAACTATTATATATCATACAAACCTGTTGTGTCAGAATGCAATTAAATATACTGTAGTAATTTTTTTCTTTTTCCATCTTTTATTTAGAATACTTGATGTCCTTGAAGTAGGAGTTTATATTCTTTGGGGGCAGGGGAATACTGTCTTAATTCCCATATTAGAAGGAAGCTTGTACAATTTTCTTACTTAAATAAGATTTCTGATATTATCAGGAATCCTCTACATGCATGTTTTCTCTTGCTGTACAGTAGGTGTCTCTTTTCCTTTAATATTTAACCCATAGCACTGAATGCTGCAAGAGTTCTTTCTGATTTTCTCATTGACTGTTGATTTTGTTACCTTTATCCCTCCCCAGAAAGCTAATCTGGCCCTCATTGAGGATTTCTTGCTGGTTGATGTTATAAATAACAAATATACAAGTTTCTACTCAGAGGAAGGGCAGCTAAGGGTTTTCTGATGTTGTTGTCCTTACACAAAATAAGACTGAGTCCCTTTTTTTTTGTTATATTTTCTAGATATTTAAAAGTCTTCTTTCTTAACTGTTAGGTTGTAGCAATAATGCTTCACTAACGGTCTTTATAAGCAAAGTCATATTGAATTGAATATCTTTGGATTTTTAGTTTTGCTGTCATATTCTGATCTGAAAAGTCTGAAAATTCCTTTTCTTTTAAGGCTGGATCTTCAGCTCCATTGTATGTGGAACAAACAGAGGAAACAGAGACAAATGTAACTGACGGTACGGAATTATATGAGGATAGCCAACAGGTTTGCCGCTCAAAAGCAATTGCAAATAAAACCAAGGAGATTGAACAGGTAAGTCCTCTTGGCTTTTTGGCACCAATACAGTGCTTGTGTAATGGCTTGATCTGCTATAAATATCTCGATTTTTTTTTCTCTTCCTTGGAGCATAATATTAATGTAACCTAATTTGTTGAGGCAATGGGATGATGGCATCTCTGTCTGCAGAGATGCATTCAGATACATTACTGAAGAATTTTGGCAATTATCTGCATGTGGAAATTAGCTGTAGTCTTCATCATCTTAAATGTAACAACTGTTATTTTGCATGCCAAGCTAGACATGAGCCGTCAGTGGGCCCTCACAGCCCAGAAGGGATACTGTATCCTGGGCTGCATCAAAAGAAGCACTGTCAGGAGGTTGAGGGAGGTGAAGAACTGGAACAGGTTGCTCAGAGATGTGGTGGGTACCTTG
The DNA here is from genome assembly GCF_038088225.1 of Cyrtonyx montezumae. Lineage (NCBI taxonomy): Eukaryota > Metazoa > Chordata > Aves > Galliformes > Odontophoridae > Cyrtonyx > Cyrtonyx montezumae. Next base: position 132,242,535 of record NW_027072034.1, on the reverse strand, counting down.
TCCCTGCAGACATTCAAGACCAGGCTGGACCAGGCCCTGAGCAACATGATCTAGCTGTAGGTCCCTGTTCAGTGCAGGACTAGATGGCCTTTAACACAGTCCATTCCAAATCAAACGATTCTATGATAAAATGATTGCTGCTTAGAGTAACTGTTTCAAGATCCAAAATAAACACACAGTTCTAAGTCTAGTTAAAAATATGACTTTACATGAGAACAAATTATCGAAAATGACTTCTATGCTGTAATTTCCTTAACTAGAGTATGCACAGTTTGGGGATTGAACACTGGAAGCAGGCTGTTGTTTAAATGAACTTTTAATACCAGTGTCTGTGTCATTTTTCCATTTTTCTACCTTTACATTATTCTTAGACTGCAGTGTTGATATCAAGATGAGAGAGGGGTATTATATTAAAAAATTCTGTCCTTCCTCTTTTGTGTAGAGTGCCTGGGGATAGATTGAACAAGATTTGTGTTGCTTCTCTTTTAATGTTGAGTCTGTGAGGTTCAGTAGAAATTTATTCATTTACTAGTCTTTAATATCATATCAGTTCACAGTATGGAAAATATCTCTAGTAACCTGCTCAGTTTCATTTGTCAGAAACAACTGATATATATTTTTCTGTAGCTATGTTACTTTTAATTTAGAGTTTGGGGATTTTTCTGACTTCTCAATACAACTTTGCCCAAATCTGGAAGAAGCATTTAAAATTTTTGATTTGGGCAGGAGAGATGACTTTCATCAAACTTGCTCTGATTTACAGTGTTTTCCTGCGTGCCTGTAATAGCTACCTAAGAAATACAAATTGCTTATCCCCCTCCTGATTATTTCATAATAATCTTCAAGAAGTCTTGTAGTCTGCTGGAGGGTAATTTTATAAAGCTTTTTCTAGGTTTCTCCTGTCTGAATTGTAGTAGCTTTCGTTCTTTTGCATGGGAGTTCACATTCTATACTATAAAATTGTTCCTTTTTTCATATATGAAAAGCAAATCTTTCATTTTTCTTGGTTTATTTTTTGGTGTGAACGTGGCTTCGCATTTGAAGAGTGTGGCTCATGTAGAGCATGCTATAAGTACTTGTGTCATTATGCAATTTGTCTTCCTTTTATGTCAATAAGTACCAAATACTTGAACTTATGACTATTTAAAAATTGTAAGTGTGGGAAAAAGGTAGAGTAGGAACAGATTTTTCAGAAAACAACTATCATGAATGTTTAGCTGATGCTACTGAAACCATGATTGGTTTATTTCCCATGAAGATGTATGTGCCCCTAGGTCCTATAGATAGGCTTATAGTCAAGACTAATGAAAATTCGGGCATAAAAACAAATGTTGTTTTCAGTGTGATCTAATGTTATTATGTTTGATAGTGTTGATATTCATCTCTAGAGCAATCTAGATTGCGTTTCATAAAACAATGCTTTTAGTAGCTTCGTTCAGAGAAGCCTGAGGAATATTTTAGATATTTTGATTTCACAGAACCGGTTTCGCCTGTTGTCAATTTGAATATTGAAGCTGTCAGCTTCCACAGAATTAAATAAGATTTTGTGATGCTGGAAGCATCTTCAGTACTTTTTATTAAACTGAACAAAATTCTTGTTTGTTACAAAACCGAGTACTGTGAATTAGTTTGAAGCTAGAGAAAATATGTATTTAATCATTTGAACATGTTCAAAAGTAATTGCTGATTCAGCAATTAAAAAAAAAGGTAGGAAATTTGCTACAATGGCAGTGTCTCATGGTTTGACGTGCTGTGAGTTTTCCAGCGTTATTTGTTACCCTTCTGCATTGACTTTGAATTGTCAGAATCTGAAAGTAAACTTGGGTTAGTTCTGAGTGGTTTGAGCCCTCCCGTACTGAGAGGGAAGGTGAGAGGGAGCAAAGAGTGGGATGGAAATTACATTTTCAGTTCTGTGGTGAACTGCTTACTAAAAGTTATTTGGATGAACTTCCCGATACAATTTATGCTGTGTTTGTGGTGCTGTTTAACCACTTGAGAAGAAGAGGTGTGGTTGGAGATGCACGGGCACCTAAGAACATTGCTGAACTGGGACTGCAGATTCTGGAGTCTCTTATCTCTTCTTTGAAATGACCAGAGTAGTGACCGAATCACAGGGGACCTCACCCTGACCAGTATCCTCTTGGAAGCAGGGCCTTAGAGCAGGTAATTCAGAGCTCAGTCTAGCTAAGACTTGAAGGATATTTCTAGTGAGGGAGACTGCTGTTTCCTCAGACAGCCTTTTCCAGTGTTTCAGTGTTCTCTCTCTCTGAGATGGCTGCCATCGCAGTCCTGCATACTGTTCTCCACAAAATGCTTCTTTTCCCTACCAAAGGCTTTTGCTCCCAGTTCATCTCGGCAGAGAATTTGCCATTGGCAAGTCAAGGTCAGTTGAATGTTCACAAGTTGCTGATGCAACCATTTCATACACTTTTTATATTTTTGTATCTGATACGCAGCATACATTAATGTATTTTTGAACTTTAGTTTCTGTTTTTATATAGTTAAGTATCAGCTTATGCCTTTAATGCACGATGTGCTGAAGTGTGTTTTTTCGGAAGTGATGACAAATATGTCCCTGGTGTTAAATTCACAATTGAAGCAATTTGCTGGCGGCGTTACACAAAAGGCTATCTCTTTGTTGTTCCTTATGAGCATGAGTAGCAGGGATTCTTGAAATGTCTTATCTTGTCTAGACATCAAGTCTGCAGCAATATATTAACTAGCCCATTATTATATGTCCAGTTTCTTAAATGTTGCATATGCAAGTGACATGGGTTACCTCTGAATTGTTTTTTTTTTTTTTTTTTTCTGAGGACAAATTTTACCAAATGAGCCAAGTGCCTTTCTTGTTTTTGGCAAGCAGTCAAACCTCTCTGTTTCTGAATGAGATTTGACACTCAGATTTCAATACTTCTATTACCACAGAACTCTGGCATCTAAGAAGGAAGCGGGGGAGTTAGTGCTTTCATGACTTTCAGAATTGAATTGCTGCTTACTACTAGGCCTGGCTGACTTGACACTTTCAAACTACATTTTAAAATGTTCAGTAGAATGGTATTTTTTATGTCCAAATGTAGATTAATTGCTTGTTTACTCGTCTTCTAAATTAACATTGTTTATTAGCAGACTCAGTGATATTAGTGAACTGTTACCCCTATTGGACAGCCAATGCTGATGCTGGAAGATGCTGAAAATCACAAATATTCTAAAACGTGCATTTGCAGCATCATAGGTAAGGTGCATGTGAAGTAGGAAGAATCCTTGTATGGTTGGAAATGAAGCCTATCCAGTTTGTGTCTAATTCCTTTAAATCTCTGGCCCAAAAGTTGCAGTTCAGGAAGTAAAATAGGTCCTAGCAGCTGTAGTCCATGTAGTTTCAGAAGAATATACAGTTCTGTCATGATAAAATATTTACTGTTTCTGCAATGTGTGAAAGGATCCTTCGTGCCTTCATCCCCACCCTCCACCCCATCCTGTTCCCATTGCTAATTTCAGGACGAAGACAATGGATTAGTGTGCAGTATCTGATTGGACATCAGCAGTGTGCTCTCTTCCTCTGTTCTCTATTAAATGCTCCAGTTCTGTAAACGTGTACACAGAACGGCTGTTTTCAGGTTAGTTCTTCTAGGGGCAGGATGCTTAGAGTTAGCCCGTGTTTAACAACCTCCTCTTCCATGTGCTATACAGTTTTCTTACTTAAAAAGAAATGGAGCTGTAAAAAAAACCCAAAAAAGTAAAAAATAAATGACTGAAGATGTTAAGTCGTTACATGCGAAATCTGTTTTCCTTTTCCAGGAATGCTAAGTACTCTCTTATTCAGGACTTAAAATTTTAGTTTAAATGTTATATTTTTTGATAGGAAAAACTAATAAATCTTGTGCTGTTGATGAGGCAGTGCTGAACTCATGAGATCGCATGGAGCAGGAGAACCAATAAGGCAGAGCTAGATTTGAAGCACTGTGAATGGTCAGAAACTGGAGGAGACGGTCCCTTGGAAGGGTAAATGTGTGAGAGGTGAAGGAAGAGAGTTCAAGAAAAGTATGGTTGACATTATCAAGGTGTAAAGGTGGAACAATGCAAATCTGCAGGAGCTGTAGATCCTGGCTAGAAATAAGCTAATAAGAAACCACAGTAAGTGAATACCAGAACAGATTTATCAGTTCTAGGTATATTTGGTTAAATGTTAAGTTTTAGTAGTTGCAGTGAAATAAATGAATAAATCGGAGGAATGGGAATCCATGGAGAAATGAAGGAGCAGGCTCTCAAAGCTGACTTTGGATGTACCCTTTTTTTTGTCTTCAGCTGAGCCAAGAAAACGGGCTACAGTTTCTAGAGATTAGCATGTTGGTCTGTTTGTGCTCATTTCAGGCAAAATGATCTAGTTTAGAAAAAATCCCCTAATTAAAATGTGAGTTAAGAGCTGGGTAAGTTAGTAAAGCTAAGAGGAACTGGAGTAGCTGGAGAACACATTAAAGGATTAACTCAGATTATAGACGAGGTCAGAAATACTTTGTTTCTGATGGGAGTAGACCAGACAAAAGTAATAAACATGATGAGAGTAAAAGATGGGGAAGCTGTAGAGATTTTGGTTCCCTCCTAGTTTTTCTATTGTCCTTCAAACCTTGTATATTTAAGAGCAAGAGCTTAATGACGAACTCTTCATCAATCTAATTTGTTCGGTCCTATACTATGTGTCATGCCCCTACTAAGCTTATATTATTTTATTTAAATGTAAGATGTAGTTAAGTGTGCTAATTTATTTTTCCTAATTAGGAAAACTTTTGTTTCTGTTTTGGGTATCTTGCCTTAGTCATCCCAGAAGAGTTGAAGAGAATTCTTTTTCTAAGTGGTAGCATTTGCCAGTGGTTTTGTTTCATCCTTCTGTGTCTTACCAGTTTCCTCATGTGAATGCTTCCTTCCTTATATACAGGACAAGTCTTTTTATTTTTTGGCACATTCTCAGTCACTTTTTCTTCCATATTAATCTTCAGTTGCTATTTTTTCCATAGTTTTTTAATATTTACTCTAGAGCTCCTTGAATTTTACTATTGTGAAATCAAATCAATTATTTTCTTTCTGTTTGCATCCTTATGATTCACACGTCATTTTTTTTTTTCTTTTTCTTTGTACTGGGATGTTTCAGTTTTTAAATCTGAGCTGTTAGAAGGCTGTATTTTCATATTTATCAGGACTGCAAAGTGGAGAACATTGGCTTACGTGGTTTGTATCTTGGCAGTACAGTTGATATAAGGCATTGTAATATTGCAGTAACATCACATTGGTTTAAAGTAGGACACCTGTGAGAGGGTTTGAAAACTTCAGCTACTTTTCTTGTGCTGGAGAAGTTTTACTTTAGAAGTACTTTAGAAGTTGCAGTCCTTCACTTTACAGTTATTTAGCCACGTTCTCTTCCATTTCCATGGCCATCAGTGTGTTATTTGGGTATGCACTGCACTGTTCATAATTAGCCTGCTGCATATGCAAAATCAAAGCAACTGACTCGTTTCCCTTCAGCACCTGAAGGTATAGTTTAATAAGGAAATGTATTAGTGCATTTCAGCTCTTTGCCAGCAGCTCTTTTTCATTGCAAAGCTGATAAAAAGTGAGTGTTACTTAAAGTATAGCACTCATAGGGCAATACTTTTAAGAGAACTTAACACCAGAAATGTTGCACACGTGTAGCAGTAGGGTATTTTCTTAGTGAGTCAAATAACTTTAGATGGAATTCACGTTTTGCTCTCTGTCATCTGTCCATGGAAGAATTGGAATTCAGCAGTTTGTTTTGCCTTATCTTTTTAATGTAACAATTTTTGTCCTGTGTTACACGTGTTGTTTTTGAAGTTGTTAATGCTGGGAACTGTACTTGTTGGCAAGTGTAGTCACTGATGAAATTTTTGACAAAGTGATGCTTCATTTATGTGATCAAACAATAGTGCCCATTCCAAGATCTCAAAAAGTATTGTTTGCTTACAGTCTTAAGAGCATTGCTTGTAGATGTTGCTGGTAGGTCTGTGGAACACTTAAATGAGACAGTGGTAGGTAGCTGATGAAATTGCTGGACATAGTGGAAAACAAAACAAAAATACGAGACTTACACATGATTCACTCAATGCCCAGCTGTTAAATTTGAAAGACAAGAGCCACTTCTGATCAGATATAATGAGAAATCTAAGAAATTGTCCATTACATAGCATTTTTTCAATCAACTGCTACCAGTGATTGTTAACTGTAGCACTGAATAGACTGGAAAGGCTTAGCATAAAGAAGGAAGTTTAAACAGTATTGGAAAATACATTTGAAAGAGAAGAAACCATCTGAAAACGAATGACCCTTGGTATATATGTGTATATATATATATATATATATATATATATATAGGAACTAATTATGAGAAATTGCCTAATGAAGAAATTTCGGATATTAAGGTGCTTGGAAAGATAAGCAGAACTGACACTGGAGAACCTGCTGAGAAAGCAGAAGGTTTAGAAACAGAAATGGTGGAGAGGTAAAGCCTTAAGAAAGGAAGTAGTTTCTTTGGATGTGAGGGATACTGTTTTTGTGTGTATGGGTTGCTTTTTTCCCTTTTCCCCCCCTCTTCTTTCCTATTTTTAAGGAAACTTCACTTTGAAAGATAAAGAGAGAGCTCCATGTCTTCCAAATTTGTCTCCTACGTATTCTAGCTTTAACAGAAAGGCATTGATCGGCTTGAGATGGTTTTAGCACTGTTGTCTGATTTACTTTTGAACTAATGTAATGATGAGAGACAAAACGATCTCTTAGCTGCATCAGTGCACTTTGGCTTAAAGTTTGAACTTTTTCCCCTCTTCTAAAGCACATGAACAAGACTTGTTTAGAATTTCCAAGGAATTCTTCAGCATTGCTTCCTGGATCAAAACGGAATGAGAGTACCTAGGGTCAATCCAACGTACCTACCAATTAGATCCAGAAATGTAAGTTGCCTCAGAAATAGCCCTAGCTTAAAGAATGACTATTAAGTATCTACTTTCCTTGCTCCCATAAGAGTGGTTTAAACATTAGCTCTATCATTATTCCTGATAAACTCTGTGTTGTGCTCTGAAAGACTTAAAGATAAAATAAGATGTATGTAGGGCACAGGGAGAACAGGGTCATAAAGGAAAGGAGATAGTTTCATAAAACCGTATGTGATGACAGGAGGGTGGTAACTGAGTGAACATACAAAAAGCCCTGGTAAGTAGCAAATGAGATGCAGTCATAAGGAGGTAGGTGACAGGAAGGACTTGACGTTTGGCACGGAAGCTAGTTGCCATTTCTTCTGTAGATGAGAGCTTTCAGGCCTCAGGAAGTTGGAAGAGACGGCCACAGAAGAGTATCACACAGACAATGTGTACATAGGGAAAACCTGCTCAAGTGTGAAACTACAGCTTTGGTTTTTGTGTCTCTTTTGCAGACTGCTGAACCGATCTTAATTTAGCAGAGGCTTATTTTGTGGATGCCAGCTTTGCTGGTGCATGTAGTTTAATCCTCTAAATCTAATCCATTTGTAATCTGATTTGTATACAACACGGACATTCCCATATAAACACAGGATCATCTGTGTCAAAAACCACCTTGATGATAGATTATATTTGGCTCTTGGTTTCAGGCTTTCTATTTTTTTTTTATGTTCTGAATCTCAGTCGCTATCCTGATGTCTTCTTTCTTCTGGCAGTTGTTCCACTGAGCAGATTAAAGTCATTGTTTGAAATGGTAGGCTGCACTTTTATAGTAGGTTGTTCTTCCTTCTGAATATTGGTGGTTTGACAACTATTAGTTGGATGGTGTTTTGGAAGCAAACAAAAGAAGCTACAGTTTATAAACAGCTGTTCTGCTTTTTTGTTCAAATTATTTTGAGTGCATATTGTATTGTTTCTGTGTGTGTGTGTGCACATATATATACATAGCACATGGTGTAGGAAGCGTTAATGTGCTCGGATCTTTAAAACATAAAGCAATCCTACGTTTTTTTTTCTACTTATTTATTTATTTTGGAAAGTTATTGAGTTATTTACAAAGGATTTTGGATCTTTTGTTGCACAAGTAGCTTATGCATGTGCTTCTTCTGCAAGTCAAAATTATAAAAACTAGATTTTTATCTTGGGGTGTAAATGACTAACGCATGTCATCATTTATCACCAAGTATCATTTTTCTGTTTTGTTTGACTCTTGTTTGTGCTACTGCTGTGGCTTTCAGTCCTCAGTAATTGTCTGGTCGCATTTGGACACATCATGTTTAATGGCAAACTTCAAAGGCGTGGAAGATAAATAGGGGCCAGGATTCCCCTTGGAAGGAAAATTCTGCAGTTGTAGTATGCCCATTTTACCTTGGCACTTTGACTTTTAAAGGCTCACAGAGTCAACCTGACTCATAAAAATTACAGAAGTTAAACACTGACAAAATCAAGTGGGTCAGGTTGTTCATGATTCTTTAGCTTCTCATACTCCTCGAGAAGGACTATTTATACATTAATTTTCTAAACTACTGAACTTTATGCATTGCTCTGAATGGCACTAATAACCCTTAATAGATGAGTTAATTGACCTGTTAGCAATCTTTCCCCCTTTCCTGTCCCCTAAATAGCTTAAGTACTTATTTCATTACAACATTTTCATTGCTGTGTGTGGTTACTTGACCATAATTACACCTCGGAAGCTCATCACCGCCTTGGTGTAGAAGATAATTCATATATTAACTTTTTGAGTCACATGCTTCTTAAATTGAAAATTTCCATGTATGCATGTTAAAACCAAAATTGGAATAGATTAGGCTGTGCTGACACAAGTTTTTCAGTGATCATCTACAATTGGAAATTTGCCCATTTTAGTACTTTTTAAATTATTTTTATTTAAATTTAGCTTCAGGAGTAGCCTAGCTCACACAGTCACATAGTATCTGTGCTTTCTATCTTTTGAATGGATTCTCAAGTTTCAGTTAAATTCAGTTTAGGCATAAACCAAGTTGCAAGCATTATGAAAGTAGACAGTAGAAGTGACTGTCTAATTTCCAGTGGAGAAAGACCATAGTATGTTTGCATTTCATGAGGTATAGGAACATCCATGTAAGCAAATGCTGCAGTTTCTGTGTTTTTTGGTTTTTTTTTGGCTTGTTTCTTATTAAAAAAATAAATCTGCTATTGCAAGCCTCAGCTGCATGTTACAGAGTATTTGGTAGCAAATGTAGTTCAAGAAAACAGATCACAAAAATGAGAGTTTTTTATTGTTTTCTTTTAAACTGCTTGTCTTGTTTCCTATGATTCCTGAAGTGTCTACTGTCATGAGTATCCATGCTGCCTAGCTGTTGCTTGTCTAGCTGCTGCCACCTCTGAACATTTAGTGTTTTGAAAACACTGCCTTAGATACTCAGATTTACTGAGAAGTTGGGCACAAGTCTCAAGAGAACCAATCTTCTGTGGTTTTGTCACTTGAATAGTAACTATTTCTGGGTTTAAGATGCCGGCTCTTCGTTTTTGGGGAGACCTGTGAGCAGTGTGCAGTCTCCTTGGAACCTGAGACTAGATTGCTTTGGCTGATGGGATGTGCTCACCCACAGCCTTCCCAGCAAAGGGATGGAGAACGTACCTTCGCCAGCTTTTGACAATGAGTGGTGCACTGCCCCAAATGAAATTGTAGCTTCTTCACACAGTTGAAAAAGAGAAAAACCACTCCAGGATGGCTTGTGACTGTATATGTAGGAACCTTCATGACAAAATTACTTATTTATTGAGAGTTGGACTGTGCCAACGGGGACGTGCAAGGAGGACTGGATGCAGGAGAGGATCCAGAAGGTGTAAGGAAGAGGATGCAAAGTTTCTGAGGATGAGGTGGAATTGAGGTGTTTGTAACTGAGGGGTGATGCGACCTCTGAATTGGAGGGTGGAGGCAAAATGGAAGAGATGAAAGGATTTGTGGTGACAAGAGAGGGCTGGCAATTGAGAGTGTGGAAAGCAATGAACAAGGGTGGGACTGGACTTGCATTTTGAAAAAAAGATTTGTGCCAAGATCAGAAACTGCAGCCAAGAGGGTGGGGAAAAGAAAATGATGAGGAACAAGAGGAACTTGGGTGGAGATGGGAATTAATTCTGCAGGAGAAGCTCTGAAGCCCACAGGCAAATGCAGTGGAGTTTCTCCTTGGCTGGAGGGTGGAGATACTACCTCATGCAAGAAAACTCACTGCTGTTTCTAGTGCCAAAAACATGTATGTCTTTTCAAATAAAGATCAAAATGGTCTGAATTTTTTAATGTAAAAATGTTTCGAATGAAATTACTGTTCTCTTTGCCCAACTGAATGTCTAGTTGTAGCTTAAAAATGTCCTGATTCATTTTTACTTTTCTTAGTTTTTCCTCAAATTTATAACTAGGTATAACTGCAGTTCACTGTACAATTTCCCTTTTTCTTAGCTTGCTGTTGTAAGATATTTTCTTGCAAGAATGTTTTCTCTCAAATCAGGAGCAAAGATAAACTCCAGGATTCTGTTTCCTGTTTCACTGAAGTCAGTTAATGTGTTTTCCTTCGAGTTTCTAGTAACAGGATATCTAAATGTTTAACTCCAAGCTGTGGAAAGCTGTCTGACTCACCCTCGATTTGGTTTAGGCTCTTGGTTTCTTGGGCCCATTTATAAGTTTAATGTGCTTCTTATAACGTGGTGAAATGTTTCAGAATACATAAAACCAAACTATTGGTCTTACTATTCTTGCAGTCTGCTTTTGGATCAAGAACTGCATCCGCCTTCCAAATATGTCACTTAAGATCTGGACACTAGTGAATATATAGTAAAGTGGTTGTAGTATTGAGTCATTAGCATACTTAATCCAAATGTGATTAATCTAAAACTGCAAATTTATATGTGACTTGATAAAACAGACTTTTATTAATTAATAAAAAAGCATAGTATGTGTTCTTGGTGTGAAACTTCCATGTGATTTGTCAGCCAGAACTCGGGGAATGGGGTGGTGGTCGACAAAATCTTTGATTTAAAGTAATTATATTGTCTTTATGACCCAGATAGATCACCAGAGAAATTCTGTTTTCAGAGCGTTCCTTTCTATTTTAGTCAGGGTGGGCTTTTTGCTACCAAGAAAAGCATGTTTCATCATAGTGAGTTGGCTCTCAAACCTTTTGGTCTGACTAGGTGTTACTCATGTCCTGGTAAGCAGTACAAAGGAATGGTTCTGAATTGTGATTCATCTACTGTGAACATTATCCCTTCTTCACATATTTATACTGATCTAAAGATGTTTCATTGATGGGAGAAACATAATTTTTTCATGGAGGTACTTTTGACAGTGTGAGTGAAAATGGAAGGCAGCTGCTGTGCCATACGTTGAGGGCTTCCCAAGAATGTTGTGTGATTTGCAACCCTATCCTCTTTCCTTACTCTGTCCGTGGACCACTTTATTCACTTTTGTGAATCATGGCGTTCATCATAAAAATGTTTGTTTCTACTTTAGGGAAAAGCAGGGTTGGATCACTTTCAACTTTCTTTGTTAAACTGATAGTGGATATTTTTGAAAGCTTGATGTCTCTGTAGTAACATGGCTCATGTTTATATGAGGCTTCAGTTCATCTCCTGGCTGCTGTTTGACCCAGTTTGCTGTACTGTAAGACCAAGTACTCTTGAAAAATAGGTTAATATATTGCTGAGGAGTTAGTAGCAAGATATGCATAGGTTTGTTAGAGATTATGATATGTTGTTTCAGCTGAGGTATTATAGGTGGCAAAGTCATAGCTTGATAACTATGTCTTAATACTCAGTACCTTATCAAGTGAATTTTTTAAGGATCCAAGCTTTCGCTGGCATATTTGCAGTTCATTTCTGTATGAGTTGCTCAGTATAAGTAGCTTTTTACTGTACTTCTTAGGGCTACTATGTTATGCCTTTAAAATGAAAGTTCTGAAAGAAGCAGTGAATGTGTAGGTAAAGTGTACAGGGTGCAGCATTTATTTCTGTTCTTGAAATAGTTTCAGTTTTAGTTATGAAATGTGCCTTCTGTATTTTCATATTTGATAGAAATGCATGAAACGTAAACTCTAAAGTAGTTGGTTTTATGTCACAAGATAATGCAAAGGTGGTTTACTATTTTGCTTGATGCAGAATGTTTTTCAGTTTCTGAATTTAAGGAATTCGTTCCATTAACTGGTTTCAGTGTATTGTAAGCCAAAGAATGGGAAGTGATGACTGTATTTTTTCCATTAAGAATGTAAGCTACAGGCTTACCCTACAGAAAGCAACTTTTTATTTTCTTTTTGAAGAACCAGTTACCATTATCATCCTACACAGTTCGTGGTACTCTTTAAGTAAATAAATAAAATAATTCTTCGTTTAGCATGTAAATCAATTCTTTGTGGGTACTAATCCTTGAAATAACAAAATGCCAGACTTGAAAATAGAAAGTTTGCAATGTTTATACCCTTCCGTGATCTTAGAAAACAAAAAGCCTGCTGGAATTTCTAAATGACATGAGAGAGTGTCATTCATTTTCATTTCATTTTGTATTGAATTTGACTCGGTCTGTTCCAGTTGATTAAATTTTTTCCTTGTTCAATTCTGTTTCCAGGCACTGTATTTCAGCCAGATCTTGACTGACGTTAATTATTTTTGTTTAAGGAAAAAAGAAAAAAAAAAAAACAAAAGTTCTGGAAAGCTGCACAAAGTGAGGAATGCCTTATTTTTCAGGATATGTTTGTACGAACAACCCCTGTCTAGTCTGTATCTTTGAGAGCACGTGGTAATCTTTTATGAAGTGAGGTTAAAAGGTAAATGGTGTGGTACTGTTTCTTTTGGCTATTGCATTCAAGTGTTTGACCTTTAAAAGCCTATTTTTATCTCAGGCAGTAAACTATTTAGCTCTGCTTATCAAAAGAGACTTTACTGCTCTCTTTCCATGCTGCTCTTATCCAAAACACACTGTATCAATTTAGCATCAGTAGACTTTATCTGTAACAGCTATTATTCTGCTTAAAGATGCAGCATAAAATGTTTATTTATACTGCAGCAGTAAGTTTTAGTCAGTGAATGCTTTCATGTATAGCTCTGTGGTTTCCAGTATTGCTGACTAGTTTAGATCTTTTGTATTACCTCCTTATTATCACAGTGCATAATGTACAATTCCAGAACCCAAAATACTGCTTTTAAGGACAAGTAATCTGTAGAAATACAGTGATTATAAAACATGAAATACAGAAGGGGATTTAAATCTGTCAGAGGAAGAATAAGTGCAAAGTTTGTTAAAAAAATTAAGCAGTTTTCCAGCAGATGCTGTATTACTTAACTGGCAGAAATCGATCACTAGAACACTACTTCACTACAGCTGCCAAGCATTCTCATTGCCTTGCTGAAAGTATGCAGAAATCAGCTTTGCAAGGAAGAAAATATAAAACACAGTTGGAATATTGCATTGCCATTAACAGTGTCGTGGTGCTGTTATTATACTGTTACAATATTTTTTTCCTTTTTTTTCTAAGAGATGTTAAAAATTTCCCCAGATTAATGTGGCAAAGTAAGTCTATTGCAATGATTAGCAGATTTCCTAATTATGTGAGGATATCTTCAGATCATCAGGGTGCTGATGGTAATGTGAAATATTACCAAGTGTTCAGCTGAAGGCTCAGTCCCATCCCTTCAGCTGTTCGTGTGATGTGCCCAAGTTTTGCGTGTTGGGTATTGGCCAGAGGCAGAGCTTGCTGCATCTCTCAGGTGAGCACAGTTCATAACACTGCTAGTGATACTCAGCAAATCTCTTTTGTTCACACCAAACTAACTGGATTTCTGGGCAGCAAATAATTTGTTCTAGTCTTTATTTTTTTAATTGTTTTAATCATTACGTTACATGGTGCTTTACCATGTTACTCACAAACTTGTTTTAAGTAAGGTATTTCATAAAATAAATCCAAGAGGACCAAGTCAAGAACTTTAACATCCTTATGTAAGTTTTGTCTCTAGAATACTCGAAATACCTCTAGGATTGTTTGACAGTGAATTTGTTGCATCGTGCTGTTTGCATAATTTACAGATGTCAGGGATCACAGGAAGGAAGCTGCTTGAAGCTATCTGGTAAATACAGAGCTAAAGCTCACAATACTCTCCACCTCCCCAAAAAAGTATTTGATCCTGATTTTCTTCTGTAGGTCATAATGTTTTTCGTAACAACTGACTGAAACCAGACTCTAAAAGAATCAAAGCCTTTCAGTGGGTGCCAGAATCTGAAGACAAGCGAACACTTCAAAAAGTCATGAATGTGTTCACATGCCTTGCCAAGTTTGTTCCAGATCTGTCCTCTGTCAGTTCACCCTCTTAGATGACTTCTGGAAAATGTTCGGTGTCACTGCACTGAACAGTGCAGACATTCCTTTAATGGGTTTGATAGGTAGCAGTTCTTGTGCTGAAATGCTGCAGCACTGCTTAACTATCTCATTAATAAAGGCATGAAATGAGGAATAGGAAACCAGCGTTCTTCATTTCAGAAGGTCTTCAAAAATACTTGTTCATACAACATGCTTGTTTTTCATGTGGAAAAGTAGTTTCCAAGATAACATTAGGTGATTCCCAAGGTATTTGAACTCACATAATTGCTGTGATTCTTCAGTATTTCACGTGAGCTACGCTCTGAATTTATTCAGTGACTAATTCAAGTGCTCTGGGATACTGTCAGCAGTGTATCCTCTGAGTAAATGCAGAACTCATATTGTGTTCTCTTGGACCACAATTGGTAGTCGCTGCCCTAAGACATATGATTTACTAACCATGAAAGACAAGCTCTGCTCCTTGCAGCTTTCGCTTTAGGGAGAGACGTGTTCTTGGTCTTGACCCATTTTTGGATCAGATTTCAGCTTCGAAATTGAAGTAGCTAGAATTGTGGGAACAGGTTTGGAAGGGGGGGATAAGTGAGGATGTAAAATTTGCCTAAAACCAAATTTTAAGATTGGTCCTACATAGTGCTGGCTCACAAATACGAGGTGATGATTTCTGGCATGCAGATAGTGACAGGTGGCAAAGGGGAATAGTCTTTTTCAGCTATCACAGCTATGTATGGGAAAAGATACCCATCTGTGTGCTAGGGGAAAATTATGGAAGCCTTCAAGAATGTGGCCTTAATTTATTTTTTCTTAATTTTATATTCAAAGTTAGTGCTTGGGTAAAGGATGAGACAAGACCATGACTTGGGCAGGGAAAAAATGTAGGTCCATTACTGAAGCACTAGTAAAACTGATTTGTGAGGCTAGTATAATGTGTTGAGTAATTCTAAACTCTTAGAAACCTTAAGGTTTAACATAAACTAAGTAATAAAATGTAGGTAATCTAAGTAATTGTTTTGCTTCTTGCAGCTGTTGCTTTTCCTTTCTGAAAAAGTTGTTCGTTACATACAGTCCTTTATTGACTTTGTGTAGTAATCTCTTTATGCAGTGTGTGTGACTGAAGAATCCAGCCTTTGGCTGCTCTAGCTCTGCTTTTATTAGTTGTTTATTTGGAGGCAGCTCTTAGACTTTGATGGTGAGAATGCCTTCTCGTTTTGAAGCTGGTTTAAATTCACTGTTCCATTAGCTTTGAGTTGTCAGTAACAATGCAGCTGCCAGTTAGCCATGCAGCTAATCTACTAGTTGTTCTTGCATAGCTAATCTACTCGTTGCTCTTAACTTGAAGATTTTTTTTTCTTTTCTTACCATTGCATTGTGTTAGTGAAGTTAAATACAGGTCATCCACACTCAGGATGAAATCCTCACTCTCCCATTGACAAAAATGAGCCTTTTTAATGCTGAATGTTGCATCTGAGAATATTTACAGCTGAGGATATTTGTTGGAATTGAAAACACAAGGAGTATTCTTGAGGAGAAACTCAAACTCGCCACAGGTCACTTTGGGCTAAAGTCTCATGCACTGCTGCTGTTTTTGACTGCAACGCAGTCCATATTCGTGGATTTCAAACTATTGTACTTTCTCTGTAAAAATGGTTGTGTGTTTTTATGATGAGTGGTTTCTCATGTCATTATTGCCATTAATATGCTGCCCATTCTGATGAAGCTTAAATGAGTAATGCTTTCTTTTATGGTCAGTAGATGTAACTGAAAGCTATTGAAGAAATTGGAATGAGAGAATTAATATAGGCAAACAATCTGCAGATAAACTTCACCCTTCCTGTTTTGGATAGAGCAAGAAGTTTACTGTGAAGCAAATTTAGGAAATAGCTTCCATCAATTCTGTATTTTATAAATAAAAAGTTGCAGGGTGAGGTCCTTCCTTTGGCATAAGGCTGATTATTTCCTGCTTAATCCTGGACTCATACATTTTAAGTCATGAGATTTTTGTCTTTTTTTTTTTTTCTTTTACTATCCATCAGAGAGAAGAGCTTTTGGATTTTCTTTAGTTTATGGCCCCATGAAAATGCAATTTCTAGACTTCTAGATCATTATAGAACAAAAGAAGCTTAATAGCTACATAAATTGCTACTCTGAGAGACTTTTTGGACTCGCTTGTACAGTTTTTTTTTGTGGCTGACGGTTCTTAAACATGTATCTGGATATTCCTACACGTGAGCTGGAAAGGTATTGTGGATGGGTCTTTAAGAGAGAATCAGTACTTCTAGAATAGCGTAGACAGTGATGAATTGTAGTTGCTACAGCCTATTTGAATTTGGATTTATAATCTGCTTGCAGAAGGCACATTTCTGAGAAGAATATGTGAGAGGTAGAACTTTAATACTGCTGTTTTACCTATGGAACACACAAGTTAATAATATGAAGTAACACTACCCTAGTCCAACACATCTGCTGTAAAGAAGCCAATGAAATCTAGGCCACACACAAACCAGTCTCCAAGGGCCTGTAGTTGGTGTTAGAATGCTGTTATTATGTGGTCTGATTGGTTTAGCAAAGAATTATCTCCAGTAAAACCATGTAACATAATAGTCCTTGCCCTCCCACATGGGAGCTGCTTTTGCCTGACTGACCAAGACGTTTCTGGAAGAAGTACTAATGCACTTGCTATTGCCAAAGTGCAACACTAAATGAAGTGTATTGCTATGCACACTTTTGTTATATATCAATTCTTGTTCATTTAAACATTCACTTGAAATCCTCTACTGTAGCATTAAATGTTATTAAAGTACAAGTATGGATTTCTCAGCAAAATATTTTAAGTAAACTTTTTGCTCCTTATTGAACTCATTTGTAATAATTTTAGAGCAGTGGAGAAGTATTTAGAAAAATGTAAGCTTCCATAACTGAACTTCTGTTACTGAACTTTCCCAGATTTTATGGCCAAGAAATACGAATCATGGCAGTTTAAATTTAATCTTACAGTGTGCTGGATATTCCATATGTGATGATATGCTTTTGCTGTTCACTTCTACTTAAAAGAGAGTTCAGACAGTTCCATGGTTGGTACGAACAGAGTTCTAAATGATCTCTACACAGTTAGCTTTTGCAAAGGTTATTCATACCTACACAGCCCTGATCTACAGATCTGTCCTTGCTGTGTACAGCTAGCTGCAAACACGTGCTACAGTTGGGGAGGACTTGGCTTTTTGATTGCTTTTTATGTTTGGCTCTACTCAAACGTTGTACAAAAATAATGCTATGTTCCATCTTTAAGTCGTACACCTTTTACAGTGGGCTCCACCCCGTGCAGGCCCTCCGGCTTCACTGTCATTGTGGAGGTGTCACCAGGACGTGCTTTGAAGTGAAGGAGTGTCCAGGTGATGTCTTATACTGGGAGTGATGGTTTCACTGAAGTCAGTCATCTGGTTTGCGTGGAGTCTCCTTCTCTGGAGATATTCAAGACCTGAGTGGACGTCTTCGTGTGCAACCTGGGCTAGGGAGCTGCTTTGGCAGGGGGTTGGACTCCGTGATCTCTGGAGGAGCCTTCCAGCCCCTACAGTTCTGTGGTTCTGTGATTCCCACTGAATGGAGAAGGCCAGAGCTGGATCTTAGGGCCTAAGCCACTGCTCAGGGCTTTCAGGCTAAAAATGCATGTAAGCTCAGCAGGCAGATTGTTGCTGTAGATGTAGACAGCGCATACTTTTATAGGACATTTTTCATCTCTTCATGATAAGAGTTGTACTTAAAAGCGGAGCAGGAAGCCTTGCAGTAGTGTGGCTTTGGTCAATACAGTCAGAATCAGAATTGAGGCTTCTAAAGTGATGGCTGTATTGGCATTTGTCCCACACAAAGGAGTTCCAGCAGACTTTTCAGTCAGGTATTTAAATGCCAGAAATGTTTTAACATTTCTGAAAGCTGATGAAATCTGTTAAAGAGGCATTGGGAACGTTCAATGGAAGGGAGGCAGAATCGCATTTAAGTGCAAATAACTTAAATGTTTTCAGTATCTCCAATAAGCAGCAAATTAACATGAATTTGTTCATTATTATATAGTACATTAAATAACTTGGTTCCCTCAATTTGCATTTCAATGAATATCTAATCGGCCTTTAAATAGCACATTGATTAATGGGTGAAAAACTTATTACACGGATTCAAGGCAAAACAGTGCGTATTAAAGAGAGGAATAGAATAGACTTGTTGATATGTTATAATTAAAAATTGTATCCCTACATTGTGGCTAAGTATTAAATTTGTTGTACGTTAATTTAGCTTTTTGTAACCAGGAAAAAACGTTCATCTTGCTTGAAAACCAATTTTAAACGTCTTGATCACGAGAACTGTTTGCAGTGGTTTAATGACAGTTCTGAGCAATCTTTGCACTGCAGAGCAATAAGTTTACATATTGTACTCATAAACATAGCAGTACAATTACATCCCTGCTCCAGTGATGAACATTTCTTTGTAATCTTTCAGTAGAGCATTAGCTTATTGTTCTTGGGGAGAGTAGCTTTAGCCTAATTTGCAGAGTTGAGAAAAATCTAACGTAGTGTGTAAATTAAAAAAGAGTCATTCGGGGAGAGGTAATAATTCCTTTCCAAAGAAGTCTATGGCAAGGAAAATTCTTTGTTACCAGCAATACTGAAGTCTCTGAATGTTCCCCAGCTTCGCAATTCGC
The DNA here is from genome assembly GCF_038088225.1 of Cyrtonyx montezumae. Taxonomy (NCBI): domain Eukaryota; kingdom Metazoa; phylum Chordata; class Aves; order Galliformes; family Odontophoridae; genus Cyrtonyx; species Cyrtonyx montezumae. The sequence continues at coordinate 132,223,528 of NW_027072034.1, read as the reverse complement.
TAGTGCTTACATGCACAATTCCAGTGTAGGATTTTGTTGCATTCTCAGTCAGCTCAGAGCTAGGTCTGATGTACAAAAATCTTTTGGTGTAGCTCACGGTCTGCTCACGCTGGGAAAACCTGGCAGAGGTGTGGCCGTGTTAACTGAAGAGTGCTTTGCTGGGTTTATTTTAGGTCTGCTGAGAAGGGGAAATAAGCAGCTGGCTGATACCACCAGAGGGCTATGCCAGCCTAGCTATCGTGGTTCAGCTGGGGGAACAAAAGCTGTTAGCTCTGTCTGCTGCAGAGGAGCCCTGGGGCTTCACTGAAGTGAGAGAGATTTCAGGCAGTTTGCTCTTTCATTAATGGGATATCTGGAGGGGATGTGGTATGGCTTCCAACCTCGTGCTCTGCAAGTTCAAGCACTGCCTTTGTCAGAAATCAAATAATTATCAGTGAGCGTGTTGCTTCTCTCCTTGCATGGGGCATTTGATACTTGTGGGAATTGTGCCCTTAGTAACGGAACAGTTTCTGTCTTCTGAAAGATAATATATGAAATGATTACTTGCATGAATCACAGACACTAGATTGTGATTGCTGAGCATGTTGGATCTTCTCAAGGGCGAGTTAGTATCTAAGGGTTGCAGGCTGTTTAACGTGGTTTCTGAGCCACAGCCCTAACTCACCTTGCTGAACTGAGCTTTGAGGGTCAGGATGTAGAGCTAAGTTGGGAAAACTGCCGGAGGCTGAAATAAGGTTTGTTGTTATCTCCATTTTAACCTCCCTGGTTTTCCTGACCACAGCCCCTTTCATTACTTGTATTGTTGAAATTAAGCTTTCTGACCAGGTATGTGAGACTTCGAGACCAAGGAATCAAAGTATTTGACTCTCCTGCAGACTGTAGTCCACCTGCCAGGGAGGAAGTCTTAAGTTCTGATTTCTGCTCTCGTTCCTTTTCATTTATCTTGTCCAGCAGCTCAGTTGTGCAGAATGCATGGACAGCTCCAGAGTAGTTTTGGAGAAGTACATCATGCTGCACAGGGCACGGAAAGGAAATGATGCAGTAGTAGGCATGACATCGAGGCGTTCCCTAGCTGGGTATAATTTCACCCACACCCAGAATTTGAAGTTACGACCAAATTTTGGTGATAGTGTTTAGAGCATGGTGTGAGCCGTTCCTCAAGCATCATCTGATTTAAGCCAAGACTGTCACTAGGTGATCACTGTAGAAGGGACATCAGAATAATAAAGGAATAGTCTCCAGGTGGTTGCTTTTGCCTGTCTTCTTCACCGTCAGAGATTAATGTCCCTGAGCTGGAAGAAGAGAATCTGCAGTATTGCTTTCATGTTAGTATTAAAAGTTGTTATTTAAGTCACTTTTGATGATGCTTTGAGGTTAACTCTGGAGAGTTGTAGAGCTTGGTCACCTTCAGTTGGTGGGCAGAAAAGGTACCTGGGGGTGCTAACATCTTTATTGCTCTATCTGGAATACAGCGCCTGCTCAGGCTCTTCGCTATATTTAAACAGTTCTAGCAGTGCAACTATTGGTTTAGATTTCTCAAGTGTAGGAAGAGTGTTCACTAACATGCTGTAGGTGCAACACACTTTCAGTTTTGCATTTTGGCAAAGCCTAAGTGCTTATACAGACCAGCACAGGGATGGGCTGATCTCAGCCACAGCTTCTAGACTATTATCCTGTAGGAGTGAGAAGAGGTTAAAATATTGCTTGAGTAATATAAAGTAAGCATCTTTGTGATCCTCTGAGCCCATGGATGCCAGGTTTTGCTGACCCTGGAAAGCTTTTCAGGGATAATTTGAATGCAGCTTTTCCTTCACTGGTAAATCATGCTTAGAGAGAGTGCAGGTATATATATAATGAGATACATATATTAAAAAATACATATTTAGGAGTAGAACACCTGTTTCTACTCCTCCTTCATCTGCTTGCATAGTGTAAAAGTACACTATGGCTTTACATACACCTTGGTAAATGACCATCCTATGGCTATAGCTGTTGTCAGGTTTACCTGATGCATATATCAGACAGAACGGTCGTGTTGGTGTCGTTCCATTTTTGTTTTTCAGTATGGAAGTGCTGTTTCTTCTTTCCCACACACTCGGAATCATTTTCAGGTTTCAGCACCAGATGCTTATAGACAAATGCTCCATGGTCTGAACCAAAATCAAAATCAGTATCAGCTGGAATTTTAAAGACAGGGATATTTTTGAAACCTTTGGTGGGTCGTAAGTTCTTCCAGTGTTCTTCTCTAACAGAGTTTTTTTTTTTTTTTGGAGTATTTTCTGCAGTTTTTTTTTTCTCAAGCAACATTTCTCTGCTTATTTCCCACTATATGCCTCCTTCTCTTCTGTAGAGAAGATGGATATTGATATGCACGGCCACCATCTTCTTTTTCATCAGCTTGGAATACTTTCACAGTTTTTAAAAATAGCTCATTGGACCATTAAGCTGTAGTTCATATTCTCCTGTAACTGATGTTCTTGTGAGTGATAGTCTCAATTCCCTTCTGCAAAGCACAGTAACTTGTCTCTGACAGTTGGTTTCGGATACAGTCTGGCTTATGAAGTTCTTTCCACTTCACGACTGTGGTTCACAGTTCCTTCACTTGTGCTGATGCATCTGGCTTTAGAATTGAATCACTGAATCATGTTAATTGGAGGGAAGTAATTTTAAAAGGGATCATTTCAGTGATGCAGTTTTCGTTGCAGCTATATAAATAGGCACAGTTGAGAGGGAGGCAGATTGCATTGGGAACATCAGAATTAGCAGCGAGGCTGGAAGGCTTGTTGAGGGAAAATTACTCAATTGTTGTTACCGGAGCTGAGCTGTTTCCTTTGTTTTCTGTTGCTAGAAGTGCCTTCCTGCCCCACCTTCTGCCCTCTTCCTCTATGTCAGGTATTTCATTTTTTAAAGTCTTTTGTCACAGAATACTGCAAACATTGATCTCTTGTACAAAGGCGTTTGTTTCCACACGGTTGTGTCAGCAAAAGACTTCAGACTCAGCAGCGACGGTGGCCCACTTGATTCTCCTTCCAGGCTTCTTTTGTGAATCTCTAGCAGAGAAATGTTCACAGCCCGAGCAAACCTTTACGTGCTAAGGTTCAGAGAACTTCATCTGGGCTGTTTCTTTGGGATGTGGGAGAGAAATCTCAAGGAGTGCTGTGTGTCACTCGTGTGAAGGCCAGCTAAGAGCAGAGAGCACTTACATTGGCAGTGCTTCAGGGTACCTTGCAGAGGTGGGGCAGCGTGCCTGTGTTCTCTGTTCCTGTTGGTACATCACTGGTGTTGGCATTGCTCTGTGGGCTGTGAAGGCTGTCGGTTATCAGGGCAGTTTACCTGTGGAAGATCATTCACACTTCCTCGGTCTGAATACTTGAAGGGTGATAAAATAGGATAAATAGACATGCAAGAAGAAAAAAAAACCCACAAACCTTTTGAACCACTCCCCCTCAAACACAATGGGTCTGGGTTTAAAAAAAAGCTTTCAGAGATCATTCTGTGAAGGTGATAGGAAGCCTGCTGCAAAGCACTTGAAAGGCATGCGTTTTCCGAAGTGAAATAGTGTCCGTTTGTCACGTGGCTAATCAGACACAGCAATTTTTCCTGATCTTTTTCCTTGGAAAGAATCAGAAAGAAAAAAAAGGAGCTAACAGTTGCTGTGTTTGGAATTCCTCTTAGCAGGTCCCTGTTTCACTTGCTGTGGAAAATGAGCTCTGTGAGAATCTCTGTTACTTACTGATGTTTTGCTACCAGACAACTGAACGTATAAAGCAGGAAACAAAGCCAATCTTTGACAAAGCGCCACGTGCGTGCTGTTTCCACATTTGTGGTGTTTTGCACTGCACTGTTGTTTTTGACCTCATAATCTCTCTTGAAAATAAGTTCCTCTCAAAAGATTTTCTTTCATTTCCTAAACACTGTTTGAAAAACGGATCTGATGTTGAACTGTTACAGAACTGTAGAATATACCATCAAACATTTGACGAGTCTTTAATAAGGGTATTGTGTTAAATCATGGTGTTCCTGACAATGATAAATAGAAAGAAGTAGTGTGATGCTCCTGGGAAGGTTCTGTTAAGTTTTTATTGTCTCTCTCTTTCTCTTTTTCTTTTTTCTTCCCCCCCCCCTTTTTTTTTTTAATACAGAGAATCCTTTATATAGAATAATATCATCTGTGTCTAAAGTACAGATAAACATGGGAGGAAAAGATCACATCTCTTTACAGAAATCAAGTTCTAGCACAGTATTAAAGGATAATTGTACTTAGAGAAATAGCAAAATTGTTATTCCTTCTAAAAAACATGGAGATACACAACTCATTTACCTTTCTTGAAAAATTCATTGTATTTTCTGAAAGAAAATGTGTCAAAGAAAATAGAACTGTGTGAAAACAAACTGCTTCTGGTAGTTGGAAGACTTTGCTGTGCTCCTCTTCTGGTGATGTTTAGATTAATAACCTCATTTGGAATTCGAGAAAAGGTGAAGGACTATAGCCAAGATTTCTTCTATCCTTAATGGTTGAATCACCTGTGCACTCAAACTACTGACAAGTTGTGCTTGACTTCCATGAGAAATGGAGATCCAACAAATGAGCATGATGTGGTGAAAATATTTGAATATGACATGCATTTAAAGCACTACAAAAGATTGAAAACTAAATTAGTGTTGTGTAAAGACTGAGATTGCTGGTTCAATTTGCTCAGCAGTTATATTCGCTTTATATATCATTTTACAAAAATCTGGTTTAGCATTTACATTTCATTCTGCTATTATTTATTAAATAGTGCTGCAAGATGAACTTGTTCTCTTTCTTTTTTTTGGCATTTCTTCCAGTAATAGTTACTTCTTATATTCAGGTAGCTCTGTACTAGGTACATATGTATTAAAGTCGGTCAGAAGAGAGGAGAAAGCAAATATTTCCTACTACTGAAAGTCATTAAATTCAATGCTCTTTGGTTTGGGCTCTGCAGTAGCTCCTAACTTAGAGGGCTGTTGGTGTGCTAATGTCAGCCTTATATTTAATCATTTTCTAAAATGTGTTGTTTCTAGGTATACAGACAAGACTGTGAAACCTTTGGCATGGTGGTGAAGATGCTGATCGACAAAGATCCGTCGTTAGAGAAGTCCATTCAGTTTGCTCTGAGGCAGAATTTGCATGAAATAGGTGAGCGATGCATTGAAGAACTCAAACATTTCATTGCGCAGTACGATGCTGCCAACCAGGATATATCAGAATCCTTCAAAGATGGCTCATACTGAGACAAAAATACAGTTTTAGAACTCTGCGTATGCATGCAGCTGTCTCTTGCAGGGAAAGAGGAGTTTGTGCTGAAGATTCGAACCCAAGGCCTGTGCTAATTCATGGCTCAGGTGGCCATACCGTGTTCGTTGTGGTCTCCACGGTTGTATTCTTCCTACCTGTACTTGTTGACGTATATTCCTTCAAAAAGGATGGTTTTTTTCTTCAAAAATTCTGTAAAGCGACAAGCTATTTTTGAAACCTTTACGCCGTTACCTGGGGAAACGTGTTCAGTCTCATGTTTGTACACGTCTGTGTTGATGTTTATAAGTGTAACCATAAACACCATGTTTTTTATTAAATTAAGAAATTTCTTCATTCCTCAGCTTATGCAGAAATATGTCATAGAATCACCGAGGTTGGAAAAGACCTCTAGGATCACTGAGTCCAACCATCCGCCTGTCACCTGTAGTTCTCACTAAACCATGTTCCTCAGCACAACGTCTAAACGTTCCTTCAACACCTCCAGGGGCAGTGACTCCACCACCTCCCTGGGCAGCCCATTCCAGAGCCTGACCACCCCTTCATAGAAGTACCTTACTGTGTCCTACGTTCGTATATACTACAGGAAAGGAAGACTTGTAAAGTTGCTCACAACTACGGTTTTATTTATTTATTACAGCTTTGAATTTCAGATTCATGCTGCAGGGTTTATGTCTAGTCTTTGCCAGAGGAGCTGTGCCCGCTTGACGTTACAACCTACTCTACTTCTGCAAATGCTTTTTATATTTCGGTGTTTTCCATGCTGTGAGCAGTATTATGTAGAAGGAATTTTAACTGTTTGCAACTGGTTTTTTTAACTGTTTTTATACGTATCTATTTTGAACTGTACCTTACAGAGCGTAACCACAGGCGGACACCGAAGAAAGGTTTCTGCTTTTACCTTCTCCCCATCTTCTCCCTTATACCTCACCATTTTTTGTGCATCAGTTTTAATAATTAGGAGGCTGTGAAAATCTGAACTCAAGAAGGCATGGGAATTTGGGGTTGCCAGGGTGAGGTCTGGACCGTCTTTCTGTTTAGTAACTCCAAATTGCTTCAGATCAGGTGTAACGTGAAGCTAAGCCCCGCGTTCATCATTTCAAACCTGAACGGTTCGGTAGGAGTGTAGCATCTGCAGCCATTTTTGGGCTGATAGTGACTTGTGGCTGGGAGAAATGGCTGAGTAGAGTCAGGAGGCTGCCAGCACTGTGCGACTGCTTTCTGAGGTGAAGCGTAGCGTAGGGATCGCTGGCAGTGTAGGTATCCTGACGGTTGGTTTGTGTACGTACAAGGGGATACTGTTCCTCGCGAATGTTTTAGGAAAAGAGAGAATACGTGTGTATTTAGAAGCATGAAATTGTGTTGAAGGGATAATGACTAAAGCTCACTGCTTCCAAAGCCCCTTGTTAAGCAGCTTCTCAGATTTCTGCCCAGTGCTTTGCAGTAAATAAAATGGCAGCGATTCTGTACATACATGGTACTGTAGCACAGCATCTTACACAGACAAACCTTGATATTGTACATGAACTATATATCACATGGGATTCCTGAGGTGCCCCATGGGTTCTCGTGTCAGAAGGGCGTGGTTTTGCAGTTGGCTTTGATTGGGTTTCTGAAGAGGTTGCGTTGCTCAGAGGAGACAAGCTGTGATGTACCCTGTTGGCACGAGGGTGGGAAAAGCTTGCTGATCCTACTGGGTGCTGATCTGGGGTGGGAGATGGGGAAGGAAGGTGAGCTGTGGTGGCACAGCAGCTGTGCCTGACCCAGCACTTGAGGCAGCAGCCTGGCTTGCCACGATCAGTCCCGCAACCACAGGCACCGTTCTCAGACACAAACATAGCTAACAGGGCTTGCTATGGACCAGATGGTCTTCAGGTATTCTGAGCTGCTGCTTTGGCTTAGAAACATTAAAGGAAGAAATAACCAATTCACACTTAATATATTTTTTGTCCGTTGTTACTGTACATTGTAATAGGAGTCTCCTTGTAGTGAAATTTAATCTCGCTTTGAAAAGTATCTGATTTGTCAGGTGCTTTTCTGTGGAGCTAACAAGGCTGTTGTGTTTTAGCACTTGGCTGTAGCAGGTCAGCAAGATGTTCCTAGGTTGTCTTTACCTTCCTTTTAAAAAAAAAAAAAACAAAAACCAAAATTGATTTATTTTTACTGATAATCGAAGGAGACGTTTGGTTTTATTTTTATTTTTTTAATAAATGCTGTTCTATGAAAGTGATTGGCAACTGTTTTCTCCCAGTTTAATACTTGTCCTGATGTCGTCATGGTGTTAAAGTTCATGCGTAACCTTTTGTGGATGTATGCTTGATGCTGATGTAAGTAAATGTTATGGTGCTCAGCCTGAGCAAGACATACGCTTTCTTATTCTTCCTTCCCATAGGAACAAGGAGTTTTATTTTGTTTCAGTGTAAGAAGTTGTCCTCGGTCTTGCATAGAGCCTCAAGGGGAGGCCACCTTTATACTCAGCATTGAATTGGTTGGTAGTGCAGAAAGCTGCCTGTTTCATTGTGTGCTTACAGGCACCTGTTACTCTTCCCCCGATGGGAATGTCCCTCCGTGATCCATTCCTCAGCAAAACACAACTTTCTGAATGCTTCCAAGTCTTAATTGCCCGTGGCCCTGCAGTGCAGTGCAGGTGGAGGAGAGCCATGTGCCGCATAGCTGAGGTACCTAACCTGGCCCTGAGGAAGCTGCTCTGCCACAGCACGGCTTCCTGAGCATCATGCTGTGCAGCTGTACCTTTCCTGCACCGAGGGAAGAGAGAGCACAGCTCTTGGGCCGGGAGGAATGGCTGCTTTTTTTTCTGTGGCTTGTTTTGTTTTAATAACGGTATGAGGAAGAGAAGAGGTTATTTTAACTCAGACATGAGCTGAAGGCGACTGCTTTACCACCAGCTTGCCTTCCAGGACCCCCCTGCATCTCTCCTTGCTGCAGGCAAACATGACTTTTGACGAAAGAGGGGAACAACAAAATCCACACCCACAGGAGCTGCGTATTTGTTGTACTGATATATTCCAGGCTTGTGTGATTTTACATTTATATAGTTTTACATTTTGCTTGACCCATAAATAACACTTGCAAGATTAAGAGGGCCGCAGTTGGGAGAGTATTTACACAGCCCCACCATGCATACAGAGCTTTTAATACCTAGTAGACAAAATTAAGCTGTTTTGCACTAAACGTTTTTTCAATATTGTTAAGCTCCCTGACTAAAATCCAAGCACTATTTCATCCATAATGCTGCTGGTAAACCCCTAACAAATCTAGTTTGGTATCGTAACAAACTTCTTCAAATTCAGGGATATAAAAATATTCGGCTTTTAAAAATCTTAACTGTACAATATGTACATTAGTATTTGCACTGTTAAATTATGAATACCTTTAAGCCTATGAAACACTACGTTATAAATAGCAATTTTCTTGATTTAGAATTGCAACTAATACATTTTAAAACCTGGATAATACACTTGAAAAGACGCAATTTTGGAGCCTAATCCTTTAAGCCCTTCTGTTACGTAAGTAGATTCATTGACTTAAATGGGGGCTACGTGCCTGAGCATAGGATCCCACCATTTGTACCTTTCTCTTTCAGTGCTACGTCGTGGAGGGAACGACTTAAAAGCCACTGTTGCTCAATGGCAGCAGAGTCCAATTCCATCAGCTGAATTAATATCTTCCTTTTACCAGGCACAAAAAACAGCTTACACAGGATGGAGTTATTTCAAAAAAAAAAAAAAAAACTGGAAGGAAAAACACAAAAGTCAAACGTGTAAACCATTTACTGCTGCTTTAGAGTGTATTGAGGCCTCGAGCATTTCAGCTCCCAACAGCTGATTTTTAACACCGTCATAGCAGATGCTATGGAAAAGCAGCTTTGTCCTAAGTGGAAAAAAAATCCAATTTTTGTAGGAGAACAACAAGGAGGAAGAATGACTTTTATCACAGAGGAGAGGGCACTGTCTAGAGCCGTCTTTTTGATGGAGAGGAGTTAAGTATCACCCTGGCTGGGTGTGTATGGCTACAGGACAGGACTGAGTTCTATTTATTGATCTTCACCGGATCCTCTCTCTCAGCTAATTAAATGTCAGCGAGTAGAGAGCATAAAATAAGGTCTACAAAAAGTCTGTATCAAGAATGCTGTAACAATATTGTGACAGCTGAAACACAGAATGGAAACCTAGCGGAATCTGAAGAGGTCATCATTTGGCATTGTGACATTCTTAAAGGTGACTTTCCCAACGTAAACTCTGAATGGGTTATCAGTTAAACTGGCAAAGCATTATGGACCTCAGCAACTTGCCTAAGTACAATTATTAATGCAAAAAGATGTGGTTCGAACTGTAGCTAGAGTTGACTGGTCTTCCCAACTGTCAGAACAAGTTAAGAAATGATGCAGTTTTTCCCTTTGTGTCCCCTCTTCTTCTTCTTTGATTTGGTTGTCCTTTGTCCAAACTGAGAACTGGATAACGCATTAGTCGGACCAGAAAGGTCATCTGTGTAGTATGGGTACCTCAGTGACCGCGGCTGCGGAATTGGCTGTCCTAGGAAATACCCTTCCTCTTCAGAATCTGACGATGAGGATGAAGTGGAGCACCAGGAATCATCTTCCTCACCATATAGTCCAAAAAATTTATCAACCGCCTGATTCCTCAGTGCGTAATCAGAGCTAGTATGGGCATACTGTCCGTACAGCTCCGCATTTTGAATGTAGGCCCGAAACTCACGTGAGCTTTTATTTTGGATATACTTTTCATGATCCTGAGGTGAGTAATAACGAAACCTCTCTCTTGGAGAGTATCTTCTTTCCGCGGCCAAATTAAGCGCGTTATCGGAGCGAGATTTCCTGCTTCGTCTGCGATGATGAGAAGGCCGATTTCCACGCTCCTCAAAATGATAAACGCGCCTACGTGTCCTTTCGCTCATTGGAGGCTGGCGGATTTCAACATTCTCGTAACTTCCGTTATCGATAACATCATCTGAAAACTTTACTTGCTGTGGTCTAGACTGAGATTTAGATCTTCTCAGTACAGGCACATGAGCGGGCTTTTCCTCTGGTAACGCTTTTTCCTGGCACAGTTCTGAGCTCAGACTCTTTAAGGACTCTGTGCTCCGATGGAGCATTGAAGAATTCAGAGTTCCCATGTTGCTCATCTTCTCACAGTCCTCTACCTCCAGTTCTTGGAAAGTTTGCAAAGAATAGAGAGACGGCCGTGGTTTGCCTTCTCCATCCATTGAAGCCCCTGTGGTGGGAGCGGAAGAAGGAGGAAAAACAGAGTTATTAGAGGCATATCAAAGAAACCAGCATTACGATGAAATGTTAAAAGCACTCCATGAAAGCAGGCTTTATTAGTGCTAGGCAGCGGACACAGCTAAAACACAGGCGGTTCCCTCCGACCATGAGGAGACGCTTCTGTGCTGTGCAGGGGACGGAGCACTGGCACAGGCTGCCCAGGGGCTGTGGGGTCCGCTCCTTGGAGACCCGCAGCAGTGCCTGGATGTGGGCCTGGGCACCCTGCTCCGGGTGTCCCTGCTGAGCAGGGGCTGGGGCGGATGGCCCCTAAGATCCCTGCCAGCCTCAGCCATTCTGGGATCCTGCTTTTTGGGACTATTACCAAAAGGACAAGCTTCATGTAAGAATAAGTTTTGGTTTTACTTGAAACACGTTAAGAACCAGCTAATACTAAGATCTTGAGAAAGGAAGAAGTCTACGGAACTTAAAATATTTAAACAATTCTAACACACATAAGGCTAAGCCTCTAAGAAAAGAATTAACTGCGTATTATTCTGTGTCAGCTGCTCTGAAAGTAATGCCTCTTACTGATTTCCATGGAGACTACAACAGCCATGAAAAGCACAATAACACCATTCTTCAACACAGTCACCACTGTATTTTGGCCAGCAATGAACAAGAGCCTGCCTGCCATCACTTCTGCTGTCTGCCCCAGCAGAGGTGACCCACTGTTGCCTTCACTGCTGGAACACACCACCCACTGCCTCACTGTGCTCACATCCACTGGTTGGTCTCTGTCAGTGCTGAGTTAAGTGTTGGTGGATAGCAACAGATGCTATTTTTTTCAGCATGGGGGAATTCAGTGACAGATCCTTGCTCCATACGCACTTCCACATCAGATACCATTGCGTCAGACTGCCTGTCTGCTGCCATCTGTCACACAGCAACAAAATGCAGTGTGGTGCACTTCCCATATTGGTGGGAAGGTTCAGTCCCTTCTGAGGCTGAATACCACCACCATCATCTGCCTCCAGGCATCATGGCCAACATAATAAAACAGGGGGCATTACTTTCAGAGCAGCCCTTGTAGAATCCAAGAATGCTTCTTAAGGCTAAAATACTAACTGCTTCTGGGATCACTACATTCAGTATTCCAGCCATTGTTCCAAGAAAGCCAGGCTCGCTCTCACAGAAGGATCCTTACTCTCAAAAAGCAACAGTAAGCTGGTCTGGTTTACTTCAGGTTTGTGTCAATCGACCCTTCTTCCTTAGAACAGGAGTTTCATTCACCTTTTGACACTCCCAAATGCAGTATCTGTGGTTCCTCCTTCCTTAACCCCTACGCCTAGCTCCTCTCATCATTTCCTTAATTGCTTGGGTAACGCAGCACATGGCTAGCTCTGACCTGTGTGAGTAGCTACAATAATTCACACTAAGGAAGGAAAGCAGCTGTCTCTTTTAGCCAATTCTCAGGTTCTTTGTTTTGTGTAATTTTTGTGGGGGAATAGGAATGGGAGGGCGACACACACAACACAGACACACTTGAATATCTGACTTCTGTCCTTTCAGCTAATTTCAGTCACATTTGACAAAAAGGTTCACAGATGTGGATTATCAGTTGCTCTTTAGTCAACAGAGAAAGATAATCTCATAAGCATCATTTCCTAAGGCTGAGAAGGTTACCATTATTTAGGATTTTCATCCAGTGTTCTGCAGATTACCTTTAAAGTCATCCTAGCAAAGAATGCAACTTCTTGTACTTAAGGTAGAAAATCTGCTCGAAGCAGTGGTTAGTATATAACACGCAGAGCTCAAGACCGCTTTTACTCCGCTAAACACTGTTCATGTTGTCGTCATGATAAGCAAAAACAGAACTTAAGCAGAAAAGGACTGAAATAGAATTTAAATAGCATAAATAAATCTTATGGAAGAATATCTGGCTGATAAACACTATTGCTTACTTCACGCCTATCTCTTGCTGTGAAAGCTTTTTAAATGTCACAGATGCGAGCTTATTTCAATATACTACAAGATCCTTGCTGGAGTTGACCTCTCCATCAAAGCCATTCCTTTCCCCGCCATTACCTGTTATGTTGGACAAAGCCAAAGAATCCATTGAGTCCCGAACACTTTGTTCTTGCTGCTTCAGATCAGACAAACATTCGAGCGAACCTCCGTACCACGGTGCCTGGTCGTGTTTGTATCCTGACGCTCCATGTTCCATGTCTAGCTCCTGGATTTTCCTGCTGCTGGCGGGGCCCGGATGGCTGCCGTACGCAGAGTCACCCAAGCCGTCTTGTGACTGGGCCCAGTACATGTCTGATTGATACTTCTTACTTGCTAGGCTTGGGTTATTTTTTTTCAAGTCCAACTTGCTCTTGACCATGCTGTCAGAAATCCAGTGCTCGCTTGACCTGATCTCTACTTCAGCAGGTTGCTGGAAGAGGCTTTTATCACCGAACTTCAGGAGGAGTTGAGTCATGTAGTCTTCATGCTCAGCCCATTCTTCGGGGTCTTCTGGCATTTCTTGCTCTACTCTTCCTTTCCAGAAGTCTTCGTTCACGAAGCTTGCCTCTTGCCTTGAAAGGCTCAAGTCATCCAGCTTACGAGACAGCGTATCGTCAGCATTGCCCGACAGACCGGGAAATTTGTAGTTGAGGGCTGGTGACAGGAGGAGAGACTGGCGGCACTGGTCGGCAGAGCGGCTGCTCTTTCCCATGCGGATGCTCCTCCTGGAGTCTCTCGATCGAGCAGACTGAAATGCCGAATCGGAAGAGTCGGAGGCGTGAACGTCCTCGCCCAAGCTGCAGGTTTTTGAACAGTAGATCTGCCCTTGCTTCGGAAGGAAAGGGCAGCCAAGCAGAGAGGTCTTGCACTGAGCACAAGAAAAGCAAGTCTCTGTAGCGTGCCAGTGCTGTCCATCATAGGTCATCTGAGCATGGTCAACACCTAGGAAGGGAGAAAAAGCAATGCTTTGGGTTCTCTCAAAAACTACTTACAGAACCTATAGTTCTGGAATGTATTTTTCTTTTTCCATACATTGGCTTTCCCTAAGTGTGTAAGTAAGTTCAATACCTAAAAAGGACATACATACCAATGTGTTCCCCACAGGTCTCACAGTACTCTGCGTAAAGAGATTCGAAGCAGCTGCAGCAGAATGGCCGCCCATCCTTCATGATGTATCTCTGCCCACCCAAGACTGTTTCACACTCGAGGCAACAGAAGTGTTTCATGTGCCAGTGGCGACCTTCAGCTTCCGTACACTCATCAGCAAAGATTATCTTTTAAGAAATAAAAATGAACTTCTATTAAAGTGGGAAAAAACTCACCTTAGGACTCAGAGAAAATAGAATATCTTACTTGCACAGTTAGCACATCTAAGTCATTTGTATTTAGCTGGCTTTTGAGTACCAGGATGGAAATGGCCATTTCCTATACTCACTGTGGCATTTTGAGCTTTTCTTCAACAGCAAAGGAGAAAAAAATGTTCTTTTTAAAGCAAAAACTGAAACAAGAATGTAGTAACTCAACGAAATAGCTGCTACTGTGATGATATTTTTGAATATCTGTACAGACTCTTTTTCTAATTCGGTGTAGAAGATTCAGTTCTAAATACAAGCAGGTAGGTGCTTTCTAAATACAGTGCCATTGCTCATCATCCTGCTGTTTTGATGAGAAATGAAACACCCCTCAGCTTTCCAACACAGCTATGCACCACAGCCCTTACTGCTTGAGGGAATGCATCTGCTGTCAGTAACTGCCCAAGAAAACGATGCTGTTTGTTAATGGAACAAAAAGAGGTGGGAGGCCTGACTGCGAGACGTAAAGGTTACCTCATCACAGGCCGAACATCGAGGCTTGAGTAGTTCAGCGTGGTGTCTGCCACAGTGAATTTTTCCATCTTGGTAGAAGTAGATGAGGTCAACGAGGAGCTCGTTACACGTGAAGCATACAAAGCACGACGGATGCCAGCAGACACCGGGGCCAGCTCTCGAGGCAAAAACTGCAACTTCACCACCGTTTATTTTTGTGCCACACTGGGAACAAAATCAGAAAGTCAACACACTCCCTCATCCCAGGCTACCAGCTCCTGGCATTTAAAGCAAGTTAAAGCACCGTGCCTGACGTGAAGGTTTTACTTCAAAATTCTGATGGAAGGAAAAAAAAGAACTAAATTTTAGGCTAGGCAAATTCTGTGCACCAACAAAACTTCTGTGAACAGAAGTTTATTTTATACCTAACAGTATTTTGATACATACATGTTTTTCATCCACTATTTTAACGAGTCAACGACAGCAGAAACTGCTGCTAGTATCAAAGGTTTTTTGCTGAAGCAAGCACTACCTTCACCCTATTTATGTGCCCTTTCCAAAACATCCCTTTTTTGTGCGTGCTCAGGCACAGAGGAAATAAGACTGCATTTACTACTGAGCTACTGTAGTTCTGTATTACTGAGCCCCCTGCTCAGCTTGTGGCAGTTATTATTACCTGTTCACAGACTGCGTGCATCACCGCCCTGGAGAGGAGTTTAATGGTGCCTCGTCCGAGCGCCTCCTTTTTGCGCTGAGAACTAAACATCTGCAGCTCCTTCTTCTCTTCTTCGCTTAAAGACTGGCAGTATCTCACCTTCCGGTGAAAAGGAAGAACTTTACTTCAGATAAAATTTTAACATCTCCAAAAATAAGCAGATAACACGCAAGAAATAGATCGGGAATACCGGCAGTCATCATTAAACTTCTCTAGCTTCTTTACAATCCTAATATTCAGTTACCATGGCCTAATACAAGCCTAGCGGAGAGAGAATTGTTGGGTTACAAGAAAAGAAAAACAAACATGCTGAACTAAACAGCTGTCCAGGCAAGAAATAAGATCTTTAAGAAGGCATGCCAAGAACTGCTGCTGCCCTTAAACGATGGAATTAGCCCGAATCAGCACAACATCCTTCTCTGGATGTATGGTAAAGCATCTACAACCGAGTACTGCAGAACACAGGATCTTAAGCACTGACACCCCCGCCCCTTCTCTTACAAACAGCTTGTTTGTTATTTCCAGTTCTACTCCAAATTACGCTGCATATCTGAGATGCAAACCCTTTCCTGTCACAAAGCATCCTTTTTGTGTGCTACAATGAAATCTCAAGAATTTGTAGGTTCCTGGTAATTGGTGGGTGGCTGCAAACACTATAAAACCAACTTGTGTTAAGTTTATTGCAGTGACACCAACCTTCCTGACAAGAAAAGGCAGTGTCCTTCCAGACAGTTCTTATCTGCACACCAGTGAAATGCAGACTCTGTACACAATGGGCTGGTTTAGAGGTCAGATGCCAGCACAAGAGAAGTTTCAGGCTCGGAATAAACACGCAAGCAGGTAATTCTTCACCCAGAAGAGGCAAGCAAGGCCTCATTCCTGCCCGTGTGTGCCCCCAGGTTCCCCGTTTACCTCATTATCATGGGGTGGCAGCTGATAGAGAAGTTGTTTAATCCTGTGCTTCTCTCCAGGGCTGTTAACATAAGGGACCTTCTCCTCTGGCAGGCAGGCAAAATACAGCTGTACCTGCACAGGAGGAATGGGAAGTCAGACCGGGAGACACACAGCACCCCAGCGCCCTTCAGCTACTGTTTTATCTCAAGTCTCATTACGAAGGAAGCAGGCTATGCTACATTAGAGCCATGACAGGGCCCGTGCTGAAAATACGACACCCTGATGAACCAGCTCAGCAAACCTGGCTCATCTGTGATAAAACTAGCACCCAGCTGCTGAATTGCTTTTCTGGAATGCAATCTGCAGTGACAATTAGGGGGCATCGTAAATTATGCACATTTAATGTTCTCATTACACCCGCCCCCTTCAGGGTCGGTCACCAACCCCGTTGAAATTCCAAGTTTCCCTCTGCAATTTACCACACAGGGCACGAAGCTTTCCAGAAAACAGCCGCTACATAAACAAATTTAATTTGCTCTGTGCGTTTTACACATTGCCGAGACAAAAGCTGTTTTGTAGTCTCCTGCTGATCAGGTTCACCCAAAGCATCAGCTTTCATTGCTTCCATGTGGCCTTTGCTAAGAAGGTGGAAACATCCTTCCCCCGGGAGGAGGCTGCATCCAGACACATTTCAATCGGATGCAAATTAACTATGAAATTTGCAGGGGCTGCATGTTTTTGATAAAGGAATCAATATTGGTGGTATGCTCCAATCCATCTTCGCTTTTTTTTTTTTTTCCCAGAAAAAAATGACAGGAAAACTGTAACTAACAGTATGACAAAGCCCAGTGGCAAAAAATATTTTTGTGGAACGGCTACAGATTTATTGTTTTTCCTACGCGGTTTCCAGCTCGTCACGAGGCCTGGGGCAGTAAATAAGAGCCGACTATTGGCAAAAATATTACTTGCCATCCAGATGTAAATAATGCTTAGGTCTACAGCTTATTACTGTGCAAGTCAGATGAAAAAGCAGCAGCCATCACTTGACTCAGGAAGCAATCAAAATCATCTGGGAAAGGTTGCACAAAGCGTTACTTGGCTTTCACTGAACCAAAATTTACACATCACAAATCCACTGTGAGCCCATTTAGTACTGAGTGTATTCCAAGAAGCTGCAGGAAAATATAAAACCACGTGGTACGAAGCGTCACATTAAAGATACCTGATGCTCTTTTCTCAGCTTATTGCCCAATTTAAGTCATTCTTCTTAGGGGAGAAACAAAAATCTCTAATGAGTTTGAACTAGCTGGATTACGGGGATGTGTTATGGAATGTGTTTAATTGCTCTGACAGAACATTAACTTGCTGTTTGCCTTAAGGTCTGATTCATCAGGATGCTTATATATGCTTAAGCAAGCAACCAAAACAATTTCCCTAAAAATAGCCCATCGTTTGCCATTCCTGCTGACATTGCCCTAGTCATTAGTGAGAACATTTCTGCACTGAAAAGAAGATAACACTTTTTGCACCTCCATCGTTGGGGACTCGCAGTGCTTGGCAGCTCCACCACACTCAGCAAGTGTGAAGAAGCACCTCTGCCCACCTAACACTGCCCTGGGCGTCACTGAACGCAGAGCTTCGGTGCACTGACAGCAAATAAATAAATGCCATTAGAGGTTCAATCTGATTTCCCAGAGCAAATCATCACCCTTATTTCTGCTACCATTATGATATGGTTGAAAAATCCTGAGTGGGAACAACTTGGTTTTTGTTTTGTTTTGAATACAAATGCAACATTGAGGATCTTAAGGTCCCTTCAGGCAGCCTCTTTGCAATGGGAAACAAAACAAGGCGATGAGTTTTAGATGAATTCAAGTTTTTATGACACAAGAACGTAACAGCCTTGCTACTACTCCCTCAGGCAGACCTCAGTGAGTTGGTTAAAAACATACAACAGCAGCTGGTACCTGCTCTGGTCTGAGGCCTGGTGGCACCCAGGCATATTCTTCCAGGGCACAGCCAGAGTCGTCATCCGACGTTGAGCTTCGCTGGCACGCAAAAACAAGATTGTTAGCTTTGGGCTCCATCTCCAGGGGCCTAAGTGTGAAGTGTTAAATGCTTCAGCTGCACTGCATCAAGCGGTCGATCTGCAGAAAGAGATTAACAGAACCAAAGACCAATTATCAGTGTAAACATAATCTCACAACAGTTCAGTATTCCTTATGTTATTACAGCATCATTACAATGAGCAATTCAAAGGTACTCAAGAAGCTCTCAAAAAAGGAGAACAAAAAAAAGAAAAAAATGAAAATGCCACCTACTGAAGAAAAAGGAAAGCAGACACCACTGCCACATTTGACAGCCGACGTCTATTTCAGTATTAGCAGTCATCTTTTACATCTCTGCCTGTTTCACTTTACAGGTTGCATGGATATAGAGAGAGGAAGGACTCGAGCAGACATTAACAAAACGAAGTCTGAAGTCACCACAAATCCAGTAACACAGAAACCATGAAAACTGCTTGTCAGAAACTGAAGAAGTTGTTGGGGAGAGACAGCTGTGCAAGTAGCATCCTGTTTTCAGCACGGCAGGCATAGAGCAACAAACGCCTGCTAGATTCCTTGTTTTAGCTGTATCTGAGCGGAAGGGTGTTGGTCCAGTTAAATATCTGAAATCCAATTATGGCAGATTAGGCTCTGTGAAACACATCATGATTGTTCTGTTAATTTAAAACCCTACAGGGAGATGCTTCTGTTGATTCGTGAAGCCTACAAAGCTCAGTATCAGTGGGATCGTTTTGAGTCACAACTGGCAAAGAAGGCTCTCGCCAACATCTGTAACTTTCTGCAGTAAAAAGCTTATTAAGATAAATATCTTACATTAATTCTAGCAGTTCTTAGGAAATGTCAGTGGAATACAGATTACCAAAACCAGAGAGGATGTGCTCTGCCAGGGCAGACTTCCTCAACACCTGAGCTTCAAAACGAGCTTGCCTTTACACCACCTATGCCATGCATGAGCTTCATCTTCCCTATTTCAAGCATTTTTTATCCACCCTAAATAGAGACACAACCGTGGCATCACTAGATGCAGGCTGCTGGCCAGCTGCAGAAAAAGCATCATCTCTTCCACTCATAAACATGCTTTGGGACTACAGGTAGAGCAACCTAAAAGACCCTGGCAGGTCCCGCCCTGCAAGTCCCATCACCATGTTGCAGAAAACAAACTACTGCTGAATTGTAGGTGGAAGGAAAGCAGAAGAGGCTTCTCCTCCTCTATGCACAAGGTGAATGCCACACTACTTCTTCAGTGCGTCATGCAGACCCAGACCTACTCAAAGAAACAGGGCCACATGCGTGCAAAGTCAGCAACTTGGAGAAGTGGCAATATTTGGTGTTATAAATTCTGTCTATCCCTGCTTCCAGTATGTCTGTGCCTTCCCACACCCAATAAAGAGATGACTTAACTGCTTCCCCCTAAGCCAGCACTTGAAAAACGTACCTTCTTTTGCTCCAAAACTTCTGTTTTGAAAATGGAGGCACTGTTTTTTGGTGTGCTGCTAGCATGACAACACACCATTACACTGCATGGCCGCAAGAAATGATTTACTGTATATCTTATGGGGCAAGCAGACCTGCCAACCTTTAAGAACAGGCTGCTTGTCAGATATGAAGCACCCTGTGGAAATCTGACTCTAGGTGAGGATGTGCCAACTGCTCATAGCCACCGGTACACAGGTGCATTGTCAGTGACTGCACAGTATTAGCACATCAGTCTCGTTTACTGAATTCTGTTGTCTTTTGTACTGTTAGAAAAGCAAGGATAGAAAAGTCATGGACTGTCTACTGAAAACACAACGTATGACTGGAATCAAAGAACAAGCCTCTAAAAGCTCCATCCTGTACACTCAAAATGCAAAAGCACACATCCTTGTATGTACTAGATTCCCTGAGTTAACATCCTTTGGAAACAGGTAGCAGGACAGCGAGTGATACAAAACTGTGTCCCTGCCCACGTCCTGGTGGAAATGAAGTCAGCCATCAGGTCCGTTTGTTGTTACAGATCCCATAAGGCTGGGGGCAGAGGAACAGGAGAATGCTGTCACATGGCTCTAAGAAATCACCGCCAGCAAAAAAAGCAACAGTGCTGCCTACTGCAGAAGGACAGCAATGCTAGGGCTGGGTTGGCATCTTGTGTCTCGCATCATCTAAATTCAAATCATTCTGAACTATAATATCCAGCCATCACCATGACTGGCATCAATGCAAAGTCCAAGTCCTCCTGACACCCCTAGCAGCAGATGCAGTCCCTCACAGTTCCCATCAGAGGTAGCTAGATGGCTGATTTACAACAAATGCCACTCACTGAGGCCTGAGCTGCTATTTCCCATTCCTATGGCGTTGTGTCATGAGAAGCTGTGTTGATCAAGCTGTCGCTTTCCAGAAGCTGACTCCTGCCCAATAACCCACGGATGAAAGGAGCCACAAGATGAAGCAGCTTTGTCAAAGTTTCACTAGGCAGCCTGACCTCAACCACAGCAGCAAGGAGCAAACTTGATATGCCATTTAGCCAGGGAGCCCGTGAGTTTTGCAGCCCTGGGGCACCAGCACACCACATAACCGTGGCACTGCTCAGCACGGACTGCTCTAAGGCCTCTCTGTGGGATCACAGGTGAGCTGCTCTGCCTGGCTTTCTCCAGCTGACAAGAAAAATAAAGAACTGTGACCCTGTGCAGACCTGCTAGCTTTCCAGAGGATTTCTGAGCACTAAAACTACGTGCTACTTCCTTGTGGCAAAAAGCAGCGCTGGGTACTGTTAGGATTTCAAGCATGCCAAAGCTATGTAAACGTGGAACAGTTGCCTAACTCCAAAGACAAGACTTTCACTGGAGACTGGATGTGCTGCTTTTCCATCAAGACTGATGCTGCCTGGATCACCTTTACCTGTTTTGAATGGTAAGAACAGATTAGGCCCACAGACCCGTTCTCCTAGAACGGGCTGGCAGTACCAATGGTAGGGAACAAAGCAGAAACACACCTGACCTCAAGCTGTAAGAAGCAACATCACCATCAGGGTGCTCCTCCTGAGATAAGGTGACTGGCAATGTTTAAAGCAGGGTGCATAAATCTCAACAAGCTGAGATGACTCAAAGGACAGCGTTCACTTTAGAAGAAAAAGGTTATTACCATAGTGCTGATACGGAGCCCGCTATAAACCAAATGACAGTACGTCATAAAGCAGCATGGCCGTGCTGCAAACACTGTGCTGTTGCTCACAGCAACATTTCTACTAACAACCCAGCCTAACAGCGAGCTATTTGCCCAGCTATTTTAGCAATTACTTGTTTAGAAGTTCTCCTTCCTCTCCTGCTGCAGCGTAAGTTGGTTTGCATTTTCAAGCTACACAGCTCTTCCTCCCCCACCCCCTCAACTGCACCGCTCCTTCAAAGTGAAGCTGTTGGAAATGACTGCGTCCTAAGGAGGACTCAGATGAACGTAAACAACAGCTGAAAAAATAAGCGCTTTCTGAGGGATGAGTAGAAAGGTGGTCTTCTTTCTTCTCGTGCCACGACATCCATACAACACAGCAAGTCTTGTTTTGCTTTTCTAAATCCTGCGGAACGTTCTGAGGTCTCAGCTTTGCTCCGATAGCGCCTCTCAAGAAAGGCTTCGTGGCCTACAAGGGGATGTTTGCTGGCAGCTCGGCTGTGAATAGCGTAACTGAGTTAAACAGCTAAATTCGATTTAAAAAGAAAAGCAATTATGACATTTCTTTTTCCACTGATGTGCTACAACGGCCATACAGGACCGAGCTCTTAGAAGGAGAAGCGAAGGCAAACTACGGCCCCAGCTATAAACCCACTGGCGCACGAAGCACGGGGATATCAAACTCAGACGCCGGTGGGAGGTTATCCTCGCGCTAGGATTTCCAGCTCACTGATTACGCTCCGCTGTCACCCCTGACCAGATAGGAGAGGTCACGATTTGCGAGCTCGGTTACACAAACATCTCCTCGCCCACCCCCCGCTGCTTTACTCCGTCCTGCAGGGCAAATTGTTTAACGACCTTTTTTTTTTCTTTTTCTTTTTTGTTACAACGCTTGTTAACAAGGCAATAGGGGGTGCGAGATGCGTATCGCACACACCCCCGTTCACAACGACGGCTCAACGAGTTAAGATTAGCGCGGGCAGCCCGTTCACCTGCTCGGCGCGGCCGTGCCGCCTGAAAGCGCGTTCGGAGCGGCACGCGGCGGCGGTGGGGACGGGACCCACGGGAGCGCCGTCCCCACGGAGCCGTTACACGGACGGCCGCACAGTCTCCACGCGGCCGCAGTGCTGCCGTCGGAGCCGCTCGTTAGCACGGCAGCACGGAGCCCGGGGAGCGGACGCGGAGCTTCGCCCCTTTCCCCCGGGCGCGGCGCGGCGGCGGAGCGGAGCCCCGCGGGGCGTCGGGGGCAGCGCGCTCGGGTAATGCCCCCCGTCCTTAACGGGGTGCGCGGATGCAGCGAGAAAGAATTGTCGCCTTTCTACAGTCTCCCATTGATTTTCTTTTTTTTTTTTTAATCATTCTATTTTAAACAGCGGCCAGACTTTACTCCAATGTACACACACGCTCAGGTTTCACTCCGTCACCTGTTGGCTCCCGAACAACACCCTTCTTTGTTAAGGGCTCACAGCCCTCGTTTGAGACAAGTTTCCAGAGAAAACACGTCCAGAAGGGGTTCGGTAAGTCAGCGGGCTGGATGGAGCTGGGAGGACGCAATTCCGCGCGTGGCCTCTGACAGCCGGCTCCGACGGCCGGTGGTGCTGCGGGGGGACCGGGCCCCGCTCCCGCGGCTCCGCACCGCCGCCCGCGTTACCTGCTCTCCGCCGGCCGAACCCGAGCCCCGTCCCGCAGCTCCCTCCCGAGCATCCCCGCTCTCCGCTCACCTCGGGCTGCGGCGGGGCTCCCCCGGCGCCGGGCACAAGCCGGAGGAAAGGGGCGGGGGGGGCTCCTCCTTCCCCTCCTCGGCCCGCCCGCTGCGAGCTACCTGGGCCGCCCCCCGCCCCGGGCCCGGCCGGCCCCTGCCCTCCGCCCTTCCCCCGGGGCTGCGGGTCGGGGCGGGCGCGTCCACTCCGCCGCCGCCCATCTCCGCCCCCCCCCTTCTCGGGACGGGGCAGGAATTTCTCCCCTCGGCATCCCCCCCCCCCTCCCCCTTCCGGGGACGCGGAGGCGAATTTCAGCGCCGCGAACGCGAGGAACCGCGTTTAACCGACGGCGCTTCGCCCGCGTTAGCGCTGGAAATAGGTTTCCCACCCCGCCCCGCATTGTGCGGGCTGACCCCGCGGCCCTCCGCGAGCACACGGGCCGATAACGACGGGAAAACTATTGTGTTAACAAAAGGAACGGAAAGCGAGCGGCGTGCCCCCGCCTTCAGGGACGCGTCAAGCGGGCCCCTGGGAGGAAGGCATCCCGGGGTGACGCCGGGCCGCCGAGGACCGCCTGCACCCAGCCTCGCACGGCCTCGCAACCGCCTGGCGGCCGGCTGAGCATCCGCCCGCAGCACTCGACGCTCATCAGCGTTCTGGGCAGCGCGCTTCGACATCGCGAGGCCAGGACCTCGTGCAACGTGGCCGGGAGGTCTTTGTGAAACTGCTGTTCGCGCGAATGAAATGCCTGGGTTTTATTCTGATGCGCCAGCGGAGAAAAACCCAGTGCAGCTCCTGTTCAACACACCACAGCGCGCTGCGAAGCACCTTCAAACAGTCGATTGCTTCCGAGTCTCTTCTTACCCTCTCAGATTGCTGTGTTTCAGTGCTCGAGCACTGGATCGCCATCACACCCACCGATGTCCGGCAAAGGAATCAACTGCCCTAACTCCCCCCTCTGCAGGCCTCTGCAGGTTTCTCCGCTATCTTTTGATTCAGGCTCCTTCCACAGGAGCGACCGCGTTGCTATGGCTTTTTATTTTTTACACAACAAATACAATGGCATATGCACTTTTTATCTGGAGCATAAACTGTGCTATAGAAGTTGCCTCCAAAAAAAAAAAAAAAGAAAAGAAAAGAAAAGAAAAGAAGCTAAAAAAGACAAGCACAAACCTTGTTGCCCTTTAAGGCACGTTCCACATTCTTGGCTCCGGCTGGGTAGAGCTAATTCTTCAAACAAGTGGCTGGTTCAGGGGAGCTGTAATGGATACGGAGCCGTTTGCCCCAAGGTCTCAGCACAGATTTAGTCTGGGTAACAACTTTCTTTTACCGCTGACCAGGCCGCGTGTGTTCTCTGGCCTGCATGAAATTTGCTCAAAGTATCAGCTGCCTTTAACAGTTCGCAATTATCCACCTCACAGAACATCCCTTGAGATAACCCCGGTAATTGCTGCCTTTGTTGGCAGTCTCGGAAGAGAGACCAAGGAGCAGGGACTTAATTAACCTCGTGTGCTTTAGATGCAGTTTCCCTGGGTAGGACAGTGGCAAAACACCCACTGCTCAAACCTGATTACTTCTATGGACAAACAGAGGAGTCCACTCTCTACATCAGCACCCATTAATGATCACCACCTTCACGCCAAGAGTTTTAATTAAGCATCATCTCATCTCTTCATTTATTAAGAAAAGAAAAAGAAGCGGGTCAGCTCTGAAAGGTGAAAGCATGCAGGAAGGTGAGTGGAAGCAAGACCAGGCCCACCTCCTCAAAGACCTCACCACTCCCTGTGTGAAAAACTTCCCTGTGACATCCAAAGGATGGAGGACCATAATGGATCACCAGAGCAAGTTCACCCCTTTGTGCCACTCTGCACCTACAGCCATAGGTGAAACCTCCACATGCTCTCCCCACTCAGCCTGGTTTCCTCCTCCCTGCACCATGTGCCATCCATGGTGGCTCCCATGTGGATGAGGGGATATCTGCCATACCAGGACAGGGAGGTGGCTGAGGGACTGTGTCCATGCAGACAGCAGCAGCACAGCAGCTCCTTGCCACACACTGCTTGGGGATACCTCACACATGGCAGGCCAGTGTGGTGACTGGTGTGCTAAGGCCACTCGACTCTGTCACTGCTTGGTTCTACCCTGTTGGAAAGGGCACAGCAGCAGCACCTCTGATGTCTTCAGGTCTGAATCCTTGCTAATTTTCAAGTAAATACGGGGAAAGCCATCTCTGTAGAAGGCCGTCTGTCAAGAGGTGATGTGCAACAGAGAGGGAGAGATATGGGGATGAAATCAATGCCTGCACGGGAAATGCAACAAGTAGAAAAATAAGGAAGAGGGTTTTTTGCCCTGCACAAGTTTGTTACTGAGCTGGGGCACTCACTTTCCACTCTTCTTTGCTGCATTCATTGCGATCTCAGCCTGCGTCCCCCTGCCTGCTTTATTTCTGGCAAAGTGGGCACAATGCCCAACGCAACTCTAGAAAGTAAGTGAAAATATCCAATGGAAACACTAGCATCAGATAGCAAACAGTGAGCCAACCAAGTGTCTCTTGCCTGACCAGACAGAAGAATGCTCACATACACTTCCACCCGCTAAAGGATGGCTGCTGGGGCACCCAGTGGGAGGCAGTGGTGGGGGACCACCACCCAGCTGCTGCTGGCCTGCAGATGGTACAAAGCAAGATGTTTTATTTCCTCTTCTTAGTGCTCCTACAGTCTGTGATCAAAACGCCCTGTAAAGCCCCGATTCCACTTTGCTTCAGCAGCAAAAAATTCAAAGTTTCATTAAAATGTCTGTCCTTGTTGGATAAGGCTCCGACTTGCTCCTGAACCAACAGGTCTGTTGTGGAACCTGGAAACCTTTAACCCCCACAGGCCTTTCAGAAGACAGTAACCTGATTTTATCACAGCAAGGAACTGCCCGAGCTGACAGCTCTTCACGTCTTGCCCACGACACCGCTGCAGCCAGCATCCCTCTCCTGAGGGACCAGCAGGCCTCTCAGCTGCATCAGTGTCCCCAGCTAATTGCCACCCCATTTCCCAGGCTGTATGAGGCATACCAAGTGCCTTGCAACAACATGTGCCCGTAATGCTTTGCCTGTAGCAGAGCTGACGCAGGGTGGAATCACCGCCTGGCTTTTTAATAACACGCCGGCACAAACACCGTTGTGCAATGTGGAAGGAGTTGCACAGCTGGTGTTAATGCACTGTTTGCTTATTGAGGTACTTTCGAGCCAGCTATTATGCCAAAGCCTATGTGGTTGATGAATGATATCAATCTTATCTGTGTCAAGTTCTATTCTCGGGCCTTGCCTCCAAAGAAGCCGTCACAGTTCATCTAAATTGGTTTGGAAACTGATTTAGATTAAAAAAGGAAACACTATCAACTCTGTGGGGCTCTTCTGCTAGAAGGTGGCTTATCACAGGAGGCATCTGCGCAAGGAGACAAGCTAATATTTTAAAATGAACTTTGGGCTCTAAGTGAGCATGATTTTGTGGATGAGTAAATGCTGCGGTGATGCATGGCCTGCTCCTGCCTTGAAACCAAACCTCAAGTTTGATACGGAGGATTCCTGCCACTGCTGCAGTGCTACATCCAGAGAAAATTGTAAACGGAAGATGAAGTTTGCAAAGGTCAGTGGTAACCTCCCACTGCGTAAAACTGGGGAGGGAGGAAAATCTATCAGGCTCTGCATTAGGAAGCCAGCACTGTGCTATTGGCCATTTTCTGAAACCTGTATAAAACAGTACAACACGAACGCATGGGACAAACAATGACTGGGTCAACTATTTAGCTTATTTCACTGAATGAAAGTCACAGGCCATCCTCAAGGAAGTCAGTGATGTAAGGAGAACATAAAAAACGCCCGATGGATAACAACGCATTAGTACTGTGCTGGTTTTCAGTAAAGCAGCTGCAAGAAAGAAAGAGACTGCCAGAGGTACGGGCTTTCAAGACCAAAGGCCATGCAACAACTAAAAGGCATCACCAAAAAAAGATGTGTTTCAGTCTTCTGCACAGAAAAAACAACTGGTAAATAATTAGTCACATTACAGTCAGGCAAGACTAGGAATAATCCTCTCACTTCTTGCTCAGCAAACTAAAACATCCGTCTCAAGGCTGGGCAGGCTTCTACCTCAGCAGACACGCATTGCTCTTCTATCCAGCCAGTTCACACCGTTGCTTCTGTTATTGCAGCTTTCTTGATTTCTATAAGATCTCTTTTTCTTTGTGCTTAAGAAGGCTCGCCATGGACTAAGCAGGATCCAAGTGGCACCTGCTCTACAGACACTAATCCATAGCTGTACAGTGAGTTTCCATGCTTTAAGTTGCATCTGCCTTAAAATAAGACGATATCCTCTATGTAAAGTTAATTCTATGAGAGCTGTGAAGACTTTACCCCTCACTCCCATGTCTTTCTTGAATGTGTTATAGATCTCTATAAGCTGGCACCTTGCGAAAAAAATAATCCCAGGGTCTTGTTTCCCAGTGTAACTATGGCATGTAACCCAACTACCCTAAGACAGGCACCAAAACAGCCCCCATTTTACAGACCTGGTCAAGCAAAATTGCTATTAAAGGGGGTTTGCCCTCAGTCCAAAGTTCACCTTACTAACATTAATCTAACTGCATAACCAAGTAGAATATAGTGCAAACATGCAGAGTTTATGACTGCTTTCTCTTTTGCTAGGAGGATTATGATTCAGTCTGTTTACTGGGAAACTCTTTTCACTTAATTATGG
Organism: Cyrtonyx montezumae; assembly: GCF_038088225.1. Lineage (NCBI taxonomy): Eukaryota > Metazoa > Chordata > Aves > Galliformes > Odontophoridae > Cyrtonyx > Cyrtonyx montezumae. Next base: position 132,195,935 of record NW_027072034.1, on the reverse strand, counting down.
ACTGCTGATTTAGGAGGTTATGTATGTCCTTTTTCTTTTTTTTTTTTCTTTTCCTCTCTGAAGTACAATTAATTCTTTCCCAGAACTGGTTTATTGCAGGACGAGTTGAGCACAACTGTCAGCATAAGGGAGGGACAGGAGGTAAGCAGAGGGATGGTCCAGCTCCTGGTCAGTAGCTAGCTATTATAACCACCACACTGATACATCAGCACCACATCAAACAGAAGCCAGGGAAGATAGCTTCACCAGCATTTCTCTCTGCCAAGTTCCACTGGGATTATGGATACACAGGTATGAACTGAGGAGGAAAAAAAAGCTAAAAAATAGCCAACAAGTGCCACCACATCAGTTACACACACACACACACAAAAAAACCACCTGACAACAAGCTCAGGCAGACCTAGCAGAGACATAGTTGAAAGGCATTATTAGAAAGAGTCGTATTTCTTCTCCATGTATTCCCTTCTCCACATAGCTAGTGAGGTGGTGGAGACTTAAAAACACTCTTTTCCTCTCCTCATGTAGATTACACTCAGGAGTTCAAGTCCAAGATGTCCATTCAAGTAAGCAAGCTGTTAAGTTATACCTGATTTTCAGCAGGATAACAGTGAAGGTTTCAGTTAAACAAATGCTCAAATAGAAATCACATTAATGATGTTCTTTTGCTAGCAGGCATTAGATTTTCCACACAAACTACAAGACACTTCATTGTGTAACTATAACAGGGAAAACTACCTTAGGTCCCCTAAACATCAAGCTTCACCTCATCACCAACATGACATTAATACAGACAAGACTGGAGCCCCCAATACATGTCCTTAACTGTATTCATAGAAAGATTTGTGGTCTTAAGAAGATACAGAGCAAACATTTTATTCACAGTAATGAAGTAGAGGAGGCAGTAATGTGTAGGTGGTATACAGAACAAGTTGAGATTGTTTTAAGAACGCTCAGCAGGTACCCTTGACGTGTGTGACCTTTGTACAAGCATCCATTTATCCTTAAGTCCTTCTGGTACTGTCAGCTGCTGAAACAGCAACTGTCTGACATTACCTGACACTTGATAGTTTGCTGGAAGCCACCTAGCTTTAAGCTACGCCCACCTGGACATGTCAGCACGTCCCAGCTTTTCTTTCTTAGGAAGATGGATTCCTTTGGACACACAGCCATGAAGTACAAATGCCTAGCTTAAAAAGAGTACCAGAATGTAATAGAAGTGAGCAAGTGGCAATGCAAGCTATGGACACAGACAATGCATGCTTCTGGAGTAGGCAGGATCCCCTCACCCCCATTTAAAAAGCATATTTACGCTCAGTCACTATGGAGTGAGGGATTGCTATGAGTCAGAGGTGGAGGAAATCTGTTCAAGTGTCAAGACACTTTCTCAAAGATAGTTCAAGATTAATTTCTTCAATTCGGCAGTTTCTAAGGAAGAAATTCAATCATTTTCAGGGTGAGATAGCAGAAAAATATGCGACCTACCCATCACATAAGGCTTCAGTAAACAGGTTTTGAAAGAAAGTGTTTCTTTCAAAATTCAAGACAAAACTACACTGTGACAAACAAGGCTTTATTAAGTACAGCCTCTGAGTGTCACATCTGCCATACATGACTCCAGATACACCTGATAGGTGATTTGTCAAGACAATGTTTTTCAGGTCTGAGAATCAGCAACTGTCATGTTCTGAGGCCTTACAAAGTCTTGGTCATATGTCTATGTTCAGAGTTAGTTTTTGACAATTCAGTACCTTTAAACTCACCCATTTTCCTGACTTGCTTGCATGTCTACAGCAATTATTGCTGAGACAAGTTTAACTCCCAGCCAATTAGTAAGCAGAAGAAAGATGAGAATAAATATTTCACAACAGCTATATACACGACTCTCCAACTTGATGTAATCTTTGGATTTTTGTGTTACACACACGCATCCCTCCCTCCTCAGTCATCATCTACTTTCTCTTCAGCAGTACTCCTTCACAATCCTCCTTCCCTCACACACAGAAGTAATGAGTCAGCGATAATTACATTGTTTTTGTAAATACAATAAATTGACAGCTGCCCTGGACCTTTCTTCCAACACTGTTAACGAGAACTCTACTCTTCGGAGGATACTCTGAAATCTACACCAGATAATTTTTAAAGCAAGAAACTCTTTCTGCAACAAAGAACAGAGGTGGAGGCATGGTTCAGGGTCACTTTTTAGGTTTGGGTGGTTGACAGATGTCCTGTATACACTTCCTGAAAGGCGGAAGCTCCATTCCCAGAAATAAGATCTCAACAGAATTCATTAAACAGAACGAGACATTAAGAACAAAAAAAAAGTTTTTTTTTTTTTTTAAAAGGCAATCTGGTTACATTAGCTACAATTCCATTAATAAGAATTAAGTTACCAAATGAGGAATCCAGACTTTGTTTTGAGTACTACAACTGCTTTCTAAACAAAACTGTGTACCATTAAATTAGCAAGTCCATACTCAAATGATTCCTAGCATGGTGACTAGACATTCTGAAAAGTTTGGCAAGACCCAGTTACCATTGCAAAGGTCCAGAGAGTTCCCTGCTCAGTGGAAGTGAAACCAGATCTCACAGAATTTTATGTATTTTTTTGTATTATATTCTCACTACATCAAAACACAGAAAATACCAAGAGCCCACACCAACCTGGGCTGACACTGTGTTAAGACCACAGAGCCTCAAGTGCTACTCCCCTTCCTCTTCTAAATGAGATTAGGATTTGCTTCTTCATTACACATCACACCAGGAAGACTAGAGAACATCTGCATAGCCAAAACTAGCTTGTAGTACAGCACAGGTTCAGAAGTGTGTTCTTGGCACTGTCCAAAGCACCCCAGCAGATGATGACTTGCTAAAAATGCAGCTTGATCAACTCTTGCTTGATACCACTACAGTACACTGCCATAGCTGACTAATTCTTCAAGGCATGGGTGATCAAGTGGCACCAGCTGCACCACTGAGATGACACACATCCAAGAGGAGCGACAGATTTCATGGACAAGGAAGAAGAAGAATGCCTGGGAGAATTACAAGAAGGTGGGTAGCTCTCTACAGTCTAGATGCTGAAATAAGACCTTTGTACCTAACTATGATCTTATTACTCAGCTGCCACAACTGCAATGGAAGGCTTGCCTCCTCTTGATTTCTCTTTGATCCACAGAAGACAGTGGAGCTAACACAGTAAGGGCAAGAAGCTGAATCAATACACTGATTCTCCCAGCACTGGATTTCCACAGAGATCCGTTACCACACAGTGAAAATGACTGAGGTAGGTTCAGAAGATGCAATTATCTGTAGCTTTTCCTCATTAAGCAACTCTCTCAATGCAAATTTAAGAACACACATACTGTAACTTCTTTGTGAAGTTATTAACTTCATAGGAGACAACTCAACAAGCCATTCATATTTTGTATTATCAGCAACTAAATGCCAAAGATTCAGTTTTTGGATCCAGTTATTGTATATAATTATACCTATCTCTATGAATAAATGAAAACTAGTTTGCATTTCTTCCCTAATCATTAGCCTCATTTGCATAAGTGCTATGAGGCCAGTTCTTCATCTATTAGCGTGAATTAAGTGATATCCTGCTGCGTGCAGGACTGTTCAGACATGCTGACTGCAGAGCAGCTGCTCTGTTCTTTTGGTACTGAATTGATTAGCATCATGGTGCACGACACACTGCAGGGCATATTGTGTGTCACACCATGGAATACAACATTCAATGAGAATCCAAAGCAAATCCCATCAATGAGAAGGCCAACCTCCGCCCTGAACAGTACGGTGATAATTAAGCACTCAGTTGAAGACTGAGCACCTTGAAGAGCGAGCATTAGTTCTTTTGGGACAACAGTGACTACCTGAGGCCAAGCTCTACACTTTTTTAGTTACTGTAAGCAGAAGCAATTGTATCAACTACCACCTCATCAAACCAGAATGAAAACTTTTGCATTAATAAATCAATAGAGATTTAATAAAAGACACAGCAGCTATAAACAGAGTGAATTATACAGATTTAAACGCCAGAATATGCATAAAACAACCCACAGTGTTTTCTGTGCTTTGTAGGAGGACATCATAGCACAGCAACGAGGGGGCAGAGAGGCTTGAGCAGTCTGTGTGGCACAGGAGCAGGAGGACCTGGCAGACATCTGCCACGAGCTCTCAGCGAGATTCACTGTGGTAGCTCCATCCTCGGGGGCAGTACCATGTACTGCCTACCACTACAGCCAAGGGGCATTTGGAGTTTCTCAGCTCTCCTTTCATAGAAAGGACACTAAACTGCTCCTGAACAGGGCCAAGACACAAGCCTAACAGTCACCTACCGTGTTTCACTCTATAGCGTGTTTTTGACAATCACTCCTGGACATGGCATGTAGGATAAGGGAAAGCCATGGACTGTTCTATTACATGAGGCAAAAAACTACAGAGCTGTGTTTGACCTTCTCCAGCCTGCACAGTCCTCCAGCACTGGCTCAAAGAGGCTTTGAACCATGCAGCATATGTTTACATCTTTGTGTATTCCCCCAGTGCACACAACATCCCAGGTTCCAGATGCAAGAGTATTACCCACATTGGCCAACACAGTATTTCAGACACACTGAACAGAAATAAAAAAGACAACAGACCAAAGAGAAATAACATCTGTATTAAAGGTGCAGTGGGGTGCACAGTGCACGGCAATGCAACATGGGTTTGGCCATTCCAACTACTGTTCTCAGAGAGCCATGTTGCTAAAGGAAACACAGCCCGGGCAGATGGAGTCTCAGGATTATGTGAAGTCTTGTACTAACTTTTTCAAAGCCTTCTAACACGTATAATGGCAGAATAACTGCTGCCTCACTCATTTTTTTGGCTCACAACAGTTTCTTGATAAAATTTTGAAATATGACTTAATCCAACCTGCACGCTGGAAGTCATTATTGCAAACATCAGTGCAAAACGTCCACGTTATACAACACTGAAGCAGCCTTGTATTACTTGGAAACTCTGACAGAAACCAATCCAATTTTTAATGAAAACACTACTAAGCCATGCAGATTTGAGAAGCAAAATAAAAAATAATTCCAAGAAAAGCCAACCCCAAAACAACCAACCCCAACACCCCTACAAGATTGAAAAGAAAGCATAATTGGAGAGATTTAAAACCGCTCTTCGGAGCAAGGATGATTTTTTTTTTAACATGACTTACACACAAGTGAACTTCAGTTTGAGTAAACACAAAGAAGCAAAAAGACTTTCGATGGCATTCAAACAGACGTTAATCTCACAGAATACCATTGTTTTCAATCATGTTAACCAGTGTTAATTTTTTCTCATTATCAGTAAAACAAAATAAGTACATGCTGAGGATAAGGAAACAGCTTTGTTTATCTTAAAAATCATGTGCTTCCCAGAACTAAAGCATGTATTCACCATATGTCAGCCCCTGCCCCCTCCTTCAAATTACATATTCATTAATACAGCACAGTGGTGCTATATTGTTAGCAAGCACATTTTAAAGGGCAATTAAGTGGGATAAAACAACTTGAGAGGTTTTTCACCACCAGTATCTCAGGGAGGCCGAAGGGGAAACCTGACACTGAGAAACATCAGCCTGAACTTGATGAATTTTTACTCAGAGCAACGTTCCCTTCACACACTGCTTCACAACACCATCCCTCAGAATTCCCTTTTATTCTACGGAAAGATGGATCTGTTTGGATCAATGTACTTAATAGAACCATATATTCTGTTATTGTTTCAAGCTTCAAAACTGAAACCATCTGTATTCTGCGTGCTGCCTGCCAGAGAGGGCTGTATTGCCAAACAGCTTACACGTGCTGAATCCAGCAGTCCTGGTCTTAGACACACCATGACAATTCAAACACTCCCCTTGGACAACAGCAGCCTTGGCACAGCACCCAGGCCTCGGCTTCCTGGCCTGGCAGGACCAAGGCACACTGCAAACCTCAGCACCAGGTCAAGTCTGAAGCCCTCTGCTTTGCTCTTTTGGTACTGGGATTTGAGACTACAAGTCTAACGGCTCTGTTTTATGGCTTAGAAAGGAGAACCTCAAAGAGCACGATCCCTGCTTTAAACAAAAGCAGATTCTCTCTGATACAGAAGAAACGCAGTGCTTAGCCATGTTCTGCTTGCAAATATTGGGACATTATATTTTTATAGGCAAATGAATCCATGATAGATAAGAGTAACAGAACTTATCTGCCCTTCAACAATACTACCAATATCCTTGCTACTCCTCTGTTCCCTTGGGATTTCGGAAGCCCAGCCTTTCACAAGTTTGGCCCTTAAATCAACATACGTTTGTTATTTAGGTTATATTGTCATTGCTTCCTTTCTGTTCCCGTAAGAGCCAGGAATGACGTGGCTGTTTCTTCCCAGACTGCAAGCAGCATCTTTAAAATGTGACTATTGTGCTACCCACACCTCTACAAGAGCTAAGGAGAAAATGCTTCTGCTGCATAGAAAGACTGGCAACTCTAAACACACTGCAATAAAAAGCCAGACCAGATAAAAATTCCATTATGTGCTTATCTGGAGTGATTCTTCCCAGTTCAAAGGGTCAATTTCACAGCGGGGCACCAGTGCTTATCAGCCAGCTCCGCTGAGCCTTTCACTTGCAAAGAGAAGTGTTGCCTCCAACCGGCATGACAACGGCACTATTAAGCAGGCACTTCAAAGATATAGATGTTGTAAACGCTTTGATTTTGCCCAGTGCTCTATGCCAGCACTGTCCGACGGACTTTTTCATGCAGAGGTCGGATTCTTCAATGGGGAACCGAAAAGTAGGGAATAAAGACTTGTGAAGGGCAGCAAACCCATCCCGTGCCTCTACTCCTAAATCAGCTCTCGGTGTCTTCCCAGGTGAAGCTGCTGAATACTGCAGAGTTCCTGACCACATTTGTTCCATCGGCTCTCTCTGGTCTTCTCCACCAGCTCGCCCAGAACTGCTCAGAATACCTGACAGGTATGTATGTAATCAATGCCATGCCCCCGAACCTGGCGCTGCGAGGTACACCACCAAGAAGGACAGGTCTGTGGCATCTCCCCCTCGCCTCGCTGGTGCGTGTCCCAGCCTTGGCCTGTGCCCAGTATGGCACCCCTCAGACAGCCCAGCACAGCAGCTGCAAACGGCATAACACACATAGCTCGGACCAGCAGTGCTTTTAACTTAAAGCCCGCGTGCAGCCACAAAACAAAGCTACTGTATAAGGAGGTTCACCTAACCTGCTGTAGCAGGGCGCCAACGCAAGGGAACGTGCTGGCACCCCACAACCCTGCAGCCTTCCTTGCAGCAGGAGAAAACACGGGGACAGCAGCAACACCACAGAGAACTGGCAGGATGGGGTGTTCAGCTGAGCAGATCTGCTGATAGCTGCCTGTCTGCCAGCAGCACCCACCCCGCAGGCTGCACAGGAGCAGAGCCAGCCCTCCCTCTACTGATTAGGGATGCACAGGGTTTGGTTGCTCTCTTGCTATGTGCAGTGAACCTGAGAAGACCAGGCCTGGTCAGCATTGAGCAGCTGGTCACTCCCTAGTTTCCACAGGATCATCTGACACAGACCATAGACCTAAAGGAGCATACCTGCTCATCCAACATCTGCCAGCCTGCACTGGGGCTGGATGCACACACCTTTACCTAGACCTGAGATGACCAACAGCCTCACGCTACTTCCAGTATTTGATCCGTGACCTTTTCGTGGCCATAAACCATATGTTTTCAGTTGAGAGCAAGAAATCTGCACATCATCTATCTCTTAAAATTCCTTTTCACTCAGTTCTCTCCCCACTTTTCTTTTGGAGAAATGTCCCAAAGCTCCTGCCTTGTTTTTCAGGCCAACCATCTGCTTGGCCAGAGCAGCATCTTTTGGACAGAGCCCAGCGGTCTCTGTAGGCTGTCTGCAGTGTAGCTCCTTTGACTTGTTAGCTCCCAACCCTGGAGACACCCCTACAAGATACGCCAGGAAAGATTGCAACAGCAAGGAGCTTCATTTTCACATGAATCAGGACACCACAGGAAGCTTTCCAGCCCCAAACATTTCCTGTCTGATCAGCAGGCCACAGTTTACACATAGGAGTGAACACATGACCCAAAGCAAATCAAGGCCATCAACCTAATGCGCTGGTTGAAAACACACATAAAGCATGATTAAATTACATTTTATTTCTAGAAAACAGCTTCAAGCTCACCTAGGGGTTAGTTTCAGTCTTCAGTGGAGGTCTGCTCTGATTTTGCTTAATTCCTCCTGGTCACTCACTCTGCTCACAATAAATATCATCCTCACAAGGGAAAAGGAAGCTTTCGATTGGAAAGCTGCTCAGTTTATGCAAACACTGTTAAGAAGGGAATGGGATGCAAATGAAAGCTCTCCTATCCCTGCAGCCCCACAAGTTAGCACACAGTAGCAGAGCCCAGAAGGGATCCCCACACACTATGCTCACCCCAGCAGAGCTGCAAATCCACTCACACAAGGCACTGCACATTGCAGCAGCTCCTTTGGCTGAGCCAGACACACTGCCATTTCCTACTGCATGCCCATGACCAAAGCCATACTGCAGCTTCAATAAAACTTACAGGGGCAGAATAAGACCTTAACTTCCATTGCTGATAGGCTGAGGTTGATTTCATGTGCAGGTTATGAACAGTTTTGTCTCGGGGCTTTATTCCATCTCAGCTAACTGACATTTATAAACCCTCCCCTTCCATGCCCCCGGCAGCAGAGAAATATGGCTTGTGGTTGACTTGCGCACATGTATTCTTTCTTGTTCTCTTTTGTCCCCTTCCTCCCACCTCCCTTTCTACTGCATTATCTTTCAATTAGTCACAGGGTGCAGTAAAACACACAGTTCTCTGATCTCTGAGACGATCTTTTATTTACAAACATGAGTACCTGCCTTCTAGTCTCTAGGAGGAGCAATCTTTTTGGGATTAGAGGAATGAGATAGGGGATGTTTTAAATATTTATGCTGGTAACCTGTAATAAAAACACTGCTTGTTTTTTCTTATTAAATATATTCAGAAATCTTAAAGGCAAGTGAGTGCAACTTGACGGTCCTGCTGGCAGCTTAGCCACTAGCACACATTTTGAAGAGGAAAACTTAAACGTTAAGACTAACTTCTTCTTACTGGGCATCCTTGATTGACAACACACTTGGTTAGGACACTTGGGTTAGGACAGGGACTCCCCTCTACATTTCAGGTCACCTGCCCGACGTGTCCTGTAGAAGTTACATGACTCATAAATATACAGTAGGACATAGGTTGGTACATTGAAAAGGAGAAACAATGGAGTGCATGAGGCTGGTTCTGGAAACAAGGTCAGTGGCCTCCTTTTCCTTTGTTTATTTAGGTTGCTGTCTTTTTTTTTCATAACACCTGATTTCAAGCACCACCTCAGGCTTTGTCTAGATTAAGAAGCTGTATCATTTTGAGGACATGAATACAACTGACAGAAATATAGTTCTACTGGCACAGCAATTTTATTTCAGCAGGTGAAATAATTTGTTACCGAGGCATTAGCCAGGAAGCTTTGTACAGAGCAAGGATGTGTCAGCACACCTCTTTTCATTTCTCCACTTTTCTGAAATATACTGTGTTGCTCAGGAGACAGCCTGTACTTCTGCCACATGCTTCAGTCAAATATCGACTCTACTTCCCCAGCCAGCCACTGTGGCACTCAGCCATGGGAAGCACTGAAACTGTGCCACAGGATGGGCCCACTCCTCCAGTAGGTGCCACAGTCCATCCACTCATTCTCATCTGTTAGCACTTAAGATGCAACACACAGATGTCTTTTTCTAGGACAAATTCTTAGCCAGTGTTACAGAAATATGGCCCATGATCCTCAGAGATCTAATAATCTTGAATAGACTTTACAAGAAGAAAAAAAAGCTAGCGTTGCACTGCTATTAATACTTCAGGTTTAGTAAGTACTATGCACGCTCCAGAGTCATGAATTGCTACACACATTGCACAAGTCTGCCTAAAACGAGTCATTTACAGGGTGTTTAGTCAGCATGCTATTGTCCACTGGTTTGGGCAAGTTCTATAGCAACAAGCTATAGGACATTGGGATAAGATGCATGTGTCATTTTTAACTCATGGAGAACAGTTAATTTAATGCCACTCCCCCAACACGCACACAAACAGGAACCTGACTGACAAAACAGCTCTGCCTTGAAAAGCTTAGTCAAGATCTCATCACCTCCTATCTACATGGCTTTCCCTGACAACATGGTTTTAACTGCACTACACTCTCTCATCTTGTAACCTTACTTGAGGAAAAAGAAACAGAACCCTGAAATAAGATTCTGAAGTGTGCATATTATCCTGAAATATCTCTTTACTGAATCAAGATACAGGAATAAGTATTTATTAAAAATACTGCATGCCCAGCTTTATAGTTGTAATACGAGCAAGCCAGGACTGTCCTGGAAACAGAACAAAGCAAGACTCAGTATGCAAGGCTTTATCAGGAACTCATGGATTAGGTTTTCTTAAACACTGCTCATCTAGAAGAGCCAATCTCAATATTAATGTCATTATCTTGTTACTCCATCATCACTCATTTATGTTTTCTCCTGTTGCTCATCTCTTTCACATGTCCCTGTTGAAAAGCCTTGCTTGAGAGTTTATTTCATGGCATTAAGATGACCAAAGTTTTACATCCTCCTTTGTGTTGTGAGATTCACAACAGACTACTTTTTTTTTTTCCTGGGAGAACACTTCAAAGAGGAAGACCAGGTCAGTCCATCCAAAAACTGAGAGGGTTCAAAACTTTGAAATGACTCAAAAATCAAGTCAGTGACGAGAACAAGGCACTGGGCAACAAGCCCTCTGTGACACGGCTGCTGGGCCCTGTGCCAGTCAGAGCTGGAAATCAGTGCTGGAAATGTTAAGATACAGAAAACTTCAGCCATCTGAGCCTGGAGCCCTGAACAGGAATCTGCAGAGATGTGCGTGCCTACATCAAGCAACAGATCAAGAGGAGAGATTCATGAGCTAGTGGAGACTCAGGCTCATAAATCCACATGATGCAGTACAGCTGGATATTCAGCTTGAGCCAGCATCAGCACAGTCACATTTACATAGCTCTTGTGCTGCTGAACTTGGGTGTCTCTATCACATTCCCCCTCAGCTTCTGTTTCCAAGGAAGGGCAGCCAACTAGAGAATGCTGGGAACACGCATCTGGGGTATAGAAATGCTCCAAGTCAAAGCTGATGAGGTCAATCACCATTCTCCTGGCAGCTGAAAGATGGAAGAGATCTATCAAGTAACCTCCTTCCCCATCCCACTGGGCAGCTGAGATCGCCAGCAGCAGGAGGGGGGATCCAGGTGGGCAGAGGAGCTAACACAGACATACTGCATTCAGAAACAGATGCTCTATGAAAGAAAAAAAAGACACAAAAGCAGAAAAATATAAAGTTCGAAGAGTAAAGCGGTTTCAAATAGGACTTCAGTACTTCCTAAAGTCAGAGTAAACTCAAAAGATTATTGCTTCCAATGAAACCTTGGCATATGGGTGAGACCACGACAGCTTTAAATACAAACAGCACCAATCTGCTGAACAGCCTAAAAATGATTTCTGAATTTTATTTTAATGGTGTCCAATGGGATAAATAAGAAGCACAGTCAGCACTGTCAGCGTTGGGAAGAAGCCAACACCAACAACAGCAGATTGAGCTGGGGCTCAGAAATCAGGAGGAAAGGTTCTCAGGGAGGCCTGTAGCCCAAGGCCAAAACACAGGAAGGGAAAGGCAACTTAAGACAACCTCCATTAAGCCATGTAAATCACTGGAACTACTTAGGCAGAGTGAAGAGTGATTGGAAGTGAGGTCTGGCCACACACGATTGCTGCCTCTTCAGTCCCCTCTCCCTTTGTATTAAAGGATTCATCATGAAGCAGTACAGTCCCATTTTCTTTGCTTTGCCCACTTGGAGGGCTTTACCCTTGAGCACTGAGGGCAGGGCAGCAGCTCCATGTCCTGCTGCTACTGCGCACACCCTGCTGTGCTGAGAACATGGGCTGGAGGTCCCGACCTGGCAGGCTCTATCCATGCCATGGGACTGCAGGTGCTCAGTGCTACTGGGGCAGGGCTGGTAACACCACCTGCATCTCCAGAGGCTGCCCCTGCAGCAGAGATACCCCTGCAGCAGGCCTCTTGGCAGAGCTTTCAGAGAAGGCAAGCCTGAGAAATGTGGTGTGCTATGGTTAGAGAAAATGGGCTGCTCCACCAGGAATGTACCAGCTTTACACACAGCTCCGCCCAGGAGCGAGGGATGCCTGGCACAGCCGCAGGGCGGTGCATCAGACTTCCTCCTGCTCAAGGCCTAATGGGGCTTCAGCTCTCAACCACACTGTGATGGCAGTGCTAATCCTGGCTGCCTGCCTGGCAAGAGGAGGGCCTGCCCCACACCCAGGCCTATACTTAAAGCAGCAATACGGGCCTTACAATTTCCAGCCCCAAGGTCATCTCGTTTTTTCACAGCTTCACTGCAATGCTGACCAGATGCATTCCCCCTTTAATTTTAAAAAGATGTAAAACAAAGTCTTCTCAATGCCTCAGTGACTACTGCTAGGCCAAAACTCAGAAGTACAGGGAGGAAAAAAGCCCTGAGTTTCCACTGGGAAATGGAGAGGTTGCAGAGACTGAGCTACAACAAAGACACACTCGTTATACCTATGTACAACATACACACATGTAAACATATGTACATGCACACTCCACAGTACATACACAGATAGGCAAGACTGTATCCAGGCAAGACAATTCCAGAGCACTTAAGGACACAACAGTGGGCAGGCTGAGACAAGTAAGTAATAATAGTTTAAAAGAGCAAGCTGACAGCTAAAAGATGCAAAGTAGTTTATTCTAAGAAGTACCTCCATCTATTTTATGGTGGAATAATTCATTCCGTATTGAGTAAAATTTGTTTCCAGAGTAATTCATGCAAATAGATTTCAGATAATTTTCTTCATAATTGTTTGTGTGGGTGCACGATGATTTTGACCTGAAAGTTAGCTTAAAATCTCTGCCAAGCTTAACAAGCCTTAAATTGTTGTACCTTTTTAAAAAATACATATATATTAGTTTTATGGCTAGACCCTAAATGTTTGTGTAAAGTCATAGCTTATTTCAAATTGCCAACTCCCCTTAAGTACCAGCTTTGCAGCCAGGTGGCACAGCTCTTGGTTTGCTCTGAGCCAGACATGGACTGTCAAAAGAGAAGAGAATCATCTTCCACTTGCACTGAGGACCGTCCACAGAGCTGCTACTTCATAAAGCTTCAGAAACACAGATCAAGGAGGTTAAACTCTTACTGCACACTGAAGATAGACTCACTGAGCATGTGCTCATCCTGGTGAGTGTCACAATGATTTGGTTTGCTTCCATCAGAGCACTTCCAGTCATTGCAAAGCCTGAGTGCAGGCACGTATTTGCGACCACGTTTCTCCTCACTAAGGCAAACAAATTGCAGAACTTCCCCCCTCCCCCCCAGCAGAAGGGAGATTTCTAGAGCTCATCTTTGGAGCTTTGTTGTTGTTGTATTTCTAGTGTATACCATCAAGCACATATGAACTAAACTGCCAAGCACGACTGCCGCCCCTCTCCCTCCAAAAACCCCTCAAGAAATCCTACATCTCAAACCACATCCTTATTAAAAAAAATTAATAAGTAAATATTCAGAAGGGTGTGTGCAAACCACTAAACCGAAATTCCTAAACTCTAATCCTCTCCAACAACTGAACTTCCTGCTTTTGCCAAACCACTTGGTCCATCTGTTTCACTGCCTTCCACTCAAGAAATGAGAACGCAGCTTCCCCTGCTTTACAAAAGCAGTCCGTGGAGTCCCTGTTAATAGCGTTGTTCTCTGAGTAAGCTTTTCTTTGCTTCCAATCATTTTCTCTCTGAAGTTTCAGACCTTGTCCAACAGACAGCTCAGGTAATTGCACCAGCATTAATTCTCGTGACACAGCTGTAAACACAGCATTATCTGCTTTCTTGTTGTTGTTACTGACTAAACAAGCAGGGGGGAAAAAAATAGGATTTTGAACTGGATTTTCTTGAAGGTTGTGAGAAGAAGACAGCATCTTTCCACTTTAAGTGGCACTGCTTTCTTGAAAAGTCAAAACGCTGAACAACTGAGAATGTGCTGCAGCCTCCAGGTTTTTACTTGAAAGCTCAACCTCTTCCCTGAAAACCTGAAACCTGGAGAAAGTGTCAGTATGCAATTCCATCTTACGAAGAAAAACCTAATCACCTAAAAGGAGAATTGCCTTTTAGTTAACCATAAAGTATATTTTAGTATATTTTGATATTTCAATAATGTAAGTTTTGAAAGAACCCCATTCCTGGTCCTATAAGCTGTCGACAACGCGTGCTTTGGAGAACCTGGCCACCATTTTCCATCAAGATCACAGTAACTAATGCAATACCGTTAGCACCTAAGGCTAGAAACAGCTATTGAATGAACACGTACTACTCACACACAACCATTTTTAGGCCTACTTCTTCAAGGTACGAAGCAAAGATGGCTTGGGAACAACTTCAAAAATGTCTTCTGCAGGCTACTTTGAGTGAGTAGATGCATGTAAACAAGAATTCCTGCTCCTCAGGGTTTCATATGGAAACATTTACTCAGTTACAGCAGCATAAATGGCTGTAAAATCTTAGGACAAACCTTCTCCTTCAATGTTAAGATACTTCAACCTCAGATTTTATTTGTAATTAAAATGTTCCACAGGAAATAATAACCCTAGGCTTAATTAGGTAATTAAACCTGTTCTTGGAGACTTATGTAATGCAAAAGAACAATCATGCAGATGGAAAAGTTTAAGATGGTACTAAGCTACTAATTATATACATGCACAAGTTACAAGAAAAAGCTTTTTTCTTAAATCTCTTGTTCTAAATTTGGCAAAATTACATGTTCAACAACCAGCTGTTGTGCATCTCAAGTGAAGAGCTTACTAATGCAGTGCTGCATTAAAAGCAGCACTTATTAATTCTCATGGAGTTACAAGACTTAGAAGTAAATCAAAGAGATTCACAAAAGCCTATTAGGTCTGCTTTCTAGATTCCATAATGCTTAGATGCGCCAGAAGTTGGGAATAACTTATCTTTCCATGATTGTAGCTGTTCCTTCCCCACCTGCCCATCCCTCCCTTCTCTAAGATGCTTGGTAATAAGGATGTTAAACCATCCTACTTTGCAGTTCACAGAACTACAAGGATTAAGGAGGGTGGGGGAAAAAAATAAAGTACAATTATTTCTCTTTGAGAGTACATGTTGTACTGTTGTAAATGCGAGCTGATGAAATCAGCTCTTGAGACTGGAAGACTGGGATTTACCCTTATAGGGATTGAGAAAATTTTAAAAATGTGTCTTCAGTTCACCTTTGCAACTTGTTCCCAGTCTACCCACAGCCTATGTTGGGATCTGCATCTCAGAATTAGCTTCCTACAATCAGACTATGGTTTCACGAACATTTGGGAAGTAGAAAAGTAACTGTTGCTGTATCTGTTTGTATGGAAATGCACTTCCCTGACATATTTAAATGAGTTTACAGCAGTGCCTCAAGTACACAGCCAGTGGTGTTTTACAGCAAGCCAGCCAGTTCTCAGAAGCTTTTAGTCTGGTCTTCCCTCATAGAGCTTGGACCACAGAAAGGAAGTAAATACTGGTGTTGTACCTTCATAGCTTGTCTCATTTTAAAACACAGGCAGAAGACCAATCTGCCATTATGATACTAAAAGGAGTCAAACATTTAAGTGTTACTATATAAATATTTGTGCCGAGTCTCAGAAAAACAGAGCATCCTAACAATGCATCCATTTTTGTGTGCCTAAAAGTTACTCGGTTCCATGAAGCCCCGGGGAAAAGCACTGAGTTTTGATGTTTCTCAACCAAATCAGAACCAACCATTTTGGAAGCTCAGCTTCTCAGAAGCTGAGACAATAATAATGCCATATTTATTCATATTTACTAATCAGGGTTTTCCAGAACTGTTGCATAATTGAAGATTCTTATCTCCAGATCACAAAGGCATCTTATTATCAAAAACATGCAAATAACCTCGTCTACACAGGAAGCAGGAAATAAAGAAACAGGAAACCAAGCAACACTTGAAAGTCCTAAGTCCTAAACCGAGACCTACTCCAAGAGAATAGGTGCTGCCAATCATATTGCCATACTTACTGGATCTTTAAAATGTTTTCGTTTTGCTTTTCTCTTCTCAATTGAAAAATCCAAAGAGTATTAGCTATCCTAAGAGGAAACTACAGCAACGCTTCCAGCTACTTCACATTTTTCAGCATTTGTTCTGCTTAGAAGTTAGGAATGCTGGCAAAGAGTTGATTTGGACTGAAATATCCACGGTACAAAGTCACCCAACAGGTACCACTGTCATTTTATTCCAAGATCAGAGAAGTGGCCACTGAGTTCAGTAACATTTGCAAAGAAATTAAAACACTATGCCTGATATTTTTAGCTACTTTAAAAAAAGCTCCAAAGGCTGTTTTGGGCAGAAAGAAGACTGCATGAGGCTCGTCCAGCTTTTGTAGCCAGGTTCCAGGTACTGTAAGACGCTTACCTTGGCCTTCTGCAAACAGCTTCAGCTGCAGGAAAGCATGTCCAAATGCATCCACTTTTCTTACTTTAACTGTTCAGATCCCTTCCTGTTCAAACTTTTCCCTAGAGGTATGCTGAAATTCATGAAATAGATGCATGCAAACACCAGCACTTAAAGCACACTTCTACCAAAGAATACCAATTATCTCTAGCTTCAGAAAGCTGATGTCCCTTGGGAACGGTTAGACAGAGCCATCTCCTGGCTAGACAGTAAACAGAACTTACTGAATGCAAATACTTTATTTTTAGAGTGTAGACATGAAGTTAACAGCCATTCTGTGATAAAAACACCCCAAACCCTAAACCTCGCCTGCTGGCTTGACACAGCAGTCAACTTTCATTCATTTGTTCTTAACAGAAACCTCAGAATGGGCCAGGAGATAAACTGCGTGCAAACACAGCCAGCACTATCAGGCATCTCACTTCCCCAATCCTGTCTGATTTCTTTAGGCGTAACACAAGGACGGCTAAACTCAGTTACCTTGAGCTGTCAAGAACAATTGGCAGAACAACAAGTAATAGCACATTCTGGGGATTTTCTTTTCAGTCTCTAAGACTAAAGTTAACGTGATGAGTTTAACAATAATTTTCCAATTATCTTGCATTGGGGATTTGCGTAAAAATATCACACTTCAGTAGGCTTCAGAGCTGTAATTACTGCTTCTTAGACAAAAGTCACTATCAGAACTCTTCTGCAATAACTTCTCCACACAGTATCTCTACAACCCATACTTGAGTCATTTTCTTTTTTCTACCAGCCCAGGGGAAAGATGGGAGCATGGCAGGCAAACTTTCTCCTCTGAACTGATTCCTAGTTAAGGCAACGCTTAGGACTGTTAACAGATGTGAGAGGGAGAGGCCACAAATAAACAACTGATTTTTATTCAATTAATAATCTTTGTTACTTTTCCCCACTCATTTTTATTTCCTCTCTTCTGAATGGTTGCAAAAATCGATCCTGTAAACATAACACTACAAACAAGCATAGACACAGTAGGGCACACAGGGAAGCATGCCAGAACCACCAGGCTGAAGTAAAATACAGTGGAGCACAGAACTAGTCATGGCAGGGAGAGCAATCCATCATCATTATCTTCTCCAGACTGAGCAACTGCTGCCCCTCCAACCAGACTATTCTGTATATCCCCCTCCCCTTGCTCCAGAAGGACCCAAGGCTTTAGAAACTAGCTCTGATGTTTTCACTTGCTACAAATGAGCAATGCTCCTTCAGTTCCCTCCTTACTAGCGGATGAGGCTAAGAAGTCTTACAGCACACTTTCCAGCCACACCACCAGTGACCTACTGGCCATTTAAGCACTCTAAAGATTTGCATGTTCCAAGTCTTAGCTTTCTTTATGAAACCCTCAGGAGCTGACCTTGATACACAAGCTCGTAGAGTAAATATTCTACCAAGTGTCAAAACATTTCTAAAGTATTTTCGTGTTCCCGTGTCTCATCATTCCTACAACAGAAGGAGGTGCAACAGCTGGAAGCAGGAGGGGCTTGTGGCCCCACAGCAGCCTGGGCACCCTCTGAATGGAGCACAAAAACCCCAGTTTGTGGATTCTGGGCTAGAGTAATGCATGGCTGAGGTGGATGAAGTGAAGCAGAGCATTTAGGTCCCGTGCTAGGGCCATGGTTCTCTCCTACAGGAAAGTGTGAGCAACATCTACATGACTGGAAGCATTTCACGTAGGCTGTCTGGCAAGTCACAGATGTCACTTTCAAGTAACACAGACATTATTCATAGCCAGTCACTGCTTGCTATCTACAGATAACTGATTGCATTCAGACCAGATTGGAAACAAAGTTGGTTGAAAAACAAGAAAAAAAGAAAAGAGCCAGACAATCCAGCCTCTCCAGGTTCCAGCCATTCCTGCACACAGAAATCTGGGGAAGATTTTGACAGCTGGGACCCACACTTCAACACAGTACCCACTCAGAGTCAAGAATACAGTACAAGAATGCATTACCAACCTCTGAGCTGCAGTAATCTCTGCAATTCGAGTCTGAAGCTGCTTTTTACTGCGGCTGGACAGTCTGGCTTTATCTTCCAGGCCTTCTCTGCTCTCTGTTTGTATAATTTTTTTTTTTTTTTTAATATAAAAATGATCAGCACATAGTGCAGGAGCAAAAGAGATCAAGAAACAGTTCAGCTGGCTACACGAAGATGTGTGGCCTGTTCTGCATTTGTTAATTGCACAAACACATCTCATGGTTTTTTTTATTTTATTTTTTATTTATAGTCTATGTATCTAAATTAAAACAAAGCAACATAAGAACAGTACCCAATGCTGGCTGGCAATACAAAGTTTCCACTCCAGTCCATCTTAACTGGATGAACTAATTTCTACATCTGCTATATAATTAGCTTCTTTGCTAAAGCATGGTGGGGCTGGCTCGTGACACAGCTTGCAACAAGGACCTTCCTTCCCTAGAAGCAGGGTATAAATAATAACAGAATAATTTTTGGCAAGTACTTTGTGGCCACAGTTCACCTCAACCTAATTTAATTTGTTTACTTACAAAAACTAAAAAAAATGTCTGCTATCCCTGGTTTTTGTGACAGTAACGTGCTTGCATCAAGAAGTTTGTCCCCTGAATGAATATGCCAGCATTTAAAAATGCAGGCCTCTTCAGAGTATTTAAAAATGTTCAAGTTGCTGTAGGAATGTTTTGATAAGTTGGCCATTAGACCCCCAACCTGAACCGGTAACATAATATGTTATAG
The DNA here is from genome assembly GCF_038088225.1 of Cyrtonyx montezumae. NCBI lineage: Eukaryota > Metazoa > Chordata > Aves > Galliformes > Odontophoridae > Cyrtonyx > Cyrtonyx montezumae. Next base: position 132,176,553 of record NW_027072034.1, on the reverse strand, counting down.
AATCACAGAACTGTAGGGGTTGGAAGAGACCTCCAGAGATCATTGAGTCCAACCCCCTGCCAGAGCAGCTCCCTAGCCCAGGTTGCACAGGTAGGCGTCCAGGCGGGTCTGGAACGTCTCCAGAGAAGGAGACTCCACCACCTCTCTGTGCAGCTGTGCCACTGCTCCGTCACTGCACTGGGAAGAAGGTATCTAGAAAAGTATACAAATTCATGTCAGAGCATCATCCTCTTAACAACAGTTACTTCACTTTAATACTCTACAACACTTCTCTTCCTGGAGGAACTCATCCTCATCAGCACTGAAACCCAGTAATGTTGAGTAGAATAAGCAACATGCAATTTGGCACTGCGTTTCTCTGCAAGTGCCCGTATCTGGGACCTCTGAAATCCCCACTAAGAACAGTACTGGGCACAGCAGAATGCAGTTAGCTTTAAGCTTCCTTGTTTTAGAACTTCTGTGTATGGGATGTATATAAGAAGCATTTTGTATACACCAAACTTGATTTTGTGTTTCTGAGTATGAGACAGATCAAATGATCAAACTAATGACAGAACACACAGAAGATGTTTACAGAAGCACACAGCACAATCACACTGAAGACAGACTAACTTTAATATTCAAGATCTAACAAGTTACAGCAGTTTTTAGAGGTTGATGATTACTGCAAAGCATTCCTAAATCTCTTGCTGATGTCCTTTTTGATCTTCGGGTGAATCAAGATCATTCATGGCACTACTGAGACACGCAAATCTAAAATCTCTCCTTTGGAAAACAAACTCAAGTGCTACAGTCTTTTCCTGGTGCTTTCAAAAATCTAGTTACAGTGCCTTAGAAAAAAAATTGGGAGATTAAATGGAAAACAGTCAACTGAACACACCACTGACTACATGTACGCTAATTGTGTTGATTTTTTTTTAACTGGAATTAATTATACCTCACAAACTACCATACATTAAAGAAAGGCACTAGGAAAAATACATTCTTGGATTCTGTCTCCAGGAAAAAAAAAGTTTGCTATTTAGGAGATTTGTTAGTTACTTCTCTCATCCTCAACCTAAAAGATGTGGGGCCACATTTCCCCCTGCCCTGCCTCAGGGAATGCTTTCTTTACCTATCCAACATCTCACCATCTTGATATTTCACAGAGCGTTGCCCACTGAGCACTTCTACATTCCCTTCAAGACAGAGAAAACATGCCTCTGGGTGTAGATGTCCACAAATATACACAGAACATAGAATCCTAGAATGGCTTGGGTTAGAAGGGACCTTGAAGACCATTCAGTTCTAAGACCCTGCCATGGGCAGGATTGCCACCCACCAGATCAAGCTGCCCCAGGCCCCATCCAACCTGGCCTTGAACACCTCCAGGGATGGGGCATCCACAGCTTCTCTGGGCAGTCTGCTCCAGTGTCTCACCACTCCCTGAATAAGCAATTTCTCACCAACATCTAAACTAAATCTCCCATCTTTTAATTTAAAACTGTTCCTATTTGTACTATTACTATCAGACCATAAAAAAAAAAAATATATATATATATATATATGTATATATATATATATTTCAGTCTCCCTCCTGTTCACAATCTCTCTTTAAGTACTGGAAGGCCACAGTGAAGTTTCCCTGGATGTCCAAGAAGGGATAAAGGTATTCTAACATTGTTTAGCTGAGGTAATTTGGAAAAGGTACTGCCTTTAGCTGTTCAACACATCCTTTTGCCAAATTTCATCTGTACAGTGTACACATGCATCTCAGCCACTTCAGCAACTTGGGCTTAGACCCATAATTACCTACGATTCAGACTGCAGTGTTCACTGATGTGGCCGAGACGTATGTAGTCCTCTGCTGGGGAGGGGCAGTCAGTTTTGGCAATGATGGGGACAAGACAAAGGGCTCTAACCACCAGCAACGACCACTAAGAGTGGCACCCACAGGTAGCAGCTTCCCTAGCTATTTCAACACACGAGACAGTGCATACCTGCAGAAAGAGACAGAGAAAGACAAACAAGGACTGAAAAAACAGGGACTTTTAAGATGCATTATAAGAAAAGCCTAAACTCGTTTATGTACAGGATTATATCTCTCTTTGCTGACTACACAGCCTCCTTATGCTAGCACCAGCACTCAGCTGACCTCATGGTACAGCCATTCAAGAATTTAAACAAGCAGAAAGAGAACTTCTTAAAAAAGAAAAAAATTTCCTGTTGATTTGATTATTTAAGCCAGTTCACCAAGAGGTCAGACAAGCAGTAACACCACTGCAAAACAGACCACAGCTACACTTATCTAAATAGTGCACTGAGCCAACTGAAGGTGGGCCTACACAAGCACTTTTCTCTCTCCTGTTCTCAAAGTGTTATTGCCCTATCTGTGTCAAATAGTTTTCTCTTCACGTTCAAACTGACACTCTGGATCTTTCTCCTCTTTTGCATATTGGGATAGGAAAGTGAGGTGAGATAAAGCTAAGTTCACTGGAGGCAGGAATTTACTGTTTTGATTAGTAAAGAATACCCGTGTTTTACTGCATAGACTTTCTACATCCAGCCTAAGTATGTGAATGCTCAACCTATGCAAAAAGAATTAAGCAGTGATTAACAAGTCACAGAAAGAATAAAGACATTTTAATTACTTGCCTATGATAATGTAATCTGACCAAAGAGCAGTAGACTTGCATACTGGACTACAGCATAGAAAAAATAACAAATTTACTCTGCAGCATGGATTTGTGCGTCCTAAGAAGCAAACACTTCTGCTGTATGGCCAGCCCTACCAGCCCTCACCAACAGGCCCATTAGTTTCACTCAGACATTCTGAACAGTTCTAGAACTGTCTTCAGATCCCCTGAATAGATGTGGAAACTTAGGGACGCTCCTTGTGATAACCCCCACTGAAACAAACTTCCACTACATTTCTGTGGGTATCTCTGGGCACCTATGATTTCACAGCTTTGCTTTTTCTTTGAAGCCTGTGAGTTATCAAACTTCCTCGTTACTCTTAAATCACCTGGAAGGAAACCACAATCAGCTTTCTCTGAAAGACATCAGTGTGCAGCTCCAAGCAACTCACAAGGACCACAGTGCAGACATTCTGCATATAAAACAAAATGAACCTGGAGGTGCGAGTTCAGTTGTTAAGTACTGGATTTGTATTGCTTTAAAAGCGACCAGTTCCTGAGCCTCATTTCCAACCACAGAGAGATTTAGGAGATGACAGTCTTCTAATTTTTTAACTTGTATTTCCCTCTGGAATTACTGTAGATTTGCATTCCTAAGTGGTTCCTTCCCATTCCTTGATACATTTTGAGAACAAAGCCCTGATCCATTTCACAGCCATGTAGATGAGAAGGGTCTGCTGTCCTTCATGACTGCTGCACCTCTTGAGCACAACAGCACTCAACTGTCCATCCTTACAGCATGTCCTTACAGCAACATGACACCAAACTCAATGGAGAACAACTGCCTGCATTTCATGAATATGGTTTCTAAATTAATATTTCAGAAGCTATTTTTGAAATAAATCCTACCTATATCCCAGTTGACTCTTATCATCTCCTTACAGCACTTGGAAGATGTTTTCACTCAGCTGTCATTTACAGACAACCATTCAGCCAACTACATTAGCAAGTAAGCATCCAAGAACTATGGAAGCTATGTAACAGTATTTATAAATGCACTCTAACTGACTGTGATGCAGTATGGCACTATTAAAGATTCACTGTATATATAAGGGAAGGAAAAATTAGATTCTTCTGTTACCCCAATTCTCTCAATTAGAACGTGATCTATTACAAATATTCTAGTTTATGAAGATATGATCTATAGAGAGACACTGGCCTGCTTACCGGCAGTTTATCTAAGGGACTCGCTGCAGGAATCCCAAAGCTGCATTGGTTCAGGACGATAGACATTCACTCTCTGCCCCGCTTTGATAGGTAAGGCTGAATGACCTCCTGAGGTTGTTTCCAATCAAAATGATTCTGCAGAAGTGCCCGTGCCTTCTCCTGAGGGCAGCCTGGTGACTAACTATGCCAGCTCTCACACAGCACTTGTATTGGGTTTGATGTGACACAAGTAAGCTTGAGTGCTAAACCAAGTATAGGAGGTCCAACATTCAGTTTTACAATGATCTTTGAGTGTGAAAACTGATGTTTTACAGTTGTGATCAAACTTCTCCATCAGCATGGCGACTGCTTTGGCTTGGAAAATCATGCTTGAAGTGCTACACAACTGCTGTAAAATGAATGCATAGCATTTCAAGCATAATAACAACTGTACCTGCTTGTTTTCCATATTAAAAATAAACTAAAATCCACTATGAGATACAGATGTAGGATTACTGCTCACACTTCAGAAACTTAAAATAGCTTTGCTTCCTGATGAGTACAAAATTCTTGCTAAGCTACCCTTGAGGTGCACAACTCCCACTCAGCTCAGAGCTACACTGCCATCAGTACCCTTCCCATATTGGGTAACTATAGGCCTGCTTTTGTCCAAACACAAAAACTAAAACAGTTTGAAAAGTAGATAAGACACTTACTTTATCTCCAGATTCTCTATTAGTTAATCTTTACATCCTGCATTTTTTGCTGTTGAATGTTGAGCTACTGTGATCCCCACAGTGGCTTCTTCAGAATGAACATCTCTATACTCACCATTGAGCTCAAGTCTTTGAACGGGAACAGAGTATTGCTGGACTGGGCAGTTAATATTTTAGGCTACGTTTATGAAACAGTGTTGCTGCTGTGCAAAAGTGTTCAGCAATAGTCACCTGTGTAATGTGAGCCCTCCTGAGCTTGCTTGGGCAGCTTTGTTTAGTCAAATAAGACAAAAACATCTTTGACATTCCCGTGAAGGGGAAGAAGCCTTCAGAGAAGTTGAAACATTTATTACAGACATCAAAGATTCTAGGAAAAGGGTATCAGGATCAGGAAAAGGTTATCAGAAGAAGTTAACAGAGACAAAAAACAGCACATATTATGAAGAGCATTCTACAGAATAAAAAAGGAGTTTCCCACTGATCAGCCCTACTAGTTTTGCTCTTAACACTGCTTCCAGGAAAGACACTTGGTACCTTAAGAGCGGAGAGAAAAGGACAGTGACATCCATAAACAAGTTGTTCCAGTAAAGAGATCTGAAACAACAGGCTATTTTAAAGAGCCCTAGATCATATCTTAATATAATCCACTCACAGTCAACTTGCCCTAGGAATAGCAGGCAACAAGAAGCCAACCTTAGGTGGCACTGGGAGAGCTGCACAGGCATGTAAATGACCCTGGGATCCCAGCAATGCCAGAGCCCTGCAAAGGCCCTCCTGGAGCCAGGCAAGGCACACGGATCTCAATTCATACAAAGGACAGCAGAACTACACTTGTCTGCTCTGATTCTTTAAGATTGAAACAGCACTGAGATGAGAATAATTACATTTACATCACTAGGCTTCCCCTGAGCTAATATCCTGCTGAACCTTAGCTTGCTCCAGTTACAGTGTAAATACTGAACCATGGAATACCAGCTGAAAACTGCTGCCCATATTGTCCAATTTTTGTGCTCCTGAGCTACTCATACATAATACATGTGGGCACACGATCCACTCACAAGCAGAAGTGTTACCTGATCAACATAAGCTTCCCAAAATTTATGCTAGAAGACTTGAAAACAAAAATCCCACAAGACCACAGTCTGTCATCCCCTGAAGGCGTGCGTCACGCTGCCAGACACGATTAGAATGTGATAAGAAAAGAATTTTAAAAGATCATGTACAGGAAGCAGTTCCAGAGCTACACCTCATCAATCCAACGTAAGGCCAGGTTTTTTTTTTTTTTTATTGGTAGGAAGAGGTCAGGCAGACAGCACACTTAGTACTTCCAGTAAGATTTATCATATTCTAAGCTTCACATGAAAATATCTTTCTTTTGAAATGCAAAGCGTGTTTGCTAAAACACTGCAGTTATCCATTAACATTTTTTTATTTTTAGAAAAACTGCTTAAAAAGTAAGGGCCATTCCCATTCCTCCCTTGTTCTGAAGATTTCAATCTATCTGTCACTCATTCTCATGGGTAAAATTATTGCCAGTAATTTATCATCTCTTTTGGTGTAGAATACGTGCAACTTTGATCCTTGGACTCACCTTCTTGAGCAGCCCAAGCAGATATCTCAAGATCAAGAAGATCATCACAAACAGCATGCTACTGAATTCTGGAGTGCTCTAACCACTGAAGTTCAAAGGACTGATATCGCAGATGCAACTACATATTCAAACATTTCAGGCTTGTTTTCCTTTCCAAGAGCAGTAACACAACACTGAGCACTCCTCTACAGCAATTTTAATGCCTCACGATTGCATAATAAAGCTATTCACCAGGGCTAAGCAGTTGGGAGTGAAAACTGTCACGTAGGAGAGACAGCTCCCATATTCCAGAAGCAAAGAAGAACTTGGGAGGTGATCATTTTCACTTTCTCCTTAGAGATGGACAGTGGTTTGTTTGTTTCTTTAGCTACTGCTACCACTTGATAATAAGTACTTACAGACTGAGATCACCTGTACCTATCCCACACCAGTAAGCACTGCAAGCTTATCTAACTTTCTGCCACTCAATGGTGAAGCTGTGCACTGGGCAGTACAAATTTCATAGCTCTTGCTTTCACATTCCTGTATCTTGTTAATAACTTAGTGTTCCTATGCTAGTACTGCTACACTGTTATGAAGAGAGGATCCTTGGCAACAAGTATTTTAGAGAAACTGCTTTAAACCACATTCACATTATCTCCAAGAGGCTGCAAAGTAGTGCAACATCAGGGTGCTTAGAAGCCAGCAAGGCAAATATTGCACCCTGTATTTCCACCCACCTCTTCAGCTTTTAAGACAGCCTTACAATGCGGGAGAGGCAGCAGCTATGCCCCATCTCATGGCATCTCTCAGCCCTGCTCATGGCACAAGTGGGCAGCCTTCTGTGCCAGAACTAAGCACAACAGAACCAAGCCCCAGCTGAGAGGCAACCAGTATGGCAGTACTCTGCTCCAATCCAGAATGTGAAGTCAACAGCAGTAAGAGAAGCCCGACAGGAGGCCCAGGAATCACTTTTTTCCACTAAAAGAGTGGAGCAGCATGCTCCTATCAGCAGCTTATAACAAATTGTCAACAGCAGATTAGATAATGACAACTACAGATACACAATTAAAAACTAGTATTTTGATGAACTCTAGCTTCTTTTCAAGATGGAGGAGGCACTGCTCTTGCTATGTGATGCTAGTATTTAGAGGCTGTATTTAAAGTGAATATAGGAGCCACAAACAACAGGGAGGAAAGGACAAGAAAGAAGAGGCAGAATAAGGACAGAAGGATTTCTCGAGGAGAGGTTAAGCCACTGCCACACACAAACACACTGTTAAACACTGACCAAGGGTTTGTGAGCCATGTGGGAAAATGTTAATTGTTACAGGTACTCAGGGTTGGATGAATACCAGGAAGTAGTGCTGAGAAAGTCCATTGTACAATTAAGATGGAAGAGGAATCGCTGAAGGAGGCACTTTCATTTAAATCCATCCTGCTAGCTCCTAACCTAGTTATTTACTACTGAGGGTTTCCTTTCCCAAGATTGAATTCAACAACAATAACAACAAAAAACAACAACCAAAAGAATATTTTCTTTCTCTTGTGGGAAGAAGGATACACACGTGGTGGGCAGGTATTTATTTGGTGTAGCACTAACCAGTATTTGCAGAAGACAAAAAATGCTTTCTGATCTATCTGATAATGGCTTTGATGCTCACCACTCAGACAATCCATTACTAGCACCTCTGTCTTACATTCCTGTCACAAAAGCTATAAAGTCAGTAATGCTTAACATGTGATGAGGCTAACACAAGGATTAAGCTAAAAACACTCAAACCATATGCCTAACATTCCAAGAAAACCACCACTTTATTTTTAAACAATATTTTGGTGAGGTTGGCCAAATGTTCAAGTTCTGCCAGCAACTCCTTCCCACTTCTCTTCTATGCAAGATTCCCCGAATACTTGGGAATATTCTGCCCATATGTAATCCTTATGCAGCTGGACTACTCTGACTGAGGATCACTACACAGAGAGCTCGAGGTTCAGCTTTCAGCAGCTTTGATCCCTCCACGTGTGCAGATCTGGCTGCGTGCTGTACAGCTTCTCCTCTGCTAGTTGAGCTGCATCCCACTCCTGCCCAAGGGTTACCCCACACCACTGGAAATAGCCGGCTGCCTTGTACTGCTCAGCACAGCTCACCTGAAATCTCCATTACCTTCTAAGGAGATCCTTCTCTAGGGCAGCGGAGTGAACCTACGACAGCCACAGCACGTATACCATGCAGGGTTATTCAGACCTGAATTTAGCACCTACCTGTCTTTCCTTTGAATGAGTGGCCAATGAGCTGACCTCAATCAGCTGCTTCCTCATTATCTAACCTTAACAGTATGTACGCAGCACCCATGAATGCTTAACCCAATCAGACACACCTCTCCTGCCATTTCAGGTAGGCCTATCTCAGTGCTGTATCTGCAGGACAGGCCCACTTCATCGCAAAGGCTCTCTAGGAATGAGAGATAAGGAAGTGCTCCTTGAGCTATTCAGCAAACCCATTTCTTCCTCCCTCCTCCTCTCCTGGGCCTAGTTAAACTAGTTGGGGCAGCTTACCAGGGGCCTGGAGACAGACTTCAAAGCGTGTGCTTTTCCTCCATTGTCTCCCGTGTTTGTGGAGCGGCTGTTATCAGGCTGCGCTCCCCTCCATCCGCCCAGAGCGCTCACATCGCCACACTGGGGGCAATCCTCCGAGTGCAGGCTATGGAAACTCCTGGCAAGCAAAGGCTGCGGCAGGAGCGCGGTCTCTCACACAGACCACCACCGCTTTGGTCCCTGCCTTCCCTCTCCCGTTAGCCTGAGCGCTCGTTTCATCACAGCACACGAAGAACGGGGGCACCTACAGCAGGCAGGGGAACGCGGTACAGCCGCCCTCGCTTCCCCGTACGCGGTGCATCTCCCGCCGGTCCCCTCCGCGCAGCGCCGGCCCACAGCAGCCCGGCTCACGAGTGCCACCCAGCGGCTCCGTGCTGCTCCGTGAGGGCCGCCACTCGCCGAGCTCGGCTTCAACAGAGCCCAGAGAGGCGCTTTAAGCCAACTGCTTCTTCCAAATCCTATCTTGGAGAAGTATTGCACCATCAGCTCTACGTTTGTGGAAATAACTGCTCAAATAAGTTCAGGCTCTGTATCTCTTCAAACGCATCTTCATTTCCCAAAGTCAAGTCTTCTGTAACTTATTTCCCTACCCAGCGGAAGATTACTGAAGTCTTTTCGGAGACTTTAGTCACCAACCTTGCTATGTGATATTGTCTTTTTATTGGTTGCAGTAGTTGACAACTACTCAAATCTGGATGCAGGGCTGTACATTTTCAATGGAAGATGTTTCATTCTGAAGAACCTTACCAGCTTCATGATCTCCTGGCAAATATTTCAGGTTTTCCTCCGAGTTGTCTCTACAGCCATTTGCATCAGATGGACTGATGTTCCCACTCTCTCATACTCTAGCCTTGAACCCCCCACTTCCCCATCATGAACTTAAAGACAACTTTTCCATACCAGAGCTTATACTTCGACAGCACTACCAAAGCTATCTTTTCTTCCAGCTGTGCACTGCAGTTACCAATGAATCTCAGAGGAGACAAATGCTTTAAAAAAACAGCATGAAAAACGTCTTAAAGCCATCAGATTAGAAATGAATGTAACCTGCGGCTGGGACAACATCCAGCACACCTCTCCATTCAGAAGGCTGCCCCCGTTCCTTCTTCCTCACTAAGGACTACTCTATTAAAACAAACATGAGAGGTATGAGCTCTTATTGGTTGACAACCATACGTTAAATGTATGCATCTGCCCTGTCACCATTCCTCACATGAGCTGTAGGCAAGCACAGCTACACACAGTCATGGTAACTCACAGCAGCATTGATCCATACTCCTTACTTTAGCCACCATTACCACGTTACATCAGCATGAGACCTTGTAAGAGCCACAGTTAAGCTACAACAAATTCACTATGATGAATTAAGTGAGCAAGTATCCAGAATTCATTCTCCCAGCCTGAGTAACACAAAATTTAGCAGAGATGAGGGAAAAACCTTTGTTTTCAAGAAGGCGGAAACTGGTCGCAGAGATGACACTGTGGCTGAGGCCATGCAAACGATAGTTCTGCAACACCCAGTGCAGCACAGCGTGCTTCTGCAGCGTTTTCTATACCTGATACTTCACTGATATGCTGATGTACAAACACCATTACACACCAGTTAAACAAGCTATTGTCTTGGGGAGAATGAAGGGCACAGATTAAAGCTGAAGTGGAAAGCTTAAGGACTGAGCAACAGAAGAGGCTAAATACAATGGGGTTTACACTCACATCACAGTCACGGCAGAGATAAAGACTAAGAGATAGACTCAGCCTACTGCATTCTTCAAGCTTAAAGAGACTTCCTTTTACACACTGGTGGTTTGCTATTCAATCAACAAACAGATTCAAATAAGCCATTAGATCAACTCCAAGTTAAAAAACATTAGAGGAGTCAACTATTCCATGTTATTTTTTAAACTATAAAAAGAAGCAGTCAAAGCAACTTTTCAGTTAGGTAGAGAACACTGCATTAATTTCAAAAGCTAAATAGTGGTAGGGTTGGAGCCTGTTGCACTCGTTAATGAATGAAGTGACTGTTTTCAAAGACATCCACACAAGCACAGATCATAGCCAGCGTGAACAGTTTTTACAGCACTGCTGTATAATCTCATTCAGTTATTTGACTACTGATGGTAATTAAGGACCATAATCCATTGCCAAAAAATAAACAAATATGGACAACCACCAAAACGTAGGCAATGGCAGAAACTGTGTGGATATTCCAGGTTTATTGCCAAGTACTTAGCAGTTCAGGGAAAATTTGAAGTTAAAATAAATTCTTGAGTATGTACAAAACATAAGAACAGAGCCAAATGCGTCTCAAGCACAGGAAAAACAACAGCTGAAAGAGTTTTGTTTATGAAGAATAAGTATCTTGAAGCTGGATAACAAGGAACGTGATTCACAGATGAGAACTACAGCAGTAGAAAACCACAAAGGAAGTTAAAGTTGTGTGGATGTAGTCAATACAGCTTTCTTTCCTTTGGGATTTGCGCAGAAACACTGCTGTGCTGCAGACTTTTTGTAGGGTCTGATCCTAGGAAGGTAAGTAGTTTACCAGTATACTAGTTATTAACTACAAAAGTTGATGTAGTAGTACTGTAGTACTAAAGAAGTGTGCGTCATTACTGTGAGTACTAACTATAATATATTTTATATGAAAGGAAACATTATGTACGAAGAGAAACAAGTACAACAACTGATATCTACAACATAAAGTCACAGTGGCACACTGAACAGTTTTAGGTTAAACCAGGCTCGCTTAAAAACAGAAACCAGAGGCTGGGCTCTTCTCTCACCCCATTTTACATGTCTTTACATTCGTTGATTTCAGTGGAGTTCTCCACAATTTATGCCATTGTGAGAGGAGAATCAAGCCTTGTGTGTTTGAAAGGAAACTGCAGACATGTTTCCCAGCAGAGTGCAGGGGCAGATTTAAAAAAAAACCAACACTAGTATATGAACTGTGAAACCAACAGAGTACACAAGTGAATGCAAGCACAGAGGCTCTAGGCTGGGGGTGGTGGCAGGGAGCTTGCAGCTTATCCAGGTTTTTCTTTTTTAAAGACTTGGGATCGGTATTAAGAAGTCAGAAGTCCAGTTGTTATACTGGTTTTAAAATACAATTATGAAGTATTACATTTACATTTTCTGACAGACATCTTTAATTTCTATTTTCCTACTGATATTCTACAGAATGAGTAAAAGTGCCATTTTATTTGCAAAGAATTGACTTTCCTATATCTAGAATTATGAAGTTGGGGACAAGAAATTGAATTATTCTAGTACTAGAAAATGGTGCCTAACAATGACTCATATCCAAGTTAAAATAAAAGATCTTCCCAAACTCCTCAGGGCCTTTAAGAAAACAAGCTCTACATTAATTTAGTGAGAGCAACACTTATCAAGGAAGTCAAGTCTGACAAAGTACTGGTTGATTTAGAGGTGGCAGAACACTTAATGGTCTGGACCTGCTGTGGGCTTACTGAAGCTGAAGTTGACCTGCTGGGCACAACTGAAGCTACCACTTTATCATCATTTCTCTGGGTACCAGCAGCATGTGATTAGAAAGCCCCTCTTCCACCACCCGGGCAAGGAACACACTTACAGAGGGACTACAGACTGACTTCACTGTTGCAGCATGCCTACCATCCCAATGCAAAATTGAAGTCATTCCTTGCTCAGTATCCAACGCTTTCGGAATACTACTGTCACTGCCTGCTTGCTCTTTCCCACTCTCATTTGTGTGCACAACTGGTGCTGCAGCTCATGTACTTGTTTTAAGTCTTCCTCTTCACTCCAGTAGATATGCACGTCTGAAGTTTCCTTTTGAAAAGCAAGTCTGGATTCTCTTCCCACAATGGCATTAAGTACTGACTGATTTAGTATGCGACAAAGCAGGAAGAAGGTAAATGCACAGAACTGGACAAAGGAGGATGACTTTACCTACTGAAGCTAGAAGTCGTGTAATTCAAGATCTACCTGCTAGTTTCCATGAAAGCTGTTACGTAAGAGCGTTAGTCTACTTCCAGTACTTGTGGGAAGGTAGAAAAAGACTCAAGAACAAGCATATCTTGAATATCTGACTCAAAATGTTGACCACTGACTAATATAAAGAAAACAAATAATGGAGAACTTCACCCTTAAATGAACATCAGCCTGATATTGCCTCAGTTCTTAAAATACAGCTAAGAAGAGTAACTATGTGCCATTATACCACAGTCAAGAGTCTCTATAATATCAGTACCTCTCTATGCCACTAATTCTAAGACATTAAGATGTGCTTAGCAACTAGTAGGTCAGAAATGATTATGAACTGCTACAGTGCAATAGAAGACAAATAGAGACATAGAAAACAAATCCACTGAAATCAGAGCCTAAAGGGTGGGAGATTCAGAACTAGACAATAGAGCTCTGATTGTCAGCAGAGATTTTGCATAGAAACCTGATTGGAAATAAATATGCAATAATGAAGCAGACACCTGCTTGTCACTATGGTCATTAGTTCACATACCTGCATTGCTCAAGTTCAATACAGCAGCCACTACTTTAAGAAGCTATGAACTATTCTTCCACACACACACACATAAAAACTTGTTTTATATAACAGGAAAATCGGAAAAATCGTATGCTGATAAATAAATTGGCTGTTAGCCTGGATTGCTAAACTACAGTTCACACCACCTGAAATCTCCCGCAAAGACTGTCCAAGTAGCCTGACGATATGAAGGGTTGGGTAAGGCTCACTGCCTCCTGAGTTCTGCATTCACAAGTAGCTACGGAGCTCCAGCACACTAGTCCACTCAACAGTGCATCCTTCACTGGGAGTACACTCAGGATTGTGTCCAACTGGTGGAGTGCCAGAGACGGCACTTCAACAACTTGTTGGCAGCTCATACTTAAATGCAGTAACTGGAGCTCCCACTCACCATAGAGCTGCTCTCCCACCCTCACCCTGACACTCATCTCCATACCCTGTACCCTTACCAAGTCAGTCAGTGCCTCACAAAAGAGGACAAAGGCTGTGGAAAAAGCAAAGCTGCCGTAACATGACTGCTGGCTTTCTTCAGGTAGATCCCACTGCTTTCATGTGCTAGCAGTACCCACAGCAGATACAGGCTGAAATCTGCATTACTGCAAAGAGCAAAGCTGTGCTGCAGGTAACATTCTCAGAAGGCTGGAAGTTAGGCATGTTCCTAGTACCTCTGTGCAGATGAGAGCTCAGCATGCTTGCTACATGCTTGGCAGCACTCGAAGACATTCATTGGCTATTGGCCTGCCAAGCTGTTTAGGCTTAGGTTCCTCTGCATTCACTTCCAACTATTAGTTTTGCTAACTATAAACATATCCTCTCTGCATCTACTCCCATATTCCATATGTACAGAACTAACTCATTTCAGTCCTAGGATGAATTGGAACTCAATATTTATCAAACAGATCCACTGTGCTTTGCAAACAAGAGAGGGAAAAAAAATCTCGTAATGAAGTTATCCATATGATCTTTCTGATGATTGAAGCTTGAGGAAACAGTTCAAAGCTCTCAAGGCTATATGCATGCTTGTACAAAAGACGTCTGCAATTTACCAGCAAGGTTCTAGACCTAGCATAATTCAATTTGCAGTTTGTATACAGAGATGCAAATACGTTATGTTCAGACATTTCTTCAATGCTTCCATAAAATTCATTAACAAGTGTATAAATATTCACGTTTTGACTTGTCATCTCAGCTTCTGAAGCTTTTATTTTTCTACAGAAATATAGAACTTGCAAAAATATTTCAGCCCCTTTCCATAAATGTCACACAAGCCAAAATACTTTAATCATAAAGCATGCACACAAACATTTAATTTCTCTACCACCACTTTTGAACTTCCGGGTGGTTAACTATAACACCTGATTACAAAAAGATCTTGTAAAAGACACCTTTGTTAATCATGCTCTAGTTTTTAAACACACTTTTATGCCAGTCAGCTCCTGCTGTGGTTAGACAAGTTGATCCACACTTTAAAGTGCAAGAAGGCTTTAAGTTTGTCCCCTGGTTACTGTACATTTGTTGTGAGAGCAATGGGCCATGGGTGCAGGCAGCGTGTGAGGAGTCATGTGCTAGGCTCTCTGAGTGGGAGAACTAGTGCAGCTAGGCAGGCTCTTACTGAGCTAGCACTACCTCCATCACGTGGGTAATTCACTAACTGGGGAGATCACAGGCAAAGAAGGTGGGCAAAGCTGAACAGTTACAGCACTTTTGTCAGAGGAGGGCTGTTTGCTCTCATGAAGAACCACCGATGAGAGGAGCAGTATTTCAATGTGTGCCTGGATACCTTTAAAAGGTATCCAAAACTCATTTCAAAAGTGAAAAATGTCTATGTAGAGACTAGAAGGAGAAGATTCAGCTCTCTTGCAGGCCAGGAGTATGCAAGATCATGCTCTTAGCATGACTTGGAGCCTACATCACTATGCTCATAACTGCATCTATGAGATTGAGACCACTGAAACACGTTCAGAAATGAAGATCCTTGGACAGTAGAATCTCTTTAAAAAAAAAATTTAGAGACTGACATCACCCTGTTTTAAAAACATCTGTAGGTTTTATTATAAGCATCATGATATTGACATGCAGATTTTTAATCATGCTGGTTGCAATTATACAAATCACTGATCAAATCCTGTGAGAAGCCAGAGCTGCTGTATATGCTGCATTAACACACAGATTAGACATGGTTTTGGCACACTGCCGTCAGAGAAACCTGGTTCTGAGATCATATGATATTAAAATTGGGGCCAGTTGGTGCAAGATTAGAAGGCAACAAGCAATAAAAAGGATAAAAATATCACAGGAAACAAAACTTATTAAAATAAAAAGCAAATAAATCATATTTCGATATTGGGAAGGTGGTTGGAAGTGGTTTTCTTGGCATGTGGCAGCTTCATGAAACCAAGTGTGCAACTGGAAGCATTTAAAAAATAATAAAACAAACCAACAGTTGTTTCTAAAGTTAAATACTAGTTGCGAGCTGTGGGATCTGTGCTCTGATAAGAGAAGGGCAACTGCACCAAATTGTTGCAGGTAGAAGTCTATGAGCCCATTGCCTACCTGTGCAACCTGGTCTAAGGAGCATGCTTTGCAGGGGGTTGGACCTGATGATCTCTAGAGGTCCCTTCCAACCACTACAATTCTGTGATTCCATAATTCTTTCACCAACACTGTTGAACTGGAAGGTGAGAGGGCACAGCAGTGAGGACAATGAAGGAGAAAAGAACAGCAAAAGCTATCTGGGGCTATCAATCAGTGCTTTAGACAGGAGTACATGACATCAGCACAGAACAACTGCAATAACACAGTTATAGCTTTCCTGGATGTATAAGTCACTAGAACTGGAAGGCCTGCTGGAAAGACCATCCACCGGAGGTCTCCTTGCTAGAACAACTCTGAGCTCCAAATCATCCTGAAGATCTTATGGTTGTATTTAAGAACTTTTAAGAAGTTTGCCTTCCAGGCAAAGTTCCAAGAAACGGTAATCTAGCAAGAAGCTGACATGCACAGATATTTTAGAAAGACAGTAAGTGTTTGTATTGGCTTATGTCTGAGCACTTCACTCATTCTGTACACTTGAGAAAAAATCCCCCTGCAGAAGAATATGCTGAAGAGTTGACAGTTTGCGTTGATAATCATTTGCTTAGTTTCTACAAAAACAAAAAAACAAACAAAAAAAACCCCCACCAAAAACTACCATCCAACCCACAAAAAAGATAGCAATAGCACAACATAAGCAAGCAAGATAGAAAGAATTGTAGCACAGCACTTGAAAAACTCCTTTCAGTAACTGGAAGTATCCTACAGACACCAGCCAAGGAATTGCTTCTGTAAAAGAAACATGTAATTTCAGCAAATTATGAAGTGATGTGATGGTCTATCTTGGTATTTCTGCCAGAAACATCACGACTTCAGTGTGCTATAACTTGTTAAACATGTTTCTCCCCATCATTTTTAGCCATGAGGTGGGAGGGGGCAGACAGAGATTGCTGTATTGCACCCTCCCACACTGCTTCTTCCCATCTCACAACTCTTAAGCCAAATGGTTCAATATATGAGTAAAAGCTATGCACTGGTGTAAGCACTTCCAGGAGTGGGACCAAAGCATGCATGGCTCACAAGGAGTATATACCAGTGGTCACAGCTAACCTCAAGTTTACTTCCATTTAAAACAGCATAAACAATACTGGCCAAGCTGAGGCTTCATACTCAATACAAGCAACTTGATAGTGACACATGCCAGTTGGCCATGACACCCCTAGCACACACTCAAGTACTCTTAATGCAAAGGAAGATCACAGAACCATTTTCCTAGAGGTACAGAACAAGATTACTCTGTCATGATAAAAACAAGAAGCAATGTCTTGGTGTAGGCACGGTTACAGCCGTGCCAGCCACAGCAGGGATGTCTACTTGAGGACAGCAGTGGTAGAAAGGATAAACAAAACCCAGCGTGTTTTGTTTGTTTTAAATGGACTTCATCACTGCACATACAATTACCCCTGGAATGCACAAGACCCAGCAGCCAAGTAAACAGTGCCTTTACGTTGCAGCTCAGCTTTCGGTCTCCGCTGGGAGAAGCTGCACACAGCAAGCGGTGACAACACGTCGTGCAAGACCCACGGTACAAAGGGAGAGGACTTCTAGGCCGGGACACAAAGGCTGGAGCATTAAAAGGGAAGCACAGACGTAATACGAACCAAATCAATTTAAATTACTTCGTGAATTGTAGACGTTCATTAGCGTAGAAGAGTTTCACAGGAAAACAATGACAAAGTCAAAGCCATCTGATTTTCATATGCTAATTAATTAAACATGCCAAACGCATTTAATCTCTTATTACAACCATAGGGGGAGACAGACGAAACTCCTGAAGTTCTGCAAAGCCGGGTCATTAGAGTGCCAAGTCACTCCTCAGATCTCTGCTCAGATACAAACAGACGTTCCCCAATTATTACACGTTTAAGTAGAGCCCGGCTCTGCCCTCCCGCTCCTTCTCCCCCTCCGGAGGAGACTTGCTATCTTTTCACGCACCCTAAATGCCTTAGAAAGCGTTGGAAAGAGCTGCTTTGCTGGAAAAGAAACACAGGAGCCATCTTCCAACAGCCAGAGTTAAATGTCCCCATCACGAAGTGGAAAGGAGAGCCATAATCTGCTTGCACCCAGGCATGGCAATCCACCCTTAGATCGCACTCGCGCCCTTTAAGTCCAGCTAACATTTTGGAGCTTTTTTCCCCCAGCTTCCTAAGCAAGAAACGGATCCTGCTGTTTACACAGCGCTCTCCTTGCTTAATAAACCTTAAATTGAAACAGATTTTCTTTTTTTATAACAATTACCTTCTTCAGAGTTATCATACGACAGGATATGAGGAAAAGCCAGACCCGCCTGTTGCTCTCCCCCACATCTGCCTCCAATCTCAGCAGCTCAGCCATTAACCCTGCGGGGTCCCGGCGCACACCTTGCCCAGCCGGCAGCACGGCTGACGCGCTCCGGTTCCGCACGGCAGAGCAGCGAAGGGCATCGCCGCGGGGCCGCGCGTCCGGGACACGAGCATCTCTGTCCCAGCCGTCATCCCCTGAGCCCTCCGCACGAGCGCTGACGGTGGCTCGGGCAGCACCGTGCGCACGGGCTCCCTCGCACCGAGGGGCTCGGTGACAGCTCCGGACTCGAAGCCCCGCGCGGACAACGCTTACCTCCGAGCCGCGGCGACGCGCTCCCCGGTTGGGTGCCGGGGCCACGCGCATTGACAGCGGGGCGGCGGGCACCGGCGCTGCCGCGCCGAGGACGAACGGGAGCCGGGAACCTCGCCGCGCCCCGCGCCCGCCGCGAGTGGCCGAGCCTCACACCCGCTCCCCGCCCTAATGGGGCTCCGCCGCTCCGCGCCCGGGACGGCGGCCGCCGCCTCCCGCCGCGCCCATTGGCTGCCGCCTACATGGCGGGGCGGGGAGAGGGGCGGGGCCAGTGCGAGGGGGCGGGGCCTCGCTCAGCCGTGGGGTGGGGCGGGCGAGGCGCTGCCGGGGGCGAGTTAGCTCCGGTAAACGCCGTTCGCGCTCTTCGCAAGCGTTCTGCCCTTCCTCGGTGCTGAACTGAGCGGGCCGTGACCCCGCGCCGTGTCAGTGACCGTGGGGCTGTTGGACAGTATAGGTGTACTTAGTTTTGTATGGTTCTGAGGCGGGGTCCGCATCGCCAAGCGTCTCCTCTGAAATCTGAGCGAAGTCTGAAAATAAGCGCTTCCACATTGAGTCTGCGTGGAATTTCCAGAGGAAGCGCGGACAAACAGCTCACACCTCCTCACAGGCGGTCTCCATCGCTCCTGCCAGCAGTTTGATGCCGTCCGTAATTTAGGAAAACACACGAGGAAAAAGAAAAAATAAGCAAGCATACTTTTTAAAGGGAAAAAGAAGAAAAGGATGGCAGCAGTGACAAAGGGTGCTTGCAGCCATCCACTGTGCTGGTTCTCCTTGCCCCCTGCCCTGTGTTCTCCCATGCCACCTCTCCGAGCCTTTTTGTAGCACTAATCGCCACCATCTGAACATATTTAGTCTGTGCTTGCAGCACTACATGATTTCCCTCATTTACTTTTCCCACCTCAAGCTCCAGAGGTATAGGAAATCAGATTGCTTGGCTTGTAAATAACCTTGTCGGAGGTGTTTACAGTCATATATTAGCAGATCTGGATCTGGAATTAAAGAATTTATGGCCAGTACCCTCTTTTAAGTTGTATTTCTGTTTATCTGATCCTCACTTACAAATGCCTCTAATTAAGCTGTAAACTCTTCATTTCTACTCAACCATCTGGGTAGCCTGGGAAGCTTGCGACGGAAATGTAATTTACCCACAGCACAGCCACGTCTGCAATGCAAATCCAGCACAACTGCTTTCCGAGGGTTACAGCCTGCTCCAGTTTCTACAACATGGACAGAAATAAAGCTTGTCCAAACTACCGACGCCAGTCCTTGCTGGGAATGACAGGACACTGTGTTTGTTCAGGACAGAAAACACGCTTGTAACCCTGTAAAACAATGGGAAATAACATTTCACGTTGGATTATAGGAACGATTTCTTCTCAGAAAGAGCAGTGAGGTGTTGGAATGGGCTGCCCAAGGACGGGGTGGCATCACTGTCCCAGGAGGTGTCCAAGAACCATGGAGATGTGGCACTGAGGGATATGGTTAGTGGGCATGTGAGGGTGGGTCAGTAGTTGTGCTACATGATGGCAGTGGTCTTTTCTGATCTTAATGAATCTGTGAGTCTATAATTTAAAAAACAAACAAAAAAAAACCCCAACACTTTAAACAGTCCAGAAGTCTGCACAGTTTGTCTGCATGGACCCTGAACTAGGTTGGAAGAGATAATAAGGAAAACTTGGACTGCAAAGACGCCCGGTGCTAAAAGAGCCTTTTATCTATCTTCAACTGTTACTGAATATTAGAGAAATATTTATGCAAGAAAAGGCATCTAACCTGGCAATATGTAAGTTTATATATATGTAATAGTGGTTTGAGCCTCGGATCTGTTACCTTGGCATAGTAAAACAACTCTTCTCAGCAGTGTGTGGTGATAGGACAAGGAGAAATGGCCACAGACTGAAGCACAGGAAGTTCCACACAATTGTGCATGGGAACTCCTTCCCAGTGCAGTGCCGGAGCAGTGGCACAGCTGCACAGAGAGGTGGTGGAGTCTCCTTCTCTGGAGACGTTCAGGACCCACCTGGATGCCTACCTGTGCAACCTGGGCTAGGGAGCTGCTTTGGCAGGGGGTTGGACTCCGTGATCTCTGGAGGTCCCTTCCAACCCCTACAGTTCTGTGATTCTATGATCTAGTTACCAAAGCAGTTCAAGTATGGGGCAATAGACAGTGCCTGCCCCTGGAGATGGAGAGTGTGAGCGAAGCATTGCGACATAATCCTGGCATTAGGTCACCCCACAGGTGTCTGCCTTAATGGTAGTTATATTGCAGCCTTAGAATAAAATCGGCATCAGATTAGGGGTGAAATTTGGATTTTCTTTTAATCAGGTCAGATTGGGCTGTTTTTGTTCTGCTTTGTCTTTGCTTAGTGCTGTGAAATGTTGGGCAGCTTCTTGGATCATTTTGGGATTTTTTGGAGAGAAAATGATTTAATTGTTCCTCAGTTTTGACAACACTGTACATTGGATCTTAAACTTTTTCTTAAGAAATAGTCTTACAAAGCAGTGCTGAAAGTGAGTTTTCACGGTTTCATTGCTTTGAAGATTGCTTTCCTCAGCTCTGTCAGGCACAACACTTTCCTCCAAAGGTCTCCATCAAACCCTGTCTGAAGGCTGAGTGGCCTTTGCAGTGCAGCTGGAAACCTGCCCTCAGCTATTTGAGTCAGGGATAGGATGAGGAGTGCTAGGGCTCCATCGCAGCATCCAGGTTTGGGTTCTGTTTTTCTGCAAACCTGGATAGAATATGGGCAAGAGGGAGGGAATTTCATCCTGCTACAGAGCCAGATCCAAGTCGCCTGCCTGCTTTGGGAGGGGGGCTGAGCATTCAGGTTTTCCTGTTCAAGTCTTGTTTCAGGATAAACCATCTCTTTTTGCGATTTATTTTTGCAACAGTCCTTCATTTCTGTGTAAGAGCTCTCCTGCTGTTTTTTGCCTTTTTTATTTGTTTTGGCCTTATCCCTTGGCTCTGTAACATTTTCAGCTACACGATTCTTCATAATCTCTGTGTAAAAGTGCATGTCCAGATAAAAAAGCCCCTTATGGGTTTCATTTCCAGGCATCTTCCATAGCTGTTAAATCTCTCTGTCTTCTCTACCTGGACAAAAATGTCATCCTTACAAGAAGGTCTCACACTCTGCCTTCAGTCACAGACTTCTCCATCAGTTCTTCTAGCCTAGTTATCTCCTCCAGACTAGGATAAAATGGGCAACGTGACCGAGAGGAAATGAACAATATTTCGTGTGCCATACGTGTAAATAATCCCCGTCTGTTCCTGAGATCTGCTGTTGTTCTCTTCCCACTGAGCTGGAGTCAGCCCTGCTAGCTGCTGTGGAGTTGGAGCAGGTCCTGGAAGGCAGCCGAACATCTCTGTACCCAGTCCAACTGTGGATGACTGTACTCTGCCTTTGGAGTGGTCTCAATGAATCTGATTGTATGCCAGAAATAATGGCAAAAGTTTCTGCATTTCACTAGTTGCAGATGAAAACTAAGAAACCCAGTGACCTTTGAATAGGTTTCCCAGTCCTCCTAGACATTAGTCTCCTGCTGGTACTCCTGATAGGCTAGCATGGATTTTTTGCAGCCTTTTCCCCAGGAATACGGCCATTTCATTGCCTGGAGATGTTTCCATTTGCACAGGAGATAACGGTGATGGAACAACCTTCTGCTGCTCCTGCTTGGAGAGATGGAACAGCTTTAAAAGCATATGCCCGATCCCACGTGCACTGAGATATTTGATGATTAGCTGTTCATAAGACCAACTCAGATTTATAAGCAATATATGGAAAAGGTTTGATAGAAGGCAATAGCTATTATTTTGAATAAATACCACTGATGCTGTTATTAAATTTGATTCACGTAAAATTTGCACTTTGAGAAGCTAAAGTGTTAGAAGTTAAGGACAACATTTGTCCTTCTCCTTCTCTGTCACTGCACACGCGTAAGCCAACCCCTAGCTCGATCAGCTTTTGTTTCACTGTGTTACTGCCCTAACGTGATTTAAACAGAGATCGTTATTTAACTGCGCAGGAGATCTTAATCTTCCACTTGAATGTAAATTGCCAAGTACGATCACTAAACAAATTGATTGAATGCCATTGATTACTCATCAAATAATTGTGGGAAATCATGTAAATCAATTATTCATCATCCTCAAAGAATAGATGGCATGAAGAATAAGCTGCAATTAAGATAAAATGCTATTGGATTCTGTACCAATAATTTCTTTTGAAATTACAATTCTGGCAATTAAATCAAATTGAAATTAAAATGTGAGTAGCCTGATTGAGGTGCTGAGTAGTGATTGTACCGAAGTGTAATCTGCTGGAGCTTATTCACATGTGGGGACACAGACGATGTTTGCCTCCTGAAATGTTTTCTGTTTTTCCCCATGCATTATTTCTGTCTAAAGCAAAGATGCTGATATAATTATAGTTTTTAGTCTCCTCCATTACGATGTGACCAACCCACCGGTGCTTTGAAAAGTAAAACACACTCCTAAGAATAATTTATTTCCCACGCTAGATTTATTCTGTTTCATTTGTATTATTTCCTGTGTATTTATTCTATATATTTTGTATGTGTAGAATCCAGAATCTAGATTCAAAAGTAGCATGTATAAATTTCTACCACTGTAAGGTTTTGTGGATTTTATAGAGTTTCAAACTTAATAATTGAGTTATTATTCCCATCAATCAGGACTGACCCGCTAGACATTTAAATCAATGGAAAATCTCCCTTTGTCTATATGAATACACGAAGAAAAAGCATCTCTAAGAATCAATAAAAATAAAGAATCACAGACTCACAGAATTGTAGGGGTTGGAAGGGACCTCTAGAGATCATCAAGTGCAACCCCCCTGCCAAAGCAGCTCCCTAGCCCAGGTTGCACAGGTAGTTACTCTTCATTAAAACCACTGATTATGAAGTAATTTCTCAGTCAGTTGGACTCAGGCAAAAGCAAAGACCTCTGACATGTGTGAGCGCTGTCTTGACATGTTCAGCTGTTTTTGACTGTCATGTTAAAAAATGAAACGAATAAAATGCTCTTCCACCGAAGCAGTAAACGAGAAGGTCATAAACGTCACAAATTGTGTTTATGTTTTCAATCACACAAAGTATTTCAAAAGGGTTGGTAAAATGAGGGAATTTTTAAACAGCAGGGATGAACACTTCTCCATAGGCAATCTCTATTCTATACAAGTGCTATATGACTGAGTGCAGCTATTACTTATGAATAATGTCATTGTTTTGATGCTGGTAGGATGAGTGTGGTAATAGGCAGAGTGCAAATATTTAGATAGATTTGAAATTCATGTACTGAGAATAGGCATTCAGGTATGATTAGGGCTGTGATTTAGATATGCTTCATCTCATAGTCCTTAAGGTCCTTTTGCCTTAACAACATGTACTGGAGCAATCAGTTCAGAAGTGATAAAGGCAAGGTTTGCAAATAGTATACACACACATGGAAAAATGTATTCCATCACCATGTTTACTAAGTAGCTGTTGTTTTGTTTAATCAAAAAGGGGAAGAGAATTCATTCAGGTTTAAATAGCTTTTTAGCTAGACCTCTAATGTTAAACAGATATGGTAATGTCATTAGAGGTATTTATTGTCTCTCTCCTCTCTGCTAGATGAAATGCATTTTATTTATATTAAGTATCAATCAGTGAATGGTTTTCAATATTTCTTGAAAGTAATTTTTGAAAAAAAAAAAAGTAGAGTATTAAAAAAATAGAAACCAGAACCAAAACAAAGCAAAAAAAGATCGGATTTTTATTAATCAAGGCATCACTTTCTGTGTTTTAAATGCGTATCTCGTTTTCAGTATTTAATATTCTTCATTCAAATTATTTGTGTTTCCATGCTGCCTGGCACTGTTTGTGTTGTCTTCCCAAGTAAAGGCACTGTGCTGCTGCTGTACATACAGACAAATTAAAATTCTGCTTCCCCTAGCAATTTGAAATGAGTTGGAAGTGCATTTTCAGAAAACATTTGCGTTGTAAAACTTGGTAACATAGGAGTTCACGGAAACATAAAAGCCATGAGTAAATAAATCAAAGGATGTTTTCTGGAGATGGTAGAGAGCCAGAAATCCAACAGAAGGAAAATGGGATAATGAGTGGGCAGCGTTTCTGAAAATCAGAAATATTTGCAATGTTTGAGCACTTGCTCTTTTTTCCCCCCGGGATTTGCCAGATTCAGATATCACGCATTTTCACAGAAGATGCAGCGCAAACAGTTCATAATTAAGCACTGATCTATTTTTCTGTTTTGTTCTCTTCCCTGGAGTGTCACAACGCAATTTGTTCCCTTTATCACCAAGTCTCTCTCTAGCTCTAGTGAGAGGGGAGCGTTGCCAAATTTTTGTACTGTTTCATCCTTGGTCGTGAAAGGCTCGTTGTACATTAATTGCCTCTGTGAAGTGTCAACGATTAAGTAGGCTGAGGTCCTGGATGTAAAAAGGCATCCTTGTTCCTTTGTAGGTGTCGTTTTCTCAGGCACTGCCTATCTATCTGTCAAGGCTGACACGGAAATATGTCAAGTCTCCCGGTTTGTCAGCTAAATATGCCTTATGTTTCCTTGCATACATTTTATACAGTTAAACCCGATCTCCAGAAAGTCAAAACACTGGAGTCAGTGAAGCAGAATTTGGCAAATTCACGCTTGGTCATTTTAAATTAATTAGGAAAGAAACTTTCCCAGGACTGACTGGAGCTGACTGGGCTCCTCGGGTTATTTTGAGGCTCCCTATAGTGCAACCTGATTTTACTCTGTACGCATTCAGTCTCATCAGAGGAAAGTGCCTGAGTCGATGCACTTAAACTTGTGTGCAACAACTGCAGAACTTGGTAACATTTTTCAGTACATTCCTTTCACACTTAGAAAGCAGTATTTTCTTTTGCTTATGTTAATTGGGATCCTTTTAATTCCTCTCATTGTGATGATCTGAGGAACTTGCTTGCCCACAGAGGTGTCTTACAAAGTCCCTCTTCTTTTATCCAGTAGCAAAATTATGAGCTCTGATTTGCTGTTCACAGAAATGGAAGAGAAATGTGCTCCTTTGTGTTAATTAGTTAATTACTTCATTTATTAATTTACTTTAAATCTGAGAGGACTGTTCACAAAATGTAAAGCTAAACCCTTGCATTTAGTTTTGGAGGTCTGGAGGCCTGATATGGATTTGACTTGCGGTGTGCAAGGCAATATGTAAGAGTATATGTAAAATGCATATAAAGCAGTGGGTGCAACTGGTGCTTTAGTTTGGACCTTACAATCCTGGAACAACCAGTTTCCCTCTAGGAATCCAGGAAAACAACTAGAGTGACAAACTCTGCTCTCAGAAACTCACCCACAGCTCATGCTGAAATCAATGAGAGCTGGTAGCGGAATTTTGCTTGCGGTCTTGTGGTCTGCTCTGCTCACCGTCAGGGATTTGCTGGCCTTGCTTTCCTGAGTCTCTCTTCTACCTCTTGAATTCCATTCACATGGGAAAGGCTGACCTTGGGCTCAAGCAGCGTTGATTGCTGCCAGCGTGCAAAGCGACCCTTCCTCAGTGCATCAGAATTGCAGTAGGTGGGGTGGAGGCTGAGAAGGCAGTATATCAGTAAATACATTCAGGGAGGACGAGATGAAACAGCTGCGATAAAACTTGAAACAACTGACAAAATCAATCCTATTCTGGGATATCGTTGCAGGTACTAGACTGGATTGTTCTGGTTCCTGGTTGCACATCATCATGGGGAAGAGCTCAGCTCTATGGGACTCTGCTCACGAGTCCCTGAGATGCATGTGTGTCTTTGTGCCTCTCATGCAAGCTCCTAGTTACAGAGAGATCCTTTAGTAGGACTTCCAGAGCTGAAAAGGTGTAAAAAACACCAGCACAATTTATTTGACCAGTACAGCAATAAGGAAGGATGCAAGGCTGCTAATCCAGTTGCTATGACCATGATTAAAGAAAATATGTAAAGAATACCCTCCAAGATAAAAACAGTAGCCAGAGCCCACTGAGTTCCGCACAACATTCCCTGTATTTTCCTTCTGTTGCTCTAGTCACCAGTAGGGAACTTCCAAACTGCTACTTCTGTTTCACAGATAACCTTTCTCTACCTGAGAACTGAAGCAGCTGTCTCCGACTGCTAGGTTTGCTTACTTCTCTGAGTGTTTCAGCCTGGCTTCATCTAGAACTTCCTCACTGAATGTTGCTCTGGGCAGCCTGCTCTAGTGGCTGGTGACCCTGCCCACAGCAAGGGGTTTGAAACTAGATGATCTTTGAGATCCTATTCAACCCAGGCCATTCTGTGATTCCTTACTCTGATTGTTATGTTATCCACTGCCTGAATACTTGCCATGATTTTCCAGATACTGAAGAATAAGACAAAACCATTGTAATTAGCCAGATTGATTTCTGAGATCACAAAGAATGTGATTCTTCCTTTAATTTAGTTAATACTTGAACTAGAACCTACTTGCTGAATAAAAGCACTTGAACCTAGAAATCATCTCATGCTGGAGAATAGACTGAGTGAATCATTCAATTGGCTGCTTGAAAGACCGTAAAAACTAACGTAAATTCAGTTAGTTTCATCTTTCATCCTCTGGACTTGGTAAAAATTTTACCTGCTAGTCCTTTTGCTACTGATGCAGATGTTTATTGATTTTCTCTTCATCTAAGTAAATATATTTCAGGTCATTTTCCACTGACTTATTCTTGTCATGTTTTCTCTGATTCCTTCAGCCTCTTCATACCTTCTTTGAGTTGGATATCTTTTTCCTTAATACACTTTTTTTGATGTTTACAACTTAATTTTTAGACAAATTTTATACAAATATTGTTGTCTTCAACTCTTGAAAATGCTTTTTTTTTCTGTGCGTGTGTGTAACAAATGCAGTTGTCATCATTAGTTACATCTGAATTACAAAAAATGTTTGTGGTCAGTTCTTCCTTCCTTGTCTGTGAAAATGGCTTTAAAATCTAATATCTCTATTTCAGAAGTGACCACTTTTTCAGTTAGAAAACTCATCCAATTTTTTTTGGTGTTTCAGCATTGATAGCTCAGACACTGCAATGTATGCCACTCAGCTTTAAATCCCCTAGAGTAATATGTTGTTCTTCCTGATATAATATATGTCAGTGCAGAGGAGTTTATTGTGTTACCTAAGATTTATGTTGCAGTGGACCGTTTCAGGCACATTATCTTTTCACTGTCTCATAAGCATTAAAGATTCTTTCCTGAATAATCTGCCATGCAGTAATGCTCCATCCCACTTATGTCCTCTCCATCCTTACCCTATAAGTTGGAAGCAGATTTAAAAACACAGTCAGGAGGAAGGATTCACTGTGCTTTAGAATATTGACTTGGCAGAATTTATACCCATAAACAAGTAACCAGTTGTTCCTCTTTCCCTACATAATGCTGCAATATCAGAAAGCCATCAGGTTAGCACTGAAGAGATGCAGAGGGGCTGGGTGCATTGATGTCCCACGTTAAGCTCAAACCTAAAGCTCACATTCAGTGTAAAATGGATCTTCTGTGTGACGCGTGATTAGGTTTGTCTTAACTCACAACATTCATGTCACGTTGTGCAGTTTTCATCCTCAGCATTTGGTCCTTATTCTGTGCTGTGGTGAAAAATGAATGCATCATCTTTTCATTTAGATTTCTTCATTTTCTCACTGATGTTGGGGTAACTTCAGTAGCACAAGCACAACTTTTAAGGTCTCTGATCATCTGTGTCAGTAACAAAGGCCAAACTCAGGTGCCTCTCCTGTGACTCATTAGCTGATTTTACCACTTGAGTATCAAACCGTGAATGTAACTGCTATCTGTACAGCTTGGTGGCCAGAAGTAAGGAGAACCAGCAATAAAGGAGATGTTTTACGAGAGGGAGTGCCAAGAAATTTCTAGAAGAAGAGATAGAAGAGTGGCAGCCCTAGTAACATTGAGCTCTGTGACACGCTGGGCTCGGTGTCAGTGTGGAGATGAACGTCACTGAACTGACACAGCACTATAGGAGACAAAGTGCTGCTGTGAGCTGACCATAGGTGGGGTCCTGAGTGGGGCCCTGACTTCTGAGTGCTCGAGGCTGACAGCAGTGGGCCAGTATTGGCTCAGGGCTCCAGAGTGTAATGTGACAGGCAAACTCTCCTTGGAAATTGCTAATATATGCCCTCGGGAAAAGAGCACATGCTATAGCTTTTGGAGAGTAAATGGAAACATCCACTAAGTCTACTTTACTTCAGGTTCCTGTAGAAATGGACTTTTTTTTTGCCTTTCATTTTTTCCCCAGCTGGCTTCTATAGGCAGGTCAGACATTTAAAGATCTCTGCACAATCATAATGCAGCTGTAGTTCTCAGAGATGCGGCTGAGCCCATTTTTTCCTGTTATTTGAGTTAGACTGGAAATATCTTTCCTTGCACTGAAAAAAATAAATAAATCCTTGCCTACAAGATGTACATTACACAGTCCCTGAATTCACAAAGTTTGGGAAAGGAAGCTTACTTGGAAGGCGTTCAGCCACTGAAATGAGCAATGGTGTCTGCAATAAATTTTATTCTCATTTTGTCTTCAATTTCTCCCTCTTTTCCAGCATGCAGCTTTGATATGAAGAGATAGGATGTATAATTACCCGTTTTCTCTCCCTCTCCCTACATTTATGCTTACAAATGCAGTACATTTTGGAAAGCCTGCGATATGGGAAAATAATAAAGCATTATATCTGCTTAGCCAAAAACCTAAGATATTAAAAATCTCTGAATGCTCCGATGAATTCTCAGCCTGATCTAAAACAGAACAGAGGGAAAAAAAATCACCAGACTTTCATAAATTCTAGGTACAGCTTTGACAGAAAATGTAGTGCAAGGGCCAGATCATGTGCTTTGCATCACAGCGTCAGCAAATTCTGGCCGTGGTGTGGGCATATCTCTTTCTAGGGAGAAAGGGGTGTGCCTGAGATACTCTTTTGCGGAGCTGCTCCCTCGCCTGCTGGTTTCATCTCCCGTGGCTTAAATAAGCTTGGTAGAACATTTTCGCAATTAAAATTCTGGCTGCTAAAGAAAGCATGTTTCCCTCCTGGTTTTTGAGCCGCTCTAGCTGCTGCTAGTTGAAGGCCAAGCCTGCTAGGTGTGTGGTCTGCAGCGCAGCCAAGGAGCTGGCCTGGAGTGCCTGGCTGCTCCGAGTTACACCGGAGTGCACCGAGCAGGATCAGTGCTGTGAACAGAGCTGCGGTGCAGCAGGACCAGGCTGCTCCGTGCCAGGGCTTCCACTAACAGGAGGCTGGAGAATTGTCTGCCTCCAGCTGCTCAGCCTCACCTGCCATGTGCCCACAGCATGGGATGTAGCTGTCTGTTGGTGGGACACCGAGACCGTCCTCTGCTGAAAGGAGACGTTTCCTCTCCATTTGGGATCCTGATGGTCTGAATTGTTAATGTCCTGGAATAAGATCAGATCAAAAAGAACTTGACTGATGAGGGCCTTGCACCTTCATGACTTAAAACCAAACCAAGATTCAGTCTGTGGCTGAATGCTACATACATGATGGAAGATTCCACGTTCTTGGATTTGATCTGACTCTGAGCTGCTCCGCTGGCACACAGCAGTGTATGAGCAAGTTTATGGTCCCGGGCAACCTGAAAGCAAGAGCTGCACTTTTCAGTAAAATATCAGCACGAAATGGCCTTTTTTTTAAGTACAGGCTCTAGCTCTTTCGTATTTACTGTCTAAGTAAGATATATGATACCAGTAGATGCAAAGTATAAAACCTAACAGATTCATGCTAGCTAGAAAGTGTGCATAAAAAGGCAGTACAGAATGTCCATTGAGTACAATGGAAAATCCTCACAATAAATCAGTTCCCAGATTTCTTCCTTACTGCTGTTAAGAAAAAGAGGTTTAAAATACCAAACTCCCCAAAACTCAGTTGGGAAAAAGCCTATTAAACTAGGGTGGAGAAACCTGAAATCAATCTCCTCAATTAATCCTCTGTTTGGACTCCTTTTAAAGCTTTAGCACATGTTATTTTTCTTTAAAGGAGGATTTAGTGCTTGGGCAAACGTTCCCACATATCAGCAAATATAAAGTAACTTCTTTACTTTTTCCACAACCTTTTTTGATTAATGAGGAAAAATATTTGTATTTTGAATAAAGCTCTATTACTTCCTGATAATTTTCATGCTTGAACCTGATATATGGTAAACTAAAGTAAATCAGGAGCTACTTGTTTGAAGCAGTGCAGTGTGATTCGTATGGGAGCGAAGCCGTATCCAGAATAGTCGTGCAATAGATATCTCTCATCTCTTAAATTTCTGTGGAAGTATGCAAGCCAACAGCATGAATCAAATGTAATTAAGAGCAGGATTTAGCCCAAGATGTCGCATGTAAGATGACACGCGTTGCTGTGGGAGCAGGCTGATGTCACAAACACGGAACTTTGAGCTTTCTTCCCGCAGCACTTAGTGGATCCTTGGGCAGCGAAGAAGAAAGTGATTATTCAGGAGTAAACATTGGTTGGTGATGTCAGTGCAGAGAGCGCAGAGCAGTACTGAGCAAGCAAACTAGATTATATTACTGGCTCTTTTTGCACCTTTGCTCTGATGTGAAACTCTTTCTTCAAGAAAATAACATGAAAGACAGAGATGCAGCTTTAATACTTTATTTTTTGCAGTGGTTTCACATGTCTTCTTGCTATTTAAAAGTAATGTTTCTCTAATTAATTACATTTTAGTGTTAAACAGTAACTCTCTGTCTGTGGTCCCATTTTGAGGGTCAGAGCGTCCTTCAGGACTTGCTATGATGTTGTTAAAAGCAGTTTTCCTCTAATGAAAAGACACACTATGTCACTGGGGCCAAGTCCCAGGGAAGGCTGCTGCCACTCTGTGCCACTGGGGAGCCTGGCCTCACACACAGCCCTGTGTCAATCTTTCTCCCTCAGTTGCTTTCTTCCTGTTCTCCAGTAAACCAAGCAGTACCTTGGAAAGAAAGTTCATCAAGACAATGCTGCAGTCCAGTGTCAAGCCATTAGGCACCACATGAATAGCTTCTAAAGAAATAAATGTTTTGCTTTTGGTTTCATTTGTATATGGAAAAAATTAAATAAAACAGAAATGATTTTTCAGACTTCTAGGCCTTGTCTACACAAGCATAGTGCAATCTTCACACTTTTACTTCACTAGGACTAGGATTTGATTAAAAGTGTATGTGCTAAAAAATGTTGATGAATTAATGCCTTACGCAGAACTAACCCCCACCCCGCACACAATAACCCTAAAGTAAAATGAAATTGCTATTCTTCAATGTGAAGTTTGAAAACAAGCTTCTCCTCTAATTCTTAAACAGAGGAAATTAAATTCATACTTTCCAGTACAGTTAATCCTGAGCTGTTTGACATATTTGAACATTAGCCATTTGCACTGGGGTATAAACTGAGTGTGGCTTTCAGAAATGCACTACTCCTGTAGACTGCCGATCCAAATGGACTGTCAAAAGTTATCTGAAGAATTTCAGCAGCTGACCTGTTTTATCAGGGCCACCAGCTGCCGAGAGCTGTGGCTGGTGATGAGAGCTTAGGTGTGAGCAAAGAATGTAGAGAAGCTAACAGGGGAATGGAAGAACTTGGACTCTGCAGAGCTTTGGCTGTCATCTCTGGTGCATGGAGGAGAAATTGTGGCTAAGCCATATCCATGGAGTTGGGCCCTTAGGGCAGACAACAGGGAAATGATAACCTATGACATTTATTTCAAGCAAATGAAGTAAAGGTCTGTACACTGCATTCATAATCGAGAAATGGTGAGGATAAAGCTGAGTAGGCTGTGGTGCCTCAGGTTGGGATTTGTCTCACACGACTTCAGTACAATTGACCATGGTTAAGGCAGCCATCAGTGCCCCTTCTTAACTTGTGGAGAAAAGGAAATAACAAAGTTTTCTGCATCCGCCATTAGCTGAGATGCCTGTCTCCAGCTATTAACTGGAAAGGCAATGTTGATAGCTAACTCAGAGGCAGTCAGATTATGTTCAGTTGGGGGAACCTTGGTCTTCTTGTTTCTAGCCATGGATTAGGCAAGAGAGAGTTTCTTCACAGTGCAGTGACAGAGCAGTGGCACTGGCTGCACAGAGAGGTGGTGGAGTCTCCTTCTCTGGAGACACTGAAGACCCACCTGGACGCCTACCTGTGCAACCTGGGCTGGGGAGCTGCTTTGGCAGGGGGTTGGACTGGATGATATTTAGAGGTCCCTTCCAACCCCTACAGTTCTGTGATTCTGTGATTTCTAGGTGGATTATGATTTGAGGCTCCCACATCCTTGTAGGTGGCAAGATTTGGTGAAAAGGTCACCTCTGCTGCTTGCAGCGTGATTTTTATTACTAAAAAACATAATCACTAAGGAAAAGAAAAGAGAAGGAAAAGAGAAAGGAAAAGAAGAAATAGAAGAACAGAGAAAAGAAAGAAAAAAGAAGAAAAGAAGAAAAGAAAAGAAAGGAAAAGGAAAAGGAAAAGGAAAAGGAAAAGGAAAAGGAAAAGGAAAAGGAAAAGGAAAAGGAAAAGGAAAAGGAAAAGGAAAAGGAAAAGGAAAAGGAAAAGGAAAAAAGGAAAGGAAAGGAAAGGAAAGGAAAGGAAAGGAAAGGAAAGGAAAGGAAAGGAAAGGAAAGGAAAGGAAAGGAAAGGAAAGGAAAGGAAAGGAAAGGAAAGGAAAGGAAAGGAAAGGAAAGGAAAGGAAAGGAAAGGAAAGGAAAGAAAAGAAAAGAAAAGAAAAGAAAAGAAAAGAAAAGAAAAGAAAAGAAAAGAAAAGAAAAGAAAAGAAAAGAAAAGAAAAGAAAAGAAAAGAAAAGAAAAGAAAAATGGAAAGGAGGAGAAGGGGAGGGAAGGGAAGGGAGGGGAAGGGAGGGGAAGGGAGGGGAAGGAAAAGAAAAGCCAGCTGTTCCCTTCTTCCAGTACCTCACGCCTTCCTCAAGCTGCATTTTTTTACTGTCTTTATCGGAACAAAAAGGAGCACTGAGTAAAGGAAATGAAGAACACTTTGCTGAGCAAGGCAGAGTTGTGGCCAAATGTTAACGTATGTTTTCTGTCCCTGCTATTTCTCTTATTCATTCTCCTCTTGTACCAGGGAGGTGGAATGCAGTTGCCTTACTCTGGCAACCCTGAAATAAGTCTCCTGATATATATGCTCTTATGTATCATAAAAATCCTGTAGAAATGTTGACAAAATGAGTAAACATTTGGTGGCAGCAGTGACAAAACACTTCCATCTATTATACAGATGAAAATGTCCTAGAGATTACAGTGGCATGAGCTTCGTTGTTATTTTCATGTCTTGCAGAGAAGGGGATGGAGCATGGGAATGGAAGGGAGGAATTCCTGGGTTCTGAACTCTGTTTGGATGCCGAGTCTGTGGCCTCGGGCTAGTCTGGTCTCTTGGTGCTACAGAGACTGACACCCCATAAATACACAAATAATAGATAGGAGCAGCTTAGGTCTGGATTTTATCCTGGCTTCGGAAGATATGGGCCCAGGAGCTGCAGACAGTACTCTCTTGACAATCTGCTTTTCTGTTCATGAGCTGTAGCACTGAATGCTGCAATCTTACTTTTAAAACCCTGTAAAGCAAGGCTTAAAATCAGTGCATCAACCCTTCTGCCCACCTTTCCTCATCAGTAAAATGGACATAATAGAGATGTTGTCCTTTACCAGAGCTTATTTACAAGCCTGTTAAGATAGAGATTAATGGCAAAATAAATAGTGAGACACTGTATTTTCAGAAGTTGTCTGAAATCAGAAGTTCCAGTGTTACAGACCAACAAACCATCACAAGCAGGATTGTGTACACTTTCCCTTGGTGAGTAGAAGCATCTACATTGAAGTCAGAGGCACACACAGCTTTTGGCTGTTGAGGGGAAGGGGCCACAGTATGTCCTGTAATATAACTGATGGCACTGCATCATTACTGATAGAAGATATCTTGCCAGTCCTGAAAAGCTGTGAGATTTTAGAAACAGTAATGAATGATTTAATGGCAGATAAAACTGTGAAAGAAACTCAGGACTGACGTAGAAACATAGTAATTAGTTAAAATATCTCACACATCTCTGCAAAAGGTTTTGCTGTGACCTTACGGCATGTTTAGTAATACTCTCCTAGACTCTATTGTAATTAATTGATGTAAAGTGTTGGTATGGATTTCTCACTCCTTTTTGTGTCACCCACTACCTGTAATTCAGAAGAATGAAAGAAGTGTGATTACTAATTGGGGAGAGTTCAATAGGTTACTGTGTCTCTCTGAGAGAGTCGTACTTCCACAAACTGCTTGTAGCCAAATCCTCTCATCCTGATGCTGACACGACTACCAAGAAGGCTCAGCATTAACGTGCTTAGGGATTAGCTCTTGCCTTTGTTATCTGCCCCTGACTTTAGGGTCACTTGAGGGTGTCTTTGGCCCCAAGTGAGTAAAGAACTGTGTCTCTCTGAAACTGCGGTGCAAAAGGGAATGCACAATACAATGCACAAAACATAGAATAACCCAGGATGTACTTAAATTGCTGACTAAAGCAAACAACAGATGGTAAAATTGCTCCCTCCCAGCTCCTTTCAAGCATATTCTGTGGTAGCACCAGGGAGCAAGCCCTGTGTCCACACTGCTTGCTGCTAGCAAACCTGCCCTCAATCTACGAGCTGTGTTAGAAGGCTGCTGTGGCTGCTCTGTCTCATTTAGCAACATAAAGCAATCCCGTTGTGGATTTTGATCCACCCCAGGTTGCTTCTAGGACGGCTTGTAGTCAAACAGACCTCTGGGGCTCACAGATGTAAGTACTTTATTTCTGTACGAAGCACAGGCCAGAGGCTGAGGAGCTCTGATCCCTCGGGAAGTGAAGGCAGAGTGTTTGTTTGCTGAGAGGAGAGCTGCTGGTTTGCTGTGTTGGATTTGCAGCCTCCTGCTGAGGCAGTAAATATTCAGAATTGCTGGTGTCATTGTGTGCTGCTACTTGAAGAGTTCCCTGTACCAGTAGCCATGCAGTGCATCTGAAAATGTTACAGAAAGGGGCTTTGCTTCCAGCCAGCACAGGAACTGTGGTAGAAAGAATCAAAATCTGCTCTCCTGCTCTCAAGTTTTCCAGAAGCAGCTGAGGTAAAATGCAGTGGCAAAATATGTGCCAGCCCTCGGAGTTTGAGCAGCAGCTGAATATGGACAAAGACATTGCTGATGCTCTGTGGTTTTCAGCAGTGGTCCTACTCCTCCCCAGCTGGCAGAAGGGCTTTCTGTGCTCATGCACCCCTGACTGAGCAGCATTGAAGCTGCTCCTTGAGGCAGCAGGGACAGATTATGGGACTCTGCAGAACAGAGACCATTATTTAGAGAATTTTGTTCTGTATAGTTCAGAACACACTTGGTTGGTAGTTACCTACGTGTTGTCCTAGACAAACTGAAGTAGAGTTTGCAATTTTAAGACATGCCACTCCCAAAGTCTTCCAAATGCCAACAGCGGTATATAAATATCCTGTGGCTGTGGCTTCATGTGGTTCAAGGTGGAGAGGAATGGTCATAACTTGGCCTTACAGGAGACGAAGGAAGGCTGGCCACCATCAGAAACATACACTTGCAAAATCCATATTATTAATGATTCATCTTCAGGTATGCATGCTGCCAGTTAGGAAGCAAACTGCATTTATATGTGCTCTTCTTCATGTGTAGTTCTGCTGTATGTGGGCGTGATAGGTTCTACTGCATGTGAGAATGTAGGAGTGACTGTTTTAAGAGAAAATTCATACCCTGTTTACTGCAGTGCTCTGAAGTTCACCTGAAATCCGCTATAGTCTTTGAGTTATAAGAGGAACATTTTGGCTATGGGACCCCTTCTGACTTCCCAAGGTTTCTAGAAGAAATAATGTCAGATGCTCTGCGTATCACTTGTGTCTAATGCTGGAGTATTGTTTCCCCTCAGAGGAACTGCTAAGGTTAGCACAAAGAGAGAAACGCAGTTATAGCACACATGACTAACATTAGAAGATTATTCTCAAGGCTTTCACTTACTGGATATCACAAAAAAATGCCTCAAGCCCTTGAGACAAACACTTTGATGTAGGTCAGAAAATAACAAAAAGTATGCTCTGAATGCTGGGCAACCCACCAAGAGTTCATAAGTTAATAAGATTCAAGAAAGCATTACAGTAAGCAGTATTTCAGTTTTAGGCCTTAAATTAAGCATGCATTTTTCATAATGAAGAGAAATTCATGCTTGGTATTTAAAGAAAATATTAAGGATACAGGAATAGGGCATAATAAAAAAATCTCCCTGTTATGCTTTGTCCTCCTCTGCATATTAACACCACCATCACCAACATCATCATTTAAAACAAGATTCTGAATTCATGGCTGTGGAAGACATCTGATCTGGGATTTTCATGTTGCATTTGTTCTAGTGAACGGAATAAACCATGGCCTGTGAGAGCATTGAGTTAGCATCCATCAGCACAGTAAGGGCAAACAGCATTGCACAAGTCAAGCCACAGTATTATTTTCCCTTCAGAAAATGTTCTTTTCTCCCATATTTTCAATTTTCAACAGTCTCTTGTGAGGACTCTCACCAAGGTGTGGTATGGAGGAGTACAAACTGTGATGGTCAGAACTCACAAGGAGCTTGCAAACAGCTGAGTAGAACAGACAAGCACACGGAGGCAGCTTAAACCAGTAAAACTGAGTCCTGCAGTCACATCCAGCAGATCTGTTGGTAATAGAAAGCCCTGGCATGCCATTCTTTAAAGGGTTTCCCGAGGGAGAGTGGAGTTCACCGGCACTATTTTATTTTGTTAATTTTAGGAGTTTGGGTGGCTCCATTAATGCATTGCTGAAGTTACATTGTTTAGTGTGGAAAGCCTCATCTCAACCTGAGCAATAAGGGAAATTGTAAGATGAACAGGGAGTCAGATACAGAGCGGGAATTCCAAAGAAGTGTATTTGTAGCATCCTTCTTTGAAATTAGATCACATTTCCTCTAAATCAATTCACTCTTTGGAGTTTTTCTAGAAAAGGTGAGAAACTATTATTTCCATGGAAATCTCACCAATATTTCAGAAGATTGATTGAGTGTGCTTCAATATGTCCCTAGTGGTTTCTTAGCCAGAGAAGCTTGCCCTATATTTTTAACTACTCTAACCAAGACCACGTTTAAGATGAGTTGTTTTTAATCAATTTGCCACCAAGTAAGTAAATACTGCAGAAATATTGTCAATAATAACATTTGAGCATTCTTCTGGATGAGCTAGTATATGATTGTAACAAAGTGTGTAAATAAAAGGAATGGTACTGGCACACAATTTTGTCTGAGCATTGTGCACACAAGTCAACATTGGGATTGAAAGTGCTTTTAGGTCCCAATCTGGAAGAGTGTAACATGTTCTAGAGATCCAGTTGCTCTTTGAAGTTCAAGAGTTATGGACAAATTGTTCTTAGAAGACGTGAATTTATATGTTAAAATATGGTTTTTAAGAGTACTGATCTTTCTTGAAAGATGGCAGGAAATGATCCCTATTTGTGTAAATCATTTCTAGATCTGGATAATCAGTTTTGAGATAGAAGATTTCTACAGTCTTGTAAATTATTCTCTTATGTTTTAATTAATTTATCTTCTCAGTTACTTAATCAATTGCTGTTTCCAATCAGGAAATGAGGCAAGGGATGTTAGTGTTTCATATTTATTTAGCAGAGCTAGCGTTTGTGGCTTCCTGGATGACAAATTCATCTCACTTTTGCAGTGCACTGGTGACTGTAGCAATCCAAATACAGTTTCCTGAATACACAGAGCTTCTTTTCCTCAATGCTCTTTTTTTTAAATTGAATCTTTGACAACATCTGTACATAATCTTCCTACAGGTGTTGTGTTGTCAGCTTTATAGAGGCCAAAGGAGGATTTGTGTTGAGCTGCTCTGTGCCTTAGCCCATCTACATCATACCCATTCATGCTAGAGAACATCATTTAGAAGTTCACTGACTGACATATACACTTGATATCTGAGCTAGTGTAAAAGAACTTTCAAATGTATAAGCAATTATTTAAGATTTCACCATTAAGGTTTTTATGTTGGTTTTATTGGTGAGGGCCATCTCTAAAATGAAAAATAAAACTTATCCTTGTTATTGTGCAACTGGTCAAGATGATGTGATGCACAAGGGCTTGGTGCACATCTGCTTT
Source organism: Cyrtonyx montezumae (assembly GCF_038088225.1). NCBI lineage: Eukaryota > Metazoa > Chordata > Aves > Galliformes > Odontophoridae > Cyrtonyx > Cyrtonyx montezumae. Next base: position 132,137,972 of record NW_027072034.1, on the reverse strand, counting down.
CATATGATTTTTGTGAACACTGTCTCACATCTCAATCCTGTGACATGTATGGATACTGACAGACTATGGCAGAACTGCTTCCATCATTAAGTTAATCCAGATGTTTGCATCTGACGAAGCTGAAAAAGCATTCTACATTATGCAGTGTCTTGTATCTTTGAGGGTTTTTTTTTCCTCACCATGTTTCAACATTATTTGTGTAGTTCAGTATCCAAATTATAGAAGCAATCTCAGTCTCCATGTGTGCCTTAGTGTCTGCTGTCTCTAGCCCCAGATTGTTATGTGTAGCCCTCTATGTTATACCAGGAGGATTCTATACACAATTTGTGATGGACGTTCTTGATTAATTTTTTTACTTCAATAGAACTTGGTTATCAAAGACAGTAATTTGAAAATAAGAATACTACTTTTATTTGTCACTAGGCTTGATTTAAACCCTTCAGTGATAAAATGAATCTGACAGTTTCTTAGACTAGTATGAGCTTTTCAAGTTGAATGTTTTGTTATCAAGCCTTTTCTTGATCCCAGTAAAGAAAATGTTTGTAAAGGAACCAAGATTTTAGAGCTCATCTTTGGTCTTGCTCTCTAGTATAAGAAATCCCCCTGAAACTACAGATGCAGGAAATTTGTTGCTTAGATGTATTTATTTACGGTGATTCAGGATTGGCTAATCGAAATCAAAAGGCAATGGCACTGTGTTAAAAGGACATATTTCTGCCGACCAGACAATAATAATAGCACAGTTAAGTAGACTTGCTTACCCTTTGGGTAAGGGTTGCCCAGTGGTCTATTGTCTACTATGGAGAGGAATTGTTTTTGTGGCCTGTTTCCAAATAAGAGTGTGTTAACTCAATTAATGTTTCCTTGAACAGAAGAAGAAAGAAAAAATACTTAAACCAAAGTTCTCAGCTGTTGTTATGGTGACACACAGAACTATCCAGTCACTGTGGTTTAGATCCAGGAGCAATTGTGTTGTAGGGAAGGTGCGCACTCACTTAGGAGTACTTCAAATCTTCTGAAAGGTGCAGCTGAGAAATATCTTTAAGAAGAGTATGGGAATTCTCATAGCAAAATAACATACAAAATTGAAATTGAGGCCATATAAAAGTTGGGAAATGCCAAAACTAAGGCATTCATACAACCTTAGCTCACTCCTTTGAGGTGCTCTTTCTATGTTTTCCTTTATATAATCAGATGGCTCATCCAGCAGACATGCACCAAGCACTGAACGAACAGTTCAAATGTTCCAAGGAACTGTGTCACTTGCAGTCCAACCCATGGACTCCACTTAGCACCTCTATGACCTAAGACTTGTATGTGTACATATATGTGTCTGCATACATATATATTTTTGTCATTTTTCAGTGTAAAGTGTTTGAAATGTGATATTGCAAGTTGGTGTTCTTACTAGATGTTGCTGAGAGTACCCATTACATATGTATATGCGAACTGGTATTGTGTGGCTTGCGGGGAACCAAACCTCCTGCGTTAAGAAGGAATTCCTGAAGTACACTGTCCCCAGAATTGCACTTGGATTTTGCTTCAGGAGAAACTGTTTTCACTTGAAAAATGAGCCAATGTATGAGCAGTGTGGATAATTGCAGGTTTATGTGACTTGGGGAAACCTGTATAATCCCATGAGACCAATGATTATTTCTCATTTCTGAGAGTCAGCGTGAATGACTGCTCTTAGTGAGTTTGGCATATCTCATTTGACTGAAAAATCTCTCTTTTTGTAGGAAAGCTGACATTTACATAACCAGATCAACCTCTGTAAACGGGATTGTGAAGAAAAATGGTAGAATAACCACAGAATATTAACACCAGAAGCTGTAAGCTGCTCAATTGCTGCAGAAATCTACAAGCTATTCTGAGTTTCTGCAGTGTCATGAACCTTGGGACCACATTCCTGGAGGACTCCCAAGTGTTAGTTTAATGCTCATAGTCACTATGAAGTTATCACAAGGAGGAGTTTGCTGTGACTGGCTGCTGCCACTGTTTGTGCTGGAGCTACTCTGGAGATGGGCAGGGGATTGAAGCGCTTTCCTACAGGATTTTGATGACAAAGGCATCTCCATTTTGCAGCACATACGTGAGTTAAAATGCTTTTAAATAGAAAGTCGAATGAGAGGAAACCTTCCAGCTTCCAAATGCTGCGTGGTCTGTCTACGTGAGGAGAAAGTGGCCTGAGATCCTAACAGAGCAAGTTCTGGTGATGCCAACCACATACAGCTTTGGTTTTGCAATCCTGGGTGCAGGTGTAGATCATAGAAAATACTGGGGGTAATTACTGTCTGAAATCACATATTGAGGGAGAAGAAAGGATTGGTTTTGTGGTATATCTGCATGTTGGGCAGCTGTCAAAGAAAGAGGACGACAGAAGAAACAGGCACTGCTGTTAGTGATTCTTACTGCTTTTCTAAGAAGAGCAGTCCATGGCTTTGGTGGATCCAGGGAGTGATCAAATTTGTGTTGTAATCTCACAACTGTCCAGTCCAAATGCTGTAATTTTCTCATCCAGCCTCATCAAGTCCTCTTTTGGGTCCATGTTAAAACTTCTGAGAAAGTGTGCTCATGGTTTGACTGAGTTCTTCTCTGCACATATGACAGGAGGGGGAGAGGGATGAAGAAGCTGTCCTGCTGCAACCCTCTGGGAGCAAGGGAACAAACAGGACAAGGAACGGGTCATAGTCAGGCAAAGGACTCAACCTAAGATCCATCATTTGGCAGAAAGCCTGAGCTTCAGATTTGTGAGAAACTATCTGGGGGAGAGAGACATCTTTACACTAGATGTGAAATAGGAGGGCCTGAGGGAGGCTTGGAGAGGAGCCCAAGAATGAGCACAGCCTGCTGCAGTCATCAGCTCCAGCCAGGGCCTCCCTCCTTCCACTCGCATGAAGTTATTTCTATTGTCATTAAGACTTAAAAAGCTGTTGTGTATCTGCATGTGCACGTGTGTGAGTGTGTGTGCTTTGCAAAAGTGACATGTTTAGCTTCAGATCTGACAATGCGCCCTTGGCAGATTCAATGTTAAAATTAACTTGCTCTGTGCTTTTTTTTTTTTTTTTTTTTTTTTAAGAATAAAACAAAACCAGATTGAGCTTTTACACTTAAAGCCCTAAGAAAATCATAAAAGTGAATTATGGGGTGAGAATTACTCTTTAAAGGAAAGCTTTACACTGGAGTAAACTTGGAACATTTATACATTAAATATTACATATAACATTTATGTGTATAAAATCTGCTGAACTGGCCAATTTCTGACTATTATATAAACTTTATGCTTTTGAGAAAGCAGGCTTTCTTTCACAAAAAATAATTTGTTCTAGTCCCTATTATAAAACACTAATCCCTCAGTATCCAGTATTCCTCAGCAATAGCACTCAGTGCTATTGTCACACGTTGTCTCCTGTGTGAGCTGTTTGGTCAAAGACTTTGTCCTTTGTATGCACAGCACAAAGGACGTCACCCTAACAAGCTAAAAGCACGATACAGGCGAGTAGAGGGAAAAAAGTAGGGCTGGGAAGGGAGCACTTATTTCTGAGCAAGGACACACACAATTTTGGGGCACAGAACTTGTAGCTAAACCACCCTGTGGTTGGCTTGGAGCGGAGGCCCAGGCCTGGGAGATGTACACCACGTCACAGGTTTGCTTCTCTCAGACCAATCGATGAGGACCACCTCCTGCAGCAATAGGACCTGCTTGGACGTGGAGGTCAGGTGGTCCAGGACAACTGGGCTTGTAGAAGCATTGGACACATTAAGCAAATGTACAGAAGGCATAAATATTCTTCACTGTGTGCAGTGCTGTCTTCGCGAGAAAGCAGTGACAGAGGACAAAAGAAAATGAGGTGGATATTAATACTGTCACTTAATTCATGTCTGGATGTGTTTAGATACCATTATGACAAGGTCATATAAAACTCAATGTGATGCAGAATAGCCTGCAAAAGCACTTATGTGGGATAAGCAGGCATTTCTTACCGTATCTACAGAAGGATTGGCTGCTATTTTTGCAGGTTGCCTAGTGCGGGGCTGCTCCGCAGTAATTCATGTAAGATCTCCTCCTGCAAATCCGTACTTGAAAGCTACAACTTGCTCTTGCAGAAATTATTACAAAATTATATAAGAAGTATATGAAAAAAACAAACTGTTCACAGAAATGTAAGATGTAGAGCTGTTAATTTTTCTTCTGCTCGAAACTGGAGCAGAAACTAAGCGTTTCAGTGTCCTCAGAGAAATCCTATGTATATGATCTTCTCTAATTGTCTGCCAGGGAAAAGCTGTGATTGTGGAGCAATCACCGACCTGATTGCATAGTAGCTTTTCTCAAGTCAAAATATTCTCTTTTTCTTTTCATTCTCAAGCATTGCACTGTTTCAAAGAATCACAGTGTCCCTGTCAGAATGAAACAGGCATCAACACTGGATTAACAGAATCAAGGTTTATATCCTGGAACGATATGAAGAAAATAGATGAAACATTTAATTGAATTGCAGATGTTATGTCTAGAAGAGCTAAATACTCCAAGAGTAATTGAGTAAGTTACCGTCTACACAAAGCAGAGATTTTTAAAACAGAATACATATGGAGAATGCAAAAGTGCAGAATGCAGACATCTGGGTTGAATGTTAGTTTCCAGTGGTATCAAGGAATACACATGTTTTTCTTAGATTTTAGAACTTAGTGGTATCAGTGGAAATAAAGTAAAATGTCTGCTCATATTGCTGAAGTCAGCAGAGGAAGAATGCAAATAATCTCATTCTTCTTTCTGAGAGACAACCATAATAAATCATTAGTAGTATATTAAAAAGTAGATCGCAGCCATGGGACTAACTGTTTTCCTATTCACCAAAGGAATAAAAAAGGAGGATATTGAATTATGAACAGTATCAATTGGCTTTTGTGGTTATTTAGGCCGTGTCTAAAAACATCAAAATGATCTGTATGATGTCGTTGTGTCCTTTAAAATGTATAGCATTCTAACAGCACTCAGTGGATAGAAAAAGTAGGTGATAATTTTTTTAGGGAATCTTTGTAGTGCAGAAACTGTAAATCACATTTTCTAGCTGTCTAAATATGCCGTTAATCTAAATACTGTGAGGTGATACTTAGGTGAAGTTAGAGATGGATTATCGAATTTTAGCTTCTCAGGTAAGAGTTCAGAACTGTCTTTACTATCAGAGATATTAAACTATTCATCTTTCCATTCATTTACATTTCAGCTTGCAGCACAGAAGGCTGCAAGTCTGCATAACTAAGAAGATTTTAATTAAATCAAAGGACAAAGCACGGCAATTTAATGACTCGATATGAAACCTCATATGTTTCCATTGGCCCCGAGAGTCCTCTTGAAGGGAAAACTGTAAGAATCAGATTTTCTGATCTGTGTGAGCTTGGACAGGCTATTCCCAATAGAAATGATTGGGAACTGGGCTTTGTTTCCTGCTGGTGCTAAAACTCCACCCAAATTGTTTTCCTTCTGAATCAAACTGATACTGCAATTATATAAATTAGGCAAACATCCCAAATTAATTATGAAAGTTATCTTCTTTGATTAACTTAATAGAGCCTTGTTAACCAAAGACCCAGACACATTTTCTGTGCATAGATTTTGAGATCAAGTCAATGCGCAGCAATTTCTGGTCTTTTCTTGTTTTGAAAACAAAACAAATAAGCTTGATTATTTGTTCCCTCTTTTCTGTTCACAGAAAAAATCGAGCATATCTCTTTCATGCTCACACTTTTGCTCTGGGTCTCTGTAGTTTAACTGTAGTTCATGCTGATAACATACCAATCTTCTCAGCACACTAAGGAGGAAATGACATTTGGATCACTGCTAAGGTTTGGCAGGAGCTATTGCTGTGATACCTGCACTTCGTCAGATAGCTCAGGAAATTCCAGAGCTGATACTTAAAGCTCTAGTTCAGGCAGGGATTTCCAATCCGGGGTAAGTGTGAAGTTCACAAAGAGTTAGCCATCTTGCATTTTCTTCATTTGGTGGCTGTGCCAACCAAATACTTGCATGACATACTTGGGTGGTCGGAACTTCACTTAACACCAGCCATCTTTACGACAATCAGAGCTGCTGAGGCGGAGGATGATTTAACTACCTTCCTCTTATTGAAATGGAGGTCAGGTTGGTGCTAAAACTGAAACCTGATGTAGAAAATGTTGAACACTGGAAATATGTGCTAATGCAAGTATTGAAGCAATTCGTTTGGGACTGTGTTTGGGAATTCCAATCAGTTGAAATTTTTATCTCAAAATTCAATGTCCCTCCAAGGCCAGGGTTTTGGTTAATTGGAATATATGAGCATGATTCAGAAACTGTTTCATAAAATCATTTCTTTCGGTCTTCTCTTCAAAAATGCAAATTTAGAAAATACAGATAATTGGGAAAGAGGACAATGATCAATTGTTCTTTAAAGTACAATTTAGCATAAACTAATTATGTGAGGCTTCATTGAGGGAATGTAGGTTAGATAGTAAGAAAACATTTTCAGTGATAAGGAAATCTTGTTAGTACTGAAATGGCCATCTGGGGAAGTTTTAGTCTCTCTTTTATCACAAAACTTTAAGAACACGTTTCACAGAGTTGTCTCAGATGCTCTAGGCATACACATTCTTCAGAAGAGAACAAGGCTGGAGTCAGACCTTGCTTTCTTATGACTTCAGGATTGTAAAGGAAATGGACAGTATTGCCAGGATATTACATTAGATGGACATAAACATCCTTTCTACAATTTGAATTTGTTTGTATTTTTTGAATTTGTCCCATAGATAAAGGAAAGAATTCAGATACAACGCTGCCAATTTGCAAGAACACCACATTATTCTATTATTTCTGGTGTATTCAGACTCTCACAGTGTATCACTTACTTAGCCCGAATAAGTGAATCACATCTGGAGCTGGTCAGAATATTTTCATTGAAATGAAATATGCCACTTTATCAAAGCCAAAATGTATCAACGTATCAGTTTTGACAAACATCTCTTGAGAAAGATTTTTGCCTGGGGTTCCCTTGTCACTTATGACCAGAGGAGAAAGAACCTGAGCTGAAAAGATCAGGTTTTTGGTCCAGAAACAGATATTTCATAATAATTTCCATTTGTGAAAATGTTTGAAGGGGTTGTTTTCATTCCTCTGAATAGTGAAAACAAATTCTGAAACCTTGAAATTTACAGCAAAATGAAATCCTTGTCCTCTGAACAGCTTCAATCACATCTGAGCGTACAAAATGCTGATTCAGTATCTCATATTTAGGGGATTTAGGTATACCAGCAGGCATAAAATCAGGAAACCAGAAGAAATGTAGTAGTAGCTTCATATTTGGCTTCTTTTTCTTGAGTCAGCCTTCATTTACCAATGAAAGCGACACTGAATTTGACTCTTGCCATATTGATGTTGCCACAGAACATGTCTGATACCACATACCATGTCTTTCATACCCAGGATTAGCGCAGTGGATGGCAAAGCCCTTCTTAAATGATATAGGACACAGGCTGCGCTCTGTGTGATTGTGCTTTCTTTACCTCATTAAATGCTGTGGGCACTTCAGCTATTCAGTCGAGGTTAAAACACATTGACTGCTCCAAGAGAAAAAAAAAATCAGAACTACTTGTATCAGCTGGAACGAAAGGTTCCAGCACACTGATGGGGCTCATTAGCTGCTTGATTGCATCCTGAAAGAAACATGCACTGTAAATGACTGCACAAGAAAGAGGAAGGTACCACCCTGGCTGGCATTTTACACTGATTTTGCTGTAACTCACACCCATTAGAATACGATCATGCAAATTGTATCTTTCAAATAGTCCTTAAATGGGGCAGCACACATGGCCGGAACACATACGGCAGTGTTTTCACATCCAGGGAGATGAAATACTGAAGGCAAAATAGAAGCTGAAGTTCTGTTCCATGGAACTATGCTTCTCAGAGGAGAAACAAAAAGAGTCAACAGAGCATTTCTAACACTTTCTCCAAACATGAAGAAGCCACGTGTCAGTGGAGGAGGCTGAACTCTTTCTTCCAGTTCTCAGAGAAAATGTTCACAGCAGTGTTCTGTGCTCCCAGCAGGTACAGCCTGGTGCTATCAGTGGTAGATACACCTCCAGGGAAGAAGGTGAGATGTCCTACCAGAGTGCCGTGGGCACTTCTACCTGTGCAACCTGGGCTAAGGAGCTGCTTTGGCAGGAGGGTTTGGACTCGATGATCTCTATAGAAGTCCTTTCCAACCCCTACAGTTCTGTGATTCTGTGATTCTGCCCCACCTCCTTCCCCATAGGTGAGTTACCAGAAATTGCTGAGGAGCAGCAGGTGAGAAAAGGAAAATTTTACAGAAGATATTGATTTCAGGAAAGGGGGTGCTAAGTGCTGCACAAGGCCAGATGTGTGACAGCATGCTCACATGTAAGACTGTTCCTGTTTATCTCCAAGTGGAGTAATACTGTGCATCAGGAGAGCTCATATTGCAATGAAGGCAATATTTTGTGTGCATGTGTGTGTTTAGGGAATTGGTTTAATCAGTTTCCAGACATATTAAAGCATATAGTGCAATTCTTCAGTGACCATCTTATCATGAAGAACATTACCTGATGTGTTCTCTGCAAAGGAAGAAAAAACTCCATGCTTCTGATTTGCAGCCCCTTGCAGTTCATCTTTAACATGGAAGGTACGAGTATTTTTCGTGAGCTGTTTTTACAGCAGAAATTCAGATTTCAAGGAGTCTGGAGGACTCCGTTTTATCTGTACAGCTAATGGCACAGGGCTGTGATAAGACTTGAAAGTGGAAGCTGAACAACAGAAAGGAGGAGAGATTATGGATTTTTACTTCAGTTAGTACCTGGATTATCTTAAATGGATTTATGGCTGTTTGCAATTATGGAGCCAACTGTATTGATGCCCACATCCCTGATTTAGCAATAGCTATTGCCAAACCACACCACAAAGAGCTCTGGTAAAGCTTCAGACGTCTGAGCAGACAGTGTTGCTCATTGCTGGCAGCCTTCACCTCCAAGCACAGAAACCAAAACACAGCTCTCTGGAAACTGGCAATTTCATACTACCATTTCTCCCTATCTTCTTCATACGTGGAAATAAAATCACGGCTGTTATTATGCCTGAGACTTGCACATCTACAGCTGAGCTGGAGGATAATTCTTATTTCTAACGCTTGCTACTGTGCTTGTTCCGAATGCTTCTTTTTAAACTAAATTGCTATTTATTATACTTTATTTTCTGATTCGGACACAATGGCGAGTGATGTTCATGAAATATTCCTGAAGAGAACAAAAGATGAAATCTGAACACAGCCAGCAGAATATAAAAACTAGACAAAGTGTTTTTTAGAAGGAATAATTAGGGAGAGGCTTCTATTTGGTAGAATAATTAAATAAAAATCTTTAATACAGCTGAGAGCGATGGCTCAGTGAAAAAGGAAACCTGAATTTTAAATATTAAGGATAACATCTATCTTTGCCTAGATCTGGACATTATTGGCGGTCTCCATAAATCATCCTCTTTTTAATTTAATATGAGCATCTGTAAGGTCCAGAGATAAATTAATTGCTGCCAGATTTAAATAATACGCTTGGTTTCAGGCATTTCCTGGGGATTAATGACAGGTTAGGGGGAGCTGAGGGCCTAAAGTTCAGCCAGAAACCATTAACCTCAGGTTATCATTAACCCCAGGAAACACCCTGTGTCTCAGTCATGTCTGTTCCTACAGAATGGAAATGAAAAGCATAATGCCAGTTATTTCTTTTAGGGGTTGATGCCATACGGGTTGGATTGTGCTGAGAGTTTTAACAGCTCTTGTTCTGCCTGGTTACAGGACATGAATCTAATACACGCTTGCAGTATGTAGCATTCAGCTTATAATGTCAGCCTTTGCTGAGGACGTGAGGGCAGCACGTGTCCCAGAGTGGGTGCTGCAATGAAGAGCCAGGTGTGAGCCTCACATTTCCTAATTTACACTGCACAAAACTCTATCTGGAGAAAATTTTCAGAGCTCCCATCTCTCCTTATTAAGAGCTGAATTTTGACCTACTTTAAAACTGTGGCGGCCTCTGGAGACGTAGTATCTTGATATAGAAAATAAGAACAATATTTATAGGAGAGCTTTTACACATTTTTCAGCCTGAAGGTTTCCACGCATTTTATGAGCACATTAATTAACACCCGCAATGTTCCTATGAGATGTGTACTAGTCCTGCTCTGTGCAAGTGATAACATCAAGGATGCCACCACAGGAGATCTGTGAGGGAGGGAGAAGATGGCACTGTAGTCACAGTGTGAGGCAGAGCTCTGAGAAATCCCTCTTCTGCCTCATCTCTGCCATGGATGTGGGAAATAACAATGGAGTTAATGGAAAAACTGGCATCTGACACTAGTACTGTCCATAAGGACTTGAAAAATATCACTGTTAGTTATCGCTGTATGACAAAGAGTGGAGCAGGTTGGCTTAAGCTCATTGCAAAGTCTGAGCTAGTCTTAAAGCGCCTAAAAAATACTTCTTTTCTTTGGAAGTGCCCTGTATTTCCTGCTGATTTCTCTGGGACTCTACAAGCCGTTTTTGACTGATGGAGTTAGTTGGGATGAATGCAAGAGTGGGAGAAGGGCTGGATGTTTCCAGCGAGAGGACAGCAAAAAGCCCTACTGGCTATTTATTGTGTGGGGACTGGTGGATGGGGAACTGGACAAATAGTCTATACTTATATATACACCAGTTTTCCATAGGCAACAGTATGCCGCAAGCTCATGTTGGCTTCATCGAGGGAGATGATGGATGAGTGCAGAGAGATACATTGGGAACAACACTTGCAACACAGATTAATCTTACTGAAACTTGGTATGCTGACAGGGCTGCTCTTTGTTTTCTGGTCTGTTTAACTGGGTTTAGTTCAATGTTCATTTTTTACTATAGCCCTTACACGCACAAATCTATGCTATTGTATACAGTTAGACGGTTTTGTGTCTGTTTTTCATTATAATGCAACTTCTCTGTACATTACTGAAATCTGTTTTAATGTATAAATCATATCTAGTTTATGTTTTTGTAACCTACATGTTACTTCTGCTTTGTGCTCTTTATGTTCGGATCTTGTTATCGCTGTGTGTTAAATGCTTCTGCTGACAGACTTCTTTAATTCTGCTAATAGCAAAAACCTCTCCTTTAAACCTGTGGCAATTCCACAGATAACTGCTGAGCATTTTTTCATGGCTTTCAGTTGTTAAAAAGAAATGGCACAGCTGTCCTTTGAAGCGCAGGAGATCAAAATCGCAGCCTAAGCCAAACTGCAGTGGTATGGCTGGAAAAAAGGGTTCCCTGGAAGCTGGTAACAGAAGAGTTTTCTAAAGAAAGAAAACTCCAAATATAGAGCACACAGTATCTTCCAGAAGCTGGCAAAAACAAAGGATTAATATGAACTAAGTCTCTCTCTCTCCCTTTCTCCTTTTCTTGGCCCACAGTTGGCTGCAAAGAAGCAATATTAGGCCAGCTGTACAGAGCAACCTAATTCCACACAAAATATAATAGCGGTGGGCTACGGAGATTTGGAGAGTAGCTTTCATGTGGGCCGGGGGGATAAGATAGCTCTGGTTTACTGGAGCTCGCAATTCACAGATGTAGAACTTTTGATTTTAGCAAAACTTGCTGTGTCTGAGCTTTACCGAATTATAGGAAAAAATATTCACGCTGATTTCTGCTTGTACACAAGGAAAGAGTTTTGAATCTCCTAATGATGTCAAATATCCTCTGCTCTGCTGGCCTTCAGTGCTATCAGAATTGCTTACTTTTTCAGTTCCTCTTGTTTTTCCACCGTACCTGCATGTGTCTCCCACACTCTCATGGAGTGGGTCAAGGCACTTTTGGGCCAGAAAGGGGTCACACTCGTGTGACAGTGTACCACAGAAATGGTTGAAGATGCTATATTTGGAACTCCTGGGAGAAACATCCCTTGCTGAGCAAACAGGGAGACCAGAACTACACCCGGAGTTGTCATTTATGTAGAAAACAGTACCTTGTAAATTCAAAAGAGACACTTCCAAACCCAGAATCAGATCATCAGATTCCTAAACCAGACAGGGGTCAGATATATTGTGGCTTTTGTTTGGAGGTGATGCTTTAAGATTAATTTTATGATTTATTTAATCTCTCAATTCCTTTTTCTTAAAATGTGTGATTTTAATCTATATTTTACACATGCATATGGATTACAAATGTGCAATAAATATTGGCTCTGAAATGGTACTCCAGAAATGGTTCTTAGTTCCTATGAAAGAAATGCCTGAAATACAGGCATACATTTAAACAACTGAATTAGAGAATTTCAAAGATACAGATTCCCAGAAAGGGAAGATGCACTGTTACTCATTGCCACTCAGCTCAACAAGTTATAATACCCCAAATTTACAAAATGAGGTGAATGTAAGTAGTCTAATATTCTAGGTTCATACACTCTTGTTTCAATTGTCTACAACAAAAAGCAAAAGGATACTCTTTATCATTAAAAATAAATGGAGGATATAATTGCTTAGAAGATTATAGCATAAAATTTGCATGAATGATGTGCTGCAAAATACAAAAGGGATTTGCAGTACAGAATTTAATGTTGCTTTGCTTGTAGATGCAGCTTGCATTCAGGCATATCAAGAAATAAGATCATTTAATGGTTTATTCATTCTATTTAACAGAATATATCCATGGCGCATCATCCACATATTCACCTGCTGTCAGCTGCTATTGAGCTCTGTAATGAACAGCTGTGGAAAGGGCAAAAAACGTACAGCAACCTCTGGCTATTTGCATTTAAGATACTTCGTTCTGTGTGAGAAGAATGACATATAATCAACTAAGCACATGGGTAAAAATAGCAGGCTCAAGTTCTGCCTACCGTTTTTCTCTTCCAGGAGAGATGTTTACTAAATTTGTGAATTATTTGCATTTTGACTTCCAGAGCAACATGCTATTTTTACAGGGCAGGAGGTCAGATGCTGTCAGTTTTGTTTCTGAGGGATAGGGAGAAGCAGAGCACTTCTTGCTGTACACTATAGGAACAGTCTGATCTATACTGTCAGTAGATGAAGTTCCATTAGTCAGTAATAGAGAGTGATGCCTGCAGAGCAGGGGCAACACCTTGATAAAGAGGCAGATCTAAAATTGCTCAGTGCAGTGGCCACCAGACTTGTATTGCATTGGTAGCGGCTCAGCTGAAGGTGATGGGACACCTATTAAGATCTGTGGGAGGTGTTGTGCAATGACTCTCGCAGTTTCTCCATTTAAAATGAGATCACAGCTCTATTTTGCACAGATTGTCCTTGAAAATGATGGATTCAACCCTCTGTGGGCTCAGAGTGAGTTCTGAGAGTGCTCCTGGTTCCCCTGGATTTCAGGTGGGAGCTGAGCACCAAACCAGAGCCCTGGAGAAGGCAGGGAAACAGGAGACAGTGAGCAGTGAGATCCAGGCTGTGTTTCTTGCTTTTGAAAGCTGAACAATGAAATTATCTGAGTAAGCCTGTTCTCAGATAGAATTCTTGTTGAAGTTGTCAGACACCCATCAACTGGGAAAATATGAGAGCTTATTTGATACCAATAGCAGTGTTATCTGCTATTATCCATTGTGGGATACAGAATTGTATTTTAAAGGTTATTTTCCTGGAAAGAACAGGGACATTCAGCTCTCCAGTCGCCATGAAAATTATCTGGCCAAAGGAAATAGAGCAGAGTTTTTCCAAATAATAAACAAAGATTCTTTAGCAATGTGCCTTCAGAGTTTCCTCTCAGCTTGAGGGTATGTAAAAGTTGGAAATAATAGGAAAGATACTGAGAAAGTGGTGTTCCACAAGCCAATTTGCAGGAAATCACATGATGTCAATGACTGGAAAAATAATAAGATTTCAGTAGAAGCTTGTAAATATTAGGTGTAGCTTCTAAAATCCCTTTTTAACTCTCAAAATAATGTCTAAATCATTCCAAGACTCTGGAATAAAAATACCAGATATTATTAAGTATTTATGGATGTACTAAGTATGAGAAGAACCATTCTAATCTGAATAAAAGCACTATAAAAATGGCAGAGCAGCCACCTTCATACAGTCAGTGGAACAAAACTGGCTTCATTTTTTAAATGAAATTTTTGCAAGTATTGTAGTATACAGTGAAAATCAAGATCATTATTCCTTTGGAGTTCAAATGATTCTCTGGTTCATTGTAAAACTGGTTTACTGTGAGTGCTTCATGCAGTGCAGGCTGTGCAGAACCTGCATTTATTGAAAGGGCCACATTCGGAACAAATTGTCCCATTCTTACTGACTGCAAATTCTTACTGTCTGCAAATGAAAAAGCCCAAAGCTTTTTGACAGAGAAATGCAACAGCAGGATCTGTCTCTTTTCTAAATACAGTGTGAAATTGAGTCACACTGAGCATAACCCAGTGTCTGTGGTGCTGAACAGAGTGCTGGCAGGGAAGGGGACTGACAGATCACACCTCCCCAAGGGCCCTCTCTTGGGGACGTTCCCTTGGCGTCTCCCATGTTTGGTTCCTGCCTCCTCTCCCCATACACTGGAGATGGCATCTGCATCTGAAGCACAGTGCCTTCCTGCAGCCTTAATTCTGCTGGCGTGGTCTCCTGAGACAGGCACAGCAGCTGCCAACATGGGCAGAACTCTTGTCCTTTGCCCCATGGCCCTATGCTCAGTGGACTCAGTCCCAAACTGAAGCTTTGTGTCTCAGCCTCCTCCTCTTGACACAGGAGTGGGCAGCTCAGATGTGTCCTTCACCAGGTGAGAGGGCAAAGCACTGGCTGGTAGGTCAGAAAAAGGTCTGTCAGAGGTGCACAGCAGGGCACAGGCAGGAGGAAGAACTGAGGAGCAGCTGCTGATTCTTGTGGAATTTAAGATCAGAGAAGAAAGGCACAGACAAGGCATTAACTACCTGGAAATAGCCACAAAGAAATCAGAAAATCTTTTTTTAAAGTTTAAGGTAACATGAAAAGGTCTGGATATAGAAATGAATTACTCAGAAGCCCTATCAGACCAAACAGTTTAAACTTCAGATATGCCATGAGATTAGTCTCAAAATATTTCTGGCTACAAAGATGGAAAAGAAACAAAGAAATGACAAAAAGTTTCTATAAACAGTATGACGTGCAAGTTAACAAAAAATGCCTGCTGGCTTTATGCTCCAACACAAGTGAAAGCCATATCAGAGCTGGGATTTAGGGAGTTTGGCACTGTTCTCTCCCCTCCCCAGCACAGCCCAGGCCCACATTCACAGCGCTGGGCCCAGAGGCAGCGCTGAGGCAAGGCCTAACAGCCTTCAGGGACTTGGGAGCATTTTTCCCCTTGAAAACTGAAATAGAAATGGCCTGCCCTCAGATTTGTCTATATGACTGAGAAACCCAGAAAGAAATCTGAGGAAGAAAACCACAGAGAAACCCACTGAGAAACCTTGCAAAGCAAGCAAACTCATATGGAAACTGGGACCATATTCCAGCCCTGATAGCTCCTTTGGAGTCTTTCCTCGTATGAGCACAAAGGTCAGGACATCAGCCTGGATCCCAGCTGGTGCTCCGACTGGCCGTGCTCCTGTGGTTTCAGCTCAGACAGTCAATGATGCCTAAATGTCATTGCTTGGTGGAACTGGCTCCTGGTGAGGGTTAGAAAACGGACATGAGCAGCATGCCTCAGCTCCAGCAAAGCCATTCTCTTCTACGTTGCCCTCGTGTGCAGTTCCTGTAGAATTATCAATCAACTGCTAATGGAAAAATAGTCATGCAGACCGGCTTGCTCAAATGCACGATACTCCCCTCGCACGCCCTGTCAGACCCGCCTTTTGTTTAAACATTTTTAGACAGAAACATCCTGTCGGGCCCTGTTCTGTGGGAGAACATATTTGTGAGACAAAGCAATGCTGTGGTCTACCAGGAGGTCTATGACTCTCAGTGAATTATTCACTACTTTGCTGTGGTCTACATGCCAGGTCACCCGTGTTCACAGCAGAGAACGAAGCATTATTCATGATCAAACCTTTGGTTTTCTCTTCTAGGAGGTTCTTCCCCCACTCCCATTGGCCTTTCAGGTTTTAACAAGACATTGCATTCTTTCAGACTTCCCCTGGGCAGCAGTTTTTTTGCACTTGCAGCGGTACGACAATAATAGGTAGGAAGCCAGAGCAGTTGTAAATTGTAGCAGTTAATGTCAAATTGATGGGGCAATGATCAAATGAAGTTCATAACCACAGAACGCAACCTGGGGGTGGAATGCTGTTTCAAAGATTTCTAATGGTAGGGTTATAAAATCATAAAATAGAAGGCTTTTTCCACTGTGGAAGTTTGAAGGAATTTATTTGGCTGACCGAAGGCATTAGCAGTGTTAGGGTCAGACTTTTATAAGACATTTAGCACAATCGCTAATCAATGAGGGGACTGACCGGTCCACTTTGAAAGGCACTGAGGGAACAACACCTGCATTGTGTTTCTACTCTTGGACACCCTGAGCGCACCTTTAATGGTCTTCAAGTCCTCTCCAGTGGTGCTGTTTAATTAGAAACTGCTGATACAAAAGCAGGAGAGCGATGTTTGACTAAAAAGAGCAGTTTCCAGGATTTCAGATCTGCCTTTTACCAACCAGCATTCAAGAAACCAAAGCAGTGGGCAATGTCACAGCATCAACACAAAGGAAAACATTTATAGCTCATTGAAGCTGGACAGTATGCAGCTGTATCCCAGCTGGGCTTTCCAGCCACAATGCCTCAGAGAGGGGAAAAGAGGTTAGATCCTTGAAAATAATGTAAGATAAATAGCCACAGAAAGTATTTAAGATATGCCACTGCAATTTATATATATAAGTGAGGAATGAACAGTGCAAATGAGGCCTATGGTTTTATAAATGAACCTGGCTGTATTTTCAGCTTTGTTCATTTATTTACCTACAATCCTATTTATTTATTTGGTTTTGTGGCTTTTACTTCCATTATTGCAAATAAGCCATGTGACCTGCTTTATCTTGTTCCCCCTACTTATCTGTGCTCATCTTAGTTAAAAAAGCACTAATCCATTAAAAATGCTTAGTTTGGAACTGAATTCCCAGCCATTTTTTTTTACCTCATGGCAGAGCATGGGAAAGGGGAGGAATATATTTGTAAAAGTTATAGCATGTTTTTGATTGGAGAAGGGTTAGCAATTTCAGGTTTGTGGCAAACACAAAGCCCCTAAGCTAGAGGTACCTTGGGTTCCCTACTATAAGTGCCAGCCTTAGTCTTTCAGATACATTTATTCCCTTCCCCCAGCCCCCAACCTGAGACCCTGTTAGTCCACCGCCACAGAAAACATGGCTGGTCTCTTTGCACAGTCATCGTATTTTGGAGAAGACAGGCTCAGTGCCATTTCTGGCATTGTTTGTTGCAGTCAGCTGTCCAATTTCTGAAGTGACGGAGGAATTTGCCGGAGTTATTTTTCTTTGCATTCTTTCTTCCTGCTCCTGCCCTACTTCCTGCTCAGAGGCTCTTCACAGTGAACTTTTGAAGTTAGGAAGACATCTTGAATCTACTTCTGTGCTATTTTACCCTGCTGTCCTCTGATCCTCTCCTTCCCAGCTTCCAAAGGCTTGGCACCATCAGATTACATTTTTGCATTTTGTGGCCCTTCGAATTTGATGACAAGCATAGAATCATAGAATCACAGAATGGTTTAGGTTGGAAGGAATCCCAAGGATCATCAAGTTCCAGTTCCTCTGCCACAGGCAGGGCCATCAACCTCCAGATCTGGTAGTAGACCATCCAACCTGGTCTGAACACTTCAGGGATGGAGAACCCATAGCCTCTCTGTGCAGCCTGTTCCAGCACCTCACCACTCCCTGTGTGAAAAACTTCCCCCTGACATCTCATGGCATATATCCTTCAGAGATGTACCTTCCAGTGATGAGGTTTTCATATTCTAAAGGCATTTAGGCAACTTCAGATGTTCCAGACATTTCCTTGTGGGACTGATACTGCCTAAGCAGTACTCCTTGTGGCCCATCAGCTCCCAGAGGTCTTCTGTAGATTCTGTCAGATGATTATTGTTTTAATTTATACCTTAATGTAGGGAAAAAATGACACAAGCAAGCCTTTAGCCCATGAGTACTTAGTGTTAGACGCCTGGTTCCTGTGTTGAAACCATAATACGGATGCGCCGCTGTATGTGACAACTCGACTGATGCACTGCTGCACAATACACTGCACCTATTTATGATACATGTTAAGAAATGGATCATTGTGAGTCAGCAAATAACCCAGGGCCAGATAATGCTATCTGTAAGGAAATAAAAAATGAGCCATTGTCCAGAACAATACAACCAGTGCTGAATTAGATGTTAGTCAGCCGGACAGTCTGGTATCATTAGATCTCGTACTGCAGATGCCATGTGAAAATGGTCTCAGGAGAGACACAAAGATCTGTGTTGCGGATGTGATTCTTGGGAATAGAGGCAGCTGAGTCCTTCAGTGCAGAAGCTGGAGAATATTCTGCTTCTGGTGAGTAATTTGTACTTTGGCAAAGAATGCTCGAGATCCACTGTAACAGAAGCAAGCTGCCTGTTGCATCTCTCCATTACATCTGCTACTGCAGTCATCTGCCAGTGATGTTTTTGCAAAAGTAAACTGTGAAATAGATCAAAGTTTTGCTGTATGAAGTAGCATCAGGCTCATAATTAGTATTCAATTGTTAATATCCCACTGAGATGAATGAGTGGGTTAATATATCAAAGCTCTTGTTTTGCACTATTTTCCACCTCAGAGAAGTTACATTAGCTGCCTGACAGTATCCTTTATTGTTACACCAGTAACATGAATATGTTCAAAATGAAACCTTAAATTTCTAGAGGAGAAATATGTGGCTCATTTAGAAAGAAGAAAGATGATGTTGAAACATATGAAGGGATAATGCGGCATTGCAAGTGTCCCTGCTAGGAATCCTAAGAAACAGCACAGCATTTCAAGTGGAACTTGCAGCCCTGGTTTACTGCAAAGTAAGATATTTGATACAGTGTATTTCCTATGCTTTTGTGCTTGTTTTTCAAACAAGGTCGTTGAGTTAAAGTGCCTGGAGCTGACCCGTTGTTTTTTAAATACTGGGTTTTGTGAGTAACTTGGTAAGAATTTTATCAAGTCACCCATCTCACGCTTTGCGAAGACAGAAATCTGGAATCTCACAACCCATGGGTAAAAATCATTTGCTAGAGAATATCCAACTGATTCTCAGCTGTGTGAAGGAACCCTGCTGGTGATTAGTAGGAGCCCTGTTAGTCGGGTTCCTTCAGGTCAGTTTTCAAGACCCCTTGCTACCACAACATCCATGCCAAACTGTCTGCTGACAGAAGGTGCCCACAGATTTAGTCGGAGCCTCTTGATTCTCTTCTTAAAAGACCATGTGCCCAAGTCACACTAAGCAAAACCATACGGCCAAATCACCTTCCATTTCCCCGCATACCCCTTTCAAGCCCTCTTTGCTTTCTTGCACCAACTTGTCACATTTTATTTTGAGATCCTAAAGTATTCTGGACAGGACCTGTTTCTCAGATGGTGTTTGAACAGCAGGTAGAAATAGGAGCCTCGTGTCTGACAAAGCACTGCCAGAAGAGTGCCACCCTGCTGGGTACATCCTGCAAACCAAACACCTCCTCTAATTAAATGTAGCCCTTCAACATTTTCCCTTTTCTCTTAAAAAAATAACAAATGATTAAAAAATAATTAACCCAGTCTTTCTGTAAATGCTTGTGACTCAGCTGTGCAGAATTAGGGTCAGGTTTGTGTCTCCATGCCTCTTAGCCATGTTACATCAGCAATCACAAGCACAAACATTGCTTTTTTTCAGGGCTTAGAGGCTATAGGAGCAGTTATGATGTTTAGAATGAGTAATGAAAGCAAAGCTATGTTAAAAAGTTCCCTCATGTTATTACTTGGCAGTTCATTAAGACGTACCCTGTTTACCTGCTACAGCCTGCACACCAGATTTAGCTCTCTGCAGGAATCTGAAGGCATTTAACGTGCAGAAGCTGTGAGATGAGGCAGAAAACAAAACACTTCTGCTTCACACTTTTACAAAAAGCAAGGCACTTAGCAGTGCCTGAGAGCCTGCTCATCCCTTCCAGATCCTTCCCTGTGGCAGACACAAGCGTGGAACACAAAAGTAGAAAAACAGACCCGATGAGCTTTACTTATTGGCAGGCTGGGTAACACAGTGCATTTCTATTCAGCTCTTGGGTTTTCTGTGAGAAATTGTAATCTCCTTTGGCTTGTTAGCCAATACTAATGCAGTCCAGAATTCATTTGCATTCTTGTGCTGCTCAGTGACCCTCCAGCTATGTCAGGTAAGAACACTGATTTTTAATTACATTCTCAATTTTCAAGTACATTTCACAGTTAATACATAGTGAAAAATTCAGACCAGTTCCATTATTTCTCTAAGTAGTCTGTGCTCAGCTGTCCTTTTAATAACCTTTGAAGCAAAAAGTCACAGTTTCACTTCTGAAGAATATAATTTCACAGAACAAGGAATATAGGAACACCTGGAGTTTCCCATTTGGAGGAGACATCAAGTGCGTGAGAAGATGACGACACCCTGTACTTAAAGATCTTAAAAGACAGTGTTAGATGGTATACAACAAATTGCTATGCAGTATGCAATAAGTGGCTGTGAAATGTATTCTCATGTTATTTGTCTTAATTGTTCTCTATTTTTTGTGCCCTTGTGAATCCATCACACCCATGAGATATTAGAGACCTTATCAGCATTATAAGATCCTCAAGATCTAGGTAAGCACTACCCTCCGTGTCACACCAAGGGGCAGGAGGGGCTGGAGCCATATTTCCTTCTGGTATAACTGGTCCATGGAAGGAGAGAAGCCTCTTCCAGAGCTGCAGGAATTTGCATCTGCATGTCCAGAGAATAAGCAACTCCCCTGGATTGCACAGAAATCCTGTGACTCAGCTGGAACTGAACTCACATCTCTCAGTCCCAGGCTGAGCCTCCTCACGTGCCTACAGTGCTTGAGAATGCCATTAGATATTTATTTGGGCCTTTCGTGAGCCATCACAGTGTCAGCGAGGATGGCTGGCTGCACACACCAGCTCCAGCTGTCTGTTTAGGAGCAGGCACATTGAACAAGGGCATTTCCTGTTCAGCCACCATTCTCTTTTTGACTCCGCTGAGGTTGACTGCTTCCCCAGCCAAGTCTTTTCAACATTTTCAATGAATCAGAAAAAAAAAAAAAAAGAAAGAAAAACCAAAACAAAAAAAGGCAGTTCTGGAACGCTTGCAATATTTAATTTACCTTGAATCATTTGGTTTCACTTTGGGATGTTGTGAAAAGAAACTGTAGTGCCAGATTCACAAGAGGAATGAGGTCATCATGAGAAGAAGGTATTAAGATTGTTCCTCCCTTCTGTGCCCTAAATCCCAGCTCTGGACATTCACATTGTATGTGGGAAACTGTAGGTTGGATTCCCCCTTTGGTCCACAGCAAGAATTTTAACCCCAGGCTGCCCCACTCAAAATATCCTCAGTTTTATACATGTGCCAAAGCACAGGTCTCACAGCCTCCTCTGTTACACCGGACAAGATTTAAGTATTTATTAGATGAAGAATGACATCCATTTTTCTAAGGTGGAGATCGGGTCATTTGACAAGAACAACTTCACATTTTTAGTTGTTGCTTCAGCAATCGTTTATTGACAGATGGTCGCAAATAATTTTGTTGTGTCCAAAATGACAGTTTTGGGTCAGATGATCAGCAACAAAAAATTGACCACCTCTAGTTATATCACTGTTTTTAAAGTGGAGGGCTTAGAGAGAGCAGTGGTGTGCACAAGAAGGGTCACTTCTTGAGATATCTATGTCCCAGTGTTCAGTTTTAGGCAAAATAAACGAATGAATGAGTAAATAAACAAACAAGGAATCACCAGAACTTTGAAGTCATGGATGACTGGGTAGGTATCTGGCAAATATTGAAAGCTTCGTTTTCCATTTCTTCCACCTCTGTCAGGGAACTCAGAAAAATGAAGTTTCTAGATCATAATACACCGAGAATTCCTTATAAACCCCTTGGATTGGTTTCAGTTTTTAACATCATACTGAACCAACTGTTATTCTTCTGAACAAAGAAGCAAAAAACTCAAAAGCTTTCAACTAAGTCATGCTAGCATTATCATGAGTGAGTGTGAGAGGTATCATTTCACACATACTGCATCTCTCAATTAAGGAAAATGCCAGACTTCTGTTAGCAAGACAGCTGGTGGTACTCAGTGACTAAATATAGTACTGTCATCACCTAGAAGCACAGCCAGGACATTTTAATGGTTGGGACAACTGATATTGTGGTTTAGCCAAAACAATTTTTAATTATATGTTATTATTTTAAATAGCTCATGCAAGAAATCAATGGATTGATGTATTTTCAATACATTTTACCAATTTGATTTATTAAGCGGATTTTCAACTAACACATAGCTGATTTTTGAAGAAATTATGTGTATTATACACATTTGAGATAGAAAAAACAGCTAAGTAAATACAGCTGGCATTCAGCTGATTCTCTGATTGTCTGTGCACTAGATAGGCTAAACTCTCTGAGACAGTCTTCTTATTGTGTGCACAGCGCATCGACCAATGGGGCTTGGGTCCTCTGGGGAGCAATTATTAGGGATGACTCCGTAGCTCAGGAGAGGCAAAGCTGCAAGTAAATATATGCTGCTGATCTCAAGCAAAGGCTGAGCCAGTTCACCCTGTGCCTTATGAAAATGCTCTAATCTGCAATTACAGCTGGATTAGGTTTTGATCTAAATTCCGGCAGTTCCCATGAATTTACCTTCATGGCCAAAATCCTTCCAGGCAGGAGGACAAAGCCTTCTGGGCTCACACCTCGTCACCAACATCTCAGCTGTTTTGCATGTTTGTGTTAGGGCTCTTTATGCCTACTGTGGCTCGAGATAAAAGAAGACCAGAATTAGATATTTCTAAGGATGAATGGAAACACCTTTCTCTGGTAATGCTGTTGTAACTCTGAGATGTGAGAGTCTGCCAGGTTTACAAACAAAGGCTGTGCTTGTGAGAAGCTGAGGTACAGAAATGAAGTGTCTGTTTCTTCCCCCTTTCCAAAAAGAATTGGAGTTAGGACTGTTTTAACCAAGATCAAGTATTTCAGAGTGCTTATTAGCAGTTTTATTGCTTTGTTTTTGCCTCCAATTCCAAGCAATAGGGGTCTAGAACACAAGCTTTGTGTGAATGTACATGGCTACGTGGCTGTTTGAGGATGGGTACACAGAGGGGTGGAGGATGGCCCATGTGCCCTGGTATGTGTTCAGCATGAGCTAAAAAATGATAAAGCTGCAGAGCTTTCTCAAAATGAGCTATCAGAGTGGAAAATTAACTATTTTCCTCTGTGCTAACAACAGCAACAGATTTTTCAATATCTATCCTCTTTCATTTCTTCCCTTATTCAGAGAAGTAAGAACATTCTGATGTTAAGAATGAACTGAAACTTTTTTTGTGCGTGATTGGAAAAATGGGATAGAAAAGAGGTAGGTCTAACACTATGAAGTCATATGGCCAAACATTTTGTCCACACAGGCTGGACAACACGTGCAGCAGCAGTGCACATTCCCTGTGTCACTTGGCCAACTTTCCCTCCTGCAGCCTTTGGGCCAGCACCTGGCTGAGTGCTGGCTCCAGCGAGGCCACCAACAGGCGTGCTGGGGCTGATCACTTGTTTCTGTCACTCCTCACTTCACGTGGCAACTAGCTCATGCATATCTAGCCCCAAACCATAGTAAACAAAGAGGTGTACAGAAGCTTTGTTCTGTTTCTGCCATGCACCAGATTGTTTGCATCTAGCCCAGAGGGCTTGCTGAGAACAGAATAAGTTCATATTTTCTTGAAGGTGACAAATGCACTTTGTGCACTGGTAGCGATCAGCACAGATTCGCTTCCACGGACCCCAGGGGAAAACAAAGTTGTACTGAGCAAAGTTGTTCTCATCACTGGTCTCTACTAAGGTGCTTTTTATTTTTTTATTTTTTCTGATATGATTAATTATTGGAAAAATAATTATCTGGAAGACATTGTGTTTTCTCCTGCCCTGGTGCTGCTGAAGTGCTGGAGGGGAGCTGAGCTGCTCATACAGCTGCATACATCAACACACACTCTACCCACTCACTGGGGGCAGCTGAGGGCACCAAACCCTCCTGCTACTCCTCTTCCCTGGCCACCAAAGCTGAAGAAAATTCTGGAAAGTTTAATGTTAATGATAGACAGCTTTTCCTTTTGAGTCCCTTTGTAGTTTGAATAGTTTTCAGTCGGGCATCTGCAAAAAGACAATTAATGCATACTATTTTATATTCTCTATAAAAACATTTGTTTTCCCCACTCATTAATTCTTTGTTCGCTGGACTGTTTTTGAGTTAATATCACTTTAATAGCTCCACATTTGTCACAAAGGCACTGTACTGCATGGGAATTGTGTAATAATTATAATCGTGACCAATAAAGTTCTTCTTTGAGTGATACTACCAAGATTATCACTTTGTTTTCAGCCTTAATGGAACGCATAATTTACAAGCTTTTGTCAGTACATTATGATAGCCTTTTCTGTTTTAATAGAAACTTTTTCATTACTCCCATGATAAATTTGTTATGTTAAATAACTTTTTCTGGGTACAGCAGAAAGATAGAACTGGAAAACATTCATTTGTGCTTGAAAGGTATATTTAAATTTTTTTTCTTTAAAAGGAACACATAGTGTGACCTAGTTTTTACAAACAGGAAAAACAATAAATGCCAGATCTGAAAAAGTGGATTTAGCTTGACAGTATTTTAACTTTTTAATTATTTTTCAGATATATGAGGTGATTTGACCTATTTACATACTGCTGGAGGCCACGGGGGAGAAAAGTATTCACTCTGAGTTGAGTTCAGAGGCTGCTTTGACAAAACTAAAGGCAAAGGCATTAATATAGGGCTCTCCCAAAGCCAAGGCAGTGCAGGAGCACATCTGAGGGCAGTAGAGGAGTAGGTCTGGTTTGGCAGTCTGGCCATGACAGTCAGTACCTGTGTGGCCAGTCCCAGCCCAGGACTGCCCAGGGTTCAGCTCTAGGGGCTGAGCCCGCCCTGTCCCCCAGCCCTTGGTGGCCCTTCCTGGATGTATAGCAGGAAAGGTGAAGTAGACTGCAAAAGTGATATTTCTGCAAAATAATACATGCTAATTATAAAAATTTCCAAGTATTACCCGGGCCACCCATAAGCTGTGGTGAGTAACCTCAAGTTCTCTCCTGTCCTTTACACAATTACTTATAAATGGTTGCTCATTCTGATATACTTCATATTATTGAGCATAGCCACATGTATTGCGTTTGCAAAAGGCATGCAGCCTAAAATATATAAGTAATCTAAAGACTTGCTTCTCTTGCTACAGGAAAACTCCAAACATGAACTCTTTTCTAAGAATTCAATGGTTAAATGAGGAAAATTCTTCAAAGTTGAAAATGAAAAACAATTAATTTAAAACCTGAAACATAAATGGAGATTTGTTTTAATCTACTGGACTGAGAAATGCTCAGATCAGTGGGCACGCAGAAAAGCAGATCTTCTCAGCTGTTTTTTGGGCAGCTAACTGGTTAACTCCTGTAGTAAGGGCCTTTTTGAGCACCAGAGAAAGCACCCCATCGTGTACGTGTAATTTATTCTACAGGGAGGGGGAAAACTTGGGAACATTTTCCAAGAAAAGATTCAAGGATTAAGTAAATATGTATGGCTAGCCATTACACCGACATGACTTGATGTATAAACCCCTATGTGTAAGATACCTGTGAGCTGTAAAAGTAACAACTCTGAGCTATTAAGACGTCTAAGTGTGCCTTTACATAAAAACCTGAAAGAGCTGCACAGGGAGTCATTATGGTGTCCTGTGTCAGGATCTGACTGACTCAGAATGTGGAAGGAGACGCTGACACCATCAGCTGTGATGTAAAACGCTCAGAGGCTATTTCACAGGGCAGGCGTTTCAAAAGCCTTCAGCGCCCACCGCTTCCCACATAGGCAGCTAAATGAAGTGATGAAACTTTAAATGCTATCAGCTTTCGTGGGAGCTGGGAGATTGGCCCTGCTCACAGGCCTGACCCCGGGGCAGCCATGCTGTCTGCATGAGGGCCCCGAGGCTGAGGCAGGAGGCCCAGGCACCAGCAGCCTGTCGAGGTGCTGCTGAGGAAGGATGGATAAAGTGGGATGAAGGAGCATCCCTGCTGCACCCATACCAACCACACTGCAGCACAGATTGAAGGAATTTAATTTAAAAAATGAATGCTAAGGTCTACCTGCTCTGCAGATGTACTCAGATTATGATAGCACTGCATGCACTGTGGGAACTCAGCATCCTCCACAGACTCTTGTTCTGAACGGCTTCAAAGGCTGTATTTCAGTATGCATGAAAGCCAGCATAACTCATAGAATGCCTTTTTACCCTGGTCATTTTATTTTAAAAAGATGCAAACAGGCTGGAGCAAGCCCACCACCTGGCAGTGAAGAGCAGTGCAGGGAGCCATCTCCTGCTGCCAGCCAACCCTGGTGCTGTGCCCATGTGTCTGTGAGGCACAGGTATCCCATCACTGCCCATCAGCTGTGCCTCCTCTTGGCTTTGTTTGCTGTGGCGTCCACAGAAGGAAAAGCCACCAACAGCTATCAGACAAGAAGATATCGGCAATTGCATCACAAGCTGGGGCAAAAGGCAGGGATGCGCTGCTGTGCAACTTGCTCTCCTCTCAAAATCTTCCTCAGGCATTAGCTGGTGGCCTCTGCCTGCTGCTGGAGGCCTTAGAGCAGGCTGGACAGATCAACTTGTCTGGCCACAAGTGCACCCTGCTTCCTCACACTGTGATCCGATAAGATGATTGGAGAGGTCTGTCAGTATGACCTCACTCCCTGAAGAGCTCAGCCTGTCACCCTGCCCCAAGCACCTGGGCCCCACAATTCTTCTTGTCTTTTGGTGGCATGGCACATAGCACATAGCATCGCAGTGGGCTTTCCCAGAGATGAAGCTGTGACTTTGTCTCTCCTTTCTAAATGAACCCTCAGTGGCCAGCAGTCTTCTGAATGCAAGATGCTCTTTCATTTCAAATGGTGTTTCAGAGTTAATTACACTCCAGTTTTCTCCCGGGCAAGTGCTTCACTTATTAAGTTCTTTTGAAAGCATGAATCGTGATGACAAAACCTCCTCTCTCACTGTGCTTAGGTATCTGCTTGGAATTTTAGATCCCAATTGCACAAAAGCATCTATGTGCAATCTTCACTTCAGTCTTGATTTAATCACATAAGTGCCAGAGGAAACATTGCTATGCCTGGCACCTCTGTTTAGCACATCTAGGTAGTTCTGTGCACAGCACTGGAAGATTACACTTGGTACTGATGTGTACAGCAAAGTCCCAGGAACATCACACAATACATTCTTAATTTGGGGGCTTTCTAACATCTGTCTGTTAATGATCTCCTGTAATTTCAGGGACTATGTAACAGAATGATGCTGTGTCTGACTGATATGAATAATAGATGTGTGATCTGATGCATCTTTCTCCTTCTAATAGAAGATAAAATCAAGATAACTTTTCAGTATGGCACATTAGGATATTATTTCATGACAGTTCATTGCAGAGATTATTCTACATTCTTGTAAGAAGCCACAGGAAAGTTTGACCCCTTGCAAATTAACTGCAAGTTACACTAAAAAGAAAAGGTCTTCCATAGGTAAAATAAAAAGAAACAAGAATGATGACTTGGAAGAAGAATAATTAAAGAACATAGGGTATTTTATTCCTTCCCAGGCTCTTTCATCTTAACTGACATTCTAAGAAATGGACAATCTGAAGTCTATGATTTATTACCTTAAAAGTTTTAGCACTTGCCTTTTTTCTCCTTCAGCTTTGTCAGATTTTAAACCTCCACAAGATTCTGCCTTAAGTCCTTTGAGAATTAATAAGCAAAAGGTTCCAGTCGCAGACAGAGACACATTTTTCACGCTTCCCTCCCTCCCAGTGACTTGTTTTCAGTGCTCAGCCTCCTCAGAACGAAAGGAAAAAAAAAACTGCAGCCAGCAGTGTCAGTTCATGTTATTACTGTAGATACAGAAATGCCTTAGCCAGCATTTATTTGAAGCTTGGTGGAGAATAATAAAAGAAAAAAATAAATAAAAAAGAAAAGACTGAATCTCTTGTGACTTCCTTCTTTCACTTGGTTATTTTCCCAAGTTCAGGCAAAAGGGTGAGGTTCATCTGGCTTATACTTAACGGCATAAAGCTTGAGTTTCTCACGAAGCTAGTTGCCTGAGTCGTCCCCACAGTCCCATCTCCTCATAGATGGAGCTAAACATCTCCAGCTGGTGGTTTGTTCCATTCTGGCCCTGTGAGAATGACCCACACTGCAGAAGGGCCATCTCCATGCTGGGTGTAAAGAACCATCTAGATGATCAGCTTAACTGGTACATACATTTTGGACAGCTAACATTTGATTTATTTAGTTGTCCTCCAACTTCATTTAATCTGAACTATGTGGAAAGCTCAGGGATCAGAGTATCTAAAAACCTGTCACTATGGCCACGAAAGTTTCCCCCTCCCATGACAGATTTCCAAGGAGGTGGTCACCACCATGCTTCCTGCCCTTCTACTGTTGGTGGTGTAATAGGGCTATTTTTCATAGAGTCCTGAGGAGTGCTTCAGGAGGCTGGCAACTTCACTCAGGGCCAGGACACCTGTCTGTAACTCGGACATCTCAGTGTGTGTGGATGCTCAGCAGTACTGAATGCAGAGAAAGATAGACAGTCTGTCAGGGGAGTGTAAGTGTACTACCAGGAAGAGATGCATTCTTGGCCTTAATATATAAACATACATATATGTATATATCTCTTTATTTAAAAACACGTATGACCACTTATTTTAGAACAGGTCAAATACAGAAATATACTGAAAAATCCAGAATCAAATGGTGAATAAACAGATCTGTGAAAGAATTGAGCTGGTCACTCTCCGGTGATTCACAGTGTCAAAATCTGTACAGATGAGTAGAGGCGAATAAATGGCAAACATCTCATTAATTTCAGAATGAATGACTTTGAATGACTGAAAATTCGGGTGGGAAATGAATTAATCATTAGTCTTTATTTTCTTCTTGACAAAGTCTTCTCTCTCATCCAATCAAGGTGAGAGCTGTACAGTGTGCCCAGAGAATGCCGAGTAGCGCCCATCAGCTGAAAGTTTGTCATACAAAACATTTAGTGGATCCTCGAGTACACAGAATGCATCAGAATGAATTCAGAATTTATTGGCAAGTTGTTCACTAACTGGAGAAGGGTCTGAATTTGCAGCAGGGAGTTTAACAGTCTCCACACACACTCATCATTTACATCTGACATTTGACTAAGAAAATACAGATGAATTAAGCATATAGATTTGATCAAGTCATGTATATTTTGTTGAAGTATTAGTACAGGAGACAACCCTTTGTACATCATTCTAATGCACAACACACCTGAGGACCGCGGGCAAACTCTCACCTTGTTAATTCTCATGTGTCCTAATTTCACAGTTCTCAAAAAAAACCAAAACAAAACAAAAAGAAAAAAAAAACAGTTTATATTAAAGTTTCTTAAGTTTTCTCTCGCCTGAGAAAGGGCAGAAACAGACCACAAAAGATCCCTAAGTATATATACATATTTATCTTAATTGTATAATATAGTATGTCTCAGTCCAGTATACTATAATAATGAGAATATATCTATTTTCACTGATCCCAGAGCATTTTTCTTCTCTGTTTGAGTCTGCACTGAACAAGACCTTTGCTTAAAAAGAAATTTAAGTTGGTATAGACTGGGTGCACCCTGTGATTTCATCATACCTACATGATAATCTGAAATGAAACATGGTCAAGTATCTTTCCTAAAGAAAAATGAGTAGGAAAGAGTAGAGGAAATAGCTTTGTTTTCTTTCTCACTGTCATAATATTTAATGTAAAGTGTCGTGACTACAATTTCTTTTACACTATACTTTCATTTCACTATTTTTTCTATACTGTCATGTTACTGATGCTGTTTAGATCATATCGTATAAATAAAATCTTGGTTTGATAATGTGGAGCTCTCCTATCTGGATATCCAATCCCTGCTGGTCATCTCTGGTTCTGACCAAGCTGGGCACATACTTACTAGTGTCAGAAAGTTGGGCAGTGTGGGAGCAAACCTGCACAAGGCAGCAGAGCCAGCACCCAGAAACACTGTGCTGCTGTGAGGTGAACACTGGTCTTGTGGTTAGCCTGTCATTTCATGGTTGGGTTGTGTTCAAAATTGCTGCTTACACCAAGGAGTTCAGTACTTGGGGACCATGTTTATGGAATTAACGCATCATTCAGGTTCTTTATTTCTGTGTGTAACCCAGCTGACAAAGCCTCTCTCTGGGGACAGGCCATCCAAGGCACACTATATGTTCTCAGCATGGGCTTGTACCATATAACTGAGCAATGAACATCCTTGGGGTGGGGGAGGGTTACACGGATGGCCAAAATCCCTTTTGGCATATCTCCATGGAGTCATTAGTGTTGCACCAGCAGGGAAACTGACCCCAGCACTCGCTTCAGGATTTGGCAGTCACCTCGCCACAAGGACATTCCAGGGCTTTGAGGGACATGCGTTTGGAACAAAGAGTTACTTCAGCGGGAGTAGGTTGACAATTGTTTGGTTTCTAAAGAGTTACCACATAATGTTAAAATAGTATCCTGTCTAAATGTTAAATCTTGGTGCAGTGGTATCTTATGATCTATTAATCTGGGAAAAAATGTAAACCAAAAGATAATAAATGTAAACAGTGTTCAAACCACAAGCATTCCTTGGAGTAAATGACAATATAATTAAATTTGAACTCCACATGGCAGATTCTTTCGGTGCATAATTGAAATTGTGTAAGATGCTTTGGCAATATGTTTAACATTAACTTAAAGCAAGTAATTTTAGGACTAGCATCTGATCTTTCTCTTATTGACATTGGTTGCACAGTTCCCGCAGGCTGGCTCTGTGTTATGGCTTCTTCGTGACGTGCGTCATGGCTCTCCTGGAGAGCCTCTGTCTGTGTCTTGGCTTTGTGATGGAAGAGAACCAGGCTCACATCTCCTCCCCAGAGAATGTCAGTGAGAAGGAGCACAGGACATCTGCTGGGCACACCTTCCCACCAGTGAAGTGTCCTCCTACAAGTGTAACTGTGACTGCACTGTGTTAAACCCAGTGTCCATTTAGCACTCTTCACGATCTCTGACAGTGATAGAGAGTGTATGCTTGGAAAGAGTACAAAAAGAGAATAAGCATGTAGTGTTACCACCCCGGAATAGCCTCCTATATGCCTACAGCCATCAGGTTTGAGACTTTGGATCTCCTACTTTGATTTGATGTATCATTTCCCCTTTCTGTTGGTTAGCATGTGGACCTGGGAAGCAGGGCTTCTGGTACTTCTGGATTACCCAAATCGCATGATACAGACTCAGCCGTAGACATCAGTAGCAGAAGGTGAAAGGTCTCATCCTTCAACCCCTTCACAAGGAAACAGTCTTTTGTGGTTGAAACAGCACATCTGTATAGTTTGTAGTTGTGTTTTGTGCTTCGTGCAGACAGCTGCCTGTCATGGGAGATCACCCCAGAACTGAGAAAACTGTGGGCATTCCTGGCAAAGGTGTACCTGCTGTGACTACACAGCAAGTAGGTGTGTACTTGGGTCCATACCCAAGGTAAAAGAAGTCAGAATTGCTCATAGTTCCTTACTGTGCTCTGGAATGAGGCTTGTTGGGAAAGCAGTGAATCTGGGGTTTCATGGGGCCTGAAGTGTTGCCAGGCTGTAGTTTGCAGAGTCTGTGACAATGGTCTGTGGAGAGCTGGCTGATCACATGCTAACTGTTCCTCTTCATTGTTCCCAGCCACTAAATTGCAGCTGCAAAAACCAAGAGTTACATAAAGGGCAATCTTATCATCGTGGCTCCTCAGATTCTTCCCATAATGAAGACAGACAAGTTCTGCAAGGATTACGAGAAACATCCAGGGGATCTTAGATCAGGAAGCAAGTTGGGCACAAAGCTGTGGACCAAACTGTGAAAAATCCTGGAAACTTGCTTGTAGTTGTTTGTGGCTCTTGGGACCGAATGCCACTCCCTAAGGTGAAAGTGGCAGTTGTCTCCCAGAGTAGGAGCTGGTGCTTTTGTTAAGACGATCCTTTCTGAAACCATCTACAAAAATATATATATATATTTTTTTTTTTTGAGATAAACAAAGGATGTTCAAACATTTTTATAGAGATTTACCTCCTTTCTATGCAAACCTGATCTAAAATAATACTTGACTCAGCATGTCACATACTCTGGAACAGTTTAAAATAAACAAGCAAGCAAAAGTGAATATATATAGTTCTTCTGACTGTCTCTCAATGATAATTTCATGTCTGTTCAAATTTACACAGGGTTCCAATTCGGAATTTTCCCACAGATGGTTTAAATTCTCTTACAGTAGATATTCAGTGCCAGGCTGTGTCAAGGAAACTTTAAGGAGAGATCTTCTCTAGAAGAGGTGCTGCAACAGAGAGAGGCCACCTCTGGCACTCTGGGCAAAGCAGCCTGCTCTATATTTAGCTCGGAGTGGAGACAACGGGGAATGTGGCTGCTGTGTATGAAATGCTGACTGCACTGGGAGAGGCAATTAGGACACTTCCTGACGAGACGGCAAAAAGTTAAATGCTGAGAAGAGGCAGCACATTTTCACACGAAGGGGAATTTGTGGACACAGCTGCATCACACTTTTAGTATTTGAACACTAGAAGGATCGGAATGGGACTTGAGGAATTTGATAGTGAGAAAATTTCTGAAGAGATTTAAAAATCTCTATTGCTTGGGAAGTCAGAAAAAGTTCTTGCACTTTTCTCCATCAGTCGTTAGTTATTTGCTTCTTTCAGGGATCAGATCACATACAGAAGTCTTATCAGAAGCAAGTGAGGGAACTTGTATAGTTTAGTTTGGAGAAGAGGAGGCTCAGGGGAGACCTGTTGCTTCCTACAACTCCCTGAAAGGTTGTGGTTCTCCCAGCTAGCAGTGATGGGATGAAAGGGAATGACCTTAAGTTGCACCAGGGGAGGTACAGGTTGGATATTAGGAAAAATTTATTCTCAGAAATAAAATTCAGTGAGGTATTGGGACGAGTTGCCCAGGATGTGATGGAGTCACAATCCTGGAAGATTTTCAAGAAACCTGTAAATGTGGTGCTGAGGGACGTGGCTTAGTGGGCATGGTGGTGATGCATCAATGGCTGGACTAGATAATCTTAGTGGACTTTTCCAGCCATGATGATTCTATGATTCTGTAAGCAGAGTTGCTGGTTGCTTCCAGGGTGGCATGACTGAATACTTACAGGTACTAAGAAACTGAAAAAAAACCCCACATACCAACAGCATCACTCTAGCTTCAATTTCAGCAGCCAACAGTTTTCTCTTCCTATTTATAGGAAAGGTCAAGGCAAAGGCTGAGACACTTCTTCATGTACCTAGGAGACAGCTTTCTTCCCACACTTTTCAGCCACAACATTTGTCTGGATGCCCCAGCAGCAGGTTGCTGAAAGCAAGCTCTCTCTTCATCAGCTGATCATGTCTGGGCTGCGTGCTTCCCCAGAGCCTGCATTTGTAACCTGGGCACGCTGTGAAGTTGTTCCCAGGCTTTGGGGGGCAAGAGGATACCGGAGTATGGGGTGCCTGTAACCTGGCTCTGGAGACCATTCCAATTCATGGGCACTAAGGATGGATAGAAGTACATTACACAATGTGGTTTTATTTAAAGGAGTAAAGAATTTGGGATAAGCTTCTCTGCTAATTGGTTTCAGAATGCGTCTAGGTAAATAAACCACTGTTTTTATGCTGTAAAGCAGACATCATTTCACAATCCTGCTGCAGTTCTGGGCTTTGTAGACACATCTGCTCCACTTGGTGCCATATCTCTCTGTACTTCTGATCTATGAAGTATGCAGACGATGGGCAGCACCCCACCGCAGCCAATGTAATGGGGAAAGCTTTGACAGCAGCTGCTAAAAAGAAATAGGCTAAACACTTCAACTTCTCTCTTCCATTTGTCTTAGTTTTAGGTATTGGTTGCTATGACAGTTGGGGAAACTATTTCTTATTGTGTCCTTTTTAAATTTGCCGAACAGTTTTGTATTGTTTATAGTTAGTAGCAGGGATATACTGGACATATTTTTGGGGGTAGCAGAGCAGCTTAAATTTGTTTTGTATTCACTGAACTTTTCATTTTTAAGTTCTTTTTATCTTTTTAATGTTATCCTTTAAAAGTGAAAAATTCTGAAATATGTTTTTTAAATATATGTAACCACTTCAGTTTTTACCCTTTCAAAATATCCATGTAATGAGATCTGACTTTGTAAGTACTGCCAAGAATCTGAATGGTTTCAGTAGCTGTTTCAGCTGCTAAAAGTATTGAAGAAACAAATCCGTCCTTCTGCATTTTTAAGAGCAGCTTTCTTCTTCAGTCCTTCCTAAAACGCTGCTCCTGCAAAGTTCATTCTGCCATTTCAAAGATATTCTCACCTTTTGGATTTTTAGGGTTCAGTCCAACATGCGTGTTTGTAATGAATATTTTTTTTATTAATATTTTATAATCATTTGCTCTTTGCGGCCTCTCCTTCTACTTAATGGTTATTAGGCTCTTACTGAGAAGTGGTCTCTTAGAAACAACTTGCAGAAAAGAAGGAAGGAGGGACAACAACAGAACACTTAAAGATAACAGTGATGAGGATGCTGAAAAAGAAGTTAGCAAGATAGGAAACAAGGGGATTTGGAGGTCACCAGAGTGGGAGCGAGCAGGAAATGGAGGGAGGAACTGAGTGTCAGAAGCAGCTGATAGATTCATTACTTTTATTTTCTTAAGGTAATTCTTCTTCTGTTGATATCAACAGCTGAGGCTCCATTGCCTTGCATCTTAAACCTCCAATGTGTGCTCCTGACAAATGCTGTCTGGTGGCTCTGCACTTAATTCCTTCAGCACTTCTCAAACAGGCAAAAATCCTGGCTACACAAAAGCATCCAGGGACTAAGGACAGAGAAAGGTTTGCTTCACTATGTGTCACCTAGAAAATTCACATATTTGCTGGAATCATACCTGTTTATAACAAAGCCCTTGCTAGCCAAGGTTTAATTTTCCTTCTCTCATATGCCATTATTTCATAAAGGCTACAAATCTTTATGACAAAAGAGAAATGGTGATGGCATATCCATGAACTGCTTCACCGTAAACTTTAAAGGCTTCTAATATTTAGAGAAATTTATTTTATTATAAAACCAGGCTTGAAAGACTGCATTTTATTAGAAAGCTAACAATGAACTAAGAACTGAATAAAGCAAGGGAATGTTTTAGAACATATCAAGCCATCAATTTGCTAAAACTGTTCATCTGGTTAGTGGGTAGAAAATGAAAAGTAAGTTTTCAATTGTGCAACATAAACACTAAACAGTGCATGAAGTAGGTGCTAATGTACGTTTATTTGGGAATGTAGCTGCTAAATTATTTTTTCAGAAACCTCTTGGACTGGATCTTATTAAATAGCCTCCCTCTCTGTTCACTCTGGGATACACAAACCATAGTATATTCTCACTGCTGGCTACAAGCAGAGTTGGTTCGTTGATGCAGTATTTTGTAACCATGTGCAAAGGTCAGCTGTAAAGCAATATGTGTTGGATTAAATTAGTAAAAGAATATAATCCTAATCAGACTACATTGTCAGGAGGTCATCACCCAAAGCACATATAGAATCCATAAAGAAGAAGTAAATAACCCTCAGGGCAACTGGTTCCACACTGGCAGTGTCCATCTTCATACTGGGTCCCCCCAGCATGCGTGCTTCAGAAAGCTGTGCAGAAGAGTGTGTGCAGTCTTGGCTGGTGTAAGACCTGGTACAGGGTTTTCTCCTCACTCATTACACTCTGCTTTAATTAAATATTTACCTACAAATGGCTTCCATAGGTATGAAAACTCCATGTACTTTTGAATCTGGATCTTTCAGATATCTCTGGTCCCTCTATGAGCAGCACTTGGCCCCAGCTCCTGAAGTGCCAGCACCTTCTGTCAGGGGAGGCGGCCTCATGCCCTCTCTGCTACCAGTTCTGATATTCATCAGCGTGTGAATGTGTAAAGAAACCTGCAATCCTGTGAAAATTATACCAAGATAGCTTGGCAACATGCATTTTACATAAATGCATATTGGTTGGCATTTCTTTTGTTACCTCTTACAATTTGTTATTAAAAGAAACCAACCATAGCTGTTCTATTGCTTTTGATACCAGGCTGCTGCAAGGGTGATTGCTTGTGATGGATGCATGCCCTTTTAATCCTCTGCAGTTACTAAGTGCTTCAAAACTTAATAGAAATGATGACATACATTGAGGAGATCCTTGTCTGACTCTGTTAAATTAGTATGTGGGAATTATCATTTTGTTGATATGAAATCTTTATTTGAAATCTGCTGCTTAACATGTTCTTTTGGGATAGTTATAATTGGTATGCAAAATATTTTATCATACACATAAATCTGTCTTTTCCCAACCACAGGGCTAGAAATATTTATTAAGTACTCTTGCACTAAAACCATAATTAGGAATTCTTTTATTTAACTTATACTAAAATTTTATTTTCCCTTGATCTTTTTTTTTCTTTCTATAGATTTTATCATGTCCTGTTTCATGCCCGATTCACTTCCCACAGTACCATGACATTTGATGCAGTTAACTTTCTTGGTTTTTCCTTTGTTTTAATAATTTCGTGACTTCTATTATTACATTTTCCTTCTAAGATTTTTTTCTTTTTCCATTTGAAAACAAAGCAGACCACTGTAGCTGTCACTGTCAGTTGTAGATTTTTGGCACTCAAGAGAGTGTTCTTAAATTCCCAATTAGCACGTGCATTTTTTATCTCAAGCAGAAAATGTGGGCTTGATGACAGAAGTACTTCTTTAAGATAGATAGCCATGTGATCAGACTGGGGAATTGGAATGGCGCACTCTGGCCTTCTAAGCAGTAGAAAAATTCAGGAGTACTAGTTTTGGATCAGGAAAACAGAGGCACATATTTGTTTCCTGAACTTGCACTGATAACATTCCTGCATAGCTGTTCTGGCAAAGGACGTTGAGCCTTGGCCGGAAACTTGCACCCCTGCACTACTTTGAAGTGCGGCTTGTTGGTAAAGGCTTTCTCTGGAGTAGACACTTTGAATGTTTCAGACATAAAATCTCTTCTCTGTAGGCCTGTGAAAAATGCAAGCGTGTGCATTCTGTCCTTTGTTGTATGTTCTTATTTTATTTATTTATTTAGCAAACAGGCGTTTTCATTATTCTTACACTGAAAACAGCAATTGTTGCAATTTAAAAAGGAAAACCATTCACTTTGGGAGACTGGATGATGAATGAATAACTTCCTTGTGCTAGGCCCCAGTAATACACAGTGGATGGGAGAGTCATGAGGATGTCATGACATCAAAGAAAGCTGGTCAGGTTGAGAACAAACCAATGGACGTACGTCTCCATATTACTCATGGTTCATTCATGGATATTAATGTCACAGAATGCTGTAGAAGGTAACCTCATATACTGGTTCAGAAAAAGGATTAATGGAATAAAAAAGGAATGTTAGATAGAAAGACATTATCTCTGATTCACTTTCATGCCACACTCTGGAGTCTGGAGGGTATCCTGAGATTGCACCTTTTTCTGCATGCCCCATGGCTTTACTCTTCCCAAGGCAACCTCTGCTAGGCGCTTTTAGAGCCTCGCACCAGGGTAGATGCACTTTTGGTTTGAACTGCATGGCTGCCCTTTGCAATTAATCCTGTTTGATTTCACGGAAATTGAAGAAAGAGCAATCTGGTCTGGCCTTGACCTGCATGGGTTTTTGCTGAAGTATTTATAATTCTGATAAAATAATGCTGAAATTAAAGAACGAAGAAAACACAATAACTCTTCCCCTAGTTCTTCTTATTGTGGTTTCATTCCTTTGTTTCTTGATGTGGATTCCAGAAAATTAATTGAGCATTGGGACCTAAAGAGCAATACTTTTGGGGCTGATTATTGCACGCCTCAGCTGCTGTAATAAGGTATGAGTTAATGACTTTAACCACCTGAAAAGTGTAACAGTTTCCCTGTAAATTCAGTGCCTGGAGTTACTTATTGCCTGTTCACTTAGTTTGTAACTTGGGAGAAAGGAGGAATTGGAAAAACAGAAACTTACTGTTATTGCATTTAAGACGTGTTAAACAAAAATAAGTTTGAAAATAAATCCAGATTTGTGTATTTCCTGGACATCATTGTCCTGTGCATGACATACCTGGCAGTGAGTCAGCATACTGCACTCAGATCTGATGTCTGGAAGCTGTTTCATAACTAAAAAGAAAACTGGGATCAGTCTGTAAAAGCAGCCAGGACTGAAGCTGGCAGCACTGCTTGCTGCAATATCGGCATTAGATCAGCTTTGGCTGGTACAGGGATTTTAGTTCTGAGCACAGCCCTTCTCAGCTGTGTGCATGCAGTGCCATCACTAGCTTTCCCTCTCAGCTCCAGTTGCAGGAAATGAGCAAAACTCCTGTCCTCTTTGAATGCTTTTCAACCCAAGATGCACGTACTAAAAAGAGCAAGGTGAAATTCAGGGCCACTGGTCTTCCTGGCAGCCTGCCTCACTTTCATGAGAGAGCCATGCAGATTTTCTCATGCAGACAACTTGCATTTGTAAAATGTGGAGTGACCAGGCAGTGAAAATGTCAAGGCTGGACAGGATCGTCCCAGCAATGTGAGGGACGGGAATGTTTATTTTTGGATTTCAATCTCTTCAAGACAGAGGCTTGCCTTCCATCTGCATTTTTGCAATGCCTGGAGCAAGGGTCTCTGCTCCTCACTGGAAGTTGTACGTGCAGTAATAACTCTGTGGTTTATTAACAGCACTACCAACAAAAGCCGGAAGTTAACAGAGACAAAGGATGGCGAGCAGCAGCGATTTATGCTCTTTTCCCAGCTTTGTCACACACTTGCTCTGTGACCTTGAAGAATGTGTTTAATCCTGCTCTGCTTCCAAGTTCCTCTGGAGCAGCAGGGTAGCAGTGCTCAGTGAGGGTGTCAGGGCTTTGTTTGGAAGGGCTGCACAGCCTGACGGGCTTCCCTGGTGGGACACGCTCGGTGTCTGTGCTGGTGGCACACAGTAGTGGAGAATGGGAGTGGGTCATCCAAACAAGACGTTGCAGTATAGAAATGTCAGGCTGACCCCTTTTGACACCCTTCGTGGTGTTGTTTGGAGACAGATTAGACAAAATGAAGGAATTCCTGTCTGATACATTGCCGTGGCAGGAAGCACTCCTCTGACAGCAAAAGGAAACAGCCTCAAAGCTCTGCAAAGAGTGAAAGAAACAGCCTGCATTGATTGCACTTCACTAGGGCTGCTCAGAGGCAGCATCTCCTCTCCTGGGCATCGCTGCGAGCTCTCCCAGCAGAAGCTGCTGCAGTTGGCCTGGACCCAGGCCGCCGCGAGGCCCAACTAATCCTCGCTCAGCGTCCGAGGCGGTGGCCTGCCAGGCCTGTTATCTCACTGCCCGCGGGTGTGATTTACAGCCGGAGCCTGAATCCCAGCCTTGTTCTGTGAGGAACACCACCTCCTCCAGGAAGGAATGGCCGGAGCCTGGGTACTGACAGTGAGGGATTACACCACCAACAGACTTGGATGGGATACAACCCAAACCTCCTTCTTCCCGTAACAAATCTGCAGCGCTGAGGA
This sequence comes from Cyrtonyx montezumae, assembly GCF_038088225.1. Lineage (NCBI taxonomy): Eukaryota > Metazoa > Chordata > Aves > Galliformes > Odontophoridae > Cyrtonyx > Cyrtonyx montezumae. Next base: position 132,098,126 of record NW_027072034.1, on the reverse strand, counting down.
TCTCAGTTAAAAGTGCCTCTGGGAGATACCGCCCTTCCTCTCCCTTGGCTTATCCTTGCTCCACGGCCCCGCCGCACTGTGCCATAGAGAGCTGGCCGACACTTCCTGGCGTGCAAAGCTATGCACTTCCCAACAAACTCCCAAATCCTTCACCCCTGCACATTTTCCCCTATTATTTTTATATATATTTTTTTTACTCAATGCAGAAGCCTCATCCTTCGAGTCAAAGTCTCTTGCTCAAAGAAACTGCATTGCAGATCCTCAGGCAGCGAGGTTTCCAGCTTCTAGGAACAAGGTCTACATATTATTTATGGACAAACCTGTCTGACCACATGGTGGGAAGGCCTGCCAGAAATGCAGATGTGGACATGCAATCAGATAGGTGAAACAGGCACCACCAAATTTTGTCAGCACATTTTAAACCATTCAGGTGTTCCTTTGCCTCTTCAGATTAGTATTAGCATGGAGCTGTTCAGACGGATGTCGTCAAACCCCAAATTCAGCTAAGTCATAAGTAAATGCAAGCTTTAACACTTGGGAACATTCCGCGAATTCACGACCTTTGTCAAATCTTAGTTCAGATCGATGTTTGGGTTACACCCACTCAGAGACCCAGTGAAGTGCCAATATATTTAGCATGTGACGTAAGGCAGGAGAGAAGCAAAAGCAACAAAAGCAGAAACAGTTAGCTGCTTGCATACAATAAAAAACTTTCTTCATTTTGTTCAGCTTTTTCATAATGTCCTGTGTCAAAATCACTGTTGAATGGAAATGGCTTGGCAAAAGCCGTGACAAAACAGTTCCAGCATTTTATAAAATTTGGCATGGCTTTCAGAGAACTAAAATGCATGTCACAGAAGGCTTTTTCAGCTGGGGCTTATCACTGCTGGATGCACTGGCATTTCATTTCAGTGACATGCATACTATGTGCTGTTGAAATGCTACAAATTTCACTGGAGGTTTTTTTTTTTGGAACCTAATCCCCTGCTGACGGTAAACACGGCATATGAGAGAGCCCAGCGCAGAAGTTATTTGTGCATCACTTTACATCAGCCCAAACTTGTTGGATATGCTTTGCAAATAGAAGGAACAGAAAAGCTCACTGTTTTAAAAATCAACTTCTAATTGCCACATTTTTCAGTAATGACAAACAAGGATGAAATTTCAGTTTCATGATTCTAGGCAATGAATGTATTTAATCACTGTAGCTGCAGAAATAAATACCAGACTAAGAATGTGATTGACCAGACAAGAAAAATCAAGGGAAATGAACTGATTTATTATCTGCTGGAGTAACATTTCAGTTATTTGAGGAAAAGATGGTCCAAATGAAATGAAGTCTGCAACTTTGATATAAACAAGCTGGATATTTCAAGGAAAAGACACACTATCCTGAATCAGCTGCACTATATTTTCTTGGTTTTGCATCTGTAACATTTCTCTCAAAATGTACGTAATAAAGTTGCATTAAATGGTTCTTACTGATAACAGTTAAAACACAAAAGAAAGAGAAAGAAAAAGTGAAAGTTGTACGTACAGAAGATTCTGAGTGACTGGATCACATAGCTAGAATCTTTTCCTGTAAAAGGCTATCAGGTCTGAAATTGAATAAAGCAGGTTTCCAACTTTGTTGAACCATGTTATAAACAACTGATTAAACCATAGCAGACTTATACTTGGCATATACAATCGTTCTGACTGTAGAATGAAAAGAACACACACACAAAAATAGAGCTAAGTAATAGTTCCATGATTGAGTTCTTTTGAAATGAGAGACAGAAAGTAATTCTTCATTCACTCTTATTTAGGCAAAGCAGAATTTCAGAATTACAGTGTGAATTTTGAAATTTTCCCTTTTCCTTTTTCCTTTTTCCTTTTATTTCCCTTTTTCTGTTTCCAAGAGCCCTGTTTGGGCTCCTTCTGTGGCGATGCTAAATGTTTTCACTGATCAGCAAGTAGGTTTTTTCTCTTTGTTGAAATAATAAAGCTCCTTTGCTTGGGAACTAGATATTTCCACCATAATTCAAGGTTTGAACTGTCTTCAAACTCCTGACTACTTTATCAAATTGAAGCAGATTCTCAGGCACCTTCGTTTAGCAGGTTTAATTGTTACTTGACTAAGTTCCAACAATAAGTATGTAGGGTTATAGAAACCATTTGATACTCTGAACCTAGGGAGTTTCATTACCTGGCTATCACAGTGGTAAAAAGCATTGCACAAGTTATAAAATTCAATTTCATGCTCCATTTGTTTTTGTGTCACTGTCTATTCCATGACATCCAGACCTGCCAGTCTCTCCTCCCTTCCCTTCACATAAACATGTGGAAAGACAGCAACATTTGGATAGACAATTTAATCTGAAATTTCCAGCATCTGCTTAAAAACTCAGAATCAATTGTTGCATTTGGCTGCTTGTCCATCTCAATTATCAAGCAATGAGTAGGTAGCTAAAGAAAGTAGAGCACTCTCCCAGTGAGTGAAAGATGTACAGGAAAATGATAAGGATTTCTTACCCCCATCCATAGCACAACAGAGTGAACAAACAGCCATGATTATATCAATCAGTGTACACTTAATGATTGAACCTTGCCACCTGATGTTGGCCAATCAGATTATAGAAATTAAAGAAAAAAAACTCATGTCAGAAGCTAGATGGATGTTGCCTTCTGGATGGATGGGTTGTCACTAAAACAAGCAGTAATTCAGGCAAAGGGACATGCATCATTTTTAATTGACTAAAGCTGGTTCCTGAAAACGAGTAACCAAAACTTAGTGCCAACTAATTAATCTGCAGTGCAACACCACTGCAGCTCTTTGGCTTAAAGTTAGTTTTTCTAAATACCACCTAATTGTTTCAGTTCATATAATTCGAATTAATGAATAAACATCTATTTTCCTTGGGGCTTTTCAGATCTTTCTTTACTGTGTCAAATGAAGTAGAACTTTTTTTATTTTCAATATCGGTACTTCATCAGTGTTTTGATTGAAGTACTGCTGGTTTTCTTATTCATTTTCAAGAATTTCTCAGGGTAACGCCATTGTTACTATAAGGGCTTTGTCTGCTCTAACTGTGATTAAAATTGCACATAGAAAATAAATATGATACAATGTACTGCTTTTCTTAATCTCTCTGCTTTCTCTATAGGTTCGTAATTTAAATCCTGTTAGCTTTATTTTGAAAATATATCTGTCCAGAAATATAGTATACAACAACACATAATGTTCCTTGACAGGGAAATGACTTTATCACAGTTTTTAATCAATGTTAGAATTTTTCTAGCTCACTTTTCAAATTCAGTATTAGAAATAAAAATCAGAATTTTAAACGGATAAGACTAATTTTAAGGACATAAGCTGACCCAGAGTGAGTATGCAAACATCCATGCTTTGTCCTGTGTTCCATGCTGACAGGAGGTACACACTAGCCATTTAAGCTTTCAAGCCTCAAACTGTGCAAACCAGTTTTTTCTTCTTGGATTTTGCAGATTTTACTATAAAACTAAACAAAGCATTGATTTTAGAAATCCTGTTGCATAGGCAAAGGCTAGTAGTGATTTGGGTTATGTTACTTCACAGGTTCTCCAGAGCACACACTGATGCTTTATAAACATCAGCAGAGCCATCTGCAGCCTTTTGTCCAGAATGAGAACTCCAAAGACAAAGGGAGTCTTCTCATACGCAGCAAGTGAGAAACTGAGCTTCGGTGAACTGAAGTCCACTCTCATAGGTTCATAGATGCATTAGGTTGGAAAGGACCTACAAGATCATCTAGTCCAACCATCCTCCTATCACCATCCCTACCCACTGAACTACTAAATCAAATCCCTTAGCACCTCATCTAAACGCTTCTTGAACAGCGCTAGGGATGGTGCCTCAACCACCTCCCTAGGCAGGCCATTCCAGTGCCTGACCACTCTTTCAGAGAAAAAATGTTTCCTTAAATCTAATCTAAATCTTCCCCGGCGCAACTTGTGGCCATTCCCTCTCGTCCTGTCATTAGTTATCTGGGAGAAGAGGCCCACCCCCTCCTCACCACAACCCCCCTTCAGGAAGTGGTAGAGTGCAATAAGGTCTCCTCTGAGCCTCCTCTTCTCCAGACTAAACAATCCCAGCTCCCTCAGCCGCTCCTCATAAGACTTGTGCTCCAGACCCCTCACCAGTTTTGTTGCCCTTCTCTGAACACGCTCCAGGGCCTCAATGTCCTTCTTGTAGTGAGGGGTCCAAAACTGAACACAGTACTCGAGGTGCGGCCGTACCAGAGCTGAGTACAGGGGGATGATCACCTCCCTGCTCCTGCTGGCTACACTATTTCTAATACAGGCCAGGATGCCGTTGGCCTTCTTGGCCACCTGGGCACACTGCCGGCTCATGTTAAGCTGAGCATCAACCAACACTCCCAGAACAAAGTTGATCTCTGAATAGAGCCAGGGGAAAGAAAAGTTGCAAAGAATTTTTTGTACACATGGCACTGAACTATCTTACATGATAACTGGAGCATCTTTGCTTACTTTGAAAGCTGAGACCTGGCTTGTGTGTTAGAAAAGCACAAAAATATGAGTGAGTTCATCTATTCACTTTTCACGTGACTTATGTTGGAGATAACCTGTATGTATTAGTCATATTCCTTTATTGAAATGGTATGGATTTGGAGAAAAATATTTGGCAATAAGGATAGCCATATGAATAAAAAATCTGTGTTGTTTGAGATGTTCTTGAACAAGACTGGATTTGAGAAGTGTTTTTTGCTTAGAAGGCACAATTAAAAAAAAAACACACACACACAAAAAAAAACCAAAAAATAAAACTACAAGCACAGGAAAGGTGCTTTTATATAGACTTGAAGATCATCTTGAGGGTCATTAAAGCAGATGTTCTGTTCTGACAGCATAGGATATCCTAAAAGTAAAATGGCTGGTTTCAATTACAAATACATACTGTGATTCAGTTAAAATTAGACCAAGAGAAGTTGCAGCTGCTTGAAGCAGAATAGCCATTGCATTCCAGCTCATCTGCCAACCTCCACTACTTTATTCTGGGGCTAAAAAAAATTTTTGTACAGGAGATGAAAGAAGATGATCAAGATAAGGAGTGACAATGTTCCTTTCATAATCAGTCATGGTCAACACCACTTTACCATGGCTGTCATGGTGTGTAATACAACTCTTTTTCCTATACATTCCCAAATTGTAGGTGTGGGGTCTCTCTCGTTGGAAGATCCATGGTTGGCCCAAGTCTGGTGACAAACATAGAGGAGACCCTATGCTCCAATACTGTCTCACATTTTCTTTTCCTCTGGGCCCAGGGATACTCCATGGTGCTCTGCTTTACCTCCTGCTGCATCCCATGGTTACTAAAGGACTGGGATGGGAGGTAGGACACCTTTTTTTTTTTGTGCCTGACAGCTGCTAACATACAGTCCAGTACAAGGCTCTGTTTTGTGTACAGAGTTTTGTATGGGTAGAGAAAATCTTGGAAAACAGTTGAAAAAACATGATACTCGTGTAGTTTTTTTAAGTGTACGGGGATTGTATAAGTCCCTAGCAAATCATCATCTCAAATAAAATTCAGCAAGCTATTTATTTGCTGTCCTGAATACTGTCCTGAGTCAGCTGCAGGTGTTATAGAATGGTATTACGTCATTTGGATGCTCACCTAGCCAAAAAGTCTTTTCTTGGCATGTACATATATATTTTGGATTGTTTATTTTGATTTTACTTAATGAGTAGGAGATATCCTTGTCACTTAAGTTATAATAATTTTCTTCTCAAATGGCTAATTATACAAAGTCTCCTTTGTCTTAATCTGACTTTATTTCAGGAATTACAATGAAAATAATGTGCTGTCAGTCACAGGAAAACTGTACTGGTGTTCAAAGTTGCAAGGACAGTGTTTGCAGAAGAAAATATAGTGTGACTTGTAAATGTCCCTCTCCCAGAGAACATATGACCCATTTTGTTTAGAAGTTGCACTGAATCATCTCTTGCAGTTCTTTCTTTATGGAGATACTACTTGTGGGCACACAGCTCTGAAAAGATCAGTACCTTTGCAATGCATATCAGGTTTGCAAGCTTAGAGAGAAGAGGCAGTTCTCATCTGCTTCTTGAAATGGGCCCATCTCAGATAGCTTCAGAGTATTTCATAATCATTGCTGTGGAGGTTCAGAGGGTCAGAGGCTTCGTAATGACCATATTAAAAATAAAATATAATAACAATAAATCAATAACCACAATAAAACAAACAAAAAACCCCCAAAAACTACCCATAATGCAAAATGATCTGAAAGAATTCAAGAGGAGGATTTGTGTTACAGTTGGATATCAGAGAAGAGTGATAAAAGGAAAATAGAAAAAGGGAGCAATATCAGCATAGGCAGGGCTCAAATTAAAAAGTAGAAAAAAGGCTGTGAGAAGCATGTATGTATGCGTAATCTATAAATGAGAAGGTGGAGCTGTCAGCAACCTATGGAGAACTGCATTTTTGATAAATTTATGTGTTCTAGTGGTATTTGTTCCAAGAATATTATTAAATACTATGCATTAAACACTTTCATGTATACACAGGTATGACTACGCAGTGTGCTACTGAACTACATTACCAGAAATATTGTTTGAACATTCGGAGAAGCTGTCATTCTGCATTTGTGCTCCCCAACTTGACTTGTCTGAGAGCCAAAGGGATCCTTCATGTTTTCTGACATCCCTGTAACTATACAAATGGCAATCAATGGTGGCCTCGCAGGCAGCTGTGCACTGCCCATTCAGGCACATGTATTTGCAGCAGTGTGCACCTAGCATCCTTTTGCACTCCCCAAAGCAGACAGGGTGCTAATGCTCACAGCTCATCAGCAAAAGGCACCCGACACCAAAAACGCAGGAGGACAAACCCTGAGCAGCTGTACAAACAAGGAGCTGACAACCAGGTTCTGTAATGGGTGCTGAACTTGGTTGACCTGACCATGCAAGTAGGACTATTGTGTTCAGCGCTGACAGTCAGAGTAGAAGGAGATATTACTGTCACCTTGGTAAATCTGGATGAAAATGCCAGCTAGCAAGGTCTATAAATACGAACTCAAATATGCTTTTCAGACTCCTTCTCAATCTAACCTCAATACCAAAAACAATGGAAGTGGAGGAACATTTTCAGCTCCCCTTTAAAGCTTGATTTGACACGAAGGACCAAGGGCATGCCCAGTCTTTGAGAAAAGTGAAGGTGCTTTCAAACATGGCTTTGTCTGGGACAGCAAGAGCCTTTCAGTACCTTAGAAACCAATATTAAAGCAGCTGTTTGTCGCCAGTTCAGAGAGAAGCCAGCCACAAAGCTGGTGCCAGGCAGAAGGCTGCACACAGCCAAGGCACCTCGGAATGTGGCCTCCAGTCTTGATTCAACAGGATACCTGATCAGCAGATGATAGCATTTACTGTAAACAGTTGTGGTTGTCTGCGGGAGCCGCTGTCTGCAAAACTGTCTACAAGAACTAATATATTCTGTATATGTTTTGTCTCCAGACTGTGCAACACATTTTGTAAAACTCATAAAAATCCCCGGACTATACCTGGTTTATCATGAGAGTAGCCAGCATGGGATAGGGAATGACATCCAGGCTGTGGGAACAGGTTTGAGCACTCTGAACGCCTGCCAAGATTTCAAAGGGAAAATAACAGGCAGGCTTTTCAAACTTCTGCCAGCCCCAGCTCTATCAGGTCGCTCTATTTATTTTTCCTTTAATATCTTCAGTAACTTTAATAAAAGTTATAATAAAAGTCTTCTTATAACTCACAGCTTGAAGGTATCAGGATATTAGAGGAAAAGGAAAGACAACACTTAGTAGGCACCTCCTTTGTTGTCTCAAATAAATATATGCAATCTGTGATCTTTTAAATAATTACCTGGTGTTCCATTACCTACTCCTTCTTTGCAAACCTGTTTTTTGTGCTCCTGCAAACCTAGATTCCACCCAAAGACTTCCAGGCTCATTCCAGCCCATGACAATAGATGAAATGCTGAAGTGGATTGATGTTAAACTTCCATTGATTACTGTAAGGTGATGTATTAAGAATTATTGATACTAATACTAAGCACAGAAGAAAATCTCAAGCATTAGAGAGGTAGAGGAACATGACTTTGTGGCTGTAGGCGTCCATGAGCAGATGACGGCATGGTGCATTCATCTATTCATTTCAAAACAATTCAGTCAGTACTAGTACCTGCTCTTCTCCACTGTTTCAAACAAAGATGTCATAAAACAATAGTAGGAGAGTTTTTGCAGTCTATCTCCATGGATACTAATGTTACACAGGAGATATAGCTTTTACTGGTTAAAGAGAACTGCATATTTTTTTCTTCTGAGTTTAACCATAAAAGCGCAAATGCAAGAGATCCACTCCATCAAAGGTACCTCTGTGGTTACAGCACATACTGCTCCTCATAGCTTCTCTGCCCAGGGCTCCAGCTGTACTATGAAAGCACATTTGTGGGAAACAAATATACCTGTGTTGCAACTGCATGCATTTGGAATGTGGATGGAAATTTAGGAATAGCCACACATATCTGCAGAAAGTGGGCACAATGAAATCTCTGTGAAGAATCCCATAATTGTTTACTCTAGCTCTTACCTTCAGCTTGGTATAACGTATGGAGCAGCACTACCAGGGGCTACTTGGTAGTAAATGACTTCTCTCTTCTGGTATACATTTGAACATGTCATCCTGGAGCTGTGTTTCAGTGTGAGCTATGCTCACCGCAGTAGCTGATGACCCAAATGAACCTATCCTCCCACTCCTGACGACTACATACTGCCCAACGCCCAGCACCGCATCACGCTGCTCAGATTATGTTTGATAGGATATGTGACTGCCCCAAGCCACTCCAGGACCTGGTTTCTATGCACAGGAAGGTAGAGGCCCTGCAATGCTCACAGCCTGCTTGTGGTGGTGAAGCCAGGGATGATATTCTCCCTGATGTTCAATGCATGTTACCCAGAATACAGAAAAGAGAGGGTCAGAGCAGGACTATGGGGAAATATTGGTTGGCCCCAAGTGGAGAGCGCATGAGGAAGCATGATGAGGTCTTGCCACATGTTCATCACCCAAAGGGTGAAGGTATGAGACTGCTCCCTGTGGTTCTCTCTACCCCACTGGCCTGGAGGTGGGCAGAAGACAAGCGAGCTTGTAGGGGACTGTGTTGAGCTCTTGGGCTCAACTGGAGACAACCTCCCCACCCTGCTAGCATCCAGTACACAAATATCCAGACACCAATATCCTGCACCTTCCTGCTTCACTTTCAATCAAGCTGACTCTGCCCAGCATAGGGGATGTGTTTTTAGTGTGTTGGAGGCAGTCTCCTAGCTACAGCTCGAAGTGCTCAGCTGGGCAGGGGCTGGCAGTCCTCAGCCTGTGCAAAAAGAAGCACTGCTGATGAATCCGGGTGTTCAGGCCAAATCCTGCTCCAGGATTGCTGCTGTCTTTCCCATTGTCTGCCCCTTAGCTTGTCTTACAGGGTTTGGTAGAAATGTTGCCCAAGTATTCTGTGCACTCCTGGCGTGCTGCTGGTCTACAGGGTTAGAAATGATCTCGTGTTAAAGCACAAAGATGTATACTGCGTGCAGCAAGGATAAAAGACCAAGTATTGTTTATGTTGTATGTAATAATCTATCTCATGTCTGGTAGAGTCTGACTTTCTGTGAAGATATGAAAGATCCTTTAAGCATAAGGCCATTAAAGAGCTATTTTAATTTTGGGCACAAATTCAGAATTTCCACTCTTTCTTAAGTTGCTTGCCTTTCTTAAATTGCTATCTGTCTCAGAAGTGTTTATGGATAATAAAATCTCTTTAAAGATTCTCCTTTGTTATGGAAAAACCAAGGAGATAATTTATCTGGCATCTAGGGGATGTTTTGCAGGCTGCATAGTCGTCGTTTGGCTGTTACTAGGATGACTGAATGTCAGGCAGGGTTACCTAAGCCTCCAACTTTATACTTCTGAAATAGGCAGTGTATCTGCTGCAAAGTGCAAAGCATCCCTATAGTTCAATAAAGGTCGAGCATTAGAGAAGACTGGGCTTTGAGACCAATCAATGGTTGTTTGAGAGCAAAATATCTAACTGTCTTGAATTAATCAAGTTAATTTATTTTTTACCCATATTGCCCCCCTTGCACTCTTTGGAAAGCCTGAACTCGTTCTACAAGAGCTAAAGGACTTTTCTCTAGACTGATTTCTGTTATGCACCACATAGCAACAGTGCAACTTCTTGTTCAGCTTTTTGGAAAATTCCCTGCAGGCCTGGACTGCTGTCGCTGCTGCCGTTGTTTCCATTTACCATTTACAGTTTCATCTCGTGTATGCACAGACATCATCAACATTTATTAAAGAGCAGGGCAAACTCCAAAACTCCAAATTTGCATTGTTACTAAAACATAGGATGGATGGAACAAAATATCAGACTGGGGATGTTTTATGTGTACCCCATGGTTTTTTTTTTTTTTTTTTTTAATGTTATGGATACCACAGTTGTTGTACAAGGAGTTTTTTGAAAATAATTTCCCTCTATGATTTCACTAAAGCAACCTTTCCACTCCAGTCACAAATGTTCTACATTTCCAAGGTAAAAAGTGCCTATTTATAGATGTAATTTACCAAATAAATAATGACAGGACGAGAGGGAATGGCCACAAGTTGCGCCGGGGAAGATTTAGATTAGACCTGAGGAAACATTTTTTTTCTGAAAGAGTGGTCAGGCACTGGAATGGCCTGCCTAGGGAGGTGGTTGAGGCACCATCCCTAGCGCTGTTCAAGAAGCGTTTAGATGAGGTGCTAAAGTATTTGATTTAGTAGTTGGGTAGGGGTAGTGATAGGAGGATGGTTGGACTAGATGATCTTGTAGGTCCTTTCCAACCTAATGTATCTATGAACCTATGAAATTCTGACATTATTATTTTTTAAAATCTCTATATAAACTAAACCAATGTAATTTATAAATTTAGGAATAAATAGCAAGGCAAAAATAAAAAAAAATGGGAAAAAGAAGAAAAAGAAAGAAAAGAAAAAGAAAAAAATGAGAGAAAGAAAAAGGAAATTATTGTGAGAAAGCCTATGTACATGCTTACAATAAAGTGACATGGCAGTTATATGTTAAACATCATTATATCCTGTTCTGTGTGCTGCTCTTTTCCATTTTGATATAAACTAACCTTTAAAACTTCTCATTCAAAAGAGATATTTTTCTTATACATCGAAGCAGTTCACTGGGAACCAAAATAAAGAACACAGTGAGGTCATGGTGCTCTGGCCTATCTAATACCATATCTAATGCTGTAATCTCATATTGCTGCTTTTCTTGCGTAAGTCTAGCCCCAAGGTGTCTTCTACAGAGTCAGCTGAAGTAGAAAGTGATTTCCCTTGTGACACAGGAGAATTTAAAATCAAGCTTTTTGAGATAAACAGAAACATTTTGTCATATTCAAATATTTCTATCTTTCTTGAGGCAGAAATGGTGGATAAAGCTGATGGTAGCTGCCACCGACTAATTTTTAGCCAGTCAGGGTCTTTCCAAATTACACTCTGTGCACCAGAGTGAAGTAGCACGTTGCAGGAATGTCCCATCCAGCTGGGAGCTGCTGTCATCATCGGTGGTGGCATGTAACCAAAATACATTTGGGAACACTTGAAAAGCAATGAATCATGGTCTATAGTGCATAACAATATGTCACTGAATAACGTAATGTTGGCGTTGGAGTGTATGTGGGCTAGTAAACGTTTGCTGGAATGGATGATCTGTAACAAGATTATATGGGCCAAGAGACCAACTTCTTCCCCCTTGAAGTTTTCAGACTAAGGCTGGAGGTACCCCTGGGGAGCACATGGCTTTTGCCAGCACGCAAGTCATTACTGAATGGAACGAGATGCATGAATGTTTATGGCCTGTGCTATGAAGGAAGTAAAACTTGAAGGGCTAACAGTCTTCTCTGGGTTTAAAATCCATGAAAAAAATATATGGAGTCATAAGATCCTTATTGCTAACAGCAAAACCTTTCCCCTTTGGTTCAAATGGCAGCAATCAATTGCTACTTGCTGGCTGTAATGCATTGTTTACCCATCTCTAGAGCTGTGCAAGTGATCTATTATTTTACTTTGTGAATTTTCTTTTATTTTCTTTTCATACTGTCACATACATTCTTTTCCCTGAATTGTTTCTTTTATAGCTTTACTAAGTGCTGCCTCTTCTGGGAAATAACTCTGTGTTTGAGGCTCAGCCCTTCAAGGTGTTGAGCGATCTGGACCTTAGCCAAGAAAGCTCTTGAGAGAAGGATCAGCTTTAGGCGAACATGCAGTCTGGGCTCAGAAACACCCCGTGTTTAGATGGAGTCTCCAGAGCACAGTGGCCACTTCGTGTGAAATTGATTGATATAAACTTGTGTAATATTGTTACTTTGACACTTATCTATTACAGGTTCCCTTAGAACATCCCTGGACTATTACGTATTACAATAGCCATGGAGTGCTTGTTATAAACACAATATCAATTAGCTATGGAGTCATCTAGGGAAAAAAAAAAAAGAAAGAAAAGAAAGAAAAGTATCCTTTAGATTCTGCATTTAGATTTTTTTTTCAGAAGAGAAAGTTAAAAGATCAGACTTTGTGTGTTTACCTTCTTTTAGACATCCATAGAAGTCCACATTCCAGCTAAGAGATAAAAAGATATAATGAGAACAAGAAGAAGGGAATAAAGAATGTTTGAAAAGAAACAGCAAAGCCTGGGCTGATGTATTTGAGTAAGAGCTGAGGTTAGGAATTTCCATGTAGAATAAGCAAAATAAAATGTCATCTCATGGTTTAAATACTGCCAGATGATTCAATATACTTTTCACAGCATTCTTTTACCATGTGATATTCTCTTATGTTTGTTGAAGTCAGGAAATGAGAAACTGCTTGAAAGGGAAAGGTTATACCTCGTGTCATTGTATAATATATGCCCACAAGCCTATTATATTAACAGAACTGCTTAAGATAATTTGGAATGGAAGATGGAGTTCATTTCTACCACAGTATATTCTCATTGTGATCTGCTGACAGAAATCAGTGTATGAAACACTTGTTAAATTAAGGGATGTGGGGAATAGAACAGATGAGCATTTCCATTTCTTTTCCTGGGTAAGCTGGTAATGGAAAAAGAAAAAAAAAAGTTTTTACCTTAAATCAGGATGAAAAATCAGATTTACTCATGCTAAGTCCAATGATCTATTAAATAAGATGTAAAATGTTTAAGTAAACTAAATATCATACGTCAATATTTTCAGATTTTTATTTAGATTCTGACACCATGACAATTATAGTTTTTAACAAAACTAGCTTGAGGTACTGAAATTTTATTCGATCCAAAAGCAAGCTTCTATATTAAAAATGTCAAAATTGGATTTTTGAGAAATATTTAAAGAGATTGTGAAAATATTAAAAAAAAAAAAAGTCTATTTTTAACACAGTTTCCTATTCAAAACACAAGCATTTCATAGAGAAAAAATATTTTGTCCAAAAATTTCTCTGTCACCGACAGTGATGAAGTAAACACCGCACATCTTAATTACCTTGCTGTTTACTTTCTCTGCAGTTTTCCAGCCTCTAAGGGAGCTATTAAAACAAGGACAGAGAGGATTGTCTGTTCTGTCTGCACTCATAAAACGGAGATATTGTGGTCTGGTCAGATGTCAGCCTGCCCGGTGTTCTCCTGCCTGCCGTGCCAGAGGTCTGTTCATGGCTAGAGGCACACAAAGGACATTAATGTATTGGTATTCTGCACAACGTGATTAAGGTGCTCAGGTGGCAAAAAAAGGATCATTCTAGCTCCATTTTGTTGAGTTGCATGTTTGACTGTCACTTACAGATGAAAAAACGCTGTGGAATTTAGTCAGTACTGGTTCCAGTTGGTAATAAAAACCACATCTTATTCATAAATCTTGTGATGATTCCAGTTATCTTCTCACAATCCTGAACCTCGCCTTTCGACTCAGAGGTGCTTCCTATTTCTTGTTGGCTGGGCTTCAACATACAATCAAGGGTTAAATGCTTATCATGCAGTTTACAGGAAGATCTGTAAATGCACACTGTTGCTCTCTGCACTTAGCCTAACTGAAGTGGAAAAGTGAATTAGAAGTAAAGGGCTTAAGCGGGCTTTTATAATCAGCAGAGAGGCTGTCCTGGCTCACAGATGCAAGCATTTGTAAGCAGTCCATTTTTTTAGCAAATACTGCTAACACAGCCCCTCCTTCACCCCACTGGCCTCGCTCTTCACCCTGCAATGGACAGGGGGCCTGGAACTTCCCCACAGCAGCTGGAGGTGCACCTGCTCCACCCTCTTTCCACACACATATGAAATTTTTCCTGTGGAGTAAATATCAGGACAAGCAAGCTCAGCTTCTTTCAATGTGAAGTCTCCAGAAGCCAAGAAGAGCTGTTCCAAGGAGCATTTCAGCTTAGCACACTTCATATAATGTTTCTGAAGAACCTTTAAATATACAGTTGCCACAACTCTTCCTTTACAGAATCAACTCTGGTAGCTGGGGCAAGAAACAGGGCTTTCTTACTACTCTTTGGTCTCTTATAGAACTAAGCTGTAGTCTTCTTTGTATTCTTCATTCAGAATAGTGGAGATGATATCAAACTCCATGGGTTTTTTTTAAGCTGAGGATTACAAATAATTTACTATAAATCTTGTAAATAATCATAATTTATTACATTTCCCTGAGATGACAAAAAAAGGAAAGGACCTTCAAAGGAATGAAGTATGAGTTCATTTCCATGATCTTTTGACCATAAAATAAGAATGTGTATGTGAAACTGTTGCATGCAGTCTGTCCTTTGTTGGCTGCCCACTGATTAATGAAAGCACATAAATTACTCAGCATCAGAGGACTGTATGTTGTATAGCCTCAAGTCAGCAAGACAAACAAGTACATGCCTAATTTTAAGCAGATGAGTTCCTTTAAGTGAAAGGGATTTCATGAAAAATTAGAAATAAGCATTCTCTAGGAAGAACTAAACTATGTACATTGTTTCCAGATGAGCATCCTTACAGAATCCAAACAGTCTGCCATCAGAATACGCTGATGTGCTATACTCCATCCTAGCTAGGCCTAGTATAGTTGACTTTTCACCAGAAATAAAGAACACCTCAAGAACATTGAAACTCTTCTCTGAGAATGGAAGAAGCCAGGCTTGCCCACATGCATGTCCACAAGCTTCTCATGTATCTATTCTAGGGAGCAGCAGAGCAGCTCCAGAAACAGAATTTATTTAGTTTCACAAAACATTTGACTTTTGCAGCCTGTGTTTCAAAAAAACTCCTTTTGAGTATTCCTGTCGAAGTGCTGTATTAAAATTTTATTTCTCCTGTCAAAGGCAATAATTCATGTGGTAGCAAACCACAACCATTGCCTTATAAATGACATTGTGAAAAATATGTAGACAACATCCTACTTTCCTCAAATTGGGCACGCTAAGGACAACAGCTGCTGCCTTTCTAGCTTGGGGAGCAGGTGTTTGACCACCTACGAGCAGGATGTTTTCCCCTTATATGAAAATCAAGCAGGTTTACTCAGTGATGCCAAAGTAGCAAGGCAATGCAGCAGTCCAAAAATTAAAATGCTGACAATCTTCCTCTTACTGAATAACTTGGTTCAATGCCATGGAAAAATACAACAAATTAATAAAAATGGAACAAAGAGTTTTGTCCCTGTATGTGCTGTACAGACTTTATGAAGCCACCTTTCTTGTTCCACTGTTTATTTATTTTATGACACCTTGGGAAGATCTATACGGTGAATAATTAACCTGAGGAATCTTGGGAACATGGCATTTTTGAAGAAATGCAAATGCTTCTGTGCTTCTCAGTTTAATGGATTCTAATGAAACCTTCTTGTTGGTCCACCGACTGAGCAGTGTCAGCCCAAACCTTTAATTCTGAGTAGTATTAAGATACGGTTTGGCAAAAAAACTTATTCAAAAATGGTCAAAAATAAAATTTCACAATGAGAAAGCAACAAATCAAATCTCCTGCTTCACTGAAGCAATAGAAAGCTGATAGTGAGAAATGCAAAAGAGAAGCAGGAAGAGATAGATAGACAGAGTGCAACAGTTGGAGCAAGCAACAGAGCATTTTCTAGGTTGAGCTGAGGTGGGAACTGAAATGTGTTCCTCCATCGTAGAAGCTCAGGCAGAGCCTGGGGCTCAGGAACAGGACTGATGGAGCTGCTGTCACGTTTTCTGACTGGGGAGGAAAGATACCCATGGAAGACCTTCAGCTTTTTACTCTGAGAGTTGAAAGAATATCAAAATAGAACATACGGTCAGTGCAGACAGTACTGGTGTTTGAAGAAATGGCTGTAAACATCTCATAATTTGCTGAGGAAATAAGCAGGAAATGAAAAAAAAAAAAAAACCCAAGAAAAAAAAAGCCCAAACACCTCCTCTAGTTCTATTTCTACCTTTCATGCCATGGTATTATATTATTCAGTTTTAGTACAAAGGAATCGTGGATTAAGTAATGAAAAAGGCAGCTCTTGAAATATCAAAGAAAAAAAAACCTTTCTCAAGAGCAGACAACCTGAAAGAACATTTCATATAGGTTCAGGTGCTCAGAGGAACTTCTTGCTTCACATAATTAAATCTGCAAAGATCTTAACCACTTTGTGTTTAAAATAACTTTTAGCATCCAGCACAGAAAGCCAAATATGTGGTTTAATGTAAGGCTGAACCAATGCTCCTTAAAAGCAAGGGGTTTCTCTTTACCATTAACAACTCACATTTTTGCTGGTATTTGTGTTAGCACTTCAAAAAGTGGGCTACTGTTCTCGCAGTTGTATAACTGAAAATAAGGGAAAGCTGAGAATTTGCAAGTATTAGAGGTGAGTTGCCTAACATACTATCCTCACCCCATCCATTAAGGGGACCCAGTGAACTGGTCTAACATGTGGCATCTGTGACTCAACACTAGCTCTGGTTAAAATAAACAGCGTTCTCCTAAAAGATGATTCAGAGGAAAATGGCAGCTGGGAAGTTGTTTCTCAAGGATAAAACTTGCATCTGCTCAGTGTGACGCTTTTCTCCTGACTGCTATTTTGCATGGCCATCTGGTGTGAGCCTGTTCCAACCGCATATGCTTTCTGAGCGGTTTCTCTGTATACCTCCAGCACTGTGGAGGCAGAGGCTCCACGAGCCAGTGTAGATATGAACTGGGAAGCAAGCCTAACTATACTGCAGTTGGACATCACTGCATCTCCAAAGCAACCGAGAGAACTGGCTGAAAAAGTGGTTTCTGAGACACCAGATGCTGTTGCAAACAAGTCCTGCAGAGCTCGTTATATTCCTTTACAAGGCTTGTTTCCATCCTCCTGTGATGGGTAGGCACAGGGAGAGGTATGGTCAATGTAAGCCACAGCTCTGCTGTGTGAGAAGTGCACATAGTGTTTTGCTCCTCAAAAACAGGATGTTTCCTGTTTATAACATGAAACTCTCTCTGTATTTTGATGTTTGTGTCCCTCCTATCCTGGAGTCTGTGCAGAAATAAGGTGCCAGAAGCCGTTCATTCTTGGCATGTATCTTTCTAGCAATATATATTTTAGCTTCAGAGAAGGAGATTCCCAGTTTCAGAGCTGCTGCTACATTGTGGTTCTTCTCTCTCCTTTCCTTTTTCAGTTCACCATTGCTTTCATTGCTCTCCTGTCTCCACCCTACCACTGCCTGTTTGCTGTATTTCCTTTAAATAGTAACTGGGAATGCTGCAATGCAGTATACATTACACAATCGTTCTTTAGGATCCTCATGGATGTGCAACAGGCTTGTGTACCTTCCCAGCAATTTTTCAAATCCATCCACCTCAAACTAGGGAGTAGCTGCTAGTGATATAAGTAATCTGTTCTTCATCTTCTTCCTAACACTGCACCCAAATTCTTTGGCAGCTCACAAACACTTAGCACTTGTTTTGGAATGTCTTTGATCACCAAAGTGAGTTGGGGCCAGGACTCAACATTCACAGCTAAGCTGTACCTTATGCACTTGCCTTTTCTGGATCCATGGTGATGATTTCTCTCAGTCTTTTATTTAAGTTTGGTTTGGTTGTGTTACCGTGAAGGTGTTGATGAGAGAGTCTCAGTTATCTACTAGCCGGTAGTGCTTATAGATAGTGATGACCAGTGATAGGGGACATGTTTGGAGGAATAGTCCATGTTCTGTTAAATTAAAGATACCTTGACACCCAACTCTCTTATGAAACCACTCTCTCTGGGCTCAGTCATGCCACGCTGGTGCATTCTGAATTAGGACACAATATGAACAGCAATACTGAGCTATGCAGAGCTAGGAAAGATGTGGGCAGTATCAGACTCCCCAGGTAATGCAGTATCCATCCAGTCCTCTGGTTCTGGCTGCAGAGAACGAATGCCATATTATTTCTGTTTACCTGGTAAATTGGCAAGAAGCCACCAGTTGTGTGATACACTAATGGCATAAGCAAGATTAAACACCCAGCCCACTTTCAATATTTATGATTGCTTCTCGGTATTGCATAGCAGATTGCAATCCATGATTTCAGAGCTAATAAATGCAAAACATCTTGGAGAAACAGCCTCTGCTGTGTACTCCAACTCAGCCAATTTATGTGAGATCAGATACACAGAAGCTCAAGCTACAGGTGAAATGGAGAATGGGTGGTTAAATACATGTTTTGCCATTACTAATTCCTCTACAAGCCTCATTGAGCAGGTCTAATTCCGTATTGCTCTAAAGAATTACATGTACATAAAATGAGTTTAAGTGGTTTGGGAATCAATTCCCAGGTTTCTCAAAAATCTCCTTAATCAGATACACATTTCTCAGATTATTCTAAATTTTCTTAACCCCATTAAAATGAGGTTAAAGCAGACTTATTTCCCATTCTATTAACAACCAAGAAAAAAATTTGTCCTGTATTTTTTAAAGTCAAGAACTGCTTCGTATCAAACTAGGTGAAGAATTTGATTGTTCTTAAGTTATATTTTAAAACTATGAGTTATATTTCAGCTTTCTTTAAAGAGATTCTTTTTTTTCTTCATGAAAATAACGAATTTTTATGATGCTTATTCTTATTTTCCTTCTAATCTATGGGAAACTGTGTCTTTGTTTTCTGGCATGGTGACCTTATTTCCTTCTCATGTTTAGCACTTCCAAGTAATTATAGTAGAGCAATCATTAGATCTGTGGAAAATACATAATGGGCTAAAACAAGCAGATCGCTGAACCCCAGGTGTGTGGGTCTATTTCCCATACTACAAGATATTTTTAGTATTCATCAAGCTTTGAAAAGTTAATTGGAAGTCCTTTTGGATGTCATCCTTCTGATGCAATGAGAGTCTAACAACATGAAGAAACAAAAGCTCCACTTGGTTTAGCTCAGTGGGTTGTAGAATTGGATGTATTGAAGCAGGTGAACCCTCAACCTCAATGTATTTAAAATCAGATTTCTTTTAATTTAATTGCAAACTAGAAATTAAACAGATGCAAATGCATGCAATATGAAATAGAGCAATTCTCTGTGTTGAAGACTCTGGACTCTATGTTGGGCAGTTGATAGCATTCAGACCTGGAGCTGGCAGTATTGTGCCTTTGAGCTACTAAAGGTGACTGACAGCAGCTGTATGGCTCTGTCAGCAGCACTGAAAGGATGCATCAGCTCCCATTATCAAAGTATGCAGTTCTGGAGACATCAAGAGCTCCAGGGTCTTGAGTCTGTTTTGAAGTATGGGAATACAGCTGTCCTCTGCTCCTTTCCAAATCCCATTCTCCAGTTCCAGGCCTCTCCTTTGCTCCCTCCAATTCCTCTTCTTTCCTTACAGCATTCACCACATGCCCTCTTCATAAGAGGAGGTTTTCCTTCAGTGAGCTGGAAGCTATCAGCAAGAGTAATGGGAGAGCATTTCCTTGCACTTTTATTTTTTATTTTTTAGTGGGTCACACATCCTTGAGTGCCTGCAGGAGTAACAGCAGGGGAGCAAATGTCTGTTCCTTTCCACCCTCTGATGGATCACATTAGACAGAGATTCTTGGGGAAATGCAGACTCCAAACTCTTGCATGAGATTTATTACCAGGGCAAACTGAGAATTTTCATAATTTTATATTTTAACCAAATTTGGGCAAATTTTTCAAGGAATGATAAAATGTAAATTCTTAATGCCAAGGTCATATACCCAGATTCCTGATATATTTCATACCCCAGACCCAAATCAGGAAGACACTGTAACCTCTCCAATAAACAATGCTTCTTTTAATGTGGATAAAAAAATATTATCTTCTCAACATCACTCTGAAAAATGTATGAACTCCTTTAAACAAAGCTTTCAAATAAAATTCAAGTCTTGCAATTAAGGCTCAGCAAAATAATAACTGCTTAAAATCAGGCATCTTAGAGTTTTAAGAGTTGGACAATTTTAATTGCAGTTATTTCAACCCAAATTCCTCATAGCTACATCTCTCTTTGCACTTGATTTTTCAATGACAATGCCAAAACTTCTTGATATAAGCAAGGAACGAAGAGTGCTTATCCAACATATATAATAAACATTTACCCAATAAATGACATGGATTCTTATCTTATAGTGTTTTCTTATGCTGTTTTTTTACAGTGTTGTTTTTATCTTCCAGCCAATATTCCCCTAGAAGATTAGAGGATTTTAAATGATAGTTTTTTCACATTGCTGAGAGTTTACAACTGCATAATCTTTCAAACCTATTTCACTACTTTCCCCACTTTAAACTTGGGAGGCAGCACAAGAACGAGAGCAGTAGAATTAGCCAGCATGTGAAGATTAAAAGGTACACTCATAGGGAATATTTGCCATGAAGCAAAGGTGACCTTAGTACTACAGCACAGTCATTGGATGACAAGACACCAGTAAGGTTAAACAATGAAAGCAGGAATTTACATGAATTTACAGGACTGATACCCAGTATCAGCCTTTCCTCAGCAGATGGGCAAGAGGTTTTCTTCTTCATCAGAGTGCACCAGTAGAGAGAATGCCAAAAGCAATGCAGATTTACTCTAAAACGTGCCAGAAGTGGTCTAATCAGTCTGAGTTTGTACTAATTGTCAGGAATGTGAACTTTTTAGTTACTAATGGTGTTTAGTCACAATTTTTGCACAACTCAACAGACTTCAAGAACAGCACAGCAGGTTTTCTTGTTGTTTTTCTTCTTTCCTTATGAATTCCCGCATTGATAGTGTTTTCACATTTCGTCTTTTCAAACAGCTAGTGAGCAGAAGCTACCACTTGCCTGAAATTTTATCAGCTGTCAGAGATACTTTGAGAAGATGAACAGGCAGTGACATACTGGAAATTTGTGGATTACTGTGCAAAGCTGTCTGGATTTTGAAAGACTTTTATGAAGAAAGAAAATGTGCCCTTATCTATTCTTTTGTTCCCTCTGAGCTGTCCTGATCTCTCCGTCTCTACTCTGCTATTTGGAATTGATCCTCTCACCTTGGAGTGTGTGCGGCGTTACAGTGATTTTGCTCATGATATCTACTGCCTGAAAACAGCAAAATGTGCTCAGAGATAATCACTGAGTGTAACAGTCTCACAACCTGGAAGCCAAAACCAAGAACTGTAGAAGTCTATACTCAAGTCTCCTTGATCTGCACAATCCCTGATAACCTCTCTGCAAATTTCTTACAGTCTTGTATTCTTCCTAAGCCTTGTGATTTTAGTGGTAAGATAGTGAATTCAACAAATGGTAAAAAAGCTGTTTTTCAGATACTTCTTTGCAAATGACATCTTTGACAAATATGTCATTTAGAGTACATAAACTACAGGGTGATATGAAGTACAAATAATCTATTTTAAATATAATCTTTACTTAACATCTTGAAAATAAAGGCTTTTTGTGCAGGTACATATCAAAAATCAAAAATACAATATCCTTTGTAAAATATCCAGAAGCAGAAATACATATACATATTTATCCTATTTTGCAAGTTTATCCTCTCTAGGATAATTGCTGACTGTATTGTTATGCCAAACTCTCAGAGTATACTCAATACCTCATGGCTACAAATTCAACGTTACAACTTATTCTTCAGTTTTATATGTCAACAAACACAGTACTTTGATTTGGCCTCAGAATTTCTCTTCAGCAGTTTCCTCTTTTTTATTTGCTAGTGGGGATTGTATTTTCCATAAACTTCCATCTTGTTTGAAGATGAGAATGAGGTTATTTGACGCATATATTTTTTACAGTACACTGGGAGAATGATGCATTGCAAGAAATACTGTTGCTAGATAATTGCCATTTTATTAGTGAGTATTAGCTGCTTTTTACAGTAAATATGCGGTTAGAAAAATGTAAACCTTGTGCCAAGAGGAGATATTTGAAATGAATTAACTACTGAGCCAAGGATTTAACAACTAGCATGAAAGTTTAAATTGACTTTTGAGAAGTTTTTACACATATAATAAAAATCAAATTGTTCAGCTTTTTAGATGAGAACTTCAAGGTCTCATCTAAATCCCAGTCTTTCACATTAAAAAAGTATAAAATATCCCTATAGTATTTAAACAAATATGTAGCATGCAAGAACCACTGAAGTAGGCAGCCCAAAAGCAAGTAGCAGAGAAAAGCAGAAGTCCTCTGTAATACAGCACGTAGATTATTGAACATGAGTGATGTGCACTTCGCAAGGGCGAAACATTTTTCTTCCGACCGCAAAGAAGACAAAATAATACAATACATTCTTAACAAGGACAAGTGAACGAGATCAAAGCGCCTTTTGTTAACATTTCTGGCAGATTCGGTTTTTGGCAGCCATTGTGTCAGCGTTCAAACTAATCTGTAGGAACAAGGAGGGATCACATTCGTTTGGAGAGACCTCCCATCCTGCGCGCTGCTTGGGCTCCACCTCGCACTAACAGCCGCTGCTCCGGTGGGCCTGGCACAAGTCCAGTTTGCTGCGTGAACCTCAGTCGGTTCAAACCGGGGCTGCCTATAAAGTTAATACAGTTATTTACACTGAGTGAGCAAGTATAAGCAGCACCGCAGAGTAAAGCGCTATCGTCCAAACATACTCTCAGAGAGTGGCAGAGAGCCATGGTGGGAAAGAAAACAGGGGTCGGCTCAGGGCCTCCACCAACAGCCTGATCCAGAGGGGAGGCCAAGCAGATCTTCCTGCACACGGCAGCTCGCTCACAGCTTCTGCAGAAAGCGCTGCTGAGATCAGAGTCCATCTTCTCTACAGATGACAGGGAACTCCTCCCATACCAGAAGTGTGTCTGTGAAGTCCTGAGCTTTGCTGCTTCTCTACCTGCTTTCTGCTGCTGTTCCTGGGCCTTCTCCCCACTGACAGCATGGTGGGAGGTTTGGTTTTACGGCACCGAGTGATGGATTTGAAAACATTCCCACCATGTAAAAGCATTTTCTGCCTAGCTATCTTCACAGTTCTCTTACCAGGCGTTCCTTGGCCCTTCCCAGGTCTTTCCATGAGCTCCCTCAGGCTCTTTCACATCCCAGTGCCTCAGAGGCTTGGGGTCTTGTTTTCATCTCACCTCTGTTAGCCATCCCCAGTCCATGCACTGTCCAGGTAGAAGAACTTATATTTATGGGGCAAATCACTCTGGCCTCAATCTGTAATACAAAAAGCCACAGTGGGCCAGGAGCTCTGAGGAGGCCAAAAGGGCCTCCTGGTGTCGGTTCCATCCACTCATTGTGCTTTGCTTTTATCCCTGGCCTTTCTAACTGGCTTTCCCAGCATTCAGGTGCACCTGACTGAACTTCTCTTTGCCTACGTATTGAAACACCTTTGGTGAGTGGGAACAAGATCATCTTGTTCACCATGAAGAAGCCAGATCTGTCTTTCGTGGAGCAATCAGTGTAGCCAAGAAAAGGGGCCCTTAGGGTGTGGCAGGGGAATTAAGGAAAGATGTTGTGGATGCCCTATCCCTGGTGGCTTTTGAGGTCTAGTTGACTGGGGCCCTTGGCAACCTGACCTCGTCGGTGGCAACACTGCCCATGGCAGGGGTTTGGAACTAGGTGGTTTTTAAGGTCCCTTCCAACCCAAGCCATTCTATGTTTCATTCTATGAAATAATGATCTATGAGAAGAGTTGTTGAGGACTGTGATCCTTGGCTGTCAGCTGTGAGACCAAATTGCAGAAAGAAGAACCGGAACCAGGAGATGATACTGTTAACATTGTGTTGCTTTCGTATGAGGTAAAGATTTCACAATTTCATTGCACAGCAAGCTACAGGCAGGGATATGAGGCAGAATAGTCTGCCAGCTGCCCCTACTGATTTCCTCCTTCCAGGTCTCATAAGTAAGCAAAAAAGCCATGCAGAGAATGGTATCTGTTCCATTTTCAGTAGGTCTTCATTGTTCTTCCTCCAGCTGATGCCTTTTGCTGTTGTGAATGCTGAGCCAGACAAGAAGATCCTAGTGTGGAAGACAGACTGCAGCCATCAGTCCATTCTCTCTCAATGGAGAATGAGCACCTGCTCTTCTGCTACCCACAGGCCTCTCAGATGGTACCAGAGGATCTCCTGGCCTTGTCTGAGATAGCTGGTGAGGGTTCCTCACCTGCAGGAGGCCCTGAAGATATACAGTCCTAAATGTCAAGAGAAGAACAATGAATTCACAATCTGCCTTCTAGGCTATTTCCATGGCTGTTACCAGGCAAGAACTGTGGAAAGCAGAGGCAGATCAGCCAAAAATGCCAACAGCAAAGCATTCAGGCAGAACCACAAGGACTGCAGCACAATGGAATCATAAAAATACCCCTTAGTAATAAAATGTGAGTTGAGTTTAGAGACATTGGTCTATAGCTGACTGTAAAAGAAACTGAAAGGAAAACTGCTTTGACCTCTTCTATGTCCCTTACAAATGAAAATAACATGAAACAAGGACCTTCCAGGTGTTAAATCTGAACTCTTTCTGCACATAATGACACTCTCATGTCAGCATTGGCAAATAAGCAATGTGTAGAAGGAGTATTGCCTTTCATTTCCTGCAGTTAGTTAGCTCTCATGGCTGTCACTCCCAAATCTGCATCATGGCACCCTACATCTGTTTTCTTTTTATACCTGTAGCACTGAAAAAGAGCCTGGACTTTTGGATGGTCAACTCAGTTATCACCAGAGAAAAAGATGGTGGAAAATGCTTCCTTTCTGCCAAGCATCATCTAAATCTTCTGTGTGCAGATAGTCTCAAATGGTCAGCATATTCTCACCAGAATCAGTTACGTATGGAGAGTATGAATAATTTGCTCTTAAAATGCCAGTCCCTGGTGATTAACAGATGTGCTCTGTTGCAGTGCTCTCATACCAGAGAAGTCTGGGAGCTTAAACTTAGTGACAGTTCAGGAGTAAATGTGAAATGTTGTGGAAATGATTCAGTATTTTCAGTAATGTGCTGATCTCAGAGAATCCAGTCCCTTTTTCTGCTCTTCAGAGAGGATGGTCTACAATATGGAAGTGTGACAAGGGGTAAAATACAGAATCAGTCCACCTAACACATGGAGCATATAAAGACCTCCCTCTTGGTTAGTCTGGGACCACTATCGAGGTTTAGAGAATGGAAAATCTGTTTTGAGACTGCAGCCAGGTAATGGAGCTTTACAATGGAAAACAAAGGTAATGGATATTCAGAGATATGAGTCCTTTGGAATTGATTTCCAGGTATGTGAACACCTAATTTAGAAGCACCCAAGTTGTCCTAAGCTGGTCTCCTGCTGGATTATGTATGATCAGCAGTCAGCATGGCTTGCTGCTCAGCTGGTGAGCTGTAAGCACAGGGCCCTGCCTGGGGCTGTGAGCATGACTCATAATCAGAACTCATTAAACTGGGTGACATGGGGATTTCACTTATCACACAAATGCATTTAGCCCTTGGGCGGGCTATCCATGATAAAACACCAGTAAACTATCTCAGCAGAATGTGACTGGACAAAATCAGAAAAGCTTTGACTATACCCTGAACCAGAGGCTACAGGTTTGGACCAAAGCATCCTCAAGTGGAAAAGCATCCTCCAGGCAGCATGCAAAATGTTGTTGTGGTTCTCTGTGCTTATTCCTTTTGATGTATATGGAAGAGCTAAAATATTATTTATAAGCCTGATACTCTGGACACTGGTTTTTGGCCTGACTGAAAATGCTGAAATGCTTAGGATTTGAAGGATCTGTTTCTCTAAGATTTTCCAGCTGATCTAAAGTTGTCTCCAAGGTTGTTGCAGTGAAGAAGTTCAGGCTCCATACTTGCAGCTCCTTTGACAAATAGACTGCTGCAACCCCTGTACACATCCCCACAGTTTCCTATTGAAAATGATCTTTACCCATATGTTCTTGTCATCTATCTCTGCTCTAGGACCTCAATACACCCTCAAGTATGCCGAGTCGGCTTCTCTTTTCACCAAGATATAGAGTTTCTGGGCATCTCAGCAAAATGTCCTGTTACTGCAAATCCCTAGTAGTTTCTCCTCATTGCCTCAGCTAGTATCAGAAATAACTGAACGACCAGTTTATGTGCAAGATGCTCTGCCTCATTCCATTCACTGGCATGTTTGGTACCCTTACAAAAATAAGTTTCTCTGAATAAGATTGCAAATGTTTTTTGCCTGGTTAACATCAGTTTACTCATTTTCATCACTAACTGATAGATGGAAAGATGAGTCACAGGGACGCTGACGGTCAGCAGGTCATTTCTCAGAGCAAGCTGGAGCAGTAGAAAATGACGGTCTGCTGCAGATGATCCTGCTGTGAAGTATGAGGTGAAAATAGGGCTAGTTGAGTGGTAAGCAACTTGAGAGGAGCAGAGAGAAGTTCATTATGGTTGGGGAAGATTGAAATACGATAGGGGTGAAAGAGTTTAAAATGCACTTTGTACCTCATAACTCCAAACATCTCATGCAGTCGTGAGGGGTGCCGTAGATGAATGGAGCTAAGCAGGCAGAAACGGTGCTTAGGATAGAATAACAAATAACAAAATGGTATGACTTGTGAGTTCAAGAAGAGACTATTTTATTAATGCTCAATCAGAACTCAGAATCTTTCTGTAGAGGACAGAATAAATTTGACAAGTCCCAGGTTGTGATTTAACAGGAAGCCTTATTTGACATGAAAAGAAATTCTGGAGCTGTTTTAACTGCTAGTAATCAATATTAATTACAGTGCAAACAAAATCTTAGGAGAGAGAATTCACATAACTTGTACTCACCTTGTTTGTAGTTCTGCCTTAAAAGAACTATTAGTCACTGTACTTCTACTTTCCTAATGAGCTTTAGTATGAAGCTTATAGTAGCCATCTTATCTATTTAAAATAGCTTTATTTTGGATGTGTTAGGTAAATATTGTCAAGGTGAAATTTTGATGCTCAGTATCTCTGAAAATCAAGAAAACTTCATTTGCTACATGTTTCTGAATTGGAAGTCTGCATTAAAGCTCACAGTATGGGAAAGACAATGCAGCCAGCCTCTCTGATTTGAAGCACAACTCCCATGATAGTTCTTGCTTACTCTTCAAGCACCACTTTATGATAATTCATTCAATCAGCAGTGTCTCAGCTTGGTTTATGTAGTTTATTAGAGAAAGTTCCTGGTGTGGTTAGAAAGAAAAATCTCAAAAATGTGACCCTTAATGCTTCAGAATCCAGAATACACATAAAAAGACTTTAAATTATTGTTTTTTAAAAAATCTTATTATTTCAAGGTCTGTATCATAATAGGGGGATCATGAAGCCATTTTTAAAGCCTACAGTTGACACTATCTGAAACATTAATCACAGTTGCATCATAAATTATAGTTGGAAGCAGAACAGTAAATTATGTTGCTGAAATGTAAGTAAATTCTTTCCTTCACATACATGTAACTCTAAATGGACTCTATTTACAATGATGATTATTTATATATAGAAAAACTACAAACAACAAACAAAACATGAAGCCACAGCAAATCCCATAGCTTGCTTTATATTTTATTGTGTAAAAATTGGAGAGAGTAACCAAGAAGTAAATAAATAGGAGTAAGTAGTACAGAAAGAGAACATTTATTTAGAATCCCTTCTACATATTCAGATTTCCATGCTTGTTAACTATTTCAAAGTAAATCTGTTTTTTAAAGTGCTCAGATCAATAAGGTAGGTGTGATCTTAAATTAATTGAAAAATTATACAAAAGTAATGGCAATTGATTTGAGAAACTGCATCTTCAAAGACAATGTATTGAGAAGGGAGATTTCTTATTTTAAATATGGGTGGACTGTATTTCATAGATGAGAGTCTACAGCTGGAAAGAGTATGAAGAAGATTTTCACTTTGAATTATGAATGAATAAACTCTATAATTGCATCTTTACAAAAGAATATGGCTCAAGTGGTGGAAAGCAGAAAAAAATGAGGAGTCGCATATGTTATTTTAAACATGTTATCCCAGGATACTCTTAGATGTCTGGCAATTAGTGAAGGCAACTCTTCCTGAAAGGACCAACACTTTGGATGAGTAAAGTGAGAGTTTATTAAAAGAAAAAACTTAAAAAGCGAAGTTTTCTCCCACTTGATGCTGTGCTTGGAACTCCTGGAGCAACCTTGGATCTTCACCTACACATGAAATGAAAACTTTAGATGTTTGAAATGGCATCTGCAGCAGCAGTTAAGCGTGCCCAGGAGTGCTGTCGTGCATGTAGGCCAGCTGGCAAGGGGCAGATGCGTTACCGCTGTGAGACTCCTCAGCCACCAAACAGGGGCCGCCACATACACACCCCCTCCCAGGAGCAAGCCTTGGAAGGTTTTGTTGGCACAACATTGCTGGTAATCGTGTGACAGGGAAAGACAGCCAAAAGCATGCTGGGGAGGAGCATCAGCAGCTCAGCAGTACGGGCAGTCACGCCCCAGCTCCCAAGCGTGGTTGGATTTGCTTTTTACAGACAGATATAGGATGTCCAAAGTCAGTATTCGGAACAGCCTAAGACTCAGATGGCTTTGGGTATCATGAAGAAAGCAATTTGAATTGTCTTTTCTCCAGAGCAGTACAATGTCTGGCTTGGTGTTCAGACAAATGAGGAAAAGGTGTGCTATACCTATTGCTCCATTTCATTGCTTCCTATGCCTCAGGAGACAGACAGCAGCCTCTGTGAACAGGCCACTAAATTTCTCATCATTATCTTAATCGGAAGCACCACAGTGGGTCACTAACTCCATCTTGGTGACAATTTGCAGGAACCATGGTGCCCCCAGCATCAATGTGGCATGAGAACCTTGTTAAGTAACAGCAATGTGCTTCAGGGAGAAGTCTTCCTTTGGTCCTTCTGCAACTTCTTGTGTTTCCTTAAAAAAGGAGAGGTTGTTACCTTTCTCCTTCAGATCTTTCATCTGTTGGTGTTGAAGCAAAAAGTAACTGCACAAAGCTATTCTGTAGTATGATAATTGCTTAGATAATTGCTATGCATCCCGTTTATTTCCAACATACAGAAATGCCGACTGAAGGATGCTATGCTCAGCAGAGGGTTATTTTCCTCCAACAACTAGTGGCTACTTTGGAGGCAAGGGGTCAGGCAGCTGATTAGATGAATTACAACTTAAAGTCCCCTAGTATAAACTATGTCATGCCTCAGGCTTCTCAAAACAAGGCACTCTATTTTAGCTCATAATGGGTAGCTGGATTCAGTAAATGGCCTAATCACAGCAACATAAATATTTATGGGAGAATTTTTCTAATTAAGGTATGAGCTTGTTTAGATGTTATCAGTTAGACAGGGCTTTCCTAACAAGAAAATGGCTGTTAGGAGACATTAGGAAATGGTTAAACTCCAAGGGATTAAAAGGTCATGGAAATGGCAACATGCAGAGACTATTATGGTTGAAATTTAGCTTGCATTCATGTCTTATATGTATCCTACATTTGGAATCAAAGGACATCTTCTCTACTTGACAAACAAAATGGTAATTTTGCTTATTCTTCAAAACATATAGTAACATTACATTATATTGCTCAAGCTATGTATTTATGGTCAATTTAGAAACAAAACATTCTCAAAAGAAACAACCTTTTTCTTCTTGCTTCATGCCTTGTTCCTAGAAAACCTATATTTACCTCAGTAATGATGTTTGTGAAATATCAAGTATTGGCTAAAGTTCTCAGAATTGTTCATCAGTATCTCAGCAACACCATGATTTTAGGCTCAGAAAAATTATGTCTAACATAGTTAACTATCACTTAATGCTGTTGATCTCTGCTGATGTTGTGAATACTGATAGTGCAAACATAGATAAGAAATTCACGGTGACTATGTTGTTCAAATCTCCCACTTCAGGAACCAACTAGCAATACATAGGCCACATTCAGATTTTTGTTACTCTTGTATAAATCTTAAATAAAGTCATTGCCACCAAGAAGATTCATCTAGGTTTACCCCACTATAAATTTACAATTCAGCCCTTAAAGTGAAATTTGTAAGACAACTTACAAGGAAAGAGCTGTATAAAATTGGAAATGTGAGATACAGGCAGAACTATTCCCTGAGGAAAAATGTATGTAATCTCTGTGGGACTTCATTATTCTGCTAAGAAGTGTGTGCGTGTCTGCCATATGGTGTTTCACTCGGAAGGTATAACTCAAAAGGAAAACTCAGAAAAGGAGAAAAGAATGTTCTAAAAGCTTTTTGCCTTTGAGCAAAATCTATGTATTTTAAAACATTTCAAAGCATAAAGAATAGAAATTTTCTAAATGACATCAACAAGGTTATTAACTTTTTCTGCCTACCTTTTTGATGTCAGCATCTGCAAGAAGTTTCAAGTCCAGGCACAAGGAATTAAGCATTAACATTTTCCTGAAATAATGAAGTCTCTACTGTTTGGTTGTTGGTATCAGCTACAATACTGGACATAAAATAATAGATTCGTGTAAAGGTACTTCATTTAGAATGCCATCCCAGCTAAAACTATGAAAAATACATCCTAACTACCACAGCTGTAACCTTGCTAGAGGCATCTATGCAGCTGAAGCTGAATAAGTTACTACTGCAAACCATAAAAAGGCTTGTTCAGAAAGCAATGGCTTTCAAATGTTGAATAAATCAGATTCTAGGTATTATCCCTCTCTTTCCTCTAACCTCTTACTGATTAACACTGCCTTCCTGTACACATGAGTGCAGTGACTTAAAGGACGTGGATTTACTATGTCAATTCAAATGCAATAGACCATTCTCATCTTCATCTCTGAGCTAAATGTTCCAAAGCAAAAAAGAGAAGTTGGAGGAAAGTAACACAGTCCGTGTTTGGTTGAGATGGATATGAATGTACCAGAAAAATAAAACATAAGGGAACCAAAAATGGCTGGTTTTGAGGGCCTGGGAGTTCAGGGAGATTTCTGGATGGTGTCCAAGCCCAGCAGCCTTGGCCACAGGAACCTGTGTGATGCTCATGCTCATGCTGTGGCTCCATGGACATTAGTTGGAGGCCTATGTGCTGACTGATCTCCCAGGAGTACAAATGTGATCTAGTTCAAGAACGGGTACATGATCACATTTCTGTCAAATTAGCCAGAACACACCATATGGAGCTTATTCAGAGTTTATGTTGGCTTTATACCAGCTGAAGGAGGATGAACAACATTCAGTACAGCTGAACTTAGAGTGGTGTAGACTGCTAATACCTGGTCGGAGCTGAAGTCTGTTTGACTTAGATAATCCATTAGCATTTCTGAATGGATTTGAATGGGTGGTAGTTTATCAGAGTAATGTGTTTTGTCTACAGTTGCAGAATTTCTGATGCAGTAATAGGACTTCTGAAAGGTAGATTTACTTCCCTGCTAAAATGCACTTTCAGTTAATACCTGCTTCACCCACAGAGAAATGATTTAGTCATGATTTGCTTTCTTTTATCTCAAGAGCGTTCTTTCCATGTGTAGAGTAGTACACAACCACATATGCTGAAAAATGATATTGAGATACCAAAGGTGAACTGATCCTGGGTCTCCTATCTTCCCAGCATCTGCAGTGATCCCCTATCATTCATGACTGTGTAAATGGGAAGCTATTGCCCATGGTGCTATAACTCTACAGTTGTACTTACTGGGTGTCTCATGGGTGTGTCTATAGGATGAGCAGTGTGTTTTCCTCAAAGAAAATAAGGGTTTTTTTTTTGAGTGTTCAAAGTGACTGTCCATGCTACAGTCTAGTGTGTTAAAAAAAACAGTGCTTTTTTTGTCCCAGTGCCACAAAAGATAAGAAGATAAATTTTCCTTGAGGGACCTCTATCATGTGAGTAAAATGTGCTTTGTTAGACAGCTGTAAAGCCTATGTGGACTAGGTCATATGGTCAGGTCTGGATGTGCAGTCAAGGAGTTCTATCTTTATTTAAGTCTGATTCCCACTTGGGCTTACAGTTTCTTTATGGAATTTGTTGCAGTATTGCTGTGTTTAAGACATTTTAAAATAAAGCCAAAATGACTATAGACCATCTCATCTTGGAAGCCCTCTTCTAGACATATGGTTCCCATAATGTTTTACTTTTATGCAGCATTCCTGTGAGGAGATGTGACTGGGCACATGGGTGGTGGGAGGAGGAGGAGGCTGGGAAGGGAGCCAGTCCAACAGGAATGAGATAGATTTACCACACTCTGCCCACTATATGAAAAAAAATATGTGCCACTGGAAGATCGTCATTGGTAGCAGGCTCCCTCAAGCCTCAGACACCTCTTTCCCCAGGTTCACTGAGTGAGAACTATCAGTCAACTTTAGGTTCCTCTTGAACTTTCTGACACTTAATCTGGAAGTGACAAATTAGACCATGTTACAGTAATTTATTGCACCTCTAAAAGCACCTGCAAAATCAGTCCTCTATGACACAAACACGGTTCCCCTTCCTTAGGGATGAAAGGGTGCTCCTTTCTGCAGCTGTGGTGCATTGCATCTTACTGGCTTGGTGGGTGTAACCCAACGACCATGTTTGTTCTGACATCTTCTCCAAACATACTGATTCCTGCCTAAGTCTTTCCAGAAGAATATAAAATGCTAGACCTAGATTTTCAAAAGAATTGCATGGTTTTGAGTGTTTCAAGTTTTGCCAATCTTTAGCTCATTTTGAAGCAATCATAAAGAGTCTAGTTTTTCAGTCTGTATGATTTCCAAATCCCTGGAAGAGCCTTATAGACAGACTTGCCCAGACTTTCTCATTCATATTTACATATTTTGGACTCATCAAACAGCTGTTTTGTCTGAGATTTGCCTTCAAAAGCACAAAAGATTAATCTGAACAGACAACAGTGGAAACGGTTAAATGACAGTTGTCTAAAATGGTCTAAGCTCCTTCCCAGGGGACAGCATGGGGTTGGTGTCAATATCTGTTTAGTTTCCAGGAATGGGTAGTTTATCTGACACTGGTCTTGCAAGTGAAGATTTAGATTACGCTCTGAGTAAGAAAGCTGGAAAGCAGAAACTTTCTTTGCTAAAATGCATGTCAGACTAAACTGTAGGACCAAGACAGTAACTGTGTGCAAAGCACATTCGCCCACATTACTTAGCAGCAGAAAGTGTAAAAATTGGACTGATCAAGGAACAGAATGTATGTCAGAGTATTACACTAAATACAGGTTTCTACTGGGGGAGCAAAGAGAGAAAAGTGATCATGCCAAAAGTTGGTTTGTAGTGCAGATGCAGATCCTTAAAAGCAATGCATTTGGGTGTACCTTTACAGAGACCATACCAGAGCTCAAACCTTTCCTCCTGCATATAAGAATGTGTGTAGAGGTGAAAGATGGCAGCCCCACGGATGGAGGGACTCTATCTCTGCTCAGTAGTAGAGGGTAGGTTCCTCCAGTTTGGGCATTAGGATGCCTTAGAAAGCCCAGTAACCTACAGTGCTGGTAGATGAGATTCCCATGAATAATGTAGCAGATGTTATCAGATTAGCCAGTCAGGGCAGTAGCTGCTAAAAGGAAGAGCTGCAGCCCTGATGCAGAGGCATCCTGCATCCCTGCGTGATCTGTGCTTTACCACATGAAGGACTGGTAAACAATAAACTTTCATTATTTAAAGTCAAATGACTTGAAAAAAAGATCTCGAAATATAGCACTGTGACTCACTTGTTTAAACTGCAATGAATGCATTTTAAATTTTATCAGTATGCTTTTTCCCAGTAATTCTTCCTAGAAGAGTTTTATAGGTGCTTAATCCAAGCCTAAAACAAGAGGCCATTGGAGGTAGCTCCTCTTAAATGCAGCAGCATGAGCTACTCAGTGTAATTTCTTACATCATACGCAGGTATGCAGAACTCCTACCAGGAGCTCTTCCCAGAGAATGAAATGTGTATTAGACCAATAAAAGCAGTGGATGGACTTCCATGGCAGTGCAATTCCTAATGCCTTGCTAAACTCCTGAGGATACGTAGACATGCACATGGGGGTCTCCCTCCTGTTCTGTGAAGGCAAAAGCCATTCAGCAGTTTGCACTCACAGAAACAGCTTCTTCTTCTATCTCAGCAGTTTTCCCATTACTTCGTGGCAGTGCTGAGAGCTTTCACAGGGGTATGAGAGAACTGTCTGCTCTAGAAATTACTTACCTGTACATAGCAGATAAAACAGATTGTCATTTACACCTTCCTAACCTGTGGGGAATGGTGCAGAGAGATACCAATGGATCCAAAGCATTTTGAGACCTTCATTTTGAAGGAAGTGATGGAAAAAAAACAAAATAAGATTGTGTGGTATTACCAGGCACATGCAAAATAGGATTTTGTTTTGATGGTAACAGCAATGATGACACAATCTTCTGCCTCATGTACTAATTGATCCATCAACAGACTGCACCACACCTCTGCTTTTCCTCCATATGGTGTATTAGTAATTAGGCCATTTGAGTCTACTTTACAGAGGTGGATCCGTACCTGTAAATGAATTAAGCTGTTTTAAATATTCAAAGTCTTCTTACAGAGCCCTTCTTGAGAAAAATATCAGCTATACAGAAAATAATTTTGAGGATGATAATGCAATTGTTTATGCTTGGATTAACCTGTCAGTTGGTAAAAAGCAAAACTGCCCAAGAGGATCAGAGAGACAGTAAATCTTATACAGATACTTTTGTTAGAGAAACTCCCAATCTTCTTAACATGTCAGTCAACTCATGAATTGGAATGGAAAGCTTCAGCCTCTTTTTTTTCTTTCCACTTATCACCTTATATTTTGAAAATGACAAATCAAGGTTTGGAATATTTCTGAGCCCTAGAGAAAAAAAAAATAGGAGGAGAGGATAAGGACTGAAAATGGTCCTTCGATTCATATGTAAATCAGATTGACAGTGTCTGACTGAGACAACTACATGGATGGGCTATTGTAGCTGTCAAACAGCATGCTGCCTGCTGCTGTGCTTCCAAGCCAGCCTTCATCAGTCTCCCCCCAGAGCTGGAGGATGAAAGCCTCTGCAGGGCCGAGAGCGCATCACAGTGGCCGTGTCTCCCCCGCCAGGATGGCTTTGCCTTTGGTTAAACGTCCCCATGTGGGGCTGACTGTGCCACTGGATGAACCCCGCTGCTGCACTTCTGCCTGGGGCTGATAAGCTGCATCAAGCCGGGGCCCCGCTGACAAGGGCTTGCATCCAGCCTGGCTGCAGGTGCCGGCTAATTAGCCTTATTAAAGCAACTTCATCTGGCCCTCCAGCAGTTAATATCTCAATTCCAAACCTTCATTACTGGGGGTTAATAATTCTGGCACAGAAATGCACCCGGGACTTCAATTTGATATAAAATGGAGACTGTTTTTGCTTTCTGACCAAAGTAAATGTTGCATGTGAGAAACGCTACCCAAGATAGCCTGAAGTCAACCAAATCCATCCCTGCCTTGCCTGGGTACTCGCCTCCATCATGGGCGCTGGGGGGATGCCTGAATATCACTTGGAGTGTGAGAATGTATTCCTGTGACTTGAAAGCCCGTGTTGCCAGGTTCTGAGAAAGTACACTCAAATGAGAAAGCTCCTTTCCCTTAGGGGTTACAGGCAATTAGCACCACAGCATTTGGATTACATTTCTGACATTTAGAAGAATGCGCAGAAGTCACAGAAACTTTGTTTCTGTATACAATTAATACAGGCTAGGCAAGCACTTAAAAATGGCAAAATGCTCACTGAGGAAACTCCTGCTGCCATACCAGTGCTGGCAGAAGGAGAGGGTGCTGCCGGTCCCCACCATCCCTTCCAGTTATGTGCAGCAAGAGCTAGTTTTCCTGGGATGGACCTCTAACATCTGTTCTGCATCTCCCAGAACTGTGGACCCGTGGGGCTTTCACAACAACATGTTTCAAGCCCTTCACACCAAGGAGTAAACCACTATTGAAACCGTGCATTCAATTAGCTATTTTCCTTCCACTGACTCCATTGCTGGAGCCAACTCCATAAAACAGAAATCAAAGGTTTATTTTTTTTTCTGGCACAATTATCAGCGGCGGTTTAAGCAGGGAACAATGTTGTGGGAATGGTCTGCTCCCTGGATCCCACTTCCCTTTTGTTCACTCCCACCCAGTTGGCCCTCCTCACCTTCCATGAGCCGCTGGGGCACAGAATGCCATACTGCCAGCACTCCCTGCACTGCCTCCAGAGCCTCCAGAGACACTATTGGCATTTCAAACCTGGATCATTTCTGTGCTTCCACTGAAGTCAAGGGCAGCACTCCTATGGCTGAGTCTCCTTTCTGAGTAGATCTTCACGAATGCTTAGGGCTTGCAACGAGCATCACCTTTCCGAAAAAAGAAATGGGGTGTGTGGCAGGTTATCCACATCACTGCACTTCTAAATAGGTTGGAAATTTGCAGTTAATAAATATCATGAATGTCTGTAGGAGGATTTCATTTAGGCTGTACTTTTGGAAATGAATTCCAAACTTTGGTTTGGTGTCTCTTCTTGTGATTGATAGTTTGAATAAATCTCTTCGTAGATTTGTGGCTTATCAACCTCATGCAGATTAGGGATATTTGTGACACGAAACAGTAAAATATGTCTCCAGCTACAGTGTCAACAACATCCAGAACAGGAGAGACTGCTCATGGCGCTCTGCTGGTTCATTTCACCCATTTCTAGCCGCAAGCAAAAATGGATCACAACTGATCACCAAAATCTCTACAATTCCTAAAAAGGAAAGATTGTCCTTCCTTCCCATGCTGTCTGTCATTATCTAGCAGGTGACATTTCTGAGCTGGGAAGCAGTCCTTTCTCTTTCCCAGCTCCAGAAAGCACAAGATCAAATGAACAGCATCCCACCCTGCCACCAGGTTCCAGGTTCCTCTCATTCACAACATACTGTCAGTG
Organism: Cyrtonyx montezumae; assembly: GCF_038088225.1. Taxonomy (NCBI): domain Eukaryota; kingdom Metazoa; phylum Chordata; class Aves; order Galliformes; family Odontophoridae; genus Cyrtonyx; species Cyrtonyx montezumae. The sequence goes on along the minus strand of NW_027072034.1, from coordinate 132,060,846 downwards.
CTTGTAGCTCTCACCTTCTTTCTTTTATTTATATACATATTTTTTAAGCTGCTGCATGCTGTGGTGGTCTGTTACAACTGGATAACAGATGGGGAACATTGCATAGCTCTGTGGTTAATATCTAGCAGAATGTGTTGCCTTTTTTTGGTGATCAGACCTTAGTCCTTTCCTGGTAACTTTACTGTGCTGCAGAGCCCCAGCAAGCAGAACGAAGCCCCATAGTGAAGGTGCAAGACTTGCCAGCATTCAGCACTGAAATAGCTGCACCACCGTGTTTCTTTTAATGGAAAATATCTGCCAAATCCATTGCTATCAGATGTGTTTGGATCAGAGACTTGCAAATATGTTGCTGGATAATACGCATGATGTTGAGGTACCTGAGCTAGCTATACTAATCACCACTTAATGCTACTAGAAGAGTGGTTTTCCACTAGTTGCCAGTGGATTCTCCAGAGATGTGGCCTGCTTCCTGGGTATATGCAAAAGGAGACCATGCAGACTGAACAAGGTCTGTATATAATGCTAATGCATAGGAAATTTATAATGAAGCTAGCATGTCCCTTAGGGATCAGGAAATGAAGAGAGGTGGGAAGCCAAGTGTACTGGGCAAATTTGATAACTTTTGGATGGAGGACTTGTGTCCCTTGTGAGCAGTGAGAATTCAAATGGTGATTCCAATGGGGGCAGCCCCCTCACTCTTAGATCTTAGAGGAGCAATTCTCCTGCTCCAGGGTAAGTGAAGTGCTGCAAATCCTCTAGAATCCAAACCCCTGCCTGGGAACCAGGCACTGGGAAGGAGGCCAGGTGAAGTCACTCCAGCTCTCTCCCACACCATGACAATGAGACTGGAGCTGTTTCTCCCTTTTGTGTTTTTATTTTTCCCCTAATCTTCTTCTCATTGTGTATAATGAGCAGTTTTAGGACATGGTCTTGCTGCTAAATCTGGTGTGAGGCCAGGAGTAGCTTCTAAAGCAAACTGCATTTGATTGTAAGGCAACTGAGTACATAATCTAAAAGACAAAAGAACCACTAATATATTTACCCTCTCAGGGATTAAAAAGGAATAGCAGACAAATTGTCAGTTAGAACAACAGGCCTTTAAAAAAGGTGAGGTGGGAAAAATGCTTATCAGCATCTCTGCATACTTCTTGTGCTCACTCTGAACAAAGAGTACGTACATATAGATATGTATTTCCCAGAGAAAGTATTCAGTGGTTAATAAAGCTTAGGGTATATTGCACTGCCTGGCACCAAAAAGATAAACCATTCAATTCTGTCAGAGAGGTGGTTGATTTATGATTTTTTTCCCCTTACTGACTTATTTTTGATCAGACCAATTAAAGTACAAATTCTTTTCTGAAAATCTCACCCTCCTTTGCACTTGGCAAAATGCTGTGGTTTGCTCTGGCTTTATATTCCTGCCTCCCTCATTTGTCTTATAAGATGTAAAGCTATTTCTCAGACATATAGGCTTTTACATTAAGAGAACACATTGTCCTTTTCAATACCAAAAGGAGAACCTTCAGAATTCCTTTGAATTTGCAGCCATTCGAAGGGCTTTTGAAGACATGACAACAGGAAGATTAAGGTGGCAGGAAATGCAACCTTAGAAATAGATTTCAATTCAGAATCTTCACAGCTTTTACTTGATTCCTGGAACTAACTCAATGGCATACTGTATCAGTGTTTCTAGCTGAAAACTTAATGCGTAATGTAATATGCAACCTCTTCATCGTGGGATTCAGCTACTGAGAAGGTGTGTTGGAGTGTTCCCACTGATCAGCAAAATGAGAGTGATGGATAGTCTCCATCGAGCATATCATTGCTTCCAGGTGTTGGCTCATTTTTATAAGTTACTCCTGAGCTTACTTGCCGTCTCAGAAAATTTTCATTCTCAGAATAGTAATTCCCAAAAAAGGAGATGCCATCCAAGGCTTGGGTGGATCTCCTGAGGTGTTTGTGATACATTGCCAAATCCTGGAAATGTACAACCGACAAGAAATTCTTGAGAAAAAGCAAAAAATAAAAATAAAAATAAAAATAAAAATAATTAGTTTTCTAATCATTGATCCCTTTGCAGAAGTAATAACTGCATTCCTTTCCACCCACAATTTCCCTTTATTACAGAAATTAGAAAGTATCTTGTCATTATATTGTAAATATTTATTAAGATGTGCCACTTTCTGAGAAGTAGAATAACACTGAAGGCCATTGATTCTCAAAATCCATTTCCTATATGGAAAAAAAAACTTCTAATGACTGTAGTTGAATGTATCACCTAGAATTACAATAACTAAAAATGATAAAGACAACATTTTTTTTCCAAATGTTTCATCATCTATGGATCAACTGTAGCTTGTGAACTGTCGATGTCCTGACTTTGCAATTCACTTTCTTCAATGATGGACAGATACTAAGGAAACATAAACATCTTGAAAGTATTTTAAATATTTGTCTTTTTTTTTTTTCTTCTGAAGGATGTTATGTTATAAACTGGAGTTCAAAATAAACCCATGCTGAACAATTCAAAACAATGAGAGTAGAGTTTCCTTTTAACTGTCTCAAACATTTTGGCAAAGCCAAAGCCATTCTGGAAAGGAATTAGAACAAGTTCGTCATGTTGAATGAAAGCTGATGGGATTCATATGCAGTACGTCCTTGGACAAACTAGTTTTTCCAGGCTCACAGAAAATAGCTTTTAGATCAGGGTCTTAAAGTCAAAAGTTGAATACTTGATTGTGCTGTAGAAAAATGTATTTAATTAAAAATGTGCAAATAAAAGAAGTTGCAGATAACTGTTTCAAACATGAGGGTTTTATAAACTGTTCTTCGTATAGATATATTTTGGTGGAGAGATTGTATTTTAGTAATAACTCAATGCAAAAGCGTGCTTTGGATCAGGTTCTAGGGGCTGTGGACATTAACACTGGGACATGTGCTTATTTTCTAGCAGGTTTATGTAAAGATCCACACAGTAGGTGGGCACCCACAGCACCTCTGCCAAGTACTGTTATTTAGAGGGACCTCCTGCGTTTGCTCCTGGGACAACAACATCACAAGATTTTCCTTCTCTGTATTTACAATTGTGCTGTCTGTTGTGGATGTTATAAATGCATGCTGTTACTCATCTTTATCTCCCTCTGTGTGAAGCCTGGCCAATAACTACATTTCTCTGGATATAGTGATCCTATCGCTCTAGGATGCCTGTGAACCACCAGAGCCACAGAGAAGTTCATCAGGGCAGGACTTTCTGACACGAGTGGCAAGGCAGCAGCCCATGAAGAACAGCAATCCTGGAAAGAACGTGACTCCTTGGGGCCTGGACAGTGAGCTGAGTCCTTGGCCTGCAGCAAACCAGGGCAGGAGATGTCCCAGTCAAAAAGAGCTTCAAAGCTTCCATTGCTTTGCCTCTGAAGGCAAGGGTGATTGAAGCAGAGAAGAGCAGTTAAGTGTAGTTGAGAGGAATTAGATGTCCTTTATTACCAGATAATTAAAACAATAATTTCTTTCTTTTCCTGGTCTCCTGGAGATTTGGACTTGTATAGGTGTCATTATATCCTATCAATCATTCAGTTGTATGGATGTCATGCTCCAATAGATTCCAGGACAAATGGGACCAGTATATCTCTGCTCTTCCCTGCTGTGTACCAAGATTACTTGTGGCAGCAGCCCCATGTGCGTAGCCACACTTGCACTTCCTGTCCTCTTCCTCACTGAACCCTCAACACCAGCAGTGTGGTATGGGTAGGATTTGCAGAGGCAGCAGGATAGACAGTTGCATGGAAGTGGATCATTTTCACCCCTTGCTCCTGTGTAGGTGGGATAGTTTGTCTGCATTTTTTCCAAGGGTGAGGAAGAGGAATGATTTTGAGATGCTAAAGCTCACTGACAGCCCATTAAGCAAAGGTAGCCCTTGCCAGGTCCAGTGATTTTATTTAAAAGAGCTCAAAGTAAATTCCCAGACACTTTCTGGCACTGTAAGACACGCACTTTTCTTCAAGCTTACTTTGATTACACTAAAACGATGCCAGTTACAAAAGCTGCTGCTGGAGCTGAAGTGAGGTCTTGGCTTTCACATTTTTCACATCCACCACCCCTTGAGAACAGAGGGAAATTCTGGCTTTGGCACTCAGAACTTCAGTAGAGGAAGTGAGGCTGACCCAACAGGCGCCCTATGAGTATCTCAGTTGGCCAGAAGACAGAGAGCTGTGGGGCTGGTGAAATAGGTGTGGCACTCAGAAAGGCTGACAGGAGACAGTCTCCACTTTGTCAACAGCCCCTGCAAGACCCAACACGTTATGTAAAAACTATTCAAGTATTTCATCCAGGGATGCCCTGTTATTCATTCAGAATCAGTGAAAAGTTTCATTAATATAAAGATTGACCAGTTAAATATACAAGCCCTAAACAGAGCTTAACTGCTAGAATTTAAGAGTCTTTCTATCCCTGTGAACTCTCCAAATGAATCATAACCTAGGATACATTTTGGTGTATGCATATGGATGTAAAAAAATAACCCGTGGGCTACCGTTGCTTTGACAAGCAAAGGCTAAGTGTGAAGTGGGAGTGCAAGGGTTTTATGGTTGTTTATTGCAGTAGTCAGAGAGTTAAATGAAAACTACTAAGAGCAGAACAATTACAGTGTTATTTCATTTTGTGAAGTTTCTTACATGACACAGGAAGTATAGTGATTGTAGTGCATAAGATATAGACAGCAAGACAAGAAATCTGTATGATCAAGGTTAGATGAAAGCTTAATGGGGCTCTCAACCTACAGTTAACAGAGCTGCCTCCATTACAGACTTTTTTTCTTTGCCGTTTGGTAATGTATTTTTCTACAGACACATCAGTCCAATCTGACGCACCCTCCCATAAGTGTTGGCAGTGAAACTGCCATAGCTCTGTGCAATGAAACTTATATGCCAGAGCTTCTTGCTGCTGCTGGCCCATGGTTCATACGTCTTCAGCCCTTATTCTGACCCCAGGTGAGGTACAGGACATGGTTTTAATGGGTAATAATAAACAAGATCATCACATTCTACAGAAAAAATATCTTTTTTTTTTTTTCATCGAGTTATCCTTGTTGGGAAGAATGTGCACTGGACAGTTGCCAGCACATCAAGAACCATAGAATCATAGAATATCCTGAGTTGGAAGGGGTCTACAAGGATCATTGAGCCCTACTCCTGGCTCCACACAGAACCACCCCAAAATCAAACCCTATGCCTGAGAGGACTGTCAAAACACTTTGGTAACTCTGGCAGCTCAGTGCCATGCCCACTGCCCTGGGGAAACCGTTCCAGGGCCCAACCACCTTCTGGTGAAGATCCTTTTTCTGATACCCAACCTGACCCACTGCTGATGCAGCCCCATGCCAATGAAGAATGAAATGAGACACATATTCACTGGACAATATGTTACATTAGCTTAAATATTTTTCTTTATAGTCTGAAATCGTATCTCTCTTTTTTTTTTTTCCGTCATCATAAATCGCTTCTTTATTTCTCCAAGGTGTCTGAACACTTATGAGACTTCCCACCTCCTGGATATTGTATCTACACTGTTACGTGACTGTGGTCACTGTTACATGAGTGTGGTTTTGTGGTGCTGCCCCACTCTCTCTGGTTGCGGACTAAACAATAGTACAGGTCAGAACACAGGCCCTACAGCCTTCACATACTCAAATCTTGTCAGATATGGATCCCTGATGTGGTGAGGATTCCCAGAAGTTCACACTACAAGCAAAGCCTCAGCTGTGTACAGTGAAAGGTTTCTATAAGTCAAATAGTCCTGGTGGGGAGACAGCAGGTAGAGCCATGAGGTCTCAAGGACAGAGGGCTTTGGTCAGCCTCTGCAGGGAGCACTAATAGCAGCAGTGTCAGGAAGGAGTCACACTGCTGACTGAAGCTGTCTTTAACAGATCTGGCATATACTATCACTTTAGGTTAAAGGAACTGAAGCTAGTCTGTCTCCAGAAGAAAGAGAATTCATCTTTTTTCTGTGCAGGTGCCATGAAATGAGCCTTGAAGGGAAGACCTTGGGCCTCCAAGCAGTGCATTGAGAGCTCTCTCACACTGCTGGGCTCTGAGATCTTTGTTTTGGTATCTGACAGTAAACTGTTCAGTTCAATCCAAACAGAATATCTGCCTGTGTGTTTTACAAGCAGCCCTGTCTGTGCCTTCTGCTGAGAGCACTGCAACAAGAGCAGCTGGTTTACTCTGTGGAAGGCAGGCACACAATGGCCTTCTGACTTCAGGATTGTCATTGGGGCTGGGGAATCTGCTTTCCCTCTGGTTTGGAGGAGAACTGGCTGGTGGGAATGCAAGCTGTGGCATGATCCCAACAGATCACTGGATGCTGACTTTGCAGAACTTTCATTGGTGCTTTAAAAGAACAGCTCTCTTTTTCTATTTGTACTTTACAGTGTTATGCAGACACTGTGCCTCCCTTGTAAATGCAATGGTAATGTGCACTGAAGGTAACTCTAGCCCAGTTCCCAATTGCTTATTGCAAGGGATTTTCTGGAGGTATTTCCATATTCGCAGGTGAAAAGATATGTGAATATGTCTATGGATACATACACACGTACATATATAAATGCACGTCTGCTTTATTCTCATATGCAGACAAAATGCACATGTCATGGTATGTATATTAGGCATGAAATACAGGCTTATATAGGAAATATAGATGTAAGGACTTTGCTTTCTTTAATTTTCCTCTAAAAATGAAATCTGCTGATACTGCATGAATCCTGGGAGTAATTGTAGAGAGTAAGCATAATTCACTGAGAGCACCAGCAGCATACCTCAGAAACACTAAAAGCTGCAGCACATTAAGAAAATAGTCTGATTTGTGAAGCTGTCAGATTTTCTCAGTTTCGAAAAAGTTGCTCACGGACATCAGCAGTTATGTCTCTAATAGAGCAGGAAGTACTCTTGTTTGACAATAGCTGTTTTTAATTTGGTAGCTCCTTCAGGGCTTCTAACTGAGAAAAAAAAAAAAAGCCCATTGTACTGGAAACAAGATTTTCACAATGGCTTGTGCTTTTTCCCATCTTGTGTTTGTAGATGCTGGATTACAGATGTAGAAAGGGAGTTCCTTTTTGAGACAGACACTTTGAAGAACTGTTCAAAAATTTCTCTCCAGGGCTTCAGTTCTTTTTCTCTCATTTGATAATATCTAAAAGTTGCAATGATATTCAGATCTTTGTCCTCAGTGATGAGCTCTCTAAAACATACTGCAAGCTAGGAAGCAGGCAAAATCAAACCAAAGGTGAAAAAAAGCAACCAAAAAACCAACCAACCAACCAAACAAACAAAAAAAAACAGCTTAGAATTCCTGTATTTTCCTCCAACAGACATATAATAATTAAAAAAAAAAAGCATCATATTAAAGTTCTGTTTAAACCTATGCACTTAGCTTAGCTAGTGATCTAAACCTGAGATGCATTAAATCCCAAGAAAATGGAAGTTCTATTATCTATAGCCATGATTTTCTTGATGATGTAAGATGAAACTCAGCTCACATGGATCTATATCCCACTTAGCAGAGCTGAATATTTTCCATATCACCCTTCTTGGAGACCTCTGTCAGATGGGCTGTAAGAGCCAAAAGGACTTTTCAACAACTGCTGCCTGCACCACATTACTGTAGGCAGGCGGTCATCTAACTTAAATGTGGATGCCTAAAATTTAGATTTCCAAATATGATTGTTTTGAAGTCAACTGAGAGTAAAAGATACTGTTGCAGATGAAAACATTTGACTTAAATATGCGTTTTGGAATGAGATTAGTGACAGGATGTTTCAGGTGGCTGTTTCTTTTCTGAGGGCTGCTGTTCACATTGCTCTAGTGATGCTCAATAGGCTTGTGTAGATCGTCTTCCTTCCTCCTCTTCATCCTCTTCAGAACTAAATCTGTACCTCAGTTAATGTACACAAAGTCCTCTGCTTAAATGGAAACTGGCTGGGGTTAATTTGATGCACTATAATTTGTTTAACATTATCTAAATTTAAACAAGTTTTTTAAAAAATGTTTAAAATAATCAGTTTGTTTAAAATAATTTGATTGTTTTATTTTATACTGTACATGTTAAATGCAACCACTGCAAAGAAAGCCATGGTACTGTATGCAAATTATAGCTATAGATGAGTCACAAAGATGATTAGGGTCCTGGAGCATCTCCCTCTGAGGAAAGTCTGAGAGAAGAGAAGACTGAGAGGGGGTCTTATCAGTTCTTATAAATATTCAGTGTGTAGGAATTGAGTAGATGGGGTCAGGTTCATTTTAGTGGTGCTAAGCAAAAGAGTGATGGCCACAAGCACAAACTGGAATATAGGAAGTTTCATATGAATGTGAGGAAAAACTTCTTTACTTTGAGGGTGATGCCATACTGGAACAGGCTGCACAGAGAGGTTGTGGAGTCTCCTCTGGAGATAATCAAGAACTGCATGGACATTTTCCTGTGTAACCTATTGTAGGAACCTGCTTTAGCAGAGGGTTGGACCAGATGACCTCCAGAGGTCCCTTCGAATCCCTACAATTCTGTAATTCTATGATATGCAGTTCTCAAGAACAACAAAAGTTCTTAAATTTACATTATTTTTCTCTCCCATTACATTTAAAATATGATGTTAGCATATATTTATATATATTATATTTTGTTGATTTGTGCCATTACATTAGTGGAAATTAAATGTATTTATGAAGTATCCTGAGCAGATATGAATAAGCAGAGGTCCACTGGCTTCAGTATTGCATTTGCATTTACCTGGCTTAGCAACAACTACATTTTTAGAAATAAAACAGAGCTGTACGATAAGGATAGGTCAAAATGAAATGTTAACATTCTGTTGCAAAGGCGAATGGGACCACTTTGCTTTTAACCACATTCCTTGTTACAAGACGTATCTCTACAGACTTTGTGCTAGTAATTAAAAACGTCTGTTTTAGCATTTGATGTGAATTAGGCAAAGTTTCCAGTCATGCAGTCTTCAGCAGAAATGAATGTCCCCCACAATTAAAAAACTCTTTGGATTCTGAGGGGAAAAGTGGAGAACACTTAATTAGACATGCTTTCATATTATTTTGTGAATAAAATAGATAATAATAAAAACACATCTTACACAGGAAGATATTGCCTTACAATTTGACACTTTGATTCACAGACATTTGTGTCAGACAGCTATGTAGAATCTACTGAGGACTGAATGCCAGGAACAGGCCATGGGCACAGATTTGTCATAACAGTGCACAGATACATTTCTGAAACAAATATGTTAATAATTTACAGCTCACAGCCAGTCGGAGTTTGGCTCCTGAGGTCTTTCCTGAGGAAGGAATCCCATCTTTGGAAGACATTTGTGTTGAGTTGCCTCTTGTCTCCCTATTTGTGTGTTTTGATTTTTTTTTCCTAATCCTTTCTCTTTGATTTCTAAGCAGCTCTGCTTCACACCAACAACCACTGACACTTCCATTTTTCAAAGGCTATTTTAAAGAATGGTTGGACCTGCCTCATCTCAGGGAAGAAGAATGACAAGATTTCAGCAAGGAGTAACTCTCCACGAGTTGGAAACGAGGCAGAATTTCCCATGGTATGGTCATTAGATCAAGAAAGGAAAAGAATGCAGTGGAGGAGGCTCATGATCACGTGAAACTGTATGATTTAAATTTTCTCTGTTTTGAAGCAATGCATGATGACGAGAGAGGTGCCAGCTGATTAGAGAGAAATCTCAGTGCTGACAGAGTTCTATTGATCAAAGAATAGGAAAAGAGAACTAGCAATGAACTAGAGAGTTTATTTGCCATGAATTTCTAATATCTTCCTCTAGACAAATTCTATGCACTCCATGGTACTTTCTATGTAAATAGTGTTATTTTGAGCAGTGTATGTGCAGTAAACCACAGTTTACAGGAAGCATATATCTAAGTCAACTGTCTAAATGTGCATTCAGATATGCAGTTAGAGTTTGATAGCTTACATATGCATCTTTGAACTTTTGTCTTGATTTGTGAGCCTGTTACTACCAGAATTTCTATTAACATTAAACTATTTCAAAGTTAGATGAAACTATGTACCTCATTTTACCTTGCTTTCAGTATAATAACACCTTTCTTTTAAAGCCACAGACAACTATGAAACACTTTGCTCATATAGGATGTGTGTTTCTGTCTAACCACGCACTTTAAACACATTATTATTTCTTGCATATTTGATCCTGTTTGGAGATAAATGACAAGTTTAATATATATCTCACATGTCTTCCGGGAAAAGTCAAAGCAAGTCCAGATTATACATAGAAGTTTAAATTTAGGAGGGTACATTATTATAGAGTCATAGAATCATAGAATTGCCCAGGTTGGAAAAGACGTTCAAGAGCATCAAGTCCAACTGCAAACAAATCATACTACCCTAACTCTAACAACCCACCGCTAAATCATGTCCCTGAGCACCACATCCAAATGGACTTTAAACACATTCAGGGACGGTGACTCAACCACCTCCCTGGGGAGCCTATTCCAATGCTTAACAAGTTTTTCCTGAGATCCAACCTAAACCTCCCCTGGCACAACTTGAGTCCATTTCCCCTCATTCTGTCACCTGTCACCAGTGAGAAGAGACCAACCCCGCTCTCACTTCAATCACCTTTCAGGTATTTGAAGAGAGCAATGAGATCTCCCCTCAGCCTTCTCTTCCCCAGACTAAATGACCCCAGTTCCTTCAGTCTTTCCTCATAGGGCAAATCCTCCAAGCCCTTCTCCAGCCTTCTTGCTCTTCTTTGGACCTGCTCCAGCACCTTGATGTCCTTTCTGTACAGAGATGCCCCAAACTGAACACAGTACTTGAAGTGGAGCCTCAGGAGCACTGAGTACAGAGGCAGGTTTACTTCCCTAGTCCTACACAACACACTGCTCCTGATACAGGCCAGGATGCTACAGGTGGCCACCTGGTCACACTGATGGCTCATATTCAGCCAACTGTCCAGCAGCACATCAAAGTCCCTTTCCATCAGGCAGATTTCCAGCCACTCCTCCTCAAGCCTGTAGGTTGCCTGCGGTTGTTGTGACTCATACTTTGATTCAGCTGAAATGGAAAATATAACTACGTGACTGTGGTAAGGTCTCTTCTAATATTTAGTGACTTGAGTGAATACTCAAACTTTACATACTCCTGTAAAAAATAAATCCAGAACATATTCCTTTCAGTCATCTTACAGCCTTATTTGCACCCCTAGATCATATTAACACTAAAGAAGGGGCACACTTTAACCAGAGGTACCCATGAGCGTGAACACGGTGCTTTGGAAGTTCTTCTGAGACCCTAGACTCTTTGAGAGGTCTTTTCCCTTCAGAGGCTCTTAGAGTGAATTAACATTTCAAAAACAGTTTCCAAATCTTCTAGAACATTTGCAGCCATGGCTGGAACATGCTGCATGGGTACTGAATGCAACTCCAGCAGCTGGCTAGAGGCCATCAGCAAACAGTGTCATTGCATCTTTCATTTTGTTTCTTCAGGTGTGATGCTGGAAGCGTCAACCCAGAGAGGCAGCGCAAGGAATTAAAAATCAGCCCAAAGCTCTTTCCCAGCTCCCTCTGGTAGGAGTCAAAGATTGTATCTGAAGGGCTTTATAATCATCAATAATAATAATAATAATAATTTATTTATAATTTCATATAAAGTTTATTTATTTATTTATATTTTTTGCTTTATTAAAAGGGCTGAACTTTGGACTGAGAATCCGGAGTGTCTCTCTGAGAGTGAGACATGATCCAGAGACAATAGCCAATCTCCTGCTCTGGACAAGGTACATTTTGTGAGTTCAGCCCACAAACTATCATCAGTCAAATAATCTTCTACCTCTTCAGTTCTTCACCTCTTGTTTCCTGCTTGTGGTCTGAAGGCCTGTATTAATCCTTCCAAGGTCTTCTGAATTGGACTCATTCAGCATCTGCCTATGTAGCTCAAAGAGATGCAGACTGTCTAGTGGTTGTCATCTGTGGCTGCAAGCCAGCTTCAAATCTTTTAGCAGTTGCAGTGATCCACAGTGAAGTTGTTGCTTCATTGATGATTGCACCCCACTGCCACGGTGAAGCAATGCTGGAATTTCCCCTTTAATAACTACATCCACTAAAATGTCTTTATTTGCCTCATGAAGTAACAAGAGAAATGTAAAAAACAGCATAATAAGAGTGTTTTGTAGAAGATAATGAGTATTTTAATAACAACTGGAGAGAGAATGAAAGAGCCTAATTATAGCATGTGCAGGAAATGCATATTTTGAAGTGCTATAGAAAGATGTGAGGGCAGGGAGCAATTTCAGCTGAGTCTGTGCATTGTGATGTTCCCCCAGTCAGCTGAAACCAAACACAGGAAATAATCAATACAGGCAGAAAGAAGGACAAGAAATTCTTTAAAAGCAAATGTAATCTCAGACTATGACTTGCTTTCTGAACTGATCTCACACACCTAGGACAAACATGATCTGAACACAGTTGAGCCTAGCTTGGTTTGCTTAGGCTTCAGAAGCAGAGTCTGAATTAAATAACAAAGTGACAGAATGGACCATTGGGGCTGAGTTTTGTCTTTTTATACCTCATTTTCATTCAGCCCAATTATTTCAAAAAAACTTGATACCTGTCCTTCAAAAGAAACTCAACAAGCAAGCAGTGACACTTCAGGAGTTGGCCAGAGACAATTTATGGTTGCTAAGAATTGATGGGAAAGGATAGGGCAACAACTGAACAAAAAACACAAATTTCGTGCAGAGCTAACACATTCTGGATTCCTGGAGAAACTGAGTATAAAGTCAGACCTTGCTGGCATAGGCAGCACTTGCTGAGGAGATCTGTATGGTTGTCACTGCATCTCAGGGAATGGCCTTCCACAGTGGAAGTACTTTTGGCTGCACTTTGGCAAAAACTCTATGAAACCAGTGCCACCCGCCTAGTGCAAAGAGTTCAGTAAGGGAGACAAGATACATACATGGCCATTACGAAAGTCTGCAAGAGGTTTTCTACCTGGGATCTTGCTGAGAATGTCTCATAAAAAGCTGGGTAACAGGATTTGTCCTGCTAGAAGGTGGCAGAGTAAACCTCTCTGACAAAAGAGCATCGTGTTAGACAGACAACCACCCTCTCTCATTTTAAGTTTCACATAGGGAAAAGATGAAATGCTGATGCTGTGAAATTGTTTCACAGGTCTTAGCTTTCTGTCTTTGGAGTTATAAAATTTCAGAATGTAACTAAATTCCTGAAGAGGTCATTGTACAGAAATAAGAGCCCCTTCAATTGAAGTAGACAAGAACTAAGGCAAGGCAGCCATTGAAACAGAATCTTGCTTCTTAAAGTATTTGGCATTTAAGAAAAAAAAATTGAGCTGACTTTGATTTATGCTTTACTATTTTATTTATGTATGAGTTCTTTGTTTACGTATTCATTTTTTTTTTTTTCCCTAGAAAAATCAGCATCAAAGTCATGCCTAGGGGACATGTATAAAATTTTAAACCAAGGCAGACGAGAATAAACAAAATCCATGTGTATCTGTGTCAGTCACTTGCAGGATGCTCAGGAGATGTTCTCCATAAATATTCTCTCAGAAGTGGAGTGGTATTTATACACAAAGTGAAGAATATCACCCATTATGGAGCATTTAGCAAATGAGTATGTTTCAGTCCTTCCTGACACGAAGTTAGCCTTTTTGGGAACCTTGGTTCTTTTCTCTGAGGCATTCCTCTGAAAATGTTCCTTAGGGAGAAGGAACAACAGCTACTTTGAGTCCATTTCTGGCTGAAGCCAGTATGTTGATCCATTCTGGCACTCATGGAGGCAATGCAGCCTTTGGAAACGCAGCACTGGGGCCCTGCAGCTGGCAAGGAGGAGCCCAAGGCCTGGCCCCTCTCCAGACTGGATTATTCAGTCAGCGCTGTTCCTTTTCTCCAGGTAGTGCTCCACATGAGAGAAGAGGGAGTGAGACAATTCCATGGTTGTGTCTTGGATCAAAATATGGCCTTAATATAGATCTACACAAAACTGTTCCTTACCAAAATGCCAAGAGTGCAGTAGTCCAGAGAGGTTATTTGTGCAGATAGAAGTCTCTGTAGACAATGTGGATCGGATCCGTAGAATTTATTTTGGATGACTGCGTGAAAAATTTACTGACAAAAAGTCTTTTGTATCTGTACATAATAACTTTCAACCTACATTTACTTCGCTTTTTAGTCTTGAAACATTTAATCATCTTCGGGGATAATTATTTTTCTGTTTTAATAAATAATCTGCAATTAATTGACTGTGAAATCAGAGTACTCTTCTGTAGGGAAATTCTTAAAGAATCCTTGCTGTTGCAAGGAAGATGTGTTACCCTAACAAATGGAAGGCATACAGAAGAACAGGTATGGTGTAAAAGGTTGCCATATAAAATCTGCCCAGTCACCCTTCAAATGCAGCTCAGAGAACTGTATTGCTCTGCCATTGTCAGGCTTAATGCTGCATGTCACTGTGCCAGCCTTCTGACTATGTAAATGCACTGAGTTATAACAGTGCAGTAATGCTACTTAAGCATGACATCAAGATAAAGGAGTGAAGAATCACAAGGATTTCAGAGCAGTTCTACCAGACGACAGTTTAAGTCCATCCATAACAGTGTTCCACCTGTGATAGTTTCTAGCAGAAGATGCTTAGAGAGTAAGTCAGTTCTGGGAAGTCTGTAGTGATATTTTCATCCAGCAAATTGCCATTTTTCAGCAACTGATTAGTGCTACTACTGCTGCAGGAGGTAGCAGTTTTATATGAACATCTCTTGGTAGTTTTTACTTCTGCCCACTAAATCACGTACCTCAATGCCACATCTACTTTTTCCTTGAAAACCTCTAGTGACAGTGACTTCACTACCTCCCAGGGCGTCCCATTCCAATGGAATACAACTCTTTCTTAGAATAAATTTTTCCAGATATCCAACCTGATGATGCATAAGACACTGAGAGGTGGGGCAGTAGGTCACTGAATCCCTCATTTCAGGACCTTGGCATAATTACCAACAACAAATGCGGAAGGAAACTTTCATTTCTGGGACTTCGTATGCTGTCTTCAGGTATGAAATGTGTCTTTTGTGAGTCTACCCATGTATAGACACACTGCTGGACATTTGCAACTAGATATTCTAGCTCATTCATATACAAAAAGTGAAGGGCTTAAACACATTACTGTGGAAGATGCTAAACTAGGCACAGAAGGCCCAAGAACTTACTGCCACATACAGCAGAATCCTCCAGTCTCACCAGCCACATGAGCCACATGAATGTGTCTCAGAAGCTAACAGACCAAAGAACAATGGATAGTCAGCTGCCCAGCTTCACATGCTACCCCATGTCACTGATTCATCTTAAGCAAAAGGAGTGGCTGGATCCCTATCCAAGGGACTACCATCATAAACTGTACTTCAGCTAACTCTTTGTGGAACATTGCAAGTTTTACAAATGTATAGGATATATGCACTTCTATGACTTCCAGATGAAAGTCTCAACTGGAGGATATCTTTTCTCTCCAGAAAGCTTACTGCTGTTTACATGGTATTAGTTAATAACTAAATAAGGATGAACAAGATCCATAGAAAAGACCACAAATCAGCTAACTGTAAGTAACTATTGTGATGGCAAACGTAGAAGCAGGCTTCAGCTGAAGAGCACAAGAAGACAGTGAGAATGCAATGCAGATTTCCAGAGCAGATAACAAAACATTCAGTTTAATCAGCTGTCTACAAGAAGAAACACCTAGCTGACTTGGATATGAGTGTCAGCAAAGGTAGCTTGTACCATGACTAATAACAATGCATATCAAGTACTAGTTCTGCAATACAAGTGCTTACTTGCTTTCTCTGGAAAGATGACTAAAACCACCAAACATTTTTTCCCTGTTACCTAAGCTGAAGAAGGGAACAGGTTTTCAGAGCTGGAGGAGTGATGCATTTTTATACACAGTTTCCTCCTCACCATGTAAATGCACTGAGTTCTCAAACCTCATCTGATCAAGAAAGACAGATGCATTGTGGATGTGATATCAAGACAAAAAATGCATCCCACACAAAGGAGAACTGAATCAACTAGGAATTAACATTAAGTCTAGTGATAGGATAACTTTGGCTCAACAGTCCCTGGACTCTGCTGAGATTAAAACAGAATTAATAGACTGAAGGGACATATATTGGTGCAGATAAAGTAAGATGTTGTGAAATGTTGTCATGAAAAGGGTCACAATGCTTTTCTCTGAGCTTGTCTGGAATATGCAGCTAACAAACCACAGAGTTTAATGTCTCAATTAAAACTACTATTTAGAAGAGTTTATTAAGGAAATAACCTCAAGAAAATTACTGTGACAAAATGTTGGTGATGAGGGAAGGAGAAGTGAAGAATCTGTGTAGGTCTGTTCTGAGAAAATATCCTAAGCAAGAGCAAAGTAGTGCTTACACAGCCAAAAAAAGGCCAGTGGATTACTTTGAAAGTAGCGTATAGAAGTCTCCTGAAGATTGTCATGTCATCACAGATAGAGCATCCCAAGAGCTCTGTCAGATCATGTCTGAGAGAGGAGGAAAAGAATATGAGTGGTTGAGACAGGGATGGGGCCATTATACGTGTAAATAATGCTATGGTGGCATATAGAAAACACCGCTTTTCTCACAATTGTGAAAAACCAGAAGATAAAATATGTACAACCAGTTGTATATTTACATAATGATGCCTCTTGCATAAGTCTATTTCTGGGAATAAATGAAAAAATCCTGAAAACATGATAATTCTATAGTATGAATGATAACCTATCAAGATTTTTAGCTTCCATTTCTATAATCTTACTAGAAGTCCAGATTCACTAGTTCTACATTCCATGATTTTGTACTGGTTGGGTTTCAGCCTTCAAAGCTGCTTGGTAAGAAAGGAAAGCTCATGTGGGATGGTAGGCCGTGTGAATCTGGAGTTCAGACATTTTAGTACAAGAACTCAGCAAACATCTTGGAAGTTTTGCCCTATTTAAGTGTTAAAATATACAAGCCGTGTACAAAACATTGCCTTTCTTCACTTGTCTGAATGGTTAGAAACAGCTGCTGAAAAATTGTAAAATAAATGTTATTTACACAATACAGCACAATATTATCTGTACAGTTAAATTATGATGGTTAAGCCATAAAAGGTAGGTAAATGGCAGTTACAACTCAGTTTGTACATTTGAGAACAGAATTTCTTCACGGTGTACTTGATAGAAAATTTTTGGATAGTAAGAAAATATATTTATTTAATTTTACTTCGGTTCACTTGTTTGAGGAATTTACTGATTTTTAATAGTATACTTTTCTAAGTATGCACTGTATGAGGTTTTACCTGGTCAAAGTGAATGCAGCTCTTCTGAATTTTTGGCTTACTATCTTCAGTTATGTTCGGGATAGGTTTTTGTTTGTTTGCTTGTTTGTTTGTTTGGTGTGTGTGTGTGCATGTGTGTTGGAGCAGCGAGAATACTTTCAGACAGAGAGTAGACATGAATTGTTTTCTTCTGTTGATGTGCAGTTCTGCATGAGCACTTGGGAGAACATTTGATTCCTGGTCACTTTCTGGGGCGAGATGCATCTCCTTTAAACACCTCCAGCCCCACTGGGAAGAAACTGCATTGTTTTCCCCAGTACTAACAAGCCCTGCCTCCCACTGCTAACACTGATTTCTCTGGAAGAGAAGAGATGGTGCTGCCTGTGATAATCTGGTGTTGTGTCCTATGTTCCACAGCTGTGCTAAATGAACCTATGCTTGATTACGTTCTAAAACCCATCAGTCTTGCACAGGGTTTCCAAACCCTCCACAACCTCCTCAGCAGGTATAATGGCAATCACCACGTTTAAAGGTCATGCTTATGAGCTTAATTTAAAGCTCTTATAATAATGCTATTTAATTCTGAAAAATGCCTCTATATTGCTCTCTGAGGACTCCTGTGAGACAGAAGACACTACTTGCACACAATTTTGATTTATTTATTCCTTTGAATTGCGTCTATGTCATTATTTTTTAAAATGATTAATGCTTCCACTTATAGGTGGCAGGCAGACTTTCATAGCTGCAGTAAATTTCAAATGCAAATCATCATTTGTGTATTCATTTTTACAATGGAAAAGTGCTTTGTTTTATTTTTTAAAGCAAAAGTAAGACACGTTACGTAGCTAAAAAGCATTTGAGCACCACAGGTTTTGTGTCCTTCCCATCCATGCAAAACAGACTTGCAACATGTGGTTTATTTTGATAGCTGTAACAGCAGCTAAATAAAGCCAAAGAGGTGGCTCAGTGGTGTAAGGCCCATCTCTGAAACACTCAGACTCTCTGGAACCACTGTTTTAAGTCTCAGCAGGTTTGACTCAGCCCTTCAGGCAGACTACAATGACTACTACAGACTACTACATCTACCATGCAGTGGGGTGAGACTTGGTGAACCAAAGCCCTGGCTCCTATGTGCAAAGTGTGTATCACTCGTTCTGTTCCTAGTACATTGATCTTCATTTCTTTTCTCCTTATGGCTACATTTCTTTTCTACTTACAGTTTTCTCGATGCTGG
This sequence comes from Cyrtonyx montezumae, assembly GCF_038088225.1. Lineage (NCBI taxonomy): Eukaryota > Metazoa > Chordata > Aves > Galliformes > Odontophoridae > Cyrtonyx > Cyrtonyx montezumae. The sequence continues at coordinate 132,042,265 of NW_027072034.1, read as the reverse complement.
TGTCTGCCAGGCTATGCTCTGTCTGCAGTCTGGTAGGGAGGAATGCAGCCAGCTTCACTCATCCCAAGATACTTTCAAGACGAGACTCTGGAGGACGGAAAACAAAATTGATGTTAGACTCAATGTTTCCTTTCATAAGACCAACTAGTTACCTGGGGCACAGCATTGTGCAGCCTCGACATGGTGGTGCAGTGCTCTCAGAGCCGAGGGGATGAAAGTTGAAGTGCAGAGACATCTTGGGTGTCTCCATACACCTTCCCCATGCTTCTCGCCTGTCAAAGGAGGGGTGGGGGATGCTACTGCGTATCTCTGGCCCATTTTGTCTTTGTCTTAAACCTGAACATTTGCTGCAGGTAAAGGAAGACTCACTGTATAATACTCAGGCTTGGCACATGCCAACAGCACATGCCATTGTATCAAATGGAGGGTCCAGATTTTTCCACAAAGCATTTACCTTCCCTGCTGCTCTAACAGATGACATGGAAAAAGAAAAGAAAACCATCAAAAATACGTTCACGCCTAATTAATCACAGTGAGGAACATGGGGTATGAAAAAGCTGAGTATCCAAGAGGATTGTTCTAACTCTGAATTGACGCGCCATAAAACCTGTTTTCATTACATTAATATACCCTGGAGTGAGAGCCAGGTGGCTTTTCATGCACCTTAGGAAACCTGCCCATTGTAACAGGGCAGTGTGCCCCTTCCCAGCACAGCATGGGGGAGAGCAAAACAAATAGCATCAGTGCCATCACCACGATGTCAGCAGACAGAGAAAGCAGATCATTTTGTAAAAATTCAGAGTGACCAAATTGCTCAGTGGGGGACTGTTTCAGCACCACTGAACAGGCAATAGTGTTGTCCTGTTGACTTAAAACAAGCATAAGCAGTGCAGAGTCAGATATCAACTCATGCTCAACAAAAAGTGAATACATGGGCACTTCAGCACATCTTTAGCACCCTTATATATTGACAACATAGCTGACTGCTTTTATTTCACATGACCATAGTCCAACAAAATCTGCACATCTTCCCATTGACTCTGTGGACTTCAGATCATACCCCTAAAGCACAGCAAAGTGCCTGAATAATAACAGAGAGACAAGCACATCAAAAACTATCTTTCAAGTAAGTATGTGTTCCCATTTAAATCCCTGAACTCAAATTACAGGGTTTTTAAAGAGTAGTTTTCTTAAAAGCCAGGAACAAAGTATTTATATTAGCTATGCTGAAATGAAAAGGGAAACAGAAGAAAGCTACACTATTCATCTGCTATTTAAAATCAAAATGACTGTTATTTTAAAAACTCATATCTACCTTAATCGGATTTACATAAAATAAAAATATTACATCTTTCAGCATTAAAAAGACATCTTGAAAACAAATATGTAATAATTACATCACAGAAAATCAGGAAGAAATAGAGATATTTAGCAGGACTCAGCTGAGAAGGTGTGGTGAGGAGAATAGGAAATTGTTCGGTTCTCACTGATTATAGCTCTTTGTATCAAAATACTCGAGGCTGAAATTAGTGTGATCCACAAGAGCAGGTGTTTTGAATTTTAATTTAAGATATAATTAGAGTCTGTAAAAAAAAGCATGATGTGATGCAGTAATTGAAAGGGCTAATCATGGGATGCTTTATTTAAAAAAAATACTTAAAATAGACCTACAAGCCAAAAAAAAAAAAATCATATTCCACATTATTTTGACTGCTTATAAAGCTGCAATCCATTACAACTTTGATTGGAAAAAAACTAAACAATTCACTTCTGCCTTTAAAACTGGCATGCAATTATCAAGTTCTTTATCTTTCATTTCACATTGTTTATATAAACATTGTTAAAATCTCTAATGCTTGTACAATCACTTTGTGGGAATAATTGGCAAGATCAAATATTGGTTTAAATGCCACTTGGATTAAAGGATTATATTTATATTGAGCTAAAAGTTTTCCTTTAACTGTTGCCGATTGTTTACAAATGGTATTTCAGACTTCAAGTGCCTAATCTCATACAGTAGTGTTCAGAGCAAGAGGATGTCAAATTCTGCAGCTCCTCCTGTTCATGAAAGGCAATATGCAGTCCATGGCCTTTCCAGATACTGCTCTGTAGTTGAGGTTGATAGCCAAAGGAACAGATGCTGGTAAAAATCCATGCAATAGTTCCTGTCTTCTTAAGCTGCTACTTCTGATTTTGAACTAAAATGGCAGTGCAATCAAACGAGACAGGAATGAATCAATTAGATAATGATCATAGTAAAATAAATGAGTCCTTAGCTTTCTAGTGCATAAACTACAACAGCCTTGAAGAATCTGAGCTGCAGTGATCACCGATTGCTGCAGAGTGCTGCAGCTCAATCTAAATTAAGCCAACTAGAATGAGGCATCTGAGAGTAGTTACTAGTTGCTAAAGTTGCTGGCTGATAGAACTGTAATGCACTGCTCCCTCCTTAGAAACCAGGGAACTTAATGTGGAATAGAACTCTCTGTGGGCTCTCACACTGCTTGGGACTATGCATTATAACACCACACTAACGCTACCTCCTTCTTCTGAAGAGGGAAAAATAATGGCAAAGTTCACTGTCTACTTAATAATGAGCAAAATCCGTTTCTGATGATATATTTCTATTATTCAAATATTATTCATATTAGGACGATCGGAAAACCAAAATAGCTCAGAAAATGTGTCTTTTCTGTAGTCATGTTTGTTAAAGACAGATATTAACAACGAATTCTGTAGTACATTAAAGAGTTATCTTCCAGACAGTCTGAATGCCAGAGAAATGTGCATTTTATTAGTGCAGTGAAATGTTTCGCTTTACCTGCAGTTCAGGTGACAACTTGCCTTCGGGTCTTTGGTGCTGAGATAATGCCAGCAATCCTCAGATCCGCTGCCAGCACATCTCATGGTGGAGTGGGGTCGGAGGGCCCATGGGCCTGGTAATTACTGCAATGTCAATCCCGCTGCGGGGCCTCCGCCAGCAGCTCTACACTGGGACCAGACAGCTCAGTCTCTGCGCGAATTTCCCTCCACTGAAGCACGTTGGAAGTATTTTTACCCTGTTCAAAGGGAAAATCTTTCATTCTGAATGTGTTTTGAACTCCTTCGAAAGTGCAGATGTTGTTATAGGGGAAAATATTTCTTTTTTTCCAGGCTTTCTAAACTTATTAGTGAGGGGGGAAAAAAAGCAAAAAAAAAGAAAACCAAAAAAAACAAACAAAAAAACCCCCAAACTTGGCAAGGTTCAACTTTGCTAAGTGCCAAATTCTTCAAACTTTGTAATTTAAATAATCATCCCACATATATATTGGAAAGACAGATGCTTTGTATCCTTTTTATCTCCTGTTCTATCAGTCAGGCACAAAGATTTCTGTGTGTCGGCAAAGCCAGTGCTGCTTCTCAGCATGGCATTGCGAAGAAGCAGAGGGTTGTTTTCATTAGTCTCCCATTCCCTTGTTCTCACTGAATTTCTATTCTTCAGCTTCAGGCAAAACTCGTAATAGGGATCCTTTCTATATTTAGTCTCGACGGCTTGTTTCTTGTATCACAGTTAGGAGTTACCCATGAGAAATGTGTTAAATGAAATCTCTGTTACTTCAACACATTTCTTAATCTAATTAATCGCTGAGTGAAGAAGATTTCACCAGATATATATGTGTATATGTCCTCCATAAACTGTCTTCTGCTTTCATAGTATCTTGTCAATACTAGTCACTGGTTGTGACTCAGTCACAAGGCATCTGCTGTAATTGTAGGCTTCCAGATCTCCATTTTCATAGCCTTAAAGTTTAATTTTGACCAAACATTGCAGTACCAGAAGAAAGTTATTTCAATATCAGTGTAAAATTATATGTGGTAGGCAACAATGGCCTGCCAAATCCAAACTTTCCAGAGGTGAATGTTAATAGTAGCAAAATAAAAAGATAAAGCTCATTAAAAATTACATGAAAACATACTACCTTCCCCACAAAAATCCATGCTTCAAAGGAACAACACAGGATAGACAATGTTTAATGAAAGAGCTTTCACTTTTTGTACTAAAACTCACAATTCCATGAGTAACTCTGACCCTTTGCATTATCCAAGCTCTGGTTTGAGTACAGTATTTCTGATTTTGTCAGTATTTTCTAATACTTGTATAAATTATACTTTGCAGTTGGACTTGATGATCTTGAAGGTCTTTTCCAACCTGACTAATTCTATGATTCTACTTGGGTGATTCTCAAACCATCTTTAACCCCTACCTGTGAATTGTATCTGTATTTCTTGCCCTATTGTATGGAGAGTGCTTAAACCTAATATTTTTTAAAAGTTACAAATATTTCTGGGTGCTGAGCAGAAAATACAGATTTTCTAGATAACAAGTCTGCTCAAGGAAGAGCTCCTAGTGACTGCAGTGGCAGCTGCTGTCTCTGAATAATTCTGGTTAGAAGGCACCATCTGATCCACCCCCCTACACAAAGAAGGGCCAATTTTGAACTTTTATACAACTTTGAAATCAGATCAGGGTTATATTTGGTCAAATCTGAAATATCTCCAAGGATGTCCTGAAGGAAAGAAGTCTCTGCCAGCACTTGAAGGCTGTTAACAAATCACTGGTGTCTTTGAATACTTGTGTGCTGTACAAGCTTTGTACTCATCTCCTGCAATGGAGAATATACTATCTGCAGGAGACCAAAGAAAACTGTGTTGTTGCCATCTAACAGCAGGCTGCAGTTCTGAGTTCTTTCATAAGCCCTCCTTCCTATAGGAGCAGTGCCCATCACATCTGAGAGACAAGGCTGGAGGACATTTTAAGAGCTACCAAGGTCCAAGGGGGGGCCTTTATGCTTTCTACAACTCCCTGAAAGGAGGTTGTAGCAAGGTGTGGGTTGGCCTCTTCTCACAGGTAACAGTGATAGGATGAGACATAATGTCCTTAAGCTGCACCAGGGGAGGCTCAGGTTGGATATTAGGAAAAATTTATTCTCAGAAAGAGTGGTGAGGTATTGTAACAGGCTGCCCAAGGAGGTGGTGGAGTCACCGTCCCTGGAGGTGTTCAAGAACTGGTATTGAGGGATACGGTTCCATGGGGGTGGTGGTGATGGGTTGATGGTTGGATTAAATGATTTTAGAGCTCTTTCCCAGTATTAACGATTCTATGATTCTTGCAGGCAGGGGCCAGGCAGAATGAGAATGCATGAGCAGCCATTTTATGGCCTATCAAAGACACCTTGAAAAAGCTTCATCACCCCTTCTGTGCTACTGAGAGGTGGAACTTCTCTTGAATCCACTGAGAGATTGGTGTATACAAGGGATGGAAGACAGAAAATTATGGATATGGATATCTTATGGATAGTCTATGTAAAGATTAACAAAGAAAAATCATCAGGTGCCATCAATTCACAGAGAAGAGCCAAGAATGACATGCTAAAATGACTGTTGAGCAAAAACTTTCATTTTGTTTTGTTTTTAATTTAACATTTGAACACAGACACACACAAAAACAACCAAAAAGCAAGCCTTGAGCTTTCTGTTGCAGAAAAGCAGACTTAATACGGAAGGGTGTGCTGTAGGCAGCAGTCCAATAGCATAAAAGAAATTTGTAAAAGTAATTGTTCAGGAAGCTTGATCCAAAAACACGTTCTAGCAATGATTGGGTTGAAATTAATCACAAAAGAAAGCTGCAGGAGCCAGGTAGCACTTTAACTCGAGCATAGACTGGCATTGCTTTCTTGGAATGACTGGAGCTATGCTGATTTATACCAGCTGATGAGATCTACAAGCATTTTTGTATTCCGAATGTAATTACCTCCCAGAGTGCAAGGGTGTCTATGTTTATCCCTGTTCATTTAAGATTTCCAGATGCTAGTCTGGAAGTATGCTTACTGTAAGTATTAAATTGGTTATTTTGAATTGAATATGGGTTTCCTGATATCCTCATTGGATTGTTTTATTTCAACTTACGAATGTGCTGGTTATTATGAGAATCATTTTTGTTTTTCTTGTTCACCACTGACATTTTAGTCAACATAAATGAAAAAAGCCCGTTCTCATAATCCACAAAGGTAAGGCACATTAATGGTAGTTACATGTGTACACTGAATGTACTTGTACATGAGGGTGGCTTCTTATATTTAGATTTTCCATCCTAGGGAAGAAAAAAAAAAAAGTGCCCTGTTTATGAGCTACCAAAACCTTTGATTTCAAACAATTTAAAGTGGCATTTCTCAAGTCTTGTATTTATGGGTACGCCCTCAGAGTCTTTTTCACTGCACCTGTACAAACAGCAACAAAGAGAAAACATGTGAGTGTGAAAAGGGCCTTCAGGTTCCCCCACCTACTTAATGAAACTTCCCTGCTTTCTTTGCGAGCAAATGAAAGACAATAAATTACATGAGATGCTTTCCAATGGCAGCAGGAGTGATAGGAGTGTCCTCATTTGATGCTCTAGGGGATAAGGCTTATAAATGGTGCCATAAAAAGTCTTTCTGGGATGTGAAAGCTTGCAGAGAATGAAGCAGTCCGGCAAGCTCTGTAGTTTAAAACATTGTGTTGTGTCTGATCTGGTTTGCCATGACAAAGTATCTGCTTGGATTTGTGTAGTTCAACTGGTTTCAGCAAAGTAGTACAGACTTATGCCAACTCAGATGTTGGCTAGGAGTATTTACAATACTTGTAGAGTTGGAAATGTTACCAAGTTTTTTAACCTCTAAAATAGCTGATAGTCTTTTTTTTTTTTTTTTCTCCAAGTAGTCTTTAAACTTGATATGGATGCAGTTTTGATGTCTAATTTGGACATCAGAGAAGAACCGGTTGTACCAGAAACCTTTTATCAAGAAACCTTGATTAATTTTAAATTAAATGTAAAGATAAATACAAGTAGTTCTACTTCACGTTGAAGCTATGGTTTATAATTTCAAAAAATGCAGTTTGGTGAACTGGGAAACTCATGGAGTTAAATGTAAAAGTTTGCTGCAATTTCTGACTGTTGAGGGTACAAAACATTTCTCAGGCTTACACTGAAAATAAAGGAAGAAATACAGACCTAAATGGATGATCAAAAATAACGTCCTAGGAACAAGTAGATGTCCTATGAAGAACAGAAAAATAGAGTAATGTCCAGCTATTGCAATCAAGTCTTAGAGGTCAGGAAGTCTATGGATAAAATGAGAATTGCCAAAAGACAAACTAAGTTGGATTTTTCAAACACAGCTAAATCAAATAGAGATTATTTTAGCCACACAAACAAAAAGAAGATTTATAGCCACTGCACAGCAAACATGGCGCTGAAGTTAAGAATAATAAGGATATGGCCTCGAGATGAATACTTTGGCTCAGTTTTCAACAGGGATGATGATGTCAAACAAGGCTGTATTGCTAATGGGAATACGAGAATGGAAATGGAATTAACCACATCTGAGGTAGACGCAAAACTCAAAAGAGATTAATTTGACTGAGTCAGCTTTCAGTAGAGGCACATCTTAGAAGAACTATGAAAAAACTAGTTTAAGAAACTGCAAGTCTGCTAACAAGGACTTTGAATGTATTTATCAGACATGATAGCTCTTCCCTGAAAAAAACAAACTCTGGATCTAAGTTAATTTAAATGAGAAAATGTCTAGGCAACCACGTCTGACTTCAAGAACATGTGAAGTTTTGAAATGCACTCTGGAGGTAATACAGATAAGGATACGAAGATGAAAATGAAATAAAACATCACTCACTTTAGAATGGGTAGAACATGTCAGAATAAGCTGACAACTCAGTGTTACTAATAAGAGAACAAGAAGCAACTCACTTACCAGGAAAGTTTTTGACACAGTGCTGCATAGGAAATTGCTTGTTAAGCTGGAGAAAATTTGGATTAATGGAAGAATTGTGAGGTGGAAAAAAATGAAAGATCATGTTGAAAGGAGAAATACCAAACCAAAAGGAAGTTACTAGTGGAGTTCTTCCAACATGTGTCTAGGGACTAATCCTATTTAACATTTTTAACAACTTTGGCAGAAGAAGTAGGACTGTGCTCATGAAATTTTCTGATAATGCAATATGTAGTGTGAATGTGGAGGAGGACGGTATACAGGAAGAACTGGATAAGCTTTAGGACTGGAATAATCAAAATGGGATGAATCTGAATAACTCAAAAAGTGAGGTCAGGCACTTTAGGACTCATAATTTTTCCCCAAGCAGGAAGCTTCAAAAAAAGACCTGGGAATGGACTGTTGGATCACCAGATGACACTGTATGATGCGCCTACAGAGAGTGAGAATGTAGTCCTTGAATGTATCAGTGGGGAATTCCATCAGAAGTCAGTACCTGTGCCATTTTGAAACAAAGTACCTCAACTGGAAATGAGATTTCTAACCAGAAGAGCAATAACTTCTACAACATCCATCCATCAACCCAAATATTCTGTTAAAACAGAACCTCATCAATTAATGGAAGGGATTACAGTGAGGAAGATTGGAGCCAGTAATCCAATATAAGTCTTCTGGATCCACCTACTTTCATGGCTCACACTCAGCTTGGTAGAATCATCCAATGACTAGAATAAGCTTGTATTCTACTTTCGATGAAAAAATAAGCCAATATTTGTCAGAAATATCAGTAGCTGTTTTGCTACATAATTTGACTAGCTCAGTCTCCAAATATACCACTTCTGTGGCAAATTATCACTATTAAAAATGTATCCCACGTCATCACCCGTAACAAGTCCTGCTGGCTAGTAACTTTTGGTAGTTGGGCACTTCAGCAGCACGTGTCTGCAGCTAGTAGATTCTATTATTAAATTACAATCTTTCTTTTTATAGGTAATAGTCACCATGTATCCCCCTGAACATGCTGAACAGGGCATATAGAAATGTAGTCTTTGTGATTTTCAAAATGTGAGACATACTTTTGTTAGTTGGGACTTCCAGCTTCTCCGAGTTCCTCTGCAGCTCTGACAATGCAGACACGTGAAGGCCAAAAAAAGAGTGTCTAGATCCTGTCCTCTGACCCAGGGCTTTGGGAATGTCTTTTTTGCTGGAATTTGATTTCTGCTAGACTGCATAATGAAGACAAAGGAACTTTCATTTGATTAGGATTCTCAGTTTAGCTGTGAAGAAGAGCTCAGATGAAGGTTTTTGCTGTACTCCACTTAGTACAAGTAGAACTGCTCCTTGAACCTATTAACTTATTATTTAGACACAGGATGGGCACATTTCCAGTAGATGACTAGATGTTCACATTCTTTATTTGCTAAAGATTTCTTTGACCTTGGTGAAAACCAAAAGAGAGGAAACAGCATTCAAGAAGGCAGAACTTAAAATGAAAAACACATGAAACAGGAACTCCCCATGGAACGGAGGAATGGAGCACTGGACGAACTAGGGAGTGTTTGCTGTTCAGCAGCTTTGCCAGGACATATGCAGAGCACTATTTGAACTTTCCATTCTCCATGTGCAAGGGGAAAAAAAAATACCTGAAGTGTTTAACAAAGGAGGTAGCATCACTGAGATGTAAACATTTCATTTTAATAACAATTAAAAAATTTGACCATTTGTTGAATTCACTAAGAGCAGCTAGATTCACAAGTGTCTTTCATTTTAAGATGGCAAACTAAATTGCAACTGATTTCTACAGTCACCTTATATAAATATATATATTATGAGAGCAAGAGGCTGCTTAGTGAAAGGCATATATTTATGACAAATTTAAGGTAGAGAAGATTTGTTACAGTGGCCCACACCTGTCACAGCCATTGATTTATACATCTACTGAATTTCTATGTTAGCCTATGGGAAGCTTAAAATTACAGACCTGGTACAAATATACTATGCAATTACAATAACAAAAATTATCATCAGAAAAAAAATAGAATTTTCTACATTCCACAATCCAAGAACTTTGCAGCATATATGCTTTCAGCTTGAGCTTGCATTACACTTTTTTATGGGCATGTAAACGAGGTCCACCCTCTCTGGAATACAAGGCTTATTTAATAAGAGAAAAATAAATTGCTCGCTGTGATACTGAATGTGGTTCTTATTGTTGCTAACATAGCTCATCATTCCGAGGCTTAGACTGATATTGGGTAGGAAAGAAATCTAGTGGAAAAATCTTTTTGAAAATCTCTCACAGAATGTCCAGAACCCAACTCCCCACAGTGCAGCAGTGTAATGGTGACAGGGGACTTCAGATTGGTTGCCCGTCACTCAGTCTTGTCCCACAAAGAACTGCCTGCAGAAGACAGTTTCTGGACTGATGAACTCAATCATGAACATGATCTACTTATGGTCTTGAAACAAAATCTTGTTGTGAATAATTTTAATTGGAGGATCTTGCTTCAGCTGAAATAGTTAAGATTTGCTTCCAATGGTCTTAGTAAGCTCTAAATTAGGGTTCAAATTGAGTATTTTCTGCGACTATTTAATACTGTGGGGGATGTGAAATTTTGAATCTAGTAGACAGGATGCTTTACCTGACACATCTTCTGATGTCCACTCTGGCATCTGAATCTACGAACAGGAGGGCTGTAGCACCATTTAGTGACCATGATAAATCATTTTATGAAGCAACACAGACTAATCCCACCTTACTTCTTTGGAACAGAGCACAGAGCACAGAAGACCTATTCCTACCTCCAGCCCCTACCTCCCTGTTCCCTTCATACAGCACATTCCATGGAGACCCTGCAGCAATTTGCCACCTTTATGAGACTGCTGGTTGCTTTCCTGAAGCCTCACCACCATCACGCAAAGACAGATAGTCACTGTTAACATCATCTTCCTGAACTGATTTTTTTGGAGAGCTTTGATACTAAAATGTGATCATCTTGGGAAGAAGTGTATGAAATAAGATATTGCCTGTATTTGATAAAAAAAATAAATAAAAAGAAAGGAATATTTCCCCCCCTAAAAATTGTAGTTTCCTATTTTAAAGGATGCAATTTTTTTTTTCTTATGGAAAACAATAAGAAATGTGTTGTATTTTTGCCAGTGTTCCTGATTGACTTGGGGTGTGATTCTGGGTCATATAAGTCTCATAATCTGCCATCACTCACGCTTCATGAACACACAGTGCTAGGGAGGGTGGGTTTTCTTCTGCCTTTTCTACAGAAGCAAAGTCTTTTATTCTTGTTCTTCCATCATCTTCCTACATACAGGGTCACAGGAGAGGAATGCTCAAGGCCTGTGTCACTTTATTTGGCTCACTCTTAATGGGAAAAATATATGGGAATCATTTTTCTGAGTTCAGACGATTACCTATACATCATCTGCACTTTTCTTGTAGATGTGACATGTGTATGACATTTTGTTTTTTAGACAGATACATCATGTTATTTGATATATACATAACATCTGTAATGTAATTCACAAAACAAGCTGTGGCATCTCACATACCTCTATATTTACTGAATCTCAAAATACAAAGGCCAGTCTTTAAAACCCTGTGTACTTTTGTCTGCATAAAACTAAAAAAAAAAGCCATCACCAAACCCACCACATGATTCTAAATATTAATACAAGGCTGAGCTGTGAGTAAACATATAGCAATATTCCTGAATTCTGTACCCACGGTAAAATCTCAGTTGCAGCTAAAGAAATGAAAAGCAAAGCATTCTGTACTGTAACTAGAAGTATCAAATTAAGGAATATTGGCTATCTTGTTTGACTGAGTGAGGCTGGAAGCCAACTAGAATTTTCATTTGGGTTTCTTCTTTTATGTGTCTTGAAAATGATCTTATTACTGAATATCGTATATCTTGCTGTGTGTCTAAATTCATGCACATTTCCTGCTAAGAACATGTGGAAAAAAGTAGATTGTTCAGAGTGAAATCTGGATGACATAATAAACCATGAGAGAGAAACTGGAAGGATTAATAAAGTTTCAAAGCCTGAATCTGTGTCTACTGGTAAGAACACACCACCATTTTTTTGTAGTGGAAGACTTTTATGAGGCAGAGTTAGAAAAATGCAAATATCAGACTGTTACAGAATGTTAAGGTTATGTATATGGATATTCTGGATGTACTGGCAACTTAGAAATGACAATTATGTATGCATTTCTTTTCAGAAGGCTGAGCAGCCATGAACGTGGGATACCAATAAAGCTATACTCAATGTGTATTAATAAGCGAGGTGATGTTTCTTCTCATTATGTTCACACTCATAAATATATTTCTGACCAGACTCTCAACAAACAGAAAATTTGGTATGTAAATATTTGTTTTCCATAGATGTGTAGACATTAACTCTCAAGGAAAGGGTCAGAGCTCAGCTTGCTGTGTGTCTGTGCAGAGGCAAGGCTCTGTAAGGGCAGTCATGAGCTCACTGTTCAGCTTTCCTAGGTCAGTTGCAGGTACTAGGGATTGCCACCTCATTATGTGGGCTGCTGCCAGGCTTGCTTCCAGAAGTGCGTGGCATGTGAGCACACTCTGGTGCAGCTGCAGTTACATCTACCCATGACCTTACACACTAATCGCTTTCATGTGTGTTTTCTGAGATGATACAGAAAATTCAGAGGATTCCTCTCAAAAAATTAAAGGTGTTTCCAGTATGTTCTGCAAAATCTGAACCAGTCACCTTTGGTTCCTTAGCTGGAGAAGGCAATTTGTATGATCTTTTTTAGACCCCTCTCTTCACATGCCATGCTTTATAGGTAACCAGAAGTTACCTATTTCTCTCAATGGCTGACAAGAAAATGTAGGGCTGAAGTCTTCTGCTTCAAGTCAGGCATCTCACTTTCAAACTCTTCAACTTGGTAGTGATGAAAGTCACCCAAAATTTTCCTAATGTGTAAAATGCTTTTAAATATAGCACTTGAGCTCATGAATCTGAGGGCATCTGGTGAATGTGCTGCCCTGGCAGAGGAAGATGGTAGCAATGGTACCCACCAGAAGCTGGAGTGTTGAATGAGCAGAAGAAAAAGGCTTGAGCTATAGTAGGCAATTTCATGGCTTGAGTCCTTCTGTTTGAGGACTAGTAGAACATGGCAGTCCCCCTCCCTTTCCTTAGCTAAACTAAAAATAATCCCAGGGTAATTTAAGAAAGGTTTGCCAAGTTTAGAGAAAGAAGAACTATGGATATGAAAACAGAGGCTTTCAGTGTCAGGAAAGCTAGATCACATCCTGAGACCTTTCTTCATGCAACTGGGATATAATCTCCTATGAAAAGAAAGAAGAACATAGGTAAGGTGGAAAGCAGAAGCCTTATGTTGGAACTAAGCATAAGCCATATAAAAATATCTGTACTAGAAAATACGAATGTGCTCTAAAATGATAATGAGTGGATAGTTTTCTCTCTGTTATGTTCCTTAATGCAAATAATCATATCCCTGGGAAAAAAGAACCTGATGTGAGCATTTCATGCTATTGGTCATGGAATAAGCAGTGCTTAACAGTTCTTCACTGTGTGAATAGCAGTTCGTTGTCTGCTGCAAACCTGAGAAATTGAGATATTTTGACGTTAGAACCAACCAGACATCCTCTTGTTAGATGCATGTCTTTCTTTCTGTACACATCCTGGGCCAGCGACACTCAAGCTCCCTACAAGTGAAAGCCCTAAGAGGCAGAAATTGAAGCTTTTGAGAATAATATGGTAGAAATTTTCCCCGGGAGACTGATTTGACTTGGTCCAATAAGTAAATAAATAAATCTGCATTAAGCAGGAAACTGTCTGTAGATGTAGCCCTAGTTATCTTTTTCACAAGTTATTAAAATTAGTTTCCAGTCAAATTGTGGTAAAGTTAGAAATAAAACCATTGGAAGAAAGAGAGAAAGAAATCTTTCTTATCTTGTCACCTTCTTAGAATCTTTCAGCCAAATTTTAACACATAAATATATTCTATTATTTCCTGCTGGGAAGCAAAAGGAAGCTGTCTTGCAGAGTCTGTTTCCTGGCTATGAGAAGACACCAACATACAAATACATCCAAGTTTGTGCAAGAGACAATTGGTTATTATTAATCTTTTTGTAGCCCACTAGTGTTGAACAAACCCCTTACTGAACGGTGAGGAACATGAAGTGAATTATAGAAGCAAAATATTAAAACTTTGGATGTCCATAATTTCCAATCTATTTTTCTGAATTGAGTTATCTATTATTGAAAATTTTATTCCCTCCTGCACCAAACTCAGCCCTCACTGTAGCAAAATGCCTCTTTTCTTAAGTAATTTTGCCTTAGAAGGGTCTAAATGATTGTTTCCTTGAAATTGTTTATCTGTGCTGATTACAGTGGAAAAACAAAGCAAAAAAAATAAAATCCATAAAATCAAAAGTTAATCTTAGCCAGGAAACAAGTAATACTGAGTCACTAAACCTGGCAAAGGTGGCTGTTTAACAGTAGGTCTTCTGAGCCAATTCCTGTATATACTTCATTGAAGCATAGCCATGGCATTTAATGTAGTTACAAGTGCCAAATTAAACACTTAATTGAATTTTCTTTTACAAGTTGTCTTAACTTTGGCTACACATTGCTGTAGATGCTGCTACAGATATTAAACTGTGTATGAAGCCCAGACAGTGCTGGTTTCTGTGGGAAAGGAGCACCATTTCAATGCTGTTCTTTGTTGTAATAAAAAAACAATAATTAAAAAAATCCCTTCCAAAGTTGTAGTCACAGAGTTACAGCAAATGACCATTTTGAGAACTCACATATCTTTTTGTTTCTTTAATCCATCCAAGGCTGGGAAGTCATACAATATTTGGTGAACTGACATTGTAAAGAAGCCTTCGGGATCTTAACTTTCTATCAAGCAATAGGCTTTTAAATCTGCTTTAAGATTTTATTCTTGGATGTGTAAATACATTGTGAGATGGTGAGATGCAGGCCTACTAAACCTTTCATTCTTCTGTCATCCTCCTAATGAATCACAGTGAAGTTATTCTCAGCTTTCACTGAAACCATTGTATTTCTAATTCACTTAGGTCTGGGAAAATGACACCCTGCTTTAATTAAAAGAGCAATGAGCATAAACTGACTTCAGAGAAGAGCTAAACTCTTTCTCTCCCCACCAAAAATCCATATGCTGAGTGATGTGCAGCATATATCTCTTCTGCCTGTCTGGGATGACATGTTGGCACTGACTTGCCATGACAGGGCAATGTTATCAGCACTACTCCACTGAAGCTGGCTGTGTTGTACACCCATGGCCCTGTGAGAAGTTTCTGGGCTCTGGTTTCTCTGCAGCTCCTCAGCTGTTCTCAAAGAGAATATGGGTTGCTAATCTTACACCTCAGTAGCACAAAAAGGGAGATTTTCTGGAAAAGGAGTCCACAGGGCTCACTCTGGTTCTGCACTTTCCATTTGTTTCCCCTAAAGATCTCAGTGTATTACAAACAAAGCAATGTTCTTGCAATCCCTTTGGGGATTAGGAAAGGACAAACACATTTACTCATTCTCTGAATCCCTATTTGCAAGGGAGTAGCTGTACGTTTTGTGAGAAAAAATAAAAACTGAAGAAATAAGATAGGTAGGATAGAAAGTTTTGGCAGAGTTTAGACAAGCAAAATGTAATTAAAGTGTAGTTGGGCCCCTGAAGTTGTTCTCTCTCAAATTAAAAACTAAATATGCAGAAGTGGTCATGATAGCTGATTTACATTTCTCCTGAAAGACATTTCCAGGAGATCACGGTTTCTTTCAGCCATGTGAATCTGGTCCAGAAGAACTGACAGTTGCCATAGCTGTGAGCTGAGGCTGGCAGAGACCACAGCAGGTCATCCAGTAGAGATCAGAGCACAACAAGAGGCACTCTGTGAAAGGGGAGTGGGTGTTCCTCAGCATGTTTACAGATACCACTCTCAGGTGTGGCTCCTCTCATCAGAGATGGTCACTGACTGAGGAGGTAATTCAGGAAGGAAGTCTGGAAGCATGTGGGTGTGATTCCTGCCCCAGGGAGAAAGTGGAATTGTTTATTCCAGGAGCAGGAAAAAGCTTGCCAACAAATAGATTATTCACTGAGAAATGCAACTTCAGTTGGCCTGAAAATATCCTTGAGTTGAATCCACATCTGTAGAGGTGTTTGAACTCTTTGGGTTTTAATTTCCTATGTGGTAGATCCATAGAGATTTTCTTCCTTAGGGCTAGGCATGATTGTGTGGAGCTGATAGCCTTCCCAGCCCTTTCACCACCAGTGTGCTAATCCAGCCTGTGCACAAATTCTGTCTGAGGAGATATGAATGCAGTATCTGACTCCACCACCATACTCTATCTAAGGGATTTCTACAGTGCATACTGCACGATGCACATGAGGTGTTACAGAGTGACCTGAACATAGCCTGGTCCATCCCTGGAGAAAGGGTTTTGGGGATATGTATACAAACAAAATGACTGGGTGCAGCAATGAAAGGGCTCATATAAAATCTCTGCTCTTACCACAAGCTCATTTCACAAGTACTGGCTGAGAGAATGGCTCCAGAGCCTGTGACCCTTTGGCGTTCACAAAAAGATGCACGACATTGGAAGTCTGGGCCTCGTTCTGGTGGCTTTGTAAGCTTTTTTATACAAAATGAAATGGTGACATGAGGATGAGCACAAGCATTCCCCTTCCTGGACATGCTGCAGACTAGGAGCTGAGCACTCTGCTGGGACACTGAGTGACACAGCGGGAGGGGAATGCACCATGGCGGTGTGGGCACTCTTGGTCTTGACCACAGCTTTCTTTTTCATGAAGACTACTAAAAAAATGACAGGAATACTTATTAATTGATATGAAACAATTTATACAATGAAGCTTTTGACATTTTCTGTTTTTTTCTTCATTGGCAGGGTTCTAGATGAAAATCAAACAACTTTGCTTGAGCTCTGAATTTTGTTGTGGCTAATTTGGGAGGCTGTGTTTTATTTTCTTCACTGTCCAATATGAGAAAAACAAACCTACATCCTTACTGACGGTGTGATTTTATTTCCACTAACAGAGCTTCCACCATTTTATTTATTTATTTATTTTTGTTTGGCTCTGCTGAGCCAGCAATCATCTGGCTGGGCTTCTGTAACAGTATTTTTCTGCAAGGATGTAAGATCCATGTCCTGTGATTTTTGGCTACTGGTTGGCTCCTTGTCTGGATTGCAAGGTGTTGTTAAGTTCTGCTTTACCGTTTCTTTCACATTTTGCTGACATTACCATTCCAAGTGCCACCAGAGGGATGGATGCAAGTGCAAGGCCCCTCAGTTAAAAGAGATGAAAAGTTTCAGACACAATCTTTTGACCTTTGAGGCGTACTGTAAAGTCTGTCTATTTCCTAAGGCTCTGGGGGAAGAGTTGAGGGAACAAATAGGACAGGATATATTTTACTGCTTTAAATTACTAACTGGCTAAGTTAATTTAATTTTGATTTGCGTGAGCTCTGTTGTGTTGGCCTTGTGTGTTAAATAATTGGTAATGTGCCGAAAGCTATGGATAATCATTGTCTTTTGTACTTTAATTGTGCTAAATAAAATGAGAACAATGGAAGCAAAAAATCCTAGAGGTGAGTCATAAATAAGGATTGTTTGGTTTCTAACAGACACACTTTAGTTTCCCAGTTATAATGGGAGACATTCTAGTAAGGCATTTATATATGTACTGAGTAACTGAGAAACAAATAGTCCTGGGTTTATTACTGTCTGAAATAAAGACTTTATTTTTCCAAGCCACTAATAATAATTAGTCTTTACTGTTTAAGTTATCTTTTTTTTTGCTAATGGAATAAACAAAGAACTAATGACAAGTCAGGAAGGTCCCCAGCAGAAACTATTGCTATATGACAGCTGGTCAGCTGAATACAAAGTTATGCTTCGAGTCAGCTAAAGGAAACAAGAAAGATTGTACTGAGTTGGACATTAACAGGAAAGCAGAGAAAATATGCAGAGAATCTTCATAGGAGAACTTAGTTTTGAAATTTTACATTAAACCAAAGAGCCTCAAGTGACTGCTGTATTGTGATGATTTGTGGTAAAACAGCACCAATTATTTCCTTTAAGCTTTGTCTAAAACCAAATGGGTTGTGTTGTAAGTGACTTCTTAAAGTGTTTTCTGGAAAAAAATACTGATACTTCCACTTGTCAATAATACCATTTTGTGGGCAAATTCCATCTGGTTCCATCTGTCATACTCCTATCTACCAGCAGCCAAGATGAATTATGGGAAGCTCCATCTCCTTCAGTTGTGCCATTATCCACAGCTAGCTTGCATGACCTCTGCAAAATCTCTGTCCAGTTTGACAGCAACCTACAGTACTGGTGTCTTCTTTGACGTACTGTGTTTGTTTCACTTATTTTTCTCAGCAAAGTTTTGCTCACATCATCTCCTTTGTTGAATTCTGTCCATGCTGGTATGATTTCAGAGAGATCAGTTTTGCCACATTGGCCTGAAGGGTCCTTACATACATTTGTTGGTTGCTTGGTCATTGGGAAGGAGGCTTTGCAGAAATCTGTGTAACACCTCTTTGCATTGCTCTAGGGATTTCTACAGCAAAACCTCAATTATTTGTGGCCTCAAATTATTTGTGAATAAAATATGAGGACAAAAATCCAATTATGTGGCAGGAAATACGTAGTTTACATAAATGCCCTCAAGTTTTCTGTTGGTTCTTTTCATTGAGAGCACCTGTAAATCGCTAAAGAGCATATAAATCTTAGGCTATTTGCATTCTACCCGCAAAGTCTTCTAATGAGTCTATGCTTTATTTTTATAAACATTTTGTATGCTGCCTGGAGGCTTATATATGCTGGTGGATGTAAGTTTTTGTTAAAATCTGTCATTTCATTAAAAACAAGAAAGAAGTTCCCCATTGATATTCTAAGAATGAATTTTCATCTTTGTTACGTGGCTCATCAAACAAATGGTTCCAATTCTTCAGTGTTAATGCTAGACAGATGTCATGTTAGACAGATATTACCACATTTTTTTGGAATTCTACACGTTAGAGGATATATTCTTGCAGGCTGTGCTGCACATCAGACAAAAATCTTGTCCAAAAAGATATAAAATAACACTTGTGAAGCCTTAGTATTCCAAAACCAGAGACGTTATTGCACACTCTTGGCCCAAGTCAAGTAAGAAGGGAAGCAGCACACTGGAGCAGTTAGGACTTAAGTTCCTCATTACGAGCTCAGGTCTGCAAGTTGATTAGCACTCTGGCCCCAGTCCAGAAAAGCACTTAGACTGAGAAAGTATATGGCAGTCGGGTGTTTAATTCCTTTAAACCTTTTCTGAAAAACTTAGCCTTAAGCATTAACTGCCATAGGTGCATTCAATTGTCTGAATTAGCAGGGCTCCGGCAGGGAGCTTGTGTGCTAATGGTCCTGTGGCTTCAAGTCCCATTCACCAGGCCCCTCCCATGGAGCGCAGGCAGTGCTGGACTTCACCAGTGTTTCCCTCAAAACCCGTAGATCTCTTCAGTCTCACCAAGGTGACAAGCACTGAGTGCTGAGTGAATTCTCTGAGATGCTGAGAGGCTAGAAAGCTGGACAAATGCGGGGAGGGAATAAGAAGGATCAGGCTTCAGGACTAACACTGAGAACTGCACATAACCTGTGCCTGTCCTGACCAGATTTTGAGACAGTCCTTTGGCTTCTAAAGCTCACCTACACTCTCCAGGAAAAGAATGCGATTTCTCAATAACAGCTCTTTTTTTTTTCATATGCAATCAATCCTTGTTCAGTTACTGCTCCCACACATTGCTGGAGCCCATCCACTCTGATGCCTTCTGTACTACAACCTTTTACTCCAACATGCCGCATGATGATCAGTCCTCAAGGTAATGGTACTTCTGCAGCTCTCAGTTTTCTCCACAGTGGTTTGTTTGACATGCTGAGGGAAAGCCTGCATTAGTGATACATTAAAACAAAACTTTCAGTGTGTCTGGTCATGGGTTATAGTGCTGCACATGGAAGTGGTCTTTCTCCTGCCTGTGAGTATGACTGCGAAGGCATTTCTTTTCGGCACAGTGCAATGTGTGCAGTGCTGTGGGTCCTTTTAATAGTTTCCCACTTTTCAACTTGAAAAATATCCTCTGAGGATATGTCTAATGAATGTAACTTGGGTATTGCTACGTTACATTGTGCTCCACTGAAGTTAATATATTCTGCTGCTCCCCAGGACTAATTAACTCAGATATAATTCTGAGCTAGGAGAGCTATGCCACCTCCAACACTCGAGTTAGCTCTTTCACAGGTAGATCAGATATCTCTACATGGGGCTGAATTATGCCCATGAGACATATTATGAGTTCCTAAGAAGTCCTTTCTAAAGAAATTCAAAGCAAGGAAACTAAAGAATACAAATGGATAAAAAGTGCTGCATATTTCTGAATTTTGTCTAGATAATTTAGTCCATGACCAGTTCAATTTTAATAAACTAACATCTATTTTTGAATTAGTCTCTTTGTGGCTTAAAAAAATCTGTTCTAAGCTGCAAGATCTGACTCAATGAAACAGAAAATTAAATAAGAAATACCCACAGGAAACTTGCAGGTTTTTGCTAACATCTTAATTAAATCCCACAGGTGGAGGAAAATTAATTGAAGATTTTTACCACTTACCCCACTAACTTTTCCTACTCCAGGGATTCAGATAAATGGAGTTTACAAATTCACCCACTGCTTTGCTTCAAAACTTCATGAAACTTTGCTTTTTAGTAGGAAGTTAATTAGGTATAGTTCTTATTATACCTTTTATGTGGGTAAAACTCCTGAGGCACGGTAAACATTAATTAAGCCCCACAGTGCCCTCTGAAGTAGATAGTTCTTACCCACAGTTATACTGAAAATAAAGCCTCCCCTCTCACTTGAACTGATGATATCCCCATATCAGCAAAGTGTCTTTAAATACTGAAAATGAATATACTGAATGAAGGAGAGCAAAGAGAACTACAGCATATTTTCCTGTGCTTTCATTGTGCCTGAGAATTTTTGAATGCTGTGAAGTAAAGCTGTTTGGTGCAATGCTGTCACAACTTACTGTTATTTAGATCTTCACAGTCCCAAAATTTGTTACCTGTTCCATGATGTTTTACATGCCTACATAAAATGTAGGTATTGTTCAAGCACCAAACTTCAAAAAAGGAGTTTGGATCTTTTTCAGTTTCTCTGCCAAAAATTATTTTCAATAGTTTCGTCACTTTTCAGTCAACAGTTTACGAGCAGAATATTTCTGGGAGTTGTACGTGTTTGGACCATTCAGGGAGTCTTTGAAGACCTGAGTATAACTGTACCCACATGTCTCTTCTGCTAACATACTTCAGTAGACATGGGGATGTAAGAGACTAATACATCTGTATCAAATTAATATTGTACTGGAATACTGGTATAGCAATGCGGACGTAACACGATACGATAGAGGAATTGCAATGGCTGTAAGACTTTCATATGGTTCTGGTGTATGAAATCCATTAGTGTCAGCTGCAGCTTGTGAGGCTGTTACTTGCAGGCATTAGGAGAAAAGCAAATAGCAAATTTGGTGTCTTTGAATTTTATCAACTCCAGCACTGCATTTCCCTGATAAGAAAACAGATTCAGAAAAGAGTGATCACTTCAAACTCCAACTTTTTGTATCCTAATACTTGCTTCCCTTACAATTCATTGATTTTTGTGACCTTCTAGGCACTAGGCATTAGCCCAGAAATAATTTGCTAAAATGTCCCTTGTCACTATGTGCTTCAGTTAAGAGTCTTTACTCCTCACAGAATTTCAAGCCCATTCTATTTATTTAAGATTTCTGTAGCTCTGAACACCTACTAGTATAGGCTCAGCAGATCTGCTCCAAACTCCATCAATGCTCAAGGAAAGACTCCTTTATCCTTCAATGGGTTCTCAAACTATCTTCTGATTTTCAAACAGGAATTATGCATAGACTTACGGGCTGCAGCTCAGCTGACAAGCCAGGCTGGCAGGGAGAAGTTTCTGCTCCTGAAGGTGACTGTCAGAGGATGATCTGTCCTCATAGGGAAACTCTTTCCCAAGTCTCTCTGCATCCCAAAGGAATTGGAATCAAGCTGACAGCTTTGGACCCCAACCTCTCAAACCTAGCTACATTCCATTCTTACTTCGCAGAGCTGCTTCATAGTATGGTGAGGCAAGAGGAAAGCTAAGCGTGTGGGCTGGATAGTGGAACAACTATAGCTAAATGAAAAGTGTGAAACAATGTGTACAGGCTGAATCCAGTTACTTTTAACATAGCAGTAATAAAAATTTAAGCATGTCTCTGCCTTCAGTTATCTATTTATTGCAGTAGATCACACACACGTCACGAATTTTACACAAACATCATAGCTTTGGGCAAGACTCTCTGAAGATTTTGAGACTACGAGAACAACCATAAACTGGATCAGATCAAAGGTCCAAGAGCCTGCATCCAAGAGTGTCAAATAGAAGATAGTTAAGAAAAAGCATAAAACCTGGACAAGCATACAATGAAACTGCCTTGGAACAGTCTCACAGCTTTAGTGATTTGTGGTGCAGGTGCTTCCTGAGCCAGCAGTATTTTCTGTGAATCTATCAGTGCAAGATGGATTTTTTACCCATGAAGTCATCCAATTTGTTTGTGAGCTTTGTCTGCAACAGCCTGTGGTTGTGAATGAATGCAAACCATTGCACTTGTCCAGTTTGAATGTACCACTTAACATCCCCTGGTCCTTTAGTTTCAATTGACACCCTGTATCTCTTGCACTGAAACAAGCAATGAATTATTTTCTGTTAGCCTCTTGCACCTTACCACTGGATTTTGGAAAGCTTTTGGAATGATGGCCTACATGCTGTCCAGCTCCCTGCTGCCTGCCAGAGAGAGACAGCCCCCAGGGAGATAAGACTTGGTCTTACCCCACAGGACCCTCTCTCTGACCCATCACCAGGCCTGTGGGAACAGCAGCATCCATCTTTGGGCACTGCTTTGCTGCTACTGGGCCAGTGGGGCCTGCCTAGAGCGTTGCCGATAGTGCTGGTGGTGCCTGAGGTCAGAAACCCTGAGCTCCCCCACAGGGTACCCATTCTTCAATTTGCTGTGCTTATATATATTTTTTTTTTCAAAAGGCAAAGCTCTTAATCATCATCGTTGGACAAAATCTAGCATAGCTGTTAAAGCTTGATTCTGGCTTTCATGAAATTTGCCTTTTCTGAAAGCTCTGAAGGAGGCAGGCTTTCATCAGTGAAGGATAAGTGGCACTTGGCAGTGTCCTTGCAATGATCTCTGATGTAGCTGCAGGAGTGTTTTCTCTTCTGACGAGGAAAAAGTAACTGATGTGTTTTTTCACCCACATCAGCATTCTTCTCTTTCTGAGTGTGTAGTGCTTAGCCACAGAAAATTACAAAAATCCCCAGTGTGAGAGGATTTAGCGAAAGTAACAACACCAACAGACTTTTATCTATGCTGACTGAAAGTTAATCCATATATGCAAGAATCTGATGCTCCTGCTTACCAGGAGTGACAGATACATAATAGAATCTCCTGAGCGTTATCACTTCCCAATAACAGAGCTTTGTCATCTTTTGTCTGACTCTGGCCTATGCAAGCCGTTTGTTGAGTTTAAAATTCCTAGTGCACAAACTACAAGAATCTACCTCGAAGGTGTCATAGAAAAAATGGATTAGATACTGATTAAAAAAAAATATATGTAAATAAGCTTTAAGGTCTTTGGGAGCCTTGCTCATTAATCATTTGAAAGTGATGGTATGCACAGGCTGAAAACCGAGAATTTAGGTAAGGATGGAGCTACACAATAAATAGTGAAAGTTTATATATAATTGTAGACCCTTTCTCTCTTCTTTTATTGTAAGCCCCATATTTCCTTTTCCTTTTCCTTTTCCTTTTCCTTTTTTTCCTCTCCTCTCCTCTCCTCTCCTCTCCTCTCCTCTCCTCTCCTCTCCTCTCCTCTCCTCTCCTCTCCTCTCCTCTCCTCTCCTCTCCTCTCCTCTCCTCTCCTCTCCTCTCCTCTCCTCTCCTCTCCTCTCCTCTCCTCTCCTCTCCTCTCCTCTCCTCTCCTCTCCTCTCCTCTCCTCTCCTCTCCTCTCCTCTCCTCTCCTCTCCTCTCCTCTCCTCTCCTCTCCTCTCCTCTCCTCTCCTTTCTTTCCTTTTCCTTTTCCTTTCTTGCTTTCTTGCTTTCTTGCTTTCTTGCTTTCTTGCTTTCTTGCTTTCTTGCTTTCTTGCTTTCTTGCTTTCTTGCTTTCTTGCTTTCTAGCTTTCTAGCTTTCTTTCTAGATTTCTAGCTTTCTTTCTATCTAGCTTTCTTTTTTTATGATACTACAATACTATCTGCTAAACCTTGATCCCTAATTTCCAATCCTTGCCTTTCGTTTTGAATCTTGGGGTTTACCAAATCCATGCTTACAAAGTAAAACAATATCAGTCTGAAAATTCAGAAAGACACAAGGTAAAAGACCGTGAGCCACTGAGAACACTCAGTAAGCAAGAGGAAGATGCCCCACTGAGCTCAGGAGCCAACAGAGGCCCAATGAAACTGCTGTTGCACCTTCAGAAGATGTACTGTGAAAGGACGCTGATGTATGATATGAAAATACAAGAGGAAGCCTCTGGCCTTGCAGCAGCCATGCAGACCTCTAGAGTACACCCAAATATGGAGCAAATGCAGAGGATTTGATGACCTGAAGGTGTGGTGCTGATGGGTTGATAAGACCATTTCCATGACACGTGACACTTGTCAGAAAAATGTACTCACTAATTTCTGTAGTTGGAACTCCTTGTCAGAGACTCTGTCATATAGGAAAATGGATTGTCTTAGTCTGCAGGAATTTTCTCACTCCTACACACATCATTCTAGCAGTTAATCACATTTAAACTTCAGAATCTTATTTCTAGACTGAATTTTGTCAACATTCATCTTCTAAGCTTTGAATCTTATGATAGCTCTCTTTCTCGCTAGATTAAACAGCTAACACCCATTTAATTCTGCTGGATAAACTACTAAGCTTGCTCCAATATTTAGTTTATATTGACTTTCAATCTTCATGCCCTACGCATGATGGCTTCAGGTGTCTTGCAGTATCAGCTTGCTCCCTTTCACCTCTCCTTTGTAGTCTTACCAACAAGATTTGTTTCCTATAATGAAACATATAACTTTGCAGAGCAGGTTTTTTATAAATTTTACAAGTACTTAATTTTTCTAATTTTTTTTTTTAATAAAGATGCTGATGCTGCTTTTACTTCCGTGCTGCCCCTGCAGAAATCTTTTGCCACTAGCAATCTGAGGTATTCTGAGGTATTTCAGTATAGCAATTGTATCAGAAAATGTAGGAACTGCCTAAGTTGGGTGAATCAGTCACGTGTATGTATTTTATGTCGGCTGAGAAAAAAGCTAATTGTTTTTTCTGCATAACTGCACACTTACATTCACATCTGCTGAGACCACAGTGCTTCGTGGGAGGCAGTTTCTACAGGAGTATGTATCAAGCTATCTTCAGTGCCGCAGTGACTGCAGCATTGTTCAGTGACTATGTATCTTAGTGTCCAAAGAATGGCAATAAAAAATCAGCTACTCAAAACGGATATCAAGAAATAGCTGCAGAGAATTTGTTCTGTGAAGAACTAAGAGACACCTCAGAGTAGAAACATGCAAGAGAGAGAAAACAAAAACCCCAGGCTGCTATAATACTTCTTCAGATACCAGTTCTTAAGTCGAATACACTCTGGGAACCAGATCTGTGTCTGGTATATCTGGCTGATGTCCAACTGTATATGTACAGAAGATATGGCCGTTGATTCACAGCCATATATTATACATCGTGTTTTATCTTTAAAAAGTGAAACAGTACTTAGTTAACTGTGGATGGGTGGGGGAAAGTCTAATCATGAAACTCTATAAAGCTTTTTGTAATACTTGTCAGAGAGACACAAAAATTAATGCTAAGCTTAGCAATACAAAACTGGATCAGTGACACAAAACAGGCTAACCCTGTTCTTCACTGTTTTCCCTTGACTGCTGCAACAGCAAATTCTACCTGGGAGCAGCTACAGTCATGGTCCTTACCTACTTCAGATCTTGGCTATATCAGTTTCTTTGCTTTGCCCTAGCCATTCATCACTGATCGTTGATTCTATTTTCCTCCAGTGAGACATAAAGCAACAGTGTTATAATGCCCCCAGTCATGGAGAATCTTACACGGAATTAATAGGATGTAAAGGGTCTTTGTAATCCCTAATATTTGTTGGAGGTTTGTCCTCTTCCTGTGAACAATTCTTCCCCCTTTAAACAAGATATGGATAAGCTTTTGTCCATGTCATTTTTCTTTCTTTTTTTAATGTTAGTGATAGAGAAACAGCCTAGTTTTATCAATATAAATGAAGCCCCACAATCTGTTCTTCAGTTTCAGCTTGTGTGACTGTGCCACGAATTTGATCTTGGGCAGAGTTCATAATGTTTCAAAATAAAGTAACTGATGATACATATTTTGATCTTGCATTTTAGAAAGGAACTGAAGCATCTGTCTTGAAACTGTTTTTTTGGCTAGTACAAATAATTTTTCAGATATTAATTATGAGTGCAGCTGGCACTTATCCAACATGAATAAAAATCCTGAGCAACTTCACTGCCATTTATCTTGAGCATTCTTTGGGAAGACTTGGCCTTCCTCTCTAACTGTGCTCTTTAGATACATGTCTTGAAGTGTTAAGTCAAGACACACGACACATTTTTTGGGGATGTAGGAGGCAAGATCTATTTTTGATGATTTAGTGAAAGACATTGATGGGTTTGTTAGTTCTTATTTCAGTAGCTCCTAAGCACAGTATACAAAACTAAATGAAAACAAGGATATTAGAAGCCACTTAATATTTTCACTCTCATAGAATTCTTTTTTTATCTTTACTCATGTGGTGTTTTTTCATGCTGTTGAAGTCCTCACAGATCTCACTAACTCTGTTAATAATGTGGTAGTCAACATTCACATGTATATAATTAGCACTGGAAAGTATATAAAGTTTCCATGGTACTTTCACAGAGATAATACTATGGTAACACTAATTGGGTAGAGATGAAATCATGAATACTTAAATGGTCACCTATACAACTGGCATTTCCACAGTACTTTTTAGTTGCTGTTTACATACGTTAGCAGGCTAATCTGTACAGTGACTTTTTGAGAACAGTATCTCACATAGAATCAGAGAATCATTTAGGTTGGAAAAAACTTCAAGATAATAAAATCCAACCATCCACTTAGCACTACAAGTCTACTACTAAACTATACCTTGATGCATCACATCCACACACCTCTTAAATACCTCCAGGGACGTGGACTCCACCAACTTCCTAGGAAGCCTGTTCTAATGCCTAGCCACCCTTTCCATGAAGAATTCTCCCTGATGTCTAATCTTAGCCCCCCCTGGTGCAACTTGATTCTGTTGCCTCATGTCTTATCACTTGTCACCTGAGAAAAGAAATCAACACCCTCCTTATTGCAGTCTCCTGTCAGGTAGTTGTGGAGAGTGATGAGGTCTCCATTCAGCATCCTTTTCTCCACACTAAACAACCCCAGCTCCTTTAGCAACCCCTCATAGCACCTCTCTTGTAGTTCCTCCACCAGTTTCATTGCTCTTCTCTGCACACACTCAAGCAACTCAATATTCTTCTTGTAGTGAGGGGCCCAAAACTGAACACAGAACTCAGTGTTGCTTCACTGGTGCCATGGAACAGTCTAATATGCTCAGATAGTCTGGGGAGAATTGGAAGAAAAGTACCATAACATTATAAATTCTTTAAAAAGGTGATTGATTTGGAGTGCTGTGAGATAAGTTAAAAACAATCAGTCTGGTTCAAAATTCTTATAATTGACATAGAGATTATGATATTTCTGAAGTCATTGTTCATGTTTTATTCGCCTCTGAGCTCTCTAGCCTGTGGAGATTATGTCTTGCTTCTTTCTTCTCTCTCTTACCAAAAGAGCTGGAAAGGTATCTTTACTTGTAAATCTCACCCACACATGTCCCAGGAATTTGAAACTACAAGTAAAACAGCTAATATCACAGGTCTCACACAAAATCACAAGAGCTAGCAACAATGACCTAAAGAGAAATCCTTTTGCACGTTAACTTTTTTCCCCAGAAGGACAAGAACCTGTCCTCATGTTAACCAAAAACGCTGCACTCCTTGTCTGCCCATTCCTGGAGGTGGAGTTCTGAAAAGAGCAAGATAGAACAGCTATTCCTCTCCTTTCCAGATTCTTTTCTTTCTCAGCTTTTAGCTGGATGGGAACACCGCTATTGTAGTATGTAGCTATCTCCGCAGAATGAATTATTCCGAGTAAGAGAGGATAACCACTGTGCCTCCTGTTGTTTTCCACATACATTATGCCTAAACGACTAACGTTCCCCCAGAACAGAAACTTCTGCTGATACAGCCATAAATTTTTTTCTGTGACAACTGAAAAGAGAAACAAAACATTTCAACCGACGTAAACAATAGCTGTGTTTCAAATAAAAACATAATGAAAACCATAAATTTAGGAAGGCCTGAAACTTATTCAGGTGAGACTAGTTTATAGAGCGGTTGAAGTGAAAAATTCAGTAATGTTTATAACAAAGCTTCTGTAGTAAGAAAGTAATGAGAAAATAATCTAACTTGATACTGTTGAAATTCCTTGATCTTTGTGGTTGGAATAATAAAGCGTATCACTGAATTTTGATAGCTGCAGCCCAGAGAAGTCAAAATGACACTTTGGTGATTTTAACACTTTTAGGATGGTAAGCAGTGCAACAAAGAAAGGATTTCTTCCTGAATATGGGCTTGGAAAAAAAAGCTTCTTCTAAAAGGAATTTATTAAGGTTGTGAGAGCTGGCGAGTCATACAACTGAAAATTTCCTGCTCAGATCTGCAGCACAGTGATTAATTACAATTTTTCCATCCATCGTTGCACAGTGGTTTGTGGTGCCACCAGGGCTGTCTTCCTGTGGGGGAAGAGCAGAAAATCAGGCAAGAGAGAGGATGCATTTTAGCTGCAAAAGTTTTAATATATATGGGGGTGTTAAACGTTTTGAATCCATCTCTGAGCTACTTTTGTATTTTACGTGAGACTGTCATTGCACAACCCCTACCTCTACCAGTTTTGACATATGTCTGTCCACTCCCCAGTTTCGGAGCAATATTTGACTTGACAGGTTGTTTCCCCAGGCTCAGGCCCTTCCTAAAGCAGCAGTTGTACGATTATACTGGAGATAGCCATCATGATTTAGTCATCATGTTCAGGTCTTCCCAGTGCATCCTCTATCAACCAGTGTGAGTGCCATCATGACCTGGTTCCAAACAGCCACCTCCCAGGCAGTGGAGGTCTCCTATGGGCCTTTCCCCTGGAATCATGCATACTTGCTGATTCCCCTTGGGAAACACAGTGGGTGGGAGCTCCTCGAGGGCACTTTCTGCTCTGGTGTTGAGAACATTTGCCAGGATTGCAGGTGCGTTAGGCTCCTGTCCATGGACCCCAAGGCCCCTGGCTCTGATAGCCATCCTGCAGCATCCTGCAGCATCACACTATGGCACGCTTACTGAGATCTTCTGAAAAAAAGTCACAAAGTCTTGGCGTGTGAAAGACGGAAACACACAGAAGTTACTGAGGGATCCTCAGGTGAAGATAATAGCTTGGAAGGACAGAATGTCCCTCGAGGTGTTCAGAAGATTTCCTACAGACAGGGAAATGGAAAGAGCTGAATGTGGCGTGATACATTTTCCTGAGGTTATCTCCTTGCACAAATCAGATTTAGGTGAGATGAATTGGTCCTTTCCTCACCTCCAGTAGCCCTGACATGGCATGTCTAAAGTACGGCTCAGGTAGACTTGATTCCACTGTTTTAGCATGTGCCAATTAACAGTATTATTGATAAAGAATATTTTTTACTCTGTAAATATTAAGTTGAAAGAGAAAAGGTTTGGATAATGTGATGATTAATTTAGCCATTTGAATGCATAGAATTTAGCAATCTGAATCCATAGATAGATAGGATTTAAAAAGTTATACCTTACATTCTGGTGCATTATTTCAGTTTAAAGTTTGGGTTTGGTGTTTATTTTCACATTAATATTTCCACCTGTTCTCAGTTAAAAATGGAGTGCTTAATTTTTCTTTTTAATGCTGTACAGCTAAAATATAGAAGATACAGAGTACTACACATAGCAGGAGTGCTTTCTGGACCTGGAAGGAAGGTGTACTAAATCATGAAGCTAACTGAAGGAAGCTGGAAAACAGCAAGATGGCTTGACATTCTCCATTTTATTGATGTTCTTTCGGTAGTGCTGTGTTTCTAATTTCAGAGGAAGCTTATCTGTTGCATGACTTTTGATAATCCATGTTTTGATTTGGGTGGTTTTGTCCTTGGGATGTGTAATTACATATCAGATATAGATCTACTCAAACAAGATAGCTCAGAGACTACCTTACATCCTGCAAAACTGTCAAATACAGAGGTATCTAAAATTATCCTTTCCTTTTTCTGATCAAGAGCATAATAATGTGGAGTTTATTTTGTATACAGACTATTGTCTTCTTCCTTCTGAAAAGAAAAACAAAAAAGATCTTACTTGACAAGAACTGTAGTTTATACAGTGCATTTTAGAAACCTCTAAAAGCTTTCTTCCTTAACGGTGAAAACACTGGAAAAAAATAATGCTCATGATAGTTTTGTTTTGGATAATTAAATGTTAAAAGTACTCTAAGGTTACCTTTAAAAAATTCTTTAATCTCTTTTGCTGATAAGAACTTTTCATTCTCATTTGAGTACTGGCCAGACAGATTTTCTCATTCACACTGTAACAAATGTTTTGTTCAGTCACTAGATCTCCTAGTATGTGCGGGATTAATTACAGCAAAAAGCTTTATTCAGCATATGAGTTTTTTAGCCCTGCCCGTGGTGTTTATCCAGTTCTACGCTTTCAGATCTTTCTTTTATCTGCTCATCTTTGCCTTCTCTCTTTCTTTTCTTTCTCCCTTTACTTTCAGTATATACACATCTATCTGGGGACATTTCAGCAGGTGGATAGCCTGAAACTTGGATGATTAGTGCAATATCTGTCAAATTTCGTCTTTGATCCTGTAGTTATTTTAAATTAGAAAAACAAGAAACTGCTTGCATACTCCTTAAAAGAGAGTGAGAATCATTGAAAAGGAAATTGAAATTGAAATGGATAAACACTAACTCCAATTAGAGTATTAAAAAAAAGTAAGAAATATTTAATATTACCTATTGGTTTGCAATGCCATAAGTACCCACAAATAAAATAAACAAGTGCCTCATACGTTGGATTTACATGGCTAATTGATAATTTGCAGTGTTTGCTCTGAAATTAGAGACCAAACTCAGGTTCCTATCTGCAGAAGCATGGCAAATTCTGGCAGACAGGAGTTCCTCTGTTGGGCTGCTCTCATCAGTCCCTGTTCACAGTTTACATCAGGTCAAAACATTGGGTCAGTCAGAGACCACCAACTTTTTTGTATGTACTATAAAATCTTGTGAGAGCAATCTCAGGTGGCTATTTCAGACCTCACATGGGCCAAAAGATCAGAGCACTTCCATTCTCCACTTCCAGTGTGAACTTCATAGTAGCTCCCCAGCTCTTCCAGTTATCATCTCTGGGTGATGGTATCAGTGCAGAATTCAGATAAATCTTCCAAATTTTCTGCTGTGGTTTATAAGAGAGCCACTGGGGCTACTTTAATACCTAAGTCGTGTTTCACAGTCCCATGTGTTCTCTGTCTCCTGGCTGCAGCAGCTATATAAACACCACACAGTTGTTCCCAGGAAATGGAAGAGATTAAGAACTCAGAAGATAATGAGGAAGGTCTCCTCGCTCTGCAGCAGGCTCAGCCAGCTCCCTGAAGGCCACACACTTGGAGCTGTCTATTGATTTTGGAGCAGACTTAACTTCTTGTCAGTCAAGTGCTTAAATCTAACATGTTGAGGCATTTCTCTGTATTCCTGTTGTACAAGCCACAACCAGAGAACAATGGAATTTCTTCTTCTTTCAAACACTCCTAGTGTTCTGAGAAGTAGATAGTTGCATTCTAGAGAAAACTATCAGATCCCTGGGGGAAAAACTTGTTGGTATTTTTTTTTCCTTTTGTTTTGGCACTGTATGGTACTTAGTGACCCTCAGAGATGTCTGGCACTGTTTTGCAGAGCCATGGTTTGCACCATGAACTGCGATGATGGCCTTCCTTGGCTATCAGTGTGAGTCCTGGCCTAATGAGGAACTTGGATATTTTCCAAAGGAGGTATAACGAAGGCTTGGGACACCTAGTTTAATTTGGATAAGGTGGGCAGCTATACTTAAGGGGCAAGAATACTGTTTTCTCTGCCTGACTTCACTATGCACAAAAACCTGTCTTGATTAGGAGGAAAAGGGCATCATATGCGCTGAGAGTGTTGCTGTGTTGAGAGGCCCTGGCTCATGCTGCTCTGTCTATATCCAAGCCCCTGGAGGTCCAGTGACCATCTACTTGGCTCTACCAAAGTTCTCTCCAGGGAGCCTCCCAAGGGCATGGGGTACATACCTGTCACAGAGGCACACTGTGACTGGAAGGGGGACTTGGAAATTAGGCAACCGTAGCTTCCGCATAGCTCTTCCATCACCACAGCATCTGCATCTTCTAAATGTAGGTAAATATTGACTTGGTCTCAGAAGAAGTTAATTTCACATGATTTTCCAACTCTGCATTAATGAGAAACTTGCAATCCAGTTAGACAAACTGTCAGTAGTGCCAGCCAAATAATTTACATGGCAACAGCATATAACACATTCTAACACAATAGAATTCTTTAACCATCAAGAACAATTAAATTTATACACAGATCTGACTGCTTTTATAAAAGCCTGAGAGATGTATCTGGCTTTTAATGTTATTTTATGATTTTCTGACACATAAGGCTTTTTGTTCAGTTGGCGTTTTGCTTCTCCCCTCGTTAAATAACCCCCTGCAAATCAACAAGCAGTGGTAAAGCACTTTAAAGTCTAAAATGAAGATGCAAAACGAGGTCAATTCCGGGATGAAAAACTTAATTACAAGATTATATGGGAAAAAAAAAGAATTTATGGTGCTTGTAGCACATTTTTTCACTTATGAATGTTACACTAATTGCTCTTGTCTGCAATACATGGAGGAATTGTCTGTTCTAGCTACATCTCCTTGGGTGTCGGCTCTCTCAGCTGGTTATCTTGAGGACAACCACTCACAGCCTTTCTCTAGTTAAATTCCAACTGAGCTTGAAAGCATCCACTTGAAATTTCTCTTGTGACATTTGGTTGTATGTTAGACAGAGAATACACGCAAACCAACTAACTCAGATTAGATAAGGCCCATATTTACCCAAGTCCTAGCCACTGGGGAGAAGGCCCCTATAGAGTAAGTTTCTGAACAGAAGCCTCACTTAACAATTTTGAATTGCACCCAACCTGTTCCTCCACGGTGGTAAAAAAAAAATGAAAAAAGAAAAAAAAAGAACACCTTGAAAACCAAGGAGACAATTAAATTAGGTGCTTAAAATTCAGTAGAGTGAATAGCCTTGCAATGTGTTCACCTTTCAAAACACCTTTCACAGCCAAATGCTGTGGAATATTTCCAGCCATCTGGATGATGCAGAATCACAGCTCATACTTCAGGGGCCATGTTCAGCAACTCAGGGTGGACTTCAGAGCCAGCAACAGCTCCTAGCTGCGCAGGGGAGGAAGAGCCTGCCAAGGTGTGTCTGCATTGCATGGCCCAAGGTGTACGTGCTTCATGCAACAACAGTTACAGGCCCACTGAGCCCCTTCAGTAAAGCCAGATTTGTATGAATTAACATACTTTGTAAATTTATCTCTTTATCTTAACTTTGAGAGAGCTCACAGGTCACAAATATAATGTGTTGTTCTCTAGACTCCAAGCAAGTTTCTCTGTTTTGGTCTGCTGTTAATATGCTCGGACATGAATATGAAACATTACATTCCTCTCTGAACAATTCAAGAAGCATGATCAAGGTCATAGAAATCACTCCAGGAGGTCTAAGCTCAGCATCTGCCAAAGTATTACAGAAAGCATGTTTTTCCAGGAAACACAACAGAAGAATTCAGGTCAGATTACTGAACTGGAAATCAAAGGCCACAATGATTCCTTAGACTTGTTGAAATGCGATAAAAACAAGAACAAATGCATTAACCTTCAAACTGGGATACTCTGTGCATAAATTCAGTGCTGGCTAAAACTAGGAGGAGTTGCTGCATGGACATCTGAATATGTACCATAGAGGCCAGTACTAATGGGAGGTAGCTTAAAGGCTTCCAAGGCCTACAGTAAATCAGTACTTGACACTCCCACATCTGCAGATAGAGGAAAAAAGCACTAATACCACTGATGATGCTGTGTGGAGGGATATGGTTTTGGCTTGAACTCACCTGAACTCTGTGGCTTCCAGGAGGACAACTGCAAGCAAGTTTCATGAAAGACTCCATTATTGGTGTGTGGCTTTGAAATTTTCTGAAGCACTGAGACTTCAACTTGGAATGGTTAATTCACATCTTAATTGCCAAAAAAATTCAAAGCAGCGTGCTGACCAGATCTGAAATCACCCACTAACAGGACGTTGGTGTCAGAAGAGGAACAGTAAACTTTGACAGAAAGCACCAAATAGTTTAAAAATATTCTGGTGATAGTAAAGAATAGAATGTCCCAAAATGCATTAGAAAAAGCATTATTTGCAGGAAAAGAGAGGACAGTGAAAGAAGTATCAGTCGTCTCAGAAGAGAAAGGATCCTTCAAGCCACCAACAAAAAAGTTGCATTTTTTTCCCTTTCACTTAGAACTGTGGGCAGCAGCTGACAACATGAAATCTGCCTGGGAATTCAAGTCAGGAAACTGGGAGGCAGCCAAGAAATTCTAAAATGCCGTCTTTTAATAAAGTTGAAGAAGTTTAAGTTGGGAGAACTTTAATTTCACTGGTGGAAAATTTATTAAACAGCAGAGGCTCAACTGTAATATTCATGGTAAATTGTTACTCAGCCCCATTTTGAAATTGTACAGTGAGCTGAAGCCATGGCAGAAGGACAAATAAGTGATTTCCATATGTGCTCTGCTTGGTGCAGCCTGAGCTATGTGAAATTCCTTGTGCTGCTGAGCAACGAGCAACCACACAGTTTTTCTACTATTAGATGTTAAGTGCAACTTCATCAACTTGCACTTCTTCACCATCCCATGGCCTTGGCTGAGCAGCATGCAAAGATGCATGGAAACAAAGATGCACTACACCAAGAAGAGCTTTTGCTAGCATGGCTCTGCTTATCAAGGACTTGGGTGTTTGTGTTTGGTAAAAAGGATTGTACTGATTGTTTAAAATAGTAAAATCCTAAAGGCAGACACTTTCTTTATCAAATACACATCAGATAGTGAGGAGGACAGCTTGGTTTATGAGACTGATGAATACGGTACAGAAATTTACCTTGATAAGTTGCACTTGTACTAGCAAATGCTTTCTAGTTTGTGTTGTCTCAAAGGTGCTTTCCAGAAATGTGAATGAATATCTTCTGATTTTGGTTGTTTATATATACTTTCTAGGTCATTATATTCATCATTTCTAGACATATGCCTGTGAAGCAGTACCACCCCCATGTTTTTCTGTGTTGTTCTGTTACCCACAACTCTTAACTCCAAAGGAAAAACGATGATGGGAGAGCTGAGGCTCGGTGGCAGTCTGCATGCTCCCCCACTCCCACTGCTCTTTCAGGGTCTCTCCCCCTTTGACTACATTTCCCCAACATTTGGGTTCTCTGTTTGAAATTCTCTTCTCTGTGGGGAGCTTTTTGGTGTTACTGAAGAGTGGTTTAAGAAAAACCTGTTATTAATAGCCTCGGTTGAACATGACAATAAGTGAGGTTCACCTTTGCTCAGCCTTAGATTTTCCCTTGGTTTTCACTGTTCTGGTTTCTATTTTCATGCTTAAATAATCTTTTTGGGGGAACTGGATTATATATGCAATTGAATTAAAAGGATTAGGATCTGTCCTTCAATTCACTGCTTATTCTTGAATTTATTTTACCGGCTGCTCGAATACAGTTACTTTCAAACATCACTTTCAGACTCTCTTACTGAAAGAGCATCCATAATTAATCTGCTTATAATTCATAAGATGTTTCCCCATATCTTTTGTATTAATAATAAACGTAAGGTTCTCTCTTTTATACAAAATCAGGTGCAATTAGCTTAAGTCAAGTGGAGCTTAGCAACTTCCTGACATTTTTTAAGATAGTTTATAGTATCTGAAATTACTTAGATTAACCAAATGAAAACTTCAAAATCTGTCAAGGTCTGGAGAGCTAGCTAAGCAATAATCACTGGATAAAGAAATAAAAGGCTTATATTTAATTTAGATCATAGATTGGAAGATAATTTATAAGCTTGCATAAAAATTACTTTGGTAAGGGAAGAAAGTCAGGGAAGTTGATTCTTGTGCGTTTTGATCCTGCAGCATGCAATCCTCTCTGAAGGAGATGAGAGGCTTAATGGGAAGAAGCATTCCAGGACAAAGCAAGAATAATTGAAAAAATGCCTTAGGCAGAACATATCCTCCATTGCTTCTAATAGCAAGAAGTTTTGTTGGCCAGCATGAAGCAATGCTTATTAGACTCTTACTTTCATTTTGCACCACAGTCTGTAATTTCTTAGCAGTTTGTACTTCTTATTTAATAGTTCTTTACAATTAAATCATTGACTGAAAATTTGTCTTCAGCTTTCTTGCCCAGCATAACAGAAATTTGTCCCTGAGCTTTGAACACATTTGAGACAAAGTTTAAACAGTGATGATGTGAAGATTTTCAGCGATGGAATTCCCATTAAAACTCCAGCTCTAGGATCATCTCAGCAGAAACCAGCTAGTAGGCCACAGTGCACGTATGTATTTGTGTAGGTGTAAGCTATACATGTAAGTGTGAAATTATCTTCTTGTTAAAAAAAAGGAGAGGGAATTTTCCAAATAGAATTCACAAACAGAAAATAGGTCTAGAAAATATAACAAAAAAAATGAACATGCAGAAAACTACCAGTTCAGCTCTTGCTCTTAACATTGTTCAGAGAACAAAGGATCCAACACGTGTTATAGAAGAAATGCACTGTTATGAGACAGTCAAATTCCTAAAAGTATAAATAAAATTTGAGTTTATTCAACGAAATTGAAAACAAGCCCCTAGTATTAGGTGAATTTAAGGAATACTCCTACAAAATTACTGAATTATTTTCTTTGTACTATCTTTCTGAATGTGATAATAAAGCACAAATGTTTTATGCGGGGGGAAGTGCATAGAAATGAAAAAAAAATGTGAAATGCCATAAAAACAAATTCTTTGCTTTAAAGTATTAATACTGAAGAACTTTTCTATTCAAAAATCTTCATGCAGTACAATGCTATAAGTAGTGGAAACACAGGGAATAACATTAGAATTGATACTTGTCATGTGTGAATGGTAGGAGAGTTGAAAGTAAAATTTAACTTCTGTTTAGTTAAGCTGCAGATCATAGTTTCATCGCCACTTTCATCATGCTATTTCTTTCACTTGGTGCTTTGGAGCAGACCTTACTCATTAGTCAACGAGAAATTGTTAGCTACGCTGAATTTTGATCGTGTCCTGTAGATTCTCACTGTATTTGAAGCAGAGTCAGTTTCAAACAATCAAAGTTTACAACATTCCCCCATCAGCTTTAAAAACAGAATACTCTGTTCATGTTCTCATGGGGGTCCAGATAAATCTTGGGTATTTGAAGATCAGCTGTGAAGTGCTATGGATTTACTAGACAACACTGAAGGATAAACAACTGTGAGTGACCATAGGGTTTATTTTCATGTAGTTATTTATGCTGTCTAAAAATTTCACATTCAAAAATAGCCACCTGAATGAAGCGAGGTTGAAAATCTGGCAGTAAAGCAATGGAATAAAAATTTGGACAGAAGCTTGCTTGACTTGGCCTGCTCACCGACCTCACACAAATCCAACATCAGATTTCCTGAAATACTTCATCTTCTTAAAAATCATATTTTAGGCATATGCTACTGCAATCTGTAGCACATGTATAGAAATAATCTATAATGTATTAACTACCGACGTAAAGAAACAGATGCCATTAGCAATTCGTGCTGCAAACATTGCACCAAGAAATATCCTGCCTCTATGCAGAAACCTAGGCACACAAATGGATTTTTTTTTTTCCAAGCTAAGGCTCTACAATACTCATAACCTGGTCTGAGATCTGCAATAGGCATAAGGAGGAAAGGCAAAGAAATCCACATGCCTAATCACCTCCTAATTTACAGAGAGGAGCAGCTCGGAAATGTAAATTGGGCCTACAGTATGTGACTGCAGCCGCTGTCTTGTCTTTGTGCACTCAGAGTGACCTGACTGATGACATGGACAGATCTAGTAGATAATCATGTTACACGGTTTAGGTGTTTTCCAGGCTGCTTTTTTTTCTTTTGTGTTTCAGCAGCAAGTTGCTAGAATTTCTCCACCGCTCTTTACTTGTCTCTATCAAAGGACTACACTGTGGTATAATGGCCAGTATTGTGCCATCCCACTTCTCACAATTACCTGCTAACTTTTGAAAAATCTGTTTATTGCGAATTACATTCTTCCCATTCTTGAGTGACCCACAAAGGTCTTGGGAAGAGCAAAATGCTTTTGTTGCTTGTTTGTGGCTATGTTAAAATTAAAGGGTCTCGCCTGCGACATTTAAAGAATTGTTGTTATCTGAGGTTGTTCAATCAAGCATAGTTAAGACTGAGCTTCTATGAGTCTTCCCAGGCACTACATGAATTTAATCCAGAATCTCAAGCACGTTCAGAAGAATTTGCTATATAAAGTGCAGTATCAGAGAGGGAATTCTTTCTTCTGACCTATGTTCCTTACCATGCAACTTTATTCTGCTACTTCAGTTAGCTTCATTCAAAGAGAACCCAGTTCACAGATTTCCAGGAGCCCTTTCAGGGAACAGCCTTGCACTAATGACTAGCTATTTTTGTGTAGTTAGTAGAAAATATTTGCATGCATTTTTTTCACAGTATCACTTCAGGACAGCTTTGAGAGGTTCCTGTTGCAGTTATCTCTATGTGGAGATATCTTGTTGCTCTTGGTTATGCTCACTGAGAAAAGGACTCACAGCTCTGCTTTACTCTTACTGGTTTACTCTGACTGCTTTACTCTTACTGCTTAACTCTTCCCTGGGAACTCTTCAGGAGAATATCATTTCGTATAAATAATGTTATGGCTTCTGAAATTTTGTTTTCATCAACATTTGTAACACAATTCCATATGAGGAAGATGAATTTTCTCACAAAGTTTGGTTACGAAAGGTTGGTACATAGCAGAAGCACATCACGATATTACTCCAAATTCAACAGCCATTTCTTCAATTTCATACTAAAATTATTGAGTATTGAAGCAAAAGTTTAAGTTCAAGCTCAAGAATGACTCTACTGAAATGAGACACATCCTTGACTGCCTTGCCAAGCTGGAGTCTAGTACAGGCAGTAATTATTGGCTACATTATGTAACTATTTCAGATCATCACCTTTAATCCAAAATGGATTAAGAGCATAAACCTTAAAATAAGATCTAATTTTGTTGTTACTGGGCTGGTGATTTAATTTCCCTAGCCAGTTACCATGTCCTGGAATGATAAATTTACCCTTAACATAGAGAATTTTAAATCTAGCAGCATGGTAATGAATACAAATACCTTCCCTTCTGCAAGAAGCAATTTCCATGTTAGCAGTGCGCAGCTGAGATGAAAGCAGCACATAACTGGGTAAGCTGGTGCCATGCTCCAAATGACTGCAAGTTCACTACAAAGAGCATCTTGGTGTGGCACCCAAGCTCCTCCTGAATTCCTCCGGCTGCCTGTCTGCAGCTGGGGAGGCTTTGTAAAATGCAGATAAAAATAGAGAGAGATGGTATTCCCAGAGCGTGCTGCAATCCTTGAAAAGCACTTTAACAGTGCTGTGGAGGGGAGGGAATAAAAAGAAAAAAAAGGCAGATTTTTATCAAAATTGCTTCTGGACAATTATCTACTGCAGATTTCTGTGTCTGTGTCACTGGTTACCTCAGCTCCTCCCCTCCTAATGATCCATTCTGCTGCAGTAGAAATAGTGAAATTTCTTTCAAGAACCCAGTACAAGACACAAATCCGAGTCATTACAGTTTGAATCTCATTCAAGATAGTGTTACATGTTAAATTCGCTTAGCATAAGAAATCTGATGCCAGCTTTAGAGTAGTTTAGCTGTATTCCCATTCAGTGCAGCATATGCTAACCATACATCAAACTTTCTATGGGGCTTTGTGGTAAGTAGAGCAATCATTTACAAATGTACAATTCTTTAGCTATGCATATTTACTGCTACTATTTTAACAAGAAATGAATTGAAATTTCTTTTAGGAAAACTAGTTTTTGTCAAGTATCTGATGACAAAATTTTCTGGTGGTTCCTGCAAGATATTTCTCCACAGCTGCTGTCGCTATTAATGTAGAATGAAGCTGCGTGGGTTGGGCTCTAACTGCATATTCCTTCAGGTTTATTATATGACAGAGCAGTGAGTCATGACTAGGGCTGATAAAGGTAGAGGCTGTGCTTTCCTTTCTGTACTGAGATTAGTTTACATTTTAATTATATTTTGACAGTATAGGTGGCCTTTCATTAGTGTTACAGGGCTGTAACATCACCTGCAGGTGGAAACAGCACACAGCTTCTGTCACAAGTGGGTTCTCTTTGATACTGCCACAGCAACACCAGGAAGGAGCTACACTCTACCATTGGGCTCCGTGGGCCTCTGCCTCTTACAGTCAACTGGTACTTCCTGCTTCCCATTATAGCATGCAGGATAAAAAAAATGCAATCTAAATATCTGTGCAGGTCATTCATATGCAGACCGTGAGGTGGATGATTGCTGGTGTAGTCTCCCACCTTGTCTGCTGTGTGGAATTGGGTCAGGTGCAGGAACTGGTGGAAACATGATGATGCATCGCCACTAAAACAAGAAACGTGGCAGAGCAGGTGTGATAAGGGAGAACTATCTGCTGCTGCAGACAAGCAACAGCACCTCATCCTCTAGATCCAGAGGGAAGGCAGATATGGTGCTCTGAGACCTTCCCCTCCCCTGACTGCTCCTACTGCTCTGTGTCTTCAGACTATCTTTTCTGGGGGTCACCATATCCCAAAAAGATCACAGAGGTCTGCCCTCTCCGCAGGCTGCTGCAAACAGCTCTAAAGGCAGCTAAGGACTGTTTTCAGAGAGGAATGGTTGGCAGCATATCTAGATCCCAGTCACACAAATCACAGACTCATAAAATGGCTTGGAGGGGACCTTAAAGATGTACTGGTTCCAACCTCCAAACAAATCCTAAGAAAATTAGCTCACAGAGCCTACTCAGAAATGTTGTTCTACTTTCCATGTTCAATGGAAATGAACATTCTCTTATACTTGCTTGGTATTTTCCTGTTGAAAAGTAGTATTTCTCATCTTTCAATAAACTCATTAAATGCATAAAGCCTCCACATTTGTGGTGAAGCTCAGATGAATATGTAACATGAGGTACAAAATTATTTTCCTTAGCATTACACAACAATTTAAACTACATTTGATCAGATCGGATCTGGTTCCAGAAAGTGTGAGCTAGGCACTCACTTTGCAGTTTCTAAAAATCACACTCAGTGCATCACCTATTCAGGTAAATTTTGCTCTTATGAAACAATCTGTCACCTGTTGAATGCATTACTAACAGCATTTGATTAGGGGTACAGTTTTTAACAAGCAGTTGTGGGGAATAGAATCACAGAAGATTCCCAGCACAGCCTGAAACACAGGCCAGACAATAGGAATCTGTACTGACCCTTGGTCAGGTTGGCCATGGGCCTGCTATTGTCTGCCCATCTGCTCCGCGCTCACTCTAGGCATGATCCAAAGTCTGCTTCTTACCAACTGTTCTATCTGCAAAACAGATACTTCTTAAAGAAAGACTTGAAAATGAAATTAGAAACATGACTGGATTGGAACAATGCAGCTCACAGCCCTTTTAAAGTGCAGTAGATGCCAATTAAAACAAAAATCCTATGTGTTCAGGAACACCAAATGGTTTTCATTCTGAGAATGAAGTGATATGTTAAATGAGAGAGAAATAACACAAACATCCCGGAACCCTGCAAACTCTCTAATGCAGATGAGCTATAGCAGTCTGACAGGAGAATGCAGCAGGTCAGTGGCCAGATCTGCCATGGACTCCAGCTTCTCCCACCCTGCTTTGTGTTTCTTGTGGGACATTAATAGGTGGACTGAGAGGGAGCAGTATTTAGGAAAGAACAAATATTTTAAAATCATGATGATCTATATGTAAGAGAAAAATATTTGAAATACCTCTAAGCAAAATAAGAGCTGCATGCTTTTCTTCACTTGTCAAAAAAGAAAAAGTTGAACAGTAGCCCCCTAAAAATGGAGAAAGATGAATTACTGGAGAGGGAGTATATAAAGCTGAAATGAGAAAGTATCTGCAGGAAAAATCTGTACAGTCAGAGAAATAAAAGCCCACATAATTAATATGAGCCTTTTTTTGGACTTGAAACTTGAC
This sequence comes from Cyrtonyx montezumae, assembly GCF_038088225.1. Classification (NCBI taxonomy): domain Eukaryota; kingdom Metazoa; phylum Chordata; class Aves; order Galliformes; family Odontophoridae; genus Cyrtonyx; species Cyrtonyx montezumae. The sequence continues at coordinate 131,999,757 of NW_027072034.1, read as the reverse complement.
ATAATATCAAGCTTAAAATTAACATGAGAAATTGAAGACAATCTTGTTGCCTAACAAGGAAAAAAAAAACCCAAAAAAAAAAACACAAAACAAATGACCAGTCAGTTATCAAGAAAAACAGGGAATATTTCCATCTGTTATTTATGCAAGAATTGTGAATCTGGGTCAGATGAAGGCTTTGGTGATTTTTATTCTCTAAAAAAACATTGTATGTTCTTTTCTATACCCAGAGTCCTATCATGAAAAACACAGCTAAACCCACTGACAAAATGTGAAGAGAGCCTGCCTCAGAATAACCTGTTGACATATGGAGAATGATGGAAACAAATGCTGCCTGGATGTAAGCAGAAGGAACATCTGAAATGAATCATCTGAAAGCTGAGCACACGTAGGTGGATCTGGCCAAATTAGGCTTTGCTAAAGGGGGAAAAAACCCTTGGGAAAATAAAGGAGAAAGCAGAGTGAGATAATTGTTAGGAATTATAGTATTGTAATACTTAGGGGGAATGGGAATACTTCAGCTTACAAAGCAAAATGCAAAATTTATGTAGGCAGCATAAAACCCTGATTTGGGCAAAGGATCTACTAACCCTTTTTCTTGATTTAATTGCAATTCTATTAGAGGCTTTATAAAGGATATCCCAGTTAAGTTTAGACTTCTTGTTTACAGTATGTATAGACTTAAGAAAGGATTTACAAATATGCATAGTTTGCCAAAAATGAAAATTCAAACCATATTGTGCTCTTTGTAGGAATCATTTAGTCACCTGTGTTCTTAGCTTAACCAAACAATTGCTCATGGATCGCTATAGGAGTTCCTGGTTGCATATTACGAGTGACCATTAGAATGGACAAAACCCCAAATGACTTCAGCACCACTACAGCAGTACTGCATTTGACTGCAGATAAAAAGGTTTCCCTTCTGCAATAACTTCTGTAAGAAATCACAGCAATACTGACCTAATTTCAGTTTCTAAAAATTCCACTTGAGTTATTCTGAGAAAAAAAAAAATGGCTGAGTATATATAGACATGGGTATATAGATACATAGATTTTTTTTTTTTTTTGTCTGTAAAATTCACTCACAAGATATTAGTTCCCATGAGGTTTATTAGAAGGTAAGTCAGTTATACTTTTGTTCACTGCAACTAAACTGCATCCTTTTTTCATGTTGTTTTACACCAAAATTAGGTCAGTTTCATATCAACTTAGAAGAATGATTTACTGAGTTGAAACAGCAGGTAAATTCAAATGACACAAGCACGGGAGCTCCTAAGATTCCAGTTTAAATCATTGCATCCAGTTTCCACAAAATAACGTACTCTGAAAAGCAATAAAGTTCTCTTCATGTTACTATCTCTCCCAAGTTCTCTGAAAAGTGTTAAGTTCCTTTCATATTGAGTCTAAACCTTTATGATGTCTGTGATGTGTCCACGAAAGCCATGATTAATCAAAATAATTTCAAAGAGTTACTGCTTATACCAGGAATATGAAATCTTTCCAAACCGTTGACTACCAAGTTAAAGAGGAATAAGTGTGCTATTTTATTTGTCTGTTTGAACACTGGTTGGAATGTGATGTGCCTTCTAACTTGTTAATAAAGTTTCTTGAAATGAAATATGCAATTTTAAAAAATTAACCAAAGATTTGATTACTTTTTACACTTCCAGGTTGAATGGTATAGGCAGCGTATGACACAAAAACTCTGCCATGAATGGAGTTAACACTTGGAAAAGGGAAGTATCTGCTGCAGCCCTGATCCTTACTGACATCCTGAAATGCAAAATTGATATCCAATGGACTCTTGAACTCTGCTATCTGCCAAGAAGAAATTTGGGCCTTTGAGTTTTCTTTCATTCTAGAATGAAACCTCTAGATGTTATCTAGCTAGAAGTATATTATCCACCTCTTTGGAAATCTGGATAACAGATTTCAGGAAGGTGTCTGGTGCCAATTTTGTTATTACAATGTCTATTATAACCATCTGAATCATCTGCACCAGTTATAAATCCTAAATATCAGATATTCTTTTTCTTTGAGATTTTATTCCCACCTGCATCATCACATGGGCTTATAGTGCACTGATTTTCCTGAGCTCTTCTGTGAAATGAAGAAATTATTCCACTCACGCTTCAACTCTAACTTCAAAATACCCAGGAACTGTCACACTGCCCAACCGTTTTGGTAAAGTGTGAATTGCACTTTTGCAATGTGTGATAGTTGAAAAATTTCCCAATTGGATGAGATTTTCCCCATCTTATGTAGTCTTTGGTCCAATAAAATATATTGCTCCTCTTGGTGGTCTGCAGTGAGATTTTCAGGGAACTCAGTCTCATAGCAGGAGTAGGCTTCCACAAAGCTGCAATTAAACCTTGCTCAGCATTTTTTCAAATGACTGTTTCGGTATATTCCAAAGCCAGGTTTTATCCAGTAGGAGTGGATGATATTCACACTTCACCAAAAGCTGAACAAATACGCCTTTTTTTTCTTTTCTTTTCTTTTTTTTTCCACAGAGAATCATTCAAATGATTGTAGCTCATTTTGTGGAATAGGTATTACGCTCATTAACTTGTTTCTTAACTTCTGCATCACAGCTCTGGAAAATCACAGGAGATGGTTTGTTGGAGCATGCTTTCAGATGCACATGATGCCAAAGCTTATGTACTTATTTCCACCTGAAAAATCAGTTTCCAAAAGTTCTTGAAAAGTCACTAGCCCCATACAGCTGCATGGAGGCCTTTATGAAATGAGAGGAATATTTTAGGGAATGAGTGAACAGCGGAGAGTGGACACACCATATTTCCATGGTACAGTACCCCATGTTCAGAAACAGAGACACCAAATAATCAGACTTTATATCTGCAGCTTTAAGTTAGTTAATGAAGTATCCTATGCTGCTAAACTGTATCTTACAACAACCAAGTGTGACTTTTTTTTTTTAAGGTGTTCTTCCTTCCTTCCTGAACAGGTAACACTGCTTCTTTTTGTCCCAGATGGATAAAACATTTTGCTTAAAGAAATATATTTTTAAATTCATTATGTCTCTTAAAACTTTAGACTTCTTTAAAAATGCAATAAGAATAGATGTTATATCTGAATAAGGAAATCTTAGCTTGCAAACAAACTGCTTGCAAAATTTTTGCCCCAACATTCTTGCATTTGAGTAGGCCCAGGGCTGCTCCAGTATTCATTGTTGTGGGGAGTTATAAAGGATTGGTTTGTCAGTTATATCCTTTACATGACATTTGATGAAAATGTGCTTCCAGAAATATTCAATTCTCTTTTACTATCTTGCTGGGTGAGTCCCTTATTTTAAGTGTTCAGAGTAAATCTTTGCCTTTAAACCTAAGATAGCATTTTCTCTAATCTGTCTCCAGACCTCATCAATATACACTGAACTTTACTCATTCAGTACTGTTATTTCTTTTCCACATTAATCTGTCTCTTTTGCTGTCTTATTACAGTAGTGTCTCTCTACAGTACTTGTCAGCAACACCACATCATAATGACTACAGTCACCATTCCTAACACAAAGTGTTTTTGGTTTAGAAAAGGCAAAGTCTATGGGTAGGAAATGTTATTCAGCATACATGCTAAGTAATGAAGATAGGCTTTATGCATTTACATATTTGCATGTGTGGAGTGCCAGACTTTGAATGGGCCAGTGGCAAGGAAAGAGATGAAGAAACTGGGAGTTGGAAAATGGGAGGCAGAGAGAACAAAGTGAATGAGAGTGAGAGACTGAAAACTAGGAAAAAGTAACATCCAGCAAATAAGGTCAGTGGCACAAGTGGTGAAAAAATACTGAGATTATTCATGCTCAGAGAGGTGCTCTGTATTTAACCATGGAGTAGCAACGCTATGCTACATTACAATGCAAATAGAGGGATCTTTGAGGTAAAAAGAAGTGACAAAGTGCATGTTGAGCAGAAACATGTCTGCATATTACTCTTCTGTACTGTAGAAGTCTCTGTACTGAGGTTGTCCTATAGCTCTCTTGATTACATGTAAGGGCACTCACCTCCACTTCTGGCATTCCTGACAGTTCTGCTTTTGAGACACTGTGCTGTTAATATTTCATCCAGGAAATTTTTTTTGTATAAATCTTTCATACTCTCAGCAAATGATGTATACATTGGCTGCCTTCCTGGAATGGTTTTAAATAAGTTCCTTTCCAATCACATCTCCTTACCACTTAAAATGTCTTATAACAATGAAACTGAAATCACAATTCTCACCTTTGTAAAGCATCAAACATTTATCTCATTTTGCTGAAAATTAGATCTGAAAATGATAATTCCAGAAGGCCTAGATAGTTCTAGAATTATTTAAGAACAGATCACTAATGTAATACTGATCACTAATATCTGTCGCCGTTTTTCCCAGTTAAGCTGTGTGCTTCAAATTTGTTCTTCCTGGTTAGACATAACTGAATTACAGCTATTGCATGACAACAACCTGGAACCCTTCCAGCTATCACTCATCCATTGCAAGACTAATTATATTGTATTAAAAGACATATTTAAGTAATGTAAATTGTGCCCCTATAAAGTCTGTCATCATTATCAGAGTCTGTATTTCATATTGAGTGTTTAACCCCATTCCATTGTTCGTCAAAATCAAACACACAAAAAAATGGCCTGCTGTTGTATGATTCATTCTCTCTTAAAAGAACCTATTGAAATGCTGGCATGCAGGTTAGTTCAGCAAATATCCCTCTTGGCGACAGGCAGCCTCATCCTGCTATCTCTCTGCTTTTCCTCATCAGATGCTGTGTTCATTCACAGCTTCTTGGACAAAGTTATCTATGCTGTACCAAGAAGGTTGCCAGCTGATTTTTGGCCCAGCCACCTCCTTGCAGAGGTCTGCCAGAAGCTCCAAGGCAGTCTGGAAACCAGTTCTCATCAGAAGTCCTTGGTATGAACACTGGAGGCACCTGGGGTGAGGTGCGGAGCAGGAGAAATCCTGCAGGCAAACTGTGAGTTGCATGGGAAGTATCCTGGAGGTGGAAGGCAGCTGAATCATGGCCCACACTGTGATTATAACTGCTCTCACATCTGCCTATAAATAGGACTTCAGATATAAACTAAAGATCCGGAGCGGAGATCTCTGATGCAGATGCATACAAGTAGATTAATATTGCACCAGAATAACATTACACCTCATTGCAGCCAGGACTTCTGCGCACTCAAAATGATCAGATTTACTGCTATGCACTGTCCAGATCATGCTCCCATTTCCTGTTTTATTGAGGAGCATCCAGAAAAGTGTCCAGGAACAAGCAGGTTTCTCCAAAAAGAGACATTCAAGAAGCTCTCTCTCACTGCCAGTTTCCTCAAAGGCTCCAGACACAGGCAGGAAAAGGGCTGAAAATTGCATACCTTGCTGTAAGGACAGCAGCTCTCTCCTACATCATGCCTCCCTGAAGGCTCCTGAGCCCCTAATCTCTCCAAATGTGCGCTCATCACATGCCTGTGCTGAATGCAACAACCCTACACAAGATCTCCTGCAGCCCTAAAACTAAACCACTCAGCAGAAGTCTTCTAAAATCCAAATTGCATAAAGATGAGAGGGATGAATATCGGAAGTCTCCTGTCCAACAGCATGAAGCTGTCAGTGTTTCAGCCTTCTGTCCAAGCCCTTTCTACAGCAGGCCACCACTCATGACTGGAGTTGCAGTAGAATCCCACACTGCTCTTGGTTCTTTTCCCCAGTTCTTCAGTGACTCCTTGCTAGCCAGGAGTCATGCATTTCACAGGACAAGACAGTTGGCAAACTCCTAAAGCACAGACTTGACACTGAAAAGAATTAGTTTTGTGTGCACAGTGTCTGTTATTTAGGCACTGGAGCCCATAACTATTTCTGGAGATCACTGCCCAAGTCCCTTACTGACAGCAGAGTGGGGCAGGAGCTGCGGCAGGGGCTACACCAGAGCTCGTTTAACCACAGTGTCTCCTTAAACAGAGGCATGCTGATGCATTATGTTGAGGCTAGAAATCTAGGGGCAAGGTCTTGAAAGGCAGCCTGGGAAGAACAAACATGTGGATCTCACTAGCAGGAGGAGGTAAGCTCCCTGCAAGCCTAATCAAAGGAAGAGAAATCACATGATGCAGTACTGATTACACTTGTGCTCTGTATAACAAAAAAAAAACCCACCCACATATGCTTTGTGCACAGCTTGGAGGATGATGTGTGTGAGCAGAAACAACTGCGCTGCAGTCCCTCAGTGTCTGCTCACCAGGACTCTGCTCAACACAAGATGATAACAAGCTACTAGGTATTTCCTGCATAACAGTTACAAGAATAAAAAGGAAGAGAAGCACATGCCAGACATCATCAAGATGTGGCCAGCTCTCAGACAGGGAAGTGCACCCCAGCAACAGATCAAAACCAAGTGGTGCAGCACAATACTGGTGACAGAGGAAAAAAGCCAGCCTAAGAAACAGATGCTTTGCACACATGTAATAGTCAACCTTCAAATTGGCAAGTACCTCAGTAGCCATCGGTTCACCTGGCTGAAAACACACAGGTCTGCTTTGAGAGATGAGCATTATTTTGAGATACCCCAAGTCCTAATGACTACAGATGGGAGAAAACAGCCGTACAAAGGAAAATAAATAGTTCCCTCTCAGCCTTAAATCAACTGGCCCAGCACATGCTGTAATAGCATCCTAGTTCAACAATCATGACTTATCTTCTGTATTTGCCCTGGATCAAAGAAGTGATTTAAGAGGTAACACTTGTTGGAGCGATTCCTGCTAGAAAACATGCTGGGCCCTCTCCCTTGGCCAAACTAAAGCTGTGGCAGAACCTAGCACAATGTTTTTGAGAGAGATGAGTCACCTCTCATATAGCCGTCCAGTGAAAATATTTAGGATATACGGTGTGATTAAACTGTTACTGCTTAAATTCTGTAAAACTGCAGAGGAGAAATGATGCATAGGATTTGAGGGAGAATAAATGCTAACACTGATGTTTAGGGAGAATAGAAACCTCCATTCTGATTCAGTGAAAAGCTTTTTATTTCAAGATAAATATTATGATATTTCATTATGAAATGGTGCATTTAATTTTGAAATCAGCTTCTATTTTAAAGAAAAGCATGCAAAGCACTGAAGCACTCAGCATTGGATGCCCCACATCCAAGGGACATCCTCAGAGACATTCAAGGTCAGGCTGAACACTGAGCACTCCAATCTAGAGGTACATATCTCTGTTCATTGTAGGGGCATTGGACTAGATGACTGTAAAGGGTCCCTTCCAACTCAAACAATACTATGAAGCCTAGCTTAAATGTCCACTGTTCCCCTGGCTCTATGGGAGAGCTGGACCACCACTGTCAGTCCTTCTTAAGAGCTAAAACTGCAAAGTTAAAAAGGACAGCAAAGAAAAAAAAAAGGAAGGAAAAGAGCAAATAAATAAATAAATAAATAACCGAACACAACGAAACAGCTGAAAATGAGCTGATGTTCTCTGATAGTCCAGGAGGATCACTGACCTCCAGTTTTTCCTGTGCTCTGTGCTCACTTGTCCAGCTACTTTAGTGTTTTTGGGTCAGAAACAGCCACTGAGGAGCTTCCCAGGTCAGTGCAGGGACACTGCTTCAGTTAACAAAACAGGGCTCTGGAGACTGGAATCAGCCGTTGGCTTGCTCTGAAGATTATGAGTGGCTGTGAGCAATTTCCCAGGTCTCACTTCACTAAAGTCATTCCCCAGGAGCTGAACTTAATTACTTCAGTGGGATTCGCGTATGTTCTTAAGTATTTTCCTGCATCAGGACATTAATTGCTCTGTGCCTTTGCTCCCCATCTGCAAGATAGGTTGAATGCTGCCTCACGTGCTCTGTTTAGATATATGTTCTTGCATCAGACCCTGTCTGCTCAGCACTTTGATAAGGCTGAAGTTTCATTCAAGCTGTTGCCGGACCTTGTTGCATTTCAGACTTACAGAAGTCTGAAAACTGGTCACCTTTCTGCAGCTTTAATGTCAAACACTGCCAAAACATTGAGCTGCTTATTGACATGGGAGCAAACCAGCAAGCAGTACTTTTCACTTTAGCTCCATCACAAATAGAATAATTACATAGCACTTTGAGACAATTTGCCAAAGATGTTCACACATTTCAAGAGGGTAAAATTACTTTATCCAAAGCAATTACAAAATAGCTAATTAGTGAAACTGGCTGTGAGCTCCTACCAGTGTGTTTTGTGGAGCTGCTGCTCTAATGTCAGACAAAAAGCCTTCAGCTTATGAACCATTTCCAAGTAATGAAGAAACTCTTTCAATGCAATAAACTTGCTGTTTTCAGCTGATATTCCCTAGCTGAGATGCACGCAGATCCCCACATTAATGTCAGTGTTCCCTTCACATGCCCTCTCTGCAGCTTTGCTCCACCAGAGCTTTGCCAGGTGAGCAGTGGTGGTTATGGGAACAGCCAGGCAGCAAGTCCATGGAGGAGGAGCAGCGAGGACACACACACGGTGTCACACAGCAGATGTACCACCTTGCTGCTGCCTTTTCCCCAGGGAGATTATGCTACCTGCTCTGAGATGTGTGGCCACAGAGAATGGCTTTGAAAGAGGATAGGTTTCTTCTTTCAGTCTATGAATAAATTGCAAATTAATTATTTTTGTCTTGTGCCCATAAGCCTATGAAAGACTGTGGGGAAGTTAGCTCAGCTCAGCTGACTGTCAGGTGGGTTTCTGTGTGAGCCAGTGGGACCTGCAGAAGCAAAAGAGACTGCAGTTCAGTGATTCATGTTTAGATTGTTCTAGTTGATAGAAAAAGAACAGATCGTCGACAACATGCCTTTTGCAACCACACTTCTTTAAATTCCGTAGGGAAAACAGCTATGTGTGAAGAAAAATGCAATTCCTTGGTTGTAGTTGTTCGAGTTTTCCTTTCAGATGAAATGTATCTACTGTGCATGCAGTAAGTGTTGCAGGCTGTGTAATTAGTCTTCAACATATGCAATGGATGCAGACAAGGAGTGATGTATCTTTACAGGGTTAATAAAACACAAGCTGGAGATAAAGTGAGAGCCTTGTTTGCTGGAGAACTGTTCAAGCAATTGCTGGCAGAACATCACACCTTAATGTAGATCTAGGGACATTTTGCAATAAATACTTTCATAAAAAAATCCAGACTGTGAATTTAGCATAGAACTTTAAACCATCTGTGCATTGTCACTCTAACCCTGAGATCTCAGTTATTTGTGTACTTTACACAAATCTGATATAGGATCTGATATAAGTGGGGATAGGAAGGAAGCGACCAAGACTCGGTTAAAATCAGAGATAATAGAAATAACTATGTAATTCTTCATAGGTATAATATTCCTTCAGTTTTAAAAACACATCAATCTTTAAGCTCCTCTTTTTCTGTTATGGAAGTTTGAATTTGTGTTTGTAAATACATGGACTCTAAGATATTATGCATACCAAATTTCACAAAGTAGAAAAATGGAAAATTCTTCTATTCCTTCATCACAGGCACTAGGGAAGAAACCATGTAATATATATGTGTCTTCTTAACATAACTTCTTTTTCACAGTTCAGTTGCTTTTTGAATAGATCTCTCCCTTGTAAGTAAATTAAATTGTAGCATTTCTGTTTCAAAAATAAAGCATCTTTATCTGTCTGTCTCTTAGTCTGCATAAGTCTTTGATAGAACTGTATTAAGGTCATAACTAAAATGCATTTTTGCAAATTTAATATATAGATGGGTAACAAATGCATGCTCTCGACTGTAGAAGACTCTAAACGTGACCTGCATATATCTGAGAATCCCAGTTACAAACAGGTGGTAGATGTGAATTCTGTATCTGAAAACAGAACAAGATGGACCAAAACCAGACTGTTAAACATTACATGCTGCTTTTTACAATCAATATCTCACTTTGCTGTTCAGCCATTGCTCTAGACACTATTATTATAACAGTTTTGCCTCCATTAGAAGATGGGATTACCTCAGACAGATTCTGATTTTGTCTGCAGTTTGCATGTTTTAGACCAGAATGGAATCATTTTTACAATCAATCTGCTAGCTACATGAAGACCTTGCTCCTTATATTTAGCTATCAGTCTTTTATTTTAGAATTTGTCTAATCAATTTACTTAAGATTCCTTGTTCTTGAAAGTTAACAGCTACATAATTTGAGATTCACTACTAACCTCTCCTTTAATATCTTCTGCAAAGAGCTGACCTTCCCACCTGCTGCAGTTACAGCTGCATACGTAGCATAGCTCATTCCTATTGACAGCTGTAGCACGACTGCTGAGCAAGTCAGACTTGACTGGTGGGCATCAACAACAGACTGCAGTCTGGAGAATTTTTCTCCCTGCTTTCTTACCGTCTTGGCTGTTTTTTTAACTAGCTGCTGATAAGAAGTAATAAATCTACTCAAGTGCTGACAGTGATAATCCAGGCAATTGTTGCTCTCTAACTGAGGAGGAACAGGTTTTCTTTGGTTTGTTTATTTGTCAGACATAATCTAACACTTTTACCCTTCTGCTTGTGAGAAATTTACTGCATGTTCCCCTCTGGCCAGATGTTTGAGACAATGTCATCCTAAGAGAAAGCTGTATATTTGGCGATGCAGCAGAGTCCAGACTTGGCCATCACCATTAATCTATGTGTCAGCCTATGCTTTATGTGCCTGCTCCAGCATAATGGATGCTGTCACCCAGATGGGAGGCCCAGGAGGCATTGTGTGTCTACCAGCCCTCTTAACCCTGGAACATCACTAAATCACAGAGATGCTATATCTGCTAGGTCCCCCCTTTCAGGCCTGGAAAACACACAGCATGTGTTGGTCTCACTAGTCTAGCATTCTCGCTGCCCTCTCTATAGTCAAGGCCAACTCTTCCAAATACCTCTTCAGACAGCCCCATCAGGAGCTGACAGAAAGAGAAAACATGCCCACATGCCTTATCCCCATACAGCAGGTGCAATTTGCTTATGCCTTGCCCAAGCACCGGTACAAAACTGAGCTTAACATAGTCCTCAAACAGAATGGTTTAAGTTGTTCAGTAGATATGCCTCTGCAATGGCATACAATCATGCCAAAGTAAGTATGGTATGTGTTCATTGCCTTTTCTGAAAGTTTACATACACTCTTGTGCTCCGATAGTCACTATAATCTCTGATTTGCTGCAATTAAGCTTGTTTCATCATGACTGTTTTTTGGTTTATTGCCAAACTTGACCATTTTTCAGCCCCTCTGCGACTCCATCCTATGAGGACGGAGTTTCTCACTCACCAAAATATTTTACAATGGGATGCAAACAGCTGAAAATATTTAAGCACTAGCCCCCAAATTGCAGATGCTTCTGACAAGATAGTGAAGTACAATGACAGCTGCACACCGAGAAAAGGCAGAAAAAATAATGATGGAAGTCTCTGACTTGTACAGGAAATAAGACAAGAAGCATTTGCTGTTCTCATTCTGAAGAATTAGAAAAGACTTTTTTTTTTTTTTTTTGAAAGAAAAGCTTTTATTTCTTGGAGGGTGATGTCTCCTCATTCCAGAAGATTGGCTGTACTGGGAAAAATCTCATGGAATGAGGCACTGCCTGATGGTCAGATGCGGGACAGTTAGTAACACTTCACTGCCTGTGATTTAGGTACCTTTCAACCTAAAAAATGGGTTTTCCAAATGCCCTGCTGGCTGCTAACATCTTGTTTAGTGCCATCAAACGTGTAAATGTTCCAATTTTTAACAACAAAGCCAGGTGAGTCCGAATTTCTTGCAGATGCACACAAAGAAATTGACTAAAGATGTGACAAAGTTGAGGAGCCAGGTGGGTGCCCACCCTTGCCTGAGGCCAGCTTGAGGTATGCCATGTGCACCCCCCAATGTGGATTTCTGGGCACCTCCAAATATGTGTCCCAGAATGAAGGTCTGCTCCCCTTCTCCCAAATGTGAGTGTTTAGAGTACTTGCCTGAAGCTCCAGTCACAAAGACCCGTCTTACCTCCCAGCAACAGATTCTTATATGCTGTGAATCCAGACAGTTATAATGAACGTGTAATTAATTTATGCAAAATGACCTGTGCAAGAGGGATTATAACCTACGCTTCTACAGCCAGCAGTTAGGAGGTGGGAAGGAAAGGCAATGGAAAAGATTTAGCGGATACAGAGATTTGAACTTGAGCTGCGATAAGGAAAGAACGCGATCCTAAATTTTGGAAAAGGAGACTGTGAGGGAGAAAATCTTTGGTTGTGCTCTGTGAGAAGGACTTGGCAACACCTCCAAACTCATGGAGAGGCTGCACATTTGAAAGTTGTACTCTGGCAAAAGGATGTTCTTTCCTCAGTCTGTGATCAGAGATTGGATCCGAGACACACGGTCCTCCCAAGCACTTCCCCTGAAGAGGCTATCAAAGACAACTCCTCCACAATCAGCTTGCAAGTGTGTATTCTGTTTCTGGTGCTAAATTGCCCAGAACACTGTAAGGAGCCTGTGAACCTAAATTCACCTGTAGGTTCCTCCTTTTCAGGAGCTAGTTCAAAACATAATTTTACTTCTTTTTCCAGTAGGAATGTCTAGTTTTCTAATATCTGAGACTGTTAGCTGCAATTACATAAAGACCAGCTTAACACTGATCTTGAATTAGCGACACTATTTAGTTTTAACTAATGATTTAATTTTCCCAATTATCTTAATGCGATGTTTGCAGGATGAATTCTTCCCTTTCTCTGAATTATCCAAAGTAACACCAATTCAGTCCTACAAATGAAATACTCAGGAGCACGGTTCATCCCACTTGCAAAGAAGTAGGATAATGTGATACAAAGACAATGTTTGATGTTACCAACATCTGTACCTAAGCAACCGTATTTTTTGTTCTACTGTTTTTTTTTTTTTTTGTTTGTTTTACAATCTCTGCTTGAGATGTGATAAAGAAATTAGGAGAAATGGAATACCCATTCCCTGAAAGCTTATTTCCTTCCTTGTTTAAAGCAAGAACAGCTTTATTTTAACTTTCTTTCTAGCTCAGAATGGTGGCCTCAGGGTCCACTGTTTTGTCAGGCTACTCTACCATGGTCACAATATCTACTAAAATACACAATTATTTTTAATGATTTTAGAGCTTGAACTTTATTTTAATAGAGAGCATGGTTTGGCTCCTGTTTTTCACATAAATCAACTGTTATAAATTCCAGGTTTAGTTTATTGGAGATTTTTTTTGTACTTATTTTTTTTTCAAATACCAGAATAAAAGTAGCTCAGATATCAGAAACTCCTTTCTGTTTCATCACCTTACAAATGCCAACAGTACATATGGATGTTCCATAAGTTTCTATCACCAAGGTGTTAGTTTGTAATGGGTTGCCTTCTAAACACAAGTTGTGTGTGGTGTACATTCTGAAGTCGGGTGTTCTTTCATGTCAATTCAGATGTGATTTACTGTAAATAACTCTGATGTTGCTAAGAGACAAATTTCAAAACACGTCTCAACCACAACAGTATTAACATTAAAAAACTTAAATGAAGAAATCCAAAATATGCAGAATTCACTAACATTTTCCAGTTTGACCAAGTTATGTTTTTTTGTTTTAGGGAATGTGACTTAATGACAGTGGCAGGTCAGTGAGCAGTAAGTCAGACATCCAATAGCATACTTGTTGCCTCCATACCTCAATGGTCCCTGCACTAGCACAAGCTGTTTCTCTGTATGTCTAGCACCACAGGCTGCTGAAATCAGGAATACTTGTGCACTTGAAAGCTCTACAGAGACTGGGAAGCATACCTTCTTTACACATAAAAATCATTTTGTTGTATTAATTGTCTTTGAAGACAAGGTTAATCTCACAGCCAATAAAGGAGACAATTTGCTGAAGCAAACTTGTTCAACAGGAAGTATGGGAATTAGGAACTGAAAACACTTAGTAATAGTTTGTCTGTAGAAGGAGAAAAAGTGTCACTAAAAGTTCAGGCTGGAGCATTAAATGTTGTTTTGTGGTGAAGAATCTAAAACCTATATCATCTACTTTCATCTTTTCCTTCTTCTCCAACACATATACAAACTAATCTGACCAGGGAGGACAAGAAACAGAAGGCAGGGAAGAAGGAATCACCCGTACCCAAGTTAGGGTAACGATATAGATGCTACTCAAGGACATTCAGCATTCAATCAAATTTTCTACTGAAGCTGAACAATTGAATAAGATGCATGATTAATTAGTGAAAGAAAAGAAGGAAAGGAGTTCGCTTCCTAGATGTCTGTGTGAGTTTTCAAGTGACATGTCCTGTATCTAATACCATGATAGTATACATTCACTCTTTTTCTATGTATCCATTTAGGTATAATGGAATCATGTGCCTGAGTAGACATGGGTGAGGTTTCAAACAACATTAATTTTAATTAATACAAAGATACTAACTGGTTCTCAAGTAAATGAGAAGCTAACACATGTCTAAGGATTTGGAAGGATACTGAGAAAGCAAAGAGCTGAGAATTGAGGGAGGTTTCCTCAGGTTAGGTTGTTGGCACTTTGAAACTTAATAATCCTGATATACCTCAGTACTCTTAAGCTGTTGTTTATGGTTGACCTATATTGCTAGTACAACCCTCTACACCCTGTTTCTCCAAAGAGAACAGAGTTTGAACTACTAAAAGAAAACAGACATTTTAAAATGAGCATTAATGGCAGCGATAGGGCCAGATGGAAGTGAGCCAAGGGAAGATGCAGCAGCCAGAAGAAGTGGGAAGAGTCAACACCTTTGTCGTGAGAACAAACACCTGTAGAGCAGTAAATGGAAGAGGAAGAGACCAATGTAAAGAGAATGAGGAAAATGATAAGAAAGATATAAAGAGAAAAAAATTGTAGGATTAGAGGACATAGTCATTAGTATAATTACACTATGATAATAGGAAATTTAACTGACAGTACATGCATTTGGATTAACTTATCTTTAGAGACACTTAAGTAGATATAGAAAAAGTACATGTAGTTTAAGGGTGGATCAGACAGCATGAACTGTATGAAAATATGTGAGAAGCAGGAAAGTTACACTTGTTTTTGATGCAAAATCAAATTCCATTTATGCTGTGCAAGTTCATTCAGGAAAGATGAGAAGCGAACAAACCCAAGGTGTGTACTACTAGATAGATCTACTCTGAAATACTTTTCTGAGCATCAGTAAGCTTTGACAAGCAGGTGCTTCTCGTAGACTGTTGCCCACAGTTCTGGGATTCTGAGATTTTGGTAATAACACCACCAAAGTTCTGTGTTTCTTTCAGCAAGTGGTCTTCCACCATATGAAGTGTTCAGGGTATTTTTGAGTGAACCAGATTTCATGACAGTAACAGTAGGAATGAAACTAATTACATCTGTTTGATGGTAGGACCTACTTTAAGATAATTTGCAACAGGCTCCCCAGGGAAGTTTTCCCCTTTGAAGTACTTCTCACTCCAGGGTTCCCTTTTGAAGTAACTCCCCTTCTGGACTGCTTTTGAAGAGCTGCTTTTCCTTTCCTACAGAATTCAGGTTCTGTTTTGTTGCACCTTTCCCATTGGAGTTTCACAGCTAAAGATTAGTGAGTAGAAAGAGAAACTTTTGATTTAGATTGATTTCTCTTCCATACCATCAGGAAGAAGGCCTGGCTGCATCCTCCCAGAAGAAGCCAGATAGGGTATATTAAGAGAGCTACTGCAATTCATTCACATCTTCACAGGTACCAGCTTCATGTCTAAACAGGCCACCATCCAGTCTGAGATGCAGTAATGTTGCCATCTGACTAAAGTGCCTGTTTTGCCTCAGTGCAAAACAGATTTTCTTCCCTTTTTTTTCCCCCATCAGTTTAGGTATCCAGCCCTCTCCTTACCTTCCTTGTATGATATAAGTCTCTGTCATATGCACACCCTTAACCCTAAGGGAGTTAGTAATGCCATTAGCTGTGTTGGGCCATCTGGACAACACTTTGTTCTGACAGTAAGACATATCCACCATTATAAAAGTGTCAGCTCCCACACCTTTATCCTCACCTAAGCATTTGCAAACTGTGAGCAGTGACATCAAAACCTAAGGTTTGGAGTTTCTGAATTCTTTTTGTCAGCTAGAGCTGACATAAAAAGGGTCTGCAGATCTACAAAGCAGAGATTAGTAGAAACTAAAGAGGTCTACCACAAACCTGAAAGAAGCTTCTCAATTCCCCCAGAATGACCAATAAAAACCTTGCTGCACTAATTGACATGAGGCCACAACATTTGTATTGTATCCCATTGCATACGCCACCAGCTCTCCCCTCAAGCTTTTTGGCCCTAGCAGTTTTTCACAATTTGGAAACATCTTGTCTCCAGGCAAGACACTCCAATGTGCAGTTCAGGAACCCATGTCTACATGCATCATCAAATCTCCAAGAGAAACAATCTGCTGCATGAACCAGGTAGCCCCTCCATGACCAGACTCTGCTCCGAGCTATCACCAAAGTTGATTTAGAGCTGGAAGCACCTAATACTACTGCTACCTTAGGGTCAGCTGGGAGCAGTGGAGCACTACTGATATGGCCAGAGGTATTATCAAGTACAGATTTGGAGGTAGAGCCTCTCATCTGTGCTTCCTTCCTGTGCCATATAACAGCTAAGTTTGAAAGGGAGCTCTGCAGGTCACCTGGTAATGTCTGCAAAGCAAAGGCAGGTAAAAAAAAAAAAGCATAGATGCTTTGGTGGGATCAATAGTTGGTAGCTGTCTACCTAGGGCATCACCTCCCCTCCTTTTTTCCCAGCCCTGTACAGAAGCTCTTTTGAGCAGAGCTTCTCTGTTCTGAACATGGATATCAGCATATAGCACTGACCAGAAAACAACCCCACACAGCAGTGAGTGATTTTTTTTTTTTCTGGGGGCCAGTCCAGAAGGGTGAGAGCAACCATGGAAGTGTGACAACAGTGATGACACCAGGAAGTATGCAAGCTGCCCAGAAAACCAGTCTGAAATGGAAACATTTGTTGAAGATGAGGACATAAATGTTCTTTGAACAAGGAAGTGAACTATCTAGCAAAATGGCAGGTGATTCAGGAAGTCACTTAGAAGCACCTTCACAATGAATCGAGCTCAGTGTTTGAGATTATCAGTGGAATAACATGAGAAGTGAATAGCTAGCCAGTGTTCATTTAAGAATGCTACACAGTTCAAAGCAGATTTATAAAACATAGAAAGTGTTTGCATTTTAACAGGGTCATAATTTAAATGGAAACAAATATGCCCCATGAGCAAATCAGTCCAAAAGAAATGAGAGTGGGAAATTTTTTTGGCTCTGCAGAAAATCAGGTTAAATTAAATCAAAATAGCAGAAAATACTGAAATAAATGGCAAAGAGACGGTTTGAGCATTATTTAAAATGATATGAGAAATCAGTGGAAATCCCTCTGAAATTCCATCATCCTCATTACCATACTAGTAAAATGCTATTTATGGATATATTTGGGACTTCCAAATATAGCGAGACGCTGCCAACTACATTGTGCCTCAGTAGTAGCAGCATTCTCTTTCTTGCAGTACCTGTATCTTCCATAAACTGGAATTTAGGGCCTTACAGATCACCATCCTAGAACATGCATTCAGCATCTGTGTAAAATGACTGATAATTTGTATCTTACAGTCATTTTAATGCTTGTTTAGCAGGCATTGCTGTGGTTATATGTCATAGAAAGTTCAGCCTTTCAGATCTCTCAAACTCAACCTTTATTTTCATTTTTCCCAACATCAGTGCTTGTGAGGAAAGTCATCCCCTTCCTGTCACTACCCCTACCCTGCCCCTGTCATCATGCACCTTCATTAGGCTGAATTTGTGGGTCCACCACAAGATCATTGAAGTGACCTGAAGTTTTGGCACTGGAAGGAGCCTGAAGAATACACTGTTTTAGCACTGTCAACAAAGAAAATGTCATATGAATCCGTAGCTTCAGACTCTTTCCATCACCATTTACCAAGCAGGGATACATGTGCACATTATGAATGAATTATCTATTGACAGGGAAACAATAACACTTTCTGGACCACCCAAGGTGAGGTTTCAAAAGCCATTTTGCATATCAAAAGCTAACAATGTATCAGCTAGGTTTTCATTAGATAGGATATCAATTTATGACCTAATTAAATATCTAGTCTTCGGGCTACAGGAAATCCCCAGTGTGGCATTTACTTCATTGAACTCCCAGAAAAAGGACAGGCTCACAAGGCTTTACCCAGAATAGTAAAGCTTGATGTTGGAAGGGTAGAGCTATCTGGGAGCATGGCCACATATTAGAGCCAAAGAGCTGACTGCAGAGAGATAGTGGGAGGCTTATCCAGTGCTCGCTGCTGCATTCCTCTTCACATACCTGTTAGGTATCTTTCTGAGCTAAAGGGCTTCATTGAAGGTGCAGACTGTCTCCTTGCCTCCTTTGTGTCATGTCATCAGCTCACAGAAGGCTCCAGCAAGGCTCAGAGTTTGCAACAGGTATGAGCATGTGGCCAGGAGCTGCCATGGGGATGGGACATGAGGTCAGATCAGGATCTACACTTTGTTCCTTTGTACTTATTTTCCAGATTGAGCAGAATTAAAATGTTTTCTGTATGAAGGAACAAAACCTGCTTTGTTTCTTGACCCTACGTGGTAATCTGTGAAATGCTGAGATGCCCCCCAGCACTAGGAGGGATGTGCAGAGAGGAATCCCTTTGGGAGTGCTTTATAACCCATGCCTTGAGCGCTCAGGTATTTTTCTGTCACCAGTCAGCAAAGACCTCCTCCGAAGTCTCTAATGCTGACAGAATTAAAGTTGTGGGGAGCCCAACAGGGGAAGGCTGGACAAACATAGTGGCACAAAATCATCTGATGGGGATTAATAGCAACTGAATATCAGGATTTCCTTATTCACCTGTCCAGGTCAGCTGGCAAACAGCTCAAAATGCTGCTGTTGGCCCTCTTGCATACTGCCCTCAGTCTTACTTGTAAGATTGGTGCGGGCACCAATCCACACACTGGATAGGAGTCACCTCCCCAAATCAGAGACAACTTGGGGTTAAGCACCTGGTCTGTGCTCACTGCCTCACCTCCCTGGTCACTGGGTGCTGAAGAGCCACATGCTTTCCCCCACACCTCACAGATACCTCACCTAGCATGTGCTCTTCCACCATGGGGGGGCGGAGGGGAGCAGGGAAGCATATCGACCTAAATAACTGCCGAAGGTGACAGAGACAGTTTCCAGCTGATCTGCATTCCTATTCTGCCTCTTTAAAATATCTACACTGCAACACACACACAAAAGGATAAGGTAGAGCAGACTGCAGCTTACCCATCATCGACACTGAAGCTGAAGCAAGTGACAATCATCACTTGGATATGGGCAGCCATGCACAAGAGAGTTTCAAAGAAAGAAAAATACAACACAGATAAACCAAAACCACAAGACTTGGATCTTTTCCTGATGAAAAAGTTATTTGAATTTATGAATTCTAGTTATTTCCCAAAATGGTCTAAAAATGTATTTATTAGTTGTCAGCTCCTGGCTGATTCATAACACTTTGAGACACAGACCCTGAAACATATCACTCACCCGGGCCAGAAAAATCTACAGAACAAAGAATCGAGCTCATAAACCATATCCACTGGGCTCTGGCCAAACAGTGACTGTGATAAGGGAGGTGACTGAGTGGGAAAATTAGTTTGATTAACTTTATCAGCAGGAAGGTGAGGAGTGGAAAATCCCTAAGCAGGAGAACAAAGGGGCAGAGGTGATACAGCAGTGGTTTGGAGAGGGAGGAAGGCTTTTGGCAAAAAGGAGGAACAAAGGCACATGCCTTCATGGAGAGGACTTCTCTACACCATTACCTGAAGAAAGAAAAGTCAGGCTGGAGAGGAGGGGGCTCTAGGAGAAGGCAGGAGAAGAACATCTATATATTTCAGGGACAAAATCATGCAAAAGCTGGGGAGAACATATGGGTAAGAAAAAAAAGAGGAACTTGGTCTGGGGAAAATCCAGAGATTTTTTGCTTAATACCAAGACATTTCCTCATTTTTTTTCCCTATTTAGAAGTTTCATCAGGAGATAAGAGATTTTAGCATTTTAAAAGTCATCTGATAATGCAAAGAAAAGGAGAAGGATAAATGATGCTAATACAGATGAAAGATTCCCAGAAGTCCCAGATAAAATGCTGTTGCACATAGTAGGTGCAGCACATAAAACATGATGTTGGGATATCCCAGAAACACTGAACTTCTTAAATATACCTGGTACAGCTACTTTGAACACGCACTCACCATGAGCACAATTCACTCTCCAGAGAGTGCTGGCATCGTGTGTTGTTCTCACAGATGTTTGGAGGATTGTCCACAGAAAGATGAAAAGGAGATGCAGAGTCCTCAAACATTGCTTTGCTGAAATCTCACTTCCTTCTGTACTGTCTACAATCAAGTGCAATCATGCTGAAGTCCTTTGGAGAGCCTAAGTGCCATTGCTTCACATTAATTCAAATATAATTTTGCTTCAAATGCCAAGCCTCTATTAGGAGCTAAAAGATAAACTAAAACTCAGCAGGCAGCAGACTAACAGATAACTAGCAAGGGAAGTGCATTATGACTTGCTAATCACTTCTCTTCCAGAAATATTAAATATCTCTTCCTACATACGAGGAGACTTAACAGGGAAAGTACTCCTCCAAGGTGACCCATTAAGCCAAGTGACAGAGATAAGAGAAGATTGTCTCCCAAATCCTCACATTGTTTGACCAGCAAATATCCATCACTTGTGCAACCACTGTAACAACAGTAAGGTTATGCTAAGGTCACTGTGAGGAGCTAAATACAGTATTGTGGCTACTGAGGCACAAGGCACAGATATTTCTCAGGAAATGTGATAAAAGAGACCCTAGCATGAACAGGAGATTAAATAAAAGTGGACATTAGCACATTAGACAAATAGAGTACAGAATAAATTCTGATGAGTTGTGATGGAGAGTATGAACCTCTATCACAATGACTTATTCTGTCACTGGGGAAAGAGAGGTACCATTTGTGGCATTCTGCTGCTCTGGTCACAATGTGCAGAGAAGTGCTGAGACTTTAAAGTTCCTCTCCCAGGTATATTCCCAACAGAGGAGGCCACAGGTATGTGGCCAGTGATGCTGCTTCTCTTTTTTTCAGACAGCTGACAGGAAAATACTCACATCTTTCACCCCATAAAAATGACCATGTTATTGTAACAGTCTCTGTTCAGTACTCCTGTAATGACATTTCATCCCAGAGTGGTGTTTAACTGCCCACGTACATACCTCACTTCTGCCCAGCTCACATGTTTTCTCTATAGGCAGAGCTTTTTTGACATAGCTCTGGCTGTGTAGAGAAGGAAATTGTGTTCCTCAGCTGCTAAGGATGGATCCTTGCTTTGGGCACACTGAGTGACAGGTAACTGGAGCCAAGTGCAACAGAGCAAACAGTGAAAGCAAGGACATATTCAGGAGTAAGAGAAAATCAGCCACTCAAGGCCAGCAGCAGACGCAGTGCTATCTGCAGTTCACACCTCAGAGGTTCCTATGGTTGTCTGATGGCATCTGTTGCTCTCTCACTTGGCAAAAACGGATTTCAAATCTAATTACCAAATTAACATAAAAACTCAAGGACAAATTCATGAATTCAAAATGTTGCTCTGAGGGTAGCATGTGTGAGGGGAGAAGCCAACTGAGACTCAACACATTATGAAATGTCTCTTGTTTACTCCTACCTACAAACAAACTCAACTTCTTCAGTGATCTTCCCATGGCATCCGCAGGTGGCTCCACACAAGCTGTGAGTGTGCAGCACAGCCCACAGCATGCCTCTGAGCATAAACAGGTGGCAGGAAAACCAAGGGGCACTCAAGGGCAGCTTTTGCTATGGCCACAGTACAGGGTGTGGTGGAAGGACACAGCACACTGGAAGTATCACAGCAGTGACAACCAGGCTGTGGGCTGCAGCACAGAAATGGCTGGAAAGGATGACACAGTGAATGCAAAACAGCCATATATATCCCCTTAAAGAACAGATATTTTACAAAATACAGGACTTAGAAGCATGCAAAAGCACTTCAGGGCCATCAAAGAAAGTACCAGGTAGACTAAAGGCTGGACCTGAAGAGACCAAGGAGAGCTGAATGATGGAGACCATGAGACAAAAAAGAAAGATAAACATCTAGGTAAAGCTGGAGCCTCTAACCCCCGCAGAAGGAGATGGAAACTGTAGTCCTGCACTACTCAGCTAATCTGCAACCCCATTCTCTTTCAGTAATGAGACTGGGCAGAGAGATTATGAGCACTTACTGCAGCGAGGGAGAGAGATCATTTATTCCAACAATGTTGCTGCTTGCCACCACAAGGATAGCACTCCTGCAGCACAGTCTCCTGGCAATACTGTTCTGTTATCAAGCATCATAAATCTTTTTGATGAAGAGCAAGCTATTAAACGTGCAGAGCTTAGCTAGTAGTGTGCTAAGAATGTACAGGAGGTGTTTGCTGCTTCCTGAACACTTTTCTGAGATGTCTGTGTAACCTTTCCTGGTGTCAGCTTTCCTTCAACCTCAGCAGCAATAAAATATTGTCAAGTAACTTCATTGCCTTTTACCACTGAGAGCCTATGGTGAGCTTGTCTCAAGCCTTTAGTGTGTTCTCAGCGGATGGATGGAGAACAGGTGTACCAAACTCACTTTATTTTCCTTTACGTGCTTTATCCTACAGCTGAAAGTGTTCAGCTTGGAGCTATATGTCAACATTTCAAACCTTGAAAATGTGACAGGTTGGGAATCACACATGCTCCCAGAATAATCAGTTAGCCATAGTGATTAAGTATATGCTGCAACTGAGAAAGAGACTTACAGGGACAGGCCTGGAAACCACAGATGGTCTTCAAGGAATCACTCAAGAACACTATTTCTACTTCAGCTAGCAGAGCCAGTTCTGAAGGAGAAAGTAATTTTAATAAAGACTTTGATTTCTAAGAAAGTCAAATACCTCCTTTGGACCAGGTCTGTGTCCTACGTCTCTGCCCAACACATCACCCAGTTCACTGTGATTTTGTCAAAGTGAGCATGCAGGTAGGAAGTATTAAGAAAAAAATGATAGCCAGTGATAACTTTTCAATGTTTCTCTCAACCTGTGCAAAACTAAATTGATTAGTTAGAACACCACCAGTTCCCATTTTAATCTCTTTGGCTTTGCACTACAATGAAATAAATACACCTGAAAGTGGCTCTGGAGGCAATTTCTCCTGTTAGATGTTATCTGCTGAAGTTTTAACACAGGCTGACCCTCTACTGATACTCTGCTCAGCAGGCACATCCACTTTAGGTTTTGGAGTTTTAACAGCTGATTTGACTCCAAATCAGTAGCTAGGTTTCACTTTAATGGAGTGTGAGCCTCCCTTCAGCTTCCAGGGAACTACAGACGCACATCACTGAAAAAGCAACAGAACCAACACCAAGAGAAAATGAAAAAAGAAAGTGCTACAAAGAAGATAAAAATATAAAGGAATACTCACCATACTCCAAAGACATGGACTCATAAAAAAAAAACCCTCACAAAGGAGGGATCTCCAGAAAAAGATCCTTCTTCAGTGGCAATCAGCCCTTAAATGAGGTTTAAGAGGGGTGGAGTCAGGCCCCACCCCCTGTGGTTGCACAGGTGAATTGCCTTCACCTGCACTCCCAGGGCTGTCTGGGTCTTTTCTCCAGGTGCTCCATCAGTGGTTCAGGCCGTGACTCAGCAGCTGCTAAACAGTCACTAAAAGGGGATTTGTGTGAGAGAAAGAAGGGCTCCTGCAAATGGAAATAAGCCACTATAAAGTAAATCTTGGTCAAATGCAAAACAAGCCATAAGCACTCAAAAAACCCTGACTAGTTTGCAGCGCTTGGAGACTGTTCATTTCTTCTCCTCAAAAGTCAAGGGAAATGCTCTGGTTTCACAGTGCAATAGGTTTCTTAGAGATTTTTTTTTCCTAAATATAGCTTTAAAATTACTTCACCTGTGTTAGAAGGAGGCCCTGCCTTCACAGTGGATTGGCTCTTGGTTGGCTGCATGACACCACAGGGGAAGAAAACAAGGCTGACTTTAAACCTCCAGGGTCAGCTCAGTCTTCAGTGTAAATCAGAGGTACCTGTTCCACTTATGATCCTGCCTAGGTGATCACCAGAGCATATTCAGTGTTCATCCTGACATCAAATGACTAGTTGTGGGGAACTATTGTAGAGAATAGGCAGAAATTCATCACCCTTGTGGTATTTAGAGCCTTAAGTTCAGTAAAAAAAACTGTTCATGCTTGTTAATGACACATACATATTCCCAATGCTTCTCTGACCATTAGTTTTGTCAGTATATTTGCTGAAGGGCAAAAATAACAGAAAGGTTTCAAGGGGATCACTCCTATTTAACAAAAATCACTATCACCACTCCTATCTTCACATGTTTTTAATGAAATGTCTTTGTAAGACATGGAGCATGACTATTGTCCAGCTTCCCACAGTGGTCTTGTCCTTGCAAGACCATGGGGCAGTACGTGGGCCTGAGGAGAAACCTGCGGGGAGCTCTGAGTGATGTGAGCTGTCCTGTTTCTCCACCTCCATCTGATTTATGATCCTTTACTCTCACCTTGTGTTTTGTCTGTAACGCAGTTGAGTGCAGGGAATGCACATTTCTAAAGAAAGCACATTCCAAAACAATTTGTCTCACTTTTAAAAATATTAACAAACTATCAACAGTTTTTAAAACCATAATCCTTCGTTCTTTGCTTCATGAATGTTAATTTTCAAGTGTACTGAACTAATATGACAGCATTGCAGAGGTGTGAAAGTAAGATTGTTAATAATAGCTGTAGTGCTATATTCACAAATTATATCTCACTCATCATGTCCAAGCATGACAATGCCAGGCCAACAGCATCATTTCAGTGCCAGATGCCTTGTGCAAGTGCACAACAAGGAATGGAGTACAGGAGGAAAGGGAATCCCACAAATGAGGGTGGGAATTGCATTGCAGGAAAATGAGAGGAGTGATTCGTGCAGCGCAGGTACCAGTTGGAAAGCAGTGATCTGCCCTTGGCAGTAGAGAGTCAAACATAAAGATGTGGAGAAAGTGATGTTCACCTGCCACAGGCAACACCCGATCAGGAAATGGGCGTCCAGAGCTGAGGTGCTGGGCTTTTAGCTTCCTTTTCCATGATAGATTCCCCACGTCCCTTAGAAAACTTGGAGATGTAAAGATCTGTGCTGAGGTGGCTCAGATTCTCACAACTGTGTGACAGAGAAGGGACATGAAGTTGCCCCATGTTACGTGAAGTCCAGTGCCGATAGCAACCAGATTGCCCTACCTCTCCTCCAGCTAGAGCCATTGGTCACTTCGCTCTTCACAGTACTGTTAGGTAACTGAATTTTTTTTGCAGATATTCACATGCTTGAATCAAGAAAATTCACAAACATGAAGAAAATTGTAGAGATAACGAAATCATGTTCATTACGTTGCTTGAAGATTACACCCTTTTGAAGGGCAAATTACTTGGCTTGAGTTTTGTTTTATATGCTTCCTCTCCTTATTGCTCACAGCTCCGGGCATGCCAAAGCTACCACACTCCTGAAAATACTAAAACTTTGAGAGCTTTTTGCCTTATATCTAACGATCTATCTAATGATCTAACAAATAGCTCATTAAAAAACCCTACTGCACAAATTCGTGTTAAAGAGACGGAAATAGCAGGCATGTCATTTGCATTTTTTTGTTTGTTTTGCCTCAATTGAAAATATTCCCCCTCTTTCCCCACTCTAAACACCAAGGGAAAAACACATATTGTTGTCCAGATATCAGAGTAAGGGAAGTTAGCTTCTGGTCAAAACCTGCTTACAAGATTTATGTCATCAAATACATAGACAGAGCTTGGGGCAAGAAAATGATGAGTTGTAGGAAAGGGCTGGTTGTAAGAAAGTGTTAACACATTTATTATAGCTCTAGGGAAAGGTGTATTTTTACATTCTTATCAGACCAGCTGTTAAATTATAAAAGCACTAAATTTCGCATCTGGTTTTGAGAACCCAGACAGAGTCACATGATTGGTGCAATATTAGTAGATCAAATCTATTTTTTTTTAATATAGAATGCTTTTCTACATTAGACTTAAAACTGAATAATCTGGACATTATGGTCTACACAGCAACGGTATTTCTGCTTATATTAATTTTGTTGTCAAAGATACAGCTGTTGTAGGAAATATTTTGAATTTTTAGTACCATCTGGTATGCTGAAAGAAAAAGAAGTGCTTTAAACGTTGGCATAAATCCATTTTCTAAGTGGGTAATATTGGTGCTTTGAAAAAGGGGCTGTCAGAGCAGGAGATGAGAAGAGTTGTTAATCCAGGCTGTTTTCATCATTCTATCGCACTACAAGCCCTACCCTATCTTGATAAAACAAACATGTTTATAACTCTTAGAGAATTCAGAATGGCTCATCATTACTAAATACGTTCACATTATCCAACAGTTTTTCAGGAACTGACATTCAGCTACGCTGGGAAATGACAGACTCAGAGACTGAACAAACCAAGAAGCAAAGGGAGTTGAGTCTTTGTGCAGAGGCTATTGAAATACCTCTGTGTAAGGTTGAGAACTTGCCTGCTGGCCCCACTGCAATGTTTCTACTTTCCCTTTTCACACAGTTAGAACAACCTAAATCTTACTGCTCCAGCCTGCATTTGCCGTGTGGATAAATGAATATGAGATCAACCTTTATCACACAGTTAGTTCAGAGAGAAAAATCTAAGCTTTCTATAGGAATGTTAGATGACTGTGTTACAGTTCATACATCATATCTTCTACTGAGCAGTCATTTCCTATTGTGGGGAATTGGGTTAGACGAGTAGCAGCAGCTCTAAGGTAATATCGTGTTTCCATAGCGAGCCATGAAATCTTCATTCATTGAGTTTCCACTGCAATTGCAAGCATTAAGACAATCTTAAAAACATGGAAGTTGCAGAAGACAAAAATAAAGCATTTCTTCCAGAGGAAAAAAAAAAAAAACAAGTTGCAAATTCACTCCAAACATTTTCATTAAGTCACCAAAATCCCTTTTGAAAGCAAAATGCACACCTCAGTATCCGAGTGCTTCAATCTATAGCAACTGTCCATTCAACAAAAGAGATTTCATAGTGACAGGCTGTCAGCATTGCCCAGATCCTACAAAGTTCTGGGGAAACAGCTACTTGTAACTCTGTGGAGACAAGGAATGGCATGTGCCGGGGTTGCAGATCTGCTGCAGGCTGCATATGCAGCCTTGCTAGATTATACCTGGAAGTGCCATTGCATGGAGCAAGCATAGCCACTGGCATACTGTATTCCTGTCAAAAAATAGAACGCAAAATTTAAATTTTTGCAGAATCATGCAAAAATTCATTTTTTCCTTCCTTCCATAAGTTATAGGTTTTGTACAATATTACCTTGTTGGGCTAATAATTACAAGAAAAAAACCTAACTTTTACTAAACTAATACTAAAATCTGTAAGTATCTTCTACTGCTATTTCACCAATTATCCTGTTCAAGCAATCATTACAATTTTTCTTGAGTTATTAACTTACACATCACTTCTCTGCCAGATATATTCACCTTCACTAATACTCAACTGAATATTGACTTTAACAACCCCATGTTAGTGAGGGCACTCAACAGTTAATGGTGTGCATGTATTTTATTTTTATCACATATTCCCCTCCTTTACAAAGCCACTTTGGTTACACATACTTCTCACACAACTGCCTATGGTGGGAGCATAGTAGATGCTTTGAATACCACATTGAATAAACATTAGAACTGGATTATTTTACTCAAAAGCTTGCTAAAATTTAGTTTGCCTAAATGTCTGCTGCATCACCACACTGCAGGGTTGAAATCAAGTCCAGGAACTGAAAACAGGACTGAGAACCATCATAATTATTTCCCATTGGAAAAATACTTGGTTTTGCTTGAGTATTTTGTAGCAGCAGGAGACCATCCTGTGATGATATTCCCTTCCACTGACATTATCACTTAATTCCCTTCTTTTTGAACGTTTTTATAGGGATTGGGTGCAGCTGTTTCTCATCAGCCCCTTCTTATTAGAGTTTCTAAGACTCCTGATTAATTTAGAGCCTGTTTCAGCTGCTGCTTAAGAAGATAGAACATCTTGCCCTCACCCTTCTCAGTTTGCTTTTCCAATAGCTTTTAAAACATTGTGTGCAGTATTAATGATGTTGTTTATGAGCAAACCTAGGCATAAGTTTGAGGCGTTTGTCTTATTCTCAAGAGTTAAATTATTTCCTCCTCCCATTCATTCCTCTACCTACCTTTTAATTTCTTGAAACACTTAATTTGTAGGATAATATAAAAGCCAGGGGAGGGTTCATTCAAGTTCTAAGGAGACTGTTGCATTGTTTGATATTGAAAGGAATTGAATAATGTTGATCTTTGCCTGAAAATGGGTCGCTCACAGAACCCCACAGGAATGGGTCACTGTGGTTCCTTCCCCAAGCAGTTGTGTGTGTGTTCTCAGAGATTTAGCATACAAATCTTATACGAAAGAAGCGTCTCCTTTTTTCAGCTCGCTGAGGAGCCTGTTTTTGATGGCTAGTGAACAGCACACTGCATCTGTGTTTCTGGTGACTTTTCAAGCATATACCGAAAAACTATGGGCAAATCACAGGATGACAGAATTGTAGGGGTTGGGAGGGGCCTCCAGAGATCATTGAGTCCAACACCCCTGCCAAAGCAGCTCGCTAGCCCAGGTTGCACAGGTAGGCGTCCAGGCGGGTCTGGAACGTCTCCAGAGAAGGAGACTCCACCACCTCTCTGTGCAGCTGTGCCACTGCTCTGTCACCTTCACTGTGAAGTTCCCACACACGTGTGGAACTTCCTATTCCTCAGTTTGTGACCCTTCACCCTATCAACACACACTACTGAGAAGAGTCTGTCCTCTTCCCTTTGCCTCCTGCTCCTTAGATATTTACAGACGTGGATCAGATCCCCTCTGAGTCTTCCTTTTTCAAGGCTGAACAGACCCAGGTGTCTCAGCTGTTCCTCATAAGGGAGGTGCTCCATGCCCTTTTTCATCTTTGTGGCCCTCAAACCAAAGGGCTTTTGCCAGTGACCACATAGCTCAAGTGTTAGAGGGTTAGAAGAGAAGAGAATGGTGCCTTGAAGACCAAAAGGGCAGCTGAAGAAAAAAGTGCTTTGGGGATGAGAAAAGAAAAACACTGTTATTGTTGAAGAGAGGACCTTAAAAAACTTATTGCTTGAAACATAAATCCAGCATGAGTCCTTCCTGTAGGCTACAAGCATTTCTAAATCCTTAAATATGTTTCAATTGATGCCATTTCTTTCCTCCGGAGCCTCCTGATTGCTTAGTGTGTTGTAGCCTTCATTTTTCCAGACAGTTGACTCTTGAACTGGGTGATTTTTTCCTGAATCCAGGAGCAAGTATACTGCTAAAACATCTAAATATTTTTAAAAATATAATGTTCACCAATAAATTTCAAGTACTGGTTCTTCCTGCCAGTTTAAAAGTGGAAGAAAAGTTGAAATAAGGAAAACCAATAAATTTCTTATCAGGTTGTTCAGAAGACAATGTAGACCCTTCATAAGATGGTGCATTTTATCTACTCAATGCACTTTTTAAAAGTTATCTTTGTAATATCTTAGCTTTATGCGGGGTATCTAATACATAGATACTATCTTACATAAAGAATACACGTGGCCTTTAACTAGGATCATGCATCTTGAGGTTCTGCTCTCCAGGTTTTCCTGTAAAGAATGCGTGCTTTGTGTCCACAAGCACAAGCTGACTACATACATTTGCTTTATTTTTGCTTAATTCAGTTTTAGGATGGAAGGTTCTTCAGTTGTAGAACAATCTCTTGAAGAACCTGGGGTGATGAGAATGCAATGAGGAAAGCCAATAATCAGCAGAAAAGCCACAAGCATGACTTACTTTACCAGTACAAAAAAGAAAAAGCTGAGCAGAGCCTGACAAAATGCTAAGGAAAGAGAGGGGAAGCAGAGCTCTAGATTGACAGATGTTTTACTTAACAGAGCAGGTAAATGTAGTGTTTTATTAATAAAAGAATTGCATTCCTGGTAGTACCATTCTCCAGTAATTCAGTTAAATTGTGTTAGTTACAAGTTATGGGAGAGCTAATTAACTCTGCAGTATGCACTAGGAATACGGTGCAGTCCCTTTCAGGGTGCTACGAGAGAAAGTCAGACAGTGCAAGGTCTCAGAATGGCAAAGCCAACACTGTGAGTTTTGTACTTCAGTGCCCTATCCCTTTCTGCTTCTTAAAGGCTTTTGCATCTAAGGTTGTTGCGTGATACGCATAATGCATGATAAACTTTATTTTTCTATCTGAGTAGCTTTGGATTTCTGCTACTGAAAACAAAGGCCACAGTTGTAGGACTAATTTACTAACTGAATGTTTATTCTCTCTCCATCTTGTTTTACTTTGCTATCAAAACATATTTTGTTTCTGTTAATCTAGAAATTTAAGCTGCAATAATCTAAAGCTATTTACTCTGAATGAAACTATTCACACAGAGTTTTAATATGCTGTAACTTATATAAATTGACTTCACACCTTCTGTTGATTGATTTATTTCGCTTTCCTGAGTGACCCTGTGTAGGCAGCCCAAACTGTTTCATTAGTAAAATGAGGACTACCCTTCAGGCTGTATCTCTTTCAGCTGTTCTCAGCCCCTATCCATCTCTTTTTCATTACCCTGAGAATTAAAAATCTCGCAAGGGGCCTGAGGCCAAGTGCAGCTCACCACTGCAGACTATACTTATGATTCAGCCTTTCTTTCACCCCGAGGTGAATTTATTTCCACCTCTGCTACTGCAACACCTTTTCCTCCCTCCTAAGCAGATTTGCAGTCAAACATCTCAGTCCAATGCACCAGGACATCTAGCATCACCCACACACCCTCATATTTTGTTTTTCTGCATCTGCCAATTTTTCTGCTTATTTATGATGCTATATTATTTTTTTTCTGCAACCTTTTCCAACAAGAACAATCTAAGATACGTTTCCTACCAACCAACTACTGCAAATCAAAAATTGCAATGTAAGAAATGCAGGAGTGCCCCCTCTTGTCTGTTCTCAAATAAAACAGCTCAGCCACTTTACAGTGGAGGAAAAGCAAAATGAAATAATTTTGCTTTATCTGTCAGTTTGCATTTATTTACAGATTAAAATGGAATAAAATAAAGATGTTCACAGCCTAATAAATGGGGATGCATGCATGTGTTTGCTGATTGAAACCCTCTGATGCTCTTTTTTTGTGGGGAGGGAATTCAGAAGTACAGGCATATGTACTGCAGAATGAGTGTTAAGTTTCTGCCCACTCTACGTTCTTCATTGTTTTATCTGCAGACAGAGATGTTTTTGGTATTGCTTTGATCAGACAGATCATAGCTAAAGCAATATTCTCTTTCATTCTCAGACTCTTGAACCTTGGGATTCCCTTTTCTTTGAATCAGGATCTTCAAAAAGATACAAAATCACTGTGATATAAAGAAGTCTGATTTCTCAGATATTAACTCATAAATATTAACATCCTCAAAATCCCTCTAGAATAATTTCAAAAAATAATTGCGCTTATCCTTTTGAAATTTCCAAGGTGATGAGAATAGATGTGGTAAATGGAGACCACAAAAAGAATTACCTTTAGGTAACTTGGGTTACTGCACCTGTACTGTCATCTTGTGTCAGCAAAACCAGCTGCTGTCAGGATGCTGCAGGGTAGAGGTGAACGAGCTCACAGACGGCTGTCGGATATTATTAGTTGTGAAGTGGGTCCATGTAACGGTCTGTACGTCCACATTTTGTTGTGGGCTAGTGGGAGGTTTTATTTGCTTGTTCATCTATTCATTCATTTTCTGTGATTTTAGCAAGACCTTTATGAAATAACAATTATGAAACCTTTATGAAAGAACAATCATCCCAAAGCTCAGCAAAGCCCTGTGTCTGAGCAGTGTGACTGCCGTTACTGTGGACAGGCAGCCCCTGGCCAAACATGCTGGGAAACCAACCTCCAGCTCCTTGCAGTCAGATGTATGCGGAGGGCTCTTCAATCATGAAATTCCGTAGCTTTAGGTTTGTGTGTTTCCTCATAAAGATCCCTGCAAATTTTCATCTTCAAGTTCAGCAGCTCAGCCTGATTATCTCACTCCTTGCTTCCTCTCCATTCTCTCACACAGCTTTTGGTTTGCTACTGGAAAATGACCCCTTGAGACAAAGTTCATCTTATTTCAGGAACCGTGCCCACAAAACAGGGAGATGACTGTTAAATTCTGGGTAGTATTAAAGAAAAATAAAACACAATACAGCATTAAAGCCTTACAAAGCCAGTGCTTGTGAGCAGTGCCAAAACGACACTTTCAGAGAAGAAAGGCTCTGATTTAGCTGGGTAACATATAAACCAAAGGCTATGCTACACTGCTAACAAGACTAGATACTATGACTGTGTCTATACTATCTAATTGATGTGGCACTTTGGCTGGCCTAATGAGCTCACTTTCTTTAATTAGGCAAGGCAGGATGCTATTCTGATGTGACCATGCCACTCTGAAACCTTAGTGAGAGTCTCTGCAGGGAATAGCATTGTGCCACATGGATCCATAAGCTGGCTGGCATGTGAGATCCCACTCTGTGTTGTGCAGGACCAGTAGGTGTATTTGTAGTCTTTGTTCATTGTTAATCCTTTGCTGAAAGGGGGCAAATAAAACTGAAAAGGGGCAATACATCAATTTTTGGCTAAAACTGTAAATCATTCCATGTAATTTTCAACTGAAAATGTTATAAACAAGCAAAGTTTCTCAGGTCATGCCCTCTGTATGACAACCCAGGAGGCCATCCTTGTGCCTGCTGCCTGCATCTCACATGAGCTGATGAAGTTTATAAAGCTACCTGGTTTCTACAAGGTTTCTGAGAATGAGTGCCTACTTGTGGAGCCTCAGGGCAGGAGAAAGTCCATGCAGAGCTCTGAGGAAAGCATGTTTCAAGACTTTGACTTAATAGTCTCAAATAATTGACTCCTTTGTCACAGTTTCTCTCTCTGAGGTGGATTCCACTGAGGAGAGCTTGGTGACTCGCTCGTGTTATAAATGAGTTAAAATGTCAGTTAGCCATGAACAGCAAGTCCACCAGGTTTGAACAGTCCCAGACTGGAGCAAGGACGGCTCTCCCAGCACTGCTTGTGCATACAGTGGGCTGGTATCAGCCTCCTTGTTGATGCTGCATAAATCATTGGGAGATGAGATTCACCTGCCTCTGATCAAGTCCATCTTTTCACTCAAGCCCTCGAATGCTAGCTTATTATTTTTGTTTTCTTTACAGCTTTGGGGTATTTTCACTTTCCTAGGATATGATCCCCAGATGAGGCTGCACTGTATTGCCTTAGATCTATGCCAGAAAGAATTACAGATGTTTCAAAGGAAGTATACAGAAACTGTGTAGCTGAAACAGAATAAATTATGCTTAAAATCAAGGAAATGTCCTAATAAGTGAGAAATGCACCAATTTCTCCTTGAGCTTTTTTCCTTGCTGCTACCACCTGTGTTTATTTTTTTATTTTTTTTATTTTTAACTTTATAGTAGGGTACAGCAGCTGGTTCTTCCAATGAAGAAGTCTGTAGGAAGACCAAAGTTTAAAAGGATTTTTAGAATTTCTTACATTTTCTAACTTCAGAATACTTCAGCAAAATGTGCAGGCCTATGTCTTTATCTGTAGGACAAAAAAAACCCATACTTCTGGAAAAGCTGTTAGAACTGCCACCCCCCCCCAGCAAACTACAGGTCGAGCATTTGACCCAGGCACCAAGCACAGCCCCAGATGTTTCCAAAAGTGCTCCCACATTGAAGCAGTGAAGCAAAATGAGCCCCTGCACTCATCTGGGTGGCGTGTCTCTTTTACTGTTGGCAACGTGTTGAATTCAGCAAGGAATTTCTAATTTTTTTGCCTCCCCATAGCTGTATCCCAGGAGAATCTGCAAACATCTGTGTCAGACAGTGAGTCATGTGCCTTGACTCTCTGCTTTATAATGAGCTTGTGCTTTACAAGCAATGCCCATTGCATACATGTACTCCGGCAATGTTCAAATACTTATTTGGTCTCTTAATTTTAGGCTGCTCTTTTTCACCAGTTTCCCCTTGGAAACAGTGAAATAAAGAAGCGTACCTAAAAAGCCTGGCCCAAATCTCAGAAAGCCTAGTTTGACAGATGGTACCAAAGTTTTACACCTTTCTTGCCAAGATACAGATAGTAATTAATTATTTGATGAGACTCTCACAGTCTTCTTTACAAACCTGCTTATTCCTTTCAAGTCCTTCTAAAGCAAAAGCATTTCCCCTGATTTCAGGAAGAAAAATACATCTTAGATTGAATTTAATCTGAGCGGTAGAAGAAATTTTTCTACACAGTTGTATTTTTTGCTGAATTTTTATCTCAGTGTTCAATTTCTTTAATTTACAATATACTTACACTGTGTAACCATACCTGAACATTACTGTGTCTTCTGCACTTCCTCAGAAAGCTATGGTACTCCCAGTAATAACACATATGAGATGAGATCATCTAGCCTGTTATGGAAGGAATGTGTAATCCCACTGGCATTTGATTGCAATTTAGCATGCACTTGTGTCTGCTTATTTGAAAGTTTATCTGGGTAATGAATTGTATCCCTTAGGCATTTTGTAATAGTTCTTATTTTTGTAATGGTATGTCTTCAGTGAATTTCTAATACCAAAATCTCCTTGTCAAGAAAAATGATCAAAACAGCATGGTTTCCACAGTGTAATTCAGCCCAAATCTGAGCTCTGCATTTTATAGTTATGCATTTGAATTATGCAAGCTAGGGACTCAAAATAATTTTCAAAGTGTTAATGGAAAGCATAGGAGATTTCCTCAATTTGAAAAATGCAAATCTCTTAAGCCTTTGCTCAGCTCCTGGATGTACATCTTTGTTCTTAAAGCTCTGTAGTACCATGTACATAGGATCACCACTAACAATACCAGGATATTTAAGTCTTGAGTTTAGTTTATAAATACATAATTTGTTTTTTGTATCTCATAAGTAACCTACAACTAACCATGTTGTCTGGTCTAGTAACATGATTCATGGTTGTCTGGTATGCCTTTAGAAAGAGGTTATGGTTTTTCTCATGGAAGACCAATGTGTTTGAAACCACTGAGTCAAAACAGATCATGAGGTTGTCCTTAATATTCCACCTCCACAATGTAACATTAACCAGTGTGCCCAGCTAGGGCTAGCATGCCACCTAGATCTGCATGTGACAAATGTGATTCTGTGCTACTTCATACACAGCAACCTATTGTCCCCCCATGTGTCTTCCCCACAGCAGCCAGTCATGCATTCCCTAGCCATGTTGTCATGGCCACATGGACTGTTTTCCTTTGGAGTCTAATAAGAAGTCAATTAGAGCAGGATTAGCCTCTGGGAAATGAAACCAGTTACTCCCTCTCTCCCAGGATGAGGACCTTAAATGATCTGCCTGAACATTTTCCTCTCCTTTTGTTTTTCCTGCAATCCAGCAAATCACTCCTCTTCTAATTAGCTTGCCAGTAGGCATCTATCAAATGTTTCTCTTGTTAACTTACTGCATAAGCCAGAAGGGCACTTTGTAGTGCCTTGTAGGGGTGCTGCCAAGTTTAGTGTCTGATAGAGCTGGAAAACAAACAGCCCCTCATCTGCCCTCTCCTCCTCCCCATAAGAAAAAAAAAAAAAAAAATAAGGTCCGCCTCCTTCCATGCAGTGTTTTCACACAGGAATGAGCTAATTTTTCTCCCTGGCCAAAGCTCTCCTTTCACTCCGCAGGCAGTTGAGGAGAGTCATGGTGGAGCCCTTTCTTCTAAACACCAGTATGCCAGTGTTTAGACAAGGGGAATACACTTCTGGTCACGGTTTTCATTTTATGGATTAAGGCAGGCAGAAAAAAAAAAGTGACTTGTAAGTATAAATCACTCTTATACTGTGTGAAAAGTAAGCAAATTAAAAATATCAACCAGCGTGCCATGCCTAGAATTTATAGGATCAACACTGTCTCCTTACCATCCTGTTCAATTCAATACTTTTTTGCCCTTGAAAGCCATTTTTTCCAATGGAGAATCACTTGTGCCGGAAGGCCTTTGGCATTATGAACTGCCACAAACAAATGTGCCCTTGGGAGAAGCAGCTGAGTACTGGGAACATCAGCCACAGGAAACACATGGAAGAGCAGGGAACTACCACCACATCTACACAAGGCCTCCCCACATCCCCTGCTACAGCCCCAAACTGCACAGATGCTCCTCCACAGCATGTAAGACTTGTAGGGTTGCATTATATATAAGATGAAGGATCCAGATCTGGCTGTGCCTGGTTGGTCCAGGGCCACAAACACCAGTAAGCATGATGAGAAGGCAAAGCATGACAACTCAATCTGCTGTCAAACAGTCTTGCAGTGAGCTGGGGCCTGGCAGTGAACCCCTTCTAAGTGATTCCTCTGTGCCCTTGGAAATACATACCTTATGTTTCTGTACAAACCACCCTAAATGTAGAGCTGCAAAGACCTGGCTGTTATAACATAGAGCTCAATTTTTGCAGAGAGCATAGCAGAAGAGTTTGCAATTGAGAGAATCACAGCATGTATTTTTGCAAGCAAGGCTATTGAGAAAAGCTAGCATTTCTCAAACCTGGAAAAGCAGCTTTTGCTTTTAGCTTTCCTACCTGCTGTCTGCTCCCTGCAAGGAGCCTGCAGATGCAGCTGAATGCTCCAGGTACCCTGCATGGTGCTGTGGTCTGAACTGCACACTCATGTATCTTCATATTCTGCACTGCCAAACATATCCTATATTTTAAAGTTAATAAAGCAAATATCAGTAGACAGGATATGAGAGGTTCATGTCAGATGGAGCCATAAGAGAGACAAATGTGCACATGTGCATTCAGAAAATGTTCAGGCAGTCGTCAAGCACTGCTTAATCGACTCTGATGATGAGATGTGCACAGTGTTGAGCGGCAGCAGTGCCCAGGTATCTGGGCTGAGCTCACTGTGGGGCTCTTCTCAGCATCCTCCTCCTGGCACTGGGGCCATGATTAACAGCCTGGCCAGGCTGGGCCAGGGGCCTCCTGATAAACTCCGTGCTTTAGAACAAAGCCGTCATTCTCTTGAGCAGTTTAATGTGCTGTAATGAACTGAAATAAGGCAGAATGTAAAGGCAGGGAGATACAGGCACTCTGCTGGAAAGCAGAGTCATTAAAAATAATGAGCAGTCTTTCACTTCCTTTTTTTTATTAACTTTCTGCAGAGGACAACCTGGCACTTTATTTTTAACACAGTCCCACTTCACTAATATCCGTTAGACAGATGGCTAAAAGTTTTTTGCAACATACTCCACAATATTTAGTAAAATGGAGTAAAACAAACAACGCAAGAACAGAGCCCTCCTCTCCTGCTCTTCTCTGCATACCTTAGCCATTTTTTTTCTCTACAACCCCTCTGAACTGAATAACTTCTGTGGTGGTCACGCACAAAGCCATGCATCCATGAGTTTTGTGGCATCCATGAGAGCTTTTGAAGTGGATATTAGCCTTAACTTAAATCTCAAACTGATTTTATGCTAATTACGAATTAATATCTGCAGGCAGGGCAGAGTTTGGTGACAGGACTTGTGGATGCGCCTGTGTTCGAGATGGCTGCTCAGGCACATGTCCCTCACCCAAGGCAGTGTCTGCCCACCACGAACCAGGCTGTCAGTTTTCCCTTCTGCTCTTCCTCTACAACTGCTGAAACCTCTGGTCTCTTCTGGGAAGGGGAAGGCCTGATCCTGCCCCATTCCCTTCACTAACACTGCTGACTCTGCCCTTGAGAGCTGCTGGCATTCACCAGGCAGAAGCTGCCACCTGAAGACACTGTGATGCCACATATGGTACAGATTGTGCTTGGGAACCAACAGCATTCACCTGTACCATTACTGCAGTTGCTGTTTACCCCAATGTTTTCTATATCCAGAACAAGGCAGTACAACATTTTCCCTGTGTGATCGCAGCATAGCTCCTCATTGTGCACGTTAGCTATGTTAATCTGAATCCATGTGGCTGTCACAATGACCCAGCACCGGTTATCTGATAACAGAACAAATAGTAAATTCTGATTTGGTTGCAAATATTTGCACTCAAGCCCTGTTTCCCGTTTGTAACTGATAAAATATTGCTTCTGCCAAGGAAGGCCTGGTGACTTTTTCCAGTTACTTTCCAGTGTGATGCCTCTACAATGTTGCTCTCCATGCTCTCGTTAGTTTCACAGCTGCTACCAGCAGCAACGAAGTGGATGAGCCCATACACAGTTGGATATTGGATTTTCCAAGTTAAACCTTTAAAAATTTTTCTGCTTGTATTCTGCATTTATATATCCATCTATGTTTAAGGATTACGTCTGTCCCAGTTGGGACTGAATCAAATTTCTGAAAATCTTGAACTTTTCATGAGCAGCAGGAAACAGCAAAGCCTTTGTTTCAGAAAGTTCAGTACAGAAGGCCAGAGGAAATTCAATTAAGAGAAAAATATTCATTGTGCTTATGTATCATCATGTATTAGCCTTCTTCCTTCCATTCTACAAATTGCTGCAGGTCACACTGATGTATGAGGTATCTATACCAGACGAGGATTTGTTTTTGCAAATCTCTTTTGGTTCATACTCCAGCAGGGCCCATGCCAGTGACTATCTCTGACGGCCCAGAAGAGATAGAGCTGTAATTGAATGTGCCCCTGGGAGATTTTCCTCCCGTCTCTGTGTATGTGTGTGTGCAAGAGAGAAAGAGACTGTCTTTTATCTTGTGCCAAAAGTGGATTTAATCCAGCACTGAGCTTTTCTTCTTCTTGCATATTCCCAAGTGCTACAGCATTTCATGTTTTGAGGATGGGATCGGCAGAAGGCAGCTTCCAGAGAACATCTTGCACCAGAAATTTCAGAGCACAGCCTTTTCTCTTTGGATGAGAAATGAGGAAGGTGGCAGAAGAAATGACAGAGCTTAGCTTTGAAAACGCAGAGGGAATAGCACCACTGCCCTGCACTGGGTCTTCTGCCTTTGCCAAACAGTTTTGGCAGAGGAGTTCCAAAGGGCCCTGATGAAGTCAGAAAGACCACAGCTTCCCTACCTCACTCCAGTCTCCTTGCCTCCCCCCCAGTTCTGGTGCAGGGCATGGCATAGGAGAGCAGCCTCCATTTTACACCCAGACTATTAGCTCATGAAGAGGAGAATGGTTTCTTCACTAGGATGCATAGCATGAAAGACAAATCATTCTTCTTTTTATATAGGGTCTGGAGAAATGTGTTGCTCCTCATCCCATCCTGTTCCCTTAGGATCTGGAGATTGTAGCTACAAGTTTGCTTACTTCATATAAGTTTGCATACTTCATACCCTTCTCATAGATCCCTGTTGTTCCCTTCTTCCTCTCTTAGTAGTACAAGTACACTTGTGGTGATAAAGGCTAGCAGAGTGGACAAGTAGAGAGCAGGACATACTGTTTACTTTAAAAAAAATTCTGCAGTATTTGTGCAATGAAACTGGTGAGATATAGACAGAAAACATGGGCTACGGGACAGGTGGAAGCTGACTAGGTAATGGTGACCAACTGAACTAAGGGTGGTGAGCAGCAGGACAAAGTCCATCAGATGTCTGGTTAATAGTGGTTCACTCAGAGATAAACGTGGAAACCAGTTGAGTTCAGTATCTTTATTAATAACCTGAACAGTAGGATAAGGTGCATTCTCTGCAGATATCTAATCTGAGGAAACAGCTGATTTGCTGGAGGGTAAAGCTGGTATTCAGAGGGATCAGAATGACCTGAAGAAATGGTTCCAAGCTTAGCAAAAGTAAGGGGGAAATCTTGTCTCTGGGTTGACCTAATGTATCTACCACCACAGACAAGTCAATTGACTAGAGAGCAACTTTGCAGAAAAGACCTGAAGTTTTAGTAAACCACTAGTATGAGATAGCTTTGAGGGAACCTGAATGCTGTCTACAAAGAGGTAATTGAGTTATAGCGAAGAAGAAACCTTAATCTTCTTGAAAGTGCTCAAGGTAGTACACAGATTTCAGCACAGGAAGTTTGAGTTAGATAGTAGGTGTCTTTTTCCTTTTTGAGAGTGGTCAAATACTTGAAGAGGTTGCACAGAGACTGTGGAATCTCTGCTCTGGAGGCATTCAAAACTCAGTTATGTGGGGAGGTAAACAATGAGATCTAGTTGCTGTCAAGTTGGAAGGCCAACTAGGTTTCAGGAGGGGTAGGGCTGGATTTTCTGCAGCACATTCTATTAACAGCTTAATATTTTTTCCCCTTCCTAACTGTACTGGGGCAAGAACTAGTCCCTATGGGATCTGAATAAAAATACAGTCATCTGAGGATGTTTCCTCTTCTATGGTTACACTTATGTTCCTTTCCACGTAAAACAAAAAACAGATACAAAACAAAAAAACTCAAGAAATCATGTAAAATGTTCTCAAAAAGCCTAAGTAAATTTATCAGTTTTCAAATCTTTATCAACCAACCTAATTTGTTAAAATAGTCGTGTTAATACAGCTTGAAAAATAATATCAGGTGAATCTCGCAAGAGCTTTTTTTCTCCCAAGATACCATGCTGACTGCCATTGCTGATAGTACCTTTCCTGCTAAGAGAGCGCGTTATCAGCAGCTCTAATGGTTTGCCCAGGATTGATTGCAAAGCCCAAAGGCCCTGCTTTTGAATCACTGTGTTTTATTCCTTTAAAGTACTAGCACATAAATAAGCTTTCTTGCAGGCCTCTGGAAGCATAAACGAAACCTTTCCCAGTCGGGTGCCAAAGACTGCTCATTTAAATAATGTCTGCAAAGGCCATGGGAATGGTAGATGCTTAAAATTAAGTCATGTTTATTTATATGTTGAACATGGGTTTAGGCATCTAGCTTTTTCTTTGAAAAATTATACAGCAAGTGTGAATAGCCCACTTCCAGACAGACATGGTTGGGCTGTTCCTATATGTAAAAAAACTGCTAAAAGAGGGTGTAGACAGCAAGAACTTGTTCAGTGTGGCTGTACCAGCTGGGAAATGCAGGGTTTTTTCTGCTGCCAGGTGTCAAATGCAGCATCAGCCAATAGTGAAGGTGTGGAGTAATGTGCAGTGTGAGGCTGCACCTCTGTGTGGGAATTCATCACTGAGCCGGTCCAGAATGGCTATTACACAGCATCTTGAAAGAGAGAGAAGGGGAAGGAGAAAGGATAATCCTTAAAATTAGAATTAACGTGGGGAAAAGAATTCCTGCTAAGTACTAGTAAGCTACTACTGATAAGTACAGGGCTGTCCCCTGCTTACACTACTCTCAAAGTGTGCTTGTCCTACTGGTGACATCCAGTCTCATAGGGAAGGAGATAAATTATGCTACACTGAATCCCATTGAATCTCATGTGAAGCATTAAAAACCACAAGTGCGTCAAAATCATCCTGCGTTGATCCTGGTCAGAGTCTTTAGGAAAGAAATTCACAGCAAATATCACTACTGAAAGTGAGATTTTGAAGGCGATCTAAGTACATTCCTCAGTAGGGCTGATTTTCCTGGGCAGCCTTCTGTGTGCACATGGCTGTATCACTTCTGATAGCCAAACAAGCTTGTCCAGAACAAGCTGGGAGTCTCTGCACTTTATTATGCAAGCACTGCATTTAACACTGGTTCCTGAATGCATAAGTCATTTTTAGCTGATATTTCTGGCTGAAGTGGAACGAATTCAGGCACCAAATTCAGATTTAAAATACTGCAGACTAGATGTCTAACACCTTCAAATATCTGGTCCTATGGCTTTCAAGACTCTGAAATGTATTTGCAACTCGTAGCAAAAGGACTAGTCTGATCTTGCCATCTATTGATAGAAACCCACAGCTACAGCTGGGAATGTGTAATGTGGCTACAATCTTCATCAGGCAACTGAAGGCCCAGAGCCACTCAGTCTGTGAAAATCAGCTCCTGTCTTCACCAAAATGAAGAGCTAGTATTTACAGGCTATTTTTTATTGTTTGGCCAAATAAATAAATAAAATAAATGTTTTGTTCTGTTTATTGTTTCTAAAACAATAGGGCCCAGGGAAGCAACTGTTTCTAATACTGGGCAGTACAGCTCAGGCTCCTTTATGTTTCTCAACTTGGTTGCAGCAAAAAAGAAAATAGTCAAAATAGCTCATTGAAAAGAAATGAATAAATAAATAAATAAGTCTAATGAAATATTTGTCTGAGGGCTTAAGGGCGTTGCAGTCTTCCTGTTTCTGGAGCCACCCTGTTCGATCACAGCCTTGGCTCTGGAGAGCTTGTACCTGCTCTGCAGAGTTCCCTTCTCTTATGCCTCACTTACTGCAGATTTTTTAACGTTCGATTCAGAAAGGAAAGTGTTTATGGAACAGGAGAGCTCACACACAAAAAGCACAGAGGGAGGGGAAGGGAAATAGTCTGGCAAGAAGAAATAAAAGTGTTTTTTCCTTCTCCAACATCTACGGAACTTGTGACTTCTAATGTGGGAGGACTGTAACACTCAGTCTGGTCCTGAGGTTAATTTGAAATACAATAATAAAAATTGAAATAACAAACATCTTCCAAATGAATAAGCCATTAAAATATGCTCAAACTATGTTATATCAGCAGAGTTTAATGCAACTGTGTGGTAAGAAAATATTTGGAGTCACCAAGCCTGTACATAGCACAAATCAAAGTGTTATATCATTAGAATTATTTTGTCACCCTCTTGTGGGCTGATCGGGTAACATCTGGCATGCTTCTGACTGCAGCTTGTGGGTCCAACATGTGCTCAAGGAATGGTGAGGAAGCAATTGTTCTAAATATTGCAGTGGTATCAGTGCGTACGATGCTGTAAAATGAGCATTCTGAAGTTTCTGATTTAATGTGCTGCTGAGCAAACTTTCCCTTTTGTAGGCCAAGTACTTCTCCCAGAGGTTAAGTGTAGAGACTTGGCACAACAGAGGAGGAAGAGAAATCAGATTTCAAGCCTAAACAGCTATATCTTCTCAGAAAATGTCTCTGTTTCAAC
Organism: Cyrtonyx montezumae; assembly: GCF_038088225.1. NCBI lineage: Eukaryota > Metazoa > Chordata > Aves > Galliformes > Odontophoridae > Cyrtonyx > Cyrtonyx montezumae. The sequence continues at coordinate 131,956,673 of NW_027072034.1, read as the reverse complement.
CATTGCTTTTCAAACGGTTTCCTTAAGACTTGATTTATTACTCTGAGTTCAAAAACTGTGTCTATTCTGAAGATGATTGAGAAATCCACTCCCTCTCTCCATCAGTCCGAGCACTCAGTGTCTGATGCAAACTGCTCTGGGTAAACGCAAACCAGATGTTCCCTGACTCTGACACGTAACCCGTCCCTCACACCCTCCGCCAGCGCACGTAGGTCAGAGAGCTGCAGAGCAGCCCCGGGCAGCCTCGGTTAGCACACTGCTCCAGACTCCTGCTCACCTCACAGTCATCTGCTGGGAAGAGCACCCTGGCCCCAAAACACAGAGCACACTTGTCCCAGGGCCACTGCTCAGTGAAATGGATGTGTGGTGAGAGAACACACCAATCTGTGGGCTCTAACAGAGGTGCCAAGCCTACATGTGCTCATCCTTCTGCACCAGCTCTGCATGTAAGCACCCTGCAGAGAGCCCCATGCTGCTGCACAAGGCAGGGCAGCCCATCTGAGAGGTCTGAGATAGGGAAATCTGGAGTCAGATCGTATTTCCCAACTGTTAATAAAATTTCCTCTGGAATAAAAGTAGAGGAGCTGGCGCCACTTTGTGTTACTCAAAAACCACGAGTTTCCTCTCGCTCCCAATCTGACAGAGTTACAGACTCTGTTGCAACTTCTCAAAAATGTTAAGATGTTTTCCCCAAGTGAGCATCCTCCTCCTTCATAATGCACCCAGGGAAAATTAGCAGTGCTTGTAATGAGAGGAGGGAAGAGTGATAGTGAGACAGCATGGCACCGCTGTGCATGCGAATGCAGTGATGTTTCATCCCTGCATGGAGGTGTTAAAAGTTTCTGCTGCAGAAGGAAATGTTGATGCAAAGGATGCTGCTGCAGCCAAGGTGAACTGCATCAGCTGCATGGGAGAGGGACAGGAAGGGTCATAGCACTCAGCTAAGTCTTCCCACACCCAGACTGCACTGTGGGGCTCTCCCACCACTGTCTCACTGCTTGTGTCACATTTCTTGGCACTGCTGTAGCCTGTACTGCTCTGCAGATGAGATGTGGGCATGGTTGGAGCTGCATGCACCAGGCTGCTGGCAGTAAGCAGGGACCCCTGCCTCAGTGGGGGTCTCACCTGTACTTATAAACCTCCATACAGGAGGTGATCGGTGCTGTGCCTCAGCTTAGAAGTGTAGACATAGCCACAAAGTCAGAACATTATTACTGACTGTAAATGGACATATGCAGGAAAGATGATGGAAAATCATGGAACAGATTATTTCCCAATTTTTAACAGTGTACATCACCCTACATTTTTTTTATTGTTCAGTGTGTTACTGTCCGCCTGCCCTGAGGCCTCTGGTTGTACTGGATTTTATGAAATAGACCTCTGCTATTTGCTGGAGCCTCTGGAGTTTGTGCAATGATTTTGTGCTAAATTTGTTACAGGCAATAAAAGCTAAGAACAGCTGCGAACCTGAAGACAAGTGGAAATTTGAAGAGGACATATTTTATGCTTTGCCTTGGTATTTCCAACAGGCTGAAAGGCAGACACCTCCTGAGCTTCAGAGGGACCAACAAGATCTGCCCTGAGTGGAACACTGTAGATAACCCAGTGCTGGGCCCTGAGGTGCTCTGCCAGGTCAAGTGAGCCACAGCTGCATACAAGGTGCTTCTTGACAGAGCCTGGGGAAAAACTGGGGCCATCAGACTGAAATCCAGCATTGTTGGACTTGGGATATGCAAGGTGGGAGTTCCAGCTTGACCACCAATATCCACACAGGGGGAAGCGTCTGTGGTTCGCAGCTGAGCCCTTTCCTGATGAAAAACAGTTAAAGCAGCAACACTGGAGCAAGAAGTGGGGTAACCCAATGTAAAAAATGAAACTGCATTTAAGCCTAACAGGCTTTCCATATATGCACATATATATGTATGCATATATGCCATAGAGATTCTTTGATACATTCTGTAATCCAGCAATTAGGAGCATAAACTTTTTAGGAGGGAGATTTAGGTTTTGTGTGCCAAGAAGGTACTTTATTATCCTCACAGCTAATATGCAAATATTTTTAGCCCATCCTCAGGACAGCACTGATCACATCATTTAGCTGTGGCTCAGATGGTAAAGGCAACATAAATTAGCAGCACAGTGTACAGCTAGATCTGTCTTTAAAGAAAAAATATACCCTCAGATATGCATGAAATTCCTTCCTTCAGATGGACTTATTCTAGCTAGCTATAGGGAATTTAACTGGCAGCACTTTAGTTAGATTAAAAATTTAAATTTAAAATAACAACTCACGCTTAAAGAAATTAAAACCAAAACAAGAGTCAACGTGTCACATCATTTCTCCTTGTGTTCCTATTAGTAATAGTATATTGTGAAAAATATATGAAAAATAACTGCATGCTTTGTCCTGAATAAAACACTAGAGGAAGACACAGAACCAGGAACAAACCTTAATGCAAAAGTAGCTACTAGTAAGTGTGTTTATCTGCAGTTATTTACAGACACACACATGTGCACAGAAGCAGAACCAAACCAAGCCTACAGCCTGAGCTCTTGAATGCATGAGCAGGATTACTGCACAGAATTACTGCTGTGTGGTATTGGGATTCTGTGAAGGGCTGGAAATTCACCTTGGAATAGCGAGTGGCAGGATCAGGGCCTGAAGTCTTTTATCGTATTGGGCTGTGGTCACACTAAATCACATAGAAGCTTTTACCCTAGAGCACTCTTCACCAAGTTGCTTTTCACAGTTGTTCCAAATTCTGCTTTCTCACATGGAAAATGCCATTGGCTTGATAAGGAGCATGCATGTGTGGGATGTGTAGAAACACTGGAGTACACAGTTGTTTCAGTATCTGCACCTAAGGCAGGAACACCAAAATAGGCTACCTCGCATTTTCAGGAAGTAAAGCTTCTGAAAAATTAATTTAGAAGAAAGTAGCAACAAGAAGTAACAACAGAGCACTGATAATAGTGGGGCTTTTGTGTGATCAGGGGCTAGGTAGGCTTTTCTGATAGCCAGAAGCTTGTTTCCACTTCAGAGAAGAAGTCCTCTGCGTGCCTCTGCTTAGCCAGGAGCAAACATTGCTGCTCAGAACAATGCTCTGGAGTTCACTTCCTTTGCTCCATCGAAAATATTCTGAATGTTGAATTTCATATGAAGCAATGCTGTCGACAGCTGGCCAGGCAAACACACTGCAGAAGGGTGCACTTCCAATCCAAAGACAAGCTCCCTCCTGTAAGCTTCTCAGCACTCTCCTCCATAGACCCATCTCAGGATAATCCCTCTGAGTAAACATTTGGCTGCAGACTATCAAATATACTTGAGCATATAAGCAAGAATGGTAATGAATCTTTAACCCTGGCACAAAAGTTGGGGCTCTGGAGGTAAAATAATCTCTTTTTACTGTGGATGCTCTGGTAGCACTTTTGTGTTAGCTCTATAAGAAAAAACAAACCGCTTCTGCGTTTTCCCTTTGAGGCAAAAATGATTATTTTTTCTCTTCCCCCCCCCTCCCTCCCTCAGAAGCCACCAGCAGGGATTTGGCTGAGGAGCTGAAGATGGTGTTCCTTTTCTGGCAGGAGTAGTAATAAACTCGAGACAGAAAACTGAAGGGCAATTCTTAGCCAAATACTGTGTAAACCTTCATGAACAGGGCTACTGGTGGCCGCTTTCTTGGCCTTGTTTGAGTAGCAGACCTTCGAGGAACGCAAACAGTAGCAGCGCTCTGCTAGCATTACAGAGGTGTTAAATAAATATTTTTACAAGCCTTTTCTGTGAGACATTTTAAATACGAAACTCTAAAAAGAAACTTGCTGCTCCCTGATTTCACAGACATAAATGTCAGCGTGTTTTCTGCACCACATTGTTAATTATTTCAGCTTCCAAAGGAACATCACAAAACTCACAGGGAGTGATGAACTGACAGTGGGCATCGTTATCATGATCAGTGAACAACCACCAGAGACAGCTGATGGGCTAAAAGGATTTAATCCCACTAGGGCTGGGTGTCTGCTGCTGCCGTGAATTACTCCATGCTTTTGCGTACAAAAATATGCATGAGCTCTCTGGAAGTTCCTCACTTCTGTAAATCAGACTGTAAAATAAGACCATACAGGGATTTCAAAAGGAGCCTTTCAGTATTCATGAATGTGGGATTTTGCTTTCCAAAGCAAAATAGGAATGGTGTGCGAGACAGAAATAGCTTGTTTTATTTCAGCTGCTGTGAGAGAGAGCAGAGGACTACCATTTACTAAGTGGGTTCCCCGTGCTGCATGCTTTGTTTAATCATACAAATAAGATTTGAAAAACATATGTGGACAAGAAAATTTTGTTGCAGGAACTAAGAGAAAACACACACACACAGATTAAAGAAGGAAACATTTGTTTATTAAAAAGGAAAAGGTTCTGGATGGCAGCACAGACAGACATGAGACAGATGAATGTACAGCTGTTCATGTTTAAAGACAGAATATAGACATAAATACAGTTAGATCTTTGCTCTGCTCTGCCTGCTACAGTATTTTTATACAGCCAAATCAAAGGAATATCTGTCACAACTGAACACAAGGAGAAATTTATCAGAAACAGAGTACAGATTGCTTCTCCAAGGCCAGGATAAACAAAGCCCAGAAAAGCCTCTCAAGCTTTACTATTACAAAAAAAAAAAAAAAAAAAATTAAAAAAATTTAATTGTGCAACATAAAACCACCTTCTGTGGATGAGAAAATTAAATGTCAGATTCAGCTTCAAGACAGACTGCTTGTTCTCCTGTTTGAACAAAATGCAAAAGGTAATTTTCCCTTGCTCTTATCACAGTGACTGCTCTGCCTGAAGGGAAGCCAGCACTGTTTAAAAGCAACATCTTAATTTTTCTGAGTTCAGTTCAGCCCATTCCCAATGCACACCAGAGAGAGGGAGGCTGATGAGATCCTCCCCTCTCCAAATTTTTTTTGGTACAGCAAAGTCATCTTGAAGAAGTCTCAGGAGATGACAACCAGGTACACTCAGAGACCAAAGAGGGCCTTACAGGATCCAGAGCAGAAGCCAGGCCATGGGCTGCAAATCCTTCCCCAGGGCTGCTGCTCTGTAGGCTTGAAGACATTGCCTCCTGTTGGCTCTGCCAGCTGGATTCCAGTACTAATTTGTCTGTGTTAAGTGAGTAAAATAGTGCAATTAGTCAACAGTACAATAAGCATAAAGGCATCTAAGGCTGCCTGTGGCATTCCATGACTCAAGCACTGCATCCACAGGGGAATAGGGAAGAGTGTTATGTCATGAGAACTGATTTCTTAAGTAAATAAATAAATAAAGCCAACACATACTTATTGCTGACACAGAATCTCAACTGCAAAGCTTATATGTAATGTTCATTTTAATAATTATTTCCTATTAAAAATAAATAAATGATCTTGCTTTAAAATTGTTTTTGATGCATTTTTTCTGCTCTTTTTTTTTTAATGTAAGTTTAAAATATTATACTTATTTTTGTTTCACTTCCAATTCAAGTGCAGTTTTGAGAGCCACAGAACATCAAACTTCAGGAATCTATTTGCTTCTTTATGAGAAAATAAACCAACCATCCTTCACGCTTTTGCTAATCATATTTAAAGCCCTGGAAGTCACTGAGAGCGCTTGAGAGATAGCAGTAATTTATACTGGGCACGAATTTCTTAGGGATCTCTTGTGTGTTTCTATCAACACAAATGCAAAGATGTAAAACCTCTCCAAGTTAAGGGTAATTTGTATTTCAAACAGTAAACAAATCTGAGACATCATGCTAAACACATTCAAGGCTACAGGAGTCAAAAAAAAAAAAAAAAAGAACAAAGCTTCTTTCATCGTTTCAACTGCGTCTTGGATACTATAGAAAAATATACAGCCGCCATCAAAAATTCACATAGACAAATAGAGCTGAATTCAGTCACAGCTGTTCCCCTGAATATTGGATGTTCTGTTTGTACAACACTCTTACCTGTGGCCTAGATCAAACACCCGAGTGTATTCTGCTCCTCTGTGCAGGGAGGGGGGCACAGAAGGGCAGGAGGACAGTCTGCTCCAGCATGACTCCAGCTAGGATGGAGACCCACTAAAGAACACAACGCCAGCACTTCTGGCTCCTGTTATTGCCTTAAGGGAAATACAACTAGAAGAAAGATCCTGTCATGAAGTGCCACAGGTTCTAGTCAGTATGTCATCATTTCAGAGCACACAGAGTGACATTTCATTGGCTGAAGGTGAGGAAGTTATTTTTTATACCTATTCCATATGCAACATCCAGTAGTCAGCTAAGTGCTTCATGTGTGTATGTGCATACACATGTTGTGTCACGCAAATGTTGATGAGACTGAACACGTTCTAGAGGATATCCAAGGGAACATATTACTATCTTCTTTAGCTATTGTCATATCTCAGGTAGTTCATTTTCTTCGTTATGGATGAGTGGTTGGAGAGCCACTTGCCTGTGACCAGCAGTGCCAGCTTGGCAGGTGCAGATCCATGTGGTGGAGCCTTCAGCCTCTTGCCCAGTACCCAGCTACTCTGGCACATTTGCAGCCACAACAATCGGAGGAAATAGAGGCACAACACTGTAAATACAACCTGCAACTCAATTTTCTTACATGGACCTGTAAACACATCAGCATCACCAAGTTTCCAAATTCATCAGTCAGTCATCAGGTTCATTTTTTCCTTAAATTGCCTTCAAGACGAAAATCAACCAAAGTTTAAATGGAAGGTTTGGGTTTGATTAAGCCCTGATTCTCAGTTAAATTGGAATCATAATATGAGGAATTCATACAATGACAGAACACTCAAGTTTCTCCCTAAACTAGGTCTGAAAACCCAAAAACAATAATAAAAAAAAGACAGATTAAAAAAAATAATAAATGTAATCCTGCTTCACATAGAATTTGAACTTAGAGGCTATGCTTTAATTATAAAAAACTTTTTTGAATTCAAAAATTACCTGATAGGAATATGCTGTGTTGAGTATGAGGCGAAAAGTCACTTTGATAATGGATTTGCAGTGATTTTGCAGCAGAAGAGCTGAGCACTTCCCAGCCTGTAATCTCTATTTCAGGACTGAAAAGAAAATGATCCTCCTGTAGATGGAGGTAGATTGCAGCTTACCTCCTGCCAAAGCAGCAGCTGAGGGATCATCCTATTGATCGGAGTGTAGCACAGGGAGGAGGATTAACTGAAGTAGATTATTTCAGTGAATGATTTACAAGCAACCTCCTCAAGAAAGGCATAGGTGACCACTGTGGTAGGGGCATACAGATGTGGAATTTACACCTCTGAAGTAGGATTTCCTTCCATGGAAAATGTCTGTGTGACTATAACCTGCTTGTGCAGCAGTTATTCCAGTGCCTGTATCTGTCATGGCAAGGAGGTATCAACCTGGTAGCTATTCTGTGCACAAACAAGTTGCAACATTCTGTGCTAAGCATTCAATTAAAAAAAAGTACACAAGTATCATTCACACAAGCATATTTATTATATAAATACTTTATAAATTACAAGATTTTAATTATAAACATAAACATTTCTAGGAAAATAATGTTTAAAATTCTTATTAACTTTTACAACTAATACAAGGCACATAGTGCAAAAATACATTTCTGATGCAGAGATAAAAAAAAAACAAAAACATTACCTATGTGTGTTATCTAAAATGTAGCTGCTTACACTTATGTGGTACAGTACTATTTTTAATTAATATATACTGCTAATTTATGGCTAGCTCTTTGTGGGTAAAAAACTGATATAGTTGCCATTTGATTATCAGTTTTACCAGCATACAAAAAAAGTATTTGGTTTACAGAAATCACACTGTCAGAAGTATGTATAGTTATCTATTACGTTGTATGAGATACTATGCATGTAGAAAATTTTGCTTGGAATACCTGAGTATTGGCCCTGAAACACATTATCTTTGTAAGCACATACTTCTACAGTTCTGGACTGTAAGGTAATCCAAAACAAGGCAGCCTTCCCCCCTATCATAGAGTTACTTCTCTGGGAGAAATAATTCTAATTAGCAGATGTTAAAGCTGCATTTACAACCATTCAAAAATCAAACTGAGTCAAAGGACACCAGCCACACTGTGAGCTTGATGCTGCCCTAAGATTTCACTAAGGTTACTGAAAACTAGATTGAATTGGAATACAAAAGGGAGACACATTACAGTGATTACTAATATGCATTGTAATAAGGAGTATATGGAAAGGGTTTAAGTAAATACATATTAATACAATCACACACAAGGTGATGTGGTCAACAGATAAACTGCTTTTACAGTACATTTGGTTGAGAGGCAGGGATTGAAATCAGATTTCCAAGCAATTTTTCTTCTTATTTTCTCTTCCTGCAACCACAGAAATACTAAGCCTAAATGTTTAATGTGCTATAGTGACTACAGAGTTTAAACCACACTTCAGCATTATTGCTAGTATTTGAGCACCACAAAGGATTTAATGAGAGGGACGAGGACAAATGTTTTTACTGACAGAGAAACACACAGAGATCTATCAAAACGATCTCAGGACAAAGAACACTGATCATGTACTTTCCTGCTGAAAATCATTGACAGATAATTCCTAATAGGATACACAAAGTTGAAAGCACTTGAAATTACCAGCTGTTTTCTCTAGTTAGCAATAGTTTCCTTCTTAAATTTTAGTAGAGCTGATCAAGAAAATCAGCAGAGAAAGAATTTTATGCAATACTGCAGAAAGAATCACAGTGGTTAGCTATAAGTAAAGTACTGCAGTTATGGCCCAGTTTAAGGTGTTATGCATGTCAGCAACATGAGTGCAATTTACTTGCTGAAGTTTCTACTTTACAGGGAACGGAGGTCTCCCCATTAAAACCTGAAGGTTGTAATTTACACACTTGTTAGCCCATAAACAGGCAGTACGTCCCTGAATAAACACCGAAGAAAACAGGAAGGAATTCTCAGCAGTGAGCATTACAGTAATGAGCATTACAGAGATGAAAGAATTAAAATATATATATATACACAGCACCTACAATTTGCACCTAAATGACAGATGTTCCTGCTTTGATGTTCTTACCACATCAGAGTTCTCACTTTACTTGAAGCTGGAGACCAGTAATTGCGTTAGGAATACATTTCCCACAAAACCCTCCACATCTTCCATATATTTTAGTACCATCCTAGAAATTAGATGGAGAGAAGAGTCAATCAGGAGAAGCTGCTGAAATCTCAGTTATATGAAATGCTCCTTGAGATTTGCACACAGTAGACTTTTTGACAAATCAAACTTTCAATTACTAAATCAAGAGACAGCATTTAACAGAACAGGCATATAAATCCTTTATTGTTATTGTTGTATATCTTCTACCCTGGCTTGATATGCAATATTTTCATTAACTGTGCTTGTTTAATGCTCTTGTTTAGTTGATCTTTCAGTTTCTCTATTAGACAAGTTGGAGTCAACTTCTGTAGTACATATCTTCAATAAAATGGTATTTTGCATGAGGCAGTATTAGGTATCTTCAAATTTTTAATCAACCTAGCTAAAATGACAATAGGCTCTTAAAAGCAGTAAGAGAAGGCTAGGCAGACAGTGCTGATCTGGCTTAGATTCCAGGATGTGTGATTAAACATGTCATGATACCATTAAGATTAGTTTATCAGGCCTCATGCTACACTTGAAAGAAGATTTAGACAGATCAGTGACCTTGAGCACTGTATTTTATTCATGAATAGCTTTGCACTGAAGAGTCATCAGGAGCGCCTCCAGAGGCATAATATTCTATAATAGCAGGTAAAGGAAAACAACACTGACTTACGTGGGATTTGTGTATATCAGCAGTTGCGTAGTTGCCCTGAGCCATCCACCTAACGGTACTGGACAATCTCAGACCTGTACCAGCCAAATTAATGCTGAACTGTCCCTAACAAAAACAAAAACAAAAGGTAAAATACAGAACTGGTAAATAGAGTTCAAAATACGAAACCACTTTACACTGGCATAGCTGCATATGTAACTTAGGTTATATCTGGACCAAAGGTACATACTTCTCCTGTGTTAGTTACATCCCATTATTTCCTATCTTTTGTCTCTTGTGACACAGAAACACATGAAGAAGTTATTCCGTAGTATCACCTGTTTGCAGAGTCTGGGTGCAGAGCTAACATCAGTTAATTCAGATTATTTTAGTCTTATTGCTATGTACTGAAATTTAATTTACAAAAAGTACATACACGCAGTATGCAATACTGAGGCTGACTTTCTTGAAAGACATTTCTAAGTGCCTGAACTCTTAGGAGATAACACAGTCAGGGCCTGCTGCTGTCTGGAAATTACAGATAAATCATTTCTTAGCCATCCAGTCTCAAACTTCTGCGTGCAAACTGCTCAAGCATCATCCTCATATCATCTCCCATTTCTTTCTCAGTATACTTAAAAGCAAAACTGAACGTGTATGTAAGTGGAGGTTAAATCAATGTTTGTTGGTAAATGGGATGCTTTGCTATACAAACCATTCAAAACATTTTATTGAATTTAAGGTCTTTGTTTATGCAAATAAATACTTTGAAAACTGTCTTCAGAGTACAGATCATTCACATGAGAAGAAAAATAATTTAAAAGCTGGTAAACAAACTACCTGATGAACTACCTGAGATATACCAAGATTGAATGAATTGACACTTTTTTTGTCTGCATACAGACACAGAGTTAGTTTCGATGCAAATTTACTTTTTCACTTCATTAATGAGTGAAAATATATATGCACTTCCAGAGGATGATCTTGAAGTCATTATGAGACACCTTAGAACATCCTAAGGTTTCTAATAGTGTAAGATTCCATGAACTATTTTCTAGGGCTACAACTGCATTACCAAGGGGTAGAATGCAGTATGAGAAAAACTATAAAGTGAAAAAGTTGAGTCAGACAACGTAATGTCCATGTACAGTACACAAATCAGTGTTTTACACTGGACTAACTTCCTGAATTCTCATCAGTAGATGGAGTGCATATGGCCCTCCTGGAACTCATCATTTGATTCAGTTTTATCCAGAGGGCATCCAGTTCATGTGCCTCAACAGTGCTCCATGGCATGAACCAGCAGGCAGAAAGGTGACTTACTGAGACACTCACTTAAGAATCCCCAGCAAATCCAAACTAGAAGTCTAAACTGAATTCCAGCAGTTAAAAAGGGTTGATTTCCTCTGGTAGTCTTCAAAAGCATACAATGTCAGGAGAGAACAAGATTAGAAAAGAAGAATTCAGAAGGATCAAAGAAAGTCACTTGAGAAGAACAAAGACTGGGAAGAATTGGGGGAAACAAAGGGTACTTCACATCTTGGAACTCAGAAGCAAAGGAGTGCAATACATGAAATCGGAGAAAAAACTGATTTATGTACATGGAACCTAGAGGCAAAGTGCAGAGTGAACAGTTGGTGGCAGAAACAGAAAAAAACCAGATGGTGGAGCAGAGGAAGGAGTAAGAAAAAACGTTTATTAATGTCACACACACACCAGGCAGAACAAATTTTAGAAATTTAGAACCTTGCAGCACTAAATCAGAAAAACTTTTTTCTTTTTTTCAAGGGGAAAGAAATCATAAATACCTGTGGACATCTGGCAGCACTGTAGCAATCTCCAGCTGTGGCAAATGGAACTGCTCTCCCAAGTATAGTCTGAGCAAAAAGAAAATCTGTGGCTAGAAAACAGAAAATTACTCAACACTGAAAGTACTGCATTAGAATATCAGAATCTCTATTAGAATTTCAGGTGAAAACAGTGTGAAAAACTTTTTTTTTATATATAAACTATGGTTTAAATAGTCAATTCCAGCTTAGGCAATGTTAATTTAACCTACAAGCTCAGTTTGCACTCTGAGACAGGATGAAAATAGGAGGATGTGCACCGGGTTATAGATCACATCCACATGAGCTGGCTGTGGCCCAGCTTCCCTACTTCAGACAGGGGTTTGAATGTGTTGCAAGATTTCCAGTTCTTTTAGCTTGAGAAGGGACTATCTACAGCATGGCATGAGCTTCTCAAGAAAAATATGCCCGTGAATTAGAGCAAATGGAATAATGGAAACAAAATCTTTGAAACTGAATCTAATTCACATGTAAATTATGTACGAAAATACAAAATTCAGGGCATTTGACCACTTGGGACAAACTAACATAGGAAGTGTTTCTCTGTTGGTATTTTTCTGGGTTTTTTTTCTTCTTTGAAATTTCTACTGAAGTCCTAAAGAAAATGTGAATTTTGTTTGCCCAGAAATGGCATTATTGGATACACAAGTGAGTTGAAAAGATAATTCTCTAATCACAGCTATGCATAATATCAACAGAAGGCTCACATTGGCTAAAACTGCCAAAATGCTTACTTCTAATTTGCATGGAGAAGACATCAAATCTTATTTTGCTAAAAACCGTGAAGCCAGCTGCAAGGTAATCATTTCGACAGGCACAGTCGTGCCTCCTGCTTCCATTGAAAGGACATTCATATGGATTCTGTAACCTAGAGAATAGCAAGGATTAATTTTCCATTTGACATTTTTCCATAACAGAATATTGTCGTGAAAAATAACTGTATTGCACTACGCCACCTACAGAATATTAAACTATTACTGAATATGTAGTTCGGCTATTGTCTCAGCTCAGCTGAAACATCAGTGAATTGAAGCCATTTCTAAAGTCAAGAAAGAAAAAAAATTATAATCATTTATTTCAATTATCTCAAGTCCAGCTTGGAAATATCCACATTTCTGCAGATGTGTTCGTACCTCTAGATATTCAAAACAGAAAATCGAGGAGAATAAATTATAATAATCTGCTCTTACCAAAGGTAAGTATCATTTTAATGGCTTATTTTGGAAGAAATAAATGCACTGAATAAATATACAAAACCACTTTCTTACCTGAATCCATATACTTCAGAGAAATTGTCTGCTTCTCCTTTTATCAACGTCAAATATTCTTTGGGATTGTCTAAGTGCATGTCCGAACAATAGATCTGAAAGAGCAAATATGAACGTTTAGCAAAATCTCAATGAGAAAAGTATTATTTAATAAAATTGTGTTCATAAAAACTCAAATATTAAGCATACTTTTATCATCCTTCCTTTAATGTTGAGTAGGTATTCACCGTCTTTTCTCATCCCCTTTTTAATCTGGATATCTCTGCAGGTCGTAATAATTTCACCTTCAAAACAAATGATTAAATCATATTAATATTTCATGAATAGAATTTAGTTCTAGCACTTATTTTTCCATAATTATGCTCTAAATATGTTCATTGCTTTTGTATAAATCAACTAGGAAAACATCAAGTTTGTCCAACAAGTACAGCTGTCACTTACATTCCTCTGCACGGCAGATCCTCCTAGTATCTGGTTTTAGATGTGGCAGGCACAAGTCACTGTATGAGCCATTTTCAGTCATACATGCTACTGTTCTCTCCTTTATCCCTACTCCACAAGACACTGAGCACTAGACATGGATAGCAATCAGGAGTTAGTATAGAAGGCAGTAAACAATTAACAGAAGTACATCAGCGAATGCCTTAGCACCCATTTGTTTTTGAGGCAGCTATCAAAAATCAGTTTGAAGATCTGTACTCACCTTGGTCCACTTTCCTACTCTCCAAGTAGCTGCTTGTGAGCATCCTTTGATGTTACAGTTATAAATATATGGGGAGGGTGTTACTGGGCATTCTTGATATGTCACAGTTCGAAGGCCGTAGGCATGCTTGTTTTGAATGGAATGAATTCCAACACAGTATGTGATCCTCTGCCAGAAATCTAACCCGCAGCTGGCTGAACACTAAAGCAAAATCCCAAGCATTGGTGTTATTCCTGTGAAGATGAACCTTCCCACAGCACTGCAAACACAGATAAGTCATCTCTGACCCTTGTTATGGCAAAACTGTACAATCTGATGTATGCCATATCAGTTAAACTGTGTGCAGAAGTTGAGGTCTGCTGCAGTAATGCATGCAAGGAGATGGGACATCCTATGCAGCTCTTCTCAGAGCTTACAGAGCAGTTCCCTCTCAGCTGCAATATGCATATACACATACTGATATAGGTAGTGCAAGGGAAATAGGATTGAGCTCACTTTGTACTAAAATGTTTAACAACAGAGATATAAGCGAAATCATTAGTTTACCTGTGATAACTCCCCTGTGAGCACAATGTATTTGGAGGGAGCTTTCCTGCAGTTTTTGATGGATGGAGGCTTTGTGGCAGGATCACAGAAGCTTTCATCCACTTGGATCCGGTTTTCATCCACACACTTAACATTCTGGTGTATTTCCTTTCTTCTATATGACATCGAGCACTGAGTACGAGAAAAACAATCACAGTTTGTGTACCTAAACTAGTTATTTGCAGAATAAGGCCATTTGCCAATTGTCACACATCATTAAGGTCCAGACAGCAACAGCCTATATGAAATCTTATCAGTGTTGGACTGAATTATGTACTGAGTCAAAATCCCTTACTTTGTTTTCACCATTCAGATACTTTCAATTGACTGGAAAAAAAAAAAAACAACAAACAACAGTAGCTCTTCTTGATATGACACTGTAACTGGTAGGTGAAATGGAGCAGAAAATAAATATGTCAGGCTAAATGACAGAGTGAGTGAAAAAGCTCTTCTCTGCAAAAAGAGTCAAATTAGGATTTCAGTGAAATATGAAAACAATAACTTGGTCTTGAGCACAAAACATCAGGAATCCCTAGAAGCATGTACACGGCATTACATTGATAGAACAGAAGAAAACAAAGCTGTTAGAGACGCTGAAACTAACCTGTTGTATTGAAGGAAGGTTCAAATACACAAACTGCAGTCTCAGCAGATGCAGTAAGCAATACTACTGCCTACTTAGTGCCTGTTGATTCTAGTCAGAGACCTGAACACAATTTAATACAAATTTAGTCCAAGACACAGTCAATTAGGAGACTTGTCAAGGTGTGATATATAGGCCAAAGCTATTGTTCAAATTTTTATATCTTTGAATCAAAGTGGTAATCTGAAGTATGCAAAACTAATGCTGAACAGCTCTGCTAGAGGGAACCTCTAACTTTATCAAGTTTCCCTGAAAACCTTGAAGAGACTGCAAAAGCTTAGAGGTGGTCCGTTCTACTACTTTGATTTTCTTCAATGAGAAAAAGTCCTCTGCAATATCCAATCTGAACCTCTGACTTCACCTTACTTCCATTGCTTCCTGTCTTCTAACCCTGTAGCACTGTGGAGAGCCTGTTTTCATCTTATTGGTGATTTCTTGCAGATTTTAGAAGGCTGCTGCTACATTTCGCACAAACTACCTCTTCTGGTCCCTTCAGCCTCTTGGCAGCCAGCCTGCAGGCCCTTTGCTGAATGTGCTCCCACTTCTCAATATCTTTCTTACACTGGGTCACCAGAACTGGGTGTAGAAGCTAGGCATGGTCTAACAAGTGCTGAGAAACAGACGATCACTTTATTCTCCAGGCAGCATCCCTATCAGTACAGCCCAGGAGGCTGCTGGCCATCACTGCTCCAAGCACACGGCTGGTACACCAGCAGCTGTCAGCAGGCCCTGGGCTGTTCCTCCCCAGGGGGACTTCATTCCCTGGGATATGCTTCACTTCTGTTTTGTTGTTATTCATAAAGTTGTTGTCATTCTGTTCTTCCATCTTGTCTGGGCCCCCCACATGGCAGCCCTGCCCTCCAGCTACAAAGTGCTCTCCCCAGTTTGGCGTCCTCTTGATAAGCAACAGTTGAGCCCTAAGGAACAGCTTTAGAATTTTCACTGAGATAAATATGCTGTTGAAAGAAGATGCAAAGTGTAGAGCTGGGCTTACAAACCTCACCTGATGAAAAAGCCCTGAACAAGCTGAGAGCCAAGTAAACAGTCTTTCAGATGAAAAGCTTTAGCCTTCTATTCTCTCCACACAAGCAAGAACTGAATGGGTAAAGCAATCAGTGATATCATGTTACTGATGTGGAAAAGCAACAGTGCTAGTACATCAGAAAACAGCCTCTCATCACTTCTTTAATTGGTAGGGCTTTTTGAGAAACAAAAAAAATGACATAAATTCTCTTGCATTAGGTAGAAGCAAGGTAGTAGAAATGGCAAGGCCACAAACAGGATGGCAGAAAATGTAAACCAGAACTCATTCAGGAGATCAGAAGATCCACAAGCAAATGTGCCTCAGCAGTGGTGCATATGTCCAGTAAGCCTTTAAAAACTCCATTCAGAAAGTGCACGTGTGGCCTTGTATCAGGGGATGGAGTGTGGATCCAGTTGACTGGTGTAGCTTATAGGAACACCTCATCTTTTAATGGCATGGAGTAGCCCAAAGTATTAGGCATATTAGGGATAATCCAATCATTAGGCAATGAAAACAGGCAGAAGAGCGTTTTTTACTATGCTTTATATATTATTTTAATAAAGATTCATATTTTTAGTACAAAAATGCGTATTTGATATTGAACATTGGTTACTGGTAACAGCCAGCCTTCCAACTGTGAGCTCTGTGAATGCAAATCTGGAAACTTTTCTGATATACTGTGATCAGTGAGGTAAGGAAATGACACACGAGCCCCCAGAGCAGAGACAGCTGGGCAAAATATTCCAAGTTTGAGTACATAATACACCAGGAGAGGGATACAGATGGATAAATACTTGAAGAGCTAGTATTAATGAAAGATATATGGGGTTATATATGAACCTTGTGAGAAAGGAATTGAACACAGAAATTTCAAGCAAACAGCAATAAAAATGTGGAAGAAGATAGGAAGTAGAGAGATGATGTAGTGAAACATGGTGCATTTGAAGTGGACAGCAGTGAATACCCAGCTGGAATATGCAAGTATTTGATAGGGAAGGAAATTCGCTCTCACACTCTGAAAATGTATTTTTCTCCTAAAAGAACATTCAACTGTTATTCCGCAATGCAATGCTGACTGGAAAGGTATCCAAAAGTGAAAAAAAAAAAGAAAAAGAAAAAGAAAAAGAAAAAGAAAAAGAAAAAGAAAAAGAAAAAGAAAAAGAAAAAGAAAAAGAAAAAGAAAAAGAAAAAGAAAAAGAAAAAGAAAAAGAAAAAGAAAAAGAAAAAGAAAAAGAAAAAGAAAAAGAAAAAGAAAAAGAAAAAGAAAAGAAAACTCTTTGCATCAAATACAGTTGCTTCATCCAAGTAGAAAGCGTTACTTACATTCTCCCATCCATCTGTCAGCCACTGGTACTGCATGCAGGCAGGCATCCAACAGGGCCTGTGGCCGGCAGGCCGCGCATCATGGTTGCACATTGCTTCACTCACTTTACTCAGGCCCTTCAGCTGACAGTAGATGTCCCTTTGCTGAATCCCCACACCACAGGATACAGAACACTAAAATTTATCAAAATGAATCAGTCATCAGAACGGGGTACGGTCTTTGAGATTTGTATTTGAGAGCATGACAAGGTTAAATGGTTCAAATTCTACCTATCCTACACATCTTTTCCTTCTTACTGGCCAAAGTTAGTTTACTACAATGCCAGGACATGCTGTGATAGGGATTCTGTTTTACCACGGTCAGAAGCACAGTGAAGTCCCAGAACCCACCCAATGACTCAACCTAATTATGAAGGAGATACCACTCTGTCAAATCACAGAATCACAGAATTGCAGGAGTTGAAAGACATCTCAAGAGATCATAGAGTTCAAGCTACTAAAGCAGGTTCCCTACAATATGTTGCACAGGTAGGCATCCAGAGAGGTTTTGAGTATCTCCATAGAAAGAGACTCCACAACTTCTTCAGGGCAACCTGCTCCAGTGCTGTCACCCTTACTGTGAAGAAGTTCTTCCACATGCTTGTGTGGAACATCCTACGTTTAAGTTTTAGGCCATTACTCCTTGTCCTGTATCACTACACACCACTACGCACCACTGAGAAGAGCCTGGTCTCACTCATTTGCCTCCCACCATCCTTTAGACATTCATAAACATTAATTAGTTCTCAGTCTTCTTTCCCCCAGGCTACTCAGCCTTTCCTCATAAGGGAGATACTCCAGGCCCTTTACCATCTCTGTGGCCCACTGCTGGACACCTTCTAGGAGTGGCCAATGAAACGTAGCCAAATTGAGGAAATTGGTAACAGAAAGCACTTTGCCTTTTATCAACACTATTTTGGAACTGAACTTACATCAGGCAATAGCCAAAGGTTCCGTATTTTCCTCTAAAAGTTCAGTCTGGGTCCTTTTTAAGGATTCGCAGAATCATGGAATCATTAAGGCGAGGTAACACCTAAGAATATCTCTTTCTGTAACATTGTACTTTTATACTCTCCACTCAGATAGAATCACAGAATAGTTTGGGTTGGAAGGGACCTTTATGATCATGCAGTACCAACACCCCTGCTATAGGCAGGGACACCTCCCACTAGAGCAGGTTGCTCACAGCCCCATCCAGCCTGGCCTTGAGAGCTCCCAGGGAGGGGGCATCAGTAACTTCTCTGGGCAACCTGTTCTAGTGTCTCACCATCCTCACAGTAAAGAATTTCTTCCCAATATCTAGTCTAATTTTACCCTCTTTCAGTTTAAAGCCATTTTCCTCCTTCTGTTGCTAACTGTCCTTATAAAAAACCCTGCTCCAGCTTTCCTGTAGGCCCCCTTATAATACTGGAAAGCCACTATAAGGACTCTTCAGAGCCTTCTCTTCTCCAGGCTGAAGAGATCTGGGTATCTCTGCCTGTCCTTGTAGGGGAGGTGCTCAGGATATGGTCTTTAATGCTTGGATCATTAGCACAGACCCAAGTCTTATCAAAGTCAATGATTTTTTTTATTCTTGGTTTTCAATCAGACTGTAAAAGCCTAGCAATTTCCCTAGTGCTTGTATCAATTATTTGAGACTGATCTTTTTTTTTTTTTTTCTGAAAAAGGAATTTTGATTGCAATTTTGAAATTTTTCACAGATGAATCAATACAGGAGGATGAAATAATAAGTCCCCCAATGAAACGCAGAACCAAAATATGTTTGGAGCATTTTCTTTTCCTCTCACAGGAATGCTAAGGCAACATACTACTCACTGGTATATTTCTTATAAATTGCAGGAGACAGAAAGGAAAAACAATGAACTTCTAATTTCTAGATTTAATTGTGGTTTGTATGTAAAATCTTGCTGATGTTCCTCTTTCACTGAAGCAACTATGTTACGAATATGATCTTGCCAAGCACCATTATAGAAGAGAAGAACAAAATTATGGCAGTTTTACATACTTCTTTCCATCCACTGGCTTTCCAAGTAGGACATCTTCCGGCTCTGCAGATTTTGTATGTCCGTGGTTTTTTTAAATGTCTGCAGTTTCCATCCTCTATTTTAGCCTGGAAGCTATTAAAGCAATGCACATCACGATGCTTCAAACCTTTCCCACAAGAAACAGAACACTGAAAAGAGAAGAATATTAATTTACTAGAAGTAAATTCTCAAAGTAGTAAGAAAACAAGAAGAATCTGTGGAGTAGGCCAAAATGGATTCTACAGTTAAATGAATAAGCTTCTCTATTATGCCATAATATTGACTGCACACATCTGAAATCGCTGCATAAGTTCTCTTGTACTGAGCACTACTGATGGGATGTCAAACCTCTATCATGTACTGTTCATTCATTCATACACTCTTTGATAAATATCTGAGCTCAGCTAGCCATGCAGGAGACAGCTTGCTATTATAATTTCACGACACCCTCTAGAAGCCTTCTGTTCTCAGTAAGCAAATTGCTGTTTTCATGTAAGCATTATGCTTTCTATGCTTATTATAAGATTTAAAGAAAAACAACTACAAATCATAGGTTTGCATCTTTCCAGCTACTAGGCTATGAAACCATGCTCGTTCCAACATCTGCCTTCCACAAGTCTTGGGTATCTTGCAGTACAAGGCACAGAGGCAAGGGAAGATGCATTATGTAGATGTTATATGTTACAGCACGTTACTCAGAGGTACAGCCTTGCTGTATGAAAAATGCTCTTTTTTCAAATTTTTCATTCCAAAGAATGAAAAATGCTCTTTTTTTTTTTCTTTTTCTCTTTAATATTTAGAAAAGCAAATGCACTCCCTCTGGATGCAGATGATCTAGGGTTATCAATGGAAAATTCAAGAAGGCGTGTTAAATCTACGTATTCCCCTGAAACAGGACTCGTTCTGACTTCATTCCATAGATAATACATAAAAATAGCTCTGAGAGGGATTGTTTGCTCCCAGTGTCTTGGCATCAGGTGCAGGCAGGCACAGCTGTGTTCCTTACAGGACAGTGACCCACCTTCAGCAAGAGACATGAACTGCTCTTGTCGCACACAGCTTCTCATTGCGACTCTTGACAAACAGGAAAGCAAGGAGAGTCCTCCAGCACAGAGCAAACACCAAAGAAAGGAAAACAGGTCTGCCAAGTGCTGAATCAAAAGCTTTAATGAATTTGAAGTTGGGGTGCCCCTTCTAGCTTTTCTGTAAAGATAAAACTGAGCAGCAGTAACAGTCCATGAATGAAAGTATAGATTCCATAGAAGATCCCAGATGGAGAATCCTAAGTCTCTAGAGACATGTAAATATAGCTCATGAAGAATCTTCTGTTGCACTCCATTCCCATCATCCATGATTTCCTTAGAGTTGCATATTGCACACACCTAGGGTGCCTGCCTGCCTTCCTTTCAGCTTTAGATCATCAGAATTCTGTGATTCTGTACAAGTTCCACACAAACACAAGGCAAGAAGCACCAGATCCTCTCCGGACCTGGACAGAGGCCTTGTTCTTTGCTCTGGTAACCACTCGTGTCCTTTTACTGAACCTAGTCTATAGCACATTCCTTACAAAGATGAATTTTGCCTTTTTTGAGCCTTTACTCATCCTTGAACCTCCTAATGCATTACTACACACAGTTTGTGGAATCTAATCCTCCCACTGACTGCCGGTTCCCTAGTTTTGTGAGATGCTCTGGTAATGATCTTCCCAAGGCTTAACTCACCCAACTGAAAGAAGTCTAACTGTACTTCACTCTCCTGCTTCTTGAATTCTTTCTGATCACTAAGGTTGCACAAGGTCAAGAACAACAGTTCAGGACTTCATATGGATAACATTCCACATGACTGTAGGCTCACAGAAAGCATATATATATTTTCTGCAGATTGCACACAGAAAAAAGTCCATAAGAATTTTAAATCTCAGAATAAACACAAATATTTTAAAAAGGGTATGAGTTGAAAAAAATATCCTGTAACCATTTTACACAGAAATTCTAGCACTTGTCTCAACATTGGCTAAAGTAATATTTCCCATATGTCACGTTCTTTTTAAAAACATAAAACTATAGTAAAAAGCTGGACTTGATTACTATTGTTCAAAGTCATTCTATGATGCTGGTAACTAGGATTCATCTGTTTGGGCTGGGTTTTTTTTTCGTAGCAATAAAATTCTATGAGGATTAGCCTGACAGAAATCCCAGTGCTTTCTGTGGTACAGACGGACTCTCAGGCAGGCATGCCATCATCAGCTCTCACCAAATTAAGGCTCTTTCTGCAGCTGATGGATGTAGTTTCACAAAAACCTCAGTAAAGAGCTTTTTTCTTTTATGATTTTACTATTGACATTATTTCATTTCAAGTTTGAAGACTAAGGATTATTTGGTGGATTTTGTTCTAAATTTTCCTAACCTTTTCTTTCAAGGCAGCATTTTGTGGAGCTTAGCTGGAGCTCACTGGGCTTCCAGAGAATGAAAAATAAACCAGTAAATGAGAAGCATGTAACAAGTTCTCTTTGTATTCATATTAGGCATAAGGAGATCTAACACATGAATGTGATCAAAAGCAGTGGTTTGCCACTAAAAGAGGATAACAGATATTTTAAAAGTACCCTCTAATGCACATTTCTTCTCCCTTTTTTTATTTTTTTCTTCTTAAAATGACAGAATTTAAAATGGCAGCCCCCCTAAAGCAGTGGTCATAGCACAGAGCTTGCTGGAGTTCAAGAAACACCTGGACAACAGTGTCAGACATCTGGGCTGATTTTTGACTGGCCCTGTGTGGAGCTCAACTTGATGATCCTTGTGGGTCCCATCCAACTCAAGATATTCTATGACATAAAGGGTAAGAAAATGTACAAACCCAAACAGCTAAACACAGTTGTTGCTTGAGTTACCTGACAAACTGCATTCTGATGATCTCTCAGTTGGCCCAAGAGTTTATTTGGGCTCTTTTAAAACTATGCTAGAGGTAGAGTGGGAGCACTACTGCACAACACGCTCATGAAGCGTGCTTTTGAGCACTAGTCATTGAGAGTAGTTTCAACTTTTCATTTGTTGTATCACAATTAGCTCTCCCTTGCTTGTCTCCTCTCTATTAGCCACATCTTCCCAAGGTTCCCTGTGGTGCTTGAGCAAAAAATAAGTAATTTTCAGCTGAAATCATTCACAAAGTTGTCTGTCTCTTTAGCCATGTAATATACTGTCAAGAAGTAATGCAGACTCTGGCACTAAATCTGTGAATTCAGGACCCAATGTCACAACTCTTCCCCAAGATATGCACAAATACTTGTGTTCTTAGCTCAATCAGAAAGGACGAGGGCTAGAAAAGACCAAGCAACCCATCAGTCCTGAGAAAGTGGACTGAATTGCAAGAGGCACGTACATGATTTATTTTTACATCTGAGCTACACGCGTTAAATACATAAGTTACACTGAAGATATTTTGAATTACCTCACTGAGTACAGAATCATTTAAAAAGTTCAGTGTTATGTCAGATTTATTGAGTTGAGAAGATGTCTTGATTTGATTAAACCAAGATGTCCTTGCAGCTGCAGTCTGTAAATCTGTTTTACCACAATTTTAAGGAAGTTGCTTTTGCAACTAGAGCAATGAAAGGGAGGAAGGGTAGGCTAAGAATGACTTTGTACTCTGCATAACAGTAGGAACCTGACACGCCAATGTTCCAGCATTCTTACACTGGGTTAGCATGGCTTCCAGGTGTGTACCATGCATGTGAATACCTGCACACTCCAAACCAGTCCCAGTGTGGGTGTAGAAGATTGTGCAGTGCACCACAGTATGACCTAACAGGTAAGTCTGAGCGCTGCAGCTGAAAACACTGAAAAGCAACAGCAGCTCTTCTGAGGTCATCTAGCTTTTCCTTAGCCATGTCTTTCCTGACAGGACGACTGTGTACTCTGTGCTCCATGGATAGGCAGCCTTTGTCTGTCTCATACAAGAACAATTTTGTTTCAACTTTCATTCAAAGGATAAAAAAAAAAAAAAGACCTATTTTTGAACAAATATTCAAGTACATTGATTCAACATCATATCACAGAATGGTTGTGTTTGGATGGGACCTCTGGGTTGGCTTGTCCCAGCCCCTGCTCAGCAGGGACACCCGGAGCAGGGTGCCCAGGCCCACATCCAGGCACTGCTGCGGGTCTCCAAGGAGTGGACCCCACAGCCCCTGGGCAGCCTGTGCCAGTGCTCCGTCCCCTGCACAGCACAGAAGTGCTGCCTGGTGCTCAGAGGGAACCTCCTGCATTCCTGTTGTGCCTGTTGCCTCCTGTCCAGGCACTGAGCACCACTGAAAAGTGTCTGGCTCCATCTGTGCCCCTCCTTCAGGTATTAATTAAGAGATTTTTTCCCAGAATCTCCTCTTTGCTAAGCTGAAAAATCCCAGCTCTCTCTGCCTTTTTCATAGACTGGAGGGGTACTCCAGTCCCTTAAATCTTCATGGTCCTACAAAAGACTCTTCCCAGGATGCCCATTTCTCTCTTGTACTGGGAGAAATGATGGCAGAACTGGATAGAGTACTTCAAGTACAGCCTCATCAACTGAGTAAATATGTATTTAGGAAGTGGGTATAAATAAGAAACAAAATACTTATACATACATACACAGAAAAAGTGGAGATTATGAAGGAATAAAGATCAAAGACAGACCTTTTAGGGTTGATGTAGAGAGTGGGAAGGCAAAACTGCTATGAGAACAGCCATATGGCACCTACTAGGAATGTGTGTTACATATTCCTCTCAAAAAGAAAGACATCCCAATTAAAGCAGAACAACAACAACAAAAAAAGACACAGATCAAACCTTTCCATTATATTAAAGTCAGTCCCATCAGGACAGATCTTGAAGGGAAATTGAATTTTTGCCTGCAGAAGTCAAACTCTACTAATGGTACTACAGAGGCATTTTAGCATTTAAAATTGCTACCATGTGGTCTGGACTTCTTTGTCTTGTGCAGCTGGAGGTAGTGTTAATAAGGGAAATCTTTCAGCAAAACAGCAATCTGCCTCAATGGAAGATGAACAACCATACTCAGTGCAGCTGCTGGAAAAATCAAAACCATAACTCCTGAAGTCCCAGCTAATGGTTTTCCACAGAAATTTTATTTATTCACTCAATTTGTGAATAGGTTTCAGTTTGGCCTATCTCTGACACCTCAGCAAAGCGCCTCCCATTACCTCAAACTCAGCAAAACCAAAACACAAGACTGCGCTGCATGTAATCCCTGTTGAGTCTTTCCTGCTCATGATAGTTGCCACCATTTTGCCCACCACTGCCAAAAGCCTGGCATCATTTCTGATGCCAGGTACAGAGCATTTGATTTCACTCTGCCTCTATCCTGTTGAGTCCTCACTTGTACCTAAGTCTGTTTTAAGTGTAAAGTCAAATAATGATTCACTGTGCAAAGTACTACATTTCACAGACGTGCTACTTTAGCTGTCATCTTAAAGAAAAGCATTCAGAATTTTTTTCTTTGTAAATGATTGATCATACTATATATACTACATAACTACTTCTGCATTTTCAAATTACATTTATTTCCTCTACAAATGTTAAATATTATGCTAGTTTTCATTTTAATAAATAATTAGTTCACAACTTATAAAGGAAAATTCTATTGTAGATATTTAGTGATACAGTCATGCTTATATTTGTCTTTTAAACTGAAATTCCTTAGCTCTCCAGGGAGTGAGCCAGTTGGGACAAACCTACTATAAGAGACCTATCACAACTGCAGGTGATAGAATCACAGAGCTGTAGGGGTTGGAAGGGACCTCCAGAGATCACGGAGTCCAACCCCCTGCCAGAGCAGCTCCCTAGCCCAGGTTGCACAGGTAGGCGTCCAGGCGGGTCTGGAACGTCTCCAGAGAAGGAGACTGCACCACCTCTGTGTGCAGCTGTGCCACTGCTCCGTCACTGCACTGGGAAGGAGTTCTGAGAAGAGTCCAGCCCTGTCCCTTTGCTCTCTTGTTTGTTCTGGAAACTGCTTCAAAACAAACAAACAAATATTTTCTATAGCTAGAGAATTTACAGGTGTGTGTGAATGCGACAGTGGACTCCACAGAAGCTCAGATATGAACTGCCATCCTCCAAAATCTTCTTGGTGATTTCCCTCTAGGAAACCTGCTTTAGCAGTGGGGTTGGACTACATGATCACCAGAGGTCCCTTCCAACCCCTTCTTTTTTTGTTATTCTGACTAGATGTTCCTCCCCATGAGAGGAGAACACTATTTTCATTGTAGATAAAGTCTAATTAATTGTCTTTCAAAGAAAAATGATGTGCCTGTTTTGTTTGGAGGTTACTCCAATACTCAACTGCTGCAAGAAGTGTGAAAATTTCTGATGCCAGGTAAAAACCTCAAGCTTGAGACTGAAGAAATATAGCAGCTTTCATATGAATTCCATGTGGAGTCTAGAAAACCCTAATTGTATAATTCAAAAAGGAAAACCTGAGCATAGGTAATATTCAGCTCTGAGTTTCATAACAAGGAACCAAATGTGACACTGATTCTGGACAAGAATAAGTTCACATGGCTCACAGTGGAGGTTACCATTTCCCCACTTTTCATAAGAGTATAATCCAAGTCACTGGAGAACAATTGTGGTCTTTGCTGGAAAGAACATTTCACAAAGATTACGGAAATTTCATTGTGTTGATGGAAGACTGTGGCACGGTGTAGGAGAGGAAAAGGAAAGCAAGATGAACAGAACAGTGGCAAAAATAAAATGAGGACTGTAGAAGATTAGGGAGATTTCTCACAGAAATTAAAGGGCATTATAACACTTTACGGAATAGTTGAGTTGAAGTACAAAATCATATTCAGATGTCGTGACTTCTCTATATACTATTTTCTTCCAGGTTTCAGCCTTCTAAGAAGACAAGCTCACTCCTGGACAGAATGTAACCTATGGGATATCCACCCACCTGTGCCAGGTATGCTAGCACTACTACATGACAACAGTGAGATACAAAAACAAGCCTAGTGCTAATTCAAGATTTTTTCTGTTCCTATAAAAGCGTGCTTGATAGCTCTGAAAATTTAAATACAACAGTCACTATTTCACAAATAGAGGATTAATTTATTTCCCTTCAACAATGACAACATATCACATTTGGTATCTCATTTAACACTTCTTTTGTAGGCTCTATTTCATCTCTCTGTTACAGTAAAAAGTCATGTCTAGTTACTCTTCCTGCCATACTTTCTCTCGATTTGAATCTGCTGCATCTGGTTGCCACATGAGAATCAGAAAAACAATGGGTATTTCTGTCTCCTTTCAGCAGCCATTTGGCAAGCTCTGCTATCTCACATGCAGGTCTTCAGACAGGCCTCAAAGCATCACTGAAGGGTCTGCACATGCCTCAGCTAAGAACTTCACCATCAGCTCTCATTCAAGTTATATTATTGCTGTGATTAATCAGAGCACATATTACATCAATGAGAAGTATGATCAGCTTACGTCTTTGCTGGGGGATGCAAGGGAGGTGGGGGAGGGGACAGATAAGCTACATTGCTCCATCAGCATTTCTGCAGGACTGTATCTGGTACATGTGTCTAACTTTTATCACCTTTCAGCTGAATGATATATACATTGGAGACAGATGGCTGAGGCAAACCAACAAGCAAAAACACAAGAGCAGCAAGAAATCAAAGAACAAACCCAGACAATTCTGCCTTACCTCTCCTTCTGAAATCACTGGCAAAGAACAGGAACAGAGGCAGAACCTCACTAGGCCTTTCTGAAAAAAATCTTTACCTACAGATATAAATTTGTGGCAAATTTACAAGACTGATAATTCTGCTCTTTGTGTTCTTTGAGAAGCTCCTAAAAATATTCAGTACAGGCACGTTTATCATTGCAGGCAGCAAAATTCTGACTTGGATAGAATTCAGCAAGTCTTATTCTTCTTTTTTTTCCACAAACATACAATCCAAGTAACGCCTCTGAGTAATTACACAAAGGCAGCAGCATTGGAGACTGATTATAAGTAGGAGGCAAGCATCAAGAAAGAAGGGAGGAAGAAATGGAGACGGGAGACATTGGGAAAAACAGTGAGAGCAAAAAGAAAATAACCTCCCCTTTTTTTAACCCCATTTCCAATAAATGGATACATTTCCAAACACGTTTCCCAAACGGAAAACAAGGGTTGTACACATTCAATCCAGCAGTTGTGCTCCCACCACACCCACCCACCTCAAAACAAACAGACAACAAAAAAACAACAAAAAGAAACAAAGAAAAAACACTCAAAATATTACCCGAACTGAATGCATTACTGCTTTCAACAACAGGACATGGTTTAAGGGTGCATCACAGGGAATACAGGTGCAACCTCATGCATCTCACTGAACAGTAACATTTACTCATTAAAAGAGAATTTGTTTATTTACAGATCTTCCCAGTAAAAGATGACCATATTCTTAATAGGATGGAGGATCTTGGGTGTGGGGGCTGCATTTTTCAGAAACAGAGGGTTTGTAGAGGAAAAAATAATTGGCTTACATACTTTTCCCTTGTCAAACTTCATTTTTTATCTTAAGATATAGGGTCTTTTCAATCAATGAAATACAAAAATGATGAGATAACCCAGTCACGCTATGGCAGACCAATTACTCTTTGCTGAATTTGCAAACAGTCAAACACAATCAGAAGGGAACACTGGATCCCAGTAACTACAGCCTCTGATTTATCATTTTCCATCATGTGAACTGCAGCAAAACAGTAGCTTCAATTAAAGCAACACCAAATACATGAGTTATGTGTTTGTCTGTCCTATAAAAACTATCACTTTTTTTTCTTTGTTTGATTAAAATTCAAGGTTTTGCATAGGAATTTTCCAAAAAATTTTGGAAAACAATAACAGTATATAGTGGGATGATATGTTTTTTTCAGAAAAAAATTAAGCTTTATAGAAGCATCAAAAATATAACTCTAAGAAACTCAAACATCAGCCAAATAATTAAGAAAAAAAACATTTTAAATATTAATTAGGCCAGAATACGAGCTTACAAGTTTAAAGTAGATAAGAATAAATACATTTCACCCACCTTTGCATGCGTCTTCCAGTTTATTTTCAACCTAAGCCATTCTTCTGTATACTTTCAATTACTTACACACCAATCTTTACAACACTGCATACATCCATGTGCATAAATGTGAACATACATGCAAGCTTCTGAAGGACTAATTCATCAGGAAATCTAAGGGCCTGATTCTGTTCTGGATGAAGTGCAAGGGCCAAAGATACATTCATGCTAGCACATATACTGATCAGCACAGTGGTCTACCTTAGTGAAGTAGCCTGTGTCCCATATTTACCCATTTTCTCAGAAATGATGGGGAACTTTCATCAGAGAGAGCTACAGAATGTCTTGGGAATTCTAATGCATGCCAGCTAAACATGACATGCATGCATTAACCTCCACAAACTTTAAACAATATTAATGCTTCAGTCTATGTTTGATAGCTTTTAAATTTGGGCCTCAAAACACTTAGAGGCAATACTAATGAGCACTGACTGGGATTCAGCTCAGAAAGATTTTTCTATGGATCTGACCACCCAGAACCCAATAGCTTTTCTGAAAGTTCCTGAAGTACAAAAAGAAAGAAAGATCTGAGTAGCTTTATGCTCATTTTCAATGAATGACTATAAATATTTAGGAAAGGTATTAAGGTTGACCACGATCACCTGTATTTTTTCTCTTCTCTGATATTCTTTGTTTTACTTTGTTTTCCCACTAGGTTACCTCTTACTTGTCCTCTTTCAAAAGGAAAGGCCTGGAAGTTCTGCAAACCTATTGTAAGAGTGCTTTAGTTCTTCAAGATATTATGAGTCGAGCATTGTGTTATGACCCTTAGTTTTCTGTGTCTTTTGTTGCTGAGTAGAAGCAAGACTGTAAAATTACAGCTCCAACAAGAAGTTGTTGAATAACCATTATCTTCAAGCTTTGTAATCAAAGATCATCAGACAATGATTATCATCAGAGATAAACTCCTTATTTCAGACTAATTCTCCAACAGCATCAGTTGCTGCTTTTATCAGTAGCAAAGTCCTCATTTTTGTTGTTGTTCAACATTAAGAGCTTTACCAATGTTTACAGCACAACAACTTTCATTCTCTTATAGAAGAAATATTAAAGATGCTTAACCCCATTAAAATAATGTCAGTAAAATACCATATGACATTCATTGCACACAAAAGTTACTCAGTGCTAAAAACACTTCCAGCAAATGTAGTTAGTTTCTTTTAAAAATGTAACTTTAAACATTAGCATTCCTTAATAAAAGACACGTAAAATATAAACACAAAGCCACACAACATGCATCAAAAAAGGGTTAAAATGCAACTGTATTTCACAGACACAAATCAGTCATTAAATTAAATTATCAGGCATACATTATAACTTATTTATTATTTCAAGCTATACAGGCAACATAGCACCAAAATTGAGAAATTTCCTCTAAACATGATGAACAGCATACATAAATATTTGTTTTTGAATTTCTGAAACAAGTATTTTCTTTCATGTTCATACAGAATTGCCCTAAAAGAAATCTGCTATCCCAAGCCTGTTCTACGACATTATTTGGGTAGTGACATATGTTATCAATTCTCTCTGAAAAGACACTCCCCAATTCCAGAATTCTTAAAAATGAATAGCATATGCTAACACTGAGATTTCAGGCAGTGGGATATTAAATAAATGTGCTGTATTGGTAATGAGGTATTCTGAAGTTTGACATTAGGCAGCAGCAGCAGTAGAGGTATAAGACTGAAGTTGGTTTTGAAAACCAAGTTCACTGATCCTGAATTCCCTTTTAATATAAAAGATTATCTTCAAAGTTATAAATACTTTTTACACATTAGAAAAATGAATGAAGGCACTTATTATACATATCTTTTTTTTTTTTTTTGCATTAAAATGAAAACAAATAAAAACACTTTGCTTATGCAAGTTCGGGCTGCTTCTGCTCCTGCAGAAGTTGATGGGAGGCCTGGCAGTAACATCACTGAAAAAGGACTGGGATTATGCTTTTTAGAAATAAATTTATTCTCTTAATGGACTTCTTCCACTAGTGCAAAGACAGAATTGTACAGAAATCCCTCCAAAGCACATAACTTGACAGAAAACTGAGAAATTAGAAAAATAGCCACTTTAGAGACTATTACATGATTTAACTGAAGGGCAATAAGAATTTCTGACACTTAAAGCTCACTTAGAAAACAAGCTGATCCACTCAATATACCTAAATTTTTGTGAAATCACAAGTCAAACACTGACAAAAAAAGATGGAAGTATTATAACTGAGGAAAAAAATCTTAATTTTAATCAAAATTTCAAAGAAATTATTATCTTCTGTAAGGGTTATTGCCCCTAACAGTGATAACAAAAACACCTCAGCACAACCAGGTTTATAATGTTACCCCAAATAATAAAAAACAATTGACACAACAAAAACAGGTAACCAAACAACAAATCTAACATTCCTAAACTCAATTTTTACAGAACCTTTAAAACATAATTTGAATTACTGGCAAAACACTTGTCTGGGACACTGGATTTCTTGACCAATACAACATATAATTGACCTGGCTGGTTTGTTGTCAGTGCTTTGTTATTTTAATAGTGTTTGAACAGGTGTAAGAGCACTCCGAAAAATCACTACTCTTGGGAAAGCCACGTCTGTTCACTTTTAAATTAAGGTCCCTTTCATCACAGAAAATATTTTCTAAAACTTTAAAGTAAATAAGAAAAGAAACCTAAAATTATAATCTGACCACACAAATGGTGTCTGGCAAAGTTTCAGGACAAATTATTCATACATCTTCACTTTGAAAAGAACTGTATGTATCACATCCCAGCTCACAGAAGAAAAAGGGCTAGAAAGTATGATACGACCATTTAAGTAAGAGAAAAAATACCAACATCTTAAAAGAAGCTGAGATTTAAAGGGAAAATTTTAAATTTAAAAGGGAATAGTTTAATGTAATCCTTAAAGTGAAGTCTATAAAAAGTCTCTGTTAAGAAAAGCTCTTTTGGTGATCATAAAAAGCCATCATCTGCTGAACAGCAGAATAGAGTCAAACAAAAAGTATGTTCAAATCATATGGTTTGTTCAGGTATCAAACCAGGGCTTTTCCACCAGAAATCTCTTTAACTTGTCAAATTCTTTCCCAGCCAAGTACTGCATTTCCCCTGGGAGGAAGCAGCTTGCAGTTGGGAAGTCCTCATATCTGCTGTTACCTCTGCAGCCAACCAACCAGGCCTTAGTCCCTGAAAACTACTGCTGTGTGATAAACATGTCAGTTACTGGATTTCTATGTGAAATTCTATGAATGCTATTCATGAAAACTTTGCAAGACTGTATGTATGTGCACTGCAGCCAGTTACATCTAAACATAATCATTTAATTAACTGCTGATTTGGTTATATTCTGACAATTTTTTCTCAGGTAATGGTTGGACAATTGTTTGGATAAGAACGCTGAAGCACCTGGATATGGGACAACACAGTATTCTTGAACTAAATAAAGACAGATTACCCCAAAAGAATTCTAGGAGAAAATTGTTAAAGCTTGTCATTACAATTAGTTTTAAAATCTCTTCAAATTGCTAATGCTTTCCTTTTCCCTTGCTTGCTTTGAAAAATCAACTTCTGATCATTAAGACAGAACACTATGATAAAAATGAATACAATAAACCTCAAGTCTTACTGCACAGACTAAACACAAATCCCCCACAATGAATTGTTAAAAGTAGGGAGGAATACAATAAAAAATGTGTGATAGAACAAAGCACACTTAGGCAGCTGTCACAATGCTATGGAATTTTTCTTGACATTAGATAATGTGACATATGGTTTCCATACTTCGTAGCTTGTATTTTATTTATTCTTTTGTGTAGTTTTAGATCACTGCTTCAATCCCTTCATCCAAGACTAGAATAGCTTAAAAGGAAAATATCCACAGGCTGTGTTTACTGGTGCTGCAACAAGCAGCCACACAAATAATGTACTTACTTCAAGTATTACTTAACATAAAAATATAAAAACATTATAAATATGGATATAGCAAAATATATACGTATATTTTATGAATACATGTAGCGTACTTAGATCCAATCAGGCTAAAACTTTAACTTGAAATATTTTAATTCAGGGTTGTTTCTATAATATTATATCAATCTCACTTAAATTAAGAGTTGTCACCAATATTCAAAGCACAATAGAATCGTTTGAGCTGAAGGGGACTCTTAGAGGGCACCTAGTCCAAATGCCCCACAATGAAAAGGGACACTCACAGTCAGATCAGGTTGCTCAGAGCCTGGTCCAGCCTGAATACCTCCAGGAATGGAGCACCCATCACCTCTCTGGGCAAATTGTTCCTGTGTCTCACACAAGGTAATCTTTGAGGGTCCCTTGAAATGCAGAGACTGCGTGTAAATCCACTCTGCTTTCTCTGAAATTTGATACAAAGACTGAAGAAAAGGGACAGCATTATTCAGTTCCTGGTTAAAAAAATAATAATTTAAAAAAAAGGTAGAAAAAGTAAGCTACATTCTACAAAAAAAAAATAACATTCTTAGAGTCTCTCCACAACCTCCAAATGAAATGAATTCAAATTACAAGCAAATGCATATATTTCCTACCAGTCTTACTTGTTAAACTTCAGAGTACTTCTCCGGTTTGGATGTCACAAATAAGAAAAATTCTGTACTGAATCAAAGTTTCAAGAATTCAGTCAGTGTTTCTGAATCTCATTAATTAAATAACCGCTTTCATTGATTTATGCTTGAGCCATAATTTACCTATTTTCTCATGCTTTACAATTAGTTGTAGTTTATAACTCAAGATCTATGTACACAAATTATCAGCCTAAGATGAAGAACCATAAATATTTTTAATGACAATTTCTGGAACAGAACTGAACATTCACTGAAGCTTTTTTCCCTACACAGCAGTATATTTTCTTACTTCTGAGTTAGAACTATGCCTAAGTATAAACAAGCTTATTATCCTAGAACAGAAGTACCTAGGCTTGCACTGAAGGTAGAAAGATACTGTACATTAACACGCTGCATACCTCACTTTATATTCTGAATGTGTGCTACCAAGTGGCCTTTGGAATGTTCATTATATCAATAGCATGAGTTAAAGCTAACCCACAATTACCTGATTCTCTGAAGTCAAAACCTGCTTCTTTTGAAATAGAAGCTAGTCACAGATATTTCTGTATCCAGGATTATTATTTCTATTGCACAATTATAATCCTCAAAATTTACTGCAAAAAGTTCTACAAGAAATGCTTTGTAAGTGTGTACTGGACATTGCAAAAGCCTTTCCTCCCAGAGCAAACATTGAAAGTACTCCTGCCCGCCCTCTCACATCTTTGAATTTTACGACTAAATTCAGATAAGGAATTGGGTATCCAAGACTTTATTGCTTTGGAAGGTAAACACTGTTTCGAAGAACTTAACTCTGAGTAGTTTTAATTGCTTTCCTTTGAAGAATTAAACTTGCTCAAGTAGCCACGTGTTACAAGTCACTACATGCCAGCTCAGCTTGGTCTAAAGTGATTTAAAGACTAATAAAGGTCAAATACCCAGTACTACTGCAGGTAATTGATTAGATCTCAAGATAGAATAGTGAATAGCTGCTTTAGAGAACGTGACTAACTTTCACTGATTTGAACCTTAAAATTCTTCAAAAGTTTAAGCAAATTCCATGTTATGTTCTATACAGAGGGCAGGCACCACTGGAGCTCCACACTTCCACATGTCTATAAATATCTGAGTGGGAGGCAAAGGGACGAGGCTGAAGTCTTCTCAGCAGTGTGTGGTGACAGGACGAGGGGAAGTGGCCACAGACTGAGGCATAGGAAGTTCTGCACAAATGTGCGTGGAAACTTCTTCACAGTGAGGGTGATGGAACAAGGGAACAGACTGCCCAGAGAGGTGGTAGAGTCTTCTTCTGTGGTAACATTCAAGGACCACCTGGATGCCTACCTGTGCAATCTGGTCTAGGGAGCTGCTTCGACAGGGGGGTTGGACTCTGGAGGTCCCTTCCAACCCCTACAATTCTGTGATTCTGTGATTCCACATAAAAGACAATTTATAAGCCAGAATAGTCCCTCAGTGCTGTGGATCAGGTTTTTAGCCTACTCTGGATAAATTCCGGATAAATCTTTTGATATTGGGAACCTATTCCTGTTGGATTTTATGTTCAATCAGAAAACTCTGAAAAAGCTGGAATAATAAGGAAGCTAAAGCTTTAGTTCAGATGTGCTCAGCATTTTTTATACCCATCCCTGAACTGGACCAGACACACAGTCAGTGTTCAGTGAGGTCTAAGAGTTATTCCACATGAAGCGAGTGCTTAAAAATTCCCTTGCTTTCAATCACCCTCTCCACATATTATATTTATGCCACGCATGCCAGAAGGCAGACAGCACAATGAGTTATGGGAAATTATAGTACATATATGAAATCTCATATTTCAGTTCCTAGTTAAGTTTTGACATAGAATTTCACTGGTAGATATAAAGGTCTAAGACTTTGCGGTTCCCACATGTAAATATTACTCAATACTGTTATCAAAAATATGAAGTGATTTATCTGGTTCTTGCCATCTTTATAGAGAAGAATAAATACAGATACGACAAGGCTGTTGATGCTAGCCTCTAGAGAATGTTTAGCCATTAACAGCACCCTGCATGAGAGCGCACTGTACTCCAGAAAGGCACAGGACAAGAGCAGTTGTAATCTAAGGCCAAACAGTCATACCACCAGTCAGCCACCCTCAGGTGAAGGCTAGACAGTGCTGTTGGTGATAGGGTACAACAGTGTTCCATTCAGACAGTAACAAAAATTAACTGAAGGTAATGTACTGGGAGTTTTCAAACTAGCTAAACTATGAAAAAGTGACAGCATAGTCAGTATGCGACCCTACTTTTATTTCCTGAATCTATTTGGCTTGTTTCTGCTCAACACTACATTGAGATTGAAATTTCTGATAAAATTAGAACTATTACTGAATACCTACGGAGTTTGCAATTGCACATAAAACAGAAGCCACAGATTCCCTCCTTGGCAACTAGGTTCCATTCTAAGCTTGGTTTTTGAAGGGTTAAAGTGGCCGTAATTGATATACAAAGCAAAAATAAATCTTTGCAAAGCTAAACCAAATAAGCTATTTACCATAACTTATATGCTATTACAAGTAATTACTGTAACCTACAGGTAAGCTATTACATGCAGTGAAAATCACATTACTCAGGGAAGGAACAGGCTGTGAATACCCTTCTATCTAAAAGCAAAGCTTAGTTCAGAAGCACATTTGTGCTGAATGTCCTGCTTGCCTTCTTGACAGTACTCGACGAACTGAAGTACACACATAAATGAAGAGCTAGTAATTCATCACTAGTTATCTGAGTAACATCTAAAAAGATATTCCAAAATCCATTAAACACAAAACCAAAATTCTGTTTGCACAGTGGAAGAGGTAACTGGGAGAAATTAATTCAAACTTTTATGGTAAACTGTCTGCAATAAATTAGAATAGATTACATAAACACTAATAGGTTATTTGAACTTGAAATCGGATTTTTTTTTAAATGTTTCCATGATAATTCAAAGAACCAAATCACGTAATCTTATTAAGATAAATGTCTAGAACTGTCTCCCTAGCCTGTTCTCCAGCAATGTTAACGACAGTTTTGGAATAATTTCTAATGGAATCAGATCCAATACCTTTGAATGCCATTAATCTCTTTAAAATTGAGCACAATAACTAATAAATATTATTACCAAACTCATAGTTTAAAGGAATATAATGTATAATATAATGTACTCTTTAGCAGAGTGTGCTATGATTACTTCTTTATGTTAATTATCTGCCAGTGGCAATTTTAAGGATTAATGGTAATTACTGTAGTCATTTTAATACATTAATAGACAGTGACATATAGACAATAACATATTATAGTTACATACATAATTATACACAGACAACTTTAATTAGTCATTGTTTTAAAACCACAAATATAAACCTTTATACACAAATGTACATACAATATAGAGTAAAATGATGTTTCATGACAAAGTGTAATATAGATGTGTGAGATAGCTTATATTTAAATATACTATTAGAGGAAAGTTAGGTACTAGAAAGGGTTGTTTGTTTTTTTGTTTTTACAAATATAAATATGGGGGTAATACTACCTTATAAATTACAGCATATATTTTTAAATTATAACACAAATCAAATCATAACTCTTCAGAACAGATCAACCTAATAGGTACCACTATCACCAATAATGATTTATGTTAATTTTAAAAATACTCTCTATGATATTTTACAGAACACGAAACTGTTCCCACCGAAGAAAATGGCTATTTCCCATTTAATTCAATGATAGTAGAAGCATTTGCTTAACAAAAATACAGAGCGTTCCACATGCACTATTATTTCATTGTTGCAAAATAAAATAATAATACAACTTTTAAAAGGCACGGGGAAATAGACTGACAGAAAGAACAGAAAGCAAAAAATATCAGTGAATGCTATCGTACCGATTTCCATGGTCCCCGATGCCATGAAACGTCACCAGGGCAAGAATGCACATTACACTGTGCCATATTAGGTGGCTTGTCTAGAATTTCACAGTTTTGATCACCCAGCATTTGGCCAGTAGGAAGCTGACAAATCACCAGTCTTGTCTTTATTCCATCTCCACATGTTTGAGTACACTAAAAAATAGAATTTTATATACAAAATTTCTGTTAAAAATAATCAAATACTATTACTGTAAATGATACAGTGATAAAATTGCATGTTCTTATTTCCTACGTCTACTTTAGCATTCCCTGGGTATCCAATTGAAAAATAAGGACTTACAGTTTCAGTTTGTATAATGACAAAATTGTTCTCTCACCAAAACATTTACAAAACTAAAATTTAATTGTTCATCAAGTATCTGTCTATAAAACGTGTGTTATAGAAAATCTACCAAAGAAAAATAACTGTTTGTGATAATAAACATAAAACAACATGACATTCAGACTGGACGTGAGAACTAAATGGCATGATCTAGCCGAAACAGGAAACACAGTATCACACATTTTTTCTTACTTTCTAGGCTTCTAGATATTAACATATCAAGAATAAGTGAACAGGGTATAGAACATAAGAGGTAATCTTAGAAGGCCAGATAAGCCAGGTTTAACTCTTTCTGTAGTGCTTGATTAAGAATGCATGGTGAAAAGTGACAATACGTGACACCGAGAAAATGTCCTTTGTTCAAGAATGTATAGCATTCAATACATTCTAACCCTGGTACAAACTTCATAATTCAATCTGCAACTACAACCTTGTATTTGTTATTTGCTCTGTTCATACAGGTAATAAGTATGCTTCCATGTGCAGGTATTTCAGTATCTACAGAATATAAGGTAAAAGATTTTCTTTTAATGTGCTTACTTTTTTTCTTAGCCTAGCTATTTACAAGGAGATAAATTGTATGAGAAAAAGAAAGTAATTTTGACCATGTAAGGATACTAGAGCAACATTCAATTACAAGCATTTAAGTTAAGTACTTATTAGACTGAGGAACACCACCCAAGTGTAAATCAAAGTAGAATTTCTTAAGATATCACTATCATAACAAATACAACAATGTATTTCCAATCATTCCGTACATCTTCACAGTCAGAATACTTACTTCTTTTAGACTTACATGTATGCTACCTATATTTATACTACAGTTCTGAATTTCATCAAAGAACAATTTTTAAATAAACCCACCAAAACTCATTATTTTTTGTACTGTAAAAGAATGGTTCAAATCACATTCAAATTATTTTGATACTATTTCTAAGCTTATGTAGTGATGTTTCCTCTTGAAAGTGAAATGGTCTTACTTCTCCCCAGTTTCCATAGTTCCATCGTGGGCAGGGTCCAGAATCACAATGTCTTGACTCTGGAGGCTTAGTTGCCTCATCGCAATGACTAGCACTTCTTCCTTCCTCATCTTGGCATACTACAACTCGACGGTGAAATCCACCTGCACAAGTACTAGAGCACTACCAAAACATGTAAAGATATATATCACTGTTGTATCATTACAAAAATGTATAACGTGTTGGTTAAAACAACTAGAAAAAATATACTAGCATTCAAAAGTGTAAATTTGCAAATAGGAATTATTATGTAGAAGTATTTGACAGTTGAAATTGCACAAAACCTAGATTTTAAATTGAATGCACTTTTTACCAGCTCTGTACTGCAGTAACATTTCTACAAATGTATACACACATGTGAGATAAATTAATATAGAGAAACAAAATTTTCTTACTGCTCCCCAGGGTCCAGTTCTCCATTGATATCCTCCCACAGAAGGATGATTCCATGGGTTTGTATTGTCTAGAGGATGATGTATTGGAGGGTAACCTACTTCTGGAAAATGACTTGGATGGTCATGTATTTTCGGAGTATGATAAACTGGTGGACATGGTGGCATGTTACATTCTTGTTCTTTAGAGGGGCGGCCTTCAGGATCACAGTAATTCTCGTCGATTTGTTGATGGTAGTTGACACAGATAACTTGCCTTGTTATTATTCCACTATCACACGTAACTGTGCACTGATAAAAACGCAATGTTTGTGACAGAACTTTGATAGCTAATAACCAAAGACATTTACATTTGACAGTATGAAACTTATACTTTACTGCATGTACAGAATATGAAATTCCAATTGACACATTAAAAAAAAAAAACAACAAAAAGAATAATCACAGAATCACAGTACTATAAGGGCTGGAAAAAACCTCTAGAGATCATCAAGTCCAACCCCCTGCCAAAGCAGCTCCCTAGCCCAGGTTGTACTGGTAGGCATCCAGGTGGGTCTTGAACATCTCCAGAGAAGGACACTCCACCACCTCTCTGTGCAGCTGTGCCAGTGCTCCGGCACTGCACTGGGAAGAAGTTCCCACACACATTTGTGTGGAACTTCCTATGCTTCAGTTTGTGGCTGTTTCCCCTTGTCCTATCACCATCCACTGCAGAAAAGAGTTGAGCTTTGTCCCTTTAGTCTCCTACACCTTAGAAATTTATAGACACTGATCCCACTGAATCTTTTTTCAAGGCTGAACAGACCCAGGTCCCTCAGCCTTTCCTTGTAAGAGAGGTGCTCCACATCCTTTACCACCTCTGTGGTCCTCTGGTGGGCTCTCCCAAGGAGATTCCTATCACTTTTGTACCGGGAGCTCAGAACTGAACACAGTTCTCCAGAGGAGTCCTCACCAAGGCAAAGTAGAGGGGGAGGATCATCTCCCTTGACCTGCTGACCACACTCTTTTTAATGCACTCCAGGATGCCACTGCACCAGGGCACACTGCTGGCTCATGGCCAACCTGTCATCCACCAGGACAACCAGATCCCGCTCAGCAGAGCTCCTCTCCAGCAGCTCATCCCCCAACCTGTACCAGTGCATGCATTCCTCCCTAGGTGCAAGACCCTACACTTGCTCCTGTTAAACCTCATCTGGTTTAACCTTTGCCCAGCTCTCCAGCCTGTCCATGTCTCACTGAATGGCCTTCCAGTGTGTCTACTATTCCTCCCAGCTTCGTATCATCAGCAAACTTGCTGAGGGTGGACTCTATCCCCTCATCAACATAATTGATGAAGTTGTTGAACAGGACCGAACCCAGCACTGACCTCTGAAGAGCACCACTAACTACAGGCCTCCAACTGGACTCTGCACTGCTGATCACAACCCTCTGAGCTCTTCCAGTCAGCCAGTTCTCAACCCACCACAGTCTACTCATCTATTCCATACTCCTCTCACACGTCCTCAGGAAGAACAATCTGAGCAATACTTACAGGGGACCAGTTTCCAACTTGCCACTCTCCACATGGGCTAAAGCAACTTGAAACCTCAGCTGGACGTGGCAAATGAGCACAGAAAGATTCATCTGCTATTCCTCCATGAGCATCTCTGCAGCTCACATAGCGAGCACGATCACCCTTCCCACAGGTTGCTGAACACTGTCAGAGAACAATCCATGTTAATTGCATTTCAGGAGAGCAGAGATCATGCAAGCATAAAAAATACTAGCATAGCTTAGTATTAGTTTGACTTTAGTATTTAACCATGAGAACCAGACTTCCATCTCACACTGACACCCAAGTGTTAAACATTTATCAGTACAGAGCCACACACTCAGGAAGGAAGCAAATGTTGCTGGGTTGTTTGGGCCTTAAGAATTCCTGTAAGATTGGAACTGAAGTGCTGAGCCTTCAGTATTAGATGTGCTGAATTACTTTCCAACAGGAAAGATTCAAACTCTAACATGGAATCATTATACA
This sequence comes from Cyrtonyx montezumae, assembly GCF_038088225.1. Lineage (NCBI taxonomy): Eukaryota > Metazoa > Chordata > Aves > Galliformes > Odontophoridae > Cyrtonyx > Cyrtonyx montezumae. The sequence continues at coordinate 131,916,036 of NW_027072034.1, read as the reverse complement.
GTTGCAAAGGGAATTTTTAGATTTATTAACAATAGACATGTTAGAGAGCAGCTTCCAGAATAATTCATTTGTTCCATAGTGATGCAATATTTACATGAACTGATGTAATAAAAATTGGCAATCACATTCTAGTTCATATTAACATAATCCACTGAGCCCCTTTAGATGCCTTTATAGCTGAAAAGTATCACTGGAATTTAGTAGAGAACTTCTATGTAGCTCCATTCTATGCACTCTTTACTATTGTTTGTTAAAACATTTTCAGCAAAGATATAATTGCTATTAAGAACCTCAAGGGATTAACAGGCAGCTACATTTTTACAGATTATTTTACATTTTTATATTTCCATCAAATAAAATTAATTTTCATCATTATGAAAATTAAACGCTCTTTGGTTAAACAAAGTTTGTGTGTCTATCAGTTGGATCTATATCACTTATAAGTAAGTGTAATTGGATCTTTAAAGTTCTACACCATTTAATATTGCTATTCACATACAAGATGTAAATCATTTCTGAGTGAGAGATATTTTACATTCTCAGAAACTGATCAATTATTTTAAAACATGCTTCCTTGAGCACTCTTAATTGTACCAAAACTGTTTTGCTCAGAACTCTACCCCCTCAAATCCCATTCATTTGTTTTTCCTTTACTTTCCCTGGCTAGTTTTGAATCACAGAATTGGACAGAAATGTCTATCTCCTAAAGAAACTAACATGTTCTTAAAAATAAATAAACTAGAATTCCTTTAAAATTATCTAAAGCAGAATTCTGTCTGAAAGATATAATAATGACAGTTTTACAGAAAATGGAAGAATGGAGAATTACTCTGACAGCTGTGATCACTAGTACATTACATACTGGGGTCCATGATCCATATCGCCATTGGGTCGCCTTTCCTACATGAATGGGAGGAAGCGATGTAGTCCATAATTTTGTAGTTTCTGGACAAGAGGGCAATTCACATTCCTATGTGGTTAAAATAAAAAAAAAGCTTTCAAAATCTAAGTTTAGGAAAAGTCAAATGGAAAGCAGATGTTTCTCACAGAGACAGAGATCCTATTATTACAGTATTTCAGCATTAATTAACCAGTAAATCTACTTTTCAGTAGCATTATTCAAGATTTTTAACGAATTGTTTTATTATAAATGAAGAGGTGAAGACACTCTATTTAACATTAATTCTGTATTAGCAATAACTAATATTTGCAGTTTGAAAAAGAGCCAAATTTAGTAGCTTGCTGGAGACAATGGTCATAAATGTGACTCTGTTCTGTTTCAGTCACACACAGAACAGAACTAAGAGGAAAAAGGCAGCTCTACTCTCCTTTGTACCTTCAGTTACCAAGAACAATAAATTGTTCAGTTTCAGTCAACAGATGAACAAATGCCACAACCCCAAATATGAAGCATACTCGAACCAATGTTGAGTGGAGTGGAAACTAATTTGTACTCGTTGCATGGCTTTCATATTTTGAAATCTTATTCAAAAAGCCATCAGTGGGCTGGAGGCATGTGCAAGGTACATTCTGGACCGCAATATCTTATTTTCTTTCAGTCTCCAAAAAAAAAAGATCAGAATCAGAGGCTGCCCTCCAAGAGATAAGTGGTTACCAGCCTAAGTGCATATAAAAGCGATGAATTGGCAGCCAGATCAGCAAACCAATATGTAGCATGTTTGACATTAATTGCTTTCAGTTGAAGGTAAACCCACTAACTGATTGAAGTCGTTTCTTCTTAGAAAAAAAGTAGATTAAAATTAAGAGAAGAGATAAAGTAATTAAACAGAGATGGGGAGGAAGTGTAGAGAACCATATTAATACCATATTGAACAATATATAATTCATGCCTACACAGTTTCAAACTAGTATTATTCCCACTATCAAAGCTTTCCCCAAGTAAATACAACTTTCTTTTAAGAACAGAATTCCAGAGAAGATTCCAAGCTAGCTAAGTGTGATTACTTAGTATCACAGCAAGCAGTCACCTTACATTATTCTTTATGTTGGAGCTTATACAAACTGTATTCACAAATAACTTAAGTTCTTTGGATCCCTTCAACATATACCAAATTTTCAAATCTCCAATCTTAACATTATTCTCCAGGCTAAATCTGAAGCACAGAAAAAGAACATACAGTTTCCTCATTCTAGGACTAATTTCTTGCAATTTTCCCCAGGAAGTCAGTAGACAATGTTTGTATTTAGATGCCTTTAAATAAAATGCTCAACCAGCTAGAAGTTATTTCTGAACTTACTTGGTTATCTCTAGGACGAGTAGCAGCATTACATTCTCTGTCATCATCCAAAATAACTCTGTAAGTCCCAGTAACACATCTGACTGCACGCATCTGGTATCCACGTCCACACGTTACAGTACACTGTCAATAATGCCACATACTTGAAATAGCACTATGTTTAAACAAAATTATTTTTTAATTACATTTTCTATTTTAAAACTCTCTCTGGCGTAAATAGGAACACATATTGGGTTTGGTTGGGCCAGAGGGAAATTTTTCACAGCAGATCATATGTTGCTAAAACAGTGCTCATAACAAACCAATATTTCGGTTATTGCACAGCAGTATTTCCAACATAACACTTCCTTTTTTTCCCCACTCTGCCCCCTGCAGTATGTTGAAGGGTGTACAACAGACTGGGAAGGTGATGAAGCCAGGACAGCTGACCCCGAGCACAACATTTTTTGAACAGTACTTTCACATTAAGAGACAGAAGCTCTTTTCTCACTGAAGATTAAAACAAAACAACCAAATACTAAATCTCCTTGTTTGCTATTGTTTACCATATGTACTTCAGTCTTGATTAAAGCTACAAGTTAATTATGCTGGTGCACCTATAAATACTTGGTCTTTTACTTTTCTCATTCATTTGAATGCTCTGCTGTCTACATTTTCATTATTTTGGAGATGAAATATATTCATGAGAAATATCATTGGTAGTTTTTGATAATAAGGTTTAAAGTTAGTGGCTATTTGATGCATTTAACTTACATGAGGGCATTCCTAAATTACATGCCATATAGTCAACAGAACCAAACAAATATGTGAACCAATATGTCTTCAAATAGCTGGTTAAGTCCCAACTAAAATGTGTAAAAGGCGTTGCTCTGTGATCACTCATAGTCTGAAATAGAAACAAAAAGCCAGAAATACTTATGTACTCACTGCTCCCCAAGGCCCTACTTGCCAAGATGCACATTCAGGAAGTTCACATGGTGTTACTGAACCTGGTCTATCATTCGGATTACAGAAATCGTCCCTCAGATGTTCATCATTAAGTTGGCACCACACTTGTCGGTGCTTCATTCCTTTGCCACATGTCACAGAGCACTGTAAAATAATGTTAATAATCAGCTTGTAAAGATATGGCTTCACTTTTCTATAGTAAGCTGCAGGATTTTGATGACTATTTAATTCACAAAAATATATTGCATGAATGTACATCACGCAGCAGAACTAGTTCTTTTGTGAACTCTCCATTTCTAGTAAACATCAATTCAAACACAATATAAATGGATCCCTACTAAGTTTCTAAAGCTATAGAACATGAAAACAATGTACAACTTGCTTATTTCCAATAGAATAAAAATAGTTAGAATATGAGTACACGTATTACAGCTTTCACTGGGAACCTGTTTAAGCCATCCATCATTCTGCTACATCTATAGATCTATAATGAAATGGATATACTTCTGCTCTTCAGTTAGCTGAAGGTTCTTTGCTTCAGAAAGAAGGAAGGCACATGTATGAGTACATAAAGTAGGTTTTCCTATATCACTTTAACGTAACTAAATTTATGAGAAAAGAATTAAATCTAGGTGTGGTCTTCAGAAGTTAATACCATCTGTACACCTGAGAAGAATATCAGTGCAGTCCCATGACTTATTTTTTACTTCCATATGCCACAAAATAATCAGAACAAAACACAGTGCAGCTTATTTTCATATTGATAATCAGTTTCAAAGGAGCCTTAAACTTTACATGGTCCATTACCTCACTCCACTCACTAGCAGACCAGCTTGGACATAAGAATTCATTGCAGCTCTGTGTTACTACTCTTGGAAGTTCCTGACATTCTCTATCAGGAAGATGACGACCCAAATTGTTCAAACAGAAAGCTTCTCTGGTTCTGATGCCTCTTTCACAGCTCCTGGAACACTGCAGCATTCAGAAAATATTATGAAATAGGAAGCACAGCATGAAAAACACAGGACAAAATACCTTATCAGCCTTAAAGGTGTAAAGCAAGTGCTAGACAAATGTGTCTACACCTAAGCTACATATTGTTACTGTGTTCACTTGAGATAAATTTGGCACCCTATTTACCAATTCCAAGATGAAACTCACTGATGAAGGTTAAAGCTGAAATTGTACATATTCTTTTTCTCCAATACAGACAGCACTAAATTATTAGGGCTACAAATAAAATACACTTCAGTGCCTCGAACTTCTCTGCTGATTTCTAAATACAAGTTGTGAACTATTGTGGACAGCTAGAGTTTCTTACAAAAATACAAGGAATTTCATCCAGCAGTTACCAAAATCTAGAGACTGGTACTAGCTCTTCCAACATCACCTCAATTGTAAAACATTATTTTCTTTCAGCTACTTAAACTACAAACTATATATACAGAAAAACCAAGAGTTGTTATGAACACTAATTAGAAGTCCAATGCTAAAAGGTTTTGAATTCATACCTCTGACCATTCTGTGTAGTGCCAACTTGTTAACATACAGTCACCATGACAGGGCTCTCTGGTTGGTGGTTTCTGCTGATCAGCACAGTATCTATCATCCACCAGAGCACTGAGTCTTTTTGAAACAGAGTACTTCATGCAGTGGACTTCTATAGATCGATACCCTGGGCCACACTTCGACGTGCAGTCACTTTTGCCAGACCTGTGCCACCTACAAAGAGAAGCTGTTATAGAAAGCTCACTATGATTTATTAAGTTAATTTAGCACTCAGAGAAAGTACCTAGAATTGCATTTTAGGGAATAGCTAGTCACAACTAGAATTTTTAAAGCAATATAAAAGAACTCAATTTTAAAAACATCTTTTTAAATTTAAAGGATCTTTTGTCTAAATCTCCCAAGTGACTTTGAAAAATACAAGCTATAATTCTAAGCCTTCATATTCTGAACACTTCATTGAGGGCTTTCTTGGAGTGGAAGGAAAAAAAAAAAAAAAGCTTGTGCTTCAAATTAGTTTCAGTTGTAGGTACAATTCTGGTGAAAAAATAATCCTGCTCAGTAATACAATTTTCTTGTGCCAGCACATGCAGAATTGATTCACAATCCTAACAAAATATTTTGAGCTTTATGAATATTAATTAAAAAAAAACAACATTAATTCCACTTAATTGCAGAACTGTAGGCCTAATGTACAAGCCAACTACATAAATAGATTTGAGAAAGGAAGGGAAAGACCAGAGAAGGGATGGATGAGGTAAGGAGAGGGAGTGGTGGAAGGAAGAATAAAGCGGTCAATTACTTTTTTTCAATCTCTATCAATAAAAATGAGTAAGAACTCAGTAGTTCAGTTAGCGAGGAACTTCTTTTTACCTTAATTCACACTCTGTATTACACTCTTCAGAGACATCTGGAACAGGAGGTATAAGTTCACATCTTTGATCAGACACTACCGCATGATCACTTTTACGTATGCACGTCATTCTTCTTCTTCTAATACCTTGAAAAGAAGAAAAGCAAAGAAGGTTGAAATAAGAGAGCCTTTTTACAATAATGGATTTCATTCATCATTTAAGAATTTAGCTGTGATACCCCAACAGCATTAATCTTTTTTTGCAGCAAATTCTGCTCAAACATGCTGCTCTGTGCAACTGGCTACCTGCTTGGTGAGAACAACCTCATCCTAACCACATTCACCACCTTTCCATCTCCTAGCTATACTGCAATGGTCTCATGAAGGTATTGAATTTCAGAAAACTTCAATTAATACAAAATGCAACAGCACATTTACTCATCAGGCTACATATTCCAAACACATCGTGTCTGATCTTCCCTAATTTCCAAATTACTGAACACCAATGTGTTACCTAAGAGGCCATGATCCTTTCTTTAAGAAAGCAGAAAGTTTGAGCACAAGGTACCTAAAAGACCTGGAGTCTTTCAGGTTGAAGAAGTACCACAGTTAGCAGATGTTATGCTTCACAAATATGTCTTCAGCCTGACTCAAAATTGGCAGAAATTCACCATCTAATTTCAAGTACAGGAAAGTACTTGATAACAGGAGTATCCATAAAATCTGAGCGTGTACTCTTCATAGATACACTTTATACATATTGTGGCTCTATTCTTAGGCTGCGATAGCATGCCGAATACTGGTTTAAAATTATATTTTCAAATAACTTCATTCAAAGTAGGAAAATAACCAAAAGAAATACGTATGAAAAATACTAGACAAACCAGTCAGTCACCATCTGGAAGTACTATAACAGAAGCTTAATATATCTTAGTAGACATACAATTATAAAGGATGTACTAAACTTGATTCAACTATTTTCCATGAACCACTCCCACAGTTAGAAGGGAAGGGAACACAAACCATTCCGAGTATAGAATTATAGTGAAAAAAGGAAAAGAGAAGCCATTCTATCCTTAAATGCAACATGCACCTAAAGTAAGGAAGAAACTGCATTTTCGGTAAACAAGTAGTCGTGACAAAATCTGAGTACTTAAGTCTAGTCCCTTCCTAAATACCACCAGCTCTTTGGATCTGATGACAGAAGAATTCACAGTACCTTGGCACATCCTGCTGCAGTCCTGCCAGGGTCCATAGGGATCCCACGTAAACAGATCACTTCTGTCTTCTATTGGAATATTGAATGAATAACGCACATCAGGGTTGTATAAATTCCCTACACACAAAACCTTAATTGAGATAAAATAACTGTTTTTCAGTAAATTTGAGCATGACATAAGATCATGAACACAATGACCATGTAGCCAATTTTCAAGTTCATGAAAAAAAGGTAAATATTCACCTGTAAGGTTAACTCTTCTTCAATCCTATCAGTGCTGTTAATCCGTTCTACCGTATTGTTTGAACCACTGTACTCAAGAATTGCTCCATGTATGTTAATTTCTCTTTTTGACATGCTTACAACAAAATTTCCATTCAAGATAAAATTCCCATGAATATCAGATAACGCTGTAAGTAAAATAAAATATTTTAAGTAAAGCTTCCATTTTAATTTTCTTTCTGCCAAAACTTACTCACATGCTAAGAAATTTATAAATAAATTTATCAAAATATCATCTTTATACTCAAACACGACAGAAAAATAGAAAAAATGTGAAAACTGACAAGTTTGCTGACTGCCTCATTTGTAAATACAGTTTTAATATTCATAAACTCAAATATTGACAGTATCATACAGTATGCTCTAACTCATTTTCTCCAACAAGTGAGACATTTTGGAATCAGAAACTTACCATCATCTCACTTTTATTAAAATTAATACCTACTGAGAGAATCAGGCAAATGGTGATACAGTGTAGTTACATATCTGCTCTGAAGACTTTAACAAGCTTCTGATAATGTGTATCTAGAGCAGACTCCTGACAAGAGCACAAAAGCTATCATCTACCAGTGTTGTACACTGGAGTTTTTTTTTACCAAGGTAGTTGTCATCTTCTGGTTTCCCTGAGTAGCTGTGCTGCCGAATATCAATGTTCGTTGCTCCTTTGGGAATCTTTACTACAACATTGTAACCTGCAATTTAATTATTCACAAATTAACCAAAGACAAAAATACCCAGATGCTAGCAGATACAAGCATATGTTCAACTAGTTTTATTCAATAAACCCTACAGTACACCAGCTACTACTACAGCAGAATACCCTCATGTTTTCAGGGTGGAAATATGAATATTTTCATGTACCTTCTTTTCCTTAAGTCAAGAAAATTGAATTTTTCTTTTCATAACTCAAAAGATAGATAAAACTCATTCCAGTGTTCAGTAATGTGAATTCTATTCTTTAACAATTACATGAGTTCAACTCAAGAGCAGTCAAGTATATCACGTGGGACTCAGGAAACACAGTGGATGCTCACAGTTTAGACACAAAACTTGCATACATGTTAGAATGAATCACATGAAGTAATTCCATTCTGTGTACAATTGAGTTAAGATTTTCCCTATCTTACAAAAGTATTGACTTGCAGCACACTAAAGAACAAGTCCTAAAAACACAAACACCGCAGTGCTACAGTAGATGTAGATGTACTGGGCAAAAGAGCTATGCCAGATCCACATTCTGCTACTGCCAAGTGTCATCAGGAACAACTTCTAGAATAAGAACGATTCACAAATGAGTCATTGTTTCCTGTAATACCTCCAATCAGTATTATGGTATCCTTGTGTTAAGATAACAAAATCAGAGGCACATCGATTTAATTTTTAGATCTGCTGATCTGTACATAAGCATAGGCTACAAAAAAAAGTTATTCCTCACAGTTGCTAATTATGAATTCAAAAGGATCAGCGTGACTAGGAACAACTGAATATAGCAAACGTAGGAAACAATAAATACAAACATGCAATCTGAAGCATTAATATAACCTTTGCTAAGTTTGCCACTTGTTTTGCGGTGTTTAAAAGTCTTGCCTGTATTTAACTGAAGTTAGCCGTCTCACCTCCATGGGTAGCAAATTAAATGGGAATAGTCTTTTCAGTTTCTTAACTTACTAACTTTACACTAAGTTAGTAAACTAATCTAATAAAACTATGGCACGCACTTGAAATGAAATCTAATCACAGGCCCATCAAAGTTACCAGCTGGGGGCAGCACTGCAACTGCAACATGATTTGCTACATGCTGTGGAGAAAAGCAACCTTTGGTCTCTGTTCTAGCACTATCGGGAATTAAAACAAACAAAAACCCCACAAAAACAGGCCTTCATTTCTCCCACTGAAAACCTTGCAGAATACAGAAGACAAAATATGGGAGGAAACTATAAATACAGTTGCTTAGAATACTGTCAAGGATAAACAGGACACTAGATCACATACTAAGGCAGTGAGAAAGACTGTTGTCCAGGAAACCCCCAGATGCTCTAGTCTACTGCAATTGTAATAGCCAGCATAATAATTATGTGCACATAATTAGATTATCATTTTCTAAACTGGGAGTTGAGTAAATTAGCATTTCATCGCAGTGAATTTCTTATGACTGTTTCACTGTCATTTAAGCACATAATGACAACATCATGCCTGTCATCATAACTATATGAATACAACAAGCTGCTTGAGTACCACAAGCTGCTCTTGCCTAATTCCAAATTCTGCCTCAGAAAAATGGCTTGTGACAGTATGGAATGGCACTAGTTACAGTTAAAAGACCAAGACCAAGTGCACACACTTAGGCAAGCATGTCTAGTGATACAACGAAGAGGAGGGCCATTAAGATGATCAGAGGGCTGGAGCATCTGTTCTGTGAAGAAAAGATGAGGAAGTCGGGGCTTGTTCAGCTTGGAGAAGAAAAGACTTTGTGGGGAGATCTCATTGCAGCCCTTTAGTACTTGAGGGGAACTTATAAGCAGGAGAGAGACCAACTTTTTACATGGCCTGATAATGACAGGACGAAGGAAATGGAATTAAACTAAACAGGAAGATTTAGGCTAGATGTGAGGAAGAAATTCTTTACTCAGAAGCTGGTAAGGCACTGGAAAAGGCTGCCCAGAACAGATCCCCCACCTACTAGAGGAGTTCAGGGCCAGGTTGGATGGGGCAGCCTGACCTGCTGAGTGGCAACCTGCCCGTGGTAGGAAGGTTGAAACTAAACAATCCCTTCCAACCCAAGCAATTCTGTGTGATTCTGAGAACTAACAATACTCTGTCTTATCTACAGCAACAAGTTGGGAAACTTGTTTTATTGTACTCTCCATAATGAGTGTGGTTATATAGCTTCTCAATGTAAATATGAGCTCCTATAATATTTCCTCAGAATACGCAGCACTACAGTAAGTCAGTTAAAGCATATAGGAGAACAAATGACAGTAACATTCAGAACAGACTACCTTATATAACAAATTGTGAAAACAAACAAACAAAAAAACATACTAGGAGCTTCCATTTTTCATAATTTACTTTTTAATAGAAAATGATAGGTTTGAGATGATGCATTTGTTAAAAAATGCACAAAATGAAAATTACTTTATGGTATTTCCTTCTAATAAACATTAATAAGTCTGAGATGACACAAAGCCAATAAACAACATGGTGACAATCTCAACCACACCTGAATGAATGGCAGTTTCAGTATACTATTTATTTGTATCAAATGTATTTATGACATAATTCATGTGATACTTGTAGTGGTGGAAAGCAAAAAATTACATTATTTTCCTTTAATGTTTGACCACATACTCAGAAATCCAGTATCTAATAAAAATAGTTGTGTCTTCTTCCAGACACAAGAAAAGTTAAATTTATTTGTACAGGAGGAGTAGTTGTATCCCACCTTTAAGCTTTCTGATACTTTTTGCATGGCACAAGGCTTCTGCAAGGAAAAAATAAATACATCCAGCAGGATGCTAAATATGTTTTTCCTGCTGACCAGCAACTCCTTTGCCCTCTGAAGACCCTATTTGGTAGCTATCCAGGTGTCATTTTCACTTTGCCTGCAGTCTCTTCCAACAACCTGAATGAAGAGGCCTTTCGGAATTTGATATTAAACCAGAAATGTTTTATGCTCTAACTATTGAACTGTTCTTTTTGCCATAGCACAGATAGATTTTTCCCTTGAAAGGGTCACATTACTTGCCTGTGCATCCTTGAAAGGGCATGCATGACTGAAAATTTGGGATATTTTTTGTTAGCAGAGGCCAAAAATAACGTATGCTGAAATCTCACTTCCTCAAAACATAAAATTTCCAAACTACACTGAAACGTACATTAAGATTTTAAAAATACAAACATACCATAACGAGCACGGTTGAAAGTACCTGCAAGTGTCTTACATGAAGAATTATCACCACCACAGATTCCACATTTGTCTCTCCTTGCCTTGGAATTCAAAACATGGTCACAGCCTGCTTGCTACAAAAAATACAATGCTGTGTCATTCAGCCCAGTGGAGAACAGTGAAAACATATAATGTTAGCTTCCCACTCCCCAAACATATTTTCATTCATTGTATATATCTAGTCTTCCTTGGAAATTCATGAAAAGCCTTTAACATTCTAGTATGCTGTGATGCATGGGAGAAAACTATAGTTCTGGATTATAAATTCTTAAAACAACAATACATTTAATACGTCAAGAACTGTACAAAGCTACCTAGAAGTATTTAAAGATTTTGTATAAAAATTACAACATAATATGTAAACTAAGGTGTATTTACATAAAGTCTTGGAATTCTAAAATGACTATGCACACTTGTATGAACATCAATTCTATTCAAGTCTGTCATGACTACAAAACAAGAAAGAAAATGCATGTAGACTAGCACAGAAATACTTCTCATTTATAAATATTTACTTATACTTCCTTTTTTTTCCCCACAATCATAAACAGGACTGCTCCCTGGCATTTCCTCCTCCATTTTGATATACATCCAAATAAAAGGTTATATTTTCTCCTCATTCTGAATTTACCCAGTTTCACTGAAATCAGCAAAACTACTTAGGATGGACAAGAAAGTCTTGAACTTTTTATAAGATATCAGTTTGGTTTTTTTTTATAACAAAATCTGGTGGGCATTTCCATAACTTCTATTAGGCAAAGGATGTTTAAATGATCCCTTTCAGGGGTCTGTTCAACCTGATCTTGCAGTGGAATCATAAATACATAATCTATCTACCCTCGCATTTTCCAATTTTTCACTTTGATAGTAATATGATGGCAATAAACACACAGCATGATTGTTTACATGCTCCCTTTACACCAAGTTCAGATCAGTTTCCCTCTGCTCTCTTGGACAATATCAGCACATCAGGGTTAATAAGGAAAGACTGTGGGTGTTCAGATTCAGCTGTATGTGCTTTGCTTAATTGCCTCCATTTCCAGATCTTAATTTGGTAGGGATTAAAATCAACTTAAGTAAATTCAAAACATCTGGTTTTACATATTTTTCAATAATGGTTATTTCAGCATATATTTATTCAATATCTATTCTACAAGCTGTTAAAACTGATTTGAATAATTAGTAAGTTTAGATTTAAATACCCTGCATAAGCCTTGAACACAAAGGTCATTGGTTTCTGCTCCACAGGGAGTACCATCAGCAACTCTGTCCTTCAGCTGATAGTAGGAAGTTGTTCCAGAAACTCGGCAAAAAAGTTTACAGCGATCTTTCATTGAAACTGGAAAGGAAATCCAACAGGTTTCTTGTCTGTTTTATTACTTTAGTTAAAGAAACATTTGTATTTGATTAATTGAAAAAAAGTTGTAGTGACTTACTACCACTGTATTTTGGAAGCCAGCGAACAGCAGATGTAAGACCATTGATGTTAAAATGTTTGCCATCAAATTCAGAGCACTGTTGCTCCCGGAAATCTTTTTTGCCCTTTGGACATGAATCAGTATTACAGGAACGAAATTTCATCCTGCGTCCAACACAGTACTTTCCTCCATTTCTTGGCCTAATAAAAACAGATAAAACATTGTCCCTTGTTTTCTATAATTCCTGTTTTCCATGAAAATTTTCACAGAAGCAGTATCTCCTCCATAGTTTTAAATTATGATAAAGAGTGAAAAAGACAGAATGTAAAATTGGGAGCAGATATACTCTTCTATGTTTTCTTAATTTCAGGTTCAGCTTGGGGATCAAAAGATCTAAAACATGAAAATTGCGGACAATGCCTCATGTATTCTTACATCTATTATTACATCTAATTCCTAACTTGTAAACCCTGTTACACAATACTTCCATACTAACAGGAAAAAGGAAAAAATAATCAACAGTATCAACAGTATCAGCTACTACAGGCTGACAGAGGCCTATTTAATCAAGATCTATTCTACTTCCTCTTATGCATCACAGAAAACATAACCTGGGGTGATTTCATTGAGGTTCATTTATCCTTCTGATAATATCAAGACGCCATTACTAATGTATAACTGCAGCTCTTGTTCTGTAGAAGGGTAAAGTTGTCACTGATTTTTGTTACAGAGAATGAAACCCACATGGATTATATAGTCAATGGAAGTTTCTTACTATGATGCAAGCTGTAAATGACTCTGCTCTAATCAGTGTTGCCTGTGAACATTACTGGTGGTAATTATGAAAGAGTTTTAAAGCCAAGCAAAAAAAGTGTTTTACTAAAAAAGATTACTAGGCAGTATATCTGTTATTGTTTAGCAACTTCTAGTCCAGAGAAAGTATCACAATATTTAAGAAAACCCTCTGTACATAGAATAAAGCTATAAAAGAAGACTCTAAACACAAGTGAGTTTTCATAAATATCTATAAATATGAATTATATATTTAAAACCAAAGCACTCTAGAACATCTAAGCAGACTGAAGTCTCTAGACTCATCCCCATTTTTCAAACATGGCTAAAACAAGCATTTATTTTACCAGTGCTTCAAACAAATTCATGAAACCATAATACGTTTATATTATTTTGAACTAAACCATTATGTCACAATTCCTTCATTGTGCTCTACTGAAGAAGAACAACAAAAAACATACTCTGGTCTGTTACAGAGCCTGGTGGTGCTCTTGATTCCTCCTCCACAAGTTCTTGAACATGAGCTATAAGGTCCCCATGGTCCCCATTCTCCATCTACAGGACGAGTCTCCATTTCTCTGCTCACACATATTCCATGGCGGCAGTGCTGCACAGTTGACAAAATAAAATTTCTGAGTTAAGGGAAAGGTTATTACATATATCAGGCACAGAAAGAAGAAAGTTTACTTCAGCTATCCTCTGAAGCATCAAAGACTGCCCAAACCTGAACACAAGACAGCAGACTGGATGAACTACGCAGTCAGCGTTTATACACAAAAGAGAAAATTCCATGTTTTAGATGACTGACTGCAAACTCAGGATTAGACTGATGATCCGATTTGTTGTCAGAAGGGATTCTCACAGCCACATTGACAGTGGCTTACTCCATCATTCCCTGCAGTATAAATATATATGGATCAGTCACTAGAATAATCCTGCTTGTTATTTATGAAGCTTAGGTTTTGCATTTTCTCTTTCTGTGGCACAAAACAGCTTGGTATTATTACACAGGCTTTAAGGTTTTTGTCCAACTAAACTCTCTAGCACATAAAAATAATTAAAACACCTCCGATATACAGAAAATAAATCAATCCAAGAATTCCAACCCTTTTAGAAACTGATTAAAATGTCTCATATAATTTCTCTCAAGAGTTATTCTAACATTAGCATTTTTTCTGACTGTCTATTCTTTGGGATGGATTCCTTGAGCTAGGAGGACGTGATCTTCAAATACTAACCAGCTTCCTCAGGCTTCTCTTCCTTCTAGGGCTTTATCCCACAATACTTAACCAAGCAGATCCTTGAAGAGGTCAAAATCTGCTCTCCTGAAATCCATGATTGTGATCTGCTATTCAACCTCCTCCTGACTTTTGTGTTCTTGAACTCTACCACCTCATGGACATCACAGCCAAAACTGCCTTCGGCCTTTCAGCTTACAACAAGTCCTTCACTCTTATTATGAGGTCCAACAGCACATCTCCTTTTTGGTTCCTCTATCACTTGGAGAAGGAAGTTATCAAAGCATGCCAAAAACCTCCTGGATCACTTACGCTCTGCTGCGTCATCCCACTAACAGATAACAGGGTACCTGAAGTCTCCCACGAGGACCAGCACCTTGTTCTCCAAATAGGACTTTGTTAAAGAATCAAGTCCTCAATTATGAATTATGCCCAAACTCTTAATCCAATTTGGTAGTAAAACTGTCTGCCTGTATAGCCCTTGGTCATGCTGACTCTTGAGCATTGTCCATGTATTTTAAGTCCTTAAAATTTACATCTGGAAATATGATCAAAAAAGGTTTCTATTTAAATATGATAATCTATGATAATCAAGGTTTCTATTTAAAGCTCAAAGCTAGCACAGAATCCAAAGCCAGATCTATCTTGCTATAGAAGCCATTTAAATGTTTCAGAAACTGGCCAGATTATCACTCACTTGATGCTAAGACTAACACCGTAACTCAGCCAGTGAAATAATGGCATCTTTCTGGTGTTATCTGTATAACACCTTAGTGCTTACTGTCAGTTTTTATTACTTTTATCCATATGCCTTTAGGATACCTTTGTTAGAAGGTAAAATAACTATGAACATAAAAGATATGGCTGCAGTTATTTAAGTCGAAGGCAAACATGAGGAAACATTGAGACCTTGCATATCCAAGAATTATCATTAACATCTTAGGAAATATATATATTTTTTACTACTATATGCTGAGGATTCCAAATCTCACATCACAAAACTAATACTGCATCCAAACATCCAAATATGAGACTAGGATCTAGAGTTTAAGTTCTTCTTCCTTCCACAAAAACATTCCCAGCAGCTTGAAGGGAGAACTCAGGAAAAGACACAGTTGTAAAATGAAATTTTATACCCACAACAGCATTGTTCTGATCCATAAAAATGCAAAGCACATGTTCACATCTGGGATTTTAATAGCTTATTCAACAAACTTGTCTCAGTTATTCTGCTTCTGCATTCCTACAGAAGCAACACAATGAAGTCACAGTAGAAAACTCAGGCACCAGACACATTCCAGATGTTTCTCTTTGCCTGCTTGAATCAAACCCAAATCTGACCCAAATCAACACTCAATTATTATATCTTCAGAGACAACATGGAGGGTCAATGGTTCAAAGCTTGGGATCAGTGGATCGACAGGTACCCAGATACATATTTCTCAACCGCCTACTTGCAACAAGCAGTTGGACAAGTATGGATTAAAATATGATTTGATAAACTGATTTCAAGTACTTCTAATATAACTCACAACTTACTGTATTTGCTAAGTTTCCAGGAAAGCAAATTTGAATGAAATTATTTAAGTGTTAATTGTCAGGCTATGCTAGACTTTGATTGAATCAAGAGTGTCAGATACAAGTAGAAGAGCTTGCTATACAGTGCTTCTAGTTATATAGATTCAGCATATAGCCCAATGAGCAAGGACTAAAGATAGGAACTCACGTGAATGTAAGAGTTCAAAAATCTCTGAACTATCATTATTGTTTGGATTTCTCTCTTTGGAGTGTTCCCATTTATCACCATGAAATAAATGTTTTATTGCAAATCTCTGTGTCATCTGCTGCAAATTAATCAATGGAAACCTGATGCTGCACTTGAGAACTGTGTCTGTTGTGCTTCTTCCCACAATGCATGTACATCCTACATTCTTGACATTGTCTGCTTTCCAAGAAAGGGTCAAACCCCAACCAAGTCAAGAAAGTGAGGTCTAGACGATAGAATAACAATGAAAATAGAGTGGTTAGTAAAATGAATATGAAACGCAGAAGAAATGGAGTTGCAACAAATTAAAAGTTGTATCTACAGCATCTCAGGTCTCTATAGTACTGATTCTCAAGGAAGCCTACATCTATTATTCAGATGACAACAACTAATTTAAAACACATTCTAACAACATGCTATTTTAATTATTTTTTTCACCGTTTTCACTTTTTTTCCTTGTGAAAAATCTACATATTCTATTTTCCCCTTGAAATACTTCCATAGAAAACACTCAGGTTTTCTGATATCATATCTAATCAGAAAAATATTCCATGAAAATCACAGTTTCCAGGAAAAATTCTTTGTTTGACCCTTAAAAAACTTTACTCCATTTTTACAGCTAAAGAGATCCTCCATTGCTTTCCAGATGGTTAACATATTCTCCAATCACCTGTTGAAATCCTACTGAATTCTTAATACTTACTTTACACATATATAAACAATAAATTATTCTTTTGGATTTATTACCCACAGTTATTGCATTCATGAGGAAGTCAAACAATGCAATGACTAATTTAAAGGAAATCAATATATCAGTAGAAACCAACAACTGCAGAAAAGCAAGTATATTTCAGAATAGCAAATATATTTCAGAATTAGAGACTGACACTTTGTTTACTGACCAAAATAATCTTTTCTTGGTCTTGCAGTGAATAGAAGTAATAAACCTTCTCTCACTCATAAATATTGGGCATATTCTTTCCAATAGGACCAAAGTTTGTATTGTGTATTCTCTCTTGTTATTAAAAAGATTTTTCCAGACTACTGTGAAATTAGTTTTTTCACTGTTACATAAATAGCAAACTGCCATTATGAATATGGACAGTGGGTCACAAGACTTATCTTGATGAAGAGATCTTCATAAAAGATGCAACTGCTAAATCAGTTTCACTGTATATTCAGGACATCAAAAACTTTGGGTCAGAACCAAACATCTACTATCCTTCTAAGAGGAGGTAGGTTGAAAATCATGGAATCAATAAAATAACCTGAGTGGAAGGGACCCATTAAGGATCAAAGTCCAACTCTTGGCTCCACACAGGGCTACCTAGAATCAAACCCTATGTCTGAAAGAGTTGTCCAAATGGTCCAGCTGTTCAGTGCCACCTTTGCTGCCTTGGGCAGCCTGTTCCAGGCCCAGCCACCCTCCAGTGAAGAATCTTTCCCTAACCCCCAAGCTGACCCTCCTCTGTTGCAGCTTCATGCCATTCCCTCAGGGCACTGTTACTGTCAACAGAGAGCAGAGCTCAGCACCACTAAAACTACAAATTCCTTAAATACAACTTTCTGAAGTTCTAAGTGCTTTGTGCAAGATATTTTAAGTGCTACACGTTACATCCTTTGAGGATGCAAATCAAAATCTGCATTCAAATAAACAACAAACCTGACAGATGAGGAAACAGTGAGCTGCCTCCTCATTCTCTAAACACTATATGAAATAAACCAACATGCAGAGTTCAGGAAGTCCAGTTTCCACTTCTTCCTTTTTATGTTAAAAAAAAAAAGTAAACCATATCTCATATAGGTGGGGTGTAAGTGCAAGAGAAGTTCTGGTTTTCAGCCCGGAACAAATCCAAGTATGCTGAATTATTTTACAGTATGCAAGAGTGACTATGAATGTAAGTTACTCGTGATTAATATACTTGCTGGAATAGATGAAGAGGTACTGATAGATGCTTTCACACTTTCTCTGAAACAGATCAAATAGACAAATATCTACTGAAACCAGGAGTCTGATTCAAATATTTATTCCAAATAATTGTTTTCCTGTACTTAATTCACTCAGTCGTAATTAGCTCTAGCTCAGTGGAACAGCTGGAAGAGAAACTGGGGGAATATGCTTTTGAGATGCTTGCTTTTCAGAAAATTCATCTTTGTTGTACTATGATAAAGAAACAAACAACTTTTTTCAATGATCTAAAGCTTTCAAACAACAGAAGGGAAGATGGCAACTTTCTCCTGAGGTCTTCTACCTACTTTTTACAAATATGACACTTGTAACCTAAAAGGTTAAGTCAGGTAGATACTGCTTAAGCAATCATTACCTTATGACAGTAGTACTTCCACACAGCAAGCCCTGATCTCTTTTCCCTACATCAAAGACTCTGCCATATGCAAGCTCTGAGAAAGAAATGAAGGCTTACCATTCCCACACCGCAAACTGTTCCATCAGCCAAAGGCATGTGCTGAGTACGACATCCCTTGTGAACTCCCTCTGTGCTCGTGCACCATAAGCGTTTGCACTGTTTCTAAACAGAAAACAAGATTACCTTTATTGTGCCTGTACACTGCTTTAGACATTAATTGGAATATTTGCATTATTTTCCTCATACTACGTGGGTTTAATTTTGGCTATTATATGTTATTATTTTTTTTACAGATAACTCCCTCTCCCCACCAGAAAATTCATTTGCATAACACTGGGCAGGAATGTGGAATAGTTGAAACAGATCTCATTAGAAATAATAAATTACTTTAGGTTTTCTAGTTCAGTAGATAATTTAATAAAAGGGCAATTAAAAGATTGTAGTTGATATTGTGCAACATAAGGTACAACATCCAGAAAAGGACACTAACTGGAATCATTTTTAAAAAGACACTGACTAGATACTTCAGAAGAAAACCTTCTTTTCAGATTATTAAAGAGATTCTTTATGGACGAATAAACTTTATGGATTAAAACCATCACAAAGCAGCCTTCAGTAACATCACCTTCAGATCTTTGAATTTCTCTTTTCTATAATATTCTCAAAAAGACTGACTCTTCTTAAACAGTACTTCATCACAGCTACAGTTCCACTTAATTCACTTTAAACCTGATCTCAAATTCTCTCCTCTAAATAATTCCAGCAAACCATGTAATACAAGGACATCTCAACATCTTAATGGTAATGAATGAACTCATAATGCTACGTGTATTATTATATCTTGTACTGGCAAATAGGCCACCTACGTTTTCAAATATTTCCATATTTACCTACTCAATTCTATATGTTACTTTCATTCCAGATACCAATTTTGCTTTAAATAATATTTGGTTTATTATACAAAATGTACACTTTAAAGGAGACAAAAATTTTTGACCATGTAAAAGGAATCTGCACTTTGGATCAAACATTTGGAAAACTAGCATATAGATTTTAAATTTATAACTGTTTAAAAACACTCAAAGCAGATAAGAAAGATTTGTTAATGTAATATGGTGGCTATTATGCAAAGAACATTTAATAAAAGTGTTGCAATCATTCCTTTTTGGTAGTTCCAGTAAGCTTTGGTTTATTCAACTTTAGTTCTTTTAAAGGAATTATATTTACATTCACAGATGTACAAATCAGAATTAATTCATCCTGATTTTAATCCTATGTTTTTCTATAGCACAGAGCAGCAAGGCTTTCCATTAAACTCTTTCCCCTTTTAAGAACAGAATCTGAACTTTGACATAATTCAAGATAAAATTCTTATAAAAATTAATAGAGATTTCATTATTTAAGTCTACATCTCAGTAATTTTTAGTACCTATTAAGCAGGAATCTGTATATTGTTCACTCACCAAATAGGGACACACTTGTGACCCAAGGCCAAACATAAGTTCACACTGCTTATTGACATCATACATTAATCCAGGCAGCTGAGAAGAAAGACCATAAATTCTTCCAGTGGGTTTATCTAGGAGGCATTCACCATAACCAGTGCTGTTGTGAAAACAGGAAGAAAATGTGAATTGATCACTGTTCTGACAAATTAAGATCATACTAAAGAGTTCTTCGTTAAGCCACAATATTTTTAAGAAGTACCATCTTAATTTTACATTTTGATTATAACTTCACTGAAACCATGGAACTATTTATCCTCTGAAGATTTAGATACCTGTTATTTCTGGGGGATTTAGGTCCTCCAAGTCAGTGGTTAAAGCCAATGACTAATATTAAACTGGCATTTAAGCACTAATTTTAACACTCCTCTGAACGACACGAAATTGAAAAAAAAAAATGCATCGTACTGATACTTACTCAAGAAACTCAGTGATGTATTTTTGACTGCATTTTGACCAGGTCCATGGACTTGTGTGGTAATTTAAAGTTGGAGCCATAACATGGTATTGATGTTTAATTCCAGCTTCTTTACATTTAAAGCTGTCATCATGTGGCACATTAAATCTAAGAAGCAAAACAAATAAACTCCAAAAAAAATTCAGCTATAATTAATTAAAATATGTCTGTTGTATTTCTGAATATACCTTAGAACTGCAATGGAACTTGTGTTTTATGACTATGAGACATTATGGCAATCATACGGAATACAATAATTACAGCAGCATAATTCTTCAGCTCACCAAAAAAATCCGAGTGTTTTGGGAGTATGGCATTTTAGAGGAACAATCCATCCACTGAACTGAATATACAATACTGTCTGTTAGAAATTGCCCCAATATTTACCTTATAATTTTTACTATACAGTAACAAACTACAGAGCACATCAATATCATTTTATGCAACAAATATTTTACCATACTTTAGAATTCAGTTTAAGTAACATGATAAAAGGCATGTATCTAAATGAACTTCCAGGAGAATGAAAATCAAGCTAGCTACTGAGCTCTGTAATGCCATTGTTACCTACACTGTGGCATGCCTCATGGAGCTAGAGTATAGCATCTTTCTGCCATCACTGATGAGGTATGCTTCATAAAATAAAATGCTGTCATCTCCTCTTATTTTTCTGAGTAAAGTATTTCTCTTTGTGTTATTCTATTGTTTTCTGAAAGGATCAAACAGAAGGAAGAATGTTTCTGTGTTATATTTCAAGCCTTTTCTTAAATTCCTACCACAGCTAGAATGAAAGTGGAGTTAACAGGGCTATATTATACATCTAAGATACGTGCCCCAGCGTCCCAACCGGCTGATATAACAAAAGGACAGAAGTTGGGTACAAATCCAGCATCTCCCATCATCCCAATGAGCAAATGGCTAGATTACAAATCTCATGGTTCCTGTACCTCTAGGTGGCAGGCAGAGCTGACTCCCTGCAAGGGCCAAAACCACTGACTATTCCAGAAGTACACAGACAGATTACTCACCCTTGGAAAAGTACAATCCATCACTGGAAATTGATCATATTCAAAAGGAATTAAAAAAAAAAAACGAACACCTGTTGGGAAATAGGTACTTACACATGTCCAAGCTCATGTGCTATAGTAAAAGCAGCACTTAATCCATTTTCTTCACTTATAGAACAGCTGCGTAGTGGGTCACACATTGTACCTAGCTCTGCCAAACCTGGAAAATTGGATTCTTAAGAGAATGACTTTTAACATAAAAGGAATGACTCTATAAATGAATACTATAGCACATGAATTGAAAAAGCCCTGCACCAGCTATACAACCAAATTTTCACAAAATCAGCTACCACCCAAGATCACAGTATGTGCAGAACAGCTCTGTAACAATTTTGCTTGCCAATTAAATATATATTTTGATTTTTTATAAATCCTACAGTAAAATCTTCCTACAGATTTTGCTGTTAAGATCATACTGATAAAAGACAACTCACCTAGAGTATCACACTTCTCTCTAGCTCTGCAGATGTCTTCCCTTAAAAGAAAAGACTTATTTTAAATTCCAAGCAAACAGAAAATACTGCAGTTAAAAGTATTTAACTGTTGCGACACTAGTTACAGTGATTGTAAATCTCAATTCTCAATTTTTAATCTTGCAGTCCATTTTAAGAATTTGCATTGTTGTGAAAGAAGTAATTCACGTTCACTGAACAAACCCCACAGAATTAATTTCTATCTAGCTTGCAAGCATACAGATTTATATATTAATCTTTTTCTCTACTATGTATATTAGTGTAAAATGCTGCTGGAAATGCACAGATTCCAGGATACTTGAAACTATCTTAGGCAGCAGAGTAGCTGTCAAAATAACAATGTAAAATTCAGGGCAAATATCAAACATAGTTTTAAGTACAGCAATGTGTCTAATTTGAACATGGAAGACAAAACAATAAAAAGGCACAAGAGAGAATGTATCCCAGTGAACAAGAATCAGAGTCTCCACTGAGGAGATCAGTGTCCCTCGGGTGAGGGAAGTGTAAGATATTCTTTATCCACTCCAATTAACTATGAACATTATTAGTGTACATTTAAATATGACAACATAAGAAAAAAGTTGAAGCATTTGTCTCATCTAGCTGGGTAATTGTCTGTTTCAATACCATACCTAGTGATAAGAACAGCAGTGTCATGATGAGAAGGGTGAGCATCATCCAAAATGTTCTGTGCTTGTTGCCATATGCAAAAATTACGAAGAGTGGTAGCTGCATTAAAAGTGATAGTTGGTCCTTCCTAAGGAATGTCAAAGAAACAAAAAAGGGGTTGTAATATTCATTCACTTGCACTTATTATTTTGTCATTTGTGTCCCTCATGTTCACAACTATGGAAGGAAGTCAGAAAGATTCCACTCACGCATTTGTTTGCAGAATCAGGATCTTAATTTAGCAAAAAGTAACCAGTCATAAGAACCCATCTTATTCATCAATGCATCACATATTAGAATCAGAAAAATAAGGCGGCAAGATAATTATGATAAAGAAATATTAAAAAAACACCTGAAAAAATGCTACTTAGTACAACATAAAATATTATAACTGTTAGTGTTGAAAACTCTCAATAAAAACCCCCTATGAAACTTGTCACTCCCTGGGCATATTTGCACAACTATAACACCACATACAGGAGCTACCCTGTAAGCTTCTAAACTCAGTATCTGATTGAGGTACACTTGGGTCAACAGGAAGCGCTAATACACAGAGAAATATGAGTATTAAATAGAGGCTGTATAGTTAACTTCTGTATACATTATTTAAACCTGCACTGTGCTACCAGCGCATTTATTCTACTCTTCTAAAATAAAATTATATATTTAAATTTTAAAAACATATTTAAAATATTTTAAAGTTTGGATTCATAATGCAAATTTACATATTTTGAAATTTAAGAAATATTTTTTCCTACCTGTTCATTATGAATTACAATTAACTTTACAATAACTATATTTATAAGATTTCCAATACTTGAATCTTTATAGATTGCTGCAACCTAAAGAGGAAAAAAATCAGATGATTAGAAAATTAAACTCATCTGGCAAATCACATTTCATGTTGACATGCAAATGAGTTATTAGAGAATAACAGGCAGTTATGCAACAGATGCCTCAGGCATCCATCTCTGGCTTTCTACCCATGGGTTTTGGTAACAAACCCAAAGTAGATGCCTGTGTTTTCCAGTGCTATTCTCTACATAAGAGGTCTACATCCTACAATAATTTTCCTAAATGCTAAAAATGCAGTTATTAAATATCCAAACTGTTATAATTTTATATAATTTCAAAACACTTAGACACTTTGTTAATAAAATTAATGAAGTAAGCATAGATTGTAATATAGATTGTAAAGATTATATATATAAATATAGATTGTAAGACCTGTAGTTTATTCGTAAAATATCACAGACAGAAATGGAGTAACGTCAGCAGAGCTGTCATAGACGCAAACTGGTTTACACACAATTTGAGAATCAACACCTAAAATATTACAGGATTTCAGAAAGAACATGGGAACCAATAAGCTTTTGCCTTTGCTTTTAAAAGAAGCAGGACAGCACTGAAAACATACCTGACACACTGTACAAAGGTTTATTTCCTCATTTGCAAATTTCTATTTACACAGTCAACAGGCACTTTATGATAGTGCAGCCAGAGAGTCAAAATTACACATCATTTCCACACACCAAAGTAAACCAAAGTTATTCTTCGTAAAGGCAGTAAAAAAGTTTATTCACACTCAATAACATCTTCAGACATTCCACCCATATGGATTCCCCTATTTGGCTTAAAGCAGTTATCAAATAAGCTTTATCTAAATGAATGCTGTCCACTAAACACAAAGCACTGACTTTCCCCCACTCTGGCTTGGACTAAGGCTGCAAGGCAACTAAGGGAAAAAGATCAAGGAATTGGATCAATCTGTAGTATTTTTTTCTTTTCTCTTTTTCTTTTTTTTAGCATGTTATATTGACCAACGTGGTCTCATTACAGGCGCTACCTCTAACACAAGTGTAGACAGAGGGAACAGTGCAGAATAGAGTTCTTTTGGTAGTAGTCTACACTTCATCTGGTTCAAATTGCTTGCAAAGCCATAGTGTGTGTGTGAATCCTACACACCTGATATCAAGTAATTCTGCTAAAAGCTGGAAATGACAGAGCCCTGGCTCGCCATGATTCATACCATTCTGTTCTCTAAACTGGATAAGAGAACAACGTGCACCACCATCCTTCATTTCTTTGTTGACAGACAAGCAGGATATGGAAGACTCATAAAAGCAGGGAAGTAGTCAGAGTTTTGGAATCCATGTGGAAAACAAACTATCTTGCCTTTTCCTTCCATATGGATTCCATTCTTGTTTACTAACTAGGAAGTGTCCAATTATTCTGAGGAGCATCTCTTGAGCGCCCACTGAAGAGTTCAATTAGTAATGGGAAGATTCAGGAGGCCTCTATTAAATAATAGGTGTATTTATAGCTGTATAGCTCAAGCACTGTAAATGTAAAGAAGAGAATTTACGCAGACAGTGTTACCTGAATTTGAATGCAGTAAACTACCATTTTACTACTATCAAAGCTAACACAAATTATCAAGCACAAGATGTTTTTTTTATGGCTTGAGATCCACTTTGGTAAATTTAGAAAGAATATTTCTATGTATCTATACTTCTTAGGAAAGATCACAAACAGTCCATGCACGCTCCTGAATGAATTGTCCTATTAAAATAACATAACACATTCATCTCAAGTAACTAACATTAATCTATCTGTCTAGACTCCTTCGACAGTCAGCAAAGAAGAATAAATGAACAGTCATCTAGATGCATCCATCTGAAGATGCATATTTAGATAAACGTATTTTCAAACAAAATAGTATGATAAATTATTACATTTCTTCAGCCACTTACAATGAATGAAGACTAGATGTCTAACAGATGTATGAGATTAATTCCATCCAACTGTTCCAAGATTTACTTCAGCAAAGAAGAAACAGAAAATTGGTTGATAAGGCATTCCAAAATCATGTCAAAGAGGAATCTGAGACAAGACCTGCAAAGATCTTTGACTTATAACACTTTATTACAGGGAGAAGATGCCCATGAGAACTGGCTCTCCCAATGCTTCGGCTGATTTATGAGCTACCTAAACCATAATCAGACAACTCATTACAGCACAAACCTATACAAGATTACATGCATATAAACTTAACAGAAAGATCCTTCATAGAGCAGATAACAAAGCCAGACTACTTTATGCTGAAACATGCATTGCTATAGAAATATCTTTCAATTAAATAGGCAAATCAATCCAGATAAGAATGTCTTTGCTTTTGAATAAAATGCTCTGAAATTCAGGAAACAGTTACATTTCTTACATCTCTTTATGTGAGAGAGCAGTTACAATATATTGAACTCCATTTGGGAGAGAGTGATGTAGCAGTGGAGAGCTTGTGGGTGAGAATCAAGGGGCAGGCTGGTTAAGGGTGACACTGCAGTGGGTGTGTACTACAGGCCCCCTGATCAGGAAGAGGACGTTGATGAGGCCTTCCATAAGCAATTAGAAGTAGTGTCACGTTCCCAGGTGCTGGTGACTTCAATAGGGGGACTTCAGTTATCCAGATATTTGCTGGATGAGCAACTTGGCCAAGCACGCATGATCCAGATGGTTCTTGCAATGTGTTGAAGACAACTTTCTGATGCAGGTGGTGGAGGAACCGACACGGGGAGGGATGTTACTGGACCTTACTCTCACTAACAAGGAAGGACTTGTTAAGGTAGTAAAGGTTGGGGGCAGCTTATGTTGTAGCGATTACGAGATGGTGGAGTTCAATATCCTGAGTGGAAGGAGCAAAGCAGAAAGTAGGATTGCTACCCTGGACTTTAGGAGAGCCAACTTTGATCTCTTCCGGGACCTACTTGGAGCTATCCCATGGGCTAGGGTGTTAGAAGGTAAGGGGGCCCGTGAGAGCTGGTCAGCATTTAAACAGCTCTTCTTCCAAGCTCAGGATCAGTGCATCCCTGTGAGCAAGAAATCGGGAAGGGGTGGCAGGAAACCCGCGTGGATGAGCAAGGAGCTCATGCATAAACTCAAAGGGAAGAAGAAGGTCCATGAAATGTGGAAAAAGGGTCTGACCACTTGGGAAGAATATAGAAAGGTTGTCAGGGCCTGCAGGGATGCAACGAGGAAGGCTAAAGCACATCTGGAATTGAATCTGGCAAAAGTGATAAAGAATAATAAAAAAGGCTTTTTTAAGTATGTTAACAGTAAAAGGAAGATTAGGGAGAATGTGGTCCCCCACTAGGTGAGGGGGGTGTTCTGGTAACAGGGGATGCTGAGAAGGCGGAGATACTGAACACCTTCTTTGCTTCTGTCTTCAGTGAAAAAGCTCTCCCTCAGGAATCCCAGACCCTGAAGGTTAGTGAGAGAGTCTGGGGAATGGGAGACTTTCCTATAGTCAGGGAAGAGGTGGTCTGTGAGCACCTAGGCAATGCTAATGTTCATAAATTCATGGGACCCAGTGGGGTGCATCCACGGGTGCTGAGGGAGCTGGTGGAGGTGATTGCTGAACCATTCTCTATCATCTTTGAGAGGTCTTGGAGAATGGGGGATGTGCCTGATGACTGGAGGATAGCCAATGTCACTCCGGTCTTCAAAGAGGGCAAGAAGGAAGATCCTGGTAATTATAGGCCAGTCAGCCTCACCTCTGTCCCTGGAAAGGTGATGGAACAGCTTGTGCTGGGTGCCATCTCCAGACAACTGGAAGAAAAGGAGGTTACCAGGAGTGGCCAGCATGGGTTCACCAAGGGGAGGTCATGCTCGACCAACCTGGTGGTCTTCTATGATGTTGTTACTGGATGGGTGGATGGGGGAAGGGCGGTGGATGTAGTCTGCCTTGATTTCAGCAAGGCATTTGATACTGTCCCCCATGACATCCTTATAACAAAGCTAAGGATGTGTGGGATAGACGAGTGGACAGTCAAGTGGGCTGAGAACTGACTGACTGGCAGAGCGCAGAGGGTTGTCGTTGGTGGTGTAGAGTCCGGTTGGAGGCCTGTAACCAGCGGTGTCCCCCAGGGGTCTGTGCTGGGTCCAGTCTTGTTCAACATCTTTATCAATGACCTTGATGAGGAAACAGTGGCCACCCTCAGCAAGTTTGCTGATGATACGAAGTTGGGAGGATTGGCTGACACGCCTGGAGGCTGTGCTGCCATTCAGCAAGACCTGGACAGCCTGGAGAGCTGGGCAGTCAGAAACTGGATGAAATTTAACAAAAGCAAGTGTAGAGTCTTGCACCTAGGGAGGAATAGTTGCATGCACCAGTATAGGCTACTGGAATGAGCTGCTGGATAGGAGCTCTGTAGAGAGGGACCTGGGTATCCTAGTGGATGACAAGTTGACCATGAGCCAGCAGTGTGCTCTCATGGCCAAGAGGGCCAATGGCATTCTGGGATGCATTAAAAAGAGCGTGGCCAGCAGGTCAAGGGAAGTGATCCTCCCCCTCTACTCTGCCCTGGTGAGTATTGTGTCCAGTTCTGGGCTCCCCAGTATAAAAAAGACAGGGATCTCTTGGAAAGAGTCCAGCAGAGGGCCACAGAGATGGTGAAGGGCCTGGAGGATCTCCCCTATGAAGAAAGGCTAAGAGAACTGTGTCTCTTTAGCCTTGAGAAAAGAGGACTGAGAGGGGACCTGATCCAGGTTTATAAATATCTGAGGTGTGGGGGGCAAAGTGGCAAGGCCAGACTCTTTTCAGAAGTGTGTGGAGACACGGCCAGAAACTGCAGCACAGGAGGTTCCACACAAATGTGCACAAGAATTGTTTACAGTGAGGGTGACGGAGCACTGGCACAGGCTGCACAGGGGGGTTGTGGAGTCTCCTTCTCTGGAGAAATTCAAGACCCGCCTGAACACCTATCTGTGTGACCTGGTGTAGGGAACCTGCTTTGGCAGGGGGGTTGGACTCTATGATCTCTTGAGGTCCCTTCCAACCCCTATGATTCTATGATTCACTGACTGTCAAGTAAAGTGACTCCACATATGTTGGACAAATACAAATATTTGTCCAGTTCTAGAAGATTTTATTCCAGTTAGAACAGTCTTAGTGATTGAGAACTGGATGGCAGGGATGAACTAAGTTCATTTGACAACAAATAATGCCAGAAACGTCCAAACTAGGACTATCATCATCTTCAGTGCAGCATTAAACTCCAGTTTCATAAAGGCCTTCAGTATTAAAAGTATGTGAGAAGATAACCCATATTTAGTCCTGGGTAGCTAGAAGGATTTAGGGAAGGAGTCCAAACTGGAGCCTTCTCAGGATTAAAATGCAGCATTTTTTGTTCTTACTGTAATCAATTCCTCATATACAATAATAGGTTGTTACTAATCTGTTACTGTTGAATAATCTCAACAGACACCAGTTATTTGCAAACAAAATCTTAAAATGGAAGATGGAAAGAATCCAGCATGAAACACAGTCAGGTTCCTTCCTTCCCCACTGCTGACAATGTCCAGGTAGAATGTTTGGGCAAAGCACTCCTTCAGAAGCCAGTTGAAGTCGCTCATACATTGGAGAAGATGCATCATCAGGCTAAGTACAAGAGAAAACACACACTGCACATCCAAAGACCATCTGCTGTAGGATCTTCAACACCATATCTAAGCAATACCTAACTAATGTCTACCTCTGTCTGGAGCACACATGAGGTCTGAAGTCTTGTCATTTAGATGCCTCAGGCCAATAGCTCTAACAAGAATCTCATCAGAATCAAAAACATATTTTCTCACATACTGAAAACTGGTGAGGATCTACTAAAACCTAACATTGCTCTTATTTCCATGCTTGAGTCAAAGTATAGACACGCTGTCTCATGGGCTCTTCCAGGACTTTCAAATATTTAATTATAACCATTGCTTTAGGAAGATCAAGGTACGAGACCGTGCTGGTAACGGGATGCCCCTACCTGTGATGTAAGGTGTATTCTGCACGTTGGCTGAACATAAGGAAAAAAAAATAAACCTGAGTTTAAAACCACAAGCCAATCTTGAAGCTTCACTTAAGGAATCACACAGGCTAAAATTATCAGCTGAGACTTGAAATGATAGATTAATGCAGAAAATAGCAAAGTCCTGGAATATGCCATTATTTCTTACTGAAAAAGACAGTGCTCCCTGCTCCCATATTCTGTGGAGATCTCTTTCAATCCTCCTTCCCCATTGGAAGCATTCATAAAAAGGATGAAGAAACAGAACAGGAATTTAATAGAATACACCATTTCTTCACAACATCCAGACCCACTTTCTTTATAGTGATCTAAATCCAGCCTTCACAGAAGGAGATAACAGTCAAGACAAAGGGAAGTAACTTTCAAGAGATGTTTTCATACTCCTAACTCAGGCTTCTACATCACAGAACAGCAGTCCAGACCAAAACAGTAAAGGAAGGAGAAATCAAGGACCATGATGAAGATATTTATCTTTCATCGAAAGGATCATAGCTTTTGTTTTCAATACATTCCCAAAGATTACAAGACAGATCTTGCCATCACCAGCTGCCACTGTCAGATTACAGAAGTAACTTTTCTTGGTGACCCTGTAGTAGCTGTCCATTACACTTAGACTGTGAATCACTACAAACTGCTACATACAGAAAAGGAGCTAGAACATGAGCAAGCACATCCAGAGACAGAAAAATAAATGTTATACCTAAATAGAATTGATTTTTTTTCAGTTCTTTTTTCTCTCAAGACTGCATCACAAGACTGCTTTTCCTTTCTTCATCTGCTACATGGAATCATAGCATCCAGGAGAATACATTCATATCACTTAAAAGAAACTTCATATCAGTTCTTAGCTCATGTCTTCTGCCAGCTCCAACAATCCCCTGTTTATCACTGTAGTACTGAAAGGATGTGAGATATCCAGGATCTGGAGTATTTCTCCTTCACCTCTCACATTGTCATATCCTGATTCTGTCTATTTCATGATACCCCAGAATTTTCTCAAGTCATGAGATAAAGAAATAATCACAACATTTATTGCTTCACTGAGAAAGAATAAGAAAAAGCTGTGTTATTTCTGCAAGTGTTACTCCTATTCTGTTCCATCCACTTTTCCAGTATAAAATTGTTTTATTTGAAGGAACCTAGAAATTTCTTATGCAAACTTGCACAAATACATCTACATAGCTCAGAATAACTGTCTTTTCCTGGAAGATTGTTTGGCAAACAACTCCTACACAACTCTCGTGTGGGAGGACTTTTATAACTAACACAACTGAAGCTTCACCATAGGGACAGACCTTGAACACACTGTGCTAGTGAGGTGAATGACAAAGAGATGAATACTAACAATTAAATATCTAATTAACAACAAGCTACCTAACAAGAGTAATAAAGAATACTAACAGCAGTCAGCTGTAAAGATGGGAAAGTAAGTGCTTGCTAACATGCTATAAAATTTCCAGGTCTGTATCACTTAGAGCGCTATGAGGCACTATGATATCTGACACAGGGGCACTCTGGAGCTGGAAAATTTCTAAGAGCAGTCAGTGTATAAAAAAAAGGTAGCATTTTTTATACATAGATCTGTACATCAAGGTAGTCAAGCAGACTAGCTTAGAAATTTTTGTTTCAATGATACTTATAGAGCAGCCCCACAGAGGAAGACTTGTGGATCCTGGCAGATGAAAGCAAATGAAAAGCTGGGCAAGAGCCAGCCAGCAGTGTGCGCTTGTAGCACGGAAGTGCAATGGTATCCTGGACTGCATCAAAAGAGGGGTGGCCAGCAGTGAGAGGGAGATGATTGTCCTCCTCTACCTTGCCCTTGTGAGGCCTCATCTGGAATACTGCTTCCAGGCCTGACACAAAAGAAAGATGGATCCTCTCCAACAGTTCTCTGGAGGTCACGAAGACTATCATAAGGCCAGAGCACCTCTTCCACAATGAAAGGCTGAGTGAGTTGGGTTTCTAGAGCCTCTCAGTACTTAGAAGCAGATTTTATACAGGAGGGAGACTGAATTTTTCACGTAGTCTGCTAGTGAAAGGATAAGGTGGAATAGCTTTAAACTAAAAAAGAGGGAAGATTTAGATTAGGTGTTAAAGTTTTCACTGAGAGAGTGGTTAAGTACTGGAACACATTGCCCAGAGAAGCTGTGGATACCGCATCCCTGGAGGTGTTTGAGGTCAGGCTGGATGGGGCCCCGGGCAGCCTGAGGACCTAGTAGTTGCTGACCCTGCAAACAAGGCAGGGGGTTGGAACTACACAATGTTTAAGCTTCCTTCCACCCCAAACCATCCTATGGTAACTTTCCAGTTATATTCTTTCATGCATAATGAAATAGACATCCTCCATTTAGCAGCATCTTAAAGAAAACATAATCATGTGGTTTTATATATGCAAAAGATATCAGAATGAGATTAAGCAAGAAACAAATGGCTTTGTGCCTGCCCCCTACTTTTCACTTAGTATACTAACATTCAATACTTCTTAATTTGTTAGCAAACAATATCTGAGTGAAAAGAAAGTAAACACATGATTAGCACACTTCAAGCAGTAAATAGGGAAATAACTCATCACAAGATCTTGAGTTCAAAAACATATTTTGTCACTCAGATGCCCCTCATGTAAAAGTAAATTAATATGCAATTCCTTTCAGTCTACTCTGTATCTTCATTATGACATATATACTACATTCAATAATGTTAGAATATTGCAAAATACTAGCATGCAATGAGATATTTAGCATTTCATAAGTTTGGAATAGTAACTGCTGTATTGGATGAACAGCAAAGAAAGCATAAAACCATTCTTTAAGTTCAGGCCACACAAGAACAAAATCATTTAGCTATTTATTTTTATTTTAATGACAACAGGCAACACAGTGGAGCATGGGCTTTCTCCACACAGAAAATGTTACGGGGCTATGCTAATGATTAGCTGTCAGAATGCCAAAAATGTATAAACACTAACAAAAAAATTTAGTATCCTTGTTAAGAGCTGTCACTCACTGCCTTCTTACATCAGTAAGTTATGGAAGGTATGGAACACTTTAAAAAGTGCTATTTCAAGACACTTTACTAGAAACTTTTGTAACCTCACATCTGTACAGACCAGAGAATAAAACAATGGAAAGTCAAAATCTCTTAGCACAGAAACATACAATCCATGTTAATAATGCCTTGATCAACATAAAATAGCATTAAAACCCGATAATACTACAATCTCACTGCTTTACTACTGAACAATAGGATTTTATGATTCTACAGTCCCACAACAAGATAAATGCCCTAAACTGATGCAGTCTGAATCCTTTCTTTAAACACATGGCTGCTCTGCTCCCATACTGCAGATCTGGTACTCACATGACCAGGCAAGCAGCCAACTCCCCCATTTAGCAGGCCTGCCAAGTCATACTGCAGGTGGTTTTACATGTCAAGTTCTCTTGACACGTCAAGATTACAGAGGTCTTGCACCAAGCAGACTAACAATAGACTAAGAAGTCTACAAAAATAATGATATATAAACAGAAAATTTCTTTTAAGATGTCAGTAATAAGGTGCCTGATCAAGAAAATTAGATTAGTGACACAAAACGTAACACAAAAATGAAAAGTGACAAGTTCCTGGCATTTCTACAGTAAACTGCAGTGCTTTAATGAATTCTCACTTGCTTTCTAAGATCTAAACTTACTGTTGGGGCTCTGAACTGTTACAACCTAACATGCCTAAGGCAGAGTCCTCCAGCTACTGAACCTAATAAGACAG
This sequence comes from Cyrtonyx montezumae, assembly GCF_038088225.1. Taxonomy (NCBI): domain Eukaryota; kingdom Metazoa; phylum Chordata; class Aves; order Galliformes; family Odontophoridae; genus Cyrtonyx; species Cyrtonyx montezumae. The sequence goes on along the minus strand of NW_027072034.1, from coordinate 131,882,667 downwards.
TATCGACAACCTGCAATGTTGATACAACGTTTAGAAGAACAAAAAAAACATGGGGAGGGGTTGCAGATTGTTTTATTCATGTTCTCATATTAAAGAATGCCACTGATTATTATATTTCAATACAAAATTTGATAAAGTCAAAAGCCTTCCTATGGCAAAAGGAATATTTCCTCTTTTATTTGCTATTGCTGACTGAAATATGTATTTATCTCCAAGATGGAATAAGTACTATGAATACTCATCTTGCAAAGATCTATCCAGTTTTAAAGAAATGAGAAAAACGCATTCCAGCTTTGGTTCAGTGGGATTACTTGCATGCTGAGTTAAGCCTTTACAGGTCAAATTGGATGAGTGACAATACACTTAAAACCCCAAAAATATTCAGCAGTACATTTCAGTTCCTATTTTCCACCCATACAAAATATCCTACAGTAGCAAGTTTATGTAACTGGTTCTGTTGATACTTAAATACAAAAAGAAAGCAAACAAGTATCGATTTCAAGGAGTCTTTTGGGAGCTAAATACCTACATCCCATTAAAATTCAATGAGATTTGCACACACTTCAGTTCTCTTTAAAACCTATGCCAAAACTGCATATAGCTTTGGAATGAGTAACATAATACTTGATACATTAAAAAAAAAATCACAGAATTGTAGGAGTTGGAAGGGACCTCTAGAGATCAAGTCCCCTGCCAAAGCAGCTCCCTAGCCCAGGTTGCACAGGTAGGCGTCCAGGTGGGTCTTGAGCATCTCCAGAGGAGGAGACTCCACCACCTCTGTGTGCAGCTGTGCCAGTGCTCCATCACTGCACTGTGAAGAAGATCTGTCAATTTCCTGTAACAGTAGAAGTTGCTTGAACAAACAAGTACCAGCTTGGATTATTAAATTTAACTATCTGTTTAATTATAGAAAGGATAGAATGTAACAGTTTCATTTCTTCCCTTTATGGGTAGTAATACTAATAAGAGCTGCATTTCAAATATTAATAGACTAAGAGTCAAGAAAAAACTAACTTCACTGTCACGGTTTTATGACTTTTGTTATTGGCATTCTACATAACATCCTGTAGCGCATTGGGAGTTAAAGGGTTAATGTTCCAGCTCTATGGATCATCAATAGCTCTGGGTACATCTGTCTCAGAAGAGAACTATGTACCCCAGAGGACTTCACGTTGCTTTGCATTTTTCCATTTTCCACTCAGAGGGAAAGATAAAAACTGTGTCACAAGACACAGGCTCTATCCTTTTTGATCAACTCAGCAGTGGGTGCTTGCTAGTGTAAGGCTTTTATTTGATTTATTAGCTTCTATTCCAATTACACTGTGTTATTTTGCATTCTGATATCTTATTTAGTAAATCAGCTTTTCTCCTCAGATCACTGCCACTGTTTTGTTTTTAGGCCCATCTTTCTTTCCCTTTTCCCCTTTCCTTTTCTTGGGGCATGAGTCCCTCACCCCAATCATCACAGAACCAGGCTGAACCAGCCCATAAACTATTGACACCACATACTGATGAGTTCTAATATTGATTACATAGCCAAGACTGGCAGTGATTTATTCCCTACATTTATTACTTAGCTTACTGAAGCATCACTATTCTGAGACATGAAGAGAATGAAAATGGTATATTAATCTGTAAAACAAGGCAACATACTCATGTGTAAGGAACCTCTGTGATTCTATAACCTCATTTGAAATTCCTAAAGTAGAGGACATGAACACTTCCTCTAAGAAAGTTCAGCCTGGAGAAGAAAAGGCCCCACACAGATGTAACAGCAGCCTTACAGTATCTGAAGGGAAACTACAAGAAAAAAGTAGACAGACTCTTTAGGCAAGGTCTGTTGTGAAAAGACAAGGGGAAACAGTATGCCTCCTCTTCTTCACTTCAAACATTGGATATAAAACCAAATCAATTTTATTTTTTTTTTTTTTCTTATGATAAGGGTGGTGGAAAGAGGTTACCCAGAGATGAAGCAGAAGTCCCATCCTTTGAGATACTCAAGGTTATGTTGGATGGGGCTCTGAGCACTCAGATCTAGCTGTGGGTACCCCTGTTCATGGCAGGGGAGCTGTACTAGATGACCTTTATGAGTCCCTTCCAACTCATACACCATTAAGCTGGAATACATATTGTTAGGGGTGATGTTCCACATTTATAAGCGCTACATATTTCTAGACAAAGCTTTAATAACTTAGTTCTAAAGGTAATCTTGAAACAAACACATGAAGTAACTGCTGTCAGAAGATGCTACCTTTATCTAATATGATATTTAGTATTAAATTCACATTAATGGTGTAGCCTTTCTGTAGTATGCAATTACCTCAAAACCAGCAACGACAAACCTAAGCTGAAGTTCTACATTGCAGGCAGGAACTGAAAGAAGGACGTCAAGATATTTAGCAAATAGCTGGTTTTTCACATTTAATATGAATTTGTTTAATGCTTATTCCACAGACTCTTCAGCAGAAGTTCAGCAAGGAGAAATTTAACTACTTAAATAAGATAGAAAACAGAACACTGTAAGGAACAGCAGTCAAATGTATGACTCCTACAGATGTGGAGAAGAGTTTTCTTAAAAAAAAATTAGATCAATAACTAGCCATAATCACAAAAGCAACTCAAATTAAACACAAAACACACCATTTCACCTCACTGTAGCATTTTGTAGAAAACTAGCCTGTTTTAAAATGTTTTTACTACTTTATTTTGGTTTTCAGTACAGCTTTATTAAAAAGATCTATAATGTATCTTTGGAGTCAATTATTCCTAAATTATTTTTAAACAGCTTGTACTGTAAGCTAAAAAAGTGTCTTAACACTGATTTTAGTTTGATCAGGCATTAACATACAGACCTTCACATCACTGCCAGTGTAAAGATTCAGAATACTATCAAATTATTAGAAATTAGACATATGCCAAATCCCATAATCTCCTATAAGCCAATAAAACCAAACTCTGTCCAACTTTGCTTTTGTGTAGTGATAGCATTCTGAAATCATAAGAAATTTCACAAAAATGGAAATCAAATTTAGGTATGATACAGATCTTAACCATACATTAGAAATGCATTTTTTCTTTGTAGGACAGAGATACAGCATGTAATTGCACAAGAGAGCCATTGGTATAGCACTACTGTAACTAGTTTCATCGTAATGTGCTCAAAAGGAAAAAAAAAGCAAGTTTTATACCCTAAAAAACTTCCCATGCCCCCTCACCTAATGGTATAAAAGGTGATTGAGTTTTCCTGCCTGAAATCAATGTGACAGAACTTCTAAACCTAGATGCCTACATCTGTATAGGAGGTGACAGCACCTCTACTGCTCACAGCTGGATAGCTAGTCATGACAATGTGCTGAACGCTTACCTTTCTGTATCTATGTCATTTCAGACAACATACTACAGCCACACACAACTAGCAGGCATAACACATGGTCTGCATGATACCCATGCACCCTCATGAAGCTGCAGATGGGACCAAGTTCAACATTCCATTGCCTTTTAATTTGCCTCACAGGAGTATCTACTGCCAATTAACTGCATCCAGCAGAAACTGGAGAGCTACTCTGCTCATCTACAAGACGATGGCTAACAGGTCAAGTGATTAATTCTTATTTAAACCAGAATTGGTTTAAATATGGTCTCCATGGAGACCAAAATGTAGGTGCAAGTCCAAAAAAAATCACAAATCAAAATGCTTTAATAGAACAAGAACACAAGATCTAGAAGTAATCGTTACACAATATTTCAGCACACCTTTTATTAAAAAGCAGTTAAATAGATGTCACGATAAATCTTGATTTTACAGAGCTTGTACTTAGTTGAGACTTGATACAAGAGGTGACTTTCAGTTGAGCTGTGTTGAATTCTTACTTGAACCAAATAATGTCAATTTGAAATCTGACCCACATTAATTTGAAGTTGCTTGAAAAACTAGAATTACTATAATCAAGCATTTTTTCCACTGTACCTTTTAACCTCTGTCGGCTGTAATTAATCATTATGTTTTACTCCCTGAAGCTTGACTATTCTTTTAGTGTAATAAGAAATCAGGAAATTGGTCATAGCATTTTACCTCACTGCATTTGACTGAAAAGAGATAGAATCTGAAATTTTGGTCCTACTTGTTTTTTGTTGCTATTGTTTACAGAATCTATTAAGTAATTCAGAGAAAGCAGAAGACATGGAAGTTGCATAAGAGAACACATAAGAAAAAAACTTCTGAAATTGCTAGTACTTATTAACTTAAGTTTTACTTACTATTGACATCAGTGTTAATACATAGTGCTGTAAATTCTGTCCATGATGATGAACCATTTTGGTGTCAGCTGTAACCATCACTTCCACATATCTTGGATAAGATAGAAAACGTTTTCTCCGGGAATGTGGATTATTGCCAGCATCCTCCATAGTCAGATTTTTAAAAGCATACTCTAAACTTGGAGACATCTGTAAAATGTTTCTCTCTTCGTTCAAACTGGTGACATTTGGATGTAATAAAGTGCTTTTCTTCACCTCTTTTTCTGTAAAGTAAAAAACTTAATGCAGAATTCAGCTTCTAAATTTATAAACGGACATACAACTCTATCTAAAGTAAACAAATTATAATGATGATGTTATTTTCAAAGTAACTGGTACAAGAATAAAAATACATTACACATGGAAGGACCATCAAATAAGATTACTTGAACATTATCATACATATCTTCCATAAATTGATTCAAAAATTAGTTAAGAGACAGCAGTATTGCACAGTTGCTAGAATGCAGTATAATCCAAATAAGAAGGCTGGAACAAGATAAGCACTACAGTTTAAGCAGTGAAGCAATGGAAAGAAATCAATTGAAATAGCCATATTCACACACAAACCTTTAACATAAACAAAAACAATAACAGCAAACTGTAAAGACTAGTCTCCAGTCCTGAATTCAAGTCCCTGTTAACTTCTTCATTTATGAAATAAGCTATATTAATATAGTAAGTGACTTTCTTGATTGCTCTATTAATATTCTTTGCATAGGATCACAGTTTAAAAGTTATAGCTTGGAGACATCTCAATATTTAACACTTCCCAATTTGCTATCTTCCAGGACTCATGACATCTGAACATAACCTCATGCCTTGATCAAGCAGTCACTTCAACAATAGCCCATATGAAAATACATAAGTGAAAAGTATATCCGACTTCTCACTATTCCTTAGGCACTTTTAAGTGCCTAATGAGGTATTTCAGTGCACTCAGTCAGCCTTTACTGTCTTTCTGGAAGCTAGATTTCCTTTTAAGTAGTGACTGCCAGAGTGTAGTTCCCAATCCTTAGTGATGAGCTCTTCAAACGACTTAAGAGACCCTGACTCAATGTCATTCTCAATTTGAAAGGATTTAAATCTATGTATTTTATCTTCTAGTAGAAGAGCTCTCCTCCTTAAGCTTGAAGCTACTTCTGAGAGGTCAACTGTCCCCATTAAAATCAGGGCACAATGCTGACACAAAATGGCAGCAGAGAGATAAACACCTTGAAGTTTGCTGAGTAATCATTTGAGTAAGACACAAAATAAAAGAATAGGAATTAGAAATAACTATTACCAGTAATAATAAAGGCAAAAAAGTAGGAGCTAGCATGGAAAAGGACCATGTTAGTGAGTACCTATAAATATTTGATGTTTTCAGACTGATGTAATACAAGAGAAACAGCTGAAGTAGTAACACACATCTTTACTAAGTCACAAAAGTAGTCTGAAACTTCAGAGCATGGAAAAAATAGGAACGAGGACACACATTTTGGTTAAGAGCTGAAGACAAATTTATGAACTAGACAAAAAAACCTTCAGTACTACACTAAATAAAATTCATTTTGTTTATGAACACCAAAAAACAAGAGGATGAGTGATAGCCATCATACAGCTATCAAAAACATCAAACTCTTCTAACCTTCCTGTATTAAGGAAACAGGATTTATGAGTAGAGGAAACATATCAGATGTCATACCCTGACAGAAAGATTAAAAAAGAGTAATAAGTAAGGAAAAATTAGTTAGACAACATTGAAAGTAATCACCATGATCCAATTTCAAACTAAGATGTACTGAAGGAGATTTCAAAGGTGTAGCTGGTATTAAAGCATTTTATTAACAACTTGAAAAAAGAGCATTAGGAAATGCTGTAAAGGTAAAACAAGTAAGAGACAAAAGATTTAACGTTTAAATACTGTATCAGTGAACAAGCAGAAAATAATTCTAAACAATAAAATGGATGAGCGATTTAAAGTTAGTTACATCCAATGATCTTCATGATTTTTTTTTAAACAGGTCATGGAAATTGTCTATGTTAAAACATCTAATCATCCAGCTTCTTATAGTCAGTGGAGTGAAAGACATTTCTAGGTAGTAAATCATGTTGCCCAAACAAGCACATCTAAAATAAATCACATGAATCACAGTAAGCAATCCTCTCTCTCCTCTGAATATAAAAAGAGAAGGATGACTAACACAGATGTAAAATATCTACAGTTAAATGAGATGGATCTCTATCAGCATTGCAAGTCACAACCTGATCAAGTATCCACTGTATAACTTAGAAATACTACTTCCAATAGAAAGCCTTTCCATCTACCCTTGTCAAAATTCACTAAGTGAAAGAACCAACTCTCATGATCACAAGTCTACTTCCCCTTTTTTTCCTTAAAGTGACTACCTCATCAAGATTAGCATTAAAACACAAATCTCTTACTTAGGACAGAAAGACTAGCTAAATACCTTTTCCTTTATGAATGCCTTAGCAATGCCCACCAGCCCCAATAACCATTGACAGTAACCCAATAAGCTGGCTCTAACATCAGCTTCCTGGTCTTCAAAGCTTCCCTCTTTACTCCGAAATAAGAATTGTGAATAGGTAGCACGAGCTTCTAGATAAAATACATCTTTAGAAAAATAAAAGCCCTTCACTGGAGTTTGTTTAATGGAAGATGATCATAATTGTTGCCTTATGTATCTGCAGAAAAGCAGAATTTTCAACGTAATCTGTATACAAAGTGTGATCTAAGATTTTTCCAAAAAAATAACATTAGCCAAAGCTACACTATTTTTTTCAGTTTGCATTTGCAAACAGCTGGCCAGATATTAGTTACAATAAAATTTGCTATTCTCTTCAGATGCACTCAGTGTTGCATGAACTCTTCTGAAATGCAAACAGATTCAAAATGCATAAATGTAGATTCCAGTGTCACATAAAATGTAGAATTTAATTAGACAGGATGTTTTAAAATGCAAAGTTGAACTAAATTGAAGCTGCATTTTCCTACTTTGAGTCTCCAACCTCAATATTTTCTCAGAACCACAATAAATGAAGCCCATATACCTCCATTAAAAGAAGAAAGACATGTATTTTGTCTGAAACATTTTTTGAGTCCAGTGAGAATAATTCTAACATAGCACCATAACAGCAAAGGTTAAGAAGAACATTGCTCAGATAGGGTCTTGGCTTCTATACAACATTAAATAGATGATACCTCTTAAGAATTTGTCTACATCACCTAACCAATTCTTTCTAATCCTCCTCTTCTCTGTAGCTTTTATATTTCACTAGAAGATTCAGGTGCCTTTCTGTCATCATATTATTTTCTGGCTATGAAGATGCATTCACAACCATCAAAACTAGCTGCAGTTTTCTACTCTACTAAAAACACATCAGTTTAAGTCATGATTCTTTCTACTCATTTCCTCATGAAGAATGGTTTATCTGTTTTAAGTTTCCCACTCTCTGCATACATTCCCACTCTTAAGTTACAATGCCCAGTGTCACAGTAGGTAAGTTAATCACTATGAAAGTTCAGCCATTCACCTGTGACACATCTTAAAACATCTATTCAAAATTATTCCCCTTGCTTTTTTTAATAGCTTTAAATTTGTAGTCTGTAGTATGATTATTAGAATATCCAAATGGAAAAACATCTACATAATGGGTAGTACATACTTTCATTGTTGTGAAAGACGTACATATCAAATCATTATTTAAGCTTGTAATATATTCACAAAAGAGAATACATTTAAGCAACAGCAACTCCCATATATCTGTCCTTCAAGATTTTACATACAGAGCAACACATATGGTGTAAAAACAAATCAAGAGAGAAGTCCTTGAAACATCAGGATACACTGTTACATGCCTATTTCCTCCTACGTTTAAATTAGACAGTGGCAGGGAAAAAAGTAATTCTTGCCAAACTTATGTAGAGAAAAACATAGGGTCTAGTGAAACAATCTGTAGAAAAATGTCTTAGAATGGCAACTTGTTTGGGTTTTTTTTGCATATCAGAACTAACACTTGAAAAAAGTTGCATTGAAAATTAAAGTGTGACTATACCTGAAACTTCACAAGCTTTATGGGATTTCTGATACTTTCTATTAATTTCTTCATGTCTGTATATAAGATGTGGTTTGTTATGCTCATCTTCATGTTCACCTCCATCCGTTTTCATCAGAGGTTCTAAAAAATATTCACCATCATGTGCTTTAAAGGTGCCCATCTGAAAGTAAGAGAAGTAGTTACTTTATTCTCCACTAAAAATAATGTTTTTATAACTTTCATGAAATATACTACTTAATATTTTCAGATTAATGAAAATAAGTTTGCACATGAAACAAAAGTGGAAGCTGGAAGATAAGGCAAAAATGTTTCTTGTAGAGTCTTATCCCACCCGGAGAAAAAGACTACCTTACTCATAAGTAAGGAGGATGTATTAACAACATAATCAAGATACACTATCAATATATCTTATGTAATTTTTATGCAGACTTTGTGAAACCAAGGTTGCTGAAGTAAGAAAGAATCTAGGTATAACCAAGTAGGACTGCTTAAGAAACTGCACAAAGAGGAGTGGAAACCACCAAGAAAGTCAGGATTTAGCTGCTGAATTCTAGAATGAGTTGTTGCCTTCTGTCTTCCATATAATTCATACAACCTTTTTTTCCTAGAAGTGTTTTGCCCATATATTAGCAGTAGTGTAAGCCTACGGTAAGAATTGATGCCAAGATTCACACTGATGTTTTAGTTGAAATTGTAAACTCCAAACACCAAGAACATGATAAATGTAGCTGCATACAATTTGTGAACACTAACAAGCTGATCAGTTCTTTTCCACTGGCATACCCTAAACTTTTAGATAGTGGACATTTTAAATGTAGGAGCTGAAGGAAGAAAACCCTTCACTGCTGCTTTACTCCCCCATGCACCTTTTAGTTCTCCCCTACCTCCCAGAGCTAGGGCAGATACTCTATACTGATTTCTTCAATGACTCATCCAGCTAACAGCCTTTAAGATTTTACTGTGAAATGATTCAGCTATGACAAACACTGAACTATGAGAATTACAGCATACAACTAGTGAGGAAAGTTTTCGAACATTTTAATCTTCTAGATTAACAAACTTCCACTGGAAAATTTGTTAATCTGGAAGATTAAAATGTGAATCTATACAAAAGTCACAAATAAAGGTTTTTGAGTGAGTTTCATAACTCTGAGCACCCTGTTCAGATTCCTGATCTTGTACACAAACAAGAGCTACCAGTGGTAAACCACCTAAGAATTCAAAATTACATTCAGGCATGCAGTGAACAGAGTTAGCATGATGCAGCATGACACAGCATGACTAAGTCAACCTAGTATTGCTGATACTGAACAAGTAAGCCTGCTTTCCTATTCCTCTATGCATGCACTCCCACAGTTCATTTCAGCACCAGCAATCAAACTTGCATACAATAAACAGAAAGTGGCTAGAAAGCAAACTCCTTTGTTACATGTAACAAAAAGTACATTACAAGCTTACAACCCAAAAAGTCCAGACAGACATCTGGAAGGAGGAATTCTACACTACAACTCAGAATTATTGCCTTCAGAATTATTCTAATATATGTTTTAAATGAGAAGATTAAAACCCAAGGTACAGGAGGTTCCACCTTTTTAGACACTAGAAAAACTGCACTAGGTTCCCTCTCACTTGTTCACTCCATGGACTATTGATTCTTGCAGAGACAATCAGGGTCAATTGTATGTTTAGTTATGTGCATCTGGACAGCCAAAATCTAGTTAAAGAATAAAAGCTTGTGTTAATTACCTATACACTGATGAGGAGAGAAATAACCAATAACCATTATCACTGACTGGTTAGGAATACATCCCACCTTCAATCTATGATGAAATTTACTGCACGTGTCCTATCCACGTTGGTAAGAACTCTTTACACAGCATGAACAAAAAAGAAAAACTGCTTAAGTTAGTGCACTGTTTGCTATATTTGCAAATTAAAATCCAAGCTAACGTTAGAAACTATTGCACATCAGTAAAATAAATTTAAAGTGAAATACTAAACAAAAATCCAAACTTGGAGACCACATTACACGTGTGGTTGCCATCAGTTTAACAAATGGAAATCAGCATCTCAGAAGGCAACTCGGCCAAAAAAGCGAAGCCAATCTCCAAACCACCACCACTCCTTAGACTGAAGCTGTGTTTTGATTAACTAAGTGCTATTTCCTCCTTTTCCTAACATATAGATCTACAAAATGCAATCATCAGCTACACTGTTCTGCCTGGTTTGCAGTCATTCATTCATGAAAGTGATACTTCACTTGGTGTCAGACTGCAAATACAGAGCCATTCTTATGAATTAGGCACACAAAGGAGAGGGCTTTGAGACGCAAATGAGAAAAACAGTTCTGTAAAAGAAAATAAAACCAGATAATCTGGCAATAGAGAGGCAGGTTGCTGAAACAGGAACCCAAACTTCTTCAGGAAGTCAAATAAGAAGTAAACTGGATTTCCTTTTCTACAGATGCCTTTCAAATCATGCAACAAGAAATGTTTAGGTCAGATTTCAGTTCTGTTCTCAGGTAAAGAGACAGATGTACATTTAAAAGATCTCTTCAGTAGATTTCAAAATTGAAAACACTCTCCTGAACATTATAAATAAGTGGTCCAAAGAAAGTAAGAAAGAGGGTATATTCCACAAGACCATGCATAAACACAGACTTGAGGAAATTTATGAGAAAGCCCACCTGAGAATGACAATTCCTTGGGTTTAAAATCTTCTGGATGAGTTGGACACTATATTGAATCAAGATTGAACAGATCAACACAACTACTCACCCTATGACACTCAATATCACCAGCCTAAAGTGGCTTAAAACTGCAGTCTTCATCAATGCATTTGCTCTATTCCAAGAGTAGAAATAACTATTGCACAATTTATGGTTAAAGCATGCACTGTATCCACATACAAATTACATCCTTGTGCTTCACAGCAACTTTGAAGAACATATGGAAAGCATAAGGCATATATAGCAAGTTTTGGAAACATGGAATTAATATGTCCAACAGCAACACTGGAACAACTTCAGAAAAATTCTAGAATGACTGTCTTGAAAACATGACTCTAAACTGGCAGGCTCCCTCCCAGGTAACTTCTGCTCCTATGGCTGTTTTTCAAGCCCTTACACCGTAGCTCTTAACTCCAACTCAAAAACCTGCAAAGAGTTTACAGCAAGGATACTTTCTCAATCAAAGTTACAAAACACCCTCCTCTATTAGTCTCCCTCCCTCCCCTGTCACTTTAACTCAAAGCTCTTAATCACGTGATTAAATCCTTCACTCTTTTCTGCCCACTCCAGGGTTACAATGTTTTCTAAAGAAAGTAGTAAGAGGCGCAGTCTAATCAACTCGAAGAAGAAAAAAGCATTAGAGATTGCCTGATAAAGGTACACTGTCAATATCTGGAGAAATTTATATCTGAAGATAACTCAACTAGAAATACTACAAGATGTAGTGGTAGCTCACTTGTTAAACTGAGACAATACAATGAAGAAGGTAATAACTAATAAATCAGCTAAACAACAAAAAATAATCCAGCTAATGGAAAAGTTATCTAGTGGAATACCTTTTCAGAAGTGAAATGTAACATTCCTTCCAATCTAGTTCTTAAAGACAGATTGAGAGGAAAAACACTAAAGAAGCATACAGGAAAATAACATCTAATCCTAAATTGAACTGCACACTCTAATATCATATTTGCCTACCAATTCTGTGATGCTAGCATTCCACTAGCAGATAGTAAATGTACCTCTGAGACTAAATCACACCTCTAACAGGACTGCCCATGCTTAGAAGTGTCCTGGTCTGGACAGATAGATGCCTAGTTACTGGTTGAATACTATCATGATTTCTAGACTGGAATTTAAGTTCCACATAAAATTCTGAAGTGATCTTGCCTATTAATATGTTCAGATCATGACTGACCTAACTGCACTGGTAGCTGTAGCCTTGGACCCAGTACCCTAGTATCCCTCTAACAGCCAAGTTACTTTCATTCAGAAACACAAAAAGACTGTTTACTTTCTGTATAACAGCATAGAGGAAAGCCTATTCACGTGGGAAGTGGAAGATTCAGACATAGGGACCCTGACAGTCACATTGTAAGGCTCTTCTAGGCAGCAAAAAGCCTGGCTGAAGACAAGTAAAAAGTGGCATATCTGAAAGCTTAAAAATAAAATTTGTAGTAACAGATTAGCTGTATAGCAGAGAACTTGAGAGAATATAAAAATACCTGGTGGATTTTTGGAGGGCTTTCTTAGTTGGGAACTTTCAAGCTGTCTAACTTTTTAAATGACTTGGCAAAATAACTACTGATTCCACAAGACATGCAGGCAGAAACTGATTCAGCAATCCTGGTACATATGCATATATTATTGTCCTCTCAGAGGTACGGAAGACCTCCAGTGCCTATATGCAGGAAAGCAACACTAAGACATGATAGCATGAGTTAGAGTCTGTATCATCCACTGTGACCAACAATGCAAGACCAGGAAGATTTCAGGAAGCTGCAGTCAAAGTAGTCTCTTGTTCAATGAGATAGAGCATCACAAAAGAAAATACTTAAATTGGTCTCCCTTCTGACAATATGTATTAGTGGGAAGAAAGCAAACAAAAGTAAGACAAGAAAAAGTAAATGAATTGAGATGTAAATGAATTGAAGCCAATAGGAAAAAAAAAGGAAAGCATGTGAAAAACGTCTCAAACAAAGCAACTGAATACCAGCACCTCTATGTACATCTTTACACTGCAGAGGAAAAAGAGTTAATCCTATTTCCTAATAGTTTTTATTCTGTTTTGCTAAATATCAATCACCTTTTATTCAGTCCTTACACCTGAAACCATTTTGTGCTGATAAGTGACAAAATGAATTCAAAGGTCAATAACAGTATAATGACTTCTTTTTTCAGCTGTTTTATTGCAGATCTTCAGAGTAGAAATCCACCTTGTACTCTCAATGAGGAATAAAACCAAAACTGTTAAGTGTAAGTATCAGGACAGACTGCCAGCAGTAACAAGACTCCCATCTATCCAAACAAGAATTGATTGTCTTGACATTTAAGTATGACTTTTTCCTTGTTTATGAAAGAAAAAAAATCTGTAAGAACTGGTATGTGGCTTATAGATGTCTAGAGACTTCAGTGATCTGAATGCTGACAGCTAATCTGACAATCAAATGTAGAAAGTAACTTTTCCAAAGTTACTTCTGTATGTTATACTAAGGTAAAAGTATCTTCAAGTTACAAGTGCTAAAACTTTCTTTGGAAAAAAATCACTTTAGCTTAACTCAATGAAATTACTAGTACTATGTAGCACAACAAAAAAACATGGTGGGCATAACAATCAAGGCAATGAGTCTGCTACCTGCATTGGAACTCCACCAGAAATAGATACTGGCTATGCCACATAGGCTGCCCAGAAGTAATGCCTCCTACTGCCATACCACCACCTGCCTCTGAAGACCAACACAATGAAGTAGAGGCTGAACCTTCCCACCAACATCCCACCACATTTTACTGCTGTGTGACAGACAACAGCCAAAGGGTAGTCTGACAGAATGGCACCTGACATGGAAGTTCATATAAAGTAAAAGGTATCATTTAATTCCACTTCACAGAAAAAAAAATGGCATCCATTGATATTCATTGATGTTTGTTGAACCATTACAGAGGCCAAGCTGTGGATGTGACCACAGTGGGCGGCTCATCCCAGCAGCAGCAATAGCTGCATGAAAGATACATTCTGGATGGCTATGCACAGCTGTCACATCACAAAATGAAGAGCATCTCAATCAGCTCATCCACACAGATCTGCTAATAGTGGTAACTATGCTGAAAAATGGTGCTTGGCAGCTGAGAAATTGCTTTACCAAATAGTCAAATTGTCTTCTTTGTAGCTACCATAGCCTTCATTGAAATAAATTAAGAGACACTACTTTTGGAACAACCTATGTAGTTACAAATAGTGATATGTCACAGGAGATACAAATTGGCATTTGTTTGCCTCTGTAGTGAAGTTGTAGCCTATACTTCCTCGAAAGTTAAATTGCTTTCACCTATGATTTCGCTGTCAAGATAACATTTGAGATGTGACTTCAGCCTACATGAATCCAGCGACATTCTTAGCAGATCTTGTTTCCCATGTCAGTAGGAAGCTAAAATTGACCAATGCAGAAAAAGTAAAAAGAGATACAGATCTTAGGAAAATAGAGTGAAAGTAAGTGCAAGATTTCCAGTATTACTCTAAATATGTAAGAAACATGGATATGATCAGATGTTCAAGCTGTCACCCAGGCCATCACTTCAAATGACCTTCTGTCTTTGACAGCCTCCCAAACTTCCCTAATTACAGGCTCCCTCTTTACAATTACTGCAGGCTCCCTGCTGACCTTCTAACCTCCCTTTGACATTTGCATCCCTGAACCCAGGACACACTCTGAAACATAACACAACAAAACTACATACAGGGTGTCAGGGGCCATTAAGCAAAACTCCATGGGTACTCTGGGTTGTACATGCTCTTGGCACACTCAGAAAAAAGCTTAACTGAAGGTGAAAAGAAAGAGTTGGGGGGGTAGGTCGGGGGGGTGGGGGGAGGGCAGGAAAAGGGGGTGGAAAACACACAGCTTGAGAATGCAATCAGGAAAAGGGACGTACAGGATAATGTAAATGAAAGTACACAGTTTAACTTCAGATCCCTCTCACTCTCAGGTGCATCTTAAGAGCAACTTTTACAATTCCACTGTTAAACTTCCTGCAACTTTTGTTTGTTTTCCTATAAGTTCACAACCTTTTCCCATTCCTAGCTTTTTAAAGCTGGTCTACAGCTATTTGGAAGACAGAATTCTACCTAATAATTCTAAGCAATTCCTTGTATTTTGATTTCCACACACAAAACCCAAGTTCAGGCATGGGAGAAAACTGATCCTAGAGAAAACAGATTTTACTCAAACATAATACAGGGTTGCCAACCCACTGAAGTCTAGTTTCTTCTCATTCACAAGAAGCAGCATCTCATCTCAGGAGAAATCTTTAAATCACATCTCTGCATTTATCCAAAAAGCGTGGTATTGCTCAGTGCAAGAGGAAAAAAAAACTGACTAGCTTAGTTTCACATGTACACTTGTTGAATGCACAAAACAAACACATTTTAAAAGCCCTAAGAGAATGATCTTTTTACTAACATTTCTAATCCTGCAACATGAGAATAGCTGCACTGGAAGTACAGAATGTATTCAGGGAAGACAAGATCTCACAGAGATCAGGAGGACTCTCTATCTCCTTCCTCTGAAATCAACTCTTCTCCTCCAAAGAAATGCTCTCTTTCTAGCAGTCACACAATGAGCATGAATCAGTAAGAATGAGGAAGAACTGGGGGCTGAAGGGTCCAAGCCAAGTTGGAGAATACTGTGTGCATACATAAGCTGGCTGTGAAAGTCTCCTTGCCCCCTCACAGCCCCTCCACAGGAGCTAACCATGTCCCAAAGAGGACCAACCACCCATACAGGGCTTCGCTTCCTCTTTGCCAAACCTCACCAAGTTCACAAGGGGAAGGTGGCCATAATGCTGGGGTATCACAACCTGTGACATCTACACTCCCCAAGGTACATGGGCCTGATAAAAGGTGGAACAAACAACAAGAGAAGGTCCAGTGAACTCTGAGAAAGGAAGGCAGCCCAGACCAGGGATTTCTGGTCAGCCAGGATTTCTGGTGGTAGCCTGGACCAGGGATTTCTGACAGCCAGGCAGTGACAGAGGCCTAGAAAACCAGCCAGAAACCACAGTGGAAGTTCACAAGGTTCATCTAGGCTCAACTTACTGCTGTTCAATGGCTTCTGAGCAGAACAATGCATAGAATTTGAACATTGCAATCTATAAAGTACAGAAAAAGAGAATAAGACATTTAAATGTTACAGCAAAGGAAGTACCATACTAACTGCCAAATAACAGTTGTTGGGACAGCTTTAAAATACAGTAGGTACACATTTTTCAGATAAGTTATTTTCCCTATATGGCCCCTTCAAGTAATGAAAACTGACTACTTGCAAGAAGGTAATTAAAGCAGGCAATAAAAGTAATGAAAATACTTAAAAGTTTCTTGTATTTATCTTGTTTAGACTATAGCACTATTCTCAGTGCTGTGATACACAAATGAACTTGAACATGAAAAGCATTTGTAATTACTTGTGATTCCTTCTCTTAAAAACTCCTTCTGCACCTTAGGCACGCAACAAACTGAGGGCTTCAGTACAGATTCAAATTGGGATCTGTATAATGCAGACCAGAACCAATGAGATCTGTTGGTAAAGCAAGACAGGCAAAGTTGTGATGCACACAGAATTAACATTTCGGAATGCTTGCTTCCTCAGCAATCCCTATGGACCAGCTCAAGTCTAAAGACCTCGACCCAAAGACAAGGTGGCATATAATCACAAATCCAATAGTAAGACTAGACAATACAAGTGTCCCTCTGAAGTGTCACTTTTTTCTGATGCTTTTCCATACCATGCATAGCCTTCTTTTAATACATATCACATCCTCTAACATGCTTCCAACCAACTCCATTCTATCTATATACGCTACTATAAAGACATAAGAAAACACTGCTACTGGCGTTTTTCAGTTCCCAGAAGTCCTGTACATTGTTCCAGCAATAAGAAGCATTACACAGCCTTGACTTTAAATTTACAGTAAGATTTGTGACATCACCTGTTGATGCACGCAGCTATTTTAAAGCACTGAAATGTCAGTGGCAATAACTGCAGCTTTCACTAAAATACTGAAGACATGCAAGTAAGTAGTAACACAAAGCACCCAGATATATCATCTTGTTTCTAGATAAGGAACTATGAAATACAGCAGCACAGTACAACTGCTCAGACAGTTCATTATTCCCCTGGAAAGGCCTAATAAATTACATCAAAATAGAGATGCACAATCTAGTTCCCCACAGTTTTGATTTCTTTGCTCCATTCTATTACATGAAGCAGCATTTGATGGTTACACTCCCGACTAAATCAGTAGGAGACTTCCCATTCATTTTAACAGAAAGATGCTCAGGGAGTGCTGCTGTGCACCTCCAAGAACGTGACACCTGTATGGAACAGCTGAAAGCATGGGAAAAAAATATAATCAACATATGGGTCTTCTCTCATAATTTCAAGAACCATTATTCTAAAACTTAACGTATAAATAACGGCCATTTAGCTGCAAACACCTGCCCGATGCCAACCAACAGCATCATCTCACCGAAACGACAGCTCCCTGAGCCTGAGGCACGGCTTGTTTTCTCCCTTGTATCTACTGGTTGATGCAGCTCTCGAAACTCAGAGCATTACATCAAGCAACGCTACCGCCGGCCAGCAGAAGACTCTTTGAAAGCAGCGTTTGTATATCCCGTGAAAAAAAAAAAAAAAAGACTGCAAAAGCCACCAGTGCCAAGACACTGCATGACCAACCGCTTGGAACGGCGCCCGAGAGCTCCCAAGCCCGCATCCCACTGCGCGCCTTTGAGGCAGCGGATGAATGGGGCCGGGGAGCGCGGCGCTTACCAGGCCGCCGCAGACGCTGAGGACGGCCACGTGCTCGTGGTGCGCGTTGACGTGCCCGCGGTAGAAGCAGTGCCGCAGGTCGGGGGAGGGCGGCTGCGGCGGGGCCCCGACGTGTACCGCGGCGAAGTGCGCGGCGATGAAGCCCGCGTCGGCGCTCAGGTTGAGCTGGAAGCGCTGCCCGTACGCGCTGAGCCGGTAGTGAGCGCGGAGAGCGGCGGGCTCCGAGCTCCTTTTCCTCCTGCTGAAGTGACGCGTGGGAGGGAAAGCTTCCCCGAACTCATTCACCCGGACAGGTGTGACTATTTCGTAAGAGGACAGCCGCTTCACTAAGGTCTCTGTAAACGGAGAGAGCGGGACTCAGCCTAGCCGGGCAGCGCGGAGGCACCGGGCGGCACTCCGCACCGCTCCCTCCGCAGAAAGCCCCCTGCCGCCGCCGCCCCGCCTCCCCCACGAACCCCCCCCCCACTCCCTCGCAGCCTTTGTTACCGCTCGCTTACCTTGCCCCGGGTGGAGGCGGAGCGCCCACGAGCCGGCGGCGAGCAGGGCGAGCGGGCACAGCACAGCCGCCAGCCACTCCACCCCCCGCATGGCTCGCTCCGCTCCCGCAGCGCCGCCGCCTCAGCGGTCGCGATCCGCCTGGGCCGCCCCCGCGCCGCTCGGCTCCCCCATGCCGCCCGCCCCTTCCCCGCCGCGCTCCCCTCACGAGGCGGGAAGCCGCCCCGCGCCCGCAGCCCTTCTCCTCCCGGCCCCTCGCATCCACTCCCAGCTCCGCCGCCGAGGTGGGCGAGGGCGGCCCTTCCTCCTTCCTTCCCTCCCTCCCTTCTTCCGCCTCCCTCAGCCCCTGCAAGGAGACGAGGACGATGCCAAACCGCCTTCAGGCGGTGGCCATCCCTGGACCCGCACTTCAAAGCGGGCTCCGGGCCCGGCCCGCCCCCGGGGCAGGCGCTGCCCAATGGCGGAGCGCGGCGCCTCCTCCGCCCGCAGCGCCCGCCCGGCGCCCCGCCGCTTCTAGCTCTGAGTAGGGCTACTCCAGAAAGCATCGCCCGTGTGCCCCGTGCCCTCCTCACACACAGCCTGCACAGACCAGTGGCTGCCAAACCCCTTCAAAGCCCTGCGGATGAGTGCAGCCCATCTGTTCTAATTGTACACTTATGGTACTCTATGGTACATGCTGCGTAAATAATGTTAATATTTATTAACAGCTTAATAACTAAAGCGTTTGGTTGAGCAGCTTAATTAAAGACTTTTTAGCAGTTTCCCTTCTTAAAGTAGGTTTGATCATACAAACTCCAGAAAGTTTGCTGATTGCGCTGTCTTCAAGTTTTTACAGTGGTCAGAGTTGGTTATACAGCTGATACAGTACAGAGCTGTTGGCTTATCCAGGTCCCAAGAAATCCAGAAGGATCACCCCTTTCCTATCCTAAAAGTAATTTTTGAAAAGTGGCCACATTTTGCTGGTACACAGTGATTTAGACCCTGTCTGGCATTCAAATCTAAACCTTTTTTGTATAAACCCTTCCAAAAACCGCTGAACACCATATTGAACAAAAAGAGAAAGCTCTACCAATATAATGCAAAAGCTTGATTTGCAGTTGCAATGTGGATTAGAGAAAAGGAGAAAAATAGCGTTTTTTAGCCACTTGTATCATATTCATGTTACCTGAATGGCTTTGGGCCATAAGCTGCGGTCATTCAACCTGACCTCCGTCCATATGGAATCGGTTTGAGTCTTGTGATGAGTAAATATAACCCTGTATATCAAAGGAAGGGGCATACTTTTATTAAGAAGAAACATAATTCCATCAGAAAACTCACAGTGCTTAGAAATAATATGTTTGCTATGACATAAAGAGGCATAATGATAGAAACAGGCATGAGGATGAAACAAATTCGGAGACTTATGGAAGCTTTTTTAAGGAACAGCCTCAAAAATATATAACTAAAGAGCGAGATGAAAAAGTAGCATTGATTTTAGAATAATTAGTAATAGCTCTGTTAGATCTGCTGTCCAAAAAAAAAGAGAAAGAACTGATACATTGGAGCATGGCAGCTTAGGTTGACATGGGTGAAGCTCCAGCTAAGGCTGTGGGACTGTGCTGGTTTACATCTGCAAACACAGACCTCAGAAACGTAACATGTTCTGACTTAATTAAATCTACGCTGACATTAAAGCTTGCTTTTGAACAGTTGCTGTTAAAATGCCTCCTACATTAGTGAAATAAATCCATCTATTTACACTGTTGATTCTTTTCACTTATCTCTTTTAGTCGATATGTTTGGAATGAAGTGTGTTGTGCCAATTACTTTGCAAATGAATGAAATACAAGGGTGTTCTGTGCTCCTTGAGACTGCTTGCCTTCCTCAGGGTTTCAGCGAGACTGCATGGGCAAACTGAAATGCAATTATGTCAAGATTAGTCAAATATTTGTAATGCACACTTAACACACTGCAGTAGATAAGGCTTGCCAGACGAAAGCGTGGGATGTGTAAAAACGCACATTTATTAGCTAATGCATTTCTTTAGCTCCGATACATTCTACCATGGATTAGCTATTAAATCATTTCACTTGTCCTTGCCTCCATTTTATTCAAGTGGTCTTTTGTAAGTGGGTTGACTGGAAATCGCAAAGTGGAAGAAGACTGCAGTATAAAAGCCTTTAGAAAGGCAAAGGCCACATTTAAGTCAGAAAAGTTACTATCAAAAATAAGATTGGTGAAAAAAAATTTATTTGGAGAGTACGTGAAGTGTATATTTTATATCTTCATTGTTGTACCTTAGCATTTTTTTCTTGTGGAGTACAATTTTAAATTGACCCCTCAGGCTCTTTATTCTTGTCAAGAGATGAAACCTGTTGCTCAGTCACTTCCTATGCATCGCCTTGACTAATGTTTATCCTGAGGTGTTACATTTACACTGTGATTGGACATACACCTGCTCCCTGGCACCAGGCCAGGAGTGGCTTGAGCCCCCTTGCTCAAGGCTAGTGTTACCTGGAGCAGCTGGCCTTGCCCAGGCACTCAGCTTAGCAGTGTCTCTGGGCATGCTGCAAATAGCTCAAAGCCCATGTTATTCCAGTGCTGCTCAGCTCACCCTCCACCCTGTTTTCTCCTCCTTAGGTACATCCCATGCCATTGAGCCTGACCCTGTTTCCCTTCCAGAGAGATGCCCACCTTGCAGCTCCAAGGGTGTGCAAGGACATCTGTCTATGGGACTCTAAGGCACAGGAGGACAACATAGAAGTCACAGTGAAATGCTGTCACCAACGCCAGCAGAACAGAGGCTAAATGGCATTTCCTGAGGATGCTGGGGAACAGGGAACTGTTCACTGTAACCCTGTAGATGAGCCTGCACTTTCTCTCAAATCAAATGTAACTGTAAGTTCATTACTCTTACATTACTCAATATGAAACCTTTTGCCAAGTTTTGTTCTGTGAAATGCCAGCTTACATACAGACTGAGGGATATGGCATACCATACCATCTAACTGGAACTTGCATCCCATCATTTTTATTGGATCCTGCATTATTTGTGACTGGAAGAATTTTGCTATATTGTCTTGACAGCAATTTGAGACAATGGAAATCTAACTGTTGACAAAATGTATTAACTGCAAATCATTAAATATATGTCAGGCAGTCTAAGCTACTAATTTAAGAAACTTAAAATTTATTCAAATAATTTCTCTATATCACAGGTGAAGACAGGCACTTTCATATCATTACAAACCTGCTGGAAGGGAAAGCGAAGAAGTGTGTGCCAGCTGCAAGGAATTGCACCCAGTGTGGTACAATTGCCATGGAAGTTCTGGGTCTCAGAGTCCCAGGCAGGAGCTGACAGGCTGCTCTGTGCTAACTCAGGGACAGGAATCCTGCTCTGCACTTCACCCCGCCGTGGAGCAATGTCAGCACAGTGCACCTGTTTTATCAGGGGGAAAGTTTCAGCTTTCCAAGGCAGACAAGTGTAGGTTACTCATGGGGTGCATAAGAAAAACCCCTCTAAACTGAGATTCACAAGTGACCCTGCACAAATCATTCAGAAAAATAAGAATCACTGTCCTCTGAAGATAAAGGCATGTGTCCTCCTTCTTACTCCTTCTGCCAACAATGCAAGCTTTTTTTTTCAAGTCACAAGAACACTGCAGCTGTTACTTTGGCTCAAGAGAAAGTATTCCTACAATAAGTAGACATAGGGCCCAATTCATCTCTCGTATCAACACTGTTAGTTATGCTGGGGATGATTTGTCTCACATTGCACTCTCCTAGCTACCCAGCCTTTTCCAGAGTCCCACTCTGGACAATACCCTAAAATTATTCCAGAAAAGAATGTACATTTAATATTGCAAGACACAAAAACCAGTCATAAAATATGAGCATCAAATGACTAATAGCACACAAAATGGTTCCTAATCACACTAACTTCAGTCTGTGCTTAACCCATGTTATCCTCTGCATCTTAGAAACGTTAGCATTAGGGGAATTAGACTCCCCAAAGCCAGAAGTGCTTATTAAAGTATATGTCCATATGGGTGAACTCCCAGAGAACAATCTAGATGCATCTGAACCAGACAAGGAGTTATCATTCATTACCTGTTAATATATTAGAATATCTAATTCATGATTGCTGACAACAAAGAGACAGTGAAATTTTGTATCGCATTACCAGCTTCATGTCTTGCAAGAAATTTCTAGAAACAGAGTTGTCTTCTCTCTGCCATGTGATAGTCACTGAACCTGCACAACTGCAGCTACCATTTCAATTCTGTGCATTCAGATATATGATTAACTTTGATGGTTAACCTTAACATGATTTAATTTTCCTCATACACCACCTTTTTCACTTGGGGACTCAGAAGAAGAATACCAAAATGGTTACCAGGACAAAAAAATGGATATCTGCTCCAGTGGCAAAGCAACAAGTAGCTGTTTGTGAGGAACTATGTTTATTGTACCAGGCCTGTACTCTCTCAGCATTCAGAGCTGAGTTACAAATTAAAGTGCCTTTTTTTCTTTGATAGAAAAATCATACAACTTCAATAATTCTCTACTTTTTTTTTTATTATTATTTCAGCATGTTTACTTCTAAGTAATTTACCATAATTATTTACAGTTATAATTTCAACTCATTTTGGAATTAATTATTCTGTAAGATTCAGAAATGCTGTATCTTTGTTAAACCTGAAGGATTATCTCCCAGTTTCCAGATTGTACACACTCTCTTTGCATAAAACAGTGATGCCCTAGCTGCACGAAAGGGTTAAATCTTCAGGGGAATTACAGTGACATTTTTTGTTTTGATAAGCAAATTCAAATTCACTAGGTGATTTTGGCTGAATTAATTTTAGATTTACAAAACTAATGAAGGAAGAGACCTTTCTGGTCTCAGCCACAAGTTTCAAAATCCATCCAAGGGAAAACACAGGTTTAATCCTGTTTTTTCCGAAGGAGATTTGATCTTGTGTTTCCATTAGCTATGCAGTAAAGTAAGCTGAGCATGCTTGTAGCTCATTTTCTTCATGATGTTCCACATATATTTTCCACATTCCATTTCCCTAGTGGAAAATCTGTTACAGTATAGCAGTTAGATCGGCTTGCTGTTGCATGGTTTCATAACTCATGAGGGCAGCAACAAAATTAAACTCCAGGATCCTGCATCATTCTTGCTCAGGTCTCTAGGTCTGGGGTTACTGGGTAGAACTTCTCCTTGCAGGAGCAGTCTGCTTTACTTTGTCAGCTTAAAAGAAATAAAAGCTTTTCCAGTTTTCTCTTTTACATTCTCTGGTAAAGAATGTCGGGAAAAAGAATAATAAGATTAGAGCTCAACAAAGGAATTGAAACATAAATTTGATTCAGACCCCGAACAAAAAGTTAATACCTTTGCATTGTGCCATACTGGACCAGAAATATTTTCCATTAATGTTAATACTTCCCTTAGTGCTTCAAAAACTGAGATGCTTCTGTTAACTTGACTTAAGATGCCTAAAGTCACTTCCAGCAATTGAGAGGTACAAAACCAAGGCATTTTATTAAAACCTTTGTTCAGAGAGAGTTAGTGCTATCCGTAGGTAGGACACAAACTTCAATGTAATTGACTAGCAAAATGCAAATAACTTGCAGACAATCCCAACTTTCCTGCCAAACAATGGTTTTGTGTTGTAGTTCTGTTTGCTAAGCCCTGCAGCAGAATCACCAGATCATTTGATTTAAGAACTTGGAGAGTCATAAAATGGGCAGTATTTGGGCCAGATGTAAATAACTTCTATTTTGAGCCACTGAGCAATAACACACTTCCATTCCCTCTTCTTTTTTTCCCTCCTAAGACCTATTCCCTCTTCTTTTAGCTTTTTTATTTCAAAAACCAAAGATATATTATGCTCCTATACTCAATAACTCATTTGTTACTAAGGAATGAGAAACCCTAAGTAGTTTCACTGTGATTTTAACATTAATCTCCCACACATGCATAGTGATAAGCTCTTTCATTACACTTTCAGACAATTATAAGCAGTTTCATTCAATAGATAATAAAAGTATGAAACCATTCCTTGTAATGGATTTGACTGCCTACAGAAACAAAACTGTTACGCTGCGCCTTTGCCAAAGAAGAGTGTTGCCTAATCTTGAAAATTCATGAAATCTGTTAGATGCTTTTGAGACTTTGGTCAGTGCTAGTTAGCCTTGAAAACTCATCCTAGCCTAGGGAGATTAGTCAAGATTTTTTCTGCTTCTTCATCCTCTCATCCTCTCAAGCTACAGGTTGTGTGCCATCTATGTGCATATAAAACATGCATTGTATTTTATAGTAGAAATTCATTTTCCACTTATAGTTTATGCTAAGAAGAAAGGAATTTCGAATATTATTAAAGTTTTCTTAAAAGCAGCTGTAGAGCTATGCTGGCACGCAGATCTGTGCATCGTGTAATACTGCAACTCACAGGATTACCTAATGGCATGCAGCCCACTTACAGAGCAAATAGCTTTGCTGAAATTAAAACTTCCTCCTGAACAAAAGATTACATCTGTGTTTCAATAGTGAGTTACCTGGAGATCAGCCACTCTTTAAGACTGGCCGTATCAAATTGGTGTTCATGTGGAGGAATTGCACGTGGTCATTTCATGCTTGCATTCTTGTGAAACTATTCAGGCATAAAGAGTAGCTGTGGTAATTTCTGAATGGCTATTCTACTTCTATTTCTAGAATACATGGACAATCTATATCCTAGTTTATATATAATGAGATTTTATTATTATAGATACTGTGCCTTTCTCTGTGTATTGGCATCTTGTAGCCAACTAACCCAGTGCAGAACAAGTACCAAGAGAGAGTTAAAAAACACTAGAAGAGGTACACTGAATTCAATGCTTGGATTTCTTTGGGAGTCAAAGTAAATTAAGAGATAGAAAAGCATCATTCTTAAAACTTGGGACAGCAGTTTCTGATATATATATTTTTTATTCATTGCTGCATTTTGAACTAGCTTAAATTAACAGAACACTCCTGGGGAAACCCCTAGCTTAAAATACAAGTCACAGAAACAGCTCCAGTCTTGACACTGGTATTTAAAAATATCAGCTGAATTCCAGCTCTATTTGGTAGAGCAGGTGGCAGAAGGAAATAGTGCCTTATCTGAAATAGTGATCCCAAGTCAGCAGGTGGTGGCACCACTCGGGCTTTTAATGAAAAGCAAATCAGCCTCATCAGGAAGATTAACAGCTAATAGAGAAAAACTCTGTTACTCCTCAATATGTATTCTAGTCATTCATTTCACATTTCGTAGTAACTCAAAAGCATGGAAGAGGAGTGGAAACTGTCTTAATAAAGTCACTATCCATTTAAGAATTGTTTATTTGCTTAGGGGTTTATTTTTAATACTCAGCCTATAATTTTCTCTTGAAAATGAATGTAAACGTACTGTGAAGTCTCCATTACCCCATGATCCTTCTGTCTCTTTTGCTTCCTGGATAGGTCTGTGCACAGCCGCTGCCTGCAAACTTCTCTGCTCTCCGATGGCCACCAGCCACTGCCCTGACTACTCTCCTCTTCCTACATGTGTTGCACTCCAAACCACTGAGAAAATGTTACTGTAAAATGTGCAATCATATTTCTTTGATGAAGTAATGTCACATGCCATGTTATTCCCCTTTTCTAAACAATATTTTCATTTATAGAGTTTAGCATTTTTTTCTCCGGTCTTCCTTGCAGTTCATTTACCAGGATCACATTCAGTACGTATTCTCACAGAGAAACAGGCTTTGGAAGTGTAACAGATATGAGCATGCATACTTCATTTGTTAAGAAATGCAGCTTTGTTCTCGATAATTAAGTTCCTTTAAATTTCTGTTTCTAGACAACTTTTCTTCTAAATGTACTTTTTTTTTAAATAGACACACGCGCATTGTTCTCAGAAGTGGCTTGAGGCCATACACTAATGTTAAGTGATAAATATTTCTTTACACTCATTACCCATGGCCATTAAACACAGTCCTTTCAGTTCAGAAACATTTTACACCCAATAACCTCAAAAACATGCTGGATAATTTCATACTCTCTTGACTAAAAGATGACTTCTGATAGTGGATGGAAACTTGTATGGATTTCAGCAGTTGGCTTTGACAAATGCTGCTTGCATGAGTGAATGTCCCAACAATATGCTCTTGTGTGCCTGCAGTAATGCATTATATAATAGTGCAGCACAGTGAGAGACTTACTCAGAAATATGGCAAGCACGTTATGTATCTGGAAGTAGAACTAACTTGTATTGCTTACACAATACTGCTATTATTACTCTCTTATGCCTTGTCGGAAAGTAATCATCTGCTTCTTGTAGAGAATGCCTAAGGTCGAACTGTTCTGTGCATTGCACTGCACTTACCTATTGAATTCAGACAGCTTTGTCTAATATTGGTTCATTGCAATTTAGAGGTAGACACTTAAATGTAATTATCTGAGACTTTCCTACTGTTTCTTTAAGGTGAAAATGCAATGGCCAAATGTGGCAGACAGTTGGACATCCAGAAATCTTCCTGCCTTGGTTTGTTCCTTTGAAATAAGCAATAAAATATCTAGAACTTGATCTCCATAACCACAGATAAAAGCCTACAGGGAAACAGATCCCTTGCTTGTCATTCTAAGTTTGAATGTATTATGTAGGCCTCTTATTTCTAGCAATTAACCTAAGAAGACAGCTGCATCAGTACGGTATTCAGCTTTGCTCAAATTACTTTCTCTAGTTTTCCACATTTTGTTACGAAGTCTTCTCTCTGTGCAAGTTCAGCACAGACAATATATCCATTTTTGACATCCTAAGGTTTTTAAATAAATACAAGCTAAAGCTCAAAACCCTTAGGAAAAGGAAACTAAATGTCGATAGATTTCTTTTTTTTTATTATTTTATTTTATTTTATTTTATTTTATTTTATTTTATTTTATTTTATTTTATTTTATTTTATTTTATTTTATTTTATTTTATTTTATTCTTTTGATTGTGCTAAATACTCCATGAGCTCTAGATTATACAGTTGTCATATGGATGGACGTCATAAAAATGGAGGCATGAGCAGAAAGCATCAAATGGAAAGAAAAGATCTCAAAGTTAGAGAATTAGAAATAGCATCCTCTTATGAGAAGTGACAAAGGTAAGAATGGAGCAAATGTCACATACCCAGCTGGGGTCCTGGCCAAGGAAAGGGCCTGGCAGGAGATGAGAGGGAGGATTACCTCTTGCAGCATTTGCTCCAGTGACCTGGCAGAAAGCTGAGCGGGGTGGGGTGACATCAGGGGGAGGTGACAAGAGGCACAGGGCCGTTGTGGGCAGGAGGGCAGGAGTCCAAGCACAGCCATAGGATACCTGTCTTGCCTTTACTGGGAAGTGGAAAAAGGCAAAGTGCTTCAAGCATTTCCTTCCAAAATTGCAGGTAACAGAGATGTCTGTGCTTTCTTATTATTTGGAGCTGTTTTGTCTTGCTGCTGGCAAATGTTCAGGAAGGAGAGCTTCTGGTGGTGGCAATGTTTGTGCAGAGTCAAGGAGCTGCAGCCCTCATGTAAGTGAATACGCAGAAGTATTTCTGCAGTGAAATCTCCCCCTGGCATTTGGAAAGCTCACTGTGAGCAGAGCTGATTCAGTGCCAGGTGGTCACATCAGACCCAAGCACGCTCTGTTCTCTCCTCACATGTTCTCCTGTGGGCCCAGGAACAGAGGACAATCCCCTGTGCTGGGAAACTAAAAGGCTACAACCAGAGCCAGTGCTGTGCAGCACACCTCACAGAAAAGCACCAACGTTGTGAGATTGTAGGGTCAGCTAAACAGCGTGGGAGCAAGCAGTAGCTTTGAGACCCAACCAGAAGGGCTCTGCTGTTCAATGGAGTCTGTTGTTGGTGGTGCATAAGATCATGGCTCACAGTGCAGTTCAGTAATGCCTTCTGTTTCCCTCCAAATCTATGGGACACATCCAGCAATGACAATGGGCTACTTACAGCATCCTCTGGTAGAAACATTGACTACATGATCTTTAAATGATATGAATAAATGTATTCTGTGGCCCTGGGCAGCCTGATTTTGCAGGTGTCAACCCTGCCCACAGCAGGGGATTGGAACTGGGTGGGCTTTGAGGCCCCTTCCAATCCAAACCTGTCTGTGATCTCACCTCCCTGAACTCACTTCTTGTCACCTCTGAGGGTGCCAGGTCACCTAACCAGGCAGATGTGTCCCATTTCACCCCCTGTTAATGCTTCTTGGGGTAGGCAGGAGTTATAAATAGGTGTTACTGTAAACCTCACTGCTTGCTCTGAGTTTTGGATGGTGGGCCAGATGCAGCTGCACACCAAAAAGTTTTATGGGGTCACTGCTGCTTCCTGGCCACAAGGGCACCCTGCTGGCTCATGGCCAACCTGTTTTCTGCCACAACACCCAGGCCCTTCTCCACAGAGATCCTTTCCTGCAAGCTGTCCCCTAACTTGTACTGATGCACACGATTATTACTATTATGGAGAATTTGAATTTGGAACCTAGACATCAATAGTTGTATTTTCTATTTTGTTGGTCCCTAAGGAGCAGCTATGTAGTTGATCATGGTTACTGAAATCCATAGGGTTCCTCAGTGAATATGAGATTTACCATAAACTTCTGGGTTCCCAGATATTTATCCCGCCAGAGAGCAGTTTAACCAAGCACTGTCCATGCCTTCAGCAGCACACATGATGCCCAACAGTTGCGGAAGGATTGGGGATGCAGCATTTTTCCATGAAAGCCATCGCACTTTTCAGTACCAGGTTCAAAGTGTGAACATCTGGGATGGCATTCATACATGTCAAAGTCATGTAAGAGCTTAACCCCCTCTTCAAATCTAATTAAACTATTTTGGACTGAGAGCAAGTTACCACTATACCTAACTGTTAAAACAGCACACAGATGTTGCAAAGGGCTTGTACAAACCTGCACCTATGAACAAATTAAAAGCTTTTAAGATCACAGAGTAGTTTTTGAAGTTAAAAATTAACCATGATTACATACACAATAACCTGTCACTTCTTTTACACTTCTCTAAAATAAAACGTTGTCAGGAAGAAATAAAGTGTTCTGAAGAGATGCCAGAATATGACTTTACACCTGCTTAAAATGTGCTTCCAAAGCTGCTTCAAGGATATCCACTGTGTAGTTGATTATTAAAGAACATCTTTTCTTTAAAAAGAGCTATTTGTAGTCATTTTGATTGACAATAAATGTTATCTAATACACAGCATTGCTTGCAGCACTTCAGGAAATCTGTTTTCTTGTTTGTGACCACTAAATATAATAAAGTAGCTTTATTTACAAACATGAAGTAGTGTTAAAATGCTGTAAGATAAATGTACGACAAAATTCATTGTAAGTATCTTGCTTTTTAAAGTGTTACTAAGTAGAATGTACTTTATTCAGAACTTTCTTGCTTGCTTTATTTTCCTGATTGTCCTGCAGTGAAGTCAAAGTCAGCTCAAAGCTTCTCAGCGTGGGAAGCAAAGTTGAATTTTGCTGCTTGAAAACTGAAGTCAGGAGAAAGTTCCTCTGTGTCTCAGGAAAGGGAAAGAGAAGCAAGGGGAAAAAGGGAATTCCACTGGAGAGTCAGAGAAAAAGCTGCAGGGAGCCAGGATTTCTGTGTCAGGTGCTGTAGGTAGGGGACAGGGAATCATGCTGCCATCAGGGGACTGTTCCTTTGCCACTTTCACTTTGCTGTGGGAAGATGAGCAGGACCATTAAGTCCAACATCCTGCTAAAACAGGTTCCCTACAGTATGTCACATAGGTAGGTGTCGATGTGTCTTGAAAATCTCCATACAGAAGACTCCACAACTTCTCTTGGCAACATGTTCCAGATCTCTGTCTTTTTTGAACTGAGGAGCCCAAGCCTTGACACAGAACTCCAGATATGGCCTCACCAGGTCAGAGGAGAGGGGGAGGAGCTCGTCCATCAATCTGCTGGCCATGCTTTTTAATGCATCCAAGGATACCATTGGTCTTCTTGGCCACAGGGGCACACTGCTAGCTCATGGATAACCTGCTGTCCACCAAGACACCCAGGTCCTCCACCGAGCTTCCTTCCAGCAGGTCACCCCCTAATCTGTACTGTTTTATGCAGTTATTACTCCACAGGTGCAAGACTCTGCACTTGCTCTTGTTAAACCTCATCTGGTTCTTCCTTGCCCAGCTCTGCAGCCTGTCCAGGTCTTGTTGAATTCCTCAAAGACATTCTGGCTTATACTGATCGTTCCCAGAAGATCTGATTTTCTGATTAAAAAGTTATCTGGTTAAAAAGTAGAAGTTTATTATTTTGCACTGTTACAAACCAATTGCTAGGGTGTCCCATCTCATGTTCTTCATCTTGTTTAGGAAATCGAGGATGGTCTATATGCAGTCTGATCAGCATAGTTTATATTTTGCGAAAACCTATGAGACTGCAATACATGAAAACATACCATGACTGCACCGAGAAACTTTTTTTTTTAGGTAAATGACAGTTTTTCAGCAAGTATAACACTGTTTACTTTTAATGTAGTCTAGTAATAGGAGATGGCTACAATACCTTACCTGATTTTTTTTCCCCTAATATAACCAACCCGATGTCTTGCAAAGTTATGAACAGTGAAAATAGGATCCAGTAAAGTTTGCTTCCTATGATCTTAATTCCAGGCAATCATAGAACTTCTACCTACCATAGCTGCTTACATTTGTAGAAAGTAATACATAAGAATTTCACAATTTGAACTTTTATACAAGTGAGTACTATATGAAAGAAAACAAAAAAGACATAGTTCTTTGCATGGTTTTGTTAAACACATGTTAGCTGGTTCTTTCTCCCTTAAAAGAGGCCACAAAAGTAAGATTTGCCTCATTTTTTTTTATGAGCAAGAGACTGATGCAATTTGTCAAGAACAAGACACTGGAAAGCTGTGTTACATCAGTGTCAGCACTCAGTCTGACTGCTGACTGATTTTCATCTGCTAAGGATGAGGTTCCTCAAGGTAATCTGCCAAAACAGCAGAGCAGAAGTGAAATGTAGGAATAGAAAATCCTGATGTCAAGAAACACACATTGTTAATGTGAAGACGACTTTTGCATACAAGCAAACAAAAACTGCATGCATGGTGAATAAATAGATTTATTCATTGTAAAAATAGCCTTATTTAAAAATATGCAGACCTCAAAATATAGAAGCTAAGGGTGCATATTTATCCTTGCCTCTACAACTGGGAGTTAGGCTTCTGCCCAAATTTGGTTTTAGCATTTGTGGCCCAGATCCCACCTGTCAGTATGTAAATCTCATTGGGCTTACAGCAGCCACATTCAGCAGTATCTGTGCAGTAAGCATAATACATTGCTCTGTAATAAAACAAAAACTGGGTCCTTGTGTCTCATTCTGATCTCATTTGCACTAAAGTTAGTCTAGGTATCTTTGATGAACAATAGATGAAATTGAATCCAATCACGAGCAAGAATAGAGAATATTTTTCACCACATCAGCTTAGGCTTCAGCTGGATAAACTGACATATTTTAGATTTTTGTGGAGAAAAACTATAGGTAAGAAAGCACAGAAATAGTTCTCCATAATGTAATTGACTGCATCCACGGAGAGTATAATCCTCACTACATTTCCAGACACCTATTTATGGAAATGAGACTGTGATGCAGCTAAGCTGCCCAGGAGAAGAGGTGAGGATCCGAGAGCCAGAATGATGATGTGCTCCTTTCCAAGCTGCACAACTCAGTGTTGTGGTTGCCTTGCTGCAACTAGTACAAGAATTCTTGTGCATTAGGTAAAGTTGTCAGTGCCTGCAAAAAACATCATTCAAGGATGCGTAGCCCCACTTCAGCCTCTTCCTTTCCACTTCCAGAAAGCTGGAGCACAGTTATCATTATGCTATCATACACATACTCACCCCATAAAGAAATTCCTGAGGGAAGTGCACTCCATGGAGAGGCAGTGCAAAGCAGCCATGAAGATTTAGGACTGCTGGATCTCACAACAGCTGTACTTTGGAATCCACTGTATAAAAGATGTAGCTTGTCTTATTTGCATATTATGTATTTCAATTACCCTTAATGTTTTCATATATTCCCATAGAGTTGCCAATGTATTTTTAGTTATTCAAATACATGTGTGTGTTATATTTTCCATCCCCTCAGTTAGTGAGAATACGCTTCTTTATGAAGCAGATAACTGAATTTGGATTGCAAACTGTTTTTAACAAAGCAGCAGTTCACTGTGGCCAGTGCCACAAAAGTGGCTTTATTAGAAGCCAAGTGCCAACTACTCCTGCTCAATTTCTATAACAGCTGAAGAATCACTTCTTAAAATATTCTGTTAATAGCTGAATGGACTTCCTTCAGAATTCTGGTGTAAGACAGATATCTAAGTTTCCAGCCTAAGACAAGCAAGAGTAGCCACTGCAAATCAAGACTTAAGACATCAAGTGATATCTGTGCTGTAACTAAGGCACCCTGTTAGAGTAAATTACCTGGTTACAACAGTAATTAATAATAGTGTATATTTGTATACTGACTTCCACCAAGAGCTTTCAAAATACTTCAATGGAATATTTATCCTCACGGCCTTCCTGATGAACAGTTATCACTGTCCTCATTTCAGAGACCAGAACACAGCATGATTTCAGTGTCCAGCTAGCTCCACTTGAGAGATCTGCAGCAGAACCAATAAATATGTCCATATACGAGGACCCCACATTTTAAACTCTTCGTCTGAAGTCTTACACTTTAAATACAATATGCTTTTGTATTTGATCTTTGTCCAGAACTTTAAAATTAATTTAACTCTCAGTTTGAAGTCTTGCTATTCCTATACAGTGACCCACAATAAAACTATGCTAACATAGCTGGAAATTTCAGCTGACCATAAGATGAACCCCACTTTCCCACAGATGTCTTTAAATAAATCATTGACACCTTGTCCTTGTGTCACTTGGCATAGTAGACAAAAATCTCAGAAATGGTGTTAAATTGAAGAGAGAGTTAAGCATGTGTCTTTACATTCTTTAGAGTTCTGCATTGGTTTGTACTTTCAATCTGAGAGAAACCACTTTCATTCTCCTCTTTGGATCCACTCAGGGTTATGTGAGATGTACTGTCAGGGGTAACGTGCTTCACTGATACCCCGAACATTAATTTCTATGCTTCAGTATGACAATGCAAAGTTAGTTATGTATACTCCTTGCCTTCCAAATCTGGAAGATAAAAACACTAGCAAGACAGCTCTTTTAATCCTAGAATTTTTTCTGTGACAGCTTAAAAATACCCAAGATTAATTGGGTAATCAATCAATTGTCAAGCTTGGTAAATACAAACTTAAGATTTATTGTCATACTATTCCCGCACCATTATTTTTAACAATTGACAAGAAGACATTGCTATGTGCTCGTTTTTCCTCTTCCTACAGTGAACCATCCATCAATACAAAAGATATATTGATGCCCACGCTGTGGCAGCAGAAAAAAGTAAAATGAAATGGTGGAAGTATGTCATATTGAATGCATCATGGAATCACAGAAGCATAGAATATATTGAGTAGGAAGAAACCCACAAGGTCCTCATATCCGGCTCTTGGCTCCACTCAGGACCACCCCAAATCCACATCCTACGCCTGAGAGCATTGTCAAGATGAATCCGTGAACTCCAGCAGCTAGGGCTTTGCTCACTGCCATGGGGAGCTTGCTTCAGTGCCACCCTCTGGTGAATAACCTTTTCCTAATATCCTGATAACCTACTATCCTCATATAAACTAATTATCCCACTCCATCAGCACTTGCAGGACTTCTTGTCCTGTCCAAGTTTGCAGCAGGAATCACCAGCAGGAAAGAAACACGGGGAGTTGAACCGCTGTCTGATACATTGGCACACATTTAATTCACTGCACAGCATTTTATACAAGGACTATAAAAAAGAAATCTTGTTTTGAAGTGCTATCTCCTAGTAAAAAAAATATATATATATATTAATTTTGATGTAAAAAAGCAATTCTGAATATTATGTCAGAAGCTGCAATTGACAGATTTGAGCATCTTCAAATGGACAAGAATATTTCCCCAGTGTTTTCTATCAACTAGCACTGATAACTAGTTAGCAAATTTTCAGACGTGACTATATAGAATGTGCTTGATGTAGTGCATTGAAAACATCTTGAATGGGAAAAGTCTTATATATGAGTACCAGAGCCAAAACTTACCACTTAATTCCACCATGACTCAAAATTAAGAACAAGAAATTTGTTGGTTGATACGGTACATTTCACAGAGGAAAATGTTTGGGGTCAAAAGAGTTCATATCTGCAGAAGACAGGGACAATATTTTGTAGCTGCAAGCTTTCTTCACCAAGATTCTTAAAAAAGTGTAGTCTAGCAGTAATCCCAAGTAGAAGACAGATCTAGTTCTGTTTGCATTCATGTTGAATGTGAAATTTCTCTTAGGTGTGCTCTTCAGCTGAATTCAAGCTCCCTGGGCAGGCTAAAAGCAGTCCTGAGTAAAAATGACTTGAACTCTGGACCTGAGCAAGAACTTGAGCTGCCTTTGGGGTTACCACACCATGCAGAAGTGAGGATGCCCAATACGATCAGGTAAGTCTCACTGGTATTACCAAATGCATCACCCACTTGGGAACAGAGAGTTGCTGCTAGAGAACTGTGACAAAGCAATAAAAAAGCCTGCCTGCTGCAGCAGCCCTTCAGGGACACAGCAAGATGTGGGGGTACCTGAGAGGCCACTGGGAGGACTTCTAGCTCTGCTTCTTTGTGCACCTCCGAGGAAGCTGCATACATCTGCTTGCAGGCTCTACAGGACAGCCTTACCATTCTCTGGGTTGCATTTTATATGACAGCATTTAACAGCCACTGAACTCCCTCTGAACGTGAGGAAGGGGAAAGCCTAACATCCCACAGCTGAAAGAAAATAGCAGTTTGTTTCCAATATGCTTATGAGCACCAAAAAGGCCCTTGTCTGCCTGACTCACAGCTCTTTTTGTCAATCTTCTCGTGATGAAACTATGGGCCCTCTGTGAACCTTGCTATTTTGAATGAAATTTGTCTACAAGTGCATAACGCTTCACTGTTACATGCAGAAAACATAACTGTGGCTGCACAGAACAGCCAACTGTAATGCTGCGTGCCCTTTCTGGCTGTTGGTTGTTGGCAGAACAAAACTATTTGCAATCTTTTCCACAGCTGCAAAGTAGCTTTTGTGTATTCATCCCCCCCAGGATGTCATGCTGTTTAAAATGCAAAATTCATTTTTAATTCAAATAGTTGCATCTTTTGGATGATTTTTGACTACTGAAATACTCCCTCAGTTACCTAGGACATCAATTGGAGTAGGAGAAGACACATTTTGAGAGGCTAGTTTTTTGATTGTTTCCATTCATTCCGTGAGTGCAGAAAGCATGCATGACATTGAAATGATGTCGAAAAGCATTAAATTATTTGGCCATAACATGTAGAATTGTCCACAAGCCAGAAACATTGGGATTTATTAAAACGAAGATCACAACTGTTTCTTGAATACTGGAATGCTTCAGATTGAGTCTAATATTCACGGTCTTTCTGCCATCCCATGGCTGTAACATTTGAGAACTCAAAATCTCTGACACAGCGCACAACACAATGCAGCATACAAATACTCCACATCAAAAATCCTGCTAGCTTCAGTCACTTTACTGCCATCCAGAGGCAATACAGAACCAATATTAACAATAGCTTCCATAATTACCACACTAGAAGCAAAAAAAGAATGAAGAATAAAGTCAGAAATGGATTGTTGCCTGGATTGAATTTAGAATCCAAGAATAAATGACTCAAATGGCAACAATCTGAGATAAGATTAAAGGTTGTGTGAGATTGAGACTTAACCAGTTCAAATTTGGGGTTTATTCTAGTCTATGTGACTGAAGCAAAAAAGAGTATTCTGAAAGGTATTTGAAACAAGAGCTTCAGAATAAGAGCTGCAGGTCATATAATATGGATCATTTTATTTCTTTAGCTTTCAGTAAAATAATATATGAATTATCCATTAATATTATCTTCACACTACCCCCATAGTATAATGTATGTTCAGTGTCCTCTCCAAAATCTAAGTATAGTGGGGGAAATTCCACAGAGTTGAATTTCTGCCAAAACAGGAGAAAGTTTTACAATGTAGTAAGAAAGAAAATACAGATTTGCCTTGGAAACATGCTAGAGTACCTGTGTATTTGCTAGGGACTCTTCCACCATGGCTTGAGAAATTCCCAGGTCATTTGAACTACAATAAAGCATTGTGTGCATATTCTTGGATCATGGCAGATAGGCAAAGGTGATATTACCAGCTCATCAGCTCATCCATTATATTTTTGACCAGTGAAAGCCAGCTAATTTACTTAATTCTCTGTATTTTTTCTGCCATCTTACCTGCATTGGAAATATATTTCATTCATGCTTTCCAAGCCTCAGTGCTGTTCAAGGGGACAACAATAGCACATGATAGTTTAACATTTCTGCTTGTGAAACCAAACTCACTACTTGCTACTGGGTAACCTTTAGGTGCTTATGATATCATCGATGTGGCTTGGAAGTTAAAGCTGAAACAACACACAGATGGTCAAGTAAATAAAAATGGCTGTAGTTGGAAAGAAAGTCAACATTTTTTATGGGATGATTCCAAGTTATGGGTTAATTATTTGGACAGAACATATATCACAGCATCACAGAATCCCAGAATCCTTAGAGTTGGAAGAGACATCTGGAGGTCATCTAGTCCAACTGCCCTGCAATGAACAGGGACATCACAGCTAGGTCAGGTTGCTCAGGGCCTGATTCAGCCTCATCTTGAAAGTCTCCAGGGATGGGACATCAACCACACTTCTAGGCAGCCTGTTCCAGTGCCTCACCACCCTCACTGTAAAGATTTTTCCTTATATCTAATATAAATCTACCTTCTTTGAGCTTGAAACCATTTCTCCTTGTTCTGATGCCACAGACTCTGCTAAAGAGTCTACATGGTTGAAAATGATGCCCAGTACATATATTAAAACATTAAGCTACTGATCATAAAAGTGCATAGAGAAAAGTAATTTTGTTTTACTTGCTTTTCTTCTCCTTGTTCCTTGCATAGGTGTAGGAAATGCATACAGCTATGATAATGATAGAGTACAAACTCGAAAAACCTAAGAAACTAATATTACTGAAAACTTTTTTCAAAACACTTTATTGAGCCTTAATAGAGGCTGCAAAGTCTACTAAAGAAGGGTGGTTTATCCTGTCTGATTACAACAGTACTTTGCTGTAAGGAGATGAGTTAGGAAGTCTTTTGTAGCTAGCTTTTTTAATGTCTACCTCTCAGGTTGGGTAACACCTTTCAGATTATCTGAAGACATTTTTGATGCCTTAATTGCTTTTTTTTTTTTTTTCCCTTCTGGGCTAATTAGCATCAGTCTGCAAAAATCTCCTGCAAGACATTGTAAAACATCACTTGTTAAAGAGATTGTGGGGCTTGTTCTTGACAAATGTGAAGTGACATTCTGCCAGTGTCTTTTGTAAGATCATACAAAAGGGCCGGTTCATCTACCAAAAAAAGAAAAAGTCCCACCAGGAACCAGTGAAAAAGACAATACTCATCACACAGAGTTGCAGAGCTAAGTAAATGGTTCACACGTCTTGCTCACATGAGATGAAAGAGAATGAATCTGAATTCATTTTACATTTGATCACAGAGAAGGAATGCTCCAGATCAAAGTGTGCCATAATAACGGAGACTAGCTAAATGCAACTAGATCCAAAAAACATCTGCCAGGGGTTTGATGTCTAAAAATGGAAATCCTTTATATTAATGTATTATTATATAACCACATGAGAACCAAAAGGCTCTTGAAGTCTTATTTTATTTTTGTATATTGTGGTTGAGAAAATTCAACTAATGTAACTCACCAAATAAATCCAACACATTGAGAAAAAAGACTGAAAGATAACGATGAGTCTTCAACCTCTGTTCTCTGTGGCATATGATCAGGCAACACTTAAAAAAGACAAACTGGAGAAGTGTTGGTGACCTGAATAAAGAATATCAGCAGCATAGGAAATGAGTTTGATGGTTGTAATCCAATTTTCAGTGTACAAGGGAGCACATCACAAAAACTTCCTCTACAATTAGCACTAATTGGCAACTTTTTTGGCAAACTTTTTGGAGAGGGCAGAAATTGGA
This sequence comes from Cyrtonyx montezumae, assembly GCF_038088225.1. NCBI lineage: Eukaryota > Metazoa > Chordata > Aves > Galliformes > Odontophoridae > Cyrtonyx > Cyrtonyx montezumae. Next base: position 131,844,058 of record NW_027072034.1, on the reverse strand, counting down.
TGGACATGGAGATTAAACCATCATTTCACTCCTAGAAGTGCCCTTTTTGAGCAGCAGCTGAGGTGTATTGGGAGGGCCGAGTAGAAACAAATGCAGTATTTCTGACTATGTTGTACCTGTTCTGGGGAAGTGTAGACTTTGTTCTTCAGGCTGTTCAGGCAACATCTGTACAGGAATTAAAGTTGCAGTGGAAGAGTGAAAACAATTTCTTAAGTTTTCAGCTGAAAACCCATAAAAGGTAAAGTGTTCGAGAGCACAGTGAAAAAAAGCACAGAAAATGAAGTTCAGCATAAATGAACAAAAATGGATTTTGTTTTTGATGGCAGAAGCGTATATGTAGAAGTGTGTGCAGAAGTCAGTAATATTTCCTTCATTTTTTCCCTGGAATCATGCATTCATTGATGCAATGTTTAGTGTAAGTCAATCTTTTTGTACAGTCTAGATGTTCAGAAAGACTAATGCCTTTTCCAAACTATATTTATGTTTCTGAACTCCAAACGGAGCTGAATCACATAGCCAGACCCATGTTGTTGGCAGAGTAGAAAGCACGTTTTGCTGCAGCTACTGTAAAGCTTTTTGGAAGAGGGCAGCTCTTGGCTCTGCAGAAGTTGGGCTTGTACCAGCACAGAAGTGACCCTCACATTTCTAGGTGAGTGGAGCTACACTGTGGCACAGACCCTGATCCAACACACTACAATGCAGCTCACAAAGTAAATCAGAGAGTAGAGCAGAGTCCCATTTCTGACAGGTTTAAAAATCTACTCACTCTTGACTCTAGTTCTCTATAAACGTAAGATTTCCAAGAAACTGTTGTTGTTGCTGCTATTTTTTTCCAGGACTCACAGATCTCTGCATTTTCAAGAAATGCATGCACTCTGTTGATGTCTGTTTCTGTTTTGCTAACATTAACTTGACACAGAGTAGGTGAGCAGAGAGAATTTCACTAGAATTTATATTTGTTGTCAACTGTTAATGCTATGTTATGCTAATATGTTGCATTTTTGTGGAAGAAATTACCTTTCAGGAATGGGTTTATCCCATAAGATAGAAGTACACCTATCTCTTCATGAGGCATTCACTCTTTCGAGTACTTTGGTATTCTATTACATAATATGTAATGAGAAGTATATGTAAGTATCACAATGGGCTAGCATCAGTGAGATTAGTAGTGACAGATCACACAGTATCAATTTTTTCCAAACTATGCCCTAAGAGTTTGCTTATAAAGCAAAGCCTGTGTGAGAGATAGCATAACAGAGGGCTGTGACTTTAAAGATAACATCTCTCGCTGAACAGACTACAGATCTTTTACATGAAGAAAGGTGCAACATTGTTTGATCTGCCCTGACAAAATTTCCCTTTTTATCTTTTTACGCTCTCAAGTTTCTTTCAACTACTCCTTCTTAAGGACTACTTCTTTTAATGGGAGGTAGATGAGAAAGGATTTTTCCATTTCCTTTTTTTTTTTTTTTTTTTTTGGTTATTTTACCAAATCTCCATAGAAAAGTGAAAAAAGCTACACGGCTGCCTACAAGGAAGTGCAAAACTATGCTGCATGCAACAACTAAAGTTTCCCCCCTTTTCACCATAGTCTGTTTTCAAATCCTGTTTAGACTTTGCTGATGCTGTTCATATTCAGCACTCCGTTGTTACATGTATGTGGCAGCTGACTGCAGTAACTGGGAATTAGTACTTCATCCTGAGCATACCCGCACAAGTAAACTAGGTGAGAACTTCTAGCAGAGAATACAACTGCAGATAAAATACTTGCAAAAGTTTCCAAACTTCAAAGTCCAGGTGTGACTCAAATGCCTGCTTCTGGGAGTAGATATTTGTAATTCTTTGAATGAGAATTTTTTTACATGCATGTTGTTTCAATTTAACAATGATTGTTAATTACATTCTTTATTGTTCAATGGACTAATATTACATATCATACTACCCTAGGCAAGTATAAAAAATGCTTTAATGAATACATCTTTGTATACTAACAACCATCTCCAGAGCTGTGGAATTTTGTGTCATTCTCAGTGCTTGCAGAGTATTTTTGTTGTATTCTGACAGTGATCACTTCATTTATTATCAAGAAATGATTTCCTATCCTTTTTACTTATTAATTTTAACTTGTATCATGCTGAGACCTGTGGCTTAAGTTAACTTTCGTCATATAATGCTTGTGTAAAAGAACACAATGATGAAAAATTCTGGCTCCATGAATTCACTGGGGATTCTGCCATTTCAGTGGGATTTGACCTAAAATGTCTACTGGTACACAGCAGATCTTATTTTGTCAGAGAGGCTAAAATAAGGAGTTGTATAACTTTGCATACATTGAGCTCTATCTGCATTTGGCACCAAACCCCTTGAGTCCCCAGTCTTGGCAGGGTGGCCAGGGCTAATTGTGTGGGGAAGGGTGAGACAGAGCCAAGGAAGCAGCTCTGGCAACATCACAAAACAAAAACCTCTGCTCCTAGAAAGCTCTGAAGGTGTCTGGAAACAGGAAAATAGCCTGAAACATTCACTGTTCTCACTGTGCAACTTCAAAACCCAGACAGATGTGTCCCACTGGTTTTGAAGGGAACAGGCAGACTTAAATAGAAAATGAAACAGAATGGCCCATTCCCAAAACATCTCCATGGAATGTGAGTGTGGCCTGCAGGAAGCCCTGTGGTTAAACAGCATGAGGAAGACATGGTTTGACTGGCAGTCTCCTGGGCCTACCTCTTGGAGAGGGGAACCATGGTGCTGAAAAAGGATTGACTGAGGAATAAAATCTAGTCTCCCAGTCATTTCTTGCTATCCTGAAGCTTAGCATCTTCCTGCTCACATTGTTCTGTGAAATTCCTTCTCCAGTCCTTTCTCTCTTCCAGCTCTATCATTTTATCCTCAGCTGTTGTTTCTGTCTCCTGTAGGACATTCCCAAACTCCCATACTCCAACACATGAGACTACAAACACTTAATCTTCCACAATCCAGGTTCAAATGATCCCTGCTTCTCAATCAATTCCAAAATTTTTAGGCTGAGCTTTTATAGAGGCTGATGGCAAATCAGACATTTATACAAGAGAATTTCAATCTCCAGAAATTGTTTAGGCCTTCTCTTTACTCTGGGTTCTTCAAAGGGTTCTGATAAACACTTAGCTAGGCATGGTATCTCACCTGTTTCTGTTACAGCACATTTCATGAAGCAATCCATTATAGCATAATGTTTCTTTTGTCTGATGTTTATAGTGCATTTCTCTATGCATAAGACTTCATCAGGGTGAATTATTTTTTTCTAAGATAAATTCTTAAAACGTATTGAAAATTTTTATATGAGTTTTGTGCGACTTGGTAATTTAATTCCTTTACTGAACTCAGTAGATTTTCTTTGATATCTGAACATCTTCCATTTGTGGATCTTTTCACTGCTATGCATTGACAGAGTAATGTTTCTGAAAACTAGCTGTGTCTTCATGGTGTTTCATTTTGCCAATTAATTGAAAGAGCAAAGAAATGTGACAATGAAAGTTCAAAAGTCACTGCACTAATCTTTACATTAGTCATTCTGCAGTGTGCTGTATTATGTTTAGGAACAGTTATTATAAAGCCAACAGTACAAAACATAGCCCTTTTTTCCCATAAAGCACTACATTTAATATAGCTAAGGCAGTAAAATAACTCCTACCTCTAGCACAGTCGCTGCCTCTTTTCTAAGGACAAGGGTGTGTATACAAACACACTGCACTGCAAAACATGCTCCAGGAGTAACTTCTGATCTTCAAAGAGCCCAGATTCTCAAGGAGCAATATTTAGGTTTGGCTGATTTATAAAGAAGTTTGAGCTTGGCATTTTTAACTTACTTTATCCTCCTTTCATTCTTAAAAGCTGAAAGTTTTCAACTTTCATTTAATTAATCCAGAGAATCATTGGTTTCATTTCTATTTCAAAAATGTCTGTTTTGTGTCTTGGAAAATATCTATGATCTATATCTATAATGTAGGGGAAACAGTACACGATCACATCCATTCATGCACTGATATCTTTCTGTTTTAACGGGCCTTCATCCTTCTTCTGAAGATGCAATCAACTGAGCTCAAACTAAATTAAAACTTCCTCTGTACCTGTGATGCTGAGACTCTTCAACTGCCTTCCACCTGTACAACAAGCAAGCATTGCTGCACTGAGGACAGCTGTGCTTCTTTGGAGGCTCTGTTTCATAGATTCAACATCTCAGAATCTGTTCTCAGATCTGTCTTAAGAAGTGCTGTCAAGTTCTTGTTATTTACTCTCAGAATTCACTAACTTCTGAGCATGAACTCAATAGCCTTTGTAATACCTACTGCATCAGGGACGGAATCTACATCTTTCTGTTGTTATGCTTAGTTGAAGTGATCACTCTGAAGTTCAGTACTTACAACATTTGATTCCACTGTTCAGTGTCTTCTTAAGGCAACAGTGCAAGACCAGTGCAACTATTTCTTATATGGAAAGGTTCAATTTATTCCACTAACACACATTTCAGGACAGTGAAATGTCCTGTAATGTCTGTCTGCTGTAATTTCAGCAGATTTATGTGGTAGGCTGTTTTCTCCAGCGTAATGGGCAGAATATGTTAAATGGCCACTGTCAGCATCTCAGAATATAAACCGTGCCACTCTGCTGGTACCTCATACCAAGGTAAGGAGTTATTTGGGACATGCACTCATAGTTCTTACTGGTCTCCTTAAGATTCTATCACATTTTAAGTCAGTCTCTATTTGCTACCTGACCAGCACGGTCCTCCCTAGCTAAGTGCATAGGCCAACCACAAGACTGGGAGCCTTGGAGTGACCCTAAGGGAGAGATGGCAGAAGCCTGGGAGTGTAAGCCCCTATTTATCATAAAGCTGAAGAAAAATAAAAAAGATGGTCTATTCCCATCGACCAAAGTGCCTCCACATCTCCTTTAGTGTTTTATTAAGGCATGCTGCTGGTTCAGTATTCTGCAGGTGGCACCCTGATGTTCTCAGGCTCTTTTGCAAGTAGCAATCTGCTTATTTCTTTCATCAGCGTGGAAACAGAGCAAGCTTCCCGACCTCTTCAAGGAGAGAGAGAAAAAAATCCACTTCCATAATCATATTTCATCCAAAAGACAAGGCAAGGTTAGGTGTGTGGAGAAGGGTCACAGCATCCTCTGTTCTAGTACCTAAGTATGAAGTAAGGTCTATTGAGTTTTCCTACTTGATTAGGATCCTCTATTGGGAAAATAGTTTTTTCAGGTCCAGCTTCCCTGTCCCAGCAGACAGTCAAGGTCAGGCCAAGCCAGACTCTGAGCTGATGTGCCCACTCTTTGAAGGAGAATTGGACTAGATGGCCTCTGAATGTCCCCCCCAACTCAAACATTCTGTGATTCTATGACTCTTCATATGCGTCTTCAGACAAATTAGAACACTTCCCTCTGTCACCTCATGTTACAGGAGTGGTATTGGGGCACATTTTGGCTTTATTTCAACCTCTTTCCACCACACAAACTTTTCCAGCTTGTTCTTAAATCTTTGCAATCTCAGTAGCTATGATTTCTCTCATCTTCAGTTTTACCGCCCATGTGAATAGCCTCATTCTGTACTAGAAAATCCCAGTGTTATAGACAATATTTTCCTTAGTCTGCAGACCAGATTCTGATCTCAGGCATGACACTGCAAAGGGCAATACTTGTTTAATGGAGGTTTAAATCTGCCCCGTTGTCTTCTTAGACTGCCCATCCAAGCTTGCATTCAGCTGTTCTGACTTCATTCCTCAAAAGCAAGAGGTCCCTCAACTCCAGAGAGAGTAGAAGTATACCAGCACATTGCAAGCATTATTTCACAAACTGATTTCTGTTTCAAGAATAAGAGAAAAATATTTATTGCTGAAATTTCCATTTTTTTAGCTATGAAAAGAAGTTAAAAGTGAGTATTTTGTACAGGCTTGTGCAGCATAAAGTTCTGACAATATTCACAGTGTCAAGCTGATGCAATCACTAGGAAAGCTCAGGAAAAATAATACTGTATTACAGTTTTCATTATTACAGCTTCTATTATAGACTTACATTTTAATTTAGGCCTGGTTCTTAACATTTCTCTTTGTACACCTCCAGCCTGCATTCAACTTTGTGTGGCTGTTCCCTCTGGAAAGAATGGAACTGAGGAGAGACTGAATGCAATTGCCAGATGGGCTTACAACCTGCTCATTGATAGATTATGTGCCTGTGGCAAACTGAGTTTGCTTAGATACACTGAGAATGAGTGTGAAAAATTATCCAACGGAAGGACCAGAAACTCTTATAGTTAAAATCCCTTTTCCAAAAGACCTCTTCCAATATAACAAGACTGCAGAGACTTATATTTCATCCTGAGAAAAGTAAAATTCCTAATAGCTGGTAAGGGGAAACCAGAGGATTTCAGTCACATAGGAAATTACTTTCTCTCATAAAGTATATTGTTCTCCAGATGATAATAAAATGAATGAGAGTCTGTCCATCTTCACAGCTGGATTTGTCCACTCAAGTACAAAAGCGTTCGTTCTCTTTCAGAGAAGGGTTAAAATATTCTGTCAGCTCATGCAAACTAACCTTTAAAATTTACATTTACTTTATTACTAAATATAATTATTGGTTTTGCCCTGTTTCTATTGCTTTTCTTTATTATTATTTTTTTTAAATAGGTAAAGTGAAAGATCACTCATGAAGAGCTTAGGTAAGCGATGTGATTTGGCACTCAGTCAGAAATAAAGCAATCTTCCTTTGAGAACAGCAGGTCTTATCTTCTCTTACAAAAAAAAAAAAGGAATCTGACATTTTCTGAATAAAACTTTTAATAGTTACACTGTTGGTATTCAAGGTGCTTGCAGTTGGCAGATTTTTAAAATTGCAACAGGCCAAAATCTGTGGCCCTGCTTGGAAACTCCACTTCTGCCCAATGGAAGACAAATCCTGCTGTGCTTGTCATCTTTTTTTCCTCCTTTCTTTTTGCCTTGTTGTCCAATAAAGTAGCTCTGAGGCCTGGCCCTCAAGCCTATAGTGTTCTTTACAGCTCCAGCTGCAGTTTTGTGGCAATGTTTCAGCATTGTACAGGATAAAAAGAGTGCTCTGATTCAAGCATGTGGAAAGGAGGTACACAATGTAAACCCACAACATATCCAGTGTGCACCAAAGGGGGTTGCCACATGATAGCAGCAGTCTGCCAAATCCTCTAAACTTTTGGCATCCGATAATAGGAAGGGTGCAGTAAAAGAAAATCAAGGAAGGAAATTATTAGGGTGTTGGGAAAAGGGTAGGACTTATGTCATTTTTTGCAGGGCAAACTCTTTATCCCATTTCATTAATGCAACAATGATCAGGCTGATAAAGGCTTAGCTTGGAGGACATCAGTTGAACAATAGCTGCTCTTTGTTTATCTCTGTTCTGTATATCAAAAAGTATAAAGAGAAGCTTATATTCTTCCTACACTCCAACCTCTCACCCCAGTCCCAGAGTCTGGAATTTTCTTTCCCACTGTTTCACTTTAACTAAGGCAGATAGGCTCAAGTATTGCCTTTGTTCCAACTTCAGAGGAATGGTCTCTAGGACCTGTGGTAACCTCCAGCAAGAAAGACTAATTGAGCACAGTAATCCACAGGGCACTACTGATCCCAAAAGAAAAACATGAGAAAATCACACATGAAAATCTTTTATGAATAGTATTTTAATAAAAGGTTAGTAAATATAAGAAAAATATAATTAAAAACTACTCTTAGAAAAATATAATAAATAAACTACTCTTACAAAAACTATTATAAGGTGTAGATAAGTAGATGTGTAATAATGGAACTTTAAAGATGCATTTAATAAGTGTTATAGTGATTTATTAAGATAATTAATAACAACCATCTGACTTGGACATTTTCTTGCCATTTTCATGAATGCACCCAAGAAGATACACCTTTGATGATGAAATTAACACCACAAATAAAGGTTTGGATGCTTACTCTGAACAAAGCTCATGTCTTTTTCACACTAACCAAACTAACAGCACAGAAAATGGTTACCACTGGCACTGACTCAACTTCACTAATTTTTTCTTTCTCTACACATGGTTGCGTATCCAATGACTTCGAGGCGACTCATCTGTCCTTTCTGATTTTTTTTAAATTTGAAAACTGTCACATCAAAAGACTGTGATGTCAGTGGAGTCTGCTCAGACTTATTTAAGTGATGTAGAGTGTGTCATTATAAATAAAAGCTTTCATCATGTTGCATGTAACTATGATCTCTCTGGACACGTGCATTAATCTCCTTCATTCAACTGTATTTTTACTTCCCATATTTTTTCTCTAACAAGTTTTCCAGATATTTGAATGCTCTCCTTTAGCTCCTTCTGATAATTATTTTCCTCCCTTCTATACCTTTCAGTTCCTGAACGTCAATGTACATTTTTTTTCCATCCTCTCTTTCTCCTAAGTTCAACTTATTGGGTTTGTTTTCTGCTTTGATTTTGTTTTTAATCTTTTTCACTTTACCTAGTGAGCTGCTTTTCCTCTGAGCTCTTCTGCCAAAATGGATGCTCATGCATCAATTGCAAACTCAGGGAGCAAGCATTTCTTCCCGGACCAGAATTACCATTTCAAGCACTTTATTTTGATCAAATGAAGTTTGAGGAAATAACTACATTTGCTACTTAAGATGAAGATATATTTCCTAGCAAACCACATTAACCAGCTGGATGACCTGTTCTCAGGCAGTTGCTTTCTCCTGGGTCATTCTGGACTATTGAAAATCAGTTCTATAATGGGGGTAAATGACAGATATGTGTGAACTTCAGTAACTTCATTCTCTTCATTGTTTAGAAATATTTGGAGTTAATCTTATGCCAGCTATTGAAGTTAGATGAGAGAAAGTCAGATGGAGTTAATTTATTCGATCTATCTGTTTATGTCAAAGAAAACTCATTAACTAAAGTATTCCACTGGTTCTTGTTAAGGAAAAATCAAAGTAAAAACAAGAATATTACCAGGCAGTTATGAACTGCTTAGAAAACTCTAGAGAGGAAATAACTATTTTGACAAGAACATTTGAAAAACTTTAATTCAAGTCAATATGGATGTTGGTATCTGGAAACACAATGTACATAGTTTAATGGGAAGAATGATTAACCAATTAACCAACAATGTACAAAACCACCAGAGTGGGTTTCAATATGTATACCATCTTATGACTTCTGAACAAATCAAAGTAATTATTTGTAAATACTTTGCCATGAGCAAAGCTTTGCCAAAAGGAAGACAGTTACAGAACTTCTTTGCTTACCTATCGGAGGCAGTACTGTGTTTTTAGAAACCTAGACATGGACTATCTGACAAGAGGTAAGCTTGTTCCAGTTGGAAAAATTGTTCCCTCTTCACTGACAGCATAGTGAAAAATAAGAATCCTGGTTCTGCAATGACTTACTTGCATTTCTTGAGAACCAACAGCCCTTCCTGAGCCTGAGACTCTCCTCTGCTCCTCATTGTGGCATCACAAACTCACATAAAAAACGTTGTTTTTCTTTCCCCACAAACCTCCAATTTAGAGAGAAGAACAAAGAATAGGAAAGTATTATCATAATTCAAATATAACAGAATGTGTTTATTGAGATGTATCAAGTAGGAATATTTTCACCAGAAACATTATTTTCAAAAGTCTAATGCAAAGTAGGACCGTGTCGCCCTGAAGTCCTTCCATAGCTGAAGGAAATAAATAGGCACCATCACGAGGCCTATTCTCAATGTCTATGTTAGGAGAAAATGGAATCTGTACCTATAAAGAGAGCCCAGCACAGATTAGCAGTCTGTCAGTGACTCATTCAGATTTAAAGTCTATCTCCTGTCTGCCTGTTTGGGCTGATTACTCCTGTCCCTGGTCACTTGACAGGCTGTACAGAGAGTCTAAATCAGAGCCACAAACTGGAAACAGATTTCTGCTGTGTCAAGGCAAGACCTCAACTGTGAGGGCATCCTGCCTTCCAGCAACAGTTGTGAGAAAATGCTGCAACCTCTGAATTGTGACTGGGTTGCGAAAATCAATTATATGACATAAATTGTATGAAATATATGAAAGAGTGAATACGTAACCCATCAAGGATGGGGAACTTCTTAATTTCTGTCTTTCCATTTCAAAAGCAGTTTTCCTTTTGTCAAGCTGGCATGAGTGCTGCTTCTTTTGTGCCAAATGGGAATTTTCTGAGAGTTCAGAATATAAATGAAAGGTCACAGGAGTATAGTTTTCTTGCACTAAATCTTCAAAGCAAAGAGGCTGCTAATCACCAAGGATGAAGTCTAGCATAGCAGAAAAGCTTGAAACAGCTTCTTTAGAGAGTATTTTAACAATCAGACCCTTTTCTGGGGTGGAAATTAGGCACACAATTGCAACCTTTATCTAATAATCACTACTAGGGACTGCAAAGCCACCTCTTCCTCTGACAACTGACACATCAACTTGTACAGCACTACTAGAGGGGAAAAACATTCCTCAAAATGAATCCCTGAAATAATACATTATTACATACCTTTTTCTCTTAAGATGATGAAGTTCTTTGTACTTCTTGGTGATGTTTCGTATCTGGAATGTTTACAAAAAGGAGAGTTAAATATGGAAATAGTTCAAAAGGCTGTAAGAACAGGCAGCTCACCCCTGCCTATCTCTTGCTAGGCGAGCTACACGAGACACATCAAAGCTTCTGGGGATGAATGAATGTGGTAACTCTTACCCCGTGCTTTACATGCTAGGAGAGAGCTAGCTCCCAAAAGGAGCTCAGGCACTGAAATATGTTAAAACTTCCCAGTTGCTGACTTTACCATCACTTGCTTTCAGCATCTGGTCCCCAGAGTGGAATCCAGGACAGTGAGTGGGCCTGGAGCTCTGATGCAGGCAGAATAGCAAAAAACAGGCTCCATGCCCTCTGGCTGCTGGACCTCCTCTAGGTTTCTTATGCAGATATCCTATACATTTCTTAAGAAGTACAGGAGAGGTAATCTTTTCTTAAGAAATAAAGTCAAAAATCATAGCATGGCTGTCCATGGTCTTCTGTTGTATGGTACCCTAATGTAGAATCTTTAAAATTATGGATTAGAGCTTTTGAAGAAGGACATTGGAAAGTTTAGATTAATTTGCTGAACTACAGGGAACTACAGGAACAGTCCTAACAGTGTCATATTTATTTATTTATTTATCTATTTATTTTTGCTTTGTTTGCATAAGTTTAATGTTGATTTCAAACTTTATTGCAATAATGCAAAATATGTAACTTAAACACAGTAAAAATAAATTATGATGCTTTACTGAGTGAGCGACAGTTCACTTCCTTTCAAACAAATGACCAAAGAGCAAAATTTTAATCTGAAAATTTTTTTACTGGTTAAAAAGAAACTAATTACTTTTTATAACAACAACAGCAGCTGAATGCCTTTGCGAAGAGACAGGAACAGGGAGTTGAACTCCTTTCTTAGATATTTAGATATGCAGTAAATGATAACAGCTTATTTTCATTTTCCTGATGAAAGACTGAAATCAAAGACAATTAACTCTGCCCAGACTGAACTGAAATGAAAAAAGGGTCAGAGAAGCATAACAAGAATCTTCAGAGATCTTAAACAACTTTCCTATGGGAAACAACCAAGAAAACAATAACCTACAGACTGGACATGGCCAAGGACTGATATGAAAGTGGACTACAAAACCCTAAGCTGGCTGAATAAGTTGAATAGGGCATTACTGTTTACTGCTTTTTGCAGAACAGAACCACAAGGGAAATGGGCTTGCAGCAAACAAGGAGGTAATTCTTTGCACCACTTATAGTTGCACTGTGCAACCTGGTGCCACAAGGTGATAATGATAGAAGTCTACAGCACCTCGAGGGAAAGAGAACAAATGCAATACCTCTCAATTGAGATAAATCAAGAACAGAAGTATCTTTTTGCAAGGGATTTTCCTGAGCCACAAATTGTTGGAAGCCAGGGAAATATTCTGTGGAGTTATATCTGTCACTGCTGGAGGTAGACTACTGGGTTACGTGAGTCCATCATCGAGCTTGGCACAATTTCTACGTTTCTGTGTTTGAAAATTGTTCTTGGCAATAAGAACAGAATCCAGGTCTCCTCTACTGCCCTATGAATATCCAGTATGCTAAATGTGGAGCCTTGGTCACTATTCTTGCTCTTGAATACTGAATTATGGCCATAGATAAATAACTTTCTTAAAAAGTCTAGCTTCACTTACTGAAAAGAGGTCAGATTTTTAAATATCTTGCTCATGGGAGACTTCAAGAATCATGCTAAACAGAGCTTAAGATAAATGCAATATTTCTTGATAACATAATTCCTAAATTAGAAAGAACTTCTAGTGACAGTGAATTAATATTATAGATTGCCAGAAAGGTACTCTAAGTATGAATTTGATAGGATAAATAGATTTCTTATGGCTTAATGCTCCACAGTTACCATGTGATAAAATGTGTTTTTGTAAGAATTTTATTAGAGCTGAAAATGTAGTTCCCAGAAGATCATTTAATGTAGTTGCCTCATGAATATTAATCATTTTTTCAGCTACAAATATTATCAGTCTCACTGAGGAAAACATAGACATAGTTTTATTTGTCATCAGAATGACTGAAAACATTCTTCCACTGATTTGGTATCTTGACTAAGTCAATCATTTTAAAAATTAACCTCTTTTTCATAATGCTTTTGATACAATTATGGAATGGTTTTTATACCAAGAAATCTATTGTGATGAGAAAGGCAATCTTCTGCTTTCACAGTAGATGAAAACATAGCTTCTGAAGGCATAAAACTGTCTGCTTTCAGCATTCTAAATCCACTGACAGTTACAGAGCAAGGAATTCAGAACATCAAAAAGAAACAAAACCAGGACAAAAATAGTGTAGGGTTACAGTAAGCACATAGATTCAGAAAGAGGACCATCAGGTTTAATCAACTTCCTGAAGTTTTTGACCGAGGAAAGTCATAAAAAGGGAGGATTTTGGAGTGGAAAATATGGTATAACTCCACAATGACTTTAAGTTTACTGACTGTAAAGCAAAATCAAGATGTAAACTAAGAACAGCCCTCTTATTTAGAGATAAAACACAAGCTGACCTTTCTGCCCAGGAGAAGACACCAGTCTCTGAAAAACTGAAAACCAAGATGTTATGGCCTAGCAAAATGGAGTGCCAGACTACCCCCACCTCGCAATTCGAGTTGGTCTCTATATAAACCTAAATGATACACTAAATGAAAGGGAGTAATGCTCCCTTCGTCTGCAGCACCAGAATGCAAGCAAGAGTTTGAATAGTGAAGTAGTGATGAGGACCAAAGGAGATGAAGTTGTAATGGTGGAGTCCGTGTTGTGTCAGAGATGAGAACTGAGATCTTTAAAGTACACAAAATATATTAATCTTTGATGTCATGGGGGTAAAATGACCAACATTTTCTCCATCTCTCTGCAGAATTTGAATTCATTTTTCCCACTTCTGATTTAGAATTATTTCCTTCACAACTGCTTTCAATATTCATTCTCCTTCTCTGCCATCTGATAGGTTTAATATTTTCAAGGTTTCTATGGTTATCTCTAAAATAATTCTAATTTTTTTTTCTATTTTCTGATCTATTTCTGCTGGAATAGTTTGTTTGCACATCTTCCAGAAGTTTTTACAGGCTGATCTTTCATATACATAAATGATACCAAAGAAATGCTCCACAAGCATGAAAATCACATTGTGGGTGGCTGTTTGAATACCTAGTACCTAGTTGCTCTATATTCCAATCTAGAAATCTCATTCCATGTCCTCAGCAGCACTGTAATGCTCTTATATCTTTTTATCATTTCAGAAATACCTGTCCTTTTCTATATACTTGTAAAAATAGAAATTTCTAAACACATTTTTTAATGCAATTTCTGGTTTCAGAATCCTCTCTAGGGACTTCTATACTTAAATTTCTTGAGCTCAGATCAAATATAGCCTTGTAGAGACAGATCTTAGAACTGAAATTTGGGCACAGGTGGACATATTCCTGTATGAGTATCTTTTCCTTGATTATGCTATGATGACTTCTTTATGTACTCTATGTGACTCTATGTCTTTATGTACTCTCTCTGTCTTTATGTATTTTATGTGACTCTATGACTTCTTTATGTACTGCCCTGATAAGTATTCCAGCGGGCTGAAATCAAAGTCAAAGCCCCACTTCAGCTTACTCACAAAGAGTGAGCTTTCATCAGCTTCCTCCTTCAGTGCTTGTAGGAAGGCTATGTCAGAAAATCTTCTGTTGAAACATGTCCTTAATTTAGGGTTAGCCAAGGCTCAAGGTGTGCTGGGGTTTTGGCAGAGTGCCCTGACAGCCTGGTTTAGGTGACTGGAAGGCACTGGAAGCCCACTGCTCTACTTACGAATAATTGTTCTGTAAATAATGGAGAATCATTATCATTCTCATAAAAATCAGGAGGGTTTTGTGGTAGTGAAAAGTCTTAATGTGACATTCATATTCTCACATTGTAAGTTTACTTGGGAATATAGTGTACTAACCATTAACCTACGCCTACATCCTTCACATAGTAATGGATTCACATTAAGTTATTGCCAAAGAAAACTGACTTTAGCATCTTTCCGATCAGATGACGATTTATTTTTTATTCCTAAATTTACTTCCTAAGTTTTCTTTCACATTACTGTGTTTCTTTTTAATCTTCTCTCATGATAAAATAGTCTGTTCCCATCATTGCAGCTAAGCAAATCATAAGACTAGTGACCTGTCCTTATTCTGCTAGTTCTATCCCCTTGATTTTTCCCACACTAACCATAATAAGATAATAAATTTTGTCAGTAATTAAATAATCCCTGAAATACATAAGCAGTCTTTGTGGCAGGTATTCTCTTCCAGGGGAATCTCTCGCTGCTAAACTGGAACTGCTGCATAGGAACAGGCTGCCCAGAGGAGCTGTGGGTGCCCCATCCCTGGAGGTGTTGAAGGCCAGGTTGGATAGTTGGATGGGGCCCATAGCTAGGGGTTGGAAGAGACAGACTTTAAGGTCCCTCCCAACACAAGCCAGACTGATTCTCTGATTTGAGAACTCGAGAATTGTACTCGCTCTTGCTGTCATCTATCACTACCATGCATCACAAATATTTATTAGCAGAATGGCACTGCTTTACAAAAATGCATGGAAGATAAAACCGCCTAGGATAACTAGGAAATGGAATATCTGAGATCTAATGTTGTCAGTTTGAGGAGAACAAATGTTCCAGGTCATTTGTTTGTCTTCTACAATTGCACTTTTAAAGAAGGAATGGCTGATCCACGAGTTTTGAAGAAACCCTGTAGGCAACTGTCAGCAGAAGTTAGGCAGACAGCAAATTCCAGCCTGGCACTTGTCACTTTACAGTCCCAAATCAGGTAACAAAATACCAAAGGACATGCATCTTTGCTACAACTCTAGCTTCTGCCTTCCATGGATCTCACTTTGAGACGTTCATTTCTCCTCAGGCGTTGCATGATGTTATCTGAGAGCATGCCCAGGAGCTTGATGCCAAGAGACACGTCTTAGTGTTAGAGATTCCTAAGTGAGCAGCACATCGACCATGTTTGGCTGTGATGCCAGGACATAATTTTCTACACGTGCACTGGTTTAATAAAACAGATGTTTCTTTCATTAAGATACTTAAAAATGTAAGAAAGTTGTGTTGTACAGTCCAGCACTGCTCAACTTCTGTATTACCTTTAATAATAATTTAAAAATGGAAATTAGTATCTATTTATTCTCACATTAATTCTGAACTATCCATCACATAAAAACAAAACAAAACAAAACAAACAAAAAAACTCCTGGAATTAAAAGACTGATTTGTCAAGCACTGGTCAATCCTGTTCCTTTTCTTCTGAATAATACATATTAAAATGTGCAGCTGATTGTATCATTCACTTGTAAGCCAGGGTCCTGCTCAGCAGGCCACGGTCTTTCCTTTCCTTTTCTCTTCTTTTTCTAGTGACTACTGATATTTTGACTCTGAACTTTGCTCTTCAATATCAACCCCTGGGGCAAACCACAGAGGTTGTGATCTGGGCTCTTTCTAATGCTAAATGGATGGATGTTTTGTCTTGATTTTATATCCATTTTTCCTCCAGTGTAAAGCAACCAGGTTGCTTCCAACATATCAGAAGGAAACATGGATCCCAAAGAATTAAATTCTGGGCTTTTGAGGGTATTTAGCAGGGCTCCCAAAGGTCACAGTGGTAATGCTTGGGAACCCGCATCTAAGTCCCAGTCCCAGCCTCCTCTGCAGTTCATCCTTTCTGCTTCTCTCAGGAGAAAAGGGAAAGTTTCAAAGAAGACTACATCAGGGCCATCTGACACCCCTCAGCAGGCTGTGTTATAACCTGGTGTCAGCCTTGCAGTGCTTCAGCCACCTGTAATGATTCTTTCCAGGATACTTCAGAAAATCCTTTTGAATGAAAGGTGTGATAGCCCCCAGAAATGAGATACCAATGCTATTGCTGATTTAAATGAAAATCATTGTGCTGTCAGGGTGGATAGTTACCTGCATTATTACTTGAAGTTTTGGCTTTCCCATTTCATTTGTATGAATATCTTTGATCTCGGTTAATACCTTAATTTGGAGATCTAGACAGCTGTAGTGTACATACAAGGGACAGCATTGTTTCATAATGATGGGGGATTTCTCACCTGCTATTTCATCCTAGTTCAGTTAAATTAGGTGTTTGTATTTTCATGAAACAGCTTCTACTCGACAAAGCCCCAGTTTGGATCAAAAGAGCAAGGATGGGGTATACTGCATTTAGCTCCAATTGCTCCTGTCAGTCGTTTTCATTCAATTACCTCTAGGAATTAAAAGCTTATCTAAACAGGTACTGCAGGTGGCCACAGAACTAGCGACAAATGGAAAAACACAGCAATTTCACAGTTTTAGTTTGAATTTGTGCCCAGACAGGCAGCAAATGGAAGTCATCCTCTTATGACAATGTATTTCTGCATCTGAGATTATATTATATATATATATATAATAATTCAAATTAAACAGTGAACAGAAGGTCATATCATGACCTTTTGCAAATAATGCAATTGATGTCAGTGATGAGACCAGGCTCTCAAAACTATCTCTGAGTAAGAGTTGGTCCCTTAATGCTTCTTCAGTCAAAACAAATTACTCCTTTGAGGCTACTTATGAAAAAAGGTCATAACTGCAGAAATGCTGTTGTATCCAGTTGTCCCAGGATCTGTTTGTTAAAGCAGAGTAACTATCACAGAATGGTCCTGTGCAGAAGAAGCTGGAGAAGAAATTTTAAGGTTAGATGGTCAAATGCACACTTATAAAATACCATTAAATGCAATTGTGACTCTGTGTTAGGAAATAACTTCAATAATACTGTTACATTCACTATTTCCACAGATCTGCAGTCTCACTTGGGGGACAGAGCAGCCATAAATGCCAGACAGACAGCTGCAGAAAATGCTCTCTGTCACTCAGCATTCAGTGCACTGCTGTAGGCTCCAAGCAGGAGGTCAAACTCCTCTCTGAAGAGATTTATTGATTTCCTTATGGACATTTTATTATATTACAGTACCAGCCATGCCTCATGAACCATAAATAATTCTTCACAAAAATTTTAGATAGTGAGAGAATTATTTACCTCCAGCTGGGGGAGGAGAAATTCAAGGAAAATATCTCCATTCACTTAAGGTGCCCAATCTGATACTTATGGTTTGTTTTTCACCACAAAGAAAGCCAAGGTGTCATTGCTTTCAACTGCAATTCACTTTGCAGATGAGGTTCCTGGGGCTCACCAGAGCTTCCTTCTAAAGAGAGGATACAATTTGTAAAAAGCCTTTGGAAGAAAGCCTTGACAAGTGCTACACAGCAATTCTGTGCTGGAGGCAAGGACACAATCTAATTCCACAGCACTAAACTGCTGCAGTTCCACATTTTGCCATTCTGTATTCAACCGCCTGAAACAAAAGACCATTTTTCCTTTCTCTACAGACTGCTCCATCATAAGTTGAGATCACAAAACAAAGACTCTTTCACTGCACAGTTCTTAGTCTTCCTCAGAACTCGATCCATTCTTCACATTTTCCTGTGGGAAAAATAATTAATAAAGGGCTGTATAATAACAGAAACACTAAAGATTGAATTAAGGTTGTGCAGGGAATCTGAGCTTCAGTACGTTTCCTTTTGCAAACATAATATTCTTTTAATGTGCTTTCTAGGCAGTAATTTCCCAAGCTTTCAAGAAAAAGCGCTCAAACCCAAAACCCTCTTTAATGTGGAATCCTAAATTATGTCTACAGATCAGCTCCTTGCAGGAAGGTTAAGAGCAGGCTCAGGGCTGGGAAAGCCCCACCTGGGCTGCCCACATCACTGACTGTGTGCTCTGCTGTAGCCCAGCTGAGAACACCAGCTCTGCTCAGAAAAGCCACCCTCAGGGCATCTGGGAGTGGACAGGTCCCACCATGTGCTTGGCTCACAGCACTTCCAATCCATCCAAACTGGGTGAAAAGGTTTGGCTCAACTCTAAAACACACAGAACATTCAAACCTCCCCTTTAGGGGTTTCTGCTACTGGCTTTGTGTTGCAATTCTGGGCAGAAGCAGTTCTGAAATACCAGCAACACCTCTGTTTTAAAAAAAAGTATTCACTGTTTTGTCTTGAATTTCTTTATCTTCTTCCCAGGTTTTTTGCCCTGGAAACATGTCCTTTATTGTGTAAATTGTATCATATCTAAGACCCCTAAAGTCACTTCTGCACCTATCCTGACAATCCCAATTCTACGACGAGCAACAATCCCGCAAACTCAACTAAACTATGTAATCTAGTGTGAAAGAAAATAGAACCAGAATTGACATCTACAAATGAAGTCACATGGCGTGCTAACTTAGCACTGCAGAACTGTTAGCACTGCAGAACTATTTCTGCCCACTAGTAGAGATTTTTAATGTTTTAAATAGTAATTAAGACATACAAATGCAAAAACTGCAGCTAAATGCCCACATTCTAGCTATTATTACCCACAAACATGTAAATCATTCTACTCCAGTGGAAGAACAATCTGCGTGCAGCTGAAATAAGCAGCTCCACATAAATGTGGGGATCCAATGAAGAGATTTTGCCATGAAGATGCCAACAGAGAACACTACAAAAGCCTTTCTGGCTCCGGTGTTCCAGTGAACCAGAAATGGGCAGTGAGGTTTTCATAGGTTCATAAGGTTGGAAAGGACCTACAAGATCATCTAGTCCAACCTTCCTCCTATCACTATCCCTACCCAACTACTAAATCAAATCCTTTAGCACCTCATCTAAATGCTTCTTGAACAGAAGCATACATCTGCTTGTGCAACCTCTTCTGGAATCTGACTCATGCGAAGTGTATCAATCTGATGTTCTAGAAATAAGGAATGCGTATCAAATTATTTTATAGCAAGCATGTCTCAACGTATTTTTTTAGGACACGGAACACTAGCAATATGACACACGCTGTTTTCGTAGAATTTTCAGCAGTTCTGACTGAACACCTTGTTTCAGTGCACTTCATGTCTATGTGGGCCTCCCATGTGACGTTTTGAGGTCAGGCTCCATGGCATGTAGAACCCAGGGCCCTTTCCACATGCATACTTCTGGTGAATTTGTCTGTCTGGCTCTGGTTTTACCTCAGCGTTCCTCTACAGCCACAAGATGGTCTTTTATCAAGAACCTCAGCACAATAGCTGTTTTATTCTTTACTCCCATTAAAAATATGACAGTCTGGAAATCTCTTTAATGCCTAGAAGCAAGTCAAAGTCTAGAATCAAATTTCTTGTGATGTTTTTACCACAAGATGACAATTATGCTGATAATAAACTGAGTTATGAATTGTTGTTTCACCTGCACGATTTTTCTATCTGAAAAGAAGAATGTTAGGAGACAGAAAAAATTGCTCATATATTCCAATGGAGAACATAAAAGGGATCAGTAAATAGCAGCGGTTCAAAAGGCAGCTGAAGCCCTGACAGTAGAAATGCTAATCTGTTCTTTTTATGAATCCCTTCTCAGCATTATAATGCTGGAAGAAAATTGTATTAAAATGTAAAGATTGTATTTCACAAAAGGAAAATCTTTGTTATAACTTTAATATCCTTTCCTGCTGTTAGCCTAAGAAGCCAATGCATAAAACACAGTCATCTCACACAGTAAGGGATTTACCTTCCACATCTGCATTGCTTTAATATATAGAGCAGGATGAAAAGTTCTCCCATTCATATGATTCTCATTTTTTCAACTCATTAGAATTTTTTATATTCAGAACAGTGTGCCACTTTTTACTTCATTTTAGGCGCAGCACATTACCTGTGTGCTTAACTAAGCCCTAAAAGCACTCAAGATAAACTATCCTTTGAAAATGACAAGTCACTTTACAATTCCTGAACACAGTCAACATCCAAAAGGTCCAAGAGAAAAAGCAAGTTTCACCTGTAGGCCAGCTACTTTGCTAGAACCAAAACACCAGCCTTCTGTGATCTTATTTTTCTTGTTCGTTAAGGTCTTTGCTGTATAAGTTCAGGTAGGACAAGCTCTGGGTGCTGCTGGTTCTCTTTTTTCTCTGTCCAGTGCCACTAAGCCAAGATTAAAGAGATCTCAAGGGTTGAAGGGCTGAGCTTAGTAAGGAAATGAGGCAGTAGCATTTTGACCCTATGCCCCTACTGTGAACCTCTGCCCTGCAGTTCTGCTTTACACAGCTTTTACCATATCAGAGATGAAAAATGGCTACCAAGGAAGCTGGATGGCTGTCACAGGCATGGCAGGCATGGGTTGATGCTGAAGGAGTGTGGCAAATTCTCTGACTGGAAGGATTAGTATTAAAAGCCCATATTTTTCACTAACTAGGGTGTAAGTTATTTGTTGTCTTCTCAAATGAAGACACTTCTCAGCATGTAAGAGAGAGGAAAGGTGGAAGGTGAAATGAACTCAGAGTTAAATAAAAGAGTAAAATACCATGCATGGTGTAGGGAGGAGAAGAGGGAAAAGACTCTAATAAACTCCATTTCCCCTATTTACAGATTAAAAAGTATGAAAAAGCAGCTATGGAAAACAATTTTTTTTGTTGCTTTCAAAAACAAGTGGCATGAAGTACAAACTTAGTGTCCATTTGAAACTAGGAATGAAATAATGACACAGAGGCTTCACTTGTAGACCAAAATAATGTTTTTTCTCCATTACATTTTATTCTATTTTAAACTGCTCCTTTCATCACCATGGTCTCTGACAGCCCACACCCCTCTGTGCTATATATTCCCTGTATTATCTCAACTGGCTCTTGTCAGTCAAGCTGACAAGGATCTGACCTGACGTGTTTGAAGCCAACCACCACAGTGCCTCTAAGCACGTTTCAGATGCGCATGGGAACTCACCCTGCCGTGACACTGCTGCAAAACTCTGATCTCATCTTTCCTGGAGTAGTACAAATGCCCCCATAAATTGCAAGGCAGTATCAGATCAAGTCCACCAGCATTTACTTTCCACATACCCAGTGTTTCCGGTGGTTATCCCAACTTTTTAAGTGCTGTTAAGTACTACTGATTCCCAGTACTGATTACCCCAGTTTTTAACACAATTGTCATTTCAGAAGCAGGCTTTCTTCTCTCAAGCAGAGACAATACTGAGTCGGTACAAGCCAGATGCTGATCTGGCATGTGTACGTAAGAGAAATATTGAGTTAAATATGGCTATGCCAATTTACCTAACCAGAATTAATTCTCTTACTCATCGTCATTTCCATCTCATATTCTTCACTTTCCAACACCACTCTTTTACAAGAGCTGTTTACTTCTTCGGTCACCTCTCTCCTGGAATTCCTGCCTTTCCCAGCATGGCTCTGCAGAGGATCAATCTCGTCAATAGTCCCTTCTGACAGAGCAGTCATACCAGCCTCCCAAATCATCTCCTCATCATCATTCTTTTAGATCAGATATAGAAAGCATCCACCTGAAATGTTTATTTTCCACTTAGGTAACACCTAAACTTGTACTGCCTGATCCACCAAGAGAGGTACTCATTCAGCCTGGCTGTGGCAACCTGAGTAAACAAGAGATGAAGAACTCTGTTTTTGAGAGAGATTTAATTTGATGAAGTATATCGTTTTGTTTGTTTTTCTCCTTGGGAAAAGCAGATAGGTGAGAGCTAATTTTCAATGACATTCTAGCATACGTTTTGGGAGAACAAGCAACTAATGGTCTACTTCAGGCACTGCTAACGTACCTGAGTGTAGAGCAGGGCAGCTGGGGGCACTGAGGCAGCCCAAGCACTGCGTTCCTCCTGGGAGATGGCTGAGGCTGGGCTGGTCAAAGGACATGAAGGTGGGCCTGGCTGAGCAGGGCCCATGGCTGGGCAGGGTAGGACTGTGGGGAGCTGGAGTCTGGCCCTGCTGTGGCCTGGCTGTGGAGGCTGACATGCTCTTAATTGTAGTATAACAGCCCCTTGACTCCTTTCTGAAACTCCTTTCTCTCAAGGAAACTATCTTACAGTACTAATTTTATGCAGTTAATTCTTGATAGAGTAGATATTTAAGTTTATGATTATATAAATGTAAACTATATTGTTAAAGAGGTGAAAAATGAGAGATCATTGGTCATATATCCATATCCATATCCATTACAGGATAAAAGTAGTGGGTACTTGAGCAATTATGATTTACTTGGCAAGAACTGACCTGGCTTTGGTAAAATGTTGCCTTACAACCCTCTTGGAGTTCTGCAGCAGAGCTGAGAGCTGTGTAGAACTGCCTGCTGCTGTTGGGATGGTGTGTTCAAGCTCCCAGAAGGCACTTCATGAAGCCCATCACCAAACACCTTTAAGCAGTCTCTCCATGAGACAGGGGGCCCTGGAATGCAGTTCACTGGGGCAGAGCACAGAGGTAACTGAAACTGATGATGATGCTGAGTTACCCAGGGTAAAAAAGACTAAGGTGGAATGTGAAGAAGTGCAGAAAATCTTCTATGAGGGTAATGACAGGGGAAATGAAACATATGAAGTTAGAACTGTAGACACATGTAAAGTGACTTACACAGACTAATCCCAACTTCATGTATAAAATAATGGGTATTCACCTGATTCTGGTGTGAAATCCTGGGGCTGTGATAGCTAGTTCCAAGAATACACTGCTTCAATGCCTACAGAAGAAGGGTGTGTCAAAAAGCCAATCACACACTAGGAGAGGTATAGGGCACAACAATAATCATTAAGTCCGTGCAGCAACCTATGCCTTGAATATAGGTTTGTGTGCAATTCCAGGTCCCTCATCTTCAAAATGGTACATTAAAAAATGGGAAAAGTTCACAGAAGAACATAAAGTGTGATAAGTATGAAAGGGTTTCCATAGGAACGGGGTCTGAACAGTGGTTCAGTTGTGGAAAGCAGTAAATTTAGGGGATATACAACAGAGGCAGACAAACTGATAGCACTAAGAGGATGGAAAGGGATGAACTCTTTACTATCCATCGTATTGAAATATTAAATCCAAAGACCATGAAATGAAGTCAGAAAGAGGAATGTATTTTTTTAAGAGGTGATTCTTAATACAATAGGAAGCAAACTTGGTTTGCTGGGAAGAAATTGAATACATTCAAAGGAAGACTGGACAAATACTTGGAAATAAATCCATTGAGAGTTACTAAATAGCAAAACCACTCAGGCTCAGGAAATTGTCTGAGATGAAAATGGTTGTAGGATAAGCATCACACAGCTTGTCCTCACTTTACTCTTCTCTACATACCGATTTACAGTAGCTGTTGTAGACAGGGTAAAGTACAAGACCGAGCAGTGATCCAAACCTGTGACTCTAAATCCAAATTCAGTTTAATTCTATGTATTTTCTTTAATATAATATCAGTACATAATCACTAAATGTTTCTCATTGTGCTTTCACAAGTTTTTGTCATGTACTATTACAGTTCTTTGTACGCAGATTTCTGAAATACGGCTTATGAGCTCAACACAGATGTTAATTCTTTCAATAGAGATGTGGAGGCACAAAGAGGAAGAAGTGTCTGGAGCTGGTCTTGAGATTTTAATTGCAGGAATGCTCTGAAAGACAGAATTTTTTTGTTTGATTGTTTCAATCAGTCATTTCTAAAGCTAATGAAAAGCCTCACTACTCTAAGCAGGTAGAAGCAATAGTAGGAGCTTAAAACAGTTTAAGCTGTTGTAATACAAGATTCTGACTTCCGCCAACAGGAGTGAAGAAAATTCAGACGTTGCAAATATGGTTTTGTTGACTCTGTCTTCTTTGCAAACATGACATGCTCAGATAATGCCACATGAGCAAGCTATTAGATGGGGCAGAAGCAGATGAACACATCTGGAGTACTGAGGTCCCTCCACCTATATAACGTGCTATCAGTTTTTTCACTTTGGGCTTAATGTTGTCTAGGCTTCACAATGGAACACATTCATGTAGGGTTTGAAGCTGCCCAAATTATCAAGCTCTGGTTTTAACCCTTGTTCCTCTATCTGAATGCAAAGAGGACCTTTTTGACTTCATCAAAAAGGAATCAAAAAGGAACCAATGCACTGGAAGGCACAGCTGAGGACTGAGAAAAAGGAAAGTTTAAATAGTTTCTCAGCTTGATTCCATTGAGTTTCTATAATAGGCAAAGTTCCTCAAGGGTGTGACAGATCAGATCACCAGCTGACAGACATGAACACTAAGAGAGGAGAGAATGGGGTTGGATAAGTGAGTCGGGCCAATAATCACACATCTACCTGGCCTCTGAACTGAATGTAATTTTAATCCATCTCATTCTGGAAGATCTGAAAATTTGTATATCCTTATTGAGGACAATGCTCGTTGTCAAATTCATAATGAATTAAAAGCAATAGGATTTCACAGCTTAAGAATGTTTGCATTTTTTTCCCATTCAAATACTTGATTATCTGTCCCACTTGTTGAAAAAATCAACTGGCCATTGAACTTAAAACCCCTTTTATTAGAAGCAGAATCAGAGACCTGCCTTCCTTAGTATTAGCAAAGTGCTTTAAGGCTTATCAGAAAAGGATGGTGGCAATAGAAGTACTTAGTAAGATGAGAGGTCACCATGACATCAATCTTTTCCTCAAACTCAGATCAGTGCACAGTGATTATCTTTTCCAAATGCAGGGGCACAGTTGTTTTGCTTATGTAGGTTAGCCTTAAAGAGCTGAGTACTGCAATCATACAAAACACCCTGAATTCAACAGTGCATAATCCTGCAAAAGAAAGCTGGTGAGATTTAGAGAATGGTATAACAATACATACCCACTGAAAAAACCAGGATGCTTAGCATATAAACACTCTAATAGCTAACCTGACTTTTCCCTACTAGAACTTTTATCTTAAAGGAATTTAACCCATCTGCACATATTATTAGCTCTTTCACATAAGGTTGCTGAAAGAATGATTTGCTTAAGAAGATTAGCTCTTTTAGTGTTCAGTAGTAGTACTGACAAATGAGCCCAGAATGATTATAGAGGAACTCCGTTAGCACCATCTTCTGATCTTTTACTTTTAAATAGAATGCCTTCAGTCAAAAATGCTTTAATCTGACCTTTCACATCTTTCCAAACCAAGGATCAACTTCTAATGCTGTGTATTCAAATCTTGTTTGTGATGAGATGGCTTTCAAGGCTGCTCTGAGCTACGTGGAAGAACACCACAGCAGTTTAAATGGAATTTCAATGCCAGTTTTTTTTCTTCCGTTTGTTGTAACTGCATGCAACATCTCATCTACACTTCACCACATTGGTGGTGATGACTTTTTGAGCAACGCTGCAGCAAAACCATCTGGGTTAAAAATAATTTTACAGAAGAAGGATATTTTTAAACACAGGTGGAAGACAGAAAAGGTGATACTGAAACACAAAGAGGGGAACAAAGCTGTCTTGGCTGGCTCGTGGCAAGGAAATGGATATTCAGTTTGGCTGCATACCATAAAACTGAGGTGTAAAGCAAGCACTGTAATAAAGCCAGCATTCTAAGTTGCCTGCAGTGGCTCTGCAGCTATTGTTTGCATGACAGTCTCTTTTCCCATACAAAAGCTAAGGGTCAAATTTTGAATGACTTACAGAGTAATCCTCTTATTTAAAGCAGTGAAATATCCAGATCCATCACTAATACACAATTCTATGCAAGCTTTGAAATCATGGGAGTTGTATTTCTACAGAAGTTGCATAAATTAACAGTTTATCAACCTTCGGAGATCTATCTTGCTTCACTGTTCCAACAACTGAAAGACATGCCATAAACAAAATTCCATTCATGATATTCTCTCAGTAAAAATGGGTACACTCTTCCATTCTACTTTTAAGCCATACTGCCATCTACAGCTTGAATAGACACACCGCTCTGCTTCGAATAGCAGGGTAATTGAGCCTGGAAGGGATCTCTGGTTTATAGATGAGGCAGGGCTGTCTCTGAGATCAGACCAGTTAGCTCTGAGCTTTGTTAGTTGGGCTGTGGAAATCTTGTTGGTCAGAGGCTGCACAGTAACCAGATTGAACCTCTTATTTCAGTTTATGCTCTTTGTCTCCTCCTACCACGCACCACTGTGAAGCCTGGCTCAATCTTGCTAACCTCCCTGCAGGTAGTGGCAGATGCTGTAGGTTCCCTAACCCCATCCCAATCCTGCCTCCTCCCCAGGATGAGGAAGCCCAGCTCCTTCAACCTGTCCTCCAAGGACAAGTGCTCAGCCCCCACCTAGCTTGAGAATTCTTCATTAAACTCATTTGTTGCACTGGGATAAAAGTTGAGCATAGGACATAAATGTGATCTAGCATGCTGAAAAATGAGAGATTTCCTTTGATCTTTTGGCTTTGTCTAACAGCGTTCAGGAGACTGCTGGAGATGTTTGCTGCCAGGGCACACAGCTGACCCACACTCAGCTGCCTGCTTCCCTTAAAGCTGCTCCCTAACTAGGTGCTGCATTCCAGCCTGGGCTGCTGCAGGGGTGCTTTCTTCCCAAGGGTAGTACTTTCCATTTCTCCTCTTTTACTCTCCTAAGGTTTCTGTTGGTCCATTCTTCCAGCATGTCTAAGTCACCCTGAAAGACAGACAGAACTCCCAGCATTTCTCTTTGTTCCTTTAACTTGGCGTGATCTGCAAACTTGTTGAGGGTGAACTCCATGCCCTCTTCCAGGTCACTGACAAAGTCATTAAATACCACAGAGCCCAGGAGAGAGACCCCTAGGGTATTCACTCCAATTAGGATATGACCCATTAACCACTACTCTTCTAACCTCCTCCAACCACTTTTTTTTTGTTTTATCTCATTTGTAAACCAATCTAGAAAGCACTTCTTAACTTTGCAACAAGAATAGCCTTGCAAATGTCTAGGTAAATTACATTCTTTGTTCTTCCTTTGTCCACAAATGCACTCATTTTATTACAGTTAACTTTTTAAATATAAAAGAATACAAACTTTGTTTTCCCCCCACAGAGGCGGTTCCATTAAAAAGTTTTTGTCACCATAAAAGCGTACAGTAATAGGAACAGAATCTGCATCCTGTAAACAATAAATCAGTGTTTGGTTTTTACTATGAACTCTTGCAATTATATTCATTGCACACCTCATCTTTCTGAGCTTACTTGAATAAGCACTGACTAAAAAGCTATGTACAACTTCACCCTGGAATCAACAGTATTACTTTAAATTGTAGCATTCATTAAATGACTGACAATGTGCCAGTAGTCTGCTACTTTTGATTCAAGACTTCTACCTTCTAACATTTAGTACATGAATGCAATGAAAACACAGTAAATTCAGGGAATCTCAGTACAGCAGCTTTTTGGTTAGATACCTGTAGGCTACAACTTGTAACATAATTGCTACTCAGCATCCCTAAACATTCAGTATAAACCAGCTTTTAAAAAATGATGATGAAATAAAAGATGCACGTGTTTTCTGCAAACATGTTTCCAGGATAGAACTGAAAGCTGGATGTCTGTGGAAATAAGAAATTCATGCTTGCAGCCCGCAGCTTCTTTAAGTTCTGTTAAACCTGTCTGACAGGACGCACAGCTCTGCACTTTTCACTACAGATTTGCATTTAGGGTTTGGAATGTTTCTGGAACTGGGATTTTGCTGGTTTCTTCCCCAGTCAGTATAAATCTAAATCTATTAATTTTTCCTGTTCCTGGTTTCAAATTGTGATTTCCCTTTTTCTTTTTTTTTAATTTGCATTATGCAAAAAAAAAAAAAAAAAAAAAAATCACCACTGGTATAATATTCATGCAATCTTTCATTAACTGCAACCTTAAAAGTCACATTTCATTATTTCCCTGAGACAGACCGTTGCGTAGCATGAAGGATCAAGGTCAAATGATATATGAAGAGATACTTTTGACTCATCCAGGTGGCTGTCTTCAATTTTGCTTCCTTCTTCACTGCCTTCCAAAAAATAGGAAAGATTCTGAACGTTTTTCAAAATGTGTCTGTAGCACCCAGGTATATTCAGTTGCAACGGAGGCACTCGGAATTTGCAGATCTGCAGCTCATCCTTAGAAAGTCTGTCACGGTACCACTGCCCAACTTTATTACTTGGGTACTTGATACTGTGTCCCACCATTGGAAGAACAACCTTCAAAAAAAAAAAAAAGAAAAGAAAAAAAAGAAGAAAAAAAGAAAAATAAAGACCAATGATTTTCCTTTAAAGAAATTTGATGACAACTTTAAATGTGTTTGGGGCCTGAAATGGCAAAAAGGCAGATTCTTCTTCTAAAAGCAAGTGTGCAAGGCAGGTATCTGAGATGTAATGAAAAGGAAAAGCAGAACAAAATAATAACTATGTCATGATTTCTAAAACAAACTACAAGTACACTGACATGAATTTCCTTGTTTGCTGGGAAATGCACAGCAACGAAGACATTAAGTTGCATATGCATGACTTCATGATGCTCTGACTTCAAAAATCATGTCAACAACCCCAGAGAAAAGCACTGCCATACTACAGAAGACATTGTACTGACTTCCACTGCAAAGTAAATATTCTTCCCTTCTTTTTGTTTTGAGAGTGGAGGTTAGCTCATATGTATTTTCGTCAGTGTGCATTCTGGTAGAAAATGAGACTGCACCAGGTAATTTAATCACATTATTTTTAAAACAAAACATTTCAATCAAATAACACAGGATTTTTCATACAGACTTACTTGATGTATAGAGTATTTGTTAGCTGACTCTTCCAGAGCAGTGACAACGTGAACCTGACAATACATTTAAAGAGATGTAAAGAAAAAAGAAGCTTCCTTGAAATAAAGCATACAGATTATTTTATGAATCACACACTGAACTACTAAACTTTTAAGGGATTCTGATGTTATTTGACTAAGACAAGGGCAAATAATCTATTTCCATCTAAAAATATTAGAGATGCTTAACTTAAAATGAGCTGCAATTTTGTGTTAACATCATCTAAAGAAAAAAATTCGAATGTTACATTAAATAGGAATATATATATTTAACTTAGTACTACATTTGACAGCTCTGTTTTTCATACTACTTGATATACTTGGTTTGTTAAAAATCACAATGGTAACAGATACTCTTTTCAGTTAATCAGTAAGCTTTGAAGTACTCTTGCTTCAGATCTATAAGAATTTCCCCTGAACAAAGGAGACACACCATACCTAAGCACAACTCTGTTAACTTTCCAGTTAAACACCTCAAAATTCTATGCTTCAGCTGATAATTAGGAGAAAGTGAAATGCCTCCACAGTAAGAAAGGTAAGGTCTGAGCTCGAGAGCAAAACTCAGATCTACACAGACTGATAACAGTAGCAACAGGATGAGGGGAAATGGTTTTAAACTGGAAAAGGGTAGATTTAGACTAGATATTAGGAAGAAATTCCTCACTGCGAGAGTGGTGAGACACTGGAACAGGTTGCCCAGTGAGGCTGTGAATGTTGTCTCCCTGATAGCATTCAAGGCCAGGCTGGATGGGGCTGTGAGCAACCTGCTCTAGTGGGAGGTGCCCCTGCCTATAGCAGGGGGTTGGAACTGCATGATCTTAAAGGTCCCTTCCAACCCAAACTATTCCGTGATTCTATGAATATAGGTTCACCCTGAAGGTTTTTTCTAGTAAGATCCTAAGAGCATCAGACACCATCAGTTCTTACATCAACTTTGCCATT
The DNA here is from genome assembly GCF_038088225.1 of Cyrtonyx montezumae. Classification (NCBI taxonomy): domain Eukaryota; kingdom Metazoa; phylum Chordata; class Aves; order Galliformes; family Odontophoridae; genus Cyrtonyx; species Cyrtonyx montezumae. The sequence goes on along the minus strand of NW_027072034.1, from coordinate 131,813,906 downwards.
CTGTTTCTTCTCCTCTGTTGAGTAAAATAAATGGTCAAAATAGATAAAAGCTGTTAAAATACATCTAGCATATATACCTATTTCTGGTTAAATCAAAGTGAAATGCTCAAGTTGTTCACTTCTGTCACTAAGTATTTTACTGGACACATCAAAATGAAAGCACTTGATTATTGTCTGACATCTTAATGTATTCAAGTGCATTAAGCAAATTTATTAAGAGCTATTCTGTAAAAAGTCACCTTGTCATTCAGGGAAAGGCTTTCATCATTTTCTTCTGAGAAGACCAGATCACCTTCAACAACTTTGCAACCATAAGTCTTCAGCCTATAAGATGTCGCTTCGTTCCATATTTGGCTGCAATAAGCATGGACGTAGAATATGCGCATGGAATGAGGAATACTGAGCCACCCTTTAGTACAGCCTTCTTGATTCACACCATAGCGATGTAATGCACGTAACAACATCTTCTCTCTCACTTTAAATTCTGGCAGCATCGTGAGTGTTCCTTTTGCATCTTCTGGCATAAACAAAAATACCCACTTAAGTTATCATTGATTTTTCAAGTACTTTCTGGCAAGAAAAAAACCAAACAAACCCAACACACTTGAACAGATTAAATAGGTCAGAAAAAAAATGATGATAGCCTGAACTCTTTATGCTGATTTGTAGGTTTGTATTCCCTTTCCTTCAACACGTCACATCAGACAAATTCCATCTTATATATTCACCAATACAGTCCCATGAATTCTGTTTTCTGTATTTCACACAGGAAAAATTGAGCTAGCTGTCATTCAGTTATCCAATCAATTGTAATTTCTTAGAAATTTATTTAATCACTCCAAAGTTGTTGTTTTTTTATTTAAGATCAGATAACTGAAAGTACAAAACAAGCTAGGAAAGGACATTAAACCTCTGTTTTACATCATTTGAAAACACTGCTACGAAATAGATCTTAGAAATAAAGTTTCAAACTGCTTTGGCCACTGGAAGGTCTAAGCCTCAAGCACAATGAAATTATATTTAATCACATTTGTACTATGTTACGGAAATGTTTAAGTTTTTATGTTTTAAATATTTTCCTACTTAGTTTTTACTTGCTTTTTTTTTTTCCAAAGAGTGGTTACCTCAAGGAGCCATTGCACAGCCTTTTACCTTTTGCTTTTAGGAAAAGGCACACTGCTGTTTTCAGAGTCTGCACCAATACCTTTCAACGCACCACATAGCAATACACAGCACAGAATGATCATCTTAACTCATCTGTGCAATGAAAAGTATCTGTGCCTCTGGGAGCCATCCATAGTATCTGTGCTATCACCATATAACAGAATGCAGGCTAAAACTTGTGGAAGATTTCAAAAGATCAAACATTTGAAGTCAAGAGCAACTCAAAATTCCTACTTTTAGAGGGAGAGTTAAGTTGAATGATAACCACAATAAATACAACAAAGAGCACTTCACTTAGCACACAGTGTCTTTGGTATATTTTGTTGAATTCAGATCAAAAAACACAGACTGTGGATCACAGGAGAGCATGGAAGAAGATACACAATTAAAAAGACATAAAAGCCAGGCCCAAAAATGCAAAAAAAAAAAAAAAGAAAGAAAAAAATGTAAAATTAATATAGAAAATTCTGAAAATAAGATGCCTAACCATGTTAAGCACTGCATACAAGTTAGGTGCCTCATTCCCTATAATTGCTTTTAAATTAGAGAAGAAAAATTATATTTCAGAAGCAAACACACTGAAGAAGGCTAACATTGCTTCAAAGAAACCAACTGTAGCCTTTTCCAGCATTATGCTGCTATAGAGCATTGGTTTCTGCACATGAAATACAGCAGTATTCTGTTTTGCACAGCACATTTAAGGCCTGATTTTCACCTTATTTTCAAAAATTAGATATGAAATTCTAATGAGTTCCTTGGAATAAGCTCTAAGTGGTATGAAGAGGCAGCAAAATAAGAAGTAACACTGCACAGCAACACTACATTCCTGTACAATACCTGCACTGAATAGATAGATAGACAATTTAAGTGGACTTACCAGTTTGAAGAAAGTATCTTTTGGCATTATTTACAGGGTCATCAGTATCTTCAGGCGTGAGGAATAATTTCACAGCTTTCACCTTTAAAAAACATAATTTACATTTACTGCATTTAAAAATAACCACTTCTCAATGAAACAAGCAATGTATGCCAATCTGTGCCATCATTCTCTACTGAGCTGGAAAGTTCCTTCTCTTTCCCTCCAGTATGTTTCATGTAATTAAGACACAGCACTTCCCATAGTCGCACACAGAGAGGAAACAACTATTTACTTTTATACTGATCTGACACTTTAAGTGGGAAAACACTAAGCTAACCCCTGCTACTTGCAACAACAGTAGAGACACAATTTGCTGCCACAAATATCAACCCGTGTCTGTCTCTGTTTATCTGTTTTATTAACATTTTCTTCTGGTCTTCCTCTGTACTGCACTGTGCAAGCATATATTGGGACATTTTTAATACAAATAGTTTCTACATGTTTTAAATTAAAAAGTAACTGAGTTAAGACTAGATGTTTGTATCATTACTCTGCAGGAATTGATACACGGTGTGAACTGCTAGTATTAACACACAAAATGTCAGATTCCTCCTATGTTTGGAAGATAAGTTTTCCTGACTTGTCAGATTAGAGGAAGAGGATACTCAAGTATTTGTTTGACTTCCAAGGCTCTGATTCAGTTTTAAACATGTGCCAAACACTATGCTACATAGATTGAAAAGTGTATGACTCTTATCTTACAAATTATCACTTAAGAAGTAAGATCTCCTTAGCTTACATGGGAACATTTACTCAAAACTAAGATTTTGGGAAAGTAGCCAAGGAATAATGAAGAGCAGAAACTTCTCCTCAACAGCAGATACATTAGTGTGGTATTAAAACCTTTTGTATGGTCCCACGTAGTATCTTGCCACATTTGTAAGAGTATAGACCTCCAACAGAATAAGGAGTTTATAGGTTAGGAGGCAATAAGGACCCCAGATAAGCACAGTATAGATACAGCTTCATTTTAGTGTTCAACCTTTGTAAGAATGCAATCAATTCCTTGAGAAGAGGCATGATGACAATCACATTACAGACAGAAGAATCAATTCCCAAACTGCTTACAGCTACACCTACTGATTAAACCAGATTTTTCTAATTCAGAATGAAGGTCTTCATACTTGTGTTGTCAAAACTTATTTGGCAATTACTTCCTGCACACATTCTCACAAACAAAATTGCTCACTGGGAAGGTCAGCACTGAGCACCAGACGTAGCAACTATAACGTGAAATGAACTTGACAGTAAGTACTTATATCACACAATGAAAATACCATTTTTTCATTCAGTAGAGCCAATCCTATTTGATCTGTCTGAACATTCTGTCCTTGTCCAAAACGCTGAGGTCCATAATAATTCACAAAACCTTTTGCCTAGAATTAGAAAGAATGAGTATGTTAAAAACATCAAAACATTGCGAACTGTTAGTGATTCTGAGCATGCAACACACATACTTCTCTATTTATACCCAAAATACATACTATGTTTTTAAATTATAAATAATATACAACAGCTTCTTAACTCGTGATTCATTGCAATATTTTAGCTATTAGAAACGTCTAAAAACACAACCAAGGTTTATTCTTCTCTTTCCTTTTTTAAGAAATAGGTAAATGAAACAAAACAATTTCTATGTAATTATTATAAATATTACTACGGTTCAAGTCAAAGTAATTGAGCTCTTTCTATGTGCCAAATTCTGTACTGAAGCAAAGAAAAAACTGCACATGCAATGAACAGTAACAGCAAGTGGACATTTTCTCCTTAAAATACTCATATTTTTTTCTCATGAGATTGTTTGCACTGTTATTAAAATAGTAAAGAGCAACAGCAAGCATTTCTGCTAACCAGGATTTTAAATCTCCTGATGAGTGTTAGGTCACACGAGGGCAGTAAAATCACAGCCACGTGACTGCTATCCCTTTCTAAAAAAAGAACAAGTAATAAATATTCATGGGGTAGAAAATCAAATTATATAACCTTGCTTTTGATTCCCCTAGGACCAACACACGATTTTGTTACGTGGAGGATGAAAAATCCTTATTTTGGAACAACACAGATGCCATTTCTGTCATTCATCATCTGACCAATAGGTTAAATCTTTTCTTAGAGAGACATGCTACCAAAGGAATTGGTGTTCATTTTCCCAAATAGCAAAACAAAAAAAAGTGAGATGCAGAAGACAGAAAAGCATTAAAGAATCAGTTGGTTATGTGCTCTTTTTTTCAGTAGTAAAATTAATTTCCAAAATTTTCTACAGTGCATATCGTTTGTTTTGTTTCTGCATACTGGATAGTTTTCATTGAAGTCTTTATTTCAGGATTAATCTTCTTAATTTGTATAGTAGTTATTACTTAGAAAGAAAGGGTAAGAAAATTACTGCCATAAAAAAATCTAAACTTTCTCCTTTCCATTATTTTCTTCTGTATTTCTCAGTGTTTTAAGAAAGCATGATGATGGGGTTTTCTTAAGGGTCTACAACCAAAATCCACAGAATTTCAGAGAATCTTCTTGGTCTACTAAAAAGTGATTTCACATGTATTTATGAAATGGAAGCACACATTTCCTTTTTTTCACCCAAGCCAACCACATATTTAGTGTATATGACCAAAAAAGGCAAGCAGTTGACCTGTATATTTTTTTTACTGTGAAACACAGCACTTTGGTTGGCCTTAGATCTGCATCTTGATGGCCCAATATATCAATACTCATTTACTAACAAATGTCCCATCTGTCTTTCTGCACCATGCTGGGGATTAAAGTTTGTAACACAGAACAAATGGCATTCAGAAGGCAGGTCTGCTCCCAGTTCCTTGATTAATGCAAGGAAGTCATAAAATAGTGAGAAAACGTGTCACAAAGAGGGAAATAGTGCTTTTGTTCTGCCATTACAACCCTGCTCTGTATTGGCAGCCACGCAGCTTTTTACCTCTATATTTTCCATTGCTTCAGATATTCTTTCTTTCAAATCTATGGAAGAGTCATGACTGTGGTGTCTGAGATCTCTCACAACTATATCAAAGTGATTGCCTTTCAGCTGGCCAAGTCTAAGATGCTGGCATGCTGAATGTATGTTGTGTATTCTCATGCCCTTTTTTTCCATTTTGCTTTCAATTTCTTTCAACCTGCATAAATAATTGGGAGAAAATATGAGCCACCTGCAATTAAAGCCATACAACTCATAAAGAAGATATTTTCTTACTTTTACATTAGAATTAAAAAGACTTAATAGAATTCAAAAGAGATTTAAAACAGAGAAAATAAAATCAAATGTAGAGACAGTAGTCTAAAAATTTAGCTGTAGTCCATACTTTTAGACTCTGTGCTTCAGTCGCATTAATGTTTTGTAGCTTGACAGGTATGGGAATTAAGCAAGTCACTGAACATTCTCAAGGCACCCAAACTGAATTTTATATTCTCTATTGAAAGAAATAAGTTATCTAATCTTCAGTCCTAGAAATCTGCTTTTTATGAAAAGAGAATAAAAGAGAAAGAAGAAAAACAAAATGAGAAAAGAGAGAAAAAGGAAAAAGTAATGTCTGCCACTCTAGCAGTCTTCAAAACACAATTTGCTCTTTCTTAGTAAGTCTTAAAAAAGCAAACTCAGGACACTGCTTCTCTGAGTATGCTTCCACATCCTTGAAACTGGAAATGCAGCTGACAGTTCAAGTGTTTGCCCTTTAAAGCATCCACTCAATCTCTTTTTTCTTACATATAAGAAAGAAGTAAATTCAAGGGAAACTTTCAGCTTACATTCTAAACATTTTAACACTTTAGTAAATTATTTTTTCTGACAAACCAGCAGCTTGGAAGCAACCATTTTGCTTAATCACTTATACATTAAGGCAAAAAACGTCTTAGTCTGCAATGGAATTTTACTACTGATATCTGTTTTAGCACTGAACCCTAAAAACAAATTCTACTTTATTTAATTTGAAAAGTGTTCTATGTTGTTGACTAAAAAACAGTAGAAAGTTAAAGCTGAGGAGAAAGTAAGTTGTGGTTTTTACAGAGGCAATTTTTTTACTGCAGCTGCAGAACTTTTTTTACCCACTGCACTGGCAGAAATGAGAAAGTCTTGTATTATCAGCAAGTTATTCAGACCATATTTGCTATCCTTGTTGTCTGTGGAGTGCAGGATGGAACTGTTGGGTACAGGTTTCCTCTCTCTTCCAGCTAGTGGATGGTACTTAAATTATGAACTGGATCACATAATCATGAACTGGAAAGATATTGCTTCAGATAATACTGTACATTCATAGTATGACAAAAAAAAAATTCTGTAAATTCCCACACTGGGAGACTTCAGTGCTACACTGTATATATCCTAAAGCCACAAAATACTAAAGCCATTGCCACTGTGGTCTAAACACAGGAGGTTGGAAAAATAGAGCAGCAGGTACCTTTCAGCAGCTTAAACTGTGTTGATACTCAACAGCAAGTTACAATAATCCTACCCCAGACTGTCAGTACCTCTCAGGAGTAACCTTCTTCACAACCATCAGTTGGTATGTAATAGCCTTCTTATCTTTGATGCCAGTGTAACTGAAGTCTGAGGGAAGAACTCCAAGCTCAGCAGCCAAGAAGCTGATTGCTTCCAGTGTTTCTAGGTTTTCTTTCTGAAGGGTGAAAGCTGAAACAATCATTCCAGAATTATTAGAAATTTGCACTTCTAAATCATACAGGTAGCATTGCTGTGGCAGACTGTAGGTTCTTCCTTTCAAACCACAATGGCATGACAACTGCAGAGAAACAGTGCTCCGAGGGTCACCTCTCCCACTCAACAAAACTGAAGGAAACGGGACATTTTCAGTATTGAAAGAATAGAGACACAGTAAACAAAAGTGGGAACAATCAAAACCCCCTGTTGGCTTACAGAGTAGCACCTGACCAAATGCAATCCAATTCCAGTGACCAAACTTATTGCTAGAAGCATTCTGCAGACCAGAAACCTTTAAGAAATGAGATCACAAATCAAACCTTAACTCACTAAGCTGTCCAACATCTGAACACATCTTCTTAAATCCACCAGTTCCTTTCAGGGTGAACAGAGAGCTGGGGGTGCAGCCAAAAAGATTCTATTACCACTGAACAGCTTATATGAATCACAGCACCAACTAGATTCATCCATCTTGTGCATTTTCCAGTATGACTATGCTGCATTAATGATTTAGTTCAGCAGAAACAACAGGTGCATCAGAGCTATACATCACTCCAAAATGATTCTGATGGTCAGCATTACTGCAGAACACCACAGTATCCCACATTTACACTAAAAATGCAATGTTTACCTGTATAAGGATCTTGTTTAATCTGGAAACCATCAGCAGACCTTTTTCTGGAGGAACTTCTCCCTCGAAATCTCACTGTTATTGACATATTTGCCTTATGACTGACATCTGCTACAGTAAAAGACTTTGTTTCTAAAATTTTACCAAATTTTTTATTGATGAAGTGGTGAACTACTTTCCTGTGCTCCTTATTTCCATCAGGCTCAAAAGAAAAGGTGGAATTTTCTAGCTTGGCGTCTAAAAATTTAAAGAAATCGCTCGTTTCCTTTTCGGACACTAGCTGACAGAGTTCTCTGTAGTCAGCGTTTCCTTTCACAACCATTTCGTTGTCCTTGGTCACAGTGACCAAAAAGGGGAACCTCTGCCTGATGGCGCCGTGCAATCCAGCCCGGTCTCTCTTGTCCGGCACGGCTCCCAGCGACAGCTCCCCGCTGCCGGCATCACAACCCGTTTCCGAGTCCCACGCCTCCCTGAGGTCACAAGCAAATCTGCTGAGCCTCTCACTCGCGGGTTTGCCCAGCAGGGAATCCAACAGAGCGGCTGCGTCCGGGACGGACTTGGGGTCACCAGCGCACCGGATGTGCTCAGGGGATGACACGAGGTCAAGGCGGGCAGGCCTGGCAGCCCCGGCGGTGGCCGTGGCAGGGACCGGTCCTGGTGGGCTGGCGTCTCGGGGCTCTGCGGAGATCTGAGGCAGCTCCAGTTCCCTCACGACGAAGTCACCGGGCGCCTTCTTGATGGTCCCGCGGAAGCCGGTGTGATCGGTCACGTGACTGAGGGAGCGCAGCATGGCTCCTCTACCCGCCGCTGCGAGAGGAGAATAAATTAATAACAACACTTATATATATATATATATTTATATATATATATGTTACAGACTGCCTGTCGATTGCAAGCAGAACCCCCGACGAGGAACTCCCCCCTCCTACGCGCCGGCCGTGCAGGAGGGCAGGGCATCCCCCCGGCAGGAAGCGGGAACTTGCGTCATGGCCCCGGCGACGGGAGGTGCTGCGGAAGAGCGGCGGGAGCGCCGCTGCAGGGAGCGGCTTCTTGGCTCGTGGCTTTGTCCCGCCCGATGGTGGTTCGTGGCCCCGCGATGAGCCGGCCGGTCACCGCCGCCACCTACGTCCGCAGCCTGCGCTACGGGCTGCTCAGGGAGCTGGCCGACCTCCTCGACCCGCAGGACGGCTGGAAGAGGCTGGCTGCGGCCATCACCGACCCGGCCGGCGGGAGCAGATACAACCAGGCGCACATCAGGTATGAAACAGGATGCTCAGAGAGGCGGAGGATATCCTGTCCGTGGAGACACGGAGTGCCGGGCTGCGTGTGGCTGTGGTGTCTGTGGGAGCAGGGCGGTTGGAATAAGTGTCCTGTAAGAGTCCCTTCCAACCCAATCGGTTCCACAGAGAACTGGCGGAGGCAATCAGAATAAGCAGCACAGGCGATTTGCTCTGTGCAAGTGCAGAATGTGTACTTTTACTTTCTCTGGTGTCGTTTTGTGGGGGGAGTTCTATTTATCATAAAGTCTATAAGTAGTCATACTTGTCCTGAACTTCACTGTATTGTCACTTATTTGTGTCTTTTTATTTACCATTAATCTCCCTCCCTTCTTAGTGGTTCTCCGTGCTTCTTTTCTTTTCTTTTCTTTTCTTTTCTTTTCTTTTCTTTTCTTTTCTTTTCTTTTCTTTTCTTTTCTTTTCTTTTCTTTTCTTTTCTTTTCTTTTCTTTTCTTTTTTCTCTTTTCTCTTTTCTCTTTTCTCTTTTCTCTTTTCTCTTTTCTCTTTTCTCTTTTCTCTTTTCTCTTTTCTCTTTTCTCTTTTCTCTTTTCTTTTCTTTTCTTTTCTTTTCTTTTCTCTTCTCTTTTCTCTTTTCTCTTTTCTCTTTTCTCTTTTCTCTTTTCTCTTTTCTCTTTTCTCTTTTCTCTTTTCTTTTCTTTTTCTTTTCTTTTTTTCTTTTTTTTCAAAATTAGCTTTAATTTTTTTTTTTTAAGGAGATTTGAGGCGTTTGTGCAAATGGGAAAGAGTCCCACGTGTGAACTGCTTTATGACTGGGGAACAACAAATTGTACAGTTGGTGACCTTGTGGATCTGCTGATTAGGAACCAGTTTCTGGCACCAGCAAGTCTTTTGCTCCCAGGTAACTGTTACCCCTGGATATTCTGTGCTGTGTTCCTATGTTTGTATGATGCTTCACAGTAATTGAATGATCAGAAAGGATTAGGTGAAAATAACCAAAAGAGGATATAATTTCCATTATTTATAAGAAGAGTTTTATGGAAGTGGGCTCGTATTTTCCAAGTTTAAATAAAAGCCCTGTAGTTTGCATGAGGTAGAAGAATATAACTTCAGTAAATGCTGGCATAATGTTATTTATGTTTTCTGTTTCCTAATATGGTTAACCTTTTTTCTAAATTCCATTTTCAGAAGCTGTCAGGATGGCACAAGGAGTTACATTACCTCTTTCTTCACAGGAAACTTTGCCTATACATGAGAAACAACAGCCTATACAGGAAAAAGAAGTGACCTATGTAAAGCCTGTTCTATCACAGAATACAGAGAATCAACTTTCAGACCCTCCGTGTTTAAGACAAGAAAACAGCAGTGCACAGTCTAGTAACACGGGTAGGTGCTTAGTTGCTGATCTGTCCTTCACCTGTGTGAAATAAGTCCTAGGAATGCATTGGAGTAACAACTGTATTTGTGCCTTCATGCTTTTTTGTTCTTGATCTGTATGACTGTGAGTGCAGCCTGTTCAAATAAGATGTCGGAAAATGAGATATCACGATAGCCTCACACTGTGGTGTGAGGTTCAGCAGTGGCAAGTGTAGAGTTCTGCACCTGGGGATGAATACCCACATGCATCAGTACAGGTTAGGAGCTGCCTTGCTGGAACAGAGCTCTGCAGAGAAGGACCTGAGTGTTCTGGTGGATAACAGGTTGGCCATGAGGCAGCAGTGTGCCCTTGTGGCCAAGAGACCACAGGGTTACCACAGGGAAGTGTGCTGTCTCCCTGGGGCCCGGATCAGGGACATTGCTAGAAGACTCCCGGATTTGATACGCCCCACCGACTACTACCCGTTACTCGTAGTTCAAGCAGACTGCAATGAAATAACTCAGAGAAGTCTGCGAACTGTGAAAAGAGATTTCAGGGGATTAGGACGATTAGTTCAAGGGGTGGGAGCACAAGTGGTGTTTGCTTCCATACCTTCTGGGGCGGTGAAGGACGCAGAATGGGCTAGGAAAACACAGATGATGAATAATTGGCTGAGAGGTTGGTGTAGAGACAGACACTTGGGGTTTTTTGACCATGGAGCAGTTTACTCGGCTCCTGGCCTGTTATCTGTTGATGGAATGCACCTTTCTCAAAGGGGGAAACGAATCCTAGCACAGGAGCTAGCTGGACTCATTGAGAGAGCTTTAAACTAGCTGTGACAGGGGAAGGGGATAAAACAGGACTAACCAGTAAAGAGCCTAAGGAGGCTGTGCTGGAGAAAGGGGTGAGGCAGATATCTCAGCTGAAGTGCATCTATACCAATGCATGCAGCATGGGCAATAAACAAGAAGAGCTTGAAGCCATTGTGAGGCAGGCTAACTATGACCTTGTGGCTATTACAGAAACATGGTGGGACCTCTCCCACGACTGGAGTACTGGGGTTGATGGCTACAAGCTCTTCAGAAGGGATAGACAGGGAAGAAAGGGTGGTGGTGTAGCTCTCTATATCAAAGAGTGCTTTGATGTTGAAGAGCTTGAGGTTGGAAATGATAGAGTCTCAATGGATAAGGATCAGGGGGATAGTCTTTAGGAGTGACATCGTGGTGGGCGTCTGTTATAGACCGCCTAGTCAGGATGAAGAAATAGACGAGGTGTTCTATAAACAACTCGTAGATGTTGCACGATGGCCAGCACTCGTTCTCATGGGGGACTTCAACTTCCCTGACATATGCTGGAAATATAATACTGTGCAGAGGAAGCAGTCCATGATATTTCTAGAATGTGTGGATGATTGCTTCCTGACACAGCTGGTGCAAGAGCCTACCAGGGGAGATGCCTTGCTAGACCTGCTCTTCACTAACAGGGAAGGACTAGTAGGAGATGTGAAGGCTGGGGATTGTCTTGGCCAGAGTGACCATGAAATGGTGGAGTTTGCTATTCTTGGTGATGTCAAGAGGGTGAGTAGCAAAACTGCTACCTTGGACTTCCGGAGGGCAGACTTTGACCTGTTCAGGACACTTGTTGCAAGGGTCCCTTGGGACTTGCTCCTGAGGGGTGAAGGGGTCCAGGAAGCCTGGATGCTCCTCAAGATGGAAATCTTAAAGGCACAGGAGCAGGCTGTCCTGTAGTCCCGTAAGTTGAGCCGGAGGAGAAAAAGACCAGTGTGGATGAACCAGGAACTTTTGTTGAGACTCTGAGAGAAAAAGAGAGTCTATGTCCTCTGGAAGACGGGACAGGCTACTTGGGGAGACTACAGAGAACTGCCCAAGATTTGCAGACAGAAAGTTAGAAATGCTAAAGCCCAGCTTGAACTTAGACTGGCTACTGCTGTAAAGGAGAACAGGAAACCCTTTTACAAATATATTAACAGCAAGAGAAAAACTAAGGAGGATTTCTCTCCTTTACTTGATGAGGCAGGGAATGTAACCACAGATGATAAAGAAAAGGCTGAGGTTCTCAATGCCTTCTTCACATCTGTCTTTAATAGACAGAGCAGTTGTCCACAGGGTACTTGCCCTGACCTGGAAGTCCGGGACGGGGCGCATAATGCACCCCCTGTGATCCAAGCAGAGACGGTCAGAGATCAACTCCTCCATCTGAACTGCCACAAGTCCATGGGGCCAGATGGGATCCACCCAAGGGTGCTGAGGGAGCTGGCAGAGGTGATTGCTGAGCCACTTTCTGTCATCTATCAGCATTCCTGGTTATCTGGAGAGGTCCCACAAGATTGGAGGCTTGCCGATGTGACTCCCATCTACAAGAAAGGCCATAAGGAAGACCCGGGGAACTACAGGCCTGTCAGCCTGACCTCGGTATCAGGGAAAGTTATGGAACAGATGATCTTGAGGGAAATCACACGACACGTGCATGGCAACAAGGGGATCAGACCCAGCCAGCACGGGTTCACCAAGGGCAGGTCGTGCTTGTCCAACCTCATCTCCTTCTATGACTGGGTGACCAGACTGGTAGATGAGGGAAAAGCTGTTGATGTAGTCTACCTGGACTTCAGCAAGGCCTTTGACACGGTCTCCCACAGTATTCTCCTAAGGAAACTGGCAGCCCGTGGTGTGGACAGGTTCACTCTTCTCTGGGTGGAGAACTGGCTGGAGGGCCGTGCCCAGAGGGTAGTGGTTAATGGAGTTAAGTCCAGCTGGCGTCCTGTTACGAGTGGTGTCCCCCAGGGGTCGGTATTGGGGTCCATCTTGTTTAATATCTTTATTGATGACCTAGATGAGGGGATTGAGTGTACCCTCAGTAAGTTTGCAGATGACACCAAGTTGGGAGGATGTGTCAAACTGCCTGACATTGAGGACATTGAGGCCCTGGAGCGTGTTCAGAGAAGGGCAACAAAACTGGTGAGGGGTCTGGAGCACAAGTCTTATGAGGAGCGGCTGAGGGAGCTGGGATTGTTTAGTCTGGAGAAGAGGAGGCTCAGAGGAGACCTTATTGCACTCTACCACTTCCTGAAGGGGGGTTGTGGTGAGGAGGGGGTGGGCCTCTTCTCCCTGATAAATAATGACAGGACGAGAGGGAATGGCCACAAGTTGCACCGGGAAAGATTTAGATTAGACCTGAGGAAACATTTTTTCTCTGAAAGAGTGGTCAGGCACTGGAATGGCCTGCCTAGGGAGGTGGTTGAGGCACCATCCCTAGCGCTGTTCAAGAAGCGTTTAGATGAGGTGCTAAGGGATTTGATTTAGTAGTTCAGTGGGTAGGGATGGTGTTAGGAGGATGGTTGGACTAGGTGATCTTGTAGGTCCTTTCCAACCTATGAACCTAAGAGGACCAGTGGTATCCTGGGGCATGATACAAATAGTGTGGCCAGCAGTTTGAGGGAGGTGATCTTCCCCCTCTGTTCTGCCCTGGTAAGGCCACATCTTGAGTCCTGTGTCCAATTGTGGACTCCCCAGTTCAGGCAAGACAGGGAATTTCTAGAGAGAGTCTAGTGGAGAGCCACAGAGATGATGAGGGACCTAAAGCATCTCCCTTAAGAGGAAAGGCTGAGAGACCTGTTCAGCCTGGAGAAGACTGAGAGGGGATCTTATAAAAATCTGACGGGCAACTGTTGAGTGTAGAAAGCCAGGCTCTTTCTGGCTGTGTCTGGTGAAAGAACAGGAGGTATTTCAGCACAAAGTAGAACATGGAAAGTTTCATCTGAACATAGAGAAAAAGTAGGTAAAGGGGGTGGGGTCTCCTTTGCAGGAGGAGTTCAAAACCCACCTGGACACTTTCTAGTGTAACCTACTATAAGGAACCTGGTTTAGCATGTGGTTGGACTGGATGAATTCTGGAGGTCCCTTCCAACCCCTGCCATACTGTGATTCTGTGAAACTGCAATCTCTTTTGTTCTATATGTAGTTCTGTTGCCTTCTTTCAGTACTGGCTTTGTAGACTGCTTATAGGTTCATAGGTTCATAAGGTTGGAAAGGACCTACAAGATCATCTAGTCCAACCATCCTCCTATCACTATCCCTACCCACTGAACTACTAAATCAAATCCCTTAGCACCTCATCTAAACGCTTCTTGAACAGCGCTAGGGATGGTGCCTCAACCACCTCCCTAGGCAGGCCATTCCAGTGCCTGACCACTCTTTCAGAAAAAAAATGTTTCCTCAAATCTAATCTAAATCTTCCCCAGTGCAACTTCTGGCCATTTCCTCTCGTCCTGTCGCTTAGCACCTTGTACTTTGAATTTGATCTTAATTGTCAGAAATTACTTAAGAAATTAGGAAAAAAGGTGACTGAAGAAAGTGTTCTTGTATATGATTGGTCCACTGCTTCTTACATTTTAACCTTTGTTGTCAGGAACCTGGTATATATGTTTACATTTGACACAGTGTGTGGCTGTCTGTGATCTGCACATTTAATTAATCTTACATGTATTATGAGCATTAATTAAAAAAATAAAAACAGTCAGTGCTACACGCTACCTGAGAACAAAGTTATATGTAGCTGATCATATGTATGTATTCACAGTAATTTTTTTTTAATGAGATCTTCATCTTCTCTGAAAACAGGGCTCCATTATGTCAAGATTTGTGTTGCAGCAAGTAGAGGGTCTACTTGATACGCTTGTTGTTGAAGTGAGAATGTAGTTCTGTGCTAAATGTCAAATGTGTCTTTTAGATTTCCACAATTTCTGGTTTCATGATTTGGAAAGTGTCACGAACAATTTTGATGAACGACCAGAATCAGCTGGAGGGAATAAGTTGGGAGAAGGTGGCTTTGGTGTCGTGTTCAAAGGCTACATCAATGGCAGAAATGTGGCTGTCAAAAAACTTGCTGCTGTGAGTTGTCCTCAACAATGCATTGAGAGATTTAAATAATAAAATAGATAGGTGTTGCTGTAAAATTTTATCCTTGGTAATATGTGTTTTTTTTTGTAAGTAATGAATTTTATAACTAGTGAGTGCTATCAATAGGAGACTAAAGTGAAATAAAATGCACAGATACAGCCTGGATATAAAATAAATTGATACTGGCCCTGAGGAGAAGGGTTCTGATTGATGAAAAAGCTCCATGTAAGCTGGCAGTGTGTGCTCACAACCCAGAGGGCCAGCTGTATCCTGGGCGACGTCATAAGAAGAGTGGCTAGCAGAGTGAGGGACGCAATTGTTGTCTTCTACTGTGCTCTTGTGAGACATCAACTGCAGTGCTGCATCCAGGTCTGGTCTCCCTAGTGACAGAAGGTCATGAGCCCGTTGGCGTGGGTCTAAAGGAGGCCACAGAGATGATCAGAATGATCCTATGAAGACAGGGTGAAGGAGCTGGTCTGTTCAGCAAGGAGAACAGAAGGCTCTGAGTATATTATCTTCCTGTACCTGAAGAAGGCATAAAGGAAAGCTGAAGGGGGACTTCTTACGTGGGCATGTAGTGATAGGACAAGGGTAGGTTTAGATCAGACGTTCAGAGTAAATTCTTTGCTGTGTGGGAGGTGAAGCATTGGCACAGGCTGCCCAGAGAGCCTTTGGATGCCCCATCCTGGAGATGCTCAAGGTCAGATTGCGAGGGGCCCTGGGCAGCCTGAGCTGGTGGGTGCTAACCCTGCCCAGGGCAGAGGGTTGGAATGAGATTGTCTTAAAGGTCCAACCCAAGCCATGCTATGGTAACTTGGTGACTACTGAAACTGTATTAATTACTACGATGATATAATGTTACGTGATATTAAAAACTAAAAATCACATTCTGATAGTTTGAGTTCAGTTTAAAAAAAATATGGTAAATTGTTTAGAAGTTATGTGTAACTGTTTAAAAGGAAGGCTTACAATTCATTTCTTTTTTTTTGAACAATCATGCATTTTAATACTTCCAGCAATATTAATGTCAAATGCTCTCTTTGTAGATGGTTGATGTTAGTGAACAGGATTTGAAACAGCAATTTGATCAAGAAATAGAAATTATGGCAAAGTAAGTACAGGAACATAAGTGTCATAACTTTTTCTGAGAACCTGAGTTGACAGATAACACTTCAGTGTGGTCTCCTTTTGTTTTACCAGTGTAACTTAAATTTCCAGGTTTAATGAAAATGTTTCATGCAAAGCACAAGCAGTCAGCATTTACGTACTGCTGCAGAAACGTGGCTGTGTGTGTCTGTACGTCTGTGTGATAAGGCTGGAATGTGGGATTGGGGATCACAAATGTTAGGAGATTTGCAGAGCATCTCTAAATAGAATTTTTTATTTTATTTTATTTTTGCTTTAGGTGTAAACATGAAAATCTAGTAGAATTGCTTGGTTTCTCAAGTGATGGTGCTCAGCCATGTTTGGTGTATGAATACATGCCCAATGGCTCTCTGCTTGACAGACTTGCTTGTCTGGTAAGTAAAGTCTTTAAGAGGAGCTGTTTCTGAAATCTTTTCTGGAACAGTAGAAGCTAAGCAGTGTTCAAGTACTTCTGTCTTCAAGAAGTAGGACAAATACAATAGTACTTAGTCTTCCAGTAACATTTTATACAAATGTTTTTTGACTCAGTGTTGCTTGGTGAAAGCAGAGTAACAATGTAATGTAATGTGCCACTATCCTGAAGTCCACGCTGCTCTGCAGACTTGTTATGAGCAGAGCATGCTGCAGTATTGTTCCTGTGTTTGAGACTGGTTTGTTCTTTGCTTTTTCTTAGATTTTGCAGTGTAAAATTGGCCATTGTTCACTGCCCTTGTGATAGTAGCTGTAACATGATGTTCATAGTCTGCATATCTTTTTCAGAAGCGTGTAAAGAAACATGGTGTACTTTTTTTTTTTTTGTTATTAGTACTTTGTGTAAATACAGTGCTTTCATTTGACTTATCAAATCTCGTATCTTTTGGCCCTGGCCTTTAATAAGGGATCAGTGACTGTTTGGTGGAGGGACTGGTTGCCACTTGTTAGAGTGGTGCAAACAGTAAGCTAGCTTTAACCTGCTAGCTGAATGTCCACATTAGTTTGTGTTGGTCAGTGAAAGCTGGTCTGCAGAAATGATCTGTTCTCCACAGGGATGTGTGTAAAAATGTTCATCCGTCCACTTGCTGGTCATTAGCAGTGAGTTGAATAATGAGCAGAATAATGGTAACTGAAAGCTGAAGTAGAAAACAAAGGTACAAAGGGAACTAATTGACACTATAAATTCAGAAGAAGTCTTCATCTGGCAAGGTAAAAGAAATGATGAATGTGTATACTGGCTGTGTTCTTGCTGATAAAGCAGGATTCACAGTGAAACTGCAAACTTTAGTCATCTGCTTCTTGTCTGGGCTTTGAGGAGCTGGCGAGGGAGGAGGTAGGATGCTATGACAGGATTAAGAAGTGCTTATAGAATGCACAAGATGTGGGTAGGTGCAGGTAGTTTCTTGCAGTGCAGCATATCTCATATTGTCAGAGTTAAATATTATTGCAAACTTTTATACCAGGTGAATAAACCTAATGCAAAATGTGGGAGAGAGAACTAAATGTGACAGGTGGCTATATCTCAGCAAAAGGAAATTGAGAAATCTATACCATTCATCTTTTCTTAAATTAATCACTTGAAAACCACAAAATGTAACAAGTAATTGTTCTGGATTGTTTTCTTTTTTTGTTTCATGTTATTAAGAAAAAACATACTTTGGATCTTCACATTTATTCTTCCTTTTCTCCCTTCTTATTCAAGGATGGCACTCCACCAATTTCTTGGAATACAAGGTGTGAAATTGCTGAAGGTACAGCAAATGGCATCAACTTTTTGCATGACAATAATCATATTCACAGAGACATTAAAAGGTAAAAGCTACTGACAATCGCTGGGTGCTTTTTTTTGTCGCTGTACCCTTTTAATGTCTGGAAGATTCAGTGCTTTAGGCAAGGGTGCAATCTTTCTGCAAGTGCTATCCATCACCATGGTCTCACCTGTGCCACAGGGACATGACTAGTACAGACTTCTAAAGATAATTATGAGTCTGTGGTTATCTGTCACTTTCAAATAGCAATCTGAGCACTGCAAAGATGTGTAGGAGTTCTGTTCTTTGGCAATTGCTGTAACAGAACACTGACTTTTTAAATTGGGGGTTTTTCAGATTTTTCATCTGAAAGTCTGGGTTTTCACCCACTGTTTTTTTTCTCTTAGAGCACTTCTGAGTGCCTTCTTTGATCTCCTTCTGTTTAATATGAAGATGTTAAAATGATTTAAAGCAGGTTTGTGAAGCTTATGGACCTTTAAAGTTGATGTATGTTCACTTATTTCTTATAGCAAGTTTGATGTTTTGGTTGTTGTTTTTTTTAATGACAAAGTAGTCAAAATGTCTCAAGAAAATGCCTAGATACGGATACCCTACTTCTATTGTAGGTTGGCAAGGAGCAACTGATGGGTTGGGTGTCATGGATGAATGTTTCAGTGGCTTTCTGGCTTCTGACACCTCTGCTAAATCTAGGTTGTATAGCTTTTGTTGAACTTCCTGTGAGGAAGTAGTTTTTGCTTCAGCTCTACCGTAAAATGTACTTGCTGCTTTGACAACTAACATTTCTTCTTTCTTTCCTGCTTAAGCATCAAGATGTGTAGTGCCTGGAAGGGACACGTTTTCTTATCTTATGCTGCTCTACTCTTCTAACTGCTGTGAGTTGATTGTATTACAGGATTGAATTTGGCTTTGTTTTGCTTTTGCTTTGATTCCATTTTGCAACTTGCATTTTCACTGTTCAGATTTTCTCTAAGACTGGTGAAAAGCTGGAGATCAAATAGAAACACAGCATGGAGATTGTTCCAGCATTAAGCAGTATTGTTTCCCTTTCAGGAGCATGCAAGTATTGGTATTTGTTTGACACTGGAATTTGTAACAGTTGACATTGTATTAGATAATAGGTATAAACCATTAAAGCCAGCTTTTATTAGTTCTGGGTAGAGATCTAACAGTTGAATTCCATTTTGCTGCAATACTCACTTGTGCTGTGTTTTTCTTGTTGTGTTTTGCTGTGTTTTTGTTAGTGTTTTTTGCTTGGTTGCTTTGTTTTTGTTTTGATGTCAGTTTTTCTTGCATGCTTGCAAAAGAAGAAAAAAGACTCTCAGAAATTCTTCTCGTCAGCCAGCTCTTAATTTATTTAGAGCTATTTGAAATTGAGCAGTTACCAAGAGAAAAAAAAGAACTTCATCACATTTATTCATCTAACAAAAACTGAAGTATCTGTTATTTCTGGAAACATTCAGAATAGCAGTTTGCATTTGGTTACTAAAGAGTTATTAGTCTGCATTGAAACGTATTTCCTGTTTAGGAAACCTCTTTTTTTTTGTTTTTTCTCTCCTTTCCACCAGTGCAAATATCTTATTAACTGATATGTTCGTGCCCAAGATTTCGGACTTTGGACTTGCAAGAGCATCAGTAACATTCACACGAACCATCATGACTGATAGAGTTGTAGGAACAGCAGCCTATATGGCACCTGAAGCTCTGCGAGGAGAAATAACGCCTAAATCGGATGTCTTCAGCTTTGGAGTGGTAAGCAGAGTGAGGGGAGCTGTGTGTGATGTGATTGATTGGTTTCATTTTGATAAGAGGTAGAAAATTGAGACTATCTGGATTTAAGCAACCCACTCCAATCAGAAAGGCACTGCCCCTGTGAGCATTTGTGTGAGAGGTGAGTTATTGTGTTCCTCTTTTCAAACAGTATGCGTGCTAAGGATTCATGTATTCTGAGGTTTTTTTTTTTTCCTTCTTCTAGGTCTTACTAGAAGTAATAACAGGTCTGCCACCAGTAGATGAAAACCGGGAGCCACAGTTGCTGGTATTTTTCTTTTTTTTCTTTTTCTTTTCTTTTCTTTTTTTTTTTGCATTCTTCCTCCCTCCAGGATTATTTCATGTAAAGGAGTCATCAGTCAACAGGTGTTGAGACAAGCAAATTATTCATCAAGAGATGTAGTTAAGAAAACAACTCTTCTATCAATCTCTGTTCTAGAAGTGTAGTTTTCCTCCTAGCTGTAGGAGATCGCCCCAGTCCCCGAGGTCATCTCCTTCCAATCTGTGTTATATTTTTGTGTTCTGATACTGTTTCTTGTTGTAGTGCTATTTTGATGTACCACTACAGCCTTGTTTTACCAGACAGCTTGATAGTTCCTCTTTCACTAAAACAACTGAAGGTATTCATCTCAGTTGATTCTTTACTCTTTTTTTTTATTCTTTTATTTATTCTTTTTTGTAAAGACTTAGCTGTTCATTAAGTATGAAATAGCACTGAGTTCTGGTTTGGTTTTGTCCCACGCCGTTTGGTAACTGATCACCCTCTTTACATATACACAGCTTTAGGAATACATGTGTATGACTAGTAAGTACTTTCTCTAAGCTGTATCTTCTGGAGTGGCATAATATTTATCCTTCTTAACTGGGATGACCTTAGAAAACTCAAATCCCTGTCAGATGCAATCCTTGAGCTTCCTTCCCTGAGCACTGAAAAGCAAATTGTCTTTTTTTTTTTTTTGTGGTGGAATACATGATCTTCAGATGCTTATGGTGTTCTCTGCTCATTGGTTCCAACTCTTTTGTAGTTAAGCATCAAGGATGAAATTGAGGATGAGGAGGCGACCATTGAGGATTATGTTGATGTAAAGATGAGTGACTGGGATGCACCTTCAGTTCATAAAATGTATTCACTTGCTGAGCAGTGTCTGAATGAGAAGAAGAACAGGAGGCCAAACATAAAGATGGTATGTAGCCTATCAGATTGAAGGCTCAGTTCCAGCCATTGGTGTCTGTAGTTCTGGTGTCAGTTACTTGTACTTCTTCCTGCTCTCTTGCAGGTCCAGCAGTGTTTACAAGAGATAAGAACTTGACGTATGTTTCTGATACACCTGTTTTCTAAATGGAGAGGAGACCAGCAGCAAATGGAGAATGTTATTAGCAGTTAGTGCAACATGATCAGCCTTCCTGCTTTCCAGAACTTTCTGGTCTGCATCTAAGGCATGCAGGTGTCTTGTCACTGTAATGCTATTTCCTTGTGTGTTTTTTGTTACGTGGGCACTTTTTCATGCATCCATAGCCACAGGACCCTCAACATGGGAAAGCTTTGTCTTTTTATTTGTATGAACAATCTGCAGTGCTGGTACATTCTCTACACAGCTTTTTAGACACGTTTCTGTATGACAGTGTATTGACTTTTTCTTGCCAAGTATCAAGTATCTTCAGCAAAGTAATGTGTTGTAACAGGGTAGATGCTTTTCTGCTTTGTTTTTTTTTTCTTCTTGAGAAGAGCTACTATTCCTACTGAGCACAAAGACACTTCGTAGATGTAAATGGCACTTATGTTATTTTGTTGGCAGGATGCAATAGCCTTACCCACATTTAAACAAACTTACTTAGCGTTTTAGCTTGAGAGTTCATATCAGTGTGAACAAACTGGTAACACCTGTGAATGTGACTGTTGTTTAGAAAGCCTTCTTGGGATTTGTTTTATTCAAATAAGTGCTGCAAAACATCTTTTAAGCTTTGAAGTTTCACAGGCAGAAAAATGACATCACAATGCAGATGTAGAAATGTGTGTGACTTTCTTCTGGTGAGCTCTGTTGATGAACCACATAAGTCTTCCTATGAACAATGATTATAGTTACTTCTTATTTTCCATGTTAGGCAGAGAGTCCATGTGAGTTATTGCAAATATTGATGGTTTATTTTGTTAAAGGAGTCAATTGTCAAGGATTAATTGGGCATTCTCCTTAGTCAAATCATTAAGCTCTTACTTAAATGTATGTGCATTAATAAAGTGCTAAAGCGCACAGTCACTGCAGAAAGCTTCCTGTGTTTTGGGGTTTTCATTTTGGTTTGGGTGGGCTTTGTTTGTTTGGCTTTGTTTGCAGATTGACATACCAAAGCAGTCTCAAAATGGAATGAAGTGAATAATAAGATTCTGGATACTTTGGACCAGCAGTCTACTGCTCAACTGCTCGATGAAAGAGGTGATTTTCACATAACATTTTCTGGACCTCAGGTGCTGGAAGGGGGAAGAAAAAAAAGTGCTATAAATAAGAATAAAATCTTCTTAATTAATTCTTTAAACAACTCTTCCAGCTGACACTTGAAGGTTTCCTACTAGATATTTTTTTCTGCTTTTTACATCTGTAGGGGCAGAATACATCCGTGTTGTTGCTCATATGTATGAAGGGCAACATTTCTCTCCTTGGCTACAGCTGGAGGTGCTAGGAAGGGTGCTGTGAGGGGTTTGCACAGCCACAGGTGGTTGGGACGTGAGCTAGTAGTGGCTGCTGGGGGATAGCTGACTGCAACGGTTTGTAGGCAGTGCTACTTCAGTAGAGCGTTATGGTTTTGCAGTTTGCAGCTCGTTAACTTTTTGTGAAAGATTCAATGTCTTCATTGCTTGGTATGCCTCTGTCAGATTTTCTCCCTTCTTTGTCCAGTTTCCTTTTAAGCCTACACACTTTTCATCAGCCATAGTATTTATTTGTATGGAAATAAGAGTTGCCTCAACTTTGAATTTGGGATATCCAGCTTGCAGTTATATTTAACACAAAAGGCAAAGAAGTGTTCATTGTCTGTGACATTTCAGCTCACACAGAGTTCTGAGCCTGCTCCCTCTCCAGCCTGTTTCTGTTACAAACGTATCTGTTTTTTTGTATTACATTTGCATTAAAATTATTCTCTTGATTCCTAGTTCAAAACATCCCAAACTTTCCTTCTCTCACTGCTGAATTGCCATATCATTAACTTCCCCGTGGGGATATATTGGCAGGACTGTTAAAAGAAAAGCCAATCCACTGAGCATTCTTTGAGGGCAACAGGAAGACAAGAAGCAAACTAATTTTTTTCAATTCAGAGAAGAAAACATTAAGGAAACATCATCATCTGAACATTAAGGAAGCATCATTATCTGAACAGTTAAATCATACTGCTGTGTGCTGAGGAGTTAACAGTAGATGAAACTTTTAGATTGCTAATTGTCTATTTCCATGTTTTAACAGGACTGAACTTCCTGAAGCAGCACACAGAAAGCATGAGAACCCGAGGAGCTGAGTGTGCTTGGATCCTGCTGTGGAGGTCTCCAATCCACTTCTGTAAAGCACTGGGAAAGCAGCTGCCTGACAGTATGTTATTAAATCTTTTCCAACAGCAAGAGTCAGGAATTCTGGTTGCCCACCTCCCTTCTTACCTACTTTTTTTATACCACTTTTAATACTGCAGGGCCTCCTGTTACTTACACATCACGATGTTCAACTATTGATCTTCGTTAAAGACAAAACACAAACTGATTCAGACAACACCAACTAAAGCATCAATCTTTATTTATAAAGTAGGTTACAAAATAGATAATTTTAGCTAGCATCTGAAGATGGTTTTCATTTAATACACAGACACCGTAAATCAAAAGGTTCCTTTACTAGTGTGTTTATCTGTGTAATGGAGCAATTATTACCTTGATTAGTTTGACAAACCCCTGACAGGAGGTTTATTAGATCAATTTCTCCCTACTTTGCAACATAAACATTTCAAAAATAATTAGTTGTCACGTTAATTAAGAGCTATAAAATAGCTTGTGAGTTAACTGCAAGCAGCTGTGTTGCTTTGGGGCATTTACGGAGGCCAACAACAATTCTGAATGGCCACTTTCAATTATTAAATGACCAGAGACAGTTCACAGAATAACTTCTATTAATGCCCTCACTTTGTGCTGGCTCTACTCTTCAACAGTAGTAGTGGTATGTGAGGCAGCTATATGGATGTAAACAGGTTAGATCTTTCTTACAGAAAGATCAGATGCTTATTGCTAATAAGGAAATAGCTACAGGGGCCATGAGAGGCAGTTGGCAGTGCAAGACTTCACATAGTGTAAAGAGAACTGCCTGTTAGCATTGAAATATTTTAAAGTAGAATAACTTGAATTGTCTGCTTTGGGTTGAACTGTACAGCAGCTCATTATAAGCTCGCTTGTGTAATCTCTTAACCAGCTCTGGCCATCCTCCAGATTAAGCTTTCTACTTCCTACCCTCATTTACCTAGGGCAGGATTGAGGGAAGAAAAAAAACAACCCCACAACCTGCATGTAACCACATCAGGTCAAACTGTTCCTTGTTCAAAATATTTCATATTAAAAAGTTGTACTTCTTTACTAGCTCAAATTTGTGTAAAAGTGTATGTGCACTCGTTATGGCTGAGATGCAGGCAGGACTATTAAATTCAAACAAAAAGCCCTCTCAAAGTGATTTTTAACTGCTACAGTCAAATGTTTACCTTAAAAAAAATTTGGTGTTGAAAGGATTCAGATCTCTAAAAATAAATGTAGTTACAGTGTGCAAGCTGCATACACAGCAATGCTTAAAAACAATAATGCTTGTATGACATAGAATACACAAGAAAAATTCCTACGACCTGCTCCTTGCCTTAGAAGGGAAAGGAAGAGGGAGAAAAAGAACACAGCAGCTGAGGGCAGGAGATTAGCTGAGGATCAAGAGGTACTGAATTGTGCTGATGTAGTGTGTAAGATTAAATGAAAAAAGCTGAGGTGTCAGATCTCTGCTGCATACAGAAAATAAACCACAGTAAAACCAGCAACTATTGCAACCTTCATATTACATAGTGCAATTTCAAATGTGAGTAACAAGGTGGTATCTCCAAATGATGTAATGATGAAAAACATTTTATCTTAAGAACTAGTAGTGTTTAAGCCTCATTTCACTACAGCACTATTCTAAAAGCTATCTTCCATCAGGTAAACAAATGATTCAGATATTGAAGTGTACACCCAAAGCAGTGATCCAAGACTTGCAACTCCCATGTAGCTTTAAAAAAGTCATCAAAAACACAGAGCTCAATAGAGGACACTACAAAGCAAGTCCCCACTGGGGAACACGATCCATCCTTTAGTACTCGCCTCATTACACAATTTAAAAACATTTATGGTCATCCGAAACTTGATTTCTACATCATTTTTTCTTTAAGCTTCTTGTTAAAATCATCTGTTTTTTCCTCTTCCTAATAAACAGATGACTCACGGTTCAATGGAGTTCAGTCTGTTCTGGCTGATTTTAGTATTTAGATGAGAAGCAGAGAAAATAGACAAATCCCACAAAATCCTACCCAAGTGCTAGGTCCAGACCTAGCTGGATTTTGTTGGATTTAATTTACTATTAAAATTCAAACATTGAGGAAGATATAGAATACCTTGAAAGGTAAAGTTGCAGTTGATAACACAACTTGGATCTCAGTAATAAGTCACCATTACGATGCAAGTCTGTTGCCATTCTCACTGAATTTGCAGTTTTAGATCCAAGTGCATAGAAGATCAATAATTCAGAAGAAACCTCATGCATATTGCTTTGAAAGCAGCTCCATGATTTACTGAGTATAGTGACTGCATATTTAATCCCATTGCCTTGGTTGCTCAGTAATATATAAAGCTGATGAGTGGTATGTAAGTCTGGAAAAGCTGTAGTGGTTTTATGTCAGATTTCTTTAAGAAAGAAGCCCACTAAATTAGTTGCAAATTTGAAATGACCATGCTTCTTGCACAGGAAAAAATAAGAATAAGCTATTCCTGAATGTGTACTTATATAAACTAATAGATAACAGATTTTAATCTTTCTGGTATAAAACCCCAAATCTAGCAATCCATCACATCAAAAACAGAAGAAAACATTCCTTTGCATTATTGTCCATAAAAGCTACTGGGAAAAATAAAGATTTATCTGAGACAACGACAAGATTCAACTCTTCATACAAGTGAAACAGACTGCAGTAGGCTACTCATACAAATGCAGGTTCATTATCTAAGCATACAGCTGCTACTTACCCACAGAAAATGTGGGCTTAATAGTCTTGTCTGTGAAGTTTATGATCACGTGTATTGCTATTAAATAACAGATTCTAATTTAAAACAAGAGTACTAGCTTAGTTTTCTTCTTCTACCTTTAAAATAATCAGCTCTTCCAGGTGTTGTAAAATATAGTCAGCAAATATAATCATGTCACAACACAGGAAGTATTGAGCTCAGAAGAGGGGAGAGGAGAAAGAACATTGTTTTCCTCCTTATTATCTATAAATGGAATGGTTTCAGTTCATTGGCAAAAGTCAGAATTTCTTTTTATTTTTTTGCTGTAATAATACCCTATAATGAACGCAAACAGCAGTTTCTAATCACTAGGTGTTTCAGTCTCTGCTGGACCTCTGATGAGTCTTCGGATTCCTCTCTTCCCTGCAGGACCTTTTGGTTTAGCAAAACTTTGCTTATGTGCATGTTGTTTTGGATGAACCTCTTCGTAAAGGAAGTCAGCAGTTAACTCATCACCATTATCTATTTCAATCTGAAAAAAAACAGCAGTTATATCTTTAAGACACATTTAATAAAATGCAGGGATTTTGCTGAAGCTCTACGTGCTATATTAAAACCAACATGTGCAGTAGGATTCAGAGTCCAGCATGAGAGGTACTCCAGTTTGTGCCTAATCACCTCACCTCCCCTTGGATAATTTTTTTAATACCCTTACCAGTATTAAGTGCATTCTGATTTAATTAGCTCTTCCTTCAATAAAAGCACAAGTACATACACCAAGTAACTTGTGCTCCAAGCTTTCGTACAGAGTACCTCATAATAACTATGAGTGCACATTCCATGGAAAAGTGCTTATTAGTACTTTGTTAGAAATTTCCTTTATAATAAAAGAGTGCAGCATGTGATCTTCCAGAACTGTAACTTGCTTTATTTCTTCTCCCTTCAAAAGTAAAAACTTCTCATTGTTCCAATGCAATCTTCACTCTTTATAAAGGAAATAAATTGATTCTAAAAGTGCATTAAAAAATTAATCTTGGAAAAGCAACGTGCATATATGTTGCTCTCTTGAGAACAAAAGGGGAGGAGTATAAACAACTCACACAATTAGTGGAGTACTGCAACTCAGCAAGTATTCGAGCCAGAGAAAAGCTAAAATAAATTTAATTAACAAAGAGTTTGGGATTTTTCTTTGTTTTAAGTGTAAGAATGTAAACCTGAATGAAAACACTGTTTTGAAGCCAAAGCCCAGTTGTTAATTACACTGAGTTCAGACAAACTTTGGCACTGTCTTGTGAGCATTCAGCAGTTCACAGCCCTCTAACTGTAGCACTTGCCAGCCACTGTACTGCTGCTGCAAGTACACGCCTCAAAAAGAGGTCTGCAGGAATGTGAAGAGCCACAAGGTGTATCTGTCTCACTCTAACAAAGACATTTATGAGAAAGGATGTATAAAACCATGCAGCAACAATACCTACTCAAGCTATATCATCACAGTAGACTTCTTTTAGGTGGACACAATAATCAGAAACCAAGCCTCAAAACTTCTGCACAGAGCAGAAGCATTAATAGATCACGTATTTCATAGGTAGACCACTGCTATGGTTTCTGCTCCAGAAGTGAGACACTGCTTGTTCTTTGTGTGTAGTAGTACACTCTTTGCAATTGGGAAAGACAAGTTTCTCCTAAGTCCTTAATTGCCCCATCAAGGGCTCCTAAGATGCAGTTTAAGTTCCAGAACTGCTGCTTCCTTTCGTTTTGAGAATCATTACGAAACCTTGGCCTTAAAGGAATTTAGAGTTCAGCAGTAACATGCTGTGAGCCAAAGAAGGACAGGGCTTTTAGTAAGAAACACATCACTTCTCGATAGTACTGCAGAGTACTTTCAAATGCTCTCTTGCACAACAGGTTTACTACAACTATGTAGAAATTATGTACCAGATAAAAGCTTAGTTAATAACTATTTCTTCTTCAGGACAAGCTCTTAAACAGATTTTTAATAGCCATACAGCACCTATCATTGTTTACGGAAAGCGGTGGCAGAAACAATTATGGCTAGATATTAAAGAAGGAATTGAGGGATGGAGAATACAGCAGTATTCCCAGCGTACTTACCTTTCTAATTATTGGCATCCACAGCTGTCTTTCTACAATTTCTAGAAGTGGACTTTTGCAACTAGAGTATAGCATTCGCTCTCGTATACTACAGGTATACCCTGGCATGGAGTAAATGAAAACTGCACGAAGAAAAGAAAGCAAAACAAAAATAAGCCCTATCAAAACCTCTATCACAGAATCATTTACAGCAGAAAGACATTGCAAATCAACTCTGCAGTACAAAAGCTAAAATGCCCAGGATGCAGTTTTGAACGTTTTAGAGTTTCACTTCTAAAAGGAGGTTTATTTTTTCACATGACTGCTGATCTATGTGTTCATAATTAAAAGCTGACTACTTTCTAAAGGTAAAGACTCTTCAGCAATCAGTTTGGCAACCAAACGACTTTGAAACACGGTTACAGCGTGAGGTCAGATTCTTGAAGCTACTTTTATGATGCGTCTTCCTCTCTGCCTCAAGATTACTCATCTGGAACAAACCAATGAAATTTCATCTTGGGAAATCTTCCCATACCTATGGATTCCAAATAGTCTCCTTCGTGAGTATGCTTATACAGGAAGAAGTGGTAACGTGCAGCATCCTTTGGAATTCTTTTTGGCAAGTCCTTAAGTTCGGTATGAAGTGTGTTGGCCAAAATAATAGTTTCATTTTTCATATCAATTTGCTGTTAACGAAGAAAAATTGCACGTAGTTAGTACACAGAAAACAAACCAGAGAACACGACAGGGTAGGAAAAAAAAGATTTAAAGTAATACCAAATGGTAACTTATCAGCATAAGGCATCAACACACATTGCTTAGTGTGCAAGTAATCTCTTTAGTACCTACCATTAAAAATATCTGAATTATCTTATACTTGCCAGTTGCACATAATTGAGTTGCTTATTTCTCAATTTCTCCAAAGCCTGAAGGGCTTCTTTAGCAATGGGGAATGCTACTCCTTGCAGAGTTTGATGTTTAGTATCTACACCAACATCCGTTTGTACCTGGAACACAAGCCAGTGAAAACATGAGCAGAAATCTCTGCAGACACTCCTACGGTTTCTGACAATGCATTGCACATGGTTACATGCAAAGCTGTCAGCAGCTATTCCAAGAACAAGCTACACTGAACCATCACCCCCTTATACATAAGACTTGCTTTTTTTTTTTTTTGGATTAACAGGTCACATTTGCTTGCTTACCTAAAAACAGTTTCTTATCTCTGAAGCAACAGAACCCAAGGAATCATGAGAGAGAAAACTGCCTCAGTGTCAGGGAAGCTGTAGCTAAACACTATTACAAAGATAGAATAGGCCAGGAGGAAAGAGTCTGATTTTCCTGTGCTGCATTGTACTTTTCAGCTGACAGTGTCATTCACGAACTTTATCTTGATACATTTCAGATAAAAACATGAAAATGTGATTACAGGGAGTCAAACTCTGGGAAGAATAAAGAAAAAACGTGGCTTAGACAGACTGATCTTGAAGGAAAAATAAAGGAAACATCCTCCCTCCCTCCCTCCCACTTCAGCATCCACCTTCAAAAAGCCTATACCAAAGAGAAAGCAAACAGACGAACAAGCACAGCTTCAACTTTTGATTTCTAGGAGGTTTAACACAGTGGAAAAATCCATGGTAACTGCAAGCTAGACAGTCGCTCATAATCTAGTTACCTCAGGCACACAAACTATTCGAGATAAAAGGACAGTTGTTTTAAAAGACACTTCTCAAGAATTTTTGTGGCATATCTTAACAGTCATGCACAATTTCTCTGAAAATGAGTTCTGGCCTCCAGTGTTGCCAAGCCTAATATTTCTGTGCAAGTATTAGCTTTTGAATGTACTGACTTCCTTTTATAATTTTACAAACACATTTAACATTGATGAAGAAGCAGTAAGAAGACAGAAAAGCATTCAGAATAGGAAGCGTGGGTTTTAGATCTATCAACTGGAAGATATTCAGCTTTAATTAAAAATAAAAGATAATGAAATATTCAACAATGATGAAAGTAATGGAAAACTAAGACACATGGGGCACTACTAAATCGTACTTCATACTTTAAAGGACAGCTTATCAGCATCAAGGAAGGAGAATGTGAAATCGGATAGGCACAAGAACTTACTCTTGTATTCAGTTCAGTAATTAACAAGATTGTGTGACAAATAATTACAAAAAATATAGGCATGAAAACCTGGCTAACAAGTGTTATTAAATTGGTATCACAGAACAAAATGTGGTAAAAGCACTAAAAACTATAAAAGCAAGCTACAGAGTTTGGGAACAGGAGGAGAGTAACCCAGCACAACGTTACATTTAGAAGGAAACAAATCTACTTGTCCATACCATATGTCAGTCCACTAAAGCTGAAGAAAACACCCAAGTCACTTAAGAATACCTAAATCATACCATAAGATTTGTTAGTGATGGCTGCTGAGGGGGTGATAAAGTGGCAGATGAAATGGGATGTTGATACGTGTAAAATATTATATGCAAGAGGAAAAATATCTTTCTTCTACCTATAGGGTGATGAGGTTGAGATGGCTACTACCATTCAGGAGCAGGACCTTTCTGGTCACATAAAATACTTCCCTGGAAATGGCAGCCCAGTGGCTGCTTTTGGCAATCCATCAACCAAACACCCACCAACAAATGAAATGTTAAAAGTTGTTAGAGTACAGAATACGTCATTACACACTTCAGCTATCAGCAACATGCCCGTATCTTGACTACTACGTGCAGTTCTGGCTTCTCCTTCCCTCCTTTTCATAAATTTTATAGAAGAACTGGAGAAACTGCAGAGAAAAGCAGAAAGATCAGAAGTGTGTGTCACCTTTGTTAGAAAGAGGAAAAAAAAATACACAGATTAGAACTCTTCAGCCCAGAAGAAAGAACTGGTAAGGAATGCAGAGCTCCTGAGGATGTAAAGGAGAGTGAGGGAAAAAAAATTTAGGAATGGCTTTTCTCTGCCTTCTCCATGCAATCTGTAATGATATGAGAAGCAGCTCATAGATAGCAGGCAGCAGTACTTTGTCAAGCTGTAATAACACTGCTATAGGATCCGTGGCCAACAAAACTTTATGTGGACTCAGAGCAATAACACGACTATGTACGATAGATGAAAAAAACAATTAAAAGCAATAATATGGTAAAACATCATGTCTTGCTTTAGAAGAGTTCTATCTTAAAGGTTGAGAGATTTAGTAGTTGGGTAGAGATAGTGATAGGAGGATGGTTGGACTAGATGATCTTATAGGTCCTTTCCAACCTTATGAACTTATGAACTTATGAGAGAATTGCAGGAGTTGGAAGGGACTCAAGAGATTACTGAGTCCAATCCCCAAAGAAACATGCCATATATCAAAGACGTGAACAACAGCTGTAAAAGATGCCTGAAGAACTCATAAGATCAACACAAGATCTATTAAGACATGTCCAAAACAGAGATTAATGATGGAAAAGTTTGAGTAAAGAATCCTCTGAAACATTTCAGTTGCTAACTTAACCGCAGTCCTCCAGCTCTGCAGTCCCTGAGGGCAACCTGTGCCACTCCTTGGGTAACCTTCTCAATGAAGCACATTCACTGATATGAAAAGCACGTTAGGCAGCAGGCCTCTGACAAAGACACTGGACCTTGCAAGATCCCACTGCTCTGTCTCTAGCCATCAGCACCCTGCTGACCCAACTCACTGAAAGACACGTTTGTATTCTCATCCACTCAAAAACTTACTGAAGCTTTCAGTTTTCTGTTCTGCCTTTTTTTTTTTTTTTTTTGCTCTAGAAAAACCTCTTCCTACAATATATTAGGAACTCCAATGGCCCAACCATGCTGAAAGCAGCTGTAGGTACCTCATTAATCTTAATTTGTCGAAGTTCCTCTTCTGCTGCAGTCAGAGGTGCCGGGGCGGACTGTGATATCAAATATTTTTTATATCCATTCAGTGAAACATCATCCTGAAAGCACAGTATCCGTATTCATCATTTTTCAGAAATATATATTTTTTTTCTAACGCAGTTTATGCAGCAGTTATTTCCCATGCAGTTACATCCATTTTATTCAAACAGACTGCAAGTGTAAGTGCATTTGCAAACTCAACATGGCATCCTGAGCAGCAGGATCCCCTGGGTTGCCCTTATACCCAACTGCACAGTGGGCAGCATTTCCACAGTCAGCCCATAATTACCTTGCTAGTTCAAAAATAGTTCTTTGTGAAAGCAGAGGTGTGTATGAAGTTATTCAGCCCTCTTCATGTGCACACCTTCCAACTATCTTACCATAACTGAGCACTCACAGAATCACCAAATGGTTTGGGCTGGAAGGGACCTTTAAGATCTTGTAGTTCCAGTTCCATCTTGTAGTTCCCTGCTATAGGCAGGGACACCTCCCTCTAGACCAGGTTGCTTGGGGCCCCATCCAGCCTGGCCTGGAATGCTTCCAGGGAGGGGGCATGCACAGCCTCACTGGGTGACCTGTTCCAGTGTCTCACCATCCTCACAGTAAAGAATGTCTTCCTAATATCTAGTCTAAATCTCAACTCGAATATTAATATTTTCACTGATAAATTAGTAGCTACCCAAATTCTTTTTCATAAATTAAGATAGCAGCCATGGATTTGAATTATATTTCACAGTCAGATTTTAAAGAGCGGACAGCTTCACACCGTTGCTTTAAGATAAAAAAGTTTGTTTTCAGATGCTAAAGTCTCACCTATAACTGTTCTAGCCCACCTGATTCAGACCCATATGTCCACAATGGCTTTTGCAAACATCTGGCCTGAAAGTTTTAACTGTTAAAGCTTTTTGAGGATTCATAAGCATGCAGTGAGATTAAAACATTGTACTGTTTGTCACAGATCATTCAGTTTTAAAACCCACTTGAAGGAAGGACACCATAGTCCTACGCTGTTAAATATAATTTTTTTTTTCAAATGAGAGTCATTACATTTTAATGTTACAATAATGCACAGAATTTTCAACCCACTATTTCTTCATCAAAAAGAGCAACACCACCACAAATTAATAGCAGTTAAATCATCAATTATAATCAGTATTCCTTAGAACGTACCTCTACTGTTCCAAATACTTCATCCTTAATATGACCACCTCCAAATTCTTTCTTCAGTGTTGCTCGTGTTGCTGCATACAACATTTTCTGACGAACCTAGTATATCATAAAACAGTGTGAGTTTTTTGTTTATTTCTTCCTTCCCCTTAGCACACAGAGCACAAGTGTACAGTAGCACTTTGAGGTATCAAGCCCACTACCAAACAGCCTTCTTGAACAAATATTTTAAGATCTGAAAGCATGGTTTGAAATTGCATTTTGTTATTAACAAATAAAACCACAGAATGAGCTCTAAAGCATGATACTAATATATACTATTAAATTCTCAAGTGCTCAACAAGACATTTTACTGTGCATTATTATTAAACTAATTCCAAAGCCATACTGCAGCTTTAATTAGAGTATGAGCTTTAAAAATATAAAAATAATTTTAAAAAAAATTGAACACAATCCTTACTATTTCTAAATAGGAAAAAATAAACACAGCAGTTTATATCATTCGCCACCAGTTTGTCTACTGATAGACACGCTACAGAAAGAGCAGACTGCAAATAACCCGCTATCATTTTTGATTTGGTAGTTCAACTACAGAATGGAAAAATGAAATCTTCAGGAGCAGAAGATCTAATGATGCTTGCTTCGTATCAATTTGCATCCAACATGCATATTCCTCTCTCTGCAGTCCCGTTTTCCCCAGCTTATTTCACCACCACACCATCCTCATCACATCTTTTCCACTCAATTTCTTCTATGTGCTCCATCTTTTCATCTACTGCTTCCTAAGTGCTATTCAAGGTAGCAGAAGAATCGGAATAGTTTTAGTTTGTCCTCCCTTATCTCACAGTCCCTGGGCCTGTAGCTAATACTCCAGTTTCTCTTAGAAACTGGTAAGGCTGATTTGTGTTTCCTCCCTTGCTCTCCAAGAAAGAGGATGTTCTCAGGTGGGTCACAGATCCACAAGTACCAAGTGGGCTCCCAGCAAACCAAACAGAATAAGCAGCTTCAGCTCAAACTGTAATCTTTCTTTCTATGATGACAACAATTGGGATTTCTGTCCTATGTCCTTCCATTATTCCCACAAACACTGACAGAAAGATAGGCAAACAAAAAGTGTGCTTTTCCTCTGACTGAGCTAGAAAGAAGTTGGACCAACTAAGCTCCATCTAGACTCACAATCAACTTCAAGGAAAATGTTTCCACAGTTTCCTTGGCAGAAAGTATGCTCAAAGTTGGGAAATGCTTCATTCCCCAAATCCTTCTCATCTGGGATTTGCATCAAGCAATTCTGTTGAAAAACCATTAAAAATGTATGTCCTTGGATGACTCTTACTTACAGGAGAGTGATCAGGTGACCACGCAATAAAGATCCATTCATATCCTTGAGCATTCTGAGAATCTAATCTGTATAATATGTAACACGGCTGCTTGTCTTCAAGAAGAGGAAGAACAAAAGCATCATAATCCTTTTCCCACGATCCAAGTGGCCGCCTAGAGGATCCCAGAACAAGCTGCTCTAAAACCAAGAACCAAAACCATGGGTCAGCCATTATATAGTTGAGAATGTTTTTCAAAATCAGTTATTACAATAAACACTTAAGCACTTCACATTCTTGTAACCATGCCCACAATAAGGGAGCCAGGAGCACTCAGTGTGCTAGCAGGTGAATTCCTACACAAGCTGTGTATGCACAAACTCTAACTTACTTTGACCAAAATACCATTAGTTGAGAAGCAATGCACTGGCTGTCATCAAGTTCTTTGATCTGAAGAGGTGAGACTGTTTAGCATAACGTGTACACAGAAGAAATAAAAACTGCCCTTTGCTAGGCAGAAACCATAACATTCCTGTATTTTCAAATTGAAATATTTAAGTAGAAATAAGATGAGAGTAGGTTTTTAAAGATTAAAATTAGAATTACTGATGCTCTAACACGCTCCAGTGTTTGTGCTCATTGTAAGGAGACAGTTAATTGTACAGTGAAAAGAGTTTGGAATGAATATGTTTGCAGTAACCACTTAAATTTGACCATGTAAATAGATCAAGCCCTTTCTAATACAGCTTCATAACTACAGTCTCTTTAAATGACTGAAGTTGTTTATTATGTATAATTGGCTTAAGTCCGCACAGAATACTTCAGATGAGATTTAATTATGTGAACAACTGAAGCAACAAGATTTCTCTCTTACATATAAATCCCATCCCAGCTTCCAATGGAAAATATTACTTGGTATTTTTCAAAACACCAACTTTCAAATACTAGCCCCCACAGCTGAAGGAGAAACACCTTGTTTATATGGTTCCCACAGCAGTTTAAGGGCCCATAGCAGTTGGTATGCATAGTATCTTTCAAGAGTCTCAGACCTGACCTTTAATACTTCAGACAGAAATACAACAGCCTCTAACTGCAGAACATTTCAAACAAGCCACTCTCCCACCGTACTTTTCCAATGCATGGAGCTGAAGCTGTACACCTAGATGACCAGGACATCTAGAACGTACCTGCCAATTCCTAGCTCTTTATAGTCACTTGAATAAAGAAACAAACAAAAAAAATAAACATAGCAACTATATCTCCCAGCAGCAAACCTGTTCTCTTATTCACTCAAATTAGCAGAACTCCATTGGAGTGTTATCTGCTCACTAAGGGCAGTTGCTGAAAGCTCCTGCAAACACATGAGGGAACTGTTTTGCTTCCAGCACCCTGGCAGCATGAGAAGATTCTTTTTGAACTGTGGAAAACAGAATTAGGCTGTACTCTACTTCCACATACAAATTGCATGCACATATGTACACACCCAAGCACACAGAGGAAAAAAAATTAAGACAAAAACAGAAAACGTTCCCTACTTATGAACTTCACTTTGTACTAAAAAGCATCAGCTATACACAAGCACACTGTTTTAACTTTCCTAATAAAAAAATATAGGCCAAGACTTAGTAACCTGTGTTGGTGACACTTTTTACTGCAGTGACCTGACTATAATATTACTGCTATTACTATTCTCTCACCTTGAGAAAAGCAGGGAAAAATGGTGGAAAACTTAAAAAATTAAAAAGCAAACAGAAAGAAGATAACAGCAGGTTACTTACCTAACAATAAATGTATGTGTGTGCATGCACGTACACATGCACCTTTCTCCAGCTAACAGGTTTTTCAGTGTACAGTGAATGAATGAACTTTGAAAAGGAAAAAAAAAAAAGAAGAGATAACGAGGTGGGCATTTCATGTGTACATCTGAAAGAAGCAATGGATCTTGGAAGAATACAAAATGACATTCAGAATAAAAATTCTAATTCAGGAATGTCATACTGAAACCTCAACATCACTAAAACTCAATTTCTACCTTCAGGATATGAAAGACTTTGTTAACATTAAGCTTTGAGGAGTTCTGTTTTTTCAATAATTCTACAAAGTAACTAGGAAAATATCCAGAAGAATCAGAGAAAAAAACAGTAAGACTTGACTAACCATTGTCAATGACTATTTTCAAGATCCTGTATTTTCCGTTTCTGGCTCCAACGAAGATGTCTTTAACATTTTCACTAGCTGAAAAGGAGAAAATAAAAGTAAGCAAATTAACATATTCTCCTTTCCAAGAACAAAGAGTACTCAGGAAGGTAAAAACAACACTGGAAAAACGTACACCTAGCCCGTGGCTATGATGTTGGACTCAAAAAGGAACACGGGAGCCATCAAATGCTGTTCCAGCCACAGGCATGCCACAAAAAGATCACAGACAACATTGCAAACATTTTCAGAACAGCCCTGCTTACTTGCAATACCATATCATTTTCATCACTGTGAAAATTAAAGGTGACATCACATCATCACTCTCAGGTTTCATGGTTCATATAGTAACACAATAGAAATAAATGCATCTCAAATTACAGGAGCTTCATGAAGCCTGAAAGTTTGTTGAAAGCCTGAGGACACAAACCTGATGCCTGTCTGGAAAACGTTAGAGCCTGTCTGCAAAAATCACCTGTCTTTCCTGAGGATGCTTCTCTGAAGGGTACCAAGGAAGGCTGACGCTCTTCGCTCAACTTTTCTATCAAATCATGTCCTTGCAAGCACTTTGATGACACTTTTCAATCCCTGACCTATCACAGTAGAGTAGATTAAATGAAATTACAAAAAAGTAGCTAAAAAATATTTTGATATTTCCATAAATCACAATGACACTACAACACAAGTACGACGGATCACTTCTGTAAGCACAACTGGGCTCGAGTCCTGCAAATATCATTCTAATTTCAACTGCTTTGCTAAATAATCTGTGTGCAAATCAGTTTAAGTACACCCCAGACATGGGGCTGTCCTGCATTTATTGAAGAACACTTGTCGCAAGCTGGCCCTTTAAGTAATCCCACAGCACGGAGGACAGCACCCGCAAAACAAACAACACACCAGGAAACAAAGAAAAAGGATTATTTACAGTCACGTTGAGGCCAAGGGAACAGATGGCATCTGGCTATATTTCTGCCATAATCAAAACACGTAAAACTCAGGTCCATGAAAGCAAAGGACAGGCCCATTCTGGAGTTCCATAATGGTCCAGAGGACAGAGACAAAGCGCTAGCATCTACACAAACACAACTGCACTGGGACTCCAGTCCGACCCCACCTTCATCCCAGTTAGCATCTTCCCAATCAGCAGTGCAGACCCTCACTGCAATCAGCTTTTCTGACCATCTCTGCTTTTCCTCACACTTCCACTCAGCACACAAACATTACACCACTTCCCAGACTTCCCAATTCTCCCAGAAGGGTTGGTCCTCTTCAGGTCTACTGGATCTACTTGATGCTAGTGATTGAGAAACAGCCTCACTATCTGTGAGATACACTTCCCCATACAAAGGTCAGAAAATTCACAGAGGGATATCGTGTTCTATTTAAACCTTCTGCAGAGCAAAGACCTCAATTACAGTTTGGTCTTGGAATCTCACTGGCCAGCTTGCAGTTTAATTTCTTTTCTAAAGAACATTCACAACGATGATCATGTCCGTTGTCTGCATATACATTGCTGCTTCTGTTATAGAAGCTGTATTTCAGTAGTGGAAACGCCTCATTATACACTTGGGAAGAAACACGCAGGATGTGTCTCAGTCCCACCTATCCTGCTCTACCCAGCAATGCAAGTTGCCTGCTGTTTTAGTGCTGTACTTGGCAGCGTTTTTCAAAAAGCACAACACACAAAGCTAAGATAGACAAGCTGACACGCACAAGTGCTGCTCTATAAGTAATGCCTCCTATTTTATTACGTTGGCCCATGACAGCAAAGGTGGATGTCAGCAGCGTGGCAATAGAGGCTGCACCTTCCCACCAATATTCCATCCCATTTGTTGCCATGTGACAGATGGCAGCAGCAGAACAGCCTGACAAACAGCGTCCGACACAGAAGCATCTACGAAGTAAAAGCATGCAACTGAATTCCTCCATGCAGAAAAAACTGCAAACGTGGACATTCATCAATGCTTGCTCAACATTTATGGAGACCATTCAGTGGATGTGAGCACAGTGAGGCGGTGGGAGGTGACAGCAGCAGTGGGTCACTGATCCTGGTGCAGATTTTTATAAGCATGGCACGCAGGCTCTTGTTCATCACTGGTCAAAACACAGAGCTAATGGTGGTGACTATGCTGAAAAACTGTGTTTTGTAGCTGAGACTTTTGCTCTTTCAAATGGTGTTACTGTGCTCTTTCATCTGTTGCAGTTTCCATGGAAATAAATAGGAGGCAGGACTTTTGAGCGACCTACATGCTACTTTCCTCAATGAGTAGATTTGCTTTAAGTAAACTCTTCCATATTTGGATAGTCCCTTAATAAAAACTGGTTCCAGTCTTCACAGGACAGTGTAAAATAGCCTATAAACATACACTGTATCAACTACTTACATTTACTCTGCTGCACTTTCAAAGTGACTTACCTGTAATACGGAATATTAAAATGCAATAAGGTTTATTTCAAAAATACATTTTTGAAACAATTTGGAAGAGCTGAACATAGTCTTGTGAATTTCCCCATAGCTCAGTGCACCCCGTGACTATATCTGCTGCTTTGTTTGAAAGCCCCGTCCTTTTAACATTTGCCTGGTACACATCACTGTCCCCATTACTTCATTTCTGTTTCTAGAAAAGAGCGCTCCATGCTGCCAAATCTTGCGATTGTTTATGAGCCACAGTAGCCTGTTTGTTGCTAATGCCAGCAACGGCACAACAAACACTATCCCTCTTCCAACTGCAGCTTTGCTACAAACGAGACCCCTGATAAGTGGGCTGTATCCCAGCCTGCCAAGGCAGGATCAGGGCAGGAAAGCAGCCGAGCTCACTGCAGCTCTCTCTAGAGGACAAAAGGCTCTCAATGAAATGAGAGAGCACAGAAGAGGCTTAGCCATTCTTGGTCATGGTAAGCAACAGGGTGCTCTTGCCCTCTGCCTTGGCGTGGTTGGAGGGAGGAGCACAAGAGAATTAAGAGCCGCTGGAACAGTATCCCCAAACTTAGAAAAATACTGTTTGAGGTGCACTCCAGTCTGGGAAGGGGTGCTCAACTTAAACCAAGCAGCTATGCCAACTTAACGCTGAGCTGGCACAGGGGGGGAGGAAGAGCAGAGAAGTGCCAGGCTGCAGAACCAACGCATCCAGAGGGCTAAAAGGGGTTGGAAGAGCAGTTAAGAGCAACCGCAGCGAGGACAAAAGTCACCTGCAACAATAAACGCGGGGGAGCAGACAAAGTACACCACGTTAGTCACCGAACAAGCAGGCTGCAGAAATCTAAACAAGAAAACCGCAAACCCCATAATCCTGCTGCTGTATTATCCCCGCTTTAGCGATGCCGAGAGGCGGATAATCCCGACAGACAGCACTCCGCCGTCTTCCCATTGCTCCTCACATTCTCCAAGGCCGGGACACGCCGGGATAAAAAGGTTCTCCTTGGCTTTTTCGGTCCCTCCACCCCAGCTCCGGCTCTCTCGAGGTCCTCCTGCAGCGCTGCGGTTCCCGAGGCTGTCTCCACAGGAGGACACCTGTGCCCCGAGGACACGTTCCGCACCACGCCAGGCGCTGTGAGGGAAATCCCTCCCAGCCGCACTCAGCCCGATCCCCGCGGGGCTGCCAGCGCCCGCCGTGCTCCGTTACGGGAGAAAGGCCCCGTTGGGAGCGAACAAAGAAGCGGCGGGGAGAACGCTGCCGCCGAGCGGGAACGCGCGGCGACGCGAGGACGGCCCGGAGGGGAGGAAGGAGGGCAGTACCTTGGATGCCGGTCTGGTGGGACATGTCGCACCGCCGCGCAGGACACGCTGCGCCCGGGGCGGTGCGCCGCGACCCGGCCCGGCCCGGCCGAGCACACGTGACGCGCCGCCGCCACTCAGCGGCCGCGGGGAGGGAGCGCGGCGCCTTCCGGGCCCCGCCGGGCCGGGCCGCCCCTCAGCATCACGGCGGGCGGGGTGCTGCTGCCCCCTAGAGCGGAGCCCGCGCTGCTCGGGCCGGAGGAGGCCGCTCGCCGCCCTGCCCG
This sequence comes from Cyrtonyx montezumae, assembly GCF_038088225.1. Taxonomy (NCBI): domain Eukaryota; kingdom Metazoa; phylum Chordata; class Aves; order Galliformes; family Odontophoridae; genus Cyrtonyx; species Cyrtonyx montezumae. The sequence goes on along the minus strand of NW_027072034.1, from coordinate 131,773,447 downwards.
CCTTACCCGAGCGGGTGGTGGTGCCCTCGCCCTGTGCGGCTGTTTTAGGCTGAAATATAGAAAAATGGCTGAGGGGAGTGTGGGTGGTCTCCGGGCAGCTGTCACCGAGATACAGCTCTCTTGCTTGAGGCAGGAGGGATGCTTGCGGGTTTAACGTGTATCCTGCGTTAACCTGTCGCCGGCAAAGAGCCTGGAAGGAGGATCAGGGAACAGAGCTTTCAGTCAAGCACCTGTTCCTGACAACAGGAACACCCAAAATCCAGGCTCTTAACGTCTGACAGCAATGCCTAGATGCTCCTTTACCTCCAGTAGTGCTGTGCCCAGTGCCCTAGGCAGCCTTCACCCTCTGGTGAAGAACCTGTCCTGTCCCTAACACACCACCCGACCCTCCCCTGACACAGCTCCATGCTGCTCCTTCAGGTCCTATTTGCTAGTTGGTGGCACAGCTTCAAGAAAAAGATTTCCTCTCTTTCAGCCACGTACCTGGTAGTTGAGATACTTGTCTCCATTACCAAGACATGAATCCAGCCAGAGGAAGGCTGCATACATTTCTCAGTGAGTAGCTGTTCCACACCTTTTACCTCTTTTCAGCTTGTTGAAGGTTTCCCCAAACTACTTCCTTTTTATTTATTTATCTACGTATATTTTTAAAGCTTCCAGCAGAGAATAGTTCTGTGCAGGGAGTTCAGCCTGCTCAGGATGTAGGTTTGCTTTCACTATTCATCTTCACAGGCACCCCTTCACAGGATGAAAAGCACCGTTGCCTCTCTGATGATCAAAAGACACATACTAACTCTTCTCTAAAAATGCTTTTGTGTAGCATACTATCCTCTGCAGTTGTAAACTGTGCTGTGCTCTTGATTACACTCCCCTAGGGAAATGTGCAGGCATTTGTAGATGTAACAGGACCGTGGGCATGTAACATCATGTCGTGATAATGATGGTTCTTTCAGGTTCCAGAGAGTTAGCAAAGTTTTTTGGGGTCATCAATTAACCTAAGAAATGCTGTAAAAGGGCACACTAACTGCAGAGTCCCAGTGGCCTATCCCTTGGCACGGGCAAGAAAGAAATAATAAAGCAAGCATGAAGGAATGAATACTTGCCTGCTTCAACTTCCCAGCCTCAAAGGTCCACAGCTCAGGAATCCCTGATCTCAGCTGCTTTCCTTATGTTTGTAGATGTGAGTGCCTGCACTTTGTCATACCCCCGGTATTAAGACATCATGCAAGATATTCAGTGTCCTATTTGGGAAATGTGAAATAGCACTGTAACTGCAGCATGTGAGCAGCACTGTGTAATGCTAGTCTAATAAAGAGGTCACTTTCACCAGCCAGTGGGCTGCGGATAACTGAGCACTGCAGCAGCTGGACAGGATAACTGGGACATTAAAAAGACTTCATGTGAAGCAAGAGATGGGATATACCTCACAGAGCACAGTGAGGTCAGCTGTAATTCCTCTACAATACACCCCTGAGAGCACAGGGGCTCTAAAACAACAAAACAACTTTTCATAAAGAGCTTTTGCAAGAAGAAAGGAGTACTGGAATTCAAGAGTGGCAACCAAATATGTGGTATTATCCCAACTACTTTAAATCACTCCAAACCAAGTCTGCCACAGGTCCTTTGTTCTTGGTTCCTTCCAATCTGTTGGTATATTCGAAAAGAACTGTTTTACCCAAAAAATTACCAAGGAAGGAGAGATTTCAGTCAGAGCAGTTCCTGGATTCAGTTGGTCATGTGTCCCCAGGAGCACTAATGTTGGCACAACGTGGCAGTGAGGCTGCAGAGCCGAGGCTGTGGGACTGTGCTTTCAGTGGCAACCCACACTTGGATTGGAAATGCTGGAATGGTGTGAGACTGTGGTGTCTGTCACCATGTCAGGATCACCTTGACTGTCTGTGATGGCATCACAGCATCTCCCACCAAGCTGTCAGAGGGCCTGAAAGTAGAGAAGAGGGATCTTGCCATCTGCTTCACATGAAACAAACCATATTCACACTGGCATTTCATAGGAGCTTTTTGAGAAGAAGGCGAATTGGATGGCTGAAGTACTTTTTAAAAATCTCAGTATTACAAGGTTTGATGTTTGACAAAAAATAATAATAATAATAATAATAACCCCCCCATGCTCTTCAAAAATAAACACGTTTTCAAGAGAATAATTATAGTGTTGGAGAATTATTGCATCATCAACATGAACTTTCTTCCATATTGAATAAGAATGAATACAACCTTTCCTTCAGACCTGTGTGAAAAACATTTATTCAACTCTGCTTGCTTCCAGTAATCTCCATTCCCATATACAAGTAGATAACAGAGACAATACCACTTCTACAGCCAGATTTGCTTGTAACTTCAAATATGCAGTTGTGAAAAGTGTTCATGACAAATAGACTATAGGGATAAGACTTCTGAGCATGCTGTTGTTAACTGTTTGTCTCAATATATAGAGCTCTAATCAACCAGCATATTATGTTCAAGTGAAAAGGTATTTCTTTATAATGGCTGGAGTTTAGGTATAGTCTACTATTAAGAAAGGAACTCAATACTCCTTTGACATTGTAACAAGTGATTTTTAGTTACTTATTAGTAAGTTTACTTATTAGTTATTACTTACAAGTAATAGTTATAAGTAAGTTTACTTATTACGTATAAGTTTACTTATTAGGAACTCAATACTCCTTTGACATTGTAACAAGTGATTTTTTCTTACACTAAAGGGAATCTCTCATTTTATGTATTTCAGTAAGTTTTTATAGCAGTACAAACTTCTGTATGTTCTCATATTCCTTTCTATTTCTGATAAGTGAGCAAATAAGCCATCTAACTCTGCATTAGGGTGGTTGAGGCACCATCCCTAGCGCTGTTCAAGAAGCGTTTAGATGAGGTGCTAAGGGATTTGATTTAGTAGTTGGGTAGGGATAGTGATAGGAGGATGATTGGACTAGATGATCTTGTAGGTCCTTTCCAACCTTATGAACCTATGAACCTATGCATCATAATATTCATAATGTGAAGGGCTTTTCTTCCTGGCTGCCCGTTCAGTTGACACAGTAGGTCTTATCTGTAGGTGACCTGGGACATGGTAGATAGACAACTATTTAAGCTGAATTGCAGTGTAGTTGATAAAAAAGGATGGGAGGTTCCTAGCCACTGTTATAGATGCTATCCTGAAGGTTGTAGACAACTGATTCTTTTCACATTTTGATATACCTCGACAATAAAAACCAAACACTTAGTGAAATAAACTAAACAAAGCACAGTTGGTGGCAATTCCCATGTTTCTTACATCGTTCTGTTCTCTGAAGTATACAGTTATATTATAAAAGAGTTGATTCTGAATATGGTTTGCTGTTATCTTTGTCCACTTCTATCTAGCCCATATTCTTATCTGGTAAATGTGGCACCTATATTCTCTGCATACATTCAGAGCGTAATGGGCAGTATGATAACCAAAGTGTCTCATGGACTCTGGAACTGTAAGGTTATGAAATTCTTCCTGTGGTCCATTTTTTAGTTTATTTATCCTAATAGTAGTGACTAATTAGCATGTTGGTACACTGCAAGATCATTGTGCAAAATGATCTGTGATCCAGCCACGCTCCTGGACACATCATGTTCTGCCTTCACGGTGTGTTATTTGAATGCATTCCAGAAGTGCATTAAATGGTATCACTGGTATCTCAATGGTTCTTCTTGTTTCCTTTCCTGTACAATGGAAAAAAAAAATTAATTATTTAAAACCTATGTTTGCTTTATCGATTATTGATGACAAGGTCAAAGAAATTTGTCTTGTGCACAGAGTGTGCAAGACATTTTTAGCAATCACATGATACTCAAAGTGGTTTGTACATCAAACAAAACAAGAAAACTTTTAAAGACCTCAACAGCTGGCATAGTTTTATAAATCACAATCTTTATCTTAATCAGGGGATGGTTTGTGCTCAGGAGCTTTCTTCCCATACCATTGTAAGGTCTTAAATCAGACTGGACTCTGGAGGAAAATTGTGTAGAAAACAGGCAGGACACGATCTGTTCTAGGAGCATGAACGGCTGGAGATGTACTAATTATCTGTAGCAAGGTACGATGATAATACAGCAATAAGTGAAGCTACTGGTCTTCATTTAACAGGAGAGAAGTCTTCTTGCCACTAAAAAGAAGCTCTGCTTCTCACTTAAATAATGTAGATACATAACATTTTATGGAAATAAACATCCTTTTTTTTTTTTTTAATGGAGATGAACAAAATAACCAAAACGACAAAAAACTCACCCACAACTACAAGTCAAGCATCAGTCTGTGTTCATGTAAAACCTTCCTCCGTGTCTCAAACTAGAAACATTGTTCCAATATCCATTTACTATTGAACAGGCTGAGTACATTGGATGTCTTTCAGCAGCCTCTCCTGTCATGTTTTCGTAGGTTTACTCTAACTTCCACTCCATTGTACTTGGTAACTATTTTTCCACGAGAAAGAAGATGTACCTGGAACTGATTCAGTCCCATTTCCATGCTCATCCTGATAGCACCAGGTAGTACCCAGTGCCTGTAGAAGGACCCTTCAGAAAGCTAGTCAGTGCTGGCAGAGAGCCACCCAACACAATGCTGACTAGATTTAGAATAGGCTTTATCTGCCAAGACTGGTAATTACCTTCTGCAAGGGGAGGCCTGTCTGCTCAGTAGTCATTTCTCAGCATAGAGCAGTATTCAAAATGTGCATGATCTCATAAGCAGGTATGTAGTTTGGAGTAATCTGGAAAGTAGGTATTCTCTGTGAGATCTCCTTTCTCAAATATTCCTGTCTTTAAGAACATTCAACAATAGTAATAGTGATCAGGTGAAAATGAATGGCACAAAAATGAGAAAATAAAATGAGAAAATACTTTTATTCTTTCTAGTGTTATATGGAGGATATCATGATTCTACTGAAATCAATAAGAAATCTATCAGTTAATTCAGTATAGACAAAACTTCACTAGTAGAGAAGTAGTAGAGATCTCTTTGTAGCATACGATCTATGATGATATACTGGTGCAGTGCTAGTGTGGATCCCATCATTTTCCTTGTGATCTCAAAAAAGAGCTACTGGGCAATATTCTTTCCATATCTATTTCTACTTCCTTCTGCTACTTGTGTGAGGTAAGTGCCCTGAGACCTTGTGAAATACTGACACAACAGCACTACGCTGATTATGTGCCAGTACTTATCTTGTTTTCCATTGCTATAGAGATGCTGTTTCCTTTCATGATGACGTACAGTTAGTACAAACTAATATCAAATGAAGTAAAAGCAACTCTGGCCAAGGCATTGTTTGCACTGTGTGTTGAAGACACAATGTCCTTAAGCCACTTCCTCCAGCAGTATCTGTACTCTGCTTAGGCTGTTTATGCTGTAGCTGGGGGGTGTAAAGATTTGAAAATGTCAGTCTTTTGCTGTATATTTTCTCATCCACTTCACCTATCGTTCCTGAGATGTCATTTTCCTGCCTGATTCTTCATGGCTTATATAGCTGTGGACATATTAGATCTAATCTCACATTCTCTTTTGCTGGTTCCTAGTATGCTTCTCTTTGCTGCTTTATAGTTTATACAGTTTTATTTAGGAATTAAGAAAAGGTTCAAGTTGCTGTTAGATAAATCCACTTTTTGATGTAGGCATCATGATGAAAGCTATGACCCTCTGAGGTATTTCAAAACTGAGGTGAAAGAATGCGGGGACCTGGGACAAAGGATACCTTCTACTCTAGGGGCCCCACTGTGGGAGGAGAACTCAGTCAGACAGGTCTTTCTCCTAGCTCAATCACAAGTGACACCCTGTTTCTATCTCTTAATTATTATGGAAAAAAAAAATTAGTGAGAAAATGTCCATTAAGTGGAGGTTTTATCCCAAAGGGCCTCCATTAAGCCAATTAAGGGTTTTATTGCTACTTGTCTGTAGAAAATATTCTGAGATATGTAAGAAAAAAACTTGTACCAGAGATCCTTATTCTGTACTGCTTACTGTTTAAGTAGACAGAAATGCAAAGGAAGGATGGGCAAAAGACCTGCAATGAAACCTGGAGAGTAGCATTTGACTAGGGAAGCAATCCTGCCCCTGTACTCAGCACTGGTGAGGCCCCACCTCGAGTACTGTGTTCAGTTTTGGGCACCTCTATTGAGAAAAGGATGCTGAGGAGCTGGAGCAGGTCCAAAGAAGGGCAACATGGCTGGAGAAGGGCTTGCAGAATATGCCCTGTGGGGAGTGACTGAAGGAACTGGGGCTGTTTAGTCTGGGGAAGAGGAGGCTGAGGGGAGACCTCATTGCTCTCTTCAAATACCTGAAAGGTGACTGAAGTGAGAGTGGGATTGGTCTTTTCTCACTGGTGACAGGTGAGAAGACAAGGGGAAATGGCCTCGAGTTGCTCCAGGGGAGGTTTAGGTTGGATATAAGGAAACACTTCTTAACAGAAAGGGTGGTTAAGCACTGGAATAGGCTCCCCAGAGAGATAACTGAGGCACCATCCCTGGATGTGTTTTAAAAACCATCTGCGAGTGGTCCTCAGGGTTGTGATTTAGTTATGGATTGTTAGAGTCAGTGTAGTATGGTTTGTTGTGGTTGGACTCAATGATCTTGAAGGTCTTTTCCATCCTGAGCAATTCTGTGATTCTATGGTAGTTCACTTCTAGCACTGAAGCCTGCTCTGTTAGTGCTGAAGCAGAAAAATCCCTTATGTGTACATTCAAACCAGGTGTAGGCTATGTTTCAGCATAAGTGGAAGGTTCCAGTAGTTCTTTTTAGCTCCAAAGGATTCTAGAGTGTACTTGTTGCTGGTCTTATAGATGAAAGAAAGTTCACTTAAACAAACTAAGGACATTTTGACTGTGTGGTACATTCTTGTTCTCTTGGGCACTTACTCCAAGTGTCTGTTCATTTTCAATGGATTTCCAACTGTTAAATAAATTATTGCGTTTCTCATTGTAAGTTGTTTTTTTTTGGCATAGCTATGTTTTTTCACAGTGCATTAGTATGAGCTCGAAATAGCAACCATTTGTCACAGGATATTCTTTGGCTATTGAAAAAGAGTCTATTTGCATAGCATACTGCATATCCCTATATATGATGAGAACAAGCTTTAAAGAAAGGTCACAAAGCTTGGTCTTCTCACTGCTTATTCAGAGCTGAAGATCTGTCAGCAAAGAAACCCCTCTCTAGGCATAGCAGGGTATATGTGATTTTCTTATTAACTATCTTCAGACTACGATTAGCTATCTCATGTTTAAAGCTGGTGTATTTTATTATGTTCAGTGAAATTATTGTGATTCATTAAGTGATGCCATTCGGACAATCACTCAAGTCATTAGCAAACAGAACTCAGTATTCCTAGGGTTTGATTCACTGCCTGGAGAAGTCAAAAGGAAGGCCTCAAAGATGGTGAAGGTTTTGAGGGCAAGGTATATGAGGAGCACCGAGGTCCCTGAGTTTGTTCAGCCCTACTTCTGTCGCCCTCACTGTGAAGAAGGATATTAATGTGGCTGAACACTGATGATTCTTTTCTTTGCCTAATACAGAAGTCACACATAGCTGAATGCATCTGTATGGCCAGAAGGTATCTAATTAGTGATGTAAGTTTACCTAAATAGCTACTTCTTTAGTGATTTTATCTAGGCTAGATGCGTGTTGCTTATCTATCCAAAATCAGCATGATTATTTGAAGTAGAATTCTGCTTACTAAGAGTAAATTTGCTCTGGATGAACAGAAATAAATACTTTACATAAGTGTAAGTTTTGCTTATTATCTGACTATCATCTTCAAAGCTTCCAGTACAGCTTCTGCTTTATCCTTGGAAGGTCTTTTATCATGTGACGTCAGGACTGAAGTTCTGTTTCACTATATGTAAAAGGTCACACAATTCTACATCTTTTAGTCCATGTTCCATCAGTATTGCAAAATTAGATCTATGTATCATATACTACTCAAATTTTGGTTTTGTGACTTAACCTATCAACAGTGATGAAATCATCCCTTGACTTCATAAAGTTTATTGGTAAGGGTAAAAACATACACAGCAGTCACTCATATCCCAAAAGTCCCCTACCATTTTTAGCCAGAGCATCATTTATTTTTGTTAAAATCTGTATCTGTTTTTTTAACTTTTCTTCTTGTCACATAAAAACAGGATGTATAATTTGTTTTGAAATATTTTAGATTGTATCCAACAAATCAAAGAGCCTAGAGATTTAGCATCAGAGCTGTCCCTTTGCTGTTATTTTTAGTTTCCCTCATCTTTGGTGTTTTACTCTTGTTTCATTGATGAAAATATTAAATAGACCCACAAATATTTAGCATGAACGAAAGCCTATTGGTTCACCTGTGTATTGCATATAATGTTGATTTTGAGTCATTCTAGCTCTTTCATTGGGATGTCAGTGGGGATCTGTTCACATACCGTTTCAAGTATATTTCTACGTAGGTACTACAGACTTAAAAAAAAAGTGGTATCTCTAAAATGACATCAGAACAGTTTTGCAAATAGTATTTTCTGCCAGCTCATTTTATTGGTGTCTGTTATTGCAAAAATAGAGGCACTGGTTAGGCCAAAATCTGGGAAATATTCTGACTCACACAGTGCACGCAGGGAATGCGTGGCTGCACAGCTTGCCCCACAGCCTGGCATTTGGCAATTCCAGTTCTTCTCCCTTTCATTCCTTTCTGTAATTGAGTCCTGAACCTGCCTTTCCCATTACTTTGCCCATGCTTGCTGTCAGACTGATGAGCCTATTATTAAGTAGGTCATCCTATTTACCCTTCAAATATTGTTACAGTATTAACTTTCTTCTGTTTCTCTGAAATTTCCTTAGCACTTCAGAAACTGTTAGGAATCAATTTCAATAATTAACATTGCTGCCTAAACTCTACTTCCATTTATTTTTCCAAAAACTCGTTGACCTGCCATTTTAAAAGAAATGTTTAATATATTTTGCTGATCTTTACTGTCCTTTTATGTTATTGATTTACAAGAAATTGTTTCAGTGTAATATAATATGAAAGCACAGCTTATGTTTACTAAATATACAACAGAAATATTGATTGAATAATTCTGCTTTTCTACATTCTTTTTGGCAATTCTATTATTATTTTTTTTTACATCTAATTGTAACACACTAACAGGATTTGCACTGTCATTGTCTCTAAGTTAACATTCTTAGTTTCAATTAGATACATATTTCTGTCATTTTGTTCTTATATTTAACTCTTCAGTTATATACTAACTTCTGTTTCTCTCTGCATTTTTTTTCATGGTTTAATGTGCTACTCTTCTCTCTTCTTTTAGACAGTAAGAAGGCATTGAGGAAGCAGATAGCACACAGTGGCACTGCTGAGACTGGTTGCCATAACCATAATGGAGGAATTTCAAAGGGAGAAATCTGCTACTCCAAGGATGTTATCCTGCAGGTGCATGGTGACTGGCTGGGATGGAGTTAATGTCCTTCATAGCAGCCTCTGTGGGGCTATAGCACACCACTGTTTTGGCTACAGTTGAGCAGTACTCTGGCCCACTCCCACCCCAGCAAGCAGGCAGAGTAGGCAAGGAGCTGGGAGGGGACGAAGCCAGGACAGCTGACCCACACAGACCAAAGGGATGTCCCATACCTTCTAACGTCATACTCATCAATAAAGGCTGGGGTGGGAGGGCAGGGGCTGGCTTCTGAGCTTGCTGTTACTCAGAGGCTGCCTGGGCATCAGGCTTTCTGTGGGACCTGGGACATGGTGAGTGATTGCCTTCCAGCACTTTTATTTTCCTTCACTCACTAAACTGTCTTTATCTTTACCCATAAGTTTTCTTGGATCTGCTCTTCCTGTTATCTCCCTCACCCCCTGGAGGAGGATGTGGGGGGAAGCAAGCCCACAGCTATGTGGGTGCTGAACTTCTGGCTGGAGTGCTGGAGTCAGCCCACAATAGCAGGATGGAAGAAAAACCCATTAGGAGCATAGTCCCTGACTAATGGGGTTTTGAGGTCTGAGAGAATGAAGTGCTTTTTCCAAACAGCAAGCCAGGGAGGAGGCTGTGTGCAGCCACAGAAGTAAGGAGTGGGAGGACAGAGCTGGGGCTTTAACCTTGAGAAGGGGAGGCTTGAGGAGGGCTCTGGACGTCTTACTGAAGTGTATGTAAATCTGATAGGAGGGGTAAAGTAGATGATGCTGGACTTTTCTCGGTGTTATTCAATAGGCACAAACAGAAACACAGAATGTTTCATTCAACATATGAAAAGAACTTTCTTCCATGAGTGTGGCTGAACATTGGAAGAGGTTGCCTAGTAAGGTTGAGGAGTCTCCAACCCTGAAGAAACCCCAAACCCATCTGGACACAGCCCTGGGGAATGTGCTCTTGCTGTCCATACTCTGAACAGGGGGCTGGACCAGTGGAGCTCCAGAGGTGCCTTCCAGCTTCAGCTCTTCTGTCATCCTGTGATATTTCACAGCTGTTAAGCATTCCACAGTTTAGTGGATTAGGTAGCTAAGCATAGTTTCTTCTCAGAAAGAGTGGTGAGGCATTGGAATGGGCTGCCCAGGGAAGTGGAGGTGTCACTGTCCCTGGTGTTCGAGAAACGTTTAGATGTGGTACTAATGGATTTTGTTTAGTGGGAATGGGTCAGCAGTTGGACTAGATGATCTTAGTGGTCTTTTCCAACCTTTATGATTCTATGAATTTTTCCATCTGTACAGTTACCCTTTAATCCTGGATTCACACAGAAAACTACAGGTTGTTGTTACAATGAATTGCATTTTCAAATATTTTATTCCTTGATCAGAGCAATTACACCAATCCTGCAGCCTTTCCACTGACAAAGCAAGCACTCTTGTTTTGGCATTAAAGAAAAGCAGAGAAACCTGTCTGTTAGTACAGCGTCATTATTTTGGAGCGTGGTCCGGTGCCAGATGGGGCTGTGAGAGCAGCAGTCCTGGCAGGGAGCTGAGCACTTCCAGGCTGACGTGCAGAAGGCCGATCCTCATCCGGGAGAGTAAAAATGACTTCACAGAAATTAAGACCGCACTGAGATGTATGTATGGTTAGTTCCATACTCTAAGCTCTCCACTGGAAGCAGTGTTAAAAGGTAGGCTTTACATGAGCACTCCTTTGTATGAGGAGATCTGGTAAAAGTTTCATTCACAAATACCAAAACTAGTATTTGAGGAAGACTCACTGCAATGATTCCACCTGCTCCTCAGGCTCACCTGGCTCCTGTCACTGCTGGCCTCCCAGTTACTAACTCTGCTGTAGACTGTTTGTGGGTATTCTTCAGTTGATGAACAGGTTGCAGGCCAGTCCCTGGATGCTAAACGCTGGTCCTAATTAGTCATCTTAAACTATGTGCTAACTGTAGCGTTTTGGGAATGTATTTCATAGAAAAAAAATTTATGAAAAATGAAGTGGTCCAGCTCTTTTTTGTATATATTTAAGTGAAATATATAATAAAAATTAAAAAATGAAAATTAAATAAAATTCACAGAATCACAGAACCATAGGGGTTGGAAGAGACCTCTAGAGATCATCGAGTCCAACCCCCCTGCCAAAGCAGGCTCCCTACACCAGGTCACACAGGTGGTCTCCAGAGGAGATTCCACAACTCCCCAAAAAATAGTGTACCCAAGGAAGGTACTTATAAGAAGTTTGGTGATGGAGGTATATGGCATGGTCATGCTGCTGGCTACTTTAATAGAAAATTACTTGATTCTCACATGCTCAAGTTATGTCACGGCCTCAAAAAGTTGCTCATTGATTTACTGTCTGAAAAACATGTAGAGGAACGCCCTGTAGTGTCTCCATGCAAGCTGAGTAGCATTTCTTTTTTTTTTTTCCCACGTGTAGGTGCATGAAGTGTGATCTGTTTGCCTCTTTCTCTGTGGATTCTCATCAGAATCCAGGAACGGGAGGAGGCTGAGCATGGTAGTGCACACGGAGCTGTTGCATGAGCTGGCAGTGCTGCACGCTGTGTTTCAGCACTCTCTAGTCACACATGATGTTGTTTTTTTTACTCTGAATATTTTAAATTCCTGTTTACTGTAAAGATAGCTTGGGGGCTGGAGACTGGAGTTGAATATATTGAAAGTTACATCTTTCTACTTTAAAAATGAGGACCTTGTTGTTTTTTCCATTAAGGAAGAAGGCTCTGGGGAGACCTCATTGTGGCATTCCAATACTTGAAGGGAGTGTATGAACAGGAGGGGAAATGAGTGTTGACATGGGTTGATAGTGATAGGACAAGGGGAATGGTTTTAAACTAAGGGGAGATTTAGGTTAAATATTAGGAGGAAGTTTTTCACTCAGGGTGGTGATGTGCTGGAACAGGTTGCCCAGAGAGGTTTTGGACACGCCATCCCTGGAGGCATTCAAGGCAATGCTGGATGTGGCTCTGGGCAGCCTGCTCTAGTGGTTGTCAACCCTGCCCATGGCAGGGGGGTTGAAACTAGATGATCTTTGAGGTCCTTTTCAACCCAGGCCATTCTATGGTTCTATGATAAGATAATGTGATTGTGCCAGACAACTTCAGCGCAGTCACGTTTATTTGCAAATAAATCAGCAGGGATGCATGAGCATTCAGCTGGTGCTCCTGTGGTAATGCTGCATTTCCACATGTGCCTCAGAGGAGCTCGGCCACATCCACCCCCTATATCTTGGCTCAAGCAGCCCCACGTATATGACAGAATCCGTGTTTTAGGTTCGATGCTCTATTTCAGCTCCCTGTATCAGTAGAGTGGCAAGACTTTCCACAGTCCTAACGAAACGCTGAGGCAGCATCTAGCAGCTTCAAGCATCGGGCAAACCGGGTTCGTACTGCGCCGAGCCCCTGCCATAACGCAGTGCTGTGAGCATCCTGCACATGTTCTCCCGGGATGCCAGCAATACCGGCAAACCGGCACTAGGGACCAAATCCCGCGTAGAAAGGCTCTGCTCTACAATAAGGCTGAAGTGCAGCGTCAACACGGCTGTCAGGCTGCACGGAGGCATCGGCCCGGCACGGCGACAGCTCGTTTGATTGCCTGCACGGCGGGGACCTGCCGCGGCCTCGTGACAGCCTCCCAGCGATCCGATTTAAGTGCGTATCTCCCTTCCTCCGCTTTTCCTCAATCTCCCGAAGCGCCGTCGCCAGCCCCGTGCTCCGGCTCACCTCGGGGGAACGGAGACGCGACCCTCATTTCCCACCTACGGCCGATTCGCTTCCCACTGAAGCCAGCGCCGAGCGTCGCCCCGCTCTCACTCCCCCTCCTCCCGCTCCGGGCACGGCCGCCGGGACCCCGCCGCAGCGCCTGCGGCACAGCCGGGGCCGCCGCCGCCGCCGCCGCCTCCCCGGGAGAGGACGGAGCGGAGAGGAGGGGCCGCGCCGCCGCTCCCGCCGCAGCCGCTCCCTCCCCGCGGCGGCCGGGGGCGGGACGCCGCGGCAGCGCCAGCGCCGCTGTCAGCGCCCGGGGGCTGGGAGGGGGGGTGGGGGGGCCCAGGCGGCCGCGGGCTGCTGCGGGGGCCGCGCCGGCCGCTGACAGCCGTTCCGTGCCGCCGCCGCCGCCGACGGCCGCTCCGCTCCGCGTCGAGAGGAGCCGCGGCAGCCGCGCTCGCGGCGCGCACCCCGGCGGCGGTGAGTGATGCGGGAGCTTGGCCCCGGCCCCCGGGGGCACGGCGGGGCTGCCCGGCCTGCGGGGGGCACGGCGCCGTCTAACAGGTTGCGGCGGGAGAGGGGTGCGCGGCGCGCGGGGTCGGGCTCGGCACGGCGGGAGCGCTGCTGCTGTTTCACACGGTGGCTCCTGGGGCCGCGGCTGCAACCCGGCATCCTGGGGCTGCCGAGATGTCAGCGCATGCAGTTGTTTATCTCCAGCCGCGCTCGGGCTTTAAGAAGGTTCGGATCCGCGAGGAAATAGGGAAACTTTGCTCCTCTTAACAGGAAGATAGGATAACGCAGTTTGGGGCATCGTTATGGTTCTTAAAGGTGATTTAACCTCCCCAAAGTGCTGCTCCTGGGGCTGCTGGGCACCCAGTGACCCCTGCTTGAAGTCGCTCCGTTCATAAAGTTGTCACAGGGCTGGCACTTGCTTCTGTCGACTGTTAACTCTAGTGTTTTCTGCTTTGTCGTCTGCAGTGCATATGTTACTTGACGCTGTTAGTTCTGAGTGTTGACTAAAAAATCTCTGGATGTGCTGAGAGCTTTGATTCTTTTGCTTCTAATGGATACATAATTACTTGTAATTGTATCAAAATACTTCTGATTACAGGGTTAATTTTGAAGGGACTACCTAAGGATTGACGTTGTCATCTGAGCTGTTTGTAAGTTTCCAAAGTGAGACACATCTGTAGTCCAGGAGGGGATGGATAACGGGTTGCTTTATTTAGGCCTTTTGCTGGCGCTGGGATTTGATTATTTTTTCCCACAGGGTAGATGACATTTGCAAAAAATCTGTGCTGTTTACTTGAGCACACTGTATCCTTCAAGGAGCGTGATGTAATAAACAAGCAATATTATTAGATATTCCTTTTTTTTTTTTCCTTCCTACACTTTGAGTCCCTTTGAATAATTGCAGTGTTCCACAGCACAAAGGCCTTACATCTTTGTGAAAACAGAGCGGTTCAGAGGGATGAAACAACCAATTTGTTGTGAGTAGAAAACAAATCAAATGACAAACAGCTGAAATGTTAACCACATACCCCACTGCATTTTCCTGCATCTGTTCCACATAAGTCGACAGGTTTCCAAATACAGCTTTCCTATTTGTAGAACGTGGTGCTCAAGGCACTTCTCTTTCCTGGTCTTGAAAATATCCATAATTACTAGTGTGCTCCCTGAAGCTGATGAGATTTCTACACGCTTCCCTGGGCTGTAGGAATTAACTCTAGGAACTTTTCCATCATGTCATTCCTTCATAGAGGTGAAAGTTCCTTATGGAGTGAGGGACGGGCCTGTGAGCATCCAGGAGGTGAGGCAGGAAGCGCCTTCACTGCGCTCACTGACATGTTCCATTCTCATGTAAAGAGAGAGGATCAGTCCAGGTGTGGCATCAGAATTTGTGAAATACGTGTTGTGTGTTGGAGAAATGCAGGTGGAAGGGTACTTAGGATTTCCTGTAGCCTGTCTTGTTCTCACATGCTGTGTTTGCACGCCCTGCTGTGCCCTTAAAGGGATAATACAGAAATGTCTGAGACTAATAATACTGTGCTATAGTATCTATGTGGGTTATTGCAAATGAGGGACTACAGGGTAACTGTGATTCACGCAGGTGTCTCTGGTGTTTCCAGCATTCTTGGTATGTGTAACATTGTGCATTTGTGTCTTTACACGCAGACAAAGAGGAGCTCTGAAGCGTCCGAGGATGGATAAAGACTTCCGCTACTACTTCCAGCACCCGTGGTCCCGCTTAGTTGTGGCTTACCTCGTGATCTTCTTCAACTTCTTAATATTTGCCGAGGACCCGGTATCTCACAGTCAGACGGAAGCCAATGTGATTGTTGTCGGGAACTGCTTCTCCTTTGTAACCAACAAGTACCCGGAGAGCGGCGGCTGGAGATGCCTGAAGGTGCTGCTGTGGCTGCTGGCCATTCTCACAGGGCTGATCGCTGGGAAATTTCTCTTCCACCAGCGCCTCTTTGGTGAGTTCTGTGATGTGCACACGGACCTCCTACTGATGGCTCAGTCACTTTGCCTTTAAGCTGTCCACTTGCTGCAGTTTCATAAGCTTTGCTATTAATTGCTTCAGATGTGTAGAGCTGCACAGAGCTCGATACATCAAAGCATGCATCGCTGTGGAAATTAATGCCACATCTGCTTACGTGAATGTAATTCACGGTAATTTCAGTCAAAAAAAGTCTAAAACCAGAGAAAGCTGATGTTTGAAATAACTGAGAGATGGGTGATTTAAAATATTAGGAAATAACTTTGTCTTCAAAGCAAATTTTGAATCTTAAATAATTTTGTCTGCAATCTACAGAAAAGGCATTGGTCCTTTAGACAGTGACACTGAATGTCTTGGCAGAATCACAGAACTGTAGGGGTTGGAAGTGACCTACAGAGATCACTGAGTCCAAAACCCTTGCCAGAGCAGCTCCCTAGCCCAGGTTGCACAGGTCGGCACCCAGGTGGGTCTTGAAATCTCCAGAGGAGACTCCACCACCTCTGTGTGCAGCTGTGCCACTGCTCCGTCACTGCACTGTGAAGAAGTTCCCACACATATGTGTGTAACTTCCTATGCTTCAGTTTGTGGCTATTTCCCCTCGTCCTATCACCACACACTGCAGAGAAGAGTCCAGCCTCGTCCCTTTGCCTTCTGCTCCTTAGATATTTATAGAGGTGGATCAGAAGTCCCATAAGTGGAATGTGGGTGGCTGCTGTCAGTATTAGGAGACCTATGATAAGGAAATCCTTAATGAAAACAGGAACTCTACAGAAGCAGGAGCTGTCCTGCCACCTCTCAGTACAAGAATAAGTTAATGAAATGAAAAGGTAGGAAATGGAAAAAAACATGACAGCAAGTGCCTTTATTTAGGAGATGTGACTAAACTGGGAAACTTACTGCCCATGGCATGACTGAAGGGAAGGGAATGACCCTGGACTAAATTCTGAGACTGAGAACTTTGGTGTAGGCACCTAGAGATAAAAATATCTATCACTGTCTTAACTGACTCATGTAGTAAATGTAGAAAACATTGCATCTGAGGGCTCGAGGCTGTTTGAGTTTTAGAGATAAGTGGAAATCGCAGGAAAGGTTATTTCAGTCTGCCAGCTGCAAGTGTTTGATTCTGGGTATGTCATGGAGGTGCTGCTGGAGTGGGTGGGCCAAGCCTGTGTTCTTGTTCAGTTGGGGCAGCAGGATGGATTGTTGCTGAACACCTCACAGCACATGAGTAATTGGCCATTTCCTCAGCCTGCCTCGCTCTATTAAGATAAAAAGAGGACTGGTATTGTTTCAATAAATCAAACGTAAAGCTATTATGTCAAGGAACAAATAAGAAAAACAACTCTAAGAGACTTCTCTTAAAACATGAATTCTGAAAAAATGGTTGAGCATCTTGCTAGCTATTTGGTGGACATTTTAATATAGTGCAGTGGTAAGTGTAAAACATCCCCATGGAGATGATGTTTTACCTTAGTTCCTCGGTGCTGCATTGAGCACTGTTGTAACACTGTTTTCAGTTCTGACTTCCAAAACTGAGGAGAGATTTTGTTCATTTGGAGAATATTATGGAAAGTAATGAAAGTGATGACAAAATTACAAATTGAGCATTATAATGAGAGGATTTAGAGGATAAAGGAAAGGTCAGAGAGTGACTTGCTCAAATTTGACTTGAAGGACAGAACCTTCAGTCCAGAAAATATATTGCAAGGTCCAGTGCTTGGATGTGGCAAATAGCCAAAAGAGTTATTTTTTTTTCCTGTAACTGGAAGGCTAGATGGTTAGTGGAACAAGGGATAGGCTGGAGTATTGTCAAGAGAAGTGAAATTTTCTTCTGGATAACATGTTCTACTCTGGCTAGGTAGGTTATTATGATAATTCTGGATTTAAAGTGTATATCACAAAGAGGACATAGCTTAATGTGAATTTTAAAGTGTCTTGAATCACATTACTGCCTGAAGAAGGCTTGCCCTTCCTTCAATGACTGCTGCACGTCCGTGCTCTTGAGTAATTGCTCGGTGAAACAGGTTTGGGAGCGTAGGCACGTTTGCAGTATCCACCTTTTATTTCCATGAAGATCATATCTGATCACACAGATATTTGTGGCAGCACAAAGAAGGAATCAGTGCTGGGAGGCAGCAAGCAGCCAAGAGATTCATATCCGTGATGCAGTGCTGCCTTATGGATGTTTACGGTTGTGGTCCGGGGGAGCGAAAGGGATGTAGATATGATCTGATCCAGGCTAGCTGCTGCAAGCTCAGTTTCAGGGCAGTTTAAGCCAGCATGGCTCTGCCCCAGTCCCACCCAGCTGTGGGTTTTGGGCCTGCCTCGAGCCAGTGCTGCTATGGATGCAGCTGAGCAGAGAGCCAGCCTGGGCAGGAAAGGCTCATGGAAAACCAGTTGCTTCTGCCATCACTTGAGTGCTAGTGTTGATGCCAAGGATGGTGCAGCCAAATAGCCAGGGGCCATGGCAGCCCAGCCTCATGTTGACTCTGGTGCTGTGGGATGGCACCCATGCTGCGTGGCCATGCGCATGGGCCACTGCTTGTGATGCACTGAGAACAGATGGTGGCCTGCGACTGACAGCCTGTGTGACTGACAGCCTGTGTGACTGACAGCCTGTGTGACTGACAGCCTGGCTGCATGCTGTAAACTGGCATCTGTGGAGAGTGACAGCATTGGTGTGATGATGATGTGGGCTTATGAGGAGGCTTTTAGCTGGAGTGTATGTTTTTTGTCTCCAGAAGATTTGCACAGCCCATGCTAAAATCTTTCCTGATGGTTACTTGACAATATTTTAAAGTCTTTACTGCCTAGAAATCCTGCTTTATATCCAAATCCCTAGCTTCAAGCACTACATACGTTCAGCCTATTATTGCTTTTAATTTCTTTATTTCAAAAGGGATACTGCAAAATATTTGCCTTTTCATATAGCTTGTTCTTGTTTTGTTTCTTTTTTTTTTATGTGTAATTGTTGGGCATCATTTTATTTTTCGATCCTTCTGCATTTATTTATATTTCTCTGTTAAATTCTGTTTGTAGAGGAAATTGTGACTGGTTGTTTCTTGTAGCCTGTACATAATTTCCTGCTGTCGGGAAACCAAATAGCACCAGTCAATCTCCTTGTGTCAGATCTTGGCTCACAGCGTGTGCTGCAAATTGAAATTGAGAAGGATTAGTCTGCACATCTCACTTAAGATGAAGAGAACTGAAAAGGATTTTCTTTCCATGTGCCCTTCCTGCTCTTTTGTCCCTTGTCTTCTGTATTTCTTGCTGCTGAGTGTGCATTTGAACTAAAAAACCAGAGTTGTGAGAGCTGCATTGTAACACAGTTTACCATCTATAAGACAGTATTTGATAACCATGACTATTGTGAACTACAGAAATAACAGGATTAAGCTCAAGCATGTTATGTTCCTAAAAATGGAAGGAGAGGGGTGATAGCCTAAATGTTATTTAAGTTTAATCTTTCTGAGACTAAATAAAGATAAGGGAGTAGGTAAACTATATTGTTGTGAAATAGAAATCATGTCTAGAAAACATGGTGAAGTATTTTTCATAGATAATACTCATTGTCACCTTAGAACAATAACCTCTTTGGACACCTTCAAGACACTGCTCATGACTCTGCTACACTACATTTCTTGCTATTCAGTCAAGAAACAACTTACTTCATTTAGTAAACATCTCCAGTGATAAAAATTTCCAGAGAAAGCAGCCTTTATCTAGTAAATGCTATGTATTTTCTTGGCATGTGATCAGAGCAAATGGAATTCTAGAATTGCCTTTTGGGTATTGTCCACTATATTGTTTTGACTCATCACTAAGCATATCTTGTGCTTGGTTAGCTGTCGTGTTCTGTTGTGCTTTTTATTTTGCACTGTAAAATGAAGGGTCATAGATGAATATTGGAAGTTTTGGGGAATAACCTCAGTCATTCTGTATTCTGTATGAGAGAGTTACTTGTAGAGTGGATAAGTGGTCTCTTCTTTGCCCTTGCTTAGAGATTTATTGCTTTATTTTCTGCTTTATTAAAAGCGAACAAGCTTAGAAACTGACCCCATTAGATGACAGTGTGCATTCAGAAAACACACTATCTTGCATACTTACTTAAAGGAAATTCAGTGTGGGACTTTTTAGTTCTAAGTTCAGGCTGTGTGTTTTGCATCAGTATACATCTATTACATCATGTATATCTAAAATGGTTTTTAATTTATATAGATTTTTAGCAGCGTAGGTAAATGAGAAGTATTCCTGGACAAATTGCCTTTAATTTTTTTCAGTTCAACATCTTTTCCTTGACTTATTTCCATGAGTAATAACTTAGCTCATGCTGCAAATGTACTGAATCAGTTATTCAAAGCATAATTACTAAACAATGCGCAGGTATGTGCATGCTGGTTTTTCTGATTCCAGTTCATCATAAAATCCAATTAAAACTCTGATATTACAGAGATTTAATTTCATTCATTTGTAAAGGAATATGCCCAAATTTGTAAGTACACTTAAAAAAAAAAAAAAAAAGAAGGATGGAAATTAAATGCCTAATATGCTATAACAAAATACAGAAAACAAGGTAAACAGAACTAAAGCTGTATTTGTTAAATCAGACAGGCCATCATAATACTGCAAGCAAATTTGAGCAGTTGAATAAATGTTGAATTTAATGGATTCTCTCTTACAAATGATCACAGTATACAGTTTGTCTAGAATTAAATAATAACCTGAGCTTTGTAGACAGGGAAGTGAATAAATAAAGCAGTCATTATATGAATTGCACTGAGAATTGCATGCACTAATGTCGCAGATTTTTTAATGGACAGTGGTGCCATGCTGGGACCAATTTCACAACAGACAGTTTCAAACAAAACACCCACTGAGGACCTGTTGTCTGAAAACATTATTCTCTTTGTCAAACACTTTATCTGAAAGGCTTTAAAATATACTGCAAACCTATTATAAACAGACTCTTCAGCTTTTATGCTGAGAGGTAAAAGTGTGTAACAACTGAAGCAATGAATGTATGCAGATTGCAAGAGGAAATTAGTCAGAATGGGATTTAGTCAGGGTGGTAATGTAGTACACAGGAGAAAAGTTAATCTGTTAGGCAGCTAACTGACAAAGAACACATTTGTACAGGAGCACATATATGATTAATTAGTGCCCTGAAATATCAGGGGTCATGTTAAGGTAAAATCTAGGCTGTGGTATTACAGCTAGTGTTGCTGTGGCATATTGCTTACTGGTGCTTGTGTAATGCCTAATGAACTAAATGAGAAAAAAAGATGTGCCAGGATTTCTGCATGGTTGTTTTTCAGCCAGATAGTCTCCCATTCTCGTTTGATCAGAACCATATGAACATTTGTGCCACTTTCTGTAGCAGCAAGTAATGGGTGTATGACAGTACTTACATCACACTGTAACCTGACTGACATGGCATATTATTTTCTTTTGTCAGCTCTGTAGTTTAAATTACAATAAGACCTGTCACTTAATACCCACCCACTTTGTTCCTGCTTTTTATTTTCCATTGATGATTTCAGCCCAGTAGAGAGCTACTAATTTGATAGCTGGTCAAACAAACAATCATCAGGAGCCTGTTCAATATGAATTTTGATAACGTTGATGAAGCGTATGCTGTTGAAGACATTCAAGGTCTTCTGTGATTACTTCACAGCCAATTCACCTTTTTTGTATCCAGAAAAATGTCAAAGCAATACAGTCAGATTATTTTGGTCCTACAAAATGTGTGCCAGAAGGCCAATCTAACAGCTAGCTAATAATAACACACAAATGGCTGTGAGTGTGCATTTTTGAAAGCCAGATTCCTCAGCACAAAAGAAAAAAAGAAAAAAAAAAAAGAAAACCAACACAAAACAACAACCCAGAAACACCACCGCAAGATAAAAAGACAAGAAACTCAGCCAGTCAGTAGGTTCATTGGATTCCAGCTATGGCAAATTGCCAGGATTTAAGATGTCAGTTTAAAATAAACTTTACATTGTTCATCAGGGAGACCGCAGGTGACCTTTGAAATACAAATAAAAAGTATGCAAATGACCTCCCTCCTAGTTTCTTCATTTACGCTTGTATTTTTAGGAGAGCTATAACTTCCTGCTGCTCCCTACCATAAGCTTCAGTGAGAAGAATGCCATTGTCTGCTCTTAGCATTAAGTATGGCATGTTTGATACCACATTACCAGAAGAATTTAATTAGAGATCACAGAATCATTGAAGTTGGAAAAGACCACTAAGATCATCTAGTCCATCAACCCATCCCCACATGCTCAATAACCATGTCCTTCAGTGTCACATCTCTGTTCTTGAACATCTCCTGGGATGATGACTCCTACCACCACCCTGGGCAGCTTGTTCGAGTTTCTCACTGCTCTCTCTGAGAAGAAATGTTTCCTAATATCCTACAAGAACCTCCCCTGGCACAACTTGAGGCCGTTACCAACAGGAGTCACAAAAAGCTTACTTTTGCATTGAAAACCTTGATTCTTATGGAGGCACATCTCCCTTTCCCCAAACAGCAGCATTAGACTGTGGGAAGAGCTTTGTGTGTCAGATTATCTGTAATGGGAAGGCTCTAGACAATATTTTGCATTCAGTGCTTGAAAACTAAAAATAATCTCATTGCTACTTAGTATTGATGTGCCAATTCTGTGTTTTGATCTCTTTGATGTGTCGTTCAGAATTTTCTTTCCATTCAAGATAGGGATTTTGGAATGATGCCTGTCACTTGCAGGAATGTGTCTCAGTTCCCTGATTTCTAGAAATAAAAGTGAAATTATTCCTAGCAGGATAAGTCTAGTGCAGGGGCAAATTTCTTCTTCCTTATTCCATACAGCAAAGAGATGGAGGATATATTAGTGTGGAACATGGCCTCGCAGCATGCTGTTGGAAAGCCCCAAGGAGAACATACCTCAGTTGCCATACTCTGCCCTTTTGAAGGTCCCCTTGGGCTGTCAGAGTGGCACAAAGGTCCTTCATGTACCAGACAGTGAATGTTGCAAAAACAAATCCAAAAATTTGGATCCAAAAAATCCAAAAATCCAAAAAATCCAAAAATCCAAAAATCCAAAAATCAAGTGAAAAGCTGAGTTCTCCCTTGAGCTCAGCAAAGAAGAAATCAAAGATTCCTGAGATAATATATCCAAACAAGAGGCAGAAATGTTATTTATTAAGATGAGTTAAAAAACTATAATCAAGATTTCAATTTTTGCACATTTTGTTGGCTGCCTGTACCACTTATAATTTAGTAAATACTGCCTTTTCCTTTGTTTTATGCATCTATTAACTAATCTACCAGAATGATAAAAAATATACTTTTTCTGCATATCCAAATTGGCCATCGAGTAGGTTATGACCAACAAGATGATTTACATGTGATTATCAGTTGTTTATTGTTACGACTTACAAGACTTCAGAATATTACAAACTTTATTGGTTAAATTTCTCCCACTTCTGGCTCGGTATCTGACAGCAGCGCATTGTAGATGCCAAGGAAAGACGGTGCTGATAGTTTTCCAGCCTTGAACAATTGCTCAGATTCAAACAAAAATAGGTCTATTTTTAGGTGCCTTTGACAGTAATTGTGAAGGCAAATAATAAAGCTAGCAGTCAGCAGTAGTCTTCGTTCCTGCCTACCTGTTATTAAGAAGCAAGTCCTCCGCAGATTATCACATTTTCTCATAAACCTCCAATGTATCAAGTTCTTCTTCCTCCCACTTGTGTTAAAATATTGGGGAACTTGTTGATTTGGACCATTTGCTGAAGGCCAGAAAAACTGAAATGTTTAAAAACAAGCTGTTGGTTGAAAAGAGGCAGATTCTTCTGCTGATGTCTTCCTGTCTTAAATTTCCTTGAATTCCTCTTTTGTCTTTGGCACTGGGATATGATCTTTCAAAGTGGACAGCTGCTTGAAGCTCACATACGTGCATGCTAAGTAATGTTTTCTATTTCTGGAATACTGATGCCATGGTGCTGAGAAACACACTTCTATTTAGTACTAAAGCAAAGAGGATAGCAAACCTGTGTGCAATATTCAGTCAAAGCCACGCATGCTAAATAAATAATGAAAATGAGATGTTATAGCAGAGAGGACATTAGGTGATGAGGTAGGTTTGAGGAAAATGTTCCTAGAAACTCACAGCAGTAGTATTTAATTTTAGTTCACATGGAGGAAAGGGAACAAGGCCTAAAATTGGATTAATCTTAGCTTTAATTAACAATAAAACACAAACATCCTAGCTCTCTTGCTGATCTGTGGTCATAGGTATAGGTGGACATAAAATATCAATCTTAATTCACACTTGATAGTGTAATGTGTTGGAGTTTCGTGATGTATAAAAAGTGAAGAAGATGTGAAGACTCTTCAGAATCAATGGGAGCACACTGCAGCACTGCTGCCTGTACAGGGTTGGCCTACAACTTAACCTAAAAGTCTTTCTCTCAGCATTCTGCCAACACCCATCGACACTGGAGCTCTGAGAACCTTTTTGTGTCAGATATTATCGTCTTGTCATATGTTCGATACTAAGGTCTCATCTGATTTTGTATCCTGGGGTAATGATTGAAAAATAAATAAATAAATGAGGTCTTCTGTTTGTAGCTGTACTGTACAAGTTCTTCTCCATAGATCAGCTTCTCTAGATAAGATAATATCTAGAGTTTCCCCCAGAAAAGTTACACTACTTCCTGCAGAGCGCGTGTTCCTCATTCACATTGTACTGCACTGGAAATCAGATTGACGCCTGATACAATTATTTTAGAAGACCAAAACTGAAACCAGGAGTTCCCACACTACTTAACATCGTTGTATGTTTAATCCCTCTTTTTCATTTTTATAATTAAAGACCTTATCCCTTGAGAAATATCCCATAAAGCCGTCTCATAGTATTCCGTCTTGTTGAGGGAAGCAAGTTAAGTACCTTTTAGATATTTACTTGCTGTGGCTGTAGAAATGACATAGAAAGGTGAAGTCCCTCAAAGTCTGTTTTCTCAGAGAAGGAAGAACATGTGTGTTCCTGAGTACATTAGTGTCAAAAGAGGTGTCTTCAACAGTTTGAAAGGTACTGTTTGTCTTGTGGCAGAATAATTTGTATTATTTTTAATTCTATCTTTAATCCATAACTAGACCTTTCAAGGAGTCTTGGTGAATATTCTTTGACCATGGTAAAGATAAAATTTGTGGTTGTTTTTCCTCACTGCCATACAAGATGGATCAAATGTAATCTAAGAAGACATCACTAAAATAGACACTATTTCAAAACAAGTGAAAATATTGGATTCTGTTGAAGAGGTTTGGGTTCCTTGCTCTGAAAGGGAAAAAATCTTCCTCTGAAAGAGCCAGAAACATTCAGTAGCAGGACTGAGAAAATGCTCCGTAACCTCAAGGAAGCAGGTGCCAGGTACAGTGTTCTGTGTCTCTTCCTTATCAAGACACTAGCATCACAAGATGGAGAGCATTGTGTTGGCTATTTGAATTTAAAGATTTTGTGCACTTGCAAGTTGCATGTGAAGAGTGCTGGACCTGAAAGCCACATCAGTGACACGTATTCATTATTTCTTTTTCATTTACACTCTTGAGATCCAGAATTGTATAAATGGTCTTCCACATGCAAGGAGGACAGTTGTGCCACTAGAGGTGCTTTTCTGTAATGATATTTCCCAGGAAACTCAGGATTTTTCCTTGGGAACATTTACCACGTTAAGATAAAGAGGTGTGGGAAGGGGCTGTCTTCCTGATTAGCTTGCCAGGATCTTTCTCCTTTAACCATTTCCATGTTGATCATTTGGTCCTGTCTGATGAATCAAATTCCAGAATTGTAGTGTCTCCTGTGCTTCTTTTGCCTCTTGCAGCAGCTTCTGGAGCACCACGTTTGCTTGCGTAGTACTGAAGTTTGTGAAAAGCTAAATAATCATATCCTCACCATCAGGAACTTTGTGCTTAGGGCTGACCTGAGGTTTTAATGGGTTAATGATTCACTCCTTGAACTCTATGGACACTTTCTTCCTTAACCATCTTTCACTGGAAATGGGCTTCCTACTAACGGTTGTCTATGGTAGACAGGATTTAGATACAGTACGATATCATGAAACCGCTTTCATAGCATTGGTGTAAACCATATGCTTATGTTTGAACAATTGTCTTATAGTCCTTCGTAAAAATCTTGGACCCTCTTGCCTTCAGACTTCAGACTAGTGTGCAAGTGTTCCACTAGGAGTGCATTCTGTTCCAAGATGAACAAAGAATAAACTTTTTGTATCCTTAGATAATCATTGAATCATAGAATCCTTAGAGTTGGAAGGGACATCTGAAGGCCATCTAGTCCGAATCCCCTGCAATGAACAAAGAAATCACGGCTGGATCAGGTTGCCCAGAGCCTGATCCAGCTTCACCTTGAAAGCCTCCAGGGATGAGGCATCAACCACACCACTGGGCAGCCTGTTCCAGTGCCTCACCACCCTCACGGTAAGCGATTTTTGTGACTCTCCACGAGGTGCCAGATTCACCACAGTTCACAATGGTTTGGGGTGGAAGGGACCTTTAAGATCATGCAGTTCCAACCTCTCTGCCATAGGCAGGAACACCACCTACTAGACCAGGTTGCTCAAAGCCCCATCCAGCCTGGCCTTGAATGCCTCCAGGAAGGGGGCATTCACAACCTCTCACCTTCCAGCAAAACTGGATTTCCTGCTCAGCTGAGGTAGTGACTGGTGAAGAAAATGGGCAACAACTGGTCTGTTATTCTCATACTGTGTTAATGGATAGGACATAAGAGGTTTTGCTGTTGTGTGAGAGGGCAGTTGTTGCTATTATAGTCTGTGTAAACACCTGTCCAGAACCACAGTTATCAGAGGAAAAATGGTTTTGAGAGGCAATTGGAACAGATGTAATTATCTTTCAACAGAGGAGCACCTTCTAGTGGTACTGAATGATTATGACAGGTAAATATTTTCTTCAAATAATAAAACTTAAATATGATAGATGAAAAATAGTAATGAATATTTCTGTACAATATTTGGAAAAAATTAAAACATTTTTCTGTAATTCCCTCCCTTCCTGACAAAAAAGACCCTCTGTAGTTTACCAGCATTTTGTGTACTTACTAAAAATAGTGTTTTAGCTATTCCCCCTTTGATTTTTTTTTCAGTAATGAAAATTTGGGTTCATTTTATATCCGATTGGGCTCCAAATGAAATTTACTATGAAACTGTTTTGTTTTTTTTTTTTAATATTAACACAGTTTCTTCTTTCACATTGTTTTTAGTAAATTCAGTATAGCATTTGTCGTAGTTACTTAATGTAGCAAATAATATGGTATTAAATTATTTAAAATTAAGTTTTTCTAAGATGCTGCTAAGTGAAATGGATCTGGTGGTCTAGGTGATATTGTGCATTTCTACTCTTTCCACTTCCATTCAATAAATGGTCCTTTGTGAACTCCATCACATAATATCACATAATACACACGAATGATGTGCTGTGGCAAACTAGGATTAATGAGCATTGCTTATGATATACCACTGGCAGAGTTTTCTAATGCTATTATTGGAAAATTCATTGTGTTCTTTTGTCAAATACAAAACCTCTGCTTTGAATGTGGAGGAAGGTTAAAGAACATGTAACTACAGTTCGTAGTTTTAATTCTATAAACATAATCCCCTCTTGTCAAAGTAGAAAACCTGACCTTTGTTCCTAAATACATTTTTCAGTATTTGGAAACTCCAGCCCACAGCTGAAGTAGGTCTTGCAAATATTTTACCAGTGAAAATTCACTCCATATCACAGTATTTGGGCTTGCAGCACACACTAATATTGATGCAGAACTTGACTTATTGATTATATGCCTTTTGGTGTTCAGACAAGTGTCTCCCTGGCCGTATATACACATTCTAGTTGAGAAATATATAGCATATGAAATAATAGTTTTAACTGAATCTGAAGATGCTCAAGTCTAAGTGTGTGTCCTGAACATTCACGGTAGACGAGAGAGCCTTCTTGATTGTCACTGGAATATGCATCCTCTCAGTCCCACAACACCAAGTCTTTACTTGTCTTGTGCATCTGAAGTGCAAACACCCTTTTTAACCCTGGGATACTCCTTGTGAACTGTGAGATTTATTCCCCCTGTACAAAGGAGACAGCAGAATCACAAATATTTATGGAAGATAAAATATAAAACAAAAGCCATGCTTAATCAGTGCATACTGAGGTTAGATCAGAAAGCTGTCTGTGGTCAGATTTTCTGCATACTTTATGCCTCAGAGAGAGAGAACCTTGTGCAGGGAGCTCTTTTAGCTCCTCAACTTTCCTCAGGTTACCAAAGAATTCTGGACAACAAAAAATAATGTACTTTGTTCTTAGCAAGGAGGGAGTCTAAATATTGCTAGTATTACTTTATTTTATTTTTAGTGAAAAAGCATTGTTTCATTTCCTTCAAGACACATTTTATTTTTATTAGATTGTGTGCTACCTCCTGTGTTTGACTGGCCAAGTAACTATTTTTTATCTCAGGAAAATGTAAATCTCTTCTCTGTCTTGCTCTCTGCTGGTCCTTGACAGCTCAGCATACATGTTTGTTGTGAACCTTACATTCCCTCCAGAGTAGGAGAAGCAGTGCTGTTTACCTTAGTCCCTTAGAAAATCAGTAGCAAATCTCACGGTCAAACCTGAATATCATTTATGTTCCAGTTCAGGGTTAGTGGTGGGATGGCTGCTTTCCATTGACCTCAGATATCTCTGTTTGGGGGAAGAGAACATTCCTTACTCAGATCAGGCTAAACATTTGTCGTTCATATTTGCTATTAAATAAGCATATTAGTATTGATATTAATAGCATATCATGCTATTTACATTTAAAGATATTAAACTATATATTGCACCAGACACAGTTTTCTAAGTTACTTTGCCACAGTAGTACATTTTGGACAACTACCACAAAGACCATTTGTAAACCTAAAGATGCTCTTTGATGAATGAGGACAAAATCTCCTTTATTTTCTAACAAAAAATGCTCTATAAATGCTTCTAAAAGGGCAGCATAGAAGACAGGTTGCAAGCAAACAATTTTTTGTTAAAAATAAGCTTGTGAATCAGTTTCAATGCAGTGTCAGGAGAAAAGAACAAACAATTTAAAAAAGAAGACAACAGCAGGGAACTGATAATTTTGACAAGTCATTGCTGGTGTCACTGAACTGGTACTGAGCAATAGAGATTACAGCCCTGCCCTTCAGAGTTCAACATCAGCATTATAAGGGATATAAATACTGTAGGGCTTCTTTTATTTATTGTGAAATTTGATCCAGTAAATTCAGAGAAGAAAATTATAGCTTCTACTAGATATAACGTATCAGATGATGAAATGTATTAGAGATCCATAATGAGAGAAAGGAGGAGGATTATGGAATTGCATTTATATCTCTGTCAGTAAAAAAAAAAAAAACAACAGTACTTAAAAACACTGAAAATTCGTTAAGAATAAAGAGTATGCAAATATAATGCATACTTATATGCCCTCTAAAGAAACTGTATTTGTTACTTAGTGAAGACATCTAAAGAGACATTTTTCCACAATCATTTCATAACCTGGATACTGTCACATAACAATAAAAAAATCTGCACCTCACAAACGAACACGTTAGCACTTTCTATTGCTTAGGCAGGATTTTGAGTCACTTCCCTACTGCAAATTGTTCCAATACATAATAGGAAATCAATATCTTTTTTTTTTTTTTAGTTTTTCTTTTAACTGAATCAGCACAATGTTCTAAAGCTGATGTAATAACATCAGGAAGAGTAAAGTCTCTGGTTAAAATTACATTTGAACTCTGTGTAATGGAAATTGACAGATGTGGAAAAATGCAAAATTAAGCTTGCTTGCACATTCTATTTCTGGCATGGCTTAACTCTTCCCATGTTACCAGCATTTTGCAGTTTATTCATAAGAGCAGACTGAGGTACTCCATCCAGGTAATAATAATGACATTAATGTAAAACATTGAGAAAGATGTGATGCCTGCTTGAATTCCCTGTGTCATTGTGAAGAGCAGGTGGCTTTGACCATCACTACACTGCTTTTGATTGCCTTTGGTAATCCTTTAGAGAAAAAGACCTCAGTTCCTCCAGCAGTAGAATCAATGAGGTGATTATTTTTCCTTCTGCTCAAAAAGCATTGCCTTCCACTGGTGAAAGCAGTGTACAGAGGTGAGATATTTTATCTGCCTGGTGCACTGTTTGGCATGGCTGTTTGCCAGGTGCAGTGTTTCTGAGACTCAGAAAAGAAAAACTGGTATCAGAATACATGTGTTTTTGCACACTGAAGTGAGACTCCATCTTTTAGGAGCATTTCAACTTTGTTATTTAAAAAAGGTAAGCTCATATCTTAATGTGAGAAGTTTTCAGGTATTGCATAGGCAAATACAAAACAGCAGCTGCATGAGAATGGCTTACCTTACAGAGCACCTTTGGGACACTTCTCGCTCAATTCACCTCTTCAAATTATGATTTTTAGTTCTAGCAATTTTTTCTCATAAAACAATGTCAAATTTTAAGTAAGAAATAAGATATATATAAAATAAGTTATATATATATATATATAAGATATATATAAAATAAGTTTTCTCAACAACAGCTGATCACACATAAGCAAATCTTTCAGGCCATAGCCCATTTCATACCCAATTGGTAAGTTACAGATGCCCATCGCTGTAATATCTCTGAATCTAGAAATGGTAATTGAGAGCTATCCACATCTTGCAGTCAGTTTTGTAGACTAATAAATTATTTCAACGTCAACACATTTCAGTGTTCAAACTCATTAGAACAGGCGGGCATTTAATTAGATACCAAGTCCTCAGATTTAACCCAAACAATATGCTGTGAGAGACTGGTGTTGCAATATATTTGTCTTAGTAGAAGATGTTGACTTTGGCTCTTAGCTGTTTGTTTTATTGTTCACTTATTGTAGCAAAATGGAATAATCTGATTTTATTTTATTTATGTATGTCAAATTATCTGAGGAATATTATAATGAAACATTTTAGGAGCGTTTATTTCCAAATAAAAATATGACCAAGTAAATATGAACAGATGTCTAGTGGTTTTTAAGTCTTAGTTTGTAGAAAACCTTTGGTTTAATTCAGGAGAACATTAGCATTAGTTCAGCCTGGCTGAACAAAAACACTTTTAAAAAGTGTGTTCAATTGATTATTGCATCTCTTATAAGCAGGAAAATAAATGTTTAGAAGCCTTTTTGGCTACTAGGTAGTATTCATAGCTGATTAGCTTGAGGAACTGCTATCTGAACAGCAGAAGGTAAGAGAGAGAATGATTTTTCCTAAGGATTTTGTATCCTAAAGCAGATCTTTAAAGATTAACTTTAAACTCAACCCAGTACAAAGCTCATTGTGCAAGATGCCAGGTTGAGAGAACAGACAACAGAGGCACTGTGACATGGATACGTGGTTTTTGTTTTTGTTTTTTAAGGAATGTCTTCATTTCTTTTACTTGGGGTTGTTGGGAATAAACTTTTCAGGGACACAAGGTGGCTTGTTTGCCTTCTCTTCCTCCCACTCTCAATTGTTTGTGAATGCCTTGGGACCTCTTCTGTTGATGGTTTCATTGATAGACAACTAAAGAATTATATATACTTGTGGGCCATTCCATCCAGCTACAGAAACAGACTTGGAGAGAAGGATTTTCTTTTGTAATACATTTTATTCCATATTTTTCTGTTTGTGGAATGCAGACAGAAGCGATGTGGAAAAGTGGATTTTAAGAGTGGTGGATCCCTTGATTTGTAGATGAGCATGGAACTGTGGACTGAGGAAAACCTACCTTAGCCTGTCCTATGTAAGTGAACTAGAGGAGTTTCCTGCTTTCTCCTGCTTTTCCCCAGCACAGCATATAAATCAGAGCTACTGTCCACACTGCTGTTATCTCTTGCTCATATCCTTGGAAGTCAGGGAGGATCAAAGAATGTGCAGCAGAAATCAGTATCATTTTGATATGTGCTATTTCATGGCAATTTTTATCTTTCGACTTGGCAGACATCTGGAAAACCAGTTCCCTGCCTCTTTGCTTCTGCTGTCCTTTCCTGGTCACTGGGCACAGCACTTACAGCTCTCTTTGATTCTCTCCCAGGCCCATGATGACAACTGCTGGCATTGTTCCGTCACATGTGCCTTAGACCATGCAGCTCTTTTGTAGGGTGATGCTGACAGAAAGTAAATAGCAGCTCATTTTGCATCTTTTTATCTGTATACTGAATAATTCAGCCATGTAGAGACTATGAAGGTCATTCTTCTTTGGTTCAATGCATTTTTATGTTCTGATTACATGACCAGAATGAAATTTCTCTCTGTCTTATGAAAAACCTTCTCTGAGTTGGACTCTCACATTGACTTTCCTACAACGAAGACTACATTAGTAGTCTTAGTTTTTCTTTTCACAAACTGAATCCCTGTTAGAGAAACCCATTACTCTGCAATCCACATTAATGCTTACAAAATACCTATGAGTTGCAGAAGGGTTATCTGTGAAGCTTTGTAATTATTGAGCCTGACCTTGCTGCATGTTTCTGGTTCCAATCTTTATTTGACATTATTTAATTTAATTCTCACAAACTTGGGGTACTTGTGACCACAGACTGCTTTCACAGGTGTTATGAAAGCAGCAGTTCTAACAGAAGAGAGTTTTTTTTTTTTTTTTTCCAAGATGAAGATACAACTTTGATAATGTTTTCCACAGTTTCTTCTAAATTTAATGCTTATTTCCTCATTAAAAACAGAACTCCTTTCTAGTGATACTAACTTGATATGTAGTAGCACCATTAACATCTGTATAGTAGACAAGATGCAGTGAGAATAGCAGTGAGCTTTTATATTTAACTTTGTGTCCAGAACAAAAAAAACAAAAACAAACCTTATTTTGATTTTGATTTCCCATTGAATTCTGCAGAAAAAAACAAACCCAAGACCTGCTGGAAATCAATACTGAAGTAGAGAAAGGAGAAAGAGTGTATCTATAGCTTTAAAGATAGATTAAGTGATAAAATGGCAAGTGTTTAATTTTGGAAATTGCTTACTGTTTAAAACTTGTCAGTGCAATCCAGGGGGAGCAATAAACTCATTTAGCCCAGAGCTTCACAGTTATCTCTGCTGTTCTTCCTTTTCTCATGCTGAGAGCACCTTTGTCACTAAATGGCATTGATATCATTTCTGTATCAGTCTGAGATGTAAGCATATAGAGGAGTAGATAGTGACCAATGTGTACCCATTTCTAGATTAACAAACTCTCTTGAAGAACTCAGTGCATTGTTAATAACCCTGTCATGTTTACAACAGACAGCTCACACAAAGTAGACGAAGGTGAATTTTTTGTCTTTTAAAATACAGGAAAATTAAAGATTAGGAAATCATCAAGGGGTTAAGAGTGGCACTGAACAATTAGGTGAGTATGTAACTTGCCAGAGTAGAATATAGGCACACAATTTACTGTGAGATCCTCATTTATATATATACATCTAAATATATTTAAAGTGGTTCAGATTATCAATACTTGTTCCTTCATTTCACATCACAATTACAAACAAAAATGTTCTAGATTTTATATATATGTATATATTTACTCAGTACAACTGAAAATTTCAACAAGTGAGATTTAATGTATGTATAGAATTATTTTTTCATACATATACAAAAATAAAATCATACTAAAATTATGAAAATGAAAAGGACACTGTACAAAGTGTATGTGAAAGTACATTGTCACTAGTAACTTCTGAAAATAATATTATCTTGTCCACTGATTTATGACCTTTTATAATTAAAGTGATATTTTGTGAGACTTAGCTAGAAAGCACATAGTTAAATGTGAAGGATGATTATCTATATATGTGTTGAGAGAACACCTATGTAATGACTCTTGAAGATGGATTTTCTTCAGTGACTATACATTGTGCTGTTTTAATAAGCAAAGCCGGCTAGGCCTTAGACTGTCCTGAAAGTGATGCTGATACCCTGCATTAACAAGGAAAAAGCCCTGTTGTGTTGCAGTGTTTCTTCCCACAGCTCAGCCACTTCAGTGTTTCAGAACTTTTCCTTTGCACAGCTGTCCCTGTTCATGAGTTAAGAATTCACTGTAGAATGACATGCTTATCTGAAGCAGAACACTTAAGAGAGACAGCTGTAATTGCCCAAGGTTTGAGAGGCAACACCAGTGTGCCTGTTGTGGTGGTTTGGAGCCACCACTGCATAGGAAAAACCTTCAGCAAACTCTTCAGTCCATTCTTGTTTGCTTCATAAGCAGACTCACTATGGCTCTCACTATCTTCAGGAGCTTTCCCTTATTATTTATATTTCGCCTGCTTGCTTTCGGAAATCCGCTGCCTTTAATCAGGTTATAAAGGTTCCACTGACAGTGCCAGACAAATTTTAATGCAAGTAGCATTACAATTAAGTACTTGTAGTAGGCCTCTTTACAAATGCTTGGGAAGTTCAGCTGTTAACTTCATGACTCTTTCTAATTGCATAGTCCAGCACACATAGTGACTAGAAACATATGAAAAAATAATTTACAGAAACTATAAGGAGACTCCTCAACGCTGTTTACTCGTAGACTTCCTGTATTTCTCTGACCAAGAACTTAAGCAGATCCTTAGAGCTTTATTCATTGTTCATGCATATCAGATGTACATATGGGGAAGAAGTCCTATGTCACAATAAATTAAGGTATATTTATGACAATAATATTTGAAGTACATATAATAGCATTTTGTTTCCAGTGGACTTGCATGTTAACTTTTACTCTAGATTGCTGTTTATTCTTGCCTACTCAAGAAATTGCAGTGCTATACAGGAGATGAAATTTTATACTGTTCTGATGGTACAAAGCTAAATCAGTAGGAAGAGATGCGTGTCTTTGTAAACTGACATTTAAGTCACTGTTCTTGGGGACAGAGCGATGTCCCTTACCCTTTGTGTTAAACAGCAGCAGCACTGACATTTGGGATGACATTTAATATTCTTAATTTTTTGATAGAATGTCTTATTTGCTACTGTAAAAATGATTGGGTCGAGGCAACTGTTGATGCTGCAGATGATCTCTGTGATTTGATAAACTACAATTAATGTGCTTATACTCTCAGAGGATGGTTGACAGCAGGTTTTGTAAATTAATATCACCATCATCATAATGTGATAAGGTGTGAAAGAAACAGCAAATACAATCATAGCAGCTGAAATCAGTAAGAGAGGCCTAATAATTCTACTTCTTCTTTGCTGACGTTTACAGAGTTGTAGTAATGCTTTGAGAGTCAACACATAGCATGTAAAGATGACTGTGACTGGAATTAGGAATCTCAATACAATCTTGGAGAGTATCAGTGGCACTTCAAATTGTAAAGGTCCTCTAATGTCATATTGGGAATTTGTGCTGTCATATTGTCTTCCAGCCTCAATTGTGCAGAAGATCTCTGGCACTGATGCAATAACTATGAAGATCCATACAGCAACAGTACAGAACATGGCCTTTCCTTTGTTCCACCATGTTAATGAAGTAATAGGGTGAACAGCACCTAAGTATCTGTCAAAACTGATGAGGGTCAAGAAGTAGACACTTCCATAGGTATTAATACTAAAAAATACCCTTACGATGTAAAGAAAAGTTTGACTGAGATAGTTATCTGACTTCTGGAGACTATGATATACTGAAAAAGGTGCCATGAGGATCCAAGTGAGGTCACACAATGCCAAATTAAACAGAAATATGCTGTTAGTAGTCCAGGTCTTCACACAGTACACATAATGTCGAAGCGCGAGTATGTTGCCGAGAAATCCCACTATCAAAGTGAAAAGGCAAACCAGAATCAGCAAATAACAGTACCACTCCAACTTAGGGTGGCTGTGGCAAATGACAATGGCACAGGTACCATTTGTTGTCTTTCCATAGGGTACTCCTGAAGGGGAAAAAGAGACCAACAAAATTAAAGTAATGGTTAAATATATTGAATTTATAATCCAAAGCTTTTTAGTTAAATCTAGTGTGTTTGAACTGGTGAAAGAATTCAGGAAATGGGATGTACATGCCCTCCTCTATCTGAAAAAAAATGTAAATTCCAAGTAGGTAACGCTTAGAGCAATACCATCAAACGCAGAGCTTCACAAACCTTCAAAAACACTTACATTATGCCCTAATATTTAATGTAGTGCACAATAGATAAGAGAAAAAAGGCATTCATTCTTAGTAATAGTAGATTTCCTTGGCCAGCTATGTCTAGCTTGAAGGAAGCAGAGGGAAGAACAGAAGGATAATTAATGGCCACGCTCCTTCTACCCTCAGTTTTACTAACTTGGGTACCCATACTGCACCTAGAGGCATTTCTAATGTGGGCAGCTGTGCAGTGGGCTGCTACTGAGATCCAAAAGACAGAATCAAAACAAATCAGGTTGTGCTGAAGGCAACAACATTTCTAAGGCAGTGAACAAAATGCTCTGTTTTTGTTGTGTGCATTATTTTTGTTGATATTCTTCTCTAAACAGATGTCCCAGGCCAAAACCATTGTGCATTTGATAGGGCTAGAAAGAGTTCATTTTGTCTCAGTCGTTATTGCCCAGTGTCTACCAGTACCTGTTATGGATAATTTGGAATATAGGTAGATCTGCAATGTGTTTTTCAAAGCAAGGTTTTCATGCTTGCAAAGGCTCACCTTTAATCCCAAATATTTTGAACTCCTAATTAAAACAAAACAAAACAAAACAAACAAAAAACCACACACACACAAAATAAAGGTGGCAGTGTTTTACCAGAGTAAACTGTTACCAGTTTAATTTGTTGTGTTTCTAGAACCTCTTTCCAAATGATAAAAGAGAACAGGTTGCCTAGAGAGGCTTTGGATACCTCATCCCTGCAGACATTCAGGGCCAGGTTGGATGGAGCCCTGGGCAGCCTGATCTGGTGGATGGCATCCCTGCCCACAACAGGGAAGCTGGAACCAGATGGTCTTTAAAGTCCACTCCATCCCAAGCCGTTCTTTGAGTCAATGATTTTGTGACTCAGTGATTTTATTTTAATCTATAAAGTCTGTCCAAGTTGGAACTTTGCACGAGGGTCATAAAAACAGCCATTTAGAAATCAAAATCCACTACAGTGCTTCGTAGGAAGATGGGACAAAATTTTACTCAGCGTTTACTCACTTTACATAGAAGGAAGAGCTCTCTTCCACAATGTAACTGATTCCTTGAAAATTTTCAAACATCTTCAACTGTTAGGTTGATGGTAGTGCTTTTTTGGAACATGATGTTTTGCATTTGTACTTTCCTTAATATTACTTTTCCAAAGGTACGTCCACAGATATAGCTCAGAATATAACAAGTAACAGCTATGGCCTGCTAATTAGAAACTGCATTATTTTGCTTTACAAATTTAAGGCTCATCCGGATAATGTACTTAGGAGAAGTTAGTTCAAACAGTGCCAAATAAAATTATGAAGGAAAGTTATTTCTATAGAAGTTCAACAACAAAAGCATTCAACTGACTTTCTAGAAAGATTGAAAGCCATGTGTTCAACTCCTGATGTTTTCAAGAGGTTGGAAATATTTTTTATTTAAATGTATATTGTTACATACTGAAGCACTGTACTTTCACTTGGGGTAATGGTACTCTTTCTCTATACTTCTTCATAGCCTTTGTGGATATCAAATTTTGTTTAATTTTTTTTCTTCAGCCAAAGTTTGTAAGATGTGCATGAACCTTCTTTGAAATGTAGCTATCCTGATAAGTACAATACTCTTAAGTAGCATTTGCTTTACAATGTGTTCAGTTAAATTCAGTATGTATAGGAAAGTTATCTTTTCAGATAATCATCTTGGCTAAATCTTACTTGTGCTTTGAATTAACTTGTATTTCCTACCTCTCTACCTTCCTGTTAAATAATTATGAATCGAGACAGCACAGATAAGCCCTAAACTGGCTACAAAAAACATGCCCGTAGCTGCAGGAGGCAATTGTAGTGCCGGGGATTCCTGGTCTCATCAAGCTTCTGGGAGTGGGCTGTAGGTCAGCCCACTCCCAGAAGCTTGATGAGATCAGGAGAGACAGCTTAACTGGAGAGACAGCTGTGCCATTTGATCCACTTCGCTGTAAGTTGATGATATGTATAGCCTGGTAACTGTGTTAGGGCAATTGAAGACTGAAACTAATAAAACTAATAAAGGATCAGGGGGATAGTCCTTAGGAGTGACATCGTGGTGGGGGTCTGTTACAGACCACCTAGTCAGGATGAAGAAATAGATGAGATGTTCTATAAACAACTCGTAGATGTTGCACGATGGCCAGCACTCGTGCTCATGGGGGACTTCAACTTCCCTGATATATGCTGGAAATACAATACTGCGCAGAGGAAGCAGTCCTTGAGATTTCTAGAATGTGTGGATGATTGCTTCCTGACTCAGCTGGTGCAAGAGCCTACCAGGGGAGATGCCTTGCTTGACCTACTTTTCACTAACAGGGAAGGACTAGTAGGGGATGTGAAGGTTGGAGATTGTCTTGGCCAGAGTGACCATGAAATGGTGGAGTTTGCTATTCTGGGTGCCGTCAAGAGGGTGACTAGCAAAACTATTACCTTGGACTTCCAGAGGGCAGACTTTGACCTGTTCAGGACACTTGTTGCAAGGGTCCCTTGGGACTTGCTCCTGAAGGGTAAAGGGGTCCAGGAAGCCTGGATGCTCTTCAAGATGGAAATCTTAAAGGCACAGGAGCAGGCAGTCCCGGAGTCCTGTAAGTCAAGCCGGAGGAGCAAAAGACCAGTGTGGATGAACCGGGATCTTTTGTTGAGACTCCGAGAGAAAAGGAGAGTCTATGTCCTCTGGAAGATGGGTCAGGCTACTTGGGGTGACTACAGAGAACTGGCCAAGATCTGCAGGCAGAAAATTAGAAATGCTAAAGCCCAGCTTGAAATTAGGCTGGCTACTGCTGTAAAGGAGAACAGGAAACCCTTTTACAAATATATTAACAGCAGGAGGAAAACTAAGGAAAATTTCCCTCCTTTACTCAACGAGGCAGGCAATATAACCACAGATGATAAGGAAAAGGCTGAGGTTCTCAATGCCTTCTTCACATCTGTC
The DNA here is from genome assembly GCF_038088225.1 of Cyrtonyx montezumae. Lineage (NCBI taxonomy): Eukaryota > Metazoa > Chordata > Aves > Galliformes > Odontophoridae > Cyrtonyx > Cyrtonyx montezumae. Next base: position 131,734,682 of record NW_027072034.1, on the reverse strand, counting down.
TTTAATAGACAGGACAGTTATCCAAATGGTACTTGCCCTGACCTGGAAGTCCGGGACGGGGTGCATAATGCACCCCCTGTGATTCAAGCAGAGACGGTCAGAGATCTTCTCCTCCATCTGAACTGCCACAAGTCCATGGGGCCAGATGGGATCCACCCAAGGGTGCTGAGGGAGCTAGCAGAGGTGATTGCCGAGCCACTTTCTGCCATCTATCAGCATTCCTGGTTATCTGGAGAGGTCCCACAAGATTGGAGGCTTGCCGATGTGACTCCCATCTTCAAGAAAGGCCGTAAGGAAGACCCGGGGAACTACAGGCCTGTCAGCCTGACCTCGGTATCAGGGAAAGTTATGGAACAGATGATATTGAGGGAGATCACACGACACGTGCATGGCAATAAAGGGATCAGACCCAGCCAGCACGGGTTCACCAGGGGCAGGTCGTGCTTGTCCAACCTCATCTCCTTCTATGACTGGGTGACCAGACAGGTAGATGAGGGAAAGGCTGTTGATGTAGTCTACCTGGACTTCAGCAAGGCCTTTGACACGGTCTCCCACAGTATTCTCCTAAGGAAACTGGCAGCCCGTGGTGTGGACAGGTTCACTCTTCTCTGGGTGGAGAACTGGCTGGAGGGCCGTGCCCAGAGGGTAGTGGTTAATGGAGTTAAGTCCAGCTGGCGTCCTGTAACGAGTGGTGTCCCCCAAGGGTCAGTTTTGGGGCCCATCTTGTTTAATATCTTTATTGATGACCTAGACGAGGGAATTGAGTGTATGCTCAGTAAGTTTGCAGATGACACAAAGCTGGGAGGATGTGTCAAACTGCCTGAGGGTAGGGAGGCCCTTCAGAGGGATTTGGATAGGCTGAACAGCTGGGCTGAGCAAAATGGGATGAGGTTCAATAAGACCAAGTGCCGGGTCCTGCACTTTGGCCACAATAACCCCATGCAATGCTATAGGCTTGGGGCAGAATGGCTTGAAGAATGTAGAGAGGAAAAGGACCTGGGGGTGTTGGTTGATGCTCGGCTCAACATGAGCCGGCAGTGTGCCCAGGTGGCTAAGAAGGCCAACAGCATCCTGGCCTGTATTAGAAATAGTGTAGCCAGCAGGAGCAGGGAGGTGATCATCCCCCTGTACTCAGCTCTGGTACGGCCGCACCTCGAGTACTGTGTTCAGTTTTGGGCCCCTCACTACAAGAAGGACATTGAGGCCCTGGAGCGTGTTCAGAGAAGGGCAACAAAACTGGTGAGGGGCCTGGAGCACAAGTCTTATGAGGAGCGGCTGAGGGAGCTGGGATTGTTCAGTCTGGAGAAGAGGAGGCTCAGAGGAGACCTTATTGCACTCTACCACTTCCTGAAGGGGGGTTGTGGTGAGGAGGGGGTGGGCCTCTTCTCCCTGATAAGTAATGACAGGACGAGAGGGAATGGCCACAAGTTGCGCCAGGGAAGATTTAGATTAGACCTCAGGAAGCATTTCTTTTCTGAAAGAGTGGTCAGGCACTGGAATGGCCTGCCTAGGGAGGTGGTTGAGGCACCATCCCTAGCGCTGTTCAAGAAGCGTTTAGATGAGGTGCTAAAGGACTTAATTTAGTAGTTGGGTAGAGATAGTGATAGGAGGATGGTTGGACTAGATGATCTTATAGGTCCTTTCCAACCTTATGAACTTATGAACTTATGAAATCCCCTATCCTCTTCACCACCTTGAGTTTACTAGACTATGCTCTGACTTGAGCTATATGGTGTTAGTTACTTATCTGGAGGTGCTGGAACTTCATACCTTGGTAAGATAAGTGTGGAGAGAAAAGTCACATTGGAAAGTATGATTGCATTTTTCTGTTTCCCACACATGTTGAATTTCCCTTGAATCTCTGTGCAGGCATTTTCCTTAAATTCTATGAACTTCAGTGTTCATATTTGCATTTTGTAAATATATACTTACTGTGACTGATGAGCCAGTTTACTTGCTGTTTTTCTACAGTGTCCAAAATCCTGATCTACTTTTTTTTGCTCCCCTTGGTCTCCAAAGTCTTGGAGTAGGTAGATCATGATTGAGTAAAAAAACTAATTTATGAGGGAACTTCTTTTGGAGCTGAGATTGAGTTGTATCATTGTAGAGAATCTAATAGTCCTTCACACGACATTTAACTTATATTTCTATAGTTCCGTTAGATTTACTAAGCTTGTTTGTTTTAAAGGCTCTAATTTCATATATGTAAATATGTTTTTATTCTTGTCCATCATACCTGTGGTTTGATTTGTTTGTTTGTTTTTGTTTTTGGATGTTTATAACAAGTTCATAATAAGAGATTAATTTGGCCTGAGGTAAAAGATAAAACTGAGTTGACAATTTATTTTATGCAATTTTATTCCTTATCCACTATCTCTTTGCCCCTTCCTCCTTTTTGCTTGCTCTTCCTTACAGCAAATACCCTGATTTTACAAAAGCTGTTTCCTTTGGGTTAGTCTGAGAATTCTGCCTGCTTGTTTGCAATGGTATTAAACCTAGTGCAAAACTATCGCAGTTACCATATATGTTTCCATGCTTCCATCTATTCTATTTGCCTGCTTATTTCTGATACATAAGTTTGTTCTCAAAGTGTACTCTTTTAGCTCATCTTATGGCAAATTTTACACACAGGTTTTTGTTATTTTGTTGTATAAAGATCAGGCGTTATTTGCTTTTATTTTTTTTTACTTTAATGTCTTACCTGATAGTTAATTATACCATGCATTCCCTTTTTACATTCAGCTGTATTGACATCACAGGATATAATGATTTGTGAGCATTAAGTGGAGCTTTGTACATAGATCAGTTCAACTCAATTTACCATATTATACATATTAGTGCAAAGCAGACAATAAGTAATATAAAGCCATATTTATATACGTTTAGGTAAGTAGGTTGTGCTAATATTCGGTTCCTTTCCTCCAAATGGCTCAGTCAGTATTGTGATTAAGGTACTGTTTATTTCATTAAAAAATGATATTCATTTACTTGAGAGTTAATGAAATCCCATATGGCAAAAAAAAAAACCTACAGTAGAGGGATAGTTAAGATTTACAAAATTGCCTACCAAAGACTATAGTTATTAGAACGTCCTTTAAATAATATGAAAAGTATACATATTTTATGTACTAATCAGAATGTAGTAGTTAATACAAATATATATATATATATATACATATATATACATATACATATATATATATATATATATATATATATATATATATATATATATATATATTACTGTGGAGAATACAAGTGGGATTAATACTCAATAATCTGTTCTCTTACCTGTTTTAGAAATGTTGCCATCATCTATTTCACAGAAGTCTGGATTCCAGGCTGTGCTTTTCCTCTCCATTAATCTGGATCTTCTAAAATCACAATTCTGTTTTGCAACTACCCCTTCTAATCCAAGGTTGTGGTAATATTCCATAGACAATAGCAGTTCTTTTGAGAGCGGTTGTCAAACTGCAGGAGAGAGAAGTTTTATCATGATGCCCCTCCTCTCAGTCAGGCTAAATTGCTACTTAACATAAGAGCCTCCATTCATTTTTCAGGGAAAAACAGGCTTACCACACATCCACCGTCTAGCTCAGTCTTGGGCTTTCATTGATTGATTCTAGCATGAACCAAAAGGGTGGAGGGCTTGGGGCACGTGTGTGCATTTGCGTGTTCCTTCCCCATTCTTCACTGACAGAATTGCTCATTATAAATCCTCATTATAAAAATGGGCAACTCACCCCACCACAGAGCTTGGATAGGAAAGGAATGGACTGGGTGAGACTAAGAGATTCAGGAGAGGAAAGGTCTGGAAACTGGGTTGAATGAACTTCTTATGACAGGTGGGCTACAGAAAACCTAAAGAAGTGAAAAACTGCTGTGTTTATGGCAGACAAGGAGGACTGAAAGAAAAAATTAAGAGGAGAAGAAGGAAAAGGAAAGCTAACCTATGAAAAATATGTTCCTGAATTTAACAGGACAAAAGTTTCACCTATCACCAGTGATGGGAGTAAGCTTTTTTTTTTCAACTAGTAAGCCATACCAGTGTGCTTTGCAAAATGCATTTGTTGCAGAATGAAAAGTAAAGTATATATAATCACATAATTAACGCACCTACGTTTAAGTACTGGCACACTCCTGTTTGGGTCATTAATTACTGAAAATAAATAGCCTTTACAAAAGTAGAACCCATTGAAACTGAGTATAAACTACAAAAAGCAGGATAAGAAGAGTGTTGTACTACAGTAAGACTTCGTTGAGAGGACAAGGAAATCAGTCTTGCTGTAACAAAACTGTACTATTACATTTGTGAAATGGTGAGAACATTACTATGAGAAACAATCAGCTAAAACACTCCAGGGAACACCTAGTTCTCTGTGTTGCAGTGACAACATTTGGTGTACATTTCTGGCTAAAATATCAATAATAATTACATTATAAGTATGGCTGTAAGCTCTGTTCTGTTTTGTGATATGATTCTTCTGTGTTACCACTTACAGGCTTAGTTGTTTTGGGACCTTTTTGTGGTATCTTGTAGCAAAAGTCAGCAGTGTAATGAAGAGGATAATAGTATCTTCCATTTGAGTTCATAATAAAAGATTTGTTTGTAAGATGAAGATAAGGTAGAATTTGGATTCTAAATCTGACAGCAATTACATAGTGTGCATCACTGTTTGGTGAGGCCATTCCAGATGGACAGCTCAGAATTATTGAAGTCTAAGCCATTTGAGGTACTTCTAGAAACTTAGACTTTTTCAGTGCTTCCATTAAATGGGTGGCTGTACTCACAAAATAGGGGGACAATGAGTTTGAACAGGATAATCTCAACTTTATTGCAAGGAGGGGTGATTATTTACTTATTTACTATCTGTACATTTTTGTGTACTTTTGGGCTTAAGTAAGAGTTGTCTTTGATTCAGGGGATGGCTTTTTCTATGGTACCTGGAGAATCCCTTTAGTCCAGGCAATTTCTTTAATTCTCAACTGGTCCTGCAGTCATCTGCTCAGAAAAGCACATAATCTCTTTTTCTCATGAGTCCAAATGTCCTAAATCCTCCACTCTATATCTCTCCATTTCTACTCTATATTTGTGTTTTTCACAAGCTAGACCAACACATACAGTGATTTATCTATTATCATGTCGTATTTTACCTGACTTTGTCAATAGTCAGTGGAAAGAGAGAGGCAACCATCAAGATCTAATGACTCTATTTTTACTGCTCAAGAAGCAACTGGCAGCAAATAACAGATATCACAGCCTGAAGTTCTTATGAAGCCTCTCAATTTATCGACTTGTTTCTCATAACATTGGGCAAATGCCACTAAAGATGGCTCTTACCTTGACTTCTAGGCTAATTCCATGAGGTTTTCCCTGATGATGGCTTACTTTATGTATTTGCATAAAGTAACTCATCACTCCTTCCCACTTCTGCGCAGATTTACAGTGCTGCTTTTCATTGAGTTTCAGTGTCAGCAGGTTGATGGAACTAATTCAGTTGGAATTAAAAAAATGGAATTATCACTTTTCCTAGTTGGGTTGTTTCCCTACTCTTGTTCATTTGTGCATATCTGCTCAGCCTGCTCTGCCAGCATGAGAGTAGACTGGGTACAGATGTTAATGATTGGAGCAGGGAAATAATGAAGGCTGCTTAACCAGCACAAAGGATTGTGTATGGTATATATAAAACCACAGCCACTTTTCAGTCAGGTACCGTAGGCATGATGTGAACTTCAGAGGTCCAGTTTAATGATTTAGTCTGTAGAATCAGAATCTAAATTAGTTTTATCACCCGTTTCTGGAAAACAACCTTGTAATTTTGTAGGAAAAATCTCTGTGGCTGAACTGAAAAAGACAAGTTTGGCCGCATGACATTAACTTGTCCTCCCGATCAAATTGGAATAATTGGATGTAAAAAGAAATTTGGTTTTGTACATGATTTTGTTCTTTTATTTTTGGTTATCATGTAAACACATATATTTACTGACTGACTAAAATATGGTTTTTCATGATATCCATACCACAGGTCAGTTGCTCCGTCTGAAAATGTTTCGAGAGGACCACGGGTCTTGGATGACAATGTTCTTCAGTACCATCCTCTTCCTCTTCATTTTCTCTCACATTTATAATCTATTCCTCATTATGGCAGGGAATATGAGGTAGGTTACCAAATCTTTTTCCTGTCTTTTTTTCTTTAGAATATATTCCACAGGAAACTTTTCATGTTATGCTGCTTTAGAGTGAACAAGAACTTACAAAAATGTAAATATAGTAGTACTCGCCATATTTTTTTTTCTGGACCTCTTCTTTCTGAATTTAGGTGGAAGAGTAATTTAATTGGTTAATTTGCCAAGAGGATTAAAGTTTCAGTTACAAAAGGGAGCATCTTACCTAATAACAATAGGGTACCAAAGAACATCATGTAGAATTGCTTTGATTTGAAATTATAACTCAGCAAATTTAAAGTTAGGATTTAGTAATTTAGAAACATAAACATTACTATTGTGTCTAATCAGGAAATTCAGAAGTAAAATGAAAAGATATTGAAACATTCAAATTTGAGTAAACACACGCTTCAAACATTAGATGTGTAGTATAGTATTATGTTGATAATGCAAAATAATACTTTATTATCTGGTTTGTTTAGAAGATTCTTAAAAAACTGATTTTTATTTTTTATTTTTTAACTCATAAGATGCTCCAACAGGGTAACATTAAGGTTCATTGACCAATGAACAGCTGTCTGTCTATTATGTTAGGATTTATTTTAATTTGAGCTTTTAATTTGAAATTTTTGATTTAAGAAAACATGTTTTATCTTATACTAAAAACCATTTTGATTTTTGTGAGAAAATTGGCATCATTAGTCATCTCATACAGGCAAAATTAATTAATTAGACAAAGAATTCATTAGATGTGTTGTTTATGAAAGGCAAGATAGCATCTGAAGCATTTTTAGCAAGAAATAAGAAACTCCCAAGTATATTTAAGTTGAAGAACAGTGTCAAATAATTGAACAACCTGTTCTTAGAAAATGCCAGAGGCAAATCAACAGAATCTGATAAAGTGTTATTTAATGGACTTTTATGTCTGTCAACAAAAATACACAGTGTATAGAGCCCTCTTAACAATGAGACATAAACCAAACATTGATAGGGTGTCACTGAAACCTGAATGGAGACCAGCTGGGGTAATCATGTGGTATGAAGACTAATTGTATTGATTCAGGCAAGGTGAATAAAGCAGCGGAATCACTCAGTATTTTAGGAGAAGAAATGATCAGGAAATGATGTGGTAAATATGAATAGGTACCTAATAATAGGGAGAATAATCCTTCCTGCAGTGGAGAGGGTGGGAGCATTGCAGCTTTCTTTCTTCCCTATTTACACAGTCTATTATTGGTACTATGTTACAATTTACATTTGGTATTTCTAAAGCTCCAGGAGCTGTAACTAGCTATTAGTCAAAGCATTACCTGCTTTGAAAGCTTTTCTCATATCTGGAAACCAGAGTTCATTTGTCCTTGTCAACATTCCTGTTCCACCTATTGTTACATGCTTCCATTAGCTGCACTTGGAAGATTGTGTGGCAGTCATTGTCCAAGTTCATGGAAACAAGCACAGGCTTTTACTAGAATAGCTAGTGTCAGTTGATCTACTCTCACTTACTGTGAAGTCCCTCCGTGACTGGAACTGATGCTAGCTCTTGGTTTGTCATGATCCTTTTGTGAAACTGACCATGCTGAAGGAATCACGCTGACTCTGGTCACTATCCTGGAAATGTGAAGAGACAAATCTCACAATTGGCACTGCAGATTCTTCAGAGGGGTAGGCAGGGTAGGGGTGGAGGGGGAGATGCCCTATATGTTAGGAAGTGGGTAGACTGTGAAGAGCTGTGTCTGATTAGCAATAATAAACCGTGACCAGGTTTAGAGCTTATAGGTTAAAATCAGGGATCAGACCAGTGAAGGACATCTAGTGGTTGGGGTCTACTACAGGCCACTTGATAAGGAGGAGCCTGTTGATGAGGCCTTCTTGCTTCAACTGTGGAGGTGTTGTGCTCGTGGGCTCTTGTCCTGATGGAAGATTTCAAACGCACAGATATCTGCAGGAATAGTGGCACAGTGGGTGACAGACAGTCCAGGAGATTCCTAAAGTCTGTTGAGGATAACTTCCTGGTCCAGGTACTAGATGAACTGACCCAAGGTGAAGCCTTACTGGACCCGGTGCTCACCAATGCAGAGGAGAGCATTAGAGAGGTTAAGATTGGAGGCAGCCTGAGCTATAGTGATCATGACCTGGTGGAGTTTGTGATCTGGAGGAATGCAAGACTGGAAAAAAGTAGAGTCAGGACCCTGAACTTCAGGAAAGCAAACTTCTAGCTGCTCAAGGAACTGCAGGATGGGATCTCCTGGGAAACTGTCCTTAAGGGTATAGCAACAGAACAAAGCATCCCTAGCGCTGTTCAAGAAGCGTTTAGATGAGGTGCTAAGGGATTTGATTTAGTAGTTCAGTGGGTAGGGATGGTGATAGGAGGATGATTGGACTAGATGATCTTGTAGGTCCTTTCCAACCTAATGTACCTATGAACCTATGAAAGCTGGCAGCTCTTTATGGGATACTGTGAGTGCAAGAGTTCTCCATCCCCCAGCAGAAGAAATTGAGCAGAGGAGGAGGACGACTGGTGTTGCTGAGCAAGGACCTGCAGCTTAAACTGAAGGAAAAGAGAGAGATATACAGAAAGTGGAAGCAGGGTTGTGTAGCCTGGGAAGAATATAGCAATGTTGTCTGCATGTGCAGAGATAAGATCAGGAAAACCAAGGCACAGATGGAACTGAAGTTGGAGAGGGATGTGAAAAATAACAAGAGGTTCTTCTACATGTACATAGGCAGGAAGTGACAGACCAAGGAGAGTGTTCCCCCTCTGATTAATGAGGATGGCTTCCTCAGACGTGGAACAAGCTGAGGTGCTCAATCAGTGCTTTCCCTTGATCTTCACTGGTGACCAGACCCCCAGTGTCTGCCAGGACCCTGATTCTCTAGGTGTGGGTGAGAGGAATGGATTCCATCCCACTATAACAGTGGAACAAGTCATAGACCTCCTCATGAAACTGAATGTATGTAAGTCCATGGGGACAGATGATATGCATGCCAGGGTTCTGAGAGAGATGTCTGACGGGGTTGCTGAGCTGCTCTCCATCATATTCAAAAAATCACAACTGTAGGGTGAAATTCCGTGTGACTGGAAAAAAAGGAAACATTACTCTCATTTTTAAGAAAGGGAGAAAGGATAACCTGGGGAACTACCATGTTAAGTCATGTATGAGACAAAGAGGTGATCCAAGACAGCCAGCATGGCTTCACCAAAGGAAGCTCTTGCCTGACCAATCTGATGGCCTTCTATGATGCAATGACAGCATTGGTGGATAGGGAAGGGGCAGTCATCTACCTGGACTTCTGCAAAGCCTTTGACATGGTCCCTCACCGCATCCTTCTTTCTAAATTGGACAGGTACGGATTTGAAGGATGGACTGTTCAATTGATTAAGAATTAGTTGACTGGTCACAACCAAAAGGTTGTGATCAATGGTTCTATTGTCTGGGTGGAGGCCAGTCATGAGTGGTGTCCCTCAAGGATAGGTCTTGGGACTGGTGCTCTTCAACATCTTAATCAATGACACAGATGATGGAATTGAGTGCACCTTCAGCAAGTTTGTGGATGACACCAAGCTGAGCAGTGCAGTTGATACATTGGAAGGAAGGGAAGGCATTCAGAAGGACATGGATGGGCCCATGAAGTGGGCCCATGTGAACGTAATGAGGTTCAATGAGGCCAAGTGCAGGGTGCTGCTATTGGGCTGAGGCAGTCATAGGTATTTATACAGACTGAGGGAAGAACTCCTGGAGAACAGCCCTGCAGAGAAGGACTTGGAGGTCCTGAAGGATGAGAAGCTGGACATGAGTCAGCCGTGTGTGCTTGTAGCCTAGACGGCCAACTATATCCTCGGCTGCATGAAAGAGGGGTGGCCAGCACGGAGAGGGAGGTGATTGTCCCCCTCTACTCAGCTCTTGTGAGGCCCCATCTGGAGAAGTGCATCCAGGCCTGGGGCTCCCAGCACAAGAAAGACACAGAGCTCTTGGAATGAGTCCAGAAGAGCGTCACTAAAATGATCAGAGGGCTGAAGCACCTCTCCTGTGAGGAAAGGTTGAGGGAACTGGGTTTGTTCAGCTTGGAAAAGAGAAGGCTCTGGGAGACCTCATTGTGGCCTTCCAGTACTTGAATACAGTACTTGAATATACTACCTGTATAAACAGGAGGGGGAATAGCTGTTTACATGGGTTGATAGTGACAGGACAAGGCAGAATGGTTTTAAACTAAGATGGGAGATTCACGTTAGATGTTAGGAGGAAGTTTTTCACTCAGAGGTTGGTAAAGCACTGAAACAGGTTGCCCAGATAGGTTGTGGATGCCCCATCCCTGGAGGCATTCAAGGCAAGGCTGGATGTGGCTCTAGGCAGCCTGCTCTAGAGGTTAGCAAACCTGCCCACAGCAGTGGGGTTGAAACTAGATGACATTTTGTGTGTATATTCCAGCAAAAAGTCTCTGAGCAGGGAATGAACAAAAAGTTTAAGTTTCAAACTGCGCAGCTTAAAAGCAGAGCTGTTGCATCAGTCCTTTCAAAGGCAGGGTAGAGCGAGGAGCAATACTTCTGAAAATAACATTGCTACAACAAAAGGCAAACATTATTAAAACCAAATACTTCACATCGACATAATAAAATGTTTTGAAGTGTGGATTATTTTTCCTGAGTAAATGTAGTCCTCATGAAAGCCACTTAATGTTTTGTACTTCCGTCTTTGTGTTTTGACACAGTGCCTTACTTAAATCAGAGGAACTGATTTCCAGAAGAAAGGTCAGAGTCCACCTGCTGCGTGAATGTTACAGTCTCTGTAGAGACAAGCAGATCTCACATCTATGGGATTCTGTGAAACACAGGCACACAGAAAGCACTCCATTTTAGTACAAGGCCTGTAAAAGATTTAAAATTACTTTCTGTGAAACTGAGTAAAAAAACCTCACCAAAATAGTTCTTAGTGTTTTTTGCTCCTTGCTCCATCTCTTGTTCAAGTAGCCCTGTCTGCTGCCAAGAGAGTGATTGTGAGAAGGACCTGTATGTCAGACATTTGATGTTATTTGTGACAATTCCTCTGTGTCTCCTGAGTAGGAGAATCATATGTCTTTAATGTGCATGTCTGTGTAAATGATCATAGGAGAAATAATATCCTGCTGAGGAACTTGAGAAACTAGTGCCAGGAGTGCTTTAAAGTCCTTCTATGTTTCTGTCTCTAAGAAGGTATATTTTACATTTGCCAAGAGTATTTTTTTGGAATATTTTTGAAGACATTTCAGTTAATGTGTATCTTAATGTGGTAAAGTTAAAAAACCTGAATGTGTTCCTTAAAAAAGAGCAATTGTTGGGTCTGTAGATTGCTAGGAATAGCAAAAACTGAACAGGTTGTTGACATTTGAATATACAAGAGCTGCCGCAAAAGTAATGCCTCCTATTTTATTAGATTTTCCCATGAAATCAGAGGTGGATGTGGGTGGTATAGCAGTAGATATTGAACCTTACCAACATTATCTCATTATATTTTGTTGCTGTGTGTTAGGTGGCAGCAGAGGGGCAGTCTGACAAAATTGGAGTCTGACATGGAAGTGTGTATGAAACAAATGTGTGTCATTGAATTCCTCCATGCAGAAAATAATTGCACCCAGTGACATTCATTGTTATTTGCTGGATATTTCTGGAGATCAGCCTCTGGATTTGAGCATAGTGGGGTGGTAGGTGGTGTGTTCCAGCAATGCTGACAGCAACTGTAAATCACTTCCACTGTTGCAGATTTTTATGAGTGGGGAATTGAGGCTTTTTTTCATTGCTGGTGAAAATACACAGCTTATGGTGGTGATTATGATGAAGAAAATAGCTTTGTGGCTTTGTAGCTGAGAATGTGCTCTGTCAAATAGTGTTCTTGTGCACTTTATATCTGTTGCACTTTCCCTGGAAATAGTAGGCATCAGTTTTGAAATGACCTATGTATATTATACAGCTATTTAGTGGGTGAATGTGTAACTATTTGAACTGATTTTATTTTGGGGACAGATTGGAATAGATTTATTTTTTAAGTTCCTCTTCTTTTTTCAGTGCTATTTATTTTTAGGGACTTCACAATTTATTACACTGATCCGCTGCAAATTCAGTTATTGCTCTTTTAGTCAGCGTTGAACATCTGTTTGTGGAAATGTATTTGAAAAGCTGTCCAACAATGATCTGCAACTGTTTTTGCCTCTTATCCCTGTTAACAATGAGCAGAAGCCTAGCTGGGCACAAGGCCCAAGAAAAACACTCATTAGAGGAAAATTTCTCTGTCAGGATCATGGCAAACCTTCTATCCCACTATGGAAAAACAGACTATGGAGACAGAAAAAAGGAAAGAATGCGAACTTTATGCATAATAGTTTAACCCAGGACTGAAGGAAGGGTCAGAATTAAAGCATGCCTCAATGCCTCTATTACACTTCAAGACACTATGACACTGGAAGGCTCTATGACACTGCAAGGCTTTATGACACTGGAAGTCTCCATGCCTCTATGACACTGCAAGGCTCTATGACACTTGAAGGCTCTATGCCTCTTTGACACTGTAAGGCTTTATCACACTGGAAGGCTCTATGACACTCGAAGGCTCAATAACTCAATGACACTGCAAGGCTCAATGACACTGCAAGGCTCTATACCTCTATTGCACTGCAAGGCTCTTTGCCTCTATGACACTGCAAGACTCTTTGACACTGCATAAGTCTCTATGACACTGGAAGACTCTATGTCTCTATGACACTACAAGGCTCTATGACACTGCAAGGCTCTATGACACTGGAAAGCTCAAAGCCTGTATGAGACTGCAAGGCTTTATGACACTTGAAGGCTCTATGCCTCTATGACACTGCTAGGCTCTATGACACTGGAAGGCTCTATGCCTTTATGACACTACTAGGCTCTATGACACTGGAAGGCTCTATGCCTCTATGAAAAGGCAAGGCTCTATGACACTGCAAGGCTCTATGACACTGCAAGCCTCTAAGACACTGGAAAGCTCAAAGCCTGTATGAGACTGCAAGGTTTTATGACACTTGAAGGCTCTATGCCTCTATGACACTGCTAGGTTCTATGACACTGGAAGGCTCTATGCCTTTATGACACTACTAGGCTCTATGACACTGGAAGGCTCTATGCCTCTATGAAAATGCAAGGCTCTATGACACTGCAAGGCTCTATGACACTGCAAGCCTCTAAGACACTGCAAGGCTGTATGCCTCTATGACACTGCAAGGCTCTATGACACTGGAAGACTATTTCTCTATGACACTGCAAGGCTCTATGCCTCTATGACACTGCTAGGCTCTATGACACTGGAAGGCTCTATGCATCTATGACACTGCAAAGCTCTATGACGCTGGAAGGCTGTATGCCTCTATGATACTGCAAGGCTCTATGACACTGCAAGGCTGTATGCCTCTATGACACTGCAAGGCTGTATGCCTCTATGACACTGCAAGGCTCTATGACACTGCAAGGCTCTATGACACTGGAAGGCTCTGTGCATCTATGACACTGCAAGGCTCTATGACACTGGAAGACTATGCCTCTATTACACTGCTAGGCTCTATGACACTGGAAGGCTCTAAGACACTGGAGGTATCTATGCCACTATGACACGCCAAGGCACTATGACACTGCTTAAGGCTCTATGACACTGGGAGTCTCTATGCCTCTATGACACTGCAAGGCTCTAAGAAACTGGAAGTCTCTATGCGTCTATGACACATCAAGGCTCTATGACACTGCAAGGCTCTATACCTCTATTACTCTGCAAGGCTCTATGACACTGGAAGTCACTCAACCTCTATGACACTGCAAGGATCTAAGACAATGCAAGGCTCTATGACACTGTAAGGGTCTATGCCTCTATGACACTGCAAGGCTCAAAGTCTGTATAATATATATGTATAATATATATGTATAATATGCATTCTGTCCTCATCTTACAGAGTTTGTGTCACTTATGTGCTACGTAACCATAGCTAAGGGATTTTGTTCCTAGGGGTGCTTTTCAGTACTTACCAAGCCATTCCTAAGTAGTCAAGAAGCATGAAATGCCAATAACAGGATTTTACTGGCAAATTTGTGTTAACATCTGAAGGCACGGGACAGTTGAGGCACAGGCTTCAGGAACAAGATATTTGGTCTAGCTGGTGGAAAAGATGTTGAAAAGAGAGGTTATAATGATCCAGAGGTAGGAATGTTCACCCATTATTCAAATGGTCTAGAGATCTGGAGAAAATAGCAGCACAATTCATCTAGAATAGAGAAGCAGTCAACTAGACAGCAGGACCTGCCAAGGCTGATATGAGGACAAGACATAAAATGCTGTTCTTTTTAAGTGAAAGTAACATTATGGAGTGCTTCATGCTCAAATAAGGAGAGAAGATTTATTTTGCACTACTTACAGTACTTGGGACACAATAAAAGACTATTGTAAACTATCAGAAAAAAACATTACATGACTCCAGAGGCTGAACTGTGCAGTGGGAATGAGACCATTTCATTTCCTCTGTAATTTGAAATGTTAAGGCATTGAAGTAGTGAGAAGGGCATTGCTGAAGATTCAGGATTTCATTAAAATTTAAGGATTGTAGTGTGCTGGTAAGAACTGGTGGGTTTTTTAAAATGATGACTTTACGAAGATGTTGCCTTTGGAAGCACATGAGGATCTCTTTCAATCAAAAAGCCAAAAGGAATGGAAAGGCTTCTGTCCTTCACTTTTTATTATTTCTTGTGTTGCAGAGTGACCAAACTCACAGACGTTTCCAGATTCCTGTCCCTGCCTATGACCACAGCCTCTGCAGAAGGACTGATTAATATCACAGTGGTCTATTTTGTATTTCAATACTGTATGTCACCAGTATGCTGCATTCCACAAGGCATGCTGGTATTCAGTTCTAGCTTGGTTTCACAGGTAGAGAGGTTTTTATCTGCATAACGAAGCTTAATTATAATGTACTGTGCAGTGCACGAGGACTACAAGTTGTCACAGAATGTGCCCATATTGTGTGGAAAACCTCTGAATCCATGGCCTAAAGTTGTGAAACTTATCAGCACTTTCCAGTTCAGAGATTTGTGTTTAATTTTCCGTGCCAATTTAACCTGTCCAGCAGACTGGAGCCATGTTATTTCAGAGCATTCATCTATTTTAATTGTAAGCACTCGGCATATGCATGTGATTCAAACCTTACTTTAATTAGTACTAGCATGATATCTACCAAATAATTTTGGTTACTCCCTGTAGTCTCATCAGCTTCTGATCCTTTGTAATGAGCTTATAGAACAATGATTAGCTTTGTTGTATCTGAAAACGTAGGATGAGTCTGGCTGAGGTGCAGATGGGAAGCTGTGCTATCTCTTTTATCAAAGCAACAAAAAAAGTGCATGTTATATGTTTATGTGTTAACCAGTGTTTTAGATTCTTGGAATTTTGCAGTGATTATAAGCAGTGAGAAACCAAACAGTTGAGAAACAGGGTTTTTTTTGTGTTTTTTTTTTATTTAAAACAATTTTTAAAGGTATTATAAACCTTTTTTTTTATTTTTTAATCAAATAGGAAAGATGCTTTGTTTGCAGAGGAAAAAGGAATATTGCTGGTGTAAAGTTCTGAAAGACTGCGTTTTGAGTTTCCCTGTGTATTCCAAAAAGGCCCACGTGGTGGCAGCAAAGGGCATAGTTTAACAGTGGAAAACTTAAATCCAGTGAAATTCTTTTTTTTTTTTTTCTGGATTTTTGAGTGTCACAGATTCACGGTCCCTAATTTATATTGTTTTCCTTTGAAGGAATTCTGAGTGTTCAACTGTGCAGGAACTGCCCCTTATTTTTCTCTTTTAGGTGCTGAACATGTTGAGATAATCTAAATTGCTACCAAAATGTATTGACATTTTTCCAACTGTACTGCATTCCAGTGGAGAATATATCGCCTAAAGGAAATCTCTTCTCTTCTTTTGGACTCTGTGTCAGTAAATAGTACCCTAATGTTTTAAATTATTACAGAGTGATGTATTTTTCACATGATAACCAAAAGTCAGAGTTGTAACTGCTTCTCTCCCAAATGTCAGCTGTCTTAGATTAATCAATTTTCAACTGACCACTGGATGTTGAGATGCATCATTACTCAACATTTCTAAATGTCATTACAGTTGTAGAAGCCAGCTTTTTCTGTTCCTAATTGTGACATTACAATGGCTGTAATACAGGTTGTCAGGATTGTTGTCTTTGAGTACCGGATGTGTCCAGAGGACGTTTTGAGTGAATTTATTACCTGTAGTGTCAATGGGTTTCAGTTATTCCTATAAAGCTCTAGGAGAAAGTGCATGTTGGTGAACTTGTATCTTTTCTTGTAGCTTATTTATCATAGAAACGGTGTGAAGTTGCAATACAACTTACATTAATAGCAAAATTTCTTCTAATTGTATTCCTTTAATTAATTTTAACTAATGTTCTGTATGAAGAGGAATCCATTTAAGTGATTAAATGAATTGGGATCCAATTCCAAAGATTCCACAGTTGGAAAATATGTAGAAAGAAGGCTTGTATTTCATTTCACAAGCTGAATAAATAAGCAGCTATATATGTTTTTAAAAGAACACACTAGTAGTTCTCTATTAAGTACTGTCCCTTTGTCTGGAATCGTTACAGTTCTGCTTCCTTTTTTTTTTGTTTGTTTGTTTTTCTCCCTTGTTGCAGCTCCATAAAGATAATTGTGCTCCTAAAAAATGTTTATTTACTGAAGACTTTACACTAGATATATTCAGAATTCAGTCTTTTAGCTTCTTCGTTTCCTTTTCAGTGACTTTAAGGTAATAATCACTAGCCTCATTTTTTGGCTAGTTTTAAGAACAAATAGGAACGTGTTTTACTAACTACTGTTACAGTTGTATAGAACTGCAAGGTCCACGGTGGGTCTGTATTAGACTTCCAGACCACCTTCACGGACATGCCTATCCAGACATGTTTCATGGCCTTCATGTTGGTGTATCCTTTGTCTGTATCTGTTACAGTCAGATTTTTTTATACCACAGTCATTCTATATGGCAAAACACAAACCTGTTTTGTTTTCTTTCACTGTACTCTGTTGTCAAAGCACTCAGCTAGAGAAAATATCTTAATATTTGTCCCTACTCAGTTGGTAAAGATTACTGTGTTACACTATGACTGTCGGAAATTTCAAGCTTTTGTGAACTACCAGAGGAAGGATTTCCAAACCATAGGTCTGCTATACCATTCTCAGAGTCTCTGTGGGCACCATGAGTCTTTCCCAGAGAGTATGCAGATAATGGGAACTCCCTCGGAAGACACATAGGCTAACATAGGCTGTGATAGATGTACCCCGTGTAAAGATAGACAGAGGGCAGAAAGTTGTAAGAACTACATATGTAAAATACTGCTCCAAGAAAACAGATGGCTGCAGTCTTTAAGTGCTCTTCAGGTGAGGCTTTTTATTGCAGGTTCTCATCCTAGCTGAGATCCTAAGGCACAGGTGTCTAGGGAAACTGCAAGAGCAAAAGAAACCATGTTTTCCAAGGAGCTGTGATTGAAGAGTCTCTTGAGTCAACATCAGTGCGTGAAAATCTAAGTTTACTTATTTTTTTCCAAATCAGTTCAAGATGTCTTAACCTTTATAGCTACATACACTCTCAGCCATATCACTTGGTAATAAGTACCTCTTGGTTCCATGTGATAAATCTGACATATTATTTCTATGTTTTGTAAAGTAGGCTTTAACAAGCTGCTGCTTTTCCTGAGTCAGGAAACACCAGAGCAAAAAAAAAAGAAAAAAGAAAGAAAAAAAAAAAGAAAAAAAAAGTTGAGTTTAGTTGTAAATAGAAGATGATAATTCTGAAATCCTAGACCCTTGGAAGACTGAAAAATTAATTCTTGGCACAGGCAGAGGACAGAATAGGTCTTGCAGATCACTGAATGTCTACAATAGGATCCTCACAGAACCTGGGCTGGGTGGATGTAAAGCAAGCTGTCAGAGATCTCTTGTCCATAAAGACATCTAGAGATCCTGCTTGTGATTAGAAGAATCAAAACAAAAAAAACTGTGGTAATGTCGGAGCAGTGCCAACATAAAGTACCCGTAATGCATGTTGATCAGTCTGAGGGCCTTACTAATCAATGATGGAATGACTAAAAATTATCCAAGCCAAACCATTTTCCTGTTCAGTCTGTGGGGTAGCTTAGGCCAAACCGTAGAATAAGCGACAGAAATCAGTTTTAGGAACAGTTCTTCCTCAATACATAGGCAGAGGACCTAGGCTGGGAGTTGGTTACTTGCCATGCTTATCGCCTGTGTTATTTTCAGGGGCTGGCAAGTGTTCAGGCAAGAAATACAGTGCTTGCACTGTTCTAAAACCCCTTTTCTTTAAGATCTTCTTCCCCATTCTAGTGTTAATGACTGGTTTTAAGAAGGTTGTCCCTGATCAGAGATGCCAGAGGGAAGAACTGTAAGTGCTGAATGCAGCCAGACCCATTCGCTATGAACAAGAACTACAAAGGGTCCTGGGAAAACCTTGTGAGGGACAGCAGCATGTCCAGCACCCGAGGGGGCCACAGGTTGGACAGAGAAGCAAGTAGCCCTGTGGCTGTGACACAGATGTCCTGTGGTGTTGCTATGGTGACACTGATGTGACTTCGGGAATGTCTGAGGGCTGTGTAGACTGATTCCCCTTTCCTCCTTCACAATAAACATTTCCTGTGCTGTATACCACTGACTAAATGAATTGATCATGGAATTGTGTAGTTGCGCCTTATGCAAAAATTAATTTATACCGCTGTTATGTATTTTATATTTTCCTTTTTTTAATTAGAAATATTATGATTAGAGTAAAAAAAAAAAGCCACAATTGAACATATTCAAAGCATCCATTAATATTTTGGTATTAATGTGAAGAAATGTATGAAATCTAAACGTCACGAGGGAAATGTAAACATGTTCATTTTTTGATGATACAGTAAATTTACCTGTTTTTGTTTTCATTCACCTCAGAAAAAAAAAAGATACATTTTTCTCTGCCCATCTTGTGGGCACTCAGTGACATGTATTTTCCTTTTGTAAAGGGCAGGTAATGGCTATTGCATTGCTTTGTTTATTTTATACCACTGTGGGTTGAATTGACGTGTAGGCACAGATAGTGCATTTCTTTAATTACACTATGACATTGTAACTGCAGCACTGTCTCTTAGGATGTGTGAAACTATTCTCTTCTGGCAGACCTCTTGCCAGCTGAGGAACCTCAGTGTTCCTATTGCAGGTATTTTGTTTTCCTTGCTTGTGACATAGAAGTCTTCAGCCTCCTGGAGACTGAAATGCTTTTCTCTAACCCAAATTGTTGATTTCCAAAGGAAGAAAAAAACAAACCCTGTCTAATGTTGGTAGGTTCCACAGCAGCTCATGATGTGGAGCCTTATGTCTAGAGGTAATCATAATATATGAGGTTCAAGGCCCTAAGAAATCTGTAGGCACATTAGGATGTAGGTCTGTCAAAATGACCTGGGTTTCTTGTGTCTTCTTTCATAAGAGATCAGATCCTCAGGTGATCCTTTCTCACTATAAACTAAGAAATCTGTAAAGCTGTATTCTGTACTTCTAGGAGTCTTGTCCTTTGCTAGTAATGAAAAGCTAGCACTGGAACATATCTTCTGCTGCGCAGTCTCTGTGGAACTGCTGCCACTCCCTGCACGAGCTGGTCCGCTCATGTCTGTCTCCCATTTATTTTAATTCATATGAGGACATACAGATAAACACAAATACAGTTTTAAAAAAATAATTTAATCATTAGTGCTTTCACTAAAAGCAGATTTTAAAGAAGGAAAATGCTTCTTGGCACTTTTCATCCCTCTTGGCACTTTCATCCCTCTCCTCATCCTGTGGATATCTGTGTGGATGAGCAAGGAACTCATGCATAAACTCAAAGGGAAGAGAAAGGTCCATGAAATGTGGAAAAAGAGTCTGACCACGTGAGAAGAATACAGGAAAGCTGTCAGGGCCTGCAGGGATCTGATGAGGAAGGCCAAAGCCAACCTGGAATTGAATCTGGCAAAGGAGATAAAGGATAATAAGAAAGATTTTTCTAAGTATGTCAGCAGTAAAAGAAAGACTGGGGAAAATGTGGGTCCCCTACTAAATGAGGGGGGTGTTCTGGTAATGGGGGATACCAAGAAGGCGGAGATACTGAGTGCCTTCTTTGCCTCTTTCTTCACTCCCCCTTGAACTGTGGGGGTAAGTGAGAGGGTCTGGGGAATGGAAGGCTCCCCTTTGGTGAAGGAGGAGATGGTCCGAGAGTGTCTATGCAACATCAATTTACAAAAGTCCATGGGCCCCAATGGGATGCATCTACGTGTGCTGAGGGATTTGGCAGAGGTCATTGCTGAGCCGATCTCTATCATCTTTGAGAGGTCTTGGAGAACAGAAAAGGTGCCTGAAGACTGGAGGATAGGCATTGTCACTTCAGTCTTCAGAAAGGGCAAGAAGGAGGATCCAGGGAACTGCAGGCCAGTCAGCCTCACCTCTGTCCCTGGAATGGTGATGGAACAGTTTGTTCTGGATGCCATCACCAGGAAGAGAATTATCAGGAGTAGTCAGCATAGGTTCATCAGGTGGAGGTCGTGCTTGACCAACCTGGTGGCCTTCTATGATGTCATTACTGGCTGGGTGGATGGGAGGAGAGCAGTGGATGTAGTCTGCCTTGATTTCAGCAAGGCATTTGACACTGTCTCCCACAGCATCCTGATAACAAAGTTGAGGAAGTGTGGAATAGATGAGTGGACGGTGAGGTGGATTGAGAACTGACTGACTGGCAGAGTGCAGAGGGTTGTGATTGGTGGCACAGAATCCAGTTGGAGGCCTGTACTTAGCGGTATTCCTCAGGGTTCGGTGCTGGGTCTCTGGTCTTGTTCAACACTTTCATCAACGACCTTGATGAGAGGATAGAGTCCACCCTCAGCAAGTTTGCTGTTGATACAGAGTTGGGAGGAATGGCTGATATGCTGGAAGGCTGTGCTGCCATTCAGTGAGACCTGGACAGGCTGGAGAGCTGGGCAGATTGGAATCGGATGAGGTTTAACAAGAGCAAGTGTAGAGTCTTGCACTTAGGAAGGAATAACTGCATGCACCAGTACAGTTGGGGGATGAGCTGCTGGAGAGGAACTCTGAGGAGAGGGACTTGGGGGTCCTGGTGGATGACAGATTGGCCATGAGCCAGCAGTGATAGCCAAGAAGGTCAAAGGGCTCCTGGGGTGCATTAAACAAAGTGTGGCCAGCAGGTCAAGGGAGGTGATCCTCCCCCTCTCCTCTGGTGAGGACTCACCCTGAGTATTGTTTCCAGTTTTGGGCTTCTCAGTACAAAAAAGAAAGGGATCTCTTGGAAATTGTCCAGCAGAGGGCTACAAGGATGATAAAGAGCATGGAACACCTCTCTTAGGAGAAAAGGCTGAGAGACCTGGATCTGTTCAGCCTTGAAAAAGAAAACCTAGAGGGGATTTGATCCATGTCTACAAATAACTAAGGAATGAGAGGCAAAGAGACGAGGCTGGACTCTTCTCTGCAGTGTGTGGTGATAGGACAAGGGGAAATGACCACAAACTGATAGGAGTTCCACACGTGTGGGAACTTCTTCACAGTGCAGTGACGGAGCAGTGGCACAGCTGCACAGAGAGGTGGTGGAGTCTCCTTCTCTGGAGACGTTCCAGACCCGCCTGGACGCCTACCTGTGCAACCTGGGCTAGGGAGCTGCTTTGGCAGGGGGTTGGACTCGATGATCTCTGGAGGTCCCTTCCAACCCCTACAATTCTGTGATTCTGTGATTCACTTTGGCTGAATCTCTTCTAAGATATCAAATATCTGGAATGTAAAAACATGTAGGACAGCTGCCACCCTAGTGGGACACTTGCTTGCACTAGGTACTGCTGCTGTATGCTTTTCTGGGAAGCAGACAGCCCACCTGTCTCCATCATCTCTGCCAGTGACAAAGTAGGTGGGAGCAGCAGATGGGCAGGCAGCCTGTTCCCCAACTTAGTGAGGCTGCTGCACATGGAAGTCAGGACAGAGAAGATAAAAGGTTGGAAAGAAGTAGTTTTGGAAGTAATTTTGCAGGCATTCTTTTCCCCCGGCAGCAGCAGCTGATTTGACTCAGACAAATCTGTCCCATGTCCTGCTACCTGCTCCCATCCCTCAGAAACACCTGAGGCAAGGTCTCTCTTAGTGCCCTTCCCCAGGCCCCCTACGGATTTAGTGTCTCGTATTGGAATGCATCTGCTTATGTGAGTTGTAAGAGCTTAAGGTAGGTTGTACCAGATTATGGCCTGAGTGCTTATGGTTAAACTGCTTTTACGAGAGAGGGCTAATTGTCTGTTGTCTTCATCTTTCATTATTACAAGGGAGAATGGAAGAAAACAATGTTTGTTCTCAGAAAGAGTATTATTTGAGTTTATTCAAGTAGTCATGATTGTAGTACCCCCCCCCCAAAATACAAGCATTTATATAATGTATTTTGTTGTCATCTTGAAAAGTTGGGTGCACATTAATTTTTATAGAAATATCCCAGTTTAACGAGTGATAATTCATTTCTCCCTGTAGCTTTAACTGGTGTTATAACCATCAATCAACCTAAACTACAAGTGTAACTGAAATAAATTATCCATTAAAAAAATCTGTTTACTTGCATTTTTCAGCAATTCTTGTGTCCTGGGCTTGTTTAAGGAGAGATAAAACACAACTGTGCTTTAATGGTTAACCTGCAGGATTAGAGCAGTTTTTTTAAGGTTAGAGTCTTAAAACAGGACACTTACAGGTAATTTGGACATGAATGCATTCATAGCTGTACAGAGCAGCAGATTGAGAAATAGCCTGTAGACAAACTTTTAAACCTTTCATTTAATTTAATAAGAAAAGACTCCTTTTTATTTTTTTTTCTAATCTAGACCTGTTGTATTATTTTTCAAAAATTTCTGATTGTCACCCAAGGTAGAAAGTTTTAACATTTGGCCTGTGAACTGGAAGCTGTGAACACTTTTTTTAAACAAATGTTTTAGTAAAAGAAAAATGGCTGAAAACTTACTTTTTTTTTATGTCACAGAAATTCCTATATCTCTGTGATCTTGGAGATGTAGGAACAATTCAGTTTACCAGACAGTAAAAGGAATAAATGGAAATGGTAGAGTAACAGTTCATCTCACTTCTGTTACTTGCATGATTTTAACTGGTGCTTATTAATATGAAATTGAAACTACCAGTATCTTTCCTGTGTACTTCAATTTCATCCTCAATCTTCTCTGAGCGATATTCAGAATATAGAGAAACTCTCATTTCTATTTTTCCAATGGGAAAAAAAAGATAGTAAATTTTAGGAAGAAGGCTTATTATTATTATTATAATTTTTTTTTTCCAAAATTCGATAGAGAAAATCTAGTCTTCAGAAGTACTGAAGTGGTGAAAGGCTGTTTTTTTTTTTTTTTTTTTGGATCATTTAGGCTTTTTTTTTTTTCAACTCACTATTGCATAGGAATTGCCAAGTCATGGCCTGAAACAGTGATTGAGCACCAGGTGAGAAGGCATAGCTAACCCAGAGAGCTCAGGTGTAAGCAATGCATCTGAGCAGTCAGAAGTGTTGAACCCTGGGTCCACTCCTCCTCGCCCTTATTTAAGGGTTAGCAGCCAAGGGAACAGCATCTCTGCATAGAGATTGTGCTTTTTTGGGGTTGTTGTTGGTTGTTGGAAAGGGTTAGCTACTTTTCCTTATTTGTCATCTTTTATTGTTCCATAGCACTTGTACTCCAGTACAAGATGTTGGAATTGCCTTCATTTGCCTTGCAGCAAAGTTCAGCTGCATCTGTTGTTTTTATTTATTTATTTATTTATTTTTATTTTGCTCTCTGAGTCTTCTTGCTAAATCTTGAGTTCTTTAGTTAGGATGTTTGCTGGATGAGCCAGGACTTTTGCCTGATAGTAACTGCAAAATTCTGCATAGTTATTATTGTTATTATTTTTTTTAATTAAGTCTTAAAAAAAAAATTTTAGTTTTATACTTCCTACACTTATCTACAGATTATTGAGATAGATGTTTTTATTTTATGTGCAGCAATAGTATGTAGAGTTCTGAGATTTGTCTTGCTGCTCACTTTTAATATTTGTTACTTGTTCTTAAACTGTATGCTGTGTTGTTTCAGCACCCAAAGTATCTTGGCAGTTGAATAAGTTCTTGAAAGTTCTCTTATGTAGTCTTATGGTAGTGATTTCAATTATCTATGTCTGTTTCTAAGCTTTCTTCATCTTTCCAGCTGCCTGCTGGTAAGATAATAAGGCCTTCTGTAATTCACAAACTCAGTTTTAGATTAGGATGTTGCTGTACAATTTAAGAACTTAAGTGATTAAAACACTCTTATAGCTGAGTAGCCAAAACAGCAGTTACAGCAGATCAGTGTAGTTATTAAAAATAATAAAATAGTGACTGCTTGCTGTAAAATGTTATCAAACTCAAAATTTTCAAGAATTCAAAGGCCGTTTTGAATAATGTACAAATATCTACTTATTACAGTACTCGATAGCAGTAGGAATGGCTAAATTAATGAAAATAGCTTCTTATAATGCGTTTTCCCACAGCATTTTCCAAGCTACCATTGTACAATTACATTTAGTGTTAAAGCATTGCAACTAACAAGCCATTTTCAGTAATGTTCAGACAAATGGGAGTTACATTCACTGAGATGTTTGTTTTGTAAGGATATTCTGTAAAAGAAAAAATAGATATTGTATTTTAGGGTGCCTTGGCTGTGTTTGTGTGTGTTTAGGAGCAGATGTGCATAAGTATATAGAGAATAAGTATATAGACAGAAAAAATAAAGGTACTCGGGTTTTTTTTCTTTTTGTAAAATTGAAATGGCTCTCATTATCTGTTGGTGTATGCTTCTGACTAAGGCTATTACTGTGTTTCTTATATCAAGATCTTTTCAAGTTCTTAATGTAGTTCACCTATCTTGGACCAAATAAGTTCAAAAACAGCTGAGCATTAGGTTCCAGAATTCTGTGGTGAAATAGGATTCAAATATAGGTGCGAAAAGGTTAATGTAAGCTGGGATACATTTTCCTATGCACATTTTTTTTCCATGTGAAGACTCCCTACAGAAAGTTCTTGAATGCTTTGCAGCTAGATTAGAGATATTTTGCCTCCTACCTGTTATCACCTAGCAAAGCATAGGTTAGGAACTTATTTTTAGAGACATTTTTATTGTAAAAGAGTCAGCATGACTGTGTGGCAGAGAACACCGCTGGTTGTAGAAGTTATAATGAAGTGTTGAAAATCACACAGTTAGATCCTATCTAAATGGAAGCAGCCTGTAAAGAGATTTGTGCTGAAATGGTTTTCAGTGACACAGGCTTTGAAAGGAAGAGTAAGGACACACAGTAGGTTCAGCTTCTTTCACATGATCCATTGTAATACTTCCATTGTATTTAATGCATAATGGTAACTGAGAACATAAATTTATTGTACTTAACAGCGGCATTTGGCAATTAGAATTAGTTCTCAATTGTTTCATAAATGATAATATAATGAAAAGAACCTTTTTCTAGCCTTAAAAGTTTGCAAAGCTAAGAAAGGAGGTGTTCCCTTAGCACTTAGCCATCTGAAACATCAGGAGGATCAGTTACATTCTGCACTGCATAAGGCTCATTAGGGGAGCTACACTCCATTTTTGTTCTTGTCTTAGATCAGGTTAGGCCAGGACCTCACAGATTCCCAGATGCCTCTCTGTGCAGCAGCTCTGCTCCTGAGCAGCATGTTGACAGTGCTGGAATCTCACAGTTTTGGTTCTGTGCCACTAGCTATTAGTGTCCTGTGTACTATGCTTCTTGGGCTTGGAAGCAAGACTTGCAAGGTTGGCTCAGGGACAGAAAAAAGGGAAACAATACAACGTAGACTTGAGATATGTGTCCAAAGAGCCTGGAAGTTGTGACAGTTCATCTTTTCTGTGTGGCTCTGGTCATGAATAGATGATGTCACTTGGAGCCACAAAGGAATCTTTTAGTCTTATTCTCAGAGTTATGTTGCTAATAATTAAAAAATGCTTTCTCACAAAACTTACCCACTAGAAGCATTCCATGCTGAAAAATAATAAAGTTGAGCATGAGTTATGGAAAAATTACATGCAGCAAAAGAATTCCTGCCAGTAAATTGAAACCAGTAATCTAGAGCATAACACTACCACAGCCAATCCACCTGTGATGAATGCTTGTAACTCAGAAACATCAACTTTTTAGTTATCTCACGTTGTTTCTTTTCTAAGAGTTGTCTGCCTCCTCCAGGAAATGGTGAGTAAATGCTAGGTTCTCATACTGTCAGAGTTAAGAATGAAAATCTTGTTTTTTGTCTCCTGTTGCTGAAATCTTCCTGTTTCCATATTTCAGAATGTTTCCACACTGTGGGGATTAAGATTTTTCCTTCTTCTGCCTTGATCTGCAGTTGCACAGATGAAGTGAATCATAAGCAGAGTGCATACAGTGTGAGAGAGATTGCTTGAGTTCTTTATAGCCATTTGAAATGCAGTATTTATCACCAAATACTTTTTGTTTTATGACAAAATTATGCTTAGGTTTTGCGTATTTAAAATCACAGGGTCAGCAAGTTTGAATTGGTTCAAGGGCCTCTGTGATTATTTTTTTCCCTCTGTGTTCCTGTCCTTTTCTCTCAATAAATGTGTTTAATCTTTCAAAGAAGAACACAGAAATTGGAAATGAGAAGATTTCATGTCTCTTGGTCCTTCATCTCTCTAGGACCATCTTTAAGAATCTGTCTAGAGGTCCTAATGTCCAAGTGGGTGACTTGAGATCGTCAAAGGGGTTGGTCATTTCAAAATAGCATTTGAATCAGCTTATGTTACAGTTGCTCCCTTCTAGCTGTGTTCTATTCCAGAAGTTACAATCCTATTGGGGAATCATGTGAGAAATACCATGCTAAATTGATGGTGTTTCTACTGAAGTGAAGAGACCCAAGATTTGTCTCTCAAAAGGAGCCCAGGAATTGAGGAAAAGTCCTGCGAAGTAATATCTAAAGTCTCTAGAAGTAAAATTAAAAAATACACAAGTGATGCAACAAAATAATAAATCGAAAGGAGCTTTTTTTTTTTTTTTTTAAGTTTGAGGACTTGGATATTTGGAAAAAGTGCTATTTCAGTAGAGCTCCTTCTTTTTTTTGTGGCAAGCAGAGAATTCTGCCACTTTTTATCAAGCAGACAGGAAGCTGAGGAAATAAGTAATGTTAGCAGCAGGCTTGTGCGTCTTTGTAGTCTACTGTTGAAGATGATCAGCTCATGTGCTGTTTTACAAAGAAAATTTTATTGGACTAAAAAGATAAGAGTCGCACTCACTCTTTGAGCAGTTGGGCCGTATTCATGCAACTGCTTGTTGGCCTGTGCCACATGCAGGCTGCTAGATTCGGGGTCGCTTAGGGTTCTGCTCCTAACTTAGTAAGAGGCTTTGTCTCTAAGTTCATAGTCATCATAGAAGGGCTGCAAAGGTCATCTAGTTTCAAAACCCTTACTGTGGGCAGAGTTGGCAACCAGTAGAGCAGGCTGCCCAGAGCCATATCCAGCCTTGCCTTGAATGCCTCCAGGGATGGGGCATCCACAATCTATCTGGGCAACCTGTTCTAGTGCTTTACCAGCCTCTGAATGAGAAATTTCCTCCTAACATCTAATGTGAATTTCCCATCTTTGTTTAAAACTGTTTCCCCCTTGTCCTATCACTATCAACCCATGTAAACAGTCATTCCCCTTCCTGTTTATACATTCTCTTCAAGTACTGGAAGGCCACAATGAGGTCTCCCAGAGCCTTCTCTTTTCCAAGCTGAACAAACCCAGTTCCCTCAACCTTTCCTCACAGGAGAGGTGCTCCAGCCCTCTGGTCATTTTAGTGGCCCTCCTCTGGACCTATTCCCAGAGCTCTGTGTCTTTCTTGTGCTGGGGGCCCCAGGCCTGGATGCACTTCTCCAGGTGGGGCCTCACAAGAGCTGAGTAGAGGGGGACAATCCCCTCCCTCTCCCTGCTGGCCACCGCTTTTTTCACATTGCCCAGGATATAGTTGGCCCTCTGGGCTGTAAGTTTGCACTGCTGATATATGTTGAGCTTCTCATCCTTCAGGACCCCTGAGTCCCATAACTGTAAATGCTGAAGGCCAAGTTGGACTGGCTTTGAGCAACCTGGTCCAGTGGGAGCTGTCCCTGCACAGGTCAGGGAGTTGGAACTAGATAATGTTTAACATTCCTTCCAACCTGAACCATAAGATATGTGAAAGCATACAGAGAAGGGCAACAAAGTGGGCAAAAAGGCTGGAAGGCACGTCCCGTGGAGGAGATTGAGAATGCTTGGATTGGCCCAGTTGTAGAAGTAGATATTAAGAAGTTACCTCGTTTCTCTCTGCAACTTCCTGAGAAGGGGAAGTGCAGGGGAAAGTGCCAGGCTCTTCTCCCTGTTAACTGATGACAGAATGCACAGGAATGGCACAAAGCTCTGGCATGTGAGGTTCAGAAAAGATGTATTTAATGTAAAGGCGGGCAAATACTGGAACAGGCTTCCTAGTGAGGTGGTAGATGTCCTAAGCCATTCAAGCCACTAATTACATGCCATTAATAATATGCCTTAAATTTTGGCTGCCACCTTCCAAATTAACTATTCTATTCATTGGATGTTAGAGAAATGTTGTCTTCAGTGAGATAAAAATTCATTTTGTGCTCATAAAAAGCCAGTGTTGCCTTATTTTCTTGCTTCTGTATGCAAACTATTTTGAAATTACAGTCAAAATTAAGGCAGCTAGAGGGCACTGTGGCTAAGCATTTGTAATCTGCCTTTTAACTGATACTGATTTATTTCTCTGACATAAATTTTAATTCAGAATTAACAATAGGTTTAAAGTTGCCCCTTGTGTATTTTGTTGTTCCTAGAACACATCTACATTGCTATTAAATACATGCCATTTCCATCTTTGAGCTTTTGAGCAAAGAGTCAAAAATACACAGAACAAAGTCTCACTGAATTAACACAAAATATTCATTGTAAACTACATATGAATTCTCACCAAAAATGCACCCCCAAAATTGCTTTAAAACTGCATGCTTTCTGCTGTTGAAATCTTCTATTAGTCACAGTTGTTTATCCAAGAAACACGTATAACTAGTGATACTGTGTCTGTGAGAGGAATGTCACGGTAATTTTCCAAAGAAAGATTCCAGATTTTAATTTACTGAGAAAGAAAATTTTGAACATGCAAGCTTGGATTTAGGGTCAGATCTTGTTATCTAGATTTTCTCACAAAATTTCTTAGTTCTCATATGGTCACATTTAAACCAGTAGAACATCCAACTGTAACTTGATATTCATGTGAGTAAAATAGACTGAATTTATTGATGAATAAACTGTTATGAGTTAGAAAGTCAGGTGCCAGTTAACTCTAAATCACAAGGTAATCTTTGCCAGATATGTGATCTATGCATAGATAATGGAAAATATAGGTAGGCTGTACGAAATCTTTCTTTGAACGTACAAAGGAAAGTATATTGAGATTCTTAAGGGCTATTCTGCAATTTAAGTTTAGTGATTGAGTGCTGGATTTTGTTTCCTGGATTAAAAATGGCCAAGATCAAATAAAGCATTATATTATCTTTCATGATTCCAATGTTTATGATTTCTTTTTTTTTATCAGGAAGCAGCATGGCTATACATATGGTTCTTTAATGTGAGGTTTACATCTGACATGTGTGAGTGCTTTTATCTACATAAATCACATACCAATTAACTACTCTTACTTAATTACACCATCCATTTGGTGGAATCATTTATTTATCCCACCTAATTTGGTTTGTGCTGGTTACTGTTCACAGTTGTGCATTCAGCTGGGATTATTTTCAAGCTGTGTGTTGCAGCTGCACCATGACTCAACTGTTCTCTTGTCTCATTTATTCAGGGAGGTGACAAGATAAGTAACAGCTGAGCTAGTTATCAGTTGTGAGTTTATTGGTGGATTGAATGCATGCTTAAGGCAAAGATAAAATGATTTCTGTCATTAGGGGTTGGGAATTTTCTTCAGGCTGCTTATGATTGAGCCTATTGTTCTTGATTTTTGGTTTTGTTATTTTCCAGTGTCATTGAAAAATGTCTGCACCTTTGCAGCAGCTCAAGTATTTCCTGTAGAACATCTGAATTTGCAGCAGCCTTGCCAACAGTAAATACAGATATTGAATTTTGGTTGCCATACCGATAGCTGTTCTTGCTCCACGAATGTTGCACAAAGTATATATTTTTAAAATGTTAATAGAAGCTTACTGTGCTGTTTTAATGCATAGTTGCATTTAGTATATTAAATCTGTGATTTATCAGATTTGTTACCAGATTAACCTTAAAACCTTCAGTATTTTTAATTAAAGACCTTTTTTTACCAATTGAGTTCTTTCACCAAGGAAAACCTGCAATAATAAGCCACCAAACAGAAATGGAAGTATATGGGAGTAGGTATGAGAAGAAACACATTGACTTAGTAGAATTCTCAGATTATGTAAGAACTACCTGGGACAATTGACTCCTGTCACTGAAACTCAGTCACAGTGCCTCTGTAAACTCTCTGCATGAACCCTTAGCCAATTCTAAGATATGTTTGAGATGATCAGGTATATAATGGTTTGTTTTTATATTTTTCCCTTCCTCTATCTAACAGGAGACTTGTTTGAGTCCTTTCTGTCTTGTGGTATAAAGATCAAAGCTACTGTGAATCAGGGATTCAGCAGAGTGCAAATTTTAAGTAGAAGTTCTCCCAGCAGTTGATTCTGCAAAACAGCTGTTTTGTAAGTGTAATTTTGGATAATCCCAGATGTCCACAGATAATGTTTTCCTTTATTTATTTCAGGTAAATTAATGTAAAACACAAGAAGCACTTCTCCACAACAGTATTTTGTGACTACTTAAACAGTGACTTCACTTTCATGTAATGAAACCTGAAAATGGATTTTATGTTGATCGTTTGATAATCTTTTAAGCCTAGTGAGCAGTTTTGGTCCCCAAAATAATTCCTTGTAGTTGCTAACCACTGTACCTCTAGGCTTTATAATACCAGAGAGTATTTTCTCTTCAACTCATTTTTTCTTTGTTCATGATCGTAGCTGAATAGATGGTTAGAAAGGCAGGATGGAGCCAAGCCAGATTTGCCCTGGTAAGTCTTTCCTATATAAATGAGGATGGGGATCGATTAAGTGTCAGACTGCACTTTTACTAATGAAATGTTAGAATAGTGTGTATCCAGTTCCCTGTTTTTTGTGTACCTAGTGCTTACGTGGTACAAGTGTTCAGTCACGGTTCTCCCTGCATCACAACCTGTGATTCAAGTAGAACCCCTCCTTCTGCCCGCTCGTAGGGAGGAACTTGCTTCTTGCTCTTCATAGTTTCCCAGGGATTGGATAGGAAGAAGCTATTTACCCCTTATCCATTCTGATTGCTGTATTTTGGGGGGCACTGCATCTGGCTATGAGCATTAATGAGTTGGACTGCAGGCAGGTACACTGTCCCAGAGCCTTCTGCTCTGTGTTGGTAAATATACACGCTGCCATTGCATGGAAAAGAAACTGTAGCTCTGAGATGTTTTTGGTCTAGATATATCACCAGACAGAGAAACTGAGAACTGTTGTGCCACTTTTCTGGTGTGAGAGTTTCCAGCTTCTGATTCCTTGTTGCTTTATACATTTCTGTGATAAAGAATTTTTCTCTACCCAGTGTGGTTTTCTTTTTTTGTGGACATGTTTATTCTATGACTAGGTCACCTCTCAGTGCTATTTTTAGTCTACTGAACAGGCAAGTTTTAGAACTTACTGTATGTTTTCTCTCCAGCCTTATTTTAACACTTTTTTTTTTTTTTCAAACATGCTTTAAAAATGTGGAGCCCAGAACCATATGCAGCACTTTGGTGTCAGTTTTACTATTTATAAAATGAAATGATTTCCATTGTTCTGTTCAGTGCATCTGTTATTGATGTAAATTAACTTGATATTTCCCTAAATCTCCTGGCCTCCATCCAATCTCTAGTGAAGTCTGTCATTCACATCCGCTCTTCAATTAACTCATGTTGCTGCTTATAGAAGTACATTAGGCAATGCTAATAGAGGCTTTCTCTTGCTTCCTGTGAGGATTTGGAAAAAACACTGAAAGTGCCCTTATAAATACTGTTTTATGTAGAATTTTTTAATAACTGGATCAGTTGTTTCTACTGTTAATGTTTCACTGTTTCTTCTCTAAACTACTTACCCTATAGAGGAAATAGACACCATGTCTAGTACTTGTTGCTGTTTATTCCTTCTGTCAGTTTTGAGTACAGAATTGCCCTTAAGAATACACGCTACGACTTGTTTCTCAGAGCATATAATGAAGGCTTTGTTGGCAGATTCCAAGGTGAGTGCCACATTGATATCCAATTATATTTTTCCAGAAAAATTTCCCACAACCTGTGCTGACAGCAGGAATGAAACAATGAGAGAAGTATCTTTGAGTCCACATACAGGAGGAGGTACATGGAAAGTACAACATTTAGCTTTTCCCCAGGGAATGGGAACAGGAAGAAGGTGACTGCAGAGATGAGTGCTGTGGAGCTTGTCTTTTCTCCATAGAGAAATTACTGAAATCAGTGCATGGCAAGTCAAAGGTCCTCAGTGCCTAGCAGTTGAGAGCCTTATTTCAACCCAGTGCAGCATGGACAGGAGATGGTGATGAGATCTGTGTAGCAAAGCTGAGGGAGGGTGTCTGAATCATGCATTCTGGCTCTGTCCCTGCTAGTAAGGAATGGGAGAGGGTGGTAGTGGTTTAGGTTGTAGTTATTCCTATTATGATGATTTGTTTCACATGTAACTGTACTTCCTTCATCCCCTGAATTTCTGACCATGAT
This sequence comes from Cyrtonyx montezumae, assembly GCF_038088225.1. Lineage (NCBI taxonomy): Eukaryota > Metazoa > Chordata > Aves > Galliformes > Odontophoridae > Cyrtonyx > Cyrtonyx montezumae. The sequence goes on along the minus strand of NW_027072034.1, from coordinate 131,701,608 downwards.
GATGTTTTCTTATGGCCTGTATAAGCTGATTACAATTATGGAAAATTACCTTGTTCCCTGATGAGAGCGTTTATTGTTCAATTAGCTTGAATTTTTATTTTTTCAATTAGGTTGCTTTGTTTTTTTCCTTGTTTATGCTAGACAATGCTTTTTCTTTCCAGCTTGCTGCATTAATAAATAGAAGTGGCTATTAGTAAACTCTGCAAATTCAGTATTCTATTGAGTTCTACACAGTATTCTAACATGTGTTGTGATGAGCAGTTCATTGGGTTTAACATCCAGGAGTTAATAATTCCTTCAAGCATGTTCAGAAGATCTGAGGTAGTCTTGCCTTCTGGTCTCAAATCCGTCTCATGGAACAGTGTTGCTCGTGTGAAACAGGGCAGCCAATGTAAGCAGGTGTTGTTTAGGGATGAGTTATTTTGAGCGCAACTGACAGAAACCTGTTAGTGAGCTACTGGCAGATAGTTAATAACTTGAAAAGGGTATATAATTTGTTTCTAGATGATGTAATGGAACAAGTACCAAAAAAAAAAAAGCCTTCGAAAGAAGTGTGTAGAATTTAATCTCTAACATCTGACAATGGCAGATGCACAAGTGGAATATGCTTTGGAAGAACAGTAAATTGTATTCAAATTCAGATTAACACTTTTTAAACAGTTTGAAAGGATTCTGGTGAATTGAGGAATATAGTTCCTGGATTTTTACCCATTTTTAGCAAGCGTACTTTGAAGAAGTGTGTTGCTATAGTTCAGAGATCAGTGGTGCACAGTTTGAAAAGTAAACTAACCTAAATTTTCAGTATAAACAAACTTTTGGTCACTTCTGCAGTTAATACTTTAAAATGCACTCAGAGACAGCTGGAAAACAACAGCCGAAGAAGTTTGACATCCCTGCTGGGCAAGCTAATGAGATCAATGAACTGTAAACAAATATGTGCTACTGAAGAAGACTCAAAGAATCCTTCTTCAGGGGAAGGTTATGCCTTGCAAAAATCTTCTAGAGTTAAGTGCCTTAAGACATCACTGAATCTGTGAACTAATGAATCCAATTGGTATTAACTTAGTTGAAGTCTTTCAACAAGTTTCTGATCTAAGACTTTCAAGAATCTCAGTCAGGATTAGAATGAAGATGTATCAAAATGAACAGCCTGTTAACAGGCAGGAGATAAAGGACAGAAATAAATGATCATCAGTGTTAAGAATGAAGGAAGTTTATTGGTAATGTGTCAAGGGGATCTGTGCTGGTATCTGTACTGCTCAGCATTTGCAGAGTGTGCTGGAGAAGAGGGTAATAGTAAAATTTTTCATGAAACTGTGTTGTTCAATGAGGCAAAAATGAAACCTCACTGCAAAGAGTTTCAGAAGGATTTCACAGCACCAAATTTCTAGGGGATGCTGTGGCATATGAAAAGCTATTGCTTCACAGCAGACAGCTGAGAGTTAATATAGGCAGTTATATAAAAAACTTCATCAGTGAGCAGAGGGCAAAGGAGAGAATGTAAGGAATTATTGGGAAAATAGTAGAGAAAAAAAAAGAATTAAATGTAGAAGGAACAGAAATCGTTGAGATGCTGTTCATACTTGAAGCAATCTTGCATCTTGAATAATATGCATCATTCTGTTCCCTCTTTGAAAAATAATATATAGAACTCAAAAATACTTAAGAAAGTTCAGCAAGGATGATCAAAGTAAGATCTTTCGTATAAAAAGCTATTAAGTAGACTAGTCTATAAAAAGGTCTTTAAAATCACGGCACATAGAAACTGAAGAACAATTTTTCACTTTCTCATACAGTAAAATTTAGGGACTATCAAATAATATCATGTGGTAGAATGAAAATAAATGGAATTGTAAACACAATGATACCATATTTGATTGAGAAAGTCCTTGAGCCTCAGGTTACTCAAATTTGGGAGTCTAAAATGGAGAAATATCATCTGTTGTTTCTTATCCTAATCCTTTCCTTGATCATCTGTGAGAGGTAGAATACTGGGATAGACATTTGGTCTGACAAATGATTATATTATTCTGATGTATATTTCTTAAATGTTAGATATAAAAATATATTTAAAACACTTTCTTATTTGTATTAAGCCATATGAAATATGAAAATACTGTAGCGTGTGACATGTCATTTGTAATATGCCTGTTCTATCATTCTTGGTACAGAAAATTCATGATTTTTGAAATTTCTTCATGAGTTATCTTGTGACAGATGAATGACCTTCTGGTTACATTAAATGATTATAAAGTCATGAGTGATTGTTTAGAAATTTGGAGATGCTTTGGTGCTGAAAGGAAATTTAGCAAGAAAGTGGGGGGAGGAAAGTGGTTTCTTCAGTGACTAATGTAGACTTGCAAATGGGAAAATTGGTTGAATGTAATGGCCTTGTTTATTTATTCATCTGAGATTCTGCTTTTATGTCTAATTCAGTTTCCAAATCTTTCCAACATGGGAGTTGGAACAGCAGTATTTACTTCAGTATACATTATTAAAGAGTTGCTGCAAGTACACAGCCTATGTATCAAAATTGTTAACTAAATATCCATTGGAGAATGAATATTTTCTCTTTCTCCCAATGCAGCTAAACACATAGGAAAGATAATAACACAAAGTCAAACAACGTTACAAAAAAATAGTAGTGAGGTAATGAATTACTGAAGTGTTTTTTGAGAAATAGGGAAAGATTGTTGAATGGTACGTAAAGATACTTGAGTTCTGTTGGGAAGTTTGAGTTTACTTCTGTCTGGCTATTTACTAGCCTTGCCCTTTCCTTTCAAAAGTGCTGCAAATGGACAAAACATGAGAAACACGGATGGGAGAAAATGAGAAGGGAAAGAAATTTCGACAGCCCTTTGTGAAGCAACAGAGATAATATTCTAATTTCACTGTGTGTGTCAGTTCTGTCCAAGTTCTTCTATTTGTTAACAATTTTATACCAAAGAAAAAAATGCCTGTTTCATTCATTCAGACACCGGTTCATTCATTCACTTTATAGAGCACCTATCAGACACTGGACTGAATATATTCCATCAAATGTTTAAAGTGTTAGCTGAATAAGCCATCAGTAATGTGACCCCAGAGAGTGATATCTTGTTATAAATATCCAAAGAAGAAACATCTGAAAACTTGATAGGATAAATCAGCTCCTTTGTCTCTCTGACACCCCCCCACACACGCGTGCATGTGTTACACAACTTATTAAACATTCAAAACATCAAATTAGTTCAGTATCTGTCCTCGGATTTGCAATTTGCATAGTGTTTATCACCACTAGAGTACACATTATGGTTTCCTTTTTATAAATCATGTAGATAACACATTTTCATTGTGTGTCACTGTATATAAAATAATTCTGGTTTTGTCAGCAGACTGCTAAATGACAGTGAAGCGTCTGTAGTGTGCATAAAGTAGCATCTTGTAAGAGACTGCAGGTCCCACATGAGAACTTACAATGAATGCATTTAAAGTCACAGCAGCACTGTAGCCTCAAAAACTGCTGCCTATCATCTGATTGTGATGTATACACATGTTCGTTTTTGACATGCTTGTATACGCATCAATGTAAATGTTCTGTGAGGGTGACTGACAGTATTTTGGGCTCCAGTTAGTGGCCCTGTCTTTTACTTAGTGAACTGGCATTGGTTCAGAGACAAAATGCAAATAGTTCTACTTGTTCTGTAGAACACATAGAAAACGTGACCCTCTTGGGAGGCAGTGTTCCAGTATCACTAGCAGTGTTCACCTGTGTATCCAGAAATGTGCTGCTGAATCTCAAGGGTTTCCTGTGCATTCATAGGATACAGGACAGCAGCTGATTTTAGCTATGGCCATGTAATATAAAGGCAGAGAATTAACAAAATTCACAGCAGAACCTGTGAAATTGAGGCATGTGGGAAGCATCTCTTTTTACTGTCATAAATTCTACTGGTTTACATCACGTAGAACTCTTAAAGTTTATGACTCAGGACATTTCAAATGTTAACTGTTTTAACTGTTAAACATGTGTATGTTGTTTCTGCTTTGTGTTGTTTTATTTAATCTTTCTGCCATTTAATACTGTTGCTCACTTTTTGGCTAGATTAAAGAGCTGTCTACTATCGAGTCTCCCATGAAGGTATTTGTGTGGTGAAATCAAGTCCCCCCCTAATCTTCATGTTGATCAGATAGACACAGATTCTTAGGACTGCCATTGTAAGGCAGAATTTGTAGTCCTTGGATTACTTAGTCATTCCTGTATTTTTCCTTATTTCTAGTGTTTCCATTTGAGCATCAGGACCCAAAAGAGCATTCTAAAAATGCACATGCTATCCAAAAATACCTCCAAACCTAGGAGGAATAGTGTCTCCTCACAGTCTGGAGAGGTAGTCTGCTGTGTATACTCTCCAGAATATTGTTATCTGTTAGTACTGAACAGAGACCTCATGTTTTGTTGGCTATAGTGATACTTACATTATTCTTTCTCACATGATGTCCCTTCTTTTACAGATGAGCGCTATTTTATTTAATATTAAATGCTGGCTGAAAACACATAATTGTGCTATGACTTGATATATAACACTGGGTCATCTGCAGTTTTATTAGCAGTCAACTTCTAATGTTTTCTGATCAGTGATAACTAATGAGTTGTGTGATGACTGATTTGTAGGACCATAGGGCAAACATTTACAGGATTGCATTTTATAATCTGCCAATTCTGTAAGACCTCAATTTTGAAGAATTTGTTTTTGCATTCTGACAAAATGGTAGTTTGGAAGGATTGTATTCTATTGCTTCTTCACATGTTGTTTATGTTTGAAAGATGGCCCCTAGCAAGTGGGGTCTTAAATCAGAATTTTGAGGGTTACTACTTGAAGTCTGTCATATGATGAAGTCTTATTTTTCAGCACTTGCTGATAGTGAGTGTAGCAAAGAGTTTGTCAGTCATTTCAAAATATGGATCTCCTTTTTTTCTGTTAAAAAGTTTAGCCAGGTGTTAGGTGCTAAGTATTTCTTACATGCCATTGAATAGTCAATGTCCTTTCAGGTTGGTTGCAAGGAATGCTGGCTTTCTCGTGACCTCAAAAACTCAGCCTTTCCCTTAATGAAAATAGTGGAGCTGTGTAAGCTTTGATCAAGCAAGAATCTAGCCTAGTTTACATAATAAATTTTGAATTTACTGACAAGGCTGACAATCAGATGGTTTGAAGTCAACATTTTCAGTAAAAAAAAATGTTGCTTTGGAAATAACTCTGTTTTATCCTTCCTCCTCCCACTATCTCCAGAAATACAATTTGCTCTTCCAGAGCAGTTGAAGTTTCACAGAGCATTTAAAGCAAACAGAGCCATCCTGTCTTGGATACTGCAGTGATGAAGACACTCTTCAGGTTTTCACATTCAGAGCAGCATGCTCCCATTCTCTAACCTCTCTTTTCCCAGTCTGTTTTCACAAGCTCACATACCCTTACTGCAAAGACTGTGTTCTGTCCCAAAGAGTTGCTAAATTGTCTATGAATATGTATTTGTGTTGGGCACCTGACAGCCCAGGGATCAGGTTCTACGTGATGTTAGACCACACTCACAGTGACAATTCAATTATTCTTCTGCCACTTACCAGGCAAAGGAGAACTACAGTGTGAATTTTCTCTTTCAGTGGAACACCAGTTCAGTGGAACATCAGTTCTTCACCAGACTGCTGAAGACCACAGGCATGAAATTCCTGTCTTATAACAGTGTTTTCCTCTTACTACCATCTGTGAAAATTTGAATCTTTAAACATTTGTCTCATGCATTTGTGTGTGGGAGGTGTGATATATTCAGTTTAATAAATGAGTCCAAGCTTGTTTACAGTATATAAGAATTGACGATAATTTGGACACTATGCATCTGTTCTGGAAAATGTCTAGTGTACTTACTTCATAATGGTGTGTGATTATGTTTATACTTGATTTCTCCTGCACAATGAACCACAATTAAAATTTAATTTGTAATCCTTTGGTAATACAGTATGAAGCTTCTGTCAATTAATTGGAAGCAATTAATTAATTAGATAGAAGTGAAAGTACTTAGGAACAATGAGCATAGAGAGCAGGACAGTGAAAACATCTGCGGGAGAAAGACAAGCATAGTTCAAGTTTCCATGCCAGGGATTAGTAGTAATTATAATTCATTTGCAACAAAAACATGCATCTGTAGCTGCATTTTAAACCTCGTTGTTGTTTATGGTTTTAATTTTATTGTTGGTAAACGCCTCCTTAGAATCAGATTTTGTTTGTGTATGATTCCGTTTTGTTTGTAGAAATATGCTTCGGACTGCTGAGTGCAGCTTGTTTTGGGTGCTTATTTTGGACATTGCTTGACCTTTCAGGGAGATGGATGTTGAGAAAAGGAGCAGAGGCAGGCTAGACACTGAGTATTTCTTGATAACATGGTGCATGGGAACTGTTGGTGCATGGGAATCACGGCCTGAACCACTGATAGATCACCTGAGGTGAGCACTGAGTCAGCTGCAGGAGCACAGGTGAAGGCAATGCACCTGTGTGACCAGAAGGGGTGGAGTCTGGTGCCACCTCTCCCAGACCCCATTTAAGGGCTGACCATCCCTGAGGAGGGATCTCTTGTTGGAGATCCCTCCTGTGTGGAGTTATTGGCAAGCCTTGACCATGCAAAAGGTGAGCCTTTCTTATTTACTTGTTGTCTGTTTACCACCCAGATAAGCTAAGCAAAATATACAATCCACCTCATTATTTTCTGTGAATAATATTATTTTGGGTTATTCACCCAACGCTTGGTTACTTCAGGAAATATTTTTCTCATTCCTGGCTGGAGGTGAATTTTCCAGCCTGGAAAATTGAAGAGCTTTGAAGAGGTGATGGAGCAAAGTATGAGAAGCAGACCCTTCCACCATTTTCTCATAACAGGTAGGCAGGGAAGCTGGACTATATAGCTGCAGATCTCAAGACAAGGCAAGTAGATACTTACTGACTCAAGGTGGAAGGGATTTAAGTTCTTTGTTAAATACTTCAGTGTTTCAGGACTTCATATGAGTCACTGCACGTGGATTAAATCTAGCTGATTTTTAAAGTACGTTAACGATGGACTTCTCATGGTCTGAGTTCTTTTCTGAGGCCTCTTCTGGACGACCACCAGTTAGTTTCTAATCCTCTTGCTGTCAATACTGAAGTAAAAAAAAAAAGGAACTTGCCTCAGGTACCATCTATACATCTTTCTCATTAAGCATCCTTATTAGTTGATTGGTGTGGTAAGCTTGGTCTGGTCCACGTTAGCCTCAGTTTACACAGAAGCACTCTAGTTAGTCTTACTCTGCGTGAAGAAAAAGTGCCAAGGGCTGAGCATCCTGTGTATATATATGGGTATGCAAGGGAGTTGCTTCAGCCTGCCTCTGGTCTAGTCTGAGCACCAGTGCCACTACAGCTGATTATGAGTTGGGAACTGAGCTGGAAGCTGGGATCTCAGTAGTATGCAGCTTTCCTTTGCATTGAATCCATACTGGTTTCTGTGCTCCTCACCACTGGGAGGCTTTATGCCCAGGATCCCAACCATCTCTGTTCTGTAGTCCAGAAATTGCTTTGGGTTTTGGACATAAAATAATCTGTAGAACAGCATTTGATCAGGTTAAGAGAAAGCCGTGGTTTTGTTCCATCTCAGGACGAGCAGTGAAGCACATTGCTTCCAGGCTACTTGAGTGGTTGTAATAATTTCCATAATTTCTCTGAACCTTTGGTCACTAAAATGAGAGATGAGGAAAATTGTGACTCTCTGGATGTAATACAATAGAGGGAAAGCGTGGGCTAGGCTGAGATAGCTGCATTTTAATTTCTGGATACTTACTGTATGTATACTTTTATAAAAGTACATTTTACTTAATAGATGCTCAAAGCTACGATTGCCTAATGGGTATTGTATACAAAAGATCATTATAGCTTGAGAGGGGCATCTTATAATGCTGATCTGTTTGCAAAAAATAATTCTTCAGAAGGGGAAGTTAATGGTGAAATTTGCTGCTGTCATAATATACATACTACTATGGAATAATAAAAATTTTTGGAGCTGCCCACAAACAGTGATTAGTTGCTCTGTGAAGTTTTCTGAAGTGTTTTTGTGCTAATTTATATTGCACAAGGAGGAACATAACAAATATAGATCTGAAAGTAACGCATCAGAATATTTTTTACTTCTTTTTTGACCTGCAGGTATTTATGGTCTTGTAAAACTGTGGCAAAGACTGTAATACATTATAGTGATCATCAGTTCTAGCTTACAGAAGTATTTAGTAGCCAGACATCTAAGAAAGAAGCACAGTAACAAGAATGCTATGATGAGTCTCCCAGTGTACCCTAATAATTTTCACCAATGCAGTGCTTCTGAGTTTAGTGAGCTAGATATTTTATCTATGTGTTAATAGCTATTAATGGACTTTCTTAAATGAATTTGTAATGTAATTTTTCATATTACCTAAACATTTTGCTGCTACAATACCCAGCAGTAACTCCAGGCCCACATTATATACTCTGTAGAGTATATAATAAACTTGCTTCTTTAAAATTGTAATAATTACATTGACTATTATGTAGGTTTTTTGTTAGGGAACAGAACGAATAATACTTGTTTTAATTATTCTTCTTTTATATTGGGGTCCTTTGTATGTCTTCTACTGCTATTTACTTTCTTTCCTCTGGAATGTTTCATTTAGGCATCAAAAATGGCCTTATCTGTAATGGTACCCAATAAACAGAAGTGGGGACTTCTTTGTTTAAAAAATAAAGATACTGGGAGGGTGAAGGCCATCTTGAATGAATGACTGAATGAATGAATGAATGAATTGTTAATCTGGGCTCGTCACCAGCTGAAATTTCAGTTTATGGTAAAGGAAGAATGGCATGAGAAAATGAAATGGGATTTCTTTTCTAAGACAAACAAAAGAAAAATAAATTAAAAAAACAATAAAAACACACTATGTAGATGAATTTTCTAAATTATCACAATCTTCTATTGCCTGCTCTCTCTTATGTCTGTGTGTAGATAACTCCTTTTGAATTTCTTGCTCCTTGTATACCAGTGTAGCAGTTTAGCTGGTGCCTGGTGCCAGAGACCTTGCAGAAGAAAAGTAAATTTCTCTTTGCTGCCATGGAAAAAGAGATCTTTTTAAAACCAAGAGAGCTATGAAATGGAACTAAGAGAATGTTTTTTTTTTCTTTTTTGGGAGGTTGCTATTTTTGTTGTAAGTATTCAACTATTATTTCATCATGATTAAAAGAACATTACTCTATCTGCTGGACAGCAGTGCCATTATGGCCTAGCAAGGAAATTTCCAATTGAAAACAGTGCTTCAATGAATATTTTGTGTGCTTTTTATTTATTGTAATGGCATTTCCAAGTCAATGGACAAAGCCAACATATGTTTCAGATTTTCTTCTCTTCTGTGTGACAAACCTTTTGCCAATGTGTTTGTTAATGGAAGGAATGTTATTAAGGCTGTGAGACTAAAATTTGACTATTATTTTGTGGCTTACAAGGTGGAGTGGTCTACGCTAAAAGCTTCTCCTTCCCTTTCTTAGAACAGAACAATTCAATTCACATTGAAGAATTTTATCTTGCAGTCTGCATGTGAAACAGGCTCAGGGCAGCAAGGAAAAAACTGATGATAAATGACTTGTAACAGCATAAGACAGGAATTCAGGAGTGACGCTGCTTCGCTGATACCATTTTGAATCTGAAATAAATAGAAACCTTTCAGAGTGTGAAGGATTAAAAATATACTTTTATCTTAAGTTGGTGATGAGTTCTGCTGATATCAGTTGTTGCTTCATGAAAGTACATCAGGCTACTGAGTTTCATAAGGAAGCATGTCTTGTGTGGTTGTCCCTGCCTCAGGAGTTTTGAAATATGACCTAAAGAACTTTATTCTATCCAGTGCTCAGTCTTTGAAAGGGAGAGTCTGAACAAAAATGTTGCCTTTCTGAGGTTATTTTTCTGTCCGTGAACAATGGGAAAAGAAGAGAAGCACGACAGTGAAGTTGTGGTAGGAGGCAGCATCTGTTTGTGGTTTGATATGTTTAGGAGAGAGAGCAGGAGAAGGAAAGATGCATTTATTTTTATTTGTGAACGTCGATGTGACTATTGTTAATGTTTTATCTGCACACAGTTTTGGTATAGTTGAAAAAAATTTTGGTACAGTTGAAAAGCTGTAGTAAGCAAGGAAGATGAGAAGCTAGTTCAGGGACTGGGAAGCAAGAGAGTGGTAGATTAGCAAGGCCAAGAAGAAAGAGATGAAATGGAAGTATTGTATAAATATTTCAAAATGGTGTTTCAGTTCATAGAGTGTCTTTATAGTTCTATTTGTATATACATGGAAATGCATGTTAAAATGTCTTCTTTTCTGCCTTTATTTTCTTCCATTTTGACCTCACCATTGCAGCAGAAAAAGGACAAACTTCACTCTGCTAATATCTTCTTACCAAAGCTTTAATAATAAGGCTTTATAGTGTCTTTAATTACTTCTAACCCCTCCATAAATAAACTGTTGTAGGATCAGTAATGCTCTTTAGCATTTACAGAATTTCTTTCTCCTACAAGGAGATCTACATTTGTTAGTTCCATTGGCCGCTAAAGCCAGTGGAGACAAAGGCAGAGAATTTAACAATCTGTGTTTATAAAAATAGGTTTCTTGGGCAAGTTCAAACTCCTGAACTACTGCTTTTTGGCACTCTTGCAGTATTTCACCAAAGATGTTTCCACATTGCCTTTCGTGAAGTCTTTCTTCAGAATTGTTTTGCATATGTTTCTGGTTCTACAGCACCTTTTCCTTGATACCTACTGTCAAGATAACTAGCTAGACATGGTTAGAAGCTCTGGTTCTTAGAATGCTACTTGACTAAAGGCTGGTACTGCAGAGATACCTAGTGAAAGGGTGGGGAGAAAAAGCCCTTGTTAATCTGTTTTACAACTGGATACAACTTTTAAGTCAGCCAGAATTTTCTACAGAAAACATGTTTTCAGCCAAATAGAATTTTTTAACTAGTAATTATTTACTAAACTCTTCTATTTTCACTTTTAAGGCTAGGTGGTATAAAGTCAGCTTTAAAGGTAGTTTTCCATTACTCTCTGCTTGCATCCAAATCATTGTGCTGATACATGCAATTACAGTAAGCATGGTCTGATACCTCCCATTTTCATATTTAATGTTCTTAATAGCCAGACTGGAGAGAGAGTCCACAGCACAGGAGAGGTAGCTCCAAAACTACATTCTGGAAATGGAAGTTTTCTTTTTTCAGAATATTTTTCAGTATCTATTTTTTTGCCCCAATTTCAGAGAAAAAAGTATTGAAACATCAAATTTCAAGATTGAAAATCCTTTTTTTTTTTGTTTATTTAAACATGTTTAATATTAATAATTTTCCACTAATTTCAGCCACCGGCTTAATTTAAACAATTTATCACTGTGAACCTTGGAACAAAATACAGAGTGTTTTATATAAAAATACAGTGCAGATTATGTAATTGTACAATAATAGTAAGGTGCATCTATCCTTATAGGTTCATAAGGTTGGAAAGGACCTACAAGATCATCTAGTCCAACCATCCTCCTATCACTATCCCTACCCAACTACTAAATCAAATCCCAAAACGCTGTTCTTACAGTGTCATTTTTGTATGTTAAAAGTAGGAACACATTCAGGTTGTGGTGTGATTTCATGGAACTGGATAATTCTAAGGAATAATTATATAGTTATGAAAATATTTAATTCCTTACAACAAGTATTTCAAATAATTTAAGTGTTTATAATTGTAAATACAGATTTAACAGGTACAAACATAGAAATAACTGCCATTAGTCATACTGGCTGTAAGAACATTCAGAGTCTGTACCCATATGTTGACTGTTAGTTCTGTAAGTATGAAAATAGTTTTAATAGTTGGACCTTTGAAATACGGAGGGCAAGCCTTTTGTAGGTGCAAAAAACTTCCAACAGTTGCTGGAAGATAAAGCAAAGCATACTTGCTAAATGTGGAAACAACTGGAAAATTGGGGTCAAACTCCTTAGCAGTTCAACAGGAGATCAGTCTTTATTAATCTACAGACTAATTGTGATGTCAGACTCTAAAGTACTGTCAGATCTGCCATATAGATGATGTATGTAATCTATCAGTAATCTCAAGCAAGTACTTTTTACCTACTAGCCATTAACTTCAGAGTGTAGATGTCCTTACTGTGAGACATTATTATAAGTTCCTAGTGAGATAACAAATAGGAAGTACCTGCTGTACGCAGCAGGAACAAAGGCTTAATATTCTTAACCAGCTGCAAGCAATGCAAACAGTTCATTAACACAGTTGCTTATGAGGCATGTCTGTATTTTATTCTTTATTAAGCTTCAGACTCAGAGGGGATCTGTCCATGTCTATAAATATCTAAGGAGAAGGAGGCAAAGGTATGAGGCTGGACTCTTCTCAGCAGGGTGTGGGGATAGAACGAGGGGAAGTGTCCACAAACTGATGCATAGAAAGTTTGGCACAAATGTGCGTGGGAACTTCTTCCCAGTGCAGTGACAGAGCACTGGCACAGCTGCACAGAGAGGTGGTGGAGTCTCCTTCTCTGGAGACGTTCAGGACCCGCCTGGACGCCTACCTGTGCAACCTGGGCTAGGGAGCTGCTTTGGCAGGGGGTTGGACTCCATGATCTCTGGAGGTCCCTTCCAACCCCAATGATTCTGTGATTCCTTCTACTGTCAGCAGCTCTATGCCTAGACATTTATGTAAGTAAAATCATGGGAAAGGTCTTTGGTTTACTTTCTCTGACGTGTTCCCAAATGCCCAGTTACATTTGAGATTTGGTTTGATCTTGCTCTTTCTCTTTGGATAGAAAAACCAAGAACAGCCATTTATTGGAACTTTAAAAATATATTTTCTCAAATATGAATTATTTTGTGTCATCAGAGTTATTTAGAATTTATAGAAATGTAAACAGCAATTTGAACTGTGCTGATTTAAAAAAAAAAGAAAATAATTTGTTGAATTCTGATATAGAGTTTGATTAGAACTGCACCTTTGTGCTAATTTGCATGGACTCAACTTCTCATTTTTTTTGTAGCTTTAGGATTCATTTGAAATGCCATCTGTTAAATTGCTAAGCTCTGTTCAGCATGGTTTAGTGAGAAGAAATATCTGTGTAATAGAAGTTAAAGTAAATTATTTCTGTTTATATTTGTAACCTTGAGATGTAAGTGGGAATGTCAGCCCTTCTGATTTTGGCATTCTTTTGAGCAAGGCAAGTAATTCCTGCAGCGTAATCTTATTTATCTCTTGTCAGCTCCAGGTGGCTCCTTGGTCTTTATGTGGGTTATTTATTCTTAACACAATTATTTCCTCCTCAGCCAGGCACATCTGCAGTGTCAGCATCTCCTGATTCACACTCTAGTACTGTAATCCACAATCTATACAGACAACATGAGCGTAAGCATAAGGAGAAATAATAGATAACTGAAAGATTGGACTGACAGAGCTAAGCAAGTGGTTATAAGGAGAGAAAGTGAGTCAGAGATGGAAATGTAAGTAAGGGAATCAGTTTCTCTTACATTTAAGTATTAATACTGGTCAGAAATTTGTATATAGTGCCCATTACTGTAATGTCCTATAGAAGCGAGAGAAATAAAAATGCAGTTAAGTAACTGATTATTTTAGGTCTCTGTCAAATAAGCTCAAAAGTAAATATGCTTAACTCTGAGTCATGAGGAATTACCGTAAGTTACACACACTCCTAAGTAATTCACTGACAGGGAGCAAACCAAACATTCAGTAGGCACAAATTAGTAGATTTTTTCATTTTCTATCAGTTTGAAGTATTGTTTGAATCTTCTGTTATATAGTAATTCTAGTTTTAGTGACCAAAACCCACAAACTCTCCTTCCTCTGAAGAAACAAAATTAATCCAAATAATTAGAAAAAAAAAAAAGTCAAGGAGGGTTTTGTTCTTTATATGAGCAGTATTAATGAATTCTTGTGTTTCAAGGATGTATCCAAACACAAGCCTCTTCTTATGCTCAGCTCTTATCTCTGTTACAGAGGTACAAGTGTTTGGTATATGCACAGTAACTGGAAAAACATGTCGATGGTTTCAACAGAATTAGCGCATTCAAAAATGACTACTTGTACCAGCAAAATACTCCTACTGCTCCACTACTGCTGATAGAACAATTCTAGTTTTTATTTTGTGAATGGCAAGTGTAGTATTAGTTAAATGAATTAATTTCACATGATTTTTTAAAATGGCGACCACATGAACTTGGATGTGCAAAAAGGCATTACTTAGCTGAAATAAGGAGTCGTGAATACAGTATCTTAGAGAGTCCAGATGAAAATTCATGACTACCAAAAAAAAACACCAAACAGGTGAAAAACCCCCTGAAGAATGGCTCAAAGCAGAAACACATGCTTTGTAGCCTGAGACTGATTGTTTTATGCAGGAATAGTTGTGGAGAAGCTTGAATAAAGACTTCAAGTATGGAGATGCTAAAACCAATCTCTTCTGTCTTTGTTGTTTTAAAGTAAACTGTTTCTTTTTCTATAATGGAGAGATAGTTTTGTGACTTTTGTGAGGGAAACATGATATTTTTTAATGAAAATAAATTTCTGATGAGCAAGTTCAGCCTATGCATAACCCTTTTCTGTTTTGCCTGTCTGACCAAGCCATTTTGGATTCCACATTGACTCAAAGAATAAATCATTCATGTTGACACTAAATGATATCTTTCCACTTGCTCACCTAATTTCATATCATCCCTGCTAATGCTAATTATAGTATCAGTGATTTCAGTGGAAAAAGATTTCCTCCTCATGGTAAACAGATTTAAAAAAAAAATAGCAACAAACCTATATATGTTAGCAATTGAAAAGCTACATGAACAAAAAGAAACCTCACAAAACCCTAAAAACCCCATGTAAAAACCAAAACCACCCATGGCTATGTGCCTTAAGATTAATGAATATTTATTTTCCAGGTAAACTGTTCCATTTTTTTAATAAATTTTTATTTGATGTTTTAGTTTTGCCTCATGGTTGTTGCACAGCATTTGAGACAAATGGAAGTGCTGATAACCAAATATTGCACAGAGAATCTTGTAATGATAAGCTGACTGTTAGGACTGTGTTTGGGGCAGGGGGGAAGGAAAATAAGAAAAGGGATAAAAAATCCCCAGAAAAGTCAAATTGGTTAGGCTGTTTCTCTTGCAGGCTGAAGACGTGCCACTGATATACTGTCCAGTTCTGTGCTCCCCAGTTCAAAAAAGACAGGGTTATCAATGAAGGAGCCCAGTGGAGAGCCACAGAGATAATAAAGAGCCTGGAGCGTCTCCCATATGAGAAAAGGCTGAGTAACCCAGGTCCATTCCTCCTGGAGTAAAGAAGACTGAGGAGGGATCTGATTAATGTTTATAAATATCTGAAGGGAGGTGGAAAGTAAATGGATGAGGCCAGGTTCTTCTTGGTGTACGCAGTGATAGGGCAAGAAGTAATGGCCATAAAACTTGAACATAGGATGCTCCATACAAACATGCATAAGAACTTCTTTACATTAAGGTTGGTGCAGTGCTGAAACAGATTGCTCAGAGGGGTGGTGGAGTCTCCTACTATGGATATATTCAAGACCTGTCTGGGTGCCTTCTTGTGTGACCTATTGTAGGAAACTTGCTTTAGCAGAGGAATAGGACTTGATGATCTCTTGAGTCTTCCTGAGATCGGTCATCCAATCTGCAAAAGGAAGCAGATGTTTTTATCATTACACTTTCCATTAGTGTGACCTAGTGACACATACAGGATTAGCTGAGTCACTCACATAGAATATGGATCAGTGCTGTGCCCAGTGGGGTTTTGAAAATGTCTTAAGATTAGAGGTTCTATAACCCTTCTGAGCAACATGTTCCCATATTCATTCACCTCCACAGTGAATTTTTTTTTCTTGCATTTCAGTGGAATTTTCTGTGCTTCAGTTTTTTCTTGTTCACTCTTGTCCTGTCTCTGTGTGCTGCTTGGAACAATCTGGCTCTATTTTCTATACTCTTCCTATCTTATTGATGCGATCCAACCGGTCCCTTTCTTACAGAGGCTAAACCTCTCTATGTAATTCCAGCTCAGTCTCTTTTCCTATATCAGATGTTCCAGTTCCTTAGTTGTCATTGTGGCCATTTGCTGGACTTGCTCCAGTATGTCCATATCTCTCTAGTGTGGGGAGGCAAGCACTTCAAGCTCTCCAAATGAGTCTCATTAATGCAGAAGGAAGGATTATCTCCAGCAATGTGCTGGCAGTGCTTTTCCTAGTATGGTTTAGGAGGCTGCTCCGCAGAGTACATTACTGGTTTCATGTTCATCTTGGTGTCTGCCAGTACCTCAGATCCTTTTTCCCAAAGCTCACTCTAGCTGATCAGCCCCAGCCTGTGCTTGTGCATAGGGTGATTTCTCCCAGGTGAAGAATTTTGCATTTCCTGTTGCTGTGCTTGGTGATGTTCCTGTTGTCCCAGGATTTCTGCCTAAGTCTCCCTGAAAGGCAGTGTAATTCCATCAGGTGTATCAGCCTCCTCCTAATTATGTATTGCCTGCAAACTTTCCAAGTCTCGACCTTCTTTGCATTGATATTTAGCACTTCTAGGTCTCTGTAGCTGGTAAGTTTTGATAAAGAGGTGAAACCTTCCACAGAGAAGGATCAAGTCAGGGTCTATGCAAGCAATATCTAACCAGTAATAAGTATCAACTATAACAATGCAGTTAATGTACTGGGACTACATGTGAGGAAACTGAGACTGCTAACAGATGTTGTTGTCAGGCTGCTCCCTAACAACTTCAAAAGGTCAAGACAAGTGGAAAGGTCCCTTGTGACTTATAGAAGGCAAATATTTAAGTACATCTCTGGGGAACAAGTAGGAGAGCCCAGGAGGATCCAGGCTGATCACATCTGCAGCCTGTAGGAAGGCTGTGGAACATATCATCTTGAAGATGTTGGGTTTTTCAGTTCAAGGGAGATGTTGATTGACTGGAATGAATCTTTGAGGGGAAGGGTTTGGGATTGTGGGTGTATGAAGAGCAGCTGAGGGAATTTTCTTTTCTTTGGAGAGAAGGCTATAGAGAAGATAGGTCCATATTCCTCTCAGAAGTAACAGGGACAGGATAAGGAGGCAACAGTTTTGGGTTGAAGCAAGGGAATTTCAAACTAGATTGGGGGGAAAAAAAAAAGGTAGGGGTTCTAGGTGCTGTCACGCTCCAATATAAAGGAGGGAGACGAAGGTTCTTAGATTATGTATATACCCAGCGTGAGATTAAGAAACAACGGTTCAGATGTTGGTCCGACCAGTTTATTACCACTAAAAACCAGGGAGATGGGGAAGGCGGACACTGTTAGGGTGATGGGGAAGGGAAGGTGAGCGATAGGAAAGATAGGAAGGAAGCAAGGGCTTGTACAAAGCAGGGATAGTCACCAGCCAGGATCCCAGGGGCGGTCCGGTTGCAAGCGGCTCCGACGGTCCGAAGCAGAAGAGCAGGGGCGGCAGAAGCGGGGAGAACAGCAGCAGCGACGGGCAGCCCTGAGCAGCAAGCAGTTGTCCGTAGAAGCAGCACCGGGTCAGCACAGGAGGAGGGGTGCGGGGTCAGCACGGGAGAAGCGGCGAGGGGTCAACCCCCGGAGGGGCAGCAGCGAACAGTGATCAGCTCGTGAGGTCTCTCCAAAGAGGAGGCCTCTCCAGGAAGCAGCAGGCAGTGATCAGCTCGGGAGGTCTCTCCTAAGAGAAAGCTTCTCCAAGAGAAAGCCACTCCAGAGAAAACCCTCCAACTTCGTGGCTGCAGGACCCCTCTATTTATCTCCCAGATTTCTCCAGTCTACGTGACGAACCCCTCGAACCTCTCCTGCTTGGGCATCAGGCGGGTATCGCCTAAGATGGTTATCTCCCCCTGGAGATGAGTTCCATAAACGAGTGTTCTCCGGTCATTGAGCTGCAGCGTCAGGGGAGTATCACCTGAGATGGTTATCTTCCCTTGGAGGGGAGTTCCACAAAAGAGTGTTCAATGGCCACTGAGCTGCAGCTTAGGCCGCCCCAGGACATGCCCATCAGCTTGTCCCTGAGACAAAGGATTTCACAACCCTTTCCCAGGACTAACTTGGACATGTTTGGACATGTTCATCAGCAACCTTTGAGGCAATGGTAAAAGATATTAGTCTCTTACAGGTGCTTAGACACTTGAAACAGACTGCCAAGAGAAGTTGTGCAGTCTCCATGTTTGGAGGCTTTTGTAACTCAGGTGGCTCTCAGCAATCTGATCGTATTGAAGCTATCCCTGCTATGAGCAGGGATTTGGATTAGGTGATCTCCAGTTCATACCAGCCTAATTACTATATATTTTTACAACACGTACAAAAATAAGAAAAAATATAAAATTCATTCTTTTTTACTGTTGTTTGTTTTTATAAGCTGCAGAACAGACAAATTCCAGTTAGTACAGAAGAATAAAATGTCATCAGGTGGATGACCACTCTCTGGTATAAAGGGAAATGTGACAACTGGTTGTGAAACAGTGGAACTGGATTCCTGCAAGGAGCAGATCTATTGCCAGCCCTTAGTTATAACCTTAGAGGGAATTAAAGGGATGACTCAATGTAATGCAAAATGTACCTGTACAACCAGTAAATCAAAAGGGACAGGGTCACAGTGCATTCTTTCCTTTCTTATCTGGCAGAGGACTTTATATTCAATTGCTGTAAAGAAATGGAATTGCAGTCTACAAATGTGACAGACTACTGACTGAATAACCTTCAAAAGAAGATGAGAAAAGGGTCTTTAAACCTTGTGGGAGATAAATATGGTGATATTTATTAGCTTGTTTGTTCTTAGCTGAACTTCTGCATTGTCCTAAAGAGATTTCTCATTAGGTCACTGCATTTATAACAAAAAATAATTAACAAGTTATTGTGAAATGGACAGTATGTAATAGAGCTATGTTGATTTGAGACTCAACTGTGCAATTTCTGGCAATTAGTCTCCTTTGTTTCAGTGACAGTTTTAAGTACCAAGCATCATAAAGATGAAAGAATATAACAGTAAGTACAACTTAGCACAAGTTCATAGCAGATCCAGTGTTGAGCTCCTTTGGCTGTTATGGTCTGTATAGTCAGTATGATGATGGTGTAGTAGTTTTATTAAAAGTGTTTGCTTTGTCAGACAAATGGAAGAACAGGCTGTTTTCTCCTCATTTTCCATGTGAAATTCTCTGCCCTAATAATACGCCAGCTCTTGTCAACTGACTGGCCCTAGACCCAGTTGTTCTTTATGCACCAATTTTGAGTAATATAGTAAAGAAGCAATCTCCTCAATTTGTTAATTTGTATGTTGCTTGAAGTCTAGTTCTTTTCCATCTGCTCTGCAATCTGCTGCTGTTATTACGTTATGAGACAAGTCAACCAAATCCTCAGACCAGCTTCTGAGTTTTTATTGCATTTTTTCCTTCTATTACTTCTTGAAAGTGTCTGTGAGCATGGCGGATTGTTATTTCATAACAACTCCAAAAGTTTTTGTATCTCAGTCTGGTATGAGTTGCACTAGGACTGATATACACCAGTCATCTTAAACTGATATGGAAGCAATCATATATAACAGAAAGATATTTCCTGTTCTTTTGCATCTGTAAGCAACTTTGAGGAATAACTTTTTATCGCATGAGAGATTCCTGTTCATTTTGATTTAGGTACAAAGAAATGGCTATGTGTACACGGATTGTAGAGCTTGGACAATATTTTAGAACAAAACATTTACAGAGAAAATGCTTCAGAAATTTGTCATTTAGGGTGCATTTCTGGCTGGATAAAGTTGCAATATCTGTCTTCTGTATGAATAAAGTCTTAGTTTTTCGGTCTGAATTATTTGTTCTGCCAAGGTGGTTCTTTTAAAAGCCTAGTAAGGCTGACATGCTAATACCATTTTTGGTCTTCATAAGACCCTGCATATTTATCTCTGCCATAGCATAATAGTGTTCCAAGCTGGCATATTCTTTCAATTCCTTGAATGCATTCTTTCAATTCCTTGAACAAATTGTTGTTCTACTCTCCTTTTATCTTCACAAAGCAACAGTAATCAGCTAGATGCACTGAAATAACTATAGAAAGAATGGACTTATTCCTTTGTTTGAAATGAAGATTTTAGTTGAGTGCTTTTCAGGGAATGATGAATCTCTCTTTTTCGTCACATAGTGAAACTTTCTCTGCAATGCTGAGATTCTGGATAGTTACCTCTACACAAGAGAAGTAGCAAAACGCAGCTGAATCTAAACACTTTTCTAAAACCATTTGGGAACTGGGACACTGTCAGTTCCATTATTGCATTTCAAATACAAAATATTTAAAAAGGTTTAAAGATGAAGTGGTATTTATGGGTTTCTACGTATGTACATCTTGCCATTTTCCTTCCATCAATTTTGCCAATCCAGTTTTGTATTTTTCCTACCCTTATTCCTTTTTTATTTTTATTGATGCTCTACTTCCGCTGTTACATTTCATTTTCTCTGGTTTTGGCTAATTGATTGTCACTCTGTGTGATCCTTGTCAAATTTAATGTTTAACAATTCTGTGAACTAAGGGATCCCAGCACCCCTGGTGCAGGTGCAAGAGCCATTAGTGTCCTTGAAGTAATAGCTGAGCAGAGAGACACAAACATCTTTCCCTTGTAAGATTTTCCAAGAACCTGTTCTACTTTTAGGCTTTGCTTATATATAACACATAGGTCCTCCAGGAGACAGGATTTGTGTTTTCAGTTAACTTCACCATTGCCATTTTGGCTTGTTCTGCCTCTTAATGCCAAAAATAACTCATATTCTGCATATTATACCTATGTGTACAGTGAACTTTCATATTGTTTATATTGATATAAAAGTCTTACATTTGTTTCATTTTGTGGAAGATATTTAACAACTGGTAAACTACGTAATGATGTGAAGAAAAAAATGAAGTGCTATCTTCCTTCTTCAAACTGTTCAAGATGATGTATGATTGTGTATACTTTATTTTATTGAACTCTAGTGAAAGGACAGGGAGAGGAAAATCTTGGCTGTTTTAATAGAAAGAGTCTGTGCCAAACCCTTGGCTGCTTTAGCACTGTTATATGTGTGAGATCTTCCCATAATAAAAGAAGACCTTCTGAACTCTAAGTCCAGAGCAGTCATTTGTAAAGAGCACCTTCTTCCTAGTGTCTTTTTCAATTTAATTTGGATACGTGAGTAAGCTTTGTTTTTGGTAAATAGGTTTAAGTAAATAAGTTTGAATAAATGTTACTTAAAATAAATAGTCTTTAAACAATTTATCAAAATAAGGACTTGAGCAATCTGATCTGAAAGTTAGCCTTTTTTAGTGGGAGGGGGTGAACAAGATCATCCCTTGATTTTTTTTTTTTTCCAGACTGTTTTTTCTATGATTTAACTACTTTTTAAAATTATTACCAATTACTTATTTGATGTATCTTCCAGTACTTTAATAGCTACTTGAGAAATGTCTTCTCTCCAGAATTTTATGTAGTCCAGTCTCCATTCTTATAATTCAGCCAACATCCCACAAGCCCTACTGCAGCTATTTCTTGCTGTTCCTTTTTAGTGCACTTGTGCAATGTAACATAGGTGGACTCTGTCCATGTCATCCGTCCATTCAGTCTAGAACATTGTCACCTACTGCTCTTGCTCCTGACTTACTAATTAAAATATTACTTGGCTTTAAGGAGAAAACATCAAAGAAATACTTAAAAATATTATGTTGGCTGAATTGCTAGTTGTACAACCTTCATGCTTCTGTAGTATTATTCACAAATTTAATGATTGTGGTACATGATGCCAGGTTTTTTTCACATAATTTAAAACAGTTGTTATGGGTCCTACAGTCTATTTTCTGTGCAGTATTAGAACATGCATTGTGTGGATTTGGTTCATAAGTTAACATGAGAAGTTTCTTTTGAAATGAAAATAATGAGAAAGAAAATACAAAGCTGTTGAATAGATGTTGCTATAGATAAGCCTCAGTTTACCTTGACTTTTACTGGAGGATGAGTGCTTTCCTGTCTGTAATCTCTGAATCCTCTGAAGCTATACCTGGTCTTATTTTGTGTTGTAGTTTTAGGTAGAAGTACATTTTAATGAAAAAAAAATCTCTCATAATGAAAGCTATTCCAAAGTAGTGTGGACATGAAATGATTTTTTTCCAGTATCACAAGAATTTTGGAAAATCAAAATTATCTTCTGTCTGGAAGCAGTAGAACATATTAAAATCTTGATACTGCTTATGATATGTGAGTTTAGGAAGAAAGCTGAAGTATTCATAGAAAAAAGTTAAAAAAAAATCTGAATCTAAATAACATTTCAAACCAAACATCAAGATTATTTTTGATTTTATAACCAGTTTTGCATTTTGAAAGTAAGCTTATATTTTCAGATTTTTTTTTAAATATTTTCCCAGTGTGTTAGAAGCATCATTTGGAGGAAAATATGACCTGCCTTTTTATAATAACAGTAAAGTTTTTCTGACCTTTTTTTTTTCTCATAACTTTGTCAAAAGGGACATGTACTGGTGGCAGTAGCACTACAAGCACGCAAGCCAAATCAAATATCCTTAGATCTTATGTAAAATGTAATGTGACTGGGATTTGAAATTGCTGTTTAAAGTCTGCGTGTCAGTGAAATAGCCTTCTAGCCTTTGGCTGTGCTGCTTCAGATACTCTGACGTCTCTGAAGCAAAACTCTGGAAACAAAAATGTCACAATGGAAACTTACCGCACTGTACTGATGTATTACAAAAAGACATTTGTAGCCTGCTTAGCAGCAGTTACATTCCTCCACCACAGGTTTACGTAATTTTTGGTTCAAATTGTAGGGTGAGTCATATGTCACACTGTCACTGTTTCACAAATGGGCATCTGTATGTAGGTTGCATTCAGCTGTATTTCTGATTTTCAAAACTCCACCCAAGAGGTTGCTTTTTAAAAGCAAATGCTGACCCAACTTTTACTGTAGTGAAGCACCTTATCTCAATCCAGTCACAGATGTGGAGATTCTTGCAGTGCCTTTTAGTGTTTAGAGAAACACTAGGAGTCTGCTAGTCTAGGATGAAGAGACAGTCATTTTACTTGTCGTTCAGTTGCACAGTTAGTGCAGCTTCCTGAAAATAAAGTTTTTGCTGCAATTCACTGAGGTTGTAAATGTTATCAAACCACTTCGTAATATATGTCAGAGTCAGAAAGTTGCAAGTGTGTAATCAAATCTTGTTTCTATTCTGGCAATGACGTGGGCAGTTCTCTTTTTTTTTTTTTTTTTTTTGAGTTATTTTTAAGTGAATATTTTTTTTCTTACAATTGCCAGTTCTGAAAATTTTGCTGCACATCTTCCCTTTCCTCTTTCTAGCTGTACTGAAATGTTGACTCTGTGAACAGGAATGTGTAAGCTATATCTCATCTGAGGAGTTCAGACAGTGCAGTGTGATTCGAAGACTTAAGCAAGATCCTTTTATATATGTTTTAAAATCTACTTTTTTACTTACGATATGTTTTATTGCATCTCATTCTAAATCACTAACCTGACTTAAAATTCTCAAACACACGACCTGTTGTATTCCTTAGTTTTTGTTAAAGATATTTTCAAATTTTAACTGCTTTTTTTTTTTTTTTGGAAATGTCACTTGCTGAACAATTATCTTCATTTTAAGATGAAGTAGTGATAATGCACAGGGATAAAAAAAACCTGAAGAAGATATCAATAAAATTACATTTGAGCAGTCAAACTTGTCATACTCTTCTGTCAAGCATCTTTTATGCTTTTACTCAGACTCTCTCATCTGTAGGGAGTGCTTTGTAGTGGAGCCTCTAAGGGTAGAAGAGAATACTGCCTTGAAATACTTTAAAAACAGTGATGAGGAAGACTGCTCATCTTGGAGACAAGAAATCTGGATTTAATTCACAACTCAGCCCCTAATTCTCTCTGATTTTGTGTTGCTTAATGTTTGACCTAAAAAAGAAATGTAGGTTAGCAAATTCTGTCTTTTAGCATTCATGGGAGTATGTGCCAACACTCACAAAGATTACCTGCTGCGTTCTTGCCATGGTGGAGGTCCTCAACACTTTTCATTTTTCAAGTCTCTTAATATTTTTCCCATGGATATGCAGACTCTTTTCTTTCTCTGGTGGAGAAAGGTTTCCCGTGATGTTATAAGCAACATCTTGCAAGTCCTTTGGAAGCAGGCTGTTGCATCTCATGGATGCGTTAAGTGAAAACCATCTAGATTAAATTTCTGCTCTGTATTCCTCTCAAATCCATCGATAATGGAGACAGCCTGAGAAAACTAGTATCATCTGACCCCTAATGAGAAGTGCAGACTCTACTGGGCTTCAGGATTGTTGGCACTGAACGTGTAACACCACATACTGTGAGCAAGAAACTCCAGTCTGCAGTAAGGGAGCTATATAAAGACAGTAACATGTTTTAAATCCTGTTCCAACTTACATTAAACATTTTAATTATAATTTTGATCTTTAATAGACTCCTGTCCTAATCTGTGGAATTCATTTCACTGCTCTAAAAATGGAGTGAAGTGAGGCTCTCCTTGTATTTGCAAGTTGGGAAAGGATACCTCACTCTTGAATCCAACAATTGGAGCAAGGGATGTATAGCTTCAGTTGCCCCTCGTGTAAAGGGGATAGAAACACGTTTCTTAGGCTCTTGAAGAGCACCGTGTGTGCAAAACCACTTTACTAGTAGAAGCTGGTCTTTATCATTACTTATGACATCTGATAGTGAGATGCAGTTCTATGTCATGGGAAGGGATTGAACCATTATTCCCTGGAATAATGCTAGGACCTCACATGCTCCCTACCATTTAATTTAGGTGTGTTCTCTTCTATGTTTATGGGCAGAAATGTGAAATGTGATTGCTGCTTTCTTCAATGTGCCTTGTCTACTAAGGCAGGTTTGCAAGGTGCTTCTCAGATGGAGCTCTGCAGGCAAACCAAGTGGAGAAACTTTATAAATATCAGTCAATAGAGGATGTGAGTTGGAAGCCAGATTGCTTATTCCTGTAGAGAGAAGCTCCTCTGCGTGCCCAGCAGCAGAGCTTTAAATGGCTTGGGAACTTTACCCAAGTCCCCAGAGAAAGTAAAGCAGCCCTTCAGGGCCTGTAGGCTGATAAGCAGAGATTTTCAGAATCACAGTTCTGTTGCCTGATTTAAGAAACATTTATAAACAAGATACAAACAAGCAGTGTTCAGTTGCAGCATCAATTCATTAGTCTCAGGTGTCTTGCACTGGGCCATGGATCTGTCTCAAGGGAGCCCTGCAGTGGTCAAGCTGTTATTGAATGCTGGTTTTGTTGTGTTTGGAGATTAGCCTGCTGAGCCTCATGCAGCTGTTACCTCTCTTACCTCTCTGACACCCTGTCAAGCAAAATAACTGGTTCAGTGCACTCAGAAGGGCTAGTTGGCCATGTGATTGTCTGTACTATGGGCAGGTAGCTACACTTCAATGCCATTTTCATCATGGTATATCAGCTTATAAAATGTAGGTCTTGACTCTGTGCAACTTCCAGTTCCTTGTGATGCCAGTTTCTAGCAACAGAGGGATGCCTTTTCAGCTGAGCTACCGTGATTCTCATTTGCCGTTCTGTTATTTTAGAGGGCCGAATATGGATCAGAAACTGTATCTGCAGTCTTTTATGTATGTTTTCAATTCTGATGCTCTTCAACTCTGCTAAACCAAGAAAAATAGCAGCTTGTGGAGATATGACAAAGCATGTGCGTCTTTGCAAACTGTGAGCTTCTGTGCTGTCCCTTTTTGGCCTTTGTCAAAGCATTTCACTTTGTCAGATGAATTCAATAGACAGTCAGCTGTTTATTGGGACTGCCAGATATGAAAACAGCCTTAGAAAAGCATGTATTAGACTGCAGAACATGTACAGACTTTTTATCGCACAGGATAAAGGATATCTAGGCCTACTCTCCTCTTGGAAGAGCCTCATGCTACCACTCTCCTGATGCAATTACTGTAGAACATGTACAGAACGTGCCATGTACTGTGTGTCAGCCCTGTGCCTTGGGTAATGCGGGTTAATGTGTAAAAAGCCATCTGACAGCACAAAGGTCCCTAAAATGGCATTAAATCTCATGCAGCCCTAACCTCCCATCAGTGTCAGTGCTCTCATTGCAGTCCATGGGGATCTAGGGTTCAGTTCAGATTTGTTTGTTTTGTCAGATGTGTCAAAGGATTTACAAGAGATCCAGATCCCTTTGGACTATCAGCTGGAGAACAGAATATGTCATAGTTCCTGGAATGATTTAGTCTCCTGAGTTTAATGAAAGCTTTTGGTATATGAATATACTGTTTTGACATACTAGCCATCCTGCAGGAGCAAGGTAATCATATCCTTTACCTAGAACATTTGCAGTCGATTACCGATAAATCATGTTCCAATCTGCATTTACTGTTCTGATTGTGGCTCCACTGAGTGTATGATACCTGGCTTACATTTATGAATGTGAGTGTCTAAATCCAACTTAAATCCCACGCTTAGGTTTCTGCGATGGTCAGGAAGATACCACCTCCAGGTTGAGCTTCTGCCTGGCTTTTCTTTCAGAACCTGTAACAACGCTGATAACACTACAGTGTATTTGTCTCAACTTGAAAATGCTCCACATGCTTTCAAACTGTTAGTCATTTAGACAGCTGCTGAAGTGTCATCCTTCTTAAAAAAAAAAAAAAAAAAAAAAAAAATTAAATCTTTCTTGTTTTGAAAAAAATAAATGCTGTTGTTTCTCTTTGTCTGTTCAGCACATATTCTGGTGGTGACTCCAAAAAAGTGATCAAATACACTGTGCTCATACACCTTTCTGATTGCCTAATTTACTAATTTACCCCTTGGAGGTAGATAGCACCTGATGATGGTGGATTTTGGATTCTTTCTGCCTCGGGTCTTTTTTTCTCTGGCTCCTTAGCTTTGCTGTTGTGTGAAAATTGGGGTCTACCTGCTGTAGACTTTAGCCTGGAAAGAGCATTTTCCTTTTCCTAACTGCTTCCATTTTTATTATCAGTAATTAGTAGTAGGTTTGTTCCAAGTACCAATTGAAAAATTGTCATTTATGTGTAGTATTCATAAGAATGGACTTCTCAACATTTAACTATTTACAGACATCCTCTCTGTTTCTGAAGAGCTTTTTCTTTCGTTATGAACATTAACCACTATGTTTTTCCAGTTAGTGTTTCCTTAGGTTATGCTGCTCATGCAATATGAATGTGCCTTGCTACAGAATTTAAGTGTGGCTGTGGCAAAGCAAACAGAAGCTTTTTCACAAACCATGTAAAACTCAGGCTGACCATGTAAAGCTAGCTGCAACCCAGTCACCCAGTGGCCATTAACTATCCTACAAGGTGCAGACAAGGGTCTTAGCTGTGAACTGACAGTAACCAACTACAGAAAACTGCTCTAACTTCAAGCTAAAGCCAGAAAACTTTGAAGAATTTTCCTGCAATAGACATAGTTTTACTTCTGGTGCAGGGAAAAGATATGTAATCTGATGACATCGTCAGACATCCATGGCTTTCTAAATATGTTGGCTATTCTCATTCATCTTGGAATGAAAACTTGAAAATTAAAACTAGATGACTTTTTCATTTTTATCCACCAAAACCTTTTTTTTTTTTTTTTTTGAAAAGTGAACTTTGCAGTTTGAGGCTAAAATAATACTGCAGAGAGTGGGATGTAATGTTAATAGTTAATTAAATAGAAGTGTATTTTGTTACTATTTCTAACAAGCTAATGACAGTCCTAAAAATATTTGCCATATTCCATAAAAATATTGTAATTTTATTTTAATCAGTAAATGCACTTGAAATATGCACATATCATGTTATTATGAGTTTTTTTGCTCTAACTGAAGCTCTCTCAATTTGCAAACAACATAGGCATTAACTAGTCATAGAATATGATGCACAATTTATTCTAAGCTTTTTGGACACTTTCATGTTTCAAATGTTAGTAGTTCAAATTTCAAAAATGATTGTGAGAATGACCTGATGCTTTCAAGGCCTTTCTATGCATTTGGTTATTGTATATCACTTATCTGACATTACTGTACATCTTGAGATACTGTCAACATTTTTGAAATCAAGAATTTCCATTTAAAAAATAATATATTTCTAGTGTGGTACCTCTTCTACTCGTTAATACCTGTGCACAGTAATCATTTGCCTGTCAGCCTATTTAGATAACCAGTACTGCATATAAGCCTGCCACAGTGGTGGTGGTGGGCTCCTCACAATAAGCAGTGGTGCTGTAGGAGTGTAGGTGGCTTTCAGGAGTGCTGTGCAAGTGTTCAGCTAGTTTCTGTACACCTGTAGTCATGTATAATGCACATTTCAATGTTTTATGCATATGAGTAATGGGAATAGAAAAAGTTGAGAACCATGTTTTTTTTGCACGTGTGAAAATGATAAACATACCAGGTATCTTTGGGGGGCCAGTACTTACAACTGACGTTCATATTGTCTTTTTTTGTTAATGAGACACCTCCTTAAGCAATGCATACTTAGTTATTTTTCACCTTCACAAGATATTACAAGACTGACGTACTGAAAATGCAGGAGAAAATGTTTCATGATTACACTCTCCCTCTCTCTCTGCAACTGGGAGGTGTTGTTAAGGTCTTCCCTAGGTGTCTGCTGTTGCCTTCTCTTGGAGAAAGGATGTTGCAACAGAGAGACATTAATCTGTCCCAGTATAGCTGATCTTGTGGATCTTGTGTTCCTAGATCCTTATTTGCAAAGCAGCACATTTAAAGTATGAATGATCTAATTAACTACATGGAAAATAATTAAAAATAGCTTGGGAAAACTGCCTTTTTTTTTCACTCCAGCAGAAAATCTGAGCCAGCATTTATATGCTGTTAATCTCTTTAAAAAAATTGATGTTGTATTTTTAGTAACATGTTAGCTAAAAGGTCACCAAATGTATTTAATGAAAAGAGCCATTAGAGGATGCCATTTTATATGAAACCATTCACTGACATCAATATTTCTGCTCAACAAATTACCAACTTACATCTAAGTAACAATAGAGTGCTGTGCATTAGTTTGTGCGATCAAGACCCAGCATCTTGATCAAAAATCTAGATTGTAATATGGCTGCCCCAAACAGGGGCTCACGCTTTCACTGATACAGTTGAACACGTATTGTTCACTAGACCCTAGAAATTACAATCTTGGGTATATAGTAACAGTAAAGTTTGAATAATACAATGATCATAGAAGCTGCTATATCCAGCTGGGTTGGTTGTGCACATCCTTAAGTAGGCACAGCTTTATACAAGCAGTGTTTCCAGGCATCTTGAAAACAGTTTCATTATTCAGTGTGTTAGTTCCTGAGGGCAGTTGTGTCTTTCTAAACACTGTAAATGCATTTGAGCAAAGAATATGACTATATTCAAAGCCGAGCTTTCTCCCAAAGAGTTTTTAATCCAACAGTTAACTTTACTTCCTTACCATAATGAACTTGAAAGTTGAGGTCAGATTATTGTGTAAGGTTTTAAATTGTGCCTATTGCATTACTTGTACAGAATAGAAATACTTCTAGTGGATTTAAATAAAATATATCTATGAAAATACATTGTATAAACCAAGAAACCACCACTTTTCTCTGAAAGTCTCTAAAGCTCGCTTGCACTGCTGTGTTAAAAAACCTGGCTGTGTAGCTGTTAGAGTTAAAAGTCAGGTGACTAAATTGTCTCTTTAAAGATAAGTTAAAATTTTCATTTTTCTTCAAAATATTTTGCAAAGTCACCAATACTGATAATGTTGCAATTCCATTTGTACAGGGAAAGAGGTAAAAAGTGTAAAATAGTTTTTATTTCTAGAAGCCTTACATAATCCTAAAGCCTTTACCTGTCACTATTTTAGCACCTTCAGAAGGGATGGGGACTGTAAAATCAGATTTCCATTTCTAATTGGAATTGACCCATCCTACTTCAGCACTATGTCAAAGATCCAATTTAGCAGAAAAGGTGATTATGCAGGAAATGGGAAATCTTTCACGGTAATAATAAATTTTGTCACTAAAGCAAATTCTTTATAACTACATTAAGCATACGTGTATAGCTTACAATCTGTGTTCTTGTTTCCACAGTGCATACATTATAACAGACTTCATGGGCATCAGGAATGAAAATTTTATGAAGGTAGCTGCAGTTGGGACTTGGATGGGAGATTTTGTCACAGCATGGATGGTAAGAAATACAATATTACATTTTCAAAGAGAAGGAGTGAAGCAAATTTCTTAGTTTCAGGAAAGAGAGAAAAGGATAAGGGCTAAAACTCAGCTTCTACTCTGCGAAGTAGAAAATGAAGGCAAACATAGGTAAAGTGGCCTAATGGCAGGATATTTCCAGGTATTTGGGAGTCAAGAAGTGTTTCAGAAGCTAGAGCACCACTTTGTTCCTTCTGTTATGAGTGGAAATTTTGCAAACAACAGCAAGGACTTAAATAAAGACATCCTGGTGGCTGCATTTTGCTGTAAAATAACATCATGACTTGCCACCTGATAAAACAGAGTAATAGCTCAAGATAAACAAGTCTAATTAAAAGGATTAAAAAGAAGAAAAACTGACTGAATGATGTGATGAAGAGTGATGGAGGTGAGAAAAAGTAAGCGAGTCAGTTACATCCCAGAATTTGAAAGTAGACTGTTTGACGTGAAACGATCAGATTAAATTTGTCTCTGGTTAAAAGGTTTAGAAGAACAAATTTTTGCAAAAGATTGGATGTGTTTGTGAGGCTGCATTTCTCTTGAACCATAATTGTTAATAAAGTTATTTCCTTTACTGGTCACTACCCAGGTAGCTGCTTAGTGAATGAGAATCAGAAAATACCAGTTAACTGAGAACAAAAATGAACTACATCCACATTTTTTTATTGTTCAGGAAAAGCATTTATTAAATACAAAGCAATAAAAAGTGAGTTCTTTTTACTTTTGCTATTTTTTTTCCAATGAGATTAGATTTTTACAGTAAGTATGTGTAAGAATTTTAACAATTGAGACTTAGACATTAGTTGCTGATGTCAGTAGATTTGTTTAAACTGAGGTAAGAAGTCCGTGATTTTTAAGGTTGCATAATTTGTTTTTATTAATTAACTAATAATTAATAACATTTTCCCCAGTGTTTCGTTGATACCTCAGTTTTTCTGTTCAAACTGATCAACATAATTCTAGGGAGATTCATTAAAACAAGCAGTGTTACCTGACTATGAATGTTTATCACGTGTTGCATAAGCATGGTTGGACAATATCTCAGTACAACATGTAGAAAGTGTTAGGAAAAATCACTATAGAAATGGTTTCAAATAAGAATCATTGTAGGACTCTGAGTATATTCTGCAATAGTAGTCTGAGAAGGAGATCTGAGTTTATGTCAGCTTATCTTGTATCCTTCACCTTTTATGAACATACTGTGTAACAGAAAAAGAAAGAGCATGAAGGATTTTTTCAGTATATTGTTTAGATGCGTCAGTGGTTTGTCTGAGACAAATTATGCTCTGTGAAATGGTAGTCATGAAAATCAAGTACAGAACATATCATTTGTATGTAGAAGCTTACAAGAAGGAGTCAACACACATGTTGACTGATGTTGACCATTAATGTGGATTTCTGCAGAATCACTATTAAAGTTCATGGCTATTTGTGAAAACCTTTAGCTTGAACCTTTTTATTTACTGTGAAAGGAAAGATGATGCATAAGCTAAGCTGAATTGAGAGAGGTCATGTTCAGCAGATGTAAGTGAATTAGAGTTTTGACAGCAGATTACATACAAGTCATACACTACATTCCAGTTTTTTGGTCCCCCTTTTCTTATTTAGTAAAAAAAGAAATATTATGTGCAGCACTGATCCCTTTGTGCGTACTCAAAACTCTCCCAGGTCTTTTCAGCAATAGAGGTAAACTTGGATTGTACCAAATAAGATTCAATTGGAGTACGGTTTTGTCACTGAAGAATGAGATGTAGACTAGGAGAGACTGCCAGGGCAGTTTGAGAAGGGGAAATTGGTTGGAGCCACTGCTCAGTAACTGGCTGGGCACCAGTTGGAGGGTGGTGAGCAGTTGAGCTGTGCATCACTTGTTTTGTATATTCTTTTATTGTCATCGTTGTTATTATCTTCTTCCTGATCTACAAAGCAGCAGCAGAATGCTGTATAACTGGGGATGAATTTTCAAAGAAGTCATATTCGTGGCACAGTAAATTCCCATTTTCTCAACAACACATGATATAGACAGTCCATCACTCCTGCAGCTTAGTGCCTCGCTTTGCTGACATTTAGTGTTTGCTTCCCTTTCCCTCTGTCACTCTCCCAAGTTACCCATTGCCAAAGAAATTTTTAAATTATTTGTAGACTCTTTTTCCTGTGTCTTTTATTAGAATTGTCTGAGTATAAATTAAAATCAAAATTGGATTTGCACGGAGAGCACATTCAAACAGCCTTTGAAAAATGACATTCAGTTTTAGTCATTTTAATTTTGAGAGAAATGCTGTTACATGGTGCTAATGTGAATGCTTCTTCATAGAACTGTAATCCACGTTTCAATCAGCAACAATGCTTTTCACTGGTGGAAATGTCAAACTCCTCATATTTTTCATATGCAAAGATTTCTGAAATCTTCAAATTTCTTATCTCAGGTGTTTAGATCCTCAGAGAAAAAAAGAACAATGAGATTGCTTCTGCAGTGCAAAATGGAATATAGAGTGTTGAAGGGCAGCTAAGCCTCGGAACATCAAAAGAATGGACAGTGTCAGGTGTAGCTCTTATTAGCACCAGAGTGTGGACAGCATCAAAACCTCCATTGTTAAAGCATTCTCAAAATTTACAGAGTAAAAAAGTTTGCAGAGTATACCCAGAGCGTGTTGACAATATGGAGCACTAAGATGATATTTCTGTCTTAGTGCTGATGGTTATGATACGTTATCTGTAGATACGCTGTCTGTTATAACATCAAGGTCTTGCTCCTGGGCTGTAATGGTCAGATGAGGGCCATTGTTTCATAAGTAACTTAGAAATTCTTCTACCCCTCGTGTCTCACTTTACATTCATCTACTAACAATTTCATCTGCCATTTTATTTGCTAGGGACTTCCTTCCATAAGGAGCATTCTCAGTTCTTCACGGTCAGCACAGTCATCATCCTTATTACCGTGAATAACTTAATTTCATTATGAAGCTTTCTCACCTCACTGCTCGCTCGTTTTACAAGGTTACTTAAGAATATGATGAAGAACTGCATCCACTGCACAAATCTCTGTGGAGCTCTGTCCATTGCAAGAGCTGTCTGGCTAACCTGCTTACCTTCTGTTTCCTGTCTTTTGACCAGCTATTTATCAACATAAAGACCTTCCCTAAAGCTCCAACTGTTGGGTTTCTGTAGAAGCCTTTGATATGGGATTTTAAAAGCCTTAAAAAAAAAAAATCAGGTTAGGCTGTTTCAATGACATCTATTTTATAAATGTTCTTTGTTGACCTCATTCAGTAATCACATTCTGAAATATACCCATTCCTGATATTTACAGAGCCAGACACATAACTTAGCACTCTTTTCACAGCCTCAGTGTTCCCTGCTGCCATTAAAGAAGTATTCAGATGATGCTGAGTT
Source organism: Cyrtonyx montezumae (assembly GCF_038088225.1). Taxonomy (NCBI): domain Eukaryota; kingdom Metazoa; phylum Chordata; class Aves; order Galliformes; family Odontophoridae; genus Cyrtonyx; species Cyrtonyx montezumae. The sequence continues at coordinate 131,667,932 of NW_027072034.1, read as the reverse complement.
GCCCTGAAATTGTTGTTTGTATGAAAGACAAAGAGCTTCATCAGAGGAACTGTGAATGTGCTGAACAGTTTGGGGATGCCTTCATGTGGCTTTTCACTGACAGAGAGCTTAATTCCTAACTCTTAAACCTTATATTCATTTTAGCTTATTTTTTATTTTCTCTTAAAACGCTTTTGGCATGGTTTTGCAAGTGAAAAAAAATTAATGTAGGAATACTTTGTTTTATGTATTCTTAAATATAGTGGAAGAGGCAGAAGCAGAGCCTGAAAATGGTAGTTAGTGTCGCTCTGAAAACACAAATGTATATGCCTGTAGTTAAGACATATATTTGTAATACGTGTATTTCAGAGAAGATTAACTGTTGGCATACAGTCTCTCTTCTGTGTAGCATAGTCCTTTGGATCTCTCAGGGCTAGGCAAGGAGGATCTTGTCAAGCTTTGGTTATTTCTGTAGTTAGGTGGCTGTTTTTTGAACCATAATTTTGGACTAGGAACCTGTGGATGTTTGTTGAAGCTGGATCCCTCTTGGCCTTTGTATGGGAACTGCTGAATCACGGCCTGAACCACTGATTGGTCACCTGAGGTGAGCACCAAGTCAGCCATGGGGGCACAGGTGAAGGTGATATACCTGTGTGGGTGGAAGGGGTGGAGCCTAGTTCCTCCTCTCTCAAACCCCATTTAAGGGCTGACCACCACCAGGGAAGGATCTCTTCTTGGAGATCCCTCCCATGTGGAGTCCTCTGCGAGCCTTGTCATCTTAAAGGTGAGCCATCTTCTCTTTTGTATTACCTGTATAACTGTTTGTATAGAACTACTTAAAATATACCATCTTCTATACTATTCCCTGGTGGAGTATCGTCATTAGGAGTTATTTACTCTACATTTGGTGAGCCAGGCAGCTCTAACTAAATCCATAATGTCGTTTATTTGGAGTATGTTTAAATGGGCCAAGGGGGAGAACGTTACCCCCCTAGAACAGACAATCCCTGGTCTAATTCCAGGATTCATGGGGTCACCCTACTATGGATTGGCATCCGTTATTGAGAAATGGGGACCCATGCGGGTTCCAGGGACTGCCGCTCCTTCTCCATCTTATTTGACTGACTACTTCGTAGGATTAGATAAAGACATACTTGTTACCAAGGAGCGGCGGTTAGCTGCCTCTGCAGTAGCCTGGCCATTAGTAATGGCCATACTCAAGTTAGATGTTGCAAATGTTAATATGGAGACTGAAAATCAGTTATTACGAGACCGTATTGAGAAACTGGAACAACAGCTGGGTACGTTAACAACCAAAAAGCCTGGCCTAAATGTCCCCACAAGACAAATAAGGAATATATTGGTAGAAGACACCCCAAAATCAGAGGAAGAAGACTCTGATATGACAGGGGAAAAGATCTCTAAGGCAGATCTCGAAACTCCATCTATGATGGACCCATTCGAGATTCGGCCTATTATAACTCAAAAAACAAAGAAGGTACAGGATAGACCAGCAGGGGTGCCTCCTGACCAATGGCCCCCTGCAGAAACCTGCCTCCATGTGACCGCTCGTCCATATACAGCTAATGAGTTGATGGACCTAGTACAGCGGTTCCATCAGAAACCAAGAGAAAGCATACCATCATGGCTCCTAAGGTTATGGGATGCAGGAGCTGAAAGTGTTTTAGTAAATGGAACAGAAATGTCAAAATTAGCATCTATAACGATAAACCCGGCATTAAGACAAAGATTATATGCAGCTGTCCATTATAATGAGGAAAACCATTCTATTATAGATTGGTTGATGGCTGCATGCCGCTTAACATGGCCTAACAAAACCGATATCCCTCTTAATACTGGTTTGTGGTCCTCTATGGAGGACCTCCAGACCTATATCAGAGAACTGGGTATGAGGGAGGCTCTGTATGCGGACACTTTTGAAAGCCCCGATACGGAAAAATTTACAGCGGGCATGAGAGATCTAATACTACAGCAGGCCCCCTCCCACCTATATGGGATGTTGGTTTCCATATTAAATCCATTGGTGGCATCAGAAGCCATCGTACAGCAGGCAGCCCAGTTAGTAGCAGACTTAGGGGAGACGGAGCGCGTAAGAACCAGGCGTAATGTTCGTATAGTGGAAGATGCTGAGGCCTTCCCTATTAGAACTAAAAAGCCTGCTCCACGGATGCCCCGATCAGGCCCCGTACGGGTATCCCGGAGGACTATGTTTAATGATCTCATACGGGCTGGGGTTGCATTTACCAAAATTGATGGGCAACCCAACCATGTTTTGTTACAGCTGTGGAAACAGCTTAGAAATGATCAGAAATTTCAGAGTGCTCCCAGAAAATCGGGAGTACGAATTATAGAAAAAACACCAACAACAACCTGGAATTTGGCTGACTTTATAATACCGAACAGAAGGAAAAAAAATCCGCAGGTGTCACAGGCTACAGTGCCTGAGCCACCTGTGGCAAAAGATTTAGATCTGGCAAAATTCATGGATTAACGGAAAATTCTGGTCCCCATAGGGCCTCTAGCTGTGACCGGAGGCCCTATGTAGAACTAACAATATTCTGGTCCAGGACAAATGTGCAGAAGGTGATGGCTCTAGTGGATACTGGCGCAGAAACATCGATTATATATGGAGACCCAACGAAATTTAAGGGTAATAGAGTGATGATTGGTGGGTTTGGGGGACAGACTATTCCAGTCACCCAGACGTGGCTGAAATTGGGGGTTGGGCGTCTCCCGCCCCGGGAGTATAAGGTGTCGATTGCCCCAATTCCAGAATATATCTTGGGCATAGACATTCTATGGGGTCTGGCTCTCCAGACAACTGTGGGAGAGTTCAGACTACGGCAGAGGTACATTAGTATCCGGGCAATACGGACAATATTGAGGGGCCATGCGAAACATGAGCCCATTTGTTTGCCAAAACCACGCCGGATTACTAATGTAAGACAGTACAGACTCCCGGGTGGACAAGAAGAAATATCAAAAACAGTGCAGGAATTAGAGAAAGTAGGTATTATAAGGCCTGCACACAGCCCATATAATTCCCCCATATGGCCAGTACGGAAGTCGGATGGAACATGGAGAATGACGGTGGATTATAGGGAACTGAATAAGGTCACGCCGCCCATCCATGCGGCTGTACCCAATATTGCCTCCTTAATGGACACTCTTAGTAGGGAAATTAAAACCTACCATTGTGTCCTGGATTTAGCGAATGCGTTTTTTAGCATACCTATTGCTAAAGAATCACAAGATCAATTTGCATTTACGTGGGGAGGCAGGCAGTGGACCTTTCAGGTCTTGCCACAGGGGTACGTGCACTCACCAACATACTGTCATAATTTGGTGGCACGTGACCTGGCTGATTGGAGGAAACCAAACAGTGTGAACCTATACCACTATATTGATGACCTCCTGTTAACATCCGACTCACTGGAAGCAGTAGGGGAGGCAGCAGATTCATTAACTGCCTACCTAAGTGAAAGAGGATGGGCTATCAATCCTCAAAAAGTGCAAGGTCCAGGACTGTCCGTAAAATTTCTAGGGGTAGTCTGGTCAGGAAAGACCAAAGTATTACCTGATGCCGTCATAGATAAGGTTCAGGCATTTCCAGTCCCTACAACACCAAAGCAGCTGCAGGAATTCCTGGGTATATTGGGATATTGGCGTTCCTTTATACCTCATTTGGCGCAGCTGCTGAGACCTTTATATAGACTTACCAAAAAGGGCCAATTATGGGACTGGGGGAGAACAGAACAGGATGCTTTTCAACAGGCGAAACAGGCGGTTAAACAAGCCCAGGCACTGGGTATATTTGATCCTACCCTTCCAGCTGAGCTAGATGTTCACGTAACTCAAGATGGCTTTGGCTGGGGCCTGTGGCAACGTCAGAGTTCTGTTCGGACCCCCATTGGATTTTGGTCTCAGGTGTGGCATGGAGCAGAGGAAAGATATAGTATGATTGAAAAACAGTTATTGGCTGCCTATTCCGCATTACAAGCGGTAGAGCCAATAACCCAAACGGCCGAAGTTATAGTCAAGACTACATTGCCAATCCAGGGGTGGGTAAGAGATCTGACCCACCTTCCTAAGACGGGGGTGGCCCAGGCGCAGACGGTGGCACGATGGGTTGCCTATCTCAGTCAGAGGAGTAGTCTATCTTCCTCACCGTTGAAAGAAGAGCTTCAGAAGATTCTTGGCCCAGTAACGTATCATAGTGATGCACCAAAACAAACTTCGGTTGCTCCACCACAGAAGAGTCCCGTCCAGGAAGGAAAATATCCTATTCCTGAAGATGCCTGGTACACGGATGGGTCCAGCAAGGGCAACCCAAGTAAGTGGAGAGCAGTAGCGTACCATCCTGCCACAGACACAATCTGGTTCGAAGAGGGGGATGGTCAAAGCAGCCAGTGGGCAGAGCTGCGGGCGGTGTGGATGGTTATAACCAAAGAACCTGGTGATGGTATCCTGAATATTTGCACAGATAGTTGGGCTGTGTATCGGGGGCTCACTCTTTGGATCGCACAGTGGGCCACCCAGGATTGGACTATCCACTCCCGACCGATCTGGGGCAAAGATATGTGGTTAGACATATGGAATACAGTCAAACACAGAACTGTGTGTGTCTACCATGTTTCTGGTCATCAACCCCTACAGTCACCAGGAAATGATGAAGCCGACACACTGGCCCGAGTTAGATGGGTTGAGAACTCTCCATCTGAGAATATCGCTTACTGGCTACATCAAAAGCTGCGGCATGCTGGGCAGAAGACCATGTGGGCAGCCGCTAAAGCGTGGGGACTGCCCGTACAACTATCGGACATCGCTCAAGCATGCCGAGACTGTGACGCCTGCTCTAAGATAAGACCGAGGTCGTTGCCTGAAACTACAGCCCATCTTGCTAGAGGACACAATCCTCTACAGAGGTGGCAGGTTGATTATATTGGGCCTCTCCCTCGGTCTGAGGGGGCGAGATATGCCCTAACCTGTGTCGACACCGCGAGTGGGATAATGCAGGCCTATCCAGTACCAAAAGCCAACCAGGCATACACTATAAAGGCACTCACAAGGTTGATGGCTGCCTACGGGACACCGCAAGTCATCGAGAGTGACCAAGGAAGTCATTTCACGGGTGCAGTGATACAACGCTGGGCAGAAGAAAATAATATTGAGTGGCGATTCCACCTGCCATATAATCCAACGGGGGCAGGCCTTATCGAACGTTACAATGGTATTCTCAAGGCTGCCCTGAAGACAGACTCTCAGTCCCTGCAGGGGTGGACAAAGAGACTCCATGAGACCCTGCGGGACCTGAATGAAAGACCTAGAGATGGCAGACCCAGTGCCTTGAAAATGTTACAAACAATATGGGCCTCCCCACTTAGGATCCAAATTACGGGCACCGATAATGAAGTGAAACCTCAGATTGGCAATGAGAACAACCTTCTGCTCCCTGCCCCTGAGGACCTAGAACCAGGTACCAATAGAATAAAATGGCCCTGGAAGGTGCAGGTAGGACCACGATGGTGCGGCCTACTTGCACCTTGGGGGAGATTATTGGAGGTGGGGGGTTCGGTAGCTCCTCCGGTTATAGGTACATGGCCTACTGAAATAATGGTTAACACTCCAGTCTTCATTGCTAAGGGGACCCCTATCATGTCTCTGTGGCAGATCAGGACACCCCCTTTGGTGCCTGATATAGTCGTACAGCCACAGACATCGGGTCAAAGGGTTTGGTACAGGCGACCAGGGCGTGCCCCTGTACAAGCTGAAGTGTTAACCCAAGACAGGAATACGGCCTGTATCTTGCCCTGGAAAGCGGATCTTCCCCTCTTGGTACCTCTAAAACACTTGTATTACTCCCCATAAGTCTATGAATCACCAGAAGGAATCAAAACAATACTGCAGTGTTCCAGAGTTGTTATAAGACCATGTGAAGCATCTGGTGATGGTCTAACCGGGACTGATGACACGTAAGATGGACCTGCACTGTATGATTACATGCTTCCAGTAGATACCACCGAGCACTGGCCCAAAGAAGAGTTCGACGGATGCGCCGATCATCACTCATATCAGATTACATCAGCATGCGTTGCGACGGGCAATTATGTAAGCGTCGCGATGTATTGGGTCTCTGTATCAAGGGGAACTCACCTTATGGTTACTTGATCAGTGGTTCATGTCGTGAAGGGGTGGAGTGTATGGGAACTGCTGAATCACGGCCTGAACCACTGATTGGTCACCTGAGGTGAGCACCAAGTCAGCCATGGGGGCACAGGTGAAGGTGATATACCTGTGTGGGTGGAAGGGGTGGAGCCTAGTTCCTCCTCTCTCAAACCCCATTTAAGGGCTGACCACCACCAGGGAAGGATCTCTTCTTGGAGATCCCTCCCATGTGGAGTCCTCTGCGAGCCTTGTCATCTTAAAGGTGAGCCATCTTCTCTTTTGTATTACCTGTATAACTGTTTGTATAGAACTACTTAAAATATACCATCTTCTATACTATTCCCTGGTGGAGTATCGTCATTAGGAGTTATTTACTCTACAGCCTTGTTGCTGTGATACGTACCTTTTCTCTCCTTGTCTGCAGTTACAAGCTGAGGATAGTTTCCTTAGTTTGGGATATAAATGTTTAACAGCAATAAATATATGCTTGCTTAAAACTCTTGACCTTGTAAATGCTGGCATGTACTCTCTCTCTGTAAATCAGGATAATGCTTTAATGTACAATGCAGTGCAGGGTACAGTAATGTCACCCATACATCATACTGCAAAAGCTTGATTTTATTTTCTGGTAGATATCCAGTACCTGTAGATTAGTCTCTGTCTGCTTTATGTGTTTTCACGTTAAGAACAGGTGTTTACTTGTTGCCATTAAATGAATTTTTTGCCAAACTATTGGGGAAAAAAAAAAAAGTATTTGGAGATATTTACTTTTCATTGTTGCCATTGAAATCCTGAAAAATATATTTTCAGAGTAGCAGAACAAGCTGATGAATGATTTTGAAGTTCTTCTCTTGTGTTCTTTAAGACAGGAGATTATTCTTGTCCTCATATTTTCTGAGACATGACTACCCATTTTGACGTTCTAGAGGAATTAAGGATTGTTTGCCACTCTGCAGAAATTTCGCTGATTTTTCTCTGTTTTTATTTCATCTCATAATGTGTATGTGTTAATAGGGCATGTTCAAAGGAAGTGAACAACCTTGATAGTGCAGATACTATCATGTTTCAGAATATAACAGAAGCACCAACCTACTGCAGTGCCAATAAATAGAAAATAAAATGCTAGTATGATTAAAAAGTGAAAACCGTCTTTAGGGCAGAACACCACTGTAATAGAATGATGAAAGGAAATGTAACCTGATGGTTGAAAAAAACTTTCTGAGATGTTGTACATATTTTTCTTATAAAATGACAGCCACAAATGTTAACTTAGGAATTGTATGAGTCTTAAAGAGAGAGTGATCCTTCTCTTGAGAAAATACTGTCCTGCAAAGACTAGTGTAATTTTTAATTTAGAAGCAGTGAAAACTCCGCCATCTTGGTGCTCGTTCAATGATAGATGGGAGAGTCAAGGAGTCTTGAATGAATGACACCTTTTCTAACTCATGCCTCTGTCAAGAATTGAGCATGACAATTCAGACTATGATCAGCGTCAATCTTCTTGATTGCTTCTATTTCACTGACATATCAAATGACAAAATAAAACTCTAATTGAATTTGCAGTGGTGTCTAAAGTACTGTATACCTAACAACTCGACTGCGCTTCAGTAGTGGAAGTGAAATAAAACCAAGAAGCATCAAATGAAAGGAGTAAAGTGTATGACACATTACTAAAACCACTTGCCAGAGCTGTATAGGAATGTGACTGATGTCATGGGTGGCAGTGTACTTCTTTCAGAGAAGCAAGCACAATGCTATGCTTCCATCTTTGCTTTTTTTTCCTATTCTTAATGGTCAGTCCAGTTGCAGAGTCATTCTGTATCTAGTTGTTCTGTCTCTAGGTGATAAAATGCACATAAAGACATTGATACAACTAGCATTCATTTACTAAATCATAAAAAAAAAACTTCTAATTCTGTGTTCTCAATTTTGTAGAGCACAAATGTGTTCACATCCTGCTCTTGTTCATGGCTGGTATGTAGTTATATAAGGCTGTGCTATATACTGTGCCTCGTGTCATCTGAGTTCATCCAATCATCCCATCAAGTCAGATTGCACTATTATTTATTCATTGATTGATGGAGTAGCCATCTGTTCTTGTGCTCTGGATTATAATTATCTGCCTTTTCAAACTCCATCTTTTTTTATATTCCCCTGTTACCTTGTCATTTGAGTTCTGACCAGGCATTGCCAGAGGTGTTACTTCATCCCTGTCTCCTTCCCAGCCAATGAATTCTTTCAGTGCATCTTCACAGCAGCTGTCTTTGTTGAAGTTAAGCATTTTCTGGACTTCAAAATTGGCTTGGTATATCTACCAGTAAAAGCCTCAGTATTTTCTTCTAGAGTAGACTACATTCAGCTCCTCAGAATTCAGGAGTAAAAATTGGAAGCCCCAAAGATCTGCCCCCAGGTTTGTCCTAGGATTTCAGTTAAGTAACCACACATATATCAACGAAATGATTATCTGACACTTTCCTATGGCAAGCAAAAATCTCTCTTAATTTTGTAGGAAATTTCACCCAACAGTTTTGTTATAATTTTGTTTGTTTTTGAAGGGGTGTAAACTCTTACGCACATTTCTGTGACCTTGTACACACATTAATTGTACTGTCTGGATCATTTTCTTTTTTACTCTGCATGTGTTCATGCATATTAGTTCAGTAATCCTGAACCTGGTGAGTGCTGTAGCAAAACCCAGAATGCTTGCTGGGCCTGGTGAGAGAAGTGTGTGGGCTGTGCAGGAGGAGACTTTGTCACTCATCAGTGACAGCTCAGTGTCTGGTGAGTGGCTTTAGAGGACTCAGGTGATTTCCTGTTGCTAATGATGGTAGATCACAAGCATTTAAGCATGGGGGAACTGGCATGTCTCCATCTTATGGCCTGTATGAAAACTACTGATAATGAGAGGAATGTGACTATGAATACAGTACCTAAAACTGCCTGAGGAGGTGTTTGCCCAGAACCTAATAACAGTAAACAAAACTGTCAGTCAGATTAAACAGTAAATAGGAGATTGCTGAGTGACTTTTAAAAAATAGAAGGAGTTATATTGAAATGAAGTGGAGAAGGAGCATGAAAACTTGTGACTGAATAAAGGAAGGTAGCAGAGCAGAAGTCAAAACTTAGTTTGACATTGCCAGAAGTCACCCCGCTGCCATGGTGTGTCTGTCTGACTAGGGTAGGCAGAGCATACTCCATTTAGAATGTTGTGAGCAGCCTGCTTCCAACTTGTTCTGACAGTGCTCAGTGCACCAAGCAGGGGCCTGGACCTTGAGTGTGTGCATATTTGTGGCGTGCTCTTTCTTCAGTGAACGAATTAGCAGATTGTAAGAATGAACGACATGGGCACACCTTGTATCTACAAATGATGTGTGCAAGTGGGGGAACCCACACCACTGAAAGGGCTGTATGTTCTTGTAACCTCCAAGTCTATGGTACCTTAACTACATGTGTGTCATGTGTGCTGATTTGAATCAGGCAAAGGGTCTCAAAAAATGTTAACATTAGTTAGATGCCAAGCGTTGTGGTTTATCTGTTACAGTGCTGGAAGTGATCCTGATTATATAGTTCACCGATGGCTGATTAATGATGTATCATTAACAAATCAATAAAACACTTTGATTTTTATTTGATTTAAACCTTGTGAATTGAGATGTTTTTCCCTGCAGCACTTGAGTATTTTCAGTAATCTGAAGAGCTGTGTCTTTTTTGTCAATATATGAACACAAAATAAAGATCTGTTAGAATGATGTGATTGATGTTTTAGGCACACCAATGTACTTTCAGAACTTGTAAACAGAGGAGTGGCCTGAGAATGTTCCAAAATTAGGCTTGATCCATTAGTTCTTTTTGCCTTAGAAATAAAAAAGTAATGTCTAATGTCATATCTTCTGTTTCCAGATCAAGCTGTGCAGTTGATGATGAACACTTACTGCAAGAATACAACTGTTACAAGCTTGCTAAAGAGATTCTGTTAATGATCAGTAAAGCAGTCCAGATTATCAGCTTAGTCTTTAGTCACGTTCTTTACTCCCTTCTCAAATCTGAATCATGATGATGGCATGGGGTTTTCTACTGGAGCAAAAAATCTGCTGATGGTCACTCAAGGTTCACCCAGTAGAAACACAACCCAATATTCATCTGTGGGTGAACAATGAGTTTCTTGTATCCTGCAGCGTTTAGTGCTCTGGTGGAACATATGTTGGTGTTCTTCCTGGATATAATACTTCTTACAACACAATCTTAAATTCTTTGTGGTTTCAGTTTCCAATTTTTACACAGAAAAATTAGCATATTGGGTGCCTACCTGTGCAACCTGGTCTAGGGACCCTGCTTTAGCAGGGGGGTTGGACTAGATGATTTCTAGAGGTCCCTTTCAACTCTTACAATTCTGTGGTTCTATGATTCTGTGATACTTGTTTTTTCCTTCTTCACTTCATATACGTGGGCTGAGGTGTCAAGATGGATGTTGCTTTTTTAAACTGACAACAACAGAAATTCCTAGTGTTTGTGAAGAGGTGAGAAATGCAAAAAGTTAAACCTTGAGTGCTGAGACTCACTGTGGTGACAGCAAGCTGCCTCTCTCAAGATTGCTGTGGATCTTCTTACCATCACTAGAGCACTTGCCAACTACAGTTCAAGCTACTTTCCTTCTGGAAAGTGTCTCTGCTTTGAGTATTGCCAAAAACCACAAAGACCTCAATTGATTCCTTCATGAAGATCTACACTATACACAGATGTCTTAATTGGTGTGGTAGATACTTGATGAGTAGTCTCACTGTTTCTGCAAGACCTAGTTTATCACTGTTTAAACCTGTTTCTGACTTAACTTTCCTCTCTTAGAACCTCCAGTCCCTCTTGAAAACTAAATGATGCAACAAGTAGAACCAACAGGCAAATTAGAATTCTACAAAGGTAGTAAAAAGTCCATGACAACTTTCCCTGAACTGTGTGAGCACAGTGTGCATCACTGATTTCAGTGATCAGTAGAAGTTCTGTGATTTTCTGTGTTACATAGACAGCTCCTTCATGTAGGGGGTGAGGAACTCAACAATTCGAAACAGAAGGGGAGAGCATGGTAGCAAGCCGAGACCTGACAACCTAGACATTGGTGTGCTTAGAAGTGAAGGTGACTGTTTTCTGGCTGTGATGAGCATGGAACTGACACTTGATTTCTTTTGACCTCAGACATATCTGTGCATTTTTTTTCTTGATATAATCTTTCATTTAATTTCAGAACAGTGATGAATAGTGTTTTGGAATCTCCAGTGTTCTGAGATGTTTTAAAGATTAGTGAAGGATCATGTCAAATATCGACGGGAGTTAGTCTGTTCTCCAGATGCGATAGGTGAAAGATATGGTTCCATCTTTTTCAAAAGAAGATACTTTATCCTGCAAATCAAATCTTGTTCAACTGATTTGTTTTGTAGCTTCAATTAGCCCTCACTTACAGGGAGACTTGAAGTTTTACATTAATGTTTCCTCTTTATTGCATTCTCTTCTACTTTTTTCATGTGTAGCTGTACTTGCATCTTGATGGTGTTTATACAGCAAATCATAACATATCTTGGTTACATGTATTTAGATGCTGAAGTCAGAGTACTATATAAACTAAAGAACCTACACAGCAGTTCTGCATTGACATGATGTACTCCTTAAGGAGGGTGTGAAAGTGTGGGTGTCAGAAGTGCTGCAGCAGTGGGACTCTAGAAATAATGTTCTTTCTGAAGATCTTTCAGTGCAGATGGCAAATGTGTAAATTGTTGGAGTCTCTAAGATGGACGCTTCCTTTCTGGAACAGTTATCTGGCTGTGGTTGAGCCTGCGAGCACAAACCTTTTTCACTGACTGGCAAAAAAAAAGTAAAATAAAATCTTGCTAGAACTGAAACTGAAGCATTACCTCAATAAATCTGAGATGTGAAACAAGAAACTCTATAGTGGAATGAGAAGAGAATAATTATTACTAAAAAAATATTGAATTAACTGTGTAAATTCAGACAAAGGTCTTTAATATACTAAATATATGGTGAAATAAGACCTTCTGAATCCACAGGGAGAGATTAGCAGCAGATGGCAGTGGTACACAGCAAAGCATTTCTTTAATTCTGAATTCCTTCAGAGTATGTAGGACAAACTGTTGGAAACTGTAAATGGAAAAGAGGAAAGAAGGCCATTTTATTATGAAAAAACACAATACTCTCGCCTAACAAAATGATGTGTAAAATCCCTGCTCCTTTACAAGGGACGGTTCAGTTGAAAATGGTACAGAAAGAAGAGTTTATTGCTAGCCTTAAACTACCTTATTAAACTACTGTATTATGAAGTTGTAAGAAGCTGCAGTTGCCTCTGTTATCAGTTTTTCTTCTGTATAGACTTGTCTCCACTTTTTACACTTTTCATTTGACATTTCCTGTAGTGCAATCATTGTAACTGGAATCACTGATAAATTCTTATTGTTTCAATTTCATCCCTGATGCTGTTTTATTGAGAAAATACATTTAGAGTGTGGTCAGAAATAAATAGTTTGAACGCCTAGGTTGCCAGAGCATGTTCCTTTTGTATTGAAGTATGCCTGAAAAATCAAGGTTATTCTCACAGTTACTACTGTATCTTGAAAATGGTGTCTGGTGTTGCCATAAGTCAATTCAACCCACGCATTCTGAAGATCAATATATCAGAAGAGCAATTAAGCAAATGCCTGTGTAACTACAGCACAGAATTAATTTCCCTGTATGGTACTGCATAATGTATGAATTTGTTTACAAAAAATTGTGTGAGAAGTTTTTTCTTAATCCAACCTGCCAAGAAATAATAGAACCCTTCATTAAGTTGTAACTGCAGTCATCGAATCCACCTTGTACATAAGGAAAATGATAATAAAGCCAATCCTGAAATGGTGAAATCTTAGGAAATGTCAAGTTGGGCTTACTTTTGATTTTGAAATCTGAATTTGTGATTATGCTCAAGAAACACTGAAAAACTGACATAATCAAACAGTGTCTTGAGAAAAAATATCAGATATTTTGGCTTCCAAAAACTCTGTTTCTAAAATCCAAGTTACTGATGACTTCAGCAGACTTACTCTATTTCTTCTTAAAAGTTAAGATATTAAAATAAAAATTCAATGTATTTGAATTAAAACTCATTTAAAAACTTCATTTGCTAAAAGGCTTTCCGTAAGTTGAGTGTAATCTTAGTTTCTTTTTATTGTTATTTTACATTACTTGAAATGGGATTTTTAAGTACTTCTTTAATGGGTAGAAAAATTGTCGAGTTTCACTTAAACTTTTCTAAGTACCTTTAAAGTCTCCATTAAACAGCTATTTTTGTAATTTCTTACAGTACTATGCTTCTCCAAATCACAAAAGAAATCACTGCCTCCTACACTGGCAGTAATAAAAAAAATTTTGCATTTTGCAGACATTAGGGATTGATCTTGATAGCAATTTGTGGAAATAGGTATGCAAATATCCCTGTTTTTACAGTAGAGAACTGAAGCAAAGAAAATGCTAACAGATTAAGCTTTTTCAAGCCAAATTAATCAGGCAATACCCACAGCTGCCAATAATGTTACACTGACCTTTTGTTAGTGTGAATGATGACGAAAAAATTTATTTTGTACAGCAGATTGTCAGTCCTTGTATCTTGCAGTTGAAAATGCTTTGGTTCTTGTCTGGGTTACGTATGGAGTTGGTGATGGAGGTATAAACCTGATTTCAGCTCCATCTTTATCCCATCACTGTTTTCCTCAAGTCTTTTTGTAAAATTATTTTCTCTATCTCCACTGGTAACAGTGTCCCAATGTATCTGAATGGTGTCTCTGCCAAAAATAACTTCTACAAGAACCTGAAATGACATCTAAATGCATGAGAGATTCACAAAAAGAGCTGCTCTGGGTTTTTATCCTAGCCAGTGATGAAAGCATACCTAAAGAATTCTCCTTGCCTGTAAGCAGATGAAGGGATGTTTCCAGGTTGTGGATGTACTGAACCGTGCTTGCCCTTCTCTTGGCTTCATATGTGTATGAACCACAGAACATACGGTTGGTTGTGTTGTTGGTTTTTTTCCTGTGAAGTGTTCTGTGACAATTTCTGAGAACCTCTGGCCCATTTCTTCTAGTGCTTTGTATTCATTTTAGGCTTGTGTACTCTACCAAACTGAAGGAGTTTATACTTCTGTCTGGCTGAGGAGAAATCAGGGCACATGTTCCAGTTCTCTTAACTTGAAATCAGAAAGATTGCTTAAATTTTTGGCCCCTTGTAAAGAGGGGTCAAAAAAGACTTTTACCACTCTAATAAAATAATTTTTAGTAAAGAAAGAATCTGAATAGAGTGTTTGTCAGTGGGATCTACTACTGAGTGCTGTCAGAAGGATTATCACAGGGAGGACAAGTCCTGTAGGTGTGTGAATCCATCAGTGTTATCATAAGCAAAGGTCCAGGGCTAGGACAAGGTGCAGCTCAGGTTAGGGTGTCTTACTGTTGTCATAGGCAGGCCCATACTTATCCCATTGAAAACAGTTTCTTGGCCTTTTCTTTATCACTTATAGACCTTGCAAATATCCACAGCAGACAATGGAGGAAGTTTTATACCTGTATTGCTTTATAATACCTGACAGTACAGCCCTAAGTTATCCATTTGCTAAATGATCTTCACTACAGGAGCAGCTGGAAGTTGGGATATTTGCATTATATTTGAGTTCATACCTGACGTAGAGAATGAGCATAGTGACCAAGTAGTGGTTTGATCATAGAAAGAATGTGGTTTATCCTCCACCAGCTGTAGCTTTTGACTTCTTAATCTGAATTGATTTTTCTGGACTACCATAATAATCAGTGGAGAGAAAAAGACATGTCAAGTGCATGGAGTATAGTGGGCATTTGAAGTAATGCAAATAAACCACATTGTAAAACTGCTTATTTTTCTTAACTGGTAATCAAAGAACTGTAGGGTGACGGATTTAGCTGTTTGCATTTGAGGTATTAAAATTATATATCTGAATACAGGGAGTTGAGAAATGCCAGAAGTTGTTCCACAAACTAGGCAGAGTTAAAGCATAGCCGTGATTACTGTCAAGCATCCCCTTGGAATTGAGGAAGGTAAAGGAAGACTTTCAGAATGACACAACTTTCCTGGTAAAACATTACAAGAACTTCACATAAAATCTGGATTCATGCAGCAGTGAATAAAATTAAACTATAGTGAACATAAAACATAGAAAATTCACATACTACAGCACTGTGAAATCAAGGATTGTATGAATGGCAATGGGAACAAACAGGACTGTATATCCTCCAGAATCTGAAATTTTATGTTTAACTTAACAAAATTGTTAGGAAGAAATGTTGCTTAAATTACCTACATTTTGAGATTGATTTTGGATAGTTGGATAGAAATTTGTAGATAAAAACTTGCATGTCTGTGCACACATTCAGTACTTGGAGGTATCTTGTTTGTGTTATTTTACTATGAATGGAGAACAGCCTTAATTTATATGAGGCGTATTAGACCCAGAGCATCCTAATCAGCATAAGACAAACAAATATGCTTTATTTATTGCTAAGCTGGCCTGTGATCACAGAGAGCCTCAACTTGTTGATTTCTGTTGAATCTCCTTCTGCAGTGATTTTCTGGCATTTTAATTGGCACGGCCAAAGACAGAGTGGGCAATTACCACCTGTGTGCTTTGCTAACCTATAATTTATATTGCTTTAACCTATTTCCAAGGTTATTTGTGCCATTTAGTAGACCAGCAGCTGTTAAATGAATTTGAGGTAGCTTGGTAGCCCCGAAACAGCCCCATGATGCTCCAAACCAGATATTTGAGAATGACTTCAGAACAGATTCCAACACTGCCTGATTATTCCTCTATTAAGCAGTGCTTCTGGTGTCTTGTCAGGTCAGATTTGCATCTTGTTTTGCCTTTGGAAAGGCATAGAGATTTGAGAGCTGATGATCTGATATATTGAGAGCACTATGCTACTCTAACATTGAAGGTTAAGTGTTGCTGCTCTGATGGGTTATTGAAGGCTTGTTTGGTCCTCAGTAGAATGGAGCTTTAATATTGTTTTAATGAAAATTACTAAGAAATTACTTACAAATGTTATAAAATTTGACATGAAGGGATAACTAGAAGGGTACTGAGAAATTGGCTGTGATACAGATTTTTCATTAAAGTCTGTAAAATCTAGCTGTTGTCTTATGATATACTCTTACTTCAGAAATTAGCTTTTTCCTCTTAGGTTTCTTTTCTAGCAGCTCATCCCCTATCATTTATTTCTGTTCATAATGATGCACACATGATAGCTAAAATACACTGATTGCAATACTCCAGCATAGGGTAGACTTGTCAGAGAACATTCAGATTAGCATTGGAATTTTAACTTATGAAAATCAAGTTAATTTCTAAAAATATAATGCATTTCAGAATGAAGTATAAATTAATACAAAAGATTAACCAATTTTTAGAAGGGAAGCAGATTAAATCAGTTGTATCCAAAAACAAATTATAAAATATAATAGTAGCATGGCTATACTTGCTTCATTTAATTAGCTTGTGTTCACAAATAATGTTACCAAGCAGAGAAGCAATGCGATTCCCTTTCTCCATGTGCTATCCATGTGGCTAAAGCTAATAAAAATATACTCAGTGTCTCAACTATCAGCAATTAGTACTGATAAAGTTTTTTTATTGTCAACACAGGTTAAACATACTGATGAAGTTAGGAGCCAAGATATTTTTAAAAGCAAAGAGTAGAACACTGAATCAATATGTAGATGAAATTACACCTTTTCCTAAGTTTGATTGACCATACTAGAGTGGTCATCCCCTAACTGATGCAGTTACATTGGAATAAAAAGCAGTGTATAGGTAAAGCCTACACGTCAGGGAATGAGGGGCCCTTTAAAGGGCTATAGTACTAGTGTGTATAGCACTAGTAGATCCTGTTCCATTTTCAGTTCACTTATACATACTGAATCCAGTCCTAGCATAATTTTACTGAGGTCACTTGGAGGAAAATTTGAATTATTCATTATGTTCTTAAAAGTTTTTGAAGAGTTCACAGTCTATTCCATATAAATACTGATTTACTTCAGAGAGCAATGTTGATTTTGCTCTCGGGTCTCTGCTGCTGCCCATAAAGCATTCAGGCGATATTCTTGTAGTTTATGATGTCAAAAGTGTAGTCCCTTGAGTGAATTATATATATTTGTATTCACACTAGGTCATCTTATTGCCCGAGGGTTTACGGACAGTCAGATTGCTTCCACCAACTGACAGGTTTTTGAAGTGTGGGCAGTAGCTTTCCTCAGACACACTCATATGGGTAAAGTATGATGTCATGATGACATGAGAAGAGTGTTAAAAGTTCAGTTCAGTTCCATCTGATTTTGAGAAATGTTTATGGCAGTCTATGCCCTTTTTCTTTCAACTCTTCTTAAAGCAGGTATAATTTTTCTGTGACTGAATCCCCTTATCCTTTTTCAGAAATGCTCAAGGAAATATTTCTGTCCATCTCAAGCACTCTTCTATTTAAATACAACACTTTTAGCAGTCTTCTTGGAATCTGATATTGCTGTTGAGCTGTTCCTCAATATAAAAGAAAAAGCACTTTATGGCAGAAGGGGATTGAAGTGTCTTTGCTGGTGCTGAGATATAACAGTCTTCTAGACCTGTTTTCTAGTCTAGTAGTAGTACAATAGGAAAATTATGAAAGGGTATTACTCATCTGACTACGCATGTATATTTTGCATTTAGATCTGGCACTTACAATACACTGTAGTGGCTGGCACCCAATCTATTCAAGGCTTGAAGGCACCCAACTCTTCAATTTCAGTACAGGTTTATACTTTCTGCTAAACTAAAGAATATCTTTTTCTTGTATATTTTTTCTTATGCCAATATGGAGAAAAAAAGCTTAGCTTTTGTTGTTGTTGTTCTCATTTATGGATTTTTGTTTTTTTTTCCATGGTTTGATTGAGAGGGGATGAAACAGTTATTGGGGAGATAAGCTGGGATTTGAAGCTCATCAGATGTAGTTGTTTCCCTCTCTTCTGAGTGATATTTAGGTATAGCTAAATCCTGCACCCTGCTGAGCCTCTTCCTTCATCTGAGAGGTTCTTCATTCCAGGGGAGCATAGCTATCAGAAGAGGTCACTGCTGCAAAGGGGACAGCAATCTCTCCAGTACCTGGGGCCAATCCTGCAGAGAGTTTTGAAGACCACAGCAATGACCTTCACCTGGAACCTGAAATCACGGAGGAGTTTGCATGAAGATCAGAGTGCCAGGGAGATGTATTCACGGTGGCTGTGTTGCTAAGCAAACTGGCAGCTGCTTTCAGTAGCAGTGAGAGTTTTCTACTCTTGGTTGTAATGAGATGCAGTAATCAAGCCTGGAGGTCATACATGTGTTGATGATTGCTGCCAAATCTGTGACTGTAGATGCCTAAGAGAAGTATGATTTTCATTATTTTATACATCAAAATTTGATGTTTAGCAGGGTGCAGATTTTCATCATTTCTGCATTGTCTTCAGTGTGAGTGAAGAGGAAGAAGCAGTGGTTTGACAGGAATCTAGGAATATTTTTTCTGTGCTATTCATTCTGTACATCCCCAGGATACACAGTCTTTGTTCAGATTGAGTTTGTGTGCTCCCCAGTTTGCTTATGGGGTGGCAGTTGTTAACCAGATGATTAAGAATGTTCTGTTGTAGCTGGGTGACTAAGGAACACTTTTTCTTCTGTATTCTCATTCTTTCCTCACTTTCTACAGTTGTTTTCATTGGCTTTTAATTTCTTTCAAAATAATAATAAATTTGTATTTCCACTAAACTAGTTTGAGTTTTGAACAATAATGTGCACATCTGTTGAGGATGGAAGCAGCTACACTGCACTGCATGTGTAAGAGAGAATCTAGGGCATATTTATTCATATCATATGAAAATACAGTATAGTGATTTAACAAAGCTTAATTGTAAATGAGTGAATTAAAAAGATTTGCTATCTTTAGGTACACTTGTTTATTTACTGCATAGGAGCTAGGGTAAACACACTCATATAGGAGACCATCTCACTGAGTCATGAGATTCAAAGTGGACTCCCTAAACAACTTGAACCATGGAGGTAAGGGGTATAGGTATGACTGAATCCACTCCTAGTTCCAGACATGGTCAACAGTTTATGTCTAAAAGTTGAGGAGGCCCATCCTTTGAGTCATAAGTTCTAGAGCGAGCCCCCTGGTTTTCTGAACGTATCTTAGCTGCTGCCAGATCCACTCCTTGTCTCAAACTTGGCCAACAGTTTATATCTAAGGGATGATGCGTGAACAATCAGTCTAGAATATAGTCTTAGAAAAGCTAACAAAGCCTGAAACAAACTTTTAGTAATTTTCCAAGGATCTGTGTTGGCGGCGTCTTAATGTAAGACTGTGAAGTGTACACAGCACTCCCACATGACTGTTATTGCTTAGTGTAACAGGGTCAGACGAAGGAACTTAAGGCAACAGGAATAAGTGCACTGGGTGGTATAAGAGATCTCTGCACAGGCATAACCTCAAAAGGCATCCCTGCTCAAGAAGAGATTCTGTTGTACAGCCTGCTGCCCTAAAGGAGAACTTGGAATTCTGGGCTGTTCACTATTTGTGGAGTAAAATGACTTCTAGTTTTTTTTTTTCTGTTTTATTTTCTTTTTTTAGGCGCATCATCAGTTGATCTTCATATGTTGAACTGGGTGTCTGCTGTCAGTTTTTTCATCTCCCCCTTGTTTCAGGCAAATTTGTGATTGTTATCAATACTGTTGCTCATTGTCTTTGTGTGCAAGACCAGGCTGAAGGAGGAAGTTGAGGGAAGAAGGGGAGAGAGTGTGGAGAGCACACTGTCACAGTATCACTTTTCTCAATGTAAAAAGAGACAAGAATGTCTGACAAACTATTTTGTGCAAACAGTTTTCATGTTGAAATATTTAACCTAGAGCACCTAACAAGATCTTGAAGGATTATTCCAAATTATGTTTCTCTTGAGTGTACTTGTAGAAAGGAACAAAACTCAAAATCACCACCACTAATATTACTGTAGCATTTTGAGGATGTTGCTTATGTTGAGGACAATAAGCAATCAGTCATTATTTGTGCATCTTACTGACAGCCTAAAAACCCTTTTTTGGACATAATGTTGGTCAGAAAGAGCTTGAAAATTGGAAGCAAGTAATCTGTTTCCCACTTCTGGTTCAGCAAACCACCTTGCTACATTATGCACTTAATTACAAATGTATGTGCAAAGTATCATAACTATTGAGTCCTTCTCTAAACAATGGAGAGAGAGAGCTACTAGTCTTTGTTCAAAGGACAGTGTATGCCTTTCCTTAGGAAAGATGAATCAAACATAGCAGTTAAGCTTCTGAAGTTACGTGACAGAAATCCATTCTCCTGTGTGCATTGATAATAAGTAGGCAGCATCCAAGACATACGAAAGTCTGTCATTTTCTTTATGAAAGAGGAGGGTGCTAAACATGCCTCAGAGGGGGATAAGCATACATGTGTCCTCACATTATATACTGGGGATGCTATTTATTCAGGACAGATCTGAAACAAAATAGATGGTTAGCACCTCTTTCTTTTCTCACAGTGTTAGTCTCAATCAATTAAATCAGTTTGGCTTCTGTAGTTAACATGTCAGAACCAAAGCAATAGGAATGCATTCATATTGCAGATAAATGTTATCTTTTTTTTTTTTCTTCATCATATCTTCCTTGTACTTAAACCAGTTTGCATCAAATTATTCATGATGATCACGAATCCCCTTTGTACTGTACAAATATTGTATTTTAGGACATTTTTATTGTCAGTAGAAGAATTAAGGAATACTCAGTTTCACATGCTGACTTTCTACACTGACCAGTCTCAACTTAAAAATCGAATATTTTATCACTGATCCATTGATTGCTGTTGCTTCATCTTTTATAATAAGTGGAAACAAAGTCGTCACACAGAAAGCAGTCCCTTAATGGTCACATCTCCTACTGAGGTCCAGAGTATGTAACCTACAAACAGATGTGATGCAAAGTAAAGATTGTTCTGGTTCCATGGGGCATGGTCAGATTGCCAGACTGGACCCATAATCAGTTTGTTCCATAAGTTCATAAGTTCATAAGGTTGGAAAGGACCTATAAGATCATCTAGTCCAACCATCCTCCTATCACTATCTCTACCCAACTACTAAATTAAGTCCTTAAGCACCTCATCTAAACGCTTCTTGAACAGCGCTAGGGATGGTGCCTCAACCACCTCCCTAGGCAGGCCATTCCAGTGCCTGACCACTCTTTCAGAAAAGAAATGCTTCCTGAGGTCTAATCTAAATCTTCCCTGGCGCAACTTGTGGCCATTCCCTCTCGTCCTGTCATTACTTATCAGGGAGAAGAGGCCTACCCCCTCCTCACCACAACCCCCCTTCAGGAAGTGGTAGAGTGCTATAAGGTCTCCTCTGAGCCTCCTCTTCTCCAGACTAAACAATCCCAGCTCCCTCAGCCGCTCCTCATAAGACTTGTGCTCCAGGCCCCTCACCAGTTTTGTTGCCCTTCTCTGAACACGCTCCAGGGCCTCAATGTCCTTCTTGTAGTGAGGGGCCCAAAACTGAACACAGTACTCGAGGTGCGGCCGCACCAGAGCTGAGTACAGGGGGATGATCACCTCCCTGCTCCTGCTGGCTACACTATTTCTAATACAGGCCAGGATGCTGTTGGCCTTCTTAGCCACCTGTGCACACTGCCGGCTCATGTTGAGCCGAGCATCAACCAACACCCCCAGGTCCTTTTCCTCTCTACATTCTTCAAGCCATTCTGCCCCAAGCCTATAGCATTGCATGGGGTTATTGTGGCCAAAGTGCAGGACCCGGCACTTGGTCTTATTGAACCTCATCCCATTTTGCTCAGCCCAGCTGTTCAGCCTATCCAAATCCCTCTGAAGGGCCTCCCTACCCTCAGGCAGTTTGACACATCCTCCCAGCTTTGTGTCATCTGCAAACTTACTGAGGGTACACTCAATTCCCTCATCTAGGTCATCAATAAAGATATTAAACAAGATGGGCCCCAAAACTGACCCTTGGGGGACACCACTCGTTACAGGACGCCAGCTGGACTTAACTCCATTAACCACTACCCTCTGGGCACGGCCCTCCAGCCAGTTCTCCACCCAGAGAAGAGTGAACCTGTCCACACCACGGGCTGCCAGTTTCCTTAGGAGAATACTGTGGGAGACCGTGTCAAAGGCCTTGCTGAAGTCCAGGTAGACTACATCAACAGCCTTTCCCTCATCTACCTGTCTGGTCACCCAGTCATAGAAGGAGATGAGGTTGGACAAGCACGACCTGCCCCTGGTGAACCCGTGCTGGCTGGGTCTGATCCCTTTATTGCCATGCACGTGTCGTGTGATCTCCCTCAATATCATCTGTTCCATAACTTTCCCTGATACCGAGGTCAGGCTGACAGGCCTGTAGTTCCCCGGGTCTTCCTTACGGCCTTTCTTGAAGATGGGAGTCACATCGGCAAGCCTCCAATCTTGTGGGACCTCTCCAGATAACCAGGAATGCTGATAGATGGCAGAAAGTGGCTCGGCAATCACCTCTGCTAGCTCCCTCAGCACCCTTGGGTGGATCCCATCTGGCCCCATGGACTTGTGGCAGTTCAGATGGAGGAGAAGATCTCTGACCGTCTCTGCTTGAATCACAGGGGGTGCATTATGCACCCCGTCCCGGACTTCCAGGTCAGGGCAAGTACCATGTGGACAACTGTCCTGTCTATTAAAGACAGATGTGAAGAAGGCATTGAGAACCTCAGCCTTTTCCTTATCATCTGTGGTTATATTGCCTGCCTCGTTGAGTAAAGGAGGGAAATTTTCCTTAGTTTTTCTCCTGCTGTTAATATATTTGTAAAAGGGTTTCCTGTTCTCCTTTACAGCAGTAGCCAGCCTAATTTCAAGCTGGGCTTTAGCATTTCTAATTTTCTGCCTGCAGATCTTGGCCAGTTCTCTGTAGTCACCCCAAGTAGCCTGACCCATCTTCCAGAGGACATAGACTCTCCTTTTCTCTTGGAGTCTCAACAAAAGATCCCGGTTCATCCACACTGGTCTTTTGCTCCTCCGGCTTGACTTACAGGACTCCGGGACTGCCTGCTCCTGTGCCTTTAAGATTTCCATCTTGAAGAGCATCCAGGCTTCCTGGACCCCTTTACCCTTCAGGAGCAAGTCCCAAGGGACCCTTGCAACAAGTGTCCTGAACAGGTCAAAGTCTGCCCTCCGGAAGTTCAAGGTAATAGTTTTGCTAGTCACCCTCTTGACGGCACCCAGAATAGCAAACTCCACCATTTCATGGTCACTCTGGCCAAGACAATCTCCAACCTTCACATCCCCTACTAGTCCTTCCCTGTTAGTGAAAAGTAGGTCAAGCAAGGCATCTCCCCTGGTAGGCTCTTGCACCAGCTGAGTCAGGAAGCAATCATCCACACATTCTAGAAATCTCAAGGACTGCTTCCTCTGCGCAGTATTGTATTTCCAGCATATATCAGGGAAGTTGAAGTCCCCCATGAGAACGAGTGCTGGCCATCGTGCAACATCTACGAGTTGTTTATAGAACATCTCATCTATTTCTTCATCCTGAAGGTGATAATAATCACCATAAGGTGATTATTATCACTGAAGGTGATAATAATCACCATAAGGTGAATGAAAGTCTGCAATCCTTATGGCACAATGAAGTTGTTCAGATCAAATCTTCAAACAGAGAAATCAACCTCTCTTAGTTCTCTGAAGGTGCACAGCCAGACTGGCTCTTTTAATTTTCCACTATTCTATATTCATTGATAGTTTTTTTTTTATTTTAACATAAAGGGAATCTTAGGAAGGACTCTGAGATTCAGCTTGTGTGGATAAGATGAGCATCATTGCTCTTCATATAGTTTTACTGAATTTACAGTTCTATAGTATAGTTACCCTTCTCATAAAAAAAAAAAAAGTATTTCTAAATGAAGTCTAGCTGAAATTGTCTGTGTTGGTCTACAATTATTCAGACACACTGTATTTTGTTTTTATTAAAAATGCCCAGAAAACAGTTAATCTGACATCAGAGGGCTCTTCCCAGGCTTAATTTAATCTGAGAATGTGTTTGGGAAACAAGGTTTTACCAAACCTGGAATAAAAAGTTCAATCTGCTAGGTATTACTAATACAGTTTAAAAACTGCTGAGATGTATCATTTATTAGTATAGAAGAAATAGAACTAGAACAAGCAGCTGATAGACTCTTAGAATTGTTGAATGTAGGCACATTAAAGAGATATGAAACCTGAAAATTGAGTCAAGAACATCTGTGTGTTGAATAACAGTTATCAATGTCCCCTCATCACATTTGGTATCATTTATATTTTTATTACATTCTCTTGGCATGTATAGAAATGTAAAGCTTGGAGGCAATTAACTACTACTGAGGAGTTCACCAACAATCCCAGAAGAGTAATAGAACTGTTTTTAAGCCAGTAGCTTAAAGGAAACAGCTGTGCAAGAACAATGACTTTTGAAATACAGTGTATCTTGACAGAAGCTCCAATCCCCTATATTTCAACCTTGTTCATTTGTCAACATAAAGGCTTGATAAAGTCTTCTGGGATTAAGTAAACTCCACAGCTAAAAATACAGTTTGACACTTCTTGTAGACGTATGACAAGGCTTCACAAAGAATGTGTTGGTATACTTTTCAACTATAAGGAATATGTTTTTAAGAGAGAGGACTGTTATTGAGTGTAAGTAGTGCATCATTAATACCTTCAAATAATTTTAACCAGATGTTGTTACATTTTTCTGTTTCTGAATCTTTACAAATACAGATGGCAAGGAAGTAATGCATGAAATATTTTTAAGTAGAATATTTAATTAATATTTAGAAACCATTTTGCTGTTGGTATAATTTCTAAAACTGTTTGGTAATTTCTTAAACTGTGTACTGTAATTAGAAGTGAATAATTTTCTTAATGTTGCTCAGTGTTCAGTGAAAGAAAGATTGGTTTCTTTTTAAGTGCTCCATATTCTGTGTGTACTTTCCAGCAATTTCATAGCATACTTGTTTCTAAATCGACCATTCCCCCCACACTGATACTAATCGTGCCATATGCATACCATATTCTTCACAAAGAACAAGTGACGGACACCAAGAGTGTAAGATCTGCAATTTAAGTCAAATAATTCTGGGGAGAGTGTGACAGTGACATGTCAGTCTGACTGCCTTGTGATACACAAGAATTCAAAAAGAGCAGCAAAGTCTTTGAGATGAACTTTGTTTTTTTTAGGTGAGTACAAAATAATTAACCTTCTTACCATACATTCAGACTGACATGATTGTCCTTAAGGGACCAGCTGTATAATAAGGTGCAGAATTTAGCCTTTTCACCCTGTTTCATACTGACTTTGATTTTGGGAAGACAGAGTCTGAACTGCCCTTAGCCTTCAGAAGAGAGCAGAAGATATTTTGAATTCTCTTACGAATCCTAAGTCCCTACATCTTCATTTTGGTTTGGCAAACCCATTTCTGTTGCCACTTGTCAAATGCTGTGGTTTTTCTTCCGTGTCAAACATCACAAGGTTAATTTAGCAAAGGGCAGTTCAACAGAAATGATCTATTTTTTACACATATTTTCTGAGTGGCCAGTTCATCCTCCAGTAGATACCTTGGTGGTTTCAAGTCGTGCTTCCATTGTGTGCTGTATTTGTATCAACTTGTCATGAACACCCCAAGAAGTAGAATATAAGAATGGTTGTTGGCAAACCAAAACTATGCGTTTCCAATCCGTTTGTGTGAGTCTCACTGTTTCTTCTCAAGGAAAGAGGTGTTATAAAGAGATGTAAGGATTTATAGCTGGAGCTGAAGTTGTAAAAAGTTGCATCCTTTGCCTGGTTGATTCAGGGCAAATTTATATGATTGTGATGCCTCGAGAAGCGTAACCAATGTTTATGCTGTTGAACAATCTGAACAATAAGGCCTGAATCAAAACCTGAAAATCTTTAAGAGGAGAAGAATGCAAACATGGTTTAAAGATCATTAGATCTCAGACTATGGATCTGGGACAATAAGTACTGTTACCTTAGAAACATTTAAAATGCAAGTCACGTTAATTTGTGTTTCACATGAAAGAGATACATAATCTGTCTGCAAAGGCAACTCCAGAAAAAAGATGATGCATACCCCAAAATGTGCCCATAGCTTGACATCTACTGTGACAAAATGTGTCCAATATAGCAAAGAGACACTGGTGCATGAACAAATTCATTTGAACTTACCTAGAATTAAATGGATTTAGTTCTGTTGCTTTCCTTAACGTTTCTGTGTGATTGGTATTATACGTCGAGTTGTTTTTTTATATAAACGAAGCAGCATGTACTTACTACTGTGATGATGCTGGGGTCAAACAAAGGATGGAAATGAACGTGTCCAAGGCTGTACAGCACTTTCTGAAGTGGCCTCTTCAGTTCTATTCTACCATCCTTCAGCTAGAGATTGCCATAGTCAGCAGATTGTCTCAAATGAACTCCCTCTAACTACTTCTGTGCAGTCAGCTGGCTTAAAATACTGCAAAAGGCTTCTTTTTATGTATTTATTTATTTATTTTTGTCTGACAAAGCTAACTGCAGATTTTAAATTCCCTGATTTTATTCATAAATGGAAAAGGTCAGAAAACAATATTAGCTGTAGAAATCTCCAGCTAGTCATGTCCCAATTGAAAACTTAATCTATTCCTAATCATTGTGCCGTAATATTTATTGGTGGGCTTCTAATTTGTATTGCAATTAATGAGAATGGAGTGCAGTCAGAAGCCACAGGAGTTATTTTCAAGCAGGAGTTATGCTGCCATGCTACTAAGAAGAAAGAAAAAAATGCAAATGATGTATCTATAAAAATTCTATAAAACTGATGAAATAATTATCATTAATGTATTTTCTCTGAAGTGGAACACATTTGCACAATACACGCTAGAAAAAATACTGCAAGAATTAAAAAGACAGAAACTTCTTGGATAGAAAAAATGTGAAGTATCTTAAGATTTGGAAAAAAAGAGGACTAAAAAAGATATTTTGAAGGATTGTTCGTATTAGTTCAGGATTTTTTACATTCACAGTTACCATACCAAGGAAGAGTGGAGGCAAAATGTATTTTAACAATATTTCAGTATTTTCCCACAGCAGTAGGAGTACTTTAAAAGTATTTAGTAAGAGAAATCATACGTGTACCTTCCAGATCTAAGGATTCAGTGATTCATTGACTCTATATACTTCCTGTACTTACTGTACATTTAGCTGTAAAATAGTATGGATGTGAACATACCATATATTTCAGATGTTACAGAAGAATTTTGGCATATAAATTCCCTTCATAAATAGCACCCTTTATAAATACCATTTTGAGTGCTCAAATGATAACTGCTATCATACCATACCTAAGGAAATGAATGTAAATATGCCTTAATTGTTTCTTTTTGGTATGCATTGGAAAAAGATGTTATGTCTTTCCTTTGAAATAGTTCATTCTTTTCTTTGGGAACATTATAGCAGCATAATGTCTTCTGTCCCTTACTCATTTGCCTTTCTAGAAGAACACTTTCCTACATCTCCATGTTTGCTAGCATTTTGAAATTACTTTGTTATTAATGGTTAGATTGGAGCAATGTGACAATGTAGAGGCAATGCAGATTTCCAGAAGGTTGGTGTATTTCTTGCTTATCACATTGACTTTCAAAGAATGCTCTTTTATCACTTTATCATCACTTCATATATCCAGAATATAAATCAAATATAAGTCTGTCTGGAGAGATGGAGAACAAAATTAATCCTTAGGCTTGTAAAAAAAAAAGAAAAGAAAAAGTCATTTATTTATTAAAGTATTGTTTCAAAATAGGAATGGAAAGATACCCAGTGAGACTAGCATGAAGAAGGCATGCTACTGGGAAGCAGATGGCATTCGGTAAGAGAATAGCAGATAGTCCATTTTAACAGACCTCCCTACCTTAGAGATAGGGGCGAGAACTGAAGAGTGGCATTGCTGACTCTGCATTTGACTTTGTGGTATAAAAACTACTGCTTGTACAACATACTTTGTGGAACTGGGACCTGAATTTGCTTTCAGGGCTGGTGGTCTCTGCCAGTCTGTTAAGAGTGCTCTGTTCAAGCAGAAAGGAATATGCATGTGGAATATTTTTTATGCATAAGATACACACATAGACAAAAATACAACACAATGCAACAAAAAGTGAATGCACATTTAGAACTTATACTTTTATTTATATAGTAGTGACTTTATTTCAACCTCATGCTCTCATTTTTAGCATCATGTAATTTCCACATTTCTCTTTCCATGTCTTCAATCAAGGTCACTCTTTTTTTTTTTTTTTTTTAGAACATCTTACTTCTGAGTGGCTATTTTCTTGTTTCATTTTTCCATCAAGAATCAGCATATTTTTCAAAGCTGATAAAGGTCTTTATTAAAACTTGTTTTTCTGTGAGTGGGACTGAGGAGGTCCTATTCAAGACTAAAAATGTCTGTAAATAGCATGATTTTTCATGAAAAATCTTCATACTAAACCTAAGATTATTCCAACTTCAGCTAAACTGTAACTTTAATTAACTTCATTCTTCATCTGTTATAAAACATTTTCTCTAATATTCACAGCCAACCAAAACTGACACTTTCTTGAGGTTACTATTTTGTGTCAAGATAAATCAGAGAATACATAGTCCATATTTATACATTATAGTAAGACAGAGCATCACCACTTATATATTGTTTGGTTTTGAAGGTTTACTATGTAACCTCTGCTAGCTAGAAGTTAGGTCAGCAGTCTTCCTCCCAGGTTAATATGCACATAGATTAAAATGCATATCAGTACTAGATTAGTCTTTCTATTGACTGTCATTCAAACTGGAAGTGGAACAGAATTGTCAGGCACAGTGTACCAGTGTTCTCATATAGTCATGCTGTGCAGTCCTGGACTTAGTAATTTTAAAATGGAGTTTTCTGAGCGAAGACTTATGATTAACAATGAGAATTCTGAGACAATGAAACTAAAGAATGAGAGGGACCAGTTTAAAGATAACCCATCTTAGGCATGGTATATATTTTATATAGAGGTAATGAAACTTAAATATATAAATGATCTGTAAACATACATTTACTTAACTTGTATTGCAATAATAGATATTTCATAAAGAGATTTATTTTTTTTTCCCAGATAAAATGAGATTAGTGTCTTATTCCTCTTGAGAACCTTCAGTTGTGTGGTTAACACTGGTAATTTAATTTCTACCTTCTCTTTAGATACATAGATTTTTAAGGCATGTTTTTTGGGTTTTTTTTAAGTCCTTTTTATGCTGAGTCATAGTAGAGATTTTTGTTTCTTTTATCAAGAAAAAAAAATCACACAGTGATTTGGGCAGCCTTCAATTTCTTTCAAATTGTGGTTTTTCACTCCTTGTGCTAAGGGAGCAGAGCAAAGAGCTGGAGCACAGCCAAATGGTCTTTTCAGAAAAGCCCAAATAGGTTAGGTTAATAGTATAAGGAAACATCTGTAAGTATAGACAGGATGAATGAAATAAAGGTGATTTTAAATTGAACAACTAATTCAAGCATGTCAATATAATCTAAATTCAATTTTGTGAAAACTTGGATAAATTGTTTCCTCTAAAAAAGTACTGCCAAACACCCCATCTGACTGAAGAAAAGGAATGACTTAGTAAAACAATCAGAAGAGAAGGAATAAATACAACAATTACAACAAGCTTTCAGTATCACTTAGAGGCTAAAGGTCAAAGATTATAGCAGAAGAAAGCTATTCTGTTATCCTCCAAGACATTAAGCTAAATGTAAAGAAGCTTACCAGCATCACTGGAAGCTGCTTGCCAACATTGATACATTATTTTGAAAGGATTGGAGAGGGAGAATTCATTATTGTTTTGTACAGAAAGACAGAATTAAGATACTGATTATAAACCTTTCAAAAGCTGTGGAATGAGAAATGGTCAAAACCGAATAAGATGTTGAGAAGTCAGCTGGTTTTCAATTAAATGCCAGCCAGGCAATTTCAAAGAGAAGGTGCACAATTTATGCAGAACGCTGTTTAAAATGCTTAATCAAGTAAGCTGAGATGACAAACAAGACCAGCTGTAGAGCAAAGATTGTACCATATCAGCTATGCACACAGTATGGTTCAGATTTGAGAACTATCCATATAAGAAATAATAATTGACCAAAAATTGTTCTTCAAAAGGGAATCTGATTAAAAAGAAAAAATCTGCTTTATACCATGTTGATAAAGTAGCATATTTTAATTTGTAACAACTGAACTTATAAAAAAGCAAGTTTCCCATTCATATGAAGTTGATATCCTTGAGATTTTTCTCCTTTGTTCTTTTTTTTAAAGAATCTGTTGGTTTGCTCGACAGTGTGTTTTATGAATATAAATGAGGTAAAAGTACATTTTAATGAGTGACCATTAGCTGAATTCACATGGCTTTGTGTTTAGACAGTGGATAAAAAATAAGCATGTCAAACAAATGGCAAGTAACTGTACAAGCATGATCTAATGTTATTTGCTTTCTTCTAAATGACATCAATCCTGCTCCCCCTTGGTATGACCATTTGCAGATGGATAGCTATGCCTTTGATGTCAATTAAAAAAGAACCCTGAAAATAATCTTGATTCTTTGTTCATGTGAAAGAAACTAAATCTCAAACGAAAGTATAACCTGGACACAGACTTTCTTTATGATATGTTGGCATAACAATCATATGGTAAAGGTTGTGCTCTCAAGTATGCTTAAACAGTGGAAGAAATTACCTTCCATTGTCTTTAAATTTCTTGTTTGCCAAGAGGTTCTGTCATTCTGTTATTCATTATTGAGCTAAAACAACAGAGCCACAAAGTTCTTCCTATGCTCAGATAACAGCATTTTGATTAAAGACTGATATATTTTATAGCCAAGGAGAAACAAAAAAGCAGTGTTACTAACAATCATTTCTAGCAATCTTTACTTCCCAGCCTGTAAAACCAGACATCTACCTACTACCAAACTGGCTGTAGAACATCCTGCAGCACCAGTCCAGAAGGAAGTGTAAAATCCTATCTCTAGAGTTAAAACAGTTTCTCTCAGCTCTCATCTTGCTATACTTCCTTTTCCAAAATACCCTCAATCAACCCTACTAGCACTTGAGAATTCTTCATAAACCATTGTCCCCTTTATGTCTTCACTATTTGTTCCAAAGAGGTGTCCGACTGATTTTCAATTGTACCTATTAATATTTGGCAACCTCTTTGTGCTTATTGTACAAAAAGATAGCAAGATTCAGTGTTATCAAAAATTGTAAGATATTGTCATGAATCTGCAGTAGCAAGAATTTTATCTGAAAACCTATGTTGGGAATTTTCTGTGTCTGTCTTCTACTTAATTTCAAGGCTGAATGTTGTCTTGGTTTCAACTGAGGTAAAGTTAATTTTCTTTGTAGCATCTAGCATAGTGTGATGTATTGCATTTAGGAGAAAAATGTTGATATCACACACCGGTGTTTAACTAGCTACAAGGATGTTCCATACCATATGACATCATGCTGAAGAGTGTAATATTATAATGAAATATAATATAATGGTATATAAAATAATATTGTAGTTATTATAATGTAATAATAATACTTTCCCGTTCTTATCTGTCCTGTTAAACTGTCTATATCTCAATCCACAAGTTTTAGCACTTTACAATTTTCTCTCTGTCCCTCTGTGGAGGACTGAATGAACAGCTGTGTGATGCTGAGCTACTTGCTGGATTTAATTACAATGTATATTTGGTAGGAAGTCTTTGAAAACACAATTCTTAAACCCTGAATACAAGTAAAAGGAAACTTTATTATACTATTTTTCTTAAATTTATATTTCTGAGCTGAGCTAATCACATCACTTTGAGGGAACAGCAGTAATGCTATGCTTGAAACTCTAAAGGCCTCTAATATTATAGTACTTTAATAGAGACAACTTAAGTAATTATTTATATTTTCTTAATCATTAATCCCCAAAGTTCCCGATTGAACTTTTTAAAAATTGGCTGTCTGAAATGTTCCTAAAGATCAAACTCTGGCACAAAAAGAGTTGTTTGACTTCTTTGAAGCAAAATGTTTGCTATTCAGAATGGCAAGTGCAACAGTATGGAGATTTTCCTCTGTTGGAGTGAAATCACCACTAAGCACCTTCCACTGAGCACCTTCCATGTACAGTCTTTATTCTAGAAGTCAGATCAAAGTAATTTTTTTAAAAAGAGATGTCCCAAGACTGTGATGATGCTGGCACCTGAAGCACAGAATTGCTCAGGGGATGTGAGAAGCCATTGCTTTATAGGCAGCCTTCTAAACTGTTGATGAATTATTTTGTCTGTGTGGTCATAACTCCAATATGCAGGGGTAATTAAAAACAGTAATAGATCTGTCAGATGATCAGGAGCTGAGCAGAAAATTCTTATAATAAGCTTGCTTTGTGCAGAATACTTTTCATTCTCAATGTGAAAATGCCAGTTATGTTTGCTGTGAGTGCAGAACAGGAAAGACCACATAAAGGAAATTTCTTCTTCCCACTTATTCTGAAGCTACTGCTTTCCTGTGCCTGTGTCTGTGCAGAGATAAAATTGACTGAAACTGCTCTGAGCTGTCAGTACATAACATCTATGAAACAACTCTGAAAGCTGCACAGTGTCAGCAGCACAGAGGTGGATTTTTATTGAACTGGGCACTCTGTTGTGGCACGAGGAAGCAGGTGGGTATCTCAGTGCAGTGGCCTCTGTGCTCCTGCACATCACTGGGGACCTTTCTATGTGCAGGAGGTTCTCCTGTGGTTTCTGTGCCCAGGTGTGAGAGTGGTTAAAAGACAGGGGTGTGTCAGAGCTTGAAGTAAGATCCTGTCTTCATTTTTTCTTTGAACTTATGAATTCATGCTTACCAGATTCTGCATGGTGTAGGCACCAACAAAAATCTTTGACAGATGTGCTTACGCAGATTTTTTTATTCTAGTTAACATATGCTGTTGATCTGAAAGACATTGTCTAATGTAAAAACAATTCCCAAGAATTGAATGGTTGATAACCCATTATATCTCACATTCACTCATCTTTCTCCACAAGTAAGGAATTCCTCTGTAGTCACTGAGTGGGAGTTAAATAAGAAAGAAAACAACACTGTTCTCCAACACTGTCCATTCATAGTCTTCTACTGTCATAAGTGCTTCTTCTTTCATGTCCTCACAGAATCACCCCAGTGCTGTGTCCTCATTGCAAGTGAGGGTATCAATAAATTTGTTTGGCTCTTATCTGCTATCTCATCAAATATGATTAAATTAATAATAGTTAATATACTTGCTGGGAAACAGAGAACCACGTGAAAAGACACCAAATTACGTATTTGTTGTCCTTTATGAGTACTTTTATCTAAAGAGCAAGAACTTTGAAACCGTAATTGTCAGAATAGTAAATGGTGCCTTCTGGCACATGCAAACAAAGATTACACAGGAAAAGCTGCACTGTCTGTTTACAAGTCCAACAGTGCATTTCTGTCTCCGAGGGCATCATGATACAAATACAAATGATGCCTCTGCCCAAGAGCAGTAGCTAATGACCCATGTGTTCTAGCACATGAAGGCACTCAAGTCTTATGGAGAAAGCTGTTAGATGGAGATGTTGAAAGAAGGTTTACTTGAAATAAATGTGAGCAGTTAATACATTTATGTTTTGAATAAGTCTTGCGAGGGACTTCTTCATGTCTCGGGAAGTGACATTCTTAATATATATGCCTAGGCTTGTAGTACACTCTACAGCAGGCACTCTGGTAAGCCTTCAGTTGGCTCAGTCCAGGAAAGCTGTCTTTAGAGGCATAAGTACTCCTCATGGATGCATCCAGAGTGGCTGGCGATATAGCCAAAAGAGCTCAGTATCTATGTTGTATGTAAGTTAAATTAAATCAGATTTTTCTTACTGTTCCATTGGTTATGATAGTGAGCTTTCTAAGCCTTGTGTCCTTTATGAGACAGGTCAGTTGAGCTTCTTGTCTGTCACTTGTAGGCATATTCAGACCTTAACATTTTTCCAAGGTGATGACTTACTCTCAAAGAATAAATCCCATTTTAATTACTGTGTATCACCATTTGGTGTATAGTTTCATATATACAGACACTCCTGTACATAGCTATATGGCTATATAGCTGGGAGCCTAAAGCCCATACATTGCTGTAGTTTTGAAATAAATGCTTGCATTTCTGCAATATTCCAAAACATTATAGCTCCCATCCTAACTTGAAAAATACTACTTGCATTTTCCATAAAAACGTCCTTTCAGTGTGAACACATTTTGAACCTTCTGTTGGCGTTTTTGTTGTTGTCAACTCACTTGAATTCATGGAATCACAGAATTATAGAAAGACTTGGGTTGGCAAAGGACCTTAAAGGCTATCCTGTTCTAACCCCCTCTGTGGCCAGGGTTTCCATGCACTAGGTCAGGTTGCGTGAAGCCCCATCTAGCTTGGCCCTGAATGCCTCCAGGAATGGGGCATCCACAGATTCTCTGGGATCACCATTTTGTGTGTCATCCTTTTGTGATATGACTTATCCATTCATCAGAATCTTTCCACTGTACTTACTCCTCTGCAGGACCTTTCAAAAGAACTTGGATTTTCTTTCCCAAATCAGCCCTATGAAGGCACAAAATATTTTAGCCATAGCATGAGTGAATATGTCCCTTAGTGTAGGACAAAACCTCACTCCTTTATGAACCATCACCTGTTTCTTTAACTGAACTAGTGAAACTTCGGTGAGAAACACTAAGAAATATAGAAAACTTGTTTGGGATTTCTGTTACCAGTCCATATCAGTTTAGATTTTGCCAGAGGAAATTCGGACTGGATATTAGGAAAAACTTCTTCTCTGAAAGAATGGTCAGGTGCTGGAATGGGCTGCCCAGGGTGGAGTCACTGACCCTGGAGGTATTCAAGAAATGTTTATACGTTGTGTTGAGGAACATGGTTTAGTGAGAACTATTGGTGATAGGTGGACAGTTGGACTGGATGATCTTAGAGGTCTTTTCCAACCTTGGTGATTCTAAGATTCTATGGTTCTATATGTGTTCTAGACATGCTGACTTCTACCTCTCACATTGAACAAAACCACCAAGCTCCTGAATGAAAGAAGGAAAGCTTTCCTGCTGTCAGCCTAAGATGGAACAGAGCTGAATGCAATAAATAAAAATCATGGTGTGACTTTATGTCTCACATTTTGCCTTAATATGTGATATTGTCCAAACCTTTGCTTATGCAATTGTAAAGTTAATGAGAAGTGGTAAAGCAAGAGCAAACATCTCCTGAAGCATGGTGTCAATGGCTATAAAAACAAGTGCTTGCCACGTGGCATCTAATACTTTGCATTTTGTTGCACATATTCAGTGATTTATGTGCACAGGAAGGACTTGAAATATGGTAGCAAATGGGTTGAC
Organism: Cyrtonyx montezumae; assembly: GCF_038088225.1. Taxonomy (NCBI): domain Eukaryota; kingdom Metazoa; phylum Chordata; class Aves; order Galliformes; family Odontophoridae; genus Cyrtonyx; species Cyrtonyx montezumae. The sequence continues at coordinate 131,632,234 of NW_027072034.1, read as the reverse complement.
ATAGTGTAGATTTGTTTTGCAGAAGCTCTATTTCATTTGTAAAATTGATTCTAAACAACATTTATTTATATTTTTGACATGTCTGAAGATTTCCAGTTAAAAGCAGATTACTCTATTTTTTGTTTGCTTGTTTTAAATAAAATTCATTCAGGAATTCTTTTTGTGGATATAAAAATACAATGTATAATTTGCAGAGTAATTTGAATATAGATTTTAACTGCAGATATAAGACAGTGTGTGTGCAAATGCTGCAAATCGGGAGAATAATTCACTTGTCATAGCTCATAAGGGCAATACTGAAAACAATGGTGGAATATGGTCAAATGCAGAAAATAATACTGGGATCTGTTCTGGAAGCTTGAGAAGTGAAACAGTGTTATTTATAATTCATATTGATCACTGAATTGTGACAGACAACGTTTTTCAGGATTTTTCTATTATTAAAACAGTGTGTTTGTTAAGACAAGAACAATGTGCTAGCTTTGACTAAACTGAGGAAACAAAGAGTAGATTGAAGGGGTTCTCTGGGATTACTGTTGTTTTGCAAGTGAAAATATAAAAAGAATTTCTTCCAATTAAAATGAAGGAGAAATAAGCTTGATTGTTTTCAGAGTAGCAATGAATCTGCATTAGGAACATTAAAAAATGTGTAAGTAGACAAAACTATTTTATAATCTGGCTATGTATTTGTAGCCAAAAATATTTAGCTTGAAAAATATCGTCTCTCTCATCAATTGGTAAGGCAGTATAAATATTTGTTTCATTAGTTTTCAAACAGTTACACATTTGCGTGTTCCAAAATGCAACGGAGTGGATTAAAATAATTTAACAGTTATTTCTGAGGGATATGTATCAAAGTTTTTGACAGTTCTGCTCATATGCCAAAGGAATTTCATAATTAAAGAAGATATTTCGTATTATTGCTGTGTAAGTCGTGAAATTGTTGATCCACGATCCACGTGCTAACATTCAGCTAATAGAAGCATAAAAGCATCTTTCATACAGGTTACTTTGCACATCAAGTGAACAACTCTGCAATTTTTAAGTATCTCCAAAATGGTGGAGTGAAGCTTTTAATGACTGAATACTAAATGTATTCCTGGTTTTGTGCATGGTTGCCATGATGTAGTATACTACTTGAAAACTGTGATATGATAAAGAATTGATGTGTAGGTACTGGGCTACCTATTTATAACTTTTACCTAAAAGCACATAGCTGCAAAGCAGAGGAGATGGAATGATAGTGCACGCACTCCATGGTACACATTAATTCTCACTGACTTCACACTTAGACTTCACTTACTGTTCTTACTTTAACTTAATGTTCTTACTTTAGCCTGGCTTAACCACACCAACCAGAAAACAAAGAACAACCCACACTTTTTGGAGACTCATAAGCGTTACTGAGTTCTTATCAAAATACCAATGGGTTATTTCAGTGAGAAGTGTTCTGCTCTATGAAATGAACCAATGTGCCCACACATCATTCTGTTCTGCCATTAGGGCTTTGTCATTCTTTCCCTGTCGGTTGTTCCTCTGCTGCAAGACTGAAAGCAATATGTTTCTTGTTTAAACAGTTTGGGATGAGTGGAAAAGTGCTACTCCTGAGCTAATTCAAGACTGAGATTCAAAATTAAATTAATTTGGTGTTACTTTTAAAAATGAATATGATTTACACCAAGAGATTTTGAAAATTTGAAGCTTCCAGAAATAGAAATAAATTAACACTTAGAAAACTTGAGTCTCATACTTGACAGTGGTAGAAATGCATAATTAAGAGAAAGATATGTAATATGCCAAAAGTAAAAGCTGCAGTCCTGAAGCATTGCTTAGAACACAGAAATTGTTCCATGCAGGCAGGATGCTCATTGTACCTACTTTTTTACTTATCATTAATTTGACAAATGCAGAGTTACTTAAGCTACTCCATTTCCCAGCAATAGCACTGTTTTGCCCTGCAGGCTGAGTAATTGCTCATGAACAACATGATGTTTATTATTTAAACATCATGTTTATTGATACAAGATGTTGAGGTTCTATTGGCCATTATTCCTCGCATTGCTCATTGCTGGAAAAAAAATAATAATTAAAAATGTTGATTTCAGAGTTCACCAGAGTTTTGTATTTTCAGGCTTTTCTTGTGGATCTTGGCTGCCTCTACATTCTGTTGAGTTTGGTTAATTTCTGGAGGGTTGCTCTCCTATTTTAACAGTTTAACAAACTGCCAATAAAGCAATGAAAATCCTCCATTGATTGTCAGTCTTTACTTACTGACTGTTGTGGCATGGAACACATCACATCCTTGAGACCTTGTCCAGCGTCTGTTCATCTTTTACGATACAGTTTGTGCAGTTGCTTACATGGCGAAGTGCTACTATGGAACAATTTGATGTACTTTTATACTTGTAAGTTTCTAAAATGCAATTTGGCAAATGAAAACAGCTTGGCAGGCAGCCCATGCCACATTAGTTTTCCAGGAATTATTAGTTAGTGCTCTGTGGATTGCAACATAGCTCCTGCTAATGAAGGATTGGCAAGGCGTTTTGAAGGCATGGCCAAAGTTAGTGGTTTTTTTGTTGATTTTTTTTTTTGGTTGTTCTTAAAAGAAACTGGGACTTACAGCTGGCTTAATAATAGAAAAGATACCTAGGGTTACCCCAAACTCCCACTGCAGGCATTGTCTCTGCTGGAAAGGACTGTCTATGGAGGCTAGATCTAAGGTGTGTGTGTGGAGTGTCCTGAGCAATGTGCTCAAAGAGCAACAACATGCAAGGACTAGATATATGATCTTTCTGGTACGTTGATGTTCCACTTAGTGTAGCTCAGGTGCCTCAGATCTCTTACTGATTTTTGTTTGTTTGTTTGTGTTGGGTTTTTTTTTTCTGGATGTTTGCTTTTCTGAAGATTTTAGAATTTTGCTTTCTTCTTTCATTGCCTGTGTAACTTACGTGCTCTGAACATGACTTTGAATCTCATTTTCTTTCTTTTATATGATATGATATAATTTTTCTAATAACTGTAGTTTATCATATTAAAAGGAACCATTTAATTTTCTGTAACAAAAGCTATGAATCATAACATTTTGCTAGTAACTTAATGATAACATTGTGAGTTATTTTCACAGTTAATGTGAAATGAATGTTATGAATAGTTAATAAATTTGTGTTTTTATTTGGTAAAATGAAATTTAAGATGACAAAGCAGTGCAAGGCATACTTATTCTCTTAAGGAAAATATATTCCTGTGGCATTTATAACTTAAAAAGTCAGTGAATGTGTATTATGAAGCTTTGTGCATTTCCATACAGTTTACCCATTTCTCTCATGAGACACTAAATAAAGAGAAAGAATACACAGTCATTACAATAGGGTTCGTTTATTTCTGAGTTGAGTCAGTGTATTTAGTTGTTAAAAGTATTACATCTCTTATCTCTTCAAGAAAGAAAAATGCATTACGTGATTACTTTGTAAGTTGCTTTCCCTGATTTACCTTGATTATGTAAGGAGCATGGATACATAGAATTACCAAAGTGATCAGTTGTTTTCTATTCCTGATTATCAGCAGTGTTTTCAAATACGATGCAGTAAGAGAGAAAGAAAAGTTTACTGGCCAGTAATTGCATTTTGAAATACAGAAAGAAAATGAAATCTAAAATCACCAAACCACACACATCTCTTATTTTTATGGAAAAGAGTTCTGCAGAGAAGGACTTTTGGGTCCTGGTGGACAACAGGTTGACCATAAGATAGCAGTGTGCTCTTGTGTCCAGGAAGGCCAGTGGTATCCTGAGGTGTATTAAAATAAATGCCACCAGCATGCTGAGAAAGGCTATTCTCCTCCTTCTTCTCTGCCCTGGTGAGGCCGCATCTGGAGTCATGTGTCCAGTCCAAATTTCTAATGGTTAGGGCTAGGCTCTTTTCAGTGGTGTCCAGTGACAGAACAATGCAATGGGAGTGTAGGAAGTTCCATCTGAACGTTGGGAAGGGCTTATTTACTGTGAGAGTGACATAGCACTGCAGCAGGCTGCCCATAGAGATTGTGTATTCTCCTTCTCTGGAGATACTCAAAGCCCACCTGTGCACTGTCCTGTACAACTGATTGAATGGAACCTGCTTTAGAAGGGGGTTGGACTAGAGGATCTCTAGAGGTCCCTTCCAACACCTGTGATTCTGTGATTCTGGATTATTAAGTTGTGAAAATTAAATTAATGCTTATTATTTTTTTCTTTATCCTAAATAATTCTAGCACCATTTTATTTATTTATTTTGGTGTTTCTGTCCAACAGTTATTTGCATTCTGTCGATGTTGAGTACTTTTCTCCCATAAGCTGTTTTCCACAGTGACTGTCCTTGAACAAACCAGAAAATGAATTTGATTTCTCTAATGCAGAAGGTAATTGGATTTCTCTTCATGGAATGCATCCCTTTAATGACCGTCTCTGCTTCAACCAATTTAGCTGCAACTGAACTGACATTGATCTGGCGATACAACTTTAAATAAATGCCAAAGCTAGGAGATAAGAGACCAACTGTCTGATATCAGAAAGAACATTTCCTGCCTCATCTTGCCATTTTTCTCAGAAAATGTCTCCTTCTTGAATGTCATTCTCATGAAATGTGCCACTAATTATTGGTCATAGAGGAGCAGATTGCATCCTTCTAGCAAATATAAGTGTATCCCAGAAATCCTCTGAAGCAACTACTTTTAAAATTGAATAAAACCTCTCAAAATAACTTTGCAAGTATTTATTACTATGTAGATCCTTTTTAAGTGATTAAGTGGTACTAGTGTAGTGAATTAAATCTTTACAGAGTTCTTGTTCTACATTAAATATTGATCAAAATATTTAGTTAGCTTATGGGGGACTTATAAAAAGCATTCTAGCATGTTGACCCAAGAAAAGAATTACTTAATGAAAACAATAAGGTGGTATTTCATAGCATAATGTATTCTTTCTTCAGGCTTATTTTAATGGAATTAGAAAATCCTAGAATGTGTGTTTCTACTTAACGTGTTATCCTTTGGATTCAGTCCTTCAGGCTATTATGCTAAGTGCTTTTAACAGTAAATGGACTAGGAGCCAAAATTTAGAAGCAGAATTTGGTTCCTACATGGTTCAGATTTACTTATGGCCTCTGTGTTCTTCTAATGGTGTTAATATCTGTAAGAATAGTAGCTAACTCAGTACATGTTAAATTAGATCCTAAAAACATTATTACTAACCAAATTCTATGGAAAATAATAATAATAGTAATAAAGTCTTGATTTCTAGATGAACTTATTTCCTTCTCAAATTTAATTAAGAGTTAATTTCATTCTGATAAAGCAGTTAGTGATGTTCTACTGTGTGCTGGTACCAACAAGAGACAGTAAGAACTTGTTCTATTTGCCTTAAGTAGCAGTTGCTCCCCCTATTTCCTTTTTCTGTTCAATTCTTGCTCTTTATGTATAGGTGAGTTTCCACTCTTCTGAAACTTTTGCACAATGGAGTTGATGAGCTTATTGTGTGTAATTTTCAGTTCATTATAGTACAGTTATCTTGAAGTAAAAAGATGTGAAAACAAAGCTTCCCAAAGGTGGAAGGTCCAGAGGGGCTATTAACCTCCCACAGTTAGCTGAAAGTCATTTTTAATTCTTATGTGTTCTACACAGAAGTAGTGCATCCATATGAGTCTCTGGACAGAGAAACAGATGGTCTTTTCAGATAGGAATTATGAAAATGAAAATAAATATTTCATATTTTTAAATTCCATGCAAGTTTTAAGGGTTTTTTGTGTTTCAGTTCCCAAGTGAGTTTTTCTTACTGATAGTAAGAAGCAGGAGCAGATTATAAATGCCATATAGTGCTTAATTTGCAAGCTTGTACTCCCTGGATACAACTCAAGCTTCAAGAGTGAAAACACTGTCTATGCTGTTCTTGGGGAACTGGGTCCCTGGCCCAGGCTGGACCGGAAAGCCGTACATATGTGAGCTTACATATGGGCATTGACTAAAGGAACTTAGATCCTGTAGGTTGCTGCAATTCCTAGACTAGTTCTTTTCTTCCTGTCTTTGGATCTCCTGCAGGTTTCCCTCTTTCTTAAGGAAGTGCTGGCACTTCTAGGGGCTGAATATTTAAGACAGCATACTTCATGTTAACTGAAAGTAACATTGGAGATGCTGTTTCTCTATTGCCTAATTACTAAAGTCATAAAAACTGAAGCAGATTTGTCGGAGATAAAGTGTTTGAGTTCTGAGTGTCTCTTTCATGACAGCAGTTTAACTGAATGTTATTTCCATTTTCTGTGTAGGTCACTGACATGATGCTTCAGGACAAACCCTATCCAGACTGGGGAAAGTCTGCCAGAGCTTTCTGGAAGAAAGGAAATGTTAGGATCATTTTATTCTGGTAAGAAAATAATAACATCACAGTATACTAAATGAAGCTTTTATACAACACCCAAAAATGTGTCTTCTCATTCTCTATCTGATGAAGAGAGGGCAAGAAAAGAAAAACGTAACACTTGATCTAACAAAAAACTGATCATTACAAAAACTGCATATAAGCAAACACTTCCTATACAAAATAACTGATGTAAAAACATAATTTTAAAATTGATTTATACTGTTTATTTTAGTATATATGAAGACTGTTTATAGTGGAGTTGCAGATGTTATGCTTCATGGGATTGTATTTAGATGTCTAATTGTCAGTTCTTTTAATTAAGGTAAGTGGATATGTAAATATCCTTTTGTGACCTTTCAATTAATACGAGTGAATCTTTGAATTTTCACTCGAATGAGATTGCAAATAGCAAGTCAGCCACAGATTTTTAAGAAAAGCATTTAATAATCAATACAAAAATTGTAAGGAGAAAGCAAATGTTTGACCATAAGTGCAGTGTCTTCCAAGTAAATTCAGACCAAGTAAAACCGCTAAAATTGAACATAGATTATGACAGAAAAAAAGTGGAAGATGGAAAATGTATAGTCTAAGAGGCAGAGAAGAAGTTAAAGATTAAACAAATTGCAAAGATTATTTTTAAGCAACATTAGCAGCGGAAAATCTGATGAAAATATCAACAGACCTGCTGTTTTTGTTTTTTGTTTTGTTTTGTTTTTTTTCTTAACAGCAAAGGGAAAGTCTTCAAAGGAATTGTTAGAAAGAAGTTGAAAAAAATATTTAACTGAATTCTGCTACAGAAAATGCAAAGAAATATCTAGAATTTTAAGTAGTGAAGGTGAGATACTGTATTAAATTGGGGCAATTAAAGGAAACAGAGAAATTTGGAGGCTGAATAAAAAGGAGATTCAGATGGCTGACTGTCTGCAACCAAGTCTTGCAGGGAACTGATGCAAATTTTATTCTTTTTTAAATGCCTAATGAAAAACTGAATGCTAAAAACTCTTTTTTGTTTTCTTTGTGATGCATATTTGATCAAACAAGAATTATCCTACTGTCCAGTAAGTCTTAATTCAGTATTTACTAAATGGATCAGATACATCGTTAATAATAAAATTATGAGAAAAAACTGTTGATTAAATTCTGCTGAAAGAAACCAGCGCAGCTGTGCTGAAAGAAAACCTTATCTGACCTGCCGGAAGTCTTTGACAGTGTCATCAAAATAATGGATTAGGAAGAAATGCTTGATCTAATTTATCTGGACTTTCAAAAGGCTTCTGACAAAGTTCTTCACTGGAGGCAATTAAGAAAAATAGTAGGCCCCATGGAGTCTGCTGAAATAATTAAGGTATCAGCTAAGAGATGTGCAGTGAAAGACATAAATAAAGTAATACCTTTCTACTACTCTCATAAGAGTGGGAAGACCCATTCTTTAATGTTAGAAATAATACTTGCTATTTGTATACATCATGTATACATTAGTGATGTAGCAGAATCTTAAGATGAGACAAACAGTTTGAATTGGCAAATGCTGGCATGTAAGAGTAATCTTAGAAAGCTAGGTGAAAAGATACAGTGATTGAAATGGTAGAGATGTGCAGGGAGGCTCAAACAACTCGTCATTGTGAGACATGCAGTGGAAGTTTCTATCTCACTGTACTGAGGTGGACAAAAAAAGTAAAGCAGATTAATTTTAGATGGCTCAGATATGTAACAAGTGAGCCAGCAATAATTAGTATCATTTGGTTAAGTCAATAAAAAGGTCAGCATATGACATCAAGTTCTTTTCACCTTTAATCAAGAATGTCCTTGTCTAAAAGGCTGCAAAGAAGATTAATTAAGAGTCAAATTTTTAAAAAGTACCTTAATTCCTTAATTGCATAGAATGGAAGGATGGAAGAAAGGGTTAAAAGCAAGGTAACATGGTAAAGAGTTTTCTTTTCAAATTTATATGCCAGATATGGAGAATAATAAGATATTGAAAACATATTTATATTGTTGCAAAGTATGTTATGACTTCTTGCAGTCTGAAATGTTATAAATGTTTTTTTTTCAAATAATGTTCACAGTAACAAAAACTATGGATAGTTTGAAATTGAGATAAAATGAAAAAAAAAGATATTTCTTTTTGTGAGTGATTCTCATACAAAAGAGTATGCTTAATGGGGTTTTAGAAGTCTAAATTGTGGCATAAATGCTTTTATTTTTAGCTTTAAGCAATGAACTAAAATCACTCTGTGCAGAAGTGTACATTCTCTGGAGACACTTAGATAGTGTATATTAGACATCAGTAAAAAATAGACTTATTTTTACTTGTAAGTGAGAAAAATGGAGAGGAGTGAAACAAAGTATTGATAAAGTCATGCACAATAACGAGATTCATTCCTATTTCATTTGTTATTATTTAAGTAGGGTGATGTGCACAGCCTCGTTTCTGAAATGTTCCAGGTGAACCAACCTTGATAGTATGTGCTACACAGATACTGGAATACCAAAATTCGTTTATTCAAGATGTTTCTTACTGGCACACCTGTTTTGCAGAGATAGTGTAATTCAGTACACTGTATTTTAATTATTCCAAATACTAGATATGTGATGCACAGTTTAAAGTGGTTGATGAAATGAAAATACTGGATGCCCCCTAGACTTATTTTTCTGATAATTTCATTTTTACTTCCAAGTTTTTCTTCCTAAAATGAGAAAATGTCTATAATCATACCAAAGACATGTGGACTGTTGTGGCAAACAAAGATCTTAAACAAGACTAACAATGAGCAAATAACAGTAGCTTCTGAGAAGTTAAATAAACAGTTTTGATCATTAGTTATTTTTAATGTATGGATATTTGATGAAGCAGAGACAGATGTACAGTGTAAGCGGACTGGTTATTTTCTGAATAGTTTTTTATTTCTTTGGAATGCTGAATAAGTCCATCCTATTCTAAGTCTCTTTTATAAGGAAACCCTTTGTTAAGATAGGAGAAAGATAATTGAATATATTATGAAGTGAACTGCAAAAGGAAGAAAATAGTGTTAAGACAATCCATGAAAAATTATTTAAAACAGACTTATTTACAGGTTCTCTCTTTTGAACAAAACAAGTGTTGAATCATTTACAATCTCAGTGAGAAAGACGTGGAAATTCAAGGCTGGTTTAACTGGTTTATTGAGCAAAAGTTGGAAATTATAGAATAGGTGACAGGAATCTTATGTCCCTTCTGATGTTCAGAAACTCAGCTACTGCAGGATCTGCTCTTTACTGTGTCTTCTGTGGCAGCCCACCAAACTCTGTGAGGCCTCAACTATGGCAATTTCAATAACATCATTAGGACATCTCTGGGCAGTGCATACTGTTCAGATAATAGAGGAAGGACTCAAACATTCTCTCATGACAAATTGTTCCAATATCAAGTGTCCTCAAATTTTCCTGTCAGAGAACGAGGAGATTATAGTGAGCAAGAGTTCTGCATATGAACTTTTAACTGTAGGGAAAAACAGAACATGAACAAAAATAAATGAGATTACTGTAAGAGAGGATAAGAGCTGCTAAGATTTGTGTAACCAGAGAATAAAAAAATGATATGCAGAGGTAGATCATCAGAATGGTGGAGTGTAGAGGTAGCAGTGGATTTTGTGGCTGCATACTGATTGCAGACAGGGTAACAATAATATACAGCAGCTCGTTGTCTGAATACACAAGTAGCACACTGGAATCTATTTCTGTGGTATCCTCAGCTATAAGTTTGTTGTACATATACACAGCGTTCACTCTTTATTGGTGCACTAGTGTGTCTTTGACATAGAATACATGCCTAAAGCAGTAGAAGAACACATACCAGCTTGGAGAAGAAATAAAATTATATAGAAAATGATAAAATTGTGAATCTCTGTATTTTCTGTGTTTCACACTGGAAACTGAATAATATTCTCATAGTATGTGTTTCTGTATGTATATGTCTAGCTTTCTTTATTGAGTTACTACAGGCCACTAAGACATGTACATCTGTTATACTGATAGAAGATTGTGTTAAACATGGTTTTCTGTAGGATCTTTAATTGGACAGTATTTTAAACCCTGAGACTCAAGGAAGCTTCCTTATGGGATAGAGAGTCATGTCTCCCACACAGAAATGGAAGTTTCTTTCAGTGATTTTCTGTTATGCTCCTAATTAAATGTTTGGTTTAATAAGTTAAATTTCTTTATTCTGTGCTTTCATATTCAAGATGATAAATGCATACTGGACATTTGTATTCATTTCAATTATGTGAATGTAGTTCATATATTTGTTTAAAAGATAGCTTCTTAAAACATCTATTCTTTTCAATACAGTCTGCACTTAGAAAAGCTAATTAGGTATCGTAGCTTTGCCAACCTAAATTGCATACTAATCCAAAGAAAAACCTTTTACTAAGTTTGTGTAAAGGGTCCTATGCTGCAGTCATACAAATACAACTGCAGAAAGCAACAAAATAATTATGTTTAGGTATAGTGAAATATGCATTCACACACACACATTATTATCTCTGTATTGTGAAGTTTTAAAAGTTTACTTATTAATTTCTTCATACTTTAATAATTCACCTTGCAATAAGATACTCAGTTCTGGATTGAAACCTGAAATGGCTTAGAAGGGAAGGAAGATTTCCCAGTCAATATCATAAGTCAAAAGAGCATAAAAGTAATTTACAGTATTGGTGCTCCCAGTAAATCTTTCATCCTGATGCTATAACTGAAGTGAGTAAATTCAAGTTGGCCTCCAAATATGGAAGACAACAAATAAATTTCTTGCTATTTACTTTCAGTCACAATACAAAATGTTCACTTTCACAGAGGATTTATATTGAATAATTTGATTACTCATCTGGGCAGGCACTGTTAAATGTATTCTGAGAAGATAAAACTGTCTGTGAATAGTAATTGTTACATTTAGTCTGGCAATCAATAAGTAACACACCATTTGTCAAGAAATGACTAAAATATTTTTGATGGCTTTCATTTAATGTATTGGTAAACTGTGCAGTAAGATGATGGTAATTAACATATCTTGAAAATAAATTATAATAATCCAGACCACCTTTCTTTTATACAAATGGTGTTCAATTATTATTCTTAATTTTCAATTAACCATCCTGTACTATATGACCTGGAAATATATTATTATCTGAATATTCATACAGAGGTTTTTGTTCAAATCTATGTTTGATCCTGTTCAAATTCTCTGTTTTGTGTCATAAGGATGCTTTTGCACTGTCTAGTATCACAAAACCACAGATTCTGTGGGGTTGGAAGGGACCTCTAGAGATCATCTACTTCCATTTCAGGGACTGTTTTTAGTGACCTAATTCCCTCATGCTTTTCTTCACTCCTCATTCCATGAAGAGCATAGTGTCAGTAATTCAGGGATGTCCCAAGATTCTGCTCCACCCAATTAGCTCTTGTTTCCATCTGGAAGCATTGTTCAGTCCCTTCTCTAAAATACTTCTGCCTCCCCACTGATTTCCCATGCAGACAATAGCTCCAGTCCTTGGCAAAACACATCCATCTCTTTCCCTTCTGTCTTCCTCTTTCATTCCCTTCCTTCCATATGAGAATAGTTCCCAAAACTGCCAACATTCCCCACGCAATTTGTGATAGAAAAACAGTGAAATAAGGAAGGAAAAACATTTGAGACAAAATCATGCTTCGGGGACCTTGAGATCTCAGATTCAAAAGTCTCTATCACTGTGAAATCGCTTTGGCATGAAGATTAGATTTGTTAAATCTATTTTGTTCAACTTACATAAAGTGGTCTCATTCTCTTATTTATTTATTCTTTTGATGGAGAGTCTTACAGATGAAACAAAATGTATATTATTTCTTATTTGTGTCTATGAATAAAAGAAGGGTTGGGAGAGAGAAAGGAGCGTAGCATGGCAGTTTACTCATATGATGTAGGACACATGAGCAATTCTGTCTCTAGGTCCACACTATAGACAATAGTGAGGTAGCTCTCACGGCCCATTGTAGAAATGCCATTACCCTGGTGAGTTCCAGTGTTGAAGCATTTCATATACTGGTACAGTAAAAAAAAGATTTGTAGACCGTTCTGACTGAAAGCTACTAGAGAAAAGGAGCACCCATTAGCAACAGTGGGTTTAGGATTGGGACTGTAAACTTTTGTTTCAACTTTGATTTGGACTAAATTCTTTTAACTGTTGTAGTACCCTTGTATTTTATAGAATATCTTTTCAGTTGCTCAGCCTTTTTAGAGTTATATTTGGTATGTACTTGCTGTCTTCAGTAGCTGATAGCCTGTTAGAGAAAGAGACTGTTTTTATTCCTACATAATTGCTAGATCCCTAAGTATAGCCCTCATAATTGGATGGATATGGCAACCCATCTTCACCTCTTAAAAAGTACATTTTATTCTATCCCTGTTAGTGAGCAAGAGGTATATCATGAACAGTTACTAAAAATATTTTATCCAAAGTGTAGCTTTAATAAAACTTCTTAAATTGCAGTGTCTGCAATGCTTCAGTAATAATGGCCCTTCTAAATGAAAATGCTTTCTCAAAATCACATTCTATGCAAAAAAAAAAAAAAAAAAAGAATCTTTGTAATGCTTAGATGAAAATTTCCCTTAGCAGAATTCGACAGTTCTTTTCTTTGAAGTAATCAAATGTAATCCTTCGTTCAGACACAGGGGCAGTATAGGTGTTGCAGCAAGTCCTCTTTCAGCTTCATCTGCACCAGAAGGTTTCTACAGACCTTTTGCTGGGCGGGATACACCGCTGCCTCCTCCCAGACCCCAAAGAAGATCTGCCAGGAGAACTGCAGTTTCAGATTATCAGAGTAAGAATTCTTATATTGAACCCTTGCTTAAGCATGCTAAGGCCTGGTGAAATTGTAGCCCAAAATGTAGTCCAACTGACTCAAATCTAAGCCTCTTTGGAGAAAACTTAATGAGTCCATGTTATCTGAATAAGATGCAGCCTCAACCAATGGTTTTGTGCTAGGTGGGCATTCTGAAAAGCCACAGAATTCAAAGGAGATCAGGAAATGAGTGCTTCAGCTGCTGGTGCTCATAGCTGTAGTTCACAGACTTCATCATGGCTAGATTCCAAAAATCAATTCAGTTTTGTAAGATAAATGTGGTGATTAGAGCAATCAAATTATTTCCCTTCCTGGAATCCTGGAATACTTTTTTAAAACTTGTATTTCTCCATAATTAATCTTTAATCTTATGCATTAGAATTTGCTGATGTATTTAGCTGAAATCTGGACTCATCATCTTTCTGATATTCCCATATTTCCCATAAATATTCAATATTTGCACGTTCTCAATTGAAAGGCACATAAGAGCCATTTCAATGAAAGTGATCGCTCAATTAAAACTAATGTTTCAGGACGAGCTTAACAAAACCATGAAGGTGAATATGCATGCTACTAATTAGTCCTTGTATATAACCTCCATTTAGGAGATAAGGAGAATTTGTTCTGCACCCTCCTTTCTTTTCTACTTAAAAAACAAAACAAACAAAAAAAAAACAGTAGAGCTTAAATATTAAAAGAGTTGGTTAACAACCATCTAAATCTACACATGCACTCTAAAATATCTTTTTTAGCCTGAATAACACAGAGAATATTGTGGCCATATTTTTGTTTCAAATAATTGCACATTGTCTGTCTGTAATTGTGACAGCAGAGAAAACAACAGCTCAGACAAAGAATAAATTGTAAATAAAATCACATTGAAAGGTTGTTAACAAAGAAAGCCTCTGGGTTTTTTTTTTCATAATAGATATTTTGATGCTTTACCATCTTTTCTGGATTTTCTTTTTAATAACACTTAAAAAATCATTGTAGCAGTTAAATGCTGATTTAATTTCAGACAGTATATCTTTGAGGTACTTTCTCTAGATGGAATTTATCCTAATGAAAATGATGAATTTGTCATATGGTGTAATCAAAGTCAGTAGCTTCAGTAAACATCCTATAAACAAAAATAGCATTATAGTGGTAACAAATATTTTTCATCTTTTCAAATTCATTACCTACTGAAATCAATGATCTTTTCCTTGAAAAAAAAACAAACACCTTGACTGCAGTTTCCTGTTGTTGGTCTTGTTTTGCTGGTTACTTTGGTACACTGGCAAGCACAGCAGTGATCCTCATGCAGAAAGAGTAAACCTTTCTTGATTTCAGCGGGAAGGATGTCAGTCCTTCTTGTCCATTATGGCCAAAGGGATAATGCAAATTCAGGGGCAACCATCTGAAAACTTATATTCAGTCTGAGAGAGACATATCTTTTTGGAAGATTTGTTTCTTACACTCTAGGTCATTGCTTCCACATTTCTTTTATACCCTCCCAGAAACTACTAGTTCTATCACAGAGTAACTTAAATTTAATTTAATTAAGGAAAAAAATGTAGTTTGGAAGGTGGAAGACAAAGGCCAAAAACTGACAAAATTTACATTAAAACAGGAGAGGAATTGATTCAATTTCCTACCTTGCTATTGCTGCTTTATTTATATATGTGCTGAAAATAAGTACAATTCTTATTTTAGAGATACTACATATAGCTTTCTTCCAGTCCTCCCTAAATGTTCTCTTTGAGAGTTCATGACTGCATTTTTTTCTGGTGGAAACTCTTGGATCTATCAGCTTTATCATACATTAAGGAGTTGTATGATAAGTGGAATGTGACTTTTTTTCTTTTTCTTTTATTTCTTTCTTCACCTGCTCATGGTCTGAATCCATCATTTAGATGGATTCTTTTGAAGTTTTATTTGAATTTTTACATAACTGGAATATAGTGGGAACTTTTAATAATGAAGTGCCCTAAGGTGTCACTAGTACGAACCGAACCAAATAATTAAAAATTTTTGTAGATTAATTTCCTATAAGCAACCACCCATGACCAGTGTTTCAAAACAAACAACAATTAAAATGCACTCATTTAGGCTCTCCACCCTGCTGATGTTGTGCAGCCCAAGAACAAGTGAACTCTTCACCCTGAGGAGGATTGAGTCTGGAATTCAAATTTTAAAAAGAAAAATAACTCAGAAATGCATTAAATCCCCCATCTACAAATGCAATTTGCTGCTCACACAAAGCAGGATGTCAGTAAAAAAATAACCCTTGACACATACTCAGCCTCAAGTTATTTGCATGCTTTGACCTGACCTAATTGACTGAAATATTCCAGGCCTATGCACATAGTGCAGAAAGCTAGGTCTTGGTCTAGGAAATAAAGGGAGGCATGTTTTCAATGACAGTAAACAAACTGGAAAGATCTCATTTGACTTTTAAATGATACATTGAGTTGCAACAGCTGTAGTTCAGGTAGGAAATAATCATCTTCAAATTGAGTAAATTTTATGTGGACAGTCTGGAGAAAGACAACATGTACAATGGCAATGTCATTCTTAGCACATTGGTGCTCGGGATGAAATTTCTCTCTAAGGCAGGCCCAAAGCATGCCCAAGTTTCTTGTTGTAGTTCCTCTGCAGTGTTCTATCACTTGAATTCTAGTGTAACCATGCTACTAAACCTTAAAAGATAACGTGATTTAAACTGTAAGGACAAGCTAGGAGAGCTGGGGCTTTTCAGATTGGAGAAGGCTCCTGGGACACCTTATAGTGGCTTTCCCGTACCTGAAGAGGGCCTTCAGGAAAGCTGGGGAGGGACTTTTTAGAAGGACATTTAGCATCAAGAGAAGAGGAAATGGTTTTAAACTGGAAGGAGGAAGATTCAGGCTAGATCTAAAGAAACTCTTTACTGAGTTGGTGGTGAGTGAGTGGAACAGGTTGTCCAGTGAGGCTGTGAATGCCTCTTCCCTGGAATTTCTCAAGGCCAGGCTGGATGGAGCTTTGAGCAACCTGGTCTAGAGGGAGGTGTCCCTGCCTATCGGAGGGGGTTGGAACTACATGATCTTAAAGGTCCCTTCCAACCCAAACCATTTTATGATTCTATGATTTTCAGGGGTTCCTCTGATGTACTATATGGGCTTGACCAAGCTGCATGAACCATTAGAATGAAATATTCTGTGAATGCAGCCATTTTTCATCTAGAGAGTAGTAGTAGAAAGTAGTAGTGTTGATGTTAGTTTAAATGTGTAAATACAGAGGCTTTAAGGCTGCAAAGACTTGAATGTTTAGGCTTTGCAGGAAGCCAGACAGTGCCTAGTGAGATTGTTTCCTCAGGGCAGTATACTTAAGATGTTAACTGCCACAGTTTAACCATACTTGTCCTCAATAACTTGAACTGGAAGTTCAAGTTTTGGTTCGCAGTAGAATAATTTACACTTCACAACATTGTGACTGTTTGAACAAGACCTTTGAAACATTTAGCTTTTCCCATTGTGCACAGCCAATTTGATAAAATTGTTTGAACTTCTTAAGTTTTATTTTTATGCAGTGTAAAAAATTTTTACTTACTCCCAAAGCAAATTAATTTACATGATGAAAGGATCTGGTATGTAATAATAATATTTCAAAGAAAGTTGATATGATGTTTAAAAAAGATGGAGCTTTATACTCAAACTTTGTGTTAAAGTTCTAGGTAGTAGACTTTTTCAGCCCACTGTATAATTTACAGATGTTACTACCTGAAAGATTTCCCTGAAGGGCTATTTTGGTGTCTTCATCCAGAAGTGCCACTTTCTTCACATGCCACAAATGTTTCAATGACTACAATATATTTTGGCTGGTTTCAAGAAGCATACGTTCTCTTTTAATCTGTACACAACCTCAATTAGTGTTCAGGTCAGTAAGTGGGAAGACATTTATGGAATCAATCATTTTGGGTTAAGGAGTACACATACTACAAGTGTACTAATGGAATGGAAATAATGCCTGGAACATCTCCAGAAGAGTCATAGTCTCAATGGAGCAATTAAATATGTATGAAGAATGTTTGCATTGAAGTTCAAACACATCAGCCTGAGGCTTATATTTTTGGTTTAATTTATTCACAGCCTTTCTGTGTACTGCTGCTTGATGCTCCAAAAACACTTCTGCACACTGCCTCCTCCATCGTCTGTGTGTCTACAGACTGACAGATACAGTGGAAGATGCTATTTTTAATCACCATCTCAGGAGCAAGAGGTAGACTGCAGTAGAGTTTGAGTATTTAACAAAACTTTGTAGTCTGAACACTCTGGCATTACTAGGTCTTCAAATTAGGGTATTGCATGATACGGCCTGTATCACATATCTTTGTATTACTTCATATCTTCATGAAAGAGATGCCTGTACTGTAGCTAGAGGCTGCTTTTCAGTATTGTCAGTGAATACTGGAGCTCTTTAAAAAGGTAGTGGTAATATTTCCTGATAATTAAAGTTCTTTGCAAAATGTATGAACAAATGCTATTTTTAGTAATAAATAAAACTAGAGTATTTGGGGTTTTGTAAAGAGATTTTGTTTCTTTTCATGACTCTTGGATCTGTATTTTGTCACTGATCAGAGAGCACCAGTGTAGTGGTTGGTTCATTTGTTATCAGTTCATAATAAACGGGATTGTCGTATAACTAAGCTTTGAGCTATTGGCAAAGCATCTGAACAGTCAGCCTCTTAAAAGGATTACTGGTGATGTAATTACTTGTGAAAAATGTGTATATGTGTCTCCCATATGAAAACAACACCATCTTAATATGTTGTTTAAGCAACGATATTAGTAGGATGAGAGCATACAGTACTGATGGATAATAGCATAGTGAAGCAAGGACACATATGTGAAGTAAACACTGAACTTAAGCCAGAAATGTGGTTTTCTTTAGCTAGTTTCAAGGCTGTTTTTGAAACAAAGCTTATTTTCTAATTACACTGTAATTATTTTATAAATTGACTCAAGGCTTCCAATATCTTCTTCTAGACTGGAGAAAAATCTCTGTTTATGTCTATTAATAGCAACTACAAAACATCTAATACTAATATCACTAATGCTCACATAAAATGAGGTGCTAATATGACGTCTGTTACTGGAGATGCCAGGGACGTGTCATGGGACTGCCCTCAAATCATCCTAGTTTCTAGAGAAGCAGAATCAATTCAGCATCTTGAGTTCAGGCATGGAATGAATGATCTTGGTTATGCAAAATTAAGGAAACCTCCATGCTTGTGAGAAGTTTGGTCAATATTTTTTGATATCTACTGTAACACTCAAGTCTATTGACTTTTCCTAGTGAGAAGAAATGTCCTCATAAGTATATTGAAATAAGCATCAGATCTTCATATTTTCGAAATCAGTGGTGAAAGCCCAGTAGTCTTCAATGAAAGTGTAACCTTTTGGATATTGGCAACTTTTTTTTTTTCCAGTTAATTCTAGAGAAGTTTCTTTTTTCTTGCAGTACTTAATAAGCTCCATGGCATCCATACTGATAGATTTTTGAAACATACACTGACAGGTATGCTGTATGATTGATATGATCTTAAATACTTCCTTTCCTCCACTTTGACAGCATTTCCCTCTTGCAGCTTCTGTATTTCATTCTTTGCTCTGTTCACTCTCATTTTTCTCTAATTCAGTAAACAAAATTTTGATGTGTAATATACATTTCTCCTTGTGAGTTTGGTCAGATTTTTTGCTGTTGTTTGTTTCCACTCCACTTTCCTTTTTTTCCATCCATTTATTGAGTTTTACTTTTGAATTGTTGTTGTTCGCTTTTTTTTTTTCCTTAAAGGCTTATTTTCTGCTTTTGAGTAATAATAATATTCCTAAAATTTATACCCTTGTGATGTTTGTATTAGAGTCCTGGTTATTTCTTATGATGTATGGGCAGATAGTTGAACTTTCTCAGTATAAGAAGTTGCATAATTACTCTTGGTAGCTTGTCATTCTAAACTGTAAAGTTTATTAAGTGACCTATGAAAGCATGACACTTGTCGTACTTCATGGTAACAAGATCAGGTTAATAGAAGGATATTAGGTATGTGTGCTCAGAAAAGGGGGTGTATGAACAACATTTTACCATTCTGGGAAAATAAGCAATAGCGAAAATAGTCATGCCTTCTACTATCTGAATTTACTATGTGCAGGAAAACTCCCAAATCATAGCTTGAACCAAAGGTTGAGCACCAGGTGAGAAAGCATGGCTAACCCAGAGAGTTCAGCTGCAAGCAATGCATTTGAGTGACTGAAAGGAGTGGGCCAACCCTCCTCACTCTCATTTAAGGGTTAGCAGACAAGAGAATAGTATTTCTCTGGATAGAGATTAGGCTTCTCTTGAATTATCACCAGTCATTGGAAGAGGTGAGCAATTTTTTTTAACATGCTTCTGCTACACGCTACTGCTTTTTTTAACATGCTACAGCATCCTGGCCTGTATTAAAAATAGTGTAGCCAGCAGGAGCAGGGAGGTGATCATCCCCCTGTACTCAGCTCTGGTGTGGCCGCACCTCGAGTACTGTGTTCAGTTTTGGGCCCCTCACTACAAGAAGGACATTGAGGCCCTGGAGCGTGTTCAGAGAAGGGCAACAAAACTGGTGAGGGGTCTGGAGCACAAGTCTTATGAGGAGCGGCTGAGGGAGCTGGGATCGTTTAGTCTGGAGAAGAGGAGGCTCAGAGGAGACCGTATTGCACTCTACCACTTCCTGAAGGGGGGTTGTGGTGAGGAGGGGGTGGGCCTCTTCTCCCAGATAAATAATGACAGGACAAGAGGGAATGGCCACAAGTTGCGCTGGGGAAGATTTAGATTAGATTTGAGGAAACATTTTTTCTCTGAAAGAGTGGTCAGGCACTGGAATGGCCTGCCTAGGGAGGTGGTTGAGGCACCATCCCTAGCGCTGTTCAAGAAGCGTTTAGATGAGGTGCTAAGGGATTTGATTTAGTAGTTTAGTGGGTAGGGATGGTAATAGGAGGATGGTTGGACTAGATGATCTTGTAGATCCTTTCCAACCTAATGTATCTATGAACCTATGAATCTATCTAGAGAATCGGCAGTTATCAGTCAGAGTCTTGTCAACAGATAAGGCCTTACAAAAGCAAGCTTTGAGACAGATGAAAGGAAATCAGTTTCCGTCCTTCACACCTACAACATCAGGACACCACTTCAGTCCCCACCTTCCAGCTTCACTTCTGAAACTAGATATGTAATTCTTGCAGCTATAGACATGTGTGACCAAGGTCTACAAAAAGTAACCATACTACCAGCCTGCAGTGGATATCGTAAAAATAAATGTCATGCACTTGTAGTGGGTGACTCAAGTGAAAAGGCCTGACAGGGTGTCTTGAGAGGTTTGCTGCCTCCTAGGAGCCAAGATCCAGAACACTGCTAAGGGTGTCCCACAACTTGAAAAGAGCATAGCCTGTTCTCTGCTGTTGTCTTTTGTGCCCACATGAAAAAGCACTGGAAGCTGGAATATGGGCAGGATCAAAGAACATAAAGTCGTATGACCAGAGAAAAACACTGGTGCCCAAGTTTTCTTTTCAGTTTTGTCAGTTGGATGAAAGAGGGAAGCCAGAAAAAGACAGATCATAGAAGATTATCTTCCACATCTGTTCTACCCCAATGAGGCCACAGATGTATTAATGTGCCCAGCTCTGAGCATTAAGGCTTGGTTTTGGCATAAAATGTTACTTTACTGTCAAACAACCCAACAATTAAAGGTGAAATTCAACTTGCTCCATTTTTTAGTGGTGCGTGGATTAAAACCATCTTTAACCAGTCCTGGATTATGGAAGTACAGGCTTAAAAAATAAGTTCTCTCTAATAAAATGCAGTCATGAAAATAAGAAGCTCTTGACATGATTTATTCCTTTCAGTTTTGAAGAGCTTCTAGGGCAGAGGTATTCTGTGTGAAACTGATGGTATGATCCACTGTGGGTGTCTGTCAATACAGCCATGGTCTGCTCTCTCTCATCTTTATAAAAGAGAGTTGAGGACATTTGTCCATGTAGTTTGGAGTGTCATGACTTACCAAATAATAAAACACTCTGTTGTTGTTGTTAACAAGTAATCTGCTGTCCTTGAATTTTGTCTTGTCAACAAAAAACCTTTATATTCTCAATTCTTCCTGTTTGAGTAAATCAACGGCTTTGTCCATGTTATTCATTACAGAGCTGCATATCCTGCCTTTTAATCAAATCCAATGTTAATGTAATTCTGGAATTAAACTTGATTTGTCTCAGAATTAGATTTATGCAAATTCAGGGAAACTATCTTTTAATTGATAGAAAAAGTGAAAACAGCATTAATCATTGGAAGGATTGTTAAGATTTGTTTTACAATGCAGCATTTTCTCATGAGCTATAAAAGATTCCATACTGAATGCAGCCATGGGCATTTTGTTTTGAGGGATGCTGCCTGCAGACATGTTATGACATGTGGTTCATAGCATGACTTGTTACCCTGTTTCTGTATAATCCATCTCTGAAGCAACCTTTAAATGTCAAATGGCATTTGCATATAAAAGCAGTCATTTGTTATATAGTTTGTGGACGTTATGCAAACACTAGTGATAGCTGATCTAGTACAATACTTTATAATATTTGGAGGGTTTTAAGTGTGAAGTCCATTCCTCCCTAATTCCAGCACTTTTAACTTAGTGAAGGTAGCCTCTGCCTCAGATGCATTCCTCCTTTGTTCTTTTTCTTGTTGTTTGTTTTTGATGCACAGCAGTAGTGTGCAGATTCTGTGACAGATTGCAAGCAATGACTGGAAAGGATCAGGACTGACATCACATTTTTTCAAAGCCTCCTACCTAGAGATGGCAGCTATCTTTAAGGCTCCCAAGGAAAGACCATAAAGACAAAAATCTGAGTGAAGAATTGGCCAAATTAATTCAATGCTTTTTTCTGTACCGTGACTAAATAATCAAAGCTAATTTTGTTTTGATTAACAAAGTTGATCAAAAACACTTAAGAAAGCTTTCTGAGAGACTATATCCAGTCCTTAGTTTTGCAGCTTTCATGAAATGGATGTAGGCATTTGTACTGCAGATGTCCAAAACCTTGACTCATCCTAGTCTTTCCAGTTGTTGTTGATCAAAGGAGCCACGTCTGTCAAAATGATTTGTTTCAAAGTCTTATCAACAATATATAGGGTCCATTTTTTGAGGGAGAGTGTGGCACTGTAAAATATAGACCTTCCAGAAGTTCTCTTTGAGTTACCTGTAGGTGCTTGCTGGAAACAGCAATTATACAAGAGATGGGGAAGTGTAGGTTTTTATGCTTTTTGAATGTATGTTGAAGTATTTTGTAGGAAGAAAAGGATTGTATAACTTTAAAACTGGAGAGATCTTCATTAGCCTTGAGTGTAGTATTTGACATAATATTATGTTAAAACCCAGAACATGTATTTGGCAAAATATCTGATAAACCAAAGGTCTCTTTAGCACTATCTGTGCTGTTTTGATCTCAGCATGATCATGAAGGCAAAGTAAAAATTTATGAAGTTCATATAGTAAGTAGGACTTTGGAAGTTGGGTGAATACCTAACCTGGCCTGAATGTGGCCCCTTTTTCTAAAAGCTCACCTGTTTCTTGCACAATGGATAAGGGCTGTTCCCTCCCTCCTCTAATCTGGTTCCAGTGAAATAACTGCCTTTTTAGACCAGTGTGAGAGGTGAGATGTTGATGGTTTAATTGAAAAAAAGTATTTAAAAAGGAATAATTGTAGCCCTAATGAAGATGGACACTAAGAAAAACATGGGAGAAGCAACAAGTGCCACTCCAGGTGGAAAAAAGAAAGCTGATGCCTTTTTCTACTTGCTGTCAATGTACTCTGCCTGAACTCTACAGTATCATCTGGCACTGGACTGTGCTCCTGCCTTAGTTTGTGCTGAATGTTCCACAGCTATTTTCATTCATCCTAGATGACCAAAAACGTTGTCACAGATTACAGAATGCCTTGAAATTCATGCAGGGTGTTAACTAAAAGCAAATGTTAGGAGATTGTATTGGTTATTTTTAAGTACCATTACAGGGATTGAATCTGGCAAATTCAGAGCATGAGGTGTTGAAGAGACCAACTGAGGTTGGAAAGCAAGGAGTGACAAATTACTTCAAGAGGAGAAGGACTTTTACTTACACTTCGTTGAGAATCCTGCAACAAAACTTTTTGAGAAGTCTGGAACATTCAGAAATGCATCACTTTTGATGAAAATTTCGTTGAGAAACGTTTCTTGTCTGTGGGAGGGAATTTCTCATCAAAACTGTTAAGATCCAGTCTCTTCAGAATAGCTAATAGCGTGGTAGTCAAATAATGAGTGTTCATATGAACCTCTGCGCTTTTCAATGGCAAAGATACAGTGGGGGAAGAAGCCTTTGTTTGGGTTTACTGGAGCTTGTTAGATTTTCTAAATATTGCTGTTTCTTCCAGATGTTACTGAAATTAGTGAAAGATTGGCTTTGTCTGAAATACCAAGTGTCTATGTGAGGTGGATATAGGCATTTCCTGACACAGTCAGTTCAACCAAGCAGCAGTTCACACTTGTAAAGAGAAAACGAGAAAAGCCAAAGCTCAACTTGTGTTGACATTGATCAGTGTAGTATCAGACAACAAAAAAAGACTTCTTTAGGTGTGTCAATAACAAGAGGATGTCTACAAAAAACTGATGCTTGATGGTCACCTAAAAAGTATGAATGAGTAAAAGGTGAAGTAATCTCATTCCTTTTTTTACTTATTTTTTATATTAATGCCTTATGCTGGAATCTGTTGTATGTCCAGGTTTTTCTTGTACTGGAAGGACAAGAACTGGTCACAGTCACAGAGCAGAGGGGACAGATCACTTCTCTTGACCTGTTGGTGATACTTGGCACACAATGCCGTTAGCCACCTTGACAGCAAGGGCACATTGCTGATTCATCAGGGCTCCCAGGTTGTTTTCTGTTTATTGATGTCTTTCTTGTGCTGTATACAGTATTTTGGATGTGATCTAAAAAGTACTTGAGTAGGTGGACACGATTTTTTCCCTAGATCTTCTGACCATGCTCCTGTTACTACCATCTTAGACACTGTTGGGATCTCTGGTGGTGGTGCACACTGGCAGATCTTGCTCAGCTTGCTGTCTACTAAACCTTTATTTTTCCTACTGAATATGATGTATGCCCTCTGAAAGATTTTTTTTTTATTATTATTTTTCTTTGAGTGATAATGCATTGCCTGGAATTCAAGATTACAACAAAAAAACTTTATTTTTCTTGTTTGTTTACTTCGGAATTGTTTTGGAAAAACACTTAATCATACTTAATAAACTTGTTAGATGAAAAAACCTGCATTTATTCAAGATGCTTTGGGAAAAAAAAAACATTAAAGAGTGGTTCAAAACAGTTGCATTTTATTTTGATAAGTTTGTGTCAAACTTAATTGTGAAAGACACTGTCTTGAGCCTACATTTCAGGTTTCACACATCATGATATCTATAATAATGAGAAATTTTTTATTCTCTCAAGCTCCTGTATAGTTAAAAATGCACAACTAATTTAATCTAGAATATAGAGAGCTATTAAACTATTATGATTAGCTTACTCTAAATTTTACCTGTATTTTTTAAATTGAGTGCGAATATAACATATTGTATGAAAATTGGTGAGAACAATGCGTATCTTACACTTAAAGCTCTCCCACCTGCTCTCATCAAAAGTTTTGTTTGAGAGCAGTGACAAAGCTGGAGAAAGTCAATGCATTATTTGTTCTATATAGATAATCTGACTCTGTTTTCTCTGGTTTTACCCCTAGTATTTTGTAACTCATAATTTTGAAGGCAGCAGGAAGTTTTTGATTTATTTTATTTTTTCCAGGAACCTGCAGAGATAATTTTAACACTAAAACATAAAGATTCTATGCAAAGTCATTTCAGTTCTCTGGTATGTGCTTTTTAAAAGCAAAAAAAAAAAAAAAACAACAACACCACACACACACACACAAAAAATAAAAACCCCACAAAACTACCTTGCTGACATTCTTAATTTTTCAATTTCTAAGTACAATTATTTTCTCTGAAGATGTTTTGACAGTTCATAAATAAAATGTATTTATTTTTCATTTTAAGCAGACTTCCCCCTATTTTCTCTGGGAAAAAAAGAATTAGACACTGAAAATTTATCAGTTTTGAGATTCAGCTGCCTGGTATATAGTATGATGTAATAATTGATGTCGACATACTATCTCCTACTACATCTAGCGAAGCTCTGACCAGTGCAGGCAAGGGGCATTCAGACTCCCCCAAGTAGAAACTTATTTTCAGCCTCATGTATGATTTTCTAGGCTCTGCAAGCTGAATAAAGGAGGGATTTAGCTACCTAAACAAAGCTATCAACTACGATTTGAAAGGCTTTAGTATATTGAAAAAGACACACAGACCTGGCAGGTGTGGTGCAGGACTTCTACCACAAGTTCAAGCAAGTACCCCATATCATTCTAGACGTGTACTTAGGTAAATGAATATCACACTAGATCTCTGTTGACTGTAATGACAAGTTAGATGTTAGCTCACATGAATTTGTGTGAAATCTATGTATGGGTGAATTTCTAACTGACTCTGAGTGGCTTATAAAATGTCCAGTTTGTACAGAACTAAACCATATGTAGAAGTTCTGTCCATTAAAAAAGTGAACAAGTGTTGATTCACGTAGCTGAAATGTAGTGGAGTTCACTATTGACTAGGGAGAGAGCAGGAAGGAATCAAGTTTAAATGCAGGAAATAATGAGTTTATAGTATCCCAAAGTACACATAGCAGACCTGGTTCAGTGTTGTCTACTGTAGTAAAGATTGGATCAATGCCCTAGAGTTGTTAGTAATAAATTTGAATAAGTTAATTCTGTAATTATAAAATAATCATATAATCAGAGAATGGTTTGAGTTGGAAGGGACCTTTAAAGCTCACCTTATTCCAGCTTCTCTGCCTTGGGCAAGGACACCTCTTGTATTAGGCAATAACGAGACGGTTTTGGAATGTGACGCAATAGGACCTCCCCTGCTCTGTTATCTGCTACATAAATCATGATGCATGCCTTGGGGGTGTAGACGAAGCACATAGGGCATATAAGCAAGTGTTTGCTACCAATAAATGCCATTTTGCTGTTCACCATATTGGTGTGAATGTGCAGCTCTGTGGTCCTGATCTGTTCCAGGTCAGTGCCGTAGAATTTCATTACAGCAGACACCTTTCCCTGCATTACATTCCCAAAGCCTCATCCAACATGGCCTTGGATGCCTTCAAGAATGTGACATCCACAGTTCCTCTGGGCAACCTGTTTCAAGTGCCTCACCATCCTTACCATGGAAGATTTCTTCCTTATATCTAATCTACATCTTACTCTCATTCAATTTAAAATTATTACCTTCTAATGTCATTACAGGCCCTATTAAAACATCTCTCTGTTATGCCTCCTTATGTGTTGAAAGGCCACAACAAGGTTTCTTCAGAACCTTGTCTTCTGCAGGCTGAGCAACTCTTGAGTATTTCAGTCTTTCAGCTTCCTTATCAGTTTTGTGTCCCTCCTCTGGACCATCTCAGACAGGCCTATATCTTTCTTCTGCAGGGGACTTTAGAGTTGGATGAATAAAGAATGTAATAAGTAAACCTATTCATTAAATAATGTGTCAATCAATTCATTTGTTTTTATAGCTTTCCTGAGTTATATTGCGTTAATTGAATCTTCAACAGCCTTTGAAAGTTCTTCAACTATCTGTGAGTCCAAATACCCAAGAGCACTGATCGGCTTAGAAGTGTGATGTTAAACCCACACTTATGCTCTTGCTTATTTTTAAAACTCGAATAACATATTTGAACTCTTAAGAGCTATGGAGTCATTGGGATACACCTCTGAGTCCTCCTATAAATACAAAGAACTTAAGTTTGGGCTTTTAGAATAACATTTGACTTAGCTGTCTCTGTGTATTCTTAATAGGAATTAGAAGCCAATTTAAAAAAAATCCTTTTTTTCCCATTTCAAAAGCTTTTTGCCATTTTAAATTACAATGTTGTGAAGACTTTTTTGATTACTGAGAAGAAGTGGCCTCTGATGTTTACAGGAAACATGGAAAGCCAAAGTCCCTGTTCTGTATGTTTTGGAACATGATCCTGTGTCTTCCCCTCAGGGTGAATATTAAGTCTTTACCTCACTTGTGTCAGGAACTGAAAATAACAAAAGAAAGGCATAAGGCGATGGTGGAGTCACTGATCTTGGAGGTGTTCAAGGAACGCTTAGATGTTGTGTTGGGGGACATGGTTTAGTGAGATCTATTGGTGATAGGTGGATGGTTGGACTGGATGATCGTGTGGGTCTTTTCTATTCTATGGAATGGTAATTCTATGAATCTCTGAATGATATTCAAATGCCTGCTCTGAATCACACAGAACAATTCTTTTCCCCAGCCTGTTTTCTCCACCTCTCACAACTGAGATAGTGCCCTAGCTCCTGGTTCCCTGAGTGCAACAAGATGTAGAAATTGTGCCCGGTTTTGACAGCATTCTTCACAATACTGAAGTCAGCTGTTTCACAGGAAAATTTCCTGTGTTAATCAACTGCCTTCATCTGTGTAGAAGCCAGTTTCACTGACAAATTGCAAAGCAAATTTGTCCTAAATCACATTTGATGCTCTGAGAACGGTTTTGAAATTTGTTTCTGTTGTTTCTTGAGCCGTCTTCCAACCCCATCCTGTTGATAGAGTAAATGATGTATCAATCTGAAGGGAAACCAGAAGAACCCTTTACCTGATGTAGAACTCTGGTTTGTTTTTGTTTTATTTTTCAAAAATGCATTCTGCTGGAATTAAGCAATTAACTTTTAACTTTGGAAGCTGAGTGTGAACTGGAGTGCCACATACATAGTTCATGTGAATCCTATGCTACCTTGTATATGATAGGTATTGATTGAAAATATTTTTTACAGGCAAGGCTATGAACCTCCATAAACTGTTTTTTCTTTTTCGTGTCACAGATAGGAAACAACATTTGAGACTTAAAGCTTATGGCTGATGAATTTAATTTGGATGAGCTGGTGTTTGAAACAGATAACACTTTCATTTTAGTAAATTAATGATGTGGCACAAGGAAACTCAAAGATGCTTCTACCTATAATAAAAAACGATGCTCTCTAGAATTCTAATATTTCACAATGTGATTACATTGCTTAATCTTATTCACTTTATTACATGAAACATAGCTAAATGCTTTCTCTGTGCATTAACATAAATGTAATTTCAGACTTTATAAGACTTTATACAAATCTTTGTGTGAAAAGCCCAAGTAGCTCTGGAATCATATTGGTACACTGTAATAAATTCACAACTATTGCAGTCTAAGGATGAAAGCAAAGGAAGTTTTGCAGGAGAGGAATGGTTTTTCTTTGCCAAATGGATGTAATTGGAGAAAGTTAAATAGCACTTCTTAGAAAAATGAAAAACATCTCTATGAATATAAGTATAATGATATATAAAATGCAGAATAAACAGTTTCAGTTTTGTCTTATATGAAGAGTTCTTTATTCTTTGTGTGGTCCAGTTTCTTCCGCTCACAATGACAATCATAGATTAGAAGACATTAGTAGGAGTACAAGGCTCACAATATGTGCAGTGTGTACTATTAATAAGTATTTATGAGTTGGTCCCAACATAGGATTCCCTTTGTTATTCCCTATTGAAGATAGAAAATATTTCAGAATTGATAATTTTAGAATTGATATTTCAGAACTCACAGTTACTGACAAATGCTGAGTTACTTAACCATTACTCCCTGCTGCAGAGCGGAAGTCAGAAGTATTCCACTGTGAGGTGTTTTTTTTTGTTTGTTTGTTTGTTTTTTTAAGGTAATACAATTCATTGTTTTTATTTAAAACAGTTTTCTTCTAATTGGCATTTGACTCTAGGTGAATAGACCTTTTTGATGGTAATGTACTACCCTTCCTCTTTCTTATGCCTGTGCATCATGCCAGGAAGTATATGGAGCTCTGAAATCTGGTGGTATTATTCCATGACTCTTTGACATATTTGTCCCTTGAAGAGTAAATACCTCTCTGGAATCTCACCTAGTGTGTTGCAGTAGTGGATAGAGGTATGGTCAGTTCAGCCCAGAAGACACATGCACATTGTCTGTCTCTCAGCACTGATTCCCTTCATGGCAGTGCACCTTGCTGCTGCTCACTGATAGTTGCTGGTGGGTGCACGCAGAGCTCCCAGCCCACTGCTCTCTCTCTTGCTAGAGCACTGTCCCACCTAGGGCAGGAGAGCATCAACCAGCTGGAGTCTCAAATCTGTGTCATTCCAGTGAACCCAGATGCCTTTCACCAGCACAGCATCTGTCCCTTGCAATTGCTTAATTGCAGAAGTGGTGCTGACACCAAGCAACAGGCAGACAAAATATTTTATTTTAAATGGGTTTAGAGTTGCTATTTTTGACAGATTTAATAACAGAATCCTTCCTAATTAAAACAAGTGAAATAAAAAGTGTTGGCATTTGCATGTGAACATCTGCAGTAGCATTGTACTTTATCGTTATTGTACACTGCGGGACAGTATGTTTGGCCAGTGCTGACTCTCAGATTAAGAATTATGGAAAGTGTTTAACTTGATGGATGATCTTTCTTTCCCGAGGACTGGAAAACACTCTAAATATCAAGAGCAGTAAAATTTGTTCTTTCTTTTCTGTATCCATTTTCTCAGGGTGCTTTTAACTATTTTGTCAGATTCATGAAAAATTGACATTATAAACCACCACAACTGAAAACATAAATAACAATTTATTAAACATTGATTAGAATTGCTTTTCTAGACACCAACTGAAGCTGGAAGTTTTGACAAATAGGTTAACTGCTTGGTTGTCCTATTTAGTGTTTAAATATGCTCAGAATATATGCATGTTACATTTACTTAGTAAGCCCATGTATGTATTATATTGATTATATACGCTCATTTCTTTAATGAACAGTAATAGAAATGCAGAATTTAAGATTTAATTTTGTCATTAATGTGACCTTCTGTCTCAAATGTACATAGTACTAAGCAATATCTGGAATTCTTCCTAGCTGTGTTTATCAGTTTCTAAATAACCCAGCTTAGTGGAAATTAAGTGTGATGGAAACTTCCCACAGTACTGTGCCGTATAAATCTAAGAGCTACTTTTGACTCAATACAGGTGGTTTTCTTTTTGGAAAAGGTGTGGTCAAAGGGCAAGATATTGCTTTTTCCTCTTGGAAAAGACAAAATGAAGATGAGGAAAATAGTCAGTTTGCCTTTCATCTCTTCAGTTGATCTTAGCAGAATTCTTCAAAGCTGCAGCTTCATAAAAGATTTGGCAGAGGGTCATGCAAGACAGAAGAAAATTCTAAGTAGCTCCAACAAAGAGCAGCTCGAAGTTGCTCGTAAATTGAAAGTAGTGTTATCTTCCCCTTGTGTATGGTTGGGCAAAGTACTGTATTTGATATTTGAGCAGTGGAAAGCTTTGCTTTCACTGTGTGACAGTTTGAGAAATGAGGTTGCATCATGGGCTAGAAATCCTTTCAGTGGTACACTTTGTCCTGCTGATTTTGACATGAAGAAGAAGCTCAGATTGGAGGCAGTTCTTGTTTCCATCATTAAGTATTCTGTGAGCTTATATATATATATATATGTATGTATGTATTTCTTAGCTTGTCTTCATATTTCTATACACAAATTCTGTTTTGCTTAGTGTCTACCTTAGTGCAGACAAATAACAGACAGGAAGCTGGTTGTATTCCCTTAAGATGTGGCTGGATAGAGTCAGAAGTACTTCTGGCATAGCTCTGGAGGGGATGTGCTACGGACATTCCTGGTGTAGATTTTAGGACATATGAAACATCCAAGGAGGGTATCCCCAGTCGTCAGGACCTAAGATCACCACAGCACATTGTGTCTTCTCTGAGATTGCAAATGCCAGGATGACAGGCAATAGGCATGCTGAACTGCACAGTCTAAGCTGCAGTGTTCCCAGGCACACCCTTTGAAGAGAAGTTCCCAGAGTGGTAGGTTCTTATGGGAGAAGGTCTTCATTTCTTGCTAATTATGGATGTAGAGGATTTCTGATGTGTCTGAATGCAGTTGTGCATTTAGACTTCATGACTGCACTGCAGATCCCAGGAATAAAAGGCTCATTGTGTTCTCCACAACTAAGTCTAGGCTCATTCCATTTATATTTCATAACCTTACCATGGAGTGGGTGTGGAATATAGGGAGAAGAGTTATGGACTAGTCTTCCAGAGCAATGGCAGTATCTGCAGAAAGCCGAGGGCAAAACAGTGTTGTAACAAAGTCTGCAGAGTTTTGAGAATCTTCAGTATCAGGCTGTGCTTACAAAAGCTCCTTTAGAAGGTAAATTATCCAGGAGGCAATGTGACAACTCCTGCTCGTGATATCCTAGAAAGCAGATTATCACAAGTTATCCATACCATTATGAAGTGGAAACAAACCAGGCCTGCCAGTAAGGCAATGGAAAAAGTCATTAGTTTTACCTTGTTTGGTGACACTGTCCATGAAGTAGACCAGAGAGTAGGAATGGAAACATCTACTCTCACAGTGCTGTGGATGGATTATTCACCATACTGGATTCTGAGTGTTTTATTTTTGATTCAACTTTTTGGATTTATACTCCTGGAAGAGCTTTTTAGGAAATCTTACCCTATTCTCAATATTTTTGAGAGTGGATGATGGTCGCTTCGGTGTTCTAACTTTAGATCATTGTACGCACATCTCTGCTTACCTACATAGATGCTACTCTGATTTATTTTATTTTATTTTTTAGGGAAAGCATATTGGCCTCAACTACCCTATTTTGTTTGTATTACTTTTCTTTCACCGAGATAGAATGAGTGCAGTGGCTTTGCATCCTTGATGTTTGTGTCCAGGTTATCTTTTTTTAAAGTTTTTCTGATTTACTTAATGTGAGTTTCTGATTTCTGATATCTCAGGGAGAATTTTTTATATGATTGTTGAAGAAGTAGGAGTTATTTAAGAGGAAGGTGCAGTATTTTCAACCTGAGAGGCTAGAATAGGTGGATAACAATCATGATGGCCCTTGCATTTTGGGCAGTGTAGGTGTGTATGGATGCACACAGTGACATGAAGCACACAGCTTCTGCTGATAGTTCTGTTAGCAGAGCTCCTTCTTTAGCATAAGCTGTGAAGTGCAATGCATGCCAGCCTGATGTGCACGGAGTTTATGACATTTGTCTCTAGGTGAACACATGAAGACTGTCATCACGTAACAAAGAAGCCCAGTACATACTCCTTGAGCACACTGTGAAATTTATGGACAGAGCAGGAAAAAATATATGGGCTGATACTTTCTAAAGGCAAAGTGGAATCTGCATGGTTGTCTTCAGTGCAGGTTTGACCCTTGCAAAGTGTTGGCAAATGTGGGCCAGCAGTATGGATTTAGTTTTACATGAGTGATTCGATTTGACAAATTCAAGACAAATGTCTTAACTACCAAAGACTGCAGAGAAACCAATTTTAAAAAATCACCTGCTATTAAGGGGCACCTAGCAGTTAAAGTTCCTGTCTTCGACCTTTCCATCAGTTCAGTGTAGAACTGGAAGTTTTAGATTGTTACTAACAGTGATAATCATAGTACTGACTTTTCATGATCTGCCTAATAATTTTTACTTCTCAGTATGTACTTGACCTGGATAGTGGTTTTGTTGTTGTTTCAGGCATTGTTTATTTTTAATCTTGTATCTTAGTAGTAAGGGCTTGGCTGTAAAAACATGTTACCATATGTGATTAGGAGATCAGGGCACACAGTTATTCAGTCCAGCAAACTATACTTAGAACTGAAAAATGAAAGGGCATTTCCTCTGTGACAAGGAGAAAGAAGCTATATTTCCTTAGGTCTACTGGAGAGAAGAGTCATCCCTCCCTGCCTTTCTCTTCATAGACCTTTTATAAGCAGAAGATAGCAGGTACTCCCAGCAGTACAGTGAATAATGTGATGACGTAGCTCTTTATTTGTAAAGAAAGGGACAAACTTCACTGGCCTAAGTATTGCAGAGTGCTTCACATTAGTGTAATCTGGTACAAGTCAGGTTAAGATAAATCCTCAGCTTCTCATAGTCCCTACAGCACTAGGGCAGTGCTGTACTTCCACAAGAAATGGAATGAACTCTAACCCAGACAAGCTCAGTTTATAATAACCCCAAAAACATGTATTGAATATTTTGCTGTTCTAGTATCATAGGTCAAAAATACAACCGAGTGATAATGCGACCATTTCAAATGTCTCTAACCATTTTTATCAGTCTCACGTTTTCTTATTCTATTTGCAGCCCATTTTCTGCTCCCTTCCCTCTATGTTTGACATTTCAGAATGAATAACGAAGTGGTTTTTTAAGTGCATATGCATCTCCTCAAGGAAATCAGGACTTGAGGATGCACACTGGTCTTTGCATGCATGCTGATGAAGCATGCAAAAAAAAAATACATCTTCCTTTGCTCGCATACAAGCCAAAATCTGACCTTATATGCTTTGAACTCTGGATCCAAAATGCAAATGCATAATTTAAGAGGACTGAAGCAGAATAGCGTTGAGCATAACTTCTGGGTACATGGTTCCCTTAGCAAACCGTGCAGCCTTCAACTAAATTTATAAACTACCAAAGCACTGGGAGACATGAGTTCTGCAAAATGAGGATAAGGAATGTCATTGCATCCAGTAGCCATTGCAGTCTGTACTCAGCTGTAGAGAAGCACTGAGGTCTGCACTTTGCTCTCTCTGTAGAGAGGTCACTTCTCACCTCAAGTGAGAACATTTACCTGTGTACCTGTGTGCCAAAATGAAATCTGTAGGAGTCTGTCAGCTTCAGTACTCACAGGTGAGACAACAGCTAGGCAAATGTTTTGGAAATAAGCAGGCTTGAGTATTGCTGAGGTCTAATTAAGTGTAATATACCTCGTTCTTTTTTTTTTTTTTCTGGTCCAGGTGCTGGTAATGCACTCAAGGGATACAGTTATAGTGCCAACCACAGTGTTGAACATGACTGAATTCATTTACTAAGAATGAAAATAAATGTGCAAAGGTAAAGGTAGCAGCAATCAAGTCCTTCTGTGTCTCATTATATTGTAGAAGAGACAGCCCATTGTACCACAGAAGCAGTAGTGCACACATTTATACTCATGAACAATTCTTATGTGCTTATTTGTGCCGTGCAGACACAGCCAAGTCTGCTGTATAAAAATGAATGTCTGCAGACTGGTAGTCTGTGACTACTGGTGTACAGGCTTTTCTTTTACTCTGCTGAGTACTTGCCCTGATTAGACATGTCATAGGAAATATTCTTCCCATTTTTTACAACCCTCAGTAGCTGAAGGAAATTAGACTTCATTGCTCTAGATCAAACTCCACACTGTCACCATAATTCAGCTCTATGTATACATTCAGATGTTGGTATGCCTTTGTTACAGCATGGATTTTTGGCAGCTATGGCAATGGTAGAAACCTTGCTCCTCATCAGATTACCAGCATATTTTCCTGCTTTCACTTAACCAGGAACTCAGTTGGTTATCTGAAAGGCGGTGAGGCACTGGTACAGGCTGCCCAGAGAAGCTATGGGTGCCCATCCCTGGAAGCCTTCAAAGCCAGATTGGATGGGGCCCAGGGCAGCCTGATCTGATGGGTGGCAGCCCTGCCCATGGCAGAGCAGGTGTAACTGGGTGGTCTTCAAGATCTCCTCCAATCCAAGCCATTCAAAGCTTCTGTCACTCTCTGAAATTCTCACCAAATTGCTGCTGGAAGTGGTATGGAACTATTTTTGGGAGATATATTAGAAAATTTTATTTCAATACCATATATCAGAATTGCATGAAGTACCCAGATGTGTCTTCTGGAATTCTCACATCGTTCATATGCAGGCATTGTTGCTTTTTTAATTCATTCTTCATTGACTACTCAGAAATACTGACAAAAAATTGTACAAATGGTCTCTGAGGAGATACAAAGTGGGTCTTTCTACAATCCACAGAAAATGCTAAAGGTAAATTTAGTGCAGTGAAAATTTCTTTTGTACATATGTGTGTTTTATATAAAATTCAGCTTTCACAATTAATGTCCTGTGGCTCGTACAACTAGGAAAAGATTTTTCAAAGGTTCTAATGCCCTTGGAGCCTTACAAAATACTCTTTAAAATTGTTTATTGAATTTTGTATAGATTGTGTTGTCCTTTGTATATTTTAATAGTTCAATTTTGATTTACTTAATTGATTAACATCATGAATAAAAACACTGAATAAAGAACAAGAGTGATATATGCCAGCCTAACTTTGCAACATGCTTTGTACTAGTTAATAACTCTTTTTACTGAGGAAAGAGCTGACTACTTCCCTATCTTGAATTACATGATTTGTTTGGACGCTTAGTTTTCTTCCATGTCTTTTCATCAATGGAAAGATTTTAATAAAGCTATAGTTGACCACTAGAAGATAGATAAAATAGAACGATGTATCTTCATTACTGTCATATTCTCTCTGAACTACTTTTTTCCTTTACAGGACAGTTCTGTTTACTCTGACCTCTGTAGTTGTGCTTGTCATCACGACGGACTGGATCAGCTGGGACAAGTTGAATCGTGGATTTCTGCCAAGTGATGAGGTCTCAAGAGCATTCTTGGCTTCTTTCATCTTGGTGTTTGACCTTCTTATTGTCATGCAGGTATGTTCTCCTGATGTTCCGTTCCAGCTGCTGGTGCTGCTTTCACTCTGTTTCCACTAGAGCATAACGTGTTTTGCTGAGGCTGCATGAAGATAAGTTTAGTTTGCAATCACTATTAATGGAGGCACTGTGTAACATCACTCTCAGTGACTCTGCAAAAAGCCTGTTGGCCTTTTATTGTGAAAACTTTGCTGGTATTTTTTCTTAGACTGCCAAGAAGGAGCTTTCCAAATTAGAATATATTTTCTGCAGAAAAATGACATCAGAAAAAGAAAGAGAAGCTAGTTGTTGTATAAATTCATAGCTTACATTCAGAGGAGGGAGAAATCCAACCAAAGAAAGAGTTCTATTTTTCAAGCTTTTACAATACTCAGTATAGTACATTATAGTAGCGTTTTAATAGATTAAAATTAATATTTGCTATTAAGATTCTACTTTCCACTTTTGTATGAGCATTTATTTACTTCCTTTGATGGCAGGTACTCACATACCTTCTGGTAGTGAGAGTAGCAAGGGAGATAACTCCCTGTAGTATGCCTGATGTCTGCTTCTTTGAATCTGGCTGTTAAGACAGGAGTCTGGGTCACAAGTGTGTAGCCAAAAACTTTCTTGGTATAATGCTGTGCACCTCCCTTTGATTTTTTGGTAGTTTGAGTCTTCTGTGAGGAACTCACCCACTGCCTTGTGAAGAACAGGGTCATTTGAGCTGAGGCAAGGAAAAGGAAATGTCAAAGCCTGGATGACTTTTGCTATTAGTTCTAGACATGTTAGGCTGTAAAACTGAACCTTAGCAAAGAATCTGAGAATTGATAGGTCCTTTCTCTCCAATATATTATTAACTAACTCTGCCAGTAAAGACCATTTCTGAGACAGTTAGCTCTCTTTAATGAGAGATCTATTCTATCTAATCTGATCTATTACTTGTGTAATTATCATAGAGGTGACACTGCAGTAGCACTCAGGATTTATCACTGCTGTACTAAGGCTGCATAATGTCAAATAGTTCAATTTTATTTTTCAGTGTTCAGCATTCACATTGTTCATGGTTAGGACAAAAAGGATGGAAAATGGAATTATATTTCAATTTCTAGCTTTCCAGTATTTTCTCTTCTTTGTTTTATGTTTTGTTTGCTCTTTCGAAAAGATTCAAGGGAACGTAAAACAAATGATTGTGCTTCATAGGGATGTAATGAGAACATGAATGAAAATGCGTGATGCATCAAGCGGTGCTGAACTTGATATTGTTTGCCAGGTAGAGAAACGGACTTGTCTTGGTGTCAAATAATTATTGTCATCCTTTTGACTTTGAAAAATGGAGCTCCAGTACTTCGACCTTGGAGTTTTTGAATTCAGGGAATTATATTTGAAACAGGCTGTCCTAAGTACTATTTCATATTTTTTTGCAACAACAAAGTGAGAGACTTCTCTTAATTGCATTTTTGACTGATGATAGTGTGATGGAGTTATCTATTTATTTGAAGTTATTTATTTGGCAAGTGAACTAAGTTTGCCATGTTTTATTTATAGTGTAGTTCTAGCGTCATTGCCATTCTACTACAAGTCATACTTAGACAGCAAAGCATTAAATCACAAGAAAAAATGATAAGGATTGTGATTCTTTGACTGAAGTATGCTTTAGAATTAAGCTTTTCCAGAAATTCTTTTTTATAGTTCTGTCTGTTTCCAGGATTTTTGTTTGTTTGTTTGTTTTTCAGATTTAACAAACTTTAACAGCAAACTGGTAAAATCAGCTCCAAAAAATTCCTGGTGTTATTTCTGTTTGAGGCTGATCTTAAATAAAAATGCAAGTGAATTCTCATGTAATCTATTGAGTGCAAATGTTTTCTGTCCATTTAAATAGCAGCATTAATGCTACAAATGTAACTGTTTTTAGCAAAAAGAAAAATGAAACCTATTCTCAGAGCTGTGAAAAATAATCACACAACAGTGGAAGACAACTTTGTTTTCTTAGTATTATTAGAATTTAATATTTATCTAAGCCCCATGTACACAGAATGAGAAAAAGAAATCAAGGACTGAATTTTGTCTGCCCTGAAGAGCTACCTCTTTTCAATTAGACATAAGTCAGACAGACTTGTAAAGAGGAGAACACAGACAACTAAACTTATATGGACAGTTCTACATGACTGATGCTTAAGGGTAGGTGCACTTTTTACCTTTGGTTTCCACCCTGCAACAAGCTTCTGCTGCCTCCCAGCCTCACTGTCCTTTTAATGTGTAAAGGCTCCTTCAGTCCAAATGATAAATGGGATATTCAGGGGACAAGCACAGGTGAGATATGGAGAAGAAGACAGAGACTTGTGACTGAAATGTAAATGTGAAAGTTATGACAGTAAAAATACTAAGTCAACTTGAGAAGATGAATCATGAGAGAGGCTGCAGGACTCCAGCATGGCCACGTGGATAGTGAGTCTGCCTTATGGTCAGGCTGTGATCCCATTGCTTCCACTGATCTCACTGACACATCACTTCAGATTCACACTCCGTGAAGGGAATAAAAAAGACCTTACCTACCTGTTTTAGCTATCTGCTGTGTGTACATCTCCACCTCATTTTAATCAGTGTGTCCTCATAGTCAGTGGAGAGGTTGAAGTACAGCTGAACAGCTTTTAAACATATACAATAGCCTGCAATACCACATGCCCTACCAGAGCAGGTTTCCCTCCGTTGAGGATAAACGGACTCAACATGGGGAGCTCAGAGAAACCATCCCTTCAGCCAGATGCAGAATACAGGCTGTGAGAGTGGTGTGGCATCAGTCCAGGGCTGCAGATACACAAGATCCTTCTCAACTATTGTCACTCTGCTCTTCTTTTATCAAGGGGACCTTCAGACCACATCTGACTCTCACTGATAGGGAGATCTCTGCTTCTCTCACCTCTTCCAGGCTGCAGTGTGGAAATGTCTCTGTGTCTAGGACAGCATATCAGAGATTACCTACATTCCAGGGTGGTGGAGAGGCCTCTATTCTAACCCTGCTTACTAGGATGTTTTTATCCAATATAAACAATAAGACTGATCTTTAAAATAGATTGCATGTTTTCCCACAGAGAAACAAGAGATCAAATTCAGTCCAATGCAGGTGAGCATCAGTTAATTCTAAGGGATGTGTTTGCCTAGAGTAAGAAGCAGCTTCATGAGCTTTATATTTTTTCCCACTGTATGAAAGTGATGAAGATAGTCATGTTTGCAGTGTGTTTAGTTGTGCCTGCCCTGATCATTGAGATGCTGAGACATGGGCATATGTGTATTCCTGGCACCTACAGCATTCCCTGTTCTACATGGGCGTTGTTCTATTTTTAGTCTTAGTTTCAGACTGGGTGCAAGACCATGCGTAATAATGCTGGATGTGTAATAATGCTATTATCGTGTTCTAGAAATTTTACTATTTTAAGGAAATAAATTACATTTTTACACCATATGTAATGGAAAGGCTGTTATCTGAATGAGTAAGTGTGAAAAATGAGTCTATAATCCCACATTCCGTATCAGAGCAAGCAGACTGCAGATCATGCAATAGGCTATGTATTATTCTGTGGGTTTTTTTTCCTAATGATGTTCTCAGTGAGTTTGCCAATGGGTAGGAGCCTGCGGTGCCTGGATTATTAAATCTCCTGTATCTGGAGCTGACAGATTTGTTTCAGCCCTTTCGTGTCTTCCATGAGCAGGTTTCTCCTGATTTCTGGAAGATCATGGAGCTTTTCAGTATCTCTGTGGAGTTACACGTTGTGGCTGTAGCTACCTTGCTGAGCACTTTGCAAATCCTGAAGTATTAATTCTTGCTTTTCTTATGATTCAGTGCAACTTTTTATCTGACAGTATGATCAAATACAAAGTCAGAGTCATCTAAAACCTACCTGAGAATAAACCAGGCGTTGCTTATGGCTAAGATTCTTTGAGAAATCTCTGATGCATTCAAAACCTAACTAGTGAAATAATCCCATTAATTCCAGATAGGAATGTGGCTGTAAACAGGGAGAACAGAAATTTTTCCCTCTGGATAACCTGAAAGAAATTGAGGTCAAAGAGAGTTTGATAATTAACCACATTTTTCATGAGTAGTGCTGCATCTCCCCTCATGTAGGTGTTAGTGTATCAGCACATGGAAAAGACAATAGCTGATTTTCAGATGTGTTTTTCATAACGTTGTATTTTAATTACTGTAACATGTAACTGTAAATCACTCCTTGTTACTACAGTTGAAAACCCACATTTTCATTGGTAGCCTGTCACTTTATTTTTTTCTGCACAATGTCTTTGAAGGAGTATTAATAAGAAAATTAGAAGGTTAACTGATTGAGGAAAACCTGTCCTCAGGCTCTCCTTTGTTTTTAATTCTAGTTCTTTGCGTTTCCCTAAAAAAAGTAGCTAATTTAGCTACTTTATGACATTCATTATGATTTATATATGTCATTGTTTAACAAAGAAACTTTGGCAGCGAAATGGAGCAGAGTCTGCTTTTTTAAAAATATATATAAAGCAGGGACAGTTCAATGTATTCTGTGTTATCCTAATTTTACACTAATGGACAAGCTGTTTAGATTGCAGTGTGAGTGCAATGCAAGTCTATTAAAAACCACCATCAAGTGCATACAAGAAACTAAAATATTCTTGAAGTAAAGATATAGTCTTGTCCACACAAAATGGGTAAAAACCTGACTTTTGGAGAGGTTTTATTTTCTTAGTAAATCTATTTATCTTTGCAAACCTACTCTAAGACTTTTAGCTGGCTTAACATGAAAATTGTTGGGATTAATTTAATCAATGCAAAAAAGAGGAAAGTATTGATTTGCTCTTATGGAGAATACACAGGTATAGTAGCTTTCCTTCAAAGCAGCCAAGCAATGTATGGTTTTTTGATCACAGAGAAATCAAAGCACACAAAATAATTTGTCATTCTCGTCAAAGTAAATTCTTCCAGCTGTACATTTGATTCAAGTGTGGTTATATACGTTTCCTTGTTTCCTGAGAAGCAACAGCAAAAACCACCAACCAATAGTTTCTTCTTGTGGAAGGTACCAAACTTTGAATGAAGAGCTCAGCAAGATTAATTCTTTTGCCAGCCTGGCTTTGATATTCTCCTTTCTCAATCTGCATGCTGTTTGGTCAGAGCCTGGTTTCTGCAACTGTCCTTCTAAAAGCCTCCCAACCAGCATGAGCTTTTCTGAAGTCAATATTTGAATGTCAGGGTACATTCCTTCAAACCTGTGCTAGGTTTTGTAGCATTTTCAAACACAGTAATACAATAGAAACCAAAACCCCTAAGAAACATCTGTGATGGTGATGTTGC
The DNA here is from genome assembly GCF_038088225.1 of Cyrtonyx montezumae. Lineage (NCBI taxonomy): Eukaryota > Metazoa > Chordata > Aves > Galliformes > Odontophoridae > Cyrtonyx > Cyrtonyx montezumae. The sequence goes on along the minus strand of NW_027072034.1, from coordinate 131,590,960 downwards.
CAAACAATGTGCACGTCATGTCTGATACTCAAATCTTCTGCGTGCAAGGGGTCATTATGTTTTATCTTCATTTACTGCTTGCTCTTTCAAGATGGGAATTCAGACAAAAGGGCAGGTGACCAGTGACAGGTGTTTCTGCAGAGCCAGGATAGATGGAAATTCACCTTTAATAAAATTGACAGCAGATCCAGTCCTCTTACTGGCGTCCTTAGCTGTTGCCATATGGTGCTATTTCACAGTGAGGAGCCTGTAGCCATAAACCTGGAACAGTTTGTTTGTTGTTTTTATTTTTCCTAATATTATGTGGAGTGTTCATTTTGCTTGTCACTACCCAGTTTTAGACACGTCTGTCAAGCAGCATAAAATAATGGGTAAGTATTTTGATCAATCATCATGTTGAGTTCTTGTGTTTGCTGAAAAGCTCAATGGTGAGGAATGGGTGTGCAGAGCCCTACCTCTCATCACCTGTGGGGTCTCTGGAAGTAAAGGGGACAAGTTCAAGTGCGGTAACCACCTTAACCTGGCAGGTGTCTGAGCACCACGCAGTTGTTTGCTCACTCCCCCTCTTCTCACTGGGATGGGGGAGACAATAAAATAAATTAATAAATAAGTAAAACTCTTGTTGAGATAAAACTATTTACTAAGATAGAGAAAAAGAAAAGGATAATAATTATGACAAATATATCTATATGTATGTATATAACAAGTGATGCAGAAGGAATTGCTCATCGCCCACTGAGTGATGCCCCGCTAGCCCCCTGAGCAGCTGAAGAGAGCTAGAGGAACTCCTACGCTCTTCAAAACTCCTCTTGTGTGATGTCATATGGTATGGAATATCCCTTTGGACAGTTTAAGTCAGCTGCCCTGATTCTGTTCCCTCCCAGCACCTTGGGCCCTTCTCTGCAAATGGCCTTGGCTCTATACAGCGCTGCTTAGCAGCAACTATAAACATCAGTGTGTTATCAACATTGTTTTTCTGCTAGAACCAAAACAGCATCATATCAGGCACTCTGAAGAACACAATTAAATCCCAGCTGAAACTAAGACACTGTGGAGGCAGCCTTTCTATAAAGAATCATTGTTTTTTCTTCCTATGGCTCTCTCGTGTAGGAGACTTTTTTTCCTCCTCTTATGCCCTTTCTATGTCTTCATCCTTCTATGGATCATGGAAATATTCTTTATCAGCACCAACATAAAATATTTTAAAATAGCACTGAAAAATAAAAGTGAATTAGAAGGACTAGACAGGAACATTTTTTGGTCTGCAGCTTTACTTTCTTCACACTTAACACAAATTCTAGTGACAGACTACCTGAACCCTGTTCAGCAGATACATTTAAAATGTTTCACATGGCATTATTGACACCATGGCATTTCTGGAGCAGGGACCTTGTGAGGAGTGGCTGGAGGAGCTAGGGTTGTTCAGTCTGGAGAAGAGGGGACTCAGGGGAGACCTTGTCACTCTACCACTACCTGAAGGAAGGCTGTGGTAATGTGGGGTCACCCTCTTCTCCCATGCAACTAGCAAGAGGGCTAGAGGGAATGGCCTCAAGTTGCACCAGGGGTGTTCTAGGTTGGATGTTAGGAGATAATTCTTCTCCAAGAGAGTGGTCAGGTGCTGGAACAAGCTGCCTAGTAGAGGTGGTGGAATCACTGTGCCTGGAGGTGTTCAAGAAACATGTAGATATTGTACTGAAGGACATGGTCTAGTGGGAAATATTGATGACAAGTGGATGATTGGACTGGATGATCTTAGAGGCCTTTTCCAACCGTGGTGATTCCATGATTCTTTCTGCTGGTTCAAACACACCTATCCTAGAAGTATTGCTTTTATTGAATCTGCATGAAATTTCTTGAATCCACAGCTACTACTCTGGCATTTATATCTGCATTGAATTTCTTAGTCTGAAATGGCTTTGCTTTATTTCACTGAGAGTTGCAGTTTTTGGAATTGTCAAGTCTTGCTCCTTTGGGTTTTGAACACAGAACAGTAGCTCTCCTGAGCTCCTCCTTCTTCCCATCATGTACCTGTTTCCTCCTAGCTTTCCTATATGTTCTGTCTACAACAGATATCAAGGGAGCGGGTTATTTCCTGGCTATCATGCACTGGCAGGGACAAGTTACCATGATTCTGAAATGCTCCACTTGACAGCTCAGGAGCAAACAGCTGAGAACGGAGTCTCAGAGAGCAAAGCTGTTCCTTTCCTGGCAGGTACGAGAGTGCAACCTGTGCATGTGCCCTCCACTTTCCTTCTTCATATTACCATTTTCTGTGGACAAAGCAAAAAGAATGGAAATGCACCAAAGAATAATGGATTGCATTTGAAATGCACTACTTTTATTTTGAAGAGAAACACCTTTTGAGTTAGATGGAAATGCATGTAGAGCTTATGTAAAAGAGTGATGAGGAAATGGCAAGACTACTGTATTGTTATGTGTAATTATAGCCCAGAAGACTTCACTGGAATATTTTTGGGATCCAGGTGGATGTATAAATTTCTTTTGAAAATCCCTGAAATATTCATTTGGCCCTTCCCAGACCCCATTATAAAGTATGGTTTATTTCTTCATCTCTTTTCAGTTAGTTTTGGACAAAGAAAACGCTAAGTAAAATTATTCCCCTCAGAGAGAGGATGGGTGTAAATTGTCCAATATTGTGTAGTCTATATCCTGCCTTTTTAATGAGCTGCTCTTGTTTATACTGCAGCGTTTTCACTCTGTGCTTGTCTAGTTTGGTGACTGGCACCATCATTTTATGCTGTGGATTTTGTCAAATGAGACATACCAAGTACAGTATTTTTAAGTACTTTTCAGCCTTTAGACTACTTGAGGATGGTTAAATCTTATTTGGACACATTATATTTGTCTCAGGCATTATAGACTCAATTTGTGAGTTTATTCCAACTGCTGTAACTTGTTTTATTTGCGCTGCCCTGAATCCTATCATGCCAATCTATGGCAGCTGAGAGCTGGGCACGTTTTAGCTCTGTGACTTCAGTTCCTCATTTGCTGGGAAGGAACAACTTTTCTTTCACTAGTTGTCTGATTGTCTGCTTAGCCCCTAAGGTGCTCAGAGAAGGATGCTGTCTGACTTGGTAATGCTTTCAGCATAATCAGGCAGCAGTCCCAGCTGCAGCCCCTTGGCACTGAGATGACTACACACAAAATGAATTAGCTCAGGAAGCTTCTCATTTGTCACAGTTGTTCCCTTTTACCTTGACAATGGGTATCCGCCATACTGACACTGAAGCCATTCTTTCACAGATGTAGTGAAGCAGTTCTCCAAAAGCAGACTTGCTATTTTCACACACTGCTCCCCTGAAAATGCTGTATCCAGCCCAAGTACACAGAAAAGATGAATTCTAGGAGCAGGAAAAGCTGGAGACTGTTTGCAGTCCTTTCACAGAAGTATTCTCATCTTTAATTGCAAAGAGTCTTTTCACAGATTTTGCTACCATCAGTGTGTGATAGGCTTTGTTGCTGGGGTGTAAGTGTGAGGAATGCTGCATTTCTTAATATTATATTGCAGTGATATATGTTGAAATAAAAGTAATTCAGATAAATTTCAGTGCTCCACAGCAATGCGTAGGAATATGTTATTTGACCAGAAGTCTGCTTTGTAGTGAGTCTTGTTAACACAGGTTTTTATTTTGGAGAGAAAAATCTGAGATGAGATTGAACAGATTCATCTGTTTTGAAAGGAATGGAACTGTATGTAATTTGTAAATGCAACCATGTGAGTTAAAAAAAGAAAAAAGATAAACCTCAGTGAGCCATCACTGGATAAAGTGCCAAGTTTTATGCCTACCCACAATGTATATTTAGCTACACAGTCTTCTGAATTTACAGGATGTAGTGACAGGTGATATGTGGACATAGAAGTCCTCTGAGCGACAGCTCTGAGCAGAGCCTGCTTGGTTGGTCGTAATCAAACAGTGGCAAGAATATACCTAATGCTGTTGGTCTATGTGCATTGTTTCTGCAAAGCTGATTGAATAGCAGTTGTTCATGCTTTCTTAGAAAGTTTGAAGTCTGTTACATTGAACATAAAAAAAAAATAATAATAATGCTTATTTTTATTTTGAGTTCTTCTCGTGTACAATATAGCTGCTGCTTTTTTTTCTATAACAAAAGGGACATATGTAGTTAATCACTGAGTTTCTTAAGATAATGAGTACATTAGAAACTTTTGTACCTGTTGGAATCTGACTTTACTGTACTCATCAATAGATAATTGTCCCTAGTCCTTTCTAATGATTTGAAGTTACAGTTGCAGTGGTTCCAGACTTTAAACTAACACTGAATTACTCAGCTGTGATGTGTTTGGAGTCACGTCCCTATGGTTCATAAGTATTGTTCAACAAAGCTTCTCATCTCCTGCAGGTCAGAAACTAAAGTTTCCTAGAATCTGCCCATGTTCCCCTGCCCATTAGGGAGAGGAGTTTCCTCAGCATAACACATACCAGACCTGACAGGTAGAATGGGGACCAGTACTGCCTGACACAATGTGAATCTGTGTTTCCCACTGGAGCTGCAAAACAACTAAATCAGTTGTGGAGACCTCTAGATAGTCTCTGCAGTGGGCTGCAGCTTTGGACTGTATGGCCTCTCATCTTGTCCATAAATAATTAACCTCTTCATCTCTTCCTTGTGCCTCAGCGATATTTGAAATATAATTTTTTTTCATTAAAATTCCTTAGATCTCTTCATTAAAGGTCCCACAGTTGTGGAAATGGTACAAACACAGATTAAAAAAAAGATGTTAATCTAGGAAGTGCCCTCACCAATTCTGTTTTCATCTGCTCCTCAGTAACCTCGGAGACTTATCTTTTTGACAGTGCATTTATGGATTGCTCCTGCACCGTATTAGTACCCTGATGTACCAGTACCCCGAAGATACTGGTCATTTTGTGCAGTGATTTTATTTCATCTTTTAGGAGCAGACATTCCAACTCTTCCTTTCATACAGAATCATCTTCAATTTCACTCTCCATCAGCTCTCAGTGAGTTGTGCTATGATGTGGTTTCTCATATCAGGTACTCCGTGAGAAATAAAATGATATAAATTCTGGCTAGGTAATCCATTTTATCACCTGGAGATGAAAATGAGAAAAGAGTGTACATCTCTTTCTAATGCATCTTGGTACGGCTTTAAGAACATAATCTTATAATCCTTCTTGGATGGCTCTTCGCGTTTAGTTTCTCTCAGGTGATCTTCGGGCTTACCCACATGCAATACACAGCAAACACTGGGTTTCTGATTACATTTCATTCCACTTCAGAACTGTATGCCCAAAGCAGAGAAACAGAAAGTCCTCACCAGCGGCGGTGATACCATGTGCAGCATTTAGAGAATGATGGTGGAGCAGAAGTGATCTGCCGTATCAGGCAGGCAGTGTTTGAGGAAGCAAAAGGGACTGCTTGCTGTCCACAACAGCACTTTTTGATGGCTTTGATTCCTGCTTCCTATAGCTGGAAGAGCTGCTCTGACCATCCAGACTGATCACCAACAGCTTTGTGCTGCAGCAACCACCAGTGGCTGCTCCCTCTGAGTTTGTTCTCTTGGCTTCTATTTGGCACTTTTGTTCTGACCTTAAGTTGTGAAGCAGCAGCTACATCTTCTGAACGGATGTTAAGTTCTCTTGAGGATATTCCTGGCATCTAGACCAAACAATTACTGCACTAATCTAAATTATACAAACTTCTGCTATTCCTCAAGGTCAGGCTGCGAAGATTTGCATATCTAGACAAAATGTTCCTTATACAGGGAAGGAGGCAACGGCAGCGCACAAACATGCCTGATGTCAGAAACAAGCAGTCCATAATTTAAGCAGACACAGAGTTGTACCTAAAAATGGTGTGAAAAATGAGACAGCACTACACCATGCATTCAGGAGTTAAAAAAGGCCAGAATTAAGGTTCCTGGAATAAACATTTCACCCCCACTGTATTATGATACAATCTTTAATTATCTGTTGGTGCCCATTTCCCCACAGGACCTCTGTCTCATTGGCAACAGTGGATGAGTGGTGTTCACTTAGCAAGAAGCTATTCAGTATTTTGTTTTACCCTTTTTGTACCCTGTGTGGCCCTAGGCCTTACTTACCACGCATTACTGAAACCTTGATACGAAGATGGAATCATTCATTTCCTCGTGAGCATTTTTGTGGCAATAATTGCTGCAGTTCCTGAGGGCTTTTCTAGCATTAATGTATTTATCTTCACAATAGCCTTCACAACAGGAGTATTATTGTCTGTTATTGTCCGCATTTTATACTGAGGCGCAAAGAAATTAAAGTCAAAGGGTCCCTAATTTGAGATGTCTGAGGAAATTATTATGAAAATTTATATTATTAGCCATCTTTTAGCTGAGCAGTTTGTTAACTGAGGGAGAAGAATCTAGCATATAATTTCACTAGGCGTAGACACAGCCACATATTTATTTGATGTAATCTTATTTATTATTATACCGACAGCCCTATTTCCCGAATGGTTGTAGAAGCAGCTTTTTTGCTTGTTCAAAGTGATGACTATGACTGTGTCAAAAAAAAAAAAAAAATTACATTTTACAGTGATCTTAAAGAAGTATAGAGCAATCCTGTACTAGGCACTACAGCATTCTTACTATCCTTACTGTTACGTTGTCAATCCTTCTTCGTCTTTCTAGTGGGGGATATATATTCAGGTCCAGCTCTGATGGATGTCTGTACCAGCCATGAGCACTTCTCACTTGAACAAACGGAAGCTTAGGTGGGTTCTTGAAAAAAAAAAAGGCAAATAATTTATAACTGCATGGGAATACTTTGCTTTTAGAAATTCGCTAAGTGTTTCACATAAAAAATCAGTTCTTCCTGGCAGTGGTGACTCCCATTATAATGAGTGAAGGTTTCTAAATCTGCTGCTGTTTCTTGCATTTACACTCTGCTTTCCACACACCTCGCATCTCATGTCGCAGATGCAGAGTGCAGAACTGCAGGGGTCTCTTAACACCATATATTCCCACATCATAATCACTATGATTAAATCCTCTTTTACAGAAAAGGGCTGCGTTCCCCAGAGCAAACACTGTTTGACCATTTACCTAATAAAGATTGTGTCACACAGCCCAGACAGCCTTGATTTAACATTTCATAGTTTGTGAATCTTTACTATTGAAATGGCCAGACAGTTCCTATAATGCAGGCCTTTCTGTGTGTGCAATTCCTTTAGGTTTTTAAAAAAGGTAGGAACCTCTAAATCAAAGGTCTGCCATACAAATAAAACACGTCTTCTCTGTGCACTGGAACCACTAGCTCCATGCACAGATGTTTGTGTTTGAGTTACCTGCTGTTGCCAACATATGCTTTTCTTCCCAGGAGCTACCTCCAAAGAAAGAGGAGAAGCATTGCTTCTGGTCTTCACGTTGGTCTGTTAAGAGTAGAGGGTGGGGTTTACTGGAGTCACAATGACCACACTGCACTTTGGAGCCAGAGAAGCACAGATTCCTTCACCCATTTCCCCACACCTGGCTTCTTCCTTCCTACCAGTTCCAAGTCTTCTCTCACCATCTCCCTGAGAGCCCCAACCTGGATAGTTTAGTAGTTGGGTAGAGATAGTGATAGGAGGATGGTTGGACTAGATGATCTTATAGGTCCTTTCCAACCTTATGAACTTATGAACTTATGAACTTATGATATTCCTCATCCTTGCTTGTATGATTTCTCCCACTGATTTTATCCAGCTGCAGTTTTCAGTCTCTCATTTCTAGTCTTCCCATTCTAGAATCCTAACCATCCACCCTAAGCTGCCGTCCAAAGTGAAACTCTTTGTTTTCTTCCTTTCCTCTCTCCACAGGTCATCCAGTCTTTGCCTCCTGCAGCAATCCTGCAACATACCAACGTCTTGCCCCTCCTGCTGGGCTCCTCATGCAGCTAATTCCAGTTTTCCTCTCAAATCTCTCCCCTTGCTCTTATTTCCCTCCACAGGAAAGCCTCCTGTTAAATAAGTGTACTGGACTTTGTGCTTGGTCTCTTAGGGAGCTAATGGGGAAGGGAGAGGAGAAGAGGGATTGTGTCACTATATCTCTATTTGACTCAGATCCAGAGTTTAGAACTCTCCTGTACCCATCATCACTGTGCCTCAGCTCCAACTCCCTGGCTCCATCTGTTACTGGAGTGCTCGGGATTCATCATAACAAGAAAGCTGGCTCCCAGACCCTCAGCTTCTGTGCTGGTAATGGCAGGTCCATGTCCCAGCCACAAGCAGTGAGGTGGGAGGCAAAGCTGGGATGAAGGATGCTCCATCTCTCTTCCACAAGTGACAGTTTCATAGTTGTAGAAGCTCTGCAAGCTGTGTCCTTTATGCACACTTGTTTCTGAACTTTCAGCTCCACTCTCACAAATGAGAAAGTTATGACTTTTCAAAGGTACGTGAACTCTTCTGGTTTGGTGAAGATACTTCCAGGGAAAGCAGAAGGCACATCTCTGACACAGAATTAGTCCCTTGCTAACCTGAATGTCTCTGCTCCAAAGAATGAGACTTTTCTGCAGCAGACAAAGAAGCTGATTTTCTCTTGGTCTTGCTCTCAGCAGTGCTTAACTGGTGCTAGTTGAAAATGTCAAAACCCTAAAACAGAAACATGGAAGCAAACAGAAGAGAAAAAAACAGCCCGAGGCAGACACCTGGTATGGAGCTTGCTCAATTGTTAAATTTGGAAAAGTTATAAGCAAATGAAATGGGTATTTTGTACACAGACATACTTGGGCAGAGCTGTGATTTCTACCTGCTCTGCATTAGTCCCAGTGGCAACCCTGTGCCCTTGTCCTGTGAGTTGTATGAATTCCTCTAGTATCTCTTCAGCAATAGTAAAATATAAACCTAAAACACTCTTCTGTAGTGCAGTTTATTACATTTCTCTTTCTATGGACTTAGAAACTGCACCTAAGGACAGAGAAGGGAAAAAATGGATAGGGTTTGTCACCCCAAACTTTCTTGTTCTTCTGGTGGTTGAGAATGGTTGGGAGGAATAGCTGCCTATGTGTGCAGAGAGCACTCTGCCCTCCTCCCCTGCTGAATTTCAGGAGACCAACTGAGGAGGGGCTCTTCCCAGCTCTCCAGAGCTGTTCTCCAGCATCACAGCACCATTTTTCAGCCTTCTCAGGTTGTGGCTCTAGCTTGACAGAGCTGTATTAGTTTGCAGGCAAAATGCCTGATCCACCCTGGTGACCTCCTGAGTTTCAGCTGAATTGTTAGATAGCTACTTCCATGTCATCATTTTTCAAATTCATTTTCATTTTTATAGCAATAGTGCCGCACTTTTCCAATGCACAATACTTGTAAGCACAGGCAACATTTTAAACACTGAAAATATCTGGAAAAAAAAAATTCATTGCCCACACTGAGATGGTCAATAAATTTGCACTAAGGAACGCTTTGCTGCTAAAAAGAACTGGTATAGCAGGACTATATTATCTATCAAAGATAATGGCTTTTTCTATTGATTATCAGCATTCTTACTTTGTAAGATATAAGTTGCTTTTGGAAATGCAGAATATTAGCGAGAGTCCTGAAAAGGAACAGTTACACAACAAACTCCCCTGGGGAATGGATAGCACCAAGGGATGTATATTCATGCTGAACCACACTTTTATACATGCTGCTTGGGTCTCCAAGTTCAATGTCCAAACCAAATAAAATCATTAATAAATTTTATGGGGAAACTATTGTTTGCATAGCTTTCCTTAGTAATCTCTTTTTAAAGGGTAAGAATAGAGAATATGCAATCTCAATTGAGAAATCATCAGAGAAAAAATCAGTAGAAGCTTTTCTTGTTACTTTCAGATCTGTAGAATTTTGTCATTATTGCCAGTTAAGTAGGAAAGCCTTGAATAACTGTTTTCTGTAAACAACAAAACAAAACAAAACAAAAAAAGGTGTTTCATGGAGATTTACTTGGTTTTATTACCATAAAGGAAGAAACTAAGTGTCTAGTAAGGATCTGTTATAAACATTATTATTAAGCATAAGACTGTATTTACTGGAATTATGTATGTTTAACAGGAAGTAGTACTGCCTGTTACTTAAATTGTTGCTGCGAAATAGAGCTATAGGGTAACAGTATCCTCACATTGTATCTCAGCAGTTAAAGCAAGAAGTTTGGAGCCGGCTGCAGGAAAACTTAGAGAAGATGGGAAATTTGGATAAAATGGGTGGGGAAAACAGTTAATAATTCCTATCCATTTCATGGAAGTTGTTAAGTGATTTTGTTGGGGGAGGTGTGCTCATCCTATGTGATTTCTGGGAAGTAGTTTCTTTTTGCTGTAGGAGCTTCTTATCTTCTCTAAGTCTCATGTGAGCTGTGATTAAAAAACAATCTGTTCTGGTCAGTGTTTTTGTAGCCCACATTGGGGGATTCTGTCTTTTCTGGATATCTGTCGTTTGCAGTGGGAAATCTATCAGATGGAGCTTTCAGATCCTCTCAGCATCTGCAAGGTCTGTTAGCAGGGTCTCTGCCAAAGGACATCAGCAAATGTTATTTTAATACCTCAGCTTTTTAATTTTTGCTTGTAGAAAGCAGAGAAATTGCTTTTAGGCCAGAGAAGAACATTTGGTCGAGCAATGCTGCCAGGCATGCTGATACAGACCAATAGCCCAGTAGTCTTTAATTCCTAAATAGTACTTTGCTGTAATAATAACCTGCAATGTGGTTCTAAGTTGCTTTCCTGAATTATACCTCTCCACCTCTGATTATAGATATTTTAAATTGTAGTAACACTTGTGATAATCTGCTGTGTTTGTATTTCATTTATACTTGCATTTTTTCTAGCCACATTTTGTACATTCAAACTGAATAAAACTCAGAGTATTCTGAGCCTGAGGAAATAAAAGCAGTTTGTTTTCTTTTGAAAACATGACAGCAAGAATACTACTGTCTGGACTCTAAGTATGTAGCATTGCAAGTGCCCATCCAATATCTGTCAAATGATGGTTAGTATTGCTGTAGGTAAACACCCCTACCCCCCCAAATATATTGAATAATGTGTTTCTCATACCTAAGCTGCTACATCTAAGTGTGCATTTTTAATCAATTCATTATTTTGCTAAATATAGACTGCCCAGGACCCCCTGAAATATGATTATATGTTTGAATGAGCACAGCAACTTCACTAACAGACATTTGTCCTGTAGGCAGGCTAGGAGAATTATAAATGATGCCTTTTTTATTGCTGAATGAGAAAAAGATAAAAGTACTGTTATAAACTGTAAGTTGAAATAAATTATGTAAAATATGTAATTCACATAATAATTGTCCCCTTACAAATGTTCATATAAAGTAACCATATCATTTGGGATAATTCCTCCTTGAGGAATACTGTGAAAGAACAGCTCATTCATTATCTTGACTTGGTCAAGACTTGCTCTAAAACATTTGATGAGAAAATTGATTTAGCATTTCCTTAAACAATTGAAAATAATGCTCAAATTTTATATTTTCCCATGCAGAAAGCCTCAGTTACTATCTGCATTATGTAGCTTTGATTGGCTAAACAGACACCAAAAAAGACATGTATCTGCCTCTCCTCTACATATGTACACGTGCAGAACCTTGCTTTAAAACCCCACGTGGTCTATTAATCACATTCAGAGAGTAATCACCCAGCTGCTGTTACATAGCTCCCATGATTCATTGGTGCCAGTAATTAAAAGTTTTGGAGTCACTCTTGGAAGTTTGGAAGCCCTGCATTTGCATACACACAGCATACTGTATTTGGCGCTGCCTGAGCGACAGCATCTCTGAGAGGGCAACGTGTAGTTTTTCTAAACTTTAGTTAGGAAATTCCTCAACATTAAAAATATGAAGTATTCATTTGAGTCTACCAGTTGTTGATAGATGCTAAAGAGAAAATTTAAGGAAGAAAATACAGAGAGATGAAAAGCATGTAAGTACTGTTGTTGGTAGCAAAGGTCATGTGGGTAGGTGAAAGACTGAGACAAAATTCTGAAACAACAGATGTTGGAAGAGAGCTTCCAAAAAGAGAAGCTCAGGTGCACTTACAATTGACCCCAAAGAAAATAAACTGTGAAAGGAATAGGCAAGTGGTTTTCCAAAAAGAACATTGGCAGTGAGGTGGAAAAGGGATTACTTGCAGAGCAGAAGTAAAGAGTAACTAGGAGGGTTGCAGGAGGGCTTCCTTCAGAAAGGTCTGGAAGCCTGGATAAGCTTCTTCCAAGTGCTCTTAATATGCTGTCTTATCTCCACTGAATTTTCATACCTTTTGAGGCTGTCCATCCTGTTTCATCTGTCACTTTTTTAAAGCAGTAATTCAGCATTTCCTTGAGATCAGCATAGTTGCTATATTTGGATTCACATCTCACTAAGAGAACACTTTAATTCATTCAAGGCACACCACCAACCTGATTTTGTCTTTGAGGTTCAAAAAGACACCTTAACAACATTCTCTCTGCTCCCAAGGATTTTGACGGGAATAGTTTTGAAATTCAAACCAAACCGTTCTGTTTGTCAAGAGCAGGATGAGTTTGTGCAATTAGAACTTGGTTCACTGTGTTTTTGACAAGTTCTCCCAGGAGATTTCTAAACATTGAAAACCTTTTAGGATGAAGTTCATGTTTTCTGCATACAGTTGGCAGAAGTAGATATATCGCTCTGGTCTAAAAAGCTGAAATTGCGTTTTTTCTCTCTCACAGTCAGGAAGTGAGTTTTTGCATTGGGGTCAGAGAGGAGACTGTAGAAAAGAGTTATCTTCCCTAATTTTAATTCACATTTGAGGCTATATTTTCGGATTTATGATTTTGTTCATTCCTTGAGGCATGTAATTTATACACTTACACAGAAGATACTACTTCAGAAGAAGGGACAGGCAACTCAAGAAGAGTACAAGGATTTTGCTAGGTTATGCAGCCCAATACTGTAAAAGATAACAAAAAGTGTTTTTACAAGTGCATTATCAACAAAAGGAGGGCCAAAGAGAATCTACATCCTTTCTTGGATGAAGCAGGGAACATCACCACCAAAGATGAGGAGAAGGCTGAGGTATTCAGTGCCTTCTTTGCTTCTGTCTTTAATTGACAATTCAGTTATCCTCAGGGTACTCATCTTACTGAGCTGGAAGATAGGGTTGGGGAGCAGAATCAGCCCCCTATGATCCATGTGGAAACAGTTAGACTTGCTGTTCCACCTGGACTGTTACAAGTCCATTGGTCCAGACAAGATACACCTGAAGGTGCTGAAGGAGCTGGCAGAGGTGATAGTCAAGCCAGTTTTCATCATCTGTCAGCAGTCCTGGTCAACTGGAGAGATCCTAGATGACTGGAAACTTGCTAATGTGATGCTCATCCTTAAGAAGGGTAGTAAGGAATGTATGGGAACTACAGGCCTATCAGCCTGTTCTCAGTGCCAGAGAAGGTTATGGAGCAGATCATCTTGGTTGTGATCATATGGCATATGTGGGACAGGGAATAAGGCCTAGCCAGTATGGGTTCATGAAAATTAGGTCTTGCTTAGAATCATAAAATATCACCGAATATCCAAAGTTGAAAGGATTCTGTGATGCTTGTTATAAGCCAGCAGTGTGCCCAAGTGGCCAAGTAAACCAATGGCATCCTGGCTCTTATGAGTGATGGTATAGACAGCAGGACTAGGGAAGTGATCATACCCCTATACTCAGCACTGGTGAGGCTGTACCTCAAGTCCTCTATTTAGTTTTGGGCCCCTCATTACAGGAAAGACATTGAGGCCCTGGAGCTTGTCCAGAGAAGGGCAACAAAACCTGTGAAGGGTCTGGAGTACAGGATTTATGAAGAGTAACTGAGGAAACCGGGATTGTTAAATCTGTAGAAGAGGAGGCTCAGGGGAGACCTTATCATTCCTACAACTGCCTGAAAGGAGGTTGTGGTGAGGTGGAGGTTGACCTCATTTGCCAGGTAAGTAGATATAGGATGAGAGGTAGTGGCCTCAAGTTGAGCCAAGAGTGGTTCAGGTTGGGTATTAGTGAAAATATTTTCTCTGAAGGAGTGGTCAAATACTGGAACAAGATACCCAGGAAAGTGGTGGAGTCACCATCCCTGAAGGTGTTCAAGAAATGTGTGGTTGTGGCTCTGAGGGACGTGGTTTAGTGGGCACGATTCTGATGGATTAACTAGATGATCTTAGAGGTCTTTTCCAACCTTAATGATTCTATTATACTATTATAAGCATTTACCCAAGGGATAAGAAAAGGAATGAATTTTTGCCAAGAGTAGATTGGAAGGAGAGAGCTGAAGTAAATAATTTCTGCAACTACAATGTCACATCCACTCTGTAATAAGAGGATGTTTCATGTCACGAAACTGCAGTGAATGACTAATGTAATACTGAGGTTGTATGGGATATGCCGTGTAATAATCCAAGCACCACACTAGTTTTTTGTAGAATTGCATTGAAAATAATGAAAGTGGTAGACCTATAGTTATGTAGGGAGACTAATGCTTCCTTTTTAACTTTCTTCAAAATCTCTTTAGTCAACGATGTAGAATAAAGTGAAATAAGGGTATCTTATGATTAAAATCTTAAGATGCTTCTTAGCAAATGAAGTTTCATGTAATTTTTCTTATGCATGTTGACAAAGAGCATGTTTTTGTCTGATTCAGTAAACTGGTTTATAATTAAAGGATGTATCTCATAAAGTAGGAAACAACCTAATATAATAGAGTAACATAATTTAATTCACTTTTTAAAATGCATTGCACATCATTTTGAGGTCTTGTTCCAGTGTCAAGTTCTATACTCACCAGAAGTTGTCTGAGATGGGATTGTTAGTCTGAAAATCTCCCATTTTAGCTTTCACATCTTCTAGTGTTAGACTCAGTGCACTTCAGAGTTGGATATCTTTTTATCCTTACCTGGGTGGTTAATTAGTGAAACTCATATTCTGCTCAGGATTTCAGTCTCTGAGAGGACACTGTAGGGTAGAAAACCCTCAACAGCACTACAAACTGCTGAGCACTCTGAACTGACTCTCAGTTCATCAGAAACACATGTGGACAGAGTCCAGTCTGAATTTAGCATAATTCTGCAACTAGCCTTCTGGCAAAACATTCAGGGAAATAGTACGTGGCTCCTTCTATTTATGTGATTTTTTCAAGCTGAACATCACCTATGGAATACATTGACATTTCTTTGTAATGCTTGAAAGAAGACTGACAGACAGTCACCATTGCTCTGAAAGATTTCCTTCCACGGGGCAAGACATTTCCACAGGCAATACCTCTTTGCTTCGCCCCTTTGTCTCCAGGTAATGTCATCCAAAATGTCTGTCACTAGCTGAGGAATCTGCATGGGTATGCTGCTCACGGAGTAGGTGAGGGAAACAGAAGAAAGTAAAGAGAACAGTGTTAGTTACATGGTCAAATATTGTCAAATATAGCTTTTCCTGTTACATATACATACTGTTGTTACAGTATGAATCTAGAGAATTTGGCCGCCTGTATCCCATGTACAGGTTGGAGTCTGTATACGGCAATGTAATTAAGAAAGTTCTTTCCTTTTGTTTTCACTGATTTATACTTTCTGTTAAATTTTCCAGTCCACTTGCATCAGAAGGCTGGGCCATTCCATTTACATCCTGTTGAAATACGTAGTGGCTTGTGCTGCATTTTATTTCAGGTGGCCAAGACAGATGCTCCCATTTGATGAGGATGCACCAGAGCAGCTCCATGGGCACTCTGCTGTTTGTCTTTCAGACCTAGTGTGTGAGACAAGAGAAAGTACCTGATATGATAACTAAAATTATTATACTCAATGGAAGATAACTACTGACACTCATGAAAATAAATATTCAGAGGTCATTAGACTAGACATCACTGACAGTTTGGACTTACATGTTTGAAAAGAACTTTAGTTGCAAGAAAGGATATCTGCATTGTAGCATGCGCGGATAAGCCTAGAGTGACCCTGGTACTTCTTGAGTGAGACTCAGCTGAATTTCACAGAGTTCAATCCACAGAGTGAAATTCAGCTGGAAGATCAGAACCGTCAAATGTGGATGACTATAATATTTCTATGGTAGTTCCCATCATGGTAAATGGAAATCTAACCCACACAGTCAATAAACACTAGAAACCTATTTGGTATTATGTATAATGCAAATTTAAATTGACAAAATAAACATCCATATAACGTATACCCATTTTCACTTGTAATGTAGATTGTTGATTATCTTTTAAAGACATGTTCAGAGGTAGCGACATGTGAGTGATGCTGATTTTGTTTCTGTATGCCCACCTACTAAGCTTTCTGTGTTTACTTATATCTTCTTTTGCTACCCAGATGTGTTCACGTAATGTCTATGGAAGCATAATGCATGCATTTTGTACTTCCACCCCAACTGACACCAAACAAGTAACAACTTGTGGAACAGATGAGCCTAATGGACACACCACAGCCTTGAAAGCTAAAATGGTGGTTTACAGGGAGTGTGGGGAGGACTTCAGGAATGCAATATGTTGATTTGTTGACTTCAGCAGATGAAGGCAACACATTAGCCAGTACAGTATGCTGCTGCTAATCCTATTAGTTAGAACTCAGGACACAGAAAATAATTTGAGCTTCAAGTAAAATTTTTAAAAAAGAAGAAAGGAAGAAAGAAAGGAGAAGGAAGAAAGGAAAGAAAGGAAAGAAAGGAAAGAAAGGAAAGAAAGGAAAGAAAGGAAAGAAAGGAGAAAGAAGAAGGAAGAAAGGAAGAAAGGAAGAAAGGAAGAAGGAAGAAAGAAGAAAGAAAGAAAGAAAGAAAGAAAAAGAAAGAAAGAAAGAAAGAAAGAAAGAAAGAAAGAAAGAAAGAAAGAAAGAAAGAAAGAAAGAAAGAAAGAAAGAAAGAAAGAAAGAAAGAAAGAAAGAAAGAAAGAAAGAAAGAAAGAAAGAAGAAAGAAAGAAAGGAAAGAAAGAAAGAAAGAAAGGAAAGAAAGAAAGAAAGAAAGAAAGAAAGAAAGAAAGAAAGAAAGAAAGAAAGAAAGAAAGAAAGAAAGAAAGAAAGAAAGGAAAGAAAGAAAGAAAGAAAGAAAGAAAGGAAAGAAAGAAAGAAAGAAAGAAAGAAAGAAAGAAAGAAAGAAAGAAAGAAAGAAAGAAAGAAAGAAAGAAAGAAAGAAAGAAAGAAAGAAAGAAAGAAAGAAAGAAAGAAAGAAAGAAAGAAAGAAAGAAAGAAAGAAAGAAAGAAAGAAAGAAAGAAAGAAAGAAAGAAAGAAAGAAAGAAAGAAAGAAAGAAAGAAAGAAAGAAAGAAAGAAAGAAAGAAAGAAAGAAAGAAAATAAAAAAGAGAAGGAAATAGGAAAACTAGATGCCAGATGTATTTTATATTAATGTTGTTCCTGAAACTAAAACTTCAGTTGCAGATAACCAGGTTTTGGAAAGTAAGCCTTTCTTCTGTCAGTACCTACACAGTTGTCTTTTTCTTTGCTTACATATTAAAACCAGTATTTTTAATTAGCAGATTTATGAGGATGAGAATACTTTTGGAAGAGACATTACTATGTGGTCTTTTTTTTTTTAAAGGAAAAGGAATGAGGAATTTGCATAGACTTTTTTTTAAAACTCACATTTAAAACACATTTCATTTCATTCTGTGCACATTTGGCCCTTTTAACTTCTGTAAGAGAGGCTGTGGATGCTGCTTTCTTGGAGGCTTTCAAGACCAGGTTGGATTGGACCCTGGGCAGCCTGAGCTGGTGGGTGGCAGCCCAGCCCACAGCATGGGGTTGGAATAGGATGATCTTTAAGGTTCCTTCCAACTCAAGCTACTCTATGATTCTATTAAATACAACAAATAATCCTGTTTCTTTTCTTCAATTAAAAATGAACATTGCTGTTTTGGTACTTGTTTACAAGTTGAATCCTGCACAAACACGTGGTATTTATATTTACAGATAAACCAAAACCAAATTGGATGGTGGTTTTCAAACTGAGACCATTGGTCTAAAAACGTCATTTCAAACTTGATCTGAGAATGTGCATAGCACCATAAAGGCAAGCTTATAGTATTGTTTGCAACTAGCCCCAAATTTTCTCAGAGCATACGATGGTAAAATTCTTCAGAGCATGTGTGAGGTGAAGGAATTTTGTCCAGGACAGAATAACTTTTCAGTCATCCATTCCTAATGTTAGAGCAGCTGATTTACTTTCCATGTACAGTAGGCAACATGTAAAAACATAAAATATAATCCTCTTGCTTATAATATCCTTTGTTTCTATAGCATCATTTTTTATGTTGCAAAGCTTGTAGCATGGAAAATATCTGCTCAGGTATTTTACTGCATATCTATCTTCTTGGATTTGGGCAACACTAGAAAACACCATTAAGATTTGGATATCAAGCTACAAGGAAATTTATATTTGTGGGTATTTTGAAAGAAAAAGGGATGATATACATTTTAATACATCTGAAAATTAACTGTAGACAGGAGCCTCAATGCAAAATTACCTTAGAGCTTACCATTCCCAAGCATAAATGTACAGGTATAAAGGTACAGGCATAAAGGTACAAATGGCATTAGCAGTTTTTGCTAATCCTGAAACACTCCAGATTTTGTATTATTGCTCAGTATGTTGCAAGAGTATGCATATGAGTGCATAGGTACTCACATTGTTGGCATTGATTTCATAGAAATATATTTAAAATTTATTTTTATTCTCCAAATCATAGTCAGACTTCAAGGGTACCAGAAAGATTAATTGCTCTGTCATAATTGATTTCCCTTTACAGCAAGCTGTATGCTCAGGAAATCAGTAAGTATATATTAGTGAAAGTTCATTTATTCTATTCATCACAGAAATGGCTTTCATGGAGTCTGTCACTGAGATAGTTAGAAACCATTACAGCCAACTTGCTGGAGGCTTGAAGAAGTTTTGCATAGGAAACAAAACCAATTTATTTATTTCTTACAGATACACAGTATTGTAACATTACTACTTTATTTATCAGTTTATCCAACCCAAAAATTAACTGGAAAAGCTCTCACTAGTGTTCCTCATCCAAAAGAATTATCTGACAGATATTTGCTTTCACCAAACATAAGTAAGACAGTAAAGCAAATGTAAAGGCTTAAAAAAAATTGGAGAAACTCAGATTAGAACATTTACTTTTGAGCAGCACTTTTTAATTAGTATTTTTGTCAATAGTGAATAAATCAGCAACAGATAAGAGTAAATTATAAAGATGAATGTTGCAGGGTCCCTGACCTCATATTTGTCTGGTGGTAATGTTGGTGGACATCTTCCTGGGACATCCTGAGTGTGCAAGAGGCTGTGCTTAGTGATGTCTACTTCACTCCAGCTTTTGAGAACAGAAGACTGAGGTGGATCTGGTCAATGTTTATGTACATATAAAGTGTGGGAGGCAATTGAATGAGGCCAGACTCTTTTCAGTGGTGTGTAGTGATAAAATGAGGAGCAGTGTCCTAGAACTGGAGCATAGGAAGTTTCACACGAATGTGCAGGACTTCTTTACAGAGAGGGTGATGGAGCTCTGGAACAGGCTGCCCAGAAAGGTTGTAAAGTCTCCTTCTATGGAGATATTCAAGACCAACCTGGACGCCTATTTGTGTGATCTATGGGAAACATGCTTTAGCAGGAGGATGGATTCCAGAGGTCCCTTCCAACCCCTGTAATTCTGTGATTTTGTGACTCTTGAGCTAAAAGTAGCTAAAAGTTGAAGTGAAGCCGTGAAGGAGAACAGTCTTTGTCCTCAGAGGGAAATAACGACCATGCTATTCCTGGTAACTACACAGATTGTCTCAGAATGTGAGATCTTGTATCCATTCTTTCTTGTGCACTGATTTGTTATCAAACACGTTGGTTGTTGTTTTTTTTTATGTTTTTGTTTTTTGTGTTGTTTTGTTTTGGTTTTGATTTTGTTGTTTGTTTTTTTTCCTAATGTAACAGAAAGAATTGATAACTATTAATTCTCCACACTACAACCAATACTTGTCCAGTCAAGGAACTAGTAATTGTCATTAAAGACTGGGCACTGTGTTGCTAGCTGATGTTCAGAGACAACCAAATCACAATTCTGATCCTAGAGCACTTTAGAGTCAAAGAAGTTGAGTTATGTCTGGTTAGAGAGGCAGATGTAAGCAGTAGTGACGTCATTTGTCAAGATGGCAGGTAATCCTGGATGCATGACATCCTCATGTCTTCTCATAGGAAGCAAGGAGCCATAGAGGAGAAAGCTCTGCAGCTGATAAAGAACCACAGAGAGGAAAATATCTTTAAATAGCAAAAAGAATTATAGCTTGAACTTACGTATAAACTGATAGAAGGAGCAAATGTCAGAGAGGCTGTACTTAGGGTCGTTAAAGATCTGAAGAGATTTGAATATGAAAAGAAGTAACCTATATTTTATCTGATCAAAGAAGAGTGACGTGCTCAAAGAAACAGAGTAGAAAAATGGTCTCTGCAGCAGTATTTCTGTATCAGTGGAGAAGTGCACTTGTCAAGTACAGAGGAAAGGATGCTGATGTAATTGAATAGCAAATGATGAGAGCCTCAATAAGAATTTTAGCTGTAGGGTTTGATAGGAATTGTCGTATCTGTAATACGTTATGCAGAAAAGATCTGCAGTATCACAGCGTTACCAGGTTATGAAGAGTGAATAGAATATGATACCTGAGTTATAGTCACAGGGGAAAGAAAGAGAGAATGCTGTCTATCACAGAACAGCCGTCTGCCAGTGCAGATAGGCATGGCTACGAGTCTTTCAGGGAAATGCAGGCATTTCTTGTTTTAGGAAGTCTGAAATTTTGAGATTGCTTTGAGCTTGCTCGGGAAAAGCTGAAGACCAGTTCTGACATTTTAGTAACAAGTAGCACTGTTTTGAGAATGTATGCATACATAGCTTTGTCTTTGCTCAAAATGCAAGTGGTCATTCGAAGCCAAGCACAAAAAATGAAGGAAGACTTAATTACTACTTTAACTCACAAGGAGGTAGTTGCTGCTATCATACTAATATCTTCTCAGATAAATGAGAAATAAACAAGGCTTACAGAGGCGGTTCTAGGGAAAGGCTACTTGATAAGGCAAAGACTGAGGAGGACAGGAGCATAAAGATGATGGAGAGCAACAAGGTTGTGTGTATGTTTGCACCTTACCTTGCAGTATAGTGCAGAAATACCTTTCTACTGGAATGTACTGTTTGGAAACAGAAATTAGAGAAATTCAGGGCAGAATTAAAATAATTCTGCACTGTGTTTTCTGAGGGTATTTCAATACTGAGACAGTCATTCAAGTATTAGAGTGGATTTTCTGTATTTTGAATTCTTCACAACTAAGTGATGAATGTTGTAGCTATGTCTGCAATTAGGGTCTTTGTGCCACAGCTCCTAGTGGGGCTTTATGATTGTTATTGCCAGTAACAATTCAAGTAGGTGAAGCGTAAGCAGGTGAGCAGATCAAATGACACTTTCTGCCCTTGAAAACTGTGATTAGATTAGCAGTGATAGAGCCAACATGGAGCTTCCAATCTTCTGAATAATTGTTACCCTTCACTTTGAGTCCATACAACATACATGCAGGCAAGGTTCAGAAAAGTTGGTTTTGCGAGGGCTGAAAACTGCAATGTCTATCAAACTTTATTCCTAGTAAAATATTTGCAAAAAATTTTCCCAATATTTGAAAAAAACAAGAGGCCAGAAACTGAGCTGTAGATATGACACCATAGGCATAACAATTAGTTGTGGTTGTGACTGGTGACTTCCTTTGTTATGTATATTGGAGTGAAATATTAAAATTGTGTTTGTGTTTCAGCAACTCACAGCTGCAGAGATCACTGTGAGTTGCAGCTCCAAATGAAGTTGGAAATAACCACAGAGGATTTGGGGCTGAATTCCAGCTGCTCATTTCTTACTTCAAACACTTGCAAAAATTTATAGACATTCCTTGTCATTAAATCTCCTCTATCTGCCTGTCTTACTACACCCTGAGAACTGAAACAAAGGTATCTAAGAGATGCAAAGATACCTGAAAACATAAAGCCTCCAACCTGATAAGTTAAAAGGATTTTTATAAATTAAGTAAAAATTGCTATTGGCAGTTTCTGCAACAAACATGCACATGCACATTAATATGTGCATTTCCTGAATTCTTTCCCTCTCTTCTTTCTTTACTTATTCAAAAGGGTTTAAAATGTGAATGTGTTCTTTGTATTAAATACAGAACATATTTTTACTACCTACCAGTGTGCATTTGTCCTCTTTCATGATTGCATCTGAACAGTGTTTATGTTAGTTTAGCATTATTCTGTCGTTATTTTGTACCAAACACCCTATGAGCTACACAGTGGCAAGAGGCGAGATGAAAGCATGGCACGTTTGGCTGCCATTAATCATTACCAGCTTTTATCCCAGCCCCACCTTCTCTCCTGCAGTTTCTCCTTGGATGGAGAAGTGCTGGATGCTGAGGAACATGGGGTCACGTGTATGAAGCATAGGGTACTGGGGGCTAGGCTGGAGCTTCCCCTGCCATTTATTTTTCTCAGATGATGGCAGAGAATGACCAGGTTGTATCAAAAAGTGCAGCTGTGATGCTCAGCTACCATTGCTATTATATCTTTACTTGAAGAGATATCACGTCAGTGCCTCCAATTGCACTGCAATGCCTTAAACCAGTACCTAGCACTGTGGCAGAGAGTGTTTGTTTACCTTGGGGAACTGGAAGCAAAGGGAAGAAAATCAAAATATCATGGTGTCCTTCTTTGCGGTATCTATTTTTATTGCTGTGCTTGTGGATTTAATGAAGTAGGTGATGGAAATCAGAGGTGCTCTCTTTGCCCACTGCAGCACTAGGATGAACACCTTGGTGATCTTCAGTTTATCCTCTGGCTGCCCTTTCCTTGTGAATGCAGAGTGAAATGAGGCAGTAACCTCATTTGATTTGCACATCCCACAAAACTTGCCAGTGAGGTTGGAGACCTCTGTATAGCTGATTTAAGTCTCATGGTGCTGGATTGGCTTTTTCTTCACAGACTGCATAGAGGTATTCTGCAGACCTCCAGGTTAGAAAATGAAGAAGTAGATGAATGTGAGAAACTTGAGGCTGACAAATTTTAAAACAGAGAGAGAAAAACACATAGTTCACGTAATATGAGAGACAAATGTGAGTTACCAGTAAGTCTGCACAAATTTACTTTTTAAATGGTTCAAGTGGAGATGCAGTCTAAATAAGGTATTTTGAGCACAGTTTCTAATAAGATTGTAGATATCGCAAAGTGCAGACACCTCATTAGTGAGGACTAAAGCTGATCAAGTTAATTTCATTTAATTACGAGCTGACAACTTAAAGAACATAGCATATGTCAATTGTGTCCCACAGGTGAACACAGACCAATAGCACAGACAGAAATCAGATCCCTTGGAGAGAAAATACCATATGTGAAAGCATGACATAGAACTGAGCTGTATTTCAAGGAGGGAAGCATTTAGATTTTGGACTTGCATGTTCAAGCTATTAGTGTACCTATTAGGAAATGATGCAGATGATTCCCACCAGGCATGTGAAATTTCCTAGAAAACTGTTTTTTGTGGGTATTATTGAAGTAGAATTTGTTGATTAGTAAAACAAAAATTAAAAAGATAGCAGCATCAGAAGACTTTGGACAACAGTTTCTTGGAATCAAAATAGCAAAATGCTTTGTTAGTTTGAATTTGTCAACCTGATACTGACATTGGCTAAGAAAGTTAATAGTCATCAGCTTTTCTCCTCAATAATAATGTACTCATGTTTGCAGGTGTTGTATATGCATTCTTACATATCAAAGCTATGAGCCAGATAGAGCTGCAAAGGCCATTTGATTTAGTAAACTGAAGCTTCATTCTTCTAAGTGCTGCGGCTATGGTGACTTCATGGAAGTCAGTAGGTGTAACTCAGTACTGTAGTTGTTTTTGTGTTTGTTTGTTTGTTTTTAATATTACATTTTCTTGCGTTTAGTTTCATTTATTATTGTTATTTTGCATTTTATTTCTCTGTTTCCATTAGACTTATGCTTAGCAGGTTTTATAGTCATTCCATTAGAGGTTTTACACTCAAACTTCATTTATGGCCATAGAGGAAACATACCTTCTAGATATAGCCAAGATTTTATTAGTAGCGTTCTTTAAATTTTAACAATGTAATCCTATAATTATTGTTAGTTGACTTCTAATTCTTACAAAAAATGTTTCTGTAGTAGTATTAATGTTAAAATTGTTATATGCGCGCTTCTTAGTTTCTACTACTTTTCACAGTGCTTTGTTCACCATCTGTTGCTGCTGCAGGCCCTGAGGTCAGTGCTTTCAGGCTGGTGGGGGCCGGGGAGCATTCTGGCATGCCACTGGCATGTGGAGCCCTTTGCTGGGATGGATATGACGTTTGTGTTAATGGTTTATTTTTCCTCACTCTGCAATCTAGTTGGAGTCATTTTATGCTTGCTAACACAAGTTTAGACCTTGTTTTTTCTTCACTGGTCTGAAGATCCATGTTATGACCGAATTTACCATAAACAGTTCCTTTAATGTGTGTTAGATGCTAGTTCTTTGTTCTCATTGTTACACTTAAACACAGCTTTGTCCAGATCCAGGTCTGCATTTCTTTAGCATACCCAGGTCAGTTGTTTATAGCCATGGGGTCTCCAGTGCCAGTGTCCATCTTTATCACCCCACACCTGTACTCCATTGCTCTGAAGCCCTTGTCTCCATTTCTCAACTCCTCTGCTGTCCCACCAGCATCTATTTCTCTATACTGCACAATAATGTTGACTTTATAAAACCAACATCATTATACACAAAGGAAAACAGAACAGGACTGACATAGCCACCTGGTCAGCTTAGAAAAGTGCTGTTATTGCAGAACCAGGTAAGGCAGATCTGTGGGCAGCTCAAGGACAGTTTGGGCAGAGCAAGCCTGGCAAGACTTGCTTCTGAGGCCTTGCAAACTCACTGCAAAGCTGTGAGCTGTCATCACCAATGGAAACAACATATTAGGGGCTACAGCATAACAGAGTTTATGACAATTCTGGCATGTTTTGCACAGTATGGAGTGTATATACAGAAAATGTGAAGTATTGTACAATGTGAAAGGTACCTGTACTTCAGAGTATCAAATATGTATTTTTCTAATGGGCTTTCCAATCACCTTCTTTTTATAATGTAAATGTTGGGGTTGGATCTGTGTTTTAATTTGTTTTAGGAAATATTTTCTAGTCTCAGTAATGGTTTGCCAAAACAAATAATTTGGTATGTTCTGTATTTGGCAGAGCTGTCATTCTAGTCACTGATTATTAACATCATCAATAAAATGTGGATGCAAAAACAAAACTGTGTCTAATAGAATTTTATCAGAAAATCAGAAAAAAATCAGTTATACCAGTAGGACCACTGGGGCAAGGCAAGAGCAGGAGGCCAGATTTGTAGTTCTGTGTTTACTTATTTCTGATTCCCCATTTGTGTTTTCTTCAGGAATATGTTATGGGTTTTTTCCTCCCTATTTATTCCTATTTTTTTCCTGGATGAGTGTGTTTGAGTTGCCCTGAGATACAAGTCCAGAAATGTGCATTGGGTATTGTGAACTGAGAGTGCACACCGGCAAAATATTAATCTTCGGGCACTTACTAAATGTCTCCCAAATCTAAGGGGCTGTTTGCAGATGTAACGTAAGGGATTGCACAGTTGAGCTGCTATTACCATACCTCATGAGCAGGAGAGCATGTTTTGCGTTTGTGATAAGGGAAGATGAGAACATCCTTATTTTCTCTTATCTTCTGCATCTGTAAATTGGCAGTTTCACTCTGGACACCGAGAACCAGGCACAGAGACTCAGGGCTTCTGCTCAAGTATACTCCTGTTAATCCATTTAACTCAATATCGGAATACATTTGCACAAATCAGCCTCTGTTTGTGTTTGGGCCATGATAAATTCCCTGCTGGTAAAACCTACTCTTTTGTTTCCCTTCCACCATTGAGAATGTTGGAGCTGTTCAGCAGTTCTTGCACATTAAATCATATGCAAAGGAAGCAGGAGCTATTTACAGAGCTCCTTCTGTTTCAGATTCCTTTTTCTTACTGTCAATAATTCAAGTGTGGGTTGCACTAACTGTGGGATACAAATCCAGGTGCATGTATGGGAACAGGGCCAGTATGTTTTTAACAGCCTGCAGCACACCAGGTAACCACACAGCAGTAATCATACTGACTCCAGCAATATTGCTGGACTTTTGAGTTTTGGCTGTAATGAGCCATGCTATTATACCCATTTTCAAGTGATCAGTGGTGGGTACAGATAACCAAATGAAAAACTCTTCTAAATGCAGCTCTTCCTCAGCTGAGTTACCACATGCCATCAAAATATGCATAATAATAGGTAAGAGCTTCCACATTTCCAGCGTCACTTTGTCAGCTGAAATATATCAGCAGAGAAAACTCTGGTTGGATTGATTCAGGCAGATTATGCTGAAGGATCTTCACTTGCAGAGAATGTTTATTTAGATGTATCATGGGAAGATGCTGAAAACACCCTGTGAGTTGAACAAGTACGAGAGACTTGAGGGACAGACCTTCTCTGCCAACCTCTTACCTGTAAATTGTTTGCCAGAGTAGGAACAAAAGTTGTAACTTCTATTGCAAGGGTGCTGTAATTAGTTGCATCATGAGCCTATTCTTTTTATACAGTATAATATACAGGTAGTCATGTACTCAGACAATTTTATGCTGCGGGCTGGTGTGGTGGGTTTCATTATTGTTGTTCTGAAGTGAACTTTTAAACATGTAATTACATGGAGCTGAAGGAAAAATCATACTTTAATAGCTAATATAAACAAGATATTCAATTTCAAGTGGTTCCATAAAACTTAAAGTGGGAAAAGTCAATAATGGGAGGCTTAAAAATAGAACTGTGCCCTTTTGATAATTTAAGCCACTCTAAAGGGCAAAATAAGCTGTGAAATCTTATATGCAGTATTTAGGCTATTGCTTTTTTTTTTTTTTTAACAGGACTGGGAGTTCCCGCACTTTATGGGTGATGTTGAAGTGAATCTTCCAGGCTTGCCATCTGCACACATGCAGTTCAAAGTACCTTATTTCCAGAAGGTCTTAAAAGAGGAGTATCACATTCATATAACAGGTATGTAACCACACAGACTGTGATGCAGGCACACATTGAACTGGTTCTGTGTAGGAAATGAATGCTAACATGTTCTTTACCGCATATTTTCTTTGTTCTCCCCACTCCCTCCCAGGTGATAGCTGTTTTTCTATCTGTTTAACTATCCCTATCAGTATCATCCATATATAAGCCTCTCAGGGAAATGAGGAATCTGTATCTTGCAAATCAAAAAAAACCTGCTGTTTGTCATGGATTTCAGCAACTTCTTGTGACACTAAGTAATACCTAATGTAGCATCAGAAATCTTTTATCTAAAATTACTCTCCAGGGGAATTAGCTGCTTATTTCATTTTAAAATCTCTTATGCTTTCAGATGCCTTTGCTGTGATTTATGCTAATATCTTTTCATAACTTCGGTCATTCTCATCTGGCAAAGGCCACTCACAGCCATAATTCCATCACTGATCCAATCAAAAACAGGCAGTTAAATAACTTCAAATAAAATATAATCACAGTTATTCAAATGGATGGCACATACAGATAAAAGTACCCAGTCCTTACATAGTACGAGACAGTGTTTGAATAACAGTAGGGAATGAAAAAGAGAGGAAGGTTAAATAGGGATAAATATTTTGCTTTTACCTTCAAGCAGTGCAGAAGAGTCTGGTGGTAAGAGAAAAATAAATAGTATTGTATAGCAAAAGAATGCAAATGTGAATTGACAGAGGTCTTTAGCTGCTAGTATAAACAATCATAACATGTGACAGTGCACAAGAATAAGATACAGACAGCATCCAATGATACAGCCATATGAAATTCCTGCAGAGCAGGGACATTAGGAGTATTCAGAGATCATACAAAGACGTGGCCAATTCCTGGCAGGTGAGCCCTAAGCCTACCAGGCAGCAAAAGCCAAGGGAAGAAACTGTGCCAAGGAGGAAAGAATGAAGAACTGGGACTCACTAGAGATAGGCTGAATGAAGAGAAGGCATTTTCAGCAGAGAAGATAGAAATTTGAGTGATGGGTAGGAAACCAGAAAATAAAAGAAAATGAGCACAGAAGTTACCTGCATGCTGTTGAGTAAAAGGAGGCAAATGGGCTAGTAGAAAGGAGAGATAGAGAGATGGGAAGTTTTTTCAAGTTTTACGTAAGTTCCCTGTTGGAGTACTGATGGGAAATAGACAATTGGCAACAGAAAATGGGTTTGGAGTACATCTGAATGAGATGGTTGAGATCAGGGGCAGGATGAAGTGAAACAGGTAAATGATGTCATGGTCAGTGACAGAAGATGCAGAATGAGAAAAAATGAGATGAAGAACCCATTTTTCTCTCTGAAGTGAGAAAAGTCTTGGGTAAAAAAGGAGACAAAGAAGAGAGCAAAAAAAAAAAAAATCAAGTATCTGGCACAAATAGGCATGAAATTCAGACCTAGTGGAAAAGAGGATTTTTTTCTGCTTCTCAGAACTAGAGCATGAATTTGAAGAGGCTCAGTTCCATGAGGATCTCAGATGCCCTGCAGTTATTACATAGAATAAGGAGAAGTAGTGAAATGAGTGCACATAATAGCATGAACAAGGACTGAGTAATGATTGGGTGAGCTGTGCCATCAGATAAAGGAACTCAGGTTATAATTAATGTAAATGAAAACCAATGGGTGGTAGAAGAGGGACTGAAGAGTGAAGAACAGTTTTGCATTGCAGAACAGTCAGGGATATTGATAATCAGAGAAGAACTAGGAATAAGCAACAGCAAAGAACATAAATTACGTATCAGAAATACAACTGGTAGCAGAGCTGCTGTTAAAAAACAAATCAACTGAGATCAATATTTATACATTGTAGAGTCTTCCGCAGAGAGGACTGGAGGTCTTTCTAATTTTCTGGCAAGAAAGCATCCTTTTAATGAGGATGAGCTAATGAATAGGGGCTGAGGAATATTTTTCCCTGCTCAGCATTAACAAGATCCATTTATTAGATTCACTAGACAAATCAATCCATTTGACTGCGCATCACGTATTCTGTCTACTGAGTGCCTGTTTTATCTCAGTGCTACACCACCCTTTAGGAGATCTAATAAACAGCCATAACACATGGCACAGGAACCTCCCTTTGGGTAAGTTTTGCTTGAACCATCTGTTCTTGCCATCAGTTCTTAGGTTAGGTTAGGGTATCATCTTGGATCATTTTCAAACTCTAGCTCTTGTGTGGATGTGTAAATTCTTGTAATTTTCTACTTAAAGAAATAATGAAAGAAGGAAAGAACTGGTTCTTTATATATATTTAACAAGATGAATATAATCAAATCTAAAATGAGGGTAGAAAATGAAAGAAACTGGCAGATGACATGACATGTGGGTAGGGTATTGGTAATGGAGGGAAGGTAAAACCCCATTAAAGCCTGCTTTATTTAAGCCCTGTTTAATACATGGGATCCAGAATGTTAAACTTAATCACATATCTTCTTTTTCTTGTTGTTGTTGTTTCGTGCAAGAAAAAAAAAGACAAGGGCCTGAATATATATATATATATATGTTTTTTGTACTTGCTACTGTGATAAGGTCCAACTGTAAAACTACAACCTATGCTCCAGTGTCCAGAAACTGATAATCCATTTCTCCTAGCACTGAGAAGAAAGAAATCGTGGCTGAAAAATTATTTGCTGTATTTTTCCTTGCAAATGTTATTCTTCGTAAGTTTTATGTATTTGGTCACTCTTGACTGATATAAACAAGAGCAGCATCCGGACTCCCCTGAGCAGTCCTGTTCAGTGCTGGGCTGCTCTAATGAGCAATGGTCCCCCAAAGAATCAGTTATAAATGTGAAGGTATGCAGAGAAGTAAATGACACTAAACTACCTTTCTGTTGATGCGTGCTTAATGGCTTGGTATATGGGCTGTACAGATGAAGGATTTCACAGTTACGTTATCTGTGTTGCCAGCTCTCCTGATTTGATCGTAAGTCTTGTCTTCTAAGACAGATGATTACTGGAGGGTTGTTTTTTTTTGTGTATATATGTGTGTTTTTAGATCTTTAAGTCTTATCTCCTGTATTCAGCACCTTTGTGAGAACAACTTTCATGTTTTTTAAAATGTACCTCATGATTGCAGAGAGAAGAAAAACAAAATGTTACTTCTACATAGGTCCTTTACTCAAAAAGCAGAAAAAAGAAGCAGTATTGAGTGTATTATTTTGAACTTATCTGGCTACTTTGACCTAGCAGCATTCTTCCTTAATGATTTCTGAATTTGCTAAGCTGGCAGTTATGTTAACATCTGCAGCCTGTTGCTCATATGCTTCAGTGTAATTTTAAATTCATTATCAAAAGCTTATCTCATTTTTACTGGTAACTGAGTACCTCATTTTGCCTACATTTCTTTGCTTCTAGGAACTCCTAGAAGCTACTCAGTATTAAACATTTTTATCCCGTTTTGATAGCTGCTTTTATCTATGAACATCAAAAATGTCTTGAATTCCTGCATTTGCTTAAGTCGTCTGGATTTTCCTTGACAGATGTCTCACTATAGTGTGTGTATTTTCCTTCCTGGGTGTTGTTTATAAAAATACATAATCTCGCCTAGTTTCTATAATACCCAGGGAAATTTGTAATACTTCAAAGTAAATTTTGTTACTTCTAATTCTTTCATTGTTGAAAGGCACTTGGATGCCAGGCTGGTACCATCTACTAGCACAGATCCATGAGCATCTGCTGTACATTTTCTAATAAGTTCCAAATGAGAAATGTTAAGGTTTAGGTATCAAAACAGGTGGGAGATATTTCTAGCTGTTTGTAATGTATTTCTGAGTTCTGATCTAGGTGTGCCCTTCCACCCAAAGGAGAAATTGTCACCTTCATGATTGGCAAGTGCCTGGTATGGCTGGCTTGTGGAGTTAAACCAGAAGGATGTCTAGATCCAGGCCAAGCATCATCTACACAGATATGCCTGAAGGAGCCTGTGGGCAAAAATAGAAAGGTTAGAGGTAAAAACAAAGCTGTCTGTGCACACAGACATTAGAAGATCTCAGAGGATTTGCTGCTTAGTTCAGCTGTGAGTGGTCTGTATGGATGTATCTAGCCAATAGCGCTGACATGACAGAAGAGGTGATGAATGTTTCTAAGATATCCTTATGTTTTACAGAGGTGTCTGGATGTTTTTAGATACAAAATGCAATTGAGACAACATTTTCTACATAAGCCTCTGGCTGTGGTTGCACAACATGAGGCCAATTGAGTCTAGCTTTAATAAATGGGATTTTCATTTGTCCTCTTGACCTCTAGGGAGTTCCTGAGGACTGGTTTCTACACTAGAACTCTGTTTTTAGGACATAACTACTCCATTACAGAGTAGATTTACTTACAAAAATAAAAATGCTCCAGAATCAGAAACTTGTCTGGGACCATTTAGACCTGAAGGATCTGCCTCAGTTGCCCAGTAAAAGAGTGGCATGTGATGTTGTGGATCAGTTGCTTAACCTCTTGTAGAGTTTTTGAGCCTCTTTAAAAATAAGCACAGCCCAAACACCTTGTTCAGCTGGCAGAAACGGATGACCCTTCAAATGTCATGTGTAACAGATAAGGACTTTGAGACTGTAAATGGTGCTTGTGAACCAAGTATGCTTTAAGTTGAGCATGGCCGGATGACAGCCAGTTCTGACACCTGATTTTCTTCATTGTAACTCCATTGAGGAGTCTGAGTATAGTTCTCCGTTTGCTGAAATGCCTGTCCTTCCAGTCTTGAGATCTGCATCCTTCCAACTCAGTTTGTCTATGGAAAATCTATCTGCTTGAAGAAGAGCTAAACAGTGCCAGGTGTATGCAAATATTCTTGGATGCACAGACCTCCCTAGAGCAGTAGTTGTACTGATCCTACATAAGTTGGCTAGGAGACAAATTAAATGACTTCATCATGTGGAACTCCATTTTCACTTCCAATTTTTAATCTGGAATTTGAAGCATTGTAAAATTAATTATATTATGTTTTTCGGGTTGTTTTGTTTTGGTGGTTTGGGGTTGGTTTTGTGCTGTTTTTTGTTTTGTTTGTTTTTAAGAAAAGAATTATCACCTTTTGCTATATTTATCCCAACTCTGCAAAATGATAGGCTTGAGCCTATCACAAGGTGCAGGAGTAGCTCCTAACTTACAAAGTTCATATCCTGTATAAGCTTGATATATGACATATGTTTGCTATAAACAACATTATGCTAAAATTGAGTTGCAATAGACAATAATTATATACATGTTTGTGTACAGAGGTTACACATGTATATGTAGTTAAAGGTTGGTTACTATCTTGAGTCTCAAAAATGAAATGTCATGTGGAATTATCATCAGATAGGAGCTTGAGAGAGGAAATTGTCAGACCTCTGGGGTCAGACTGCTTCAGTACATTTATCACTGATCTAGAAGAATTGCTTGGTAAACTGGACCTATTTGGCTATCATGTCTGCTAATGCAACTAACTGAAGTACTGTCTTGGAAGAGGGATGAACAGCAGAGGACAATGTATTCTAGAAGAAGGTAAATACTTTCTGTAACTAACCAAGACAGTGCTAACTCCCATTTTGTGTCACAGGAGATTAACACAGCCCTTGGCTACAGGGAATACGGAGTAGGAGTTGGAAGATATCATTATGTTCCTGTTTGTAGTGAGACTGTTACAGAATTTAGTTCTGGTGACAACAATTTTCAAAGGAAAAATTGAAGCCACGGAGCGTGGCAGTGATGCAGAGAATATAAAAATAGTCTAACGATGAGAAATTAAATAGATCTAGCAGAATACTGAGAGATGTCAGGCAACCAGCTGGCTCTTAGGCATAATGGACATAACTCATTTAAGTGGAGTTTTTGCATCTAAGCTGATTGTGCAAGCACCATTTACAAGCAGTAATACAACTGATATACTCAGGGAAACTCTGGGCTGTGTTTCTGTCTGCCTAACTTTATCTGAGAGCTAAGAAGTTTCAAGTTCATGCTCTTAATAAAGCAGGGAAGAATTGAAAGGTACATCTTTTTTATATCAGGTAAGTATTCTAATTCTTGGTATGAGGGGTGGAATCTTTTTAAAACGTATCCAGCACAGAAGAGATTCAGAATTGTGAAATCAGTGTTAAGAAAGGTTCTATATGAAGCCTCAGATTAGGCACCTAACAAACTCTATTCAGCATTTTCAGTATTTTCTGCTAGTTTCTTAAGGCAACTCTGCCAGCAGGATGCCATCTCAAGTCTTACCACTCAGGTGGTTCTACATGTTGTGCTTAGGGCTACATGGTCACAGTTGAGAACTGTGAAATCCATTGGGTTCCATCAGGTGTAAAGATGTGGTAGCTCTCAGTTCAATATTAAAGTAGTTAAGTTCCCTTTGTTGTTCATACTTGAAACTTGTAATCAAGATTTTAGCAGTATCATTCGGCCTTTATAAATGTTATCTCAATAATTTCTCCATTTCATTACACTTCCTGTTTTCATCTTTTAGTTGGCTGGTTTTTTCTTACACTTTTTCACTGTTGCCATGTCTTTCGGATGGGAAATAGCAATCCTGGCCCAATATGAGCCATTACACTTTCTGTCATCTACTTCCCACAGTCCAGCAGTCTCTGGAAAGTAACCTCTTTTAGCTCTGACAAAATGCAGAGTACCAAATGCGTATCTGTAGGTAAACAGATAATGGTTCTAATATTTGTGTTTTGTTGGTGTTTGTATGTAGCCTATTTTCCTAAGAAAATGAGAATTCAATGACAGTGTTCTCTCTGGGGACTGGTCTCAGTCCCTCCAACATCCAATTATTATCAAACAACCTTTGAGCACACAGGCATTCAGTATTTTTGGAGGGTGGGTGTCTAAACAGTACTTACGTTCCCATTATATTCTGGAAAGTGCTGATGGAAATAAGTGATTAGGTAAGGAAAA
Organism: Cyrtonyx montezumae; assembly: GCF_038088225.1. Lineage (NCBI taxonomy): Eukaryota > Metazoa > Chordata > Aves > Galliformes > Odontophoridae > Cyrtonyx > Cyrtonyx montezumae. The sequence continues at coordinate 131,556,966 of NW_027072034.1, read as the reverse complement.
ATCATCTAAGTCAGTGCCCTGATGAGGAAATATGGGTAGAAATCAGCCATTATGCATTCTGTTTGACAGCAGCCAATAGATCAGTGAATGTGTGTCCCAGGCAGCCCATCAACACACAGTATGCAAGGTGTATTCTGTGTCTGTTTGCCAGAAGGTTATGTGTGGTGAGTAAACTAGGGTTATTCTGATAAGGAGAAACACAAGAAATATGAGATAGAAATCCATTGGAAACTGAGGTAGATGGTGGTGGCAAGGCAGTGAAGGTTGACCCTTCCCACCAGTATTCCGCTTCTTTAAAAGGCTAATTACAGCGTTGATTAACCCTCCCCTCCCCACCAAAAACAAACAAACAAACAAACAAAAAACCTGGAGTTATTAAGGAATTATGTGAACAGGAATCACTGCAAGGTCTTTTCAGTGTAGTTTGATTTCTGGATAGTGACAATATCACAATTGAAAGAACATTCTCATATAGTTCCAGTGTAAAGGCAAACTAGATCAAAGAGGACTATTAAACACAATTGCTAACGTGCAAGGAGTATCCTAATGGAGCATTCTGGTCCGTGGCACAGTTTGAATGCACAGAGGAAATGGAATCCACTTACTCTTTATCAAACATTCATTTTCTTTTTCACTTGAAGCATAGTAAAATGTGGTTCTAGCGTAGACGGTTTAGTTCATCGTCAGCAGGAGCGTTCTCCCACAGATGTCCTCTCACATAATCTTGTGATGTCAGTCGCCAGTTCCCCATCCTAACACAGCTTTGATGTATGCAGTTTTGCTGGGTTCTTGGGCAGTGCCAGTCATTACTGCACAGATATGATCTTAACATATGTTCAGCTAAACATGAACAAAATGCCTTAAGTATGAAAATAGTATAATTTTTTGTGTGTTTTGACAGAATAATTTAGCTTAGAAGAAGCACCTGGAGTTCGTCTGTTTCAATATTCTGCTCAAAGCAGTGATAAATTTGCTATTGCATAAAGTTACCTTTTATATCTTTTGGATGCCTGGAGGAGACACGCAAAAGCAAAGTTTTAAATAATAAACAGAGGAAGTGTTCTTCCTCCAGTATTGCAGGGGCTTAATGTTAGACTATGAGTCACTCCCTGGAGGAGTTTTTGACTACATATAGCATAGGAAAGCTAAGCTGACTAACCTTTCAAGAACAAAATCAACTTCTACTCTTTCTCAAGGGCATAATACCTCTAAATAGTCATTTATCCAATTGCCTCACCTGTGTGCATTTGGACACCATGGTTGGTGTACTGAACAAAATCTATATGTGCTTAAAATGTACATGCTTATAAAACCCCAAAAGAGTCTCATTTTAGTCATTAGTGGTAAACAAGTATTTCTATTAAATACGCCTTTTCAAGGAGAGAATCCATGTCAATATTTCTGAAGTTCTGAAATTAATGCTTTCTATGTTTATTGATCTGTACCACATCACATAATGATCTAATAAACAGATCACCTACAAACTGCAATGTGAATTCAATTGATATACTGCTGTGCTTGCGTTACAAAATTATTTTATTATGTGCACAGAACTAACTGTAAAAAACTAAGGGATATTCAGCACAAAGTTGATTACGGTGAGAATATTATTACAACTTTGCTTTACAGATTTATTACAAAAGGACTTTTTCTTTTAGTTGATTTTACATATGAATGCATGCATACTGCTTCTAAAATGGATGTATCAGATGACAGAAATCTCTTTTTTTTTCCCAAACAGGCAAATGGTTTAACTATGGGATTATCTTTCTGGTTTTAATCTTGGATCTTAATATGTGGAAGAACCAAATATTTTACAAACCTCACGAATATGGACAATATATTGGTCCTGGACAGAAGATCTACACTGTGAAGGACTCAGAAAGCTTGAAAGATCTAAACAGAACTAAGTTATCTTGGGAATGGAGATCCAATAACACTAACCCTTTGACCAACCGGACCTATGCTGAAGGAGACATGTTCTTGCACAGCAGATACATAGGCTCTAGCCTTGATGTCAAATGCCTGGCTTTTATTCCAAGTTTGCTGGCTTTTGCTTTGTTTGGTTTCTTCATCTGGTTCTTTGGGAGATTTCAAAAAACTGACCAAGGCATGGAGAATTTAGACAAATCATACACAAGAATGAAACGAAAGTCACCATCAGATATGGGAATGACACGAGAAAATACACAGGTGTTAGTAGAAGAACCATTAAGTTTTCAAGAACCACATCTTGTATCCATAAAATCAGACTTAAGTGAAATAGTTTTTAATTCTTCTCTCCTAACTTCTGAAAACTTGAACGCACAATTGAGTGAACAAGATAGCCCCTTACAACCAGTCCCTGAGTCCTCTGTCCCTAAGAGTAATCCTACAACATAGAGTCAAGTACCCAGGAAAATCAGTTTAAATAAGCAGTTGCTCTAAGAGTTCAGTTTTACCTTTTGTAAGTTAAGATTTACATAGTGTTTAGAATAAGAAACTCGGTCTATACCAAAAGGTGCTCAGCATGCTTTTTCTAGGAGTTTTTTTTTAATTCTATTAGAGTACGTGCCTACTGTATATCTAACATTCCTTTATAGATTGCTTCCCAAAATTGCACAAGCTATTTATTAATACATTACCTTAACTGTACAATAGTGTATTAGATGATTACTTGCAGGTATAAAATTCTACCATGGTGGTGCCTTGAGACATTAAACTGTTTTTTAACTCAACACCAGATGTATAGCACAGTTATTCTGATCTGTTTTGCAGTGCTTTTTGTATATGGTTATTTTCAGTATCATTTGTTGTCTTAACAGAGGAAATAAACACAGTTATTCCTTAAGGAGGTTTTCAGTTAGGACATCACAACTTGACTTTGTTATTTATTCATCTGTGGAGCCAGTGACTTTGATGACCGGACTGCAGAGAAGCATGTTGATTACCTTTTAATTTTTGCTGGCTAGCTGCCAAACACAAATACAGATTCATTATGTGGTAAACGCTAGAGCGATAATACAGCATGGGTCACTACTTATGAAAATATGACTTTCTCCATCAGTAATAGCAATTAGGTGATAATGCCTAATTATATTTTTCATAATTAAAGATAAACTGCTCCTTGATTAAAAATTCTGCCCTCCACCTTTCAGAAACAGAGGTGAAAATACATGGTTGAAGTAACTTTTTCCATCATCACAACAAACCTGGCACATCAAAGAGCCAATGGAGTGATTATGGTAAAGGACACAGAGCCCATTAAATTCTGTATTTGTATGGTTCCATGGAGGTATGGTGAAACAGGCCTGTGAAATGCACCACACACGGACACTCTGAATGCACTAAAGGAATGTTTAGGAGTTTCAATTAAAATAGATTAATACTTGAGTTGTCTTCTTGTACCCTCTTCTTTCTTCATTCACTATCCATGAGTAAATGTAACCTGGGAACAGAAACATGCTGAAACTATTTTGCTTTTTGGAAGGGGACTTTGGAATTCTTTGCTGTGCGATAAAGCTATACACACTTGAGAGATTGCATATCTAAAACATCAGAAAGACTGTGATTCGTCTCTAATTCAGTTCTATAAATTGTTGTTACAAGTTACTAAATAATAAGTAATTTTTAAGTCTGAGTTATTTCCCTGTCATTAACTTGTGTTGCTGTATTTTGTCTTTGTGACTTTTTTATCTTCATTGTTTTGATTTATCTGCTTTTAAGTTTTTGGAATGCTGAATTTAGCATGCATAACTGGACTATGCATTTATTAACTGTCACTTGAGAGCCAATTGTAATAAATATAATTTGACCATTGTTTATTATGAGGCAGGGGCATATCATGTTAGTTTTGTCATTTCTAAAAAACAAGTTCAACACGTGCTGTCCTATATAAAATCATAAATATTTCTGACACTAGAAAGGACAGTAAGCTCAAAACAAATATTTTGCTTATGGAATATTTATTATTACATAAAGCAAAATTTCACTTTATAATCAAAAGGAATGTTTATCCATTAAAAATACGGATAAAAATAATTCTGTTATTGGCTTTTGCCTACTGCTGTCTATAAATTTGTTTACATAATCAAAGACAAACCATTAATTAGTAATAGTAAAACACTGTGAGAGCCCACCTGTGCTATGTAAGAGGTGATTATAGTGATACTTGACATTCAAGCAGAATTTAAAAAGTGAGATCATATGTTAAAGTGGTTACAGAAATAGCTGATTGATTTTGCAAATACATGCTTCTCCATGTTTTGGGCAATATAAACCCAACCTTAAAATTTCCCATGAACTTATTTCTCTTTTTTTTTTTTTGTGCCTGGGAGTGGTTAAATCCTTTAATATGTTGGCAGAAAATGAAAGACTTGAGCCTTACAGCCTACATGATTACATGACTCCGAGAAAACTGCTATTAAGCAACTGATCCGCAGCTAAAATAATTCTGTGACCTCACATTGAGTTAATGCTTTTAAGGTCATTACAAGCCTGCGTGAATGAGAGAAAAACATCAAGTAATCCTAGACTTTGGAGGAGTATTTAAATTAATGGTCAAGCAGAGGCACTGCTTACAACACAAATTCGTAGGAAGTGGAAGGTCTTAGTGTAACCACTCACCACGATCAGTTCATCAAAATTAAATTAGAGGAGAAAGGACTTCTCAGTTGTGTGGGAATCTCATTTGTAAACGGAGAAGGGGAAAGAGAGGAATGTTTCCATTTTCTGCATTCAATGTCTTGTTTCAGAAGCCTGAGATAGGTGGCTAGATTTACCCTGAGACTCTTCACTTCTCTTTAGCTCTGGTCTGATCCTATCAACTGATTGACCAGTAGTGTCTGGAGTATGTTTCAGTCAATTCTTATGTGCAGAGACCACACAATTTGAGCCAGGGGAGAGTAAGTGCTCTAAATCAATCCTCAGTGTTCTCCTGGAGGAGCTTGTCTTCCACTGTGGAATGGCTCATGGGAGTCTGGGTGGCTAAGTGGCCTAAAATTGTTTACCTGAAATGGAAATATCCCTGCCAGAAGGACGTTCGTTGTTTTCAATTATTGTTCATTATTAATATTCTGAAATGCTTCATTAACTCAAAACACTCTGAAATCCTGAAATCTACCACTATGACTTTGATATGTTTGGTTAACTTTTTCCTGAAAGTCTAACAAAAAAATTTTGTTGTCTTTTTTTTTTCTTTACATAAAGAAACTAAGAAATCTATAAAAGGAAAGAAAATGGAAGTTTTCATACGTGTTGCACACATGTCCATTCTGCTCTCTGTAATAAGCCTTTAATACAAGGCTGGACTGTGCTTTGTCCAAGACTGGGCTTGGTGCAGTAGCTCTTTGTCTTTTTTTTTTAGCTTTTTTTTTTTTTTTTTACCACAGATACTCTGTATAGAGATGGATAATAGATACTGATTATGGAACATGTGTAGAAGAGACATCTCTGGGCTAAGCACATAAGATTTATGAGCCCACAGGTGCCTATAAATTACCTCAGCATCTTCAATAACATCCTCAACAATTACCTTTGATGAGATGGAAATGACAGGGCTCTAACAGAAGGTGAGAATATTTGTAGAAATCACTGTAAATGTTATCATCATGTGCATGAAGGCATTTATGTGTTTAAAATCCAGTTGTGTAAGAAGTATGTGTATCTACATTTGGAGTCTAGGGATTATCTTTGGTAAACTGCTGATTTCTCTCAAGCAGACCACTCTTTACTTTTATTCAATGTTACTCTATGGACTTTACTTACTCCAGGTTGTTTCATCTCTTCTACCTCCACTTCTATTGCCTAGAAACCAAAAAGGAATGTTTAATTGCACCATCTGCCTCCCCAAATTATATTTTTGTCTAATCTATACAAAAATGTATGTCTTCCCCAGTACCATTATATTCTGGGCTACTAAACAACTGTACAATATGAGCTGAGCATTGCTTTTCCTGAATAGCTTCCATCATGACAGCAGCCTGGAAAGAAGGAACAGACACCTCTCCATGACCAGGAAGACAGCAATTCAGATTCCTACTAGCCTGGCAAGCACATTTTCCCAGGAGTGCAAAAGTTATGACTTATTAATAAAAGGTGTAACAGATTTTTAATATAATGCCTTTAATTTTAACAACCTTCTAGGAGGGGCTTAGTGGGAGAGAACATTTTATCTTAGGCCATAAAGTTGAAGTGCTTAAGGTCCTGCAAGCAGAGTGCTTCAGCTTTTTAGGTTGCATTTAAAAGTATCCAGCTTAAGCTTTGAGCAGATTGCAGAAATCATAAAAATTAGACATACCAAACTGTGTGTAAGACCATAAAGCTGATTGACTTGTAGCTGCCTGATGAAGGATATAGACAAAGTACATACTTATGAGATGTTAGAGTGACCTTGTGCTTGAGATAATGGACAGGACATGCAGAGTTTCAAACTGCAGTTGTTAATGAACGGTTGCAGTTCCTTTATTGACCAAGATGCTGTTGCACACACCAGACATCCTAGCTCTTCTACCACACAGTCCCTCTCCTGTCCATCTGTTCTAAGCCTCAAATGACGAAGAGATTTTTTGTCTTCATTTCGATCTGCGCTCAAAAGTATCCTGTGGGGAGCCTGCTCTCCCTGGCCACAATGTGGCACACCATTGGGATGCCAAATGCACAGACTTTGTTGTAGGACATGCAAGGGCAAGCAAGATGCAAAGGTCTGGTCTGTGATCTGCACAGCATTGAGGTGAGGAAGAATACATTATGTGCTCATTTCAGAAGTAAATTTGTAAAAATAGGAAATCTGTTTCATAGAAACACTGGGAGACAAATGGAGACAGCAAATCATTATAAACCCTATCCATCCCCTTCACGTATTCAAACAGAAGAGTCAGTCTCTCTTCCCAAATGTTCACAAACAGCTCTCAGCTTCCAGATGACTTCTGAGTGACTAGGTTTTAACACCATCTTATTTCTCTTCTAACACTTCCTCTGCACGGGGGATGCCAGCACCTCCTCACTGTCTGGGGGAAGGGATAGCTTTCTGAAGAAGTAAGAAACTTAAAAAGGAGAAACTCCATGACACTCCCAGTTTCCATAGCAAACTCCATACTGGAGTGTGGAAAAGCATGAACCCAGCTGCTTTGCAAAGGGGAATCTAATAGCATCAGATCCTTTCAGAAATGTATGTTACAGCCACTGCACAGTCACAAAGATACTTCTAATCTCTGTTTTCCTTTGATCTCTGGCAATTGGGGTCTGCAGAAGGGCAGCTTATCTGATTCCTGCAGGCAACTTGGTTCTCATGCTGTTTTATGACATAAGGAGCATTTCTCTGCATTTTGAATTCCTTCTCTTCTTCCATTTTCTTTCTTTTTTCTTTTCTTTTTTTTTTCCCTCAAACCCTATTCCTCTGTTTTTATGTCAAAGCTATTTTTCTTGTTGGCGACCTAAACCACAAATCACCCACCAAAGGCCCATAATTGCTGTTATTGATATAATACCATCTGTACACTGGCTCTGCCCAGCCAACAAAATTGTGCCAAAGGAGCAACAGGTACCTTTCCTAAAGCTTTTTCCTAATCTAAGGACAGATGTAACATGAAAATGATACATTGCAATACCGTATGCTGCCTACAGAAAGGTGTCCTGTCTAACCAGGTCCCTCCATGGATTGTTACCAAGGAATACTTACAGATGGTTGTCTTTATGAATGGATGCATTTGTTCAAGAAGATGCATAACCATGTAATTTCTTTAGAACTAGAGCCCTTCCGCTTCTATTACAAGTAGCTTGCCTTTTTCTCTGCTACATTTAAAGGAGATGAGCCACATAGCAGGTGTTTTCTTCAAGTCTGCCTTCTTCAGAGCTCTTCAGTTCCCAGCAGCTTTCATCCTGCTCGTGCACCAGGCCCTGGCGTGTCAGGCTTCGAGGATGGGGATTTGAAGAAGGAGTGGTCTCCTTTCTTTTACAGACAAGTAGTGTTGCTGCAGATCCTGTGGTGGAACTCCAACCTATTGTCAGGGAAGTGAGAAATACAAGAAGAAAGGAGTCAATATAGTCAAAATTGAAATGCATTATTTGTTTTTAAAATGTCAGTATTGACTGCTTCTTCTTCCTTTTTGGTACTTTTCACATAGGCAGTTTGAAATTGATCTATACATGCTTATTTCTTCAGCTGTCAACTTATTTTTTTTTATTTTTATTTTTTATTTTTCCCTCCTGTAGGAAATCTTTTTAATTGTCAGTATCTTCAAAATGGTCTGTAGTTTACATACAGGGTCTCCCTTTCCTCTCTCTGCTTACCTCCTCCTCACTTTTGTAGGTTTCACAAGATAATTCAGGTTGGATGGTGTCTCGAGGCAAGCTCTTGCACAAAACAGGGTCAGCTCAGAGCTCAAACCAGATTGCTCAGGGCTTAGTCTTTGCAAGTCTTGATAATATCCAAGGATGGAGACTGCGCAACCTCTGTGCAGATCATTTCAAGCCCCTTTTTAGTATTGCTATATAAATGTTGCCACTGGTGAAAAGAAGACATTTCCAGTAACAGTAAGCGTGGATGAGCAAACTGTGTATAAAACATGACAAGTGCAAAGCCACAACTGTTAAGATGTGAGGATGGCTGTGTTCAGGTATCCTCTGCTCTGTGGGAGTGAATCCACATCCAGCCCTCACTAGGAGCTGCATAGACATTACTGAAAGCAGAAATTTGCATGCAAGCATTGAAAAAATTAAGCTAGTTTATATGTGATGCTGAAGTTAATTGTATTCCTACTGATATAACTGGTATCAGTTTATTGCCTGGTACTTTATTTGCATATTGAATAAGTCAATTTCCTCTTTCAGTTTGCAACCCTTGGCTCATGTAATCAATTAACCTCTGTGAATGTTTAAAATTGCTGATGAAAGAGTTGTACTTTGTTCTATTTTGCCTAGAAGAACCAATAGCTCCCACTAATAGAATGAGCTATAACATTTTTGGAAAACCTGTTTGGAGTGGTCAGTAAGAAACAGATCGGATAGCTGAACTTAGGCATTGCCTAGATCACATATCTATATAGACCAACTGTAATCAGTATTAACTGTAGAATCACTTAAATTAAATGAAAAAAAGAGTTCTTTCTTTTCAGATCTCCATTCATATTGACTTTTCTATTACTGCCTTGTGTATGTCTGCACACACAAGAGCATTAGAACTGGTATCTAAAAGGAAAAACAGATTAGAAACCAATACTTACATGTAATGTGGATGAATCCTATGCAGGTTGGGGATGGTTTTAATTAAGATATGTCTAGTGTGACAAAGGAGCCCTTCCTTCTCTGGAAGTCTAACAGAGGCAATCAAAAGAAAGCTGGCCCCATTCAGGCTCTTGTCAGGGAAGGTGGCAGATTACTTACAAGAACGTGAAAGGGACATAGGCAACATTGTGGAAAAGCAGAAGTTTTACGCAGGAAAGGAAAGGGTGGAGGTAGAAAGATCAAACAAATCAATATGATTTAATCCACATTTGTGTCTTACAGCAGTAGCTTATCTGAAGAGCCTGTGTAATTTTAAAGGATAAAAAGACAAAGGGAAAGGGGCTTGGTAATAGGAGACCATCTTATTCAAAAAGGTTTTAAAAAGTGTTGATGTGCTCTCCTTCCCTTTAAATAGAGAGATGTTGGTGGTAACTGCATCTGGGAAACTGCATGTCTCATTGGCCCTTCTTTGAGAGCTTCTGAGGGTATATGAAAGGAGCCAATGCACTGGTGGTGTTTTGGATAACAAAACATCGACACAGTTTCACTATTTGAATCAATCATAACATCATTTGCTGAAAACAGGTAGAGCATGAGCCAACACTAGCTAGAGTAAAAATGTTCCAGAATTGCAGGTGTTTCAGCTACTCCAGATGTTTGAAGACCTTTGTAAGGTTCATTCATTCATTCCCTGTTGGCTATGGCAGCCTTGCCAGGTAACACTGCCAAGGATGCAGACCTGGCTTAACTTCTGCATCCTCCAGCAGTAACACAAGCCTACTCCCACAAGTACAGGTGAAGTGTAACTATTTCCAGTAATTATTGTTTCTATGTTTCTATGGTTACTGGAAAGAGAAAAATCTCAGGTTTTGCTTCATGAAACTATAAAAAAAAATGGATCATTCTCCAAAATCTGTGCAAGGTTAACATTAAAATATAAGGAGACAAAATAGCCATTCACATGTCTCATCTTTTTATACTCTTTCCCATCCTTCCCATCACCTCTGACCTGGACAAATCTCACCAGTTTCACAACAAGGCTACTTCTCAGAAATAATCCCAAAGGATGCAGAGATCAGACTCCTCTGTATGGGGTTCTGTAGAGGCTGCAGGCATGGCTCATTCAAAAAGAAATAAAAGAATATTGATTCCAAGGACTAAAGAGCACATTGTTTATATAAATATAGCTAAAGCATAAGAGGTAGAAGTAGCAGTAAGCTCCTGCTCGGTTTTCACAGTAAGTCATCCTATGAAGACCAATATTTGTTGAACCTATCAACTAAAAATAGGGTTAGTGTGCAGTATTTAATGAAACGTACACTGAAATGTGTGGTGTTGCACCTAAGTGTTTTGGTTTCTAAGTTTTCAAGTGCAGATGATTGATACCTATGTCAAATAAGAAAGGATGGTGGTGGCTGTATAGTTAGTAAGTGGTTCCTGAAATTCAGGGAGGATTGTGTTACAAGACAATATCTCCATGATATATATGGCTTTTTTTGGTCACTGCACCTGAATGGTTACTGCTCCTGCTCTGAAGAGTCTGAGGAAAGACGTAGCATAATATTGCTCTGACTGAACTGTAAAGGCATGAGGTTCATTTGGGTGTGGTTTAGTGCTTTGCAAAAGGCATATGAAGGAATAAACACACGTAGCCCAAACGTGACAAGTGGTATTTTTATGGCTCCTGTGTTGCTACAGAAAAATTTGCACCATCTCTTTGTAGAAGTGAACCAAATATTTGACAAGACATTTCCTAGAGATTTCTTTACTCCATCTTCTGATCTGTGCTGGAAAAACGTACTTGAGTGAAACTACCCAGATGTGATATTGTTCTTGTTACTATTTATACCAGAATAGCATGAAAGTGCCTTAGAGAAATGGAACTATAAAGACAGGAAAGGAACTGCTTGAAGCATTTGCGATATAGACAACACTCAAAAGGTGGAAAAGAAAATTAAAATGAAGAGTTGTGAAATCACTTGCCTAATTTCCCAGTAGTCAGTATCCCACAGGTATGTATGTCTTCTATATTATGCCTACATTGTTAGGACCTTGGCCTTTCTGGCTTGTTGATGTGAACCATTTTCTTTTGCTTCATGTTGACACAGACACTGCATAAAATGTTCCAGGAACAGGGTTATGCATATTTCACCCTGGTATGTATTCCATCTTAAGAAATGCAGTTTTGGAAACCAGAAGGCAGTTTTACTAGCATCAGATAGCAGTTGCCTTCTGCCATCAGAATGCCAGTAGGGTGACTCTAGTGTGGTATGGGAATACCTCATTTCTTCCTCAACTGCCTTCCCGAGATTGCTGATCTCAGTCTGGCTTCAGACATCTGAGCCAACAAAATAGACTTCCACAGTGCTTCAAATCACAGCAAGTAGCATGCAAAGGAATTACAAAGCTGTTCTTTTAGTTCTCCAAGTGTTGATATCCTATTGCTTCTTTGCAAACTGTATTTTGTAAAAAGGAAGTTGTTAAATCCTTTTTCATATTATTTATGACAATTGCCACTGCTTATGTGATGGCAACTTCAGATTTGATACCTGGTGGTGGTTTTCCTTCAGCTATGCCAGCTATGTAAGAAACAAAGCTGGAAGTTCAAGAGATAAACAGTGAAAAATATTCTAATTTGTCACTGTCACATACATTGTGAGCACCTTAATTTTTGCTTGAACGATGAAAACATGGTGACTTGTAAAAAAACAGTCTATCTGTAATGGGATTCTGCAAGTAGCATCCTGGTGTACGGTCTCAACTGAGATATGGAAGAGGCCTTCCAGTGTCAGAATGACAAATACCATTTTTAGGGACAAGATGAGGAGAAATATTAGCCCTGTGTGGGCAGCAGAATGTGACAATGCTGTGCTATGTCTCACACCGAGGCTGGGAAATTTTGTCATCCAAAGTCAATCTGAGCACACACAGGGAATGACAAAAGGCAGGAAGACCGTGAAGTGCTGGTTTGGTCTGGAGAACAGGGAAGGTGCTGGGCTCTTGATAAAGATAGGTGAGTCCTGGCAGGAGGCTGCTGCAAGAGGCCCACTTTGGGACTGAGCTTTTGCAAGGGGACAACGAAGCCCTGAGCCTGCCCCTTTGAGAGCCTGAGGACATGCTGGGAGCCTGCAGAGCACCTGCTGGGGCAAGATACAGCAGCAGCATGCTCTGAGAAAGCAGCTCTCAGTTCATATTGCATAAATCACATAGAATCAGGGTGATTTATTCAATTAGCAACACCTAATTAACCAGCAATCAGTGAACCATAAGTTTGGGCTCAATATCAGCAGTACAGCAGTTAAACCACAATACTAAGCACTACTCACAAATGCCAACAAACACCAACAAATGCCTAAGCACCCTTCTAATCCCCAAAGCCTCTCTTCATCCACACATACTTTCACACACAGTTTCAGTGTGGGCTACACATATACCATGTCCCTGGAAGTGCCTGTTTCTTCAGCCTGTGCAGGTCCACTTGCATGGCAGGATGAGCACTGGTTCATGGTGTCACTTTATGGTGGAACATCCAGAAGCATCCATGCCCTGGGTTACACAGTGTGGACGCGGGGTGGGGTTTGTGCCTATCCTGCCATGGTGAGTGATGGGTCCTGGAGCAGATCAAGGCCAAAGGGGCAGTAGGAGATATGACACTCTCATACTTGCCAGGTTCTATCCTTCTCTGTGTACCTTCTACCCTCCTTCACTACACACTGCATGGAAGAAGCCCTACGGCAATTATCTTCAAAGGACTTAGGTCTTCCTATAATGATTATCCAGTCATATACTGAGAGTTTCAGTCCTTCCCTCCTGACCAGTTTTGTTACCCCATACAATCTTGGAAGAGGCTTTCCTAGATGAAGGGGTACTGCCCTTGTCCTGCCTTTAGCAGCCCCCTGTCTCACATATTTCTTGCTGCCTGGCTGCTCCCTTGTCCCCAGGGATCTCCCAGGTGATCCAGATTCCCCACCAGCCATGATGGTGATATACCATGAGGGTATCTCCCACAGCTCTCTCTGTGCCAGGTGGTGTGCCTGCTCCTTGGATCTGCCCAGCATCTGGCTTATCTCACAGCTGGCTTTCAAACAGCATGTTCTCCACTCTCATCATACCTCTATATAAGGCTAGGGTGGGCTTTTATCTCATGGACTGGAACATGTCATCTTCTGGGCCTGCAAACTATATGGGGCACTGTTGCGACTCCTGCTCTTCCTTATCCATCAGGTATGAGTTCAATGGGACTACAGGCTCCCTTCATGTGGCTTCCTGATCTTGGGTTTTAGCTAGTTTTACTTCTCATGTTTTGAAAATAACTGGAGCATCTCTGCAACCACAGCTTCTTCTCATGAAAGCGGAGAGCTAGTGTGTAGGGATCTTGAAGAACAACGAAAAAGTCTTTTATTCCTTGGATTCAATTGCTCATAGATCATTCTCATAAATGTCTCTGTGAAGGCTACTCTTGATTTTCATGCAGCATCATGATGTTCAGCTCCACAAATGCTCCACAAATGCTCTGGTATGGCTGTTATGATGATGGGCACCCTCCCCCAGATGGTGGTTGTAGCTCAAGGAAGGTTAGAGTTTCCTACCAGCTCGTATTTAAAAGCCATGATAAAATCATGTGCTGGTGACAGGCAATGATTTTGGCAGAACCAGTGCATTGGTGACTCTCATGGTATGAAAGGGGGCTGTGCCTGGCGAGCACTCCAACATCATCACTTCATTTTGATCTTCCAAGGAATATTGTTCTCCACTGTTGCTGAAGCCCCTATACAGGACAATGCAGCATACAGCAAAAAACTACCTTTCTAATGTAATTGTATGTCCTGTTGGCAATATCTGCCATGAAGACAATAGTTTCACTAGGGAAAAATACATTTTGCTCCAGGGAAATCTGAAGGATCACAGAACTGTGGATGAAGCAGTTGAGGTAAATGACATCATTCCTAGCTTCTACCACCAATGGAGCCTGCATGGAGACAGTGAGTGGAAAGGCAAAGCACAGTGAGCTATCACTGCTGGACACAGGGGATCCCCAAAACCACATGTTCAAAGTTGTGAAGAAACATCTCAAACTGCTCAAGCCTCCACCAGGCCCTGCCTTTTTATTCCAGTCTTCCTCACGACACCAAATATGGCGTGGCTGAATTATCACAGTGCTCTTGATCATATGTGCAAAGAATGCACCCATGCATATGTACGCATTTTCACATGTATTTATGTCAGTGGTTTATGGGCTGATTCAGCCTGGTTCTATGACTATTGGGGTGGGGGACCCACAGACCCAGGCCCCAGGAAAGGGAAAAGGGAAAAGGAAAAAAGAGATGGGCCTAAAAACAAAACAGCAGCAACTATCTGAGGAGGAAAGCTGATTTTCTAAATAAGATATATTGGAATGCAAAATAACACAATATAATACAATATAATTAGAACTGAAGCTAATAAATCATCCTGGATCTCAAAGCACTCCTTGCTTATCATTCTTGAGCTCTTATGTTACTCTTTGCATGCTTTATGAAAAACATCTTTGTATGTGGGACAAAGCCCCAGGACAACAATAGTAAAACATATTAAAGGTGTCGTTTTAACATTAAAAGGAAAAAACTGAGTGCTAAAAGTTAATGAATACTCAATAGCAGGCATTTAAAGTTCAGGATCAGAACAGTCCCCAGCTCAGATAGTTGGTTCTCCTTACCTTATCTTTTGCATTTCCCATGTGGTCACCACTGATTCCTTGCAACAGTAAATATCTCTGCTCTTTAGCTATGACAGTACTGTGGCTGCAGCAAATCCCTTGCACAAAACAGGAGATGCAGCCAACTTTGCTGGTGAATGTGGAGGGAATCTCTGGAGGAATGCTGAAGTGGAAATCAAAGGTATGGATCCCAGAATGCAGGCAGCTATCTGAAAGCCAGGCAACATGCTGTTATCAGAAACCTTTTAAACATTTAGGATGTTTATACCTTGCAGAAATCTTGACATTCCTGTCAGAAATCAAGGTAATGCTTCCTTACATTACCAGCTGGTATTTCACACAAAATTTTATGAGTGGACTCTGCACTGCCTCTTCAGATCAGCTGCTGGATGTATGGGCAAAGCAGTAGACAGAGTTAAGAAATGCCCCATCCCGTCTCAAGGTCATGTACCTGCAACTTCTATCAACTTGTTTAGAATTAAAATAGAATGCCATGGACTTTTAACTGCAAAAAGCATTAGTGGTCTCCTAAGGAGTAAAATAATGTCCTAACTCCCATTTTTCTTTTATTTTTGTATGCAGCACATGGGAATATGATCTCAACCTTGTTTCAGCTTTGTGAAAGGCTCATTCATAGTAGAAATAATATTGGACACCTTCCCTGCCCAACTGTGAGACAGAAATACTACAAACCAGTCCTTCTAATGTCTTTGTGTCTTTGCATCTGTGCCACTGTCTCTTAATGAAATTCAGCTTTGTGTATGTTGAGTCCCACTGACTTTAAAACAAGACTGTCACACCAGTGTAAGGATATGTTTATCCTCTTTTGTCCAGATAAGAGCAGCTCTTGACTCTTTGGACTCTTTGCTTCATCCAAGACTTCATCGTGCACATATGCTGCCATTTATATTGTCCAGACATACGCTTTTGTTCTTCCTAACAGCTTTTGCCAAAACTTCACTTTAAACAATAGTAGCAGGGTATAACAGACCACTAGAGTTTTGTCCTGTAGTCCGCATCTTTCTGCAGATGAATTCAGCAATGCCTTAAGTTTTAATGATCTCAACTGGATATTCTTGCTGGAAGAAGAATATGGGTATTGTTTCCTCACAGCAGGGAGGTTTTGCCACATGGCATAACAGCACTTTCAATTGATCAGTGTTGTAACTCAGAAGGAAAAAAATGCCTAAGAACCAGTCTGAAATGGAGGAAACTGAAATTCATCAGCCTCTTAGATAGATGCAATATAAGAAAGTCTTGTTCTCTATTCTGATATTTTGTAGAAACCTGGTATTCCAATGTCTCTCAGTTCCCCTGGGGAGTGAAGATGCACTCCCCTTTCCCAACCTACCCATGTCTGGTAGGCATGAACCCCACTGCACAGGAGAAACTGCCATCCACATGGGCTCCAAGACTTATTCCCCTGAAACCACATGAGAGAGTTAATTTCAGTCTTGCAACTTTCTTGGCAGATGTAGAGATGAGAAGGGCTCCCAAGAGCTAGCTCCTGGATGCATATAGAGACATTATGCATCTTGGTCTTCAGCAAAACCTGGAGATTTCAGTCACACTGTGACTGTGTTTACTGTCAGGAAGACAATGGCTGTGGCCATGGGGAAAGTGTGAGTGTGCCATGGAAGGAATGACCAGAGGGATAACCTTTCTATGAAGGGCAGAAGAGCATTCCTGAAGTGAGACCATGCACAGCAGTGCTTAAAGAGCTTCAAACTCTCTGTTTGCTGAGCTCCTGGCTCCTGTTTGCTCTGATTCAGGAATTCTGTTGGTTTTGAGCCTGATAGCTTTGAAACATCTTTTTCTTTTCTGGATCTAATTATCCTACCACTGTTACCAGTCAGATTTGATGATCACAAGTAGTCAGTTCTTAAGTAGTCCTTATCTCATGAGGAGACAATGCTGAGCTCCCTGAAATGGTGGCAAGGTTTACCAGAGTTAAAAGGAAATATGTCAGTAGGCACTAGAAGCTGTGTGCATGCACTTCTTACACAGACATCAGCTGTGACCCAAGTTGGATATGTGGTAAGATCAAATAACAGGCAGTAACATGCTATCAAGACCATATTAGCAGCTTAGTGTCAAAAGCTGACAGGCAGCAGTCTGTTCAAATATACATTCCTCATATGCCAACATCAGTGGAGGTCACAGAGTATTCAGGGTAAGAAGGGTCAGGTCTGTATCTTCTTTCATGTTTTCAAATGGCTTTCCTGGACTTGTTAGAGCACTTCTGTAGAGATGCAATCAGTGCTGGGAAAAGGAGCAACAAGACTCAGCTACAGAAGGAAAAATCTGTTATTAAACTGTACTGCTTTGTCGAGTCTTAGTGGACGTGGGTGCTCAGCTCTTCTGATAACAGAAACATCCATACAGGTGAAAAAATGTGGATTTAAGAGTATATTTAAGCAACAGCCATTATAGCTTTAGCTTAGGAAATACAGAACTGAGATGCTTTACAGGTACTTGTTCTTTGTGTCGCAAAAATGTTTTTTCCTACAGTTAGCCACTTCCACACTTTGCTGTTAGGGCTGTAACATCTGGTAGCCCACAGGAAGAGCTAGCATGCTGCAGGAGGTCAAGGCTAAGAGTCAAAGGCATGTGTAAGGGGAAAATGATCTTTTGGATAGTAGAGCCTTCAGGTCTGAAAGGAAACGAAGCCTGATCACTGCAGGTCATAGCTCAAATAAACAGTTTCAAAGCACAGGCACAGACTAACTTCAGTACTGAATTATTCTAGTGCAGTGAACTTTAGCCAATTACCTGTAGACTAAATCCTCAGGACTCCCAATAGACCTGAAGAAGAAGATGAAGTGCTTCTCTTAGGAGGCTTCCATTTACTTTTCATGTCTCCCGAAATAACACACTTGTCTGCAAAGAAGACTGTCTTTGGTGGTCATTACATTCCACTGACTTAACTCTTTTTAATAAGCACATACAGATTAATCATTAACTCTGCATTTACATGTGTACATGTTATATGATACCTGAAGGGTGCCCTGATCTGGGTGTCCCTGCTGGAGCAGGAGAGCTGGACAAGACCTCCAGAGGTCCCTTCCAACCTCACCCATTCTGTGATTCACGCTTGTGCAGCGTTTTCAATGTATGTTTCTTTGCTTTCTTTCTTGCCACTCAGTAAGGGTACAGCAGTAACTCTAAAAATGCCTTCCCTACAGTTGCAAATACAGCAGAGTTATATACTCAATTTATACATTCAGGCACATGAAAAGTAAGCACTTCAGATGAGAAAAGAGTGCTTCAGTGGTGTGCCTGTGACTAAAAATTTCATACCTGCAGCTAGACAGCATGCAATGGCTGTCTGTTCAACAAATATTCACAAATACAGCTACCAGAAGTGTGCAGAGGGCACATCTGATACCCTCAGATGCTACTTCCAATACTGGAATACTTCTATTCATTTCTCAGCAACAGTTGCCATATGACATAGTGAAAAGAAGAATGTCATAGGATAGAAACAAAACACTGGAGAGAACTATTGGCAAAAGCAAGATTCCTCCCATTGGCAGAGGTCTGATCCTGCCTTCTGTTGCCCAGCACTGGGTTGCTGTCACAGTAGCACCTCATCCCAGCATCTTACCTGCTATGTGGAAGTTCTTTGCTTTAGAGATGTAGACAGTGATGTTGGTGTAGGCTATGGTCTTTTCATAGTCCAGTTTTGGATTGCTCTCCTGATGCCAACTCAGGTAGCCTCTTTCCATGGGCTCCAAGTTCACAACAGGGTCCACAGTGGTGTTGCTGAGGTTCAGAACCAGTTAGCCATATATGCTGGAGCCAGCCAAGTACACTTCAATCTCAGGCAGCACAAGGTTAACTGCTTTAATTGCTGTCATATGGGAAAAGTGGAAATTGGTTCTGTGAGGACAATAAGGTTGGACTGGGAGATCATCTCACCCAACTTTCCCTGCAATGTTGGAGTATGTGAAGTCATAGCAGAGGATGACTGGGATCCTAGCAGCACAGGGTTCAGCTCCCCAGCCTGCACCAAACCGAAGGGGATTTGATTGACTTATTCATTTATTAGTAGCACCTCCCTAAATGGCAAGCAGCCCATTAAACCTTTAGGATCAATATTGGTGATACAGTAGATAAACTGTAATTCAAGAATGATATTGCAAATGTAAGTGGAGGCCAGAGGACTACTGCAATTACCAGTGAGATCTGAGGACAGCAGAACAGATGAGCAGCCACTACACCATCCTCCTGAGCGGTCTGGCTGAGGCAAACGGGCTCTTCTTCATCTAAACAGGATGCTTGGCAAGTTCTTACTGTAGTGTAGGAGCCTTTGTTGAGCATGGCTAAAGGCAAGAGACTGAAGTGAAGCTCAACCCTGAACATCTCTTTGTCATGTAAGAGCAATTCCAGGCAGCTGGAGCTGCTGCCAACACATTCCTTCCAAAAACATCATCAACAAAAAATAACAATAAAAACAACATAAAAGCCTATCAGGCTCACTTGAGGTAGTCTTCAGGTGCTGTTGGACACTTGTAACAAATGGGTGCAGAATATTCTGGTCTGCTTTGATTTGGGAAAGGAAGAAAAAGAATGCAGCATGGGAGATTGGAGAACTCTTCAGCCAGGAGAGCAGGGTTGAAGACAACCAGAGTAAGAGATGAAGCAGGGACCAATTTCACTGCTGATGCCAGCAGACAGATGTCTAAGCCACCAACAAGCTGTGAGCCCAGAGTGAAAGCATTGGCACCTGCTTCACAAAATCTGATTCCAGGGGCAATGTTTTCAGCTGCAAGCTGAGGATCTGGGTGCACAAGGAGAAATACTGAAAATCAGACAACAAACAGTTTAGGAAACAAGCCACAGCAGGATTTTGAACTTTAAGCCTTTAACTCCTACATGCCAACTACTCACTTGCTCCAGCACAGGCATGGTTCTACTTCATAGCCCCTGTACATCACTCTTTCTTACAGTGTTTTCATTTTTGTTGTTGTTGCTGCTTCTCTTTTTTCTTTCTTTTGAAGGAAAAAAGTATTTGCATGCTGACTGCAGACTATTGTTCTCAGTTCTTGGCTGCTGCATCTTGTTCTGTGAATCTCTCCTTGTGTTGCACTGTTAAAAAACAAACTCTTTGGGAAAGGAACTGTTCAGTATCCTGGGTTGTAGTGATAAGCAACAGTTTCTCAGCGGGGTACAGAATTTCCAATAATGGAAATATCCTTTTTCTTGCTAACAGTTGGTTGTTTTCAGCAGTCATGTATCATGGACAACCTGTATGGTTATAGGTGGAAAAAATAACTTACAGCTACTTGCATGAGTCAAGATATTGTCAAGTAAAAAATTATTATCCGTGATAATTTATGAATTGAATGCTAAACTTCGATGGTTTGGTGCTCAGGCACTGATTTATGCATTACAAAAATAGCTTATAGCTATGATCTCCATACTACTATTATACCAAACCAATATTTCATCTCAATCTGTATATCCCCTGAGAATTTTAAATACAGTCTGTGCCAGCAATCAGTCAGTAAAATAGGAAGAACAGCTTTTAAGTCATGGTTTCTTCTCCTTCCTTAACTCTATTTTCTGTCCTGTCAGCTAGAAGTGAGTTGTGCAAATGTTGTTTCCTCACATCGAGTGACCTCTCTGACAAAATGATCTTTAAATTCCCTTTCCAGAAGAACAGCATAGTTCTTTTAAGAAAAGCACCTTTAACAAATGCAAACTTTAACAGGTACAATAGAGAACATTATATTCTTTCTGCTTATGTTGATGTGTAATATCATTGATTTTGTGCTTTCAACTGGTATCAGCCAAAATAGAACCTTTTGTCTGAATCTGCTGCACTTCAGAGAACACAAATGAAAATGAAAAATGTATCAGTGCCTCAATACATTTGATTTTTCAAACTGAAGCTGCAGCTTCCTTTCATTCATTTAACAAACTTTATGCAGACCCATTATCCTTCATATGTTTATACAGACTTCAGGGAGAATTGTGTCTTTATTTCCTCCTGTTTTTGTTTCCCTGAGACTCACATGGTTGTTGCCATATGTTTGAGCTCTCTCCTGGTTTTTTGGAGGTCCAAGTCCTTGAGCTTTTAGTGTTGTATTTGTGAACCTAATAACATTTCACTTTTGTCAGGGCAATCCCAGATAAGTGAGGGAGAACTCATTGATAAGGACTTGGAGATTCTGGTGAATGAAAAGCTTGAAGAGAGCCAATGGTGTGCTCTCACAGTCCAGAAGGTCAACTGTATCCTGTGCTGTGAAAGAGTGGCCAACAGCGCAAGGGAGGTGATTTACCCATTCTGTTCTGCCTTCATGAGGACCCTTCTGGAGTACCACATCCAGATCGGGGACAGCCAGTACTGGAAGGATGCTGAGCTGTTAGATTGGGCCCAGAGGAGAGCACAAAGGTGATCAGAGGGCTTGAGCATTTCTCATATGAAGAACGTTGAGGGCGCTGGGTTTGTTCAGCCTGGAGAAGAGAAGGCTCCAGGGAGACTTCATTGCAGTCTACCAGTACTTAAAGGGAGCTTATAAACAGGAGGGAGACCTATTTTTCACACTGTCTGATGGTGATAGGACAAGAAATGTTTTTAAGCTATGAGGGCTGCTGTGAACATAATGCCTCCTATTTTATTATATCAGTCTATACCACCAGAAAAATGGTATGACAGTAGAGGTTGAACCTTCCCACCAATATTCCATTGCATTTTGTTGCCATGTGAAAGATGGCAGAGGAGCAGTCTGACAAAAATGGTGTCTGACATGGAAGTGCAGATGTACCAAAGGTGTGTCACTGAATTACACATTATCATAGAAAAAATGGCACGCACTGACATCCATTGCTGAATGTTTATAGAGACAGAACAGTGGATATGAACACAATGAAGCAGTGGGTGGTGCATTCCTGCTGTGGAGACAGCAATGGGAAATACATGACAAGCTCATCGACAGCCAAAATGCATAGCTAATGGTCATGACAGAACAACAGTTTTGTAGCTGAAAATTTTCTCTATCAAATAATATTACTGTGCTCTTCGTATCTGTTTAGTTTCCACGAGAATGAATAGAAGGCATTACTTTCAGAATGACCTACATAAAAGAGGGGAGATTTCAATTATATGTTATGAGGAAGTCTTTTACTTAGAGAGTGGTGAGATACTGGTACAGGCTGCACAAAGATGTGGATTCACTATCTCTAAAAGGATATCCCTGACCTATTGTCACCCTGACACATGAAGAATTTTGATGTGACAAAGCAAAAAGGAGATCAAGGTTAAGCTTCAGGATTCATCATTGAACTAGAACTGGCTAGAACTTGAAAAGGATTAAATTCTGAAGTGTAGTGTATATTTTGTTAGTATTCTACCTGCATATGAAGGGTATACATTTGCACTCAAATTCCCTTTGTGAGTAGAGCTGACTCTAGATCTCTAGAGTACCTCTCCTGTGAGGAAAGGTTGAGGGAACTGTCCTTATTTAACTTGGAGAAGAGAATGCTCCAGGGAGACCTCATTGTGGCATTCCAATACTTGAAGGGAGCACATAAACAGGAGGAGGAATCACTGTTTACATGGGTTGATAGTGACAAGGGGGAATGATTTTAAACTAAGACAGGAGATTTAGGTTAGATGTTAGGAGGAAGTTTTTCACTCAGAGGGTGGAGATGCACTGGAACAGGTTGCCCAGAGATGTTGTGGATGCCCCATCCCTGGAGCCATTCAAGGCAAGGCTGGATGTGGCTCTGGGCAGCCTGATCTAGTGGTTGGCAACTCCACCCATGGCAGGGGGGTTGGAATTTGATGATCTTTGAGATCCTTTTCAACCCAGGCCATTCTATGATTCTATGATTTTGTGATTCTATGATTTTGTGATTCTATGGTTCCATAATCTCCTCATGGTAACGTGGAAAATGGAGTATCTGCATTTTAATTTTATATTTCCTGTATTACTGGGGAATTAGGCTCTACTGATAGCCAAGTACTTTGGATACACTAAATGCTAGTGCTAGCTTTCTTGAAGCCAACTTTACAACCACATTATAGGCAGTGATTTAGCTATGAGGATGACTCTTCATAAACTCAGCCCTGTAAATACAGAGGTTTTACTAGAAAGAGTGAATCAGGCAAATTAATTCAGCATCTTTTTGCCAAGCGATATCTGTGGGAAAACAATAATGTGTAATAAACACCGTAAGTGGGATGGCCAACCACAGCTAAGTGGATAATTCTTATTTGGCATTTCCATATGACAAATGATTCACTTGGCAATCACAAGTTTTAATTATGTTTTAATACTTTTTTTTTTTTTCTGGACGTGACTGTGATACAATGTGCCTATAAATAGAAAACCAAAGCTTCCACTTACAATGTTTTAAATTTTATTAGTGAGTGAATTGGTGAAAAGAAGTTTTTTTCCATCTCTATTGTAACTTTGAAGGTATTTTATTTATACTAACATTAGTATTCTCTCTGGTCTTAGTATTAAAAAATATCTGTTATTTTAACATCTGCCAGGACATTCACAGAGCTGAAAAAAATGCCATTTCTACTGCCAGTTGATTTTCAACCAACTTGTTCTGCAACAGATATAAAGAGCTGTGCCATACAGCTTTACAGGAAAGCTACTTTCATCAAAGGGAATGAAAATGTAGTTGCCAGGTTTCTGTAAGCCAAACACCTTTTTTTGTGAGGATCAGCATAAGTGAGACCAACTGTAACTTCAGAACTCCTCCTTTATTCCCTGGCTATTCTCCACATTTAGTGAGCACAATCAAAAGTAAGAACTACTTTAAGAATTTATAATTGTACTTGGCAGGTTTGGAGAAGGAGGACTGTAAGAAATACAGCAGAGCCAGCATGAGTTTAAAGCTCTACTGTGATAGATCTTACCCTCAGAAAGTACTGCAAAGCTGTCAATAGCTGCTTGTAAACAGTAGAGGTTGAAATAGGGAAAACATGTTTTTTTCCCTGTCAGAATGGCACAAAGCTGTGGCTGAAGCCTTCAACTGGCCTATCTATCTGGCTGATGTGAGAAATAAGATATTGATTTTTCTTATAGCATACAATCAGAAACTTTGAGAAGCCACAAAGCTAGCAAGCAACACTGTTTATTATGCTCTAAGTAGAGATGCTGGAAAATTTTTACTATCACACATCTTACTATTTACCAAAAGCAACCTAATTCTGTCATTAACCAAAGAAATATAGAACACTAACTACTAGAGTTGCTTCTGGTGGTAACCAATAGAGATAGGAACTGGCTTACATAAAGTAGATTTTCATGTTACAAATAATTTGTTCACTTAAAAGAAATAATTTATTTTTAAAAAATAAGCTGTGAATTTGAATTTTTTTTCAGAATCACTCCATTAAATTTGAACGATGGTTACCACTCTTTTCAAGCAAATGTATTGCATCCATATCCATTTGGTATCCTTGAAATTATCAATCTAAGAACTCAGAATGGTCTCTCATCTAGAAAATTGTACAGAAATGGAATTCTGGGTGGAAAAAAGTCAAATTAAGAAATTACAAGATAAAGAAAAGAGTACTGGTAAGTACTTGTAAGATATGAAGAGCACAGAATACTGTGTAAGATCTCTAATTCTTTCAGCTCAAAGTCTTTTATCTACAAGAGCCAAAGAAGAAGAGAAGTCTGAAGATTTAGAAACATCAGTGGGAATGAGAAAGCCATGACCAGGCTACGGTATTTGGCATCAGTAGAATGTCTGCATTATTTTGCCCCTGCTAGAGGGACATAGTAGTTCAAGACTTTCTTACTAAATCAAAGAGCCCCAGAGTGGAGTGGTATCCAGTAGTATGTCTTCCAATGAGGGATCAGTGCTCACATTGCAAGTGTCTGTTCTACTGACCAGTATTACTTCAAATTGCCTCTCAGCCTTTCTTTAAATAAGTCAGAGTATAAACAGGTTTGTGGATATTACTAACAGTGAGTGTCAACATAATAGGAGCACTACCCACAGGAGTGCGTGCAAGCCCATGTGAAACTGCTCCCCCCAGCCCTGCAGGCTGAGAACAGCTTTGTTAGGAATGATGAGGAAAATGTGGTTGTGTTGCTGACAAGCATCTCCTTGGATCTTTCAAAGCAAGCCTGTTCAGAGGAGGGAACTGCCCCTTTGGCATCCTTGTAGATTCAGACAAGCTGAGGTCTGTGTATTGAGGCATCTCTCATGAGAAAGGTCCAGGACCCTAGTTTACACTCAGAACTTGAGTCTGTGTCAACCTACACTTGCAAGCATTAAGGGTAGTTTAATAAATCCAAAGGCAGCAAGTGGCTTGCTAGGTCGAGTCTCAAGCTGAAGACCTCATTTATTAAAATTCCTCAAAATAGTGAATAAAAACAGAAAGAGAACTTAACACCTTCCCCATGGCATCATCTGGTAATTCACCTTCCCTTTAGACTCTGTGCCTTTTTGTGCTGGACACTACAGGCTCAGCTTTGGTTCCATTATTGTACAGAGGGGCTCCCCATGCCCAGATTGCCTTGGGAATTTCCACCCAATCCAGCAACAATTCACAGCTGTGCATTGCAGCTTAGGGGCCTCTTCTTTGCTGGACTTCAGGACTGTATTTTCTCTTTTATGGAGGTAACTCCTCCAGCCAAAGTTAAGGAGTCAGGGCTTTCCCAGGATAATGGTGATAGAGCTGCACCACTTATAACCCAAAATATGGCATCTATATCTGTGAATACTCCTTCCACTATATTTTTCTGTTCAGGAGGGTACAAGTATTTAGGTACAATCTATTCTGTCCTGGAAAACTTCGCAGAACCATAGCAGCATCTTTGTCCTTCTGAAGCTTTTCCAATATTCTTCAAGTATTACTTAGATCAGTACGAAATTCTGGCTGATTTTCACAGAATCACAGAATTGGAGGGGTCCAGGCTCATCCAGTCCAACCCCCTGCCAAAGCAGCTCCCTAGCCCAGGTTGCACAGGTAGGCGTCCAGGTGGGTCTTGAATGTCTCCAGAGAAGGAGACTCCACCACCTCTCTGTGCAGCTGTGCCACTGCTCCGTTACTCTTAATGTGAAGAAGTTCCCATGCACATTTGTGCAGAACTTCCTATGCATCAGTTTGTGGTCATTTCCCCTTGTCCTATCACCACACACTGCTGAGAAGAGTCCAACCTCAGCCCTTTGCCTCTCACTCCTTAGATATTTATAGACATGGATCAGATCCCCACTGAGTCTTCTTTTTTCAAGGCTGAACAGACCCAGGTCTCTCAGCCTTTCCCCATAAGGGAGGTATTCATCACCCTATATCATCTTTGTAGCCCGCCACTACACTCTTCTGAGGAGATCCCTGTCTTTTTTGTACGGGGAGCCCGGAACTGGACACAATACTCCAGGTGAGGCCTCACCAGAGCAGAGTAGTGGGGGAGGGTCACCTTCCTTGACCTGCTGTCCACACTCTTTTTAATGCACCCCAGGATCCCACTGGCCTCCTTTGCCACCAGGGCACACTGCTGGCTCATGGCCAGCCTGTCATCTACCAGGACACCCATGTCTCTGTCCTCAGAGCTCCTCTCCAGCAGCTTATCCCCCAACCTGAATCTGTGCATGCAGTGTTTTGAGTGCTGTTCCTTGTCAATACAATTTATTACAACTGAATTCTAATGAGAGCTCTTTGCTTCAGACTCCCCTGTGGCAGGCAGCTATCATAACCATATGAAATCAGATTGAATGTCCCTCTAAACAAACAGTCATCCAAACGTCCTCTAGTTCATGTCAGTGCCAGTGTGAGGATGGTGGGGGTGTCAGGTTAGTTGAAAAAGACACACACAGACCACCACATCTGGGGGAAATGAGCTGCTTGACATAACCAAAATCTGTGCAGTCACGTTTGCACCTGATGAGCACGCCCTGTCCCAGCTTCTCCACTTCCAATGGTGTTCCTGGGTGCAGGGCTCTCTGGCCTGTGTTCACGTGTAAGGGCTGAGTTCTGGATCCAGTCTGTTTGTTTGAGATGTGAGCGTATGTCTATGCGTGTCTCAGCTGCATGTCCAAGCAGTATATTAAAAAACATATCAGGACTGTGTGTTTTGAAATGAACACTTCAAACTGTGAGGAGAAACCCTAGTGCCTTGCAGCTCCCATAACCTTTGACCCAATGAAGGCATACCAGGAAGATTTCTTGCTACTTAGGGAACTTGTATTCCCCAGTCTGATGTTGCCCGCTGCCACTGATTTGTGATGCCAACTTTTTTCTTCTTTTAGCCTTTAGATTCTAGCCTAGGAGCATATTTGTTCAACTGGGTTTGGGGTCATAAATAATTGAAATGCACTAAGAAATGGTAGTTTTGGCTGGCTGATTTATGTAGGGAGGAGAGCAAAGTGGTTATGACCTTCTGACTCTAACTCTGACAAGCATATAATTGGGAGACAAGAAAGAGGCTCAAAAGCGTGACGCTACATGGAAAACCAGCCTCTTTTGCTTATGAAGACACGATAGTCTAAATTGCCTCTCATGCATGCAATGCTTAATCTATTTATTCATTTTTTTAACAGTCCTACTGGCTTTTCCACATCTGCTGGATATTCCTTGATGTCTTGTTTGGTTTGGTTTTAGTGGTCAGAGAATATGACAGCAACACAAGCACAAGCGAAATAATTATTGTATACAGAGCCAGAAACCTCCCAGGAATATAGAAGGAAAATGAGGGAAAGGAAAAAGGAAGAGGAAAAATGCCCATCTTGAGCTTTCTGTTTGATTTCTGAACCATTACTGACCTTAAAGAAAGATGAAGAGCTCTTCACACTGAATTTGATGACTACCACCAAAGTGGAGGAAGTTCCTCTGGTTTAGATGTTGTGAAGAAACAGCTCTGTTCTTGGTCACTAGGACTGTCTGGGTGAACTCTTGTCCTCTGTGGGGTTCACTGATTTTAGTTCATTCATGTTAATGCAAATTATTTGTAGTCAGAAAGGAAGGGTCAAATTTCTTACCTATCACCTGCTACCTATCACTTGTCACCTAAATCTACTATTACTTAAACCTGGGAAGGAATCTATTGAGGTAATCAAGCCACAACGATGCCACCAGCTCTGCACGTCTGTGCTGAATTAATGCTTTTTACTACTCTATTATTTATGGAGACAAATATAGCTCTAGTTTAAAATACATTGTTCTTTTGGGGGAAAAAGTATAACACAGTGCATTAAGCATGAATTGTATGGACTTTTTTGCACTGCTACATCTTGATGCATACTATAAAATTCACTTCATATCAGTTCTTGCAGCCCTTACACCCATTTTTTAATTAATGCTTCCCTTGTAATTCTGTATTTGCTTCCAGAGTAGACGGGGAATAAAATGGGAGCTCTCCAGTGACTAATATGACATTTTTGAATTCTCATGGAAGTTAACAAAAGGCTGTGCAGTCCAGTGAATAAAAGCTACTTACTACATTAAAAATGACACTGGAATTGCATCCCATGTGGATCTTTTCTTATTATTATTAAAGTCATTCATTAAATGCTTGTTATTTCCTGCAAAGCAACATTTTCAAAAAGATTAAGTGGTCCATAAATGAACTGGGGATGTTCATGATCAACCATCATACCGCAGCTTGATTATCTATGGATCTGTGTGAGCAATGCTGACAGCCTCTTATCAATGGGCCCTCAGTCTGTAGTGCTCAGCTTTCTAAGCCCCTGACCAAGGGAGATGTGAACACCCAAACCACAGGGCTCCAACCCACCTCAGATCTCACAGCCACTGGATGCATGCATCCTGGGCAAAAAGTGACCAACAGCTTATTACTACCTTGAGGCAAATGGGTGGTTTGGTGGGGCTGCAGAGGTGGTGGCCACGATGAGGAAGAGACATCCTGAGCTCTGCCAGGGAATTCACTGCTGTTGCAGTGCAGTGGCATTGACAGTCAACATTTCTTCTCACAGTAATGGAAAGAAACAACTGCTCTCAAACCCAGGGAATCAGAGAAAGGACTTCAGGCTGACCTAGAAGGACACTGAATTGTACCACTGTGATGCAACTTGTCTGAGCATGGCTTTTATTTGGGCAAATAATTCCATCTTGTCCTAAGGAGCCTTTGAAATAAAACTTTTACTTTGTTCATTCCTGTTCTCCACATAATTACAATCTTGAAGAAAATATTTCAGCAAAAAAAATCCAAAGTTCTGTTCGTTTTCTTCAGGGTAAACATTTTTCTGATAACTTCCTTGCAGATTCAGGCCATGACTAATAACATTATTTAAGCACAGCCTTTGGTTTGACTTACAGTGTCACCATCCCACATAAAAATGTGTTGGCAGTTACAAGAACACACATTTTTCAAAAATCTTCCATACATGTTTTCATTAAATACATTGAAAAAATAGTATTCTTTAATGGGTACACATATAAAATTGTAACATAGGGTAATTATAAAAGGACCATAGATTTGAGTGATTGTTACTGCACAGAACTAAAGGTAAAAGTGAATAACAAAATTATATATATATATATTCAGAGCTAAAAGGCAGTTTTATCCCAGAATAATTATAAATGAGCTTTCCACTGCTTCAGAGTTGAGGTATTGGTATTCGGTGTGCATTTTTTTTTCTTTTTCTTTTTTTTTTTTCTTCTGGATTTGAAGCCATTATTGTGACCAGAAAGAAGGGAGGGAAATTATACATAGTCGTACAAATAGGATCAAAATTTGTTCCATTTGAACTTTAGCCTATGAACTAAATAGGATACGGATTAGCCCAGGCTACAAATCTGAGCAGACATAGGAAATGTCAGCAATGTTAATGAGCAAGCAGGCATTTATCAGGGAGCTGCTGTGAAAGTAATCTTCTTGCTAAGCCATTGAAGATAGGCGACCAGGTTGCACATGTAATTGGGGGCACTACGCGCACAATTAGATGGAACAGACCTCTCTTTTCACAGAAGCAGTGCTACAGTCACACATATGCAAGTCACTCTGTTTCTTTGTGTGTGTAATTTTGTGCATCACTGCACATAACTGTGCAGTCTTTGAGGAGCTGCATTGTATCAAATGGATCCTTTCATCTGAGACACCTAAAGGGACACAGCCAGAGCCTTCTTGACATTACCAACACCCAGCTCCCTCACAGAAACCAAAATAGCTTCAAAACAGATTTGGCTTTATTCTTTGTGCCTTCAGACGAACAAAATAGACCAACTATAGTCAGTGTCATTTTCAGTTTATGTATATTTATAGCTT
Organism: Cyrtonyx montezumae; assembly: GCF_038088225.1. Lineage (NCBI taxonomy): Eukaryota > Metazoa > Chordata > Aves > Galliformes > Odontophoridae > Cyrtonyx > Cyrtonyx montezumae. The sequence continues at coordinate 131,526,867 of NW_027072034.1, read as the reverse complement.
CTTTGAGCATCAGTGGGGATGAAAGGGATGGGAGGAAGATCACATTTGAACCATGCCAGACATGATGTGTAAGGGCTCAAAACAAACAAAAAAACAAACAGCATTGGCTTATCTAAGGATAATAGGAATATTTCATTTAGCATGTACATAAATATTTCAGGGCCTGGGTCCTACCATGAGGGAAAATCTCTGCTGACTTTCCTGGGATTCATTTACATCACAGCTGAGAGGAGGTGACAGCATCCATCAGCTGCTCCTCCATCACAGCTGGCCCCACACTCAGGTGTGCTCCATCGGCCAGGTGCTTAAAGCTCAGAGCCAGAAGTCCCTCAGTTCAAGACACTTCTTCATCCTGAAGTTTTTCTTTAATGACTGATCTATATCTGCTCTATTCAGTTGTTGCATTCTCAGGATTTTCAGGTACAGCACTCAGCAAATACACTGTAAATTCTCATCTATGTTTTTTCTGATCTTGATAAACCCAGAGAAAAAATTTATTACCTTTACTACCTGAAACCAGTCTGTATATTTCATTTTGTGCACGAAAAGCATTTTGGTTACAGTGAAATCTGGGCTTCTCTGGATTACGATAAATGTTTATGTGTCTGAGTTTTGATTCACACCATGCAGAAAATGGCTGCAGTTGACCTTGTATCGATTCATTGTTCAGAAATCCAGCTTTATACTTCTAAACTGCGTTAATGCAAAAAATGCTGGAACACAAGAACACTACAAAGCACTAAAATTATTTCAGATACTTGATCAAGCACAGTTCTGGCTTCACCCTTAGGTGCACTCAGCCAAATTCAGCTCTCTATAGGAAGAGAGGTAGGTCTGCTGCTGCAGACCAGGTGTACCCAAGGATGTATTTTATGCACGAACCTTAAATTCTAACAGCTGAAAAAAGTCAAACGCAACAGGTGAGAAAATATGTGCTAGTGGATATTAACCACAGGAAGCAATTCAAATACATGGAGCATACCAAAATGATTTGAAAGATGCATGAATAATGAAAGCATGCTTCAGGAGAAATAAAAAGATCACTCAAATGGGACTTATAAAACTTTGAGTATCTGAAGCTTTGCTGGGGATTGATGAAGCATTTCAAAGTTCGATGTAATTAAGGGATTTAGGTCTGCAAGAACGATGGTGCAAACTGACCTTCTGACATGCAGGTTTTAGAAGTTTCTGTCTGGTTTGTTGAGTTTTTGGCGGTGGTTTGTTTCTGTTGTTTGTTTGTTTTACAAAAGAAAAGAACTTTGATTTCCTATAATCCTCATTCAGAAGGAAAAAAAGACCAAAGGTAGTTAGATTTCAGCAACCACTTTCTCAGTCCGGTTCAAGTCCCAAAGTGATAGAAAATACAGATGAGTCTGAACTGGCAGAATTAGGGCTGAAGTACGAATTTGACTCCAGATTTTTCTGAACTCAGTGACGTTAATCATGGAGCTACTTATGAGCACAGAAAATGCACAGTGGAAATGTCCATTTTGGGCTTTTTAAAAGGGTAATTAGCACTGCCTGAAACCTTTAAAGCAACACAACTGATTATCATCACAAGAAGTGGTGAATTTAATGTAAGAAAGTTTAAATACATACTAAAATGAAATGATCTGTCATGGGAGCTGTCAGTACTGTGCTGAGACAGGCCAGCACTGAAAGCAGTGTGCCAGAAGCTCATCTCTATGCCCAAAGATGAGAAGAGGGAACAACGTATGATTTTCTGAATAAAACAGCAAGCAAGGTGCAATGTAGTTACACAATCCAGTCCACTGCCTTTTCCCCACCCTGTCTGCAGCCAGAAGAAGCCAACCCAATAGCTGTGTGGTGAAGGAGTTAACTTGCTGTGAGAAGGATGTCAGAGGCAGTGTTCTTGCTGCTGGGGCTGGAGGGCAGGAGCAGCCTGTAGCAGCCGGGATGGGTCCAGGTGCGGCCTGGCCTGCCTTACTGCTGAGCTGGGCTGCTTCTGGGGGGATCACAAGCTCTGTGGGTTTCAGCTGTCTTTCCTTTGAAGGAGGCAACAGCTGAGCAGCCTCTCAAGTTTACCAAGTGAAGAAACTGAATTATTTTTTCTTTTCCTGCTGTGTTTTTCACAAGAGCATCAGAGAACATCAGACATAATTATTACCCAGAGGAAACTTAAAATGGCGAAAACGGGCTAATTAAAAAGGGATAATCTGAGCTGTAGATACATTACCCCCTCACATTGCCACTGGCAATGTCTATAAGGCCAAATTCTCACAGTGCCTGCTTTAGATGAGCTTCAGTGTCAGTTTCTCAGCTGCCTGACCAGGCAAGGGGGTGCTGCTGCAGGCCCTGCAGGCACTGACAGCCAAGCATTGTCCACAGGACTTGCAACGAAACTTGGGAGTTTATTTTGGTTTTTAATATGACTCAGTCCTAAAGTAAGTCCTTAAATTTTTTCTTTTACAATTCCAAGAAATGTTGCTGGTACATAAATGACATCCTGGGAGTCACACCGAGAGTCTAAAATAGTAAAATGAGATTACTGATAAAAACTGATTTTAAGATGAAGAACAGTAACTGAGTTTGGCTCAAATTCAGATTCTTACAGTTTGAAGTAATTTAAGTTTCATGTTATAGAAGTAATTACGAACAGATGATTAGAATGAAAGGTGAAAATCTGTTACATTAAATAATGTCTCTTTGGTATTTTACAGGCTGTAAACTGGCAGTAAGAAAATACTGATTAGTGTAGATGTAGATGTGCAAATGATGTTAACTGATAAATATATATTTGTTTTTTATTAGAATGACACTGCTGAAAGCAAACAAAACACGCACAAAGAAAAGAAAAAAAATACAACCCAGAAGTGAAATACTGACATACTAATGACTATTCACATGGCTGGTGGACAGGACAGGAGTTTGCAACATGGTCTTTTTCCTTGCAGACCCTGTCTAAATCTCTTCTTCTTAGTCAGAAACCCAGCTGTGCTCTTTGCCTCTCCTCCCAGAGCAGAGATTTGGCCACCATGCTAAAGCAACAAGAAGTTCTACATTTTTAATTAGAAGTTAAAATAGCAACAGAGGAACTTGCTGGGGCTGTGAGCACGTGGAACGTGCTGGTACTGCTGCTCTGGTTCGAGCAGAAGATGCAGCTGCAGCGAGACCTCTCTGATGCAGTGTGTAACAGCTGTTTTTCCACGAGCTGTGCACTCAGCAGATGCCAGAGCTGCTCAAGTCCTCCTATTTGTATTACTCTGAAACATTTCCTTAAATATGTGGCTAAAGCTATCTGGTGACTTTGAACTTAAATTATTAACTGGTTTGGGGACAAGTTAAACTGCATTTGCCTGTAAGTTAGTTTTGCCATTAAAAAATAACCAGCTGAGCTAAAGCTACTGCTATTTTTGTCTGAGAAATAGAGGGAGACCATGCAAGCTGAGTGCTGTGCTGCGATGCACTGGGACTCATGCACTTCAGAGGAGACCCACAAGTGCAGACTTCCCAGAGCATCCTTCATAGGAAGCATGGAACATAGATGCCAACCGCTCACTGCAAGTGAGAGTCCCCATGGCAGTGGAGAGGGCTCAGGAGCTGCCCCATACACCTCTATATCCAAAGCTTTTGCTGCTGTTTCCACTTCGTGGAAAGTCTATGTTGGTGCTGTCTGTGGGCAGCTGTACAGTGCTCCTTGAGTAAATATTCACTTCTCTACACCCTAGAAAAAGGCAATGCATTTTAGCTATGGCTTAATGGCCATATTCCACCAGCTGAGCTGGAAAAGATGGAGCTCTCACAGCAGGCAAAGGCATGCTAAACCATAAGGAGGCTTGAGGCAACCAACCCTCTGTTCTTGCCCACAACGAAATTGTAAGTGCTGGACATGGGCAACAGCACAGTTAGCTTCCTTTTCTACAGTTTACTAACACTACTGCTTTATGTCAGCCTGTTTCACTGCAGCATTGAATTCAGCATTGTAACTGAAGACATTTCTGCCTTCGTATCTGTAAGTCAATTAACTTAGGGCAATTACTCTGCAGTGAGGTGACAATTCCTTTATGGAAGTTATTGAATTCTAGTACAGCAAACAGTGCATCGATAATGAAAAGCCACTAAAAGAACACAATGTACCTGCATTGTTCAGAAATATAGAAATAGAATATATATATATATATATATATATATATATATATTTTATGGACTATATTGTCTGGTGGACATGTAGGCCTTGAAATTAGACTTAATTTTTTAATAATTCTTAGATGTATTTTTGAAAGAAAATAAAAAATGTGCTACTAATTAGTGGCTTGACTGAACAGGAGGGAAATGGGGAAAGGGGGGGTGAAAGTGGATGACAGTGAAGGTCACTGAGATGTCTCATTGGACTTTGTTGACCTTTAGAAGAACTCCCAACTGATTAGTAACCTTGAACACTGATAAATTAGACGATATTCACACACTCTATTTCCATTTTTTGTTCAGCAGGGATTTCCAGCTTTGTTCAGCAGGCTAATTTCTGCTGTTCACATACATGTGGCACTGACTGTATCTCCAAGGACATGATTCAAGATTTAGTTATTATGTTATGTTTCAATCCTTGACTTTCAAGCCTGTTTCTTTTTATATCGCATGACACTTGGTAAACCTGCACTAGCACAAAGTTCTCAGGTCATGGTAGGCAACAAAAGGAAAGAGATGTCTATTTTCCATCTATCCATATTTTTAGCTTTTAATTAATGCTGGGATTAAGTAACCAATTTTATTGTGCCTTCCAGGGAGTGACTCATATCTGTTACAGATCTAGATTCAATGGCAGGGAATGCACTAAACCAAAGCAAGAGCAGGCATACTTGCTTCACCCATAACTTATCTTCTCCCAGTCCCAAAATGCGGATGCTCACAGCTGTGCTGTGGATGTCTGCCCTTCCCTCTGCCCGCTCCACTGGTTTCAGTCAGTGCTTTTTACAACATGCAACAGTACACAAGGATTTTGTGCTTGAAAAATGTTCAGTCTATTTCGTGTCTTTCAGAACCATATATCTGGCTTTCATGTATTTCCTGAACCTATTTTATTCCTTTTCTTTAATGAAAGCGAAGCGCAATTTCTAAACAGTAGCGCCGTCTGTTAAACCTTCTCTCAGAAGTCGGCATGCAGCTGCAACTGAAATCAACGGGAAATGTACCTCTGTGGCTGAGGGCAGAACATGACCTCTGAACAATTGCTAGCAGGCAAGAAAACTGCACAGAAAGCAGCCTCCTTTTCAAGGAGCTCCTTACACTCTTCTTAAGAAACATTGATTGCAGCCTGCCAGGGACTGGACAAAACAGTAAATCCCTTGAGTGCCTGTTATTTATGGACAGAGTGAGGAAGAAGGTTTGTTTGATAGGAAAAATCTTCATAGTTTTAATGTAAGCCGTCACTCAGATTTTGCAGGATTTCTCCAGATTTTAAGCATCTTGGGTTTGTTTGTACTGTTTGCATCCAGTAGGCTAGAATTTTCCATATGCTTCAGAAATGTGCAGTACTTGACACACACCAGGACTCAAAGAAATACTAGAATCACATAATTGTTTGAGTTGGAAGAGACCCTTAAACGTCATCTAGTCCAACTCCCTGCAATGAACAGATGTTAGGTACATGAAGTTGCATGGCATTCCTTTCATCTCCTTATGTATATGAAACACTACAAGATAACATCTGGTTGAGGGAAAATAATACAGTTTTCTTAAAAATAAGTACATGGATTTTCCTCACAATCTCAGTATGTGAGGGAAGTTTGTCCTGTAACAACAGAAGGTAAAATAAATGCTAAAGACAAGAAAGGCACATTGAAAAGAATGTGAATGCTCAAGCAGTTTAAAAGGATGGTGCCATCTGAGGCATTTCCTCTTTTTCTGTTTTGTTTCCACACTTTGTGATGAAATCCTTATGTATTCATCCTTTTCAGTCCTTAATTTCTAAGCACTGCTTTATTCTTTATGTCTCTCCCAGCTTTGGTCATGTAGCCTCTTTTATTTATTGTCCCAAAAGTGCAGTAATGAAAATGGAGCTTGCATATTGAAGTGATCCCCACGTATTAAGATACTTTACACAAACAACTGAATCCCAGCTGTGGAGCTTATGGAGAAACAAACCTGCCTACGGCAGCTGGAGAGAGCAAAAATCTAGAGAGCATCCCCTTTAACTGATGTAAGTCACACACAAAAGGTCTGTACCCACTCTGGGTGGCAGTATCTCACTGGCATGTAGAATCTGATCTTTGGGCATGTGAATTGTTCTGTTCAGTCCACTGCAATGACTCACATGCATGAAGTTAATAATAGAGATAAGAAATGACAGGCATAGGATTGTACTGGGCAGAAATTCCCACACGCTCCTCTCTAACTCCTTCACTCCTCTCTACATGCATTGCCCAGCTGCCTAGGCATGCTGACAAAAGGACTGAAAAGAACAACATGCATGAAAAAAAATGATACCCTTGAAAAAGAAAGAGGACACAAATAGAAACTTAAGGTAAGAGAAATATTTATTTAAATTTGCACAATAACGAGCTTATACTGAACAAATTCAATCAAGAAATAATAGTAAGTGCGGTAAAACAAGGAAATATTGATGACTTTTCCATCAGAAAACATTAAGAAGCCATGCCTGTGCATTACGGTTTTAGTTTTTAGGATTTTTTTTCTGTGTTTTTTATTTTTTTGGTTGTTTGTTTTTACAACAGCTTGTATCTTTTTTTTTTTTTCAGCGCATATACTGTACAAACCACATCTTAGCTACGTTCTCCTGAAGGCTTCATCCTTTTACTCATACACCTGCTATATTCTGCAGTGAACATTCAAAGACATTTGTGAAGAACCAAATATGCTTAGGTAAAAATCTCCGCATCTGGTCAAGTGTTGAACTCTCAAAGCTTTGGAAGACCCTGCAAGAGCTCCTGGCTGACTTTGGATCTTGACATCATTATATATAGCAATGCAACGTATCACTTTATACTAACCTAATATCCTGCAGCATGAAGTCAGACAGACAAATAGCCAGAACATCTGGGTCTGACCTCATTCAAAGGTTTACACATCTGAGCTCGTCTTGAGTCCCATAAATTTCATTCTGATTAAAAAATCTGAATTCGTCACATTTCTGCACTTTAAATGGACAAGAATAAGTCAATTTGAGTTTTAATTTTGTACAATTTTTGGTCTAATGGTCTTTTTCTTTTTCTTTTTCTTTTTTTTTTTTTGTGACAGAAAATTCTTTACCCAGAAACTGCTTGTGAGAGATGGTTGTTGGTATCACAGTTCCTGAAGGCACTGTGGATCCACTGAGCAACAGACGTGGCCATTCTAAAAGGAAGAACAATGAGAACTGAAAGAATTAGCATCTTGTATAAACTCAGTCAGTTTAACAATTGCAGCCATTTGAACACTCGTATCACATTTTAAAGTGTAGTTTTGTAAAACACAGATGAGTACAAATTATGATTATGTTTATGAAATTGTTGTCATGTCCTTCCAATGTCTAAGGGAATAGGCTACGATGATTCTTTAATTGCTTGGTTTTCTGTGTTCTATATCCCAGTGCTACAACAGTCAAGCTGAAAGGAGGTAAGGTCAGCGGAAGAAATGCTCCTGACATAAAGGTATCAGGCATTTGCCCAAGTAACAAAGCTGCTGAACAAGAAAGGGCAGCAGGGAGTTTTATTTAGATTAGACAGAAGGCACGCAGGGTTTTATTTAGCATTGAATGTTTCAAGTTAATTCTTCCTGGCTGCAACACCAGCAAATACTAATCCATAAAGTTTTCCCTGATAGCCTGGACATTTTTCTAAGAATATCTGAAATTAAGGGAACCTATTACCTATGGACATGATTAAGCTATGAACTTTTTTTTTTTCTACATTTTTGCTACTTCTTTTCTTCAATTGAGTCTTACAGTGCAAATAAAATCCACATTATTTTCAAATTGTTCCAGATATATTTAGTTGACTAAACTGCCAGGACTAATTAAAGACTAAGGTCTGATTCATTCAAATGTTTTCTTTCTCCTGTTACAGAAGGTTAGACAATCCTAATGTTCACCTTCTTGTGATTTGAAATGTTTTTGTGGCTAATTCTGCTTTAGCTGATGCCAGGCTTTCTGAATTCTTAAAGGATTTGTGTAAACCTATTTTGCTATAGCTTGGTTAGAGAGGCTTAGCCTCGAGCTTTGACCTTCAGTGTAATTCTCTGCAAGAAAAGAATGAGGGGACACAGGGCAAACGAGAAAACTATACAAATTGGGTATACCATTAACCTGATCTGGAAGAGAGAGGATCTTGCATGCAGAACTACAATATGAAAATGCTGCCAATACAAATAGATAGTGATTTTCAAAAAGACAATTGCTCTGAACAGAGAAGGTCAAAGTGCTGTATCATCATTGTTAAGTAGATTCTTGCCCGAGCTGTTTTAAATCTAAGGGTTTGGCAGAGTAAATGTTAACATTTTCTACATATTCATAATGCAGCAATATATTTTATTAGTCTATCTATGTGTTTACACTGAATAGAAATTAGTCTATGTTTAAAGATTCAGTCTTTGCTGGGACTCAGAGTAATGGGCAGAGGGGAACAACACATTGGTGCCCACCCCTTGAACTGGTATGTCATTTCTGTGCTGACATTGACTAGTGCTACAATGAGAATGCATTTCCTAGCACTTAATCTTAACTGTGTTTTACAGAAGAATCATGCGTAATATTTTGTTTTACAGATAGGGAAAATGAGGTGCTAAAACCTCAGAAAGCCACCCAAACCCAAACTGGTAGGTTACAGGATTACAATATCTCATTCCATCTTTATCTATCTATTTATTTATTTTCTACATTTTATTCCTCCAGAAGTATCTCCTAGCACTGGAGTCGCTGCATTCCACCAGCTGCAGTTCTCACTAATGGGTTTGTGCACATAAGCCTGTTTCAGCATCCTTTGAGTAGCATCTGGCTTTCTAACCATTAGCCACTGTCAGATCACAGCACTTTCTCCTAACCACCCACCCGTTCTGACATTAAGATAAATGCCCAAATGTTCTCACTTGGCACATACTACTTCCATGGTAAAAGAACTGTGTCTCAACAATAGCAACTTCAGTTTCATGCCACATAATGTCAGGAAAGTAGTGGAGGAAGGTGTTGCTCGACACCTTCTGCTCCATAATCAGTTACCCCACACCTCTTCTAGAAGGAGGTGTTGAAGTCAAATTATTTTTGTGGGTAACTTTCTAAGTACTTAATGGTACCATGTACTAGAGTCTGGGAAGTCTCTTCCTTGGAGAGGATATAGGATAAAGGTCTTGATGAATTTCAGTAAAAATTATCATTCTTTTTCATTTGTCACTATTGGTACTATTTACCATACAGGGTCTATTTTTAATGAGAAAAAGATGATTTTAACCTCTTCTTCTCTCACAGCTTTAGTTCACATCAGCCCAGAGCCTTAAAATATTTTTCCTCAGTGGTTTCCTTTGACTACAGAAACTACTAAATATTCTCTACATCATGTTGATTCCTATTACTAATTTTAAAGCAAGAAAGTAGTAGAACTGTGTGACTAGTCCAATTATTCTAAAACCGATTCTTATTCTCAAAGAACAAATCAAAACATTCTGATAACTCCATAATATCACACAGAATGCATTTCTTGAAGTCTAACCTTACATACAATTTTGTTTCTTTATATATTATTTCCCAGATAGCATAGTACAGTAAGAACTGCAATAAAACTTGAACTGAGCTTTGGTGGTGGAAAAAACAAGCCAAACTTGTACGCAGCCTACTGCGGCATAGGTTGTTCTGCATCTGACTTGCTAGCACATTAAACCATCGTTCTGGCACATGGAAGGGTGAAGTTAACAAAACTGAATGCTTTTACTGTAATCTCCTCTGCTTTTAAACAAGTGCAGATACCAACTAACTGAACCGAATGCATTAATATTTATGTGCACAGAACAAGCTGGGAAAGCAGCATCTCAGCCTAAGTTCTTTGCTCCTTACCTTGCACTGGCAGAGTGTGCACTCCGTGCCATGCTTAATCCAAGAAGATCCAGTGAAACGAACAACATTGGTTTCATCCAGGCAGGTTTTAGTGATGTCATTGCGGATGGTGTCTGCTTGGCAGGGGTCAGCAACACAGCGCGGGCAGCACTCATTCTCAGGGAGGACACTGAACTCACAGTCTACCTCCGGGCACGGCAAGGGCCAACAGTCAACCTCTCCTTGCTGTTTAAAAATATTATGAGAATAAGAGGTTATTAGCTGTTGTTTTGCTACACTGCCCATTTCTCTGATTCAACATTATGTTTGCTTGCTGGCTAGTTTCTTCTGTCTGGTCCTACTAGCATTTATTGCATGTGGGAGACAAAGCAAGTGGTTGCTTTCTCTGCTTGCTACTGGGGAAGTCCATTAGATTTAACTCAATATACTCTGCATCAAGCTTCTGCCAAAACTTCTCCATAGGCCTTGTGAAATACAGAATATGGACCTGTCCTTCTGATGTCCCACTTCAGTGAGAGACAGAAACCATAACAGGTCTACACTATAGAAGTGCTTTGAAATCTCCACTTCTTCAGTTCTTACTTCTGTTGAGATTGTTAGATTCCAGTATAACCCCTCAAATGTTCAGCTTAGGGTAAGGTTAGATCTTATTAGTTCCACTGGCTTGACTAATGGTGTTGAGCTTCCAGCAACCCAGTTTAGCAGGGAACATCACAAGATTCTCAATGAGAAGACCTCCACTCATCTACTATCCACTTTGGAGGTTATGATTACCTGGTTCCCAAACTTAATCATGCTTTCTGCATGTTGCATGATGAGTTCGGTACAGAGTGTGAAAAAGACAAAACAGAGACTTGCTTGGGGCCAGCATGTTGTTAGTGGAAGTTATTGTACACCTCACCTATTGTACACAGACCTTAAGATGTCTGATCATTCACTTGGTGGGTGAATTTTCATTCAGTTCTGGAGAAGGGCCAAAGTTTCAGATCTATCAGTCAAAGGGAACAGTTCATTGATGTCATTAATGTTGGTTTGCTCTGGAGCAGATCTATCTCTGACCTGCACCTTATTCATCCCAATGCTAGCAGACAAAGAGTGTCAAGATTTGAGGGGGGATGAAGAGAATAGCACTTCTCCCAAGGAAAGAAGTGTATTCACAAAACTGAACACAATGCTTTGAGGATTAGAAGTTCAATACCAGAACAATAGCTGTAAAAAATCCCCAGAGGTTTGCCATAGCTTCAATTTTACATCTCTTGTTGCAGAAACTATTGTTGAAGTTATTCTACAGAATTCTCATCTGGATCAATTTTCCTCTCTCTTTGAATCACATGATAGAAAAAATGAAAGCAATCTTAAAACCAGTTACTGATCTTGATATTTTGATTTATTTTTTTGTAGTGACGGACAGTACAAGGAGTGGACAACACACTGTCACTTAAAAACCACTGTGGCAACAGAAAGAATATAGGCTTTAGTTACAGAAGCAGCATGTTGAATAAAGAGACATCTTTTGAGATCCCAAACCATTGGGTTTTCTTCGTTTCATTTCTAAGACTTTTAATTAAACACCTGGGAATCTATTTCATTGGATTTTAGCAGTGGCAACACCAAAAGCAGTGTCTATAGAAATTGGTTCTGGTTGTTCATGGTACCCTGACAAGGGAAAGCTGAACTAGGCTTTACATTTGGAGATAACCAGTGATAAAATCTAGTTGCTTTTATCTTGGCATTTTTCCTGTTGTGGAAATTTCCTGAGCACCATTATGTAGCACAGGTTTGCTAAGACTCTGAGATACCTGCCCAGGAAAAAGATCACAAGCTTCAAAAGATTTATTTTTTTTTTCAAATCTTATTTCATTAATATGAAGAATGCATCAAGTCTTATTAATTTATCTGTTACTGGAGATGTCTGAGTGAATAAACATGTTTTAGGCTATCAACACCTTTGAAATTATCAACTGTGATAATAAATACATATTTTGAACACATTTACACAGCCTCAACAGTCTCTGAATGAGTGAAAACATGAGTGTTACTGTATGAGTGCCATACTCAAATGACCTCCACTCTTTGCTAAAACAATCTTCATGATTAAATAATTTATATTATGTCTGTTATGTCTAAATACATTTTTGGCTGGAACTTGAAAATATTGATAAGTATCCATGAAAGTCAGATTTTGATCATACACATACTCCAGAGGGAGCTAAATGGATGTTAATATATGAAAATGAATATTCAGAGATTAGCATATCTGATGTCTTTTTTTTTCCTCCTGCTTATTCTGCTGTAATCAGGAGCCTTACCAAGCAGCGACACTGCTGACAGTTTTGTATCCAGGAGTCACCACTGTTGTAGGAAAGCTCCCCACTCTGATGTAAACACTGACTGCTGAGCCTTGGGTCGCATTCAGGACAGCAAAATAGATCAACAGTGGGATTTTCACAGTCACAGACCATTCGCCGGCACATCACATATCCATTCTGTAGTTGGAAGACAGATATAGAGTGATGGCAGAAATCTGCTTGACTCCTACAATTCTTGCACCAAAATTTGATTTGTTAGCATGACTGTAAACCATTACCAGCTCATGCATTTTTCCACTATACCTTTGCTGAAATACAATTCCAAGTTAGAAACCACAAAGCACTTAATAACTACCATAAACTTCCCCTGTTGTCTTATATAAATCCTTCATACAACCAACCTTCAGACAATTACAGCCTAAGGTGGTGAAATGCAAGCGTGTCTTTACCAAGGGTCAAATTTTAATGGATTACATAGAGTTTTATCATTTTTGTATGGGCATGGCTTGACTCTTCCACTAAACTTCTAGATCACTTCCTTCTCTTTTATAATTATTCACATAAAGTTGATGACAGCTAGTGAAAAATAAAATACATGCCAATGAAAACTGAGTTTCTGAAATGCTCAGGATTTTTTCAGCAACATATGGTCTCTTCAGTCTTCATTTTCATTTAGTTTGTGGGCTTCCTAAAACAAACATCTGAGAAAGGTAAGCAGAGGCAGAATTGACCTGTATTTATGACCATCAGCTGGAGATAGTGGTGTCAGTCATCAACACCAGTATGTGTCTGGATAATTTCTTTACATGAAAATGACATTACTCCCATCCAGAAAAGGAAGGCAGCATCTCTGCTAACAAAAAAGTACTCTTCCCCATACTGCCAGTATTATATGAGAAACTTCATGGAAACTCTGTTCATGAAGGTTGGAGGGAGAAGCTCTCCCCAGAGCCCTAAAAAACTCAATTTTTGTGAAGCACCACATACACAAATGAAAAGGCACCTAAAGCAGTAATATCACTTGAATCATATTATTTTTCCCATCATCCGTTCCACCATTTTTGCAGTGGCAGTTGTTTGTGGGTTTTTTTTTTCAACTGACCTGGCATGAGCAGACAGAGCATCTGTCGTTCTCCAGCACCCAAATCTGACCATTGTGCTTGATTTTATCTTCATGGATACAGTCTCCTGTGCAGTTCTTGCCATGTGGACACCGACAGTCATACCCACCATCCAAATTAAAGCAAACAGTGTCATTGGCACAGCTATGCCTTCCAGTTGCACATTCATCAATGTCTGCAAAAACATGCCATGTAATACCTTTAGACCGCATTCAATTAACAAAAATGTTCCTGTGGCAGCCAATACAAATGATTCATGGTCATTAAATCCTTCAGCTGAAAATTAATTTGCACTTCACCAGAACAGGAAAAAATAACTTGGAAGTTTATAAAAATATTTTTAAAGTCACATCAACTCTAGCAACATCATATTTGGAGTCTTCTTATATATCTTCTCAAATGAACATTAAGTAAGGTTGCTAGAATAAGGAAACCACAGGAAAGACAAGAACAAAAATAACATGCAGCTCCCTAAAGAGCAGTAGTTTGTGGCAACCATTCAATCAGACATTTTCAATCAAACAAGTAAAGCTGCAGAAACCTATTTCCCAAACTTTTGCTGGCTTTGTCTAGCACATTTGTGTGAACTTGCTAAGAAGTTAATGTGAAAGGCAACATCTGACCTGTGTGTCCATTTAAGTAGAGTGTTCAAGCTAGAATGCTATATTCAAGTTCCAAAGACATCTGTAGCCCTTCTGTCTAACACATAAAATAAAAAAAATATATAGGAATGCCTCCAATGATTAAAGGTAAATGACTTCAAAACAGGCATATCATAAAGAGTTCAAGAGCATCTTTAAAGGCTTAGTTCATCAATGTACAAAGTTATTTTGCATGGGCTAACTGGCAGCACAAACTGCCTTAACTTCAATAGCTTTTACTGATTTTTTTCAGCTGTTCATATGAATGTACACTACCCGAAAAAAGAAGTTAGCTTTGAAAAATCATGAGGTAAAATGCTGTATGTAATAAAATGTGGAAAAACTAGAAGATTAAAGATCTATGGCAAGTGAAAGTATCAGCGCAGAGAGTTCTACTCCATATAAAATTACACAACAGTTTGGCTCAAGCTCTTAATTGAAGTTCATTAAAAAGTAGTATTGGGATATTTAGCTGTCTAACAAACCAGCAAAAGAGAAAATAAGCAATATGATCACTCATACATCTTTCAGCATCAGCATAGAAACTTAATACAATGCTCAGCTTTGGGTTCAAGAATGGAAATGAAACCTACAGTTCACCTCAAGTACATTTAGTTTAAAGAAAAATAACTCACTTATTTCAATTCTGTGTGAGGGTGCTGTCAAACAAAAGTAAACAAGTCACTAACATGAATATGAACTGAGATGAAAAACAGCAGGGAAAATATTAGAATTCTGTTGTATAAATAAGCAGCATTGTGGGTTTCCTTTAAATACACTGTGTAATAACCGTGCATCTCAAAGAACTGTTTTGGAAAATCACTCAGGCTTCTGGGAAGGGCGAGGAAAATCTCATTTGAGAAGAACTAAAAAGAAATTGATTGTTCATCTCTGAAAGCGTATCAGCAAGAGAAGATGTATATAACCAAAAAAATAATGAATACTACAGAGAATATATATTGAGTGCTTTTGTTCTTTATATAATTGAATGGACAAGAAAGGGGACAGTAGATGAAAGAGGAAGACAACAAATTCTAGTCTGATAAAAGGAAATAATTTTTCCATACTGTATGTAAACAAACTATGAAATCCACTGCCACAGATGTTGTTAAAAGGAAAGCAAAAAAGTTATAAAACTAGTGAGAATACTCAAATTTATGCTGTTAGCAGATTTTGGAAGTTACATTCCACACATTGCAGCTTATGGTGCCCTCATTTACATATCAAATTTACCCAGAATAGGCAAATCATCTCAGTTCTCCACATCTCCTACCTCAGTGTCTTCTGATTCTTATGGAGTCAGCTATTACCTCAGTAGGGCAGAATACAACCAGGTTCATCAAACTAATTGAGTGTGGCTGTGTGCATGAAATGGACCTGCAGAGCTGAAATGTCACAGGTAGTCAAACAGGAAAACCCATCCTAACAGCAAGGATACAGAATTAGCTGAACAGATGGTTGTGTGGAGGCTGTGCATTCTCCAGCCTAGAATGTTTTTAGACAAGTAGCTAAAAAGAATGGTTTGAGTGATGTTGGTCTAGCCAGCGTGCAAGGATAGAACTGTCCTTTCCTTCCTCTTTTTTCTCTTAAATTTGGCAACTGAAAATTAACATTTCTGTAAGTCTATTTCCACGCACTCATTCTAACTGATTTTAAGATATTCAGTGAAAAGAACAAACATAAATCCCATTTAAATGTAACGATTAATAGTGGGATTCCCTTAATCATTGAAGCCCCTTTTAATAAATCACTTTCAGGCGCTTGGGTTCATTTGCTTAAAACAGTCTTCTACAAAACTTTCACATAGCAACTGTCATAAGTGAATAATGTCACTACTCACCAATCTGGACCTTAACTGAAAGCAGCCATATTTAAGTGAGACACTTGGAGGAAGTTCGGTTGTCATGTAAATAAATCATTTCCCTTTAAACAACAAACAGATTCCCTATAAACACTGTGTCTGCATTTGGCACTTCTGTCCAAGTTTCTTTCACCACCTACCCATGAGGAAAAGGTTTATGAGGTTAATTTTTCAACATGAAAATGGTTAGTGCACTGTTAAGGAAAACAACTGACTGATATTTAAGAGCGGGTTGTTTTTTGTCACTTGATTCATGAAAATGCATGTTCTGGATGCTACTATCAAAATACCCCAGGTCAAAGCCAAAGCTATTTCAGTTTTCATTCTAACCTAATCAAGAACAGCAATGTGTTCACAGCACAACAAGAGAAACACAAACATGCATGCATGAAATTCTCATCTGCTTTATTTGCCCACATTGAACTTCAGTTAGTATCTGCAAAGGACAAAACACACACAAAGCATCCATACCAAGTAAAACTTTGTCCAGCTTTTTAAATCTGAATTGACAGTGGATGGTGAGTGATGCTACTGACATCCTATTTACAGCAGTAACTGCCTTTTTAAATTCCACAGCCATATGAATAGGGTATGCTGGCTCTTGCATCTTTTGTGTCTGAAAGGGTAGCAAAAGAACTACAGATTGCTTGCTTTTCTGCAAACCAGCTACAGAGTATGCTATTATCTGTCATATATTGTGTTGGTGTTTCTTTTTGGCTTTTATTTTATTTTATTTTTCAAAGAAACATACAACTCACTTCAGGCTATTTACAACACACTGCTTAGGAATCCAGCAGCTTGTTTGCTACAGCATTAGAAAATTTAATCTCAAAAGACTTGCTGGTTTGACTCAGAACAGAAAACAAAAAATATAACTAGCTATCCAGTGCTGAATTGAGGACTAGATCTTATTTTTCTACTTTGCAGCAGCATTGATCTGGAACATTTTTAAAGGTTTCCCTGAGTACAACTTAACAAGACAAAAGGCTTTCATGGGTGGAGAAATAATGATATATGTAGGTTGCTCTGAAAGTAATGCCTCCTATTTATTTCCATGGAAACAATAAAAGATACAAAGAGTATAAAGATGATCTTCGATAAATCAAATTTTCCGCTACAAAACGCTGTTTCTCAACATAATGACCACTGTTAGCTACACATTTTGGCCAGCAGTGAACAACAGCCTGCATCCTGTATTTTTAAAAATCTGAGCCACAGAAGGTGCACCACTGTTGCTGTCACCACTGCTGGAGTGCACCACCCATTATCTCACTGTGCACACATACAGTGTTTGATCTCCATAAACATTCAGCTAGTGTTGATGGATGGCAATGGGTGCCATTTTTTCCACATGGAGCAATTCAGTGACACACCTCTGGTTCATCCACGCTTCAGATGTCGTTTTGTCAGACTGCCCCTTTGCTGCCATCTGTCACATGGCAGCAAAATGGAATGGAATATTGGTGGGAAGGTTCAGCCTTTACTGCCATATCACCAACAAACGCCTCTGATGGAGTGGGCCAACATAATAAAATGGAAGGTCTTAATTAAAGAGCCACCCTCCTACATTAAAGAAAGCTAGAAATTAATTGTATAACAAGGAATTTAATGTCAAAACAGTTAAAATACTGGACAAAAGCTATAGAAAATGGTGACAGTAACTGGAATGACTTAACTCCATTTGAAATATCTGAGTGAGGGTGAGGGCAGAAAAGTCTATGAAAACAGAATTCTCACTTTTCCCATCATGCTGTGACCCATGATTGTACTTAACAGATTTGCAGATGTTGCTTAGAACAAAAAATCTTAGAATCTATCAAGGAAAAAGCAGTATATGACTTGGCCATGAGCAGTGTGCAGATTCTGATTCAAAATGCCAGTACTGATCAGCTACTCTGTGTTGACAACTACAATGTGCCCAAGTTCAAAATCCTTAAAGGAATTTAAAAAAACAGATAAATTCTCTGTTGTAATACTTAGTATCAAAAGAGGACTGATGAAGTTTTAAAGTTAAGATTTAGTAAATGTTTTCTGATAAAAAAAAAAAAAGAGATTGCTTAGAGATGTATATACTGGTTATACCATACTAAGGCTTCAAGGAAGGATGTAGTTGTATAAATAATGTACCACTACTATATAATAATACAATATATATTATTTTTATATAGTAAAATAATGTACTACTTTTATTTGAAAACTTTTGCTGAGCTCTTTTGTATACTCCTAAAAGAACTGTCTTCCTTGGAAGAGAAGGGATCAGCCAATCACAGATTTATAGTGGGTTAATTAGTAATAAATTGCAACAATAAATGGTCAAGTTGTCATAAATGAGAGGATGATCTCTAGAGGTCCCTTCCAGCCCCTAAAATTCTGTGATTCTGTGTCCCTTGAAAGTTCACAAAGAATGTGCACCAGAACATGTGCTGCCCAATATACTTAAAAGTCATGTGGAGCTATGAGTGAATACTGAGATGAAAAATGTTGTTAACAAAGTATCGGAAAAAAAGTGTCAGTGAATTTCTTGATTTCTTGATAGCGATTGAGTAAGTGATAATAAGAAATTCAGTTGATGAAATCAGTTGTAAGACACATGGGGAAATACCCTTTCAAAAGTCAAATCAATCTTTCATATCTATGATGGAAAGTGATCTTGAAGCTACTATGGAAAATGGCAGCACAATACTCTTTTGGGGAAGAAGAAATCCAAATGTAATACTGATAACAACAGATAAGAAAATCTACAATAAACTCACAAGGAACAAGAACAAGGCACTATTATAAGGAAAAAAAAAAACCTCTATACTTTGCTAGGTAGTGATAGAGGTTCAGAGACATGCTCTGATGTAACTGCTGGAAAGCTGCAGCTTTTCCCCCTCAGATGAGTTCTCCAGACTTAAATGCATAAAACCAAAGAATGATTTCCCCAGATATAGCTTCACAGCAGAATCACTCTGTTATCAGTTAGTCTTATGTATATAAAGTGAAGATGAACATCTTGATCACTGGAAATACACTGTTGGAAGGTGGGCTGGGATGGTGGGCAGTTTCTTTGCTCTGAAAGAGACTCAGTTACTTTAGCTCTGGGAGGAAACAAGGATACCCGGATACTTTTTGCTTAAGGCAAAAAGAACCAAAGCTTTTCTGAGCAGAAGGTCTGGCTTCTTTTCTTGTCTATCTAAAATAAATTTATTAACTGATGCAACCATTCTTCAAAGAGCAAGTGAATTATGAATAATTTATGTGTAACTTCATGCAAGCCAGCTGCCAGAGAGCTTAGCAGATGTGGAAGATGAAGAGCTGAGAATTCAGATGCTGGATAAACCAGCTTCACAGAAATGTTGTTTCCTGATACAGTAAACACATTCAAATCACTATCTCATAAAATGTACTGGTCAGACTTCTGTTTTATTAGTTCTCCAACAAAACTTCAGAAATTCTGCCAATTTCATACTGTGCCCACACTCCAGAATATTTAAATACTTGTGCATCTCCAGATCTGCCTTCCCTTTACTTATATTTGTGTTCCCAAAACCAAAATGAAGCATCAATGCCTTGTGTTCTACTTGAGGTGGGAGGAAAGAAATTCTCTCTGTAGTTTTAATAGCTGACATTCTGTAACAGTGAAGAGAGACAAAAGGATTTTCTTGATTTGTGAGTGCTAGTAAGATTTCCTGCTGAAGTGATTCTTTATTTCCTGTCTCCTGTCTTTATTTCCCGTCTCTTAGTTCTCTAAGAACTATCAATAATATAGCTTCTGCTAAACATGACAACTGTAGAAAAATCTAGGAGTGGTCTCTAAACTGACAGTGGTTTTTCAAACACAAATCTCGTGCATTAGTTAATATAGTGGATCTACTGTGAGATAAATTCAGACATCTCAAAAGTCAGCAATTGCTCTGCCTCCCAAATCCAAGTGACCATTTTGGATTTTGCTGATCGATGAAGAATGGGGAGCATCCTGAAGCCTGTAGTGTGCCTCCAAACCTCATTATTCTGTGTTGAGGGAAAATCTCCATGGGGAGCTTTAGCCCTCCGTGCAGACAGGCAGTATGTGCTGTCACAGTGAAAGTAAGATAGCAGTGGTACTAAAGAACATAACAAGACATTTCAAAACAGAAATCCTCATCTGCAGGTTTACCTACAGATAAATCCTTGCAACAAAAAAAGACATTTTTTTAACTGGCTGAGACATTCCAGATTAATACTTTTCAATCCATTAACTTGCCCCTCTCTCATTTAAAGGATTTGATACCCGCTCAGAGTGAAGATATTTTGCTCTCACATTCTGTATCAACAGCTGGTACCTGCCAGATACTCTTGGCAAGTCCAATGGGAGCTCATTAATTAGGTGAGCTACTCTTCTGACATGGAATTATACAAAATGTACAACAGTTGATGAGGTATAACCTGCACTACTTTTGGTACCAAACCAATACACCCTCTTTAGCTGATCTTGGAAGCTTTTAGGCATTGCCAGGTACAAATTCAAAGGAATAAGGATCTTACACAGAACTGTAGAGCAAATGTTAACTAGGCCTAAATATTCTTATTTTAGAATTTTGCTCTCAGTGGTTCCAGCTGTTGAATGCAATGAAGCTTGAGGCTGCAATATTCTCTTTTATGAAATGGTACATGAGAGACAACTTTCAGATCATCAGTATGACAGAGTAAAGAAACTATAAAGAAAAGCTGCAGGGGGGTGAGGAGGAGGGCACTAGGTAATATACCATGCTGAATGCTATATTTACATATATATGTACAATTTAAGACCTCCCAAACCCATGCAATTCTCAAAGGCTAAGCAGCTGATCTTTCACCACTTTTCTGGAAATAAGGTAATATATAACATAATTGTATTTCCAAGGAAAAAGCAGCAAATGCTCCTAAGAGTTTGAAGCCCTACATCTGCATTTCCCATCACTTCTCCCAGTAATTGGTAATGAGACTGCAGGTCTACCCAGGAGTATAACATGAAGTGAAACTAATAGCAAAGGAATCTCCAGCTCTTCTGTTGCCCGCAGGTACCAAATGAAATAGGATTATAAATTTCTACATTCAAGTACAGCATTAGTCAAAATACTCAATATTCTAAGTAGTGCCAAGGATGTAGTGGTAGCCAAGCTTAATATATGTGTAAAATAGGCAATTCAGCAACAGTTATTTCAGACACTGATAAAGTTTAATCCTACCAAGAACTCCAAAACCAGCCAGAAATTTTTAGTGGAATGTCCTGCTGGGCAATTTCCTAAAGAAAGCTGCAGTCTGGATATCCTGCTAAAATAAAATTCTAAAGGAAATGCTCCTATGCCTCCTAACAGAAATGTTTCCATCTGAAACTTTCAAACAGGAGGCTTTTTTAGAAGGAAACACTGTGACCAACATTGATCACAGAACTCTGTGATCAAAACTCTATACACAGAACACCATAGTATTATTGGCAAGCATCCAGGGAACACAGACAGACCCACATTTCAGGCAGACCGTATAGAACAATCGAGAAAGAAAATATTTGAGCCCACACTTCCTTGGCTTTTAAAGTTTCTCTCCAGAGAAAGAGGGAACTTTCTTCAAAGCAACTAAAATTCACTGAACATAAGCCAAAGACAACAAGCCTATTATGCAGTCTGTATAAACACCATATTCTGCCTAGAAAGCAGAATCAGCAAGCTCTCAAAGAATATCTCCTAACGCCCATGAGGCTTAAATTCTTTGTTCCACTAAGTAAGGTGAAACCAGTTCCTCTTCTCTGCAATTCTGCACTGTTCTTTCTACAGTTCTCCAAGCTGCAGCATTTGCATGAGCTAGAAGGCCACAGAAGACAGTGGGTCTGGGCACAGCAGGAATCTCATACAGCTGAAGGCAGCAAGTGGAGAACGAAAGTTTGAAATCAGATTAGTAGAGCCGGGAGGATATTCCTGTGTTACAGTGAGTGTCAGAAAGGTCATCCACCAATCAGCAAGTCTAATCACCTCTAACACAGGGGATACTGGAGAAGTGACATAAAAAGTTGACACACTGTCTTTACGTAAGGGGATCTCATAGTGGAAAGATCTGATGAGGGAGAAAGCGATTGCTTTCATGCTACTGTGCTCTGCTACTGAAAGTTCAGCTTTTGAAACTGCATTAAATTTAAGGCTATTTCTCCAAGTTTTATCTTCTGTTTAAGACACAACGTCACAGATTTCAACTGTATAAACGCAAATGCATGCTAAATAATTGTCCCTTCTCATACATATAGCAATCTGCATAGTTTTTCTTTCTTGGCTTTTCCTTTGAGTTGAAATTGTTGCTTAATTGTTGCTTGTTTGCACACCTCTTAACAGAGGTACTATTACAAACTTCCTACTTTCAGTTTCATTATTTAGTTCATATTTCTTAAGATGATCCATATGCAACACCAGCATGTTCAGCCCACAAGACAGATTTTATACTGTATGTTAAGATAAAGCTTGGGCTACTAAGAACTTTTCCATTAATGCCTAGCCACAGTGTTCCTGTGCTACAAGTGATGTTGCAGTCAGAGGGATCACAGCTTCTCCAAAAGTCCTTGCACCTTCCTGTCTTAACACCTGGCCAGCTAACACTGACATTTAGCTAGTTCTTGACAAAGAAAGTTGGACTTATGAAAGCAGTGGCTGACTCAAATTGCTGATTCCTCCTGGGAATACAGACTTTCAGCTGTGGTGAAAATGTGTTGAAATAAAGTATTGATGATGGGGATACTGAAAAGGTCATTCTCACTGCTTGAGAACTGTCTGTGTGTCTGCATTACTGAAATTAATTCCATTCTTTCCCTTTGGGACTGATGCAGTCCACCAATGTGAGTTTAAACAGTAAAATGGGAAAGCTTACACTGAGCACTGAATATTTAAGCATTCAAAGACACAAAGTAGAAAGACTCTCAATTTTGCCTTAAGTAGTCCATGGCAAAACAGACTGGTCTGTTCTCTTATTTAAGAGTAGCAGCTTTTGAAAGAGGAAGAGCTTTTCCTACTAAGAAATCCACATATGGAAATAGCTGTGTACTAAGCTGCTGTTCTCCCCAGCATCATCCATAAACAAATGAAACCTGCCCATCTACTGTTGCCCTTTAATCCCCTGCACCCCAAACCCTGCCCCATTCCCAAGTCCACTGAGCTTCCCAGTTTGTAAGGTTGTTCTTCAAATTGCAGTTTGCTGTTCTTTAAATTGCAGCTCTCTAAGAAGAGTTAGTCTCTGCACAGGAGAAGCACCCCAGGATTGACCTGAGTGTGGGTAAGGACGTCAGCATTGCAAAAATATCCTTAGTAGCAGGAAGTACCTTCATGTTATGCTATTTTAGTGTACAAGGAATGAAGCAGGAGAACCAGGGTGTGGATTGAGGCTCATTTCTGTCTCGGAATCTGACTTATAAACAGATCACCCTGGAGTGACAGATCATAGTGCATGCTATCAGCCCATGGGAAATCACTAATGCATAGAAGCACATGTAGGGTCCTGAGACTATTTTAAGCACTGTGCCTGACTACATATTATCTTAGCAAGTCATAGAAGTAGCCACTAATCTTCCACCTAGTTTTAGGAATATTCATATTTTATTTCCTTTTGCCATTTGCTTACAATGCTTATTTTGACTACAATTTCTTTGGGTCACGGTTTAACTGTCATTGATACAACATCCAGGACAACATTTGTTTACAACAGCTGGAGGTACCAGACGCCGCTGTAATGCAAGTCATAACACCCCACCCTTCTTAGACACTGACCTTCACAGGATTCTCCACTTGGTGAAAACATCCCATTGTCATGGTAGCCATCCCTGCACTCACAGTGGTACCACCCTGGCAGATTGATGCAATTAGCACGGCTGTCACACTGCACAAAACCATCGGAGCATTCATCAATGTCTGGTTCAAAAGAAAAACAGAAAAGAAGAAAATTCACACAAAGGAAATTGCCATATTCATCTGATGCAAGAGCAATTCTTTGGTGCTTCACAGAAGTATTCTGATTGATGCCACTTAGATTTTTAGTTATTTGTTGCTGTGTTGTGAATCACTCCCACAGGTTTTGGCTAATGGTGCTGGCTCCGCTGGCTGAAGTTCCTCTAATCCCAATTTAATGCTCATATATTAGCAACTCATTTCATCACAGTATATGCTCAGTAATACATCATCTGTGTAAACTGTCCACAGTATGAAGAAAGGAATTAGATCCCATTTCAGATAGGAAGAATTCCGTTGTTGGATGTGGTGCTCAGGGATGTGATTTAGCGGAGGGTTGTTAAGAGTTAAAGTAGTAGGGTTAGGTTGTGGTGGGACTCAATGATCTTGAAGCAATGAACCTGAGCAATTCTGTGATTCTATGATTCTATGAGTACAGGCTGCAAAATATTAAATCTTTACTGCTGTCCTTGTTTATGTTCCCAGTAACACCACTGTTAAGTCAGCAGGACTTCCCACTGACTTACACCAGCACTGATGATCCTTGGCACTGCTCATTGCGGTCTTTTCTCTCACTGGGATTCCAAACCAAGGCTTATCCTGGATGTGAAACACAATACATTCTTCCCCTCCCAATATCTCCTTTGGAATGCTCATCTCTTAAAGAAGAACTTATACTGATTAAATTTTACAGTAACAACCCACAGTGAAATGGATGTCTGGACATACTTGGCCATGAGCATTTGTCCTGCTAGATCCAAAATCCACCATAGGCTGGCATCCTTCAGACACCTGAGCTCGCATATTTAGCAAAGAAGAAGACTTTGACAGATGTTCATTTCCAACGTTTTCAGTTAAGCAGTAAGTCATATTTAGGACTAGGCCTCAGAATTAAATAACAGGGAATTTCAGGAGTATTTAATCAAACAGGGATAAAAATGTGACCTTAATTATCAGATTTATCATATTATCACTGTGTTTTATGCAAAATCTACTTGAATAGCAAGTTGACTGAGAGGTGCCTAGAACAAACACAGCAGGAACAAAAAACACACACAAACTTCCTTCAGAAACAAGAAGTTCCATGCATTTGAGTATTGAGGAAACCCTCAGTGCATTCACCACGCTAGCCAAGTGAAGCTCCAACCAAGAATGTTTAAAATTGAGAAATAAAAAGACAATTTTACTTTAGACTCGAACTCTCAAAAGTACCTCAGCAGCTGGCCTAGTGTCCTCTGGGATGAAGCTACAGAGGAGAGATGTAATATGACCACTGAGGTACAGGAAAATGTGTGCCAAAATAATGCCCACAGTCCCTCTTAACTTGTACCTATGTCACCTGTTACTTTCATAGTATAAAGTGCAAAATGGATGAGAAAAATTAATTGTGAGCTTCAACAGGGGCCCAAATCTCTTGTTGAGAATACAACTGTGGGTGATGTACTCTTCTATGAAATCTATCTAAAAATAAAGGTGTTCTGTTTGGGTTTTCTTGTTTGTTTCTTTGTTTGTTTTTAAGTCTTGTTTATCTATCCAAAACACTTTGTGCCACATCTGAAGGAAAGGAAGTTATTGAGTATGAGGCGAATGCCTACATACACCATAAGGTATTGCTCAGACATCCACCTTTGCTGTTGAGTTACATTTTCCTTAAATATGCCAGAAAAGTAGGTAGGATGCGCCCTGAGTATTTTATTCACATGCTAAATAATATCTGACACAGTTTTATGTATTGAAAGGCCAGAACAGTCATCTCCTTGGAGTAACTTCACAGCCATAGTATGAGTGTACTTTTTTTAAATTGTTTTTTTAAACCTCTGTAGTTACTTGAGGAAATTCCATCAGGAATTTCTGTTGTTGCATGAGCTTGATTTTCTATCACCTGTCTCTCTGACTAGATGCTCGTTGTGTATGTCACCAGTATTCATGGGAATGAAAAAATGATCAGCACCCCTACTGGAAAATTGCACCAGGCACACATTTTTGCTGCTTTGTGTACCACAAAATAAGTCCTGAGTCACTATTGGCTTAAAACACGAGATTTTCAACTCCACTGTGAAGTGCAGGATAATCACATAAGTGCTGCAGGACTGAGCAATGTCAAATCCCTGCAACCTTCAGCTGCTCTGGGTGTCTCTCTCTAACTCAATATAAACTCTGGTCTTTTTCTTGTGAGCAACCAGGGCCTGTGGGACTTCAAGAGGGGTAGTGAGTTCAGAAGGAGATCAATGGAAATTATGTTGCTGTACGAGAAAAGGTTGGTTTGCAGTCCGTGCCTTATCCGCTGGTATTCACTCACATGCTCACAGATGGCTTAAGTAAAAGGGAAGGGAAATCTACATTCTAGGTCACCTACCATGGGGGAATTAGTAGTCTGGGAGGAGCTTGACCACATGAACACACTGTAAGTTATACTAAAGGCCTGGGATTGTCTGATCAGCACAAGATAACTTGCTGGGGATGGTCAGAGCCACAAGCCCCAGAGAATCAACAAAGAACATGATTGCTCCTTAATACTACTCAATAACATGCATTAAAACACTGAACAGCAAGTGTCTTCCTCTGTGTACAGTCCTCCTCTGGAAATTGGCCTTTATTGGTAGTGAGGTGGAAGATAGGGTGTTATTCAGGTTAAAGTAACAGATATGAATTAAAGAAGGCATGTGCTCCACACTTCAGAACAATCTGTTTCTGAATCTCTACATTTTATAATTGTGAGCACAGTATAGGAGGCACAGACTGAACACATTCTGCTGATCTCACTTGCTGATTATTCAGAAAAACAAGTCTTGAATGTCATGCCAGTATTGGTAAACTGACAAGAAAGGTAGCTTTTCTGTATTTATTTGTGAATTAGCTGACAAATTCATCACAAGAAATATTACTTGAGATGAAATGCTTTTACAGATGCCAATAAACAAAGAAATACACTCTTCTAGTTTTGTTAAGGCTGCATGCAAAGGGGAGTGGAGTTATGCAGTATTGCCTACCATAAATAGCATCAATGGAAGCATATCATCAGTCTTTAAAAGACAACAGATTGTTCTCAGTTTGTTTGCCTAAACCATTCAGTTGAAACTACTGCTGCACCAGTAGTGAATAATTCACTATTCCTTACATGAAATCACAGAAAACATAGTCAAACAAACAAACAAAAAATCACTACTAAAGTCTTAGGAAAATATGGCATGTGTTGTGGGCTTCAGAACATAGATGATCCTTATGCACTAAATTTTGTGCTAAATATCCCAACTTATATTCATCATTAATTCTAACAGAGACTTTCTCTGTAATGGGACAAAACTCAGCTAAAATCACAACTGTGTTAAACAAGAAATCACAGCAGAAACATATTTTGTAGAGCAAAAGCACTGATTTCATGGAAAATTTTCTTGACATTTGGATAAAAGGATTTCTATTTTCAAATGGGCATAGCATAGCTCAGGAAGTGCTGTAGAAGTATCTACAACTGAAATGATCTTATTAGTATGGAAAAAGCAGCCAGAAATGATTTTTTTTCTGTCCTCTGATGAAACATTCTCTGATGAATCATCTTACAGCTGCTCAGTCAGAGGTGTGAGCTGACAACAGAACAAAAACTGATTGAAGTTTTGCTTGGCCAGTGGCTATGGTATATCAGTGGGCTATATGGAACACTAACTGCACTAATGAAGTTCTGTTTGATGCTGTACTAAAAAGGCATAAAAACGAAACACTGCTCTATTGAAGGAAGTTACTGAAAGGGCTTTGTATTTTCACTTCTGAAAAAAATCAAGATTTATAAGTGCAAGGAGAGGAGGCACGTGCTTTTCTTTCATTAGCAGGTGGTGACATTTGTAAGCAGGCAGACAAAACTCTTAATTTTGAGTTTGCAAGCTCCTCTCTTCAACTAGGTATATGGAACTGCAGGGGAAAAAAGAAAAAAAGGAAAGCTATCTCCATCCAGGAGGTAAAAGAGAGTCTCATTTGTCCTGCGTCCCAGAGCAGATGGTCTAATCCCAGCCCTGAATTTGTGGAATAACTCCCACTGACTATCACAGAGGCAGTATTTTCTCTATTTTTCTCTTTTTCCTTTTCAAATAAGCAGCACAATTGCACATGACATATCTGCCACCCATTTATGTGAGGAACCAGGTTTGGAACAGCAAACAGCACCAAGATGGTTTGTGCATGGAAACTTCATGGCAGGAACAGCATGTACAACATGTACAGCAGCACCCACTGCTCTGGCTGTGTTGCCATTCCAGGGCACTGCACGGCAGATTTGTGGTTCCAGCTCTTGAAACACTGTCTTCAGAGCACAGATGTGTGATACTGACATGCCCACAGAACACCAGGAGCGTGAAGACCCTCTGTACCTGATGAAACTCATGAATGCACTCGCAGCAATACCGCACATTCCACACTGCCACCGAAGAGGGTAACTTGTTGTTGCACACTTACATTGCACAGGATTTGGTTTTCGAAGATTCTGTTTTTCTCCTGTGCATTTTTCTTAAGCTTAAATCAGTCGGCCTGGTTATTTCCATATTTTTCTACCTATTTTTCAACTGGAAAAAAAACTCTCAACCTTTTTGCAAACTGAAGCCTCACTTTAGTAAAATAGATACGCTGATACATTTTGAAAGTAACTAAGTGCTGTATACACCTAGTTCCCCCAGACATGAAAGAACACTCTTCCAAATCACATTCTTTATACTTCATAATCACTCATTTCCTGAACTGTAGCATCAGTTTCAGCTATTACACCCTTGCTCTTGGGGAAACTGAGAAAACCCTGCTCCCTGAAGAGCAAAATAAGATCATTAGCAAATTATTCACTGATACGGTAAGAAAAAAGGAAAGCTAGGAGTCTGATGAATATTATTAGAGAATTTCTGTATAATAAGAGCTTTTGAAGATGGAAAGTGGTATAAAATTGCCAATTTGAAAGCTAGCAATACTCTTTCATCCAGCAATTGGACCAAGCTCTCTAATGTGGTCAAGCTGCACTCAATGAAGAGCCATGGTGTGATGGGAGGTGGGGTATGGCTATACCATTTTAGATTACTCACTTTGAGATTGAAGTATTTATCACCAAATCCTCCTCTCAGATAAGCCTACGTGCCACCATCAAGCACAAAGTTACAGAAACACAGATCAGTTTAAACCAAAAATCCTTTCTTTCACAAACTGCTTTATCCAGGTCAATACAAACAAAAGCCCCAGCAGTGTTCTGCCATAAAGAAGGAAACACCACATATTCAAAACTGCGAATATTTAGAATTTTGTTATTTCTATCTATCTTGGAAGTTTTTCTGGGACAGTACACACATGGCAGCAAGCTAAGACTGCCAATTAATAGATCTAAGTTGCAGTAATCTCTCCCCATGCTAACTGGGTTATTATCACTGGATATATTTATAAGGATTAATGAGCAACCAGCAACTTCTGTAACACTCAGTCACTACTGTCTTAGGCTAAACTTGAGATCTCATTTCAAAGGCAACAGCTTTTCTATCCTAATAACCTCCAGAGCCACCTGCATCCCAGTTCCACAAATAAAATGCATACACACTGAAAGAAAAATCCCTTCAGAAACACGTTACCAGAGAATTTGCTTAGGGTACTAATAAGATGTTGAAAAGGATAAGTCTTCAGTGTTTTTTCCTGGGTACATGCAGAACAGTCAGCCTCTGATATGACTTCATATTTGTCAATCCACTTTCAAGGTTGTTATGTCTGACTCCAGTACAAAAGAAAAGAACATGCCCCAGCTATTCAAACTCATGTTCAGATAACAGAATGCCCAGTAGAATTAAGATGTCTGGGTTATCTGATTTTAGTAATTATTAATGCAAGGGGGAAAAGTCCTTACTGAATAGGACAAAATAAAAGTTCACTGTACTGCATAATGCACCTGCTGTCAAAATTCAGTAGCTTTGAGAAGGATTCATTATCTCTACAGTAAGTTCTAGAGCTCCATATTTAAAAAGAGATAAGCGCTTGTGCTGGTTTTCATGTTATAGCAGAATTCTAATGTGAAGATACTTGGGAAGGCTCTGCTGTTCAATCAGACCTCTGAGCTGAGATCTCCTGGAGAAAACAGGTCCCAGTGGAAAACTATAACAACTTAAAACTAGTTCAATATACTAAAGCCATCTTGTTAAAATATCAGCTTTGGGGATTTCCATCCCACTACAATCCCATATACTGCATTCATATACATATTATATGGAAGATTTTTTTATAACAAAAGCGAGAATACAGAAGCTTATGCTGCTGTAATAGTTCAGAAAGATATCAGTTGCACCATAATCCAAAGTTATTTATAATACTTTTAAAGTATGTTTTGTAGAATCTGATCATCATCTTTCTTCTAACATTGCTGCTAATTCCCAAAGGAGTTCTTTCTTTCTTCATTAATGGATGTTCTAGAGCCTGCTTTTGCTTACAATCACACTTAGATTTTTTCAGCTTCCAGTAATTCTTTAAATATATACTATTATATCATGAGTAGTAGGACATGCTTTGCATTGTATGAGCCCTCACATCGAAGTTCCCATTAAACTATGAAAAGCTCTTTAGTTCAGCTGTATAAGCATACCAACGTTTTAATCAGCTACAGGTTTAAAGCATAAGGGGACAGACTACAGCTGGCCTACAGAGCATATCACAGGGTCTCCCAAAATTTTATCTCAGAACAGCATAATTCCATGAGTTAAAGGACTCGATATAGCATTAGAAACACCTGTTTTCTGAGAAAAAGCCTTCAGAAAACAGTGAGGATTGTGGACTTTCCTCTTCCTGCTCCTCTGGGTAGTGAATTAGGGTGGTACAGGGAAAAAGGTATTTTGAATGCCTTTGGAGTTGCCACTTATGTCTATGTCTCTACATTGTTCTAACTCCTGCACAAATTCTGATTCACTTGAACATCATACTCTGCCACAAAGGGCAGGAAACTAGAGTTGGAGTTAGAATTATCACTAAAAACTGCTCCAACAGGTTGAGTCAATGCTGCAGATATGTTCTTCTCTATATATTTCTAACTGCTATGATGCATGAAAAAATAACTATAGTCAATACAGGGTTTTTTTTAATGTTTGTTTGTTTTTTTAATTCTCGCAAGAGCATGATTGCATTTTTTAAAGTACCCTGTCCGTGGAAAACTAATTTAGTTCCATTAATGAAAAGGAAGCAAAATGTGATTGAGGATGTAATACGGAATTATAGTTCATTAATTCTTCAAGTATGTAATTTTCCAGACTCCTGATCCCCCATTGATTTCTGCACACCCCCATATGTCCTGCTAAATGCCAGCAAAAAGAAATTCAATTGTGTTGTTATTTCATGTGTGGCAGTGGCGGTGCTCCAAAATTAGATAGAAACATTATGAAAGGGAATTTTCCACTGAATGCTTCACCATGCAGCCCTGTTAACAATTCTTTGTTGTCAAAAATTGATCAATCACAGGCCCCACAGATAACTGAGACTATGACAGTTACCCATTAAACAACCAATATCATAAAAAGATGTGACATTTGTAGCAATTGAAGATGATAATTCAGATCACCTAATTAGCCATGATGAACTAGGTGCAGGCATGAATAATTAAAAAAGAGGAATGCATTTTTCCACGAGATTCTGTGAAACCAGTTGTGCAATCCCCATTAGAAAGTTAGGTTGACTGAGAGGTACTGGGTTTCTATTCTTAGACATAGACAGTGGTGTGGGTTTGCTTCCACTCTGTCCATAATTCTCAAAACAGCACCTTAACTTAAATACACGCTCCTATTTCCTTGTTTGCCTTTTCTTGAAAAAGTAATTATTTTGTTCAGTATAGAAAAAGCACTTCTGTACCCTGACATACAATGACAGAGCTACTTTAGATGAGTACCACTGTTTGGAGGTGCTGCAAATCTGTTTGCAAATGTTAGGAACTGGACTAACATACTCAAGCCACTCCCTGAACATGTTGGTTTCCGGATACCAAAGGGCTAGATTAATTTGCCCCAGGAAAGAACACTTACTTCAGCTAGATGTTCTCTCTTTCCTAAAGGTGGGAATGAAGGCTTAGCAGGCACCATGAAGATCTTGAGTTTTCTCAGTCATAACCACGAGCTGTAAGAACACATTCTGAGTGTTTGAACCAAGGATTCAACCAGCATGTTCTCAGCTTTGTTGGGGTTCAGCTCCACAAAAAGTTGCTTCAGTTCAGCTCTAGTATGAATTACAGTAATTTGCTAATGATTTTCTTCAGTTCAACTCAAAAATTTGGCTAGGGCCTGATCTAACACCCTGATCTGAACTTGGTCTTCTGCTTGGTCTTCTGCCCTTTAAAAGGGTTCATAATTTTAAAACATTATTGCTTTCATCTCCTTGCCAGTGACTTGTTTACATGATTCACAGTTCATTTACTTACCGCCACTAATTTACATTGCTGCTGATGCAGCATCAAATCAAGTAGAAACTGTATACAACTTCTGAACCACAGCAGGGGAAAAGAATAAAAAAGGAAAAAAGCAAAAAAAAAAAGCCTTTTCTGTGCTTGGACTGCACACATATAATTGGCATATGTCTGCAGATATTGCACCCTCCGTTGACAGCAAGAGGAAGCACTCCAGAAAGGTATGGTGCAATGACTGGCAGTCTAATAGATTTTAATTCCACTAATAGTTGAATGTCTCGTAATTCATAAAAGAAAGACCCTACAGTGAATTATGAAGGCTATCTCCATTTCCCTTGTATAACAGAAGGACATTCTATTATAATGCTGCCCAGCTGAACTATTCACATTCTATTTTTAGATCACTGTATTTTAAGAACCTAACTGAAATTTTAGGTTTCATATTTTGTAAAGGAGGCTCTTTTCTGCAGAAGTAATAGCTAAGTAGTGGATACATTTTGATGTTTTTAATAAAGAACAAAACTTCCTGTCTCCTCAAATCTTTTTTTCTAGTACTACCCTTTCCAAGTCTCTCAATTTTTTAAGCTGTTACAAATAGGATTGTACTGTTTCAAGAGGCTAAAGAAAATATCAATATAAGCACTCATATTTGGCTCTAGAAGAGAAAAAAAGAAATGTCTTTTGTTCTTTAAAAATGACAAGGACTCTGAGGCATGAAAGAAATTATATACACCCAAGAAAAGTGTGACAGGAAAGGAAGAAAAAGATACAGAAGGAAAAAAACAGCAAAGCATCTTAGACTACAAAACAGAAAGAGTGAGGTAAGTAGAGTTCATGCTTAAATCCAGAATGTTCACCAAACTCAGTATGGGCATTTTCCTTCAATTTCTGTCAAAGAGGAATTCCATGAATAAATACAAATAAAAATGTGAAACAAAGCAAAACTTTCCAACCTTCTAAACTCGCCAGCCCATGTATCACTGTTCACTTTTGAGCTGATTTTTCATATCCAAGAAAAAAATCAGGTGATAACCAGGACTAGGGTGACTTTCCTTCCAGACAATGCAGTCTAATAAAATACATTTCATTTGCAGAACCCAAGCTTTCCTGCTACCTTGCTGCAGATCTCATTTGTTTCTGTTCACAGACAACTTTTTAAACTTTTTTCTGCAATTAATGAGCTAGCAATTTTAGGATATGTCCTTTTTGAAAGCCAAAGGAAAAGCATATTCTCAGCTTCTATGAATTGGCTGCACTCCCTCTTTGTAAAAATACAATGCAAAAAACACCCTGTCTTTCTCAAATGTTGACATATTTGAGTAGAGGAGCAGAAATGAGATGACCTATGTCTTATCCAGACATCTGCCACTGCCTTTTTATGCCAGCTTTGTCACCTATATTCAATTTTCCCCATGTGTCCTGACTTCCACACCTGTAAAAATGGGGAGAAAGTGCTCTCTGCTTTTTCTTGTACATAAGTAATTCTAGGTGAAGAGTTTTAAGTAACAGGGCCGATTCTGTCAGCCAACCTGTTTATGAATATAAAGGATTGGCATTTATTAGTACATTGTTAGCTGAAATTTGATGGAATTATTAATTATAATAAGAATTCAGCTGACATTCATTAATCCTTTGATAGATTTTGTATGCAGTATGATTTTTCTTCCCAGTGATGGTACTTTCTGAATCTAAAGTTGCTCTTAGTCTGTAAATGTTACATGCTCAAGATTCATTAGCTCTTTCAATCCTTCAAATACATTTTTTTTTCTCCCTGAGGAAAATAAATGCATGTGGATTTTCTTAGAGAAGAGACTTGGCAGAAACTCTGCAAGTGTTTCTTGTACTATCTGAAAAAGATATTTTGAGTTCTTTTGGGTGAGGGGAGGAAAAGGAAATATCAGCCAGTTTACACTCTTTATATGAATTTATATGTATAAGAGAAATCTCAGACAAGTCAAAGGGGACAAAGAGGTGATCACAGCCCAGACAACCTGCATTTGTAAACTATTACCTACGAGATTATTGCTCAGACTTTACATTGTGTTTACTGAATTCCCAACAAATTTGGGATGCTCTGCTCACAGAATGAAATTTGTCTGCGAGCTTTCATCTTGTGTCTGGATTACTTCAGACTCCTTCCTTCAACCTTCATCTCTTCATCTGAGTATGTTTTAGAGGGAGAGAGGGGACCTGCCCTTTGCCTCCTATGTACCCTGAGAGCAAATACGATGCTGCATCAAGCATTCCACATGCTGCTCTTTGCCCTGCCTCCACAGGACTTCAGTGTTGGAGAAAATGCCAGCTGAAAGAGAGGTACAGTCAGGAGATAGTTTAAGCCTTTGACTCTACTTAGTTACTGCCAGTGTATATTCTTGTCATTCTGCTTATGCTCATAAGACAAACTCAACTAAAAAAAAAAGACTGCAGTATTTTCCTCCTTAGTGCTCAGTGTTCCTCAAGACATAATATATCAGATGTTTTGCAGTGACTTTAAGTTAGGTAATCTCAACAAATTTTTCACAAACACATCTAAATAGATAAGACAGATGCATCACACTTGAGATCTCTATGGGTGTACAGCCTTGTTCAGAAATCATCCCTATCATGACTTTTATTAAACCATAGTATATTCATTACTCCTTAGAAGTAAAAGTATGAATAATATGAATAACAACTTTGTTCTGTTTTCATGCATTTTGGACTGGGCAGCTATTCACTTAGAATTGTAATTAGCTGTGGAGGAGACAGATGATTTATGTATAAAGCTATGAACATATTGCATATTATAGTCCCTCCAGCTAGACTCTAATAGGATTCCTGCACATCCAAGGCCTGACTTCAAGAATATATTAAAACATCCCTAATTCAACAACAAGTTTCATGGTTCTAGTTTCTCTCAGTCTTGGTCAAACAGACTTGATCATCAGCGGCAACAATGGATCAGTCCAAAAGGACATTTTAGAATGACTTATTACAAACTCATATTGTTACTTCACAGAAATAAGTAAGCAAAAGTGGAGCATGTGCAAAGATGAAAAACCAGGCATGCAGCTCATCAAAAGCACATTGAACTGTATCAATTTGGGTCAGCTCAGTACAAGGCCCTATTTTGGTGAGATGAAAGCATGAGGAAGAACAGTTAGGAAAACAGCTATTTTCATCAGGTTCACCCAGAAACTGAAACAGATGAGCAGTATAAATAAATATCTTATTTATTATTTAAATAAATAGCTTATTTACTTATACTCAACTTTATTTAACTCAAATTTTAATTCTGTGATTATATGATTCTATTAAATAAACAATTTCAGCAGCAAAACTCTATGGGACTTTCAGTTATATATCTTCAGCCAGTCAACTATCAAGGGTCACAATTTGCCTTATTTCTCTGTTTTACCTGATGTACCATATGAACTAAGTTACTGCCCAGAATAGGTGCTGTGAGGATGATAGCTTCCAACCTCATCAGTTTATGAAAAGCATTATCACAGGAGTGTAGGAAAAAAATAGAAACCAAAAGTTACTTTGCACTCTCTGCTCCAGAAAAGCCAAATAAGACTTTTCAGAGGCTTTCTAGGATCTTCAGATTCGAAAGAATACACGAGGCCCATCTGCTTGGAACAGTCAATATGTGTTCCTGAGGGTACTTCTTATTAATCACAAGTCAGAGGTAGATCAGTATATTATACTTTAATCAAACAATGAAAAGATTGTCAAGTAAGCAATGTGGAAGTTCATGTTCATAGAATTACTGTTAAAAGAAACTCCTTATGTGAAACTGAGGCAAGAGAAAAGAAAAAGGGAAGTGAATGAAAGGCGTTGAAAATTATGTTGTTTTTTTGTTGTTGTTGTTGTTTGTTTTTGTTTCTTTGTTGCTTTTTTTTTTAAGTAGATTTAGCTATTTGCTTAAAGAAGACATAGAAATTAATGATTCCCATAATCTGGGCCATCATGTTACTATCTGCTTTTCCTATAATAAGTGGCCATTTAAAATGGAATAATATAGAGTAAGGTTTAGCATCACTGAACAGACTTGGAATTTGCATTATCTTGATAAACCAAGGATGGCTCAGAGATCATTATTCTTGTCTCTGCAAAAAGTAATTCACATGCAAAAACCATCTTTGAGAAGGCCAAACTTGCACAGTAGACCACTCATTACCCAGCCTGTGGGAGATGGGTAATGGCTTTAAGTAGCAAAGATGCGAGTTATAAAGCAAGATGTTTTGGCATCCTCAGCAAAATCATTTCATTATTTTTAGCATCTGCATCCTGTCTATTTCTGCTGAAATAAAAACTACAG
Organism: Cyrtonyx montezumae; assembly: GCF_038088225.1. NCBI lineage: Eukaryota > Metazoa > Chordata > Aves > Galliformes > Odontophoridae > Cyrtonyx > Cyrtonyx montezumae. The sequence goes on along the minus strand of NW_027072034.1, from coordinate 131,490,327 downwards.
AAAATATTAATTAAATGCAGATGCGTGCAGTAATTCAGAAGGGTTCTTAATTCAAACAGACAGATCCTAAGAATAGAACATACAGTTAGATATTTGCTGTTACAAGTTTAAGTTAAATCATTTAAATGGGATACTGAGAACTTAATGTCTGCAGCTACATTTCAGCTATGGCCAAGAAGTCCACAGCTCTAGCCTGCTTTGGCAGGGAGGTTGGACTAGATGATCTTTAGAGGTCCCTTCCAACCCCTACAATTCTGTGATTCTGTGATTCTATAGATTAGGATGCCAGAGCAAGTGTAGAGTATTGCACCTTGGGAGGAAAAACTGCAGGTACAGGTACAAAAAAGAAGACTCAGAGGGGATCTGATTCATGTCTATAAATATCTAAGGAGCAAGAGGCAAAGAGACGAGGCTGGACTCTTCTCAGCAGTGTGTGGTGATAGGACAAGGGGAAATGACCACAAACTGATGCATAGGAAGTTCTGCACAAATGTGTATGGGAACTTCTTCACCCTAAGGGTGACAGAGCAGTGGCACAGCTGCACAGAGAGGTGGTGGAGTCTCCTTCTCTGGAGACGTTCCAGACCCGCCTGGATGCCTACTTGTGCAGCCTGGGCTAGGGAGCTGCTTTGGCAGGGGGTTGGACTTCATGATCTCTACAGGTCCCTTCCAACCCCTACAATCCTGTGATTCTGTGAAACTTATTAAGAAAATGAGGACAACTCAAAATAACTCAAGTAGCAGTGGCTGCCAAGTGCTAGGGTGTGCATACTCCTAAGCCCAGCAACGAGGGCAACACAGCATATCCAGCATCCCTTCTCACTCACCTCATCCTAGCCAGGTTCCTGGGCTGCATGGGGACATGGCACCACCACCTCAAACAGCTGCAGTGCCAACAGCAACATGCAGCCCAGAAGACAAGCTAGATCTCACCTACCTGAATCCACAATTTGTCTTCTCTGGATTTTGTCCCGGATGATTTTTATTATTTCGGGGATATGGCTTGCTTCAAGGATCAACTCAGAGTAGTTTATAAACTTTGAAAATGACTTACATTGAGATTTCAGACTTGAGTGACTCCAAGAGGCCTGACTTCTGGAGTCCTGGCAAACAAACAGCTTTCCTTGGCTAGACTGTAAACTCTTTAAAGGCACTCTTTGTTATTTGAGGTTTGAGCAGAACCTTGCACACATGCCTTTTAGTATTCTCATTGTAAATCCCAATCCTACTGTCAGTAATTAAAATTTTCATTTTAAAATTATAACTAAGCAAAAGGCAGGTTCCTGAGCTATGAATGTATTTTACTACAGTACTTTGAGAGCTTACAGGCAGTTTTTATTAGATTGGGGCCAAGAATCTTTAAGAGTTCTTCCAAAAGTAATCTCAGTTCTTTCAGAATCAGTTCTATGGGCTTCAAATGCCATTTGTGTCACAGTTTAAGCTTCAGAGCCTACCTGGCCACAAGCTGATTGAAGTTGTTTTAGCTGAACACCAAGGATCAAGGGCTTAAATGGAAACAATTCTCATATGATGCTGAGAGTACTATATTTCGTGCTTTTGCAAAATAACAAAGTTAGCAAGCTTCCTGGTTACTTTGTCAATTTCTTGTATTTCAATCCCAGCAAAACTATTTTCCCATCCACAAGAATATCAGAATTAAAATTTTTCACAATCTTCCTTTGGAATTTGGCTATTTCTTACAGAAGATCTGATGAAAGAGGCTCATGTATCTTATGCTGACCATTTGTAAATTCAGTTACGCATTTAATTGTCCATCAGTATTAAGATAGGGCTGAGCAAATGTACAGACTAAGTTAATTTTTTTCTCCACAGGTCCTTTTAAACATAACATTTTTGTGTGCCAATTTATTTTCAGCAGTTTGCCATGGCGTGCATAATAACAGGTGGGTATGATTCCTTTGATATCCAAACAAAGTTTCTTATCAGAAAATGTAAGCCACAGTCAAATGTCCATAAAGAAGCCATACACTTCCAACCAACTTATTACAAAACTACATCAAAACACTACTAGTAGTAAAACTCTGCTATTTGATCTCATATATATTAAAAATGGACCAAGGGGAATACTCAGAGTACAAAATGAATGTAGGAACTCAAAAGAAAAGCTGACAAACAGCAAAAATGCAGTAATCTTGTATATATGCACATATAGCCAAACAAATTCACTGTTCATCAAATTAAAGGGAAGTTATAGTACCACCAAGGCAATCTAACAAGGTTGCCTTACTCTGGATTCTGAAATAAAGCAGTGTTCAAACATAATTTAAACAGCATTTAAAAATGCCTACTGAAGAATTCATAATTTTGCAATCAAACAGGGGGACCCTGTCAGGTATTTTGAAGAAATGTAACGGGTAGAAATGCTTTTAGACTTCCTGAGTAGACTCAGCTTTCCACACAGCAGAAGACTATGCTTTACTAGTTTAACTACTGCTATGCCCTGTAAGACTAGAAAATCTTATAACAAGTATACAAGCCAACAAATGCATCCCCAGCATTAAGGCTGCTTCAAGCTACTTCCTAACGGAAGAGTAACAAGACTTCTCCTAAGTCTCATTTTGATGTTCTATTATCAGCTTAAGCAACAAGTAGTGCTGGAGGTTGATGTATCTGCACATGATTCTTCCATCTTTCTTACTCCACTGATCCATTTTCAACAAGGCACAGGACACAATTAATCTAAAAGGCTTGCAGGGAACATTCTAAAACACTGTAACAGCTCTGTTTGCTGCAAGGCACATCACAGTGAGTACCTCTTCTCAAGAAAATAATGTCTGACTGAAAGTACTAAGTGATGCTTGTTCTCATGTTATGGAGGGCACAGTGGTTCTTGCTGACACCCCAGAAGCACCATTTGGAAGTAGAAAACTTTATGAAATGCAATGCCCATTACAGCACTTAGTTACACAAGGCTTTGCTTCTTTGCACAAGCAGCATCGTGTTTGGAAATTTTACAGACCCTTTTAATGGTAGCTGGCTACCATTAAAGAATTACAGCTATGCCTGTGAACATGTGCAAACTTCTGGTACTACTCTACTCAAATCAGGAAAGCTGCTTGGTAACCAGGGTGAACAGGTGTGCCCTAAAATCACATTTTCACGTCAGGGTAATTTCATCAGAAGCATGCAATTTGCTTCCTAGTCACTATGCCCAGTCCCTGCCTCTGCTTTTCTGCCTCTGCTGGGAGGCTCAGGAAAGCTGTCAGTCTGTAGGCCCAACTCAACTTCCAGGTTGTATCTTTTAGCTTCCATGTCAACACTCTCAGCCAGTTCACGAGCTGTTCACTGGAACCAGTGCCAAAGGGTCTGATCCCTTACTACAAACTATTCCTAAATGCAGATTTGATAGATGAACAGTGGAATAGAGTATATCCCCAACCAACAAGAGCTTGGGGGAGCAAGGGTCAGTTATTTTGCCAAACAGCCTTGTTAAATATTTCAGGGTATGCTCTGAATACCAGCCAACTCAGCCATTTCAGCTCAGGTTTCATCCTGTTCTTCATCAATGGCCTGTCCTATGACACTCAAGTCGAGCTTCATAGGCAAGAAACAGGAAGGGACAGCATCAACCTTTTCAGGCTTTGAGAAGAACACATTTGCAAATCTGGGGTTTGGAAAAGATGTGGAAAGGAATTAGGCACTCAACCAAATTGAATATGAGCCAGCTATGTGCCCTTGTGGAAGAGAAGACCAACAGCACTAGGAAAAGTATTACCTCCCCTCTTTTTCATGCTTTCGAGACTATACCTTGAGAGCTGGCTGACTGAACAGTGGAAGTGGTTTTCCAGAGAGGTTCTGAAAACTCTAACCCTGAAGTTACTCAAAATCCAATCAAACAAAGCTGTGAGAAACCCATTCAATGTGACCCTACTTCGAGCAAATGGATTGGACATGATCATCCCCAGATGTCCCTTTCTACCTCATCCTCACTACAGTTCTGAGAAATCAGCTACTAAATCATCTTTTGCAGAAGTACACAGCAAGGATTGGTGACAGTGTTTTTTAGGTTATTACAGGGTTGTGGATCTGGTGGAATTCACAGTGGATTAATTGTTTTATAGGTTTAGCAGCTACTGACAGTTTTTATAACACTACATGTTTTAAGTTAAAAATGCCAAAAATCTTTAACAAGCAGTTTTTAAATGTGTGTCATAAACAGAAAGAATATGTGATTTAAAAATAGATCTGGTGTCTTTGCATCAGCCCCCCTTCCTGCTTGTGTGTGACTGCAACTAAAGATGTCTGCTTACAAAAGTTTATTATCACTTTTGGAGATAAAGTGACTGTTCAACAAAGGAAGCTTCCAGCATAAATTGTTTACCATGTGAAGGTCTTGATCACTTCAAGCCTAACAAAAGCTACCTTCAAGAAATTCTGCCACATTCACTGGGAATGCATATGTGCTGCCTGAAGCTCAGATTTTCCTCTATGGCTGAAGGATTTTAACAATATGATCTCACACAAAATCTTTTCCATTTGTCACTCTGAAGGTATTTCAGACTGTATATGTTTCAAAGCTATGTGTAATTTTATTCTAATCCCACTCTTGGACATTTATACAACTGAGATGACCAGACTTGTACCCTTGTGAATGAACTCTAATATGATTTATTTCACCAGAAACAACAAATAAGACATCTAGTGGACCTCCACCAGACAGTGCAGTATCTCCTTGCAAAACTCACCAACAAAACTGTTTGGGGCTGCCAAACTTCCAACAAATCATACCAATAGTATCATTTGCTAAGAGGTATCAGGCCAAACTAGCATAACAACCTTATGATAAATAATTAAACCAGGTATTCAGAAAATATAATCTGAGGCTTAAAAAGACATTCAGACCTGGTCCAACCCTATTGCCTACTCTCCTGCAAGTTTCCTGATGAAAGAAAAAGCCATGAGCTTTGCTGCCCTGCAAGGGCCTTTGAGTCTAAATATCCTGAAGATAACTCTAGGTCAACATTTGAACTTTCTGTTTTGGGAACAGTGTCCCTGGGAACAGAAATAGGACTTTGAGAATTTGGCAATTCAGACAATCCAGGAAGATCTCCCATTTGATAGTGGATATTAATTCTGACAATCGAAAGAGACTGAAGCAAGGAGGTTTGTATTCTACACATTTCAGGTAGATACAAAAGCCGGAAAAGATGAATCTGAGCTTTGAAACAATAGATGTTATGCTTAGTTGATAACAGCAGGATGCTGTAAGGAACAAAGGAGACAAATATTACTAAAACTTAGTAACTGTTCTAATACCTGAGCCTTATCTTAGCAAACAAACTTTTCCAAGCAAAAATACAACACTGTTACATTGAAGAGACCTTGATATCTTGTACCATGCTACTTTTAGTCTGAGAAACAGTGAAAAATAACCAAAAACTTCCCATTTTGACATTTTTCAAGAGTTAAATCAACAGTCAGAATACTGCTTTCACACAGCACTTCTCTTGTGTGCTTTGGCAATATCCTTTAAACAACAGCAGAATGAAAACGATCACATTTCTCACCTCTCAAATGGACCAGATAATACAGAATTCAGATCAGTCTGTGTTTTTCATTAAATTGGACATGTTTACAAGTCAGACAAAAGCAATACTTGCTCAAATGACCTCCTTTCCTTTGCTTGGAAGATTTATTGAAGGCAATATAGAATGGCAACAATAGTCAATCATAGGCAGCAGACTGCCCTTTTATTAGGCATATTGAAGCCAATTAATCTAAGTGAGCTTTCTCCCTTTATCTCCTGAGGGCAGCTACTGTTAGAATGCATTAAAAACTCTGTAGCAATAAATAAAGATGCTGAAATTATTCATTTGAACTTTGAGAAATTATTTACAAGCACTTGAGATGCAAAGTATTAGCACTGTACATTTTGTGCTGGGCAAAGTGCCTGCTGCTGTAATTTGAGTAGATCCAAGACTTAAAAAATAAAGCTCTAAAACAAGGCTTTGTTGTACAACCATCCTCAGGGACAGCAAGGAGAGAAAGGAATGCCTGCAAGAGAAAGGAAAAACAGCAGGAAAACTGAAATCTGCCCTATACTGAGTAGAAAATGCTGAGTTAATGCAGAAATCTCCACATATGGTTACAAGGAAAGTTGGGCTAGTGAACTAGGCACATGTTTGCAGCACAGAAATAATCAGTTACGGGGATTCATTTCTAGATGTTGGGTTATCTGTCATTTACAGGAGATACTACAGGCCATATGAGGTGAAAAGCAAGTCTATAATAATCTTATTAATTATGAAACATCAAAACCCAAGATGTCTTAATACATGTTCTCATTTTTGCAGTCCATGTGTTTCTAATTAGAACTGCAGTAATGTATTCACTTGGGAGGCATATAGAAAAAGTGAGTAACACCGTAGCAGCAGCTTTCTCTTTTAGGACACATGCTTAAAACTCTCCTTTACTCTCGAATTACCTCCAGCATCCTTCTTGGATTTCCTTCACCATAAATTCAATTAAAATCTTACCAGTTTCACAGCTGGGGCCAGTGAAGCCTTGTGGGCAGGCACACACGTTGGAAGCAATGCAGGCTCCTCCATTCCTGCAGCCATCTTTGCAAAACGCTGAAAGAGTAAAAGCATAAAAATTAACAAAATTACCCTCAGTATCCACACAGGTGTCCCCAGGCCCTGGCTGGCTGAGACAGAGCACAATGCCTGCAGCACTGAGCACAGAGTCTGCTTTCTCTGAAGGACAGAAGTCACTGAAGATGGTTTATAGCCCCCCTGCCTCGATGGCCAGATGGGCTGTCAGGCTACACAAGATTAGAGTGAATCATCTGACAACAACAGCCCACATATGTACTCCTTCCTATGCACCAGGAAGCAGTGAAGGGCTGCATCTTCCCTATGAACAAACTCTTCCTAGGGCAGCACCGTTCTCAGCATCCTAAATAAAGGCGTGAGAATAACAGGCACAAGTGAGCACTGAATCAGCTGACTTCCTTCTTCCTTCATTGAGAGATTAGATTGAAAGATAGTCATTTGACTCCAGAGATTCTGAAAAACTCAAAAACATTTGCCATTTACAATTTGAAGCCAATCCCTTGATTTGTTTGTTGATACACTGCAATCTGTGAAGTTGTGCTCACATATTTAGGCATTTCAGCATTCTCCAGATATAGTTATGAATATTTAGGCATTTCAGCATTCTCCAGATATAGTTATGCACTAAAGAAACCTCTCTGCAGGCATAGAAATGCAACTGCTTCTGATATACAACACAGCAGCTGTTTAATTGCTCTGATCTGCACTACAGAATGAGCAATTCTCTGCTCACATGAAACGTCGGAAAACAAGAGTTGAGTGCATGCTCCAAAGTGTGCAGCTCTGGGGGCAGTGGGCCTAGCTTTGCATCTATAACCAGCCATGATGGATCTGATGCTTCCTCCTTCTTTGTGTATGGCTGGGAGTTGATCATGCTAAGATTTTTTACAGATGGGCCATTATGTTAGGAATATTTAGAAGAATTATGATGTGGTACAGGTGAAGAAAAAAGTAGTGTTAAGATTATAAGCAGGCTTAGATATGAAAGAAGTACTGGCCTTGGTAACAAAGCAGCAGAACAAATCTATGTGTTATTATCAATATTAACTGTGTGTCCAAGGAATCTGACACCTAACAGATGAAGTGGGCACTGTGGGTATGCTACTGCTGAAGTTAAGAGCACTTCTCACATATAAGCCTATAGTTCCCTACAGTTGCACTACTTTTGTTGTCAGATATTTTCTCCATGTTATGAGTTTGAGGATTCTGAGGGACTTGAGCCCAACAAGTACCATCCCTTCCAAGGTGAAATGCAACAGAAGTAAAAGCAGCATTGTATCTCTACACAGTCTTCTCCCTCAGAGCAGTAATATAAATTCTAATGTTTACCAGTGAATGAGAATGCTGGAAAATAGGCCACCACCTCATACATAGCAAAGGATTTGTGCATACATGTCTACTACCTTTCCCATTTATGACAAAAATAAGCAGCACGCCAAATAGCATTCATTTAAGCAAAATAGTAAGCAATTACTTGTGGGCAGTGTAGATCTGACAGTGTTAGGTGGAGACACAAATAAAAAATAATCCACGTTTTAGAGCATGCTATTTATCTACACATCATCCTCAAATCGCTTTGAACTCAGTCATATGCCAAGTCACTGTGTAACTGCCTGCAAAGATCTTATAGTAGGTGCAGGACCTTGCATTTTGACTGTCCTCTTCAGGTACACATACAGATTTGCATCAGCCATGACAAAACACCTCACTGAGTACAGGGAATGCTGAACCCCTATGTTCTCAGACACTTACCTTTACACACAGTTCCATTTCCTGTGTAACCCAGCTTGCAGACACAATTGTGCCCACCCACAGTGTTGAAACACAGTGCATTTTCATCACAGTTGTGCTGGTTTGTTACACACTCATCATGCTCTGAAAAATGAAAGAAGAATGGGATTCTCTTGAAGTTTAAAATTCACAGAAGCTTGTTAATAAGAGAGAAGCAGGGCAGTAGTTAAGTGATAACTGGGATATGTCAACACGAAACAAAGAGATAACCAGGTTATATGTTTTTAGCACATACTTCTATGTGAGAAATGTATTGCAGCATAACTCCACTTCCATTAATGGGGAACTACCATCATCACACTTATCACATGGGCTACAGAGTTCTCATAAACATTTGTCAAAGGACCAGATGACATACTGAAGATGCATATGCTAGTCCTACTGCATAATTTATACTTGCAGGTTTACCCTACATGGGATTCATAGGACTTCCTTCGGAAAGATGACTAATGGTACAAGTCACATGCTCCAAGCTGCAAAGAACAGTTAGCAGAAGGCAGGACTTCAAAACATAGCCCTTGTTTTCCTTCACTTCAGTACGTACACTGCTCACTATTTAGATGAGCTAAGTAACCTGGAAACTAAGGACAGGCAGCTCAGAGTAAGGGACAAAAGAAGTATGATGTGTTTCTGTTGGTGACTATTTTACATTTTGTGGTTCTTTAAAATACGGATAATGCATTTTCAAAACAAGATGCTTAAAAGTGTCTTTTCCAAACATCGCAAGAGTTGCTTGAGTATATCCAACGTGTCATATCTTAGTCTGTAGGCATCATGAATAAAATGCTTCCATCTTCTGAAAATATTTCTTGTTTTTCTTTTAAATCAACAGGATTTATCTAAACATAAATAATTTCTGAAATTTTAGTTTCAGGAAAATTGACTGTTTGGGAAACATAAAGCTATATAATTTGAATCAACACACACAGGCTAATCTACATATGAGGTTTTCACAGCCATCATTCTGTCCAGGTTTTAGCAAATTTTATCAGTGCAGCTTTTGGCAGTTCTGGCTACGAAACAAGTCTTAAATCTGAAACTAGATACTCTTTCTTCCCTAGTCTTGGCTATGTCACACTGCTCTGAATCTTCTGCTTTATAAAGAACTGAAGTCTGTGCATACCCCACAGGGCTGTCAGGAGAATGAATCTGTTAACGCTTGCAAATCACCATGGAAGTATTCGACTTGCTATTCAATACTGGCCATAAACCATAGGAGTATAAAACTGGCAGAATGGCATATCTCTAATCTAACAGTAGACTTAATGTGTCCTATAGCAAAACACTGTTTAACATGGGGAAAATCACTAAAATGGAAATGATCAATTTTCTATGTTTGCGTTAGTATCATGATATTATTTATATGTGATATGCCATTTAAATATTAAATATTGTTGTAGTAGGCGTGGCTGGGACATCGGGATGTTACGGGACAGGACCTCCCCTGCTCTGAGACTGATTAATGATGCATGCTTAGGGGCATAGACCATGATAGATGTATGTATATAAGGAGCTGCCGTGCCTTATTAAACGCCATTTTGCCATTTTCTACATAACCACATTGATGTCTGTGTTGGCAGTGGCCCTAGCATGGGGGGAGATCGCTAGCCCCTACAGTCCAACCTTCCAGAACGGTGACAACAAAATATATACTATTTTCTCATTTGTAAAGGTTTTATGTATCATATGAAAGGAAAATAGCTATGGAAATGTAAGAAACATAATACACTCAGCAGGCCAAAATATCTTGCAAAGCCATTTTTCTAGGATCTCAGAGGGCTGGGGGGGAGGGGGGAATATATACAGCAATACATCACACTGTAAACTCAGCTCAAATCACTGCATTTGGCAAATTAAGTATCATGCTCAATGAAAATGCTGCCATCCACCTCATGCCTTGGGGCTGCAGCAGCACCCCCAGCATGCATAGCAGCTCTTTCCTATGGATGAGTATATTAGAGAAAAGCAGCTGAAGACAGACTGACACCAAGAGGAGCAACTTTAAGCCCAGAACAGCTCTGAAACCCCACAAGGGACCCATGCAAACCTTGCAGTACCTGGGCCTCAAAGACCATATGCACGGATGTGTGGCCTCTGTAGAAAAAAAGGTAACTGTCGTCCTTAAATGTATCTTCCAAACGTTTAGTCTCTGGGCAAAGAAAACCTAATGAGTCTTCTAAGTTGGACTTTATTAAAAATAAAAGCTAACTATCTATCAGCTAAGTAACTGAGCCTGGATTCAAAGATAATATTCTTGGTTTCCACCACTTGCTGTGAGAAACTTCAGTATTTCATACCTTCCTGTAAGAAAGCTTGCAGAAGATGTCTGCTAACAGGGCAGAAAGAGAGCCCAGCACACAGCTAAAGAAGTATAGGTAAAGAAACAGATATTTTAAAATGATAGGAAGAGAAAATGTCATCAAAAAAGAATTGGGATGTTTTACCTTTCACCTAGACTAGTTACCCTACCTCATCTAAGCTTGGGTTCAACAACACTGTTAAAACCATTTTCATTCAGTACTTCTTCATATTCCTTCTTTAATTCTTCATGCTCCCTCCATACATATTGAGTGGCACCACACAGAGCAACCAGTCTGCACTGCATGGCTGGCTTTGATATGGATTGATAATAAATGGTTAAAACACAGGGGGAAAAGTCCTGCACATAAAGCACCTTATAACATTCACTCCTCTAATGTATGGCAATACCACCCGCAGCAGTGTTGAAGAGACCATTGGAAAGAGCTTTTTTCAGAATTCTCTGTTAATGACAAGGAATGACGATCCAGCTTTATTAAAAACAGAAATATGTGATTGTCATAAAAAGGTGGTTGATAGTTCTTCATTAATTCATATTTATCACTTTGTCTTCTTATTTTGCTGAAATGTTCAGTAAGTCATCTTAAATAGAGAGAATACGAAATGAGTTCAGCAATCTTAAATTGTAGGAACTAGGAACTGTAAAAGCAGATTGGGCTGTCCATAATAAAGAAGCAAAAAAGAAATTCATAAAAGAATCGTTAAAGGATAACTGTGAATATGACTTCTACCACTTTTTAAAGTTTGAAAAACAGGGTCGAAACATCATTTGCATTATTTAGAAATGTCAGTACTGCCCAAATATGCTCCAAGAAGCAGCAGTGAGGTCATTCATTTCAAGCGACTTAGGAAATAATGTGACACACATTTAACAAATGTCCATACTTACTTAACTGCACACCATAATGATGATGGGGATGGGCCAGTATAACAGTAGTACAGTGGCAGGGAAATAAAAATGACTTTTGGAGAGAGATTATAACCATTAACACACCCACATTTGCATAAGCTTTCTATAAAGACCAGATACACTAGTCTCAGTGATTACATCTAAAGCTATGTTATCTAACATATCTAAAATCCATTTTGCCAGGACTCTCTGCTCAACAGTGTTAAAATTAATAAAATCTGTTCCAAGAGTCAACTGAAGTTTTAAACACAATATTTATATTGACTAAATTATGTCTAGAATGATCTTTTTCTAGATATAAAACATTTATCCCCAAAACATGCTACTGCTTTATGTTAAAAACAATAGTAAGAACAAGTGCATATGAATGTTGATTAAAAAAACACAGAATAACCACTATGACACAGATGACTTAAAGGGATACAAAAATTATGTGATGATGTAATTAATGATGTAATTAATTCTCTTACATGCATTTGGATGTGCAACAAATTAGCTATACACACATACACACACATACATACATATATGCACAGAAAGTGATGATTTTTATTTTACTTTGATACTACTCCAGAACAATTAATGTGGTTTTCTGGACAAATATGTTACTTCAGAAGGATTTGAAGGGTGAAGTATTGCATCCCTAGAAGATGGCAGTGCTGGCATAAACTGATACAGACCCACGGGACTGTATGACATATGACAGCGCAATGGCAGTTGGGGATCTGTCCTACCACTTTTATTGTCTGTGCAGAGATTCTTGGAGAACTTAGTAGAAGTTAACATGATGACCATGAGGTGTTTCACCCACCATCTCCTCCTTAGATTTTCCTAGTGCTGAATGACATCAGCCCCTGTTATTCCTACTGTGAATTTCACAATTAAAAATAAACAGAAAATACGTAAAGCATTTCCCACTTTCATATCGCATTTCCCAATTCTTGTCCTGTGCATCCAATTTCTGAAAACATCCATGGAAAAAAATAAACAAACAGAATCCAATCCAACAGTGGAAAGGAATTATGACTGTGTTGCATCTCATACTTGTGGGTTAAGAATACATAGCTGTCAGTTTACCCAAACCATTCATTACCAGCATTGGAAAGGAACCACCTGAGGCATAGACATGCATAGACGTTCCCAAATAAGTAAATAAAATACACTTCTCCATTAGTAATCTTGTAACACCGTGCAACAGATATTCATTTTTAAGTGAAGAACTTGTGGATTAAATAAAAATATTTTAAAATAAACAGAATATTTCAAGAATTTTCTCCTCATGCTGTCTCTGAATTCTGGAACTCAAATTACTTTTTGTCACCTGTCTCCTTAGCAATGACACATGCACAAATGTGTAGAACTGTGGTGATCAGATACAATTGGATGTGGCAATGAACGTGACAACAGATGCATCACTTAAATTATCAGCACCCAACACACTTACGTGCCCACTTACAGTTTATCTTAATTACAAACTTTTTTCTTCATATAATTAATGAACAAGAAAAAAATCAGTATTAATTATATAGGCAGTTTGGAAGACGTATTCCATTAGGATCATTAGAGAAATGACAGATGGTTAATTTCTTCAAAGACTTTATATTAGACAGTTTAAGCTCTAATTAGCAGGGTGACTTGTCTTAGTATACGTACAGTACTTTCAATGAGCAAATAGCGTAAAATTATTAATGATTATGCTATGATTTCCATATACTTAATTCACATTTTTATATTGATATTTCCCAACTCTAATATTTCCTAATTCATTTTTATACAGGCATTTCCTAATTCAAATGCAAAATGGAACCCAAGCTTTAATAACTCTTTACCTTTAGTTAACACTGAAGTAATTAATCATTAATTAGTGACCACCAGCACCTGTCCTTCGTTCAAGCTGGGGATATGAAAATCCATGACTCTCCACAATAGTGAATTCATTGCTAATCTTGTTACTTCATTGATTTTCACCTTCATCCACACACCATACATTCATCCCTCTCCTGGTCCTCATTTTCTTTCTTCAGTGCAGCCATAAACAACTCTTTTTTGTAACTCTGTCTATAATTCTCCAAATTTTTTATCTTTTGATAATAAAAATAGCTGTAGGATAGCATGTTCTATTTTCAAGGTCTGTTTAGAGATGATCTTGCTTTCTGAAATGCTGCTTCTGCCTGTAATTACTTAGCCCATTGTTGTTCTTTGCGGAGAACAGCTGCCATCATCTCATCCAGATGTCTACTTCTCTCCTTTATATATTTATTTACTTATTCTATATTTGGTCTTAAGATTCAAGAAAACTGTGACAAAATCTTAGGAAGAAACTGAGGGTGCCATCACAAAATCCAGTGATCCTTTTCATATCCATTACAGAAAAGGTTCCAGGACTGCATTGTATTTATTCTATAAAGGTGAACCTATATTACTGGCTGTTACTAAGGATTAAAAGCATCTGACAAACACTCGACCAAGAGAAGGCACAGACCCACTTTCCTGGCATCTCTCTGTGAGATAAGGAGTGCTTTGCAGAAAGCTCTGAAGTGGTTGTGGCATTGAGGAGAGCAGAGACCGGCAGGGACTGAGCTGGTACCTTAGTGTGCAGCATGAACAGTTTAAGTGCAGCCAGATCTGTCATTTGAATGAAATGGAAATTGTTGGACACTGGTTTATGTAAAAACAGTTCTGCATCAAGAATATCAAAACTGATGATTATCTGACTGAGATTTTGTTCCAAGGACTTTATGGGTGTCACACACAGAAAAGGAGATCCTAAGAAACATTTAAAAATGACAATATGAAGCTGGCTTAGACCACCAGAGGAAATCTGCTTTACACTGATGCTGGAAGGGTTAGCAATACCATGATGTCAAACTTTGCACGCTCCTTTTACTGTGTGATTAACTAATTACCTCTTCAAATATTTTGATATTCTCTTTATGGGTCTTAACTGGCATAATATGTTTAACAGAAAGAAATCCTGACACTGAATGTAATAATGAAATCCATTCATAAAACTCCATAAAACTTCTCTCACTTCCAGTCACAGCTTTTCTCTCTATAAGAGCCAAAGCTTTACTATATGCTCTTCTCTTCAGCAGTGTGGAGAACACACGATCCTTAAGCTAATATATATATATATATACATATATATACAAAAAATAAAAATAAAAAAATAAACCAAAAAAACCTCTGAAGAAATACTGCCTACTTACATGCAAGTACAACTTGAAAAAATATGGGACATTTCAGTTCTAGCAAACACTTGTGTTTTGCAAACATATTTTAAGATTTTCAATTTTAAATATTATTACACAGCTCATCTAAAGAAAACTATTTCACACATCAAAGCCTGCAAAAGGCATATATCGTTTTTTCTTACTCTCTTATTTGGACTTAAAGACTTAATCGTTTCAAAACATTATGTGATGATTCCTGTACAAAATCTCTTTGGGCATTTTTATTTATTTATTTATTTATTGCTTTGTCTTGTATTTCGTGTTCTGGGTTTTCCTCCTAGACTGAAGAAATGTGAAACTCTTTGCTGTAAGTCTCTTCAAACTGTCCTCTGGAAGTAATTCCAATAACATATTTTATGGCTCTGATCAGGGTATACAATCCTCCAAGACTTGAGAATCCCAGCAGGCAGGTTGAATGTTGGCCCATCACTTCCTTCCACTGATATCTATTCATCACATAATTAGTGCTGAGATCTCCTGGAACTCAGGGAGAACAAAGTCATTTTCAGTCCCTGCTACAATGGGCAATTTGATGGCTAAAGTACATCTTTTCCAGGCTAATATTATTCCCTCCATCTTTTCCCACCTCATTTTAACAACTTATTTAAACCTTTTTAAACCCAGTTAAGTTTCTTCATATTGTATTAAAATAATGATTTCCAGTTTTGTAGAACAAAATGTATTTTTGCAAAATACACACTTCTCACAGAGGGTTCTATTGTATGATTAGTCAGTACTATTTCACATAGCAGTCTGAATTTTTACACATTTCAACAAGTTAGGCAAAGGAAATATATTGAAGAATATTTAGTATGACAGCTAAAGTAAAGTAAGTTTTAATTTATTTCCAGCTTCCTCCATGTCTGCCATTCTGTATAGTCCTTCTTGAACAGAAAAGTTTAATCTAAGGATTTTCTAAATAACTTAGCACAAGTATTTCTCCCCTAAAGAAAACTGTGTAACTCCCACTGATTTCAATGGTAAAACTGTAATGTAAATGCAAAACAATTTTGAAAATCCCACTGTAAAAGACTTCAGTCTAGACACAAGGTCTGTGACTTTGTCAGACCCTTTTTTTTTCTGTAATTCAAACTGATCTTTTAATATCTTGTCTCTTTTATCACTGACATTTTAAAATAAGGTTTATGTGTTATAAAAGATATTTCGTATCTCATTTCATGAGATGTTTTTCCATACTTTCTTCTTTTTTTTATAATTTATTTTAAACTTACTAGATGCATTATCTTTTCCAAGATAAATCTTTTCAATTTCCAACTTGTATTGTACACTAAACATCCTAGGTACTTACAATAAACCTATGCTTTCAAAATCTTCTATTATGCTGTCAAAAGTGACAAGGATAGCAAATTCTGCATCTGTATACACCTCCATATTTTATTGATAAAATTGCCAGACTAGAGCTATAAGTGTCCAACTGCAATTTCTTCAGCCAATTGAAAAATGTTTATTTTACTTCTTACCCTTTTAGTTTACTGTTTCCTCATACAAGTCTGACACCAGCAACAGATGTTTGTATTGGGCACTTAGCCTCCATGCTGTGGAGTTGGACTCGTGAACTAAAATTGTAATCAGAGCTCTCTGGAGACAGGTAGTGTTCCTTCTCCATTCTTTTTGGGATATCATCATGCCCAGAGTTCTTCAACTCATTTTCCAATGAGTTCTTGGAAATTACAATAACAATCTACACTACTTTTATCATGGACAGTGCTTGTCAGGTGAAGAAAATGGAAGGCACTACAGAGCTGGGAGAAATGCTGCTGTTCATTTGATCCTGATCTTTTCTTCTGGATCAATTTATGTAACCATAAAATTGGGAAACTGTTTTTCTGTCCTTTTACAGAGCAGAGTGCTCCCAATGCATGAGATAGTTCACCATATTTCCCTGGAGGTGCTGTGACTGTGGCATTCAGATGACTCACTGGATGTCAAACAGGACAGTACTATTTTTGCTAAGGCAACTGAAGTGGTGGTTAAGCTCAATGGGGAATAGGTCTTCCTTCAGTGTTGCTCACCTAATTGGAGAAGGAGTTCTCTACTTGAAAATGAGGACAAACATACACTGAAGTGGTGGCAAAGGAGAATGACAATGATCACCCCTGTTTCTATTCATGGTCCTGATTATCCCTAGGGCAGGTCTTTGGCATTTTATATAGGCACACCAAAACACTATAGCAAACACATCCATCACTATGACAGCACCTAAGATACCTCCCCTGGAAAGAAAATCACTTGGTGATTAACATGGACAATAACGCAAGCCTTGACCAGGGATTCTATTTTCTCGATACCACATCCTAAGTTGCCAGGATGAGCTCACCTTTGTAATCCTACCTCCTTCACATATGCCTTATTTGAAGAAATTAGAATTTAAGTTGAGATACTGTGCAGAGGACTTCAAAATAACATGAAGCTCACTCTTTGGAAGGTGTACTAAGTTAATACTTCACCTCAGCTACCCCTGGCAGACTGGACTAACTTTACACATGAAAATCAGCCACATTCTCTACTTACTTCCCAAACAATAACATGATGTATACAGGAGTTAAGTTGAATTCTACATCCTTTTCCACCTTCTAAAGAGCTAGGAAAAAAAGTAATCAAGTCTTAGTAAACATGTATACATTCCAAACTTATTAAAAACACAGGTGAACAATTAAAAGAAATTATTCTTGATGGACTCCCACCTTCCCAGAAATCAGTCCTCTTATCTTAAAATGAACTGACCATTCCAAAAAGTGTGAAGCCTTTATCTTTTTTATCTTTTTTATCTCTTTTTTTTTTAATGCACCATCACTGAAAGGTTCTATAATTTTCCAAAACCCTGAACATCAAAGTTAATACTATGTGACAGCTGCTATGTTCCAAACTCATGACATTTAGTGGTCTGAAGCAGGGTAAATGACACAATTACCTGCTATAATTACTATTGCTAACAATATATTTTCCCTGATGATTGGTCTGTGTGACTCAGAGCTGCTTATCTTTGTCAGTCCAGTCCAAATCTCCATTTCTATGTGACTTGGACATTAACTTAGCAGGTATTTACAAATTAGTTCCAATATCTGCCAAGACAGATATTTGGGATAGTATAAATCCATCATTTATTGCATGGTTAGGCAGTCCACCACTTTAACATTATTTTGCATTAGAAAATAAGCATTTGTAATGAAATACGTTTTCTCATTTAAATCAAATAATCACTTCTATTATTAATATGTTGGAAGGGAAACACGCTGAAAAACCTAAGCAAAATGAAGGATTAAAATGCACGTAACTATATTATTTTTTTTAATTATCCGTTCATGAAGAAAATCGTGAGATTTAAAAAAAGTGATGAAATATGAAGGTACTTAATTCTCATTGTCTTTCCATGGCAATTTTAAAGAATACCTACAGAAGACACTAGTGTCCTCTGACTTAAATCAGTGTGAGATTCAGGTTAATTAAATTAGCTAACAGTAAATGTTTCTTTCAAGTATCTTTCAGTTCTAATATATAAAATAGATTTAATTCTTTGTTTTGTTTCTCCAAAGTATATACCTATGATGATGTTTAAAGATTATAGCATCTAGGGACAGTACAGGACAGATGCAGCCTCTGTAAGATGGTTTGTATACTTGTCAGAAAAGTAAAGAAATACTCCTACAAAAACTCCTACAAAACCTTTAGGTAGAATAGCCTCCTATTTATTGCCAAATGTGTTGGCAGAGCTTTCAGTTCTCAAGAAAAGGATCGAGAATTTTCAAATTTTTCACTGATTTGATAGAGAAAAGCATCAATTTTTCGCATCAAACATAAATTGTAAAGGGTCTTGATTTCATGAGTTGATTAACATTACTTGTTTTAACTTGTTCAAATTCGAAGATGCCCCAAAACTAGTATTTTCAAAAAACATAAATGAACAAAATAAGGTGAATAAAACAGAAATGTTCTGTACACTGAGGATGCCTTCAGGAAAAATATCATGCAACTTCTTGTGGACACTGTATTTTAAATAATTTGCCTCACTGGATGCATCTTCACTAGCAAAAGTGAAATTTCACCTAAGTACTTCAACATTGTGTTATACTGAGGCACAGGGTAAATGGTGATGCTCCTTTTTGTATCAACCTGACTTTTCACATAAATGATGATGACTTGGCAGTCTTTCTCAAGGCATCACCAGAGCAAAAGCCAAAGAATGGAGCCCAACTATTTTCTCAGTAGATGGTATTTGATCATTCTTGTTGACCTATTCTTTCTGACTGCCACAGGGAGGTCCTGCCATTACCTTTTTCCTATTTGAGTGAACGGGCCAATACAGGGAACTATTCTGGAACTGAAATTAGTTTTAGTTAGAAAAAGAAAAATAGAGAAAGAACTGATTTAGCTTTCGTGATATGAATTTGTTCAGCAGCAGTCACAGCTTGGCTACAGATTTCCATGTGGATCAGGAGTAACAAGTAGAAGTAAAAATACAGGCCTTTCTTTGGGATTGCACAGAGGTGCATCAGCACCAGAAGAGTCAATGAAGTGAATATGTCCAATATGTTTACCTTGTGCACTAAGACATTTCAGGTTGCATTTCAGCAAAAATCTTATGTAAAGAAGGACTAGCAAGTAAGAAGTTCATGCTGTGGTTGAAAGGTATGTACCACGCAGTTAAGCACGGCCACTCCTCAACCACATGGCTGGAATAGACGATTGTAACTGAAAAAGCTGCATCCCAAATCTTTCAGCTGCTAATTTGAAGATGCAGTTTGATGCAGCAAAGTAGACAGATCTGTTCTTGTAAGTCAAAAATCAGCAGTCTGAAAGACTCACACCAGTGAATAATATTGATGAAAAAGTATCCATGAGACCTAGGCAGGATTTGTAACAGATGATGACAAATACCAAGTCACAGTAACTTTCTGAATTGACTGACAGTATTAAACATGAGTCAAAGGAATAATTTGCCATTTAGCATACAGCAGACTGATCTGGAAAGATTTCATTAAAAAAAAAAGGACACAAGTTGTTACAGGAATCACTATTTACATATATATATGTATATGGCTATATTGATTTTGATTGTAAATGTGTTGAATGTGTATGACTACAACACAGCATAAACCTTAAATAACTCCACTGCTCCTTTTTAAAAGTTATCTTTCTCCCATCCCTCACTGACCTCAGCTACAGCTCCTCTGAGATCAGGCTAAGCTCTCCCAGCATGAGCTGGTCACCAGCTGGCTCAGACACAGCAAACGTGATCCATCGAACTCCCTTCACTTCTGACTCTCTCAAGCATCAGATTTCCATCTCCTGAGCCAGAAAGATCTTTGCAACTTAAAATAAACTGTCTACCTAGTTTCCTTAACTTTGCATTTTTTCAGTTTGTGATCATCTATAGAAAGATGAATAATTTCTGTACAAGAATTAATCATCTAATACTGAAGATTACATATTCATTTATGTGTCAGTTGAATACATTTTCTTTTTTATTGACTCACATTTTATTCTACCAAAGACCCTTCAAAAGATGTTGGGTTTTGATCAGCTGAGAAATCAATCCTGCTGTAATTGCTTAGCTAGATGAACAGTTGCTATGAACTAGGTCAGTAACCAAGGAGAAAATAAAACCTAAAGAGTATCCTCTTAAAAGAAAAAAGTCTAGTTCCAAATTAAAACAGCCTCTAAACTAAGTTGTCAATGATAACCTGATCCAATCCAAGTAAAACCAAATATTCCTTGCATAAGATACAGCAGATATATAAAAATGACTTGTGTTCTTATCTAAGTAATACAGTAGCATAGCAACAAGCTCAGTCTGAATGATCACTCCTCTATTAGCTTTGTGAATTATCTTACAACTAGAAAGCGGATATTGTACAACATCGGAGAGAATTTATCCTGAAAGAGGATTAAGAGCCTGAGGATTTGAGTAGGCTGACGTACTGTAAATCAGAATAGAGACTGTACTGAGTAACGAAAACCAGAGGCAAATGAGTTTTGAGATGAAAACACTGTGCATACAAGCTGACCTCTAAAGTGTTTATTGCTAATAGCAAACATGACAGTATAGCTAGACACCATCAGTGAAGTGGGTTTGGCATTACACTGTTTCATAATGCATGTTTGTTCATGCTACTTTTCATATAACCTGGGGGAGAATCACCAAAATCAGGGATGGAAAAGACAGATGTTTCATCTTGCCCACATCATTATAAATCCAGAGCTCCCCATGATATTTTCTCTGGTGGTTTGCTGGCTAAAACATTTCCTTACTCAAGCCATTGAATGTTGTTACAGAGATGTTATAATGAGGCACTGTCAATAAGCTTCTTTATTTCTCTATTCCTTGCATCATACTGTACAACTATTCTCTGCCTTTATTTAAGCACAGTCAACGAGTTCAGCTGTTGTACAAGCTGGAGAACTTAAGGAGAACTTGAAATATTGTGTATCTCATCAAAGTGAAGGAAAAAAACAGCAAAAAACAGTTTTGATGTCATGATGCCTCATAATACTACATTTTTAAATAACAGCATTGGTATACTTTATGACTGATCTGAGATCATAGACATTTTTAAACTTTTTTGCAGCAGTGAAGGGTTCACAGCAGTGCTGAATAAAGTTGCATCTTGTAGCCATATTTAGTCACTTATTAAAATGTGGCCTCATTTACCAATGCACAAAACACTATCAACTCTTATTATCTCTGCAATGACTTGTGGATGCTCTTATGTGTCTGGAAAAGTAGGTCATTTTTATACCATTAATTAACTAAGGATGAGTGTGCAGCTTTAAACACAGAAGTTGGATGACTTAATTCAAGCCTGGATTACATCAGTCCTCTAGTAGTTTCCATCCCAGACAATTACATAAATCTTAGAAGAAGGGGATGCAGGTGCTAAAACATAGCCCACATTCCTCATACATAAGCTAGATTTTATTTTCCATTGTAAGTAAGGAGAGACATTCTCTTTTAGCTTCTCAGAAGTCGTTTATGAGAACTGAAATACACAGTTAGAAAAAAATAACTAAAAATGTGTTATGCTGTGAAATACCCACACTTCATCCTATCTGAAACTTTTTACAAGTACGTAGATGAAAAGTTTGGGCAGTCCAACAGAGATTTGTCTCAAGTATCTTTGTCATTAAGCATTGCTTCTGTTGTACAATACAGTATGTGTTTTCCCTCACTGTTTATGTCCCAAACAGTTGTTGTGTTTAGAAGTCAAAAACAAACCAATGAAATCTGCACAGAAACCCACAGCAGGTGCAGCTTTATGAACTCCAATTTCTAGATGTCAAGCGGAATCATTTATCTGAAGGGTGTCAAGAGCACCAAGGTAATAAATAAAAAAATAGTGACTGCATTTCACCCTCAAAAATAGCTGTATTTAGCGAGAATAGGAGGGGAACAACCAGGCAGCCAGCAAAACCTCTGATAGCTTTGAATCATAAACAGTATTTGACCTATGCTATTTGAGCCAAATCACAGGCCTCTGTTGGTTTTAGCAGTTGAGCATCTGCACTCAGGAAACAACACAGGGACCATTAGCATAGTAAAAACCCCATCTCTGTTTTCATCATAAGTATCCTCAAAAGATTTACATTGTAGACAGAACATTAATGAAGAAAAAAGAGGCAGGATCCAATCTTTGGCTTTATCAACAACAACAGCAACAACAACAAACAGATCTGAATATATCCTGGCTGACAGCATAGTGAAAATTGAGCATTTGTGCATGTAAAGCAGATTTTGTATGAGATGTACAGGACGAATACAGAGACTTCAAAAGATAGGCAGAAGATAAACCTCTAAAGGTAACTCCAATTTCTGCTGAGGATTATATTTTTAATATTTCATGTTCAAAAGCAGTGGAGGAAATTTGGCAGTTCTAAAAATAATCATCTTCCATTTGCTGAAGAACTTCGTTAGCCCACCATCCTCTGACCCAGACCTAGCATGGAGATAGAATTCCAAAGATGTTTCTTGAAACATACACACTTGAAAACACCAAATACCAGTGCTTAGCAAAATACCAAGCCAACGGGTATCTTCCTTAAGTGGAGACATCACCAGAATAGCCTTTAGAAGTTCTCCCTCTCTCTGAAACAGGGGGGCACAATCTCTAGGAGCAGCAAGGACTGTCACCCTGCTGATCTTACAAATGAAACACAACTATGGGTCAAAAACGTGCATAATGACCTAAAATATCACCTTCTCCTAAAACATCATAAGATGTCCACTGGCATTAGCTGAAAACCAGGCAGGTGTATGGTTTTCGGCTATCAACATGAACAAAAATAAATCTTAGGAGGGCTTAGGAGGGACACAGGTTTGATCACTGTGGCAAACCAAACATAAAATAAATCACAACACTGTGGCCAGTGGGAAAAGTGGAGTGAGGAAACAATAACGGCTGCATGAAGGGAAGAAAGCACAGAGATAGGCATGAGAGCATCACATGCATGAGCACCAAGCAGGCTAAACATGAGAATCCCTTGTCTATGTATTATGACCAGCTGCCTGTTTCAAAAACATCCCATAATATCATTTAAGAGTGTAGTCTGTGCGTCAGACATAAAAACTAACTGTAACAGTACTCATCACTGATCCACAGCGGTGCAAGACTTTTCTCCACACTTCCCCCTTCATTACTGACACCCCTTAAGAAAATATTAGTTATCATTACTGTTACCACAATTCCTACTTTTTGTACACTCATCATCATTATGCAGCTAACAGTATACTTTTCCCCTTAAATCTTCCCCATATGTCAAGTCAATCTCCCCAGACCCTTAATTATTTTAATGCTGTTCTTGAAATTTCTTCCAGTATGTAACAGATTTGTGATTTAATTTCATTTGGAAAATATGCAGAGTTGCCAATATTCCAATGAATTAACATTGCAGGTGTCGCTTAATGCTACCACCACACTTCTTGGCAGTTTATGTAGCAGTGATTATCAGACTTCAGTTTACTCAGAGAAGCTAACGAAAAATAAATAAACGCTGAATAAATTGACAGCGCACTAGAAAAAATGTTGGGAAAATCTCTGAAACACATGAATGACTTAAATATGTTAAATATGCCTTCTGTCATTTCTCATCTTACCCAGACTATGTGTACAGAGAGTCATGGAAGATATGGTTTTACCATCTTCAGGTCTCTGCCCTGAAAACTGCAGAGAGCCCTAACGCCTCCCTCGCTGGTACCACTGAGCACAAAGCATGGAGCAGCCCGTTTGGAGGCACCTCAGCTGCACTGCCTTCCCCACAACCTCCTCATCCCCTGCCACAGGAGCTCTCACCCACAGGAGAGGCCAAAAGCCCACAGCTGCACCACTTCCACCAGAATCCCTTTCCTTTTCCACATTGGTTGTGAAATGGAAAAAAGAGAGTAGGTCCCCCATGAGACTGCACACAAATGGAACCTTACAAATCGTCCTGGGCTTGGAAAATCCATTACTTCTCTGGGACACAGCACATATCTTTCTCTGCCTTGCTACGATCTAAAAAAGACGCTGCACTAATTCTCACAGGGTTTTTTCTTCTGCTCTATTTTGATGGGTTACTTAGGTGAGTGGTCCCAAGACAGTTTAGTTTATTTAGGAAACTAATAACTTCTGCTGGGACTAAATATGATTAACCATCCCCTGCAGACTACAATAACTTCTTACTGTTAGAAACAAAGTGTGAATAAGAGAGAGCCATCATCTCTCATTTCCTAACTTCTCCCATTTTGCAATTAAAAAAAATAAGAAGTGGTGTAAGAAAGGTTATGTTCTGAGCACTGCTACCCACTGTGGATTGCAATGCAACACTGGAAGTGTCCATTTCTGCACCCCTATGTCCAGAATGAAAACTCTTTTTTTTTTTTTTCTGAGCCAAGAAAAGAGCTTGCACATTTTCATAACCCCAGACAGAGTAAAGATGTCAGTATTACCATCCCAGAAAAATACTAAGGCATTTAAGTTTAATCATATACACCAGTGATGGTGCCACACGCTGCTATGCACATAAAACTATCCCAGCAGAGCACTGTGCCATTTTCTGCCTGCCTTCCCCAGTGCAATGCCATAACACTTCAGGTCCTGTGAAGCAAAGAGGATGGGGAATGAGACAATATGAAATCAGGGAAAGCGTGGTAGCCCAGGGCATATTTTTTATGCCTTTAATTTGCAGTTTGTGCACTCATTTGGCATATTAGTGCAGCTTAGGACTCATCTCCCCTTCTCATAGCTATGATTGATTTCTGAACATAAAATCAGCCATGAACATGAGATTTCTGTGTAAATATGGTTGTGACTAACTCACTCTAACCCTGTGAAACTTGCTTCCAAGATGAATACAAATAAAAAAATCTGAAATTGATGTCTTCATTACATCCTTTGTTGTGAAAATCAAAATGTA
Source organism: Cyrtonyx montezumae (assembly GCF_038088225.1). Taxonomy (NCBI): domain Eukaryota; kingdom Metazoa; phylum Chordata; class Aves; order Galliformes; family Odontophoridae; genus Cyrtonyx; species Cyrtonyx montezumae. Next base: position 131,465,092 of record NW_027072034.1, on the reverse strand, counting down.
ATTCAGATCTATTGTAAAACTTGCAATAAACATGCCATGAAGAGAGAGATTGGAGCTGCTTTGGAAACAGCAATATGCTGCCTAAATCAGTCTTTTGTGCACAAGGCTCTGACAGAGACAGATAGCACAGATTCCTTTTCAAATGTCTCATGTAGGAAAAAAAACCTTAAATGCCACTGATTTTACATCTCTCTTCCATTTCAATCAATGACTGATAAATTACATATGTAGGCATGTGTGCGTTAGAATGGAACAATAATGCACCACGTTAGTCTACCAGCAAGCTGTGAGGACACTGCTCACATCACAACCTGCCTAATCAAGGATCAGCTATAACTTTTCAATATCTTCCAGTGCTTCAGCAATCCTGTACACACAATAACACATTAATTCTAAGCTAAAAATGTCTTCTTCCTACTTAGCAACATTCCCAATAATGTGCTAGCAGATCTTAGGTCCAGATTGCAGCAAGCGAGCTATCTCATGCAAAGCTACAGTTCCACAATTGAGTTTGATTACACAGCATTGCAAGGAACAGTGTGACCTGAAATATATTTTAAAAATGAACATTTAGTAGCACACAGGGACAGTTGTTTGCTCTATTCTAGTTATTCCTGAACAGGAGTAAAAATCTGTTTTATTCAGCCAGTAAGTTAAACCTGGAATTGCTAGTAAGGCAAATAGAGACTTGCCAAAAGCTTTAAATTCAGTGGAAGAGAGTTTAGTTGCAAACACTAAAAAAAGTCAAAGTGCTTTTGGGTTTCTGTACACAAGCACGGATACATGTGAACAGAGCTGTACAATCACAATCACAAAAACTCAAATCCTTGAGCCTGGGCTCTTCATAGGTGTTTGCAGTATGCTTTGTAGTACCAAGGGATCCCTAGGACACTCAGGACTGCCTTTATGTATTAAAGGCATCTGTGTGAGGTTTCTGCAGCATCGTTCTAATGGGTAGCTGACATCAGGCATCCTTAGATACTTTTCCATAGCAGCTGAGAGCTGATTCTATCAAAGCTGATGCGTTCAGGTACCTCAAAGAAAACAGAAAGGAGCAATGCACATGCAGTGTCCTGCAATATCTCCTGCATGAATTACTTAAAACAAAGGCAATCTGATGATATGAACATAAAGATATTTTGTTTATCAGTGTTTGAATACGTTTTAAAATCCTATTCCTCTTACAGACACCTTCTCAACTATCTGCTGCAAGAATAAACACTGCTTATGAAAAGTCTGTTATATCCGAACACAACTGTCCAAACCAAAGCTGTTAAACTGTTCACAGGACAGAAAAGTACTACCATTATCATTATAGACACCTTCCCACTATCATTTTGCATGGATTTATTAACATGTAGTGTCCTGTAGTCATTGTTTTTATTAAATGGAGCTCTTGGTGGTTCTCACAATAAATTTCTTCAGCAAAGATAATTTTAAGTAACCTAGTAAAACTTTTTAGAGACTCTGTGTCAAAGCCACAGCAACACACCCTCACAATTCATCTTCAGTTTACTCCAGATTTATGTTTGGGCAAATGGGTGCACAAAGAATTCTCATACATCAGGAGCCTTAAGAGGAGGCAAAATCAGCAAAGGATATGCTGAAGAGTGAAAAAACCATGGCAGTCTCACATACAAATATGTACACTTGCCACTGGCCCCAGCGATATAACATAAATGTTCTCAGTGCCATTTATACAGTCTAGAACAAGCACAGAATGCCATTTACTGATCAAAGCAAATTACTTGAAAAATCTCCCGTGTTTCACTCATTTTTTAAAACACAACTGACCTTTCACTTATTGTTGTTTGATGGAAATGTCATGCAAGATTCTCACCACTCCATGTATGTCAGTAACAGACCAACACCTCCACTGGAGGTGGAACCAGTAAAAATAAATTTATTTTGAGACATGCAGATTTAACTATCTTAGGTTGCCAATACTGGAAATTGGACTACTCAGTGGGCATAACATTCCTCACAGTTGCTTCTCAGTATCCAGAACCCACTATAATTTAACTCCAGTAAAACTCTAGTTCCCACATCACAGCAAGTGGCACTGCTGTGCTTAGACGTAGACAAAGTCACTGCACAACTTAAGGTTCATCTAGCCTAGAGAGACACAAGAATTGAAACCATACAAACCTATTTCATCTACTACCTCACTTCCTTTTGCATTAGCTTATTCTGTTTGATCATAGAAAGTGTGGAGGAGAAATCATTCATCTTGTCAGCCATAAGGATGATTCCAGTAGAAACTATTATTTAACAATGTAAAGCCTAGCTCCATTTGGAAAGGATGATCTGCAACGGATTTATAACAAGTTCTTCACACGCTGGATTCTCCAGAGTTTCTGAACTGCACTGAACTTCATAACAAGACATTTCAGCAAATAAGAGGAAGATAGTGTTCAGAGCATTGAGAAACACCTTTGCAATATTTGTCAGCACTAAATGCCCCTGTGAAGTTTTTACACTGGTTTGCCACTTGTAGAGTTCAATTAAAATGGCAAAGTGGAAAAAGTATCATGGTGATTTAGATAAAGCCAGTCCTAAAATAATCTCCATGTTCACACTCAGCAGGTAGTAAAGTAGTAATTTCAGTCAGCTAAGAATGTGGAAAACATGAGAGTCGTGAGAAATGCACTGGCTGCTCCAGGAAAGACCTGCTGCATCCAGCCTATAACTTGGTCATTCAATAACAGATTGGCTCTGACGTGGAAGACAATTTTGAATGTTCAGTTTTCATCCCACAACCCTAAAATAACTTGCAATAAAAGAAAACTAGAACAAGAGAAAGTCAGAGCGAACGCACTTCTGCTAGAGCTTCTGGTGTCAGCAGAACCTGAATGGAGGGTGCAGAGATGAGATGGACAACCACATCAGCAGCATGAAGCTCACTGAGCTCTTGCCTTCCAAACTCAAGGCATTTGGCTGGGGAACCGCCCTGGTGTTGGCAAATTTAAAACAGGGGAACACCCACATCTAATATACATCTAATCTAACATCTACATTTATCTCCATCAGAAGTCAATGCATTATTCGTCTTCAAGTGGAGTTGTACTGGTATGCCACATGGAAACTGAGTACCCCTGAGCTCTACTTTTGGTCTCTTGTTTATCTGCCTCCTCCCTTCACTTTTCTATCAGCACCCAAGCCCATGCAGATGTGAGACAAACCAGACTTCTTTACAATTCCACGCAAACAATGCAACATACATAATCTGTAAAAAAATAATAGCTTTACCGCACCGTATCCTTGTCATTATTTTATTCTGTTTAATGTTTCCTGTAGCTGTTTTGTAAATCTAACTAGATTAACTTCAGAAGAAACATATTGGTGCTCCTAAATGCTATCATCCTGCCATTTCATTTTACAAGCATATCCCTCTTACCTGTACACGAATAGTCATCGATGCGTATATAGCCTGTCTTGCAGATGCACATAAAGGATCCTGGTGTATTTACACACATGGTGTTCTCCCGGCAGTAGTGCTGCCCCTCGGCACACTCATCAATATCTGTGAACAGGATAAAGAGAAGATAGTCAATTTCTGTTGTGTTCTTTAAAATATTTCCATACTCTACTCCTGATAATAATGGGTTAGACTAAATAGTTCCTTGAAAAGTAATGCTTTTTGGAATTTTTTTTGCTTTCCATTTTTAAACAACTGCTTGAAGTGTTCAAACAACAGGAGCAGCATGAGCTTCCTGTGAACAGCTGTTAGTGGAGTTGCAAAGGAGATTACAGTGGCTTGGATCTTTCTTGAGTCCCTTTGAAGTGCCTGTGCTGCTATTTCTATGGTTTAAAGAAAAAAAGAAAAAATAACTGGAGGCCCAAACAGTAGACCAACTGCCTCAGCACTGCAGTGGTATCCGTCACTGTACTGGTATAGTCACTTCAGACAACAGTACAGAAACACAGTACTATGTATTCCATATGCCTTGGAGCTAACAGGCACCGTTGTTTGGGAAGGACCTGTAAGGAACATGATAAGTTCTGAAAAGACACAAGAGCTCACTAGACATTAATCTTAGAGATATAAAGTAGGCCATTGGTAATTTCACGTATTTTACATATTTTTCTTATATTTAAAAGTGTGTGTGTGTGAATATATAAATACACAGATACACATATGCACACTACACCTAAAAAGAACATGAAAGAATGTGGTTTATATAAACATGTGCTCTGGTGGGAAAAAAAAGTGCAACTCGATAAAAATACTTGTGAAGATGGAATACTTGCAACAGCATTAAGTTATAGAGGAAACTCCAGACATCGGTCACTGTAGGTATGGACTTCAAAACCTAATTGATTTGGATACTAACTTCAGCTGCAAGATTAGACCTATTTCTTGTGCTAGGCTATACTTCAATTGTAAGACTGAGAAAGCACCACAACTAACAAAGCAGTTTCTGCATACTGTTACTATGCAGCAAAGAATAAAAGCAATATTAATTTGGAAGCAATTAGTAGCATGCTGTTCCCATAATAGCAATGATAAAGACAGCATTATTAACATGCTCTGTACATCTAGTTATACTGTCATGCAATGTGCCACTGCATCTTGCTAGGAAAGTATGTCACAAATCAAAGGCGTGGATTGTTGGCCATGTTTTTTTTCCTGCTCATCAGTTTTAATTTGCTCCCTGTTTTCAATGATGTTTACAGCTTACAGATTTGAAAATAAAATCTCCAGATGGAGAACAGTGTGGTGTTTCAGAGTTTGATGATAGTTTAAAGCAATAGGTTGGATACATAAACTCAAACTAGAGTTGACTTCCTAAACGTCAACAATATTAACTCCTGTACTTTTCTCCTGTTTCGGTCATATGCTTTCCTTCCAAATCCTCCTCTTCCCAGCCTTTTAAAATCAATAGGTAGTCTCCCAATTTAGACACTGACTGTTTTTCCCTCTGTGTTTCCACAAGAAAATTTGCTTTTCAGGACAAAACAATGAGGCACATTGACTATTAGTGATCCTCTAGTCATATTTCAGTTTCATTCAGTTTTGAAAAGCACTTTTGTCTTCCCCAGCATATAAGATCCCAGTTTCTCTGCCCAGTGCAAACATCTCAGGGATTCTGCTGGAGAAGCTGGCAACAGATGGTTAAAAATCATGAAGCTGACAATTGCAAGTGCTTGGCAGGGTGAATCTAGGCTATATTTTCACTAATTCAGTTCCCAAGAGTTTCATGGCCAATAAACTTCAGCTGTTTTCCTTCCTTTCCCTGTAAGCTCCGCAGGCACAGAAGAATCATGTATATATGGGCACTGGTTTGGAAAAGCACCTGTCATTTTCACATACATACTTAAATACAAAAATAAATGTGCATTTAGAGTGAGTACGGTGAGCATAATGAGGCAATGCATTTTGTGCCAATCACCAAAGAAACTGGAAAAAAAGTGAAGCTACCACAAGGCCTCCACAGCAGGAGCTGTTTTGCACAGAAAGTGGGAAGTGGCCCAAACCTGCTGAAACACATACAGGTGTTCTGCAGAAATGTAAATGTACAGTTCACAGAAGTAGTTGGCAGCTACAGCACATGCCTCGGCATCTCCCACAAATTATGCAACACGGGATTTTCACTTTCCTAGCTCACAACTCCATATTAAATTAATGGTGTTTATTTATATGTGAGTAACAACATCACTCTTTGAGTAATTAGAGGCCTTATGTTCTTCAATTCAACAGACTGCCTATGAGCCAGCTTTCACACCAGTGGAAAATTCTACTTAAAGATCCAAAGCCTCAAAAACATTAAAATAGGACTTTCTGCAAACTGCATTAATGATTGCTTTGCTGGGTAAAAAGCCACAGGAGACCAAAAATGCTAATGGTTCAAACCTCCTAGTTTGGAAGTGTTCTAAGTAAAAGCTTTCATTTTGCCAAGATATCACGTATTGAGGTTTTTCAAAATGTTTTATTTATAGTTGGATTTATTTCAAAGCATTGCTTATTCACTTGTTGTAACAACAACAAAATGATCAGGTTAACTTTGGATTGAAGCTGATTTATTTTTCAAACTGATTTTAAAGCTCACCAGAAAACAAAACACTTTCCCTGCCATCTCTCTAGAGTGCCTATGCAGAATCTAAATAAAATAAAAGCATTACAGCTACTATTTATTATCTTACATTGGCACTAAAATACCCCAAGCAAGTGTTAAAACTCCATTGTTCCACATCATGAACACACACCTGATAAGAGGTTGCTTTTACAGTTTGCAAGTTTAAACTAAATTACACTGCCAGTGGACACAAAAGATAATTAATACAAAAAGAATAAAGCAACTATCAAATGACTTGTTGCAAAGAAAAACAAGAACAACAACAACATGTAATTGCATTCCCCCTCTAGAACCCTATATGCTAGCTTTGTATACATTAGGTTAAGGTATATAGATTGAAGAAGATTGAACTGGGGTGGAGGAAGAGTCCAGCATTCTTTTAACACTTCCAAAAGAGAAGCCTTTTTGTCCTGCTTACTGGTCAAAACACTGGTTTAGCCTTTTATTCACCTCTAGACACAAAAGCACTAATACCACAGAAAACCCGATGCATTTTTGTATCTATGAAAGCCTACAATATTTATCTTAATTTACTTGGCTAAAAGCCTTGTTAGTATATTAGTGCCCATTAATGTCCTACTGCTTAGCCAGTAAGATCTTTAAGTCCACCAGTTCAATAGGATGAATGCAGCACTCCAATGCTTCTAAAAATCCAACAATAAAGACTTGTGTGCCTTAAGTCTGTGACATGATGCTGAGCCACCAGCTGGGATGTACTGACAACAGTGTAGTCGGGAGACTGTCAACCTACTCTGTTGCCAGAGGTGTAGATGAAGGAGGAATCTCCGGGAAAAAGGGTTAGTGCAGAGGCACTTGGAATCTGTACTTCAATTATTTATAGTTGCAAAAATTTTGGAACCAAAGTGAAGTTCTTTTCTTTATCCCCTGAGCAGTCACAAAATTTATATAAAATACATAATCCAGGAAAATTTTCCCTATCCCCCTTACTCCTGTATCCTAATGAGTTTGCTTCCCTAGAATGAAAATCCCAGTTGTGTTTCACAATCTCATTAATAAAATAATTTGATCTGTAATCTATAAATCATTGCTGACCAAAGCCAACAAACGAAGATTCTCCTTAGGCCTCACTATCCATCATTGCCTTTATCCACCCCAAAAGCCTGCCAGAACAAATGAGATTGGTACTAAATCAGTAAATGTGTGCTGGAAAGTACAGAAAGAAATCTGCTTCCAGAAATGAGGATCCTTTATAGACAGTGTCTTCCCCCCAGACATTTCCTTTAAAATTCAGTGGTTATCTAGCATAAATGACCTCTTTGGTCACACTTCCAGAAGCACATGGGTGTTAAGTATATAGGAGAAGAGCAAATAGGAGCATTAAGAGTTGTATTTATAAAAACGTATTTCCAAAATATATCAAAAAGTACTCTGAACACAAGAGCAGAGTAGATTAGACCTTCAATTAAAAATTAAAAGCAAAAAAATTTTTTCTGTTATAAAAGGTTCCATCTTGACAGCTCATAAATGGGAAGCTCCATATTTACCTGCAGAGCAGGGCAAAGTTTTTCCACCTTTCTCACATAATTCATCAGCAAAACTCCATGCTGACCTGAAGGCTGCACTGCTAAGTGCAAGAGTGTCATTTGCTCACCTTTCCTGTGAGTCTGAGACCCCTCTGCTGAGAATTCCAAAGATGGACGCCAGTAATGACAGTCACTCCAAACAGACCCATTTTTGTCACTACTCTCATAGAAATAGAATTTGTTCCCTGACCTAGAAAAAGGGCATCAGAAGTTCCGTAGATGTTAGTCACCCAGTAAGGGAGGACAAAAGAGGAGAATGAAGAATGACCAACCAATAGCAACCACTGACAGAGAAAATGCGGATTCAAAATAAACACAAACTCTCCTGCTCAAAGGCACAAAAGTTGTCATTTTCCTTTCTTTTTGTCTTCTCTCCACTGACAACAGACCTTTTCACATCTTCTCTGGCACCTTTCACCTGACTGAGTAACTTCTGTCCTGTCTCCATCTTTGCTCATGTTCTCTCCCCTCCTGTTTTCAGCCCATCCCTCCCTAGCTTCTTCTCCTTAAAAGAGACAGAATAGGCTTCCATATCTTTAAAGCAAGTTCCATCAGACCACTCACCTGTAAAAGTATTTTTCTTCTTTTTATCACCAAACATACCAACTCATTCTCAAATTCTTTTAACTTGTTCAAGTCTAAAACTCCCCTGTGCATTGTTCCCGTAATTATGTTCTTAGTAGGGTCTCTCCCAGTTCCTCAACAGTACTTCCAGACTTCTCCAAGCTTCCTTCACTTTCAGCAACAATCACCATATGCATGCTTTTTTTTTTCACTCTGTTCTCTTCCTATACATACCATTTCTCACCTGCAGTCTAAGCAAACAAAACACCACAGGGCTTTGACAAAGCCTTTGCTCCTCCTCCTCTCACCAGTCTTCTTAGGCTCTCCATCATCAGGCCAACCCAAGGCTTAACTACCACTGTTTCTACAGTGAGTCACAAATCAATTGATGCTCTTTTGTTCTGCTTTGCTCTACCATACCCAGTGCAGCAGATTTTCCAGTTGACATACTCCACTTCAGACAAAACTGTGTATTTTCTCACAATCTCCCATGTTATTTATCCCATCTGACTGCACGTAGCTGTCATCACTCACACATTGTAGATAATCTTTGATTCTTTCTTCTCCTCAAATACACAGCCTTGTATCTAACCAGTTTAATGCTATCAACAGATAGAATCACAGAATTGTAGGGGTTGGAAGGGACCTCCAGAGATCATTGAGTTCAATCCCCCCTGCAGTGCAGGCCCCCTACAGCAGACTACCCAGGTAGGTGTCCAGGCAGGTCTTGAATATCTTGAATATCTCCAGAGAATCCACATCCTCCCTGGGAAGCCTGTTCCAGTGCTCCGTCACCGCTACTGTGAAGTTCCTTTGCATTTTGGTGCAGAACTTCCTATGCTCAAGTTTATGGTTGTTTTCCCTTGTCCCGTGCTCAAAGACCACTAAAAAGAGGTTGGCCATCTTTCTTTGACTCCCACACTTAAGATATTCATAAACGTTAAAAAGATCAACTCTGAGTCTTCTTTTTTCAAGGCTGAACAGACACAGTTTGCTCAACCTTTCCTTGTAGGAGAGATGCTTCAGGTTCTTTATCGTCTTTGTGGCCCCCTGCTGGAGAGGAGATTCCTGATTTTTTTTATAACGTGGAGCCCAGAACTGGATACAATACACCAGGTGAGGCCTCACCAGGGCCAAGTAGAGGGGAAAGATCACTTCCCTTGACCTGCTGGCCACACTCTTTTTAATGCATCCCAGAATACCATTGGCCTTCGTGGCCACCAGGACAAACTGCTGGCTCATGGCCAACTTGCCATCCACCAGGACACACAGGTCCCTCTCCTCAGAGCTCCTCTCCAGCAGATTATTCCCCAAGCTGTAACGGTGCATGTGGTTTTTCCTCCCTAGGTGCAATACTCTACACTTGCTCTGGCATCCTGATCTGTGGAAACACAAAATCACAGAACTATAGGATTTGGAAGGGACCTCTGGAGATCATCTAGTCCAACCCCCCTGCCAAAGCATAGACCTTATTCTTCCCTTTGATCTTATCCATGAGCTCCTTGCTCATCCATGCAGGTCTCCTGCCTCCCTTCACCAGTATCCTACTCTAAGGGATGCTCTGGTCTTGAGCATGGAAAAAGTGCTGTTTAAACGTTGCCCAGCTCTCACGGCCCCCATTACCTTCAAGCACTCTAGACCATGACATACCCCCAAGCAGGTCCTGGAAACAATAGAAGTTGGCCTTTTAGTAAAAGCCTAGCAAAATTACTCAGTGATGACATGTATATGACACATATGTTTTCTGACTTTGTATGCTTTCTCTTTTTGTTGCTGACTTTTTTCTTCATTTTTTGGCATACCTTTCCACAGTTCCTTCAAAAGAGGGAACAACTAGGACCTGAGTCAAATTATAACTATTCTTGTGAATCAACTACAAAAAATGTACTCCATGTATTGAGTTCAAACATACAAAAAAACTTCAAGTATACATGAAAAAAAAAAAGAAAAAAAGAAAAAATACCTTCTACCATCCACATTGTGCTGCTCCCAGAAAAGAACCTGAGCTACTGTCTCACTGTAATGATGTATAGGGAGGGTAAGAGCTTAACATTAGAGGAAATGGGCAGCTACTAGTGTCTATTGATTTTTATTGAATTATTAATGGATCTTAAGAGAAACTGAGTGAGTCGGATTATAAGCGTTAGCATTCTTGTAATTGAACTAATAAGAGGTTGTTTTAGCTTGACTAGACTGCTAAAGCATCAATTAGACTAAAAATAAATTCCAGTTATTGGATTTTCATATAAGGTGTGCTCTTTTCTCACCCTCAGTCAAACTGCATACTTAACATATATATATATAGCCACACATGGCACTCACTTTGGTGATCCTCCCTTCACATCAGTTTCGATCTCTGATACTTGCTTAAGTTCATTTTTCTTCCTGACTCCTGCAGCCTGAGAACAGGATATATCCTTAAAATAAAGTCTAAGTGTCATGGTTTTATGATTTTTGTTATCAATATTCCACATCATAACATCATGTATGGCACTGGGTGATAAAGATTTAATGCTCTAGTTCCATGGACTGCTGAATTTCCGGGTTTTCTGGTTCTCAGAAGAAGAACTACATACCATAGAGGACTTTGCATTCCTATTTTCCACTCAGAGGGAAAGATAAAACTGCACATAAGTCCTGGGACTTCTCTCTTTTGTTTGCAATCTCAGCAGTGGAGGTTCCCTAGCCATCTCACCTTCAGCTTTAGAGTAAGGCATTTGGTTTCAGACACTCTCACACTTTATTTTATTTATTAGCTTCAATTCCAATTATATTTTATTATATTGTGTTATTTTACATTCCAATATCTTACTTACTAAATTAATTTTCCTCCTCAGATCATTGCTGCTGCTTTGTTTTTAGGCCCATCTCCCTACCCTTTACCTTTTTCCTCCTTCCCTTTTCCCAGGGTATGGGTCCATGGGTCCCCTGCCCCATTCAACATGAAACCAGGCCAAAGCAGTCCATAACCACTGATAAAAAGTCACGCAAAGTCTACAGTCCTTGACAGAAGCTCTAGATAGCTTTGAAAAGATACAATACAACATTACAGCATTTCAAAAATACGATTTTCAAGAGTACAAAGACTTGTTTTTATTTCACTTTGCCCCAGTTTTTTGAAAGAGAAGGCTGACTGTTGAAAAAAAACTGTCCTTGTTAAACGTGCAGTAGGAGATAGTGCTCAACAGTTTCCAGGGCAATTTAGACTCCTGGAAGAAAATGTGATCTTCGTTTCAGCTTCAGGAAAACATTGCTGGACTCCACAGACATTATGCATTTTAAAAATATATATCACAGGAAATTTTTGAAAACAAATATTGTCTGCCATCATGTAATGTTTTACTTGGCAAACTGCATCTTCTTACTATTTAATTTCTTATAATTAATTCATATGGTAGTGTATACATGATAAAACAAGTAATTATATATAGCTATCTGTCAGACATGAAAGCATCCCGGGGGCTCTCCTTATGCACCAAATAACTAGTCTGATGTAGCTGCACACAGAGAATAAAAACGATGTTGCATGTGATTAATTAGTGAATTCCAGAAATTAGAACAACCTACCGAAACTACAGTTCAGGATCCATTTCCCTTCAGCGGTACAGTGTGTCTCATATAGATCTATTAATTTCAACAGTTAAACAAATTTCTTTTTTTTTTTCCAAAAATATAACAGCATCTCATTTTCAACAATGAGTTTCAAGAATTATTTTAATATTTTTGTTTTCCATTATTCTGAAAAAGAATGAAGAGTGATAATAGTTTTATGAATAAACTACTGGTCTGTATCAGATTGTACCACAAGTGTTTTAAAACTCCTCTTCAGAAGAAAGACATACGCATATAGGGTAGTATCTATGGTAACGAACCATGTGGGTGGGTAAGACTGCATCTGAGGTTTGGGCAGGATCTAAAGCATGCAGTATATTCCCACAAACTATTCAGTAAAATACTGCATGTTCTACAAAAATAAGTATCAGTATCACAACTCATCTCTCAAAAGACGCCCGACTAGCCAGAGTATCGTAACAGATATAATCGCTGTGGCTGTTATTGCTCTGCGTGCTTTATCAAAGTCAATATTTTAAATTCACTCTGGTTTAATGGCTAGCATCTCTGTGCATTTGTTACAGCTCTTGGGGATCCAGCCTCTACATATCGTAAGACTTATTGCACATGCAGACTGAGGTTGGAAAAGTTATGTAAGGATTTTCATACTCTTGAGCACAGTAGAAGCATCTCTCTCTCTCAGTAGTCATCTCCCAGCTACAAATGAAAACTGGAAACAAAGGTAAACAAGAACAAGACTAAAGTTACGGTTTCTTTTCTCTTGTGTTTAGATTGCAAATTTAAGCACTTCTTATGAAAACATTTACCCTATTTTCTCTTTTTATAAGAATACAATATATGTTTTATTGCAAGGGGAAAATGGTTATCCTCAGTAAAAGAATGCCTCTCCTTACCAAGTACTAGAAGTGTACGAGTTAAAAGAGATTCCACAAAAATATCTTTGTAAGACATGTTTCAGGTGCTTTTTTTCTTAGTAACATCATTGTCAGTCTTGGCTATGGGTAGATGGTAGAATCAGTCTGAACATTCTTTCCACAGAAGCAATTAAAATCGAGTAACACTAACTCACATCTTTCAAACTGTAAAGGTACAGACTTTGCCACTGTTACAGGCAGTGGCACTACCTGTATTCAAGTAAATACTATGCTTTATGCACCAGTGTCAGGTATATTTCCAGTACATCCTATGTTAAGAATTCTTTATTGTCTTCCTGAATAAGAACCACTGCAGATAAGCCATATTGGCACATCAGAATTGGCCTGAAAATTCTTCACATGTAGATTTCTCTATTACATAATGATGGAAATAAGTTGGCATCTTCTGCCTTTGCTAAGAAAAAAATATATTAATAATTGATAGTACATTAACTGCTTAATATGAATATTTAATGTTTTATATAAATACTTTAATTGCTTTTTAATAGAGATTTGAAAAGAACATTCTGCCTCCCTGGAATGGAAGCATTTCTATCTACTTTATTAGCTTTTCAACCCAACCCAAAAATGATAAGGAAATGATTCAAACACTATGAGTTGATGTAGATGAGAAACTTCATTTCTTAAATATATGTGATATGTAATACTATTGCTGTAGCTTACTTCCAAAAAAAAAAAGAATTTAGCTAAGAAGACAGAAGCTCACCTTAGCAAAACAGTACTACAGAGCTCCTAAGTAGGACTCTCACCCAAAGAATATTATGTATACTGTAAAGACAGCAAAGTTAGCACATATCACAGCATTGATTACTCACAAGATTTAAAGTAATATATTTAAATACTCAGGGATTTATCTGCATTTCAGATGCCTTCATCTGATTTACTTTTATTCTTTTCAATATTACATTCACTGAAAAGAAAATGTGTCACTGATTACTGCAGTTGGCCAATATGATTGAATATGTATCCTATTGCAATTTGATGAGGTTCTCCTGATGATTTCCAAACAAGCATTGCTTCTAACCTACTTTGGACATCTACTTTGGAAAGAGATGGTTCATCCTCTAAGACTCCTTACTTTCTTCAGCCAAAGATTATTCAAATCAAGACAGCTTATTCAAATGCAGATCTCTGCACTGAAGACTCCCTTGAGTCTCCCCTCGAAAGAAAATTATCAGTAAAACTGATAAAATTCTCAAATGTAGACAAAGTCACTCAGTCTTTGGTATTATCTTAGCTGCTGTGCTTGTAACTGGGACAAACATGGCAACAGAAATGAACCTAGGAGAGTTATTGAGCAAAAAGGGTAAGTTAGAAGAAAAATGGAAATATGGTTTAAAAAAGGTATGTTTAATAATATTAAATGCTTCAAAATATTGTTAGGATAAGTTAGCTATGTTGCATACTGTGCAAGTAGTACAACTTCATTCCCATATATCAGAAAATAAATGTTGTGGTCCTCAGAACCATGATGTAGATGTGAGACTGTGGCCAGCAATCAAGAACCCACCAGTCATTCATTCCTCCCCACCAGCATAAGGGAGAGAATCAGATAAGCAAAAGCAAGAAAAAAAAATGGATTAAGGTAAGGAGGATTTAAGAAGTGAAGGAAAAAAAAGGGGGGGGGGGGGAGAAGAAATGAAAATGCAATAACTCACCAATTCCCACAAGCAGACTGATGCTCAGACAGTCTCCAAGCAACAGCTCCCTTAGCTCCTATTGCTGAGCATGAATTTATATGTCATGGAATATTTCTCTGACCAGCTGGGGTCATCTCTCCCAGCTGAGCCCCCTCCCTTGCCTTTGCCTACCTCAGTCTAATCACTGCTAGGGAATTGAGAAATAGAGAAGGCCTTGACATCATGCAAGCACTGTTCAACAACAGCCAAAACACTGGTGTATTATCAGTACTGTTATAGTAAAAATCTAAAAGAGCCCCCAGAGCTTACAAAAGACCACTGCATTCTCCCATCTTCTTACTTGAGCTTACCACCTTCTCTATTTAATCAGCAGCCCTTAGAAGTACTCCTGAAGTTAAATCAGATTTTGCACAGAAAAAGTTAAGCACTATTTTCTGAGAAATGATACGGTGCATGTTAACAGTTTAAGTTCAAGGATATGAGAAAGAACACTTACAGCTGCTACATGCAGATTTTTTGCAAACCATCTTATTTTAGCTGATGTCTAGACTTGCTGCCTGAGTAAATTTCACTCTCTGGATGCACCAATACATCCTGGCAGCTAAGAGTCACAAACTTCATCCTTAAAAATTTCTTCAGTGTAGCTCCACCACCACAGATGTAGTGGGCACTCAGTGCTATCTCAAATGTATCCTGGAGGATGATTGTCAGTTTAAGAGGACTGCCAAGAATTCTATATTCAAAAGCACCTACACAGCATAATCGATACACAACCTATCCATAAGGTATCTCAAACCACATAACAACCTCAGGCAGAAAGTAGATTTCAGAGTACTTGGAATGAAGCTTAGAGCATGTAAATGAGGAAATCCCAACTCTTAAAAGTACTGCTTTTAACAACCCTCAAAGGAAAGTTAAATGTGATATAAATATTAATAAATATTATTATTACAAAACATAAAAGCATCTACCATAACAGTGTCTAGAGACATCACATAGCTTTGGAAAAGCATCAGTTCTTTCTAGGACAGAAGCAAAACTCTTCCATCATTCAGAGGAAATTTATGCAGTTTTTCGACACCAATACTGAAGCCAACTGCGAACATTTTTATTTTTGTCTACCTTAAGGAGAAGTTCCACCAATGGGAGCATTATTATTCCTGTTTATTCTTTGAATTGTAATGGTACTTAGGCATGAATCAAGACTGGTGAAGTCTGGCTCTAATACAGAATAAATGACATCCAATTTTGCAGTTTATTTTAAGTTTGTTAAGTGAGAACACAGAAAAAACTACCATATTCACGGGCTCTAGCCATTACAAAATGTCATCTCTGAAAAGCTTTGTGTTGTCATTTGTACACGTGGCATTTGCTAGTAATTAAAGCCACAACGCCACTTGCAAAAAGAGTTTGTGCTGAGAAAGGGAGCTTTCAGCCATTCAGGATGAGAAACAGGACTCCAAAAAAACTTGGCATTGCACTATTGTTACTGCACCCTTAATGTTACATTTTTTAATATTAAGATTGAGCACCTTTCCAGAAATTAGCAACTCAGACCCCAAAGTGCTCACTTAGGCTGGAAAAAGGGATGCGTGCCTCTGAATAACTACAGGTATTGCAGCCTCATTGGTCCTCTGCCTCTCTGCTTCCACAAAAGCAATCCTAAGTTTCCATCTGTGTCCTTAGTCCCCCTGCTGAAAGCATACAATCTCTACACTCAGTCAGAGGTGACCAGCCAAGTCCAACTGTTGACCCATATGCAAAAAGTGCATAGTTACAGTGCGTGCTTCCACTATGGCACTCTATGGGCAGCACAGCCTTACCTTCACTCTTGGCTATGAGAACCCGACCTGACATAATCTCATGAACTGTAAATCTTCCTAATGGGATTTGCTGTCTTCAGTGTGTAACTGGATCAGGTTCTAAATCATATACATTTTTAGGACATAATTTCTGTATCCATACACAGTAATACAGTGATTAATTTTGGAAACGATGTCATATGCCATATGGAAGCATATGAGCTAAGAAATCTTCTCAAAAATTCATCATGCTGAATTCACACTGTGAATTCACAAACTGCTAAATCAACTTATGATATGGATGCACTGATCTTGCATATGATAAACTAATGTGTCCTTATCTAAACATTTCACCAACAGTGATGATCAAGAAGCTTTCTATTTTTCCCTCGTTACATGCTTGGCAAGTTCTTCTCATAGCAACAGACTCTAATTTGGGTGATGTGGAGATCACTAAGAGCATAAATTGTTTTTCTGTTTTTCAGTCAGCAGAGAAAGAATGCAGCTGTAGGAAAAAAAGAAAAAAAAAGCCCTCCTTAACCACCTGATTTGACCGTAATTCCTTGGCTTCAGTACCCCCCTCAAAATGGAAATGGCTGATGAGTTCCCTGAAATACAGATCTACAGCCTTAGCCTCTGTGTAAGACCCAAAGGACTGAGTGACATTTGACATGAGTCATTTTTATGACTGGTGCTGCAACAAAGAGCAAGCTACACAGCTGGTCCTGGTGTCAAGAGGCCTGCTGGGATGTTGGTTTCTGCATGATTTTTAATTCTACTTCTTACAGCATGTTTCTAGAAAATGACTGACCATATACATTAAGCAGAGATGTATGTTCCTTTCATGAAAACAGACATGAATTCTCAAATCTGAATTTACAGATAAGCATTAATGCAGCTGCTAATTCAAGTAAGCTTCAGGCATTAGCTTCTGCAGAATTCAGCCAAAGGAACTGTCTTAAAAGGCCCCAGTCCATCCCATTTACTCGTCTGTCACCAGAGAATAGTCCTGGTATTAGGTGGGACTCTACTCAGAGACACTTCATTTTCAAGCTCAGATGGCTAAATCTGAACCAAATTGCTCATTAGTCAAAGGCCATGCTGCTGATAACAAGCATTAGTGTAAGAATGGCTTGATGGAACACTAGTCTTACGCCTTTGATACTAATGGTATGGGCTTGCAGAATCAGGGTTTTCATGAAGAAGAGTAACAGTGAAAAAAGCAGATGATTGTGCAGAGGACTTCAGCTTTCAGTGCCACAGCGGGGATGTTTTGTTTCATTGAAACATTGCAGGATGAGAATGTAAATATACAAGTTTTAGAAACATAACTTCTGATTAAGTAGCTGGTTGTTCCCTGATATCAGAAGAGCCTCTTAAATTATAAACCGTCCTTCAGTATGACTGACTAGTTTCTAATTAACACTAATATCTAGTCTATTGTGTTAACTTACTGGGGAGGGAGAATGGAAAAGGAGAGTGGTGAAAAGAGTTATACAAAAATGCCATCATGATGGTTGACTTTTATGTTGCCTGAATACCTGAATGCCATGAATACAGAGAAAAACTTTCCTATGGAAATGCGCCTCTACTTCCAGACCTCAACCATAGCAACTTGCAACTTCAACATCAACGAGAACTTAAAAAAAAAGAATTAATTGGAGAGAGAATTATTTTAGCTAATGAATATGCTGCATAACTAACTCATCACATTTAATAGGCCTGTCACTTTGACAACTCATTAATCAATACGTTCTTCCCACAGAGTGTTACACACTGGAGCTGAGCATCTTTGCAAGGTATTACCTTCACAGTATGCATTGTCCTCTCGAAGGGCCCTGAAACCATCTCGGCAGCTACAGACAGCTCTGTCATCTAGGTTTCTGCAGACCGAATGTTCCATGCAGTTATGTCCTTCAGTGCAAAAGTCATGGCCTGTTCAGAAACAAGAAGATTGAGGACTAAAAAGAATCCATGAATTATAAATTGCCCCTGAAAAAAACAGGGGCAGTTAAGTCAAAGAATATGTTTCTATTATTAATGAGATATAGAAAAACAAATTGTACCAAGCATGTAGTGGATGGAAGGTGTAGTAAAGGGAACAGACTGTCTTTAGGTCTTTGGTTTAATTTCTGGTTATGCCACTGATCTGAAGGCAGCGGGATAAGTGGCTTGCTTAAATCTGCTTACAGTCTCCTTGTCATTGTTGAGTAATTTTTAAAGCACATTTCATAACAATGCATTTTTCTTCCCTTAGGTTTTTTGTTGTTGTTTTTTTTTTCCAAACTTTTATAGAAGAGCTCAGACATTCAGCAGTTCATTTACTAATGGGATTACTTTTTTTTTTTACCTAGCACTTACATTCCCAAGTGTTTTTGCAATCTTTCCCCATTTAACTAAAAGGCTTTGATTAACATTGACTTGTTTTGCTCTTCTCTCCTCTTTATCTTTTTCTTTCAAGCTCCATTGACTGAAAACTCTTCCCAGACTGCCTCTGCCATTCCATTTCAGAGAAATTTATTTTTTAAAAATGTACCTTTTGGCATTCCTTATTTTCTTCCACACCTAATTTTCCATTTAAATTTTTCTTAGGTGTGTTCTCAATGGCAACTTAATTATGAATTTTTGAGATTCTGCAGTTCTTTTCCAGGCTACAAGATTTAGAATGAGCCTTTCAACTCAGTAGGCTGTTGTTTTTTTTAATACTGTATGTTTGCTCTCACTGAAATCGTATCTATAAATCAGTCTTTGTTATGCTAAATCCAAGCCATCTGCAGTAACTGACTCAAGGATTCCAAACTTCCACATCTGTCTATTAAGATGTGATGTTTGTCTCCATTATTTTCTCAGCAATCTTATTTGTTTGATGTTTTCTTCTGTAACTGAAACATCAGAATTGGTCAATCAGCAGTACTTCAATGGCCTTTGCCAATGACTCTTTCCTTGTTTCAAAATCTCCCATGGGAGAACTGAGGAATGTGGGTCAGGCTTGGGGCACCAGACTGGTGTAGTAACAGCAATTCCAGAATGTATGCTAGAATTAGGTTGTAACACTGGCCTCTTACAAAATAACAAACAAGTATTTGCTGGTGGTAGAGAATAATATTTTTAACACTCCATTGGGCTGCTGCTTCATATTTTGATACAAAGCAGCTTTTATCCTTAAATTATACGACTATTTGTGTTGACATCAGAAAAATTTGGGAAGAAAACTCTCTAACTCCAATGTGACGTTAGAAAGCCAGCATTCCTTTATTTTCTCAATACATACCAGGGAACTTGATAAATCAAGAGTGCCCTCCCAGAGTTCAGGTTATGCATTTAAACAGTTAAGATATACATATGTAATACATTGTCAAACATATTCACTCTTTTCCAAGAACTCATTAATTTATGCTAATGTTCCTCTTAGTGTGCATGGTGGGGGCCTATGATGGTCCTAGGCCACCTACTTCCTCCTCTTTATTCCATCTTCTTCGTCACAGTGCCCTTTGCCCAACCTTCAGCTGATTTTCCCTCATTCTAGCAGATCTCCATTGCTTGTTACCCCATGCACTATAACTCAAAACAGTGTATATGAAACCCAAGAAAAAGTCCGTGCACCTGATGGATGCAAAGATAAAAGCAGTCTATTGTGAATTCAATGCTTCTGTGAGGCAGGACCACTCAGAAATGCAAGACCGTTCCCATATCAAGCAGACGATAAACTGGAAATTTTTATAACTTAGCACACATCAATTCCTTCTTGGTAAACTAATATATTGCTCCTTAAACTAATATATTGCTATTGCTAAGCCAGCCTATATGAATGTCAGACAGGCAAATGGCAGACTCTGCTTGTCAGTTCATATTCAAGT
Organism: Cyrtonyx montezumae; assembly: GCF_038088225.1. Taxonomy (NCBI): domain Eukaryota; kingdom Metazoa; phylum Chordata; class Aves; order Galliformes; family Odontophoridae; genus Cyrtonyx; species Cyrtonyx montezumae. Next base: position 131,445,100 of record NW_027072034.1, on the reverse strand, counting down.
TTTGAACTTGGGCGGGTCATAAGCAATGCAAAGCAATAGAAATCAAGCTGAAAAGGTGAAAACAAAGTCCATTAAGGCAAAAGGTTTTAGTATTTAAGCTCAGTGATATGGTCAAGATACAAACATCACAGACCTTCAAGTATAGTACAGACTAATGATTACAGTTCTTTCTTTTCTGCTATGGATAAAGAGAAAGGTTTGGCTAATTTTACTTGCATGATAAAATTTACCATAACTACCACAATGCTGTTATCTAACATAGCATTTCTGTTAGAAGCAAAAAGTTCTGCAGTTCTACATGCATTACAGGCTTTTCAGTACTCAGCAAATATTTGGTAAATGTTTGGTAACAGCAAAAAATGTGTGTCAAGAGCAACCTCTGCCCATGGTGATATTTGCTCTTCACCCTGGTGTTGTCTACCTCATTGAAGTCTGAGATAATAACAAAGCAACAGTCATATTTTTTGATTTCCTGGTCTGGATTTCTTTGCATCAGACTGTTATTTCATAACTAAGAATGTCCATGTAATCCAGGAAGTGGATGATAGGGTGTTTTGGTTTTTTTTGTTATTTTCTGAAGATTCTTAACTCAGCTATATTAATGCTGCTGTTTACAAAAATGCTTCTTGAATCTATATTTCATGAGAAGCCATGATAGCATGGATCAGGTAGGACTGAAAATGATCAGAAAGCACTAATCTGATGTATATTAAAATTTTCTAGCTTTACCAGGGACTACAAACACAGAATTATTTTCTGTAAGCCACACAAGATTTTATAGAAAATTATCATGAAAAAAATTCTTTTAGACTGTGATAGTCTTCAAGAGCTATCAACTTTTCTTAAGCTCTTTTCTTCTACTTTCTTCTTCTCTCTCCACTTGATGTCATTAATCATATCTTTCGAGTTTCTGCTGAGCAGCACCAAAACAAGAACTACATTCTTCTTTTCACTGAAGTGTATCTAAAGTCAGCCCAGGAGTCTAACATCTTCTTTCATGCCAGACATCAATTTATCATTATTTAACGTTAGGAGAAACAGATATAGCCACTTGAAGTTGCAATTGCTTATATCTTTGAAGATACTAATATTACTGCAGATCAAAATACTGGGCTCAAGAAAGAATGCTTCCTGCACCTCTCCCCTTTGGAAAAGACCAGTACCTGTGTGACAGATAAAGTCACACAGTGTACCAAGACAGTGCTGAGAGCAAAGTCACACAGTGTACCAAAACAGTGCTCAGTGCTTCTGCTTGTAGATGCAGAGTACAACTCCAAACAGATCAACAATATATGACACTCTTTGAACAACTGCACAGCACAAACTGTTCTCCAGAGCAGACATCTCAAAGCATTTTTGAAGGATGCTGGGGAACACAGACATTCTTCCAATCTCATTTTGTTCAGACAACAGAATGAGTGAGGAGTAGAAAATTTCTAATCATGCATACAATTTCTTTGAATTTTCACCCACATTTGGCTAGAATTAAACACATAAGAGCCAGTGAACATGTCTCACTCAGTTTACACTATCAGATATTTTACACATAAATTTTAGACACCATGATGCAAGACTTGTCCACTCAGATTCACAAAGTCTGCTGCAATTATGTGTAGGAGTGTTACATTCAAAAAGATCACACCAAAAAAACCCATATATAACCTGTAAGAAAACTGCACTGAGCTTATATATATGTCCTGTTATTTTCTTACCTTTACAGATTTTGCAGCAGCTGTGAGACAATGGGATCTGTTGAGATTCTGGGCAGTTCAAAGTTGCACAACTCTCTTTTGGAATACGCTGCATTTTGTGGTCCTGTCATATGGAAGTAATTGATTGTTATTGTGAAAGAAGATAAAGGATAACTTTAGTTGGCTTTTGAGATTGCAATGTACAAACAAATAAACAAACAGAAAAAAAAAATACTATGCAGAATCTGGTCACCTTTAAAACCATTTGAAAAAACAACAGCACAACAGAAGCCTCAAATCTTCCCAAGTATGAGAAAGTATAGAAGCTGTTTCATTCTTTACCTTTGCTTACAAGCAACTTGCCTCAATAGTATTTCCTAAAACCATGTTCAAAAGAGCAACATTTTTTCTCAAAAACAGACTTTAGACTCTAAAATACATACTCTAAAACAGCTTTCTATTCATATAGCATATAAAACTTGAACAACTCTGATCTCAGTGCTGTAGTCGAAACACTGAGGGAAACAGGCACTGATTCTGTCTTAGGAAAAAGGTTTCTTATTAAACTTAGACCAGCATCTAGAAGCATCTAATGTCAAGATGCTATCTGAATATCTTCAGGCATTTAGTGCAGGTCACACACAATCACTGCAGTATGACCACAGTGAAATGCCTACCTTAGCAATCAGGTTACCACAGAAATACAACCTTTAATATCTTCTGAAGTGCTCTATTCGTGATATAGCAAAAACAGAAACCAAAGCAAATAAACAAATAAAGCAATAACAGATTCCTCGTCTGCCATAGAATCAACAATTTGGTTAAAGTATGAGCTCACTGACTTCAGGGCCCTGTACTTCAGCATGCAATGAAATCCCTCATGAATATGCTATTGCATATTGTATTATTATTACAGACTTAGTGTTTGATTTTAAGTCATCTGTAAACATAATATATAATGATGAAATCAAAATTACCACCCAAATTTTACATTAAACAATCCAACCCAAACCTGAAATCCCACTATATCAAACCAGATGCTGATGATACTATAAAACAGAACAAACAAAAACCAGTCATTTTTCAAAATAAAGAAAATAACCTTTGATAGAAATAATACCAGAGTAGTCTGGATTGCATTTAATTTTTTTTACAGATTCTAATTAGGAAGAGAATGTTTAATTCACTCATTTTGCAATATTTAAACAGAAAATTGCATAAGTGCATGCCCATAGCAGACACAATTGTTTATGATGCTTAAAATCACGTACAACTTGAAATAAGGAATTCTCTACACCGCCTTGATAACTTCACCATAAGCCTCCAACCACTAAATCAGTACTTGTGCCAGTCTCCCTTGTGTTGGAGTTACAAATCATATTCCTTTATGAGAACTCCAGTGTCAATATAATAGTGTCAGCCTATGACTTCCTGGCTGACCCACACTGTTTACAGTACAGGGATTTTCTTTTCTGAAATACCATTCACGTGGCTGCTCATCAGAAACAATATATACTTCAGACCTTGAAAAAGATGATGTGAATCAAAGCTGATGCTTAATATTTGAACCAGGACAAGCAGTAACATCCAGCATCATCAACAAAATAAATACGAGCATGGTCAACAGAGACATTTTGTTCACAATGCAGATCTGCTACATGCAAGAAAGACGAAGTAACACCGTATAACTTTTGATGAGTGTGAATTCATCACAGAACTAATGTCCCAGGTGCTACACTGAAGAATACAAGCTCACAGTCCTGAAAACCACACTACTGAAACATCTGTTTCCAAAATTATCATCTCCCTCCAGAAGCAGGTAGGAAGGGCATGCTAAAGGGAAGGAGAAAGCAGGCCTGAGAGCAGAGGACCGACTCTGAAGTCTAGGCATAAACTGCTATACCACTGTGACTTTGGTAGCCAGAAAGGATTCTATACCTCAGTTATCGAGTCATTCTGGATTTCCTGCAGCCCCACGGAGTTTGTACAGTGTTAAGTACAGCAGTTAAATCCGCAGACCTCTGCTGCAGCTTCATGGAAGTTTTCCCACCTATTCCCTGCCCTAGAAACATGCATTCAGTTTTTCAGCCCCGTGCTGCAGCACTTATCTCCCTGCCCAGAGATATTCCCACCCCATCCCTTTGGCCCAACAGCGAAGTGAGGCCTGCCACAGCAGGCAGGTGACTCAACCTGCAACAATGCCCCGGAGTATATTTTCCTCTTCAAGTGCATTTGTGGTCTGCAGAGCATCTGTATTCTTGCAGCACGATGAGATCAACAGCATGGCATGTTCTGCTTACAAATCAAATGACAAGTCTTCTAATTTCCAATATAAGAAAGAGAACTAGACACTCAACATGCTCCTTCTTTTCCTTCTCTTTCATCTGTCTTTTCCACTCAGAATTATCCTGAAGTCTAAATTATGTCCCCATTGTGTTTGTTCATCATTTGCACCTGGGTTCATAATTGTGAACAAGAACACTGCACACATGTCAATGGAAAAATAACATAGCCTGCTAGGTCTTGTTACTGATGATGATGAGGATATGTAAAGAGGAAGGAACGTAGTTCAATCATCAAGCTGTGTAATCAAGGCTTGCAGCTCTGCAAAGCAAGTGTATTTGTAAGATCTGCTGTGGAACTCAGTAAGACAAAACAAACACAGGATGCCTTACATGAATTTTTTGTTGCTACTTCCTAGAGTGGACCTCTCTGTATAATAGTGGGACTTTGATACCTCTAACATGCAAGAATATTTTTTCATAAAAAATGTTCTTACCTTGCACTCAAACAGAACACAGTCCCCTGAGCTTGAATACACTGTTTCTCTTTGTCCTTCAAAGTATGTTCTGCCTTCAAATATGCACACCGCTTCAGGAGAAAATAAAAAATATTGCAACGATTTTGTATTAGTACACTGTTGATAGAACCTATGCACTTCTTTAGAGATAACGGCACTTTAACATTTTAAAACTGATCCAGTTGTGAGAATATTCTAAAGCCACCTGCAGGAATCTGGGTATCACAGGGAAAAAAAAAATCAGAGAAAAAAAAAGATGAAAGAACCACAAAGGTGTGTATAAATAGAAGCTGAAGGATGGTGGAACTGATGGTGGAGTATTCAGAGAGAACAAGAGGGCAGAAGGAATGCACTGCAGGTCCCACAAGGAAGGTATGGCAGCTGCCTGGGCAAGAATTAAGCAGAGAAAGGCAGCTGGGGCCAGGAGAGATTCAGAGCAGGGAACCATGCTCAGCAGCCACGTGAAAAGCACAGAGGTGAACGAGAGCTTGGAGATGTGAGAGCAGTGCGGGACCTGAATCCTGAATTAGCAGATCAAGCATCCTGAAAAGGAATGCTGAGTAATGAAGGGCAATCACTGAAGCCACATATTTACATTTTGCCATCTGAACTACCACCACAGGTATTTCAAAGTTACATATTCGTAGCTTGGTTAACCTCATTATTTACCACTACAGCTGAAATATATTAGAAAATATGATTTTTACTGTACAGGTACAGACCTTCAGTGACTATATTTATTTATTTTTGTAATAGAAGTAGAATCAAAAAACATATGACAGCATGACCCAGGGCAGTTGTTGGTTACACCATGATCTGGCCTCATGCCACTCATGCACCCTGACAGTGCCACCATTACAGCGCGTGCTGATGTGGCACTTACCATATTGTTCTTCAAAGTCCCCAATTGGTATTTAAAGGCTACGTAAAATACCTGCAAAGTATACTACCTCTGTTTTTTTAGAAGCATCTATTACTGCAATTACATTATGCAAAGAGTAAAGGCTAAGTAATGTAACTACTAGATAAAGAAAACTTGATATCTGCCTCTGCTGCTGAGAACACAGTCAAGGCTCATCAAGGAAGTATAATTGTGAAATAACAGGAGCGTGTTACTGCTTTAAAGTTCTAGATTACTGGTTTGAAGACTAATTCGTTAATCATTGACTTGGAGACGTAAATCAGTTTTACTGCAATTCATTTACAGACAGATTAATCAGTTCTGTTTAATGAGACAATTTGAAGACAATTTTAAAATCTCTGGATGTGCAAGTGTTTCTATTGCCTGGCTTGTGTTAGCTACCTTTACAGTTTCCCCTTTGTATTTTATTTTTCTTTACTTGCAGCTCCTTGGTTTTGTAAACTTCTTATTAAATTGTGAACATACAAAAAGTAATGCTTGGAACCAATACTGAAAAAGAAGTGATTGGCATAGTGAAAACAAGCTGCAAATTTTTCCCAAATTTACAAAAATGAATTAAAATATCATATAAAAATAAAGTGTCTTGTGTGAAATAAATCTACATAGCCCTTACAAGGAGTAAAATCACAATAAGCTCCAACATCCCAAATTTCATGAATGGCAGAGTTTGCTGTCAGACTCAGTGAAGGTCTTTTATAAAGGAGGGAGTCCTAGGGCTAACAGAAGGAGCAAGTTTGCGTAGCATCCACCAACAGGGGTCACAAAGTGTCGAGAAAGCTCAGTACAATACAGTGCTGCATTCAAGCTCCTCTAGAAAAAAAGTATGCAGAAAAAAATCCACATAAACCTTTACTTGGGACTAACAGATCTAGAATCCAGACAGGAGAAGGAAATAATTCAGTCATATATATCACTTCCTGTATACTCCCAGCCATGACACTAAACCAAAATCCTGATACATTAAGCCCTTTCCCTTGTCACACACATTTTGGGCTTCCAATAGCTATTACAAATGACAAGAAAAAAACAAGTACAGCAATGCCTGGGGACCAGAGAGTGGAAATGGACTGATAACACATCCTTATGCCTCAAATAGGCAGCCCGTGCCTGCTCATAGAAAAGGCAAAAGACATCAAGATCATAGTTAATCTATCAGAAGAAAACTCTCTCATGAAAACAAAACATTTTTAGCATATTAATATGATCACCTATGCATCTTTAAAAAAAAAAAATTAGCATCCATGCTACCTCAAACCACAGTCTACTAAATCCAGTCACTTCATTAACACTGGTAAACCTTCGGTTCTTCAGAGAAACTTAGAAAATAATGTAAATGGAGAAACTATCAGAAAACAGTTCTGAAAAACCAGGAAGATATTTCTTATTTTACCCACAGCCCTTTGAAGTTTTTGGGTGTGAAATTATCGTAATGTAATGCTGCAGCAGCACAAGCATATGCTGAAAGCAAGAAAATCAAATGTCTTCCATAAAGTCTTGCAAAAAAGTTGACAAACAAAGGGACTCACAAATGCTAGGGTTGTGAGGGCAGGCAATCTATTTCCCATGTGTCTTCATACATGAGTGGGAGACTGCTTCTCGAAGTATTGAAAATCATTGCAAAATGTGCATTTCAAGACACGCTTGCATGGGTCCCAGCAAATCCAAGCCATGTTGACTTCTCCACCTCCACTACTTAGTAAGGCACCACTGCTCCTGACCACTATCCAGCCACAAAATTACATCTTATTAATTGAATTTCCCTAGATCCAAACTTACAACTACTGGAATTTGCCATGGCTTTGTCAGCAAGGCTAAAAGGGCCCCAAGTGTAAGTGTCCTGCCTATACAAAGTGATCAAACTATGTTTCAGGTGAAAAAAGTATATAAACACTTGATAACTAAACTGAAATATAACATGAAAGTAAACCAAATAATCAGAACACAATCCCGAGCTCATCTTTTACACTGCTGCTCTTAATGACTACATTCAAAAGGGACATTTCTTCTTGAAATCAAGATCAGCTTTACTTGAATTATTTCTTTCCTATTCATGTCCTGTAAAAACTGACGGATTCCATCATATTTGGACACTTCCTGCCACTAAAAAGCTAAAAGAACTCAGAAGCTCTCACTCCAAGTACTATCACTTAATTTTTCTCTTCTCCTTTGTGCTTATCTACATCAAATGTGCTTAACAAAATACATGGGTACTTCATCTACACCAGATGCAGTCTCAGTGTTTAACATGGCTTTAGTGATGGTCAAAGTTCACCAGTGTAATTGACTGTCCAATTTGGTGAGCACAGAGCACACATGGAAAGACTTCTAGTAAAAGAAGGGTGCTAATCCTCTCACCCCCCATTTTCCTCCTTGAATAGCATGACCTACATCTCAGTCAGTGTGGAACAGCATGCTTTTTCTGCCTTATGCCAGCAGTTGACACAGCTAATACACATCTTATGATGGTGATGCTTCATGTCTTTATTTTCCTTCAGAAATAAAGATATTTCAACAACATGGACATCTGGACTAGAACTATGTAATTGGAAAGTCCAGCAAAGATTTAATTTCTCCCTGGCTAGATGCTCTCAAGAATGCTGTGATTAGTTTGTGATTGGTATCTCTCTGGGGAAAAATATCATGTTTCATCTTCCTAACTCCTTTCATACGACAGATTGAGTCACAGTCAAGAAATTACCCAGTGATTAGTTGTTTCAGAATGTGATAGTTATTGCCTATGTAGAATTTCATTTACAGCTGAACTACATAAACCATTTCCTCTTGCCATCAAGCTTCTACATACTCCTAGTATGAAAATATTTATTATTCGAAGTACAGTTTTCTAAGAAGGTGAAAGAGGAGGTTTCTGGTAGGAAGTTTGACTATTCTTGATATATACATACGATGATACAAAGATAGGCATCAGTACAGTGTCTAAAAATATTATTAGCAAGATCTGTTTATATCCCCATGACTAATTTATGCAGGTGTAGTAATAATAATACAACTACTCCCTCTAGTAGCTTTCACTGTGGCATGGCACTTTCCTCATTTACATTCAGCAAAAAAAAATCTTTGAGGAGCCCACCAGTTATTGTGTTTGATGAATCACCAACAGCTTGTCAAACAATCACTTTCACAACTCTTTTTTCTTCCCACTGGCCTCCAAATGACACTTTTTTTCTGCAGTTGTGTGACCTTAAAACTTCTACATAAAATCCATGACCCATCTAACACTTGCCTTCCATTCCCTGAGTTCACAGTATGTCACTTGTGTGATTTCTCACTTTTGTATATATCATCTTTGATATCTAGATTGTTTTTTACTTTCCCTGAGGGATGTCTGTATAATTCCCTGTACTATCTAAGCTGTCTTGGATTCAGACTTATCAACAAGTGAATGCAGAAAGTTTGGAACATTGGTAAACTCCTCAAACCACTATATTTTCTTATATTCACAATTGTCCAATGCACAGCAGACATAACTAGGACAAATTTTTCAGTAGTTGTGAAAGCACAACTTAATTCTTGTAATTAATTCTATGTTTCTGCATGGGGGAAGCATGGGGGAAGGATACTAACGAAAAAAATCTCATTCCTTTAAATTTCAGATCTTCTCCTTGAAATCTCCACTGTTCAGAGATCAAGGCTGAGGCACTGTATAAGACACATTAATCCTATTTTGCAAGCTTACACAGTGCAAAATCTCTATGTGGCTTTATCTTAGAAATACAGAAACAATGGTGACCTGCTATGATTTTTTCTGCCATGCCATTATGAGACATGCTTTCATCCTCGTCTCATGTATTTTTTGCAGGGGTTCAGGCATTACTTCTTATTTGCTCACTTGCTGTTGCTCCTCTGTTGCTGCAGTCAGTGAGATTTGAGATTTGCTTCATCTTATGTCACCCCTCTCAACAATTCACAGTGATTTCAGACTTCAAGCAGGAAAATATGTTGAGGGTTTTTTTCAGTCAATTGCTGTTGAAAAGATATTTACATGCTCAGCTTGCTCAGCTGAAAAAAAAAAATCTGACTTTAAATTTCCTATTGATAAGAAATCAATTCCCAACTATATCTTTTTTTGTTACCCAGAAATGCTGAATGTCTCTACTGCACTGAGAACTCAATGTGGCTGTTCAACAGCACTTCTTCAATCATTTAAGAGCATCTGTGATGTAAGTCATCTCCACTAACAGGATGTTTGGTCACATGGGAAAGATAATCCAAAATCAAAAATTCTTTCATCTACTTCTCATTTTTTCTACATTTCCATTAATTGCTAGAAGGAAGCTAAGTAATTCGTTTATGTCATATGTTCTTTGTGGGAAGTCTTCTGTGGAACTCATCTGAGCACTAGAATGTGGGCTCTTTGAGGTAACCTTAAAGACCAAAAAATCAATCTGAAGACTGAAAAAGCACTTCAAAATGTGACCAAAAATTCTGTTGAATCCAGCTCAGCCAAGGAAAACAGAACAGATAAGTAAAATTTTTACTGTGGTCTGCAGGACAGGGAGTCTGGGAAGGAGTATGCAACCAAGCAAACCAATGGACATCACACACAGTACAAAGTGAGCGTGTGGGTATCTCTGTTTAAACAAAGATCTAAGATATTGGAAGATGAATGAGTACATTAACTTGCATTTATCCTGCAATGGCATGAAAAAAAAGCCAACAAGAAATAACTTGCTCAGTTTCAAAGAGTGAACAGATTTCTCCATAGAGAAATACTGTGTTATTAACAGAAACATTCAGGACTATGCAGCCAAGTATTCAAACTGCAGATGAAACTGGAAACATCGAATGTAACACAATTTTTTACACTCATCAAAAAAGCCTGCACTGAGATCACTTAGCACTAATATAAGTTAAAAATATATAGAGATGCAAATATATAGTAAGCTCAGACATTTTCAGACAAATCACAGAGATGTATCCATTTCAGTGCTTGTTTTTTAGTTGCTACTTTGACAACAAAGATTCAAGACTTTCCTCATAGAAGTGATTCAATATCATAAACCATGGCAGAATTAGAAGAAGTTCAATTTTCCCTCATATATCTGTGACGTGACGTTACTAATCAGATGATACATCTGAAATAAGATAAATACTCCATAAAGAAAAATCCTGAATTCTTAAAAAAACTGCTTTTCAGCAATAGGGAAGGTGCTGTACTTACCACTAATAGCACACATGCATTGGATACTATGAGTAACACCCTTTAATTTTAAGCTGTGGGATCAAACTTAACACGTTATATATTCTGAAAGACCAGCTGAAATGTTCTCATATTTACTGATCAAAGTTTTGCTTTCCTTTTTCCTCCACTCAGCAATCACAATACTATCATTTTTAAAAAAATAATTAAGATATTCGGTCCACATTTGCAGGAAAGAAAAAAAAAGGCAGATTGGACTATCCTGGTTCAAAGAAGAATTCTAATGAAGTCTTGTACTTCACTTTGATCATTTTAGAGAATGCATCTATACACAAGGAACATGGTTACTACTTGATGTCAGCTTCTCTTAAAAATAACATTATTGCTACCCGCACAGCAACTTTAACTTGGTTAAATATGGCAGCAAAAATATTTATGCTGATAGACATGAACAACTTTGGCTTTGGAGCAATAGACCAGATTCTGTTTGTTAAACAGAGCTAGAATATTTTGGACTTTAAATATAGGATTTTAAAAACTTGGGCATGACTAATGCAATCAAAATGCCCATTTACTTGCCAAATTAACTCTGTTGGCCATCCGGTACTTAAACGACTTTCACAATGAAATATCAAAAATAAAATCCAATGCCAAGACAAAACTGTTAGAGGGTGTTAAGAGATGAAAAGCAATTAAAGTTCCTATTAATTTTATTATATGACTATTGTATTACAATTTCATTAAAGGTTTATGAATAGCACAGCAATCTGCAAGACCAAGAGAATTTGGATGCAAACACTGCACACCTGCTTAATCCTCTTTAAACAGGGATTAGACACCTTCTGATGGACTCCTTTTGTCAGCTATACTTAAAAGTAGTGACATAGTTGTGTCTTAATAGAGGTTGAAACAGATATTTTATTAAATCTTGATCGGTACTAATCACAGGGAAATTTCTATTTCAGTTCTACCTTCTCTCATCTGGTATTTCTAGAGACTAACTGCAAGAGGTGCTTATCTGAAGAACTGTGCTTATAGAAAAAATGGTGTGGTATAGAAAAATAGATATCTCCCTAAAGCATCTTCTACTTCATGTCATGGTTAAACTCACACATACACCGATCAGAAAGCCTCAAGGTATAGGGATCCACAGGAAAGATAATGTCTGCTGAATTGATTAGAACTGTGCTGAGAATTTCTGCAAGCAACAAGGATCTGCAGAAGGTCAGCACAAGTCTTGATCACTGTTCTAAGCCTATCAGTGAGAAATAGCTATCAGCAGCAGCATTAATTCATCATATTAATTACCTATATTGCTATATTATTTGTATTATTAATTGTTAATAACGATAATTTTATTATTTATGTTATAATTATACTACTTTTTTATATATTTCATTAATTATATAAGCAGGTTGTGTTCTCCATTGCCGTACGTTGCTCAGACCACCAGTGAGCATGAGGGCTGCTATTCCTGCAACAATACTGTTACCTGGCTTCACAGGTAATTCAAATAGAGGGGGAGTAAATAAGCTTTTTTTTCATTGGAACGCTACTCGTATTTTTTGCCCTGATTTACCATGGTAAAATAGAGCGTGCCAATTATACATAATTTTTTGGACACATTTTTTGTGCTTTTCTGCAGAGATGGTTACTTTCAGTAGCCTTGAGGACACAGATGATGTGAGCAGATACAGTAAAAGGCAAGTACTTCTAAAGGGTAGCAACCCCAGAGATTTTACAGTTTGTTTCATTTGACAGCACTAAGAAAAAGAAGCCTGTGCAAATAGCAAAACTACAAAGTTTACCTGAAAATAGTAAACCTGTTGGAGGTTAGACCAGATGAAATCCAAAGGCCCCTTCCAACCTAAACCACTCTGTAACTCTGCAAAAAGAACTTGAAAGTGACATTTCCACACGCTCAATTCTAACACCCTGTGACCTGACAACATCTAGCTCCATTACTTTTGTCCATTTTACTATGTTTACTTTTCCTCCAAATCCTATCACTTTCACTTCCCCTTGAAATGGCAGCTCCTTGCTAAGTTGGATATTACAGCAATAGTCACGTATACCTTATTTGCACAATGAGGTGGGCCAGGCCAATGCGTTTAGAAGTTCCCTGGGGTGGATTAGAGCACAGATGGTGCACCATATCAATAGCTGTTGTTAGATCTCAGGTCTTTCAAATCACCTGTACAGATGCATATACACCCAAGAAGGAATTGAGCAAAATTTCACACTCCTACCTCCTCCTTCATCCACATTCAATCCTGCATAAGGAATCTACTCACCCTCCCATCCCTCTTCTGAGACCTATCATCTTCCTCTCTCACTTGAACTGAAATGACAGGATTAGTTGGCATAGTCACAAACACCCCAGAGAACTCTACTTAGCATCAGTTCAGCAAATTGCTTTTAAAACAGACATCAAGGTAAACACATTTTTGGAAATCTTGATTAAAGTCAGTTATGCAAAATGCCTTTCCAAATTTGTTATATACTCACTCTCAACATTCATTATCAAATAGCATTTAATCAAAAACGAATCTCAAAAAAAAGGACACTAGTTGCTGCCAACACAGTTGGAATTTTTTCAGAAGACAGTTTTAACTACATAGAAACCTATGTACGCCTAACATTGTACCCGTTTCTGAACTCTACTAGAAGTTACTATTGTTCACTGTGAATTCCCAAGCAGTAGGGTACTTCATGTTGAAAACCAGTTCAATACTTGAAAAATGCAAAAGCAGTAAGAGCAGATGCCCTCAGATTGTGCTTTGTCATTGCTAATTTTTCCAGAGTGCAGCTGTCAATGCTCTGACCTAATTGCTGGAAAACAATATACTAGAGTTCATAGCAGCTTATAATGGGGCTATTCCCTTTTAGTTTAAAAAGTACATCAGTGAGTGAAAGCCTCAGAGCTGATGATTCTAACAAAAAATAATTTTCAAAAGTAAGCTGTATCATATTGTCTACCTACAATTACCATTCTATGGAAACTAAGAGTCAGAATATATATATATACTAAGAAAATATCTCATTTTTAGTAGTAATTTATCATCAAATCTGCAAAAAGCAAAAGGCAGTTCTGCAATTTCACTGGTGCGGAAAAGAAATAGCTTCATCTTTAAAAATGTTCATCGTGTTACCAAGATTCTCAGAAATGAGTGAGATGGGTTGAATAACATTAAGAAAACATACTTTATGAATTTTACAAAACCTGTTCTCAGCATTATTAATTTTTTTTCAAGTTCTTGAAAACCCGAGAGAAAAAATACCAGTTTATATCAAATAACTCTTGATTTTGTTTTCAATAATCTATCAGCAAATATCCTGTTTTCATTAGCTGCAGAGACGTGGTTCAGATATTTATCAGAATTAAAAGCAGTAGAATTAAGATGACCAAACTGACAAATAAAAAAATTTGTGTGGTATTCTGGTAAAAACAAGTAACATCTTTCCAATGGAACAATCTGGTTTTCTTAGAGGAAATTTGATCCAGACATAGAAAACGAATTCACCTCTCATTGCCTGTGATCATATCAACTCAATATTCGAGGAATATTTCAGTATTTCATAAGAAATGTGAGGAATAATAATGCTGGCAAAGCTTTTTTCAAGATATATGATAACATTATTACAATATTTAGTTAAATAGCTTCTCTTTCCCCTCCTTTTAATCATTATAGCAGCTAAACCAACAGGAGTAAGTATCTTGTGAGAAAGAGGAAAAGGAAGATTTTGCCCCCAAATGTTGAATAAATACAAGCAACTTCATACATGCATTTCCTGCAGGATACGATCCTGAGTATGAAAACAAGAAATAGTTTACAGTGGCAACAGCTCCAAGTTAGAGCTCATGAATGTCATAGACCCATCTGAAAGACAGAAGTCTTACAGGACAATTCATTAACTTTATTTTCCTTTATTTTCCCAACATCTTTGCTTCTATATCCAGTACTTTCTCTCTTCTGTTATATTTAAATTTTCAAATCCTGAAGAACAGGAGATTGTATTTTGTGTATCCAGTAACTAGACTAATGGTTCATCATACATCCACTTCCTTAGAATTGTATCTAACAGATCTCAAAATCTGTCCACATACATCTAGAAGAGGTTAGACTTCAAAACATGGCATTTTATTGGAAAGAATGAGGGATAGGGCTCTTCTGCCTATCATCAGTTGACCAGAGAAAAGATGAATGATTGAAATTTGCTTTAAACATCAACTGGCAAATATACTGGTAAGTAGTTTCCCAGATGAGTGTTGCAAGGTGTATACAAACCAATTTTCAGAGAACAACAGAAAACAAAGCAAGGATTATTTATTCTTCACACTGTAAGTATCAGCCTGTTACTTCCTCTGAGTTTTCTGGGAGCCCAAGATATCACAGTGGAAATGGGATCAAAGATTTAAGTGTGTGAAATGAGTGAACTGGCAAGGTCACTTAACCAATACAGGAAAATGAGGGTGTGATACTATTATTTCTTCCAATGTCCACTTTAAATAGCTATTCTTAAAATGTATTTATTTATTCCCACATTTCATTAGAAAACTCTGCAATAATACTACCAAAATGATTCTGTGTTTATGTGTTGGTATCATACTGCCAACTCTATACATACAAAACCACAGAAGTTCGTGGATAAGAATGAAGCATTTTGAAGTAATATTCTGCTACTATTAAGCAGCATCTTTGAAAACATCCATTTGCAAAACTTTCCTTTTCTAAGCTATACTCAGAATTGATTTCTCATTTAGGTGCCTTGAGGACCTACTAAGCTTCTAGATATAGCACGATGAAAACATCTACAAAACAAACACCCTATTCACAAGACTTTAAAATTGGCCCAGAGAGAATGCTGATCTTTGGTGAACATGAGTAGAATCTAATGAGAGAGCACAAGGAAACAGTATGTGAATTTATAGCTCTTTCTTAACAGAGTAGAGATACATGGGGAATTACACTGGTTTATCTTTCCTATCTGCAAAGAAGCAATCAGTTACCAGAAATAAAAGGTATGTGCCCATTTTCCAGATGAGTTCTGAACACTGTCTTGCTTTCTTTCAGGAGAGCAAAAAAGTAATCTGATAATTGAACCCAGGTGTTTTCTGTCCCTAATTTATTACATCAAACAAGGATATCATTGTAATACCTTTCAAACACAATTGCAAATAAACATATACTGGACACCAGAAATGAGTGAGATAAAAGTGCTGTTTTCCACCATGATTCCTCATGACAATGGAAAACACCAAACTTATGCTCGAAAAAAATGTACTCAACTTTTTACCAAGAGCTGCCAGAGATCAGAATTTTTATTCACAAAAAAAAAAAAAAAAAAAAATCAGAAATAATTTCAACAAGTAGCAGGAAAAAAAAATACTACTCATCTACATCATACAGAAAGACAAACTGGTTAACTTCCCTAAACAAATGGGCAGAGCTTTCTTTTCAATGGAAACTGGTACAAAGAAAAAGAAAACCTCCAGAAATTAGTAAAACATTGGCAAAGATGCAAAACGATAAAAAATGTGGAAATTAGGAAATTACTGCAGATACAGCCTTGGGCACAGAGTAGTAAAGAAAGCAACTTGCAGAAATTTTTCAATGTCTATTTTGAAGAGCACAAATGAAGAAAGCAAGAGAAACGACAGTTACACCATATCCGCCTTCATTTCACTTTTGAAGTTGTGTCTCACATAAGCAAAAGCTGCAATTATTTCAAGTGGAAAATTGTTTCTACAAATGTAGGAAGAGTTACCATTAACAGTCTGGAGATCTACAGACCACAATTCAGAAAATTGCAAGGGGTGGTTGAGAAAAATGAAACAAGCAGTAGAAAGATAAATTCACTGTACATTTTCACTGGAAAATGATTAGACTTCTGCATTCAGAAAGACTGAAAGCCATTGGTTTAAATCACTGTCTTCATAAAGAGACAAATAAAGGTAATGGTATAAAATATTTTGTTAACTTCACTGAATCAATTTCACATATTTTTACTATCCTTTCCTTAGATTGTCAGGAAAACAAGATCACATTCTTGAGAGTTTTGTGTTTGTTTATATTTTCAATATTTATTTTATTGATTTTCAGCTTCTACAACCTTTATTTCTTTTCACAGGATCTAAGTGCAATCCCATGGCTTCTAGAATTATCTTCTTAGATGGCCAAATTTCCACCTAGATGACCCTTGTGAATGTGGTATATCTGTTAATAACAAAAGCATAACAGATGCAAACTGATCTCTGCAAAACTACGTAGGTCTCAACAGGTCCTGAATCCTTTTCTGTTTTGTTTTTTTTTTTCCTGGAAGGAGTTTTGCTTTTGCCAGCCCCTTGAAGTGCTCTGTATCTCCAGCTTGCTACTTCTCTATGATCTTTTCTGAAATTTGCAGTATTGAGGTTTTCAACTAGAGTTAAATTCTCCTCATTTTAGAACACTTTCTTATTAAGAATACTTTATATTAATATCACAGAAATTTGTAAAATCTATAGAACAAAGCTCCAGGCAGGAACCAGAACATCAGTTACAAGCTGTTGATTTGGCAGTGTGCTCTCCATTATGTAACAAAACACAAATGTATATATATACATATATATATACTAAAAATTCAATGATTCAGTGGCATTAGTTCATTTCAGCTGAGAACAAACAAATAGAAATCAATGAATAGCCACATGAACATCCACATGTCCTAGATTTTTTTTTTTCATTATAAATAGAACCAGATTTTGTATTTATCTATTTTATTGCCACCTGACTAAGCAAATTCTTTTAAAATCAGCATTACTGAAGCTGGGGTAGTGACATATCAAAGACTGGGACACTGCCAATCTGGCCACTTCCAGCTGCCTGAATGCCAACATATTCATATGCTACATATGTTACTGTTTTATTTGCACTGGAAATAAAATAAAGTAATACTATGCTGAAGAGTTTGTATATTTTGTGAACTCCCTGGTAAGAAAATAATGAAAAATAAATGGAAATGAATAGGCTCTTTTTCCTGTCATCCAACACAAACATAGGTTATAAGCATAGCAGAGGATGACCTACAGTGAATTTCAAATGTAATAAATATTTTTAATTCTCCACTGTTAAAATTACCAATACTATGCCTCCAATCTTTTCTTTAGTGTAGATTGCTATGTATGTAGTATAATGTAACTGAATGAATAATGATTTTCTTAAACATTTTATTTTATAATTCTTTCCTTGGGCACACAGTAGGACCAAAATAGAGTTCCTTTACCATTAACTGAAACTCTCCTCAAACACTGATACCTTGCCTCCAGATCTACAGTCTTCCAGTTGAGCTCCCTAATGCGTGACATCCAGAATAGTTAAAAGGCAGCTGAACTAGGAGGGAGCTGCACTTTGATGCACAAAAAGTCTAACTGATGCATAATGCAACAACTTCCTTAATTCTCTTCAGCTGATGTAGAACAAGGAAACTCAAAGGACACTGGGAAGGAGAACAGTTAAACACTCTTAGAAGTCCAATTACTGCAAGCTGTATTTTAATTTACACAGTACAACAGTCACACTGGAACAGTCACTCTTCCTGCACAGAGAGAAACTGCTATTGAAAAAAAAAATTACTTTCTGATGTAGACATATTGTCCAGCTTACAAAACCTGCCCCCAGAAGTCCATAACAACTCTGGCACTGGAATTATAACAGAAGTAAACCAAATGTATTGCTGTAGTTTATGAGTAGTTTGAAAATTTCTGCAGCTTTACCATGAAAGACATACCAGACACCAAGCAGCTACAGTAAAGGGTCCTGTCACACCATTTGAGCTAGGCACTGCTTACCAAAGTCAAGTGGAGTTTTCCACTGTATTCAGCTGGCTGAGCTCAGCGTAAGAAAGCACCCAAAGCATTTTTGGATTGTCTCAGTGTTATCTTCCTAAGATGACAAGCTTCCTAGAGAAGTCTCTGGAGAGGTTGGGATGTATGTAAAGATTTCATGGGAAGGAACAAAGAAGAGGGAGCCAGACTCTACTCTGCAGTGTACACTGATGGAACAAGAGGAAATGAGCACAAAGTAAAACATTAAATTCAACCTGAACATAAGAAAACACTTTCTTACTGTGAGGGTGACTGAGCAGTGGCACAGGTTTACTGAAGAGGTTGCTGTTTCCATCTGTGGAGGTACTCAGTAAAACTCAACTGGGCTCATGGCCTATAAGCATTCTGGTCCAGCAGACTGCTTGAGCAGGGGATTGGACCGAGTAATCTTAGAAGGTCCCTTCCAACCTCAACCTCTGAGATAACAAGGTGCCTATGTTCAGTAGTATGAGATGGGTTCCCAGATGATATATGCATCAACTACAATTTTCCTCTATACGTTGTAAATTTAAAATATCTTGAATGATTTTATTGATCTACATGAATGCAAATACATTTTCTCCTCAAAAATAATTTGTGCTATTTTCAAATAAATAAAAATACTACTTTCATTTGCAGACATGGAGTTGATAAAGTAACAGAATTGTAAACAAGTAGCATGATATCATTCATTCACATAGTATACACTTGTATGTGATGCATTTTATATGTCACAATAATGTGATACTATCACTGTATATGATTTGAAGGCCTGAGAAAAAAAAGTTGATATGAATCATTCCATAAAGCAGAGTCTGAAGGAATAGCATTCTGCTAAAATGTTGGAGACACTGAGAAGTTCTGCATGTTGACTAAAACAGGTTATAATAATGCATGGTTCAAGGAAAAAACCCAGTGCCAGACATCTTCCAGACATCTTTTAGTACTATTCTGATAGGAACCTAAATTTTCTGATTTTTCACATATGAAAACATTCATCTCAGAATAACAGAATGTGTTTTATTTGCACTTGTATCTTTAAAAACTAACACAAATATTTGTAATCAAAAGGCAATTAATCCTTTGAATGAACAAGACTCTTTTTTCTCCTTCATATAACTGTGCATTAAAAAAAAAAGGGGGGGGAATAAATAATCATTGCTTCACTACTACAAAAGGATTTGAGCCTACATGTGCTGTTTAGAGTTAAAAAATAAAAGAGTGAAAGCTCCTTCCCTTTTGAATACCTGTTGTCCCCCTGAGCCCTGGCTCCCCTACAGCACTGACACACGCGCCATGCCCCAGTTGGCCTCATGCAGCTGGGCTCTGCTTTCCAGCCTGCCTGCTCCTCTGATTTACTGCAGGGACAGGATGGCCTGTTCAGCAGGCACAGATGTAATGCAGCACACACATGCTCACTAATCCTGTCATTCAAACACACTGAGCCACAGGCTCTTCTCTGTACCACATTAAATACAAGAGCAGCTCCCCTGGCACATAGGAGGTGGGGGCTGAGGCTTGGAGCTCTGCTGTCACTAACATAAGACATCTAAAACAAGATGTTGCCACTCCTTCAGCCCTTCAGAAAGTGTCAATATTGAGGAAAAATGAAACTTAGTGAGCAGCATAGCTATAAGTCCGTAAGACTTCAATCCACCTGAAAAAATGTTACTAAATTTGCAAAAAAGCTTGATCAGCGTTCCTTAATTTTCTAGGTGCAAGTTTTGCACCAATGCTGATGGTCAATTGCTCTGCAAATGAGAAGTAGATGGACTTTTACAAGACCTGTGTGTTAGTATGCCTGATGAGCTGGGGCTTGCAGAAGTGTATTGCTTTGGGGGAAAAATCAGAGCATCACAAAGAGAAAAAGGGGAAAGCCCTGTAATTTTGATTGTAT
Organism: Cyrtonyx montezumae; assembly: GCF_038088225.1. Classification (NCBI taxonomy): domain Eukaryota; kingdom Metazoa; phylum Chordata; class Aves; order Galliformes; family Odontophoridae; genus Cyrtonyx; species Cyrtonyx montezumae. The sequence continues at coordinate 131,424,789 of NW_027072034.1, read as the reverse complement.
AATTAGAAGTTTCTGTAAGTTAGCAAGAGAAATCAGTGCATCAGAAACCCATTTACATGATTAGAGCTACCATCTTCATATCTGTGATTTAATCATTTTGTTTGAATACCCTTTTTGAGTCACAGAATCTCTTTAAATGAGCTCTCTCCACACTTGCCAGCAACAGAAGTGAGAGCTGATCTGATACGGCTCTCTGGTCCTTTCATTTGCTTAAAATACTTGTGTTAGAGTTCAGATTTTACTACAATGCACCATAAAGTCACCTAATGTCCTGTGGGAAAAAAAAAAAAAAAAAAAAGGAAGAGTGCATGGAAAACCATAGACTGCAGGTTTTAACATAATGGCTTAGATCTAAGCCTCCATAGAGATCTGTTGGGATAGATATAAATAGGTTGGGATTAGATCTCTAAGTTTCTGCAGTGTCACTGGGAGAAGGACAGTGATGAGAACAGAGCAATTTCTTCCTGGAGATCAGCCTTGGTGATGGGAATTATTACTGTGCCAGATAAAAATACAAAGATCTCTCTCTTCTGGCTGATGAAAATCAGCTCGTTTGTTAATAATACACTGACTCGACTTAAAGAATACATATATATCTCAGTTGCTGGAAGTGATACCATAGTGTTAATACACTAACTAATAAGTCATCATAAAAGAATTTGCTGACCAAGAATCAATTGTCTCAACTACTAAGACACTGGCAGTCCTTTTGCAATTCACTTAAAATAAATGAAATCATCCTCGTATATTTTAAGTTAAGTACATGGTCTACAGTGATATTTCATAGGATCAGTAGGGGACCTTAATCTGTTCTTTTTGTATCTGCCTATCACCACACAATGTGATTTTCTCTGCAGAGGAGAAAGGAATACAATGATCTCTTGCAAGTACCTTCTCAGATAGGCTTAGAATTGCACTGAGAATAGAAAAGAAAGCAGCCTCTGCTTTCTGGCTCCAAATAATTCTCCATAGGAAGCTCCCATTGATCTAAGACGTATGCTCTGGTAGCTTGACCACATTTTCTGTTGAATAGCTTGTCTGTAGCCGAAACATAATCCAGCTCATTGGCCAATTCATGTGCCTTGGAAAATCATAGCAGCTTCTATACCATTAAGGATGACAGAAAATACGGTGATAATTCAATGTGCTGTTGTTCCTATTTACAGCAGCATTGACCTTCACACAGAACAGAACAGAACAGAACGAGTTGCCTGAGTGTTCTCAACCAAAGATACAGAGTTTGGGCAGAAGATTTGGGTTTGTTATTTTTGTTTTCAGTACAGCACTTTCCATTCCACTGTGGCACAGCTGATATTCATTACAGTAACTGATGCAAAGATTAAACTCACAGCTTTACCTATCTAAAATTTGGTATTTAATCTAATTGCCTCACCTCCCTCACTAGTCCATGGAAAGAAACATGCACTTCTAGAAGACAATTCATCCTATCTATTCCAGCCACCTCTGAGTACCACACTATCAAGAGAGCCTAATTGCTGATGTCCATACTGGACTAATAAGCTAAATAAAGGAGGTAAATGAAAAAGTAGATAACAACTGACTTAAATACTAGTCCATAATCCTCCATGCAGTTCAAGTGTTAACTCCTGACAGCATTTTGGCCTGCACCAGCCAACATACTTTGATGCAATTCCAGGCTAGGTTTTGTGGGCAGCACCTATCAGTGGTCATTCACAAGCAGCCACTCGGATGCAGATTCTCTGTCAGGTGGGAAGGGCAAGAAAGTACAGCTATGCAGGTGTGAGCCACAAGTGCCACCTAGTCCCAGGGCCACAGGACCATTACTTATTTATTTATTAGTGTATGTAAAGCCATTTCAGACTGCCATCTCGAATTCAACATGTCTAAAGTCATGCTGAATTAATCCATTCTGAATTATTCAGAACAAAAAGCTGTGAAGCCTGCTTGCTTATCACTATGAATGCATTAAGCTTAGTGTGTTTTTACTTTTTGTACCAGCTGTCACTACACCACACCCCACTGTTTTCATTTTTGGTGGCTTTGTTAGCACATCCACAGAAGAAAGAAAGAGGCACAACAACAAGGCTGCCACAGTTACCACTGCCTGGACAGTCTGACCCTCTCAACAGCTGGCAGAAACAGCTCGTCATCTGGCATGAAATATCACAAAGAACAGCAGGAAAACGCAGATAACCATACACAATTCTGTCTTGTAACTAACACTAAACTCAGTAAAAGAATAGGGTATTGGGAATCATTTCTCCAATACTAAGGAGAGCTGCTCCTTGAGCAGCAAGCCCTTTCCATCACGTAGGCAGATGCAACATCACTTGACACAATTTTAAGAAATGAGAACAAAAAAGTTATTTTCAGAAACTGTGCAAAAGCAAGAAGTCAGCTCTGACCCTCTGAACAAGAGCAGCTGTTAGTGAACACTGATCATGCTCTCACATTGAACTGAAGACACCAAGAAGGCAGGATATAGCTGCACACTTACACGGACACAAAGACTACTCAGAAATTCCACCAAATTGTTCTGGAGAAAAACTGCCTCCAACTTAAGCTCTTCACAGTCTTTCATTGGACTTTATCTATCTTGTCAGGATGATCCCAATTTATACTCTTCAGTCTTTTGGTCACAAGGAACTGGACAAATAAAATGTTGTGGGGTTTTGTTTCTTTTCTTCTTTCTTCTTAAGACACTTTCGATAAATTTGATGAAAATAGGTCCAATTTTTCAAAATAGGTCTTATATTTTGACCTGATCATTTTTCTGGTAACTTGTCAAGGGAGTTACATGTGGCATGTTAGTAACCAATTGAATTACATGCTGGCAAAAGCAACAACACTGGACACTAACTAAAAAGCTTTTGATGCTACAAACATAAAAATGGCAATACTATAGTAAAATGTACAGCTTACTGTGCCAGAACTGTATCTCAATTGCAAGAATTACTAATGCTTTAAGACAATGTCAGTGTCTGTATGTCCATTCACATTTCTTGGCCTTTGTCAAGGCTCTGAGTAAAAATAACAACCTCCTAAGAAGTCTTGAGATGTGAGTGCTTTCCCATTATAATTTGGATGGAGAATTCCCTACTAAATTCACAAACAGAACATTACAAAAGCATACTTCAGTGGATCGAGTTTTCAAACCCTTTCAATGTGGTCAAAGACTCAAACAGAGGCTTGAAATCCAAGCATTTCTCATCACTGAATTACCAATTCCCTGAGACATCTAGTATGCATGGAAATTCTGTGTAGATGGTAAAAAAAAAAAAAAAAAGTACTTGAATTTTCATTTCCTCTCAATTAGAATTAATCTACTTGAGTAAGTTAATAAGGTTTCATAAAATGGGATGGTTTGTGTAACTTTGAACACAATCAAATATTAATAAACTCCTATGGGAGCAAGATCAATGAAGTACAAAATGTATTCCCGAAATTTATCTTAAAATACAGTATCTTAACCAGTTACATATATCTCTTATACCCTGTAAGAAGTTTTATACATCAGTATAAATGGTGAAAGCACACAGAAAAATCTCAGCATTAACATTATAAAGAAATGCTCCTCAAGCATCACATGCTTGATTTCAAGAATACATTCTTCAAGATACTAAAATAAATAGCCAATGCATATGTAACACACATCCATAAACAACATGAAATAATAAAAACAGTCCATCTAGATATGAACCTAAAATTTCCCTTCTCTGATCCTATCTGTAATAAAACTATAATGCTATAAAACCAAAAGATAATCATCTATATTAAATGAAAATATTAAAATACCTCTATCCAGTTTCCTATTTAATGCTGCAAGACATTTTACAAAAGAATCTTTCTGAACGACTGTTTTTTCCTTATCCGAGAAGTCTAGTACAAGTTTTCTCTTACCTTAGCTAAAAAGTAAGAACCATAAATCTGAATCTCCATTTCTAGTGCTACAACATACCATTGAAAGTACAGTCTTCTTGAGAAAGCATTAGAAACACTGGTCTAAACAAATGCAAGGTGATACTGGAATCTCTAGCAGTTTATTTTAAAAGAGAGCATACATAAAATCTGTAAGAAGTTTCTTAAATATATGATTTTTCTTTTTAAAATATATAAGAAATACCTGTTTTCAGGAGAATGAGAGAAAGACAGAAAAGAAGGAAGAAAAGAAAGAAGAAAGGAAGGATGGAAGAAAGGAAGGAAGAAAGATATAAATAATTGAAGATAAACATTTTCTAGCTATCAGTTTCCCAAAATATTTCAGGGAAGTGAAAATTTCTCTATTCCTTAACCCAAATATTTAATTCACTGTCCAGTTCTTTCAGTTACGTGTTTTATAAAAGTTCATTTTTCTTTGCAGATTACTAAATATTCATTACAGAAAGCCCCACTGTAAAACTTACATTGACATTCTTTGCAGCACTTGCCATCCACATATGCCAGGGCAGAATTAAGCGGACAGTCAGAGAAGGGGCAAATCAAAGCTTCACACTGCACAGTACCATTCTAGAAGAACAAAAACTGCTTAGCTGGTAGTTATATTCAGCAAAAAGAAATGCTCTCATACATAGGAACTTAAAATCTATTTTTAAATGCAATGAACTCTGACAAAAAGCCATTTTAGCACGGTTCTTTTAATAACAAGAGCAGAAACTATAACTTGAGAATATCTTGCATAAAATCTTTCAGACATGTATGATGTGTTCTTTGAAATTATAATGATCTAAGTTTTTTTTTAAGAGGCAAATCTGTTTCAGGGTAAAACATTCTGCCAATCAGCAGCAAACTGACATATTAGGGTGAAATAACAACCTCACAGAACAATACTGAGTCTTCTGATTTTTACATAAAAGACAATACACTTCTAAAAGGTAATAATTTCATAGCTGCAAGAAAAAAAAAACAGACAAAATATGCAATAGATTTAACACAAAAGTCAAAAGCATTTCAGATAACTATCGAAAAGATCTGACATCGTGGACTAAATCTTACCTTCAATGAGAAATTCTTAAAATCAAAATTAGTATAACACTAGAAATATAAAGATCAAAGAAATACTAAAGCTTAATAAGAATCGTTTAGTAAATTGTAGACAACAGCATAACAATCTAAGGTGCAGTATATACAGCAGTAGTCTTTTCACAATATACTAATGGTCTTTGAATTAAACATTTAATAAGTCCAAATTGAATTAATGAGTTTCAAATGACTGGACAATAACAAAGATGCAATAGTTTGGTGCTCAAAAAGATAACTGCAATCAGTTCTGGAGCTCTGATATCCTTGAGAATCTTCCAGTCACTTTTTTGTCTGTGATATAGTAGAATGTGCATATTATCCTGACATTTTGCTCTTTATTGCTTTTGGAGATGTAACCAAAGGGAACTAAAGAATACAGATATCAGGAATAAGATAAAGTGATCTATTCAAAAATTTGCTAGGAAAAAGCAGGTATTTATTTATCCACAGAAGCAGTTTGCAACTCAGTGCATGGGAATAACATGGTGGCTAAGTGTATTGCATAGCATCTGCCTACACTGGCACGAATGAATTGCAGATTACACCGAGATGGGAGGAAGTGTTGATCTGCCTGGAAGTGGGAAGGCCCTTCAGAGGGATCTGGACAGGCTGGATCTCTGGGCTGATGTCAGAGGAATTAAGTTCAACAAGACCAAGGTCCTCATCTTTGACCACAACAACCCCAGGCAACACTAGAGGCAAGGGGCAGAGAGAAGACTGGAAGACTGTGTGGAAGAAATGGACCTGGGGGTGTTGGCCAGTGCTCAGCTAAACAAGAGCCAGCAGTGTGCCCAGGTGGCTAAAAAAGCCAGTGGCATCCTGGCCTGTATCAGAAATAGTGTTGCAAGCAGGAGCAGGAAGGTGATCATCCCTCTGCACTTTGTTCTTGTGAGGCTGCACCCTGAGTACTGTGTTCAGTTTTGGGCCCCTCATTAAAAGAAAAACACCGAGGCCCTGAAGCACATCCACAGAGGGGCAATGAAGCTGGTGAAGGGTCTGGAGCATGAGCCTTATGAGGAACAGCAGTTGTGGGAAGTGGGATTTTTTAGTCTGGAGGAGAGAAAGCTCAACGGAGACCTTATAGTTCACAGGATCACAGAATTGTAGGGGTTGGAAGGGACCTCCAGAGATCACAGAGTCCAACCCCCTGCCAAAGCAGCTCCCAGCCCAGGTTGCACAGGTAGGCGTCCAGGTGGGTCTGGAACGTCTCCAGAGAAGGAGACTCCACCACCTCTCTGTGCAGCTGTGCCACTGCTCCATCACTGCACTGTGAAGAAATTCCCACTCACATTTGTGCCTAACTTCCTATGCTTCAGTTTGTGGCCATTTCCCCTTGTCCTATCACCACACCCTGCTGAGAAGAGTCCAGCCTCGTCCCTTTGCCTCCTACTCCTTAGATATTTATAGACATGGATCAGATCCTCTCTGAGTCTTCTTTTCTCAAGGCTGAACAGACCCAGGTCTCTCAGACTCACCTCATAAGGGAGGTGTTCCATGTCACATCATCTTTGTAGCCCTCCACTGAACTCTTTCAAGGAGATCCCATTGTTTTTTGTACCAAGGAGCCCAGAACTGGACACAATACCATAGTTCTTTACAACAAAGAAGGTTGTGGCAAGGTGGGAGTCAGTCTCCTCTCCCAGATAACAGCAACAGGATAAGAGGGAGTGATCTTAGATTGTGCCAGGGGAGGTTCAGGTTGGGTATTGCGAAAAAATTCTTCTCAGCAAGAGTGGTCAGGCACTGGAATGGGCTGCCCAGGGAGCTGGAGGATTCAGCGTCCCTGGAGGTATTCAAGAAATTTTCAGATATTGTACTAAGGGATATGGTTTAGTGGGGAAATATTGGTTGTAGGTGGACAGCTGGTCTAGATGATACTGGAGGTCTTTTCCAAACTTTATGATTCTATGATTCTGTGAAATCTAGGAGAGCCAAACATACAAGCACTGCTGAAATCCTATGAAAATACATCTATTAATAGATTTAGAACAGCTTTTTCTTGCATTTTGTTGTTACCATCTAGCATGTGTTTATAAGCATCCCTTACTCTTTTGCTCCAATAAGAACATAATCAGAGAAAACAACGGTGTTTTTGCATCTCCATTCAAATTGTAGCCATACCATGCAAGTGCAGTTCTTACAACCATCTGTCCAGGATTCAAATTCTCTGTACGTCATGCCTTTCATTGTGCAGGTCCTTTCACAGTAGCACTGATCCAACTTGTTCATCCTCTGCTCAGCTTGTGACAACTGTATTTACAGTTCACAAAAAGGTTGGAATTCATAAGTGGCTTCTATGTTAGTGTAAACATGATTGAAACTGTCCCCCTTATTGTCAAACATGCATTCAAAGATAATAAAATGACTGTTGTCAAATACAAAGTGACTAAACCATCAATCATTCAGAGATGGATTCTAAGATGCAAGTCACAATCCATTTCATCTTTTGCTTATAACATTAGAGGCATTATGAAACAAAGTGAATAAATGACAATGTGTACTTCTCCTGATTTCTCATTTTTGTATTTGTCAACTGATGAAGAATTTTGCTTTACATAAACTATCTGCAGATACTAGGTTATGTATGAAAAAGACCTGAATCTGAGTAGAGGCTAGATGGGACCTAACACTCAAAATCAACATGTTAATTAGCCAGGTAGCAGCATTTTCACAGATATCTAAAGACCTGACATTTAAAAACAGAAGTCTAGTCTGTATTTACTGGCAGATGTGAACGTTTTTAGCATGAACTTCTGCAAGAAAAGAAAAAAAATAAATGAATAAATAAAAAGAAAGAAAGAAGAAGAAGAAAAATAAAACACTACTCAGGGCTCTCAGTTCCCTGTCTTGCATATATTTTGTCTGAGCACTGCCCTGCCAGCTCAGGTTTAGTAAAGTCTTGAACATATAAATCTTGCTGCAATAAGAACTATAAGCACAATAACCTATTTCAGTGCAGTTTTATTGACTTGCTAGCCTGATAGATAGAGCTTGAATATTTATGATCCACTTTCTAGTTTGAGGTTTGGATTCTGCTTGCCATTAAAAAAATATAATTCTATTAAAAATGTTATTAAAAGAAAAAAAGAAAAAGAAAGCTCTCTGAACTAAGAATCTGTATGTATGGATAGTAGACACAGATATCTAAATGCAAACATATATAAACATAATGTGAAGAGATGTTCTGCACACACCCAAATGCACAACCACACAGATGCACAAATCATTCAAAAAGACAGCAAGTAAATCTTTATAGTCCTCTGTTCTTCCAGGCCATGCCTCCTAGTAAACATTACCTTAGCTGATGTTTTGGCTAAAATGTCTTGCAGTTCCATAATTTTCTGCACAAGTCCATGGAAGTCATTACACGTTGGGCATGCTAGAATAACAAGATATACATACTAGTAACAAAAACGTATGTACAATAGGTTCAATTATGTCAAAGCTGACAATCAGTATACTGGAAGTTAAAATTTTAAGAAAGCTTGAGGACAAGAAGTAGGCACAAAGCATACCTTTCATTTTATGGTACAAGAATTAATAGACTTACTCCGATTAAGATCAGGGCATTGAGAAATAAATCCTTGAGGCATGACAAGTAATTGCACATCTTGCATTATGCCCTGTATGCACGTAAAGAGAAAAAAGGAAAGGATGTGTTATTTTTACTTGTCAAAATTATGTTTTTCATTCACCATATAAAACATTAAAGCCCACACAGAAAAACTGCCCGATAAAAACAGTATTTATGAAAACATAGCTTCTTCTCTGGACCCAGTGCGGAGATAGAAGAATAAAGAGAAAGTAAAATAGTTAGAAGTACATGTACAGGCTGAATAATTTTTAAAGATTTTAAATATTAAATGTCAAGAAGTAATTATGTGGCAAGAGTTTGGTTGTTTTGAATTCATTGTTATTTTTAGTTAGCCATTGTAGAAAAGGCTTGAACATGACCTTTAAAAGTAATTTCAAAAGCAGCTGTAGTTTTAGTTACTTTCAAACACTCTCTTAAATAAAATTCACATTTTTCACTAGGCGACAACTGTCAGATATAAGGGCAGATTAAAGAAATCTGAGTCAGGAAAAACACATTCACACAGACCCTTTATGATTTTGGTATCACTCTTTTCATGAAGCAGTGTGCCAAGGAAATACATATCTCTTACACAACTCTTGTGGAGTTGCAAGTTGGCACAAATGTGGGAAAATGGGAAGCTTAGTATGAAATTGAAATATGCCATCTGGAAATTCTCCATTTCACCCAGAAGAGATCACACGCTTACAGGCAGAATTTACATGCATCCTTAGTCATTAAGATATAATTAGCAGCCACTGTGCTGCTTTCCAAAAGCAAAGGGCAAATAGCCATCCCATCATGCATGCTCCAGAATTCCCTTTCATCCAGGATTCCCTCCCTGCATCTCCAAAACTCCTTCTTAGAAGGGAAAGAAAAATAATTTCAACAAGCTTCAGTGTGCTTATCAAGTGAATGTTTCAAGACAATAAGAACACAATATAAATTCAGTGCAAAAGGACCAACTTCTTCCATGTACAGAAGGCATTGCATGTGGGTGTTGCAACGTCACAGCAAGAGTTTTGACCTCGAGTGAATGACTCGGGGTGACCTAAGGAGAAGATGTCACTGAAGGGCAACCAAGAAGGTATGTAAGTGTCATGACAATGTATCTCCCTTAATAAGTGTTCTAGCATTTAGGACAACTGAATGCTTCCCCATGCTGTGCAAGGAGCTGCACTGATTATCTAATTGCGGAAAAGTAAGGATGCCAGAGATAGGACTCCACATCACAACCTCCCACAGCATGTGTTCTGGAACGCAGGAACAAAGCCCTCTTTGAAGAGCACACTGAAAAGCTGGCTATATTCAATTCTCCTCCCTTTCTCAGTGTCATCCAGCTTAAATTCATGTCAACTCAAGTTATAGGATTTCTGTGAAAAGGACGAATTGCAGGGTCCAACCCATTCAGATTGATGAGAGCTTAAAGCTTATATTTCACTGAACATTCAGGGAAATATTCAAATCACTTAGTTATTAACCAACAAAAAATCTCCCCCAGTTATTTGAGGAGCGTTATTCATCACACATCAGCTGTGACGTTAGCTGGATTTTGCTACTTGACAGGAATTCAGGTTACTTCTTATCTCCACAGACTAACAAGCAGGAGACCTGGACTGCAAAACAGTGTTTCTGACTATACACAAGAGGCCATGCATAGGCTTTAAAAAAACCTGCTGGCTCAAATTAATCATTTCTGAATGTTAGATGTCAGAGACTTTATACCATACAGAAATTACATAGCCAGTGTTGCTCTCTCAGACTTAAGATCCTAAAGTGGAACAGGCATAAATATGTCCTGGTGTGAATATGCCTACTGACTTACTGCTTCAGTGGAACAATATCAGTTCTAGAATCAAATATAGCCAAACAAAATCATTTCAATAAATGGCTAATGATTTTGAGTACTTTGGTCCCTCTGGACAAGCCATTTAAGACCCACTGAAAGCAGTCCAACTTTCTGAAACAGCTAAGCAAATAGATCTCTAAAAACCCAATTAGTGAAAGTTGTCACACAGTGAGCACCTAAAAATATTTTTGTTTTATCTTGTTCTCTTCTTTTACACAAGAGAAGATGGAGACCCACCCCTCATGACAAGCTCCTTTCAGGGAGCTGTAGGGAGCAGTACGATCTCCCTTGAGTCTCCTCCAGACTAAACAGCCCCACTTCACATAAGGCTTGTGCTCCAGAACTTTCAAAGCTTTGTTGTCCTTCTCTGGACACACTCCAGGACCTCAATGCTTTTCTTGTACTGAGGGGCCTGGATAGGCCCTCTAAAACACTAAGAAATATTCAAAGTCCTCATCTTCTGGACTGATGTATCTTCTGTACAAGTGACAAATTTGTAGAGGCAATTTAATCATTTCTACTACGTTATGCTGAAGAAATCACTTAGCACAGTGTATCTATGCCATATCAATGCTCTTCTAACAGCTATCTATTTCTGTATTTCTGCTAAACTGGTTTGTATTTGCAGATGAAGGAAAATTTTCCATGTTTTTTGGCTCATTTTATTCTTCTTGAAAAGAAGAAGAAAAAAAAGAAATAAAAATACAGTCTACTATTAGTGCACTTATTTTTCTATGCCAAATGAGCTTCTTCATGGTGGCAATGAGTTGGCAAAAAAACATATGATTGAGTCAAAATGTAAAAAGGCACAAATAAACCACATGAATATTAGAAAATATAATTATAAATACATAGAATACATGAAGTGTGTCTGAAATTAGTTTAGGCAATGCATTAATATTTTCTGATTTTATTATTGGATTCAACTGCCTACAGGAAGGGTAATGGGACTGCACTGTGTAACACATCCACAGGGATGTCATCATTCATCAAAGCACCTCTGGAGAGAATTCAGGCCAAACCACAGTGTGAGGTTGTGACCAATGAATGCTACTTAATGGATTAGGAGGAATTCAAATTTACACTGCAGTCCAAACATAGCATTCACTTCCAGGTGCTGCAGTGTTTATATATATATATGTATCCACACATACATACACATGCACACACAAATGTAGGTTGCTATAATGTAATGCCTCCTATTTATTTCCACTGAAGCTACAACAGAGATGAAGAGCACAATAACACTATTTGATAGAGCAAATTCTCAGCTACAAAGTGCTATTTTTCATTGTCACCACCATTAGCTATGCATTTTCACCAGTGATGAATTAGAGCCTGCTTGCTGCACTCACAAGAATCTACACCAGCAGAGGTAACCTACTGTTTCACAGCTGCTATGACAGCACTGCTGTTAGGAAAACATTGCCCACGCAGTTTATCTTTCAATGGCCCAAACAGATGGAAGTCAAAGGCACCAAATCCAGACTATGTAGTGGGAGAGGTAGGACAGTCCAGACAAGACTGGCAATGTGCTCCACAATCTCCAAACTGGTACAGGGCCTGGAGTTATTACAATGCAAAACAAAGGTCATCCTCTTCTCTGGCCTGACTCTGCAAATTTGAGCCTTCAGCTTTGTCAGCATCACAGTGTAGCTGTCAGAGTTGATGGTTTGCTTGGGTTCCAGGAAATCCAGAAGGATCACCCCTTTCCTATCCCAGAAGACAGCACACATCACTTCATCCACTGAGGGCTGTGTCCTGAACTTCCTTAGTGGGGGATTTACATTTTGCCATATCAAGGACAGCTTTTTTATCTCTAGCTTACAGTGGTAATACTACATCTCATCACCAGTAATGAAGTGATATAGGTAACTGTCACTTGAGTTTCATATGGGTTCAATAGGTTCTGACCAACTTGCATACACAGTTCTTTCTGTTCCTGTGTGAACATCAGTGGGACCCACCTGGCTCAAACTTTGTAATACTGCAACACTGTCACAGTTGTTTCCAATGCATTGAAGCTGATACTCAATGCCATACACAGTTCCCTGGCGTAATCAGACAAATCACACAGATGAGCCCATTGAGGCACTCTCCATTTCCTTGCATGACTGCTCTGTATGGCTGTCCAGAACAAGGCTTGTCATGCATGTGACTCTTGTCACTACTGAAACACACCACCCACTACCTCACCGTGCTCACATCCACTGATTAATCTCCATAAACATTCAGCAAGTTTTCATAAATGTCAAAGGTATTAATTCTTCCCCCTTGGAGGAATTCAGTGCTTCATACCTTTGCCGCACACGTCAGCTGCCATTTTGTCAGAGTGCCCCTCTGCTGGCAGCTGTTGCATGGCAGTAAGATGTAACAAAATATTGGTGGGAAGGTTCTGCCTCTGCCATCATACCACTAAAATCCACCTCTGACATTGTGGACCAAAGTAATAAAATAGGAGGCATAACTTTTGGAGCAGCCCTCGTGTATGTATTTTTTGTATGTTTATAAAAAAGGAGAAACAGTAAGCAAAAAACATATTGAAATATTTTCCTCTGTGGTAATGAGATGGGAGTTACTTAGAATACAGTGTTCTGTGACAAAAGGTACATGTCTAGCTATTAAACAGACATCAGTATAAATATTTTTTTCCTGGAATTGCATATCACTTGTCCACTTACCTTTCTTTGTCTTAAACCGCTTTACAACACATCACGGCACTAAGAACTGTTATGACTGCAGAATCACAGAATGGCTGAGGTTGGAAGGAACTTCCTGAGATCATCCGCTCCAACTCCCTGCTCAAGCATGGCTACCATGGCAGATTTCCCAGGAGCATGTGCCAGCAGCTTTTGAATATCTCCTTCATGGTCTAAGAACCTCCACATTAAAAGTATTTTCCTATGCTCTGAATGAATTTCAGGTTTTTCAGATTTTGTCTGCTGCTTCTTAGCCTGTCAGTGGGTGCTACTGAAAATTGTCTGGATCCCAATCCCCTCCGTCCCACCATCAATTATCTGTACACGTGTTTAAGATCCCGCTCTCAGTCTCCCCACTCAGAGAGATGCTCCAGTTCCTTCATCAACTTTGTAGTCCTTTGCTGGACTGTATCCAGTAGCTCTATGTCTCTCTTGTACCAGGGAGCCCAGAACAGGACACAGTATGAATTCATCTGGTACAGCAAGTTGTTTTTTACCCACTGTAACAAATCTACAAATTGGATGACAATTTGACCAATGCTGCTTTATGTCCATTGAATCCTTCCAACACATAACCATCCACATGTACAACTCCTCCCCATCTCTGGTCTGCAAGGTATAACTTCTCTTTTTTTTTTTTTTTTAACCACTCAAGATCTCCTGGAGAAGTAGCATGGCAAACATAGTCATATCCCATCTTCACATCTGTGTGCCATTAAGTTGATTAACCTTAACTGAATTGAATACAAGTCTCATCTGACAGACCCCACTTATTGTGGAATATTTACACTATTTTAGCTCCTTAAAGGAGGAGTAAACTGCATCCACTTTCATCTAAGTTCACATTTTTCTTTTCAGGGAATGCATACCTTAAAATAACCATGTGCATTATTCCTCTGTCCTAGCCAAAAGTTTGTACCCAAAGGTAAGTCCATGAAGGGCTTCTCCACAACTCTTTCATAAATTCTGAAAGGCAAAAAAAAAAAGTAAGACCCAGATTGTTACTTTTTCATTTACTGAGAGCTGGAATGCTTCAGAAGTGACAGCTTACTATAAAACAACACTGTTTACTTACTTATTGCAGTCCACATGTAAAATCAAATGAGAAGCACTGATTGCTAAGGAAAGTCTGTGCCACTTATCATCTGCCAGGATGTATGGGAATACTTCTGTGTGGGAGCGATGACTGCCTGTACGATAATGCAACCTGATTTCATTTCGATGACCGCTGCTTTCCAATTCCAGATACCTGTACCATAAATGCATCACCATGTCATGAACCATTCTTATCAGCACAGCAACATTTTACATCACATAACTTCTCCCTACCATGCAGGAACTATTAAAAAGAGGGAAAGACAGAAGGGATACAAAGATGAAAGCAGACGTTTTACATAAAGACAGGTTCTATCTTTCATGTAAGAACACAAGGTCTCAGGCTGAAGATTTTTTCATCTAGCAACAGTACTTTACAAAAAATAATCTCACTGGAAACATAATTATCCCATTATGAATGATTGCATTATATTCTGAAAGCACAGTACGGATACTCCAAAGGCATTACTGCACAAAAAATACCACCAACTTCTGCGATAGGTATGTTATTAGCCATTACCAACAAGGGAAGTAATAAAGAACTGAGACAGGACCCTGTTTTATTTACTTTTGGATAGGTTGTTAACATCTCTTTTCATTTTTCATAATGAAATTCCTCAAAAGAAATTCAAAGTCAAGAAATAGTAACTATTAATATTTTACGTGTATATACACAAATTGTTAAATGCGTATGTGGTTCTGGTATGTATATACATACACATGCAAACATACATACATATGTATGTAAATATATATATATATATAAAACAAGTATATACTGAGTTGTATATATGTTACATATGAGTTATAAATATGTATATACTGAGTCAAGAAAGATATTGCACTTGTTGCAGGGTGGGTGCACCACACAACAGCTTTGCAGATTGAGGATGTAAACTTTGCTGGTTAAACAGCTGCAGATAATTTAAAAAGTACTCCATAACCAATCTTGCTGCATTCTCAAACAGACCTGCTTCTTGCACATTGAACCTCTTTCAGGAAGAAGTTTAACAAACTATTTCTCTTCCAAATGTTAAGTTTCTCATTATAAAGACTTCCCCTAAAATGCTTTTAAAACAAGAGGAAAAAAAGAAAAGCAGAAATGAAGACCTTCTAATAATCACTTGCAACCTACGGATAAAGAGTAAGGAAGATAACAGCATGTAGAGAGATACAGGAGGATAGGCAATTCATTTTTATATATTTTTGCTGTTATATCTGCAGTCAGGCATGGCAGTGTTTTGAAAATCTGTGTGTGCATGGATATTCTGGTGATATAGTTTCTTTCAATAGGCCATCCATATTAAAGAACAGACAAGAAAATGATTACAGTTTTCAAAAGTGGAGATGAGGAGACCAAATCAAAACTGTCTTGCATAGTCATTATCTCTAGGAGAAGGATGGGCTCACTGCACATCTCTCCTTCCTTCAGGATTTCTCACAGTAAAATATGCCTAGCAACAGCACAAAACAATTATCCTTTTGCAGAACTGGCAAAGGGCAATTTCTTCTTCCTCCCCAATATTAACAAAGCAGTTAACTAAAGTCAGCAGTAAATTTTATGATCTGCGATCATTTGCCTACTCATGACCCAAAAATAGTTCCTGCATTGGCAAGAAGTTTGAACTAATTGAAGACCTGGCTGGGAAAAAAAAAAAGGGCAATAGTGGCAGAGCATCAGTCAACTTAATAACCTCCTTCATAACTCAAGCATCAAGGATAAAAATAAGGTCATGCTAAACCTAACAAAAAAGGGGAACACTAAGGAACAGGACTCCTCCATCAACTTACAAATGAGTCTGCCCACTTGCAGATATAATTTGGAAAAAGGAAGTCATGGATGTGTTGAAACATTATCTATATTATCTACTGGTCCAGCCAACAGCTAGCTCCTACTCTCTTCAAAGTCAGTGGCAGAACTGATCCCCACACAGAGATGCAGCAGACAGGCAGGAAAAAAAGCAGAGATACAGTCAGCATGGAAGTTATGAAATGAACACTCGTGCTGCCCTTATGCAGGTGAAATTATGAGATCCCAAAGAATACAAATACCCTGAAATACAAATTCCCTACACAAAAAAAGACATTGCTGTAAAAATTCATAAATTAAGAATTGCTGAGAGATTATGCTGACATTCTATGATGCTGCAATAAGCAAACTAAACTTCCTGTACAAAGCTATGCAAAAATTCTGGACACTTGTGGTTTAGATTTAACTGTGATTAACTCGCTGCTTTGAGATCCACATCAACCACTTTTGTTATTCCATTTGGTAAACTGTAACAAATGCCTTTACCTTGTGAGTACAGCATGACTGTTTGAGGAAATGTGTATCAAAATTTAAAAAAAAAAAAAAGAAGAAATTAATAGCCATTAAGAGAATTCTAATTTATCATTGACTGATATACTGTAGAGGCAGCAGTAAAAGACAATAAGAAAAGCAAATGCAGTGACAGCCAAAACAACATTCCCTTCAGCTTAGAACTAGTGCTGAGAACGGAAACACAGAGAACTGAATATAAATCATTTTCACTTCAGTTTTTCACAAAATATTGTGCTTGATATTCTACCTTTCTCTATTTGTTTAACTTCTGGGACTTAAAGAGACCTGGCTCCCTTTAGCAAACGCCAGAAGACAGAAACAGCCTCAGGTCTCGCAAGAGGGGCTGGGTGGGAATGCCAAGGCTGCCCGAGGCAAAGCTTCTCTCACTTCTGTGAGACTGCAGTGGCACACGCCTGGGTGCACACCTTCCAAGGGTTTGGAATGGCATTTGAGAAAGTAAGCTATGCATAAGCAAATAGCTCTGGATGTTAAAAACTTGTTTATAGTGAGAAAAATATTCTTTCTCTGTATTCTCAGGATTACTACTCTATTGAGAGATAGGAGAGTGATCTTTTTTCCTAAGGGAGTTACTCCCCAAGGAAACAATAACTGCTACACACTGCAGGCTTTTCCTAAGAACCTCATCACTGAAGTTTCCAGGGAACTTCATCAGTTGAATGACTGCTTTCTTATATACACCAGCCCAGCCCAGCCCAGTCCACTCATTTCAGTGCCATCAGCCAAGAAGGTCAGCATAGTAATGTCACTGCTGCTTCTCCCAGCAGCTCCCAAGTGCTCTTGTATACTGGGAAGGTGAACAGCTCTTTGAATAAAAGATAAAACACAAGGAAAACCTCTTTTCCCAGAGGGTGGTAATGCACTGGCACCAGCTGCCCAGAGTGGCTGTGGATGCCCCATCCCTGGAGGCATTCAAGGCCAGGTTGGATGGGGCCCAGGGCAGCCTGAACTGGTGGTGGCAGCCCTGCCCATGACGGGGGTTGGAACTGGGTGGGCTTTAAGGTCCCTTCTAACTCAAACCATCCTATGACTCTATGCTGAACAGTACAACGCAAGGACCAGCTTCTTCCTTCACTAAAGCCCACGATCCTTGTCGCTGTTTAATCAGTATCAGCCTATTTGATGTTAACTCCCTAAAACCCACACATTATTTGTGTCAAATAGAAGCAACTTAGCAGGGAGATGATATGGTTAGGGTTACGTTTGACATTTGAAGAAGAAAATGCTAACCTTAAAGTTTGTTACAGCTCAGCAGAGCACTCGGCGCTTGCACAATCATTTCAAAGACAACAGCCAAGGACACAGTAAGACTAGCCGGTCTGTGTAGAGACCAGCCAGCCAATGATTCCTGATATGCTGACTCAGAGGAAGAAATTTGTCTCAACTGCACCAGAGAAAGCTGAGAAAGAAAATAGCAATGATTTTTCTGGTGCCCAGCACTGATCTGTTGTAACAACTGTACACAGATCCCAGCACCACAGCTCAGAGGCAGACCTGCAGAGTCCTCCAGGGCACAAGGTCAGTGCTGGACATGCTCTTCATGCTCCCAGATGCACATGGAGACTGCAGAGGTTCAAATGAGGGTGTGCAACCAAAACATAGAGATCTGGGAGGTAAAACATCTGAGGATGTGGTGTATGAAGTAGCAGTTCTTCTGAAGAGGGAAGTATGGCCCTTTAGCAAGTGGTCAGTGTTAGCAATCCCAGCTCTCTGATAAATCATCCACTCATTTGAGATTGCAGCTTGCACAGCACATGCACAGTGCAGCTTCTCACTCTTACTCCAGGCAACTAATAAAAATCAACTTCAGTTTAGAGCATGTAGACAAGCATTTTAAAAGCTAGGGGTTATCTTTAGTGAATTTATTACACACAAGGTTTTTTGTTTTTGTTTTTTGTAACAACTTTTACTACTTTCAGTTACAGATACAGTGTAAAAAGAAGATCGCATGTGATTTATGCTAAAAAGAAAAGAAAAACTAATAAAATTACAGAGGAACACATATATAAGAAAAAAAAAAATCTTTGTCTCCGTTACTTATGAAAATCATAAAATCATGATAAAATGGTTCTGAAATGGGAGCTGAGGTTGCATCGGGCTCCCCAGAGCATTCTGAGAGGAGATATTCTCCCAGAAATTGCTGGTTTGAAATTGCAAAAATTAAGGCCTGGTATTACAGCACGTTGCCCATGCTGTCCCAGTTTGAGTTGTGAACATAATTAAATTAAATTCCAAAACAATACTTTTTAAACAGAATTCTTGTCTTTGAGAAATTGCTCTCACTCCTCCCATTGATCTCACTACTACCACTCATTAGTGTATTTCTTCCCATCCTGCTCTCACTATCACACAGCCCTGTTAACATCTACTTTGTCTTTCTGAAGCGTCCTATTCTACCAAATATCAACAAAGGAGGAAAGTTTATCAGAACAAACACAAAAGCAATGGAATAAGCCATACCTCCCACTCCCTCTTTCAGTGGACAGAAAGAAGACTGTAAAACAACACACCTGATTTAATCTGATATGTACTAATAAAAGTATACGTATTCAACCTAACTCCTCCCCTTTCCTATTCTGACAGAATACATGTTTCTTTGAAAGAATTTCTCAAAACAAATAAATACCAAACAACAGCAAAGAATGATGGTATCTGTCAAAACTTGCATTTGAACACTTTCAGTGGTGTTTATCAGTAGATGAGTAGAAACAAAACTTTCATCTCTCACTCAGGTAGACCTGTCACTAGTCTGAATTCAGACTACGGGATCCAGGCTCGTAGGAGCTTTTGATAACAAGTTATCCACCAAATGACACTGGGTTGTTTGGTACTGCAATGTTTTAAATCATCAGACCAACTGACCTCACTTGATGTAATAAAGGTTAAAGGAAGGTGTGTTTTAAGGTGAGTACATTCATTACTGAGAGGAGTTTACATTCTGTTCGCAATGTGTTTTTTTTCTTTTTCTTTTTTTTGACAGGTAGCATAAGCTATTCTGAAGAAAAAACGAGCAGTAGTGACAAGGCATCAATCAACCAACACTTAAAGAAACACCACTCCACGGTATTGTGAGGAGATTAATCTCAGTATAACACAAAACTACTGCTTTACAAATATCTCTATCCAACCATACACTCAAGGATCTAAGTTAGTTTTCCAAACAAAAAGAAGCATGGAATCTTTCTCTTTTGGGTAGAAGAAATTTAAATTGGAAGTCAGTTCCAAAGAAACTGATTGTTACAAACAAATTGTAAAGGATTCATTATTATTATCAGAACAGTAAGAAACAGAGATTTACACTTTGTAAGAAACAAAGACTTACTACCAAAAAAAAAAAAATTTACAACCCTCCATACATCCAGCAAAGCCCATTACATCAGCAGAGTGATCTAAAAAGCTGAAACATACTAGCACTTCTTTTGGCATAGGGAACAGGCAAATACAGCTTACCATTAGAAAATTAATACCAAGTTATTCTTACCTAATATGTATGTTACTGATGGGAGAGGAAAAATAACTCTCAAATTAAACCAATGTAACTCTACATTATTGGTTTAAGCATTAAACACTGAAAGCTTTTCTCAGGGTAATATGTTTGCAGCAAATCTTGTGATGTCCGAAAGAAGAGACATTTAATACTGCAATCCAGAAGTACAGACATTCATACATCAAAAGCAGAGAACATAGAGTTCCACGTCTGTTTTGGTAAAATAGTCAAAAGATGCAGCAAAATTCATGCATCTAGAGTTTTCACCTCTGGCAACCTATCTCCTTCTATGGACAAATGCATAACAGAGAAATTGTGTCAGATAATTTCCTCCTAGATACTGAACCAGGTCTCACACTACTATATGGTGCAACATATTTGAGAGTAGATAATCACAAGATATGAGCAGTGGTGAAAATAACTACCATGTAAGGCAGAAGTTGAATAAATTAGTGGAGAGATACAATGATGTCTAGGAAATGCCTATCCAAAATATTCGATTGATCTCAGAATTTTGCTTTAGGTTACAAAAACATTAACTGAAGGAAAGAATGGTTAAACTGCAATGCAATGCTTTCATCATTTAAGGGCCCTAATATACAGAACCTCAAGAGATACAGATATAATGCCAGTTGCATAAAGGCATCTAACCACAGAGAGAGGAAAAAGCTTTATTACATTGCTCCACTGTTGCCAGTTAAATGAAAATATACAACAGAAGCGGGACATCTAACATATATTAAAGCTCTGACACAGATAAAAGTTATCTCTGCTGGTTCTTTCAACAAGAAGCTCAGATGAATTTAGAAGTAAAGTCAGGAGGCTAGCAGTGCTTAAAATGAAGACTGAGGATAAGCACAGAGCAATCAGTGTTTATCTGCTTCCACACAGACTTAAGGCATCACTTCATTAACAGCATTAAAAATATTTACCATGTCACTGTGAAGTACAAACCATTTTAGACAGGGCAGTCTATGTAGTCAAGGTGATCTTCTCAAGTTAATTAAACATTCGTAACTTCCATCTTTCAGACACATGCAACACACCGCTGCACACAGCTATATATCTTTAGCTGCCTGAAACCCATCTGAACAATCACAGATGTGCAATTTGGATTCACTGACAACACAATAATTTTCTTGAAAGGATCATTTCCAATCTGTACCACACAACCACCCATCTGAACTGTACAGTTGCTCTAAACAGTGGGGGGAAAAAAAGAATCTCTGCAGAAGAATATGAACAAATTTGAAAGGAAAATTTATAGATACAGTTCACGATTCATTTACTTTCTGAATCAGAAAAATTATCTCAGAAAAATGTGAAATCTAAAAAGTAACCTGACTTTGCAACTGCAATTTAGCGTCAGTGGCTACAAATTAGCACGTGTGCTCTGAAGTGCCCAAACCCATGCAGAAAGATAATAGAATCATAGAATCACCAAGGCTGGAAAAGACCTACAAGATCATCCAATCCAACCATCCACCTATCATCAATAGTTCTCCCTAAACCATGTTCCTCTACACAACGTCTACACATTCCTTGGAGTTGGTGACTCCATCACCTCCCTGGGCAGCCTGTTCCAGCGCCTGATCACTCTCTCATTTCCTAACACCCAGTCTGAATCTCCCCTGGCACAAATTCAAGACATTCCCTCTAGTCCTGTCACTAGTTACAAGGGAGAAGAGGCAGACCCCTGCTCACTACAACCTCCCTTCAGGTAGTTACAGATAGCGATAAGGTTTCCCCTGAGCCTCCGCCTCTCCAAATAGAACAATCCCAGATCCCTCAGCCGTTCCTCATAAGGCTCCAGAGCCCTCACCAGTTTCACTGCCCTTCTCTGGACATACTCCAGGGCCTCAATGGCTTTCTTGCAGTGAGGGGCCCAAAACTGAACACAGTACTCAAGGTGCAGCTTCACCAGTACAGGGGGACAGTTACTTCCCTGCTCCTGGGCAACACTGTTTCTGATACAAGTCAGGATGCCGGTGGCCTTCTTGGCCACCTGGGCACACTGCTGGCTCATGTTCAGCCAAGCATTGACCAACGCCCACAGGTCCTCTGCACAGCTTTCCAGCCACTCTGCTCCAAGCCTATAGCACTGCCTAAAGTTGTGGCCAAATGCAGGACCCAGTACTTGGTCTTGCTGAACTCTGGCTTCAGCCCAGCAATCCAGCCTGTCCAGATCCCTCTGTAGGGCCTTGTTACCCCCAGGCAGATCGACTCTTCCAGACAACTTGGTGCCATCTGCAAGCTTACTGAGGGTTCACTCAGTGCCCTCACCCAGGTCATCAGTAAAGATATTCAAGAGGATGAGTTTCTACTCATACTTTTAAAAACATGTACAGTATATCCTGAACCACTGGACAAACAAACATACCTTTTCCAATTTTTCAACATTTTAATTTCTTTTCCCTAGAAATTAGAACTATAAGGTGTTATCAAACCTGTATAAAATAAAACATAAGAAAATCAACTTGTCTGATAACTGACTATACCAGCTTTTCTCAATACCATTCCCTCAAGGCAGAAAAGCAGAAGCCAGCTCTCGTAAACTAAGAACATAGCCAGGAATGGCTGTCCAGCAAAACAAGAGCTCAGTACCTGCACAACTTTAGTGACTCCAGAGGTGCAACACAAAGCTGAAGCTGGTGGAATGGAGTCAATTTTAGTCTTACAATTTAGTCTTACAAAAAAACAAAGTCTTACAATGACTGCTGTGACAGAGTTCACAAGAAATTGTATAAAAAAAGGACTGATGCAAAGACGCCCCTGGACAGAAATAGAAAATGTCAGAGAGATGGAAATCTGTCATGGAAGAAGCAGTTATTTAATGTAAACCGTATAAATGCTTCCTTTATCCCCTAGATTCTCCCATTTTTACTGTCCTTCATCATGAAATAAAAGCTGCAGGATACTGCAGGAGACTCGGATGTTAGCCTAATCTGAATGTTATCAACACCAAACTAGGCAAGCCCTCAGTTTTGCATAGTTAAATCAAGTAAAGATTACTATGACACACACAGTACTCTTTAAATTCTAGTACAGAATAGAATCATAGAATGGTTTGGGGTGGAATGGAATGGACCTTAAAGACCATCAGTTCCAAACTCCTCTGTGGACCATCCAATCTGGCCCTGAGTGACTCCAGGAATGGAGCATCCACAGCTTCTCAGGGCAACAGAGAACATAATAGAACAGAAAATGTTTAACAAAAGCTTAAAGGCATATCTAGTTTAATAGCCACAAGCACTTTCTGGCCATACTGTTGAGATTAATATTACACCTGCTGAAGATTAAGGTTTTTCCTGACACTAACAGGATCAAACTAGGTGCAATATCTTTAAAACAAATTCAGGGTGTGTTTGTTGTTTTTTTTTTTGTTATGTTTGTTTTTTCTCATTAGTTCTCTTCAGGAAAGCCATGAAATATGCAGATGGAGATAAATAATCTATACGACTTTTTTATTCCTCTTTGATTATCCTTGTAAGGAGACACCAAAAACAAACAAAGAGGATATTGAAGAGAAATTTTGTAAATAAACATTAGGCATCACTTAAGATGCAAGAAGATACAGAGGGCACACTGGTTACCAATGGCAATAGAAATTTTTTCAACAAGATGTGTTATCTTCAGTTTTCATTATAATGTAACAACACTAGAATCAGGGTATTAAAAGTTTCCATGGTTAAGAGCAAAAGGGCTAAAAATACTCAATAATGTATCTGCAGTTAAAATACCTAAAAATGCAGACCTGATTTCAGCCAGAAACCTTGAAAAAAGCAGGCTTCTTGCTTCCCATTGTGCTTAGATATATGAAGCTCCGAGATGCAGATAAATAGAAGACAGAAGTGTAACAAGAAAACCTGTAAATATTTTTAAATATTTTTAAGTTTTGAGAGAAATTTCACCAAAAAAAGTGCACTGCCAATATAAAAATAAAAAAATAAACAGCAACAACAGCAAAATAAATAAATAACTAAAAGCTCGTCCCTAAAAATATACCAATATGAAGTAATTGGATTTTCAGAGTCCTGCTTGTTAGCCTTTCATAACCATATTTTACATGGGTATAAGCAGATGACATGGTCAAACCAGATGCAAATGAGATTAGAAGCAATATATTTGCATGGCCACACGACCTGCAAGTCAGCACAGCTTTAACCTTTTGTACAGCCACAGCAAAGGAAAGTAAATCAATTTAACATATTCTTGTTACCTGAAGAGCAGTGCTGGCCCTTTTGTCCAGTCTTACCCACTCCAAGGACTAATTATTTCCTCAGACAATACCTCAAATTCTTCTGCAACCCTTCAATGAAAGTTCATCACACATATTCTCTGTACCTTACTATCACATTTTTTGTGTTTATGAACTAACAGTTTCCTCCCAGTTGACCACCATCTAAATGAATATTCATCAAGTTTGGCTCAGTTATACACCTTTTTTTTTTTTTTAATCTTCTCTTTTTTTACATGCCATTCCCAAGAGCAGGAAAGACTCTAAAGCTTTCTTTCACTGTCTCCTTTCAGAAAGGTTACACTTACTCTCTTCCAAATACTGAGTTTCACGTCGATGATCTCTGCTCACCTCTGCAGCTCCCTTAGGAGGAGCAGAGCAGCCTAAACTAAGGAGCAGCCTGTGTCTATCCCAAGACATAGACCTAAAAACACTCAACCAATACACTGTGAACTTGTTCTCAAGTACATGAAAGCTTGCTCGCTGTCAGCAGCACGCTCTGGCTAGTCCTGGAGCATGGTATTACCCTAGTCAGATTCATGAATGTGATACAGACAGAAAAAGGATGGCAAAGAACTCCTTTCGTTAATGTAACAGAAGGAAATCTGAGCACTGGAACTTTGTATTTTATCCCTGTCCAGATTCACAGAGCCATCAGTTACCAGTTTAGGGCCCATAAATCATAACAAATACAAGGCAGGAACCTTTCCTAGGGCACCATCCATTTTCTGGGTGACAATCACAACTTATCAGCAACTGTGAGAAACCAGTTGTAACTAAATGTCACTTGCTTCCTCTCAGGGCAACTGTGATTCTCTTTTCTAAACTCTCAAAGCATCAGAGGGATGATGTCTTTCCCCACTTCTGCAGCACCTCTGGCACATATAAGCTTTATCTCTCATTTTCAAATTTCAGTTTTAGTTGTGTTAGTGCTATCAGCAGCACAACCAATCCCCGTTCTTATAAATGTAGAAACAATCTCTGTTAGGACACAGCTGGCCCTGCAGACTGCCTTCCTCATTCATGCCAAAGCAAACTTGCCCATCTGGGGTGATCCACACTTACAGTTGGAAAATCTGATTTAGAAGCACTATTCCCAGCTGCCCATTCCTGCTCATTGGACACTGCCAGCTCCTGCAGATAACAGGTAGGTAACTACTAGCAGAGAAGCCACTTGGCACTATGTGGTGCAATTTCAATGAGCATCATGCAGGAGGCATTCAGACACCCCCTTTCAACATTATTTTTATAAACTTGGCATAATGACCCTTAAGAAAGTTTTCCTTTTCTTTTCTTCCTTTTTATTTTTTCTTTTTTTTTTTAACAACTGAACTGTACAAGATGGGACCTCTGGGAAACAGAATGAAGGTATAACTGGATCACTTTCCAGCACAAAGTAATCGACACCATGCCTGCTAATAAAAATTTGTACACATTAAAAGTAAATAAATAAAAGCAGACATTTCACCCTGCTTGAACATCCATCTTTACCTTATATTTTATTTCAACACTGAGGAGAGATCGACAAGAAAGAATTATGAGATTGGACACATGAAAATAAAAGGGTCTCTGAACCTAAAGCAGAGATCATCTGTTGCAGGTACTGATGACTGCTTAAGATGTGCACATTTTAAAACTCCTTTTTACTGTACCGCAGAATCATAGGAAGGTTATCTTTATTAGCCATTACTCGGACAGAAATATAAAGAAATCTTACTCCCCCACTGGTCGTTATCCTACCAAAGAAATAATCCTCAAATGTTCAGCATAGTTTACTTCTGTTATTTAAAGCCAACATTACCCTGAGTCAAGTGCTCTGCCATTTATTACTGGCAAAAGCCTATAGCAGGAAATTTTTCTTTATTTTTTTACTGCCCACAGTGATAAAAACTAATCGGTGAAGAAACAGTTGTATAGGACCAGGCTTTATGAATCAGTGTGGCTGTGCAGATGTGACAGTTTCACACCAGCATAGCATCTGGTCTTCATGGTTATTACCAACAAAAAAGAACTGGCTTTCCATGCCCTCAGTGGCAAGAGGCATTTGAAGAATTTGAACATCTGCTCCATTTTCCATTGGCACAGTAGAACTTGTGAATTTTTATGAGTCTACACGACATGCCTATCCATACACTATATATATATTTCCTACATGCAACAATATTCCCTAAATTTATGTACAGTTCTTGACTGTATAAGTGTACATACTTCCATTAGCTAGCATACAGCCAGTGATACTTACCTGTGATCTAAATGATGAATAGAGAAAATAACTCCTGAATTTAAATGGGCTTGTTTTAAGGTCACCAGGATTGTGAATTCATATTTATTTCTCAACTTCTGAAAGAAGATTTCAGCTGTTTCTGGAGACGCCTTCACACTTCTTGAAGTATCTAAGAAAAAAATACAGAGGAAAAAAAACCATTCAGTATAAAATCTTACTTTACATTCTCAGCTCAAAAAGCTTACAAAAATAACACGCTAGATCTGAGCAGCGCAACAGCTATGCAAGAGCAGGAATAAAAGTATTTTAAACATCAGCTCTTACATGAAATGAGAGCTATTTCAACAGAAGTGTACACAATTTCTAGGACAGCCATTCTATTCTGGGTGAGAGAGTTTTTTGTTGGTGCTGTTTTTGTGGTGGATTTTTTTCACAACGGGTTCATGATTCTTTTACTCTCTCCATGGATGGCCAGATGGTACTTTGATATCTCATCCAAAATGAGGACTTGCTTGCAGTCAAGCACCAAGTGACAACATTGGAAATGAGCCTAAATTGTGAAGCACAACCTGAATTTCTTTTATTCAACTTCTACAAAAACGTTGTACTTAATAGTTATACATAATTATTGTTACTATTATTAAAAAAAAACTGATCTTTAGGGAAAATTTACTCTGTTTCAGAAGTTATAAATGAACTTAAACACTCATCATTTTTCAAAATATACTGTAGCAAATTAATCACTGTATACTCCAGTTGTGCAGTACGTTAATGCTGCTTCTTGCATAGGGTATCATGAGCATTTCATAGAGTAACTGCACACCCACACAAAATATTTTGCTTTTAAAAGTCCACATATAACCAAGGCTGAGGCTGAAGCAATGCTTCTACTGAATTTGCGTAACATGCTTAAAAATAAAGGCTGAACTTTAAGCCCTCTGGAGAGATAACTTACAAAATAAGATGTTAAAATGTTAGAAAAACAATTCCCAAGGTTTCCCTTAATACATTATACTGGGAAAAAAATTATGTATGTATTGAATGCATAAAATCAATTCATTACAGTGTGTAATCAACTGTGTAAAAACTAAATCAATTCACAAGCCTCTTGTCATTACAATTTAACCATCCTGCTCTAAGTCAGGGACACTCAGTCAGGGACAGTTACTGCAGCAGAGAGCTGACTGCAATGGAAACGCTGATCTCCTTTGGCAGAGCTGAAGCTGAGCTCTCAAGTAAGCTGACATCACTGTTCTAAGAAAGCGATTTACACTGCAAGCTGCACTATAAAAATACCACTTGAGAAATACTACTTAGTATTAACACCAAACATTTTACTGTGGTTTATGAAAGAGGAATATTTTCAATGTGTTTAAGAAATATAACAATCTGTGGAAACCAGAAGTCCTAAGCGAGCTCTTGTACAGTGTGACACCAAGCTCTGAATTTGATTCACTTTTCTTTACTGGAGGAATATTAAAAAATAAAAAAATAAAAAATCAAAGAAAAAGGAAAGATTCTTTAAAGCATTTTTTAAAACTTTGAAATTTCACATCTCTACTACTGTGGGTTTCATAACTCTCTCCCTGTAGCAGACATCCATGGTATTTTAATGGAATTGTTAATAAATCATAAAGCAACTCAAATACAATCACATCAAAGCATTCATTTATAGCCAAGGGACACTAACAGAGTGGAATGACATAGGTTTGCATGCTGGAAGATAGTTTAACCGCATTAACAATTTCCAGCAATATAAACAACCTATTCCCAGCAGACTGAGCAGAAGAAGGACACAGAAGGAACATATTCTCTAGTCACGATCACAAGCTCCTCATGCACTGCTGCTCTTATCAGCAGCTTTCCTATCAAAGTACACAAGAAAATAAGAAAATGCAGATGTGTAACCTACTTAGATGCCTGCAGAATGGAATTCCTGGATGCAAAGCACATCTACAGTCAGCCCTTTCTGACCAATGACAGAAGATGCAATGAGGTATAACAAAACTATATTTGTTTGCGTGCATAATCAAGAGACTCTGCCTAAAGGGCATGCAGTCTCCAAACTCTCTATCAGGATGACCCATGCACTTAAAAGTAAATAACAGTGGCAGAACCAAATCCAGAATGAGTTAAGACCATTGGAATCTTCTTGCTTAGTCAGTGTTACTATATATCCAACAATGTCCTTTTCCATCCACCAATCTGTTATCTTCCTTTCAAATTTTCTTGGTAGAGATATCTTGCTTGGCAATATTCCACAGATTGTAGAATTACAAAAACCAAGCTTATAGAGTATGCACCACCAAAGCCCTACATTTTTCAGCAAGGTTAATTGAGGTTTATTCCCCCTTGCCTGACACATTGTAAGAGAAGGGTAGAGAAAAAGGGCTATGAAGATGACTTCTACATCACCAACTCCCACCTCCCTACCAGTTAGAGATGACAAGGCACACATCTGCACAAACATGATGGTGAAGAAGCTGCACAGGTCCTTCACTCAATAGCTTTTGTGTCTGGTCATGTTAAGTCTTACTCTAATTTAGAAAGGGAGCACACAGGAGTGTATATAAAGGCAGTGAACAGATACTGTTAATTTCTGTGGATTTGTTCTGGAATTGGACACAGTGTTTATGGCTTACCATGGCAGTAAGAGTTATATACATCAAAGGAGAGTTTCATGGGAAGACAGGGAGATAGAAATAGTAGGAGAAAGGACGAGGGCTGGAGGAAATAAGTCAAGGAAGCCAAAAAAGAAAATGTCAGAATTGCATTAAATAGCAAAACTATAGAGAATCCATGACTGTTCTCTCTCTGCTCCCATTGTCTCCAACTGATTTCTTCCAGGTTTCATCAAGACAATGAAAAGCCAGTATGAAGGAAGATGAGAAATGCAGAACTCCTTCTTCCAAGGATCTGGGATTACTCTGCACTGTTCTAAATCCTGTAAGAAGCCAGGATGTCTGTGCCCCAGTTACACTGTTTTATCCTCTGCATCATTCCTAGTTCTAACAAATATCACACCCTACCAGCAGAGTCATAAATGCTCTATGCTGAAAGTAGAAAATGGTCCACATAGATTATGCCTGCCTAACTTTTATGTTAGAAGTATTAATAATGTTAATTTATATCAAATACAAATGATATTCTCATTAGCAAGAGACAAAAGATAATATATGCATAGTAAAGCTTCCATTGCTTGAGGCCAGTTCCATTTGCACACAAATTTATCTTCCTCACAAACATACATTTTATTCATACTGGAGTTACTGAGAATGCATTTTGCTACAGGCAGCCTGTGCCACAGCAAGGAAACAAACCCTAGCAGTTACGTAGAATAGTCTGCAGTCCTCCTATCTCTCATTGCTACGCTGAGAGACATAGGAAAAGCAGAGCTCCCTCTGCACCAGCAAGAGAGGAATCTTCTGTGAGATCTACTTTTGTCACCCCTGTGAATCATTACCCTATCATTAGGCTGTTTGAGTTTTCCATACATAAAATGATAAAAACCATACTCGGGCACACTATACTCATTGTGGCTTTAGATTATCCTCTCAAACAGACAAAAACATTAAGACCTGATTAGATCAGGCTGGCAGTCTATCTGTTACGATTATTGCTACGTTACCTGCCCAAATACATGGCTGTTCAGTGTTGGTATTGCACATAGATCAGTTCACATTTAGTGTACCAAATAGCCTGCAATTATTTTAATATTGTTTCTCTGATAAGTACAGCATCCTTTGCTCAGTGCAGGCAACAGGTGGATTTCCTGAAAGAAAGACCACTGAAAGGTCCTTGAACCATCTTTTCACACCAACACAACAGCACAAATCCCTCATTCCAATTACCTTTGAACAACTAGTGGTATTTTTTTGATAGATCACCAACTTTGCTCAATAAATACAGATTCAAGATTGGTCTTGACCTTTGGCTTCTACTAATCATTTTAAGACTGAACAGAAATACTTTTCTGGAGCTGGACTTCTTCCATAAGAGCTTAGAAAATCAAACTGGTACATCTCAGGTAATAATTTGTTGTTTCTCAACAGTTGCATAAAAATCTCATGCTTTGAGCATTTTTAAAACACAAAAACAGTGGCCCAAATGTTTTGATATTAGTGTGCAAAAATATGGAGAGAACTATTCATGTGAATGAGAAATTTGTCTCTACTCTGTTACTTACGTATCATTTTTGCTTTCCTAGAATATTTCATTTGTTTGGTTTGACCACAGCATTACAACTCATTAACCTATATTATTAACACTCTGTTCTTAATTTCTAGAAGAGTGAGTGAAATGTAATAAACAAAAATCCAATCTCAAAACAGTCCTTGCAATCC
The DNA here is from genome assembly GCF_038088225.1 of Cyrtonyx montezumae. NCBI lineage: Eukaryota > Metazoa > Chordata > Aves > Galliformes > Odontophoridae > Cyrtonyx > Cyrtonyx montezumae. The sequence goes on along the minus strand of NW_027072034.1, from coordinate 131,393,939 downwards.
TTGTCAATTTGAAGGTTATAGCATGAAAATGCCTTTAGAAGGAATAACAACACTTGCATGGTGACATGCATAGCTGATCCGAGGCAAGTGAATTAACAGAAAAACTGAAAATAACACAATAGACTGGGGGAAGAGAGGATTAATATGTGACATTCACATACCATGGTAGGCAATAATAATGATTTACAAATTCAGCAGAACTGATCACCTGAGGATTAACTAGAGTTAATTCAGCTAGGTTTGCAAGCAATAACTGGGGAGAGTTTATAATCCTAGAAAAGATGCAAACAAGCAGTGAGAGATGGTGGATCTTCAGCTAGAACAGCCAGCTGGGAGGTAACCAGCTGGCCACAGACACAGCAAGCCAAGTCCTTTAAGATTTGACATTGCAAAGCAATCTAACACTCCATGAACTGCTGGCTGTAGGACCTGCAGAAACTCAGCCATTCAGGAGACAAACTTAGTGACTATATCTCTGCTCTTGAGTTTGCGACAATAGCCACATCTAGAAGGATGCATTTCCTTCTTGCATATGACTGCAAACACCAAAGCCACACAAGAGTTTCCTGAAGGTGTTTAGTGTGGACGTTGCAGTTTCAGTCATGTTCATGGGATGTGAATTACTATAGTAATATCCAAGACAGTTAAGTCTAAAGTAGTGACTCCAAAGGCATTGTCACCAGTCTAAATTGGTATAGCAGAAAGAGATGGAAGCCTTTAATTACTTCATGTTGATAACTGCATTCATGCAAACACATCTTGTTTACATCTTGTTAAGCACTGGAATAGGTTCCCCAGGGAGGTGGTTGAGTCACCATCCCTGAATGTGTTTAAAATCCATTTGCATGTGGTGCTCAGGGACATGATTTAACAGTGGGTCGTTAGAGGTAGTATGGTTTGATTGTGGTTGGACTTCATGATCTTGAAGGTCTTCTCCAACCTGAGCAATTCTATGATACTGTAACTAACTGAGACTTCCCCACTACCTAAAAAATGTGTTGTAAACAACCAGAAACAAGTTACTAAAGGTAAGCAGGAGAACTTCCATACAAACCATCAGCAGCCTAACAAATTGCATAGTGAAAGCTACATTCAAATATGGTTTAAGACAAGCCATTCATTACAGATGTTTTCCAGTTCACGTTAAAAACAAACAGTTATTAAACTGAATGGATAGCTTGTCTTAATAGAGGGTAGGCTCTTCAGTTTTTGAAGTGCATCTAAAGCTAAACATACAGGATGAGCTAAATTATAAAACAAACTCCTATAGAAGAGCCTTTGAAGGAGGCTTCCTAATTAATGGAGCTCCACAGTTTGTTTTGTGTACACATAATCAGCTTTTAATAGCAGCATCTATAAATCAATTCTGCATCTGATTGTAGGTTTGCTGAACTATGCAAATTTAATTCTACTCATTTTGTGAGAAAACGCAAAAGTGCTGCAGGCTATGAACACTCTTAAAAATATAATAAAGCTTGCTCAATTTTGTTTCACTTTCCTACACAAGTTGAGACCAGCATCACAAGTATAAACTCATACTGTATCACTTCTCTTTATTAAAATTTTTGGCTAATCTTTTTCTCAACTGAGGATTTCACACAGCCTACAAAAGCCAACAGTATTTCATACTATTTACATTTTTCCTTTACTTAAGTAACCCATGCAGGCTAAGCTACTCTCAGCAAATGAGGCAGAATGCGAAGCCAGTCCCAAAGCAGAATCTTTACAAGGTTGAAAGGGTACAAATGGGTTTTTAAGTGGAGCACAGGGTATGCAAATTCATGAACTGCATTCCTCTTACAATTACTATAATGAAAACTGAACACAGAAAGAAGTAAAACAATGTTTATTAGGCCAAAACCCTATAACAGCGTAATACAGTTTAGAGAGTTCTGTGGGAATCTTGATTAGTTTAGCTTCTGTGCACATGTAGATCACTCCAACAGTAATGCCTCGATTTATTTCCACTGAAGCTATAACAGATACAAAGAGCACAATGACACTATTTGATAAAGCAAATTCTCAGCTACAAAACGCTGTTCTTCAACATTGTCACCAGTGATGAATAAGAGCCTGCATACCGCACTCGTAAAAATCTGCTCTAGCAGAGGTAACCAAACAGATGGAAGTCAAAGGCACCAAATCCAGACTATGTAGTGGGAGAGGTAGGACAGTCCAGACAAGACTGGCAATGTGCTCCACGATCTTCAAACTCATAGAGGGCCTGGAGTTATTGCAATGCAAGACAAAGGTCATCCCCTTCTCTGGACTGACTCTGCAAGTTTGAGCCTTCAGCTTTGTCAGCATCACAGTGTAGCTGTCAGAGTTGATGGTTTGCTTGGGTTCCAGGAAATCCAGAAGGATCACCCCTTTCCTATCCCAGAAGACAGCACACATCATTTCATCCACTGAGGGCTGTGTCCTGAACTTCCTTAGTGGGGAATTTACATTTTGCCATATCAAGGACAGCTTTTTTATCTCTAGCTTATAGTGGTAATACTACATCTCATCTCCAGCAATGAAGTGATATAGATAACTGTCACATGAGTTTCATATTGGTTCAATAGGTTCTGACCAACTTGCATACACAGTTCTTTCTGCTCCTGTGCGAACATCTGTGGGGCCCACCTGGCTGACAGTTGTGTCCTGAACTTCTTTTTGATGGGGAATTCACACACTGCCACTGCATGGACTGCTGGTATGATTCCAGTTAGTGGAGACAACACATCTCATCACCAGTTATGATGCAATCCACGAAACTGCCCCCTTCAGCCTCATATTGGTTCAATAGGTCCTGAACAACTCGTATACCGTCTTCTCTCTGTTTCTGTGTGAGCATTCATGGGACACACCTGGAGCAAACTCTGTGATATTCCAGCACTCCCATCATCGTTTCCAACACACTGAAGACAGTATTCAGCCCTATACACAGTTGGCTGGTCACAATCTATCGTTTCATGGTGTGACAGCTCTGCAGGGGCATCCAGAACGTGACTTGTCCTACGTATCGCTGTCGCTACAGAAGAAACTCACCACCCACCACCTTGTTGTGCTCACATCCACTGTTTGATCTCCATAAACGTTCAGCAAGCATCAATGAATGCCAGTGGTTGCAATTCCAGGCCTTTGCTTCACACGCACTTCCATGTCAGACATCATTTTGTCAGACTGCCTTTTTCTGCTGCCAACTGTCACGTAGCAACGAATTGTAATAGAATACTGGTGGAAAGTTCTACCACTACTGCCATACTGCCAATATCCATCCCTGACATCATAGGCCAACACAATAAAATAGGAGGTATTACTTTTGGAGCATCCATTATGTTGTATGTGTGCGTACCTAACTCTTTGAACTGATAATAAGATATCTGCTGATACATAATCATTTGGACCAGAAAACATTCGTAAGATCAACACAGTTTTCCTACACGCTTCCTCATTACTTGAGAAAAGCAAAACAGAAACAGCTGCAATTTTTCCAAAATCACAAGAACACAATTTGGTTTCTGCCATGCCCTAGGAAGGAGCTCTGTGAGTGTTTAGGAGGAGGTGCTGCAGTTCCATTCCAACTCTGAAAGACTAAAAGATAGGGGGTGAGCACTGGCCCAGTAAGACTCCCACTGGGGCCATTCCCAAAGAGGATACATGGCACTTCAAGGTTGCCAGGTTTCAGTGAACACTGTGACTATGGTCTAGTTGTACATCAGAATCCAACCAGGTATGTACAGAATTTCAAGCACACGATGTTCCTCACAAACTAGCTATAATCTATTCTCAACAGCACCAGAAACCATGGAGGAGTCCAGTAAATATCCCAGCTTGGTATAATGATCCTGAATGATCAGGCTTTGGGATTCCCCACTGATTGCATCTACTCGTATAATTTAGAGCACCACTGCAATTATCACCATCAACCTCTCCCTTCTCCTCTCCATTACAGAGACAGTTCAACAAAAATGTAGGCAGGTAGAACTGCAAATGATGGGAAGGAGGAAAGTAAAAGGTAAAATGCACTCAAGATGAAGCTAAACAATTGACGCAAAAACTCAATTGAAGCCAAGTCATTACATTAAACAAAAACAAGGGGAAAAATGTCACAGCTTGTTCTTGCAGCATTTGGCAATGGCCCAATTGCCCTTGCTTTGCAATTTTCTCTATTCTGAATGTCAGCCACAGCTTCGGTTAAGTCACCCAGCAAGGGCTTCCCTCCCAACTTCAAAGAGGCAGACCTATGGCACACATGCCAAGACCCAGAAGTCACAACAAACTGACCTAAGAGAATAGGATATGTTTCTGAATGCACATGGTTTTCTCCCACTTGTACTGACTGTTCATACTGATTTCCTCCAAAACTAGCTCACCTACAAGCTATATACTTGTATGTCTACAGTTTTTTTGGCACAGCTGAAAATACAAATGTAGTCTGGGATGAGATGGGGATAAAGGTACAAAGAGCCTGGTCGTATATGTTTGAATGGAACTACAGTGCTCCTGATCTCAAATAACCAAACCATTATCAAGCACCTAACTTGTGTTAATCAGAAGTTGTTTGCTCATTTACACAGGTAATCATGATTTCATTCAAGGAGCTATGTGTGTAATTTGTACTCTATGGTCAAAGTCCCCAGGCAATTTTTGCTTGGTTTGTAAAGCTTATTTTGGTTTTGGTTTGTTGGTTTGCTTTTGAGGTGTTTTCTTCTCTTTTTAAGTTAAAAGAACAATAAAAAATATATCAACTTTGTAAAATGCAAAGAAAATGTAACATATTTAATACGGAGGAAAGCCCTATACCTGATATAATGGAATGGGCCACCAGCCCTCAATTCCTGCCACCTCCTGATACTGACTTGGATGTCTCTTTAGGAAAGATTTTGCAAATACAGGACTGCGGCAAACTATGACTACAGTATGTTATGCATTCACTGTAGGTTGACAGTAATACTAGCAAAAATCTGCTTCCTTCTAGAATCATCCTGCAAAAGAGAGTACCCGATTCTTGTTTGAGAGTGCTTACATTAGTAGTCGGGTTAAGCCTCTGAGCTTACTCACTGGCCATTTCTAGGCAACAAGGAAAGTCACATCAAGCTGAATCGTTCTGTTAACATTGAGCTTACCATCCCATAGCCTGACCACTGACTTCTCCTGCTAAAATAGTCTACATTCCATCCTTGGTTGTCTACAAAACAATTGTTCAGTGCTGCCAACTGAAGTACAGTCAAACGTTTTCAACTGCGGCCAAACCCTTAAGATAATCTTGGAATATGAGATATGAAACAGTTCTTTGTAGTACACCCATATCCTGTTGCAGAATGGGGAAGATGGATCCTTCCTTCAACCCCAACCACCTACTTACACAAGCACAATCCAACTACTACTTTGAAGTTGGCAAATTAATAGTGCAGCTGTTCAGGAGGATTCCTCGCCTAGATAAAAGTCAGATAAATGTTTAAATGGCAGTGAGCCTAAGTGTGCCCACAGCACAATGTAAGCAATCACAGCAGCTTTACTTGGTTAGTAGATTCTCCCAACACAAAGAAATAAATCCAGCCACTGAATTTACACCACTGTAAAAATCCACTGGAACATCAGGACAAGACACTGAAGTTCTCCTTTGATTTAGGACTTAATTTGAAAAAGACCACAATGCTAGTACAGTTAGATGTCTCTCACCCTGCCTTTGGCTATGGTTTCTTTGACAAAGAAGGAATTTTCACTAGGGTGACAAGTGGGAGCAATTTACTATAAGGCAAAGCAGCCCAGCTGCATGGTAACTGGTTGGGTGAACTCTTCCAAAAATACGTGAAGACCTTGTTTGAGAGTTTCTGATTTTTATACTCAGTAGGAAAAATGTAAATAATGGGTAAATAAATACAGTAAAATTTCTAGTGACAGGATCTACAATAACATATTTCTAACAGTAAAGGATAAAAAAGTATGAGAAATCTAAATGTAAAAAAAACTGGACCTTGCATTTTTAGTGCTCCAGATAACGAGTCTGTATTCTTAGCAGTGAACTGGAACTGCTCATTTGCTTAACAAACAATAGAGATCCCACCATGCAAAATTTTTACTGAAACACCTCCCACCAAACTGACAAAGAAAACATCAATGTGCACTCCTGAACATTTCTGAAAGGAATATGAGTAACGTGTGCATCAGCACAGGGGGGAGCACCATACAAAAGTATTATAAGGATTTTTTAAAGGCATATATGATACAGAAAACCACTGCTCCTTGCTCACGAGAAATACTGTCTCCTTCATTGTAGCTATGTCATCATGCAAGGCACTATCACCAGGAGAGAGAGTGATATTCAGTGGGGACCTATTACATGATAACAATGTGACAAAGATAAAAGATGACTTCTGCTCCTCATGGAAATTCTACCCATAGGAAAATTAAAATGTATGCTGTATATTATGCATTGCTGCAGGTATTTATCACTGCAGTGCTTTCTAGTGATTTATACTTCCAGGTTATCAAATATAAGCTGAAATAGTTTCTTTAATTACTAGTTTTCCCTGTTTTATATTCCACCACTTCTATCAATTCATCTTTTAATTCTGATGACTCTGTATTTACTTCCTTGTAAGGTAATACCCCCATGTGCTGCTAATTGCAAAGATACTGTTTAGATTTTTCAGGTCCACTATAAAATCTGTCATGTTTGAACAAGAACACAGAAGTAGTGCAAAGTGGGATTTCTGCCTGATTCCTCATTTTATAACAGGTTCCAGCTACATTTACAAGACAGCAGCTAGTACAGCTTTATAAATAGAGATGTATATATACACGGACACATTCACACCCCTTTAGGCACAAAGCAGTTTTCTAGAAGTTTTGAGAACACCTTGAAACCTGTAGAGAAAATGGAACCTGTCTTATTTGCTTTGCTGCTGCCATCTGTGGCATATGCACCGAGTTATGCTTGGCTGCATGCTGTCATACGAGCACACTGTGTCAAACTGACCTAACAACAAACAAAAATATCAGCTGTTAACACTGGGATACAGGCTGAAGAGCACAAGAATATAATGCATCATCTTCCAGCCCTACTCATACAATAGTAAGGGCATGACACACACTAGAACTGCTAGAAGACTGCATTTATTTCCATTCCTTAGTCATATTGCATGGACAGGAGTTGATAAGTTATGCAGGGAACACCAAGGGGAGGACAGGAGGAAGTAGGGCTGCTAGCCTTTTCCAAATGAAAAGGAGCAGACTACTGAAGGTAAGCAAAGTCAAATCAATTTAAAAAAAAAAATGAAGTACAACTCAACAGCATTAATATACCACACAATCAGATGATCCTGGATATAGATCAATCTGAATTACACAACCTACCCTCCTCTCAGAAGATACAACATAATTCAGGCTTCTCAAATGCATCACATTCCAGTGGTGAACTTGGCTGTAAAACACCTGGGGCATACCCTGATTAGGATTTTGCTTGGTGTAGAAGCTCCTGCATCCTCTGAGCAACACACTACAGCTCTGCCTCACTCAATCCTCGCTGCGGTCAACAAGACCTACCTACCTAGCTCAATCATTTAGACTCGAATGCTCCTTTCTCATGACCCCGGAGCTGTTCCCAAAGGACCTACCACCAACAGCCAACATCTCACAGAATCCTTTAGGTTGGAAGGGACATCCTGAGATATCTAGTCTGACCCCAAGCATTTTCAGGTGCCCTGGATTATATTAGCTTTCTTCTGTATGAAGAATGTAATGGTTTATCACTCTTTGCAATGGCTGGGAGCTCTCATCCCTTACATCTGGCTTTCTGGGTTGTAATTTTTTTCATACTCACTTTAGGGTTGATTACCTTTAGCTCATGAACTTGTAAGTGTTAAGGCTGAATTATTTCTAAACAATGCAATGGTAATCTTACAAAAGCATTAATATGAGATCCATCTTTTCTCAAATTACAATGATGGGATCTGCATGGAAGACTGACTTCTGACAGAAGAGAATGGTCAACAGTTACCAACTTCAAGATTTCCATTAAACCTGAACCTTCATCCTGTCAACAAGGCCAGCACAGCATGCCAGGCAGTGATAGAGAGGCCAGCAGTGGAAAAAAGTTATATCTGAAGTATGCCAGATACATCCAACAGCAGTGTTGCTAGCCACAGGTCTCTGGCAGTAGCCTGAGCGAACAGCAGCAGGTGGGAAGGGAAGGCAGCAGACAGAGGAGAAATCAGGTTCCAGCAGGAACAAGGGGGAAACACTGGTGGGGAGAGGGCACCGCTGAGAGGAAGAGAAGGGCTATCCTAATGCCTGTTTTGAGGCCAGGTAAAGGAAAGGTTAGAGGGAATTTGAACTGGGGATACCAAGGAATAACACACACATTGTTCAGATATGAGCAAGGCAGGAAAACAGAAAAACATGTGAACGATTCAAGCTACAGCACCCAGAGATCCCAGGAAGCTGAAGAGTCTCAGAGTTCAGATTCTCCTGCAATAAATTTCCTTTCAAATCAGGTATTAATAGAATCCACGCTACTATGAATGCATCTGCTAGCCCCAGTGCACAAGCTACAGATTTTACATGCATGCACAGTTTATAAACTTGGCTGGATGAAAATTACAAATGCTTCCAAATCCTGATTTCCACACTCTTCTTGGCTTGTTTCAACAAAATACCATTAAAGTATGATCAAGTGCACCAAAGTACAGTTTGAGGGAGAAATCAAAGGCAGCAGTTTGATTTTAATGAGTATTAAGCGTTGAATGTTGTATTGTCTTGAAATCTCTTCCTATGCTAGAACACCTCCACCCCAGATTTCCAGAGCTTAGATGAACTTACAAGGTAATCTATTCTATCCTTAACATAGAAAGTCACTCAACAACTACAACATAGGTAATGCTTCCTAGACATTTTCATTTAATACCATCTTCTACAAAATCAAGAATACAGATTCCCACCACCTCCTCCCAGTAGCTATTCCAGAATCTAAGTTAGTTCACTGTGAAAGTCTCCTTTTAACTGAAATCCTCCCTATTTATAATATCATTATATTTTTCTTAAATCTACTTTTTTGAAAAAAAAATAATTGTTTCAGTCTAAACCACGAACAATTTTCTAATACCAGACACTTATCATATAACATTTTTGTCATTGCTTGGACAAGCAGGACACGTTCAGTTCTTTCAAAATCTTCCTTTGTAAGCCAGCCCTTTTCAGTGTATAATCAGTCTTTCTGTTGTTCTCTTCACTCCCTGCAATTCATTGATTTTTTTTTGTTGTATTTTTTTTAAAGAAACACTGAGTGAATACAATACCCCCAGACACAATCTCAATTTAAAAAAGAAAGAAAGAAACCAAGCTCTCTTACTAGAGTATGTCTTCCTTATGTTTGAAACACTAACATTGTAGGTGGAAATTCTTGAAAAAAGCATGACTTTACAGGTCCACACAAATTTAATCGTTTATTCCACCTTGAATGAGTGTTGAACAAAGCAGGGGGCAGTTACAATGGCTATAAGCCAGCACTACAGGAAATCTAAGTTCCTTTGGGACAGCTATGGCCTTACACTCCAATGCATGCTTAAGGAGTCATTAAAACACAGATTATTGACCTATAAACAGAAAAGATTCTTTGGAATCTTCCTGGACTGTTATGCAACTGTGTTTGGGGAGAGTCTGTCAGACTTCCAACCATGGAGTCAAGGCTAGTACATCTCTCCTTTCTGTGACTCTTCACAGAATAAACACTATGGATGTTACCATCATCTAATTATCCTTACACAGGCATTTATGCTGACAAAACAGTCTAAAAGTTACTGTAACAAAGTGAACAACTTCAAAAGCAGAGGTCTTTTACTACACACTCTCTGTGTTTTTAGAGAGGGAAATTGCCACTTAAATTCCACTAAAAGAGTTCTCAGTTATGGATCACTAGCAATATTGATTGTAATGGTTCCTTTGGAAACATAACAGTCTATTGCAGCAGTGTTGTTGCTGCTGCAAATATGTTAATCAGCTGAAACCCTTTTGAACACTGTCTTCAGAATTTTCTTTCCATCTGCTCATCCCTTATACCATGCCCACTGCTTTAGTACCTTCAAGCAGCATGCGGAGATGGGAGTGGCATCTCCCAAGATCATAGAATCACCAAGGTTTGAAAAGACCTTCAGCATCTAGTCTAACTGTCCACCAACCGCCAATATTTTCCCACTAAACCATGTCCCTTAGTACAACCTCCAAACGTTTCTTGAACACCTTCAGGGGCAGTGACTCCACCAGCCCTCTGGGCAGTGCATTCCAGTACCTGACCACTCTTTCTGGAAGAATTTTTTCCTAATATCCAACCTGAACCTCCCCTGACACAACTTGAGGCTGTTGTCTCTCATGCTATTGCTGCTAGCTGGAATAAAAGCCCAACCCTCACCTGGCCGTAATCTCTTTTCAAGGAGTTGTAGAGAGCAATAAGGTTAGCCCTGAGCCTCCTCTTCTCCAGTCTAAACAATCCCAGTTCCCTCAGCCACTCCCCAAAAGACTTGTGCTACAGACCCTTGGTTAGTCAGGCACTGACCAACACCCTTTGGTGCACTTCTCCTACAGTCTTCCAGGCACTCTGCCCTGTAGCGTTGCCAAGATGGCACAACCCAGTTTCCTAAGCTATCATTTTTCCCTGAAGATCACACACCAAAATTAAGTATGCACCAAGAAGAAAAATGATCTGTTTAACATAACAAACTATGAAAACAAAAGCAAACCCTGTAACATTCTTGAGCGTTGAAAATGGCTACAGCATTTTTTCCACCCCAAATTGATACAACACTGAGGCACAGAGAGATTAAGTGAAAACAAATGGACGGGAAAAAAAAATAGTGAACAACAATTGTTCACCCCCTTATTCTTCTTCCTGCTCAGCTCTGCTTTAGAAGTTAAGGTGAGAGAATACATCTGCTCTGTGGACCTGCCAATGACACACAGCTAATCAAGGCACAGTTTGGGATCCAGAGAGTGACTACCTGGAAGTACAGCTTCCCATGACTGCTATATATAAACTCCTGCTCTCATCCACTGGTTTTAAATAACTTACAAGCTCACTTCTGTGCCTCCCCAAAGATGCAGTGAAGTTAACCAATCATAGAGGTATTTTTCCAAGGCAGCATCCACACACCCTAGAGAACACAGACTAGACAAACACGAGTAATAGAGGGAATGTAGGAAAACTAACTCCCAAATCTTATCAGCAAAATGTAGGGTTGTGTGAAAATGAGGGGAAGAAAGACACTGAGAGGGATCTACATGCATGAATGTATGGGAAATGCTGCTGTCTTTCTCTGAAACCTCACTAAAGAGCAATGTTGCAGTTCTTGACAGGGATAGAAAGAAAAAAAAACCAAAAAAATCAACCTAGCTGGTGTCAGGTGTTCTTCATGACTACAAAAATACACCACAGCAAAAGCAGTAACGTAAGGGCAGCAAAACCTCATTACTCCTTGTCATGGCCCCTGCATAACATGCTCATCTTCTGCCTCTAAGCGCAGAGAGCTGAGCCCCAGGATAACACCAGCCACAACGTGGGGATTGGCCTTGTGATACAGTCAGGTTGCTTCTACTATAAATGTAGAAAGGTGCAGCCTCTCCCAGTTATTGATCAGTACAAATTGTTTCGAGTGATACTGAATGTGTAAACAAAGAACAGTTACTTGAATTAACCTGAGTAACCAAACTGTTATGGAAAAGGCAAAGTTTTAGACAATTTCCACTGTTCCAATAGAAAACAGAGCCTCACAAGCTTCAACAGGTTGCATATACTAGAAGCACTCTGAGTGTGAAGAACAGCAGATCTACGAAGAAGCCCATGAAAACATACACAGTAAAACAGGACATCCCCCTAACAGGAGTCAAATAGAATCAAAATGTTCAGGCACCCATCTCCCTGCAAAAGATGAAGTAGAAGGAGGGGGAGGCTTTAGCTATCCCATTAATCCCATGCAACATTGCAGTATCATGCTGCTTAGCATCATACCCCAAGGGATCTGGGTAGGAAAGGCACAAGGCTTATGTCAGCCACAGTGTGTTGGCTGGAGCTTCTTCCAGAGCCTGCACTCACCAGAACCAAAAGAACTCACCAGACTAAAAGGTGCCCAGAGGCACATAAAAACACACGGCACAAGTACATAAAAGCTAGGGAAGGGGATGAGAAGGGGAAAATTGGAGAGAATATTTAGCTTTTGCCTATTTCCCTTTCCCCAAAAATCTCACTGTAGAAAAACAAGGAATATAAGCAGAAAAGAAAAAAAGTTTTATGTAAAGTATCCTTTCTTGCAACTTATAATGAAATCTCTTTTACAGCCATAGTTAAAACAGCTTTACTGCTCTACAATTAGACCCTCACGCTTCATACGCCCAATATACATGCTCAGCAACATTATTTACTTTAAACTTTCAGTATTAAGATGGTTATAATCTTCAAGCACTACAGGTCAAGTTTCCAATCACTCTTTAAAGTAATTTTATACCAGCCCTACACTGATGACTAATTGCAAGCTTTTCTCCAGAAACCTGAATCTGCAGCATATCAGGTCCCCATTCACACCCCATTTCTCAGTCCTACCCTATGCTAATATTACCAATTTACTAGCACCATGAATCAACACTACTGAAGTTCTGTTCTTCCAGTAACTTCCACATTACAGAAAAGCCAGCTTAGAACTATTTAACAGTAGGCATATTTATGATCATTCAGCAGTAAAGAACGCATATGGTTAAAAAGTGGATAGGTAGACAATAGTTCTGTGTGGACATGGCACCAGAGCAAATGGCTGTGGTGGAACCTGGTAGGTCAAGCTGATAGCTGGACTTGATTTTTCACAAAGGTTAGCTCAGCATATCTTGGGTCGAGCACCATATGCAGGATTTTCACATACTTCACCTACTTTTTTGGGCAGGCTCTTGCAGTAGCAAATGCTTCCCAGGCACTTCCTTGCTAACACTGCTGATGGAAGCAGGACGGTAAGCATTCAGCTCATGCAGGTAAAGGGAGTGCCTTACAGCTGCAGCTCCTGCACTGCAGCTCCAGCAGAAGCAGCCCAGCTCTCCAGGGCATTCTTCATGACACCCATCCCAGCTCCACAGCATCCCTGATCACATCCTTGGCAGTGCTATACCGTAATAGTTACTGCTTGCACAGTAGCAAAGAGACACAGAGGTGACTTCAGCACATGCAAAAGGTGGAAGGGGAACAGAGGGCAGCAGTGGTAGGGCACATCCTGAAAAACATATCAGTTATAACCAAAACTGAGGGGTGAGAGGCTTCCTTAGTGCCTTCAAAACATTGTAGGAATTTTAATTATCTACAGATGATCTTCGTGTGGAGATCCCACATTTTGAGGGTTCAGTGATTCTGGGAGAGAAACCAGATTGCTCCAAGACAGGTACTCAATGCAGTGAGCTGTGCCAGCTGGCAGCAGCAGCACTCCATCCCCTGGGAGATGACTCAGGGTCTCTGGGACAGCTGGAGACAGGGTTTTGCAGGGGAATCTAATCCATGTCACTGCAGCCAGCCAGGCTAGCTGCTGAAAATGGCTGACTCTGCCATCAGCAGACTGGGGGATGCTCATATGATCTCTCACATCAGAAAAGTTGTGGGGACAGTAACCTCTGGCTCCTGGGCAGCAGAAAGCAGCTGGGAACAGTAGTATTTTCAGTAGGCTCAGCTGGAACCAGAAAAAGAGCATCTGTCCATGTTTTCAACAACAGGTGGCAAGGAAAAAGTGTGTGTGAAGCACATTACTAACCCCAACCCTATTTCTAAAATGAGAGAAAATTTACTGACATCTTTCTTAAAACCTTTATTTTTAGCTCCTTTATTTAGTAGCACTGCTATGATATCACAGGTGATAGAAAGACACAGTGATCTTTCCAGAAAGATAGGCATATTTATACATAACAATGCCTTGCTGATGCTTTCACACAGTAAGCCAATGATCCAGTCACGCAGCAATATCTAAAATATTTACACCACAAGGAGGTGTATTTTAGTGTTGCACTTTTCCCTTTGTCAGCAGTTTTTGCCAGCAAGACCCAATTCAAGCATCAGTAGCATTGAGCCCTTCCATACATCACTCTGACGATTGAATCATTTCTTCAGTGTTTTAATGCACATTATAATCTGTAATACACTGCCTCTACAACTGTCTTTCCTCAGAAATATCTAAACAGTGCTTGTAACTATATTAACAGTTCTATAACCTAACCAGTAAAGAAAAATATCACATCTTTTGAATGAGTTCCAAGCTGCATATTCATATACACAAGCTCTCACGTTTTCATGACTGTCAGGCCCCTTTAACATTTTCCTTAAATAAATGTTCCTGTGCTTGTAACCATCTGATTGCACTGCTCTGCCCACACTTCTCTGAAGAGCACATACACCTTTGATGTGTACATACTCTCCTTACACATCGCTTGGCTCTTATTCTTGCTTTTTATGCCTCTTTTCACTTGATTTGCTGTATGCCTTCCACCATCCTCCATGGCAGCTGCTGATGCATTGAAAGGTATCTCCAGCACTGCATCAGACAAAATTTCAGTTTGTAGTATGGACTCTCAACTGCAAAACTAGTTCCAGTGGGACCAAAAGCATTACCAAAATATCATTTAACAATACAGAGTCTAAAGAGAAGTGGGAAAGCAACAAAGCCTCTGACAAGCAGAGAGCCAGAAGGAGACAAAGCACTCCTGCAGCCTGTAGCTAGATTCCCACATCTGAGTGCACGGTTTCCTACTGCAAGTTGAAACACCTAGTGTCACAGGACTTGGCATATGCTTGAGGTCACACCTATCCTCAGGCCAAACAACACCAAGGTCAGACATCTGACACATCTAAAACCTGTTGCTGATGCCTCCACCTCTTCAAGTGTTCATGCCATTACATACACAACGAGGGCTATTGGAACAATATGTATTTTGTATTTGCATGGGAAAATGGCAACATTTACCTCCACTTATCACCTCAGACTCTATCAATGTGGTATACTTATAGAGAAAGCATAACAATTAGTAATTCTCTTAAAAAGGAATTCAAAGCCTTCTTCAAACACATCTGATACCCTCATTTGACTGGGCTTCATCCTGAACACCATTCCTATTTCACAAAGCAAAAGACATGATATGGGGAATTTCAGTGGCTTGCAGAAACACTCACCACCAGAGGAGGTGGCAGTATAGACCTGACTTCTGTGCTCTGACCAGAAGAGCAATCTCTTTCCTCTCAACATATTTTGACATCATAATATCTGTTGTTGGCTAGGAAGAGTTGGCAGATGTTCATACCTAGCAACAATAACATTTTGGAAGACTTCCTCCTGTTTTCTATTCATAATTGTGAAATGTTCCAGTAGCTTGTAGGAAGATACAATTACTTGTAAATCACTCTCCTACAGAAAAAAAGTAAATCCCTGCTGCTGTGCAGGGACAGATTATAGTGGCATTCAGGTGCTGCCAACACACACCTAGTGCCTGATGCTACTTGGTTGCAACTTTACAATGTACAATTCCCCATTGTGCATCTCTGAGTTCCCTGTTGACAACACAGCCTGCCACTTCTGTAATCTTTTTATAAAATAAAGAACAGTGTTCAGGCTTTCAGCACGTGTTAAGTACACATAAAGTTAAGCTTTACGCCAGTTAGGAACACGTTCCATCAAAAAGGCTAAAATGTATGTTGTACATTAAAATGTTCATCTCCTGATTAAAGAAAGCAAAATTAAAAGGAACAAGTCAAAACTTAGAAGTAGTTCATGGACAGACAACTTTAAGTCACGTTTCTTCTTTCCCCAAAATCATTTGGGTTATTACTAAAGCTTTGGCTGGAATAAGAAAACAGGCAAAAATAAATTTGAAGCCACTAAGAACCTACTTCCAGTTCACACGCTGCAAATACATATGTTAAGTAGCCAAATACATATGTTAAGTAGCATGCTCTGCAGCAATGCTCCTACAGTGTTAGCTCCAAGAGCAGAACAAAAACGACCTCACGGACCAGTGATCTGGTGGAATAGGGCAATGTCTATTTCTAAAGGCAAGTTGGAAAAAGGAACATCTGTCTGCCTCATAAGGGCTTCATATAAGGATATCAGCAGTCCTGTGCAGTAACAGAACTCTACTCAATCCTGCAGGGCACTAAAGGATGCTGAATGCCTTCAGCCACCATTAGACCTCAAAGTTTTGTTCATTTTACCTCCTGATTCCTTTCAGGAAAATATCTGTGTGAAAACAAACTCTCAACTAAATGGGCAGCTTAAACTGCATACACCCATAATTACAAAAAAAAAAGGAAAAAAGATTTAAAAAATTTAGTAGCCACCAGTCCTTTTGTCCCAACATTGGGATAATACACAACAAGATGATTTCCTCTTACAAAGCTCTAATGATATCAGGGCTGAAGTCATCAAGAGCTTTGGTTCCCCCCCACTATAGAACGAGGGGTCCTCAACTCCCCCACCATACCCTAAAAATTAGGGCTCTTTTAGGATGGGCAGCACACACCACACAAACGTGCTGCCGTGCTGAGCAGCCACCTCTCACAGAAGGTGGTTCCGAGGCTGCAAGCCCACTGCTGACGTTCGTAACAGCAGCATATGCGGGTGCTGCCGAACGCACACAGCCACGCACCTCTCCACATTCATGTCCACAGTGACACACACTGGCTGCGCACGGAAGGGCACAGCTACAGAGGGAGCCTCAGAAGAAAAAAAAAAGAAAAAGAAAAGAAAGCCTTTGGCAACTATTAGCTTCTGATAAATTATCTCATTAATGCAAACATGAGAAAGAAATCCCTTTTCCAGATCTTATCTCCCTTTAATTATAACTCCGTTCAACGAGAAGCAGCCTCTTGCCTGTTGCACCAGGAATTCCTGGCAGATGGGTGCTGAGCTCTGGTGTGACACCAAATCCTACAGTTCTAAAACTAAAGCTGATGCGGGGACTGCTCCTGTTCCACCAGATGTTGAGCTGTGCACCTTGCTCTTCTTTAGCCACGCTTCTAATGAGCATTTCACCATCTTGCATACAGGAAACTTGTTCCTAGAGGCTATTTTAGGCTTTTTATTTCCCTGAAGATGGGGATTTTCCCTGAAAACATTCTCGACTCCAGCTTCACTTAAGGCATCGATACAGTATTAAGGTGGACACTTAAAGTGAGTGAGTGTAGGGAATGTAACCCCCCACCAATAAATCCAGCATCCACTAGGAATTATTTTCCAAACCTATGTGCATTACAATATAGGGAAGCTTAGGTCTTCTGGAACAAACCTCTTAACTGTATTTTGAATGTTTGAAAAAGACCACTTCTTTACTTCTATTCCCAACAGGAGAAATAAAAAGAAGAAAGAATAAACTACAAGAAACCAAACTCAGCCTTTGTTTTCCACGATGGGTAAGCACTGATGCTCACCAGGGCCACTTTCCCCCAGTGAAGCCGCAATTTCTATTTCCAACCATCTGCCTCTCTCCTCCGGGGCACTTCCAGCTCAGCATTCAGCTCGATTCACATGAAACTTTCAGCAAGCACTGCCTGCTCTGGAACTGGGGGATGTTCAGCGCTTCCCAAGTAAAAGCAGAAGAGTGGGTGGTGCCATTATTCATCGCTGCACCCCACGACTCACAGAACAAGCCATCTGCCATCCCCGTTCCTGCTGTACTTTAATTAAGCGTCTCTCAGTTAAAGGGGGGGGGAAGGGAAAAAAAAAAAAAGAGAAAAGAGGGGGAGAAAGCGGGGTATGGAGTAGAAGACCAGAGAAAGGGGAGCGGTGCCCCGGAGCCGTACCTGGGAAGAGGAAGGCTTTGCTCCCGTTGTGGAGCCCCGGCACCTGGCGCACGCCCGCCGCGGAGCCCGGCAGCCCCAGCTCGGACAGCACGTCGATCTGCAGCGAAGGGTCCACGCCGAAGCCTACGACTGACCCAGAGAGTGCCGTTACAGCTCCCGCCGCCTCCGCAACTTTCCGCCGGGACCCGGCGGCGGCCGAACCCCGCACCGCCCGCGGCCGCCCTGCCGCCGCCTACCTGGCCCCAGGCAGAGGAGGAGGCAGAGCGTGCCTAAGCCGCAGCCGGACTCCATGGTACAGCGATGCTCTCAGTCCATAGTCCCCCTCCTCCGGCTGCTGCGGGTGAAAAACCTCCGGGGCAGAGGCTGGCCGCCTCCCCGCCTCTCACCGGGAGGAGCGGACCCCCCGCCGCCCCGCAGCGCGCATCACGCCGGGCGCACACAAAGGCGAGGGCGGGGGGCCGGGGCCGGGCGGGCAGCACAGCCCCGCGCAGCCGGGCAGACAATGACCGGGCTCCCGCCGCCCTGCGAGAGCGGCCGCCGCTACGGGGAGGCGGTGCCCGAGCCCCACAGCTCCCGCCCTGCCGCCGGGCTCGGCCCCTCAGCAGCGAACCGCAGCCTTCCCCGCTCCCGCGGGACCGCCGCTCCCCTCGCCGTCCGGCGGGGACGCGGAGCCGGCGGGAGGGGCTCCCGTTTATCCGCGGCCGCGGGAGCCGCCCACCGCCCCCGCCGGGCCGGGCCGGGCCGAGGGCGGTGCCGCCTCACCTCGCGGAGCCCTGCAGCCCCGGGGCGGCCCTTGGGGGGGCTCCGATGCTGCTGCCCCTCTTTGTTCTCCCACGCTCGGGCCGGGGTACCGCCTCCGTCCCATCTCGACGTGCCACCGTTCGGGTGATGGGGGAGACAGATAAATTCGGGGAAAGGGAGACGGAAACGGGACGTGTGCGGAGGTTGGCGAGGACTGCGGTCTGCGGGGGCTGTCCCCGGCTCTTCGGGTCGGTTTTGCATCGCCCGGCAGCTATCTCGCCCGCAGCCCCTCGACAAATCTCCTGTGACATTTCCGTGGCTCACTTTTGGGTTAGGAGCGCTAAGAATAGCTTCACCCTTACCTTTCCTTCCCTGAAGACTAGTAGTGGTCAAAGCCACAATGCCCTGCTGCCAGTTGTTCCAATTTTGCTGAGTAAGGAACTGACTCTTCAATTTTTGCCAATCTCGTGCGTGTGCCAGCAGGATCCTGAGGTCAGCCTGTGATCTGCAGTGCTTACTGACCTTCCCGCAACTTCATCTTTTATGGCATTTACAAATAACGAAGACTTCACAAATAATCCTTACAAACCTTTCTGAATGATAATCCAATGACTAAAAGAAAGTCTTCCCAGATAAGACCATGGAAGATGATGATAGATCTCCTTTCCGGGCCAGATCAACAAACACAGATCCTAAGCAACACTCAAAGCAAACACCTTCTTTCCTAGAAGAAAAAAAGAGGAAGGAATGTCTACAGGTGAACAATGAAAACTGTCCCTCAACCCAAATCTATGACCCAGGCATTACACAGCAGTGTGCCTTATTGCCTGCATTACCCCTAGAAGAGCTTCTCCTCCAGGAGCAGCAGCCAGAAGGGGACGTGGTGGGTTCCCAGCTCTAAACTGGTCTCATTGACGCCTCCTTCACACCACCACCATGTTGGTGAAGTGGAACTGCACTTCCAAATGCCTGGAACCCATCAGCTGTCAGAGCAGGCCTGCGGAAGGGGTGCTTTGCCGTGGGAGTTCATGGACAGGGACCACGTGTCAGTGGTTGTTTTCATGCTGCTTCAGTCACATTGGTTTCAGATAACTGAACCAGAAGCATTTAATTGGAGAAGAAAGAGGTTCAAAATCTGGAGCACTTCTGCATAATGATCCTCATACAGAGCCAGGCATGTAAGTAAACAGAACGAGAGGCAAACATCTGTATTTAATTCCTGCATCTGCCAGCAACCAGTGACATTTTCAGTCAGCTGGAGCTGCCACCATAAACAGGTGAGCTTGGCAGAGCCCTCCCCTGAGATAACCCAGCTCTGTCCTAAGAGATCTTCAAGGAGTGGCCACTCATCTTCATGTCACAGACATGAAAAATCACTTCACACAACACACTGCCCTGTCTGTTCCCTGTTAACCTCGTGAGCCCAGAGCTGACATTGTCCACATCACAGAGAGATGTATTTCTGCTTTGAGATGTGAAAAGTGACATAACTCAGCTAACCTAGAGCCATGTCAGCAGTAGAATCAGGCTTTCTATCACTGCAAGGAATATGACTTTGAGGATCTTTCATACATTTTGATGAATCTAATAATACATGTTTCTACCCATGGAATCACTCTCTGATCACCCAAGAAACATACTGTTTTACAGCCTTTCTGAGCATGTCCCCCCCTAAATTTGGATATTATGGAAACACTAAAAATAAAATGCTTCTCTTTTACATCTTCAGTTGGCCAGAGCATTCTTTCTTTTGATGTAAACCATGGCTTCTATCCAAGAGTTCTGTATTTGAAGAACACGGGTTTCATTTGATGAAAAAGAACATTTGATGTCTCAGATGTATCTCCTTTCTTCCTCCCTCCCTCCTTTCCTTCCTTTTCCCTCCCGTCCTCCCTCCCTTCCTTCCTTCCCTACTCCCTTCTTCCCTTCCTTCCTTCCTCCCTCCCTTCCTTTTCCTTCCCTCCTTCCTTCCTCCCACCCTCCCTCCCAGCCATATATGTTTCAATTTGTGTTAAGTAGCTATCATGATATTGACTCCTCCCCACCAAATCCCTCAGAATATTCTACAATACAAGTAGCTCTTTTGAATAATGACCAACATTCACAAGAGTTTTCATCACAATCAAAAGTTTAAGGGATGTGTTACAAGTTCCAAATTCATGAATGATTTCACTGCAAAGGGAATTTCATTATTAATTGTTCTCATGTTAATTATATGCTAATAAACTGGAGTAAGTAAAGCTCTTAGAGCATGCAGATGACAATGCTGCCCTGGGAAAACTTTACCTCTCTTACTGCAGCTTATCTGGGTCTATTTATTTTTAAAGAAAAACATTAATATTTAATCACAGTAGTTTTAGCCCTGTACTCCTATGCTGGAACCTGCAGAGTCCATGTGAATTTAGAAAATACATAAAGAACTGTTGCTGACCTACTTACAGAACACTGATGCAACTTCTCCCTCAGAGTATAGAAAACAAACTTCCTTACATTGTAAAACACATCATTGTTTACTCAACTTCCTAGAACTTCAATGCATCATTTTATACTGAAAAACATTTGTAAAGCATTATGTTCCATAATTAATACTTTCTGAAGTGGAACAAGGAGAAACAGTCTGTTGTCATAGAGAAGCAGCTTTTTAATTGGGGCAAATTTGATATTGCTGAGGATAAGGGCTTTTATTAGTTACAGTTAGGGAAAATGCAGGGAACTCACTCTGCTGCAGTTTCTCTTAATACCCTTAAATGGGGACTCATATCTGAGCTGTTGCATCATGGTGATCCAGATTTTCCTTCCATGAAAGCTATCGTGTGTAAAATCCATAGTTGTGTGATGTGTAAAATGTTGGGTGGGACTGAGGTGGGACCTCCAAACTTGTTTGCGCTTGTTTCCTAAATGGGCATTTCAGGAGCAAACCTCACATGTGGTTCTTGAACACAGCTCAGGTGTTCATATATTTTTTTTCCTTGCCAGCCCCTTGACCTGTGGACTTCTGCTGTGGCACACTCACCTTCCACCACACACAGATACCTGTCTGTTCGTACCCAGCAACCGGGCGATTTCCTTTGGCTGCTTGGTTAGCATCCTCAGAGCCTCTCCTGCGCTGCCTTTTCTCCCCGATTCCCCAAACACCTTCTGCCCTTTCGCAGCCCTCTCCCACCCCCATGCTCCCTCTCCTCCCTTTCTCAGACACAAACGTGCGCGGACACGCCCTCCTTTGCTCATCCCCCTGCAATGTGTCAGCCTCACAGCCTTCTGCAGGTTTCCCGTCTCACTGTGTATTTCTGACCGGGGAAACTGAGAACTTGGGAATGAAATGCAGCACTTGGCTGCGGCCCAGCAGAGCCTGTCAGGCTGCGCGAGCTGCACACCCGCCCATGACAGCACCAGCCCTGATGGAAAGCCACGGCATCAGAGGCATTCCTCGCAGACACGCCTCGGCTGGAGGTACATCAGTGATTTTAGTTACACTCATGAATGTTTCATACCAGTCTGATATTGCCTCACTTGGATTTTCAAAAATTGCTTGTCATCAGAAAATAGATCTGTGAAACAAAGATCTAACTATTTAAGGAACACTTGTTATGTCTCTTAAAGTTCTCTGTCTTCCTGTTTTTTTTTTACACAATCTTCGCATCTTGTACCTTACAATTCGAATGGGCTGTCCAGAGAAGCTGTGGATGCCCCATCCCTGGAGGTGTTCAAGGCCAGGTTGGATGGGGCGCAGGGCAGCCTGAGCTGGTGGGTGGCAGCCCTGCCCATGACGGGGTTGAAACCGAGTGGGTTTTGGGGTTCCTTCCAACCCAAACCATTCTGTGATTTCTGCTTTGGCATTGTGACTAGTGTAGCCCAGAGTAGAAGAGCAGCGCGTGGGAAGAGTGGTGGAAGTGCCAACATTAGAGCTACAGCTGCATGCTTCTGAGACCAGGAAGAGAAACTGAGGCAATTACATCAGTGACGAATAAAGATAAAAGCATTTTTTCAGAAGTTTTCCCAAAGATTCTTATTTGATTCAAGAGAAGCTGGAAATGCACACTAGAAATGCAGGTTGCACTCTCTTTTTCCCAGATTTGAACCTTGATCTTCAAAGTTGCAAGGTGCCCACATTAACCTTCCTTGCTTGAGTCTTGTTTTGCATAGCAGCTTTATTTTCTTCTTCCAGCTGGGTGCACACCCCCTCAGTGTAAGGTAAAAGTGATAGACTGCCCTGCTGGCAGCCTTCACACATTATGACACCTAAAAATGTCTTTTTGCAGAGAATGTCAGCGAGGAGATCTGGCATGGTATTTGGCATGTGGAAGTAGGAAGAGGATAGCTCATGATCAGGATTTAATTATCTCAGCTCTGTCAGTCCAGGTCACGATAACAATTAGGCAAGATTAGAGTTACACTACGTTGACCTAAGTGTGCTCTGTGTTTTGAGCTTTTTGTCATCTGAAATATTACCCTCCATTAAAAAAAACAGATCAGCATATCCACCAGGAGTATTTATGAGGACAAGGCTGGCATGCTAAGACTTTAATTTGCCATGTTCCGGTTTTGCATTAAATAAAAATCTACAGTCCTCACTGGAGCCAGAAACAGACTGGAGTGAGAGCCAATCAGAGAGACTGGGTGAGATATTTTTCTTCTTCCATGGCCTAATATAACATGGTAAATCCATCTGTAAGTAGAATCTCTTCACTCTGAAGAGTGAAGAGAATATTTCTAGAAGAGTCTTCTGTGTAGGAGACAAAGGGAAAATAAAATCCAGTAGTTGAGTGTCAAAGCAAAGCAACCTCACTCCACTGGGAGAAATGACAGATAGCCATGGGTCAGGGCTCTGCTTTCATTCCATGGGTATGAGATGCCATGTCAATATTCCCAAATACAACACAGACAGTTTCAAACTGTAGTCTACATGGTGCACCATGAGTGGGGACAGAATAGTAATGCTTGCCATATATTCATTCAGTTTTCAGTTGAACAAAGCCAGATTTTGTCATTTCCATTGGAGAGAGAAGGTAAAAATATGTAGAATGTACTTGTGACCTCAAAGGTACAAATTTAATAGTTTCTAATTCTAAGTCTAATTACTTCTGCAATATCAGGAGAGAAACTTATCATGGGATCTCTTACTCTGCCTGTTAAATAATAGACTTTTCAAAACTAATCTGTACAGTCTTCATACCCAAAGGCATATTTATTGGGCAAACTGGGATAGCTTCAATGATTCTATCAGTCTGCTAGATAATTAAGGAGGCCTTTATGTAGTATAGCATTGCGTAGCGGCATTAAAACATCTGGAACTCCAATTCTTATATGACTTTGGATTTCTACTGCCTAGAGTGAAAAGGGAAGAAACAATGGATCAGTCTGCGTGGTGAGGGGCCTATCAATGCTTTAGTGCAGACACCTGAGCCATATCAGCCCCCCAGCTGGGAGGTTTGCACTGGCTCACAGCCCAGATGTTGTGGTGTTGGGGCAAGCTGGATAGGGCCTGGACCCAAGCAGCACATTTGAACAGCACTGCCTTTGATTTCTGAACCCTGCTCACTCTGTGGTTTAAACATGCCCAGCACCAGTCTCACCAACTTTTCTGGCAGATGAAGGAAGACCTCTTGATTTGCATCGTCCTAAGGAAATGCATGTTTCCTCAGTTCATTCCTACAAGATGTGAAAAAGAAACAGTCAAATCCAAAAATCTGGAACCAACATAATAGTAACACATTTAAGCAACAATTCCAGAGCAACATGCATTCTAAAATGTGCATGATTTTAGCATTTCTTTTTAAGCCATAAGATTAAAAAAAAAATTCATTAATTACTATGGCTAATTCATTACTGGACCATGCAATCAATTACTGCATTGTTATCATTATTGTACAAACAAAAGGAACAGAAAGGTTTGGACTCTTATTTCTTGAAAATTTACATTTGTAGACAAATGCCCAATCCTTGTTCCCCTAATAGCCGAGATGCACTTAGGGCAAGGAGGACCGGGTCTGAGTACCTGCTTCATCTGATTACAACATATGCTTCATTCTAGTTTATCTCTACTGCTAGTGAGTTCTCAACTCTTGAGATATTTCTAGTAGATTATTTCACATAAAATGCTTGATTAGTGCTAATCTAAGTGGTCTGTTTTTCAAATGAGTGAGCACTAGACATTTCTCATGAATATCACTTGTAGTTTTATTCATTGCTTGATCAAGCACATGTAAAGCCAGAGATGCTAATGCAATTGCTTGGCTTTGGGAGCTAGATTGTTAATGGGAACTGGTGACAGAGGGTATTGCTTCAGTCCTTAACCTTGGATGGAAATCCTTACCTTCTTGATTTTGAATTCTAAGAGCAGTGTGACCTTGAGAAATAAACAAAACATCTACAACATTGTCAGTGATTTCTTCTTGGACGGGAGGAGGATCCGAATCCAGGCACGCTAAATCACAGGTGTGTAAGCAACAGAGAGTTCATAAGTTCATAAGTTCATAAGGTTGGAAAGGACCTATAAGATTATCTAGTCCAACCATCCTCCTATCACTATCCCTACCCAACTACTAAATCAAATCCCTAAAGGGAGAGGTATACATACAGGAGGGTAGGGTTAATTATTGTTGAGAAATTAATATTGAGTTGGAAGAAATGAAGCACCTGTGAATTAGTAACTTTCCTTAGGAAAAAAAAAATACCAAGAGACATTAAATGATTTTTTTTTTCAAGGAAATGTGCTCTGGCTTTGTAGGAGGAGCTGACCAGAATAACCCAGCTAGAACATGAATTGTAGGTCTCGAAGTAACAAATCCAGCAGTGTAAGCACACCAGATGTCTGTGGATCAAAATGATTACACACAAAGAAATAATATATCTATTTAATAGAGGTCACTAGCTTAGAGACAGCATGGTTTGGTTCAGAAGGAGTGGTCCCGAACATGAAAGTTAAGATGAGATTAATTATGATGCTCACATTTACAGGAGTATTTCCCTTGTAGCTGGTAGAATTTCCCTTGTAGCTGGTACAGATAAATGGAATCATGTCCTGTCTTAATAATTTAAGCTAAATGCAAATATCATCATTTTAAGCAGAACTTCTATTCTGGAAAAAAAAAAATTAGAATAAAAAAAAACAGTGATCTATAACTTTAGGATGGAAGTTGTTTGTAACCCATGCTTTAGCAGATCTCTGCAGTTCAGAACAAAGAAAGAAGGGAAGGCACTGGATAATTAAATGGTAAAGTTCAAGAATTAATATTGATCCTCAAAGCATCTTTCAGAAATGGATACTCATTTAAAGCATTGCATATCAAATGAAACTTTTAGGAGGCAAGATACAACTCACACATAAGAGAAAGTTCAGAAAGTACACGAAAACTGTTAAGCACAACCACAAATAGTATGAATTTGTATGTTTGGGAAGCTGAGTATCACAGGCCTACTAGACTGCCAAGTGTAAAGGAGGAACGCACAGGGTGAGAAAGGATTGCAGTGAAGGAAGGTAAATGATTTATTTGAGTGTCAGAAAAGAGGGTCGGGGGTGAATCTTTATTCTGAAGTTACATTAATAATGTTAAAGCCCTACTGGATAGAAGATATTAAAAATACCAGTGGTGACCAGCCCTAGAAATACTTTCCAATAATTCATGATATCAAATGGAATTCATCGGAGATTCTGAGGAAATCTTGAGAATGAAGCACAATCCCAGCCCACCATAATTTATCATTAGAGATATGTGATTCATCATTAAAACAGCCACTCTACAGGAAAATGGAAAATGGCCAGCACTGTAGCAATCTTTAAAATAGCTCTTAAGGTTGGCTACTGAAAACTAGAGAATCTTCATTAATTAATGGAGAAAATAGAGGAGAAAATTATTTAAGGAAGTTATAAAACATCTACAGGCCATATGTAGGAGGGAGAAAAAAGATGAGGAAGAATAAATTACAAGTCAGCACAGATAAATTAATATAGTTATCAGAGAGGATACACCACGCTTTTCTAACTTGTTCAAATGTTACAAAGAGTTAGCAAAACACTGAGTAAAGGAGGATCAGGCAGTATGTATTTGCAGACATTTGATAATATCACTCACATGAGGTTTTTAAGGAAATTCAGTAACCCAGGGGTGAGAGATAAGATCTTCACCATGGAGAGAAGGGAGAGAAAAGGATGGGGATGAATGACAGACGATCACGATGGAGAGGTGACAAGAGTGTGATGCCACAGGGACTGCACTAGAGATCACTGCTAGGATTAATTTCACTCCTTCTCTGGCCCCATCCATTTATTAATGACCAGGAAGAGAGGGAATACAATGAGATGGCAATACTGCTGACAGCACAAAGCTGTTAAATTAGATAAAACGAAGGTGTCTGTAAATAACTCTTGGGACTTGTTGCAAAACTAGCAACAAGAAAGGAAATGATGTTCAGCAAAAGCAACTGCAGAGATAAGGCTATAAAACAAACTGCTTAAACTGCTTATTCTCATTAATTGGATCCAAACGAATTATGGGAGAACCTTATTGGTTTGCATTTGTGAGAGGAGAATTGCTACATTTTGTTGTTTAATTACAAGGAGTTGTATTATTTTAAAAATAGCAGATACTACAAACTATCTTCTATTCATCTGCTTAAATTGCTGGAGCTTCATTTTGTCAGAATCCTTCACAATCCCCAAGCAGTGCTCGATTCACACGGTGACATACCACCACTGTGAAGGGCAGTGTCTGCCTCTCTCCTAATATCTGAGAAATCTTGGCAAGCAGATGGCTCTGAGACATGGGGCCAGCTCCACAGTCTGTCACAGCCTCATTCCTTCGCCCAGTCTTGAGCCAGAGTACTCCTGCTGTGGGAGCTTCTATATTTCTTCTTTAAAAAAGGCCAAAGACACTAAAGATAGCCTCTGCTTACACGGTGGGAGCCAACCTATGTGCAGAGGAAAATGAACAACCTGTCCTCATCACCAGGCTTTTCTCACAGTCTACGGTGCTGATGGGAGGAGTTTTGCTGAAAGCTCACATGGCCAGCCCTCTGATCCATTTACCTTCCTTCTTCTGACCCCAGATGTGAATATGAAAGGAAAAAAAGGAGGAAAATGTAAGTCTGGTGCTTGTGTGGCTGGGGTGAACTGAAAAGCTCACATGGAGATGGATGGTCTTTTTCTTGCACAGATGTGAGTGAGGAGCTAGCAGACAGTGAAAAGGGGAATTCACTCCTCACTTATTTAAGTGACTGAAATACCCCTTAGGGGATGGGATTAACTCAATAAGAACAGTATAAAAGCAGAGCAGGAAATCCTCTCTGGGTAGGGAAATTTGTGGGGGCAGGAGGAGAATAAAGGGTCCATGGCATAGAAGTGGTAGTCACTTCTGCTCCATCTGACTTTCCTGCTTGCATACACAATTTCTCTGCATTTGTTATTAAATTGTCTTTTGAACACAGGTGGGCAGAAATGTCTATGACATTCTGAGCACCGTATTCTTCATCCTACTACTAATACCTCCCAATCTCTGCTGTGGATTTCCATCACGCTCATGTAAGAATGTCATCTTATGGCCATACAGCATAGGGTGTGGGGGCCATACTATGGTCACTCAGTTTATTCATCTCTCTTTTCTCCAGTTCATGCACCCTTTCTTGTTAGCGAGAGCTCTGGTGATTAGTCTTCAAGGGCATGATTTTGCACTTTGGATTATTAAATTTCATGCTGCTTCATTCTGTTGTTCCACAAGGTCATCTGATTTTTCCTGCATAATAATCAGGTCTTCCTCTGGTCTGTTTTAGCAGTGCATACCAGCTTTGTGTCATCTGCAGATTTTGTAA
This sequence comes from Cyrtonyx montezumae, assembly GCF_038088225.1. Classification (NCBI taxonomy): domain Eukaryota; kingdom Metazoa; phylum Chordata; class Aves; order Galliformes; family Odontophoridae; genus Cyrtonyx; species Cyrtonyx montezumae. Next base: position 131,365,603 of record NW_027072034.1, on the reverse strand, counting down.
GCGCACAGCTAGTCCTCACACCAAGGTCACCGAGGGAAGCACCCAGCCAGGCTGAACCCATGGCTGCCCACACTAGGAAACACATATTGCTTTGCTCATATAATCCAGCAACCTCCCTGCTCTACGATGCCAGAATTAATCCCCTGTCATCTTTTACTGAAATATTAGTTCAGTGTGTTAATGCGAGGCATGCAGTTTCAACATTTTCCTTCCTTTCTGAATCTGGATAGATTCAGTCCCACTTCTTGTCTGCTTTTTCATCCTCATTTATTCCCTAAAATCTTTCTTACAGTTCCTACAGAGTCAAGTCCATCTGAGATGTGATAATCTACATCTCCCTCCTCCTCTCTTTTTTCCGTTGCTCACACCATAACGCAGCGTGTTTCTCCCTGAGGATGGAGGAGAAGAGGTGCAGCAGAGGACAAAGCTCTCTGCCAACATCTCCAGGGGCAAGAGGAACTACTGAGCAGCAGAGAGAGTGATGTTTGGGGCATCACTGATGGGTCAAGTCCTACTTTTTTCCCTACTAAATCTGAAGTTGGTTTAACAAGCATAGTTTCGGTAGTGTTGGAAACATTTCTTCTGCAAACCTTGAGAGACTCTTAATGAATAGAAGGACCATTCAGAAAAAAAGATCCCCACTCTGGCAAGGACTTCCTCACATATCTAGGCTGTCCTTGCAGCATTTCCAAAATGAATGGATGCTGGAGCACAGGGGCAGGGGTGCTGTGAGAGGCAGGGCTGAAGGCCAGGAGATGGGTGAGGCTGCAGCGCGGTGATAGACTGAGGGAGCAAAGTGGAAAGGACTGCTGAGCAGTGGGAAGAGATATGCTCATGGCCAAAAGGAGGAACAGGACCAGCTCACAGGAGCTGGCTCCTGAACCCATTTCATCCACACTTGTTTCTGCAGAGCAGGAAAGCAGCAGCTCCCAGCTCTGCACTGCTCCATTTTGTGCAGCCTCCTGCACTGCTCACCTCACTGACACCCAACATGCAGAAGATGTTCTGATCACGGCCAGCAAATCACCTGAAGTGCTTGCCCTTGTTGTGGCAGATTGCTCAGTTTTCCCTCTCGATATTTTTAAACCCTAGAACAAAATCTCCGTTTGCTTGAGGCCATCTGCCTGACTCAAGACCTGGGAGCAGAGAAACAGGGCCCACTGGCTGGCCAGACCAGGGCCAAGTTTTACTGATCTCCAACTGGGTGACGAGTCCTTGCTTCAGGTTTTTAATAAAGAGTGCAAGAAACTGGGCAAGGCCTTCTGAGCAGCCAAGCAGAACCATGTGTATGGGTGGTGTCAGAGCTCCCTTCACTTCCCTACAGGCACAAGACATCTTTGCAGGCCACGTGCTCAGTGCCAGCCATGCTGGGCCTGCGGCAACACTGATTCCCACATGGCTGGAGCGCACAGCAGCAGGGCTGCCTAGAGCCTGGCCCCAGCACGCTGAGCAATGTGCTCTCCATTTTGTTATTGCTTTAGGAAAGGGTGACCTCCCTCACCCTGCCATTCTCATCCTTGTTCTGGCACTATCCCCTTCCCAGACCCTGGATGCTGGGTTCATCTGGCTATACCTGGGATAAACTTCCCTTTCCAGCACTCTGTCAGCAATTCCCCCACCTCCTATCTTCTCATTTCATTTTATTTCAAAAGATAAGTATCTCCTGTTATTTATTTTATTTTTCTATATGAGGCACAACTGAGTGAGGATTCTGAACTTTTTTTTTAATTTATCTCTTCATTTTGTGACCTTACAGACATAGATATTGTAATTGTCAGTTCTTTTTTCCATTATAGCAGGTTTCTTCTTACTCTTAAACACTTTCTCTGGGGTACTCATGTTTGCCACATGGGTCAAGACACCTTTCCTACTAGTTTCCTGTTATGCCTGAAACACACAGGCACTACTGAGTAACATGCACCTTCTGACTTAAATTAAATCCAAGCTTCCTTCACTTTATAATTCTTGAGCTCCTCACTCCACTGAGCCTTATTTCACACTCACAGAAATGGCCATCCTACATGTAAAACCTTACTTACAGACCAGTTTTAACTGACCTTAACCTCCTGATCAAAGATTGTTTAAGACAGCTGTTTCCTCTGGATGATGTAGTGATCCTATAGCAGAAACACAGACCTCCACATCCAAGAATACTTTACAATTGCCAGCATCAAAACTTTCCAATCTATGCATGCATGTTAAAAGCTCCTGTGAACTCCTACCAACACATAATTCTTCCAGAAACTTAGAGATCTCCACCCACATCCACAGCTGAGCCTGCGGAGATCCACAACAGATGGCTCTGACAGAAACATATTTTCTACTTTGTGCCTTCTGTTCATCAGAAAGCTTCTGTTCCTGTACCTCTTATTCCCACCATAAAGCCCTGCACGACTTGCTAACACCTTTTCTTGCCCTTCATGATTATGCAATTTCCCCATAGAAGACAGAAAAACAGAGAAATTTTCATAGCTTTCTCAGTAGAATTCATATTTTATTTTAACTCTTGGGATGTCTGCAGTTTTTCTGAAGACCACAGCTCACAGCAAACAGCTGCCTGATACTATTGGCTTTCAGTAAAAACAAAAAAAAAAGAAAAAAGCAACATGTTCATCACTCATGTTGGTAGATATGAGCCTAAAAATATGGCTTAGATGAACCTAAACACTTTAAAGCTAAAAAGGAAATGAGGAGATACCTGAATTTATTTAGTTATTTTTTAATCTCAGTGTGAGGAATGTCAAGAATTTTGGAGTTAGAGCCACGGGCTTTGAGCACCAAGCCTGATGGCAACGCTGTGCTACATACAGGGAGAGAAGTGGAGGCTGAGCCAGCCCAATATCTCTGAGCACTGAGGGAAAGAAAGGGGGAACCCATAGGCAAAGTAAGCTTTCAGAATCACAGTTCATGTGTTAAGGCTGCGCATGTCCTGCAGCCTCTGCCACTAGGAGACACAAGTGGAAGCAGATTTCATCACCTGGAAGTCTCCTCAAGCGTCCAGAGAAGTGGCACAGAACATAGTTTCATCTGTAACAGACTCACTACAGAGACAGTGATGCTGAACACAGTCGAATCACTGCAGCCAGGGACTGTTTACTACACTGTTAAGGTGCTTTGAATGAGCTACCAGGACCCTGTCATCCTGCTGCAATGATCTGCTCTACAAAGCAACTGTACAGCAGAAGAAAATTCTTCTTCCTTTCATCTCCAAACTCTCTGCAATACACTGTATTTGTGTAAATGAAGGCAATACAACATTTTCAGAGCTAATTTTTGCATATATTATATAATTTTGCATGAAATCTGTTAGATAAGTCACATTACCACACAGTAGGTGTTTACAAGAGAATCATGTGAACTCCTGATAGTTAGATGAACTCCACAATTGGAACTTCTAAACCTTGGAAGCTAAGAGAGAGCTCATCCAAACACATAGCAGTAACAGCCTTAGTTTAATTTCTGACTGCATTTTGGAAAGCATTTTCTCTCCCTTTTTCCTTGTATTTTTTGTTGTTTTTCCCATCTTCAGATGTTAATGCTACACTTGTGTAGCTTTTCAGCTAGATGTAGAGGCCCTGTGGATGCTGTTTCATCTTACTGTTCACAAGGTTATAGTAAATAAAACAACATAGAACATTAACAAGGAGCAGAATAACATGTAATGCAATTTTGAAGAGTTCACACCACTGTTATTCATCTTCTGTGACCATTTAATAGAGGAGGTGTCTGGAAGGACAGATGGGAATTGAAAGCAATGCACTTGGAAGAAAATGGAGATTACAACTATCCCTCCAATAATTTGGAACTGATTCTCGAGCTTCTTCAAAAATAAATGCAGAGCTCAAGGTCAGAAAATGCATTACTTAGAATCAACCATTAGAATGCAGAGCAACCCCACAGCAGATTTTGCTGCCTGCAGGTATCCTACATTTGTCTTCATCAGGAACAGAGCATCCAGGTTACTGCAATCGTCTTGGAGTACTGAGCTGAAGTAGTTTATTGATTTCAGTGTACAAGTAGCTGCACAATGGCATCTAAACTGCATATATTTTGCCCACCACATGCTGGGTCACATGTGCCACGTTCTCTGGGTCTTCCCTGCTGTTTTGTATGCCACAAATGTAAGTGCTATCCAACAATATAGCAAGGAAACATTTCCAGAAAAATAAGCATCACTTCCCTCCCTTTCAATCCTACTTTTTCACCTTCCTCGTAGCTTGTGTTCATGATAGATTGCTTTGCAGCAAATTAGGAGGACAGTGAAAACACCTGTGGATAATAGCCCTTGAGATGTGGTAGCTCTTCTTCCATTTGAAGTGATATGGGTAATGACCATGGAATATCTCCAGTCCTCTTAGAGAAGGTAGCCAGGATGAGACTACTGTAATGGTCGAGCTCAGAAAAGTGGGCATGGTCTTCTAGCTCCCCAGCTCAGAATTACCCACAGTTTGGTATCATACGAATATCCCTTCCAAGCACCCTGCTGTACTGCTTTGCTTTCTCCAGGATCGTTATTGCTTTCTGTTTTTAGGAAAGAAACATGTTCTCTTTTGGATTGCTCAGCATATTTCTGTCTTGTTCTCATCTGTCATCTGTGGTTTGACCAGCAGTAGTCTCTTTCATGAATTTCTTGCAGCTCTATGGAAAAACAGATGGCAGATCTGAAGATTCAGCTGCCCCCAGATTGTACCAGCTCCTGTCGGAGGAGGATAGATTGATACGGTGGATTAAGAGAGAGAATTACATTCCCACTGCTGCTGCTTGTCCAAAGCTAGCAGCAGCCTCCTTGGCAGAGGGGCTCCCTAACAGAGAGACCTCCTGTCTGGATGTGAAAACAGAGACAGGCAGCAGCAGCAGCTTTTCTTGCACTACTTCTGGCTTTCAACAAGAAGCACCACTACATACTGACCAGCTGCATGAGAAAAGCAAGTCAGCAAGCTATTTGCTCAGTGGATCTCTTTGTACACAGTGGACCAGCTGCTGTCTGCCTCACCTCCTCTGCCCAAACTGCTTCTGACTGTGAAGGAGTCAGAAGGTGTAGAGGCAGCATCAGTGCTGGGAGACTTCTCACTGCAGCTCCAGGAGAATGAGAAGGGCAGGCAGAGAGAGCGTGTGAGAGACTCACTGTGCACTGTGTCCCCTTCTGCAAGGAGAAGGTAGGCACCATATGGGCTGTTTAAAGAAAATGTGCAGCTGCTACTTTACCATTACACAGAGCAGCCTGACAAGATGCCAGGAGCATCTGCAATTCTGTGGCTCAGGGTACCACTCTGCCCCATTTCTGCTTGCCCTTACTCTCTGGGTAGTTGTTACCTCTACAATTTGGAGAATAAGACTTAGGGCCTTTAAAGGTAAAACATGGAATGTGGTCAGATGCAATGACAGCCACATCACTTCTTTCTTTGATGCCGGTTTTGAACGTAATGGCCTACTAAGACCCCTAAGTGCAAGCAGGCCTCTGGGTTAGTAGAAGAAAATACAGTTCAGAGTCCAGAGAAATGTTAATTTCCAACTAAAAGACTCCAAAAGTTTACACCTTGGTGATCACAAACTGTTACAGGTGTATTTGATTTTTTTTTTTTAATTCTAATCCCACCATTCCACCAGGACTCATTTGCTTCACTTGGGCAGAATGAGCAGTAAAAGATACACCTGAGTTCCAGCTGCTGTACAGATCTGTGAAGCCATTTCTCAGTGGAAGGACTGCATTCATTCACCACCAAGGTGGGTTTTAAAACTTTAAGCCTTGATCAGGCCAGCTCTGTCAGAGCTCTGTTTTTTCCAAACATGGACTGTTGAGAGACCCCTGGAAAAGAGCCCAATCTGGAACAGTCACATAGAAGTCAAAAAAGAGAACCTTGAGGGGTATTGAGCAGAATAGGTGCAGAACAGAATGCCAAGAACAAGAATACTTCAAAATAGAATAAGATTTGGAGGCTAACCACTTCTCAGGACTTTTAACTGAATAGCTGACACTCTAAAAAAACACAGATCTGGTTGCTCTCCTGGAAGGCAGTGGGTGCTACTGAAATCAATATGGAGACATATCCTGCTGGTCTTATTTATTTTGGCAGTCTGAGGACAGTTAATGGTTTATGTGAATATATGAGAAGGATTTAGCTTGAGGTGACAGGAGGTAAGCCCTAAAGCAACAGGAGAGTAGAAGTGAGACTGCCTAAGATTAGAAATCTAATGTTCTACCTAGATTAATCTTAATAGGGAAGAGTGAAGCTGTATGGTGTTCAGCCTACTGTACAGCAGTCCATCATTAAAAATAGACGAGATGGAGAAGAAAAATAAGATGTAGAAAAAGTAAGATTTCTCTGCTGATAGGTTTCTAAAAGGTATGTAACTCTAAAAAAGGGCTGTAAGGATTGAATTTGCATATTTAATCATTACTTTTTAGAGACCTTTCCATTTCTTTCTGTTTTCAAAGCATAAGGAATGTATTAGTAACATGGTATTATGTATTTAATTTGAATATGTTACAGTTTAGATGATAACCTTTGTACAAAAAGAAGGATTTTTTGGGTGTACTCATTCAAAACTAATAGATGTACATTCTGTGCATCCAAATGTTTGACTTGCTGCAAGGATTGTTACCCTCTTTTTTTTTTTTTCTTGTAAAACATCTTCCAAACTATGCAGTCACAGCACGATCGCTTTTCATACAGAAGTATTCCTGTTTCATGTGAATTTTTAAAGGAAATTTGGTCTTGCACTATAAATATTTTGGGGGAGAGATGGAATCTTACAAAGACTTCAACTCACTGACACACACCAGTGCTTTTAAAGTATATGTGAAAATCTGTAAGGAGATCCATAATCAGTTCACTGGATTACAAGCATAATGTTTAGGGATGTCATGCCACAGAGGGCAAGGGAACTAGTTTTAGATACCTTATGGTACCTTTCCATGGAACAACTGAGCCACCTTGTAGCCTGTCAGTTTTATTTCATGTGTGCATAGTGTAAATTATACTTTTCCCTTTTGCTCTCTATTCCCTATAGTCATGGCAGGAACAGCTTGCACTAAAACTGTCAGTTTTATAGCAAAAATCTGTCAACATGCAACGCATATTCTGTGCAAAAATGTCAGGGTGCATTTTCCTGATGTGCATGTCATGCATCGTTTTCATCAATCTTTTATTTTTAGGAGAGCAGGAAAAAAGCTTTTTCCTCCTTTGTGGAAGAGAAAAAAAGAAAGCAAAAAACAATTTAGTTAACATTCTGCAAGACTTCTATTTTCTTCAGAAAGGCAGAGCTTAGTTTTGTCTTCTGCTACGTATCCTACAAGCTGCACTCTTTTTATTTTTTTTTCAATATTGAGAAAACCCTATCACAATATCTCCCCAATGTCCAGAGTTTTCCATCTCAGATCTTCTGCCTGACAGCTAAGTGTCTATACAATCATCCACAGTTTGTGTCTCTTTTCTACCTGCATGGGTTTCTGAGTCATACAAATGCTGTATGTGAGAAAATAGAGTATGTGTCTTGAAAAAAATGATACCATACTGATTAAGCTTCAGTGGGTAATTTTCATATTTCTCTGTAAGCTTATGCTGTGTAAATTTACAATGTTTTGTATCAGATTATAAGCACTGCTTGCAATGAGATGACAGACAGCAGAGGGTCACAATGGCACAACTTGAAACATGTAGACTGGTACTTCGTTTGTATGAGTGTATGAGGTGAACATGTTGCATATAAAGACAGGTGGGTGGCAGACATTATTCTTTCCCAGAAGGAAGGAATATTTCCTCAATGCAGTCGATGAGTAGCGATCTGTATCTTGATATCAGCTCTCATACAGCTTGAATTCCTACTGATCAGAATAAGATAGATGTGGATATATTGGATGGAGAGAAGGGAAAGTTCAGAGGGGCTGTAACCACCCTACTTCACCATCAGCATGACATAATTCTGTACATATGTCTCTCATCCCAGCGCATAAGATCTTGTGACTGCTCTGGATTGTACTGTAGCTATATCTTTCTATAGAAGAGAGTATCTAATTTTTAAGTTTTCATTTGTCACAGAAGAGCTGAATAGATTTTTGTCAATATGGATTGCCACGAAGAATTTAGTAAGGTATTATTCAAGACAACAGTTTCACACTTCTTGAATAAAGTATTCCAAGAATATCTGAGATTTGAACATTCTAGTTAGTTAAGATATTATTGTTTTGACAATCAATTATCTCAAACAGAGGGTACATTTTTTGTACTATTATTGTTCATTACAACTACTGAAATTAGAAAATAAGGAGTTGAATTCTTCTTAAACAGCTCATCAGTCTTCTACTAGAGCCCAGAGGAAAGAATAACTGATAGGTAGGATCCATTTCACTTCTCCTGAGACACCTGCAATACCATTGCTTGCATCTGAAAGAAACTTTTAGGGACTGATTCATCTGACCCATTTTATATGTCAGTTTCAGGGTGATATTAATAATATCACACAGCATGATATTAATATCATTTCTCTCTCAAAAGGAGGTCTAGGTGATGATGGCCAGCTCAGATGTAGACAGATACCAAATCTTCACCAGGCAGAGCAAGTATTTCACAGTATTATCAGTGTTAAAATCAGCTTTGCCATATGAAATGGTATCTATAGTTTCTTCTGCAATCCAGCTACCTTTCTGAAAACATTCTCTTTCTTACCAGAAAGAAACCATACCAAGGTTTTCAATGGAATCTAAAGGATTAAAGTTCCTTTGAAGCCCTAGAGAAGATATAGTGACAAAGAATATATCCATGCTATGTCAGAGATGAGACAGTAGGATATTTATATGAACCCAAGACAACAGTAATGTGGCTAGTCAGAGCATCAGTAGGTGGAAAGTCCAGCAGAGAAAGCTGAATCCCAAGTCTAACTCCAATATATTCATATCACACTTTAAAAGGTCACCTGTAAACCTCACCTTCATCTAACCCAACCTGCTGCAGCCTCAGTCAGAGCCTGCAGCTTCTCTTAGCCGAAGGTGGTGACCAATGCATTGGGGAAGTTGCCTACTACACTGCTGATAGGTGGGGTTGTCTAAAAGCTTCTTTTAATCTGACTTCAAAACCACCTCCCACAAACTGTTTGCTCTTCTGGAGCTGTATAGCATATGTTCACCTTGGAATGAGAATGCTGCAGTAGAGACAGAAGTTTCTCCACCAGCCCCTCAGGCTCACACCCACAAGGCCCTGCTTTTTGCTACTCTCTGTGCTCACTTCCCCCACACACAGATTATTTTTATTCCCCCCAAAATATCAGCTGTGAACTAAAAGCATTTTCAGATGATCTCCTTTTCCATAGGAATGGTAGAAGATACCATACCCAAATAGTTGCAATTCATTCTGTGAAGGACCCTCAGCTGCAATGCTGAAATGCCCCAAATGATAACTCACGCTGTCAATTGAATTCATGTCATAGTTTCTAATAGGATCTTTGAATTCTCTTTCTTCTGGTGTATTTAAATAGACTGATTTGTATTCTTGCAGCTGCCTTTGCTTTATGTATGTGCATTCATTTCAGTTGTTTTAGGGTTTTTTTTGTGGATTTCCTAATTTATCCCAAACAGAGAAGGGGGAAGAGAGCAGCTGAAGAAAATAAACAGTGAAGTGGTATAGAAATGGTAAGTGAAATGGCCATGTGTGTTTTCTTAGACTTTTGGTTTTTGTCCAAAGTCATCCTGATGGTTAACCCTGAGCCTAGTTTTGTTCCTGCTGTACTGATGCAAGAGGAAGATCTGCAGAGTTTGGGCAGGGAGTCTCTTATGAGGTATTTTTTTTTATCTGCTTTGCTTGCTTAGTTGTGTCTTTTTTGGGATTTGTTTAGTTTTCTTGTTAAAAAGCAACAAGAAAACAAATGCGAGCAAAATCAAAGCAGAAGCCAATATGTTTTTCTCATTTAACTTTATGCTAGCGTACACCTTTTCACAACTCCTTCTCTAAAAAAAAACCCCAAAACTGTGTGCACAAATTGCTGGATTCCCAAACATGGTATAATCAACAAGGACTTCATGACTGTGTTTTCTGAGCATTTATTAGCAGGAGAACCCACAGCCTGTTTTGCAGCAATGTAATTACTCTGCTTCAGGGAGTAAAGATGCAATTCTTCAGAATTTAATTGCCTAAACTGAATTAATGATCTTCCTAGACCTAATCAGAAACAATACAAAGAAATACTAAAGGAAGAATTACCCATTTTCTGCAAAATCTACCCAAATGATGCAAACACAGTTATTAATTACTGGAGCCATTCTATGACTGGACATACAATAAAACACTCTTGTGACTTCAGAAACATTTACTCACTGTATCTGCATGTATCATAGTATCCCTGATAAAAATTTCCTCTGCTAGTATGGGAAGCACTCACAGATGTAAGGAACAATGACAAACTGACTCAGGTCACCGAGAGTGAATTTTCAGCCTCCAGTCATAATAATTTTGTTTAATGCAGGTTTAGGGCTACATGAGCCATTATTCTGATTCTGAAAATACAGATTGACAAGTATCAAAATGGAACAAGAGTTTTTCAGTCACTTGTTAATAGAGAGAGCCCACAACGCTTGTTGGGTGCATAGTAGTTTAGAGCTTGGTCTGGCTGGCAACAAGAAGACAAAAGCTCACTGACTACCAAGACTAATCAAATCACATGCATAAAGCTGGTCTGGGCTCTGGTGAACTTATTATTGCTTGGTGAATATTTATTAGAAGCATAAGGAAAGAAAAGTCATTAGCAAAAACAAATGCACATAATTTAAATCAAATGCTCTTCTCTGTGAATGCTTTCATGCACAGTAAGCAGATAGATTCAAAGCTCAGTAAATTTTCCAAGTATGACCATTCTAACTGCTCAGATTCAGTCCTCTGCAGATAATATACACATCTGCTTATTGCCAAGAAAATCAGGAGTTATCTTTCGGATGCTTGGAAGCTCATTCAGGTGTTTGAAGGGAACTTAGAGTTGACAGGGTGAGGTTGTGCTTAGCACACTAGGTCAGCTCACACACATCACACTGTGCATCCCACAATTTTTGTAGAAGGAAGTGCCAGAAAGCAGGATGAAGTCTCAGAAAACATCGATAGAGCTGTCTTGGAGTGGTTTGTAGCTATTGGAATTTTAGGAATACAGAAGTCAGAAGACATGTAGAGAGTAAGGAAGCTGCAAGAGAGATGCAAAGATAAGTGGAGGAAATGACATGAGTAACTTCAGATCTTTGGGTCAGTCTCCCAAGAGCCTGGATGTAAGTTCGCTCTTTTCTGTCAGGCATAAGGACACAAGGGCTCAACAAAGAGCAATGTTTCCAGTTCCTTTAGGGGCAGAACTGTGTTTTGTGCAGTGATCTGGGGCCATGGTGGACTTCTTGACAGCCCAGACAAAATATAAGGTAGGTTCTCATGCCAAGCAAGAGTGCTATGAGAAGATCTTGTACTCTGAAAGCCAGTTCCTAAACATCTCTGATACAGTGAAGACTTCTGCCTTTAAGCCCTTATACTTCCAGGCTTTGTCTGTGCTTTGAGTATTACCCCCTATAACTCACAATAATTAAAGCAAAGATGGTATGATGCTGTAACGGAAAATGCTGTAATGATAGCAAAGTAACAAAGTTCAAGGCTACAGCAAACAAGGATATGCTCAAATGCAGTAGGTGTAGACAAAAACAAAAGAAAGAACCTGCTTAGCCTTGGAAGGTCTCAGGTAGGGGGAGATCTTCAGTGAGATACCCTTGCCTCCACTACTAACCCTTAAATGAGGTCTGGGTGTGGGATGGATCCTGGCTCCACCCTTCTCGGGTGGTCACTTGGGTGCACTGCACATATCTGAGCTCCCTTGGGGTGCCCCTACCTTCCCACCAGGTGCTCAACCACTGGCTCAAGCTGTGGCTGGGCATTTCCATTACAGATGGAAATTAAAACTTTTGTCCAAGAAAGGTTTCGATTGTGCAGGAAATCAGGCTTTAGACCTCATCTATGCGTAAGGATTTCTTCTCCCTTGCCTAAGAATTCCTTCTCTAACCTGAGAAACCTCTTTTATGGAGTCTGATATTTCTGTTGTTTGTTTTTTAAAGAGGGAAAACAATACTATGCAACACAAGATTGTACACTAGAAAACTATAAATGAGTTTCATGTGGCACTTTCTCATAGTCCAAAGGTGTTTGCAGAGATGCTTATTGTTAGAGTTCCCTTTCTGACATAGAGATACAAGAGACGTGGTATTGTATTGGGGCACGTGAACTTGATTGACCATTTCCTCCAAACTCACTTCTGAGTGCTTATTTTCCTGCCTTTATCATAATTCTATTTCTTCTCCAGCTTATCAGTACCAAGTGAAATGTTTCTTGGTCAGTCTTTCCTCTCTTTGCGGCACAATCATTTTGTTTGTCATTTTACATTCGGGGGTTGTTTTTGTTTTGTTTTTTGTATTTCTAGATCTCAAGTCTCAGTTCTGATTCTCAGTCCAGAAGAGTTTATTCCTCCCCTCTGTTCCTCTCCAATCTGTCTCTTCCTGTCGACTAGTATCCAGTCTCACTCCTTACATCACAGCCATCTAAAATGTTAACTATGTCCTTGACTTCCATGTTCCTATTCAGTTTCTGTTCGCCTTCTCTAAACACTTGGGCAAAATGATCTCTCTCCCTGTGAATAACTGGACTGTTTCAGCCAAAATTGATAAAGTTTTACAGAGATAGCAGTCTCTTGGTATGGAGAATTTCAAAACAAACAGACCTTGGCTTACTCATAAAAGTTGGTTCAAATAGTCTTTTTTCAACTGAGCAGGCTTAGTAGGGCATAGTGCTACAGGCCCTGCCTCTGATACCAGTTATACTAAAAAAACAGTTCTCTAAGATTACTGAAGCAGTGTAATTATAGAATTGGTGTACTATACTGGGTGCACTGTAACTTATTCCAGCTTATGCAACAGAAGCTTTCATGGTCAAGCATTAATTTTCTTTTACTACAACATACAGTTTTATTTCATGCTTTATTAACAAGTGTGGGCGTTTTTTTTACACTAACTCAGCTCCTTCCAACTAGGTCTCATGCATTCGTGGTCTTCCTCATACAGTGGGAAAAAGGGAGAGAGAACAACTACTAAGTAAAAAAAAAAAAAAAAAGGTGGTAGAGGGAGAGTCATTCATCACTTACAAATCTGATCATTTTTAGCTTTTATTTGCAAATAAAACCTTTGAAACTTGGCAATTCCCTTAAGGCAAAACTGGAGAACCAACAATCAGCCAACCATCCCAGCTTGTCCTACACCCATATCCCTCAGCATTCAGACCTTTGTTAGATGCTGAACTGCTTTATCAATTACAGAATATGCACAGGACTTAGTCATATAAAGACCCTTTGGGTTGGGAGGTACTGCAAATATCATTTTGTTCCAATTCCCTTGCTGCAGGCAGGGTTGCCAGGTACCAGATGCTGACAGGTTCCCATCCAACCTGGCCTTGAACACCTCTTGGATTGGAGCATTCACAACTTCAATTTGATGTTCATGTCATAGTAGCTCTTATTAGCCTCACTTACAGCTGTTCTAACTGTTGATAGTAATCCAGTTAACTAAAAAATCTGTTCATAGCACTTTATATTGCCCAAGAAGTGTATTCTAAGGAGAAAAAAATCCACATATTAGCAAGCAGCTAAACAAGGACAGAATATAACGCTGAACTTGCACCATAAATCCATGGGAAAATATATTATCTAACACCAGATTTCCAACTTGCACACAAGTTAGTTCTTATAATGGCAATGCACTTTACTGCAATATTGACAGTATCACAAGAGTAACTGGAAGACATTTTCATTCAGTAAATTTTGTAGATGTATAGAAGCAGTTCCTAATTTAAAGCACTTAGACTCAAAAGAAGTGGGATATCCAGATGAGAATGTAGGGTTGAATTGTAACTCTGCTTTCAGGGGTGATGACTAATGCTGAGAGAAAAACTGCATCTCCTTGACTCCAAGGTCACATGGAAGCATGGCAGCAAGCACAACTGCACTGTACTTCTGAGTGTCAAGCCCAGGTTTTAACCACATCATACCTAAAGCAGCTTTTGCAAGTCAATGCATAAAAGAGACACTTTGTCATACCTTATTATACTTAATTATACAAATCGGTCTCCCTAATTGCCTTTATTATGTGCTGATTATATACTGATGGCATGTATTGTAATTGAAATCCTTAACATAGCAGGGCTTTTTTGTTAACTTCTACAAACTACCTCTGAGTGCTTCTGAAGATACAATAAAAGAAGGGAAAACTAATTTGTGGAGCTTCACAACTCGTTCAGATTATCGCTATATGAAGAAGGAAGCACCTGAGGGAGTAAACTGTGGACCTAGGTTCACCTTATTGTCTTACCTTTCCAGCTCTGATCCATTCTCTGAGCTGGGATTCTTCATTTCTTCACAGAATTGATCCCAGCTGGTGACTAAACGGAAAATTCTGGGACACTGAAAAAAAAAGAGAAACATAACCCAGCAAAGCTTTTGCAGTTAATTTTACCCTGCAGCAGGGAGTTTGGGAAAACTAAGCAAGTGCCAGACATCAAGCTAGAAAGTGGTTCTTGTTTCCACAAAGCACTTAGTCACACTCTGCAATCCCACCTTCCTCCAGGCAGCTGGAGATTACATTTAGGTACACTCAAAATAAAGGCACTATAATAAGACTTCTATGTATCGCAGCATTGTGGAATGCACATATATATAATGTGTCACACCACAATCCCTCCTTTACTGTGCAAATCTATTAAGTGGAACTGGTTTTCTGAGCCCAATAATTAAAAAGTAATTGTACATTTTCAGACATACATGGAGTTATTTTGAACATGGCTGAGAATAACAGCAGTTAAAACAGCTCTCATACTCTTTTTGATTCCAGCAGCTGCTGGAAACAGCCTCTTCAAAGCCTCCTTCATTGTGGAAGTTCTGCCAACATCCCTTGCTATATATAAAGGGTTGCAGTGCCATCGTGTGGCAGAAAGTCCCTTTAAAATTGCCTATGGGTCCTCGTGACAGTTAGGGAAACAAAATCAAATATCTTAAAAATTTAAGCAGATTAGCTGATTTAAGGA
The DNA here is from genome assembly GCF_038088225.1 of Cyrtonyx montezumae. NCBI lineage: Eukaryota > Metazoa > Chordata > Aves > Galliformes > Odontophoridae > Cyrtonyx > Cyrtonyx montezumae. The sequence continues at coordinate 131,350,526 of NW_027072034.1, read as the reverse complement.
ATAAATATCCTACACCAAAAGTTTTCTAAAAATTGGCAGAATAAATTTATTGTTCTTCACCACATTTCCATGAAAATTTTCCCAAAAGATTAGAGGTGAAAGAGCTCCTAAGAATGACTAGAAATATCAAATACACCACTAAAACATTTTCTGTGCTTTAAATAATGAAAATATACAAGCATCTTCACATTATCTATAGCTTGTTATATGGTCTCCTGAACAGAGAGCCCACATCTTCAGGGCACAGTTGTCATCCATGGTGAAAAAACCATGACTGCATTCATAGCCACAGAAACAGATCATATGCGATGCAATTCTCTTTTTTTAAACTTATCACATTATTTTTGAATGCATGGACTATTTCCTGATAATTTGTTCAGAGGCATATCATTAGGCCACCCCTTGAGTACTGTGTTCAGCTTTGGGCCCCTCACTACAAGAAAAATATTGAGGACGTGGATTGTGTTCAGAGATGGGCAACAAAACTGGTGAGAGATCTGGAGCACAAATCTTATGAAGAGTGGCTGAGGGAACCGGGATTGTTCTATCTGGAGAGGAGAAAGCTCAGGGAAGACTTTATCACTCTCTGTAACTACCTGAAGGGAGGTTGTAGTGAGCTGCGGGCCAGCCTCTTCTCCCATGTAACTAGCAATAGGATTAGAGGGAATGGCCTCTAGTTGTGCCAGAGCAGATTCACACTGAACATCAGAAAATACTTCTCCAAAAGTACTGGAAAGTGTTGCCTAGGGAGCTGGTGGAGTCACCAAACCTGGAGGCACTCGAGGAACATTTAGATGTTGTACTGAGGGACATGGTTCAGTGGGAAATATTGGTGATAGATGGACCATTGTTCTGGATGATCTTTGCCAACCTCGGTGATTCTATGATAGCCTCATTCAAAATTGTTCTTTTCACATGTCATGCGATCAATAAACATAGCCCCTATTTTGCTGTCACATGCATTGGGATCTGATGATGTTCATCTTCCTATTTTTACTCCTAAAAATCTGGATGTCCTGTGCAGTCCCTTGACCTTCATTTGGTTTCAGGCAAAACTTCCAGAAGGACTTTGACTACTATCTTTCTAACCTCATGATATTGATCGTAACCTGTGGGACAATCTGGAAAACAGCACACCAGAAATCAGAGCAGCAGTTGTCCTGGGAGAAAACTTGTGATCATTTTCCCTTCCAACTCTTGTACCCATGCCTCAAGGCTGAATTTTCCATTCCACTTCCTCATGTACTCTCCATGGTCACAGAAGACCCACTATATTCTTTCTATTGTGCAAAGGAACGCTTTCTATTAATAGGTGGAATACTGTTCCAATAGGTGGGGAGGAAGGTATAAAGTCTTTGAATTGCTGGACCTCTTGGGAAAGTTTCTCTACAGACAAGACACGGATCCAGAGAGAATAAGAGAGACTTCCTCCATACTGCCTGAGGCATCCCAGCTGCCTGGCTTCTCTCTAATTTCAAACTGCTGGCCCTGATGTTGCAGCATCAGAGCAGCCAGGTGACAACGTGCAGACCTGGATGAAGGCTGAAGACCACCCACATACCTTGTAGCTCACTCATAGATAGGGAGCAAGTGGCTACTGTCTCCTTTATGAATTCTGCCTCATCCTCCTCCTGTTCTTGTGATAGCTCTGGTTTGTAGCCTTCCTTGTCCACTTCTTCCTCCTTCCCATTCTTAGTAGGAGTTTCTTTCCTTACTAAATAAACTGACTTTCAAATCCATTGTTTATTCTTGTGTTGAGGCAACAGATACTGGCACAATTCAGTTCACTGTTTCAGCCACATGACCCATCACAGGAGTTAGATGAGATCCAAAGGCATTTTCATCCTCTTAAGGGCGCTGAACAGTGTTTGACAGACACAGGCCAGACCCGAGCACAGCGTAGTGAGCCATAAATCTCCTGCACTGCCAGAACACACTATTTGAAAACATTCCGTCAGCTTTCTAGGAATCTGCACTTGTTCAGGGGTAAGTTCCTGACCCATTGCGGGTGACAGTTATGACAGATACCTGTCCGTATCCTTCCACACACCTTGATAACCATAACCAGCCTGCCCCAAGGCAGATCCCTGTGTGGCAGTCGTTTAAACCTTAGAGAAAACTAGAAACATGCAGGAAGCATAGTAATAGAACTTGAATAGCCTGAACACCCCAAGAATATTCAAAATTAAAATAAATAAATAAATAAGTAACTTACCTGTAGTAAAGATTGTACTCGAACAGCTTCCACAATAAGGATCCTGATATATAAGAAAAATGGCAATACTGAGCGCAAATACTACATTAAGTTCATGGTTGGTGTAACAAGCTAATGCAAGCTGTCAAAACCATAAACAAACTTATGCCAGCCCCCAGCAATGATAAACAGTATGAAAAAATTAAGAAAAAAAACTTGAAAACATGCAAATAAAACAACATTGTCCATGAATAAATAAACATTATAACCAGTGGCAATTAAAGTAATACATTAAACTAATATATTACTTTATATATATGCTGCAAGGGTTGTAAAAGCAAAGAGACAAGCACAAACAAGGAGGTGTTACAAAAGAAGGAAAACGAATGTTCACCCATCTCTGATGATCTAGGCTTACAGGGAAGGAACTCCAAAAAGGAGGGATATCCAACAAGAGATCCTTCCTCAGTGGCAGTCGCCCTTAGATAAGGTAACCAAGTGAATCACCTTCACCTGTGCTCCCAGGGCTGACCAGACCTTTCCTTCAGATGCTCATTCAGTGGTTCAGGCTGTGACTCAGCAGTTTCCATGCAAATGCTCATAAGAAATTTTGCCTTATGCTCTGGTCAGACCTGTCTTGAACTCAACCCTTCAGACTCCAAGTTGGGCACTACAATGTCTGCTGTGATTTAACCTGACAGGCAGCTCAGTGCTGCACAGCCATTTGCTTGCTCTCCCCTCCAGTGGAATGTGGGAAAGAATCAGACAAAAAGTATAAAACGCATGGGTTGAAATAAAAATTGTTTAATAGGACAGAAAAGAAAGGGAAAATAATAACAAGTATATTCACAAAACAAGTAACGTACAATGCAATTTCCCATCTGCCAACTGACATCCCGCCAGTCTCTGAGCAGTCCCCTCTCCCCAGACAGCTCCCCATAGTTTTATCATTCTACATGACACTGTATGGTATGGGTTTTCAATTTGAATCAGAAGTCCTGGTTCTGCCCCTGTCCAGATGTTTGTGCACCTCCAGTCTCCTCACTGACAGAGCAGCACAAGAAGCAAAAATGTCCTTGAATTCATGTAAGAATTGCTCAACAACAACCAAAACATGATTGCATATCAAAGTTGTTTATCTCCTAAATTTAAACTACAGCATCATACCAACCACTCTGAAGAAAATTACCCCAGCTGAAATCAGAACAGCTCTAAAATTTCAGATTAAAAAAAAAAAAAAACCTGTATTCTTTATTTTATTTTATTATTTTATTTTATTTTATTTTATTTTATTTTTTAGATCATGAAAAAATGGCAGGAGGAATGGAATGCAATGCTTTCCAATGTTCACCTTAGCAAAAAACAAAATCCTCAACATTAAAGAAAGAAGGGTTTGCTTGGGATGTTCACAATTCTTTACTCTGGGATACACTGCAGTTTCACTAATCCTCTGGTAACTATCCACATATGTCTTTACAGGCAGAACGCATAAATTTGCAGTGGAGCAGCGTATGAAGACATGACCTTCTCCCAGCAGTCATTTTGTTTGAACTGCTATAGCAGGCTTGAATCTCAATTTCTCCTTTACCTTTCTGTCTTTGAAAATGTATTATCACTAACACCCTAGACATGTAGGTCACATCTCCAAAGAGACCTCACCAGGACCCCTGTATTCATATCTGAATAAAAAGCAGAATGCTGACATTTAGATCCTTGATTGCAAACAGAAACGTTGCCACAATGCCAAGTTAGATATCAAAATTCTGTTTCTTTTGCCATTTGGCTCAAGTGAAATATAAGCACTGATTGTTTTACAAATTTTCTCTTGTGGGATTTTTTGCGACAATTTATAGCTTCTAACAATACTGTCTGTAAACATTTTGAGTCATTTCAGTGTTACACAAACTGCTATGAAAGATAGCCCCCAAAGCCTACCATTGGACAACAGATGATATATTTTAGGATTGTTAATGGTAAGTAAGTGTAGTTCTGTGAAGTTCTGAAGAGGTTGCAAAATATTTTCTTCAGCAATCATTGAATGTAAAGATAATTTAAATATTTTTTCTAACTGAGTAAATGCTAATCTCTTCTGACAACAAAAGTGCTTATTTTGAAGCAATTCTTCACCTACGTACCTATTGTATTTCTCTGGAAATAAATATATACACACTTAAACTACAATGTCTCCTCCAGATATAAGGAAAGCTTGGCATGTTTGCATTCAGTTGAAGGCCCAAAGTCTGAATGGCTTTTCAATTTGGTCAGATGAATCCTTAGAGTCCACATTTAGAAACCATGTTGAAATATTTTTTGCTTTATTCCAGAAAACTGACACATTTATTTAGTTTTGATTTAATCCTCCCAGAAGGACAGACAAAATCATTTTGCTTTCAGCTGTTGAATGCCATGTAACTTCAGTTAACTTTACTCTTGTATTATGTACTACTTTTATCAACATGGATGGCTGACTGGCTACAGCAAGACAAAATAAACATGTGTTTAACTCCTGTAGTTCTGCCACCCTCAGTGACCCAGTAAGAAACATCTGCACTTTTGTTCATTTTCTCTTGTTTAATAGCACTCTTTTCTCCAGCTCAGTCCTCAGATATTCTCATAAATTGACTGAATTGTCCCATCTTCCTCCTTTTGGCTTCCACTGACTTATGTGTCCTCTGTTACCCTTCCCATAGAGCAGGTGTGCCCAACCCATGGCCCACAGGCAGTATGCAGCCCTGAACAGCTAGAAATGCAGCCCTAAAAAATCACAAACTTTTAAAATTGTTATCTGACTTCTAGCAATGTTTTTCATGAGTCAATTGCACATAGCTCAAGCACGGGCAGCATAGGTGACAATGGAACACTGAGGACAGGAGGGTACAGTGCAGTGCTAAATCTGCCTCTTGCACCCACCACACACACGTGTTATATATTTTTCAATATATACTTATATTGAATATATTGAAAGTATAATAAAAAATAAAATAGAAAAAATATATATTGAATATATATCACTCTTTCAATTGAGTGTGAAATGTTGTGCCACTGATGTTTGTCCCCCAATTACTGTACTTGCTGGGGTATGGATAAAAGAAGGCTGCTTCTTAGCTGCTATCTAGTATTTAGCAATTGCTCTATGAATTTACTGCACCGTTCTCTGCTCTGACTTTCCTCCTCCTTAATTTTCTCTTTTCCCTTTTCAGAATTATTGTTGAGTATTTATAGGCAGAAGAGAGAAAAGAACCTAATTTGCGAGATGGAAGTGTCCAGCTTTCTTTCTGTCTGCAAGTGCTGCCTGGTCTGACTGCATAACAACCTATACCAGCTTTGAAGGGAAAAATGCATCCTTTGAGACTTGTGTTGACTGCCATTCCGAAAGCAAACTAACTATGTTCTACCAAGAGAAGGAAATGTTGAATGCTGAATATTTACAGGAGGACTGTTTTGCATTTGGAACAAGAATAATCCCCAGAATGACATTTGAAAATACTGAATACAGGCCCTCTCCATGTTTCTGTTAAGTTCATTTTTACTGTGGAATCAGTATGTTACATGGAATGCTATAGCATTTCAAAATAATAATGACAACTAACAGTAAAGGCAGCATATATTCTGGGCAACATGAAGCATGTTTGATTTAGGGCAAAAAATCTAATTGCAACAAGATAAACCACTAATACTATAGCATCTTTGAATTTATTGCTTAAAATTGACAGGAGTTTGATGGCATTGTTTGCCTTTAATTTAAATCAGTCTTGCTTTGTCATGCAACTGACAAATCTGACAAAGTACAACCAAAACAATAAGACCAGCATCCAACGTCAAAGGATGACTAAAAATTAATTAAGTATAAAACTGAATTTCCTATTGTCTAACTAGAGGCTACTGCTGAAAATCAAAAATAAAGTGAATTTACAGAGCACTGGAGAATACCCAATGCAGTAATCTCCCTTTCCTCAAGACAGGATAGACCCTAGAAGAGGTCATCTTTATTTAACCCTACATTATGAAATGACTCATTCAATGCCTCCTAATCATGAAAAATCATAAGAACACCAGTCGAAAATTAGTTCCACGTGTGCTTTTGCTTGAAGCATGCTTTTAATGATTCAAATTATATGAGTCAAATATTTGCTAACAGGCAAAGACAAAATATTAACTTCTTAAACAATACACTGAACTTCTTAGTCACTACTTACACATTACCTAAAACACAAGATCATTTTCAAAGACACTGATTGTCATTCTCTTTTCTATCTCTTTGTTGTTATGGTTTTCTGTCCCTTTGAAAAGTCATCCAATTAATGTCAGACTACTTCTGTCTAACAACGTGATTCCAAAACACAGGTCTCTTAAAGGATAATGCACTGTACAGTACATAGAATATACAACATAGCAAATCAACATATTCACTAGCACTGTAGATCTCAGTAATGCTCATTCAATTTTATAATATTATTTGTCACATTTCTAGTATCGTAGTCATTACTTCAAATGAAGAACTCCCCTTAAAATCTTGTCTGGAGTTGGCCCTACATATCACCATGCTGGGCCTGGATTCTCCCTGTTTGCAGATGGACTTTTCTGGATCTACTCCCTAAGATTTCAGGCTTCAGTTCAAAAAGGTATTCAAATGTAACCGAGTAATCCTACAGCTGTCAGACTGATCAGTCCAACTAGCATACAGTCATAGTCACACATATGTTTCCATGTTCTACAGTGTTGATATCTTTATATTCGTTTTCACTGACAGTTTTTCCCTCTTAATGACATAGTTTGCCACTGATAAGAACAGGCAACCATGATATGTCAGTTATATTATTTCAAGCCTGTAGCAATAGTTAGTACAGCTCAGTATCACTCTTTAATCCTACACTCAGTGACTTGTACACTTATTACACACACTTTTATGAGAAGCTTGATGGTGGGAGATAGAGGAAAGTATAATATCACATCAGGATATTAAAATGATTAAATTGTAATAGTTCAATATCCATACACATTTTAAATAACAGAAATGTTCTTCCTAAGCTTTGGATTTGTAGTATGATGATTAATGACTCCTCTTAAATGAGAGAGTTGGTGTGACAACATACTTCCCTGTAGAAGTCTCTCAGTGTTTGGTTCAGTAATTCTAAATCAAGTACATTCTTGGCAATTAAGTTTCACTGTCAACATATTCTGTCTGTAGCTTAAATAAATGAGCAGTTACTAACAAGTCTGCCTGTAATGTTTCCTTCAGGATTCACATATTCCACTACAAAGTTTAGAACAATATTTCACAGATGGAAATTGCCAGTTCTTAAAGATTCTTGACAGCTGGTGACACACAATTATAACCTATTTCGTAATGGCATGTAGAATTTTCCATGTGATCACGCATGCGATGGATTGCTCATTTTGGTACAAACATGAACTAAAATACCTGCATACTTAAGCACAACTAAACAACTTTGACACCATATCCATTGGATAAGAGTATAGTCTTGAGTATTTGCCTCCTTTTTCTTTCTACAAAATATTTTCCAGCTGACACTGTTCACAGTCCGCTTGTCAAGACAACATACATCAGAAGGGATGCAAATGCAAAGCTTTCTCTGACTTACCTCAGAGCTCAGGAAAACTCTGCTCACTCTTCTTACCTACTGAATGACAGATCAACCTGTGCAATGAGCTTGAAATTATGAAAGCTTTTCCTCCTCAGGGATCCTCCTCCTTTCACCAAGGTAGCTAGCTCTTCAACTTTTTCCTTCTTATGTGTTCCATTCCTTTCAGGCTTCAGATTTTCCTTTGACAATGTAAGGAAAAGCAATTAGAGATATTTTTTGCAGGAAAGACCACCGGTTTCTTCCAGCTGGCCTTTGTTCTTTTTGTAACACTGTTTGCATTTACCTTCCCGGAGTTTGTCTTAGCCTATATATATTTATTATAGATCTTTTTTTTTTTTTCACTTTTCTCCCCTCTTTCAACACCATATCACTTACACCCAAACAAGAAAGAGTTGGGTGTTTCTTGGACAAATCCTAATGCTACGGCAGTCAGTCACCTACACATCAGACAGCCTTATGAATATCTCAGAAAGGGATGAAGTTGAATAGGGTAGTCGGATCCTGACACAAAAAGACTGAAGGCTAATTAGGCTTCGAGTCTTAAAACAACATGGAATTAATCAGAAGCACAAATCATTATGCTCCACAATAGGCATTTCTTTCAAAGCTTGTGTTCTTATTTCTGTTTTACACTCAGAGACATTGGCCTAAACAGAAACAGAAGCCAGGAGGGAAAAGGTCTCCACTGTGACAGTGTTGCATTTGGGTTTGGGCTGCTGGAATAAGCAATCTCCATTCCTTCCAGCAGTCTCTATTGTGTCTATTTGCAGGTGGGATCACAGAATCATAGAATCACAAAACAGGCTGGACTGAAAGGGACCTCAGAGATCATCTAGTTCCAACCCCCTGCCATGGGCATTGCTGCCACCCACCAGATCAGGTCGCCTATGGCCCCATCCAACCTGGCCTTGAACACCTTCAGAAATGGAGCACCCACAGCTTCTCTAGGCAGCCTGTGCCAGTGCCTCACCATTCTCTCAGTGAAAAAATTCCTCCTGATATCTAACATCTCCTAATTTAGATTAAAACCATTCCCCCTTCTCCTACCACTATCAGACTATGTAAAATATTGATCTCTCTCCCATTAAGTAGTGGAAGGCTGCAATGAGGTCTCCCCTTAGCCTTCTCTTTTTCAGGCTAAATAAGCCCAGGTTCCTCAGCCTGTCTTCATAGCAGAGTTACTCCAACCCTCTGACCATCCTCTTCATCAGCTCGACATCTTCCTCATATTGGGGCTCCAGGCCTTGAAGCAGTACTGCAAGTGGGGCCTCACAAGGGCAAAGCAGAGAGGGACTAACACCTCACTTGACTTGCTGGCCACCCCTCTTTTGAGGCTTTGCAGGCTGTGAGCACACACTGCTGGCTCATGTCCACCATAACCCTGAAGCCCTTCTCCACAGGGCTGTTCTCAAGGAGTTCTCTCAGACTATATGCGTAGGTGAGATTGCCCTGATCAAGGTGCATCACTTTGTACTTTGCTTTGTTGAACATCATTAGTTCACGTGGGCTCATAGTTTAGGCTTGTTCAGGCCCCTTTGAATGGCAGCCCTTCACAACTCATGTCTAGCAGCAGAAATATACTAACAGGTGAAAGAAAGTGTATTATATTTATCATGGACATCAGTAGGCATTTTTTAGCTCAGAGCCCTTCCCTGTGATATACATGAGTCATTCAAATCAGCCCTGGCTCCTACAAGGTCGGGTACACTGATATACACAGAGCCAGAACATCAATGAAGTACGAGGAGAATCAGATGAGTGCTAGTACAGAAGTGCTTGACTTCCTAGTCCCATTGGATTCTGGGCTCAGCTGGAACAAGAAGTTGACCTCAAGGATTGCTCTCAAGGACTGTGGATTTTTTTGGCAAGTGACACACAGGTCCCCACAGTACAGTCCAGGACAACTTTGCAGAATTAGTTTAGCCTCTGCACTGCCTCCACCACCCATCTGTTCTTCTCTCATCCATCCTTTCCTACAGCGGTTGCTACGTGTCCTAATGAAAAGGAAGAAAAGGGGACAGGTGTTCAGTCATTTTTACTTCTTCACATTTATTTACACAAAGGTCATGGTAGCAAGCAAATTTAAGGTAAAATTTGTGTATTGCTTCTCCATTTTGGAAGGATGTTCTGATCACCCATTCTAAAAAACTCCTCTTCTGGGAACCCAAAGAACTATTAGGAAACACTGAAACGAAGCCTTTAACTTACATTACAGTAATTTGTTAATCATAGAGTTACAGAATTGCTCAGGTTGGAAAAGACCTTCAAGATCAAGTCCAACTGCAACCAAACCATACTACCCTAACTCTAACAACCCAGTGCTATATCATGTCCCTGAGCACCACATCCAAACGGACTTTAAGCACATTCAGTTGTGGTGACTCCACCACCTCCCTGGAGAGCCTATTCCAGTGCTTAACAACCCTTTGTGGAAAGAAGTTTATCTTTATAACCAACCTAAACCTCCCCTGGCACAACTTGAGCCCATTTCCCCTTGTCCTGTTCCCTATCACCAGTGAGATGAGACCAACCTTGCTCTCACTGCAATCACCTTTCAGGTATTTGAAGAGAGCAGTAAGGTCTCCCTTCAGCCTCCTCTTCCCCTCCTCTTCCTAGAGTTTGATGTAAGCAAATGAACGTGATAACATGATATACGTACACAATTACTCATTCTAACTTATTTCATTATAAGTATGTCATTCTATGTCATTTTCCATACTTGTCAACAATAACACATAACAGGACCAGTGAGTTCTTAGCATTTGGTGGTATGTTGATATTTTCCAAGAAGCTTTCAGAGAGACACGTGAAAGAAAGACACACATTCCATGTGACAGTAAATAAATATAGAGAGCAGCCTCTATAAATAATTTGTGTTCATCATCTTACATAAAGAAGTGGAAAGTTAGCCACTTTTTGCAATCTATTACATGGTTTGTAGCAGTTTGGTAAGAAAACCTACAGGCTTTCTCACTATTATTACGCTGTCACGTGGCTGCAGTCAGGAACTGACTAAAGAATAATGCCTGTAAGCACAAAAATATAAATGGAAATACAAGTCAGTGATTTGGAAAGAAAAAATATATATATAAAACAAGAGGAACTTTTTTTTTTTTTAATAATTTGTCATTTTATATAGTATAGTATACAACCTTAGTAATGAGCACATGGGAGGATTTCTGAGGTTAGAGCACATGGACCAAAATATGGGGATTTTATTCCTTGACAGGAAAACTCTTCGCACCAGCTTGGATAAGTCATTTTTCTATTCAGCATTTCTTCCATCAGTAAATAATCATAAAAATGTCTCCTAATCCTTATGTGGGATGCTGCATACTGTTTATGTTATGTAAGAAAGAGGTCTGATTCTCTGCCTCCCCTCCTCCTGCTGATGTGGTGAGCAGGGCAAGGAAAGCCTTTGAGGCAAGGCAACACAACTTCTTCAACAGAGACAGTGAATAGGACAGCTGTAAACTGTAAACATTTGACCTTTAAGCTTCAGAACAGGGAATACTAGGTGTTATCAGTCCAGGAGACTTGTACTGGGGAAAACGGAAGAAAGACTGTCTCTCTCGCTCATGCAGGTATAAACTCCTGGCTTGTCTACCCATGTTTAGGAGAGGTTGAAAATAAAAATAAATTGGAAAAAAACAACTGTTCAATTTTCATAGAATCACAGAGAGATTGCAGGGGTCATTAATGATCCCTTAGTTCTAATGCCACTGCCATGGTCATAGTTACTACTCACTAGATCAAGCTGCCTGGGGCCCCATCCAGTCTGGCCTTGAACACTTCAAAGGATAAGGCATCCACAGCTTCTCCGGGCAATTTGTCTTCTACTGACTTATAAATATAATGGGCTAGCACCTTGTTAGCTCACTTGTATTCCTCTTTGGAATAAACGAATTCAAAAACTGGAGAATACTTACCACTCTGCCCACACTCACTGGCCCACATGCTAGCATTATAGTGGGGCTAAGAAAATGTCTCATAAAAGGACCTTAGAAAATCCTCAGCCACCTTCCCTTAAACAAATGGAAAATAGGGATGCTGTTGCACCTGAAGTGCTTCTTGAATACACAACTTTCAAAGACAAATTGCATATTCAAAGTTACTTTTCATCTTTTTTTTCTGTTAATCTTTATTGTAATCTAGGCAATGCTTATTACAAGGAGGCTACACGCATCCCTGGTTCTCAGTTCCTTATAATTTACAAATCCTTGTTTGTTTTCTATAACCAAAGGATATAGTGGAAGGAGCTATTGAAGTTGTACTGATTCTCTGAAAGACTTAAGTCTGAATCATTGTGGATGTTTCCAAATAAAGGCGAGAAAAAGTAATTTTGTTTATGTTCTAGACAAATCTGACATTTGCTTTACAAAATGCCAGTATTCTCCTTTTATCTTACTCTTTTAAAGAAGAGATTTGAGGAATAACATCAGAAGACATCTTCACACCTAGGGCAGACATTTTATCCCTCCTCAGATGGCCAAACTGTAACCCTTTGGAAAGGGTTTTTCCATGCTTTTTCATGCCATGTATCTTATTGGTGATAACTGCAAACTTTCCAACAGATCCCACTGTGTACTCAGCATCTTCAGTCACAAAGATGGTACAACTCTAAGCTGGTATGGAATTCAAGATCTTGGCCATGACACTTGAACTCAGAATATGCAGCTTCTCTTCTCCATTGCCTCTGCTTTCATGCTGTGCTCTGGTATTCCTGGAATGTTCAGACACAGGTATCATATGGAGCAGCTCTGTGTAGAGCAGTTCAGGAAGCACAGACCATGAGATTGAAAAATTTGCCTATACAGGAGGCCTGAATTTGTCCTACCAAGCTTCAGGTATGTCTTACGTGGCTTGAGGCCTGAGTTAAATAAGATAATGTAGACGTTCTTATGTAGCAGGCTGTCCTGGGTTCAGCCAGTACAGATTTAATAGCACATCAGTGTTTTGGTTGTTGAGTAATGGGTGCACAACCAGGTGAGGCCATTTGGCAGGGAAGAGCTTCTGCCTTTATGGCATGGCAGCAGGGGGTGAGGCAAAGACAGGATATGTGGCCTGAATTAGGCCAAGGGTTATTCCATCCTATGTGGTGTCATATGGAAGGGCATAAGGCTGTGGGTAGTTGGCTACGGTGGGCAGCCTCTGTTTGGAGGTGTCAGTCATTGTGTGGTGAGACATTGCATTGCTGGCAGGGCATCAGACAGCAGGCAGTTCTGTTAGCTGGGTGTCGAGTCATGAGTAATTGCATTGTGGATATATATGTGTACATATATTGTTATCATCTCATATCTGTTTCCATTTTCCTTTTCTATCTTAGTAAGTAGTTTTTATCTCACCCTACAAGTTCCATTTTGTTTTCATTTCTCTCCTTCATTCCACTTGGGATAGGGAGCATGGTGAGTTAACAACTATGTGGTGATGTGCTGGGCTGCTTTTGGGTTACATCACAACACAGGCAATGGAGAAATGGCTTAATCTGAGTAGGTGGGGAGGAATGTCACTTCTCATTGACTGGGACTAGCTAGGGGAAAAGTCTAGGACTGGGAAGAACTGGAGCTATGAAATCTTTCATAATCCAATGTGAGGCTAATCCTCAAGAACTAATGTCCCTTCCATCTCAAAATGACAATTCAAACGAGTAAATAACTGCACTATGCCCCTTCACTTATCTGTAAGATGGGTATAACAGAATGCCCTCACTTCAGGAATATGCTGTGATAATAAATTAGTGAATGCTTGTGAGCAGGTATTCAGTGAAAAATTGAGAGTATTTGGGGGAAAATGGTTATATATTCAGAATAGCTTTGAAAAGTGTGTAGTAAATTAGGCATGGGGGCACGCAGTGAATAATAATAAAAAAAAAGAATAGCTGCTTATTCAGCTGAATATATTTTTTCCTTTGGAAAAAAAATCATTCAGTCATAACACTAAAGGCTCTTATGCTTGTATGCACTAGGGATATGAAGAAAGATTCCATAGCATGCTTAATATTTTCAAATACAGTGAGTAGTATTTTATTATATCTAATTTCTTTATAATCTTTGAGGCCATGGAAATGAAGCAGAAGAAATTCCTAAGTATTTGATAAAATGGACTCATGAATACTGCAAAAAGAAAATGAAGATTTAGAACTTGCCAACTACTTCATGCTGTAAAATATTACTATGCCAGTGGAGAAGACACAGCCTGGCAACATCTGGCACTAGCCAGATGTTAAATGAACTGCAGTTAACTTATGTCCATACTACAGTCATAAAAATCTTGGAGCTTTGGCGCATCTGACACGGTTCTCTTCCACAATAAAATAATTTCAATATGGTGGCAGATGGGAAGCCATAATTTAAATGAAGTATCACTTCAAATCAGAGGACAGTCTTGTAAAAAATTTAGAAGTGCAGAGGATGATACTAGTGCCTTCTTTCCTACTTCAGCAAACTCTCTAAATTGATTTCATAAACAGGTGATATCATGGCATATGCTTTTTCCGGATGGGTATTATAGAACTAATTCTGAGGGTTGAAGTTCATTTCGAAAAGTGCATACTTATTAATAACACAGACTTGGGACCTGATCTCCAACTCTGTGACACCACTATGAACAAAAAGTAAAGTCATGAAAGTTAACAGAGATATACCATTATGATGGCCTAAGTGCTTACGGAATTCAGCCAAACACAACTACAAATTTCACAGGGCACTAGGAGATATCCTTGAGATTGTCTCCAGTGTAGTATGTAGATATCTTTATTTCCTTAATATTCTCGGCCCTGACTTAATATCTTGCCTGAAGTTTTCCTCCAATTTTTTTTTTCTGAAATGCATTTTTCTTGAGGCACATGCAAACATTGTGTATAATTTTATCTTTATATTTCAAAAAAGTTTGTTCCAAATCTCCCTGAAAATGGAATGTGTCTCTTTTAACATGCTACTACTGATCCTGCTGATTGGTGTCACACATCAGTGACACCTCCAGTATCAGGAGGAACATAGCCAAGTTGCAAGTATTTGTTACTGTTAGAGCACATGAGAAGTACTTTATTGACAGACTATATACACAGACAGTTTGTACTATATAGATAGCACGAACAGTGTAGGAAGTGAAAGGATGGTCATGCACTTTTACAGTTAAGAGTGCGGCTTCTTTTGAGAAAACTGGATTCTTTTGTAGTTATTTAGATTAAAAAGGAGTTTCACTGAAAAATGTCATAACATCTGAAGCTTGTAAGATAAAACATCTCGTCCCTCTCTTTTTTATGTGCTAAGATAATTTGTAGATATTCTAAGGGTAGAAACCAATCACACCTTTCTATTTTTAAATCTATTTTTATATTCATTAAATAATTTACATAAATAAGTGCCTTCTTTATGGAACTGTATATCCAAAAGTGCCAAGATTATTTTCTCCCAGTGCTTCATTGCCTAATTAATATTTCATTTTCTAATCATAGATTCTGCCTCTTGTGCTCGAGTTCAATAGTTTACTCATACCATGTTCAAGAGTGAACTAAAATATCCAAAATATAATATCAAACATATAACCTGAAACTGAAATAATTCCGTTTCACAAGCAAAAAATCATGAGAACATGATCAAAAATTCAAATATAAAGTCATAAGCCTCATGACGTGTATTATTCTTCCAAGTTTCTGTGAAGATAAGAAATCATAGAACCTACTGTTCCCTGTAGTAGGGTCAGTCCCTCCACATCATTAATACAAATGTACTGAGTATATCCTCCATCACCTGGTTTACATTTGCAAATGAAGAATGAGGTTGCTAAGTCCTGACTTACACTACGCTCATCATCCTATGTTCCCCTGACAACCCAGAGAGAAAAACAGACATCACCAGAGATTTGTGCTGGGCACCTACCTCCAGATGAGCATCAAAAGGGCCCGCACAATACTTGAAATCAGATGAAAGAAATCGTGTCCTGAATGTATGGGAGATAATCCTTTTGCATGCTCTGAACACACCTTTATCTTCAGTTTGCAAATGATAACAAGAAAAACAGTTTTCTTAAGTTCTTTTACATTTGAGCTGAGCACAAAAAGAACATATGGAAGACGCAAGCTTGTCTCTTGAGATAAGTGCTTGGACATAAGGCGACCAATACAGAGCTGAAAGTCAGGCCTTCAGGTGGCAGTGAGCAGCAGTAGTTGAATTTTTGCTTTTGCTGATGAGATTGTAAAACGTGAGACAGAATCCTGTAGAGCTTTCACATAAAACCAGTGAAGTGATGAGGATCCTCTGCATAAAAGTTAGAGAAGCAGCAGGAGAACCAGCAAAGGATAAGCTGGAAAAGTCAAGAGAGGAGGAGGAGGCAGGAGGGTGACAGCTTGAGGAAGATTCCAATGGAGAGCTGATACTGAGTTTTGACTTTAAAAATTCATTATAGATATAAGCCAAAGCAGTGACTATCAAAACAGAAAAACAAGACTTAAAAGAGCATAAAAGAGAAAGAAATCTAGTTGACGAAAGTAAACAGTTTTAGAGTGAGTGAAGTGTTATTGAAAGAGATGTTAGAAGAGAAAAAAGCCAAATGCTACTACGTGAAGTAGAAAACGCAGATACTGAATAACTAATTGATTCTGTGCTCCAAAAAGAAACTTCAACATTGCAGTAATCACTCTCCTTTGTGGCCATACCATTTGGTTTTGGGACACTAATAAGAAAAATGATGGCAATTATTCCGGGATTCTTTTTTGCCATTTCAGAGACACATAGTAGAATATATGAAAATATCTATGGACTTTCTCTAAGGCCTTTAAGGAAAGCAATGGGTCCCATCCAACTTGCAAACAGTATGCAGAAGTACATATGTGTGTATGCTCAATCATGGCTCGCAGATAAGACTTCAGCAGAGCACCCATTCCAACAGCAAAGAACAAAGTACTCCCCAGGAACCTGTATGAGGGATAGCAAGGAAATGGAGCTGCAGTACCTTCAACAGACAGGATTCTCTTGTAGGCCCAAAACAAGTCTTCAGCATAGTTCTATAAATTACTCAAGCAAATAGCAGATTTTCTAGAAATGTTAGGCTTCTGGAAACTCAAATCAAAAGGAATGTTTAAAAAATTATTCCCACAGCTCTAGCTTTACTTGCAGAAGTGTGCCTTCTTATTTACGAAACTGGGAAAACCAGAGATCTGTGATCCAGCTTTTGAAAAATCAATGATTGCTTCTAGTGGGTAGTGAACTCTTTTTGCATTTCACTTCAAAGATACAAGTTACATCATTTCCAGATTGTTTTGTTCAAGAACAAGAACTCATATTAGTAACTTTCAGAGCAGAGTGTGACTTGCCCCTTCATGAGCTATAAAACAAGACCATACAGGAAAAAGCTCAAAGCAACAGCAGATAGTATTTGGTTGAAACAAACCTTTTTGTTTCATGTTTTACTCTTCATTATTTAAATTTGGGAGTGAATATGAGAGTTCCAGTTGGCCTTGCCCTATAAAAGCTACAGTAGTCTGGAAGGGGAGAGGTCAGATGTTGCTCACTCCCCTTTCTCAAAGGACTCTGCTGTGGACTTTCTGAAAACCGTTCGAAGGTTTATAGGGAAGGTTGGGTAATGCTGGAGATTACACCATGTCCCTGAGCAGTCTGTTCCACTCCTAAACTTTCCTAACCATTAAGAAGTTCTTTCCAACTTCCAATTTAAATTCTCCTTATTGCAGTTTAATCCTGTGGTATCTTGTAGGCATAATGGATGTGATGAATAATTGCCTTCTTGCTGCTGCTTTCTGCATATCTGAAAACTATCTGAACGGTCCTTAGAAAGCAAAAATGTTCTCCAAAAGGTTTTGTATGGAAGATAAAATATCTGAAGCGCGGGAGGCAAAGAGATGAGGCTGGACTCTTCTCAGCAGTGTGTGGTGATAGGACAAGAGGAAATGGCCACAAACTGAAGCATAGGAAATTCCGCACAAATGTGTGTGGGAACTCCTTCCCAGTGCAGTGCCGGAGCAGTGGCACAGCTGCACAGAGAGGTGGTGGAGTCTCCTTCTCTGGAGACGCTCCAGACCCGCCTGGACGCCTACCTGTGCAACCTGGGCTAGGGAGCTGCTCTGGCAGGGGGTTGGACTCCGTGATCTCTGGAGGTCCCTTCCAACCCCTACAGTTCTGCACTGCTGTGATTCTGTGAAGGAAGAAAAGGAAGGAAAGAAGGAAAGAAAGAAAGGAAGGAAAAGAAGGAAAGGAAGGAAAGACCTTACTGCTCTCATATTGAGCCACAAAGCCTTTCAAATGAACAAAAATTGATCCTTATATTCCCGGAGTGATTTCTTTAAAGTGGGTGAAGCAGGCAAATCGTTTCAAGTCGAGCAATCGTAACAATCCTATTTCAGGCTCCTTGCCTCGCACAGAATGCCACCCTGCCTTTGATACAGATGTATGCTGATGTGCACTTACTGGCACCAGTTTAAAGAGGAATAAGTCCCAGAATAAGACAACCGCGGCACGTGCTTCTCTGCGAGAGGCTGCAGTGGCAGTTCTTCCAATTATAGCTCTCCAGCTCAGTCCGCTCGGGCAATAATGCCGCACGACGGCCGCGGGCTGTGCACGTCAGGGAGGGCCCCGCCAGGAGCGGCCCCCCCGCCGCGAACACCCCACCGCCTATATAGGGGCGGCGGGGCCGCTCCGATCCGCGCTGGGCAGAGGGTTCCGTGGTACCATGGCCCTGGGCCGGCCGGCGGGGCGGGCAGGTGGGGACGGGACTGAGAGGACGGGACGGGACGGAGCGGACGGAACTGAGTGTCCGTGGCCCCGACACACCGCTCCCCGCAGGTCCCGGCGCGGCGCTGGCGCTGCTGTGGCTGCTGGGGCGGGCGGCGGCCCCCCCGGCCATGTGCACCCCGAGGGATGCGGGCTGCCGTCTGCTCAGCGTGGCCGAGCTCTTCGACCGCGTGATCCGGCACTCGGGCAGGATCCACAGCTTGTCCACCGAGCTGGTGAGTGCCCGGCCGGCCCCGCGCCGGGAGGAGGGCCGGGGTGGGGTCCGTGGGCTTGTTGAGGTTTTCTTCCCCCGCAGGAAAAATACTTCACGCCCCGTGACAACGAGCTGAGCAGCCCCGCGAGAAAGTGTCACACGGCCACCATGCTGACCCCCAACGACAAAGAGTTCGCCCAGAAAATCCCGGTAAGGCACGTCAGGATGCGGGACGGGCAGCCCGTCCTTATACCTAGCTGTTGGAAAAGATGCATACATTGTCACAGATGTCAATGCTTACGTGCACTGTTTCTATTTACTAGTTCCAATGGAGGCACTGTGGTGGTGCTCCATCTAAGTGACAGGCGTCCCTTTGCTTGCTGTGCATGTTGGACCGATCAGTGCCACTGTGAAGTGTAAAAAGCAGTGGGGAGAAACGTCTAACAGTTGTTATCTCTGAATCGATAGGTGAGAGGAGAAACTGCCAATTGTTCTAGACACATAATGGCAAAGAGAACAAATCGTTCTTTGAAGAAAGTCAAGAGGAGTTTCTTTAGACAGAAGTTGAGGAGGCCAAGGGTACAGCAGCAGGAGAGGCTTTCTCCTGCAGGAGGAGACAGAGTGAGGCGTAGGTCAGCATCCTGTTCCTCTGTGACATGGAAGCTCCCTCACGGAGTTCAGCTGGAAAAGGAAATGGAAATGCAGCCCTGACTCATGCTGGGAGCCTGCTGCCTCATTTCTGAGCTGAGGTCACCAGGGAGCTCAGAAGGCCGCTGGGTTTCTGTTACAGAAGCAGCTACCCCGAGCACCAGGCACTTTCCTCGGAAACATATCTACAGCACACCTTTAATGGTATAGCTATAACCTATGAGAGGTGCAAAGCGATGCAGCTCCTTGCTGAAGTGCAGGTATTGCAGAATGGGTGTCTGGATGGGACCTCTTGGGGTTGTCAGATACCCTGCAGGAGTTCCTGAAACTTTTTGGTCCCTTTTAACTTGGAAAGGAGTGCCACCATTTTACTAATGCTACACTGCAGAACACAGGAGTGTGAGAAAGCTGAAAAGAAGGCAAATACAAATTTTTGTTTCTTGTATCTCCACAAACAACTGGAGACAGAGTAGCCTCTGTATATTTGCAAGCTACTGAATTGCACACATAACTCTTAACCCTGCAGAGATTTCATTGTGAGACCGAATTCCTATGAGCTGCTGCAAACTGAGAAATTCCTTGTTTTCATTTGTAAGAGAGAAGAACTAACCTACTTGATCTTGAAACTTCTGCAAGCTTGGAAAGAACCACTTTCCCACTTCAACCAGCACATTGAGAACCTTCAGGAGCTACCTGGTGAGAGCCTTGGCAAAGCAAAGGAAATCAGCAACATGGTACACGAGCTGGAGACTGGGGTTGAGAAAGTGACTGAAAAGGTGAGGTTTTTAGTGTAACTTATTTACACCACACGTGTAATGCAGATAACTTCTGGGGCTGATGCATACTTTCACTTGAGCTGAGTCCTTACTTCGAGCAGAGGCTCTGATTCAGGACCAGCCTTAAGCCTGGTGGCTCATGTTCAAATTCCTTAATGCTTCCAAACTGTGTGAGAAGATCTTTGTTAAAATAAGAGCCTTCTTCATTGCCTTGTGTCCCTGAGTGATCGCAAAATGTCATACTAACAAAACATAGTGGTCTTTGTTATATAGATTCGGCATTTTTTCAGCCAAAGGATGCAACTGAATTCACGCAGTGACAGACGTGTAGATGACAGTTTTATGTTCATAATGTGTAGATCAACATTTTAATCATGTGAAATGGGAAAGAAAGAGGCAAGCACAAAGAGTAGAACTTCTTACATTTTCATGTATGAGCCAGCAGTGCCTTTACTTTTCTTGCATATGGAGGAGACATGGGCTGATCACCACAAATACTTGAATTTTTTGTTTTCAGTCTTCTTCTGATTCATATTTTAACTAATTCAGCTATCACTACTGGCTGCTGCAGTGAGCTCCTTCCTAAGGGAGCAGTTTCTGAGGCTGGATCTTCAAGGCAGCAGTGGCATGGGTTAAGTCAGGTGCCATTCACAAAGCCATTCCAAAATTCCTTTCTGAACTCTGATATTAATTATTGTGTGTATTTTTTATTTTCTTCTTTATCTTCTCATTACTAGCTGGAATCTGTGATCTTTGCATTATTTGTGCATTCATATCCAAACTCATTTGGAATTTTGGTAGACAAATTTTGTAGTGTATGTCCATTCTGACCTCTTGTGTATCATGGACATATTATGCAGTAGACACATAATTAAAAAAAAATAATGAAGCAAACAATCCAATATTTTGCAGGGTGTTTTTGAGCTGTTTTTGGTTGGTTGGTTAGTTCTGGGGGGAGGTTATTTGTGGATTGTTTTCCTTTTTGATAAGATACTAATTCTAACCTCAGTTCATACTGTGAAGCTACTACCTCTGGGAGGCAATAACCATCTCCAGATTTCATCAGCTTAAACAGCACCTGGCAGATGTTCACATCACAAGATTCTGTGGGCAAAACTCACTGAAGTAAATGGCTGCAAGTCCGAAGACTGATTTACTGTATTACTTTGAGGAAACAACCATCAGCAAACAGTGGTTTCTGTAATCTTTGTAATTCCTGCTTTACTGATCAATCACACCATTTCAGGCTAGTCGTAGGTATGGGCACTGTTAGGAAAAAAAGGCAGTGTTGTTTCTTTGTAAGGAATTTTCTATGTGTACATGAAAGTGCTGGGGCAGAACAGCCCAACACAGTGATACATTGGTTGACTTGTGCACTAGTTTTTTAAAGATTTGTTTATACATAACTACTCCTTGTACTTCATTTCCTGTTTCCAATACAGATGCTGTCCATGGGCATCATCAGCAATTCGTTACATGGAATGGCATCATCTGAAGCTGCTGGCTTATCAATTAGTAATGAAGCAAACGTGATGAGTGACTCTGACTTTATTCACTGTTTTAGGAGAGACTCCAATAAAGTTCAAAGCTACTTGAAAATTCTGAAATGTAGGATTATGCCAGAAAACAGTTGTTGAGTAGTAATCTCTTAGCAAGCAGTTTTTAGCATGCTGTTTATTAAGATAGAAAAATATAATTTATTCTTGAGACTGTTATCCTATGCTAATGGAGTATTAAATAAAGCATCGTGTGTGTGCGTGGGTAAGCACATACAGACAAAAAGGAGTAGTCTGGCAGTAGATGAGGCAATATCTTTGGCACAGTTTAGACATACACACAGCTGAAAATGAAAGTTAGTTTGTTAAACCTTGGTACAAATATATCTAAATATGTTTCCATATGGAAGGCAGTGCTCAATTCTGGTCTGAGTGCCACTTTAATGTGAGAGTTGGGTATGGCTGATACAGCAGTGAGCCTTTCCCATAGTGTTTCCTGACCCAGTGCTTGGATTTTACAGTAGTGATGACAAACTTCACAATGAATAAAAATCTGAAAGCTGTCAGAGAATTTACAGTATTCACATTTCCCTAACAGTGGAGTGGTGCTAACTGCTGTTTATAGAACAAAACCTCTCTGCATTCACATCCTAAATGAGCCCTTTAAATAGACACTTATAATCAACATGGATTTATCTTTAGCCTTCTTGACTATTTCATCCCTGAATGCTCTTTTCTGGCCTCCTGTGATTTTGATGGTTGTTGACAGTTGCTGGAGCTCAGGCTGCCAAGAACGTAGAGTAAAATGCTGATGACTGTTTCATATTGATGCTGGATTTGATCTTCAGAAACTCAGAAAATGGGAAAATGCTTCAAAGGAACATATACGCAGAGCAGAGAAACATTTTCAGACGCATCTCAATAACTGTTGATACCCAGATACTGATGTATTTCCTCAGCTAGAAGCTGTGAGTGTTCACAGTTCGTATCTGGTCCCTCTTGTACCAGGTATGCTATAAATGCAATGGCTACACAGTTCCTGCCCCTAAGAAGTTACTACCTGCAATTCCTTAGGTAGGAAGGTGCCACAGATGCATAGTGAAAGAGCAGCACTGTGAAATTCTGGAAACAAAACATACCTCCAAATAGACAGGATAAAGGAAGGGCTCCTTTGGACAAGCAGACAGAATCAGAGATGCACTGCAACTGTGCCTGCCTATCCACAGTCCCGGAAAGCAGAGGAGCAATTAGTAATTTTGTCACTCATTTCTGTCAGCTGCATCATCTGCTCTTGATACAGTTCATGAGTTCTGTGTCTTTCTTTCAGTGATTTCACTCTCAAGCTCTCATCGTCCATTTGAGAAGTGCCCATGAAAAATACTGTAGCTGGGGGCAAGCGTAGAACATGTATAGCACCACCTAGCACAGCCATGGCAGGGATTATTCCTGTGCCTGAAATGCTGAAACTGCGAAAGTGTGCATAAATAAAAGGGAAAAACAGTGTTGGGATGCAACCTCACCCCTTCACAGCAAGGACATTGCCTACAAGAGATCAGCAACAGCTGTCCTACAAATGGTGGCAGACACAGGAGGGCTTACTGAGTCAAAGCAAAGCTGATGGAAGAGACACGTGAGGAGCAGGTCCTGCAGATGAAGGGCTTGGCACAAGCATGACGGTTCCTGTTACTTTGATATGAGTATGCACATTCTTTTCTGTCACTAGGCCTGTGTAAGGAAGCAACACCATCAAGAGCAGAAGGGATGGGCCAGAGAGATGATGACACTATCCCTCCGGCCTCTCCAGGCCAGGGCCTCCATTTCCTGCCTCTGAACTGCTGCCCAGACTGAAGGCCCAGTACCCCACATCCCGTGCTGCTCTCAGGCTGCCCCCAGCACCACTTGCCCTGTTGTCACATAGATGAGTGCCTGGTAGGGCCCTGGGCCCAGGCCCTGGGCAGCTTGGTGAGGGCAGGAGCATGGGAAGGGCAGGGCGAGGCCTGGCAGGCACTGTGGTGCTCAGCATCCGGCCTGTTTCTCCAGGAGAGAATGCCCATGCCCTGTTGTCTAGATGGAGTATTATCTGTGGATTTTGGAGGGTTTTGCAGTGGTGTCATGCCCAAGCCCCAGGGCCATTTTTACCACAGCCTCTACACAGAGGAGGCTTCTTGGTTTCCCTTTGTGCAAGATGACTTGGCAAGGACTGGGAAAATGAACTCCAATTGCAACCAGACCCCTCCATAGTCAGGAAGATACGCTGTTAGTTGGATTTGATGCCACGCGAAAGACATTTTGCAAGTGGAGCAGATCCTAAAAATAATTCCTATATACTGCAGAGAGCAAAGCTTTAGAAATTCTTGCTGCAGAGACATATAGAAACAGAAAATGATAAAGGAATCACCACAGAAGAAACAGCAATGCACCCAAGTCATTCATGCTGACTTGCTGCCACGAAGTGGTGTTGTATTTCAAGATTTGCCTTTGGCTGATGTAAGGCATGCTGGTAAGGTGAACAGCTTCCTGTATCACCAACAACATATTGCTTCCTCTTCTCACCAAGAAAACAATTGAACAGCTGGCTGAAAGGGGCATGCTTTGCCTTCTGACCACGGATGCCTCAAGTAGAAATATCAGTGATGGTTGCATTTGCTTTTTTCATTGGGGAATACTTCATCTTATGCGTGATTTCTCTTCAAGGCAGCAGTGAAATTAGTTAGAAATATGTGAAAATTTAAAAATGTACACTAAAATTGAACACTTTTACACTGAAGAATGCATGATCTCAGCTGAAAATACTAATTAGTATTAAGTATTGCGAATAAATAGAAAATCAGAAAATAAGAATTTGTTTCCAGTTTAGTGCTCAGACCATATGCTTCAATATGTAACAAGGTGTGTTACAGATAAGTCGCAGTGCAATTTCTGTTAGTGGAACAGTATATTTTGTTGAACTTTCCTCATCAGCTAAATGAAGTTAATAATTTAAGATATTTCCACTCTTCTTCAGACTTTATTAAAAAATATATTGGAGCACAGCCCCAGAACAATGTGGGTTTTTTTTTGTTTGTTTGTTTGTTTTTGCATAGTGCATTGAAGTTTTTCAGTTATTAGAAGTTGCGTTTGTACATTAGATTTCCTGGTGATAATTTTTCCATTTTTTCAGCATGATGAAGGAGTATATGATAGACACTTTTGGAGACTGATTTTTTTTTTTCATAATGTGCTAAAAGGCTTTGATAATATATCTTAAATTTAGATTGAATCAGATGATGTGCTGACGTTTGGCATGACAGAATGAGTGAAAGAATTTAGAGACTTTTGTTCTAGTTTAATTTTTATCTAAAACTGTATGATAGCAAAGCAGGAAAAAAATGGAAGCAGACTTCATTGAAGGATCTACATTAACTTTCAGCTTTTTCATATAACATTCAAAGGTAGACATACAAAGACAAAATGACTTGGAAAATCTCAAGAATTCCTCAAGGGCTGTGTGTTTATAAAAAATTAAATGTCTGTGTGCTTGGGTAAGTGCTGGAGACTCACTATCAAGTTGTCGCTGTGTGATGTTCCCATCCACCATAACCAGTTTTATTGCTTCCAATTGCCATCAGTAGCTATGGGTAACCAAGGAGTGCTGTCTTCTGGCCAGCAAATAATTGAAATACAAGCCTGCATTGGGAGCATCTCAGATCCAAGCTGACACGCCTTGGCTTATTTCACACAGCAGCAGTCAATAAGCACTCAGAAGCACAGTTGTTGAAGAATTCTGTAGTCAATGGCAACTTAGTCCACTCAAGACTGTGAAACTTTCTCAGCAGGGGCCTTTTGGTCACCTCATAGTTCAAAATGAAGTCTAAAGTTAATTGGGCCCTAATTTCTCTCCGAGCTTTTCTTTGGGCACTGAATTTACAGCTAACTTGCTTTAAATTGTTTTGTCTTCTTTTCTTTTCTGTGAAGATCAGTAATGGTATTGTTGGTAGAGGGTGCTGAAGCAAGTGAATGAACTTAATTTATGTCACGCTTTTGACTGGGGAACGTATATTCATCAGAGAAACTGTGCAGCTACAGTGATGGCAACTGGCATTTAAAACCCAGCACTAGTAAATCACAGCGGATAAAACAAATGTGATGTATTAGTGCAGCTAAGGAGTGACATTTGACCACTGTATTGTTGCTCTGACATTGAAGTTAGTAATGCAGTTTTGTGCCTTAAAGCAGCCTGTTCCCTTAAGCAGATCATCACAATTCCTTTTGGCAGAGAATTAGTGAGACCAAGATAAATTTTTGTAAATGATTTAATTCTGTAAAAGTATTAACACCAAAGTGTGAGTGCTGGCATGGCTGCAGTCAGCAAATTGTAGTCTGCTACTCTTCCATGATCTCCTTTAGAAAGCAAGACCAAGAGCCAGCAGTGGAAATCAGTACCTCTTGGTTAAGTAACAGAGAAATTGAGTGCCTGATCCCAAGAACACCTTTTCAGGACCTCTATTCAGAATCCTCATATGGACAATCTCCAAAAGGTGAGACGACAAAAGCCTCTCCTAGTCCCAAGGTTGCTCCACTGTGCAGCAAGGTCCCTGCTCCAGCACCACAGCCTGAGAGCACCACAGTCTGAGCTGCGCTAAGGCAGTGCTGAGGCTCAGCCTTTCCAATCTTCCCTTCTTGCATTCTACATTACGTTAGCATTGAGAGGTTGCCAAGGCAGAGATGCCCAGCAAGCACCTGTATCTGTTGTTTAGAACCTCTAGAGTTTGGTTTCTATTGCAGTGCAGAACTTGAGGTACCTAAACCCAGCAAATGCCCTTCACAATATTTTACAGGTGTGAACCATATATACTCACCAATGCCATGCAAAGGAAGTACCTCAGATATAGGATCCTATAAGCATGGTGCAAGTTCACCCACAGGGCCGTATCTTTTAAGTCAAAGTAATAGGTTCCTGGTTTTAACTGTGAGAAGCAATCAGTCTCTGGTGGGTCTCTCCAAAATACCAAGCTAGATGCATTCTGTGCCCTACACCTCTGCATGTACTTCAAACACCTGCAGGGAATTTTGCATAGAACTGGTGTTTGCTTTTCTCTTTCACAACTTGTGTTCATACACTGAAGAAAATACATACAACTTGATCCTTCATGTGAAAAGACTGCCACTGTAAATCTCTCTTATTTTCTGTGTTCATATTCTCCTTTACCAGCATTCCCTAGGATTGGCCAAGGGAAAGTTCTCCTTTAAATGACTGAGAGTAATCAAGGTTGTATATGTTATGGGCTAAGTCCACTTTAACTAACTGTATCAGATAGTTTCATACATAATTCAAAATTCACAGGTGTATTTCTAGGCTTTTGAAGAAAGCTTGGTAAGCATTTTCAAGTAAAGAATGTATCTCATGTGCTGAAACTTCTTCCTAACTTCGGAAAAGGTACACCAGTAGGAAGTGTTAGAGATGTGGATAGCCTGCAAGTGGTGTAAGTTTTAGCATGCTATGGTGAAAACAGAACTTGCTCAATTTAAAAGACTTACCACACTGTAACTATGAAACCAGTTCAGCACAAGCCTTGCTTGATCCTTGCCTCAGTGAAGTCACAACCTGCCCAGCACATCAGCTGGGAGGTTTGACAGCAGTTCCCATTCAATGTTTATAACATCAGCAGCTGAATTAATTTCACTGTGAGGACTCTGAAGCCCATCTCCTCTGCCCATAAATCCATGTTGCTTCTAGCACTGACTCCTGATTGACTTGTGGGGAAAAAAAATATGAGCAGCTGTGAAGACTGCTTTCCATGAAAAGGGAGATGGGAAAAAACTAAACATTTCCCATGCCACACACCCATTTCCTCTGCAATGGGAAGCACATATACCTCCACTTGATTCTTCGATGACATTTTGGAAATACTT
The DNA here is from genome assembly GCF_038088225.1 of Cyrtonyx montezumae. NCBI lineage: Eukaryota > Metazoa > Chordata > Aves > Galliformes > Odontophoridae > Cyrtonyx > Cyrtonyx montezumae. Next base: position 131,322,976 of record NW_027072034.1, on the reverse strand, counting down.
GCATGCCTTTCAGTGTAGGCAGACAGCAGCAAATAGCATTTCCTAAGACTCTGGCCCACTAGCCTTTCAGGCAGGAACTAGTCAAGCAAGGCAGGAAAATTGGAAAGTAAATTCATCTTCACGTGTAGGTGATTTGTCCATCCATCCCTAAAGGTTTCAGGCAGAGTATGAGTGAGTTCCAGGACTTCTATTGCATGATGGGAATACACTCTTCAAAGTACTGAAGAGTACTTAACACACTGCACACTACACATGCTCAAGAGTCCTCTCAGGGTAGAGATCTAGGAGCTTACGGTAACAGAGGTTTGCAACCAGAGGATAAGATGACTTCTGAATTGTTCTGTAATGTCTTTTTTCTTTTAAAGACAGCCCAAGAAATCACAGCCAAAGAAAGACGTATCATGAGAGACTGGGACAGCACAGCTGAGCACTCAGAAGGCACGCCATCCACACTGCGTTACAAAACTCATCACGCAGTTGGTTTATGATGCAAGCTTTGTCATTGCAATCTCAAGCTCCTTAGAGGCAACAGTATCTAACCTTTACCTTCCAAATAATACAAAGGGAGGACTCTCAAGAGGTTAAACATGAAATAACATCTGAATGTTTTTCTGGAAGATGCACAATAAGGTTCAAAAACTTTCAGAGCTCAAAGGCAGGAATAATTAGAGACGTCCGTGGCAATGCATGATGAGGAAAGCCAGAAGAGATTATTGTAACAATCTCTTTTGGCTATCTGAGACAGATGAAGTTGTCCTTAGAAAGCCAAAATGTTCTCCAAAAGTTTTTGTCCGTAGGATAAAATACTCCCAACTTTTAATCTCAACAAATGCATTCATAAATGTATGATTAATATAAGCAAACAAACAACAACAATGAAAACCACCCCTTCTGCTCCGATTTTGAGCTCCAAAGCCTTTCACATGAAGAAGAGGCAATCATCCTCCAAAAGAGTGGCCAGGCACTGGAATGGGCTGCCCAGGGACATGGTGGAGTCACTGACCCTGGAGGCGTTCAAGGAGTGTTTAGATGTTGTGCTGAGGTTTTAGAGAGAACTACTGGTGATAGGCAAACGGTTGGACTGGATGGCCTTGGAGGTCTTCTCCAACCTCAGTGATTCTGTGATTACCTTCCAAAGTGATTTCCTTCAGCTGGATAAAGCAAGCATATTATTTCAAATTGAGTAATTTTAATACTAGTATTTCAGGCTCCTTGCCTTACACAGAATGCTGTCCTGTCTTTGATACAGATGTATGCTGACATGTACTAATGGGTACCAGTTTAATGAGAAATAAGTCAGGAATCAGGCAATTACAGCACGTCATCTCTTTCAGCCATTCTCTAAGCAAGGCTGCAGTGGTAGTTTCTCCAATTTTAGCTCTCTGGCTTTGTCCATTTGAGCAATAATTTTGAAATTCAGAACAGACTATAAGAGATTGCACTAATAGTCTGACAAAATCCACCTAAATTGAGTTGAGAATGGTTTAAGTTTCATCCACAGGAAAAAAAAATGAAGGAGTTAGTGAATTGTATCTCCCAGTATGCATTCAAATCAAAGTGGTTTAAACACAGTCCATTTTATTGGCTGTTTGTCTTTTCATTGCATACTTTACCATGGTTATTGGCTGATGTGTGGCTGTGCTATTTACAATTAGCTGGATACTGATATAGGTGAGGACAGATGGTGGAAACATACTAGAAATGCTTAAGTTTCTCTGCTACACACCTACTGTGTCATTTAATCAATCTAAAAAAGAACCCAAAACAACTTATTATCTTCATGGAAATAGGATTATTCTCATCTCAGGCATAAAATAAATAGCTTGGTCTAAATGCAATGGGAGATAGAAGTGGTTCTATATCAGTGTGTTTCAATGGAAATCTATACACAGGGCAGGTTGTTTAACTTAGAGCAAAGCTTCGGCTTCATGCTCTTCACTTTGTTGTACTTACCACTGCTTTCTATTTCATGTTTAAGGTCATAACGAGACTGGAAAAGAGACATGAAAAGACTGAATATTGCAAAGCATTTCTTAAATCATTAGTTGTCATTTTAATCGTGTTAGACTTTAGCAAATTTATGAGGCATAAACTAGTTAGCTTTACAGTGTCCAAATATTGTTAGTCTTAGAAGACCTCTCACTTGAAGCCTGCACTCTCCACTCAATTTACAAACTGGCCCTACTTTCTTAGGCTGATGATGTAACTGCCTTATTTGCAGTGGCATGGTCAGGATACAAATACAGTGGGCTCTGTGATGAATTTGCTCTTGGAGGTGGTTGTGTACTAGTCAGTCTTTCAGAATTTCCTGGAGACTTCTCCCTCCACCTTGGACTTGTCTGCTCTTGAGACACTTCCCACACCGAGGGACACGGGGAGGCAAAATTCATGGTGGATTGTGAGAGGTAGTTTTCCTGAAGACCTTCTTGGAGGCACCTGTTTGAAAGCACTTCTTTTTCTTTGGAGTTTCGCCACTTCATCCTTCGATTCTGAAACCAAATTTTCACCTGTTTGCAAGTTAATGAGAATTTATTAGCTTTTTTTTTTAAAAATTAATAACATTGCCTTTACGTGTCATTTTTTTTTTGTTTTGTTTCTATTTTCCATCCCTTAGTTTCATATTCCTTCTTTATTTTATGTTAAAGCAGATCCAGTTTAGCCGAACAATTTCCAAATCATATTTATTACAGCTGTGCTAAATAGTCACTTTGTCTTTCCCTACCTCAAGCAAGTGATTGTTTGGCATGAACTGGAAAGATGAAAGACCAATGCTAGTGACTTTGCAGTCTCCTTCAGCATAATCTTTCTAGACAGATAAGGATTCTCAGTGCAAACTAGCATTGTCATTAACAAGATTAGGTGATTATATTGGCAATGGGAAATACTCATTTTCAAAGAGGCTGTAAGAGCTAAGTCTGACCCATCTGCAAGCTGAGCATGGTCATCATAAAGTTTCAAAATTACACAGAGGTTACAGTTTAAAGATATTTTATCTGTCTACATACAGTTTTCCAGGAGTTACCTAGAACCATGTGCTTCTGAAATAAATCCCATTTTTCAAAACCTTTTATTTACAAAGCTTGGATGCTCTAAGGCATTAATAAAATGCTGGGAAAAGCTTAGTGAAATACACATTTAGAAACTGCTAGATTAAGAGAGGGAGGGAGTGTTTGTGGAAGGGAATCATCATACTATTCACATTGTATTTTTTCTCTTAAATACCTGCATGGAATTCTAGCATTCAGACACATGATACAAAGGCAAAGGGGGAACACTTGCAAAGGATTGAGAATCACTGCCTTAGCTGGCAGGAACCATTACTCCAGTACAATCAGTAAGATGACTGAAGAATTAACCTTCATGGTACATGGTTACATGGTACTCTTCCTTTTATGAGAAAAAAATAATTTGACATGGGTATCATCTAGTCTATCAATATCAAAAAATTATTTTCCCATTGTGGTAGCTGTTACCTGTGTCTCACTCCATTATTTTCTTATTTCCCAGGGCTCTCTTGAAAAACAAGAGCATAGAAGAAGATCTCAGTAAAAACAGCTGTGTTATTAGGAATTTGACTATATGCTAGGATTTTTTAGGCAGCTTACTGGTGAGTGCAATTGCACATTTTCATTGGAAAGAAATAGTTTATGCTGCAGAGATGACAGCTTTGTTTATTTTATTGTTTATAGCTGGCTTGAGATGGAGTCAGAGTCATTCAGGTTGCAAGCTATCACAACATCTCATCTCCCATGCAAAATGAAGCCAACTGCAAAGTTAGATTTCATTGATTAGGGCCTTGTCAAGTTATGAAAATTTCCAAGAAAAAAAAAGATGAGAGCTCCCATCACCATTCCCAGGTTTTTCAGCTCACCAGACAGCTCCTGCCATACATATCTTAAGCATTAAGCATTTACTTCTGCCAAATGCAAAGCAAATCAATCATACTGTCAACTCTCAGCTACACTCTAGAAATTGGTGTCTACTCTAGCACTTTCAAAACCCCATATTAAATAGGATGGGCCCAATTCTGACCCCTGAGGAACACCACTCGTGACTGGTCACCAGCTGGATTTAACTCCATTCACCACCACTCTCTAGGTCTGGCCATCCAGTCCGTTTTTTACCCTGAAAAGAGTGTACATATCCAGGCCATGGACTGCCAGCTTCTCCAGAATACTGTGGGAGACAGCATCAAAGGCTTTGCTGAAGTCTAAGTAGACTACATCAACAGCCTTTCCCTCATCCACCAAGTGGGATGCTATCACAGAAGGAGATGAGGCTGGTCAGGCAGGAGCTGCCTTCCACAATCCCACGCTGCCTGGGCCTGATCCCTCAGTTGTCCCACACCTGCCATGTGAATGCACTCACGATGATCTGTTCCACAATGTTCCCTGGTACTGAGGTCAGGCTGAAGGAGCCCAGGGCTGGCCCTATGCTGTTCAGTTTTCCTCCTTCAAGGCCATTTTAAAGATTTTTCTTCACTCATTCCTTACCTGAGACTCCTTCAGGCCCAGGTTAATGGCCAGTTTCTTCCTGTCTGTTTTACTGATATACTTCTGCTTCTGAAACATTTTCTCCAAAGCCTTCCTCTGGTCTTCGGAAAAGACAGCTCTTCTCAATATACCTCTCCGGGCTTTGGAGTTAGACTCCTGGGTCAGAAGAGGCAAAACACTTTCCTCTCCTAGTGGAAATAAGTGAGAGTTTCACATAATAACAAACATATATTAGAGAAATATTAAGTGCTGTTCATTAAAATGCTAGCAGACCACTGTCCCGCTTTTGATTTGTTGGTGTTATAAGTGTGTCGTAATGCTTCAGTCATGTTCATTAAGGGCTAAATCCACACTTGGATCTAGAGGTGTTGTCAGTGGTAAGGAGTCTCCCCTTGACATGGTAAAGAGTAAATCAGATGAGTTCATAGAGGAACATTAACATTGGACCCATACTACTGTAAAATTCAAATACAGTCAGGGAGAAACTACTTTGCTTTCTTTTGCACATTATCATTGAGTAAAACACAGTAAGATTTCCTAGGAGTTTATTTTTTTGTGTGAGATGCAGAATCAGATAAGAAGTGGTCTGTAACACCAATTCAATGAATCTAAATAGGCTTTCTTTAGTTGTTTACTAATGAAAGGCTTTCACAGCAAGCTATTTCTCAGAAAATCCCTGTCCATTCGCTTACGTATTCGGGAAAGCACAGCGATTTCTTTACTACTGGATTTGGGGAGTACTTGAACTTATTTCTTTCAGTCTGGTTTCTAATCCTTTGATATCCCATAGCAAGTCCTTAGGAAGGCAGATTTCAATGAATCCAGTCATACTCACTTGATGCAGACCTGGAGGGGAGCCTACCCTAGATAATAGCCTTAAATGTGGGGGACAGAACTGCAGTAGAAAAGTGGAAGTACTCGCACTGTCTCTTCATTGGCCTCACAAAGGGCACGTAAAAAATAAATCCAGATAAATCTCTTGCCTTCCTCATGCCCAGTAAAGCTCAAAGACCTGCTTTCCCATGCTCCTTTTCTCACAGGGATGGTGCAATGGGAGCAGTCCTAGTGAAGCTTGGTATGCCTCCAGCAGTCCCAAGCTTTCCCAGATGTTCACCCACGGAGCAGTACCTGAGATTAGCTGAATAGGGCTTGTCATCAAGCATTAGAGGTGAGATTGCATGGGACACTTACAAAGAGCAGTCCTTTGATTCATGGCATGCCATACAGTCAGACACCTATGACCTTTCCATGAGAGGGCAGCCACAAAGGTGGCTTTGGTTTGTGTCACTTGCAATTTGGACTTTAAAAGTGTAAGCTGTTCTATTGATGACAACTTCCCACATGTGCATGACAAGACAGATGTCCCAGTTTAGAGTTACAGCTGTAAAGGTGTGCTGCTGTTCCATTTCTGGATTTAAAGGACTTAACCATTTCCATATCAAAGTCAATGGCAAAACTCTTATCTAAAGCAGATTTTTGAAAACATTGTACTTTTCTTTCATGAAAAGGTCTATTTTAGTCAACTGTGTAAGTAGTGGGGAGGAATTAAATACATTCACTAAATAAATACACTGCTTTTGAAAACACTAATCAAATCCAGATGCAGCTTTCACTAACTGCTCCTTGCGGCTATAGCACAGTTTGAATTCTGTATATTATACAAAAATACACATGAGTATATGTACCTTTAAACACCAACAGAGATAAAAAACACACATTCACAGAGGGTGCTGCAGAACTGTGTATGTATGACAACGAAAAACTGAAGTGTGTAAATGTATGTCTTGCAAAGTTGACTTGTGGTACTTCTGTGGAACACATTCTACTTGTTTGATATCATATACATTACCCATGTGTCCTGCCTTCAAGGGGGACCAGTAGAGGATGAATATTAATGGTTGAGCAAGTATACAATGATCGTTCCCTGAAGATCACTGTCAAACAGTACCGTTTAGGAACTACTGCTTTTAGCAGTTTCCACTAGACATGCCTTTTTAAATCTTTTCCACACCTTAAGAAACTCTATAATTGTCCCTTATAACAGCTTCTAGCAAAAAAAAAAAAAAAAAAAGTATTTTGATTTAAAATAGTGCAGTATAAAAAAGTCTAAATTTATACTGACGTCTTTCAGTTGTCAAAATGATATTTGGAATCGGATACAAAAAATCATAACCTACTGGCTACTGCCCTGATATTTATCACACAGCGACTCTCCATCCAAACCAAAATAAACTATCTGCAGAACAAAAGTCAAAGTGTCACAACGGAGGTTTCTGTAAAGGGCAAGCTGGGTTCATATTTCTCTGAGGAGCACATAGTTCCCTCAAGCCCCCTCACCATGATCTGATCCTGCTCACAAAGCTGGCAGCAAACACCAGCCCTTCTTCCTTACTTGTGCTTTATGAACATCTCACTGGAGTTTGGGGATTTTAAGTTACTTTTTTTCAGAGAGTCTCCAAGACATTTCTGATGAATCGCCAGCAGTTCTCAAGCGTGCTGGAAGGTACAGTATGACAGCAGAAGAGCTGGTACTTACTCACAGGACAAGAGATACCAGTGAGGGGAAGAAGCTTAACAGGGCTAGCCCTTGACTCCCAGGATGAATTCCACAATGGAGTTGTCAGCCAAGGACACAGAATGCCAGATTATGTGACCCTTTAAAATTTGTCTTGCCTGGCTGGTTGTTCACAGTCAATCAGCAAAGAAACAACCTCCTGCCTGCCTCCTGAGGTGCCAATTAATCCCTACAGGCAGTAAGTAGGGTACAGCTTAACACCCTCCATTAGAGAATGTAGTGAATAAACTAAACACTCAAAGGCACAATACGAGACTAAAACCTATCTGATCAAAACTGAATCATAAGCAGAACAATCACAAGCAGCAGTAAGCAACTGTTGGGTCTTACGGGTCTTCCATCACTGAGTCAAAACATTTGAAACTCATGTTTGAGATAATAAATACTCATCCCCAGTTGAGTAGCCTAGATTTTTATTTTTTTAAGAACGCCCCGTATTTCAACATGTATTCTGACTGCACTCAAAAATTACATTTCAGTTGGTGGGTTAAAGGCTTTTTCAGTAAGTCAAGAAACACATTCATTCACTACAACAACTCTATTGAAAAGAAGTAAGTTAGTTTGCAACCTTGTTGTTGTAAACATGCATCAGAAGTTCATGTTCTACTGACATAAATGTGAATCTGTTACCAATCTTTCCCTAGGTTACCAGTTTAATTTTTGCAGGTTTTTTTGTTTGTCTTTTGTTGTTGTTATTTTTAAGACTTTTGTTCGTATCCTAGTATATAGTGATAAATGTACCCCCTAATCTGTGGAACAATCTTCATTTGCCTTCATGGCAGAGACCACCTTGAAGGAGCAAGTAAAAGCTTTAGTCATGGTTTCCATTTTTTCATTTGAACTCAATACATTCTAGTTAAATGGACAATTAATAGGTCACTTCCAAAATAGTAGTGTATCAGTCCTGGTTAATAAACAATCCCCACAGTTGATAATAGGCCTATGTATTCAGCAAGTCCCTGTATACACTCAGCTCATCCACTAAATCCCTTTTCAGGTAGACAGGGTTATATGGGAAGATGAGCTAGAATGAGTCTATAAAAGTCAGTTTCATTCACTGCTTTATTTTTCAGTCAAGTGCTTTAAATGGTGTCCAGAAAATCTCTTGGAATGTGAGACAGGAGAAAAGACTGGCACATAGAGTATTGCTTTATGGCCATACAAAAGGGCAACTGACCCCTGCCCAGGCCTTTTCAGTGTGAAATGGTTCCTAAAGTTCATCTGCACAGTGAAAAATTGTGGTGAGGTCGCGTGTGGATGAGTAAAGTGAAAGTGGTGATTGGTCATGGTGCTGTCAGCCATTGTGGGAGAGCTGGGGCCATGTAAAATGCTCTGTGGGAAAGTGTCAGCCCCCTAAAGAGGTGCTCAGAAACTTGCAGCTCATTAAACTGCCAGCATTTGCTGCCTCACTTGTCAAGAATCATTCAGGTTAGTAACTGCTCTTCTGAAACATTCATAAAACACATGCACATAGTCAGGAAGGGTCTGAATGCAACTGTGATAAAAAAGTATATGCTAGAGCACGCATGAACTCCAATATTCATTTGGATTTGACAGGGAATTTTTGCTCTTTCTCCTTTTTGAAAGACCAGGAGATGCATCTTCTGTACGTTTCTGAGCCATAAACATGTTAAATGAAGAATATATGTTCTTACAACATGGCATGCAAACTTCACAATCAAGGTTAACTTTAGATTTGAATTAAATGGAAACGTATTCCAACTCTTAATCCTAGGTGCAAAGTGTATACTGGCAAAAATAATCTTCAATATATGTCTTCACATTTTTACATTATAATTAAAAGAAAAAGAAAAAAGAAAATCAAATTAAACACACGCATGCATTTGACTGCTCCAAAAAGAATGACTAATTTATTCAAATAATGCTAGAGCTTCCTAAATCGTAATTTATCCCTAACAGACATTAAAATGCAGCATCCATTTTATGATCTTTCAGCTCTTCTCTTATTTGCAAATGTTTATTGACAGATTTTTAAAAGAGTTACTGATTTTTAAAAGAATCTTTTCTAGTAAACTGAAAACAAGGAGATTTCCTAGGTTAGCTCTGTCTGGGTGTCTCAATGCCATTAGAAATCTCTCACAATTGCCCAGTGTACTTAAGTTTGATAAATCTTTGGAAACCTTCTGAATAGGATTGCTGTGATTTTACTAAGGAATTAGCCGCTGCCATTGCATCACCAATTAGCTTTCCAGAACACATTAAATCCTGCTGCTTTGGTTTACAGAATAACTCAAGCATTACTGATGAAGCATAAAAACTTACTTGGAAAAGCAGTGGGGGATGCAGGGTGCTGACAGGACCCACCGCAGCATGCTGAGTAGAATGGCGGGGCTCGGAGAAAAAAGTGTTTGGAAAGAGCTGCAAAGAAAGCAAAGATCTAATTGATTACCCATTGAACGTGGGTGATATTCATAACAACAGTCGTCCCAAAAGTCAGTGTGTAAAGTCCTGCCCCACAAGTTCTTTTTCCTTTTTTTCAAGATGGTGATATTTTTTAAGGCAAACAATGATATACCAAGTAATCACTCTTTAATTTTAACAAGGTTAGTTTACATCTGTTGCTTAAATATAATGTGTGAAACTCTCATGAAACTCTTATAAATTAACTCTATGGATGTGAAAGTTACTTTTCTAATTGCTGTAATTATGTTTTCTTTCCTAAATATTACGATTGAACATGTTGTTTTAATTATGCAGTCAAAATAATTAGTATAATGCATCTCATAAAGTTACATTAAATAACTCCAGTAGGAACAATATCTCAGGAAAAAAAAATTCTTAAAATGAATCTCAACTCTCCTGCTTATATTGCAGCAATGTTATTGGTATTCAAATCAATAAAAACTTTGATAATTAAGGAAACCTTAAAGTGTGTAAAATGCAATGAGACAACCCAGGCCGAAATTACATGGTCTGATTCTACCTTCCTAGTATTGAACTCAATCTTTCTGGAAAGTGTTCAAAATTTAAATAAACTGCTTGCCAAAGACGGCTCTTAATGCAGTAAAAACTGGAAAATCACCCCCACTGAATTAGGTAATATTTGGTAATGTTTCTAGAGATTTTTTTGAAACAACGAATCACATGACCCTTATGTTCAAAAAGCAACTCCATACCCAGATAAAAAATTAAGAAATCAATAACCAGGAAGAAAGAAAAATAACTGTATATAAGCAGTGCTCTTCATCTTTGAAGGTTTTTCATCTGAATTTAAAATGAAAGATCACAGAAAATTTGCTTCTTGAGTACAAATCTGCCATCTTCCAAAGCAATTAAAGATTGCTGTAGGAGCCTAAGGTAACCTAACCTATAGCCAATGCACAAGTCTAATTTATAAACTTTGTTAATGTTCTTCAGCTACACTGATCCCGGAGTAAATTGTAGGTTAGGTATATCTAACCAGGTTTCAGAGTCACGTCTTCTGAAGCAGCTGCATTGGGAACGAAATGGAGGAGGAGTTACAAAGTTACATCAGTAAAGAATGTGGCACAATAAGACGACACTCAACGTTACTTGGGGTGCTCTCCGAAGGGAAGAATGTTCATGCCTCACCTTAACACACGTGGATTTCATTTTGTGGTCGCATGTATCAAGGCCACTCTACAAATATTTGTGGGTCAAGCAACTCAAGCAAACACTATTTGGCTGAAAACTGCTGACGGTTCAGAATATCAGTTCTGTATTTATTGGCCAGAATGAAGCATACGGTAACACAACAGCAGCTTTTGCTTCAAGCCATGTCAACTAAACATTAACCACTGGCTAAATCCTAATAATTCATATGCAAGATGCATAATTCTTTTTCTGCTTAGCATTCCCATTTCATTAAAACAGACACTGTGTAGGTCCAAGCATTTCACAAAAGTGAGACTTTACAGCTTTACCTCCACAGATGCAAAAAACTTAAATATCAGAGTCTGGTTCACATGCCTGTTGGCACTCAAAATTGTACTACCTGTTTTTAAAGAAAATTTATTGGGTAATAAATATAAAAGGATGAAATACCTCAAATGAAATCATCATCTTTTATTATTATTATTTTAACCCAAGAGAAATTATTTTGACATAGTTTCTGTATGTTAGTAATAATGCTCATTTACATTCAGCTTTGTGAATTCAGAGCGTTTTTATCAGCAGACAATAAAATGACAGAAAACATGCAGATGGAACTTGGGATTATCTGTGCTAAAACTCAGAGATTCACTCAGACACTGCCACTTCAAAATACACTTCCACTCAGAATATATTCTAAATTCAAAAACCTTCCTGGGCCATTCTGAGAGTAAGGTTGCTAAGTCCAATCCAAATGATATAGATAGGTAATTTTGAAATGACTTATTATTAAAGACTGATTGCTTTTCCTAATTCAAGCACTACAAAATGACTTCAGAAATGGTACAGGTCACCAGCAAGCAGGTAAAGGGGAAGGGGGAAAAGACAAATTGCTATGAGGAAAAGCAAACCTAAGGTACATTTCTGGTATTATCTGCACAGGCCTCCCTCACTACACATTTTTTCCTCACATTTAGCTGCTAAAAATATGGCATGATCTTGTGACAAGAGCAGGACCACATCAGAGATGATTCAGAGAGTGACACAGAGCCAGCAAAAGCAACAGTGAGCACAAGAATAGGGTCAGAGCTCGAGCTGTGCGAACACAGCCCTGATACTCTCAAAATATTGCTAAGTCATCGTGAACTGCTTTCCCTGGTGGTGTCCTGGCAGGAAAATTTAATATATAAGCACTAAAATGATTCCATTTCATATGAAAAACCTGGACAGTTTCTGCCTTTGAAGTACGTAAAAGTAAACTACAATTTCCTACATTCAATCATTCCTGGCAATGACTAAAGCGGGCTCTACAAAGCTACAAGAAAGCTGCATGTCCTGAGGAGCTCCTCTCAGCCAGTCCAGCAGTGACCAGGCAGGTCAGAGGTCCAACTGAGCCACATGGCACCATCTGCTCTGTAACACAAGCTATGGGCCTCAGAAATGGGCCATGGCTTAGATCCTGCAGTCACTGCATTCAGTTGGGTGCTTCAGCAGAGGTTGTTGAGCCCCAGGCCTCTGGAGGCACCTGGCCATGAGAAGGAAGTGGCAGCTGCTGCTGCCACCTCCTGCTAAAGGAGGTCAGCACCACACAGACGTGTCAAGATGCACTGCAAGAACTTGTGATGCAACATGCCTCAGGGCTGCCCATCCCTGCTTATTTGCTTTGCATTCTCTCCTGTAAAACCAGATAGTGAGAATGCTCAGAGGAAGTCCAGACAAAAGGGCAGACCTGAGTGACATACACAGATCAGTTTTTAAACCCCAGCAAACATTCACGTAAATGTTTTTGCAGCTCCAAAAACGTATTTGGGAATTCTGCATGAAAAGTCAATGTGAGAAGCAGGCTTGCATTTTTATAATGGGTCTCAGTGGGGCTTTCAAAAATCAGCAGAGCAGTCACTCCAGAAAAGCTATGTCACCAAATAGGGCTTGAAATGTGCTAACAGCACGATTATCAGTTCTTCACACCTACACCAATGTAGTAAATGACAGAATCTCACTGAGGAGTAGCTCAGATCACAGGAATGCCTGCCAGTTTTCAGAGGCATCACCTGCATGCCTTATTATTAGGACATGCTTTGCCGTACGTGATTGGTTTGTTTTCTCTGCCTAAGGAAGAAGCATGCAGACCTCACTGCTAGGACAAGGCAAAGCAACAGCCACACCCCACACCACTGCCAAAGCCAACACAGACCTCCCAGTGTCAGCAATCAAGGCTCCTTCCACCCTGTCCATGCCTTTTACTGTTGAGATCTGAATCTGGAAGGCTTCACCTCCTGCTTTGTTCTCCTCCTACCAGACGCCCACAGGGCCCTGGCACTTTCTGCTTACCAGTTCTTGGGAAAAAAAAAATCTCTTTCTCAGTTAAACATTTTTAAGGGCATTATTGTCACTTCTCTGTCTAAAAGTTTGGTGTGCTAAGCTCCTTGCCAATGAGAAGAGATAAGCAGCTCTATACGAAGACTTGGCACCCTAAAATAGATGCCTAAGAGGATAAGTTGTGTCATTATCTGGAGGTATCTCTCTGTATCAACTATGGATTAGACAAGGTATATGAACAACTAAATTAGACAAGACCCCTTTATTTTTAAGCAGCTGAAGTAAGATGGCATTCTTCTTATCTCGTCAAAAGAATACATCCTCTCTATAGACATAAACAGGCTGGAAAAATGATAAATTTCAGCCATAAAGGCAATTATATTATTTTATTTGATTATCAACATATTAATTTCCTCAAGCAAGGTGAAATTAGGCTCACCTGCTGCAATAGGGCAGTTCACTTGTTTTCATTGTTGCAGCCCCAACTCAAATCTTACCACTGGCTAAAATGCATCATTTAACTCCAGTAGTGCACTCTGAGGAGCTACAATTCCTACCTAGGCCTTGCCCTGCTTTACATACTCAAACTTGTTTTCATACTGAAAAGATTTCATTCCCAGCTCTGTTATAGGTTATCACTGACTAAAAAATAGAAAAATTAAGAGTACAAATTGATTGGTTTGAAAAGCTGAATTAAGCAAGAATGATGTTCTGTGAAACAGTTTCTCAGTGATAAACAGAGGCAGAGGAGGTGCCTTTCCGAACCATGGGGAACTCAGGAATGTAAAAAGTGACAGCACAATGAAGCTTGATGAAATTCTCTTCTTGTGTAGAGAACTTGCCTGATGAGTTTCATTCTTAGCACTTTGTTCCCTAAAAACACGATGAATATGGTATGATATTTAAGAAGACCTTCATCTGAAGTATAAAGGGCATTTTACAGAAATAAATTTGCTATCCACAAGCATGATTAATTCCAGTTTCCTTTTGGCAAATAACTGCCTATCTGCAGACCCTTACCACTGCTCTTCTCAGTGCAGCCCAGAGATCCCCTGGCAGTGCTCAGATCCCACTAAGGGCCAGACTGAAGCCTTGTCCTTCCTGGTGCTACCAGAGGCTGAGGCACTGCCCCACCACAGCTGACACACTGTGCCCAGATTGCCCAGCTGTGCTGGGCGGGTTGGCACCAGTCTAGCTCTGCCAACCTTACACAGAGAGAAGAGGTAGCTTTAAGAGCCACTGTGCAGCCATTCTTCTAAGGCACGCTGGGCACCTCAAACCAATTCTATCAAATGGCTCACAAAGTTAGCTGGAAGCATGAAAAGATGCTATATCTTAAATTATCTACTGGTTGTCACAAAGAAACACAAGAGATTTAAAATATCAAAATAAAAGCAGAAAATAAAGCCCTATTATCATAGGACAGATATACTGTCATCACATCGAGGGGAAAATACTGACTCTGGTCCAAAGAGCCAGCATGCAAAGGATCATTTGGTTTTACTTCCCTGCAGTGTTACCAGCTTCCTGTATTACCTTAGGCAAGTTATGTTCTTCACCCTAGCTGCTCCCCTAAGCAGTAGAGGTCTCTCCCATCTTGCTGGCACATTGCCATGATAAATGCATTCAGATGTAAAGTATACAAATGCTGGAGAAACAGAAGCCACATCCACATCATAGAACAGATGTTTATTAGTGTATTTTATGCTTATGATTTACTTATTCCAATATCTTTCTTTTACATTATATGTAATGTACTGTATTCTTTTCTACTCTATTCTGATGCCTTAGGAAAAAGTCCCATAAGCTTAATTTTTCAGAAAGTTTTGCAATGAAAGTATCTCACTATTGTGTTTATTTTATTTGTTTCATTGTGCTTTGCAGTTTCTTTTCTCTGTGAATCTATCGAAACATCAAGATTAAAATAGAAAGCCAAATTCTTGCCACGTATACGAGGGAGCATATTCAGGCTGCAAAGCACTTATGGCATTTTCCTTCCTCCCAGGGCACATTACTTGAGTAAATAAGAGATTTTTTTGGAAAATAATTTCAGTTAGCAGTGGAACAGCACACTTCTCACTGAGGTCACTCTGACCTGGTGCCAACCAGTACTTAAGGAAATCAAGTCACAAGGAAAGAAGTGGAGAGCACCTCTTTAAAGCCTGTGGTGCAGCCAGCTGCATCTCATCACACTCCAGATAATTTTCCTATGTCAGGAAATGCTGAGAGAAACTCTCAAGTCTTCTGTTTTATCCAGAAGGTGATGATAGCAGTGGACTACAAGAAAAAGGGCAAAATCTCAGATGAGCAAGCAAAAAAATTGTGGACTTTCTTCCAACTTAGGGTCCATTAGGTTGCTCAAAATTTCTACTTTAGGCTTCCCTCACCCATTCACAACCATAGCATAAGCTGCATAGCTGTAATATTAACATTGCACTGGGCAACGCCAGTTCACAACAGCACAATTTTTAAATGTTTCTATCTAGGAAATTCCCTGGTGCCCACTGCTTAAAAATCAGAACTGGGTTCTGCACTGTGTGCACAGCCATGGTTACAATGCATGCAAAGTTCCCACAAAGCTCAAAGCAGGATTTAATTTCTATTTTATCAAAGCAAAAGGTCCTAAACGAGAAGAACCGGGCCTATAGCACTGCCACTGGGAGAAATTTGGTCCAGTTAGACAGAAATGGTGCTCCAGGTGTGCTGAAGCTGGTGGGCAGTTCAATGTTCCATCACTGACACCGGGGCTTGAAAGAAAGGCACAAGGCAGCCTGCAGGAATCCCCAGCAGCTACAAGCCAAACATCGCAGAAAACAAGTTGATCCTCTGCCATTACCATTCCTTCTGCTTTTCCTTCCTAAACTCAGTGAAACGTGCTTGTTCATGTGGTACTCTGAAGTCAAAATAATCTAAATTTTAAAAACCTATGTTTTGATTTCATTTATAAAAATCAATGCAATGCTGGAAAGTGATTTTAATATTTAGATAATGATATTTCTTTTCAAACTTTCACTCATTACACAATGCATCTTACAGTGTAACACTTCATGAGTACTTGTTCAGTTTTTCCTTTAGGATCATTTTTAGGGGAACTCAAAATACATAAGCAGATATACACCTGAGTGATAAAACTAGATTGGTTTGAATTTGTAATTAATATGATTTTGCTAATAAAACTGCTGCTGAAGAGTTACAAAGGGAAGGACCACCATGGCACAGATCAACACTCCCTCTCCAGCCAGTCTCCGTAGCACACAGGGATGAAAGCTCTTCAGTTTACACAAAGAATGCAGGATTCTTATTCCTTAACACTTTTACAGAATGTTAAATAATACCCCAAAACAGAGTGCTTTGCTCATGTCACTCCCCAATAGCTGCTGCAGGTAAATGGTGGTTTTTGGATTGTAAAAAGTTTCATCTGGTTGAGTTGGGTCTCCACTGTGATTTGCTATGCCCTGCTTTCTGAAAACTATTGGTGGCTGCACCAGAATTTGGGACTACACAAGCAACACAGATTTTGATACTTTTCAGTCCCCTTTTCTACAGCTTCTTTCTTTTATTTTTATTTATTTATTTTACTTTTACTCCTAAATACCTTGAATTGTGCAAATCTAGTTTTAAAGTACTTTCAGTCCCTACATTTAATAGTAGTAGTAGTACGTAGTCTTTAATAAGAACTCAGACTAAAATGTCATGTAGATATGGAGGTTCAAGCTGCAATGTGTTTACTCCTCCAAACAAATATTCAGTACATACAAAAATCTCTAAATAAAAAAAACACATTGCCTGCTGTGGGAAACATGCTTTAGCAGGGAGTCAGACTTGATGATCTCTAAAGTTCCCTTCCAACTCCTACAATTCTGTGATATATCTAGTAAAAACTCCTTAGTTAATATACCTTCGATAAACCCTGAAAATCAGTACTCTGACAAAAGAGCCTTTTCCCCTACCAGAGTACAAGCAAGAAACTACAGCCTGATCATGAGAGCCTTACTCAGAATTACCAGTGACCAATGTATGACCAGTTCCTGTAGTGTGCCCATGCTTGAGCAAAAAGACTCCTTAGAAACTACAAAATCTGGCTCTACAGAACTGTTCTAGTTTAAGTTGTATTTACATGAACTCAGAATCCTTAGGCTGCTCATCACCCCAAAAGATGTCAGTCAGACCAGCATCTACACACCCCTGCTAGCGCCTACACATCCCTGCTGCACATCTACGTTATCAGGAGACTTGCTTCATGAGTGCATAATGCATGAGGAAATCTAGTATTTCTCTGCTCAAACATAAGGGCTCCTATGAAACCTCAGCAGCTGTGGGCTAGCAAGAAATGCAGGGTCATTACTAGGAAGGCTTGAGCTTGCAGTGCTTTGCTAAGCTCACAGGTACCAACATAGGCTGATGGAAGAAAACTAACTCTGGAAGCGAGCTCCTAAAAAATTCAACTTAGTAACACGTGTGAGAGTTAGAAACTACTGATAAGTGATGACTGCTGGGGGATGTGAACAGAGAAGCAGCATTGGGTTTACAACTTAAAATAAAAAGAAGAAATAAAGAATGTGCAGCTAATTACAGAAAGATGGTGCTTGCCCTCAATCCTGCCTTGGGAAACATAAACAGACGTTTAAATAACTGAAGTGCTTAAGACGTGCTCACATCACCGAGTCTGGAATATTCAGAAACGCTAAAGGACCAAAAAACGTTTTGGATTTTGCAGATCGTTTCGTAGGGTTCAATGAAAATAAAATTATACTTGGAAAGAAAATGACTTAACAATTCCGGCTCCACAGGGAGCCAGCCACTCGTCTCACACCTGAAAGCCTCAGCTCAACAGTCAGGCTTCCGTCTGTCTTATTTTAAGCACATTTAAGACTGAACGATCGTATACCAAAATTCTGAGAACACAGAAGGCTGAAATAAGACGATATATTAGAACATAAAGGGAAAACACAATATCCATGCCTGGATTTTAGGAACTCAGTAACCCAGCCTCACGCAGCTCAACGCCCGACAGAAACGCTCGCTTCTGAATATGCCTTGTAGTGCTTCTGCTCAGGCAAAACACACGTGGCGCATTAGGAAATAAACTCCGCTCCCTAAAAGCGCTTCAGCCCGCCCTTCCCCACGCTGAGGGCAGCGGTACCACTCGGCTTTCCGAGCTCTCAGCCCCGGACCGCCCCAGGCTGCGCGGATCTGCCGCCCCGTGAGCAGTAACACCGCTCCGCCGCTCTCGCTCCACGCACAGGTGCGCGGCTCCGCGAAGCTCAAAGCCGCGGCCGGCGGGAGTCACACCGCGGCCCGCCCCGCTCCCCGGTGCTCACCTGTGGCCGCCGGCGGGAAAACACCGCCGCCTCTGTCCGCCGCCGGAGTCCGTGCGGAGGGGTTAAGCACTTGGAAAGCCCATCTGGTCGGATAGGGACCCCCCGAGGGGCTGATTTGTTCCGCCGCCGGGCACAGCTTGAGGGGGACGGGGCTGGCGGGGAGGGGACGGAGCTGGGAAGGGCTCTGCGGCGCGCCGGCCCGCAGCAAGTTCTCGATGAGGAAACTTTTGCCCAGGCTGCCGAAGCCCGGCGCCGCCGGCAGGTTGAGGAGCGCCGAGGAACCCACCAGGTCCCAGTACAGCGCGCTGGGCAGCATAGCGAGAGCCGCCCGCCCCGGCCCGGCCCGGCCCCCTCACTGGGCTGGGACGGGGCCGGGAGGGCTGCGGGGAGCGGAGCGCTCGGGGGAGGCACGCCGCGCCTCTCCGCCGGCCTGGAAGGTGTGTCCAGGCGCATTCATTATGTCAGCCGGGCCGGGGAGTGATGGACGCGGCCAACAATGCCGCCCGGCCCGGCAGCCCCTCGGGAAGGGGGGGTAGGGCGGGGAGCGGGGCGGCCGCGTCCTCGCGCGGGGCTGGCTGCCCCCCGCTGCCTGTCGCCATGTCACCCCCTGAAGGCGACCCCGACATGGCGGCGGGCCCGCGGTGCCGGCCAGCCCGTGCCGAGGGGACGGCAGGGAGCGGAGCCCCGGCCAAGGGCGGGGGAAGGCGGCCGCGGTGCTGACCGCGGCGCTGCGGCCGGATCGGCCGACCTCCTGATCTCATGAGGTAATAGGAAGACGGTCATTAGCTCACTCCCTCTGGGCATTTCGATTTGCTTTTTTTTAATATATTTTTAATGCCCCCCCCTTCCTCCTCCCACCCCTGCTGGATTTTTAACATTTGTCTCAATAAATCTGATCAGTACGACGCTGTTAATCATGTTTTTCCTGAAGATGTGGGACGGTGGTTTCTGTAGGCATAAGCACCCTTTGGCAGGAGTGGCTCTGTTTCTACTTGTATATCTGCCTTTTACTTATTTACCTAAAAAAGCAGGTAACGTGGCAGAGATGTATCATTTTTCAGTGAAAACACACGTGTGGGAAGTTAAAATCAGATGCCGTTCCCAAAGGCTTGGAAGTGTGTTCCTGTTTTGCAGAGAAATCTTTTTATTTCAAGCAGGTGCTAACCAGTTTCATCTCAGTGATATTCCCCACAGAGCTTTCTGGAGCAGATCTGTCCCTTACTATTGTATAGCAGTAGCCTTGGACATTGTAATGGGGTGGTTATCATGGCTACAACCAGCTGGAGAAGTGGAACCCTGTTTCTAGACAGAAGTTGTTTCCATGGTTCTATTCTGGTGAGACCTCTCCTAGAGTACTGTGTCCACATGTGACATTGTCAGTGTGGGAGAGATGTGGACCTGTTGCATCATGTCCAGAGAAGGGCCACAAAAATGATCTGAGGGACAGAACACTTCCCCTACAAGGACAGGCTGAGAGAAGGCTCCAGGGAGACCTGATAGCAGCCTTTCAGTATCTGAAGGGGGGGCTATATGAAAGAAGGAAACAGACTCTTCTGCAGGGTCTGTTGTGATAGGACAGGGATTTCAAACTACAAGAGAGGAGATTAGATGGGACATACGGAAGAAGTTTTTTGCAATAACGATGGTAAGGCACTGGAACAAGTTGCCCAGAGAGGAGGTAGATGCCTCATCCCTGGAGATGTTTAAGGTCAGGCTGGATGTGGCTTTGAGCAACCTGTAAGAGTCCCAACTCAAACAGTTCTATTATTCAACAGTTCTGTGATTGAACTGCCATGACGCCAGGTGGTAACTTGGCAGTTGTGGGTTCATCACTCAGCCCAAGCTTTCCCCCATGTCCTTGGCTAGCTTGGTGCTGACAGAATTTGGGCATTCCTCCATCAGCACCGCAGTGGTTGTGTCTGTGGTGAACATGATGGAGTTGCTTCGTGCCAGAGGTGCATGGAGTTCAATCTTCTGTCTTCAACAGTGGCAGTAAGTACAAGGAAGAATAAGAACAAAATGAACATATCTAATCACTTCCCTCTAATATACTCCCTTTCTGTGAATGTTCTCAGCTCAAGCTTAAGCACTTGTATTTGCAGATCTGAAGGTCATCATCTTTGTGAGGTCCGGATATTAATGCAAGTGTTTTACCTGTGTGTACTTTGAGACTGGAGTTGTCTCTTGCTATGGAAAAGGACAGAATCTAGCCAACTGCTGCCAACAGCATATTCAAAGCAAGTATGTATAATTGTAATATTAAGATGCAGGGATATATATTTACCATGTTTCTAAGGGAAAGAATTAAGCCCTCACAGGACAGCACCTGTTTTTGAACTTTGCAAGTAGCTGCCTTTCTAATTACATCTCATAAATTTATTCACAGTTAAGGATTTCTTCTGTCTTTTCTTTCACTGACCAGATTCTTGCAGAGTTCCCAAGGGCCAGAGACACTGAGAACTATAATTCAGCACTTAAGAAAGTGCAGTTAGTCCGTCCAGCTGTGCTGCATGAATAAAAGGTATTCACCAAGCAGAAGATGGTTGTTAATGACAGTAGCCTTCAGTGACAGGCTTGGGTTTGGTTTCGTCTGAAGTCATTTCTCATGCCAAAGTGACTACTGCTGTGTTAATCTCAGCTGTGTAGTTGATTAACAAGTTGCATAGTTCTGTGAAATAGAAGGACAACACATGTAGTTTTTGACAACTGCTCTGCTCATTGGAAGAGAGTGATCAGTTGCCACACAATCAGTTAACAATTCATGTCAGATTTTGTCTGGTTCCAAGATTAAACTGTGTCACTGCGATGAGTTTAAGCAGATCCCTTCTTTCCCATCTCATATTCTGGCTCCTCAGCTGTACCAGCAGAACACTGTGAAGTGGCCCTTCCAAGCTTTAAATAAGACAGTGAAATAAAAAATATTTTTTCAAGAGATTCCTGGGGGAGAGCTAAAACCAGCTGAGATAGCTTAACTAAGGGTGGTAGCAAAGAATTGTCTGAACGAACTCTTTAAACTAGGGTAGCCTCCAAGCATTTTGTCCTGGGGCGTAGCTCTGTAGCCCTGCTGAGCAGCAGTTAGTGAATTCTCTGTGTCCTCAGGGAATTAGAGAACCAGGTACAGTCAGGCCCAAGAGCTGTTATCTCTATAAAGAGAGAATGGTGTGAAAATGTACAGATTACTTGTTCAAACCCGATGAACTAATTTTAGTATAAAAACAAATGGTATCCCTAAACCAAGGTCCTTTTCTGTGGGAATACAGCCTGGATATGTATGACATAGAGATCCTTTGCCAGGGAGCTGTAAAGTGATTGCATGCTTTTCACCTGGATACATTCAGCGAGGAGAGATGGTATTCCCATTTCTTTTCATTTGGTTCAGCAAATTTGGAAGGTATTTAGGCTATTTGAATTTTGACAATCTATTAAATTACTTTGGCTTCAACCAGATTTATTTAGAAGATAGTTTTCCTTAACTAGATAGCCTGGTTTGTTTTGAGGGGGCAGGAAAACTTTAAGATACCCTTCTCAGGTTGCAGAGCTTAATTGAATGAGGTATATCAACATTCAGGAAGTGCCCAGCACTCTGTTACGCTTTTCCCATTGTAAGTCCAGGGTACAGCCAAGGCAGGCTATTTAATGTACCAAGCACAAACTCCGTGCAACCAAATCAAAGCTTCCCCCATGATACTTTTTCTGCCCTTTCTCAGGTGGCATTTCCAGCTTTGAGCCTGGGGGTTCCTCGCTTGCGTCTCCTTCTCAGCCCCAATTCATGTAAAGCTGAGCTCTGCCTGTAGTTCATACTGTTCTTACAAATCTTCCCATCGCTTAACTGGACGCATGTGTATTAGCAGTCAGATGCTCTTTTTAACTTTCTTTCCAGTAATTTCTTACTGGCTTGCTGCCATGTTTGACTTGCTTCTAAAACTGCCAAATGTATGACTAGTCAATAAGCTGCAGCAATCAACCACAAAATCTGAAGAAACAATTCTTCATTCATTTCCTAATTTTACACTCTACCAGATTCAATCAACGTTTACTTTTTTGTTTGTTTGTTTTTGTCATATTTACATACATTTAATTTTCTTGCAAGCCCTATTAAACAAGGAGAATGTTCTTGGCTAAGACGCTTGCTGAAGGCTTAAGCTGCTGAGGTTTAGGTTTCAGTGCCAGCAAGTTGCACCAAGGTACTCAAGGATAATGAGATGCTTTTTTATTTTAATATTTAAACTGTACTGTAAACATGCAATGTGATTATCTCAGAAGAAGATGCACTTTCCAGGACCTCGTGGCAGTAGCAGCTGAGAAGCCTTGGAATTCAAAGGAATTATGCAAATAGGGAAAGTCCTGCCTACTCTGAGGCAAACTCACACTGTGCTCTTTTCTGACAGTGAGTTTTCTGAAAGGCACGTACAGGCAGAGTGGATAAAATGTCTGAGGTTGATTTAAGAAGAGAAATAAGTCATTCAAGTGTTCTTTGCATTCTGTTAAATTCAGGTACGCAGAAGCTTTAGCACACCTGCTACTTGTAGGTTTGAAGACTTAACGTGGTGCGAGCCGTCTGCCTTTATGCTTCCAGTGTTCCCCTCTGGCAGCCTGAAATAGTCCAATTGTATTAGTGCCTTTTCGTTCCATATAGCCAAGAACCAGGATCTTGATACAGAAACAGACACACTCTTGCAGAAGACAGAGATGAGGTAATTCTAATGCTCTGTTTGCTTGGGCACGCCAAAGACAGCTCTACACAGTCATAATTTTATTGGTTTCTTTATATGCCACTTTAGAGACATCTATTTTAAACCAGTTATTAATGATTTCCAACAGCTTTTCCAGTAAAAAATACTGCCACATGTTCTCTACTTTTCTGCTTGTAAGCTTTGGAGTGACATATTTCAGCCAGAGGAAAATTGTGTGAATCCTAGTAGAGAATACACAGGCTTCTTGGGATTGATCCTGAAATTCTCTCTTACTAAATGCCTTAGGCTTAAGGATCAGAATTCACTTCTAATAACATAATTATCTGCCATTTTCTAAGTGAGATGCATTTTCCACACTCTTAGAAATAGATGTCCCTTATTTTTTTGTCTAACCTAAGCGTGGTACATATCAGCATGGAAAAGTACATTCTGCAAAATATTACGAGGTTTGCCAAGCACGGGCTGGGCTGTGAGATCAGTGCACTGCTGCTATCAGCTTTTAGCCATTACTGCTCTAAATTTCCCCTCCCTGCTCAAAAATTACTCCACTGACATTTTAGTGATAGTGGTATTTGGGCAGGCTGAATGTCCCAGACTGGGACAGCCCCTGAGTGTCGTGTTATGCTGACCTGGGTGCACATCAATCTGGGGAGTTCCAGCCTGGAAACACCACAGAAGGGACAGAAATAGAGCAGATACTCAGTAAACTAGGGGCACCGGTGCTGCTCTGCAGGAGGAGTTTAAATTCTGACATTATTTCTACATAAACTAAACTGTTGTGGTTGACACCTGCTGCTTTTTGCAGGCTGAAACACATTTCAAATACAAAGTGTGGCAGCTGCATGATTTGAAGCATCAACCTGGCATAAGCTGACCTCGTCAGCACATCTCACACATCTGAGAAATGCTGCAGTGACTTGAGCTGTGCAGGCTTTGCTGGAGTAGTGTCACCTGCACTGCATGCTGACATGCTCTCCCATGCACTGCCTTCTGAATCTCTTCCCAGAAAAATCAGGGTGTAGAAGGAGAGGAAAATTCTGTTAACATGCTCTGGTCCTGCCACAGGCCACTATTTTCTCTCCTTGTCATAGAATATTTTCAGCGTGTTTGAAGGCACAGGCAGTGCTCAGAAAACAGGGTAGGAAATTCTGCTGCCGTCTTGCTGTGTGTGCAGCAGTGAGGGGCAGCCTAGAAGAGAGCCTGGGTGGGCTGGTGTTCTGCACGGCTTCCGCTCTAGCTGCCCACACACGCCACTTGCAAGGCTCCCAGAGCTTGCCAGCCAGGGCTGCCTTTCAAGGGAGGAGCAGAACTGGCATCCAGCCCACAACATTACAAGATTTGGGGCACCCTGTTGCCGCCGTTTTAATTTCTGAGGAGGCAGTTCTCCTTGACACTTGTTTCTCTTCCTACCTCCTGCTGCGTTTCTTTTTACAGCCCTGGTATCCTGAAAGCAATATAAACTTTGCCAGGTTAGTCAGGCCTTTGAGAAGTCTAGATTTTGCTAAAGCATTTCACAGTAATCCCAGCTGAACTTTACTGTTCACCAGGAAACTCTGCTGTGCACAGGAATCACCATCATTCTTAACAAACACAGATGGAATTAGCATTCTTTCAATCCAGTTCCATAAAAAGCTTCAAGAG
Source organism: Cyrtonyx montezumae (assembly GCF_038088225.1). Classification (NCBI taxonomy): domain Eukaryota; kingdom Metazoa; phylum Chordata; class Aves; order Galliformes; family Odontophoridae; genus Cyrtonyx; species Cyrtonyx montezumae. The sequence continues at coordinate 131,298,360 of NW_027072034.1, read as the reverse complement.
CTCAGTTTCAAATGACTGAAGTCATTTCCGTCATATCTGCCTTGACATTAGATCTCAGCAAGCTGCAAAAATACACACAGAAGTGAAATGCTGAAGTGTAAAAAGGAACTGATTCCCTGTCAAGCTATGTTGCAGATGTGCACTAATTCTTATTGCAGCATGCACCCTGACTTCCATGCATGACTTTAGCACGTGCTGAGAACTAGCTATAAGGATGCAATCAAAACTTTATAGCTGTGCTTCTCCTTGCAGGATCCACGTGTGGAAAACTGCAGTCCTAAAAGATTCTAATTGGAAATTTTGTTTTCACAGTTTGGATATTTTTTTTCCAGCTTTGTGACATACCAGGAGTAAGGTGGAGTATGTGAAAGATTGCTTGTAATTCACATTAAATTAGACACAGCAGGATCTACTGCTCCCAGTCTAATGCCAAGATCCAGAAGGAAGTATACAAAGCATACATTGAGTTCTTGAAAGAGAAGTTATATTTCTAAGAATAAATTGTATTCACAACTCTGCTGATATGAAATACAGAGCTTATCCAATAGTCTGTCCAGCATCATCTTCTACACCTGGGTGTGATTTACTCTCCACACCACGGTGGTGACACTTCACACATCTGGTGATACAATAAAGCAGAACAAGGTGTTTCTGAATGTCTTAGGTATTTCATACAACTTCTGTTGCAAGCCCTTGTCCTCTTAGGGAAGTAGTGCAGTTAGAGACTTGTGTAATCATTTCAGGGAACTGTTTCCAATATTGGATTAACCAGCTGAAATCCATGTCGTGCTCAAAAATACTATTCATTTCTGTGGTCAGATCACTGTGGTCCTCTCACAGATCACAGTTGCAGCTGTATTTTCAGTGAAAGACTGAAGTATTAAAAGTCTTTCAAAAAATGTGTATGTTTCAGTAGTTTAAAGGTAATAGAGTCACTGTTTTATTTAGTCCTTGTCAAGAGGCTTCCTCTGCCTGTTGTCTCCAATGGTCCTTCTTCACCTTGTTCCTTATTTTGCTGCTGCTGCTCAGTTTCCAAAGCTTGAACATCTTCAGCTCAGAGAAGGGTGCAGCATGCTGCTTCATAGCTCTAGCACAGGTGTCTCAATGTAACAGGGACAGATGACCACTCTTCTATTCCCTGCATATGCTTTAATCAATGTGCTTGTTTCTTTACTGTACCAAAAAGGGCTCTACAATAAGGAGACAAATGCTACTGAAAAAGAAATCAGATACCATAATATTAATATGTGTCTTAATGGAAGATAATGTAGAGTGTGCACCCTTCATGCTTGCTTTGGAAGAACAAATTCAGAATTTTCTTTAAACATTGTTCCTTAAACATTACAAGTAATTGTTAACACAGAAATGGCAGAGAATTAGTGCATGTGTGTACATTTACCTCTTGGTTTCATTGACATAATCAATTTCTTTTAAAGTTTATAACATAATGCAGGGGAGTGTATGAACATGGACTACTGCATTTAGAAGTGTTTTACCCTCAGAGGTGAGGGTTCATGGTTTGGAGAGGTCTTATGTGGCTGACTGGAATGATTCTGGCACTTTCTAACAGAAGTGTTAGGTCACATAATGAAATTTCAAGGTGAAGAAAAGCACGTGTAGTTTCTGCAGTTGAGAAAGAAGGAAAATGTTGACAGCAAGGTCTCAACCAAACATTTACAAAGCGATTTGTTGTCAGTCATGCAAGTTTCATTCAGGTACCACTGCATAAGAACTCCTGGGCTGTTTCTCTTTACCATTCTCTCTTATTTGTTTGTTTGTTTGTTTGCTGAGAGAAGCAAACTTATTACCAGAATAATATAGAAAAGATACCTAACTTCAGAGCAAGAGAAGAATATTAATCATGGAATCATGAGTTTGAAAGGACCCATAAGGATCATTGAGTCCAACTAGTCTGAGTTGGACATGCTCTGTAAACCATGTACAAGAAACAGAGTTACCTACATTTTGCTTAGTAACAATTAAACAAGACCATATTTGTTGCTGAATTGTTTATCCATGAACATCTTCTTCTGTATATTTGGCTATCAGAGTTCTGCTGTGTTGTGGCAATTTTTTCTCCTTGCAAAGGAACTCTTTGTTATCAAGGTAAACAATAGCAGATTGAAGCAACGCTCCCAAACATCCTGCTTCTTCAGAAGCAAGCATAAGTGCTTCATGAACAATTTGGGTGTGAGTGGAGAAGGACTACGTAGCTGCCTGGGGGTTATGGTCCAGCAGAAGCGTAGGTGGGAGTCTTGCTGAGCTGCTAGACAAAGCTTTTGTTGCTACAGGCAGCTCAGGGTCTAGGCAGCCTGACCAAGCACACTGACCCAAAGGAACAAAAGATTTCTTCAGTCAAATATGATAGAGCTCAAATCTAGCCACTTAAATTTCTCCCCTTTTCTTCAGTGGGGCAGATTGACAGGGAGAGGCGAGGGCCTTACTAAATAATCTCCAGAATGAGCACTTCTGTTGTAGTTTCTGGGACGGTTTACTTTGTTAGAAACCCTTTTTGTTGTTGTGTTTTACCTTTTTTGTTTCCCCGTGCATAACTCTTTGATGTGAATAGGACACCATGCCATCTTTCCTGTGCGTAATCTGTAGGTCTGTGAAATTCCCCTGTTTTTCATATGAAGTAATCCAGTAAAAGCAGGATTGGAAAATCTGTAAGATTAAATACTCATTTATTTAAAATTAAGTAGCTTTATTTCTGGATTTTTTTTTTGGTGAATTAGAGCTATCACAGAACACCATTAATTTATTAAAATTTCTCTGAAAATCTTTTATTCACCAGGCTATGGAAAAAATATATATATTTGGTTGCTACTGAAACAAAGAACAGCAAAGATACATTTCCTTGTGTATACCAATCTCTCACCCACAGTGCTCTCTCCGCCGTTCCCAGTGCCTCAGATACCTGAATGTTGGAGCACTTATCTATATGAATTCAGTCTTGTCTCATGTGAACGTCTGCCAGGCAGGAACTGGGCTGTCAGCTTCATCCCATCAAAAAGACTTTCAGTGCCATGAGCTGAAGGCAGGTTCCAATTGTTAAGTCATTCTGGCCTGGGCTGAATTTAAAGGCAGGCTCCTGGAGCTAACGGAAGTTGCTGGAGGCAACGGCTCAGCAAAAGGCACTAAAATCATATGTCTAATACTTATTCTTTTGACTCAATTACCCATTGACTCTTTATTTTTATATCCAGTGGAACCTAAGGGCGGCAAATGCTGCATGAGGGGAACAAATCCTGTGTAATAGTTCTTGTTTTGGTACATTCAGTTGGTAGTGATTTATTAAGGGCTGCTGAATAAGCCTGATTAAAATGCATAAACAGTTCTGAACAGTAAACAACCATGTCTAAGGATGAAAAAATGGGACCCACATGCTGTGCATGGAAATTGCCCTTAACAACATGGCCTATTGTTGAACAGATAGGAAGCCAAAGGTTGCTTGTAATCAAATTTGAAGTTTCCCATCACTTATAAAAGCAACACTTCCTTGTGTAAACGTTTCAATTTGTTGTTGTTAAAAACTGCTTCCTGACTTAATCCCTACAGGAACACACCATTTCTTTGATTGCCAGGTACGAAGACAATTTCAGATAAAGAAACTTTGGGAGTTAAACGAAGTAAAATAAATATGCAGAGCCCAAGCATTCCTGCAGCAGTAAAATCTGTGTGGTTTGTTAAGATTAGTTAGAAAAAATTGACCAGTTACATCAATTTAAAGTTAATCTCTCCCAAGAATTTCATCTGCTCTTGCAGTTAAGTAATGCAAAATAACAGAGATAAAAAGCAAGCACAGTTAGAGCTGCAGTAGCCCTCCTAATGAGAGGGCAGCTGGAAGCTGCCTTCAGTTTATGGATTTTTCCCTCCAATAACATGGCTAATTAATTACAGAAATTTGCATATTAAATATCTGATTGAAAAAACTGTAGTCTTTCCATGAATGTCAGGGGGCTTTGAGTTGCACTTAGAACAAACACAGCTACATTTCCAAAAAAATAAAAAGTTGCTTGTGACTGCTTTGACAAAAACAGCTTCATTTTGCTGAGACACTTCAGAGCAAGGAAACCTCAGTTCCTAACAGAACTATTAATGCTGTTACATTTCTCTTCACATGCAGCAGGAGCTGTGCCATAGGCTTCCAGGGAGCCACAGTTTCACCCTCTGCATTTGAGGTGTCTGAACGAAGTGATGTCTTTCTAATATTGTTATAACATATTTTTTTTTCCTATATAGGAAAAATAGGAAGAAATTGTGTTTAACTGTGTCCTCATATATAAAACACGATTCTCTATTATCTTTCACCTTTGAAAGGTTCTACAGACTTAGATTTCCCCAACAACTAGAAGAAGGCAAATGTCACATCCATCCTCAGGAAAGGCCAAAAGGACAAGCTGGGAAATGGCAGGAACTAAAAGAACCTCATGAAATTCAGTGAGGACAAGTGCCCAGTGTGGCTTCAGGGCACCAGCCCCCAGCAAGCAGCCTGGATGGGGGACCAGATGGGAATAGTTTTGTGGTGACAGCTCTTGGGGCCCAGTGGGCAGCCAGGTAGGGGTCAGCCATGTGCTCTGGCAGCATGGACAGACCGCAGCAGGAACACAGCCTTTAGATTGAGAGAATGAATTAATCCTCATTTCTCAGCGCTAGGTACTGCATCCCGTTTTGGACACAGCAGTGCAAGGAAACAAACTGGACTGAGTACAGCAGAGCCTGACTCAGTTATCTCTCTCACTTCATGGTGAGAGAGCAAGAGACAACAGGCTTAAATTGAAATGAGACATTCAGACTGCATAAAAGGGAGAACTTTTTGCTCATGAAGACAGTTAGGCAGTGGAAGAAACTACCCAGAGAAGCTGCACAGACTCCATCCCATGTTGACTAATGTCATCCCATTATCATGTTGAAGACCCAACTGGATAAAGCCCTGAACAACTTGGTCTTTGCTCAGAGGTGAGCTTTAAACAGGAGATTGGACTGGTGAAGTATTGGGAATACTTCAAAGATACTGTCTTTGGAAATTAACTATTTTATAAGCTCTATGAACCAGTGTCAGTATTTTTCATCCTAACCACAGACCACATAGTTGCACACAGGTTTTATGAAGTCACGTTTAAAAAATTAAAGTTCTATCTCATCTTTGCTTTGGATCCCAACCAGTTTGGGTATTTTAGTGGGAAAGTAAAACTGAAATTAGTACAAAGATCTATTTTAGGAATATTTCTTTTAAAATGGGAACAGTGTCTTTGTCTTGATGTATTGGTAACTTTCTCCTGACGTGAAACGTTATTTCAAGCTCGTGTTAATACTGTTAAGGTGTCAAAAAAGATTACTGTTATACCTTATATATCTTCAGAGTGATGAGATTCATGGGATCATGGTGTGCAAGGCTGTGAGATGCACTGTTATTACCTGCACTCAATGACTTCAGCATTCAAATGTCTGCTTTTAATGTGATGCCAAATCAACATGCAAAGCTGTAGATATTTAGTTACATTTTCCTCCCCACATAAACAGCAAAAAAGCTATTTACTTTCCTAATTTTCACGTGTCAAGCAGTGCTGAATTTCTGCTATTACTCAAAAAAGTATTTTCTGTTTATTTTTGCAGAAATAGGAGAATAAATTTTGACAGTTACTTTGAAAAATCTATCTTTTCCAACACTTTCAACCAGTCATTTTCTTTCTCTTTTTTTCTTCTCAATTTTCCTTATCAATTTTCCCCTACTTTGCACAAATGCATGGAGCATTTATATCTTACTGGCAAGAATTCTGTACTTAATTATAATTCCTATGATGTCCTTCAATTTATGTCCACTTAATACTGCTCTCTTATTTCATTTAAGGAACCATTTTTCCCTGGTGTAAAATGTCACCAGCAATACCATATTTGATGATGTTACATATCAATCTTTTATGTGATGCTAAATTAAAATACCTCTTTGTAGTCAGCTTAGGATGTATCCTACTTCACAACTGTCAGTTTTCATTGACTTTCCCATGAAGAAGCTAATTACATTAGTTAAACACAATTTTCCCTTTATATTTCCATGCTATTTAGCGTATACCTTTCCCAATTACCTTCACAAATAATTACTGAAAGAATTAGACTTCTGGGTTTGTGTTGGTTTTATTTTTGGTTGTTTCCGTTGGTGTTTTTTTAATATAACAATTTATACTTGGATTGCATGTATTGAGGTGGAGATCAGTTAACTGAGACTTGGGGTCAACAGGAAGAAACTATTAAGGAGACACCCTCACATTATGAGGAGAGGTAATTGCCAGCAAACAGCCTTCTGTCCTGTTTACTGTGTGTTACATAAGTTATCACTCTTTGTCAGTCTATCCTATGTATATAAACTCTCATTCTGCTTTACCTATCTAAAAGCACACCACTGTGCCCAGTAACCCCTATTTAACCCCAGTTTCCAGCTGATTGAAATAGAAGTCAGAAGGATGTGATCAATTACTCAATTAAGGTAGATTGTAATCTAGCCAGGTGTTTGAGTAGCACCTGCCTCTGTGTACAATTACTTCATCTATTCTTTCTTCCACACATGCTCACGTGATTTAATTATTTTTTTCTAACTCCGCAGAAGAACGAACCTCTCAGTGGTGCCATGTAAGATTCATTGACTTATCAGTATCAAAGCTAGTACAGCTAGAGAAACACTTTCTAGCAAAATGCTTAGTGTTGTAAAATACTCATTTGAAAATACTAAAATAATATGTTAATTAACAAAACTGAAAACATGTTTTGTTACTAAAGGTAATTGGTTCCCAAAAGCATTCAGATGCTAACTTGTATGATGTAATCACTGTCATCAAAATTAAACACTCCAGTAAAATCAACTCCTTCTTCCAGGGGCAACATTTGCCTGAAATTTCACTTTGGGACAAATGATAATATCCTAAATTATTCCAGTGGGGAGTGTGAAAGGTCAGAACTGATCATCAAAGAGATTCCTTGCAGGGTCTATGGATATGTTGTTTGCTGACTGTCCTCATGTCATCCTCAATTGAAGAGACATTTTTTATTCTTTCAAGCAACTTGAAATAGAATATTGATGATCATACGACAGAACCTTTACTTTCACAGTTGCAGGCAGTACCTCATCAATGTACATCAAAGTACTGACAATGTAGAGCTTTTCCTGCTATTGTCTTTATCTAAGAAAAATGGTTTTCTGCTTTTATTTAGTCCAGTCACCTCTTCATTTCTTTCGTAGAAAGCAGAGCTGTGCTCACGCTTCAGTATACTTTCTTAACTCTGATGAAGAGACATTCTTAATATCCTAGCATCATCTGCCCTTATTAGAGCCCCTGTCCAACCTCTTGTGCTTCACGCAGTAAATCTCTCCTTTTCAGATGTGATGCTGTCATCCTTTCCTTTCGTGTTAGTTAAACATGCCCTTATGATTTTTTGCCATTTAATACCACCTTTTTTTAAAGCGGCCTACTACTCTTTCAATGCCCATTTCATGTCCTTGATTACCAAATGTTTTTCTACCACTGAATGGAATTTCATTCATTTTTGCATATGATCCTCTGTTGGTTCTGTGCATAGTGTTTATTTTTTATAAAGGTAACACTGAAAAGCCCTAATTTATATTACACCTACTCTAGTTGCCCCATTCATTTCCATAATTAGTTGCTATATTATACTTAATATATTATGTTTACATTATTAGTGGTAATGTAAGTCTATATTACATAATTAAAGACTATAAAGTCTATATTAATATAACTATATTAATTATATATTAACTAATTAACCATAACTAATACAGTTAAAGTCTAGAGATCACCCACAAACAGTTTGCTGTGCCATGAGCTATACAAGCAGATAGGAAAATAGGTATGAGTTTTATTTAGCCCTTGATACATTCTGACTATAAAGTGATAGCACTTAGAAACATTAATTTCTATTTCAAGTATATTTGAAGAAAACTTTGAAGTTCAGTAGTATTCTCAGAGCACAGACCCCCTTGTAATTCCCCCTGGAATTCCTTTCAAAGTTACCTTTGGCTTAACAAATATGAGCTGAGATGAAACAATTGGGGTTGGATCTGGGGAATTCTGAGAGCTGTCATCTGTGAGAGAAGATGGTTATATGGAAGTGGTGATTATATGGAGATGGCATGGTAGCTAGAAAGTTACAAGTCAGTTGCTATGGAGATCCCAAGATTTTGGTTTATAATGATTCTCAAACAGATTTTGGTACGTTTTACAATGACCATCAATAAATCATACCTGGATTTTCAGGCAAGGTTCACTGACCAAGAGCTGACTATGAATGTATATGTCAGCAAATGTGCAACATCCCTGCTTTCTGTTGTTGCCCCAAACCCACTTTGAAGGACCTGAAGAAAGGCTTTGTTTTCTCTGCATACTATTTTATTTGTATTTATTTTACATGCAGTAGTGGGGCCTAATTAACTCACATGCTGACTTTTTAGAGAAGGAAACTTCCATCTGACCAACAGAACTAGTTTTGCTCACAGTAGGGATCCATGGGTGTAATGCAGGGCTGCTTGTGTGTTGCAGATATATTAAAACAGATTAACAAGTGCAATTATTTCTCCACTGATTTCATAACATAATGTATGTCAGCGTCAGGGAATAGGAGATATACTCCATGTAGATGCCAGTTCTGTACAGACAACAGTTCCCTTTGGCTTTCCACATCTGGACAACAGCAAACTTCTAATTTACCTTAATTGTCCTTTTTTTACACCCTAAATGTGGGCAATTTCCAGGAACCTAAATAAGTTCTCCTGATGGAAAGACACCTTACAACAAAGTACTAAACCCAGTCTTTGCCAGGCGAAATTATCTACAGACTTTCCCATTTTCCTGAAACATAAAAATCCCTTTGGACTTGATGTAGAGAGAGTCCCTGTGGTTTGCCAGTCTGTTATAACGCTCTTCAAAGTATGCACATTCTACATATGATGCTGAAAGCTGCCACCCACTGAGCTGCCTGCTACTGCCCAAGGCCACGAGCACCGGCTTTCAAATAAAACAACGTGATTTAAAAATCATTTCAAAATGTGATTGAGTCACTGCCTACATTGTTATGCTCAGAGGCTGAATACTGCAAGAGACTTAGCAATCCAGAATCTTATAGGAGGAGACATTTTATTCTGAACCCAAACCCATGGTGAACTGTTATCGTCCAGTAATGGTACATGACGCCTTTACCGGGATGCTGAAACTTTGTAGGGACAGGTAGAGAGACAGGTGGACTGTGGTCCATGCAGAGCAAATTGCTTGGTTAACGGTGAGAGAGCAGTTTATTCTTACAGTGGTTAGGGTTGGACTCTGAAAGCCTTACACATCTTTTGTAGTGCCCTGCTCCTCTGGCAACTCAGCTGAAATCCTGGAGATGAGAAGCACTATTCAAGGCAGGTAAGCAGAGCGAAGCCTGGCCCTTAGTCAATAAAGGGATTTGTAGAGAAGCTTTTTAAGAACATCCTGTGAATTACTGTTTACTTGCCTTGAAAAAGCAATGACAAACAATGACAGCCTCCAAATGCTGCTATAGTGTTTTGCAAGTGCAATCCTACCTGATGGATTTCAGTGCTTTCAAAAGTACTGTTCTAAGGGGAACTGGAATTTCAAGGAAGCAAAGTTAAAAGATGCTGGCAAATGAATCTCTCCTACAAAGGCTGAAATGCTGGATTACAAATGAGTGATCCTTTTAGCTAGCCTGCTAAATTGGTGTGCAGGCCTGGAAAAAGAGAACAATGAGCTCCTCCTGACACCAGGCTGTTTGTCTGGTGAGTATCCCTCAGTGCAAATGTTGGTACTGTGTGAGTATTTTTTGTGTTTCTATAAAGTCCTAATGAGCTCCTTGGGTGAGAGTGAAACCTTTTGCTTTTTCACACTGTGCTCAAGACCCTTAAACTTCATGGGGTCAGGCCTAAAGAAAGGGTAATGGACCATGAGGTCCAGCTTAATAGACCCGATATTAACACAGCAGCAAGAATGTCACCAAATGCAAAGTTTAGGGCAGGCAATGAATGAAGTATTTGTTACACTTAAATAATATACAAAGATTATAACAGAGTAGTAGCACTATATCAATGTCATCATGTGGGACTTTGAAAATCCCCCATGTATGAAATAACTTTGCAATGCGTCCTTGTGTTATAATCACCATAATTTACCTACATGCCCTAAATGATTGATTACATTAATGTGTATTAAATGTCATATCTAGCTAATAATATTCATCAGAATTTCTCATTAATCTTGGACCTTGAAAAACCTCGTAGAAAGTAGAAAGTGTAGAAAGCCTCTCTTAATCTCCCAGATCAAGTAAGAGAATATTTGCATATGAGAAGCAAACAGTTTATGCATTCAGTGGCTGTGATTCCAGCACTGGCAGATCAGTTCATGACGGTCTTATTGGAAACTGAATGAGATTTCTCACTTCCAGTTTTGCCCTGAGATGCTTGTTTTTGCAAATGATGTTTCATCTGATTCATGAAGCTATGCAATAACTCATGCTAAATTATGAACCAGTGTGGGCCTGAACCTTCTTGACTCCAACATTCCTTTAATATGAAAGCTCTAATGAAAGCAAGAGCATAAATACAGATTTAGTAACAACAGAGATCAGCAGCTCAGTAGTTTATTTAATATTTATTCAACTTCTTTTAGTGGTTATACATTCGTAAGCCCAGAAGTGCTTAACACTCTATTTGAAATAGCCCTATGTTGAATTTTATTTGTAGATAAGGACATTTTATTGTTGTCTCCACTTTGTATTGTTAGAAGAAGTAAAACGCAGATGCACATAGTCATTTTGTGAGCTTTCTGAAGGGGGCAAAAAAGGAGTTTCTAAAATAAAATAAAAAATAAATTTTGGAGCAGTAATAAAGTAATAAAAAATCCCTTTGGCTACAGAGCAAAAGCAGATGCTCTATGTCTGGCTGCCTGGCGTGTCCCTGAACTGACTACCATCAGAGCATGCTGCTGCTGCTGTTGCTTATGGTGAGGAAGGGACACTGCCCTGGCTTACGCAAGGGCTGCAAAGGATCTGGAGGGGTAAAGTGGAGACCTGTCCCTGCCTGGCACAAACAGCAGCATTGCATAAGCTCATGGCAGTCACGTTTCTAATGAAAAGCAGCAAACACGTCCACATTTCAAGGCCTGCCTTGCCTGGACAGCAAGCTTGGTTGTGACATGGAGAAGAAGGCCCATGGAAGGCAAAGAAGTGATCACTTCACTTTCCTGTGACTGCTAGAGGAAGTTGGGGAACAAAGGTAACTGCTGGAGCACCCAAAGAGTGTGAATGTTACCAACATCATTATTTGCTGCCTCTGACAGAAGTCTTCTGTGATCATTCTCCATTTTTTAAAGTTATTCAACATTTAACTTAATCATTAATCATTAATACAGCATGAAACTTTGTTTTAAACTATGTTTTAAATATAAACTATTCATCTTAAATTACTTTTGGTTTTGGTTGGTTTTTGTTTGTTTGTTTGTTTGTTTGTTCTCTATGTTTGACTTCAGTGTTCATGAGTAGAGAATGAAAGCTCGTTAAACTCAGATATTGTGATTTCCCAGACTGGTGTTGCTCATGTTGCTCACAGCTTTGCATGGAGAAGACCTGCATGGCTGAACCTGGCGTGTTTTGGTACCAGTGCTCCAGCAGGCTACCTTAGCACATCCACCACAGGTATGTAGCTAACAAGGAGAGGCTCTGCTAGCTCATCCTGTAGAAATGCAGTTCTAGTGTAGGAGCAAAATTTGAGGAAATATCTGTGTGACTTAGGAGATTTTATTTTATCAGTACTGAGTGAAATGGAAGTAATATTTTTAGGACAGACTCCCTGACTTAGGAATGTGTTTCACTTTTTAATTTGACTCAGGTGCTTGGAAGACCAATCTCCCAAATGTTAAGACAGACGGGACAGTAGGTGCCTGTTTCCCACTGCAATGTGAGCCAAGTACCCAGCAACAACCAGATGAGAAGAAGAACATGACTTTCAAGTTCATCATCAGAGATTCCTTCAGATCATCCATAGTTGGTGAACATATGTTGTAGCTGTGAAAGTAAATGTCTCTGCAGGGTTTGAGTCTTTTTACTGAAAACTATTAAGCCAGCAGCTCAAAATCAATTAAAATCTGCATGAAATGATTCCATCTTTAGGAAGACTAACTACAATGAAACAATCCAATTATGAATCAAGATAATGAAAATCAAAGTAATTACTGTATAAATAAAATGCTTAGGAGACACAAGCAATTTTGATCAGTGAGTGAAATCATCAAGGAAACACTGTGCATTAAATCATGAATTTGATTAACATAGACTAAGAGGAAGACTTGAAACCTGCTCTCTCAGTTCTTGAATAAGTGGTATATGAGATATTGCACAAAATAAGGATGCCATATTAGGCAAAGTAGAGGGCTGGCCTTTCCATATTTTCCACCATGTTTCCATGTTTAGGCTTAGACTGCTTCCAGCTTAATCACTGAACTTTTCTAGACCATTTTTGAGATGTGATTTCAGGTAACAGCTTTGAGATACATCGATTCAATAGGAATCTGTGCTCTCATTTTTGGCAGTCTGGATCAGACTGTATGTCTTGTGATCCCTAGTGAAAATCACGGGGTAGTTATGGGAAAAGATAACATCTTCAGGTCATTCCGAATATGATGAATCTTCAGGCCCTCCAAATATGATGGTTAGAGCTCTGATCAGCCAACTTCAATTCTTATTGATGCTTCATACCATGCAATTTACTTTAACCATGAAGCTCCTTAGGCTAGCATAGTGTGTAGCTTCTCGCTGTTCTCATTTGGCCTGAATAAGACATCTGTGTTTTCCAGAGAAAACCATGTTCAGGTTCTCTAACCCAGTAAGAATGTACTCAGAGGCACATAACTCAACTGTACATCTGTCTAACATGCAACATACTTGCACTGAAAGTAAAGAACTCAAAGTTTCTAGGTGCTAAGTTTTATTTCAACCTGTATCTTTCCACCTACATATAAAGGCTTGACCTATGTTGATATCCATGCTTTGAAAAGGAATGATCATTTTGAAGATCTATTGTATTATGCTGTGCTCTGAAGAGCAGAGATGCACACACAGTGTTGTATGGAATGGGAACAGAATATCCCATTCATACTCAAGTTATACACTTATATAGTGTGTTTTCTCTCTCTGGAACTGACTAACTTCTGAATTGTATTTATACTGCTACTTCTGTTAATGAGTCAGTTAGTTGGATGCTGTTCTATCTTGCTTTACTGTAAATCCCAAAAACATAGTTTACCTGGATTTACACTGATGCAACTAAATGAGAGATATCTAGCAAACAGAGCAACTGGAGCATGTTCTTGAGAACATACATTACTGTATATCTTGGATCTTGAACTCTCCTGCTTTTACACTGTGAATATTAATTCCAAAAAGCTATTACTTCATGTATCACTCAGCTATTAGCTGAAATGTTTCTCGGTCCCAGCAGTCAAAGCAGTACTGTAACTGCTCTCAAGGTCCATAACAGATCTTATCAGAGGTGATATGTCTCACTTCTGGTGATATAGCAAACAGAAAAGGGATGCAAAAGCCAGAAGCACACAAAACTCTGGCTTTATAGGAAGCCTTCCTTGGGAATGATGTAGTGTCTAATGTATGTCTTCATAATAATATACTTAGATTAATAACACATGCCATTTTACAATAGTTTGACAGCAGACATAGTGCTACCTTCTACCTGACAAGGATGACAGAAGAAAAATGGAACGATAACCCATTATCCTGTTACATTCTTCTGCAGTGACAGAGTGCAGTAACTGCATTTCCAGTAATAGCCTTCACACAAGGCTGCTCACTGGTGCCAACAGACAAGTCAGCTGGCAGGGAACCATTCGGGGTTGCAGCCAGGTTTGTGTCCCAGCTGCCACCAAAATCCTGGGCTGCATTTGCTGATTGGTGAAGAGCAGGCACTGTAAGGCTGACTCAACTTACTTTAAACCTGACTCATAATAATCAAGGATACAAGTGTGACCTCAAACCTTGCATCTGCTGAAAGTTACGGTGTAATTGATGAAATCACCAATGCCCTTCTTGTCTTCTAATAGCTTTATTTGTTATAGGAATAAGGTGATTGCTCAAAAATAGTGCATGGGTAACTGTACTAACAGCAGTTTTTCAATACAACAGGGTAAGCAAGAGCTCTGCCCGCAAAAGTGACCAGGAGTAGAGGCAACCAAGAGTTATTTGTTTAGACAGAACTGAGGAAAAAGCAATGAAAAGGTGAAGAACAAATACTCCAGCATCAGATCTAGGCAAATCCTCAAAACTTTGCTCTAGAATGATTGGAAACTGATCTTCTATTCCAAGTGTGAATGTGCGAAATATGTAACAATAAATACCTTCCCATCTAGTTAAGTGCAGGAGGGTGTCTTACTTCCACACTCTAAGCAAAATCATGCCAATATCTAATCTGTTTTGCACTGTCCCAGAGGGAAGCTTTGCTTAGGTTCTGAAAGACAACATCAGGACATGGAACATCTCTAACTCTTCTTTTTTTATAGCTCTGGAGACATAATTTCCCTTGTAGGCAAAAACAAAGATCTGAATTGCTCCTGCATAATGCTTGCATGCTGTCTGAATTCATTGTATTTACAAATGGATTTGCAGTCTAGTGAGTCAGATTAAGTGCCAATCTGCCACAGTGAAGACAGAGATAACATTTCTTTATGCAGCTGAGGAGGAAGACTGTGAAATATAAAACACTTTGAATATGTTCACTTCAGCACACATGCACCAATACAGACCCCGTTTCTTCTCCTAATTAAGGTAACTGCTTCTACTTAGGTGTTTGGCAAGCACCAAGGATGATAACCTGTACACTGGATTCATGTTCAAAACTCAGCTTTTGCATTTGAAAACAAATGAGCAAAGTCTCCCAATGTTACTGCCTAGTCCTACTTCCTTTGCTGTTGCTGAGGGGAAGTTCCTACAGCAGTTCATCTCATTACATTGATTTGGTGACTTTATGTGCAGGGAAGTTCCCTGTGGCTCTGTAAAATCCATCTATGCTGCCATACAACCACAGGAAGCAGCCAGTTTTCTGTCTGAACCTGAGGTCTCCTTTCTGAAGGAACAAAATTGAGCATGGTAGAGTGAAGGAGGGAGATTTCCAGGGATTGGTTGTAGCTGAGCATGGCAAATTGAGGCTTCATGACTTCTGTTTTTTCACCCAGTGGAGTCCAGAAAGGCCTTGCTTCAGCAGGATGCCTGTGTTGGAATGGGGTTTCTAGCAGCAGTAGGTGAATAAAACTCAAGGAATTATCATAGGCTCCCTGGCAGCCTCTTCTTTACCCTTCTGCTCCTCCTCAGCTGTATGAAATTGTCCCAGCTGTATGTATGTAGAAAGGTATTTTAAGTTATCCAAAATGTTTGGGATATTTCTCCTGGTTACATTTTCCCTTCTTTTTTTTATGACAATGGTGATCTGTAGTAGGAACGAATAGTATTTCACGATACTTCATACCATGCAGTACATGCAGTACAATCCACAGCACCAGGCCAGTTTCTCCTCGTGGTAAGTCTGCTTCTAGTATACAGATGTCAGGAAAGGACTCCTCATGTTCTGTTTAGGGACGGTTCTCCAGAAATCTGTTTGTCAGATACTCAAGAGATGGACAACTTCATTGCTGAACATTGTAGCCCACAAACTGGCTCAGCAAACCTGCACTGCATCTGTACTGCAAGCTCATTCATGCAAGTGAAGGCTTTTCTTTCCTTTATAAATCAAGTATTAAGCACTGAAATAAGCAAATGGAGCCAAAATCTGACCAGCACTTGTGTGTTCTCTTCTTGTCCCTCACAGAGGAAAAAAATTCAGAGCATTCTTTATTCTGAGTTCAATGTTATTTGCTGAAAAACTTACATACAAGAGAACTGAAGCAATAAATTCAAATACAGTGTGCGTGCATGCATGAGGCTGTAAACCATACAAAATGTTTGACGGTGTGCGGTCAAACTTACATCAGAACGCCAACAGATGTTGGACGTTGCTGATTGTCAAAAGGCCTCAGGAGTTTAAAAAAGGCGATTAAATATACATTTTCCTAGAGAAAGATCGCATCCCCTGCTGGGTTCCATAGCGTTTCCAAGAGCAGCCGGTTAGTATCACAACCTCTTTCTGTGTTTTCGCCTGCCAGCTGTATCAGCGCCGAGCCCGTGCTGCCACCCGCCGGCTGAGTGGGCTCCGCCTGGCTCGAGCTCTGCTTCCAGGTAGCGAGAAACAGCACCCAGATCTTACACAGAGCTGCCGGGTATATAAATAGCAGTGAGAGAGAAGTAATGAGCTACCCTAGGGCTACCTATAAATTATGGCTAAAAGTGACTTTGGTTAAGTGGCTATTAGTGCCTGCGCTGGGCACGCATGAGTGACTGTGTGTTAAATGGAACTAGCATGACAGCCACGTATTGCTAAATACAGCAGTGAAAATTAGGACCTGCGAGCCTGGCTCCTTCACAACAGATCCGGGAAACTAAGAAGTGCCAGATGAAATATCTGCATACTCTTTCTTGTATTGCATTCATGACTACTTGATGTTATTAATTTTATTGCTAAAACATTCTATTTGTATTTGAATGGTCTTTTTAGTTACTCATGATATCAATTTAACTTTATTTCTAGATTACAGATATGTGTGTACACACTGAGCAAGTGTAAGTTTCCCAACATATCCAGAGACACAAGAGCTACCTCTGTACGTAACAGTTGAAGATATACCCCTGAGAATTTCTCCTTAGAAAAATGCTGGTACTACAAAGGTATGCCACTCTCACATCAGCCTCTGACAATTTACTTCATGTTATTTGTGAAAATGTATATATACTTGCACACATAAAGATTATTCAAAGCTTATGAAGAGTTTTCTTTTTTCCTTCTTTTTTTTTTTTCTTTATCTTTTTCCCCCTTAAGAATCCAAATATTCAATGCCAGACAATTCAATGCCAACTTTCTCCATAAAGCTCAATTCTTACAAATAAGCTCTGCAGATAAAATGCACTCTTCTTTACCAATCTGGGAGCCTGGATTATTTCTGTTGCAATTCCCTGATCTGTTAATGACTTGTTCTGTGATCGTGATAATGTTTCTTGGTCTATCAGTACCTTGTAATCCTCAGGTCAAGATCAATTAAGGAATCATCAGGAATTATTAATCTCAGTGGAACTGACAAAGATTTCTGAAGTGAAATGGTATTTTCCTCCAGCTGAAATGGTTAATAGCACCCCTTCCTGCTGAGACTAAAGCAACATCTGCTTAGACTTCCCAGTAACAGCTTGCTTCAGACAAAAGTGAGTGGCATTATAGGGATGAACTGGCTTACATTTACTAAATATCATTTTCACGCATGCCATTTCTTATGCCATTATTACATATATCATTTTATAGGTCTTAATGAATACTTGTAAATAAATTCCCTGTGTTTCCATGAAAAGCCATCCCAACTATAACTGGGGAAAGGGCTCATTTGTAGTTGGAATAATTATATGATTCACCTAGATCCCTCAAAATACCCAAATGTCCATAACATCAAGTAGACAGTTGGCTCCTTGACTAGACACAGAGACCCTACCTGAAGGTGGCTGATGTGACAGCAGGAAATGGAGACAACTTCAAAATGTTTGTGTGTGCAGGCAGTCACAGCTGAAAGGTCCTGAGGCCCCCAAAGCAGCCGAAAGGCATTGTTTGTGTGCATGCACAGCATGCCACCTTCCCAAAAGTCACATAGATCCCAGCAGTTCAGCTTGTGTGATGGGAAGATCTCCTGAGTCAGAGAGAGGTAACTTTGGAATGCCCAGATGTTCAAAGCCTGTAACATCTGTATGGTGAAACATGTTCCAAAGTGTAAATATAAACTCCTATATTTCAAAGGGCACCCTCTACTTTCCTTAAAACTATCACCTATCTTCTAGTTTTATTAAGAGTGAGTGGAGTGATATTTTTTTCTTTGGTAATGGTATTTATTCTGAGAATATTTTCTTTGCTAAGCTCTTATCTTTCCATTCACAAGAAGTAGCATCTCTCCTTTGAATTTCTGAGTGCACTGTACCACTGGCCCTAACTAAAGCAACCAGAACCATCTGGTAATTCATTCTTAATGAAAGCATATGTTTAGAAAATTACCATTTTGCTTTGCTTTCTGTCAGTACCCTGTGGTGTCAGCACCTTCCTTCCATATTCTGTACTCTAAATATGACAAATACATTTTAAATACGAAGTCCAGCCTGAATTTCCAGGCATGAATGCAACTACAGAATACTTCAAAGAGCTCTAGGAAATGGAAATTCATTGAAGATCTAACTAGTCCCACAACGATCAGGCTAACGAATGCACAAACAAACTTCACAGGAGCTGCTGGTCTCTGCTTCCAGGCTTAAGCTTCCTACCTTCTTTCACTTTAATATACACTTTCCCCTGGTGACTCATTTTATCTGCACAAATGGCTGAAGGCCTTCTGCTGCAACTGCTGTTTCCTTTCTTATACACTGTGGTGTGCAGAGTCTCTGTAAACTTTGACCAGTGCAGCCAAAAGGCTGCTCCACAGATGCTGGCCCCTTGACCTCTAAGGAAAGGAGGATTTTTCTCATCTGGGGAAGCCAGAAGGAAGTTTTGCAGAATATACAGGAAGATGCTTTCCTCAAGGGAGCCTGAGATGCTGTACAGGAATGAAACCCAGCAGCCTAAAAAGAGAATCTAACCCTTAGACTCAAATCTATTGACAGGCCTTCCATGATGCTTCCATGGCCCTCCCAACCCACTAGGGTTACAGCAAGCTTCTGCTAAGAGCAGTGTTTATTTCTGGGATACAAAATGCTGTTCAGTGTTTGGGGTCTTACTGGAATTTTCCTTCATAAAAAAAAACAATGTTGAAGTCATCATTTTTCTGACTTTTATACTATTAGCATACAAGCAATGAAAAAGTAGCCATCATGTAAATGCAAACACTTTCAGTTTCAAAATTCTTCTACCAGAGATCTCACAGAAAGACATCTTGAGCTGTGGATTTTCTATAAGACCACATGCCTCGTGCTTTGTCTGGTTATCCTTCTGCTTTCTGATGTTTCTGTGTTAGCCAGTGATAGTTTCATTGCTTCTCTTCTAGCCTGGCCACACCACACTGCCTACACCTCTGCATTTGTAATCAGCCCAACTAAAGCATTCTCTTTTATCTTGTAGCATTACAATGGTGTCTATTGCTGTGTTCCTGGCAATTGCTGGTTCTGTTTCAGCTATCTAATTCCATGAAGGAGCTTTACTGTTTCTTACATCTTATTTCAAATGAAAAACAGCTGTTATGACCAGCAGCTACAAGGATATTTTGTCCGAGCTCTGGGCTAATGCAACCTAACCCCTACTGAATCCTTCTTTCAGAACGAAGTTCTGACTTCAAGATTTGATCTTTACAAAGGTCTGAGGTTCCTAGAGAAAAATTCTGGTACTGACTGGATATATCAAAGTTGAAAAGTCAGACTGCAAAGCCAGAAATATTCTTCTTCAACAAAAAAGAAATGTAAATCAGAACAAAACATTGTATCATGTTACAGAAAGGCAGAAATTACAGCCAGCCTGGGAATCCCAGGCGAGTAGCTGGAGGTAGCTCTGCAAGTCCATTTGTTCCCTTTCTGACCAGAGGAGACCTTTATCTGATACTAGGCTCCTTCCCCATTAACCTACTCATCAACACATCAGCATTGACTCTGTAATTTAAAAAAAACGGTACTGTTTGATGGCAGCACATTCATATGGCACCAGCCTGTCTCAGAGCAACACTGTTCCTTCATCCTTAGAAGGCCACACCAGGTAGATCACCCCCAGTACCATACAGGTAGGACCCACCGCAGTACTGGGAGAGGTGTGTGTCCAAGGCCACGGACACCAGAAACACATAAAGGGTTTCCCTAAGCAGGGAGTCATGTTTAGAGGTACCACATTGCACCTGGATGAGGATTGTGCTGGGGCCCAGCCTGGCCTGACTCCCAGATGCCCAGCCAGTGTGTGTAGGTAGGTCTGTTCCCAACTGGATGAAGGTGCTGCAGGAACACAAATGGTGCAAGAGAGACAGATCTATTGACATATCCCTCCGCTCAGGGAAATTAAGCTGAGCTCAAACAAATAAAATGAAATTCAATTTTATATGTACTGAGGTGAACTGAAGAAAGTGTAGCAGTTCAGAAGAAGATTCTTGCTGCAAACTGAAGAGGTCTGTCAAGACACAACAGCGCAAAACTGGCCACACGTATGCAACTGAATCCAGTGTGGAACACAACATCAGTTTCCAGTGGCTAAGAATAAAAGTGATTACAATGTATTCTGTGTCATTCCAGTGGCTGAGATCCATCACTCAAAGAAACAGGGAAATAATTATGAGGAATCATAGAACAGTCCAAGTTAGAAGGGACTCACAACTATCATCAAGTCTAATTCCTTGTAGAAGTCTTCTATATTGTAAATGATGTGAATGCTATATGGATAATCAAAAACAGTTTGTAGATTACACACAAAAGGTTAACTGTTGAAAAAAAAAACCTTATAAATTGCAAGGTCAGGGATCTCCAAGTTAGAAAAGTCCTTTGTAACTCTCATTATGACCCAATCTACAGTTATGTTATAAAATGCTATTTTCTCCAAGGAACTCTTCCCTTCATTCACCGAACAGAATGGAAAAGCTACTCAGAGAAGAAAATTCCTGGTGCTTTGCTGTAGCTGTGCTGCCCTACATGTACCATGTCTGGTGTTCAGGGCTGGGTTTACCCAACGTTCTTATGGATTCAACTCTGACATTCCTCCAAAGCGTCTCTGTCACATGCGCTTATTCATAAGGCTTCCCACTGCAGGACTCTACAGTTCTCTTGTAGCTAGCTAAGCTCGATTCCTGACCACTAGCTATTATGTGGATTGGATACAATTTATGGGGAAAAAAATATAACGTGATGCTGTTTTATGGGATGTAAACTAAAGTACCTGTACTAGGTAAGCCCAACAAAAATGTGCAGACAGACAACGTTTTGGCATCTCCTAAATTCTTCTTTATTAATACCACATCCATTTCGTGTTGTTTAATTATTTTAATGACTTTTTACAAGGGGTTACAAATAGTTTAATATCATACATTCCTTCAGCCAAGCCAAGTTCCTCCTCCACCAGAAAACTGTGGATTATTAAAAAGAAATTTAGCAGAAATTTAATTCTTTAACAGAATTAATATTAGTCTTATCTAGTTAAGAGAAACAGGTGTTTGCAGTATAATTAGAAATAAGGTAATCTCCCAGCAAAGTAAATAAAGATTTGTGGGGCCTGGCCAAGTATTAAACTTGCTGGAATACTTCATGCAAAGGGCAATTGGAGAGTATCAGTCACCAAAATACACACAAAAGTGATCAATGCGGAAGTCAGCTCTTCACTTGAGCTGTAGTTACTGAACACCATTGTCTGCTTTCAAGAGAAGGAATGTTGCTGGTGGCAGTACAAATACAGTAAAATCATCTTAGGTGTCCTATAGGGATATCATGTAATGGGAAAGTGACCGATCGTGGAACAGCAGCTTCCATGGCTGCATTGCTGTAAGACTTAGCATGGTTTAATGGGCTATCCGGCATGAATGGAGCATGCCCAAACAACCTGAATGTCATCACCTTAGTGCTATGATTTAAACTGTTCTTGAAATGGCCACATAAGTTGTACAACTTAGTTTCTGTATGCTTCAGAAAAATGTGAAAAATAGCATGCAGGGATATTTTTGGTAGCAAGGGCACATCAGCTTTGACAGGGATAGCAATAGATTAGACACGCTACCATGTTCACATGGTTTCTGGACTTGCTAACTAGTAAGTCAGTTCTTAAGTTGGAAAAAATAAGCTCAAATCTGTTCATACCCTTCCATGCTTTGTCAGTGACATGGCTCCACTCACATCCCAGTACTAAAACATAACATTTAATAGAAAATGTTCTTGTGGTATTTGACTTTGGATCTACTCTTCTAACATTAATTTTGCTTCAGATTGGAAGGTTAAGAAAAGTAAAAATGAGGAAGCAGGAGCTGTACTGATTTGGTGTAAAAGATTCACTTTGACCGGTCATGCCTGTAAATGGGGAGGAAGATTTCTTACTTTGAGGCATTCATTTCCAATTGCAATGAGTAGTGTTCCTCTTCACTAAGCAGTCCCATTGGCTTCAAAATGCAGATCTGGCAAGTTGCTGCAAAACCTGAAATAGATTTTCGGATACTCCACAGGATCACAATATGTCCTCAATCATTTTGTGATGTACTAGTTCATCAGTATCTTGGATTCTGTGGTTAGTTCCTTGTTTCTGTAAGGAACTATGTGAGTATGGGCCTTACAGAAGGAAACTAGCTCTGAGATGGAAGGGAAAAGGTCAAGCTACGGAACAGCCTTATGGATGTGCTATATTTCTCCCACCTGAATACAGTATCTGACATGAAGATGTCTCTGTTGCAGTGTATACAATGGTGAAGAGAAGGAACTTCAGGCTTTCACACACCACTCTGGGACTCTTCTTTGCCTCTCAGAGAAAGTGACCTGGTTGAGAAAAGTCCTTTGATCCCACAGTGGTGGTCAGGAACCTGACAGTCAGGAAAAACACTCATGTTATTGCTTATACTTTTTCCGCAGTCATCCCCAAACCATCTCTAAACACAAGGTACTGGTGCAGTTGTACTTAGAATTTAACCAGCTATCGCTGCTTTTGTGATCCAGTATGCTTTCCACATCAAACATCAGGCGAATGCTTTCTCGTTCATGAATTTTTATGCACCTGGGTTGGGGAGAGAACAAGATTCCATTTTATTCTTGCTTAGCTCACTGTTGAGCTTCTCTGGGTCGGCAGTGTGTCAAAGGCAAGGCATTTGTAGATGTCATTTCACCATTCTGTTGTCATGGAAAGCCACATCCTGCTCTTGTTCACACTCTGCAGCTCCCGCAATCTCACCGGGGATTTCAGAGATGAAATAAGGTCAGCATTCAGCTCTTTGCATCCCATCATACTGAACTTACTAAGGCAAAAAGCTTGTGAGTTTTCTGATACCAATACACTGTGCAATAGAAGGAAACATGTTCTCTCCTAAGTGACCATGGAAACTAGTACTTGGGTTTCCTAGGTGATTTTCTGGCGAGTGGCCAGAGGAGTAATCTGTAACAAAATCAGATCCCAGGCGCCAAAAGCACTGAGTTCCTGCCTGTGCTGAGGATCCTGAAGCAACAAGATACAGAAACAAACATACCAAAATCCTTGCTTTAAAATCATAAGGAATGTCAAATGCAGGGAATCAGGAAGGTTAAGGAAGTCTGTGGTCCTATCTTCCCTGAGAAATTAGTAAGCCTGGTACATTTTCTTTCCTCCTTGTGTCTGATAAATGATATGAACAAGAGTCAGCCAGGTGCCCCTGCTGTGCAGGAGGATGACAATGACCTGGGCTGCATGAGGCAAAGCATCAGCAGCAGGTCAAGGGAGATGACCCTTCCCCTCTGCTGTGACACTGCCACTAGAGAGTGGGATCCTGAGCCCTTCCAGCGTGAGAGACCTGGACACAGTGGGGAGAATCCAGCTCAGGGCCAACATAATAAAGTTCTGAAGCATCTCTTGTGAGAGGAGAGGCTGAGAGAGCTGGTCACTTAGCCTGGACAAAAGGAGGCTCAGGGGGATCTCATCAGTGTATATAAATACCTGACGGAAGGGTGAAGAGAGACAGGTTCTCATCAGTGGGGCACAGTGCCAGGACAGGAGGCAATGGGCACAAACAGGAATGGAGGAGGTTCCCTCTGAACACCAGGGACTGTGCTGTGCAGGTGACAGAGCACTGGCACAGGCTGCCCACAGAGTCTCTCTGGAGTCCCTCCGCAGAGATATCCAGCAGCTGCTGGGACTTGGGCCTGGGCACCCTGCTCTGGGTGTCCCCAGCAGCCTCAGCCACTTCGTGATTCTGTGCTATCAATCCTACCTAACATCTTAAGGCTCACAGAAGCTACTTTTTGACGGAAAATAGAAGACAAAAATGACACAGAGAAAGGAAAAAAGAAGCTCCTCGAGGCTGACTGATACCTTGATGTTAGGAAAATCTCACTCTGTGTATGTGTATGTACAGAGCGTATATACGTGAGTGTATATGTATATTTTTGAAATGCTTCATAGTAGTAACTAAGAATGTTTATCTATCTTTCATTTTCCATGGCATGGAAGATACATGAAAAAGGATCAATTTCTCTTTGAAGTGCAACACAGAGACTTTGCAGAGCACATCCCTCCTGAGGCTCAAAGCCCTCCTTCCATCTCTATAAGGAATATCAGGTCTCTCCCTACCTGTCTGTAAAAATCACTTCTTGTACAAAGGTGAAAAGCACTGAGGTACAACATGTCACAGTAGAGTGGAGGAGGAAGGACTGGTGACAAGACCATTTCTTTTGCAGAACAGAAGAAGGAGAGTTTATGAGTACTTATAGACATATGCTCCTGCAGATTTTGGGCAAGCATTAAAGCCCAACTGTCACAGAAAGCTCTCACATCACAAATTGTGGAGTCTACTGATGTACAGCTATGTGACCACAAGAAGCACCTAACAGCAGAACAACCTAGTGGTGGGGATGTTGCAGCAGCTTAGATTAAAAATCATTACAAATTAAGACCAGCTGCAGCAGAACCACCCAGAAATAGCAGAAAGTCATTTCCCTTCTTCTGAAAAAAGAAAGAGCTAAAGGAGCTTGGAGCCTCTCTCTACAAAAGACCACCTGCAGCACCTGTTGGGAGGAACTGCTGAGTATCAGAATCACAAACATGAATTGAACTGTTACTAAGCATTCACTTGTGTGTTTATATTCATGCCTTCAGCTACAAGTAAAGACATAGGAAGCTTGATTGTCAAGTTTTTCACTAAAGCCAGAAGGTCCTATTCTATCTCTGTAGGATACAGTTAATGACAAGTTATTTTAAGATTGCTTCATGGCCACAGCATAGAACTAAATTATCCTTGAAAGTACTGTGGCGTATTTTGAAATTAACTCTTCCCTTATCTAAATGAGGGCTTGATTTCAGAAATCTTCTTCTTTCCCCCCTCTTCAATTTTTAATAGAATATCTGTGCTTGCAAGTAATAGGGGAGATGTACACGTGCCATCACTGAAAGCACTCTTCTTACCAAAAGCATAAAACCTCATCTGAAAGCTCATGGAAGGAGCGCTTCTTATCTCTCTGGAAGTGCAACAGAAATGAATAATATTTGCGTGTGTCTTGTATCAGCCACTGCAGTAAGGGGAGATGTGCTGATGGGGAGGGGAGATACAGCCTGATTGTGTCATGGTCACCCCTTCTGACCTTAACACCAACAAAATCTGGACAAAATCTGTTTGCAGCCTCTCAGGTGTGGGATACATAGATTCATAGATACATTAGGTTGGAAAGGACCTACAAGATCATCTAGTCCAACCATCCTCCTATCACCACCCCCACCCACTGAACTACTAAATCAAATCCCTTAGCACCTCATCTAAACGCTTCTTGAACATCTTCTTCATCAGTTAAGCATGACACCCAGAGGCCTCAGCTCATCATAGGCAGTGCCATACATGGGGCAGCACCATGCACAGGGGCCTGCACAGGCTTTGTAAGGAGTTGTCATGTTCATGACATGCTAAATCTGAACCAATGAGCCAGGGCAGGTGAGTTTGCCCTCCACACTACCTACCTGTAGTGAAGTTCGTGGTGTAGAGAAGGTTCATAGGGTAAGCCAGGATAATGGAGAATGTTCTCCCTGCTAACTTGGTTAAACAACTCCATTACCTGGTGTAGGGAACCTGCTTCGGCAGGGGGGTTGGACTTGATGATCTCTTGAGGTCCCTTCCAACCCCTATGATTCTGTGATTCTATGAACTCCTTGAAGTTTAAATATTCTGAACCGTTTGAGTTCAGACATTACACTGTAAAAATAAAACTATTTGATCTCTCAGTCTTTTATGCTAAAATACGCATTGGCCATGGATAGATCTTTCCTAAGAATTAAAAGCTTTGTATTAAACACGTCAGAAACATCAGACTGTTTGCCATATAATTACCATACTATGACCATGAAAGAAGGTAGCATGAACACATAGGTAGGAGCCAGCAGAAGATCTGGCAACATTTGTGTGCTTTCCATATAAAGTAATTACACACATCAGTGGTCTGAGATCAATTATTTGTATCCTCCCTTATGTATTCCAGCTCACGTTTTATCGGCAATTGCTATTACCAGTTCACTTCAATAGAGGGCAAAAGAGACTGAAGTTGTCATCTCAGACTGGAGGTTGCATGCAAGAGAGTGAAATAAGGAGACTGGCAGGATTACACACAATTGGAAACATGAACAAATTAAAGGAAAAGTATTACAGCTGTACAGGGTCTGGGTAAGTTTAATTTCCCCTAATGCCTCATTGCTCTGCCTATCTCTCAATCACACTGAGATAAACAAAAGGACTTGAAACAAAATGAACTCAGAACTCTCCACAGTACTTCTTTCTTGAGACTGGAGCAGATTGTAAGCACCAGCTGAACAGCACTGAGAAACACACATGGGTTGGTGAACTGAAAGTACACGCTCCTACATTTTCTTTTACTGGTTTTTAATGCAGAAAATTCCTGAAAAACTCGCTGTACCTGTGGAAAATTCTTACAGTGAATGAATGTTTTATTTTATTTTGATTTCTTTCTGATTTTATTTCTACCTTAGAACACAGGCTTTGCAGGCTCTCTAATAACACATTTCAAATGCTTCCTTTTCTGTTACTGAGTTGCAAACTGTTTCAGCAATGCTTTAAAGTGCACCCATTACCAGGCACAAAAGTACCACATTCCAGCATTTCTTGAAAAGTGTAATGTCTTATGAAAACATTTGTTTGGCCTCTGGGATAATTACTTCTTCCATTATACCTAAGAATATAAAATAGGAAGACCACTCCATTCTCCATTCTGCAGTGAATCTCACAATGATGGACCACTGGGATCTTCATCTCCTTAAAGAATATCTCATGCAGTGATATTTTCCTGCTTCTTTTCTTCCTATACTCTGCCTGCACTGATATTATTTGCTGTAGTGGCTTTAATACAATGTCTTTCAATGATTGATAACTTTCTCAGAAAACTCTTCCCAAGTTTTTTCTTAAGTACACTTAACTTTCCAGTCTTCCAGCTTTGCTGTCAGTGTGCCTTCCTGTTGCTCCTGACCTTTATTCTGCTGTGACTGTGGCTCAAGCAGCACACATTTTGTCCCTCAGCATTTTGCAAGCACAGTGAAAGACAACATCTGAATTAGGTAAAATCCATGGAGATGGAAGTCAGCAAACTTACGCAAAATAATTGTGCTGCACTAATCCTTGGTGTTTGAAGAGTATGAGACCTGTCCAAAAACCAGTTTGTCACTGCCCAAGGGATGTGACGAGGGCTTGATACCTGGCATCCTTTTGCAGAATGGTTGAGATGGGTCCACCAGGCCCAAATTCTGCTCAGCCAGGACATCCAGAGCAGTGTGCCCAGGCCCACATCCAGGCAGCTGCTGAAGATCTCCAAGGAAGGTACTCCACAGCCACCTTGTCTTCTATTACACATAGATGACTTTAAACAGACTACCTGAACACATCTTGGCTCCTGTGAGTGTATGGAAGTGGGAGTGGAAGGGAATGAAATCACAGAGAAAGTGACTGTGAGGGGTTAAAGCCAGTGTATTCAGAGATTTTGTAAACTAACGTCACCTTCTCCTTTCACAGAGTCTCATACGAGACATTTACAGCAACTTCTTACAGAGAATAAAGCACGTGCATCAGTGATCTATGCTGAAAGGCTGAAAGAATGAGGTTTTGTAACCTAGATGAGAAAAGCTCCAAGGGAATTAAGGTGATAGTTTTCCATATGGAATATGTTATCACTAAGAGGACAACAACCAGCTGTTCTCAATGGATGCTGGGAGAAGGAAAGAAGAAAAGAGCTTCAACTGCAGCAAAGTGATTTTGGCGGAGTATGGACAGGAGTGAAACCCTGGTAACAGCTCATCTGGGGCTGTTAAGGGATCCTCACCAGGACTGTGCAGAGAGCATGATGGCAAGTGTTTGTCACCAGATGTTTGCATGCATTCAGACCTGGGCCAGACTGGCCCAGGACTGAGGATGTATTTTTGGTGCTTAGGGCCAAATTTATTACCGTTGTGACTCAGAGATCCCGGTGCCAGCCCAAATCTATGTCAGTTACAGACCTGGTGAATGTGCCAAGGTTTTGTCATCACCGGGCTGAACAATCTCTTTAAGTCCCTCTTGACCTCAGTTTGGATGGTTGCCATGAGACAAACCATCACTCATGGAACCAATTTTTCCACTGGCTCTACGGATTCCCACTCTGTATCTCACTAGCAGAAGTGTCAAAGCATTCTTATTGTTCTCCTAATCCTTTTTTCAACAAAACTGAAAAGAGCCATCCTTGAACTGGGGGCGAAAGAAAAGCTTGACCCTATTTAATAATCTACTTGTTGGCTGGAGGTTACGTAAGTGCATCTCTGAGCAATCTTTGGCTGCTGTATGATTGGCAAAGAGGTGGCAGCAGGGTGGTGCTGTTGAGTTTTCCTCTTCATTTGCTTTTTTTTCTTTTTTTTTTTTAATCTCTATTTTTCAGGAGTATCAAAACCAAGCTTCTGAAGCACTGGTGCTTTGCCAAGGGTAAACGCAGAAATATTTGCATCAGTTATGAAGTTTAAAAAGAGAAACAAACAGTCATGTGTTTTCACAAAGTTGTATGGGGATTTCAGGCACAGTGCTGCCATTGTCTTTTCCAATAACAGCACTGCTCTGCCTGGGAGTCGTCTAAGAAATCCAGCATCAGGGTTTGAGATCTGAGTGAAAGCTGCACCATCCTTATGTTCTCGTAGCTGCTGGGAGATGCTTTGCACTCTATCTATATATTTAGCAGGATCAAGTTATAAACTCATCTTGTAGCCTGGTTTTGAAATGTTCCTCTTTTCTGCATGTTTTCATGCACCTTGCAGCCTTAAATTGGATTTCCATTCATGAAATATGAAAATAGTAAGCATGTAATTAAGACAACAGTGGTGTCTCTACCATGCATCTGAGTGCTAAGTCCCACATCAGTTCTAAGATAAGCTGTGTGCCTTCTGTCACAGTCCCTGCTCTCCTCCCATCACTTATGAAAGAAGATCCCATGAGCGGCACCATTTTGGGAGGACCCACAGGGAAGGAGAACAGCTTCCTATTGCACAGTGCAGGTACAGGAAGATGTTTGTCTTTTCTTTCTCTGACAGTGACCAAAATGTGTAGGGCATGCTGAAGAATTCTATGTTGTACCTGCAGACCATGATAGGGACAAGGATAACCTCATCTCCGCGGAATGAATGTCTGTAACACTCTAGAAGTTGGCATTTCATCTTACATAGTCCTTGAGCCTTCCTCTTCCAACTGACACAACTTTCTCCAAGTGACTCTGCCAATATACATTGACTTTTTAATTTGATTTTTTTACATTCATGGGCTTCAGTTTTATGAAGTACCTAGCAATACTGAGCTCTTCAATGACTGCGTGATATGGTCTCATCTTTCACTCCTGACCCAATTTTGTACAGGCAAACTCATGGATGAGTACAGAGAAAGCTTTGTAAAATCTTTGCTCTGGATCCCATTAGGATCCAGTTCATTTACTAGTTTTGAGACAGTGTTTGATCAGCTGTCCTGACCACTGATGTGGTCAAGAGTATGACTTGCATTGTGGCAAAAAAAAAAAAAAAAGAAGAAGAAAGAAGAAAGAAAAGAACAAAAAGCACAGTGCTTTTCCTGAGTTCCTCTTAACTGTTGTGGACGCTGTTAATGCAGGAGGTAAATGTGCTCATTTACAGTAAAATCCTAGAATAATTAAGGCTGCAAAATGCCACTGAGATCACAGTCCAACCCCAACCCACCACCACCATGCCCATCCACGACACTCAGAGCCACGACTGCACGGTTCTGGAGCTCTTCTAATGACACTGACTCCTCCACTTCCCTGGGCAGCCTGTTCCAACGCATCATCATTCCAAGAAGAAATTTTCTTAATATCCAACCTGAACCTCCCCGAGGGCAACTCCAGGCAGCGACTGCGGTTCCACGCAACGCCTTCCCGCAGCGGAGCGGCTTCGGGCGCCGGGCACGGAGGGGCCGATCCCGCCCAGCTCCGCCGGGAAGGTGCCGAGCCGCCCCGCCCCGCAGCCGGGGCCGCGCCGCCGCCTGGCTCCGCGCGGGGCGCCCGGGGCAGAAGGGGAGCGCTCGGGGAGGAGGCGGCCGAGGGAAGGGAGCGATGCAGACGGAGAACCCCGACGTGCTGCTGGACCTGGAGGAGGAGGACGGGGAGGACGAAGAGGTGGACGAGGAGGATGGAGAGAGCGGTGAGTACGGGGAGCTCCGTGGGGCGAGAAGGGAAAAGTTTCGGGGAGGGGGTGGGAACCTCGGGGAGCGTGTACCTGTCGGCTTCTCACCTGCGGGGGGAAAGGCGCGGCAGAGGCGCTGTATGGATGCAGAAGCGCTGTGCCCTCGCTGGGTGCCCCGCTCCTTCGGGCAGAGGGAGGAATGCCGCTCCAGCCGCCGCCCCCGGCGCTCGGCATCCCCCGAGCTCGACCCCGCTGCTGGCAGCGGCCCCACTGCAGCGCCAGTGACGGGGAAAAGAAAAGCGAGGGATAATGACGAGGAGGGAAAGTGGCGAAGCAAGGAAAGGCGGTCATTGCGCTGGGAAAAAAGTAAAACATAAAAGCGTGCGCTGTGTCCCGCCGGAGATGAGGTCGATAGAACGACCCCAGAGTTTTAATACTCAGAGGCCGGGTGTTAGTCCGACTACGACAGCAGCAGCCCAGGACAATCAGGACAATTACTTTTGTAACTGCTGTGGGAATGAATTCTATTAAAGTGTTTGCAGCAAACAGATCCCAAAGGGCAGGATCTCGGCAGGTCAGACTGAAGGGGTCTGTTTTGTGCTGGCTGACCTCAGTTCAGAGCTGTTCTCAGCCACAGTACCCGACATATTCTGAAGTGTTTTCTTTCTGCTTGCTGAAGTAGGTCCAACAGACAAGGAATGCGGGCAAATGTCAGATGAGCACGCAGATGTTAGATTTGTATATAGAAATTTTATCAGTTAAGAAGGGTTCCTTTGTGCTATTTTTCAAAATGTCATGGCTTTTTTTTTTCCTGATAAGTGCCCAATTTTGATAATTTTTGGCTACTGAACTGAGTTCCTGCATTTGTCAGAAGCTCTACTGATGCCAGTGCTCTGATGCTTGTGCTGCCTTCACATACTGATCCTTAGCAATGGCCAATGCAGTTTGCCTCAGTGATTCAGTCAGCTCCAGCCAGCGGTGCAGAGCTGGAGTCTCACCCAGGGTCTCTGGAAATCAAGGCACATCCGTTCAGCCCAGTTCTCTGTTCCAGATGCTGTAGGAGGAGTATCCTTTGCTGGATAGTAACAGTCCAAAGACAGATGAAGTTTTCCATGTGAAGTGCAGCAGAGGGATTGTTTGACTCCACTCCTCTAGAAAGGGTGGATCAGCACCACAATGCACGAATCAACGCGTGCCTTTTCCTTTCCATTCTTCACCCCAGAGAACAACAAAATTGTTTCCTACTCATGACTCAAGCTTGGGGTTAGTTCAGCTCCCAAAGCCAGTAAGTGTGAGCTGCACGCTCTGCTTGCAGGATGTGGCAGTTTGGAGCAACGCAATGTGTGGTAAAATGAAATAAAAATTGAGTGGGGCGGTTTCATCAGTTGCTACGCAAAGAAATAGCCCTGCACAGCTCAACTGTTATTCTTCCTTGCAAAATGTGTGGGTAATAGTCCCAAGGTTTTTATGTTAGGTATAATCAGAGGAGAGCTGGTTTATAAGGCTGAGAAGCTTGCTGATCACCCCTTGGTCTCCAGTTTTATGGTACTATCTGCATCTTTACCAAGGAATCCAGCCTTACCTTGGTAAGGAGGCAAGACTTCTGAGTCCTTTCCAGTTCATTCATGATCAGCCCAATGCATGCATAGCTCATCAGGTGAGTATTTCCAAGTCTTGCCACATTAGAGACTGTGGCTGGTGCTGGCACGCAGCTGGTTGGGGTTCTGCGTGCCAGTGATGAGCAGAGCACTTCTGCCAGAGCAGACATGGGCAGGAACCCAGAGGAAGAGTGTTGTTTCTGAAATCACCACTTACCAGGCAGGCATGGTGGGAAGAACATGGAGCTGTGGTCGACACCGTATTAAAGTTCTCCCAACCCATTATTTTCAGCCTAGAAACTGTCAGACAGTTTCTTAAGCTGTAAAGTGTTTCTTTCCCTGATGCCAAACCTCCTGCAGTGTCTATATTAATTTCTTTGTACTTGGGGACTTACAGTATATCTGAGTGGACTTTCCAGAAAAGCCATCTTCTGAGGACAAGACCAGGGGTATTCACTCCGACTGACCATTCTGTGCAAAATACTTTACTTGTTATTGGGTTATGTGAGCATCTTCCTCACTCTTTTTTGTCTTGTTTTTGCTCACAAATAACTTCTAGCAGTTCCTTGAACCTCGTGTGTATGTCTTTTCCTGCCTTTTGAAACTGCTGCAGTACTCAAGACACTCGAGCTGGCCAAGAAATTGCAGTCTTTAGTAACTTCTTCATTGTCACGCAGCCTAGATACTGTGCTGATGAGGATTCCAGTTCATGTTCATGAAATATATTTCATGCCAATTTTCAGCACAAGTTTTTACTAACCACAATAAAAATGTACAGCATTTGGCTGATCCAAGGAGTGTTTTATTGTGGAATTACAGCTTCAATTCATCTGTGAGGAGGCATTCTTCTGCAGTCCATTTCCTTCCAGTTTTGTGCAGCTGCTCACTTTTCTGTTCTCAGCTTGGTTCCTCATGGTATATACTGAGTTTTATCATAGAATCATAGAATTCTTTGAGTTGAAAAGGACTCTTAAGGGTCATTAAGTCCAACTCCACTGAAAGGAGCAGGAACATCTAAACTTAGATCAGGTTGCCAGAACCTGGTCCAGCCTGATTTTGAATGCTTCCAGGGACAGGGCATCCACCACATCTTTGGATGACCTGTTCTAGTGTTTCATTACTATCACTGTAAAGAAACTTCTTCCTTATATCCAATCCAAAATTCATAGATTCATAGGTACATTAGGTTGGAAAGGATCTACAAGATCATCTAGTCCAACCATCCTCCTATCACCATCCCTACCCACTGAACTACTAAATCAAATCCCTTAGCACCTCATCTAAACGCTTCTTGAACAGCGCTAGGGATGGTGCCTCAACCACCTCCCTAGGCAGGCCATTCCAGTGCCTGACCACTCTTTCAGAGAAAAAATGTTTCCTCAGGTCTAATCTAAATCTTCCCCGGCGCAACTTGTGGCCATTCCCTCTCGTCCTGTCATTATTTATCAGGGAGAAGAGGCCCACCCCCTACTCACCACAATCCCCCTTCAGGAAGTGGTAGAGTGTGATAAGGATACATTCTTCCTGTCTGTCATGGTTTTATGATTTTTGTTATATTATTGATATTCCAATCATGACATCATATAGTGTATTAGGAGTTAAAGAGTTAATGCTCTTGGTCTAGTGGTTAGGAGCCGGTGCATCTAACCATGACACTGTCGTAACAGACCCTACTAAAGAGTCTGTCTCCTTCTTTCTTATAGCCCCCCTTTTATGTACTGAACGGCCACTATCAGGACTCCCCAGGGCCTTCTCTTTTCCAGGATGAACAGTACCAGCTCACTCAACCTGTCCTCTTGGGAGGGATGTTCCATCCCTTGAATCATTTTTGTGGCCCTCCTCTGGACCATGTCTCTTCTGTGCTGAGAACTCCACATCTGGATGCAGTTTTCCAGGTGAGTCTCAACAGTGCAGAGTTAGGGGCAGGGTCACCTCCCTCATCCTGATGGCCACACTTATTTTGATGCAGCCCAGGATATGGTTGGCATTCTGGAATGTGAGGGCACGGTGCTGCTCGTTCCAACTTGCCATCCACAGGCACCCAAAAGTCCTTTTTGTCAGGGTTGTGTTATATCCTTACATCGCCCAGCTTGTATTGATAATGACTGTGCCATGACCCAAGTGCTAGACCTTGCACCTTATGAACCTCATGAGGTTCTCCTGGGCTCAAATCTCTCTAGGTCTCTCTGGGTGGCATCGCATCCCTTGGTCATCTGCAGTTTGTTGAGGGTGCACTTGATCTCATTGTTGATGTCACTGATGAAGATATTAAATAACATTAGTTCCAGTACTGACTCCTGAGGGACATCTCTTGTTATTGATCATCTGGACATTGAGCCATTGACTTCCCCTCGATATGATATCACAGTCAGTTCCTCCTCCATTGAACAGCCCACTGATCAAGTCCACATTGTCTGCTTAGAGCCTCTAAATTTTCCTACTCAGTAGTTTCATTAACTTGACCTGCTTCTCATTTCCACATTGCAAATGTTATTGATACTCCAAAATGAACATTCTCCATTACAATAAATATCTCTAATATTTGCCTTCCTGGTTCTGAACAGTGGTCAGTTATATTCAGAAATGTTCTAGAGGCAACAGTAAGTCTGAGTAGTTGGATATGTTGACTGAAACGTGTTTTAGTTGTGCAATTGATTGCAATCCTCACACAGTGACAAATTAAAAATTTGTGTACTCAGAAGCAGGTGCAGGGGTCAGAGCTGGTAACAACATGCAATGGTTTTTTAAGTAGATTTCTTTTAAAAAGAAATGGGCCATATTCTCCCTTTCATTCTACTTACTGCTTTAAGTAGGGCTGGCTCTCCACACTTTCACACTTGGCTTTCTTCTGTTTTGTAACCAAACGGAGAGTTGCTGGGGCATCTTTCAGTCTTCCACTTCCTGAAGAGGGCTGTGGAATGGATATGTCTGATGAACTGAGAATCTGGGATTTCTGCTCTTCAGTTCTTATCACACTACTCTGGTAGAAATGTGAGGATAAGCAACTCTTGTGTGCACAAGTTGGATTTCACTTTTCCTTTCTTGTACCTTTGCATCCAGCAGGTGAAGAACACTAGTAAGCAGGAACCTCGTCCCCATGAAATGCAGGCTTATCAGCATTTAATCTCATTGCTGTGATTTGCTATTGAGGCAGCAAGAGGACCTTCATCATGAACTGGGGCACAGTTCTACCATCAAGGAGAAACTGATCTGTAATATTGTTCACAATGTAAACTGCTTTTCATGCCTCCCTTTCCTCTCTCATCTGTTACCCAGTAGTTTACACACATTTCATCCTCTCTTTGTGCTTCAGTCATTTAATTTTCTGCC
Source organism: Cyrtonyx montezumae (assembly GCF_038088225.1). Taxonomy (NCBI): domain Eukaryota; kingdom Metazoa; phylum Chordata; class Aves; order Galliformes; family Odontophoridae; genus Cyrtonyx; species Cyrtonyx montezumae. The sequence continues at coordinate 131,262,993 of NW_027072034.1, read as the reverse complement.
TTTCCACCCGCCTCAATTTGCTGAATCCTGACTGTGAAAGGAACAGATGGGTCACCAAGTATCTGAGCTGTGCACTGTGGGTACCACTCACTTTTTAATTTTGATGTAATTATTTTTCTACGAAACTACTAAAAATACACAGCAAGAGTATAAATATTTAACTATAATATAATTACTGTTTTGTAGCTATTTATAATTCATAAACTCTGGAGGAGATGAGAATGTTTCGAGAAGAAGACAGGAGATTGGGAGTCTGATAAGATTAACAGATTCACCAGATACTTCTCTTTTTCAGATTTTTCTACCATGACAGAATTCCCAGTTGTCCATTAGGAACTTCCTGTATGTTGAGTGTATTTTTGAGAGATCCCATATTTCAGATTTGGGAGGAATATATGAGTGCAGCTTACAGATAAGTCTGCAGTCAGTAAGGAGGACAAACTCGCTGTCTGTCACTGAGCCAGCTTGTGTCATTTGCACAACTTGGATAGTAATAGTTGTCATTTCCTGATTATTAAGATATTAACTTTGTCAGGTACGTATCACAGGTGATATCAACTTTTATTTACACAGCTGCTCATGAGCTTTTTTAGAAGTAAAAGCAACCTGTGCATATTTAGGCTAAACACATTAGGTTTTTAATTTTTTTTTCAAGCATTATCATTTATACAAAAAAAGAAAAAGATTAAACATTATTAAACTTACTACAGCTTATTGAACAGAGAAAATAGAGTGTTTATGTCAGTAATGTATAGGGCTTGTGTTCCATGGTACAGAACTGTGGCTAGCAGATTCTTAGTGCTACAGTTATTGAAAGCAGTGCAGTCCTTTACTCATGAGGAATGTCCATGCATCACATGGTTTGCAACTTGTGCAGTGTATCAGATTCCAGGTATAGGTCTTGAATTTCAGGAAACCAGAGACATGGAGTGATCTATCCATGGCATAACAGACATCATGTCAGTCTGTGGGTCACACAGATAGACATTTTGAAAGTAATTAAATATGGAGTATGAAGGAGATCTGCTATTATATGCATGGAAGTTTCAATCCAATCATTATCATTTAAATTATAGAATCACAGAATTGTAGGGGTTGGAAGGGACCTCCAGAGATCACGGAGTCCAACCCCCTGCCAGAGCAGCTCCCTAGCCCAGGTTGCACAGGTAGGCGTCCAGGCGGGTCTGGAACGTCTCCAGAGAAGGAGACTCCACCACCTCTCTGTGCAGCTGTGCCACTGCTCCGGCACTGCACTGGGAAGGAGTTCCCACACACATTTGTGTGGAACTTCCTATGCATCAGTTTTTGGCCCTTTCTCCTTGTACTATTGCCACACACTGCAGAGAAGAATCCAGCCTCATCCCTTTGCCTCCTGCACCTTAGATAGTTATGGACATGGATCAGATCCCTTCTGAACCTTCTTTTTTCAAAGATGAACAGCCCCAGGTCTCTCAGCCTTTCATTATAAGGGAGGTGTTCCACACCCTTTATCATCCTTGTGGCCCTCTGACAGACTTGAGGACTTTGAGGAGATCCCAGTCTTTTTTGTACTGGGGAGCCCAGAACTGGACACAGTACTCCAGCTGAGGCCTCACCAGAGCACCTTCCTCGACTGGTGACACTGACTTCATCTTAGTATTTCTTGATACCTATCACTTCCTAGGAAATGATGGCTTGCATGCTGTGGGATTCAGGTCTGCTTTGCCACAAAACATGTGGTGAACCCCAAAGGGAACTGATAATAGAATTGGTATTTTCTGCCTTGATACCAGAAAAAAAGCACATTTTAATGTTTTGTATGAGAAAAATTACCTGGTTTAAATTAAAAAGTCTTTGTAAAGCTCTCCAGTTCACCCTTTACAAAGATGTTTTCCTTTTTTTTATTTTTTATTTTTTTTATATTTTGTTTGGTTTTAGTTTGAGAGGAGAAGTTCTTGTACCCAACTAAAAAAATAAATAAAAAATAAACATCTTTGAACTGTTTGCAGTTTTTATATTCAGAAAACAAAGGTGGGGACTGAAATATAATGCAAGCGCTGAGCACTGTATCTTATTGAATAGAAAAAAATCATCATCCTACTGCTGATCTGCCATTATGGCTTTAGTATATGTCTCTGGCATAGTCCTCCCTGGCAATCTGAAGTATTGTCCTACAGAATTTATGTTATTTAACTGACATTTGATGTATATTTTTAATTAAAAAAAAAAAACAAACAGGAATTCATGGGGCTAATATCACTAGTAACATTTTACTGGACTTTTGGTTCAAATCCAGGCCTCGCTGTGAGCATAGGAGAGCAGCTTTGCCACTGGATGGATTATGCTTCCATCACTGAATGAGCTAAGATGAAAGCCCACATGGTTAATATTTTGTGTTTAGAATTCAGGGTTCATTAATCTGGAAGTTGAAATTAAAGCCTTAGGATGTAATACCATAAACATGCCAAGCTAGCATGTAACATCTCCATGTTTTTTGAACAGCTCCAGGAACAGTTATTCCACCACTTCCCTGGGCAGCCTGTTCCAGTGCATTACCACAGTTTCTGAGAGGAAATTTTTCCTAATATTGTACCTTCATAACCTGCCTACATGTCAGAGCTGCTTCCTCTTCACAAGCCTTCCAGTTCTAAACCACATCAGAATAGATGGCCCGTTTCATATGCAGTGACTGATCTGTTGAAGATAGTAACATTGCATAATACAAAATAGCTAGAGTGCTGTTATTTTTTTTCATTGAAAATAGACATACTAACAGCATTTATGTTGTGTTTGTAAAATGACATGACTCAAACCAGTAAAGGCACTACTCACAAGAAGAACCGGGAAGATCATGTGATGTTGGAAAGAGACACATTCAAGCATCTTTAATTTAAATACCAGATTCAGACTGGAAAATTAACAAAGACATATTAAAACACAAAGCGTCTGAACTTTAAGCAGTGCAGTTACAAGTCTGCTAGAGGATAAACATTCTTCTTTAATTGATTTTATGCTGCTTAGTTGCAAACTGTTGGATAGAGGCTAAATAAGATTGGGCCCTTTGATTCAGTATTTACATTAAATAATTTCCAACTAAGCCACTAACCATCAGTATTCTTTAGACATATAGCCAAAAATCAAAGTTTTGTGGTGACTGCTACCAGTTTTTGCTTTTCTTTTAGAGTTACCCTTCCTTCCAGGTTTATGTTGGTGGATTCCCCCTGGCCCCCTTAATCTGTTCAGTCAGGTCCTTCAGCATTTTTTAAGTGTGATTTATCATAGAACATTAAATATTTGCATAGGAGAGTGTTCGCTGTAGTCAGAAGGAACTGCTATGCCAGCGCTCTTCCGCAGCAAACAGCCACCACTTCTTTTCTGTCCAGGTGCCATCTGACAGCAGCCACTGCAGCAGGTTGTATGACTGAGAATTGCAGCACCCTGTGTGCTTGTAGCTTGTGTGGGTATTTAGCAGAAGTGGAGGAAAAGAAGAGCAGTGTCCTGCCCACAGAGAAGCTGGGGTGTGTCGTGTCAGTGGAAGGGGTCTCCACTCAGCGCCAAATACTGGGATTTGTTATCAGTAGTAAGATTCCTGGAGCACAGCCAGGTTCTTGGCTGAAGAGTTTGGTAAAACAAGGAATGTCAAAGAGATGGAAAAAGGCAACTCTGAATAAGGAGGTGGAAGTTAAGGCATGGCATCCACTGAGACCTGGGTACAGACTGACAAAACATAAAAATAAAAATGAAGAAGTGAGAAAAACCTACCAATGCAACTGTTCACATATGTATATGCTAAGCAATGGCATAAAGATTCTTCCAGATCAGTTCAACAGGAAAATAAGCTACAGTGTGGGGCTAAGGTAATTTAACTGTGAATTGAAATAATTCATCTGTGGCATTTTCATGCATGTTTTTAATACATACTAAAAATAATTATGCATCTCTGGGTAATTTATCCAGCAGTGAAAATAGTATGTTTATACAATTAATTATTTGCAATAAATAAATAAATAAATAGAATCTCCACTGCTGTAGGTTTAGCAATGCAATTAGAGATAATAACATCTAATAAAATAAGGCTGATATGATGATCCAGAGGGCTCTAGTGATTTCCAGAGAGTTGTATTAGTTTGCACATAATATTACTAAATTTCTTTGATCTCTCTATCTGTATATTTTTTCTTAAGTTGTCTAATGGAGTTTTTGTAGACATTAATGAACAAAGATCAGGTCAAACAACGCACACATTTTACTCTTGTGAACTGTCCCGTTGACGAGAGTGGGAATAGCATCATTTTTGTAAATGCTGCTCTTAGTAGAGAATGCAGAACTAGTCCCTAATGAGGGCGATATACTTATTAAATATTTCATCATTTCAGTGTATACTGATCCACTCTAGAGAAAAATAATTAAATTCATTCAGTTATTGTGTTATAAAAGACCAGTAGGAATTTGCAGTTTAAAAACTGATGTCCACGTTTAAGAACAAAAGCCAAGTAAAGTATAGTATTTGGATGACTTAAACATGTGATGTATTAAAAAATAAAAGCAAAATCAATATGACTCAGAGAAGGAGTCAGTGCTGAGTTTAAGTATATAAGCCTCAATGGTAGCACGGTCCAGCCAAATGAAGCTCTATTAGACCTCTCCTTCACAGAAGTAGAAGGTTCTGAGTAAAGATGTTATTAACAATGCAGCAGCTGGTTAGAAGAAAAATCTGAAGAGTCCCTCAGTTGCTGAAACTACAAAGCATTTCCAGATAAGGAAACCAAAGTATGCAGTTTCTTTCTAAGCTTCAGTTCCACCACTGGGAATGCTTATAGACATGAGTCTATGCACCTACACAAGCAAAGCTCAAAAATTCACATCGTTTCAGACTTGAAACTTACTATTTCCACAAAGTCATTAAAATATCTTTTGGGGACCCTCACAGTGTATAGCAGCTGAATGTAAGAAAAACTTTAAAGCAAATGTTCTGAGAAATTCATCACAGAAGTTCAATTAAAGCTCTTTTGGGACATGTAAATTTGAGAGCGAGAGGTATGATTTTATAAACATACCTCAAACTTCAAATTTCACATTAAGCAACCCATTGGTCCACAGGCACTGAACTCTAACCAAACAGTCATTTGCAATTACGATTTAGTTAATCATCTCTGTTCCTCCTGAGGAGGTCCCACAGCTGCCTGGAGGTTTCTCATTCTTGATGAGCACTATGGGATCATCTCTGCTGCTAAAAAAAGCTCTATTTGTAGCTTGGGGCATCTCCTGTAAAATACGCTGAAGGCAACATACACTGTTTTTCCCTGTAATTGTGCAGGCATTCTGATAGTAAGCTTGAGATGGATCTTGGCAAGCCTGTCGGATGGCAGAAGTAGCTTGTCTTCTTTATGTTTTCTGCCTAAGGACAGCTGGTTTGGTTGCTCTGGGATGAAAAAAGAAGAAAGGATTCACATTATTTTAGGCAATGAAGAAAAGGCCTTCAGCTGAAGAAGGCATGCTGGCAGAAATGCTAATGCATTTGTGGAATAATGTACTTGAGCAGGTGAAAAACAGTTTGTCATACTGTTGACCAGAAAGTTAATTACATGGTTACTGCTGAAGCATCAAATCACAGTCCTTCAGCAAATCAGCATTCAGAAATATTCAGGTTTCTTAGGTCCTTGTTACAAATGTGGTCTAGAGATGGAAGGCAACGTGCTCACGTTAAAATGGTGAATGGCTTACACCACTTCTTGTTTTTATACTTTGTACTTGTAAAAATTGATATTTTTATGTTTCCTAATTTAAACCTATATATTGGTTTGGTATGAATAGCAATATTTTGGTTTAAAACAGCTGAGTTAAATTAGATCTCATAAACAGCTCATCTGAAATTTCTCCCTGTGTAGGGACTTGATGCATGCCTGTTACACAACGTAAGAAAAACAATTTTGAGTTAAGTGGCACTGTCAACATCCATAAAGTTATTTAAGTATGCAAATATTGGAGTCTCAACCCCCAGAGACTGTGTACTGCTGTTGAGAGTGCTGGAGGTTTGGTTTGGTTTTCATTTTTTTCAAAGCTATTCATGATAGAAGGATAAATATTTGTCTAAACAATGGTACTTTATGTTTTAGTTGTGGTTGATGGATCCAGGGGGTGTTCATTTTCTCTGAATGGAGGAGAATTTAATTAAATGTTTTAGGTGTAGATGTTTATCCTTTAAGACAGGACGGAATGTGTCCATCAGAGGTGTTTCCATATATGTCACTGAGCAACAATGAACAAACCCAGTGACCCCTCTGCTCAATTAGATTTTCTTGAGCAACTTCCTGCATGCAGAAATAAACTCCAGACAAATCTTTTTTTCCCTTTCAGGAAGTCTCATAGTTCTGTTTCATCTCCTTCACTATTATTTTCACTTTTATCTTCTGGCAGCTTAGCATCAGGGGTTCTCTTGGCCTTTGGAGTGCCAAGCCTGACTCCACAGGAGCAGGTGTAGCAAAAGAAACATAGGTCAGAAGTGGCAGGAGGTGTTCCCATTGTCCAGCCTGCAAAGTGCCAGCCTGCAGCAAAGGTGCAGGAGAGTTATTTTATTGGATCCTAATTTGCTGTCAGTTTCTAGAGATCTCCTTCCTGATATCAGACTGCAATTCATTAAATTTCTGAAACAGAGAAGTTTGTTCTCCTTCAGCCAGAATTTGAAGTTGACACGAGAGACAGGAGATGCAATCCCCTGGCTTGTGTTGCAGGGGTCAGGCTGGATGACCTCACTGCTGCCTCGCTGCCTGCCTGTCTATGAGCTGCATTCATGCACTTCAAAAGTTCATTTTTATTTCTCTCCACACACAAAAAAGTAGAATCTGCAGTAGATCCACTGTGGCGTCTTCTTAAAAGTAAAACAAAACTTCGCATAGCCACTATAGAGGGATTATGATGATCCTCTTCTCAGCCTGCCACACTCACTGTATTCCTGCTGGTACATTGTGATGCATAGCCAACCTTACCTAAGTGTAAGTGAAAGGTAGCTCTGTAGGATGATGCTTTGTTTTTGCTTTTTTTTTTATCCTCTCACCTCTACGGTTCTAAATAAGTGGATTAGAGTCTCTATAGAAATGCATTTAAGAAATGCATGGCTAGATCTCTCAGCACTGGTTGTAGGTTCATGAAGGTCTCTAATGCCATATGAAAAGAGCAAGCCCAATGCTTCCTTAACCACACGCTCTTTAGATGCCAAAGTAAAATGTTTTTTCCATGCATTCCAAAGCAACAGTTTCATCCCTTCCCTCCATCCCCCCCCCCCCTTTTTTTTTTTAAGATTTTTTTAAATTACACAGCAGTATAGGTGAGCTAGTATGAAAATGAAAGAATTTCTCTTTAGTGTTTTGCTCTTTGTTAGTTTTATTTCTTGGCTTTGTTATAGCTGAATGGCATGTAAGATTCAAAGCCACTCATTTTTCATCACTGTCATTAGTGTATAGTGTGACATCTTTTTGCTTCCTCTGGAGATAAGTTATCAAAATACGTATTTTCCATGTTTTTATGCTACCTGCCAATCTAAAGGAAATTTGTGCTTTTAAATTCATCTTTCTTTCCTGATGAGTTCTAAAATTGAATTTAATCACTTTATGATGGCTGGTCTTCTGGGAAGGTGCAGCAATTGTTAGAAAAAGTATACAAAATGCACTTTACATCACATAATATCACATGCTTACTTTGGTTGGTCTAAAGCTGTCTTCAGTGTTCCAGCTCTGAAAGACCTTTCTATGATGGCCCACACTCAGATCTGATAGATGACACTACCCAAGAAATGATCTGATCGTACTATATGTATTTATTATACGTGTAAATGTAAAATCTTCACAGCTACCTGAAGGGAGGTTGTGATGAGGTGGGAGTCAGCCTCTTCTTCCATGTAACTAGTGATAGGACTATAGGGAATGACCTCAAGTTGTGCCACGGGAGATTCAGGTTGGACATTAGGAAATACTTCTCCAAGAGAGTGGTCAGGCACTGAAACAGGCTGCCCAGGGAGGTGGTGGAGTCACTGACCCTGGTGGTGTTCAAGAAACGTTCAGACTTACTGAGGAACATGGTTTAGTGGGAAATATTGGTGATAGGTGAATGGTTGGAGTGCATGATGTTAGAAGTCTGTTCCAACCTTGGCGATTCTGTGATTCTTATGTAGGTAAGAACACTGCTGTGCCATGTGAGATCATTTAGAACAAATTGATATTGCTTCTCTCAATTCATGTCCTCTGGGAGTTTGACTACTTCAGCATCCTTATTTTACGCTTTGGTACATAGGATATCTGTTTTGACCCAGGGACCCTGTGGCCAAACCTGGGGACAGGAGACTGGGCTAGGTGGGCCTTTGAGTCAATCCATAAGTACCTTCTTGTGTTGCTTTTTGCTCTTGGTATCCTCTGGATGCATAAACACATTGTTTCTTAAACAGCACTGGCCTTATACAAAACTGGTGGATAGCCTTACAGCCAAAAGGCAGTACAAGAATGTGGACAGGCTCAGGCTAAGACCTGCAGCTCAACGTGGCAAATTATCTTCTTATGTTGTAACCACTGATCAGGCTCACAAGGCAGATCAGCAGTCCCAATAAAGGCTGATGATGTTACCAGCCTTTCAAGGTAATGTCACCTTCAGGCATCCGTCCTGTTAACGCCTCTTTTTCTAGGAATGTAATTATAAACCTCTGTGTCTTGGAAGCTGTTCAGCAAGGAGCTGTCAGCACTCACCTGGCTGCACTTGGTGGGCATCATGCACAGAAATGTCATCAGAATACAGAACTTTATATTAATAGTGATGGCAATAAGCTAAAACACACAGTTCTGTTTTTTCCATAACGGCACTGAATTTACATTAATTACATTATTCTGAACTGGCTTTTAAAACTCAATAAATTTGATATATGATTTGCTAAGGAAAAGTGTCCGCAGTTATTATGATTACTTTTCTCACAGTACACTTTGAAATTACTCATCAGCAGTGCAGAGTGCTCCTACATGAGGACCACTAATCAAATTGTCTGATTAGGTGAAATTCTAGTCATTCAGCAGTTTCCTCATGCCAATTTGCAATAATAATTTTTCCATCACTCCTGCTCAAGGAATCTCTCAACTGCTTCAGATATAATTTCATTTCTAAACTGACTGCATAATTAAATAATACAGTATAGCCAGCAGTAATCTTTCCTCAAATTTAAATGTAAATGTTACCAGTTACCAACAGGAGCCATAGAATAATTGGCTGTGGCTAATTATGTATTATGTCTAAAAAATGTTAACACTGTGGTTGCAAAGTCAAGCGTTTACAAGTCGGGCAACATCAGAATGAACGTTGCCCAGGCAACTTCCATTTTCCATCCATCCATTTGCTTGCATGCGTGTTACACTTTTTAATTGCACAATCATGCTGTTCTTTTTTTCCTCTTAAGTCCGCTGCCTCATTCAGTAAACCAGTAATAGGCGAAGATTTCTTTTTATCTTCCTCATTAAGAGCATGGCTCTGAGCCTTGTTTAATTCAGATTATCCCGGCCTTACATAGCATACATTTTTATTCATCTCTTCCTCTGTGTTTCTATGATGCTCTGACTGTATCTGAGCACTAAATCCAGAAGGGGTGTGTGAGTGTCAGGTTACCTAACTTCCCATTTAGGAAGGGCTGGAGTTTAGCAATCCAGACTCCTGAGATAAGAATGCAGGCTACTTAAGTGATAAGAATTGAGGAATGCTAAGCATTTTTTAACAGGATTTATGAAGGACTCACTAGTCTGAGAGGCTTGTACCATCAGCAGGCCTCCCTACAGCACATTCATGCAGGTCCACAAGAAAAGAATTGATTCTCAAGCATTTCTGTACAACCTAAAAGCATCATGTGTGTCTGTGGCTGTCGAACACACGAAGTTGCTTGTTGGTTATGTATGCTGTTTCATACAAAGTTGCCAATCACAAGAGCTTACTATTCCAAGTATTCCTGCTCCATACTTCTCCAGTGTACTTAGGCACAAATGCTCAGCTGTGCTGTAAGGGTGCTGAGCTTCCCAGTTGTAGCAGCCTGGCCAGTTTGACCACTTTGCTGGGAAAACCTAGGCGAACCTTAGTTCAAGTAGCTTGCTCAGGATGATAAAGCCAGGGCAGAGGATGCATTCAAATTCTTTCTCAGTCAGATAATTCTTCTGCCTTCCTACTGTCGCTATACCCCATCCAGTTTTTGCAAGCACAATTTGACGATTTCAACCGATCAGTCTTCCAAACCTGGACTTCATCTTCACTGCAGCCTCATCTTGTATACTAAGGAAGGTATGGAGTAAAGAAAAAAGAATAACAATCCAGAATTTATAGCAAAAATAATAAAATCTTCTGCTTTATAATTTACATTTAAAATTTAAAATCCACCTCTTGTGATAGATCAAGTGGTATAATGCACCTTTTACATAGTAAGAAGCATTCATGAAATGAGAAGATAGGTTTCTCCCAAATCCTGATTTAGGCACCTACATCTTTCATTTAATGCCAAGGCCCATGTTCATTTCAGCAGGTATACAGTTTAATGCACAATTTTTTTTTTTTTAATTTGTTGTTAATTAATGTATTCCTTATCTGTTAGATAATTACTATTTGCCTGTTCACTTACAATATTCATTAAAATATGTTTTGTTCATAAGTAGAGTTAATAAACCATGGAGAAAAGCAACACTGAAACATGGTTATTCATTGTCCTAAATATGCTGCATATATAAAAAGAAGGTGCATCTGCAAAATGTGTTTCATTTGAAGTAGTTTGTTAAGCAAGAGAAATATTAACAGTGGTTAATTAAATTGAGAATTAATTAATGAAATTGATTGATTGATTGATTCTGCTCACCAAGGGCCACATGCTGTGTTCTGTATGTGATTAATGTAATAAGGCATAAAAGCTGCCAGTGCTCTTGGACACTCTTGAATCTCTCACCAGGAATTTATCTGTAACTTTATATGCCAACACCTTCTGCAAATCTCTCCTAATGCCATTTGCATTGTTAGAATTAGCAAATCTCATTTTCCACCGACTGGATTCCATTCACTTTTTCAGCCTTAAAGAGGTTATTCCAAGTAGAGAAAAAATTTGCTCAGAACTTACCAATGCAACTGAAAACCAGAAAGTCTGTAAGGTGGTGCTGGTGCACTCTGTGACCCAGGTGATCGATCCCTTGTGTGCTGCGTTCCTAATGGAGCTGAGGTCGTCGTTTTTCTTAGCCCTAGAGACTGGAAGAGTTTGCAGTTTTGACAGCTAGAGTAACATTTTTCACACTGTTATGAAAAAAAGAAGGAAATTAAGTTTGTGTGTAGAGGTGTTTCAGTACGTAGCCATGTGACGCAGCAGAAATCCAGCATGGGATGGGCTCCTTTGACAGTCAACATCACAGCAACTTCCTTCTAAATTTCCTATATAATTAAAACAAAGCAGCTGCTAATTGTCAAAAATAATTTATTGCATCGTTTTAATATAGTTGAGTTTGTTAGTAGAAGAAAGAAATGGAGAAGAAAAGATGATCCAAGCCCATGTCCCAACCTGAGAGTAATTCCTGGAAAGATTATCACTCTGCAGCTGTCTGAACTTTGCTTTATTCCATGACAATTTTAGCTTGCTGTGTGGCATCTACATCCAGTACACAGAACGTATAGCAAATGTTCAAAATCATAGCAGGCAAGGTGTGTTAGTGCATTCTACAAGGAAAAAGAACATATTTATCTATACAGACAGATGAAAGCAGAAATAATTCTTACCGACAGACATTTCACATGAGGGTGGATGTATGGAAACTGCTTGGCCTCAGACAAAAGCATTTAGAATATTCTTAAGGGCCACACTTCTGCTCTGATTTACAGTCAGCTGCTGTCTGCTGTGCAGGCAACAGAGGAACACGGCCCCAGGCTCTGCTGTGTGCTGTGGCACTGAGGACTGGGTGCCAGCATTTCAGTGTTTGCATGTCAGTGGATTCCTCTGGATTCACAGAATTGTAACTAAAAAAGACATCAACCCAAAGCATCTGTATTCTAAACTGAAGCTGGGGCCCATCCAGGTCTTATGGAAATGAAATAGGATTTTTTGTCACAGGTTTTGGGCAAGTGTCCCACTTTTGGTGGAAAGTGATCTTTTTGATCATTTTTTGATCCATTTAGCTCTCAACACTCAAGAGCTGTTTTAAAATTTGGTTACAGAGCCCCTAATCCTTCCACCTTGGTGCCTCCTAAATGTTTAGTCACTTGCAATTGCAATTGCATTTGCAATTCTCATTCTATTCTACTAGCAAGTGAACATGCGTTCTGTTTAGGGTTAGTCATGGAAGAATATTTATTTTTGAAAGTTATACCACATGTTCCTAATGCTTTGTTTGCACAGCTGTAAGAAAGGATAACTTAATGGGAAGAATAGCCTCTCACACAAGAAAGAATTGTCTTCCAAGACAGCCATTTCTCTTCCTTTGTAGTACAGCAGCGTGGGTGTAGGTTCATATTGGTCATGCTTGTACGTCAGGAATTAAAATCAATGTTTTCCTTATTATGCAGCATAGAATAGGTTTCACTTTGACAAAACCTGCAGATATGCTCTGTGTGACTGCACAAAAATGTAATTTAGTGGCAGCTTGGAAAGCCATTTTGGTATTACTAATTGTCATAAGTTTTCTGTAGACAACCGTAGGAGGAGAACAAGAATTTCACACTGAAGGCAGCTGTGTAGATCTCCTATCATCTCTAAACAATAGGTTATAAAGCATAGTTTGGAATAAAAATAATTCAATTTTACTTTAAAAACATACCTTTTTAGAAAGTGAAGATAATGAGTTTATTAGCATCTTTTCTTTAAATAAGGCCTACCGGTATGAAGTAAAACTGATTTAAAAATTCTGGTGAAATAACTGAACTTTAAGGAATAGATACTGCTAATTGCAAGCCAAAAGGGGAATGAGGTGAAACCATTTATGACCTGTGACGACAACTCCACCCTTGTGTGTGAGGAGGAAAGGCTATGTCCCAGAGCACAGCCCATCTGCAGCAGTCACAAACCCAGACAGAGCCCTGACCATCAACAAGATCCTGGCAGTAAGGTCTCCTCCTGGCAAGGAGTATTGTGAAAAGAACAGATCTACATTTTGGAAGGATAACCTAAGAAATTATTTTCTTTATTATTTAAGTTTACTCAGTTAAGCTGTGAGATGAAAGAAATGAGTTTAGAATATTATCCTTGCCAAGGAGGACTTCATGATTGGGAGATTTTTTGTTTAAAATTGTCTCAGTGATTAAACTATATGTGTGGGTTGGCATTAAGGATTAAGACCATCAAAAATAGTTTATGTTTAAAGCTGATTTTTAAACAAGTAGCTCAAAGGAGCTAGTTGCCTTGATTAATTCTGTTTTAGAACTCTAGATCTCGTTGTCTCTTTCTTTCATTCATATATTTTAAAAGGAAGATGCATATTTCTGCTTTTTTCAACTCCTACAGTTTTTTACATCTGAAAGAACTCCTATACACTGAACTGAACATATAAAATAAAATACAGTGTAAAGTACTTTGAACTAGGAAGAGAGATTGTGCCTCTCAAAAATAGTCTAACAGTTGAACAGTTTCTCTTTCCACAGCAATTCCATTTGTACAACGGTTTTACTTCCCATTAAATTTCAGCAACTATTACATATGGCTTCAATATTTTACACTTAACTGCAAAAACATTTTATGCAGTTTGTGATCATTTCTGAGAGGCCTTTTTAATAATAACTATTAGATTAATTTATATGGGGAGAAATATAAAATCTGATACAAATTAAGAGGAGGGAAGGCAGGTTTTTGTCTAGTCTAAACAGTACAAATCAGACCTGGTTTTGTCCATAGCCTAAGAGCTCGTAGTCATGTCACGGAATGATATCTTCACTTTCTGAGTAAATGTTAACATTTGGAAAAGCAAAATCTTTCCTGAGTGAGGAAACTCGTTAGTAGTGTCAATTTTCCACTTTTTGTCTTTCCAGAGCATTTAAAACATCATAGCATAAATTTGTCTTCCCCTTTCCTCCCTTTCTCCCCTCAAAAGCTAGAGCAGAACCTTCTACTTCAATATCATCATTTTATAATGTTGGGCCCAAGAGACAGAGAGCTGGAGGTTCTTAAGAAAGCTGGCATCTTCAAGTCCCTTGAAGGGTAGTGGCTTGACTTCAGTCCCCACTTGGGATTCAGGGTCTACTCTGGTTCTTCAGACTTGTCCACCTGCTTACCCCTCATTATTATTTCCACAGCTCTGTTACAGACTGGCTGCCATTTCCTTGTATGGTGTTGTCTTGGATACATCAGTAGCCGTATTTTTTCAGAACATTCTCTCCAAAACATTAGTTTTATTCAAGACAGCAATAGTTTCTTCTTTCTAGAGAAATAAAGTGAAAATAATCTGGCTTGATTAGAGAATGGGGCTTAAGTAGCTTTCATTCACTTCAGCGCTTGGTTCCTATCCAGAGTCTTCCTTCATACTTTCCCATGGCTTCTGAAGCAGAATCTGTGAGGTGAGGTTTACTGCTGGCTGCCTCTTAGGTTCCTATTTGTTGTAGTACCACAAAAGCATTTTTCTGCTAACACAACTGTAGAGTGCTGAGATGAAAAGCCATCACCACAGTGTTTGCTCAGTTTCTGAGGAGCTCCACTGTGCAACTCTAGCAATCTGGCATCACTTCCTGGCTTTGTAGGTGTGGTTACTCATGAGGTACCATATTCAGTGCCAAGGCCAAGATCTTGTCTTTTGCAGCATCTCACAGGTTTGTTAAAGGAAGTGAAGTGTCACGTGCTACGAGTTTGGTGTTGTAAAACCATTCTGTTTTGAACAATTTTGAACAATTCTGTCTGATTAGTTTGGTGATTTGCAAGCCTAAAAGCTGTTGTTGCCCTTTTCCACCTTGGATTATTTTCATTAAAGAAGAAATCAGTGATAGCCAAGAATTTTTTTTGACAATTTGGCAGCCTTAGGCGTGTTTGGTAATGTCTTTGCTTAAAGAGCCAAGCCCAGCAAACTTTTCAAACACCAGCTTGTCCAATGTCTTTGTGATTTTCTTGTCGTTTCTTTCCATTTTTTTCTGTTTGTTTGTTGTTGGGTTTTGTTTGTTTGTTTTTTGACAGCATCTTTCTTTTCCCTTCTGGATATTGTTTTTTTCCCATTTTCAGGCCTCTTTTAATTTACAATTCCAGAAAACTGTACCTTGGATTGCTCATATTACTTCACTATTCAGACTCCAAGGAAAGGTTTAATTCTTCTTTTTATCTATTCCAAAGTTTCAATGCCTATCAACATGCCATGAACTCTCACCTCTGCCTTCACAATGGGTAGACCTTGCTAGCTTGTGAAAGCTTCTGAGATTAAATCATTCAGCAGGAGGGTCACTGAACTTCCTGAACAATTCAGTCAAAATCAATTAACTAATTAACTAGACTTTTTACTTTGACTCTCAAAGAATTTTAGAATCTTTATTCAATCCAGTCACAAATGTTGGCCAACCTGTAGTTTACTTGACTACGTGGTAGGACTTCATAAGCATCTGTGCTTGATGTGCTTTGACCCAAACATTATCAGAAGTGACAATGCTTCTGAAGAAGAAAAAGATGAGCAGAAAAACTATTTTAATATAAAATCTCAACAGACTGGTGTATGCTGACCATGGCTATGAAAACACCATGGGGTCTGGAAAGGAACTAAAAAGTCGATCTAGGCCATCCTCCTAAGGTGCATGCCAGATTCAACTTGGCTTACATTGTTGTAGCATATTTAATTAATCTGCAGTGAAGAATCTCTGATGTTGTAGACCTCACATGACCTCATCAGCCTCCCAGGCACTCTGTTCCTCTGTTCTCACTGCTAGAAGTCCCAGACTTTCTCAGTGCAGTTTTTTTCACGTCCTCTCTTCTTCAAACTGGTTCTGTTATAAGAGGAGAAGTAGAAGAAATAAATGAAATTATTTGGGTGGTAGAAAAAAGCGCTTTGTATGGATGCAGCCTTTTCTGGCAAAGCTGAGTTTTTGCAGGTACTACTTCAGTCTGAGAAACTGTAATAATCTTTTCCAGACAAAAGCTCTAGTGTCCATATTGGCATAGTTGTCTCAGCAAAACACTTAGAACACATCTGACCTAAGTGCACGTTCATGTAGTGTCAAGGCGCTGTATTCTTTGCTTCACACAGGCATTAACCTGCATTTAATTTGTGAGAAGTTCTGGGTTAATGTCCCAGAAGAAGTGAAAGTGGCAGGTCCCTTTTGCTTGACTCCTTTCATTGTACTAATGGCCCAGGAATTTACTGCATGATATTTCAAGTAAATATGTGTTCATATGATAAATGTTGGCAAAATGGTAAAGTGTACATGACATTGTTGGCCACAGACAATGAGGCAGAATTGAATTGTACTCACATATAAATTTCTCAAGAGGATATTCCTGGCTAGGCCCAGATCCATCAGGATTTAGGAGATCTGAAGTTATCCTTTCTACTGTGAATGCCATGTTTCTTTCTTCTCTTCAGCTCTGGCTGAAAGGATTCTTAGACAGCATTTTTGAGGGGTGTGTGGTTACACACCATGAAGATGTCACCAATAGGGCTTTTCAATCCACAATTCTTGTCACTGGAGTTCAGTGGCTGCCATAAATCTTCATGTCTGGTTATACCAGTGTACACATCTGTTTGCCTCATGTAATAACACACAGAGTTTCAGAATAGGTGCTTGTGTTTCCTGGGGAAATGAGTGAGAATTCACTGGGACATCAGTACACGCTGAAGCCATAGGTATGATATTAGGTTATGTGAAGATCATTCCTGTTGTGTAGTAAATGCCACAGCATCACTACCTGCATCATACCCATTCCAGGATTTCATAAAAATAGTCAGATGTTGTTAATTGAGATTGCCTAAGTATAATGACATGAGCTACAGGTATTACTTCAGGTGGAGCCAGTTCTGATTCCCTTATTCATGAAAAATACTACTAACTGTAGCAAAACCGTAGACAAGAGTTTTCTGAAGGACTAAATAACACATATTAACAAAGGAGGCTTTGCATCACTGTTGCTTGGTTGGTAGGATCTCCAAGCATTAACACATCATCCTGGTGAGAGTTTTGATCTCTTGCCACCTGTTGATTACTACTGAAGTGTGAGAGACATTCTTCTGAGAAACAGCCAAGTACATGGCTTATCCAGAAATAATAATAATAATAATAATAATAATACAGAAAATACTGATTTTTATTTTTGTTTTCAGTGTTGGAATTGAACCAAGTGATTATTCCCACTTATGGAACTGTGCCAGATCAGCAAAACCTTCATACTCCAGAATGGGTGGGTACTTCTTTAACTATGACTACCAGTAATTTTTTCTTCTGTGTGTCTACAACAGATTCCAACAGAATATCATGCCATTGCATTTGCAGCACATCCAGTTCATTTGTGTGATAATTGCTATATATCTGCTTCCCTAAACATACCCAAAGCTTTTGACTTAGGTATAGGAGTACAGACTGACACAGTCACTGAACACAATTAAAAGTGACAAGTCACTAGATGAGTTACCAAAATACATTCACTATAAACTGATAGACACACACGCACTTCTTTTATATTGTTTTGTGTCTGCATGTACGGGATTTCAACGTGCTTGTACAAGGATAAATATATGAATACACCGTGCATATAAACACACATACCTATAAATTCAGACACACCCAGGTATTAGTTGGCCAGTGTGAGTTCAGAGCTTTTTTCTCTGGCAAGCAGCAGAGACTGAGGTGTATAACAAGGAAAAAGAACTGGAGGTCTCTATTCCCTTTATCCAAAGTTCAAGTTCCCCAGCAAACCTAATGTTTTCTGCAGTTATCAGGCTTCTGGCTCTAGCTGAAGATCTCCTGCATCAGACCCCTTTCATCTTTAAGGTCTGTCCAGTTGGCCCTAACAAGCCCTGTTGCTGTGTGTGCTTTGTTAACCTGATGCCTGTTTAGTGTGCTGATGAGTCCAATTTCATATTTACCCTAGTGCGATAACAGTGCAGTTTGCAGTTGCACAGGGATATAGATATAAGGCTGGATTCAAAAAGCTGCAAAATCAAATAGCTATTATAAAGCTACTGGAGTTATTCCATAGAAATAAAAAAGTCAGTTCTGTGTTTCATTACTGTAATGGCTGAGGTCATTGTCATTGGCTTTAAGTGTGCATAGGTTGTCTTATTTATTCAGGCTACCTTTACAAATGGATCAGTGTTAAAGGAGGACAAAGATTAAAGAAACAGGTTAAACACTGTCAAGAATTGCTTTCTGGACTAATTAATTTTGGGCAGCTAAGAGTTGTTTATGGTTTTCACATATGGGAATCCATTCAAGAAATTGCTGCAATTGTGTCATAAAATAGTGACATCTAGAGCTGGTTCTCAGCCAGCCCTGTACAACATATTGACATGTATTGACTATTTACAAGTAACTGAAACAACCTGTGCCTTTCTCTCATCATCATCTACTAAATACTGTTCAAGGAATGACAGCCTGGTACTGCTGCTACCCTACGCTATCCCAGTAGCTTGCACAGAGGAGGGCTGTCTTACGGGTGTGGAGGAACAGGTCCTGCTAATGTCTCTGTATATGAGGAAATATTTTGTTTTCTTCATATATCTAAAATAGCTTGCAGTGCAAGAGTCATGGTGGTTTTTCTCCTGCCTCTGCTGTAGGAAACAAATACCAAATCCACTAGGAATGAAGTTTCTTTCTGGGAGCTCACCCTGCCTCTGGGTACTCTTACTTCATTTTATGCTGCTTCGGACTCTGGAAAAATATTTAATCTTTTTCTGAAGGATGAAATGGAATCAAGGCCTTCAATTTCCTAACTGAGGGCCCTCACAAGGATATTATAAAAATCCTACTGAGGATTTCTTTATAATTCAGTGATTATTCTTTCTTTATGCCTTTAAATGAATTGAGGTAGCATCAGAAGAAACAATGCCATGTATCTTGTGGTTAGAAAAGTCTCTTCTGAGTAGTGAAGGTAGAATTTATTTCTACTAAAAATCAACTGCAAAAATCGATTTTTATTTTTAATTCCTAATGTTTACCAGCACTTGTTTTTGGGTTTTTTTTTTTCAGTTTTAGCAGAATCTTTTCCAAACTGCTAATTCTTAGTTAGAACTTCCAGTGTAGTTTCAGTGGCCAAAATGGTTGAATAAAATTCAGTTAAACCAAACCTGCCCATGAAGTAGATGTGTGCTGCTTCACTCAGGTGTAGCTAGAAAGGAGAAACTAAATAGGAAGCCTAGCCACAAACTATTGCATAGAAGGAAGTACTCTACCAATTGTCTAAACTTTATTATTATTATTGTTGTTGTTGTTATTATTGTTATTATTATTATTGTTATGCTTGCTAGCTGGGTGAACTTAGTGAAATTGATTTTGCAGGTCATCTTGGGGAAGCTAAATCAGAACAAGATGTTGGCTAACAGCAATTGGCCTGTTCTTATTATGATACTGTCTCTCAATTACAGGATTGCATGCTAACTTTTTAACTAGTTGCCTTCCTATCCAGCATGAGTAGGACATTAGTCTCCCAAAAGTCCAAATTCTGTAGGATGGACGGTGTTGTAACCCTTCAGCAAGATTGTACATATGGCAAAAAATTGCAGGAAAAATATTAGAGGTTGTACTAGAAATGCCAAGTCACAGCTTGAACCAGTGATTGAGCGCTTGGTAGGAAGGCTGGGCCAACCCAGGGAAGCTCAGGTGTGTGCAGCATTTCTGGGATGGAGTCAGGATCCACCTCTTCCCAGACTCAATGGCAGTGGAGGCAAGGGTATCTTGCTGGAGATCCCTCCTTATCTGAGATCTCCTGAAAAGAAGCAGCTTCTTTCCTTTATTTCTGTGCCTGTGGCTGTTACATTTGAGCAAGTCCTTATTTGCTTCAGCCTGGAACCTTTCTGCTCTGCTGTCATTGCTGCACTTTCCATTGGGTTACAGGGATCTTATATAGAGAAACTGAATGTGGTCCCAGATAATTGGATTTTACCCTGATTGTATGACAGAGCTTCTGCACAAGACTAGTGAGTTTGTATACATCCAGCTTTTTGTCTATTTGTGGAGTATCAAAGGAGAGTGTCTGTGGCCTGTTTACATTAGCACAATGTGGTCATATATGGGTCTGAGGGTATTGCTCTCCAAGGAGAGAACCTTGCCAAGCACTCCAGAAAACCCACTGTGTTGCATTGGAATTCCAGACTCAGGAGCTAGGCAACAGTTTTGTCAAAGATTCCTTAGTGCTCTCTGCACTCACTGTCAAATTAGTATTATACCGTTGCTTTCTCTCCAAGGAGATCT
Source organism: Cyrtonyx montezumae (assembly GCF_038088225.1). NCBI lineage: Eukaryota > Metazoa > Chordata > Aves > Galliformes > Odontophoridae > Cyrtonyx > Cyrtonyx montezumae. The sequence goes on along the minus strand of NW_027072034.1, from coordinate 131,242,671 downwards.
TGTGAAATTTGATTTCTTAACATTTGTATGCGTAGAATATTGAGATTCTACAAGGGAAATACCATAGGCAAAGAAGAAAAATCACTATTTTTAGGTGTTCAGACTACTTAGATGAAGAGTAACAAAAAAGGCATTGAATAAAGAAGACAGAGTGTGGTGGTATGTGGCTGTGCAACCAAACCATGTGTCATGCACATGGTGTATAAGGAAGACAGAGATACACAGATAGTTGGGAAGTCCTTGGATGAAGACTTTTAGATGTTTTGCTTAGCAGCCTTAGCCTTAGGTAGATAGCTTGAATTTGGATGTTATAGTAAACACAATTCTGAGATTCAGCATCTGTAGAAGGAATTCTTTTCCAGTAACTGGCTTCCAGTTGTGTTGATGCTGTTCCTCAAATATTATTTCTGCAGCTGAAAGGCTTCAGCAAATTCTGAACAAGTGCTGGATACTCCTGCATCCAGAAAAGGAGGAGAGATGCTGAAAAATGTGTTTTCAGGGGAGTACTGTCTTCACCTTTGAGGGCACATGGTCTGTCTGTAGGCAGGAGGAGCTGGGATTCCTCCTGCTGCCAGCAGCTGTATGTGGGCTCAGGCAGAAAGTCCAGAGTGTCTCTAAAAATAGCTCTGGGTGTAAGGCTTCCCAGTGCCTGGCCAGTTACCAGCCATTGTCTGCTGGCAGAAATACACAGCAGTAGTGATGCCATGAGTATTCCTACTTTGTACAAAATCTTTACTCTCAGTTTGTTTTGATTTATTAGATGCCAAAAATTTGTTTGCATGTTAAGGTACTGAGAAAAACATCTCCTGATTCAGAACTTGCTAGTAATCTCATTGTTGCTAAAAACAGAACTGAAACAGTCCTTTGCTGTTATTAGCAAATATGAGTCATGAGGGAAAATGCTAAATGCACAACAGCTATTGCCTACAGAGACACACCAGCATTATCTTCTCATGGTGTGCAAATGAATTTACAACCTGCAGAAGTAAATACTTACATTGGTCTTAGTGTCAGAGCACTTGTCTCTAGTGGTCACTCAGAATAGAAATTAATTAAGCATCCTATTATGTAGCTGTGATAATGATTAAGACTTTACCCTTCTGTAATGTTTCAGATGAGCTCAGAGCACTGTACAAATCATGACGTTTCACGATATCATGCTCGTATTATGTGTTTTCTTTTTAAATATGTGATTGGAAGAGAAGTATCCTGAGGCCTGCAGAGAGAAATAACCGTGCCCCTGGGCAGCACTGAGACATTTCCACCAAGGCAAAACCCACCACTGCCATGCAGCCTGCAGTGCCCTACCAGGTGGGCTGTGTGCTGGAGTGCTCTGTGCTGGGACTGGATCCCCGCAGGTGCCTGTCAGTGGAGGCTGCATTACATGGCTATGTTCTGCTCTCCTGTCCCAGCACCGGTTTACATCCTGCCATGTTCTAAGAACCTGTTTGAAGGTTCTGTGAAAACTATTGTGATATTGCAGACAAGTGGTTTTTCCCTCCTGTAATAATTAGTTTGCCAACATTGGCAATCATACCAAAGGCTCCTGAGGACAAAATAAAGGACTTATTTTATCCTTCCAATTAGATACATCTTTCCTGCAGAAACTCTTTTTTATTAAAAAAAAAAAAAAGCAATTTACAATTCTGTGCTTGTTCAGAATGTAGTAATAAAAAAAATATCTGCAGTTCCATTCACCTGGTTTTTCAATATCTAAACGGGAGCAACGGGAAAGAAGGGGATGGCCTCTTTAGTGCAGGGTCTGTGATGATGAAACAAGGGGAAATGGCTTCAAACTTGAAGAGGGGAGGTTTAGGTTATGTATAAGGAAAAAGTCTTTTTACAGTGGGAGTGGTGAGACTCTGGAACAGGTTGCCCAGTGATGTGGTGGAAGTCCTATTGATTGAGGCTTTCAAGGCGAGGCTGGATACACCCATGGGCAACCTGATCTAGCTGTGGTGTCTCTGTTCATTGCAGGGGAGTCGGACTAGATGGCCTTCAGAGGTCCCTTCCAACTCTAAGGATTCTGTGATTTTTTTCATTCCTGTCTCTGTGCTGCCCTTCCCACCATTACCCCTGCTGTTTGTTTAACAGTGCAATGCCTTGAGGAAGCCGAAGAAGCTGAGGCTGTTTCTGTACAGTGCCACGTTTTCTTCCCTGTAATGGAGCACTGTTGCTGCTGAGAAGAGTTCAGGTCTCCTTCTTCTCCTGCTGCAGCATCACACATAACTGTAGCTATGGTAGCAGACTCAGGAGTCAGTCAAGGCAGCTCCCTTGGGCTCAGCCATCCTGGTTACATGTGAGGAACCCTGAGAAGCTCAGGGGCTCAGGGCTGGTTCCACCTCTGGGGTTTGATCACTCAGTTTAGGGCACCAAACTGCTGGGAGCCAGGGGCGAGGGGGTCTGGGTCGGATACATGCGTGTGGCAGGGCTGGTTGGGCTGGGCCTGTTCCTTTAGGGCCCTTGTCCATCAGTCAGTGCAGTGCCTCCCAGCTCTGCATCCCACCGTGCTGGCTGGGAGCACCAAGGCACTGCGTCTGTGAAACAGCACTTCTGATGTTGTATGTGATATCTGCTTTATACATATTTCTCATCTTTTTGTTGCTGCTGTCCACAACCAAACTTATTCCTTGGAGTCCTTATCCACTGATCCATACACCAGTGTGACCTGAAGCACAAAGGTGCACTTGCCTAACCTTCTGGCTTCACTGCCTCTGGACTAGCTCCCACAGAGGTACTCAAAGTATTTCAGATTCCTCCTGCTAATAAAGCAGCGAATTGCTCCCTGTCTCACTGGTAGGCAAGCAATGACTGTACAGCACTCTGCAAAGTACTAAATATAATTAGTACTTAACAGCTAAAGGTACTTTTTTGTGTATTTATTAATGTGATTAATCAATATTAACCTGCTATCCACTCAGGTATCATTATAACATTTAGGTGCACAACCAATTGTCTCCCTTGGTACTTAAAATGATTAGGCTGAGGCTAAGAAAATGTGAAAGAGCTGTAAATACACCCTGTGTTTGCTTCTTCCAGAACAAAGAGGTATCAATGGACCTGTTCATTATTTTCAGTGATAATGTGCTTCTGATACTTAAGCAAAATTATGGTTTGGAATTTCAGGCACATTAACTTGTGCGTGTATGCACAAAGTTGTGTGCATTTGCCTGATAATAACACCTGTAATATTGTCAAATAATATTACATATTTAAAAATATATATTGTCTCCAAGGAATTATTAACTTCAGTGTACAGCACATCTTTTTGGTTTCCAGTCCTGTTTTTCCTCTGGTAATCATGTTGAATAATATATGATTTTTCATTACAAACTATCCAGTAGGGATTGTAAGACATACCACACATCTGAGTTAACGTAACTGTCAGAACCTTAACCATTGCATTCCCTTTTGAGTTTTATGTCTTACTTTTAATTGCACAACATTAAATGTTATGTTACAATTGATTCGTATGTGTCTTCATCTTATCTCTTAAGTATTCAGGCTTAACGAGTCAATTCTTTGTCGTTATATAAAGCATTTATTGATAAGTCAATAAGATGATGGAAATTAAGAAGTTAGCTTCATGGGTATGAACTCCTCGTCTGGATTCGTGCAGTCCAATATTGATTAAACTTCAAATAATATTCAAGAATATATTCCCCTAGTTTGATATATTGTATGTGGTAACATGCATAAACTTAGGTCTACAGAAACATGTATGTAAGTGAATTCATGGGTTAGGATGTTGATTAATGGCAATTCTCTTCTGCTGGTTATTGCCATTCCAGTTAAGCCAATTACTGCTGAGTTACACTCAGGTTGTAAATGCTTAAAGGTGACTAGATTTAAAGGAAAAATACTTAGTGAAGTTATGCAAACGCAAATTAGGAAAAATTTGATCTTACATTTGGTGTTTGCTATTTTGTTCTTTTCTATCCTGTGCGCTGGTCATATAGGAAGAAAAACTTAAATATAAAGAACTTGAAAGCTCTTACTACTTCAGTGCTTTCAAGTGCATAAATTTCAGAGCTAGACTTTTCCTCTTAAGACAAAAGTTGTAAGGCTGCTGTTTCTTAAGTTTAATAGGGTCTCTTCCTCTTTTGAATATCCTTCTGTTTTAGACACTGGTAGCACTTCCCCTTATTCTGTCTGGGCTCTGTATTTCCAGCATTGCAACACAGGGCAATTTCATCCAGGGACAGAGCTTGCTGGTTCCCAGCAGAGCACAGGGGCTGCAAGGGATGTGTTTGGTGTCCAGCTGGCCTCAGCCTTTGTGCCTTTTTACCTTGTGATTTTTTACTCCAGTTCATACCACATTCAGACACAGTGGTGTCTGGGCTCCATGTGCTCCACGTGCAGCGCACAGGTTTTTCTCAAGCCCCATCTGCAACTCTGAAGATATTGAAAGACAACATCTCCACAGCGAAACAAGTTAGCAGTTCTGTGCATGACAGGGCATCAGGACATCACTCTTTTCCTGACTGCATCTCTCTGAACACAGCATGGGTGCTCGTGCTCAGACTACTGGGAGAGGCAGGCAGCTTCCAGATGAAGACATACATAATTGTCCACCTGGAAATACACGTCTTAAGCCCTCACTACAGAGAGATCTAGGGTGTCTAATCATTAGTATGCTGTGCTACTTTGCCATTGTGTTAGCCTGTAGTCACCAGAGTCCAAGATAATTCTGCTAATCAAGTGTAGTCATCTGTATTGTCCCGTTACTATAAATTATTTGTAGATACTGGGTACTGAGTTGTTTTATAATTTCCCACTTGTATTTTTTAATAGGAATGCTTAGAGAAATTTGAAAGGCAGACTCCTTGTGATAAAGGTGTCTGCCCTGTTTGGGGCATGGTCTGCTCCTTCTGTCAGCCACAGCAGATATATATTAGGAAAGTTCACAGAAACATAGAATTATTAAAGTTGGAAAAGACATCTAAGATCATCTAGTCTAACTGTCCACCTACCACCAATATTGCCCACTAAACCATGTTTCTAAATACCACATCTTCTCTTCCCTTAAACACCTCCAGGGAAAGTGACTCCTCCATTTCCCTGGGCAGCCTGTTCCAAAGCCTAACCATCCTTTTTTCGTGGTTGTGTTTTAAAAATGAGACTGAAAATGGTAGCAGCAGGCTAAATGTTACACCTTTAGCTAGTCCTTAGTAGGAAGAAGTCTCATGAGAATCAAGCCTGATTGCTTAATGGGACTACTGCAGCTCTAGTTCTCAGGATTATAAGGATCTGCATTTGTGACTTGTTTTGGGCAGTAGAGATGCTCAGTGCCATTGTGGTCTATTGATGCCATCTGAAAGTTTAAACTATTTCTTCTAAATCATCACAGTGTGCATCTGTCTGTTGATTTGGTGGCACTGCATGGATGTTTCCCGAGTGCTAGGCCAGGCTGTGAAACTTATACATGACATATCTGTACATAGTCACAAACCTCATAGCAGATGTAGGATTCAAAGGGAGCTGTTCTAACCAAGAATCTGCTCAAACTGTTGAAGCAAATAAGTTAACAGAATGTCTTTGTATATACAACAAAAAGTATTGAGTCTAAACTCCCCTCAGTTCCTTTAAAATACATAATTTTTGTCTCAATTGTGGAGAGACGCTTTGACTGAGCCAATAAACAGTAACAAAATAGTCTACAGAGAGAGAACTAGAATAAAACTCGTAGGGAAAATTTGTTTTGGAATAACAGTTGTGTTATTCCTAAAATGCCATCTGCCCATTGGAACTGGGATGCTCCTGATGGACTATTGCCATTCTTGTTAATTTTACCAGCATCAAAGAGAAGACAATTTAAGCTGCAGATAGGGAGTCTCTGACACCACAGTCATATTTCTCTGGTTTTTATCTGTGGACCAGGCATCCCAGAGTTCCTAAAACTGTATTCTGGGAAGCTGAAATGCCTGGCATCCCTCATGCAGTTTGGTCTTTACTGACAGGGAGATTTCCAGAAGATTAAATCTGGGAATCTTTTCTGTGAACCCAAAGGCACAGTATGTTCTTGAAATTATTTTGGGGCATTTTACTGGTCTGAACCTACCCAAGGCCATCCAGCATGCCCAGCCCTCTGGTAGGGTTTCTCAGCAGTTCTGTATTGCTGAGAAATTTGAGCTCACCATCTCTAATGCAATGCTGAGTCACAGAATCACAGAAACACAGAGTCGTAGGGGTTGGAAGGGACCTCAAGAGATCATCGAGTCCAACCCCCTGCCAAAGCAGGTTCCCTACACCAGGTCACACAGGTAGGCATCCAGGTGGGTCTTGAATATCTCCAGAGAAGGAGACTCCACAACCCCTCTGTGCAGCTGTGCCACTGCTCTGTCACCCTCACCGTAAAGAAGTTCTTGTGCCCTGTGCTGCAGTTTCTGTCCGTACCCCCTTGTCCTGTCTCCACACACTGCTGAAAAGAGTCTGGCCTCAACACTTTGTCCCCCACACCTCAGATATTTATAAACCTGGATCAGGTCCCCTCTCAGTCCTCTTTTCTCAAGGCTAAACAGACCCAGTTCACTCAGCCTTTCTTCATAGGGGAGATCCTCCAGGCCCTTCACCATCTTTGTGGCCCTCCACTGGACTCTTTCCAAGAGATCCCTGTCTTTTTTGTACTGGGGAGCCCAGAACTGGACACAGTTGAAAGAGTCCTCTTTCTTTCAAATATTTGATATCCTCTAATCTTAGTGGCACTACCCTTAATATCATGTATGAATCTGGACAAGTATCTTGGAGTTTGTTACTCACTGAATAACATGACAATACTGATAACATTGCAATTATACATTAACTAAGAGGAGGAGTTGTAATGTGATAGTGCCCACAGAGTACTCTAATAACCTAAAAAGCACTGCTACAGAAACATTCTAGAATATTCAGGTTGTACCATCATCAATGTGTCTGTATTTCGTGTGTATAATATAGACATACGAAGTAACACATTAAGATGTTATTAGTGGGTATGACAACTTTTCTGCTTTTCTCTGGAGACTAGATAATGGCTTATGGATATATTAATCCTTTTGATTCGGGCATATATTTTAAAGTGATGGATGTGTGGTATTTAGCTATGTTTTCTGCTTGCTGAGATTTTGTTAATAAAAAGAGGAAAATAAATTCACATAGGATGTGTCCATTTTGAGAGCACATCTGCAGCCTGACCATGTTCTTTATTCTCAGGGCAATTATTGTCTTGTATGTTAGCATGCAATAGGCAATTGTTTTTTGTTGTGGGTTTTTTTTTTTTTAATCACAGAGATGCTTTAACTTCCAGCAGGTACAGGGACAGATGGGAACACACTAATTCTGAGATTCCCATCAGGAGACAACATAACTTGTAGACAGAATATTGTATCATGACAGCATGAAAATTACTTGACAGATGCGTTGTTCAGATGTGGTGCTACATCCCAGTGCTCCTCCCATTGCCAAAAGCTAATATACCATTTTAAAAAAGAAAATTAGGTCAAAAGTTCTGCTGTCTTTAGGTCATGCAGAGATCTGCCAAATTCCTCTGAATGAATTTTTTTTCTCCAATTTACTCAAAACTAATTTTGATTCACTTTGGACTTTTTACTATATGTGTCTAATACATGCTGAATTTTTCCTTTCACTGAAATACCATGTAACAGGAAATAAATTAGGAAGAGATGAGTAACATTCTTCAAATTAACCTCACCTATCTACCTTACAGGCTGATTTTGATAATAAGCCTGACTCCTTATTCTTCAGTGATGGGAAGCGAAGAATTGACTTTGTTTTGGTGTATGAAGATGAAACAAAAGTGACTCATAAGAGGAGTAATCATAAAAAGCAGAAGGTAAGTTATTGTTGGTGTAAATCTAATCATCTGTTGGGTGCTAGAGCAGTGGGCTTAAAGGACAGTGCCCTTAAACAGAATGGCAATTGCATTACCCTGTTATGGGAGTACTCCTGAGAGCTATGAGACAAGCCCATAGAAGACCAAGCACTGCGTCCATCAGCGTGTGCTGAGTGACCTTAGAGCATGCTCTTGGAGGGAACCCTTCAGGAGGTATGAGCAGAAAGCAGTTAGAGATAGACATCAAGACCTTCACACTAGGGCAGTTTTCTATATCTAGAGTGCTTGGACTTTTGTATTAAATTCATGGTTTCCCCTGAATGCTCTGGAAGAGCCATCTGACTGAATATTCCAAATGACAGTTAAATACATAGCTGCTGACATTTTGCCCAGTAAAATACCTGAGTTGTTTGTAGAGGATACCTGTCACTTTGCCACCAGAACATCTCCAAGTACCACTCTTTCCCATGATGCTTCAGCAGTTTGACTCTCTTTAAAGACCTTGCAAAAAAAGTGACTCTAGCAAATGATCGCTTGATGCTTCCTAGCAAATGTGAACAGCAACCATAAATATTTATTTAATGTTATTTTTGAATTATTTTAGGAAGTCTGTCAGATAACTCAGTCATTATAACATCTGAAGCCACAAAAATAAGTTCAGCCACGCTGCCGAGCTTTTTAAACTGTGAACTGCCTGAGAAATAGGCACCCACTGGATGGTAGTTCCCTTGGAGTTTGCACTCACCCACCCACCACTTTCTTCACTGATCTAGCAGTTCTCCATGTTCCAGAAGCCTCTGATAGAGGCATACAAGGACAGAGATACCAATGAAAACAGCTCATATACAAATAATGATTCGCTGTTAGGAAAGAGAAGAGTAGGAGGAAAAAGGCCATAGCAAAGCTGGTTGATATTCCTTACACAGCACTGTCATTGGCACTGTCAGGGCAGCCGTAAGGAATGTGGTTAGTAAGGCTCAAGAGAGTCCTGCACTGGGTGGATGCTGAGTTACACGTGTTCACAAGATCAGCAATAAAAATGAATTGGAAGAGGTAATTAGAAATCTGCCCCCTTGGAAACAACTATTTTTATCAATTAACACTTTAAATCTGTTTGTAGTATTTGGCCATTACCCAGAAGTATGCAAAAATGTGAGTGTATTTTCTAAATAGTGATGGAAATTACATGTGAACAGTGGAAGAATATTTTTAGTGCTGCATGAATGTTAGAACAGTAGCCAGAAGTAAACGATGGAAAATTAGACCAGGAGACGGTAGGCAGATGCACGAGGTCTAGAGCAAGTGCAATGGTGGGCTGCAGTGATGGTAAGGAGCTGGAACACGTGTCTTGTGAGAAGAGGCTGAGGGTGCTGTGTTTATTCAGCCTGGAGAAGAGAAGATTTAGAGAGGATCCATCAGCCACTCTCTGCTATCCACAGAGCTATCCAGGAAGACAAAATCAAATCTGTACAGCAGTGCATGGGAGAAGGATAAAAGACAACAGGTGTTGACTGAAACAAGAGAGATTCAGACTGGATGAACTATGAAGATGGTGGAACAAGATGTGCAGTCCCCATCCTTTGAGCTTTTCAAGACCTGACCACATGCTCCTAAGCAATGTGGTCTGAGCTCTGGATCAACACTGCTTTGAGCAGCAGGCTGGGCAGTGACTTCCTGAGATTACTTCCAGTCTGAATTTCTGTGTGATCCTCTGACCCTAAGGTACAGCCAGCATGTAACCAAGGCAGCTCTCTATTTTCATCATGCTTTCAGTATCAGGATTCTTCATTTGATTGTTGTTTTATTTATGCTTTGGTGTAACCAAAGACTGTTTTCAATTACATAACAACTCTGCCATTGTGAGTCTGTGAGACTGCAGTGGATGGTGTAAGTTTGTGAGAAGATGAACACAGAGGTGATAGCAATCGTTGCAGCTGTGATAGACATGAACAGTGAGAATCTGAAGCCAGAGGGGTTCTGAGGAAAGCATGGGCAAGAATTTTCATACTGGAAACACATGCAATGCTGAAGGTGCAATAGAAAGCATAGAAGATTGGGATGAAGATGTGGCAATCATAGAAGATTTTCAAGAAAAATAAATACAAGTATGATGACAGCGAGCTAGAGAATTAGTGAAGGAATCCAAAGCTGATCATGGAACAGATAAAACAGCACACACTCAGGTACCTGAGAACATTTAAAGGAAAGTAGCAGTAAAGAAAGAATGTTGTTCATTAACCCTATAATGTAGATTGAAATGAGTCACATAGTCATGACTAAATGCTTGTGATACGGATCAGAGGTACTGACTCCCTCTCACCCTCCAGCTCTTCACATACAGGTGTCATTAGTTCAGAAAGCATTTCAATTATACATTGTCGAAGGAACAATTTTTTGAAACTTAAATAGGTAGAAATTTCCTAAATTTTCAGTATGGACAGGTGCAAGTCAGCTCCAAGCATGCAAGTAACTTGAAAACACAGAGGTACTTACTTTCATTTGAAGTCTGTTGCTGTGCAAGTGGAGGAAGCTGTATTCCTATGAGAGAATAAACATTTTGGCCTACAGCAATTCCAAGGAAGTTGTAGAGATGATGCTGTCCAAGATACATACAGGTTTCATCCATGTAGGCCTAAAAGTGGTTTGATAACTTATCTCCACTGACAGTATTATCTGCTTGTTTGTTTTTCTTTTCTGGGGTAAATGGGCGGTGGTGTGCCTCCCTCCTGCTCATGTGCTTCTAGAATCTGGCCTAAAAGAGACAAAACTGAACTAGTGAAATCACAGCTGCATGGAAACTTCTAACATAATTTACAGATTCAAAGGTTAGCTGATAAGGTTCTATATATGAAGTCATATATGCAACTCAGTTTGAAATCCAAATCTTTTAAATTATTTTACATTTACTTTTGCAAGTGCAGTGAGAGTAAACTATGAGGAGCAGACTCCAGAAACTGCCTAGAAAGCAATTGAGATTACAGCCCAAAGCATGTTTTTTAAACCTCACAATTTGAACTACTATATTTGTCAAGATAGGTTGCCATCAGAATAAAAATTAAATATCTACAGTCTTTTTCAGTATGCTCCAGAATACCACTTTTATCTGTCAGGATCGTGAAGTAATTCACTGTGAAAGTTAAAAGGTCAATGCCAGACAGACAAACTCAAAATAAATTAGTGTGGAATGTCATTCTAGTCCATCTGCTTCCCCCTAGCAGAAATAAACTGAAAAGCTGTCAGTGACTTAAGTAGGAATGTAGACAATGTGGGCAAGGCTGGATAAGTTTGTCTTCTTAAGCAAACAATGAGCAGTTCCCACCTCTAGACTTGTTTGGATTAGATAGACAAAAAACATAAAGCGTGAATAACTTTCAGCAAACCAGTTACACTTCTCCCTGTTGTCTGGCGTGTGTCACACCCACGAAGAAAGAACAGTGTTTGGGGTTACACAAAGAGCAGTAGCTCGGTGCTGTTTTATGCTGTAATCTGACTCAGTGGAGGATGGCAGGCTGTATACACCTGTGGTGTGCCCAGCCTGCTCTACCCAGGAAGTTTGATAGCAAAGGTGAAAAAGACCTTTGAACACTGAAACTTTGCTCAAAAGAAATTCAAGAAATATATAGAGTGGCCTTGTTCTGTCACTGCAATCAAAGCAAGTGCTCCCTACAATTCACAAAACAGAGAAAATCCTGTCAGTGGTCTATTACAAGTTTCCAGGCTCTCGATCTTGTTAGTCTCCTCAGCTTGGCAAGACAGTGGTCGGATGTTGAAAGCATGGTGGTGAAAAAGCAGTTCCCAAGAGCTAACCCCTCTATGTGTCTGTAATTGCTGATATGCATTTACACTATGCTTTCCTTTTTTAAAAATTATGTTTGATTGTATATCCCATATTGTCTCAGTCTGTTGTCTTGCCATTCAATCATCAAAACCCAAGTCAGTTTTGTTATGTTGTTATTACAACTTTACCTTGGAAGTAGCTGAGCAAAATACCAGATACCAAAATAAACTCCACAATCCAGCCAAATAAGACATTATATCTTTGCACTGTATTCCCCAGCCAGTGCAAAACCACTGTAGACTCCTTTGGGTAAAAGTCTAGCTTCTCCACAGATACTCACACACATAATTCAATCATTTATATAAAATGGCAAAGCCCCTAATTAGTGGAAGTTCCCAGGGGCTTTATTTCCTGCTGCTTGCATTAATGCATTATTAGAAATTTTAATATTGTCAACATTCCTCTAAGATTTTGGGGGCAAAATTAGTTTGGGGAACTCCTCACCATAATCAATTATTAAAGCAATTGGAACGGTAAGATTAAAAATTTTTTAAAAAGCATAAATGTAAATCACTCAGCATCTGTCTCTGTTTTGGAAGACAAGAAACAGGTATCTCGCCCTATGCCTTCGTTATTAGCTAAAATGAAGCATAATTCAGGTTGAAATGTTTTCATGATTTGTTATTTTACACCTTCAAAAGAACATTGTGAATAAGGAAGATACACAGAGGTAGAATTAAATGAATAATTTTCAGCATGGTGGAAGAGCTAATAACAGAATGACAAATAACTCCTGTGTGGTACATATTTCAGTGATCAGGCAAAAGGACTGAGAGGAAATCATTATGTAGTTTGCTCAGAAGCCAAGATTACATGAACCTTTAGCTCTGAGGAAGAATGGAGAACACTGTTACCCATGAAATGTTGACAAATGCAAAGAAAGATTGCTGTAAGGAAAAAGCTCATTCACTTTTAATTTAGCACTCAATGCAAGAAGATGATTTAGATTTCATGGGAAGTAGCTATTTTAAGGTACGGTTACATTGACACTGTATTATATTTACATATGTATAATAAATTATAAATGTGCATTGTATATATACAATATTACATCCATTGGAAAAAACATAACATTATAAAGTCATTATTAAAAAGTGAATCAACAGGATGTGGAGAAATACTTATGTGAAAAGTATGGGTTAAAAGATTTGGATCTCACTGACCCTAATCCATGAAGAAATTAATCAAAATGAATAAAAATGAATAAAAAAGCATGAAGTAAATACCCTTTTGCAAAATGTAGTATTAATAGTATTAGTCCAGTATGACCACTGCTACAGGTAGATGCTGGAGCTGAGAATTAACAAAATATTAATTATTAATTCCAAGAATTGATGGAGTTTTGGAAAACTGTTTTTTCTCCTTCAAAGACTTTCAACAGCCTTTAAACATTAAACAATGGGATGAAATTTATGTGAAGATAAAACCGAACCATTCTTGTGGAACTCCTCAAAACTTTTGCCCTTTTTTGCTGAAGTGTCTCAGCTTTGCCCCCTAGAGTAGGTAGATCTTCATTCTGGTCCTAAAGACCAGTTTTCACATACCTATCAGTTTCCAAAGCTCTATCTAATCAATTATTAATTGACTTTGGTCCTTTGCAACAAGGCTGAATTTAAGCACAGATCTTAAGGCCATTATTGTGGTTGTAAAGAAGCAGCCCATGGAAGCCATTGGACCGTTCCGTCTTAAAGAAAATCAAAGTTGCTGTACTGGGAGCACTGAATCCCTAAAGTACAGGGTATATAAACAACCAAAAAATTGTCCAGCTCCATGAAAACATCTGTGGAGCAAAATATTGACAAGTTACTTTGAGGAACACAGTGCACACCTAGTGTTCCCAGTTCAGAGATAAAGCAGCATCCCAGTTTGTAAATGCTGTTACCTTCGGCCGAAGCTCTCACAGAAGCCTCCTGCCTCTCACAGCTGTCTACAGCATACCCACCCTCTTACCCACAATGATATGCAGTGTGTAGGCCAAGGAGAGCTGGCCACCCTTAACTTTATAAACAAGTAGCTCACTAGGGAACCATCTGGCTGATGTAGATGGTCTTTGAAGTGGAATACTGTATGTGAATTTTCTTTTTTTTTTTCTAAATCACTTATGGAGATCACTGTTTTTTATTCAGGGGGGAGAGGGACTGTTTTGTTTTTTTTGAGAGAGGGGATTTGTGTTTGTGAACAATCAAATTCATTTCAGATTTGAAATGTCAGGCCATTACAGATTGTTTGTAACTGCCAGCCAAATGCTGGTTCTGTGAGCTGAAATTGAAAGGAAATATGTATTTCAACTTAACTAAGGGAAACTTGTAATGTCCTTCGGAGGACACTGAATGTTCCTAAGAAAGCATCACTGACTCCACAAGTGCTACAGATATCAGATTCTTCCTTTAGGACTGTTTATCTATGGACTACAATGTAGAGGAATCCTACAGTTTGAGCCACTCTGTGAGCTCATATGATTACTGTGAAATAATAAATTTAGAGATTACTGAGAAGGAAAGTGGGTATTGATTTTCATGGAAAATCCTTGAGAGAAAAAATATTGTTTAAAGGTCAGATTAATAGGGGAAGGGTGGCTGCCCTCAGTAGTTCACTTAATGTGTAAGGGCAGAGGAGGTCACAAGTTTCAATGGTAATTGCTGTTAACTGTCAAAATCTGGGGCAAGTTTTTACCTCTAGAATGTACTATAGACTAAGAGAGTGAATTCTTCTCCACAATTGCATTAGGGTGCAGTATTGCTCATCAGACAAAAAAAAAAATGATTTGGATTAGTAGGTAAAGCTTCACCTACCACCACAGTAGCTGCCAAGTGGGTTATGGAGATGATGACCCAACAAGTCTTCATACTGGGAGGAAATTCTGTTATTTTGTGTGTACACTTCTGGAACAGATGTTTACAGTTTCAATGCCTTTTAACAGAGGAAGAGACAAGTATATGAATCAAACCTGATAAACAATGGTTTGCAACTTGAAGCAACGCGATCGGTGAGTGCTCTTTCCTTCGTGTGCGTGCTGTGCCTGAGAGCAGAAGCTGCCCCTGTGTGGATAAGGAACTGGATATATGAACTGACTGTTACATTTTTATCCTCTTCTAGGTTTTGGATGAAAAAATTATTTTTGTGAAAGTGCATGCACCGTGGGAAGTGCTATGCACATATGCTGAGGTCATGCACATCAAATTGCCTCTGCAGCCCAATGACCTGAAAACTCAGGACTCAGCTTTCAACTGGTTTACTAGTCTCTTCAGGGTGGATGAAAATATCATCAAACCTGAGCAAGAGTTTTTCACTGCTCCTTTTAAAAGGGAACATTTATCCAACTTTTATATTCAAGACAAAGACGCATTTTTCAATCCAGCAACAAGAAGCCGAATTGTAAGTCCATGGAGTATTTCTAGCCTTTAGTCTTAAAAGGCAAAAAACAATTTTACACAAATCAATGCAACTGCCTTTATGAAAGCACCCTGAAAAACTGGAAACTATTTGGGATGCAACAGTTCCATATCATTTATGAAAGAAACTGGGGAATCTAAAAGGACAACAGTGCATACCACAGTGCATACATCTGCCCCATTTCTGTTCCACCAGAATTTAAGGGGGGGGGGGGGGGGGGGGGGATTGAATGGTTCCTATGCCAGGTACAATTAAATTTGCCTGCTTTGCTTACCTTTTCATAACTCACCTGTATGTTGAAGCAGGTATGACCACTTACTACTACTTTCAGGTTGCAAGAAACAAAATATTTTGTAAATTTTAGGTTCATTTTATCCTGTCCCGTGTGAAATATGCAACCAAAAACAATGTAAAGAAGTTTGGCATAAACAAGTTACTGGACACTGGAATCTACAAAGCAGCATTTCCCCTTCATGATGTAAGTCCAGAACTTTTAGTAATATGTCTGCAGGGCAAGAGTGTATTTCTGATAACAAAAGATACAAGCCTTACTAGTGTTTTTATTGACATGGTAGAATATGACATAGTCTGACTTAAGGGGATTTTCTCCAGAACACTGTTTGTTAAAAATGTAGTTCCAAGGCTGAAACATGATATATTTTATTTAGGATTTGTTAATCTTGTATTCTCTGGGAGATGTAGGTCAGTAAAGTGTTTGGCTAACAGAGGAACCTGGGAGCACAAGAATGATAGTTCTCACGATACACTTTATAATCATTTTGAAATAAGTTTTCACATTTTCATACTATTTCATTTTTCAGTATAAAAATCCATACCAAATGTCAACGTTTTAATCAAGATATAGAACACAAGTTTCATCTTGTGAGCAAAGACAAAGACATGATTGTATCTACACCCACACACCTCCTCCCCCACTCTTCTGTGTCTGAGGTGTGCTCTGTTGAGAAGAAATTGAGAAAATGGGAGGTCAGGAGTAGTAACTACGTGAGATGTTTGGACTCTGATAAAAATATTCAGGATGTCTCCAAGGATTTAAAGAAAATTTTTAAGTCAGAATCAAGACAAGTCATATTTCTTGGAAGTAGCTTTACAGGATAGAATTAATATAATTTGTGAATATTTTTAAAGACATCTTTTAAAGATTTAAAACCTGCCCTGCAGAATATTTCTGTCATGGTGTGGGGAATTTGGACTCAGCATGCCTAATAATTAATGACAGTCTTTTTGCACTCAAAATTATATATGAGAGCTACCCTGAAAATCAAAAGTAGCCTATTGATTTCTATAAAAGTGATTTTTCTTGTTGTATTACAGATTACAGAATGGAAAATTCCATCAAATAAAACAGGCTTTACTGAAATAGGTTTTCTAATAACTTGATAAAAAAACACAAGGATTACCTCCAAGTCAACTGTCTTTTGAATATAAATACAAAACAGAGACTAGACTTTCTGGATTCATTCTTTGGACTTTCCAGTCTTCATTCCAGAGCAGTATTGCTTTAAAACAAAGCATGTTACCATCTTAAAGCTACTCAAAGTCCTTATTAAAGCAATCCTGTTCTCAAATTAGAAGGGATCCTTTTCTGTTTTCTATTACTAAGTGCCAAGACACTGACATGGGCTGAGAATTTAAGTTCATGGGGAGGATCTGTTACTTTCAGCTCCCTTGTGTAAAGTGCTTGCTTTAGGATTCAGAATCTTTCTGTCCTCCTTCCAACATGAATCCTGATGATCTCAGAGCTACTTCCCAGTTGTTTTCCTGGATTGCAGTGGCAAAAACGGCTATTCCAGTGTCTGGGTTCATGCCACAGGATCTGTGGAGATGAGATCTGGTCCATGCTGGTCATATTAATGGCTACATTAATAATCTGCTTCCCACTCTTTCTGTTTGGCAGTCTAATTTTAGGCACCTGTCAACTGATCCTGACTGCCCAAGTGAACGTTATCTTCTCTACAGAGAATGGGCTCACCCTAAAAACATTTTTAAACTGCAACCCCTGGATTTCATCAGGTTGGTGGATGTGCATGAGCAGCATGGAGCTGTGTCAGGGGAGGGTCACTCTGGGTATAGGAAAAAATTCTTCATCAGAAGGCTGATCAGGCACTGGAACAGACTCCCTGGGGCAGTGGTCCCGGCCCTAAGCTGACAGAGTTCAAGAAGCACTTAGACAATTCTCTCAGACATTGGGTTTGGTTTTTGGGTCCTGTGGGGAGCTGGGAGTTGAACTGGAGGATCCTTGTGGGTCCTTTCCAACTGAGGACATTTATTCAGTGATTTTGTGCTGTAACTATGGCTGAACTAAACTAACATTGAGGAATTTATGTAACATGTCTGAGTTTTGAGGTGTCAAGACACAGGTACATATAATTCTATCAGTTCATGCATGGGGGTACACTCTGGGCTTGGTTTCACAATAAATCAGTTCATGAAAAACTACCCACTTTACATTTTTCTTTGCTAGCTATAATCTGTCTTCTTCCTTTTCTTTCCCTTCCAATCCTCACATGCAAGCATAAAAGCAGTGAGAGAAATACACAGAAATACCTAACCATAATACTTCTGCAATCCCAGTGTCCAAACTAGAGGAATCTGACAATGAAAGCTGTCGCATTTGAAACAGAAATTTGAATTTACTTGCATTTCATTACACAAAAATGTTCCCCTTCACAGGAAATACTACGGTGAGAAAATTGGAATCTATTTTGCGTGGCTGGGCTTTTATACTAATATGTTGATCGTGGCTGCAATTGTAGGAGTTGGCTGCTTTTTGTATGGATTCTTGATGAAGGATAACTGCACATGGAGGTACCTGATGGGTTCTATTTTAATATTACATGCATTTTTTATCAGTCCTCTACTGATCACAGTTTGCAAGACATAGCATTGTAGGAGGCAAAAAGGAAGAGCGTGAGTTATGGGTTTGAAAGGAACAGTACAAAATATGATATGTGATAGATGAGTAATGGATGTCCCTGTTCCATTAGAGCATTAGACATGTGAGTCTGTTGCTACAGCATTTTCTTCATACGTTGCACTAAGTCACCACATGTAGAGTAGAAATGAACGAATTTCTATAACATCATTTTCAGTGTGTTAGTCTTTAAAGGATGTATCCAAAGACCCTGATAAAACCCCTGAATTTGCTGTCTTCTGTTTTGAGAGAAAACAAGAAGAGCAACAGCACATGGGGGCTTCAGCTGCCCAGGATGCATTGGGAAGAGAAGCATAATGATGACACATATCTCATCAGAACATGATGAGAATGAACATGGGCATAGCACATGGGCCAAGGAAAGAACACTCAGGTTCCAAATCACCTACAGGACATCACACTGTACAGCCCTGGTCAGGAAGAGAGTTTATCCTTATGAATCATGCTGAAGGGCTCTTCTAGAGGTCAACTCAGTGGCCACTTTAGACTCGTTTAGCCATATTATCATTCAGTTAAATTATAATAAGCCTGCGCCATACCGGACTAAAAAAGCCAGACTCTTGCCACCCCTTAGGAGACCAGTTTCCAATCTGAGCCTCTCTAGAAGAACACAGAGACTAGTTAGCCATTTTGTTTCTGCAGCTGCTCCTTGCTCCTAACTCCTCAAATCGGCCTTGCCACAATAGCCCTCCTGAGTGTGCAAGTGTGTGCTTCCTACTGAAGGGTGTGAGCTCTTTGAAGAGATTTTATTTTTAGTGTGACTAGTTTTGAAAAATGCTGCTACATATAAAGAATGGAAAAAGTATTTTCTCTTCAGGTCATCTAGTATAGAGATAAGGGCTAAAAATGGCAATGGGGATGTTTTGAGGGAGGGGGGAAGATTTTCAAGAGCAGACCACTGGTGAATTATTTTTCATATCCCTGATATGATTGCACTGTCTTCATGCACAAAAGGACTAAAGAATTTAGTGTTGGTGAGTGACTGACTAGTTTTGTTTTTAGCCAAGAAGTATGCGATCCCAACATAGGAGGTAATATCATAATGTGCCCTCAATGTGATAAAGTATGTACCTACTGGAACCTCACCATCACTTGTGAATCATCCAAGGTAACTACATTTACAGCTTACAGACATGCTGTTGACCTTTAGTTGCACTTTCCCTAGTACTGCATATAAAACAGTGCTCTTCTCCACTAATGTCCTGCATAATTGCTAGAGCTGTGCAAATAGTTGTGCCTATTGATACAGCGACTGAACTATGAGAAGTTAACAATTTAAAAATGTTTCATTTTGATCTAAAATAAAATATAAAAAAAGGCTTTTTAATTCTACATAGCCCCCAATGACTAAAAGATTTTTTTTTATTGAAAATGGAACGTTGTGGTTTCATTTTGGCATATTCCTTTCCTTTTTAGTGAACAAAACAAAACAAACATTCAGTTACTAAAGACTTGATTGAGTAACTCTGAGTCAGTTTTGCTTAGGAAAAGTTTAGAGTATGTTTTGACATTTCTCAATCCTCCCCCCATCTCTCCAAAGAAATGAGCTGAACCTGTGCCTTGAATTTGACATGAGCTATCAAGAAGTTATAGGTACATGGGGAGGCCAGTATTAGCCATGACGGGCACTGTGGCTTGTTTGTGTCCTGTTAGCCATGGCATGGCATGGCCACACTCTTGCACTCAATTCATGTCCAGAGGGATCTGTCTTTCTTAGAATCATAGAATCATAGAGGCTGGAAGGGACTTCTCTCCATTAACTTTTCCCCCTAGGCTAGCATTAGCCTTATGTCATTCCTTTCCATAGATTCAGTCAATCCAAAGTTATACTTTTTCAGCTATTCATTAAAAGACTTTTGCTCTGCTTTAATGAATATTCTTGCTTCAGTGCACTTAAGATAAAAGGCAAAAGAAACAAGATAGGGAAAAGGATATTATGGAAGGAAAAGGCAAATACTCACCACAGACATATCTCGTCAGAATGCATGTTACTAACTACCTTGATTTGTTGTTATCTCTCTTATGAGAAGCAGAAATGTTCACTGGTTCTTCGTGACTACATTAAAACTTCATAGTTGCATAGCCAGTTCCAAGGCCAAAAGCACTGTTCTTCACCTTCCTGTGCAACAGGTGGAGGGGATTCTGACAACACACAATTTTATTTTCCTCTTGCTACATATTTGATTTATACTTTTAATTCCAAGCTTTGCAATTAATTTCCTTAGCTTACTGGAGGGTGTTGTACATTGACAGAAATTGAGGAAACTCTTAACAATAAAGATTGTTTATTAAACTACATAAAAGCTAAAAATCAACCTGTTCAGTGAGCAGCTTTGCTTCTGGGTCAGTGTAGAAAAAATACTGTTTGATTGTATTTTAAGGCTTTTTTTCTGTCCTTTTTTTTTTTTTTTCCCAGAAACTCTGTATATTTGATAGCTTTGGAACACTGGTGTTTGCAGTATTTATGGGAATATGGGGTAAGTCCGTTTCCATGGCTGTGGTTTGTTACGTAATTTTGGCCAAGCATACAGCCAAAAAAAAAAGTGGATAAATTTACTACTGCTTCATTTTCTAACACTCAGCAGTTCACCAGTAGGTAGTTCAGTAAAAGATACATACATTCATGATAGATCTTTTTAGCAACATAGAATCATAGAATAGTTTGGACTGGAAGGAACCCTAAAGATCATCTAGTTCCAATCCCCATGCCATGGGCAAGGACATCTTCCACTAGATCAGGTTGTCCAAAGCCCCATTCAACCTGGCAGATACTGTGGTTGACAGATATCTATTCATGCATTTTTTCCCTTACTACTCTGTTAAGGATAGATGGGCAGGTAGGTAATAAGAGCATACTGTGTAAGGGAACGAAAACTTGTAGAACTTAAATGTTGGTCTTCTGTATCCACATTTGTTTTGACTTGGAGAAGAGTTTGGGAGAAGTGATTAGAGCTACCTCGTGTTCATCCAGTGGGAGCCACGTTAAGCACATCCAGCAAAGAAGCTGTAGTTCCCCCAAAATCCTGGCAGCTGGCTGTGCCTATTAACAATCATGTGCCTGTGAAAAGCAATTGTAAAATATCTGTTTACTGTATTTCCCAGTCAGGTTTTCCTCCTGTCTTCATTTAAGGAAGAGTTTTTGTAAAAATGTAGTAGTAACAAGCAATGGAGATATTTTTTGTCTGAAACCAGGATACTTCCTGCGGTTGAATCATCTTGGTTTCGACAGATTAGGCAAGGTTTATTTTCACAGGAACAGTTTTATTTGTTCATATTAGCTACTTTCTTAACTCCCTTTCATTGTACTGCCTTATCCAGAAATTGTCGAAATAATTTATACTTTAGGTATAAAGGGTACTGCAGATAAAGTAACTCATTTCACACTTACTGTTAATATGTAGGCTGACAAGGATCCATGCATTGTTTTCTTTGTGGAACACATTGTATTCTCATTTTCCTAATAAGACCTGAAGTGCTTCAGAATAACTACTTCTTTAAAGAATTTTAAAATGAAGAGTATCATTTCTAAAAGAGTATTTCTTTCAAAACATTTGCTGAATTAAAAAAAAACCAGCAGAAAATTAAAAACTATTAAAAGAATTTTGATATTAATGTTATCTTCCATCATTTGAATAGTTAAATTACGTGGTTTGCTTTCTAATTAAAAATTGTGTTTCCTGTTTTAAAGAATGGTTCCAAGAGTAATAATTAGAAAGTTAGGCTGCATGGTTGCAATGATGGCTACAAGGTCTATTAGTCTTCCCTTCGTAAGTCCACTACAAAAAGTGAATTGTATTACAGTAATTTGGTCAAAATTGTACTGAATCCAAATTACCCAAGGTCCTGGTACAATTCCAGCTGTAATTTCTGTCTTGCTCTGTTACTTTAGTAGACTTCCTGGTGTAAAATAATTAAAAGACTATTGCATGTTTACATAGTTCATTGTATCATTATTATCAATATACTTTATAATAGATTTTTTTACTATTCCCTTCAAGGATCTCAAAGCACCATAAAACATCAGAGAAGTTGGCCTCAGGAATTAATCCCCTGTACATTAGCACTCTGGATAACAGCTTTTGCTAATTCCCCCCATGATGGCCCAAGCAGGTTGGCAAAGCTCCTGAAGAAGGAACAGCTTCCACTTTGCTTGCTACCATCAGTTCAGCAAACGTGTTCTCCAGAATGCTGGTACAAAACAATGGGGAAAAAAGTGGTAAAATATTGCAGCAGCTCCTTCCCAGTTCAAAAAGAGCGACTTGGCTGCTGGATTACTTGTAGAAGTTTTCTTTGCCATGGGGCTGTGAAAGCAGCCCAATGCTATGAGCCCTGGTTTTGCTGTCTGTATAGAGGGCAGCACAGATGTGGGCCCTGCACTTCTGGCCTCACCCGCAGCAGCTGGATTTGCAGCTGGAGCTAATCAGGATTGCCTGCAGTTTCCTTCATTAGGGCGGAGGCCACAGCAAGCAGTTAGAGGCTCATGGAAGGCTGATCTCCTTGCTCTGCAGGCAGAGGCAGATGTGATCCCCTGGCCCACTGCTTGGAGTGGCTTTAGTGCTTGTGAGCATGAGGTAGCGGAGAAATCCCTGTGAACGAGGCCCCTGAACAATCAGGGTGGAGGATTTCCAGGGGTTTTGGCTGCGTGCAGATTGCCAAGGTCATCTCACAGCACAGCCCATGGAGCTTATTCATTTATAAATGCTTCAGTATGAGTTTTATTGACCACACCTGATTTTGGAAATAACCTTTAATGTTTGGACTTATAACTGCATGCCATCAGCACTTCATCATTCAGGATGAGGTGCCAAACTAATGAAAAATAAATAATTTAAAAAAAAAACAAACGATTTGGGGGTTAATTACTCAAGACAATGGAAGCTATGGGAGAAGTACAGTGAAGGTGCACACTCTCCCCCTGGAGGCAGTGCTGCAGAGCCATGCCGTTCACTGAATCTGAGGACATGCTGCCACCATCAGTACAGCATCCCTTGCTCTGACACCCATGTCCTGAGCTTCTCCAGCCTTCCCAGCTGAGTCTCTCACTACCTATGCTGACAGACCTACCTGCATCACACCTCAGGTCAAGGTCATGAGCTTAGTTAGACTGGTGCCTTTCAAACACCGCATATAGGCATATGTGTGCCTGCTCCCCTTAGTGCTCCCAGCCTCAGGAAGACAGACCAGGGAAACTGCTGACCCAGCCCAGAGGTCTCAAAGCTCCTTCCATGCAAAAAGAGATGCAGCCACTTCAGATTTGTGCTAGCAGAGGAGGAAAGGCAGCTGTTATTAAACAGCTTTGCCTGAGCTAGCATCATCAGCTCATGTAGTCTGCAAACTGATTGTTTGTCCACACAAAAACTGCAGATTGAATGAACACAAACTTTTCCCTGTGACAATTTTTTGCTTTCTGAGGTTTTCTGTGTGAGAAATCCTTCACACTCCAACATTTTGTCTTCATCTATCCAAACAACTTGCTGTCATATATATCCCATGGTAAAGTTTTTCAGAAGCAGTCAGTAGTATGAAATCCAAAGGGATTATATTCCAGCCTTGGGCAGAAGGCAGATAAATTTATGTGTATTCTTTAGGATGTGCTTACGACACCACTTAGCCCAGGTTTCTTTTATTGAAGTACCTAAATTTCCAAAGCAATAATTCCATAAAGAAGTAGATTGATTATTTTCTTCTTCATGGGCACTTGACACCATCATATTAGCTAGTAAGGGTTTTGTTCCATGCCTGTGGAAGGTTGTATGGAAATCTGAGCCATGTAGTACATAGCCCAGCAGTTCAGTGTCCAACTGTTGCTCCTTCTGTTTGTCTTCTGGGCAGTTACATTGTTTTTGGAATTCTGGAAGAGAAGGCAGGCTGAGCTGGAGTACGAGTGGGACACAGTGGAGTACCTAGAGCAAGAAGAACAAATTCGCCCAGAATATGAAGCTCAGTGCACTCACGTAGTAGTGAATGAAATCACACAGGTAAGCACTATTTTGGTAACTGGTCAGAGCTACTGCAATAGACTTGTTATGAGACCACTGTGAAAATGATGAATCTGGAGTGGAACAGAATAAATTGGCAGTGCTTCCAGGAGATAAATTCCAGAATAAATTGGCAGTGCTTCCTGGAGCACAAGTCTTATGAGGAGCGGCTGAGGGAGCTGGGATTGTTTAGTCTGGGGAAGAGGAGGCTCAGAGGAGACCTTATTGCACTCTACCACTTCCTGAAGGGGGGTTGTGGTGAGGAGGGGGTAGGCCTCTTCTCCCTGATAAGTAATGACAGGACGAGAGGGAATGGCCACAAGTTGCGCCAGGGAAGATTTAGATTAGACCTCAGGAAGCATTTCTTTTCTGAAAGAGTGGTCAGGCACTGGAATGGCCTGCCTAGGGAGGTGGTTGAGGCACCATCCCTAGCGCTGTTCAAGAAGCGTTTAGATGAGGTGCTAAAGGACTTAATTTAGTAGTTGGGTAGAGATAGTGATAGGAGGATGGTTGGACTAGATGATCTTATAGGTCCTTTCCAACCTTATGAACTTATGAACTTATGAACTTATGAACTTATGAGATTTGATAAGCTGGCCTGAGGATAGTGATCTTATAAATTCCAGATGTGTAGGTTGGAAACTGTACTAAACATAGGCATCTCTTAGCTGCCTGTTGGAGGAGCTACTGAAGCTCCTGTGTCATTAATGAACAGAAATAGACATTGTACCTAGCTTAGGAGAGAGACTAAGTCTGCCTTATTATATCTCCCAAGAAATGATCCTGTGCTAGTGCCAGAGGCCAAGATCACAGAGCATTTGCTATCTTTGCTAAAAAATATGACAGGAAAAAGAAAGGGTAAAACAGAGAGAAGGATGTTGCATTATGTATAATGGCAAGACATTTTTTTTAACCTGTTTGCAATGTATAAATAGGTATTGTTGCCAAGTGAATGTAGATGCAATTACGGTTAATAACAGCAAACTCACAGGGACGAGGATAATCCCCATTTTAATGAAATAGGATTCATATTTATGAGGATCTTAGTTTAGATTTCTACTTCTTACATATTTTGAGTATCTTCAGCTTTGTAGCTCACTCTAGCCCATCTTCAATTTTTATTAATCACTGTCAATATATTACTCTGGCTTTCATCAGGTTATTTGCATTGCTTTCACATTGCATCTACATTATACTAGAGCTTATTAGAGAACACTTGTAAGGATTCCAGATTAACAGGCATAGTTGAAACTATCCAAAATGGCTCTTCTCTTTTATATCTTGTACTTAAAATAAATAAATAAAAGAAACAACCCTGATTCTGTTTAAAAGCTTATAAACTATGCCATTTTTGTTATATAATGTCTTAGCTAGCAAATTGTAAAGAGTAACAAATATTCTAAAACATTTTAAAATGTTTTGCTCTTGAGAGATCGTGCAGTCACTCAGTGATTTTTCACAGTACTGAGGTAAGCATTTCCCCTGTGATTCATCTCCTTGTCCCCAAGGGATAAATTCAGAAATACAGTGATCAAGAACCAGCATTTTAGAGCTTGCTACTTTTAGGCAATTAGTTTGAAAGCCAGTGGTCTTGGATATCATGATCTGCCAAGAAGGGTGGGTCCATTCAAAAAGGCTATGCACACTGTTGTAACTGAAGTCAATAAGAGCTGAGGACATACAGCCTTTGTGGAAGTCATTTTTGTCTTAGAATAGGCAATAAAAAGCAACTGTAGTCAGGTAAGTCTTCTGGCATCATGAATAAATGTGAGTTTCCAGGATAAAAAGCAAGACACTCAGTGTCCTGTCACAAAGGGCTAAATGGAGCACACAAAAATATATGAAGAAAAGATTGGGTCACGTTTATCTGTTTCTGAATCTTTTACAGCAAGAAGAACATGTGCCATACACTGCCTGTGGGAAGTGCGTGCGTATAACATTATGTACAAGTGCAGTCTTCTTCTGGGTAAAGTTCTCCTTTTATTCTTTCACCTCAACAACTTACTTCTTCACTAAATGTCTAAAGAAAGATTCTCCTAACCTGATCAAAAGGTATCAGAATAGGTTCAGTTAGATTTCCATCTGATGCAAAAACCAAGCCCATCAGTGTGGACAAGGTTGTTGTAGCCACCAGATAACTCATTAGCATGCAGTCAGTGGAAAATATGCATCAAAATATCCCACAGCTGTAGCTTTATGAATGTCATCCACTGTTTGTTTGGGTTTTTTTCCTCATTATTTAAAGATAAATGTCTTTGCTTTTGTGGATAGAGCAGGAAAAAGAAGGCTGTGGGTTTTTTGTGTTGTCCTCCCTGCCAGCGTCTGCCCTACTCATTCCAGCTGTTTGGTTCAATATCATGTCTCACAGCTCTGGACTTCTTTCAGGTTTTTTTGTTTCACTTAGAAGAGCAAAGCTGGGCACTCTTTAATCTTCTAGAGCTGCTGCTTTAATTAAAACTTAAACTTGAAAGAAAACCAGCCACCCATGAAACTATATAACATGGTAAGCATGCCCAGAGAGGTTGCCTTGAAAAGATCAGTGTTTCAGCATGCTGTATATTCTCCTCACATGTAGCACAAGTGGCAGCTGGGAAAGAGCTCAAGAACTCCTCCTAGATAACAGGAGACAAGACAGCACTGAGACAGAATGGTGGCTGGCAGTCCAGAAGCACCTCTTAACAACTGAAACACAAAGAAAAAAAGACTGGCTTGCTGCTGGACTTAAATAGGCAGGCCTCAGGTTGAAGGGAAGAGATTTGATCTAGTTTTGTCACTGTATTACTGTAATCTCAAATTCTGTGCTGGGAGTGTGGAGAAAGGTGAATTTATGGCATTTTGCAGAGATAGCAAATAAAAAATGCACAGCTCTGAGGATCTGACTCTGAACAATAGCTAGAGAACTAGCAAGAAAGCAGAAAGAGATAGAAAGTAATGTGAGGTGCCTGGAGCATGTGTACAGCTCCTGCAGATCACGTGACATGCCTTAAAATGTGTCTGTAATATCATCATGCGAAAGAGAAGCGACAGCCGCCTCCAGGGTCAGCAGGGACCTGCTAGCACATTTGCTGTCTCACTAGTTGCCCAGCATCCTCCTGGAACCATCACATGCCTTCAGGTGTGGGATTTGATTATGCATCTTGTTATATCTTATCTTATCTCACATGGCAACAAGGCTTGTTATTAGTCATAAAACAGACCATCTCTTTATGTTCCTGCAGATTCACTATGCTACATGAAAAATGCTTCTTTAATGGATTTAAGATTTATGGCCTTCTACCCCGTTTGTGCATCCTCTTGTATTCATGGAATGGAATAAAAGGCACACAATCAGTTTCCCTTTGCCTATTGTAAAATGAATTCCAAACTTTTTTTCCCAAAGCCAGTGGTTCAACATTAATATATTTCCTACATTCTCCTGGCAGATTCTTTTGATTATTGCTTCAGTTATTGGAATCATTGTCTACAGACTCTCTGTTTTCCTGGTGTTTTCTGCCACGTTGCCACGGCACATTAATGGCACGCAAGCAATCCGCAAGTACCTGACTCCACAGACAGCCACCTCAGTAACTGCTTCAATCATCAGCTTTATAGTCATCATGGTTCTGAACATCATTTATGAGAAAGTAGCAATCCTCATTACTGACTTTGGTATGTCTTTGCTATGCCTCAGATTGAAAATTTGGCTAAAAATAAACAAGCAAAAATAGCATTTGTATTTCTAATAACTCCAGTAAATGAATATCTGTACCATGCTTTTCAGAATTTCCCCACCATATGATACCATCCAGAATTTTTTGAATACAGATTTTCTAAGTATCAAAGGAATGTGTTATTCAGCTCTTTGCCTGGAAACTCCTTGTATAGCCAGCATGAAAGACGAATTGTTTACAATTTTGTGCTTGTAAAACAGGCAAAGCAAAGAAAATTACTGTAATAACCAAGCTTTATGAAAACAGATCAGTAATGCATAACACATTAAATTACATTAGCTTTTGTTTATGGGGAGAATAGCTATTTTCTTGTAAATAAATGAAATAGGGTCACTGTTCCAAAGCTAGATGCTATTCCCTTGTTATTAAATAGATAAACAGTCACAAATATTATTATTCTTTATATTCAGGCCATCAGCTCTAAAGTAGCTATTTGCTTTAGATGTGTGAAGTTGTGTGTGCTTTAATATAGTTTCATTTAATACTGTTTCATCAGTTCAAAGTGTTACATTTGCATCTTTCCTGAGTGTGCTATATTTGGGAGACTTTTTTTTTTTTTCCCAAGTTATTAGATTTTTTGCTTGCTCTTTTACTTTATTGTCAGGAAACAAATTCTTTCCTTTTTTACTACCCATACAGATTTAGAATTAGCATATTGGCTACCGTATATGTAGGGATTACGTACAATCTAATTTATAATGCTCTCAGTCACATTAAGGAATACAAGTCATATGCATATTTTTCTAGCTGAGGCTCCAAAGCAGCTTTTAGGTACTTGCAGGTTGGCCTTTTCCTTACTTTTTTTTTTTTTTTTTCTATAATTGCAGAGCTTCCAAGGACACAGACAGAATACGAAAACAGTTTGACCACAAAGATGTTCTTGTTCCAGTTTGTCAACTACTATTCTTCATGCTTCTACATAGCCTTCTTTAAGGGTAAATTTGTAGGCTATCCTGGAAATCCAGTTTACTGGCTAGGGAAGTATCGCAATGAAGAGGTAAGAATATATCATAGTGCTTGCTTTTAAAATGCAAGAGACTTCAGTCCAGGTGTTTTGCTGCATTTAGGATTGTACATTATGGTGGTACATATTTGGAGTTTGGAAAGTGACTGCCTCCCATACTACTTGTCTGCTTGTTAATCCATTGCATAAATGAATACAACACAAGACTAGTTGAGCTCAGAAATGCTTTTTATGTACCCAGAGAAGTTCATTTTCCCATGGTCCAACACACAGGACAGGGAGTAGATGCAGGAACATCCCTGCTCTGCTCTGCACCTGTACATCCTCACCTCAAGCTCTGATGCAGTTTTGTTTCACACAATGTAAGGACATGCAATTGTTATAGAGAGCCAAAAGGAGGACTGTGAAGATGTTGAAGGTTCTAGAAGGCAGAGGGTATAAGGAGCAACTGAGGTCCCTGGGTGTGCTCAGCACAGAGCAGAGGAGCGGAGAGGAGGCCTGATGGCAGCTGCAGCTCCTTACAGGGAGCAGAGGGGCAGCGCTGAGCTCTGCTCTCTGTGAGGGCCGAGGGAATGGCATGGAGCTGTGTCAGGGGAGGGGCAGCTGGGGATTAGGAACAAGTTGTGCACCAGAGGGTGGTTGTCATGGAACAGGTTGTCCAGGGCAGTGGAGATGGCACTGAGCTGCTAGAGTTCAAGGAGTGTTTGGACAGTGCTCCCACATACGGGTTTGAATTTTGGGCAGTCCTGTGTGGAGCCAGGAGTTGGACTCGAGGATCCTTCTGGGTTCCTTCCAACTTAGGATATTCAGTGATTCTATGAACATGAGTAGGTGCCTTCCTGTTCTGCTAGGTGATCCTTACCTGATAATATTAGAGTACAAAGATGCAAGATCTCACCTGGTATTTTGTACTTTCAGTAGTGTCCTGTAAACCTATTGTATGTGACCGAATTTGGCCTGGAGTTGGCTTTTATATAAATTAGTGCGAAAGTTTGCCTAAATAGTCTTCATCTGTTGCTTAAATTTATTATAATAAATATATATAATAAATCAGTAATTCATCTTTTTAAATGCTTCATTCATGCTTGAAAAGTTTCTCAACTTCAAAAATTTTAATGTCTCTCCCAACCTGTAGTGTGATCCAGGAGGATGCCTCTTTGAACTCACAACTCAACTTGCCATCATAGTAGGAGGTAAAGCCATATGGAATAACATTCAAGAAGTGCTTCTTCCGTAAGTTCAAACTATTAAGTAACCTGCCCTTCTGTATTTGAAAGATGTTACTTTGGCTTGATTTATTCAGGCATGTGGTCACTAAATCTGACTGTAGCATATTGCATTCTAAAAGAACAAGACTAATCTTTTGGGACTCTTTTAGTCAGTGTGGTTATTTTTGCTGTGGTAGTTCTGAGCTCCCGTCTCTGTCATTTTGACCAATATTAGTTCTAATCAGAAGTGCTTTCCTCCTTCACAAATTAGATTTAATGTGCATCAGGTTGGATACTTAAAACTGAGGCAACAGAAGCTCTGAAAATATTAAAACTAAATACTGTTGCTTAATGTTGAATTCAGTGATTTGGTATCATATGTTTAAAAATTGCATATAATTTGCTAATTTAACTCATTTTGTTTTTCAGTTATATGTGACCTTCATAGTGCCTAAAAATGGCTTTTTTTTTTTCGCATGGCAGATCTCTGGAAGGTCATGTTTTAATGTAAACATTAAACAGAGTGCTAACAGTGAATACCATGTAATTTAGATGAAGTTACTATCCAGGACTCTGTTCCGGCTCCCAGGACTTCTTATTTTAAACTGATCAGTAACTGCTTACACTGCTTGGAGTAGGAAACTCCTAGTTTGCCATAAACACCAGTTCACAGCATCATATTCCATTTGGCTGTAGTTCTTCCAAGCCCACAAACTGTGCAGCAAAGGGATTCCAAAGCATGTCATAAATACTATGTGGTGTTGAGGCTGTGGTGCTTTGCTGAGTTATAGTTTCTCCAGGCTTAAATACTGTCTGTTGCAGGATGGAACTGTAGACTCATCATTCTTTTCAGGTTCTTTTAGCTGGTTGGTACCAAGTTGAACGTGAGCAAGAAACTTGCCCTTGCCTCTAAGAACGCTAACAGTGTTCTTCACTGCATTAAGCGACCTATTGCCAGCAGGTCAAAAGAAATGATTCTTATACTTGAACATATGTACCATATCAACAGTGCTGAGCTTCCCAGTTCAAAAAAGATAGGAAACTACTGGAGATAGTCTAACAGAAGGCTACCAAAATTATTGAGAGACTGGAGCATCTGTCCTGTGAGGAGAACCTAAAAACCTAGGACTATTAATTAAAGATCAGGGGAGAATTTACCAGTGTCCATAAATACCTAAAGGAGTACAAGGAGGATGAAGCCAGATTCTTGTCAGTGATGCACAGTGCCATAACAAGAAGTTCCCTCTGAACACCAGGACACACTTCTGAGCTCTGCAGATGACAGATCACTCAGCACAGGCTGTCCAGAGAAGTTGGAGATTTCCTCATTAGAGATCTTCAAAAGCTGCCCGAACATGATCTTGGGTAACCTGCTCTGGTCCCTGCCCAGAGGTCCCTGCCAACCTCAACCATTATGTGATTCTGTGATCAGAAAGGATTAATTTGTCTGTCCAGAGGCCTACTTCTGTCTTAATTTTTTGTAACCTTGAAATGTCACTCACCTGTACAATATAAGTATGAAGCACTGCAATTCAGATTCATTTCCTTTTTACAACCTCGTTTGTGGTTCTAAATAACTACATTTGAAATAAAAGAGAACTATACTCATGTTTGAAGGAAGTTTTCAGTAATTTGGGAATAACTAAAATCCACTGTGTTACAACAGCAGGAGAATATTTTGTTTGTTTTGGGTTTTTGTTGTTGTTGTTCATTCATTTGCATTTACTGAGCTTTGTAGGCTATTTTACCAATTTAAGTGGTCTTTTTTTCTCTGACTGACAGTTGGGTTAAGAATCTGATTGGAAGGTACTGTGCAGATGCTAGATCAGAAAAGATTGTTCCACGCTGGGAACAGGACTATCACCTGCAGCCCATTGGAAAACTTGGATTGTTCTATGAGTATCTTGAAATGGGTAAGTAGTCATTTAGTTCCAATTTCTTGTTTGTGCTGGATACAGACATTCTCTAAGGAAAATTTGCATACCAGTAATACTTAGTATGTTTAGAAACAGGAGATAGATGAAATTTTCGAAGTCCAATATGAGTTTTGATGAGCTGTTATAGCTTTGTGAGCTTTTATTAAGCAGCTTAAAACTCACTGCAATTTCTAGCTAAGAAACAGAGTGAGTGGTTGCAGGTGTACTGCTGTTTCTTTACCCCATCCTCCAATAATTGTATCCAGAAGGCAGAACACAGGGTCTGTGGTCCCTTACGTGTTACTGGTTTCCTGGTCACTGACAGAACTCTGGCTGGTTTGCCACCATCTGTTCTGCAATAGAATTGCAGCATACTTGTCACAGCACCCAGACAGCCATAGCATCACTGTTCAGGCTTTGCAGCACAACACTGAAACAGGTAGTTGTTATATTTCCAAGTCTACGTGGTAGAGAAATGAGAAATAAATGAATGTTTAAATACCGTAACAGTTCCTTGTGATGTGTTGTGAGTTTTCAATTGTCCTGTCCCCTCCACCTAGAGGGTATTTCCAGTACTGTTGTGCTTATATTAGATTCTCTGGGAACTGCTACTCTTTCTTGCCTCTCTTTCTCACAATTTCAGTATACAAAGTATAAATGCTCGTATACGCTAATCCCCAGTAAAAGAAAGCATCAAGATATGTGTCCTCTCCTTTTGCCAGTTATACAGTTTGGCTTTGTCACCCTGTTTGTGGCGTCATTCCCCCTGGCTCCTCTTCTGGCTCTTATCAACAACATGTTGGAAATCCGGCTGGATGCGTGGAAACTGACAACCCAGTTCAGGCGCATGGTTCCACAGAAGGCACAAGACATCGGTGCGTGGCAGCCCATCATGCAAGGCATAGCCATTCTGGCCGTGGTGACCAATGTAAGTACTGTGCCAGCCACCACGAAAGGTGCAATACCTTTGCTGCAAGTGTTGCATCCAAAAGTGGAATGCCATGTGTATCAATGTCATGCCAGAGTGGCTACGTGAAGCACACAAATGATGCCAAATAAATTACAAGTTTTCGTTCCTTAAGACGTTAGCCCTGTGAAGCAGATGTGAGTTACTGTTCAGATGGTTTAGAAATATAGCTACAGTCTAAAATGTTAAGTGTAAATAAAAGAAATTGCAGTTCGAAAGATGGAGTTACTAGAGCCTTCATAAAAAGTTATTACATGTAAAGACACACATCTTTTCTGAGATAATAAGAGATATTTTTGAGAGTCTACAGCTACATGTATTAACTTGGAAGAAAAAGATAGGTTAGAGTTCATCTAAGTCTTAATTGATTGTTGCTTATAACTTTTTCAATTCTTATGGTCATACCTTCATACCTGAGTTAGGCTTTGAGCAATTTTGCACTCAAAGCAGCAATTCAGCTTCTTTATGTATTTAAAAATACGATAATGCTCAATATTACAGTACTTAGCTCTTGAGATAGGAATGAATTTCTGAGAATATGCAAATTAATCCATTTTTCACTTGCAGTTAAAACAATTTTGAAATGGATTTATTTAAAATATTTAGAAAACTTTATTCTTTCCTCGTGAATATACTCTTAACAATGACATTTATATTTAAATTTCCCATATTGCTACATTACCCAAATCTTATACAGAGCTGCACATTGGGAAGGAAGATATTCCAAAAAATCCATTGGACTTTACCATTCTGAGTTGTTTGATTTATTATTAAGCAGTAACTCATATGTATTATGTTTCTAAATTTCCAGTGTTGCCCTTTCTCAAAGGAGCAGTGATCACAGCTTTCCACTGCAGTAGCTGTCCATAGTCAGCAGCCTCTTTCAACAGTGCCACCATTTCCTACTCTTACCACTGAGAACAGGGATTCTTTCTGACACACTCAGAGATGGACCCTTCCTCCAGGACCTCCTCCTTTCAGTAACAGTGCCTTGTTGCACTCACTGGGAGTTTCTGGAGAAACCTGTAAAGTCTGAAGTTCACCTCAGCCTAAACTGCCATGGGGATGTCTGCTGGTTTTGAAGACAGTGGAATCTGGGTAAAAGGAGAGAGATGAAAATGAGCACTCTGCCGTAATTACTACAGGGGACTTATTTCAATGAAAAAAGCAATTCACATTTAAACTGGGACATTAACTTACTTTCCTGTCTTGGGCACCTTTCAGTACTGGTGCTCAAGCTGGTGTGGGATCTCAACCCCAGAGGTTCTACTTTCCAGAAATCATGAGATAGATACCTGAACACACCCAGACAAGTGCCCCTGTGTATTGCTCCTGCGTATTGCTCTCTCTTTTCTCCCCACTTTTAAATGTCTCTTTTTTACCCTGGAAATAAGTAGATATTTTCAAGGAATTAGAAAGATGAGCTTCCATGACCTGACAGCCTGTTGGGCTGTCACTTTCTCAGTTTGTTTTCATAGTTACTGAAGTTGGGGGTTGTGACAATACAGAAATAGGAGTGTAGGATGGATTTCAATGATTAGGAATATTTTTATGTCAACTTCAATTATAAAGTGAACATTCAGGTATTTGGATATAATTCCTTTCTAGAATTTTATCTCAAACTATAGAAATATAACAAGCATGGTAAACATAGACAGAATGCAGAGAAGAGATTTTGGAGAACATAAAAGCAGGGAAATAAACACAAAGAAGTGTCAGAAGTAAACAAAAGAAGCTTGAGAATGAGAAATTTACAAAAGAATCTGGGAGATAGATAGACAACAAACTGGAGCATCTACTCCAGTGGTTTCACACAGATCTACTGAGGCACACCAAACATAAGTGCAGCTGTTCCATAGGCATGTGAAATATCCAAGGGCTACCAGCAAATGATTTTAAATTTTAAAACAAAAATAATGCAACTTGGGTAACGCATGTTCAAATTATTAGAGTGACACCTGAGATACAGCTGGGCTCTTTTGGTTTTAGCTTTTGTGTAAAAAAATTATTAATGGCAGCTTTCCCAGCAAATTAGGGAGATGGTGCCAACACTCAGATGTAACATAGCTATAGGAACATAGGGGCAAATTTACTGCTGCATTAATGTCTTCTTCTGAACTATGCTGTTACAAAACCTGGAAAATATAAGACAAAAAAAGTTCCTGGTGTCCCAGAAGGAAGAAATAGGTAGATTGATAGATAATATGTATTAATTATGTATATTATATATATTAATATTATATGTATATTATATATATAATGTTATTAGGTAACCTGACTGTCTTTCTTCATCAATCCACCCAGAACTTACTATGAAATAGAAGATTGAATATCTATCTTAAGATTATTATAAACATTGTTACAAGTACCTTAATCAAAGTCCTTTTGGTATTCAGTGCAGGGTTAAATGTGGTGACCTTATGGTGACTGAGATGCACAGGCTTCTGTTAGGAGTGTGTACATGACCTTGCTTTAGCTTCTGCAGAAAAGTGACCCAACAGTAGTTTTAGGTGTCTATCACTACCCATTCACAGCCCATCTGAGGCTACTGTAAGTTTTACGATGTTTCCATTCCAAATTCCTCATGTGCTACATCCCTCAAGTGACATCTCTGAAAATTCGGAGTCCTCAAAGTACATTTACAGCTCAGTTTTGCTCCCTGTCCTCCTTGCCAAGCACTCAATCCCAGTGCTTATGTGAGTGCTAACAGCAGGCATGTTTCTTTTCATAAACCTGTTCAGAGATCTCATGTGTCAGATTTAGTTAATCTTAGTATGGGCGTAGTGCCTTGGCCACTGACATCAGGCAGGCTGTTAGCATGCAAGGGGCACAACGTAGAGGCCATGCTTGCAACTCTCTGTTGCAGGTGTTTTAAGGAGCTCAGAGATCTGTATTTCTTCCTAGTGAAGTGTGGTCTATAAAGCCATGTACTAGAGATCAGCAAATACTGAAAACAGTTTTCTTCCATTATCTTTAGGTATGTTTTTTCCTTCTTTGACATCCAGGATCTGGATCTAATGTAGGCCATTAATCTTGCCTTTGCCATCCCTATTTCTTATTAGAACACAGAAACTATTTCTTTTTTATGTGACTCCTGCTGCTGATTTGACTTGGGTTGTGTATCATCCTCTCCTTTGTGCACTGGCTTTCTAACACCTACAAGTACCTTATAAGCAACTTTTGCAAAAATATGTCCATTTTGAGATTTGTCACTAAAGCACTGGACTAGTTATGGCATGATATCAAAGCATCTGTTGTTGATGTGAAGACTGATTTTAATTAGTTATGGTATAAATGGAAAACTGTGCATAGTATAGCTTGGGAAGTAGAGAATGTGCTATTTGTTTGTAGTTCCCCAGTACAAATCTCTAAAATGCAGCCCATAATTCAAAAGGAAAAAAAGCTTTTCCTCTGAGAGGATGCCGTAGGATTAGCTTTCGTTTTTCTGTCCTTGTAGCCCTCTGGAGCACATCTGGAGATCATTCAGGGAGAGGGAGGAGAGTGAGACGGGGCTCAGATTTATGATGATGAGAGACCTGGGGCCTTGCAAAAAAAATATCATAAAGAGCAAACGTTAAGTTGTATAAATAGAGTATTCTAGCATCTTGCTGAATGATACATAGAAGCAGTTCCAAACCAAATTGGTATAAAGGGAAAAGGATGTTTTTTGCCTTACTGTTCAGTTACTTTTAGTTCTTTTATGGTCTGACTGGATGCAAACCTAATGGGCTAATGAACAGTAAGAAATTATATTTAACTAAAACTTTCTGTACTTATACTTCAGTTAAAGTGTAATTTAGGTGTGAGGTCTTCTTCCTGAAACTACGAGATACAGTAATATATATTTCTTGTCAGCCAAAAACACCTACGCTGGATGTAAATATAAACAACACATAATTTTCACTTCATTCCTCACTGGCGTGTATTGCTTAAAAACAGTTTTTAAAAGTGCATGCCACCTACATTTTATTTGAGCCAGAATACAAAAATCTTTTTGAAGTACTGAGCTTCTAAACTTTTAAACACCTTTAGTGGTAGGATGCTTCTCTTTTCTTTCTCATCAGCCAAATTAACGTTCTCTCAATCGAACTAAATTGCAACAACATTCTGGAGAACAGAAGAAAGATTCTGGACTACAGTCTCATGCTTAAGTCCTGTTTCTGCAGCTTGATCTCATGGTGTAGCAGATCAGGGATGGGCCCAGCTGGGAATCCTCTCCACACAGGTTGTTGCCATTCCAATCAGTGGGGTATTTTTGTCCGCTGCCATAGGGCTGAGGAGTTCTCCTCCAGCAGTGGCAGGCAAGTAATCCCTAGTTCCTGGGCACTGGGCACAGCACAACCTGCTGTGTTGACTTGGCTGGGCAGCCTTGTGCTGGGCACGCAGCTGCAGTGGAAAGTCTTCCTCACGGGGAAGCCTTTTGAATTTGCAGTAGCGGAGGAGGATACTGGATTAAACATAGTTTACCTGTCCTCCAGAATAGGATGTTTTGGGAAGTTCATGCATTTAGAAAAGACTTCCTACGACAAACCCACAGATCCAATTTCCTGCCCAGTTTGTGACTAGCACACAGAGAAGGACAGGGCCTCTCTCGGGAGCGCGATAAAAACAAGTGGTCACGTCATATGTAAAACAGCACCATGCAGCTGCTACTAAAAAAGTGATCTTGGCATCAAGAGCAGTTTCCACGTGTACTGACACTGAAACTTATGAAGCAGTAACTGCCAAGACAAATTTGGACTGGCTGTCACCTCGGAAAGAGTGGGATGTTTCTAGGGTCAGAGCTGGATCAGCTATATATGTCATTTATTTCATTCTTTTACGCAAACCTCTGGCTTCCTGGTGAAATTTAATTTTCTGTTGCTGAAGGACTCTGGTGTGGTTTCCATAAGTTTCACCAAGCTGAATTTCTTCAGACATCTTGCATGTACCTCTGCTAGCAAGCATGTTTGCTCAAGGTTATCCTAGAGTGGTGCAAGGTGAGTTTGGTTGTTGACCTCCCCCGCATGCTCAGGAGGATAGAAGTGTATCATAGCACAACTTTTTTGAGGCATCCAGCAGAGCCAGTGTAATTTAAAAACTAGACAGAGGGCACATTCCAGGAGGAGATGGTTTGTGCCTCTGAGTGCCTCACTCACTGAAGGGAACCACTGACTGGAAAAGCACATACTTTCTGTTTTTAGTTCATACTGTAAATTTTGAGATACTAAATATACAGCAAAGCTACATGTATTAAGGCTTATTTCTTAAGTTCTGCTCTGTTTTTTTGTCCCCTCTTTCTGAAATGCAGGCCATGATAATTGCTTTTACATCTGACATGATTCCTCGTCTGGTTTATTACTGGTCCTTTTCAGTCCCTCCTTATGGGAGCCACAGCAGTCACACCATGAAGGGGTACATAAAAAATACACTTTCTGTCTTCAATATATCAGACTTCAAGAATGCAAGCAAGCCATATTCCCCCTGGTTTGGGAACCACACGACATGCAGGCAAGTGTCAAATAACCATTTTTTTCCCAGTGACAAGAGTAAATATCACCATTTTAGTAGCTAAATAATCCAGCTCCATTAAAAATACCCAGAAAGAAATGTTAGAGTGCAGTGCTAGCAGCATACTTTGAATGGCAGAACTGTGAGAACCATCCACCTCTAAGAAATGCTTCATTTTGTTTTCCTCATAACTTATGCAGTCTCAAAAAAAAAAAAAGAAAAAAAAAAGAATAAATAAATAAAACCAAAACCCCCACAACGCTTTAAAGGTGACTTAAGGTTTATTAGAGCTGCAGTTGTGTTCAGCCGACTGTTCAGGCTGCACTAAGCCCGGGCACGGCTTGCTCCATCCTCTGGCCACAGAGCCGTACTGCAGGTTGCTGACACTGGCTCCTGACTGCCTGCATTGCCTTCAGGTACCGTGACTTCCGCTATCCTCCTGGGCACCAGCATCAGTATGAGCATAACATATACTACTGGCACGTCATCGCAGCCAAGCTGGCTTTCATCATTGTCATGGAGGTAAGCCTGTAGGGGTTTTCAGCATAAGTGATTTAGACTCCTCTTTCCTCCCTGCAGAAAATCCTTGGAAGACATTCTGTTCAGGCACAGCTGTCAGAGCTTTTAGTGCTCAGTGATGCTGGCATGGGCTCAGGAGAGGTAAATTAAGTGTAGCACTGTTAGAAAAAGTTTCTGAAGTGATGGCATCCATTGAGGATTGTCCCAGTGTTTGCTTTTTCTTTTCTCAAAAGCTGTAAAGCGTTTTCTAGTATCAGAAATAGAAGGGACAGTTGCACCAAACATTTTTATAAGTTTGTAGAGGTTTGTGCCCAGCCTCATGAATGCATGCAACGCAGCACATATGCACTGAGTGACCTGCATAAAGACAGTCACTGCAAGAGGTGAGTCTGTAAACGAGTCTCTTTGGTTAAAGAGCATTTGCTGTCTCCCATGCAGCAACAATGTGGAGTTAGGAAAGATGGGAATCGGTCTGAGATCAAAGAAAAGGAATACCAGATATTCTTTCATTATAAAATGTACTTAGTGCCTGATCCAGGGACTACTGAAGTCACCAGAAATGTGCAGTTTGCTAGAGCACAGTTCCAGAGCAGAGGAATGTCTGCAGCCCCAGAGGCATCTGGACAAACCTGAAACAATTTAAGAAGATCTGTAACCAATATTTCCGCAGTCTGGAGGGAAAGGAAGCACTGGGCACCAGAGTTCCCCCAGAGCAAGCAGAGAAGTCATTAGTAACATCGGGATTGGAAAATCAGAAAGTTTTGTTTATCAGACAATTATTCTATTCATCTCTGCTTTTTAAGATACTGTTGTACTGTGGTAGATTGTGGTACAAAACCCACTCAAAGCCTTAAGAAATAGTGTTTCAATATTTCAATATTTCTTAGAGTAATAATAACATGCCATTCAACCCAACTGACATTTTTTTTTCATTTGCACCTTCCCCAGCATGTCATATACTTTGTGAAGTTTATTATTTCCTACATAATCCCGGATGTGTCGCAAGAGACCAAGAGCAAAGTCAAACGAGAGAAATACCTGACACAGAAAATCTTGCATGAGAACGATCTCAAAGTAGTGAAAAAAACCATTGGGAAAATCGCTGACAAAATTATCGAAGGAGTTGACAGCACTTTCCGGCCTAAAACTGAGTAAGGACTTTTTGATAGGGAGGAACAGTCTTTAACCAGCTAACACCTGGCCAGGCATTACCAATAGCTAACCAAACACTCTGGATGAAATCACTTTACTAAACATCATTTCTTGCAGCTGTCCCCTTTGCCTGTTTCCCTTAGGCAGATGCAATCACTGAGACTTGGTTTACAGTTATCCATTTTTTAAACCAGCTTCAGTTGGACATATTTTTTTAACACGTGAAGGTAAAAATTATCATCTTAAAATGATGCAGATTAACTCTTGAAATATACAGAGTGCTTTCCACTTTATTTAGGTATATGCTGTTAGATGTGAACTTGAATAAAACCTTAATAACATGAAGTATTTATTGTAAGAGCACCACCACTTTCTCTGAAGGATCTTCAGTCACTTGGTGATGGAAACCCCAATTAAAAGAAGGAAAAGCCATGAAGGAAAGAGAAGGAAAATGCAACTCACAGCCATATTGTTAAGCTGTTGCAATCAACTTACTGAGCCCTGTTGTGTGCTTCGCTGACTTAGAAGCGCATACTGAGATTTAAATGGATAATAAGATATTTCAATTAATCATGGGCTTGGATCACAAGAAGCAGCGGGAGTGTAAGCCCATCCTGTTCCTCAGTCTGGAGTAAACAGGAGGACTGTCTTTGAAATCAGTGCATACAAACTGACTTTATCACACTCAGAGCAAATGGAAAACTCAGTTATCTTTTCCCGGTCAGTGTACTTTCATTAGCTCACTTGGCTATTCTGTTCTGAATGAACACAGCCTTTAAGGTCTCGCAACTGTAACAGTACTGAGTGTTAAAATTCTTTTCATAAACAAAATCAGTATTTGTAGAGGGCAGTCTTTCGCCTGTACCATAGACATTCTCTTCCCTGATTTTAACCCAGAAAGAATGCACAGCTGGACCTGTTGTGGTACAATGCTGTATGATAAATTAAAGTTGGACAAGGCTATGAAACTATTGAAGCTGCAGAATGGAATAAAGCGTTTAATATGCATTTACTCTGTTACAAAACTTTAGATAATCAGGAAGATGTTACAAATGTGGATAAACTTGCCAGAACCATCAATTGTATTCACGTTATGCTGCGGATCTGCATGGCTGTTTTAGATTCACTTGCATCCTAGGAGTTGGGGAATTAAAGGGTAAATGTGTATGTAGAGCTCCTGCAGCAATCATGTTCCAGATTATTAACTTGCTTTCTTTTTTAATGGTTCTAGTGCAACAATCCCTATGAATTGTGAAAAGCAAAATCTTGAAAGAAAGGCAAAAGTATGTCTGCACTCTGTAAGCCAGATGATTACTGCTGGGTTTGTAATTTTGTACTCTTAATTGTAATTTCTATGCACAGTACTTACACAGATATTCACATAGCTTTTTACACATTAAGAAGTTCGTTTGAAAAAGCAAAGTAGCGTTGGCAAGTTGTATTTTATCCCATTAATAATCGGAAGGAGACAAACATCTGAATTTTGTAGAAAAACATCAAAATACTGCTCTGTGTACCTCAGTCCTTCCCTTTGAAATGGCAACATATGAACCAGAAGAGGCAACACATGAAGGGAATTATTTCAGCAGCTGCATTTTGCAAGCTTTCACTAAGCACAGCTTTGCAAAATGATTGCGTAGAAGAATATGGGAGGAAAGCTTGGTTCAAAAATCAAACCAAGGTTGAAAGATGAAAGACAGAAACTCAGAGGTTCCAGAGAAGACTTACATTTCTGACAATGGAAAACTGAAGTTTGCTCTCTATGCTGCCCAGAAAGCCTGCTGCTAGACGCTGCCTGAAGATGAAAAAGATGCAGGACAGGAAAACAAGACCATAACCATAAACAACTGCCAAACAGAGCCATGATAAAACTGGGGCTTCTTTTCACAGGAAATCCTACTCTTTGACATTTATTTTTGTTGCCAGTCAAAATCATCACAAGTCTTTTAATATAAATTTGTCACATGGATAGACAAACACTCAGAAGTTTCTAAAGAAGGCAGGATTTCTTGTTGAAATATCCCAATACTAATATAACCTTTTTCCAGAATGAGAGAATGATTAAGGTTGGAATGGACTTCTGGGCCCATCTGGGCCATCCCCTGATCCTCAGGGACACCCACATCAGGTTACCCAGGGTCACATCCCGGTGGCTGCTGAGGATGTCCACAGAGGGGACTCCACAGCCTCTGGGCAGCCTGTGCCAGTGCTCTGTCACCCACACAAATACACAAAGCTGTTTCTTATGTTCAGATGGAATTTCTTGTGTTTCAGCTAGTGCTTGTTGCCTAGCTGTCACCTGGCAGCATACCAAGTTTTCCTTCATAACAAAATTTTGTCCAGAAGACCATTTCATGGAATAGTCTTAATGAAGTACTCAGCTCCATTCAAGCTCAGAGCTTCTGATTTTGGCTTCAAATTGGCATTTCCCAATATATGTGCTAGCATTTTCCCATCAACAGCAGTGTTCAGCTGGGAAGTGCCATTTCCATCTCCCCGTCGGGGATCACTGTGCCAAAGTGCCTTAAACACCCTCTCAGGTGCCGTGTTGGAGGGCTGGTGCTAGCAAAGAGGTACCGTGTGGTAAAGGCAAAAAATAAAAATCACGAAATGGGCCATCTCAGGTAATTGGTCTTCAGAAAACTTTGATTGCCCTCTTTGACAAGTAAAGAGAAGGAAACAAAAGTAAAGAGACAAGGAAACAAAGGAATTAAATGCCTTGCCTGGGGTTACACTGTGAACAGTAGCAGAGCTTAAGACAGATTTTCAGGAGTGCCTGGTATTCTGATCCTTTTTTTGTTCCTGTGCCTCTCAGTTGCCCCTTATAACAAGCACTGCCCGAAGGGGAGATGGCCCTGAAGCCATTATTAAAAAATAAGTAAATTAAAGCATGCTAACACGCCGTAACATCAGCAAAGTGTGTTTATCTATGACTTAGTCTCCTGTAATAGACTGCTAACCACCTAGAATCATAGAATATCCTGAGTTGGAAGGGACTCATCAAGTTCAGCACCTGGCTCCACACAGGACCAGCCAAAATTCAAACCCTGTGTCTGAGAGTATGGTTCAAACGTTTCTTGATCTCCGTCAGTCTTGATGCCATGACCTGGGGAGCACTGGGTGCGTTTATACATTACCATTTCGCTCAGATCAGGAGTGTGCTTTGAGTCTATCTTCCTCCTGTCCCCATTTTCTGGGTGATAGTTCACGTCTGGTCTCAGAGCCCATGAACTGTATTC
The DNA here is from genome assembly GCF_038088225.1 of Cyrtonyx montezumae. Classification (NCBI taxonomy): domain Eukaryota; kingdom Metazoa; phylum Chordata; class Aves; order Galliformes; family Odontophoridae; genus Cyrtonyx; species Cyrtonyx montezumae. The sequence goes on along the minus strand of NW_027072034.1, from coordinate 131,199,510 downwards.
TTTTTGTCTTGAGCCAAACCAGGAGATAGATCTGAAGTATGCACATGATGGTATTCCTGGCTCTGGCAAATGTTTTAGTCCACAGCTCTAAAACCAGAGCTAGTTTGCAGAGAGCATGGAGTACTGAGGGGCATCAACTTCTCAGCATCAAAATTTTTCTCAGTTATTTGCTTCCCACGTGCCATGCTACTTGCTAATGTGGCCATAGCATCTAATTTCAGAAAACATCAGGAATTCAGTTCATTTTGCCATATGCATAGTGCTGCTGACAGCACAAAGTGCCTAAACTTCTTCAGCTGCGCAGTGTAAATAAGACTACCTCCAACTGCTGAAACGTCCAACAGTGTGCTCTGCAGAGGCATAGGAACAAAGTGCTTGTGGGGCAGGGGCAATTGCCAACATATTCATGTTTTCTCAAGACTAGCTCACTTTAATAATGTTTAAAGATTTGCTTGAAGGGAAAATTAATGTTGATTTTAAACTATGGATCAATTTTACTATTTTTACACTTCGTACAGATCTGCTGAAGTCAGGATGAATTTGAGTCAGTCACCATTTCCTTACCTTAAAGTGAGACATAAGCAACATAAATTGCAGACCATTGCCACTGTTTTAGATTCTGTGTATGTTGATAAAATTCAGAATGTAAGAATGTATTTTTTTGTATTTTTTCTAAGAATATTTGCTACTAGTTTCTGAACATTGCAATTTGTATTTATTGTCATTAAATAAAGTCTATTTTAAAATAATAATACGTTTGTTGTTGATTGGCCTTGTTTGTTTTTGCATAAACAACACTGCTGCTGCCAAAGCCACATTTAAATTCTTAGAACATCATCGCTGTCTAATTTCCATATTGCTCCTCTTTTTCAATCTTTTGCCATTAAGCTGTTACTGCTGCTGTAATTTATCTCCTGTTTTTCCTGCATCCTCTAGATAGAAGTCATTCCTTTCAACCCCAAGTTGATGACAAGGACCATTATGTTCTCATACAAATAAACAGTTTAGGTCTTTATACCTTTTCACTCCTGTCATGATAAGCTCTGTGTTGTGTTTCAGAGTCATCATTTATTTCTTCATCTGAATCAAGTGTGTGAGATGCTCCCACCTCCAGGCAGGCCAGATGCTGTGTTCCTTACACAGCCCAGGCAGCAAGCAGCGGTACAGCACAGCCTCCGGTGAGGCAGTGGCTTCATTTTGACTGAAACAGAGGTGACTGGCAGAGTGCAACTAAACCAACTTCCAAATCTCACTCTGTGTCTCTCCTTGTCACCTATCACCGTGTCTCTTCTGCTTCCACTCCAGTTCTCTCTGCGATGCCAGTGTCTGAGCCATTCCGCTGCTCCCGTTCCACAGGGACACCCCTGCATCAATTCGGTTTGTTAAGTCAGAGCAAGAACAAAAGCAGCTTCATCGTGACTGATAATCAAGAGTTATTTTTCTACAGGCTGAAGGATATAGTGTAATCACAGGCCAAATCTGTATGAGGACAGTGTGTTTTTAAATCCTTATTGACAGATAACATTTCAAACTCTTCAAAGAACAAGTTGTAGAATTTTGCTTATAGCTGCACAGATAGCCAAAGTAGCATTTTACTTCTGATGCTGTCTGCTTAGTTTCAGTTGTTTCTGCCCCAGAACAGATGAACTGCTTTTATTTTGGATAAGTGTACGTGCCAGATCAAAGCAAGCTGTGCTGTGCTCTGCCCCACCTGGTACACCCTGCCTGTTAGCCATGCATATCACAGGAGAGTTCAGCAAAGGTATCAGGCAAGACAGTTTCACCATCTACAGCAAGTCCCTTTTTTCTTCTTTCCTGTTATACTTCCATTTATACTGTGCATCAATAACAGATTAAAAAAGCATTGCAAAGATACAGATGTAGCTAGTCCTAAATAACCTCCACGTGGCTCAGAGCAATATTTTCTACATGAGAAAATAATGTATCATTATAGACTGATAAAAGTAATGAATATTTTCCAGGAAAGTTGACAAATTCATTTTTATTTACAACCTGGAAGTGCATCAAAAGAGGAGTCTTTAAAAAATTGTTAGGGTTTTTTTTTTCTTTACCACATTTGTTACATCCTGTGATGCAGTTATCCCGTATAAGCAATGCTAATAACTCGGATTAAATTTACATTTTATCAGTCAGCAATGATGCCGAGAAATTAAATCACTTCTCTCACTTTTAGAACATATTAATCAATTCTGTACGTATTCCAAGCAGCCCTAGCACTGTAACAGTGTAGGGTTACAGAAGTGCATGCGTGAGCACGTATCTTCTGTCCTCTTTCCAAAACAACACACACACGTGCATACACTGATGGGTGTTCTGCCAGCTATGAAGAACATAACTCATGACCTACCTCATAATGAAAGGCATTCTTTTCCAGTAACTACAAAGAAAGTCTTCCATCCCGCAGTATGAAGGTAGACCATTCTCTATAATCATGTAAGATTCACTGATCTCCTAAATGCTGCAGAAGACTAAAAAGCACATGACACAAACCATCAGACCATGGAGAAAATCCCACCAAGTTCATTTTTACAGCAAGCAGAGGCGAGGGCAACAAAAATACACCTCTGGCATATGAAGAGAGAGGGGGGAAGGGAAAAGTCAAATTCTTAAATTGTGAAAGAGTAAGGAAATCACATCCAACTGTGGCAGTGTTAACAATACAATATCAAAGATTTATATATTTTTTATGTTCATGTAAGCCTCTCAAACTGTTTATCTGCTCTAGAAACAGGCAGACACTGCATGACAAATGGATAAATAAGCCGTGTTCCCAGCCACACACACCTGCCAGCTATCATCTTACCTTCCCACTCTTGTGCGATCCCATTTGGACCCGAGTAAGAAGTCTCCCCTTACAGCCGTATTGTGCTCATTCATGCAGTCATTTTCTAAACCAGTCTGGCTGCTTGGAGTGAACAGAATTACACTTAAGCCTCTGTGAGCAGGGCACTGCAGGGTCCTTGCTTTTGGTCTGCTCCCTGCTGGAGTGGGAAATGGTGACCGATCCCTTCCACCCAATGGGCAAGCCCAAATCCACAGCTCCAAGGCTCCATGGCTTTTGGAGTTTGTCAGACTCTTGCAGTTTATAGTGCTGAAAGCTCACCAAGAGGTGAGCCAGGGGTTAAAGTAATTTGTCTCGTGATAGACCTGCTGTTTAGGTTAGCTGGATTGGGCCACTCTGTGCCTTTAAGAGTGCTCTGTATGACTGCAGGGCTAGTCTTGGCACCTGGTCTTGGCCTTCTGAATATCCCTATTCAAGGAAAGCTATTGTGTTTTGACTTTTTGCTTCACCTTAGTCCAAATGAGTTTTCAAGTTCAGACAAGCCGTCTGGTTGTTCATAACTTTAACTACACAGGACATTATACAAGCAGCTACAAACTGGTAGAATCGGGCCCTTCACTATTGTCTTAAGCATGGCTTTGGAAAGAATATGGCACTATTATTTACAGGTTTGCCAACGCAAACTGTGACCTGGCATCTGAAAAAAGCAAGGAGATTGGGACGCGTGGCAGCAACAGATGTCTGCCGTGCAGCTGAGACACGAACAAAATCAGACAGAGGATCTGCAGGAGGTTTTGGTAGGAGGCCGGGGCCGCAAGGCAAGGGCAGCTCCTTCCCCAGCCACAGAGACCCCATTTCATTGCTGTCAAATGCTTCAGAGCAGCAGCTAAGAAATTCTTTCCGTATCTGCTGTTAATTAGTAACTGCTTATTTACATCTAGGAAAGGCAAACACTGGTCTGCCTCTCCTGGAGTGCCGTGCTTCAGGATTAGCAACAGAGATCTTTCGCAGCTCACGACATTCACCTATTGTATTCTCTTTAACAGGGACGTATGCTAAAGCATATTGCACATTATAACACTGTTTTCACACCCTACTACAAATTAATAATAAAGAAGAAAAAGCCTGCATTTGTTAAAACCTCGTGCTTGAACTGCAAAATAAATAAATAAATAAATAAACTCTGATTTCTTTCGCTGTCAGTCTGTTCCCAATTTTTTTCCCCAGTGATCTGTAAGGGGAAAAAAAATGTCCCCACCCTCAAGAGGAGCCATTAACAAATCCTTTATTACCTTGCAGCTAAAGTAATGACATCTTATTGACAGCACAGCAGAGCAAACAATGTCTTACTGAAAGCTTCAGTGCTGGATGTGGCCTGTCCTAAGGATTTAAGACCAAGTAAAGTAAACAGGTTTTGCTACTGAATGAAAGACTGCTCTAGTTCTCCAGTGGCCTTTAGCACTCCTACATACAAAGCAGGTATGCACTGAGACATCATTTGCTAATTTTGTACTTCATCAAATTAATTAGACCACAGACATTGAACTGAGATGGTAATTTGGGTTTTTGTTTTCATTACTGTGTAAGATTTTACTAAAATTATTAATGTACTTCTGTTCTTCAGGTAGTGTCTCCCTCTAGCAAACTCCTCTCAGCATCCTGGAAATATTAATAAATATGTAAGTCAACTTTTTTTGATAGAGAAAAGACAGGACATTACCAGTGGTTCCCTTCCCTTGTTCACTCCAGTAGCTCCTACACAGACATTAGAGGCTCTGCACAACACCTTCCTCTTATAATGAGCAAGAAACAAGCTGTGGGTACAGACAGTTTGGCAAAAATTTCCAAACCTTTACTTCCTCTATTGCTTCTGGTTTTCACTTGTTATTGCAAAGAAAGAGGGCCAACTATATTTTCACATTATAGCTAATGCTTAAAATAGCATTGCAGCAGTTCTTCACCATCCCACTCTGGTGGTGTCACTCAGGCATGACATCCCATAGACTTTTAAGAATAAAGCACCACTACATCTCAGTGGCCCTGGTCAGCCTAGACTTAGCATCCTTTAACTCGTTATCCTTTTCTGCTTTATCTTCCTTGTGATAGGAGTTTCATCCTTTTAAAACAACCTGTCTTTAAATACAAACAGACTCATCTGGTCTATCTATAAGGAAGCAGTTTTAGAGTCGTTCATTTTCAATTCACAAAGTACTATCATAGCTTAAGAAGTACAAAAATCCCCCAAATTATGTATCAGGCTTTACTGGTTTACTTATTCCTGTTGTATAGTCTTAAATGAGATTGTTACTTGAAAGATTGTGGTACCATGTAGATAAACTTTTTTTAAATGTCCAACACCAGAAAGGCTAGAAAAGCTGAAAACATGTAGTCTGAAAAAGCAATTTATTTGCCAAGCAATTATCTCCAGCATTCAGTTCTCAGATATGTTAAATCCAGGTTACCTCATTATTTATCCCCAAGCATACTTCTAAATATGAGAATGGAAATATTACATTGGGTCACATTCTAAAACTGTTACAATTAAGTCTAATCAAATTCTTTCAACAGGAGCCTGAAGTATTTCACATCTATTCTCAATGCAGACAAGTATCTTTCCAAAAAGGAAATAAGGAAGATCAGAGAATCATAGAATCCTTAAGAGTTGGAAGGGACCTTTAAAGGTCATTCAGTCCAATTTTCCTGCAATGAGCAGGGAAACCACAAGCTAGATCAGGTTGCTCGGGTTGCTAGATCAGATCCAGCCTGACCTTGAATGTCTGCAGGGATGGGACATCCACATCTCTGGACAACCTGTTCCAGTGCTTCACTACTCTTATCAAAATAAAATAAAATAAAATAAAATAAAATAAAATAAAATAAATCAAAACAAAAGATTTTTTCCTTCTATCCAGCCTAAATCTCCCCTCTCTTTGAGTCTGAAACAATTTCCTCTCGTCCTATCACCACAGACCCTTCTAAAGATCCTGTCCCATCCTTCAGACACTGACAGGCCGCTCTCAGGTCTCCCCGCATCCTTCTCTCAGGATGCGGGAGAGCCAAAGGGCCGGGTTTCACCCAAATCAGCACGATAATCACATTGCTTTGCAGAACATTGTCCTTAACAGAGGTTGTTCTTAGCCTGATCCTTAATAAAGGGGATCATAGTTCACGAGAACAACGGTCGCAGGAGATATTTCTAGTCAGCTTTTGTTCTTGTACTTGGCCAGTTTGTGTGCTGCCTAAGGGTATAAATAGAGGGACTATAGAGGGGATTAGCAGACTTTCTTTCCTCCAGGGCTCATGTGCCAAAGCGATGACTCTATTAGCATTGTTTTCCCTGAAAGGTTTGTTTCACTCCGGCTCTCAGAAACCAGCACAAAGGCACCAAGCCCTTTCTGCGGCCTCATTTTCTCCTCCGAAGAGGAGCAGTGCCGATCTAAATACCAGGGCTTCTGCTTCCACCTGGGACAACCCAGAAGCTTTCCGCCTCCCCTTGGCGCCAGGGGCAAGGTTGCTCGGAGGGTTTTACACCTCTACAAGCTTGTAAAGCACCTCAGCACCGCAGAGCCGCTTTTTGAATATAGCATTTAACACTGAGCATTTGTAGATGAAGTGGAAGTTAGCTATGACTTTGGTCTTTCACTCGCCTCAAAGGTAGAGCGGGAGTTAAAGGCTATGCCTCACCTCCCCGAGTTTTAGAGCATGGACATCAATATCCGAAAAAGTCACCGTGGGATCCCTTTGTAATTAACAAATAGGCACCTTTCAGGCCTGATCCTTCTGATCCATTTTGACTGACGCTGGTATGCAGTGAATCACCTGGGGGTAAACACTCTGCTGTCTGTAGGTGACCAAGCAAAGCTGCATTTCTGCTTCAGTTCTCTATCACACGAGCAATTTACTGAGCCCCCAGCTTCTCAGTTTTCTCTTTTTTCTTTTTCTTTCTTCTTTCTTATCCTCCCTCCTTCCCTCCCTCCCTCCCTTCCTCCCTCCATTCCTCCCTTCCTTTCTTCTTTCACAAGTATACTTCTCATCGACAGACCTCACACAAACACAAAGGTCACCAAAACATTGGAGAGACACCAGAAAGAGAATTTCCCAGTGGAGCAAACACATGAGAAATGATTCAGTGACCACATCCATCACAGAAGGAGCAGTCAGATCTGACTCTGCACTGAACACCTCATAGGATCCACCAGGAAGTCTGAACGTGTGTTTAAATAAGTTTCAACATCTTTCTGGACCAGCTCTAGGTGCCTATCACAGCAGCTCTACCAACATTACCAGAGCCACGTCACTGGTTGATCTGAAAAATCAATTATTTTGATTGCATCCATCCATGTGGTATACACAGCCTTTCTGACATACTGTAATCATCCCTGTGATCCAGTCCAGTATGGACACTGCTGAATTTCAGCAACTAGGAACAACAATCTGAATCCCAACATAATCATTCATACCAGGAGCATAATGGAGCGCCAGGATGAAGGCTGAGAGCCACCTAAACAGCTAAGTGTGAATTACTGCACCATAACTCAAAGTCATTGGTAACTTTTATTAATAATTTATAGAGCTGCATATTATTAATATATGCAGAAACAGCTGTCTCTCCCTCCAGTGGAATTTGCTTTTGTGAGCGATTTAGGGGACGCCAAGGAGATTAAGAAGCAGAAACCCAGCAGAGCTTTCCTGAACACCGAAGAGGGGAGCTGCAGAAGTAGGTCACAAAACCTTTCAGTAGGTGGATGGGTCCTTCCCTCATTAGTCTATTTTTAAATACACAGGGCCAAATCCTTAGCTGGTATAAAGGAGCTTGGTCCCATTGACTCATATGCAGTCAGCCTGATATATTGACATACTTTTAAAATCTGACCTGTACGTATTTAAGTGTAAGGAAATACCCTGACACACACCAATTACAAGCCTGGGTGGTATTTTGAGTGTGCAGTAATGCAAAGCAGGACTTGCAATACACTGTGTTAACAGTGAAATTTGAATATGCTTCAAGACAGGGGGCCAAAGTGCTGCTGTGTGAGTGCCATACTGCCACATGATGAATATATTACAGACATACAGCTGTCTCTATGTATCTGTAAAACAGATATTGCTTTCTTATTCACCAGCCCATGTGCTTTACTTACTGACTCATTAGAGCTGCCCTCTAGGATTTCTTCCACTTGAGGGCTGAATCTCCGATCTACTCTGGAAGATTAAAAAGCACTCATGGTTTTACAGAAATCAGTTCCTCTTATTTAAACACATAATTAATTTCATGGCAGGCATCTCCCAACATTTCTTTTTCTTTCCAGGCTATTTACTGGCCTGCTCTCTGCAGCAGTTTGTTTCATCTGCTAACATTTGTACATCAATTACTCCATGAGAAGACAACCTTCAGGAATGAATAATCTATCTCTTAGCTACCCTTAAAATTGAGCAAAATAATAGTAATAATGATAATAATTTCTAGGGCTGAATGGAAAATATTTATTTTTTTCTCTCAAGATTTAGGAGTCCAAGATGTTTTATACTGCACAAGCAGCAAAGCGCAAGACCTTGGGAAGTTTCCCACAAACAGATTTAAAATCCTGAGAGAAGCTGGAGGAAAGCATTTTCACCTGAGACTCAAAAAAAGCAGAATGAAATCCTGATGTCATTGTATAATTTTCCAAAACGACAATATAAAATGATTTCGTTAGAGGAAATTTGAGGAGTCCTTCTCAGCCAGTATCCAGTAGTTGAGTACGCTCTTGCCAGGTTTGAAGGTAGGGAGGTCTGGTTTGAATCAAGATCTTTGTCATCCCAGGATGGGTAATGGATGCTCACCCACTGCAGGAGGAAGAGGAGAAACATTCCTCCCTGACTTCTTTTCCCTTCTCCTCCTGTTTCCTCCCAGCTTGGAGTAGAAATGCAATATTTTAGCCAAGATCATTTCTGCAAGAATTTCTATGTGATAATAACAAAAATATATATTTGATGTGAACAAATTAAATGTAAATTCATTCATTTATTTATTAAAAATACAAATGAAAATAATCTGAATAAGGTAAGATTCTTCCTCCCATAGAAATATGTGAACAAATAACTACATGTAGATGTTCATATCAATCTATGGATTTTAACACAGTGAAAATTAGCTTAAATCTACAAAACCCTGCTGCTGAAGTATTGCTGCTAAAGAATGTATAAATCCATAACATACGGCAGGTAGCACAAGAAGTCTGACTTTCCATGGCTTTGTCATGCAATTTGGCTGCAATCAAAAAGTAAAGCAGTGAAAATACAGATGTCATGTAACCCTTTCCCATTAGTGACCTTATCATGTGATTTGAGACTATTCATAGTCCAAATAGCGGGTTACTGTCAGAGACTGAAAGTTGTAACTGTCAAAGAGAGTTGATTTTATGGTTTTCATTTCCCTTCTAGTTGATTTTCAGTTTGTATCTGCCAAGAATGTGTGTTTGCTTTTTACCCTCTCTGCTCCAGAGGTTTGAGGAAAACCTGATCAGCACTTTATACTTGTTTTTAATAATTTATAGAAGGATGGAATGACCCATTACTTTTCTATCAATCAGTAAAAAAACCTATGGAGGTACCAAGAGGTTTTTGAGTTTTGCACTTGTAAATTTAAGTGTTTAGAGGGTTGTTTAGATCATGATAGGTGTGCTTCTGGTTCTAATTCGTATGTACCAAATGTGACTTAAAAAATTTTGAGGACTGTAAATCAAAGAAAACAACAGTGTGTAATCACAGAATCACAGAATTGTAGGGGTTGGAAGGGACCTCTAGAGATCACGGAGTCCAACCCCCTGCCAGAGCAGCTCCCTAGCCCAGGTTGCACAGGTAGGCGTCCAGGCGGGTCTGGAACGTCTCCAGAGAAGGAGACTCCACCACCTCTCTGTGCAGCTGTGCCACTGCTCCGTCACTGCACTGGGAAGGAGTTCCCACTCACAATTGTGTGCATCTTCCAATGCATCAGTTTGTGGCCATTTCCCCTCGTCCTATCGCCACACACTGCAAAGAAGATGACCCTGCCTTAAAAACAAATGAACAGAAAATACTTGGGCACTTATTTAGGATACTCAATTTGGATACTTACTTCACTTACAAGGTCTGCAAAATTTTCTGATACACAGTTTACATTTGATAGTGGTGATTTTAGGCTACAAATGTGAGCAGAAGGTGCTGCATGAGGCGAAGTGCTAACTCGCACTGCTTTGGATTTATTCTCAAAGCTCCTCTCCTCATTGTAAAACCAGACCGGTTTTAATCACTCTAGCATAAGTGTGCAGTGCCTCGGGATACCCCAGGGTGAGCTGTGCTCCTGCTGCAGGAAGAGCTGCTCGTTGCCTGCTCCTGGCACTATGGGAGCCCTCCAGCACCACAAGGCCTCTAAAGGCATCTTCCAGTCTTTGAGGGTTTTCTAACCCCATGCTGTGCTGTTAGCAGAGCTCTCTCTTTTGGAAGTTTTTAAATCAGCCCGGGTACTGCTGACTTGAAATTTTTAAACAGTATATATTCTTTTTGGAAAAAGTAATAATAATAAAAAAATGCCACTTCATCAAAAAGAACAGAAGTCTGTTGAAAGCAGAAGGAGAGAAAGAGACAAAGACAAAAAAAAAAACACACTCTTTTGAGAAAGTGGAATTTCTGCTCTAGTCCGGAGAAACGGAGAGTCCCAGCCCCACAGAGCTGCATCCTTACCTGCAATAACCATTACCTCAACAGCTGTGCAACTCATCAGGCAGAAGCAGCCTGGAGTTGAGTCCCTGACACACAGAATCCAAATTAGATCTGTTATTTCTACAGCAAGATAAGAAGGTGATGCTGCTACAATGGCCCACTGCACCATTAATCTCAATGCTGCCATTTCCCCAGCCACAACTGTGTTAAAAGAACCACTGCAACGCTGCAAGATCTGTCTTTGTTCCACACTTTCCCATATTTTAATATGCTGGATGTAATTAATAATCATGGGGAAAACTAGTAATTTGCAAGAGCTCATTTTCAGTAGTAGCTTTTGAAGAATATTTTGGTGCTACAACTTAAAAATCATAACATCAATAGCAGTTCTCATAAAATGGGTGCCATCAGCCCAAAGATGAGCCCCTCTCTGATGGCCATTTGGGAACATGAGGAATCACAGCCACCACGAGGTACCCCTGTAGAGCTGGCAGCACCGGGTCCGGGGTTGCTCTCCCCACAGAGGCAGCCCTGGTGGGTGGATGGAGGACTTAACCTTATCCCTTTGGATTTAACCACACCTGCTAGGAGACGTTTTTGAGGCTTTACTTTCGAGTTCCCCACAGCATCCATGGTATCGCTGGTATGCAGCATATGGCTTGTGTAGTAATGAATGAGGAGATTTTAAAGGGACTTTTCTGAGCTTCATGAGTCACCCAGAACCAGGTGATGCTATTGTCCTTCCAAAGTTAAACTTGTTTCCTCACACTTTTGTGATCTGGATAAGTCTCTGAGTCTCTCTTTGACTAGTAAATGGTAATTTAATGGGTTGTTTCCTCCAATATCCAGCTTGTGCTGGTTAAATGCAATACAGTTTACCAGTCTGATGGATCAGCAGAGCAATTCCTCCTCCTCATGTAACATGAAGCTTATAAGTCCCATACCTCTGCTCTCCCCATAAAGGTGCAATATAGAGTTTTGCTGTTCTTTCATAAGACAGCAAACAGGAACAAGGCAGCAGCTGGATAGTTTTCTTCTATATTCTTTTATTTATCTGTTACGCTCCTGATTGTTGGTGCTGCATGTTTGCTGCTGCTACAGTGAAGCCAGCACACACACACACATCTCATCCCTACAGCACCATGCAAAGCCAGCCTTGGCGAAGTTCAGCACTGTCTGTATGTCAAAGGGAAACCTGATGGCAACCAGCAGAAGAGTCCATTTCTAAATTGCAGTGTGCACTGAAAATGGGCTGAAGCATGTTAAAGAAAAGCAGTTATTAGCAGCATCTTTCAGTTGAATGCTAAACTGTACTGAACAGAATAAGGATAAGAGCATTTCATCACCGAGGCAGCTCAAGTTACATTATAAACTTCAATGTTGTACTACACAGTTACATTAAATTATTTTTCCTATATTTTAACTTAAGAGTTGTCCCCTCTTCCCTTACAGGGCATTCTCCTATGCAAAATCATTAAAGGCCTATTAGCATGGAAAGGCAGACTTTCTGTGGATGTTAATAGAATACAAATGCATACTGTTACACTTGTCTTCCTTTGATTGGGCCAGACCCATTTCCAGAGATAGGATGGTAGTGCAGGAGTGGAGCATGGCTGACCCTCCTCAGTCTCAGCAATGCAGATATCTTTGTAGGTCAACCTTTGCATCCATATGCTGAGGTGCAGTTCATGAATCTCCGATTGGGAAAGTCACCTAAGATGGGAGGGGAGGGGAGGGGAGGGGAGGGGAGGGGAGGGGAGGGGAGGGGAGGGGAGGGGAGGGGAGGGGAGGGGAGGGGAGGGGAGGGGAGGGGAGGGGAGGGAAGGGAAGGGGAGGGAAGGGAAGGGGAGGGAAGGGAAGGGAAGGTTAGGGAAGGGAAGGGAAGGGAAGGGAAGGGAAGGGAAGGGAAGGGAAGGGAAGGGAAGGGAAGGGAAGGGAAGGGAAGGGAAGGGAAGGGAAGGGAAGGGAAGGGAAGGGAAGGGAAGGGAAGGGAAGGGAAGGGAAGGGAAGGGAAGGGAAGGGAAGGGAAGGGAAGGGAAGGGAAGGGAAGGGAAGGGAAGGGAAGGGAAGGGAAGGGAAGGGAAGTGGCTTTCAAGATTTGTGGCTTTCAAGATTTAATGACTTCAGTGTTATATTAGTCCAAAAATGATTAAAAAAGAAAAGCATGTGGTCTTCTCAGCAATGGCTTGTGCAGAGGTGTAACTAAGAAAGAATGGAGTTCAGAAGAGCACAGGAAGATCCCTTATAAAAACATTGTCGGCTGACTGAAATGAAATTATTTGTACAAATTTCTCTTCCAGGTTTTCCAGTGCATTGCTGGTTTTGAACTAAAGATAGGAGCTAATTCCCTATTGGAGAATAAATTACTGGGTAGAGATTCAAAGTGGCAATGTAGCACTAGTGCTGTCACAGACAGAGATGTGGCTATGCTCCATCCCATCCTGCCCATCCCAGCCCATTAGGCACAATGAGATCCCCTGCATTAACCAGGAGTGATATAATTAGTGTGTCACATTAAGATACCTCCTAAGTCACTGTTACTGTAAGCTGCTGTAAATATGCTAGCAGACCCTTAGCAGCTCTTAGAACCTGGGAAAATCTTGCTGAAAAGCACAATTAAAATCTTTTCAAATGTTGTTTGTTGTCTGGTCTCATGAGCATTTGGAAAATGTGGAAAAGCATCTCCCTTTCTTCTATCTTGGAATATGTGAACTTTCTGAGACTGCCCCTTTCACAAGTGGGAAATGTGAACAATGGCTGCCCCATCTTCCCTATAGTACTGTACTGGTTTTCAGTTTCTATACCCCAACAGTTAAAAGAGACCCAAGCAGAGATCCCAGCAGTGCAGCCAGCCAAATAGGAGAGGAGGCAGGTAGCAGGGCCTTAATTTGATTACATTGCCATGGACTTCTAGAGACCCTTTGACAGATCACAGAGGGTGTGTAGATGAGTTCTCCTAGACTATTTATTATTTCCTCTCTCTTTTTTTTCTCTCTCCTTTTTATTTGTCTCATTTCTAAGAGAAACAACTGCAAACTTATCAGTCTCCCTTGATATGAGAGCTTTCTTCTGCTCCAGTCATGTCACCCTTCCTTGAACCCTTCTGAATTCTCTTGTTATTACTTTGAACAAAGATGGATGGAATAGCATTTCCCCAGCCGCACAATTTGCAGAAAAACAGGTCAAGGCTGGCCTGAACTCTGGAGCAGCTCTAGCGAGGTCAGTGGAGTTACCTCAGGAATGAATGTACTCCTCTTCAGTTTGGTTTTTAGCCAAATTCAGTTTCCCTGCTGTTGCTCAGGCTACAAAAAAAACCAAAACAACATGTTATTGACAGTAGTAGCGTATGCAACTGAAATCTCGTCAAACATACAATGTCTGCTACAAAAGTAATGCCTCCAATCTTATTATGTTGGCCCACGACACCAGAGGCAGATGTTGGTGGTATGGTGGTAGAGGTTGAACCTTCCCACCAATATTCTGCTACATGTTGTTGCCATGTGACAGATGGCAGCAGAGAGGCAGTCTGACAGAATGGCGTCTGACATGGAAGTGCATATGAAACAAAGGTTTGGCACTGAATTCCTTCATATCAAAAAAAAATTGCACCCATTGGCATTCATTGACCCTTTTTGAATGCTGTGGCTGTGAGCACAGGGAGCGGTGAGCGGTGCGTTTCAGCAGTGGTGACAGTGACAGTGGGGCACCTCTGCTGGTGCAGATTTTTTACATGTGCAGGTGCTTGCTCATTGCTGGCAAAAATGCTCATCTAATTGTAATGACTATGATGAAGAATAGTGTTTTGCAGATGATCATTTGTTCTATCAAACAGTGTCATTGTGCTGTAAACATTGAGCATTTTAGGAAATTCATGCCTAAAGCCATCTGTACAGAACTATAACACCTGACCAGAGATTGGATCTGGCCACCTTAAGCTCTTGTTGAGATCATTGCTAAAGTCAAGGGACAAGAAACCCACTGGCAGCTAGTAAGGGTCATGCTTTTTGTCACATGGTACTGTCAGCAGGGTTTAAGTTTTTCTTGTTCATACAAAGAGATTCCTGTACTTTTATTTTTATTAAATCCTTCATTTTGATGCATCAGTCAACACTGTAAATTAATAATGCACCACTCAGGATGTGCTGCTTTTCTCTTCCATTCAAAATTGTCTTGTTTTGGCATTATACAGAGGAACAAATAGGAGACCTTGCTTTTCTATGACATTCATTATTTTGTGCCTCCTACACTCCATATAAACTCTATTCATACACCTACTTTTTCATCTGCTTCCTGTATCAAGCAGCTGTGTTCCCTCCATCTCTACACAGAAGTATTTCCAGGCTTTCAGCTGATATATGTTCGTGGGGCAGGACTCTGCTTTGTCCAGCTGCTCAGTAGCAGAAAGGAACCTGATAATAATACAACCAAACTTCTGTTAAGTAGAACTACTAATTATCTCTGCATACATTCTTTGACTTTCAATCAGGGGGACAAATTTTGACCAGTATCTTGTGTGGTGCCATACTTCCTACCACCCCATAGTGCTGGACTGGAGACCAGTGGGAAGTTCTTCTCAGCTCCCAGGACTTTTGTCATCCATTGTCTTAAGGATACTGAGTAAAAAGAGTGAAATGAAGGCACAGCCAGGTGAAGTGAACTGAGCCAAGCTACATAACAGGGGAGCGCTGGAATATCACTGGTCTATCTAACAGCTACACTTCATGCCCTGGACCTGCAAGAACTTCTTTAGGATAGATGTTTTCAACTTGTTGTAATTGCTTTTTGTCTTAGGGATATAGAGTGCAATACAGTGATTTGTATTCAGAAGACACCTGCAGAGTCAACATTAATAAAGAAGTAACCAGCAAAATGTAAAACAGATGGCTAGTGATACGTGTGTTAGTGCTGAGCTGAGAGAAGTTCCCACAATCCTGAATTTCTTCATCAAGAATCAAGCCAAAAAGATGAGAGTGGCTCAGTTCCATGGAGCAGGACCATGGTTTAGCAACCCTTGTGGACAGCCTGCTGTCCAGCCACAACACCCTGCCCCTCTACCTGCACCTCCCATACTGGAGCACCCTCATCTTCCTCACCTCAGAGTTGGGCTGGGCTCACAGTCACTGCTCTGAGTGCTGCCCTCCTGTTCCACCACGATAGAGTGCAGAGGGCTGTGCAGTGATGGCTGGCTCCCAGCTGGACTGTGCTGAATAAGAGTGTGCCACTGATCCCTGCAAGATTTACAGTCACGTCCAGCAAAAGACATATTCATGAATTCTCACTTTAAATCCTGTTCCTTTTCAAAACGCTGTCCCCTTGACAGCTTTTTTTTTTTTTTAACATATAGATATCAGCATTTAGTAAAAAAAAAATAGGGACATTTCCTATTTTTGAAATACATCTAACAGAAATACATCTCTATCAAAATACATCTAGTAGAAAGAGCTTTTAGGAGAAAAAGATTTGAAAAGATTCACTGCTTTTAAGGAACAGTTGAAACCTATCTTTCATTGCAGCAAGACTTAGGAGTGGCTTTGATCTCTCAATATTATCGGACCAAAGCCAGTTAATACCAAGAGTAGCAGCATTTGCTTTTGTACAAAATTCTTTAAATTACTTCTAGGGCCATTAGAGTCAATTGTGAAACACCACTGCGTTTACCTAACCAGAATTTCCCCAGTAGATCAGTCCACAAAAAGCTTTAGATGTTGCAATAGTGAATGTTGCAGTTCTGAACTTTTAGCACTTTTATCCAGCTATATCCCACTGATGTTGGGAACCTTAGCCAGGAGCATAACCTTACTATGCTCCTCTGAAGTCATTGGAGGTCTCTGGAGAATGAGTCAGGCTGACTGTCACATGGCAAGAACCCATGATCTTGGCAGCTGTTGTTGACAGTCCTGGGTTGTGTACCCGGGATCTCTGTTGAACACATGAACCCATGTGTCTCTGGATGGGATCTAGGAAAGCCACCAGAGGAGCCCTTCTAACTCACAGACACTAAAGGGGTGGGAATGAAAGTCCCTTCCCAGCCGCGTGCGACTGAAGATGCCTTCTTGATTTCCTTCCCTTCTAAGAGCAGCAAAGATACATCTGGGCTTGTGGGAGCCTTGTCTCCACTCTTATCCAGCCAAGACAATTTTAACCTAGATCTTCACATGGCCAACTGACTGTAACAGGGTGGTGCTCTTGGTTTCTCCAGATCAAGTGTTAGTACTGCTTCCATCTCTCTTTACAGCATGAATCTTACAGGAAAATCCAGTGGCTGCAAACAGAGTGCACCCTGGTTTCCTTTAGTCTTGATCCCTCCCTCACATGTAAATGGGGGCATGGGTGAAGCCTGCTTTCATGAATAGTTGAAAAAATAGGTGAATAACTATGTCATTTCTGAATGATTCAAGAAACAAATTAATCTGCTGTCTACATAGTACTCACCATGGAATACTGGCATCTCGTGTTTGCCAAAATAAATAAATAAATAGGTTTTTAGCTGATATACTGAGAAATAAAGCTCACAATGAGAAGATATAATTTAAAATCATAAACACATTATGAGTCAGTAGTGTACCATCCATGAATCTACTAAGGTTTTCTGAAAGACTGTGTAGACAAAATAATATGGTGATCACCACCAAAGGAATGAAAAATCATGTATTTTAAACAAGGAAGCTGTCCAAGGAAAATGAAATATCAGCATAAAATATTGAATTATAAGATGGGCAGGATACTAAATAAAAATAATAATTAAAAATAAACTAATAAAAAAACAAAACAACACAAGAACATGGAAAACAGAAAAATCGTAGAAAAGAAGAAGAGCCATCGAGTTCATCAACTAACAAAAGAAACTTCTGAAAGTTTCTCATGCATTTATGCACTGGAAATGAGCATTATTCTGTTCCTTTATATGTTTATATGTTTGTGTGTTTATATGTTCCTAGGGCAACATAAAATGTTTTTGCACAATGTATTCTTTATTTTATAAAGCTCCCATAGAAACAACAAACACATACATTAAATGCATATATAAACATATATTATAACTCATTCATTACCTTCATTGTGAAAATGATCTAGCTTTCAGTAATGAAGAGGAGAATCAGATTCAAGTTAATGAGAACATTTCTCTGATTAACATTCTCTGTAGTCAGTGACTTGTAATGGTCCATCACCCATCCACGCCTAAGTACTGTTGCCAAACGAATTCAATACATACTAAAAAGTGTATTTATAGAAAATATTATGGCGCACTAAAAAAATCCAGAATTGTGTAAATGAACACCTCACTGAGAGTACTCAAACACCTCAAGATATGCTCTTCATGACCAAATTATTAGAGTTTACAGTCTTTCTGTTACTGAATTCCCAAGTGAAAATTGAATCATAGGAGGAAAAAGATTCATAGGCAATTAAAAATCCCAAAAGATTTTTACTTGTTAATGAAGATGATTCTGCATAACAGTGACTGAAAGATAATAGTGCTTACCAATTGGAAGATGTCATTCCTGAATGTAAAATCAGCTGTCAGTCTTAACCCATTATTAACAGTGAGTATATAGCTGTATTATTAAAGCCTGTTATGCTCTGGGCTTATTGAATAACGACTGGAGTTTGAAAAGTCAAAATGAGGAGATGAGATGGGCTTAATTCTCTCTGTTAATGCTGTGATTAAATTATCCCTTTAGAACAGTGTGGGGAAAATCTCTTTTCTCTTCAGGTAAAATCCCTTCTTCTTTCAGTGTGAGGAAAATGCCTTTCCAGTGTCTGTAATGCAGACAAATACAGGTATCCTTGTCCTGAAGCAACCAAGTAAATATTTGAAATGTTACTAGCTTCTCTTTAAAAAGTAGAATCAAAACCAAAACCACAAGGTGCAAGTTCAGCCCAGGCTGCCAAGTACTCAAAAGTAGTTGTGGGAACAGACATGCAAAGTCAATTGGGGTTTCCACTGCCTCCACTGCAGGTGTAAATAAGTATCAGTTGCTTGAAGTTTAGAAGAGCCACTCCTGTGAGTGGGTTACTACATCATTTTGTTGAACCTTTCTTTGAAATGTGGTACCAGCCACTGTGCAAGAAATGGAAATGGGCCTGTCTGTCTAGTGGCCTGCTAAAATATGGCAATTCTTCTGTTCCTTAATAGAGAAAAATCAACAATAATTCACCAGTAATGGATTAGGTAACTGTTGATTTTATTTTATTTTTTATTTATGAGCTGTCATAGACAGAGCTCCATACTTTCAAATACAACTATTATTCCAAATTAATTGGGAATCCCTCAATAAAATAAATAAAAATCTCTCAGAGATCAGAGGGTTTGTTGTGAATAAAGAATAAATAAATGGAGAGTGTGTGCTGAATCTGTAGGCCTTAATGTTGTTTCAGGCCTCAGACAAGCTCATACCTGCAAATAAATATCGAAGTACAAACTGAAAACATTGAATATTACAAATGAGTATGTAATGAAAAAATGTTCTGTGAAACAAGGAGCATAAAGGATGCTATACAGATGGAGAAAGGTCTGGAGGGCAAGTTGTATATGAGCAGTAGCTGAGGTCTCTGTGTACGCTCAGCGCAGAGCAGAGGAGCTGAGGGGACGACTCATGGTGACTGCAGCTCCTCACAGGGAGCGGATTCTATGCCTTCTGTGGACACTTGTCACACAAAGCTGCAAAAGATCTAATGCTTAAAACCCAAATATACTATGCACTGAATTTCAGAAGTCAGAGATATATGGCTTAGAGATCTTCTTTGACCAGATTCTGACTTTTCCACAAGCCAAATCAATAGACAAACACTGCCTGTTACCCTCCAGCACTGTGCTCACTGGAGGCAGGTTTTGATAAACGGTCAGTGATGCCCCCATCTCACCCATAGCTCCCATCCTGCCAGCAGGGGAAGCATGTGGCCACTAACTTGATTCTTCAGCAGCGCTTTCTTAATTACGTTTTGCTAATTATGTTATTGACCTTCCTCCAAGGAAGTTCCTCTCTTGAGAGAACAGAATTAACTCAAATAATTTAAAAATGGAAGGTGTTTCTTAGTTTTTTTTTCTTTTTTTTCAGAGAACAGTCTAAAAATGGCATAGAAAGGAAGGAAGATGGCCAGAACATGAATACCCGACCTGCCTGTATTCAACCATTTCAGGTTCATGGAAATTACTCTCTGTGTGCTGAACTTAGGTCATTGGTTCACTTCCTCTAATCCATTATGAACAGTATATTGATCTACTTTTATTTCATAAAAAAAGAAAAATAAGTGATTGATATAAACAACATACCAAACAAATCACTAGGACAGACATATCCAACCTGCAACTATGGGCCACACGCAGCCCAGCACATCTTGCAATGTGGCCAACCCCTGCCCCACTCCATCATGGCAGCTGTTCTGCCCCACGCACACCCATCGTGCAATGACCAAACATCAGTGTGTTATTAACCCCATCTGGGCTGAAACAGGGGCACAGAGACAGCACAATGCAGTGCCAGCTCAGGTTATGGCAAATAAGTGCATGGATTTTCATACAGTGGCTAAACACAGTCCCAAGAGCAGCAAAAATCTCACAGCCTTGCTTTCCATTTTGTTACAGAAATTTGAGATCGGGTTTCAAGATTTCAAAAAAGATCTTAATTTTTTTGGTTTATTTGTGTCTCCTTTTTTAGTTCACATAAATACACAATCTGCACATTTTCAAATGAAATGCATAGAGTTGCAATCAGATGTTCAACTGGAAGATCTAATAATGTCTCTTTACCAGACTTTTCTAAGCTCTCTCTTACCAGAGAGAAATATCCCTCACTTCACAGTCACACCTTCTTCACTGTTGGCAGAACAAACATTTGCGAACAAATGTTTTCAAGGATGAATCACAGGAGGAATAAAATTTAACCAAAAATCTCTGATAAACACCTTGAAAAGTCAATGAGAATGACAACCATTGCCACTGAACCAGACTGATGTGTTAGTTTCACAAAAACAAGATCAAATATCCCACTACTTCTATGGTTTTGTCATTCTCCTTTTTATGTTCTAACAAAAAATATAAAAAAATAAATTGCTTTGTTTCTTATATATATTACCTGTACTATAGATTTTATGAGAGCTGCTTCAAAAGTAGTGCCTCCTATTTTATCACGTTGGTACACACTGTCAGAGGTAGATGTTGGTGCTCTGACAGTAGAGGCTGAACCTTCCCACTGGTATTCCATTGTGTTTTGTTGAGGTGCAACAGATGGCAGCAGAGAGGCAGTCTGACACAACTGCCTGACGTGTGAGTGTTTATGAAGCAAAGGTGAGTCATTGAATTCCTCCGTGTGGGGAAAATTTGCACTCATTAACATTTATCAACACTTTTGAGTGTTTTTGGAGACCAAACAGTGGATGTGAACACACTGAGGCAGTGAGTGATGCATTTAAGCAACGGTGATGACAGCGGGTCACCTCCGCAGGTGCAGATTTTTACAAATACAGCATGCAGGCTACTGTTCATCACTAATAAAAATGCAGAGCTAATGGTGGTGACTGTGTTGAAGAATAATATTTTGTAGCTGAGAACTGACTCTATCAAACAGTGTTACTGTGCTTTTTGTATCCACTGTAGTTTCCATGGAAATAAATAGGAGGCATTACTTTTAGAGCAACCTACATATATACACCCAAGACAATTTATCTTTCCCCAGCGCAGACCAGGCAAGTCAAAAGGTTGGACACCCGTGCCCAGGAGGTCTGTAAAGGGTGTGTTTTGGTGAAGAAAAAGTGAAATCATGAGGAGGTAGGTCAGAAAAACTGTTTGAGAGACTAGCTAAAGGAATAAAATAAAATCCTCAAACCTCTCCCAAACACGCTGAAAGCCAGCAGCTTGATAGATAATCGATAAGCCCCAAGAGGCTTTCAGAAAGGGAAAACCTAAATGGACTCTAACTACTGAAGAGAATTTCAGGGAGATTCCCATAGCATGGGAGTAACTCAAATTTAGTAGAGAAAGATTTAGGACAGATCAATAAAATAAGCAGTAATTAATCAGCAGGATTGTGTTGTATTTCCCCAGGGCTGTAAAAGACTCGCTAACTGCAGAGCACAGCCTACCACTTCACAGGTGTTCAGGGAATAAAAAGTGGCAAAGGTGATCCAAGCTTCGGAGAGGAAAATTAGGAAAGGTCCAGAGATTAACAGATCCATAATGATGACTTGGGAACACTAACCTGGGAAATTCATGGTGTAGCAAATCATTAAAAGACACAGGATAAACATGATACAAGTGGAAGAAAATAGAGTGGCTTCTGTGGGGAGAAAATCTTGCCTCACAAATCCATTGAGCTCCTTTCAAAGAGTCAGTGTGATCACCTGTTGGTGCTACAGAATGCTTGTGTTTCCAAAAAGGTTTTGACAAGATCAAGAGGGCAAATAAGAAAAGATCTCATAGAGAGTGAAGAAGAAAAAGTAGGAATAAAGAGTAATATCTTTTTTTCAGGAAGAGTGATTTCCAAAGGAGTCCCACCATGATCCACTAACAAAGAGAAGGTTACTTATGTTGTGAAATAGTTTAGGACAGTATAGACTGAAGCTGACTTCTGAGTGTCACAGAAACTGCTTTCAGTCAGACAAAACAGAATTAATCTCATCTAACCATGGGCAACTTCAACATGTTGTTAGAGAAACTGAGACACTAGTAATTACTGGAATTAGATATTTCTGAGGCTGGATTTGTCTGATCTGTAAGAGAAAGTTGCGTTACAATTTAAGGAATCACAACTCTACAAATGTTTCTTTCTCTTCATTTTCACATGGCTTAGGCCATTCATCTACATATAGCCTGATGGACCTGCTCTGAATGTGCAGGAAGCAAAACTGCAGACAAAATTCAACATCAATAAATGTAAAGCAGTGAACATGGAGCCAACAATCAATAAACTACATATATATAATTTAGTGGATTTTAAATTGTCGATTACTATTCAGAAAAGAGAACTAGGACTCACTGCTGATAAGTCTATATGGAAAGCTCTCGTTTCACTGTTACCAGTGCTCAGAATGTTACCAGGAATGGCTTAAAATCAAAACAGAAACTAAATGGTGGCAATGTGAAGATGGTGCACCCCTATTTTATTGGGACGGTTCAGGCCTCATCATTTCAAAAATCATGGTGAAAATGGTAAAGGTGTAGGACAAAGGCAAGGGGGTTGCCCAAAGTTTGAAACATATTTTGAATGGGGAAAAGGAGGACTCATCACAACTGGGACTGATGCTCTTTAATATCTTCATCAGTGACATAAATGAGTGCACCCTCGGCAAGCTTGCAGTGAACACCAAGCTGTGTGGTGTTGTCTACACATCTGAGAGATGGAATGCCATCCAGAGAGACCTAGAGAGGGTCAAGCAGGGAGAACACCCTGGGCCAAGTTAGGGTTAGCCAAGTGCAAGGTCTTGCACCTGGATTGTGGCAGCCCTCCCCCTGATCAATACAAGCTGGGGGATATAAGAATAGAGCAAACCCTGCCAAAAAGGACCTGGAGGTACTGGTGGATGGCAAGCTGGACATGAGCCAGCAATGTACCCTTGAAGCCCAAAAAGCCAATCGTATATCCTGGGATGCATCAAAAGTAGAGTGGCCAGCAGGGTGGGAGAGAGCAGGTGACCAGAGGGTGAAGCCTCTACTCTGCGCTGGTGAGGCTTCACTTGGAGTATTGTGTCCAGATGTGGAGTTCTCAATACAGGAAAGACATAGACCTGTTGGAGCATGTTCAGAAGAGGGCCACAAAAGTGATTCAAGGGATGGAACACCACTCCTACAAGGACAGGTTGAGAGAGCTGGGGCTGCTCAGCCTGGAGAAGAGAAGGCTCTGGGAAGACCTGAGAGTGGCCTTCCTAAAAGAGAGCCTTAAAAAGGAAGGGGACAGACTCCTTTAGCAGGATCTGTTGTGATAGGAAAAAGGAAAATTTCAAACTACAGGAGAGGAGATTTAGACTGTATATTAAGAAGTTTTTTTTGTGATAAGGGTAGTGAAGCACTGGAGATCTTTGTCCAAGGAGATGTCTAATCCCTGGAGATGTTCAAGGTCAGCTTAGACCATGCTCTGAGCAACCTGATCTAGCTGTAGGTGTCCCTGTTCATTGCAGAAGGGTTGGATTCAATGACCTTTAAAGGTCCTTTCCAACCCACTCAATTCTATGATTCTTTGATTCACATAGAGTCAATAAAATCATGTGAGCAAACAGCAAAAAGAATGGCCACCATGTACCACACAGTGTGCAGCTGAGGAGTCAGGGGACTGCTGAGAGGGGCTAAGAGGGTGAAGGATTCAGAGGAACATAAAGCCAGGGGACACCCTCTGCATAGTGGAAGATAAGTCAAATAAACGCGTGGCTTCTTAAATCTTTTGTAATCCTCTAGCAGCATAGTGTCTAAGTAGAAAAATTGCATATTTGCTGCACTGACAGATATGAATCAGGGACAAGATGTTCTCTTGGTTTAGATAGATTATTCAGAGCTGCCTATGTCTAGCGAAAGGCCAGTAAGTGATGTCCCAGGGCTTCCTTTAATGGGCAAAGTTTAAAAGGGTCCCTATAAGGCACAGCAAAGCAGGACTGTGGCAGAGGATAGGGCATGCTGAAACCCAGATGGATCTAGCAGTCTGACTGGGGACCTCAGCAAGGGACCTCGGTGGAATCCTAGAAACCAATCCATGTGTCTTTGTATTTGATTTATAACATACTTTATAGAAATACATAACATTTTTTTAAGTCTGCATACAGGCATTTGGAAAAACGTCTAAGCTGCTGTTCAAAGATTGATTCTTAAAAACTGCCAAAACTGCAAATCCACTAATGTGCCACAAAAAATTGTGAGTTAGCAGTTTCTGCTTTGGAGAACTTCCAGACACAGAGATAATACTATGAAAAACGGCAGAAGAGAAATGAAAGAGAACTAGAAATCTTTCGTGTCCTCACAGTGGGTATACCACAGCTCCATGCAGGAAGGAGAGTGGATGTATTTCCACACCCTCCTGTGTCCCCCCCGTCCCACAGTATCACTGCTGGTCATCGAAACCTTCAGCACGTCATCTGCCCAGCCCCTCCATGGTGGCAAGTGGCACAGAGTCTCTGCACCCTTTCAGTTGGGCTCTCCCTTCTTCCAAAACTCATGCTGGACAATGCAAACCTTTGTGGTTAACAGCTTATTTAATAAAATGTTGATTTTTCTTTTTCCTCGTGCTTTAGGAAATCAGACCTTCAAGCACTTTGATGGAGTACTTGAGTTTCCTTAAATTCTTTCCAAGGTGTAGCTGAAAGTCTAAATCCTAAACTGAATGCTTCCTATTCAATTATGCTCACATTTCCTGAACGTCCTGTAATGTATGTGGAGCAAGTTGGCTGATGAAGGAGCATACCACAACTTTTTTATTTCTCCAGAGGTAGAGATCCACCATCAGTGGTGCATGGAAAAATGTCTGAGTGTGTTTTTGAGAGGAAAACACCCTCACAAATAGTACAGGGATAAAGCATCAAAATCTGTAACAGCTTCTTGCCAACCAAAACTAAACAAATTGGAAATAAAATGGTATGTATACCTTGAAGAAAAAGTGCATGTAATTTGGATAGTGTAAACTGCAATTAAATAGTATATAAAGGAAACATATGTTACTTGCATCTAATTAATGATTAACAAAATTAGTATTGAAGATGTACTACAAGCTGAGGTGTAGAGAATCAGTTTATCCCTAAAACAAAAATACTGAAAACAGAAATCATTAAATTCTTTAATCATAAATGAAAAGTGAAGAGTATCTACTGGGTTCTGAAACAGAAATTAAGTGAAGACCTAATTTTCTAACATGTAGAGAGAAAGACACTATAAAGGCTTTCATTTCAAAATACATATGGTATTCCTATGAGTGTTCATCATAAAGCAGAATCACACTAAGGAGTAACAGTACAAGTTGCTGATGAGACATGGGAATTGTACCTGTACAGATAAATTCTGAAATGAAGCAGCATCATTGGAAATACAAGAATCTCACATTAAAAATTTCTTTATCTGCTATTTTTGTAATGTACACAAAATAAATTGTTTTAAATCAAATTCTGCTTTCTCTCTTTCTTTTCTTTTTCTTTTCTTTTTCTTTTCTTTTTCTTTTCTTTTTTTTCTTTTCTTTTTTTTTTCTTCTTTTCTTTTCTTTTCTTTTCTTTTCTTTTCTTTTCTTTTCTTTTCTTTTCTTTTCTTTTCTTTTCTTTTCTTTTCTTTTCTTTTCTTTTCTTTTCTTTTCTTTTCTTTTCTTTTTCTTTCTTTTCTTTTCTTTTCTTTTCTTTTCTTTTCTTTTCTTTTCTTTTCTTTTCTTTTCTTTTCTTTTCTTTTCTTTTCTTTTCTTTTCTTTTCTTTTCTTTTCTTTTCTTTTCTTTTCTTTTCTTTTCTTTTCTTTTCTTTTCTTTTCTTTTCTTTTCTTTTTCCTTATGAGTTTAATGGAATAAATAGAGAAAAAATATTATTGTGGTCCCTTCCAACCCAAGCTATTCTATGATTCTTGTCCTAGGAGCTTCTGGAAGTTTTCTGTACCATCAAAAATAACCCATCAACCAATTTCAGGTATGCTGGAAACTTTTCTGAGCCAGAATTTCAGTTCTCCCTGTGAAGGCAATCTGTTGCATAACTCTTTCAAGCAGGTTTAATGTTTCTGTCACTCAGGCACGTCTAAATGGACTCTTGGTTAGAAAACCTTGTGATCTTTGGCCATCTTTATACTTTGTTTAAATTTGAGATAAACATGAGTTCAGTGCACGTAGCTGAAACCCTTTAAAAGTGTAGCCTGCACACTAATGCCAACTTAAATCAGCTGAGGATCAAGTCAGAAATGTTGTCCAGAGCACTCACCCAAGCCATACACAGATTGACTGCCTGCGTATTTTCAGTATGCTCTGTAAGAGACTGTGCTGAAGAAAGCCATAAGTAAATGCTGTTATTATCTCCTCTATGTTATCTGCACCGGCCAAACATGCTTTATGTTTTTCTCCTTTTAACTTTACACGATTAAGGCTTGCAGCTATTAGCAAAGAAGTCTGAGCAGATAAGAGGAGAAGGTCTAGCACTATGTTATGGTACTAAATAAAACTAAAACAAGCATGGTGGGTGCTTAAACCAAGGAGAGTGAACAATCTTCAGAATATTAACGCTATGGCTAGATGAAGTGCCCATCAGTTTTCGTAAGTGCCTTCAGGCTGCTCCTTTTACTGGGATGTGAACATAGAAAAAGAATGGTCTGTTCATGTGACGTGGGCTAATGACAGAGCTGCTGGAGAACTAACAGCTTGGGAGAGAAAACATGAACATTGATTTGCTTTACTAGATTCCTTAAGGGGAAAAAAAAAAAGGTGAAACAAGGCATGACTTCTGTTTTTTTCATTATTTTTATTTTATTTTTAATTTTTATTTTAACTGAGAATTTAGAAACTGCATCTGAGGCAGCTCCCTATCAGTTCCATTCATTCACAAAATACTCACACGTGTCTGGCAGCCAGTGTTTCTGCTGAAGTTCAAAACTTCAAAGAAAGGTAATTAAGCATCAAATACAATAGACATGAGGAAGCCCTCCTAGATCTTCTGAAGCCTAGACTAAAACCAAGGTTCAACAAGTAAATAATGGATAACCTTTTGTATTTTTCCTCTTAATCTTGATCACTGTTTTGGCCACTATAAGGGAAATAAAATACATTGTCCCCTTCCAGCTATATGTAGAATAGAGTTTTTGTTTGATGGTTGAGAGGCAGGAGTAAGAACAACTCATGGCTCTGAAGTGAGTGCCCAGGAGCCATTTCCAAAGTGGGGATGATCTCCACAAAGCAGTCAAAAAATAAAACTCAAAAGATGACACAGAAAGCTGTTCCAGACACCTACTCCCATTTCCAACTGCAGCATCAGAATCCTGATGAAATATAGCTGTTGTAAATTGCTAGCTAACCACATTTAGCAAATGGAGATAATCAAATAGAAATGAAGTTCCACTTACCAAAAAACACAGTTTCCAAAAGACAGACTTTGGCTACGGACTGTGTTTTGCTTCGGAGTCTGCCAGGAGATCTGTGGACTATTTTGTAAACAGTTCTCAGGCTGGTGTTTGTGGAAGAGACACATGGGAAGGGGGTAAGAGACAGATAAACGTATGAAATGCATCCCAGGAAAAGTTCATCAGGAAAGAAAAGTGGGAGAGCTGCTTTGATGGAGGTCTGTGAAAACTGCATAAAGTAGAAAGAAGGTGGTGAGGAATTACTGTGTGCTTTTTCCATTGCTTCCTGTTGCACAGGAGCTAGGGGACAGCTTAAACCCTATACTTAAAACCAACAAAAAGAAGTATTTTTCCCACATACTGCATAATTTATTTGCATAATTTATCACTATCAAACTTATGAATGAACTCCTAAGGAAATTAGATGGGTGTGTACAGCATGGAGTTAACAAGCAGGATGGATTAGATGCAATCTGTGGGCTCTGGCAATCCAAAACCAAACCTGCTGAAGTGGTGTCCCTGGGTCCCAGAAGGTGTTCCTTCCTAAAGTGGTCTTCCATCACTACACAGTCTTCTTTCCTGTACTCAGACTGCAAGGTTCTTTCTAGTCCAAATTATCCTATGGGCTTATGATAGTGTGACAATAGTGGGACGGCTTCCTTTCACTCAGATGTCACTATTTTTTTCTCTCCTGGTCATTTTAGATTAATTGCTTTAGTTCTTTATAGAAATACCTTTCGTTACGTACTTATGTCTGAATGGCAATTACTTTACCTGCTCTAACTATTGAGCTGTTAAATGTGAAGCCCTACTCTAGCACTGCCCATACCACGTGTACCTGCTCTCTCCAGATACAGCAGAGCTCCCTGTTGTTGAAGCCTGTTGCCAGGGCAGGTCACTGCCCTGAGACACAGTAACTTGGGCTGCAGGACCAGTGCAGACCATCACAAACCCTCTGCACTCAGACACCCCATGCCCCCTCCTTGGCTTCTCTAGCCAAAACACATGGCAAGGCACTGTGCACCAAGACACCTCTTCCAGGAGGGTTTGGGACAGCAGGAAAGGATGCTTCTCTGGGTGAGAGCCATCCCTGCTCAGGCTGGAGAGTTGCACCCACCTTTCAGCATGTGGAGAGGAACATATCTGTGAGCTCAGCGCTCCAACTTCCCTAACAGAAGTATTTCTCAAGTAAGAAAACATGTAAGCCTTAGGTTATTCATGAAGTTAATTACTTCTCTCATATTTTCTCCAGCAATTTTATCTTTCTGAATTATATGGAAATAAGAGTAATTAGCTTTTTGACTATTGTTCCTTTCATTTGTTTCAGCTGCCCATTTCCCATTCTTCTTTATCAGGCAGCAAACAGCAGATATTTTGCTCAGACTGCTTTTAAGAACTGGAATTCAAAGAATACAAAATGGTGTTGTCACTTCACATTTCTTCATATCTCTGAAGGCTCCCCCCACTGCAGCTCTGTGACCCCACTGCTCTGCCCTTCTCGTGGTGCCAGGTGAGGCAGTATCCTGAACACCAGAAAGCTGAGCATTAGGGAGCACAGCCAGGCAGTACAGGGAGTGTAACAGAAAGCTGTCTTCTATGTGAGGGCTAGTGGAAAAGTCATTAGCAAATGTCATGTCAACAAATATATTTAACTGCAAACTTTGGTTGTATGTAATTCTTCTTGCGCCCAAAGGATGGGAAGGAAGATCATTGCAAGATATTTAAATAAATCAACTTTGTCTTGAAATCAAAAGATCACTGCTGCGGAATCTGATGCCATTGTCTTGGAACCCATGGGGTTCTTGTACATAAGGAAAAGCTACTGTACATTTTTCCACAGTAAATCTGAATTTATTGTGACAAGCACATAAAGAATATTGTCACCCTGTTCTATTAGAAATATCTGTAATTTCAGAAAGGAGGGACTAACGATGATGATTACTGTCTATAACTTAAAACATCTTCCTCACACCTAACACATTACTGAGCTAAGCCTGTGGGTGCTTGCGGACAGTCTGAGTAGCAATGTGGCTTTCTGAAATGAGATCCAGACCCAAAGAATGATCGCTTCAGTTTTCTTTCACCTTTTCCCCACTTGTCCCCTAAGGCCCTGTGCTACATCCAGTTGGTGCTTCCCTTTTTGTCTCCTGGGGCTTCCTGCTTGATCAATGGTTGGCCATGGCCTCTTGCTGTACCTGGTGAGAATCTCTGGCCGTTGCTCATCCTAGTACTAGGCAAGATCTGCACTGCTTGTCTTGTTTGGAGAAGTCTACAAAATATGGGGTCATTTGTGATAGAAAGCACAACATAATCTTAATTTTAATATTAGTTATGGACTGCCTTTATGTCTAGAGATAGTAACTTTCTCAGGGAGATTTTCAAGTTCCACTGAAGCCCTGAAGCATTATTTGTACCAGCAACTTTCTGGGAAACTCCGTAAGGATTAATTTTCCATGTCACAGGGCACATGTACTGTGTACTGCTAAGTCAAGACTAGAGTTATGACTTTGCCTATATGAGATTTCTGAATATACAAAACCCATTATGTTTATATTTCCTCCTTTGTTTTTAATGCAAAAGAATGGGACTGTATCTTGGACACCAATCCAATAATATGCAATATTTAATAATATCAGCACCACTTAACTTTTTAAAATCATAGAGGAGGTGGACTGATGGCTTATTTTTTGCATCTGGCGTGAAAGTGCTCATATTCTCTCATTTCAAGCAGTTTTTCATAATAATAAGAAAACAGCTTTAGATTTGTTTTAGGCAACAGCACCCAAGAGCTGCAATTACAACTTACTGTATTAAAGCAGAGAAGGTGTTGTACTGAACATACCCTAAGACAATTATTTTAGAAATAAACATTGCTTTAAGTTTAATTTTATTTTTTCCAGAGGGTGAATACTAAACAATGTAAAGTGTTTTTCTGCATAGGTCACATCCATCCATCCATAGAGACTTAGAATCATTGAGTTTGGAAAAGACCTCCAAGATCATCTAGTCCAACTGTCCAACCATCACACCATGCCCACTCATAGCGTCATTAAGGTTCGAGGAGATCTCCAAGATCCCCAAGTCCAGCTGCAGCCCATCCTCACCATGCCCTCTAACCATGTCCCCAAGAGCCACAACTCCATGGCTCTGGATCCCTCCAGGGATGGGAACACTTCCCTGGGCAGCTTCTTCTAATGCTCAACCAAACAGCCAACAGCCTTCTCTGTCAATCTATCTATCTATCTATCTATCTATCTATCTATCTATCTATCTATCTAGCAATTTTGGAGACATGTCCAGCAAACGTTAGATGTGTCAAACTAAGAAGGATTTAAAACATTAAGAGTTCCAGAATGCTTTCAGCAGATAACTTCTACCCAAACCAGCCAAGGCTCAGTGCTGTTCAGGACAGAGGCAGTCATTGCCAGCAGGTTCTCAGTGTGCACTGCAGCCCTACCTGAGTTCTAGGAACACAGAGCCTTCAGCCCACATAACACTAATTAAACCATCAGGGTATGAAAATAAATAACACAGATGAGATAGTAAAGGAAAATGGGCGAAGGCATTAGTGCTGCTTGACTGTACCTTTGTACATCAGAAACTGCTGTAAACTTCTGATCATCACTTTCTGATTACCTCTTATCTTCAATAAAGCCATGCTGTGAATTATTACGCAATCCCTTGCAGAGCAGGATCCATAAGGGGGCTGCAAAGCTTCTGGGGGTTTACTCCTACAAATAGCAGCTAATCATGAGACTTCCCACCCACCTTCCAAACGGAAGAACAGAAGTTTTAAATCAGTCCATGTGAGCCATGAATAACTTGATTAGAATCAATGTCTTCATGCAGGCTAAATAAGACTGAGCCCAAACAACTCAGTAGTTGGGTCTCAGAACGGTGTTGCATGATAAATCATAGCCTTACTGGTTTTTGATGGGATTTTACCAGGACCTCTGTTTGGATCCACAACTCCCTACAGCTGTGTACTGTTGTG
Source organism: Cyrtonyx montezumae (assembly GCF_038088225.1). NCBI lineage: Eukaryota > Metazoa > Chordata > Aves > Galliformes > Odontophoridae > Cyrtonyx > Cyrtonyx montezumae. The sequence continues at coordinate 131,168,042 of NW_027072034.1, read as the reverse complement.
AAGGCATAGAAACACACAGATAGAAAACAACATTAAAAGGTATCTAGCGAGTTAGATTGAACAGAACAAATTCAGCTTATATAGACTGCCAAGGAAAGAGCTCAGGGGAGACAAGATCACTGAATATAAATACCTTCAAAGGAAGAGGATAATTCACACAACCAGAAAATGACAAAACCAAAAATAGTGCTTTCCAACTAGGAACACAAAGTGCAGTGGAGTAATTATGTTGTGATCGGAGTGTGGTGCCAATGAGGAAAGGGGCAGAAGGGAAGAAAGAGGTGAGAAAAAGGGACTAACGGCATAATTAATTAATGTAGTCTTTGGAATACTGAGGGCTTAGCAGGAGGCACAGCAGTGTCCTTCCTCTGCACAAAAGAGCACTGAGGTTGGCTGTAGCTGCCCACCACAGCCCTCATCTCTGGCAGGACTCTGGAATTGAGGGTGACGGAGCAGTGGCACAGCTGCACAGAGAGGTGGTGGAGTCTCCTTCTCTGGAGACATTCAAGACCCGCCTGGACGCCTACCTGTGCAACCTGGGCTAGGGAGCTGCTTTGGCAGGGGGTTGGACTCCGTGATCTCTAGAGGTCCCTTCCAACCCCTACAGTTCTGTGATTCTGTGATTATGTGACTCTCTGTGCATGAAGTCCTGTCTGAGAGGAATCAAGAGGCAAGATGAGGGCTGGCGGATGCTGCGCAGGCCCTGTGTTCAACTCCTAAACAAGTCTGCATCTACTGAGCTGCCAGAGGGACAAGCAGAGTCCTCAGTCTGACCAGGCATCTGATTTGCCCCAGGAAGTCATCAGAAGCCCCAGGTCTTCTCTAAGTTGTCACCACATCTGGAAGACCTCAGGAGCAATAAAGCAGCAGGAGCTGGGAGGAAGGCATGGGCTGTGGATTTGCAGCATGCCATGTGCCACATGGACAGCTTGCTGTCTCTCTCGTAACACCACAGATGTATCTCATGGCCCCAGGCAGCAAAGATGTCCTCCTGCACCCAGAGCCCTGAGGCTGTGCAGGCACTTGGGGCGCTTCACATACTGAGGTTTTGCTATAGGTTTCTCCTCCATCTGTTCACAGCATGGGTTGCCCTTCCAGGAGTCCGTGATCAAGATTTTCCCTTTAACTTCCTCATCATTTGTGAGAGCTAAAGGCTTTTAAAATGTGCTACATAACAGTGTTTAGTTAACTGCAGTAAAACTAGTTGTGCTCTGTTATTAACGTCTCATTACATTTTAGATTCCTTCTAGCTCCTTTCCCTGAATAGGCCACACCATATAGATAGGCAACATTTAATCTCCTTTTTAAAGAAAGAAGGCAGCATTGGAAAGGAATAATGAAGACAGAAAACTCTGTGCCTTCCTAGACAAAGTGTCCAAGTTAGTCAACAACAGTCAGAAGTGGCCACACACCCCACAAGTACAAAGATACCCTTTCTTCCACTGAAATAATGTCAAAGCTAAAGACAAGTTCACTTTAAAAATACTTCTCAACTTGAAATAATTGCTTATGCTTATTGGAAAAGGGCTGTGGCCAGGCAATGACACAGCTGAGGCCTATCAGAAGTGGAACCTGGGTTCACATATGAGACTGTGCCTCTGAAGGAGATATGAAAAATGGTCTTCTAATTTAGGATTTTTTTTTTGTTTGAGTCATTCATTCTAAAACGTACATGAGGTTAAAATATTGCCGTGATTTAAAATATACACTTGTGTTTTGACTAAGTAAAGAAAATTATGGAAGATGGCAAATTACCACGCACCAGCTCTATTTCCAGAAAAGCCGTGCCTGATTAGTGCGTAGTTTAATCAGGTAAACAGAGGGCATCATCTCTATAAATAATATTGGGTTTTATGTCTGTAAAAATTAGCAGGATGAGGTCTTTACCATCTCAGTTGTTTCCAGATTAATTGGAATACATAATGAAAGTAATTACACTCTGGTATTTTGTTGCATGTCTCAGTGTATCTTGGAAGGAGTCCAGTAAGCTGTCTGTCTGTAACCGACTTATGGAATGGTGATTTGTCATTGAAATTGCTCCTTATGAGCAATAAGCAGGGAGTATTTGTACAAATAGTAAATGTCTCTTGACTTTTACCAAACTGATTTGCATTTCTGTGCCACCCATGTGATATATCTAGGAATTAATTATTGAAATTACTTGTGATTTAACCCTCCCCCTTTTGAAGATAAAAAGTGAACATTGCCAAGAAATTCTACATGTCTATATGTACTACAGACCGTGCATGTGCAAACCATGCTATATTCATGGAAATATATTTGTGTACTGGGAAAAGCCTCATCTTTGCCAGGGAAGCCAGTCATCTAGTCATCTTCCTCATCTTTTTTTTTTTTCTTTTCCCAAAATATAACAGATTTTATAAAGGAGAAGTGTGAGAAAGACTGGTTTAAAACTACTGAGTGAAAGCAGGGCATGACTTGGTGCAGGGAGCAATGCTTTACAGCATTTTGGGTTTTCATGCAGGACATAGAGTCCCTTTCACTCCATCCATTTAAAAAAAATGTTGTTGGATAACAGATGAAATTGGAGATAATACCTGGGGAATAAAAAGGCTCTTGAACTTTGAAGTCATTATGTCCAGTGTATGTGAGTCCTGCAGCAGTGTCATGGAATTGACTTCTTCTCATCTCAGGGCCTACCTTAGGCCCCACGAGGCTTCTCCCCACCTCACCATCAGTTTCACTCTGCCTGCTCTGCAGGGTTTTGGTCTGACTGCACCAATGTGTTCCACATCAGCAGGTGTGAAAGTGATGAATGAGCAGACTCAGCTATGGCAGGTAACAGAATCACAGAATCACTGAGGTTGGAAAATGCCTCTAAGATTATTCAGTCCAACCATCTACCTACCACCCATATTCCCGCACCAAACCATGTTCTTCAGTACACCATCAAAATATTTCTTGACCACTTCCAGAGATAATATCTCAAACACCTCCCTGTGCAGCCCATTCCAGTATCTGACCACCTTTCAGAGAAAAAGGTTTTCCTAATATCCAGCCCTGGCACAACTTGAGGCATTTTCTCTTGTTCTAATGCTACTTATGTGGGAGAAGAGGCTAACCCCACCTCACCACAACATCCTTTTAGATGGTTGTAGAGAGCAATGAGTTTTCCCCTGACCCTCTTCTCCAGATCAAACAATCCCAGTTCCCTCTGCCAGACCCCTTGCCATCTTTGTTGCCTGTCTCTGGACATGCTTCAGAGCCTCAACGTCTTTCTTGTAGTTAGGTGCTCAAAAAATGAACACAGTACTCGAGGTTTGGCCTCAACAAAGCTGAGCACTGAGGGATGACAACCTGCTCCTGGTGTCAACACCATTTCTGAAACAAGCCAGGATGCCAACAGCACACTCTTGGCTCATGGTTTAGCTGAGCTTCAACCAACCCCTAATCAACCATCAACACCCCTATGTCCATTTGCTCCACACAGTCTTCCAGCCACTCTGCCCCAAGCCTGCAGCATTGCATGGGGTTGTTCTGGTCAAAGTGCAGGACCTGGTGCCTGCTTTTGTTGAACCTCATCCCATTGGCCTCAGCCCAGCAATCCAGCCTGTCCAGATCCCTCTATAGGTACTTCATACCTCTGGGCAGACTGACACTTGCTGCCAACTTGGTATCATCTGCAAACTTACTGAGGGTGCACTTAATCCCTTTTGTCCACACCATCAATAAAGATAATGAACAGACTCCAGTACCAATCCCTGGGGAACACATGACCAATTGCCAGCTGGATTTAACTCCATTCACCATCAACAGAAATGTTTTTGTGTTATAATTTTTATCTTGAATTTTTTTTATGAGCAGCTCTTCTATTTAAGAAGACACATGAAGAGCTTGTTAAAATAATTTCTGCAGGTAACATCAGTGACCCTTTATCTGCTGTTTATAGATGAAAAAATAACCCAACATAAGTTTTTAAACTATGCTTTGTATTTAAAACTAACATATCACACAAAAGATATGCTAACTCTTGTTAGTGAACTGACAGATTGCTTCTGGTCATCGTGGGCCTGATTTCCAGAAGTGCCTAATAAAACAGTCCCCTACCATATGGGATTTCAGAGATGTTGTGGTAGGCCAGCTGCCGTGTCTCCACTAAAACTGGTAGGAGAGGGATGTGAGGCACTTCTGAAGAACACTTATCTGCAGCAGTATGTGCAAAAGTATCTCTGTAAGAACAGCCAGGTATTCTTTTATTTTCAGATTAAGCTGATGTTTTGTTTTGTTTTGTTTTTTTTGTCTATTTGGGGTTCTGTTTGTAAACCATGAGAAAGGGTTTTGGTTTTTTTTTTCATCTTTTTTCAACTTAAATATCGCAAACCATGAAAATATTCAGTTTGCACCCCACAGCTAAAAATTCAGCTGAAAGCAAGTCAGCGAAACTTCTTCCATAGAGCTGAAACTGAAAAATCTATACCACCTTTAAAAAGTAAATAAAAGTACTTCTCCATTGCTGAGATAAATGCAATGCAAAATACAATATAAGAAGAAAAGTATTTAACACAGGTTGATAATGATGATACAGAAGATACTTATTCCATTGAAAAATTTTTTTGAATTCTTTAACAAGGTTCACTTCTGTGACACATTTTTGCAGGTTGTCATTGCTATGTATTTAAATAGTACTTTTAAGGACAAGAGTATTAATTTTAAATGAACACTTCCAATTTAGGTAGGTTGCTCTGAAATGCCTCCTATTTATCTCCGAGGGAACTACAACAGATATAAAAAGCACAGTAACACTGTTTGATAGAATCAGTTTTCAACTACTAAACACTATTCTTCAACAAAGTCACCACCATTAGCTCTGCACTTTTATTAGTGATGAACGGTAGCATGCATGCCATGCTCACAAACATCAGTGAAGGGAATTCAGTGACACACCTCTGTTCCATGTGCATTTCCATGTCAGACACTGTTGAGTCAGACTGTCCCTCTGCTGCCATCTGTGACATGGCAACAAAATGTAATGAGATCTTGGTGGGAAGGTTCAGCCTCTACTGCCATACCACCAACATTCACCTCACATTGTGAGCCAACATAATAAAATAGGAGGCACTAGTTTTGGAGTCCCTTCGATATATGGTGTATATTTAATGTATATAAGTTACAAAGCTTATTTTACTTTCTATTATTTTTTATTAAAACATACAAAAAAGAGAGGAACAAAACCACAGAAGTAGTGGGATATTTGATCTAGTTTTGTGAAACTGATGCAGCAGGCTGACTCGATAGCAGCAGCTGCAATTCTTAGTGTGTTCTCAAGGGGTTTGTCAGAGATTTATGATAAAGTTTTACTCTTCCTGTGATTCATGCCCCGGTTTCAGCCCGGATGGGTTTAATAACGCGCTGATGTTTGGTCATTGCACGATGGGTGTGTGTGGGGCAGAACAGCTGCCATGATGGAGCGGGGCAGGGGTGGCCACATTGAAAGATGTGCTGGGCTGTGTGCAGTCCATGGGCTGCAGGTTGGATATGTGTGACTTAGATATTATGTTGGAGCTGAATATAAGTGACACTAAAATCATGTGGATTCATTATGATGACATTACATTAGGCATTCCAGGTAATCTGTTTCTGTTTAGAGTGGATGGGTCTCACTACGAAAAATAGGTATGTTAACAGTTGTTTCTTTGAGCTAATTAAGATATCTAAGTTCCTTAAAGATGAAGGTGACTGAAATACACTGCAAAGATCTCTAAATAGCTTAAGAGCAAAGGAAGAGAAAGGAAAAATTAGGTCTTTATTTTAATATTCTTTGTTGTTAACCTGTCACAAGAACCTTATTATAATCAAATTTTTGAGTTTCAAGTTGGAGAAATGTACCTAAAGGTATTGGCTCTTACAGTTATGTCTTGTCTAATAAATTTGGTATTATCATAGCTATCTGGCTTCTTTTCCTATTTCACCATGACATCCACAGTCAAGGATTGAATGTGCTCAGAATGTAAATCTGCTTTCTAAAATTCACTGACGCAATCTTCCCAATTGTGAGAAGTTCATTGGGTCATGCCTGGAAAGTGAAATGAAAACACAACCTCCTTGTGTTGCTCTTCCCTCTCCCAAATACACACCAACAATTCTGATGATATCTCAGTACATAATAACCTCTCCCAAGCTGTATTTTTCCAAATTTTATTGCCAGGTTTCTTAGCAGTAAGCTGTAATTGGAATCTGACTGTGAAATAAACAGGTACAAAATGATTGGCAATTCCCAAAGATGTAAAAATACACACACTTTAACCCCATGCAGTTAAAATAATCCTGCACTGACTCTACCAAGTATTGTCTTTACCTGAAGCTGAAGAGCCACCTCCAATCACTGGGATCTTTGTCTATTTAAAGCAAATTCTATCATAATAATAAACTTATAAAATAAGCTAGAGCATCGTTTCACTTGATGCTTCTTTGAGCAGAGTCAAAGAAACAGCACTTGCACCACAGTAACACAATATTCCCTCTATGCTCTCTCTACAAATTATTTGACTGAACAAATACAGACCGACTTCTTTCAAATGAGGACAGGACCAGGGTTAATATGATCTTAAAGTCTGCGTGGTTCTCACCTCAAATTAACATCATTAAATCAAACCAAATCTGTAAATACCTTTCATTGATTCTACAACTGATAGTTATCAGTTGCAAATAACATATCATGTGGTAGTAAGAAAAATTACATCTGATTCACTATTGCTGTTCTTTCCAGAGATATGAGCAAACTGAAAGATGTCACCACATATTGCAGACATTGCACAGAAAATGCATTTCTACTTTTAATTTTATCATTATGTACTTACATATGTTTTCAGCAGTGTTGTCTTCATAGCAGAACCATGGACTCCATACTGGTGACTTGCTAGGGATGTTGACTCTAGGAGAGCTAGGGGCACAGGTGATTCGCAACTCAAATATTATGAATCAAAGGGCCACGACTCTTTGCTGTTAATACTGCCAAACTCTTCCCATCACAAACCCTTCATTTGAATTGCTCATAACTCTTCCAAAATTTAACTGTTGAGACTGGAATTTTCTATGTCTGGCTTCCAAAAGGGTGTCAGCATGAATAGTCCATTTCTTTCCAATAATAAAATCAGCAGAAAATATATTATTTGCCAATCACACTATTTACCAGTGATTACTACAACAGTTCTGTCAATAATTTCTGGCAGTAAGATCACTTGAGGCAAAGAAGTAAAATTTGGCATTAAATAGCCTTTGTGTGACAGATAAGCCTTTTGTTGTGCATCTATGTGTGTGGAGGGGAATAATGTTCAAATGTAGCCAAGATGTTAATAACTGAGAAAAATTCTGATTGTTTTTGCTTAGTAGCAGTTGATGAACAGCATTTTCTGTCCGTGCTAAGCCAATGTTCTTCCTGACCCCAGAATAAAGGAGGCCAAAACAAGACTTTCCCTGCAATTGCTGGTCCCAGGTGCTCTGACTACAGAGCTGGACATGAAGCCAAGGCTGAGGCTGAGTGGATCTGAGCCCTCGCTGCAACAGAGAAGCAGAGAGGAAGTCATCAGCCTCCTTTTGCTGGGGATACCCACAGGGCAGTTACCCTTTTGATGAGCATTTCTCATTGCCCCACAGCAGAGACATGAGATAGATCTAACACAGCTGGAGTTCTTTCTTCTTCATATAAAACAGAGATGCTCCATTAGGCCAGACGGAGTGCAAGCAGGCTGGCTGAGGCAGCAGAATGGAAAAGGTCAAGCTACAGAAGGCCAGCAACCCTGTGACTACTCCCCAGGCTCTGCTGGGCAGATCTGGACCTCCCAGGATGTCCTTGAAGAGCTCCAGCAAGCATCTCATTGCAAAGCTGGACTGATATCATAATCCTGAGTATGTGCAAGGAACTGGAAAGCAATTTCCACCTTAACTCTAGGTGGAATGCACATACCACTCAAGAAAACAAACTGCAGTAAAATAAAAATTGATTTCATAGTTAAGACAGATGAATGCTGCCCTGAAGGCCTGAAATCTGCTGCTGACTGATAGAGCTGCTATGTGAGGCAAGGCATTTAAAACTTCATTTGCTTCACTTCTGGATTCTTCATTTGAATCAAGACCCTCTCTTTGTCCTGCAGGAGCACTGTGTCCTCATATATAACATCAGTGAGGACTGTGCTGTGAACATAACAGTGTCCCAGAATCTGATGACTGATGTTTTTTTTTTCTTTCTTGGTGTCCAAAATTTGTCGCTAGTCACTATTTATATTCCTTTGCTTCAGTTTATTATCTGAAGAAATTGGACTAATAATACTCTTCATTGCAGCAAAGTAGTATGGCAGAAGTTCATTACTGCTTGTGAAACAGCTGGATACTCTAATGACAACCATAAAAGAAATGGTCATAAGGAAACAAATAATTCTGTATTAAAGCAACTTTGCACAATGTGAAATTAATAAGGCATTGGACACTCAATGAACAGAAAGATAAAATCAAGTACCGGGTTCATTAACACGCCATCTATATGAACTATGTTTCCATGCCAGGTGTCTGACTTTAAAGAGTTTCAGCAGAAGAGATCTATCAGCAAGTACAAAAATAAAGTATGCATTCTCTTAATTAAAGACTGATTGCAGTGCACAAACCCAAGGAAGCAAAAATTGCACAAATTCCCTCCAGAAAATACCAGAATTGTGTTTCACTGCTTGATTTTCAAAGCTTGGCATCCTTTTAACATATCTTCTAATAATGTTAACACATGCAAACAACAACAATAATCTATATATATATATATATTTAAAATGCACGATGGCTAAACTGAAAACTATATTTGTATGTCTTTAGATGCTGATATGCTTTCCTATGAGCATAATTCAGACCACATGATTTTGCAATATGTAGATGTAATATGAACAACACCAAGACTTGATGTAGTACCTAACAATATATTCTTGAAACCCAGAAGAGACAAGAACAAGATCAGCCTCAGAAGTCCTGCAGAAATAAGAGCTTTAATGTAAAGAAATGCAAACAAAACTTAAGATGACAGCAGCGACACATTTTCCATTTTCTCCTGACTTCTTCCTGAGGTTGATGTGATTTAGCACTGAAATGAAATCCAGTGACAAACAGTAAAAATCCCTCTTTGATGCATCTTCACAAAGCAGCTTCCTTTCATTGCATCTTTTGCAAATAGATAGGCTGACAACTGAGAAAAAGTCAGGCTAACTCTTTCTTTACTTTACACATTATCTTCGTTTTCACTAGCCTGGTAAATTAGAGGGGCAGGGCAACAGGCAGCGATACCCAGAGGCAGAAGCAAGTGGACATGGGCCCCTCTGGTCCCTCTTTGTGACCTATGGAGGGGTAGCTCAAGGTGCAGGTCCCATCTGAGTGACCAGCCTGCCCTACTGAAGGTTTCCTAGATTCACTCCTCTGGTCCATGCATCTCACTTGGCAAACTAACATCCTTGAAGCAAAAACCATCACCAGTTGGGTTACATCCTTCTTACCACCACAGCCTTCAACAAAAAGGAGGTTTCTGGCATCTTCCCCTCCATCCTATGTCTTTTGTAACTGGGAAGTTTCCGGGCACAACACGCTCCTGCTTGTCTGTGCTTGAAGAACATCAACGTGGAATGGAGATTTGGAGCCCACCAATTAATCCTGTGATTTACAAGAAGAAGATTTCATACTGTCTTACTAGACTTTTTTTTTTTTTTAATTTCCTTGTCATACATTAGCATAACATTAAAAATATGCTTTATGCTCTGCAGATGGTATTTATACACTGTGCTGGGCTCTGGACAGTGACTTATGTGCATCACACACCCTGCTGCCACGTGCTCCTTGGCTGCATGTGGAAGATAACCTGGTTATCACTAATATTGTGGTGTAGCTTGGTCTTGCCAGTAAAGTTAAAAGCCATTTATAATCATGAGGAAAATTACGATACTGTGTACTTCTGACTGTAATACAGCAAATTTTTCACTTTCATTTTCTTCTCCAGAATATCTGAAGAACGTTTTGGATATTAAATTAGCTATTGTGATTGATCTTAATGCATCAGTCATATATTTCTCTCCCTCTTTCAAATCACACTTACTGATGAAATAGAAATGTACGGAACAAGGAACAAAACTATGTTCTTAATATGAAAAGAAATGTGTTCTCAATTTTGAAGTTGCAACGAACTGATATTTTTTATTTATTAATACAGTTAATATTTCTGGTTATTTTCAGGTTAATCATGGGCAAGGAGCTCCCAATGACACTGCTGTATTTGTAAAGATTATTTAATCCTTATTTATTTAGCAAGTCACTGAGTGCACTTCCTGAGGTCCCCAGAATGTGCAATCAGCCTTGAAGTAGTGGTGGCCCAGTCCTGCAAGGTACTCATCAACTTCATCTTTCATTGCAATAGAAATGTTTTGCATCCCTTAGGAATAAACACATGAAAGAGCCTGCTCTAAATTAGCTGAGAAAAAGCTTCATGTGAAATTTTGCATTTGTTTCTAATGAGGAAAGTTATTTCCAACTGACTAGTACAGCTATGCCAACAGAACAGTGGCACTCACACACAGTGTCTGAAGCACAGGTACGTCCTGCTGACGAGCTACTTGAACAAACTCCTAAAAGAAACCACCTTTCAGCTGGAATGAGGAAAGGAAACCAGAAAAATGAAGAAATACTGCCCAAGTGCCTAATATTGCCTTTGGAATATTATGTTTTGCAATGTGTTTTTTCCCTTATAAACTGATTAGCATTCTACTATGGACGTTATTATGACAGAATCACAGAATTACAGAATTGTTGGTTGGGAGGGTCCTCTGGGATCCACCTAGCCCACTGCTTCCAGAATTTCTTTCCATTTCTGAGAAATTTCCCATACAGAGAAAGACTGGCCTGTACACTGCCCAGTTTTGTTTTTAAGGTTTTTAAGCATTTCTTGGTAACACTTCCAGAAGTGTTCTGAGTGTTTACAGAATCACTATAAAGTACTTCATTCCAAGTATGCTACTCTCAAACAACAAATGTAACCTCACGTTGGTAATGTAACCTCAACATTCATTGAAAGATTTATCAGTGAGGCAGAGAACTGTTAATCATAATCCTGAAGTCATTTACTAAAAAAGAGATCTGTGCATGTGGCGATTAAGGCACGGACTCCAATAGCAACCGAAGACCCTTTATTTAGTTACAGTGCAGCTTATATTGCCCAGCAAGCGCGGCTCAGAATTTTTCACTCCCCAAACCTTACCCCTTTGTGGTTCCCCCACACATGATTAACAACTTGCACAATCAGCAGCACACAAGATCAGCATGCACTTCTTGTTGTTAAGGCGCTGTTTCCACATTCCTTGATCTCTCTACTTTCCCACTGCTCCCATGGTTTTCTGCTGACCAAGGCCAAGAGATCTCCACCTCTGCCTACTGATACTCTCACAACAGACTCCACATGTGCAACCTACTCTAGGGAACTTGCTCTGTCAGGGGGCTTGGGCTAGGTGGATCCCAGAGGACCCTCCCAACCAACAATTCTGTAATTCTGTGATTCTGTCATAATAACGTCCATAGTAGAATGCTAATCAGTTTATAAGGGAAAAAACACATTGCAAAACATAATATTCCAAAGGCAATATTAGGCACTTGGGCAGTATTTCTTCATTTTTCTGGTTTCCTTTCCTCATTCCAGCTGAAAGGTGGTTTCTTTTAGAAGTTTGTTCAAGTAGCTCGTCAGCAGGACGTACCTGTGCTTCAGACACTGTGTGTGAGTGCCAGCACCTCCTCTGTCCTATACAAAGTAAAAGTTCAACAACTGAACTTGCTGAAAACTATTGACAATTGACACAGAATCTTTCTCAGCTTCCAAAGTCTAACTACTGCCTGTTTCATCCCCTTGCAGCAGCACTTGGTACTGATGCTACAGTGAATTATTGCATTGGATCAGGTAAGCCAAATTTTGTCAAAAGGTTTTCCAGGTTCAATGGGACTGAACTTAATTAGAGCAAGAGAAGAGGGCTGTATTCATCCTTTCTACAAACAAGACTTTTGAAATTCTTTTGATCATTTGCATTGTTCAAAGCACATTTTTCAAACAAAAACTAATTTCTGTGCTTCATAGATTAATTAATTAATTTATTTATTTAATCTAAATCTCCCTAAAGTTTGGCATTTTGGACAGTTTGCTTTCCAGCAGTCATGTTCTGAAACTCTAATAGCAGGCTTTGGTACAGACCTTACATATGGTAAGTACAGTGCCTTAGTTCATTTTGTGTTATAAACAAACTTTTTTTTTTTTAAGAGATGCATTGAAATTGTCTACCTTAAGAAAGTTATCTAAAAAGAAACTTAAACTTTTTAATCTCTTTATCTTCTCTAAGCTTGTTTAGTTCCAACATCCAAACCATATATTTTGTTCCTCCTGTTCCTTTCTTAAAATTTCATTAACATTCATCTCAAATGAAAAATATCTTCTCACCCTAGGAACAAAAATTATGAGGTCACTGATGCCCTGTTTGCTTGCCACTGATTCTCGTTTATTTCAACTCAGTAATCAGAGAATGTTGTTGAATATGAGAGGATAAATTAAATACGAAGTCTGACTCGTACAAATTAGTTGGTTGTATCAGACCCACTGCCTACTTTGCTGCCCTGTGGTTCACACAAGGTGAAGGATATAACCTAGTTGTGAAGAACAAAAAAAAAACACTGATTGATTCTCCCCACCTGTGCAATGTGGTCTAGAGAGCCTGCTTAGACCGGGGGGTTGGACTCGGTGATCTCTAGAGGTCTCTTCCAACCCCTACAATCCTGTGATTCTGTGACTCCTGCTGCACCCATTTGTACAGCCTGCACATCTGCCATCTGCCAGGAGTAAAATGTGGGTTGAGCCACACCATTTCACAAGAAGAGTATGAAAAAATACACTGCAATCTAACCACTGTAACCACTGCAGTTATCCATCTCTGCAGCAGCACCGGAGAAGTGGTCAACAGGTCCTAAACTTACCTGGAGGAAATGCAAGTATATTCCACACTGAGGTAGAGTATTCACTACTCCCAACAGCCAGTACATGAGCAAACTGCAGAGTAAGCTATAATAGTATCAGTGCCTGATATCCATTCACACTCTGCATGCCTGTGGTTACATGCATCGACTTGCAGCATGAGTCACATAATGATGGGTTACATCTGTGATACCGTATCATAAGCATGGCACAACAGGAATGGGAAGGGTAAAAATACAGATACACGTCCAGATGAGTTATATGAAAGCTATGATGATACATGCATCCACCAGAACAGAGGAGTGGGTTTTTGTGACAGGAGGAGCATTCATACCACTCTAAGAATGAAAATGAAGTTTTCCTTCTAACAGTGGAATAATCTTTTCCAGCAAGAGCAGTGAATTCAAAGCTAGGGCATCACTCACCAAAGACGCACCAAAAGTCCTGAGTTAAGATTAAGGGCCTCTACCAGCACTGGAGAAGTCTGACCACATTTCCCCCAGCCCTTGCTTTTAGACCTGCTTTGGTGTCCTCCTCAATCGCGTCACAACATCATAATTCACACAAAAAAAATTATTTTGTGCCTGTGGAGGTACTTTATGGCCAAGATGTATCAGAGGAGAGAGCCAGGAAGGCTCTTCAGGAGCAACTAAAACTTGAGAGCATGGAGAGCAGCTTTCTCCACACCGTGCAGGTCTGGGTCAAGCTCAGCTTTGCTTCTTGTGAGAGAAGTGAAGGTAGGAAGAACCAGATTGGTAGAAAAAGCAGGTAAACCAAGAAGTTGAAGAGTTAAATAGTCTTAAAATTCGTTCTCCCACTGAGGCGGCAGCTTACATGTGGCCAAGCTGTACCCTCAGCAGTACAGCTGTGCCCTCTCTGCCTCTGCCCTCTCAAGCTCGCAGGTCCCACCCCAGCCTTGCACAGCACATGAACCAGGAGCCTTGCTCTGCAAGGTGATTTAACTGTTGATAAGTAGATGCTGTAAGTAAGGTGCAATGTTCCCATTTTGGAAGAAAACAAAAACAAGCCATCCAACTAGGTAGGTTGTTTACGAGACAGGTCTTTGTATCTTCTTTTGTGTTGTTATCTCCATAAATTTGCCTTTTATGCTGTCTGCTGACAGCACTTGATGCATTTTTCCTCCTGTGCTTATTTTTAGTTGCCATAGGAACTTTCTTATTTCCTGTCAGCTGATGTTTAATACAATTAATTGTATAAAAGGGTGTTGAGTCTGGTACTCTTAGGAAGGCAGGACGCACATTTCAGCTTACTCAATCTCCTTTTTCATTTATTTCTATCAATATTTAATTCAAAAAGCCAGATACTGTAATAACAGCTGTTAGCACATCAGTGGAATCCCAAGTAGATCCTCCCCAGCCATTCTTTCTTGTTTGGTCTAAGTCTCCCTCCCATTACCAGAAACACACCCATTTGAAATAGTATCTTCTGTCTGTTTAGTTTGTAGTTTCATTTTTCCTCAGTCCCCACACATCCCATCCTTTTATGTTTTGTTTTGGGTTTTTTTGCAAAAGAAAAATTAAAATCTGTTAAAATGAATGGGAATGAAAAGAAAAATCTCCCCCATGTAAAGAAATCCTGTCATCTGGAAAAATATTGGGATCTGAGGAGGTTTTCTACTTGGGCAAGTCCAATTTTTCCTCTCTTAAATATAACAAGTTATTTTTCAATATATATATATATTTCTATTCAATATGCTTTGTGACCAAAAAGCAACAAGAATAGACCAGGACTAACTGAGAACTACAATAACTTAATCCAGCAACTCCTTTATCCACATCAACTTTAAAATCTCTGGTCTTTCCCATGAACTGACCGTATGTTTAGGGAAAGGTCTTGATCAGTACACACATTTGAATCTGATTTAGCATTGTATGGAATGCCTTTGTATGTTCAATGCATTCCTTCTCTGGAAAAAAGATGAGAAAAGTAGCAGCATTTCAATTCCTATTCCTTTTTCCATTTCACATCTATTTTTTCAAAAGATGGAGAAGAACAGGTAGCTTAGAATAAAGAAATCAGCATATAAACTATCATTTATGATTTGAGAACGTGATTTGATCAGTGTGACTTAAATCATGCAATCCAAGGTTTTATCCAGAATATCTTAAAGACAGCTTTGACAACTTTAGGGGCCTTTGGATTAGTCCCACTGAATTGAATAACGGGAGCATTAACAAGTATGCTGGAGTGCAGTGAGGACACTATTCAACTTGGGAATGCTCCCAAAGCATATGGTGTGTGCTGTTGCTGAGACAAGCGCTGCTAAGTGTCTTAGAGGCTGCAACTCAACAGGCCCCCGAAACGGAGGCAAATGATTTTCAACCTGAACCATGAGGACCCTCCACAGAGGGCTGCTCCTCCAGAAATCCTTCTCAACCACTCCCTCGGTGCCCCGATTTTCCTCCACGAGGAGGATGCATCCCAGGCCAAGGTGCTCTGCCAAGGGTGATGCCATTTCTGTTCAGGCCCTTCTAGTTTAAGGTAGGATATTTATGCAACGGCGCTATATGCCTTTATTATTTTAGTGATTGTAAAGTATACTGACCATCTGTCTTTTCATCCAAACAGGAGGAACTGAATGTTTCAGGAACTGGATATTTACTCTTTTGAACAGTTTAAGAAATAGTTTTTAAAAAGTAATTTGTTTGGAAAGGAAAATGGACATTGCCATCCCCTTTTCATACAGCTGATGGGATCAGCATCTCAGGGGGGAGCAGGGGCGTTGCAGGACCAGGGTGGCCATGACCACGGGAGTGGAGCTGGGTGGCCCTGTAGGGAGCACTGCATGGTGGGATCTGGGGCTGGGGCTGTGCCCCACTGGGTCAGTGCAGGACAGCAGAACAAAGCCAGGCTCACTGAGCAAAACCAGCAGGAAAGAAGCAAGCAGCAGTAGCGCATGGCCAATACACTGTGTGAGGTCAAAGGCAGCAAAGACCAACATTGCTTCTCTGAACAAAATTGGAGTGTTACTTTTCCTCTTCTTTGGGTCACTGCAGTGGTGATGGGAAAGCAGCCATCTGCTGCCTGCCTTGCACTGAGTGTGAGCATGCTTGCTTTATCCACTGAATAAATGCTGGCCCAGCAGTGACTTCGTAAGATTCAACAAAGGATGAAACAAGTTATGAGAACCACCCCACTAAGACTGAGACTCTAATAACATCGCACAGACTTCTGAGGACACTGTTGTACTTACCAGAGCATGAGAATCAACATCATCCTCTCTAAGTTAAACAAATGAAAGAAAGTTATTTAGAGTCCATCTGGTTTTGTTCAAGAAATAGCCAATAACTGTTCTTCAGATAACCACGCAGGGCTCTCAATTGCTCCTAGCTGCCAGAAAACAGGATTGTTCCTAGCCTACTACTGTCACTTTCCATGTCATCTGAGATAGAAGTGAGGCATACCCACTTTTTATACCTCTTTCATTAAGACGGTATGATTGCTTTGTTTGTACAACACAGATATTAGTACAGCTCAGGGAATAAAATATTAATAGGTACTATCCAGCAGAGGGAGCACAATAACATAAAAACCCTTTAGCTGTAAGGTGGAGAACTTTTCCTATTAAAATCCACAATATTTAGCAATCCAATTTTACTGTTTCAACACACAAAGTGGAACGAGAATGTAAATTAAAAAGTAAATAAATAAATAAGAAGAGAGAGAGAATAGGAGGGAAGGATGTCAAACACAAGTAATAAAATGATTGCTTTCCTGGAATTTTCAGTGATAATAACGGAGATGTAACTTACAGCTGGAAAAACTAAGGTTTTATAAGAAAAAGATCACAGACAATCTTCAGAAGACCAGTAACGTTTGTTTGTTTTAAAATGCTGATTTTAATTTATAGAGAAGTGGCTGCTCCAGTTGAAAGATTCAAGAGCTGCTTTCAGTTTTACTGTGCACTTCCTCTTGTTTTTAATGAAGTCATCAATCAGAAATAACTGATGTACTCATTCATTCGGTTTATGTGTAATTTTTAGAGTCCAATACAACAGAAATATTATTAGATATGTTCTCTGCTCTGTGACTGTTATACTTTCTAATCCAATCATGTTAAAATAATTGTGAATTAAAAAAAGAAACTAGAACCGAGCATCAATTTTATAAGAAATAGTCATATTGTGGAGAAAGAATTATAAAGTTTAAATAGGACTTACATGCACTACAGTAATTAAAGGAACGACGTAATAGTGTAAAAGTGCATCTTAAATGCAAACATTTCTCAGGGTGCATTTCATTAATATATTTATGCCACAAGATTTTTTAATTAGGACATCTAAATTCTAAGCTCTGCCACTGACTGTTATTTGACCTTTGGCAATTCACAGTCATTCTAAGAGAGTTTCTGTTATCTTTGTAATGAAAATCATATTGATTTCACAGCTGGGTAGAGTGTAACAGCAGCTTTGCCTGCTGGTAGAAAGTACCATTGAAATAAAAACATAATTTTAAAAGGAAAGAGAGAAGAAAGAACTGGATGTTCTGATCACAAATGCTAACTACAGACAACATGAGGTAGTCTATATTTGCTTTAACTTTTACATGCTTTCTAAACAAAACGCCACACATGATGAAGACTGATTAGGATTGTGCTGTTAAGCAAACTGACTTTTTTTTTGTCCACAAACTGAAAGTAACATTAACAGTGAAACAAAATATCTGAACTGTTGAATATTGTCTATGCCAACAACCAGCAGGCTCTTAACTTTGTTATACCACATCCAAAAGAAATGAGGCTTATGCAAACACATCATCAACTCACTCAGCTATTACCCTGCTTTCCCTGGTAATTTCTCAACCTGTCGGACAATTTCAACCAAATTTAGAACAGAGGAGATAGTACAGGGATGACATGGAGATAGTAAGACTTCTGACCATCAGATTCAGATGAGAGTGGATGAATGTTGGATGAAATGGATGAAAATGGACATTTGCTACCTTTGCTATAGCCCGATCTGACTGATTGTTCCCAAGATAACTACAAAAGTAGACTGAAAGCAAGACATTGCTAGAGGTTTATCACCCCTGTTAAAGACACAGCTTCTTTGGCCCAATAGGACAAGTTGTCCCACACAAAGTAAAGGTGTCATCTTGGGAAAGGTGATTATTTATTGAACATATCAAATGATTTCTCAAGCATACCAAAACTCAAGCCATTTAGCTTTTATACTGTACACTTCACAGCTCTTCTAGAATATTTTATTCCATTAGTCAAACATAAATTAATTTATGTTTACATAGTTCTACATTAGTCATGTCTGAAGGTCACAACAAACTTTCAAATGTGCTATAACATCTTTATAGAATGCTGATGACTTTACTAAAATTATTAAAGTTGTAGTCAAAACTGCATACATTCAAAAACAAATTTTAGAAGTTTCTTATTGTTTATCACTGAAGCATTCTCCTGATCCTTTATAGATGACAAACTCAATAAAATAATGTTTGCAAGGTTACGAATGCAAATACCTTTTGCTGGGCCAAGACAATCCCTCATTATCTCGTGAGAGCCAACAAAATGCCCAGCTCAGGTAGTTCCCAACAGCCCTGTACACTTTCACTCACATAATGCTGGTGCCAGCAGCCGATGTGTGGTTAACAGGTACAAATAGCGACCAGAAGAACAAATTAACCCCAGGCACACACTGCTGCACGTGTGGGGAATTACCTGTGATTCAGCTTTTCACTCATTTCAGAAGCAGCTGGACAATCAGCACCTAACACCTGCCCTCTCAGATGAATCCTTTCCCAGGCATGCAGATAACCTGATGTATGAGAAGATGCCTCATGTGAAATACCTGTGAGAACCCTGTGTAAGACTGAGCCTAAGTATGTCACAAGCTAGCTGCAAGGATCGGGGGTTCACCAGTTCCACTGTCCATCAGCAGTCTATTTTAGGCTAACGCAAAGTCCCTCCAATGTATAGGAGCCATATGGAAAAGAAAACCCATAGGAAAGAAGCTTTGAAATCCAGAGACTTTACATTACTGATCAAGTCCCAGGTATTATGAGGTCAGCAGGCTTTGTGGCAAGAGGCCTAACAGACTGGAATCCAGACCACCTGTGCCATGCTTTTTTTTCTGTAAAGATTGCATTTCAGGCAGACGAGAGAATTTAACAGCCTTCTTCTGTCCTGCATGGCTGGAGTTGGCACTGCAGTACCCCATCTTTGGTGAACATAATGACCAAAGTGGTTAATTAAGGTGCTGCACAGCACACATGCCTTGGGCTCTACTGGAGTGCAGGGTAATGGCTGAGGCACAGCTGGGACAAAACACAGTGAAACCCAACCCAGAGCTTTGGGCAAACCCCATGCTGGCCTTAGAGGTCTGTCCTTTCAGTGTGCACACTTTCAGGAACTGCTGCTATGCAAACACATCTGTGCTAATGCACATTAGATATACATGTTTAGTTTTAAATTTTAGTCATTTATACATTCTCTAAGTTATTAGCCTCAGACTCAAGACTTGATTAAAATTTAAAGCCTTCAGCTGTGGAGAATTAAGCCATTTAATCCAATTTTCTTTAAAACTTGCCTTTACTTTTGCCTGTCTCGTTAAGGTTCATGCAAATATCAAGATACCATGTAGTACATGTTGGGCTCTTCCCAAATGCCTGCACTGTGCCAGGCCCGTGTGCAGGGCAGGGAAGCTGCAGCCCCCCATGCACACACTGTGCTGTCACAACGGCTCTGCTGGTTCTGCCTCTGAGAGCAGGGTGGGTGAGGCACTTCTGCTAAGCTTGTCACGAGGAAAGGTGGTGCAATTTCCTCTGAGATTTACAGCTGTCCTCCCGTAGCCAGCACTACAGCTCCGCTAGGAGGCTCTGCCAGCACAACCACTCTGGCACCACACAGCCCGTGAGCCAGGGTGACGGCACCTGGCCCTAATCCCAAAATCCCAGGTCGTGGGTCCTGCCTTTCCCAGGGCTTGGCAGCAGCTCCACCAGGTGTCATGGGGCTCTCCTCTCCTGCCCTGGCACTAGCAGTGTGATGTGGGCAGGGCGCTCTTTTCCAGAAGCAATAGAGATGGTATGTCCCAGCAGCACGAAGGAGTGGCACACCAGAAGCCAACCATCAGGCCAACTTTCTGAAGTCTAGCTGGCTCCGTTTCAACAGGTCATCTCAAAATCTTTACTACTTAGGAATGCATTTTAAGGTGATGTCAAGGTAAGTGCTAATTTTTTTGAAGTTTTGGTTACCTGCTAGGTTATGCTATCGCTACAAAATTCCAGAGAAACATACATTTCTTCTATGGTAAATGCGGTTATCATAAAGCCCTTCTCTCAAATGTTTTGTAGTTTTGTTTTTTTTTCTTCTTTCTTCCTTTCTTTTTTCCTGATTGCAAAAAGTCATATGAATCTGCTTTGTAAAGGAAAATTGTGCAAGAAAAATTACACTAAAATTCTTAGAAACAGATGAAGAGAAAGAATTTTTTACCCATAGACCATCAAGGATGCAACAAACTGAAACTCGCTGATCTAGGTTAATGGCCATCATGAACCATCGGTTGCTATGAAACTGTTTAAAATCCATTGTGCCTATTCAATATAAGGAAATGTACCTATAAAGCCACTTCAAATATGTGCCTGAACTCCATTAGACAACATGAATGCCCAGAAGAGAGGTGCTGGTTTTAAAAAATACTACAGAAATCTGTCAGATTCTTGCTTCTTACAACTACTTAATTTTGAACTTCTCAATAAAAAAGTTGACTGCTTATTAAACTCATCATTTTCATGTGTTCTTCATATAAACATGTGTTTTTAAGAGTTAGATCCGTGATTAATTTAACTGCATCACCAAGTCATAAATGGTGCAAATTCCCAGTACACAGGGCCACAGTTCACCCTTTTTTATGGACATCCAGGAACTCTTCCATTCTTAAACTCTCAGTATTTAAACGTGTTCCAGGAAATCTGTAGGTCACAGGTAGAAAAATATCAGTGGCAAGGTGCTATTGAGCTTGCTGTAAGCAATTGGTTTCACTCAATAGAAGCAACACGATTTTGAGAAGCCAGAGCATCTCAATGATAAATTTAACGAACACCGCTCTGTATTACAGGGGCCAGATTCCTTCCAATAGTTGATGAGCCTTATTTACAGTTAACTTCAGACAACTATACTATGCTGAAGAGTATGGGACATGTATACCTGCAGAAGCATAGGTTTCCAAGTCCAACATTTACGTGTGTGGTATTTTCAAGCAGAGTTCCCTGTTTACTTTGCCTTCAGCTCCTGCTGGACCATACTTCCCACCAAGAAGGACATGTAAGGTAAGATACCTGTTCTGTAATTGCCTCCCTTCCTGATCTGGGGCAGCATTTAAACCAAAGTCTCCCACCTCTCCTTCCAGTATTGGCTGTTGATGGTGCCCTTTTCACAGACCAAACCAGCCTGAGGCCTAAACAGCTAAAAGGGAATAGAGGTCCCTGTAGCTGGCAGAGGTGGACACTGCCATGCTGAAACCAATTTGTTCTGTTCCTGGTTTTGCCCAAAGAAGACGTTCTACAGCAGAACAGACAGTACTGTTTAAACTCTAAGATTCAAGAAATACAATGGTTGCTACAAAAGTAATGCCTCCTATTTTATTGTGTTGGTACATGACATCAGAGACAGGAATCAGTGGTATGGCAAGTAGAGGTCTCTGACAAACCCTCTGAGAACTCACTAAGAATTGCAGCCACTGCCATCAAACCAGCATGATGGATCAGTTTCACAAAAACAAGATCAAATATCCCACTACTTCTATGAGTTTGGTTTTCTCTTTTTCACGTTTTAATAAAAGATAATAAATATTAAAATTAGTTCTGTTACTCATACACATTAACTATACAATGAATATTGTGAGGGCTCTGAAAGCAACGCCTCCTATCCTATTACATTGGTTCATGATGTCAGAGGCAGGTGTTGGTGGTACGAGAGTAGAGGTTGAGCCTTCACACCAATATTCTGCTACATTTTGTTGCTGTATGGCAGATTGCAGCAGAGGTGCAGTCTGACACAATGGCGACTGACAAGGAAGTGTGTATGAAGCAAAGGTATGTCACTGATATTCAGAAAAGATTGTACCCACTGGCATCTATCAAGGCTTGCTTATGTTTATGGAGGTCATACAGCGGATGTGAGCACAGTGAGGCAGTGGGAGGTGCGTTTCATCAGCAGTGACAGCGACATGAAAGACAAGCCACGTTCCAGATGGCCATGCACAGCGGTCACACCACAAAATGAAGAGCATCTCAATCAGCTCACATATAGATCAGCAGATTATGACCAGGGAGCTGTGTGTGAAGCTGAATATCAACTTCAGTTCTTTGGAAACAATGGTGGCAGTGCTGGAATATCACAAAGTTGGTGCCAGGTGGGTCCCATGAACGCTCATGCAGGAACAGAAAGAACATTGCTTGCAAGCTTGTCAGGATCTGTTGACTAATATGAGGCTGAGCATGACAGCTTCTTGGATTGCATTATTACTGGTGATGAGATGTGGTGTTACTGCTATGAGCTGGAGTCAAAATGGCTGTCCACGGAGTAACAATATGTGAATTTGACATAGAAGAAAAAGCTCAAGATGTAGCCCTCAGCTGGTAAAATGATATGCACTGTATTTGGAATAGGAAAAGCATGATCTTTCTGGATTTCCTGGAACCCAGATAAACTATCAGCTCTGACTGCTACACTACAAAGCCAACTAAGCTGAAGGCCCAAACTTCCAGAGTCAGGCCAGAGAAAAATACAGCCCTTTTCTTGCAACACTGTAATGCCAGGCCCCACATCACTTTGAAGACTGTCAGGTACACTGCCAATTTTGTCTGGACTGTTGTAGCACACCCACTGTATAGTCCAGATTTGGTGCATTATGACTTTTATCTTTCCAGGCCAAAGGGTGATAGAGTGCATGGGCCGTATTTTCCTAGCACTGACACCTTCATCGCAGCTCAGAAACAGTGGGTCACCTCCACTGGTGCCAATTTTGACATGCACAACTTGAAGGCTTTTGTACACTGCTGGTGAAAATGCATAGCTAATGGTGGTGACTGTATTGAAAAATAAAGAGGGTTTCATAGATCCTATCAAATAGTGTTATTGTGCTCTTTGTATCTATTGTGGTTTCTATTGAAATAAATACAAGGCATTACTTTTGGAGCAACCTACATACTTAGAACAATCAAGTCAAATTTCTGTGATATCCTGCAGTGAAAGTGTTATGCCCCGGTCACATGACAGAAATGCAAACAAATTGCATTCAAGTTATAATGCAAGCTGCAAAAAAATTAAGGTTGCAGAACTAAACAAATGGATTCAAAGTTCTGCATCAGGAGTACCTGCTTGAGAACAGTTTTTTACAAGTCTGGAGTCAACCTCTGCAGCCCAACCATTTGATTCTGGATGATTCAGATGCGAGGACTGTAACAGGAATATCTCTGAAATGTCTAGATTTTATCTCTCTCTCTCTCTCTTTTTATTTTTTAATGGATTTCACACAGTACATATACTTTTTGAGAACTAAAGTGCTACTTCTAATACTTCCAGTTAAGTGAAATATTTGAAACAGAAGAAATGATAATATAAAATCTAAAACTATATTTAGTATTCTGAATACAATTAGGGCAATTTTATTCAATTGATTTCTGAAGTTCCCACATGAGTGATCTACAGTGATATCATTCAGTACAACAGTAACAGGTGCTGAAAAAGTAATTTTAAACAAATGAATTTTATCACATTATATGTTTTTCCTCTATTATAGCCAACTTTCCAAGTGCTTCTGCACAATTATCTAAATGAAGGTATATCAAAAAGTACTTCATTCCAAGATGTATTTCCATTTTTCATTACAATATCACAGAACTAATAGCATTGTTTACTCTCTTTTCCACAGAAGGATTTTATCAGTGCTTGAAGACAATAAGAGCATAAGAAGAATTCAGGAAGCCTACCTTTTAAACTGAGGTTTTACTACTAGAATATACAGTAGAGCTAGGAAGAACCTTGTAAGACACCTAATCCATCCTTTTTCCTTCAGGAAGCAGTTATTCAAGTACTCTGATCTTACAGATCTCCAATGGAGACAGAAACCCCAAAAGCTTGCCAAGCAATCTATTCCCTATCCTCACCATTAAAGTTTTCTGAAATTTCTAAAATAAATCTTTCTGGCTGTAATTTAAGCCTATTACTTCCTGTTCTATCAAACACAGGCAAGAGAAATAGATTGTTCTCTTCCTCCTTGTAGCAACCTTTTATGTTACAATGTCTTCGCTCTTTCTTTTTTCTCTGTCAAACTAAACTAGCATAATTTATTCTTTTTTTTTTTTCTTTCAGGTTATAATTTCAGCACTTCTGATCTTTCTTGTCAGTGCCCTCTTGACTGTCTCCAGCTGATTCACTTCTTTGTTACTGCAGTATCTAAAACTGGGCATGGTGTTCTAATTCACTATGAAATTAAGATTTGCTTATCCCAGATTTCATCTGATTATTTAAATAATGAAGCTGATCATCTCC
The DNA here is from genome assembly GCF_038088225.1 of Cyrtonyx montezumae. Classification (NCBI taxonomy): domain Eukaryota; kingdom Metazoa; phylum Chordata; class Aves; order Galliformes; family Odontophoridae; genus Cyrtonyx; species Cyrtonyx montezumae. Next base: position 131,143,536 of record NW_027072034.1, on the reverse strand, counting down.
CAGGAGAAGGATACCAAAGCTGTTATTCTAGTACATACTAATTGTCCTGCTGGAAACAAAAGTTGTGAGTTAGATTAATTAAAGCACAGTTCAGTGAATATCAATCTAAAGAAATTTGATTTCCTGTGGAATTGTATCCTAAGACTTAGTGATTTAACATAATAGAAAGCACTCACTCTGAATCAGGTTTCCCTTGGTCATAGTGTTTATACGGACTTTCCGGTGTCCAGTAAGAGAGAAAACCATACAAAGCCTTCCCCTCCATGGGGAAAGAGCATATACACAAGAGCTGCCTAAGAGCACAAACACATTAAAACAAGAGCAGGGAAGCTTCCTTTGTAAGAGCCTTTGGGTGTCAGCTGGAGTAGACAGGTAAGGAAGAAGAGGAGGAGACAGAGGTTGGGCCAAGTAGGGCTGGTGCTGTTTTAACTGCAGGTTTAGCATTGTGCTGTGATTTTATGGCTCTTTCTGTTGTGACTGAGAAAACAGCTCCCAGCATAAGCCCACCTTAACAGCTGTTCTACACAATCTCTAGAAACTTGGTATCTGTGAGAGCTTTACTTGTGGTGCATGGTTGAAACTTGTCAAATGCTATTTTGGGGGAGTGGGACACACACAGATGTATGAACAGCACAATTTCACAAGCTTTTACTTCTTTAAGACAACAGGCTAAATAGTTTCCTTACTTCTTGTGAGCTATGTAAGCTACACCTTTTTATATACTACCTTGCTTTATTGATTTTAGATCTCCCATTTAATTAAAGCATATTAAAGCTTTAAATGAGAAGTGAAGGCGAAAACACGTCCATGCTCTTTCTTCTTTTCTATACACCTTTATTTAAATGCTCTACCCTTTTCCCACAAGAAAAGATGCTTTTGAGAGCTGGATCCTGACATTCAACACGTTGTCATTTATTTAGTTCTTAGAGTGACTCAATAACAAAATTCCATCATTCTTAGGTGGAGTCACTCAAGAACTACTTAGCATATTCATGACACAAGGCCACTCTGTTCACTAATTCCTAGAGGACTACTGCTTGTGTCACCAGTGACGATACCAATTTCACTGCAAAGAGTTATGTTGTAACTCTAAGATTTCAGTCATAAATAAATAAGAGAGTACTGGCATTCGTATTTGCATAAAATTGGAAAACTTTTCTATCAGTCAACATTTTATACAATTACGATGAGTAGACACATTCCTCTGGTATTCAGGCTAAACTGAATACTGAAGATCTCAGGAACAATACAGCAAAAGTTCAGCAGTTCCCAAGCCTTAAGAATCTGCCACAGTTTATTGAGGAAATGTCTTCTTTGCTTATAGTTACTCTGACAGCTTTGATACAAAGGGTGTTGACATTACCTACTTCAAGCATCTGTCTCCATTATTATGTATCACCTCTTCAAGGGACTCCACATTTTTTCAAAGTGATCATACAGAAACATCAGAGAAACATTCCTACCAACAGCTATCCAACACTGAGGACCTAACACGGCCTCCCCTTCCTTCTCTCCTTCTGAATTAGATAGTAAAAATACAGTACATAATGCAATCAGTGAAGCATAGAGGAAAGGAGACATAAAATACCACAAATAGATTCTCTATGGAGCAAACGGTGACTGATCTGACAAGTTAGCTGCTAACTGAAGACCTGAAACAAGGCTGCTAGGGCAGGAGGTTGGAGCAGGTGGAAGGACATGGGTTAAGGAGAAAAGAGGAAGTCAGCTTGGTTTGGCTAGAGAAGAACAGAGACTAAGACTGGGATGTTACTGGTGGAAACTGAAGTGATTGTAAAGAGGAATGGAGCCTTCAGCTCCTAGAACAAGGATTTACTACAGAAAGAGAGAAAGAGGGAAAGAAAGAGGAAGAAAACAAACAGAAAAACAGAGAAAGAAAGAGAGGAAGAGAGAGATTAGAGTCCATATGAATAACCTGAAAAAAAATAAAAATTGGATTGGCTAATTGGGGAGGATGTGAATAGGACACAGAGCCACATACAGCAATAAGAACAGACTGGAAAAAAATGGGAAGGATGGGACAGATTAACATACAGTTGGCAGAAAGGGTATAAATGGTGTCTCAGCCCCGAGACTTATCTGTTGTCAGCAAATGCATGTCTCACCAAAATTGAAGATAATATCCTGCTGTTATTACTTATTCCATTAGGTCCAGCTAGCAGGATTGTGGTGTAGCCACAGACAGCACAGCAAGGAAAAGCTAGTTTACTGTAAGAATTTCCCTCCTTTCAATAGCTCTTTTACAAATGTGTAGTCAAAGCCTCTGGAGTTAGAGATCTTTTTCAGTAATACCTGTGATAATTTCTGTTTGACATCTTGATTTGATAATGGATGTAATATTGGTAGTCACAATTAAAATTGATTACAGCTCTCCTGCTGGAATTTTACTTCAGTTTTTATACAGTGGCACTTGCAATGCCTTTTTTTTCCTCTATAATAGTTTTCCCCATAACATTGTTCACTTGGTATAAGCAAGCTGCTGTCTTTGTAAAATTAATTCCTTAAGGATCTAGACAAGCAGTCAGCAAAGAAGATGCATCTCGTCTCCCACAACATATTTTTCTAGAATTCAAATTTATTTCTGAAAATTGGACTAATTCCTAGTGTATACAAAACTGCGGACAAAGAATCCCTGCAGTTCTGCTTAAATCATGGGAACAAATTGGTTCACTGAAATCATCTTCAATATACTGTGTGTATATAACAGCTCAAGAAAACACAGGACAAATCATCAATATTTGTGTCCTACTGAATGATGTAGCGTAAGCAATATGGAATGTTTACTTATTACAAAACCCAAGTTAAGGGCACTGTACAACATTTTTCAAACTCTAATTAGCTAATGGCCAGGAAAGAGACTTGTTGCGGGTGCAAAACCAGATTACTGAATTCACACAGTATGAAAAAAAAAAATAATAATCCCTGCAAGTGTGAAAACTGTTTTAGCCTGTTATTCTGGGCACAATGCTGAGATACCACACATTTTTGTTATTTGGCATCAATTCTTGGATGTTCAAAGCCACTGCAGAGGCTCACCAGTTGAGAGAACTGTTGGCACTAGATTCCTTGCATCTCTGTAAACCTAAATTTTTGCCACAAGGCAAGGAATCCTAGCCTTATGATTTTGACACAGCTTTGAAATCTTATAGCTCACCCTTTAAGCATGAATGAGATTCCCACAACAGGATGTTCCCTCCCTGCCTCATCTGCGGGGGCGAACCATTCCTCAAGAACAACCACTCAGCTAGTGCTTTGGTAAAGGCAGCTGGAGCGTTTGGCACTAGCCAGGATATGCTCCCCCACACGCCCCAGTGGCACAGCAATTAGGAAACTCCCCTGGAATGCAGCCATTCCCCACCAGCTTGCTCAAGGAGCTTCCTGATCAGAGGTTTCTGTGAAATTCACTCCCACTCCTCCTCCCACACCGCTAAGGAAGCCTCAGCATCTCACGTGGGGTCATGTCTTCCTTCAGGGAGAGGGCATCCAAAATTATGCGCAGGGAACCGGACTGAGGGAAGAAATAAACTGGGATTTTGAAGATTTCAGTCTTGGAGTAAGTGGAGATGGCAGTGTTCCTGTCATGACCTGACACTTGAGACACATCAGGGGGAAATAGAAGTTCCCATCCAGTTGTCATGCTCTGGAGTTGATTAACAAAAAACTACAGAATAACAATTCCCTAAATTTCATGCTGTTGCTATTTTCTTCCTCTACTTATGCAAAGCAAACAATAGTCACTAGAGGATATCATCTCATACTGCCTCTGCATACTCATGGCACTTTGTCAATCGGAAAGTAAAGCCTTTAAGGATTACCCCATCTGTGATTAAAAGTGGTACTGGTGGTTGCTTATATGGACCTACAAACTACCAGTCAATACTCTGGGCCATTCATTCTTTCATCAGTTACCTCCAGGTGTCAGCAGCCCATTAGGGAAGATGCAGAATTGGGCATTAAACAACTAACCCAACTGAGATGAGGGACAAGCACATAAAATTGGTACAGTGTTTAGAGGAAATGATGGAGTATAAGCCGCAGGGCTTAGAAGTTCAGGGTTGCTTCACCCATTCCTAGTAACATTGATCCATCAGACTTTCCTCTCTCTCTTTTATCTAAAGCATATTTGCAGCATCAACTCAATTGTTAGACAATTCCATTTCTTCTTGAGGAGTATGGTGGTAGGAGGTCCAGAGCAGTAAGATGTCTCTCTTCTCATATGCCAGCAAACAAGTGCACATCCTAGACAGAATTTAGCATGCATTATATAAACATGCTGAATCCAAATTTCTATCTGATATATACGTGGTACACTTCTTACATTTGGAAACATTCTGGAAAGCTTTAAAAAGTACCCAAACCCTATGGAACCAAAATAGTGTAGCTGGATGTTAGTTACAGATACTCATATTAGAAGTGGAATGATTCAGACCTAAGTAACTGCAAGCATATCTAGTCTAATTGCTTCTTGGGTTTTTTTATTTTTTATTTTTTGGTTGTTTGCTTCTTTGTCTTAGAAACAGTGATTCAATATGATTTAAATGTTCTGGAGTTATTTAGAAAGTAAGCCTTCTAAAGTGTAAATATACTTTTTATTAAAGTCAGTTTTTCAGGAAAAACAAAATAAAACAAAACAAAACAAAACACCACCACCAAAATAATGTGTTGCATTTAAATGCTGAAAGCACCAGACACTTACTTATGGAGCATGAAGAGTTCATGTAGGCAGCTGGCAATGCTAAGCTGGTAATTTACAGCTATCTCCATGGGGCCCAGACTGTAGTGGTCACAATTGCAACTGCAACGCAAACTGTAATACCAACTTCTTTTTATTGCTTCAATTCACTCTGAAACAAATAAGCAAAAACAACTAGGGAATGTAATGGTAGGATCCATCTCATCCAGCTTGACATGCCTACATCAATGGAGTCTAGAGAGTGATTCATCTGACTAAAAGTAGATGTCTGCTTTAAAATTAGTTGACTCATTTTCTGGACAATATTGATGGTTTTGACTAGATCCTCATTGACTATGACTCCAGGCCTATCAGCTGCCTTTACTCACTCTGTAACAGGAGAGAAATTCAATGAGTTTGACTGAAGGCTAGGGATATTCCAGGACATGATCAAGTAAACTAGTAGCAAATATAGACTATCTTCTAGTTCTCGTTGTAGAGGAACTATTGACGAACCTACAGAGACATCACCATGGCAGAAATTATAGGGAGACAGAGTGCTCAAAACAGGCATTAAGTAAAAACAGACAAAAGAAAGAAAGTTAGAAAGGGAAGATTAGGATTCTTTCAACCTCCAGTAAGTATAGTGCTACATTTTTTTTTACAGGGATGCTTTTACACTTGGCATTTATGAATATTCAACATGAACCAACAAAGTATTTTTATGCAAAGTCCTGGCACACTTGGAAGATCATCTGTTTGAATGTTTTCAGATTGTATCATAGACTTTAAAATATAGCTTAAAAAAAACAAAACAAAACATGCAGATGTTGAAATTTCAAATATGTTTAAACAAAAATTATTTTTCTTAACTAACAGAAAAGAACCTCGTTAGTTACAGCTTCTTTTGTGCAAGCATATTCTTGCAATCAGCATATGAGTGACGGTTTTACTAGATGAGCTGAAACTGTTATGGTTTTTTGGATCATAGGCACTCTTCTAAAACAAAACTGAGCAGCAACTGACTTTTTCTTACCAAGCATGATATAATTTAATCCAATTGCTGAAAGATTATAAATATTTTCTTCTTTCCCCATTTGGCAAATCCCATTTTCCTCTTTCCAATATTTCTAATCAAATATAAGCTACTGTGTGGATTTGTTAAACATACTACCAAGGAAAGGAGAAGAGTTCACACTCTGTTTTATCACATAAACAGAGTCTATTTTAAATCAAACTAATGATGCAATGCTAGATTTAAGACAAAATCCAACTAATGCTTTCTAGATATCAAAGGTTAAAAATATGCTGGACATCACTCTTTATGATAAGGATTGTAATTCTTCACTCCCTTATATTTTCCCTGTTACCTATATCTGTGAAAACTGTTGCCATATAAGAGATTTGTATTTTTTTGCTAAACTGCCCATGATTACACTAGGACAAAAAAAAAAAAAGCCATATAGTCCATTCAAATGTGTATCATGAACATTAAATTTTTAGTGGGAAATGAAATAGTTTTTATACCGTTTCTTATAAAATACATTTTATCACAATCATAAGGAGATTAAGAAAGATAGAAAGTTAACAATAAGCTGACTACTACGTCAGCTTTCATTTCATACAATTTTTTTTTGTAATGTACAGCTCCATATACCCTGGCAGAACATATTCTGCACAGCAATATCAGATCCTTATAGAGTTCTGCTAATGCTGAGCGTTTGGAACACAGGAATTAACACCAGTTAGAAGACAACTATCATCTAACTCTAAATAGGTGTCACCATAAGTCATGGGCACTAGCTATCAGCAGACAATCGTGTGCTAACTATTACATAGATAAGAAATCCACAAAGGAAATCAACAATTTGCAGACCCAAAAACAAGGCTACTCCAAACCATCTGCCACTTTCTACTATCTGCAATCTCATTTGGAGACAATAGGAAGCAGAACTTTCCTCAATTAATCCCAATTAACCATCCTCTCAGGTCGTTTGGTCTTCAGTTGAGAAACATGAACTCTTTGAATGCAGAGCCATGTTTTTCAAAGTCCATTACGAAGAGCCCCATTCAAAATGAGATTCAGACTGGTTTCACATTGAATTGTGTAGTCTTCAAAATCGAATTTCAGCTTTCATCTTTTGGGATTGAAATGTGGAGGTGCCTTACCTTTGCCATTCAATCTCTCTGATGGGGCAGCAATTCTAGCAGATCTGCTGCAGCAAACTGTTGCCATCTGCTGCTCTCTGACTTGTCCTTCTGATGAACAGGTTGGAATTGATCTTGAGAGGTCATGCGGTCCAACTTCTCATTCAAAGCACCTCCAACTAAAGCAAGTTGCTCAGCTAGATTTTGTAGAGCTCCAAGGATGTAGGCTCTGCATCTACTGAAAACCTGTACCACGTCACTGTCTTCATGGTGAAAATATTTTTCCTGCAGAATTTCTGTTGTTGCAGCTTGTCTCCTTTTCCTAATATCATACACTTCCTAGAGAAGTCTGGGTCTCCTCTATATCCCCTCTAACACCTCTCCTTGTGCTCCAGCCTTCATGATCTTGGTGACTCTGTGCAGTGCTCACACCAGCATGTCAATGTCTTCCCTGTACTAGGTAGCCAAAACCATTTATCCTGAAGTTGTTCATTTATCCTGAAGTATCAAATAGAAGGGAACCATTATTTCTGTGGACCTGTTGTTATATACTGTGCTAACATTGCGCAGGGTATGCTTCGCCTTGTTTACTCCAACTGCTGACTTGTGTTCACCGTGTCCACAGGGACCCCAGGCCCCTTTCTGCTCTTCACTCAGTTAACCTCCAGCTTGTGCAGCTGCAAGGGGTTATTCCATGCCCAACACAAGACTCTTGTCTTTGCTGAGCTTGGTGAGGCTCCTGGCAACCCTTTCCTCTAGCTCATCTTCATCCCTAAGAGCAACAGTCATACCCTCCAGTGCATTAACTGCTCCCCCACAAGTGGTATCATCCAGATGTTTGCTGACAGTGTACTCTCCTCCATAATCCAGGTCATTAACAGTGGAGGCATCAAACAGTATTAGCCCAGAATCGGTTCCATGAGGGGGATTGACACTAGCAACCAGCTGTCAGCTGGACTTTGTACTGCTGATCACAACCATTTAGCCTGCCAGTTCAGCCAGTTTTCCATCCACCTTATCATTCCCTCATCCTGCCCATATTTCATCATTTTGGCTGTTAGAATATTATCAAAGTCCATGGGAAAAGCTTTGCTACAGTCAAGATAAACAATATTCATATTCTTCACTTGTCCACCTCAACTTGGAAGTGAATCAGGTCGATCAGTGACAGTCTGCCTTTTTGTAAACCCATGCTGCCTGTATCTAAACATGTTCTTGCTCTTCAAGAGCTCAGAAATTGTTTTCATGAGGAAAACTCCCAGGAGATTGAGATTAAACTGCTTAGACTACAGTTTCTTGGATCCTCTCTCTCAACTATCTTGAAGACGAATATGACAATGGCCTTTTTTCTTCCATCTGTCAGGGACCACCTCAGTCACTGTAACTGCCAAAGTCGACAGTCAGCAGACTCACAGCAGCAAGGATGCTTCCTCACCACCTTTGGATGCAACCCATTTGTTCATGTGACATGTTTATGTCCAGTTGGCTTAATTGCTCACCCCTTCTCTGCTGTGGTTAAGGCTTCAATCCCACAGATTCTACTATTAGCCTCAGGATTATGGTTAATTCTTACTGGTGAAACAAAATGAAACCATATGCAGAAAAGGCATTGAACATCTTATCCATCCCAATACCTTTTGATTCTAGGTCCCCTGACAGAGTATTTAATCCACATTTTCCTTAGGCTTAATTTTTGCTGCCGTTGCAGTTACTTAAGCCCTTTCTGTTGCCCTTCACGTCCCTTGCTATTGCAACACCAGCTGAGTTTTGGCCTTCCTAATTATCACCCTGAAGACTTGGGCAATATCTGTATATACTATCCAGGTAGTCTTCATTCTACTCCCTCCTTCTGTATAGTTCTCCTTTATGTTTGAAGTCATTCAGCTGCCGTGTTTGTTCATATCAGCCTTGTATCACATTTCTTAAACTTCCAATGATTTGAAATGGATCACTTCTGTGTTCTGAGGAGACTGCTGTTAAAGATCAATTAGTTGTCCCAAGAATCCTTGATTCCAGGGCAGTCTCTCTGCCAAGCAGATCTCTAAACAAGCTGAAATTTGCTCATGATAATTCCAGGCTTCCAATTATACTGTGTGTTTTGCTCATTTCTCTGAGAAATTTTAACTATACAATCTCGTATCCATCACAGTCAAAGCTTCCCTCCATCTTCACATCCCCAGTCAGTTTGCACACAACTAAAAGGTCCATCAGAGCACTTCCCCTAACTGGCTCACCAATCATTTCTGTCAATAAAATGTCATTACATTTTTTGCACTTAATCCATGCTTCAAGTACTGAGAAGTATCTGGAACTCAGTGTTCTCTAGAATGAAGAGTTACACTTCTATTGCCTTACACCAGAAACCTCATTTGACCTTCAAGATTTCAATATCCTTATCATCTGCCACAGAAAATCTCAGGGAGAATCCTCTCCTCTAACACAGTTGCAGCACTAAGAAATACTGTGACTTTCAAGCCTTTATGCCAAGGGCTTGTAACACATCCTGAGGAGAAACATGATACAAAATCATAAAGGTTGGAAAAGTCCTGTAACATCATCAGGTGCAACAGCCAACCCATCACCATTGCGCTCACTAAACTATATCTCTCCATGCCACATAAGTGTCTTTGGTTGTCCTCCATTTGCAACAAGATTCTGGGTGAGACAGATCTTATGTCCAAGTTCAAAATTCCCGAGAAAAGCAAAAAACTTGTCGTACTTGTCATAATAGGCCTTGGTACTATCTTATTCACCTTTGTAAAAGTTAGGAGCAGAAAGAGAGACTAAGGAAACCTCAGGTGCTAGCTATGGAGATGAGCTGATTAGTCCTATCTTGAATACTATCCACTCGTGTCCAGGCAACATCAAGTACTCCAAGGCTGATTGGTACCAGATGAGAAAGGTAGCATGTTTGAAATCTCTCTATGTAGAAAATTACCAGGTGAAACAGTGCTGGAGATGACAACCTGCTGCCCTATTTCACTTGCCAATGAGCTTCCTTGGTAATCTCATGTGCTCAAGAAGTCTTGATATGGTGAGGGTAAAAGGAACTTCTTCACAGCATGAGTTCTTCAAAGATACCAGTTGTGAATCCTGTAGTTCAGTGACTAAGGCTTTTGCTAATGCACAGCTTCTGCCTATTCACTGTGGCCACAGACTTCTGATTTTAACGACGTCTTCATAAACTTCTGACAAGCTTCTGATCTCTTTATGTTCTAAAATAATGATGGATTGAGTATTTATCAGAAATACATTACTTTCTAAGGCAGTTAAGGCTCTGCATTTGCACAGGAGAGGATAGAAGCCGGTCTTTCTAAGTCACGCTGAGTGAAAAGTAGTCTTTGGAGAAGACTTGTAGAGGCACACACACATCTTATGTCTAATAAAAAGAAAGCAACTTACTACATGTCTGAAATTCTCTGCAGCAAGCCTCTCCATCTCATCAGTGCCATTGAGAGTAACCAGTCTGGGGCACTGCCAGCATCACAGCCTATATCGATGGGGAAAAAATATCTGACCTTGAGAACCGGGACATGCGTATTTCCTAAAAGGTGAATACAGATGTGTCTTAAAATAGAACCTGGCTTTTCTCTGGTGAAGGCTGTAACTTCCCAACTGATCGATTAGAAGCAGGAAAACAACTCTTCCTCCTGAGGAAGATTCCTTGTCATATTTTAAATGAAAGAACATAAACACCAGTCAGGATAGCACTCTAGGTTATAAATCCCAAGTAAAATAGTTACCTACTGATAGCAGTACCAAGTGTTCTAGCTTTAAAAAGCTCCAAGATTCTCTTTTGTGCAAGATGCTTTCACTAGGTTAAGCTGCCCCTCTCACTCAAGTCCTGCAGTTTCTATTCCAGGGCAATTATCTTGTCCCTCTAACAAAGGTAGCTTTGACTTTTAACTTGAAACTGCAGATTCTCCTGCTGGCTGACTGACTACTAGAAAGCTTCTTCATGTATTACAGTCAAGCTCCAGGAATATTTGGGGCAGGATACTATGTTTAAAGTTCTTCACCTACACGTTGGATACTATTAGTCCTGATGCTCATTTTTTCATCAAGGGCTCAGATTCTCCTTTTCCTTCAGCCTTGAAATCCCATTCCTTTGGAAGCAGGCTTGCTTTTCAAGTGCAGAAGAGAACAAATGTCTTTGTTCTCCTCATTGACAAATATTATACCATGAATGTTAAAGGATACCAAATTTGAACTCTGTAAAAGTGGGAATATAGCCTGCATGCCTCATTCACACTGCAAAACAACCAGGTTGATAAGAAGGGCCATATGATATAAAAGTTCTGATTTTTCTCTTAAAATTTGTTATCCACTTTAAGTCCAGTTGCAATAACTTACTTAGAACTTCATTTTATGGCTAACCTTGACTATAAATTAAAACAATCAAATAAATAGAATCTTACTATGGTAGCACTCACATTTCCCCACTAATATGTCGTATTTTAATCAGAATTCTATGTCCAGCAGGTAACAAATAGTCTCCAAGATAATCTGTATTTTTAAGGCAATTTTCTTTATCTGCATGCAGAAATTTATACACGAATAATCCCATAATATTAGTAGAGGTTCCATAGCTACTAAGTTAATACACATTTTTAGATCCTAAATAGGTTCACTAAGGTGGGAAAACATGCATGAGAACAGTCTGGCATTGGTTGAAGAATCATGTTTAATATAGCAGTATCTCCACATTTAATAATTATCTGTTTCTTTTTTTTTTTTTTCTAGCACACAGGGACTAAGTTTCAAGAACATATTTGAAAAAAGCTAAGTAAACTAAAGTAATTTACAGCATTTTAATGAAAAACAAACAAACAAAAAAAACCATGAGAAAAAACATGATGCTGCCCTCCCACATCAGCCACAACAATTCTGAAGCACCTGGTACCTTTGATTTTACATTGTTGAACTGGGAGCTGTTTCAGAAGAAAATCGAAGTTATGTGAAAGAGAAATCCTATTATAACACTAAGTTATTTATACAATCTTTCTCCGGTGTCTGAAAAGTACAACAGCTGTGCTGGAAGAGTATGGACCTTGTAGCTAAAATCTGAATTAATTGTTTTTAAAAATGGAGACAAGGTAATTTAGTCTGTCTCTTTAATTAACAACTTTCCATATCCTCTGCTCTACTCATATACATAATTGTATTTCTTATTGTCATAAGAAGACTCTAGAAGAAGAACGTGAATTTAGGTAACTTTGAGATCTCTGAACCTGTCCCACAGCCTAATTTGTATGACATCTCTTCTTACTACATGTGCTGAGGCATTTGACTCATCAGTTTGGAGCTTCCCAAGGCTTCCGAGCAATTCCGAGGGATTTGATTTAGTAGTTGGGTAGGGATAGTGATAGGAGAATGGTTGGATTAGATGATCTTGTAGGTCCTTTCCAACCTTACGAACCTATGAATTCAAGGCTATACATGATCTGGAACTGTAACACATGATGAGCAGTTGGGCTGTTCTGCTGAAACCAAGGCCCCTACTGCTGAAGTAAAAGAATGGAGGTGGTAAGGTTGGTGTTGCTGCATCATCCTAGGCTCCAGCCCAAGCCTCTATCAGTGAGACTTGTACTGTTAAAGGAGCTGCCTTGCCCCTTGCTTTTCTAAAACACAGCCCAGGTTTGGTATGATTGATAGGGGAAGGGGAATTTCTCTAACTGAAAACAAATAGTTAAAGTCAGTACTTTATTTTCATTAACTAAACTGTACTCTATATAGCATAAAATTCTAATTTGAGAATCATTTAATTCCTGCTTCTGTATTTTTGGAGAGTTTATGACTCTTCAGACTGATGCACTCTAGCTCCAGTGCCAAAGTTTTGCAGAAAGGAGGAATAGGAAGCAGAAACTGGAAAGAAGGATAAAACAGTCGAGACTTGATAGAAATTAAAACCAGTGAGGCTACAGAAGGGCAGCAGTTTAGACATAAAGGGAGACGACACAGCATTTCAGCACTAAATTTTAATGTTGACCTAAAACATTAATCCTAACAAACTCCTGCCTATGGCATGTGCTGTCTCACATCTATATGAAGATGTGTGGGAGGCACAGCCATTCCAGCAATACCCCATACTTGCAATGCCTTAGGCACGGAACTTATTTCATGTATGTATATATCCTAATAATTATGCAAAGCAAAATACAGAAAACATATAAACATATAGGAAACTTAAATACAGATGTGTTACATTCCAAAAGGTTTCATCTTAGAATTCTTCATGAATGAAGGACAGATACTTACTTCCAATGCCTGGTCCTTAAAATAAGCAGCAAACACAGCTCTTCATGGATATACAGGCTCCACTTCCTGCCAGTGTCAAGGACAACAGACACTAAATTTTAGGTCTTTGGATGCAGTACGGTGCTCTGCAGCATAAAGGCCCAAAAGCAGGCAACATAAAGAAAATAGAAGATGTTGATCAGCAAAAATGCTTTCTTTTCCTAATTAATTTCTGTATTGTCTGTTTCCATTCTATCAAGGACAGTTACTCCTCTATTACTGCTTCCTTCTGAATACCACAATATGACAGTTGCACCCCACCTGCTCTGAAAAAAGAAATAGAAGCATGGTTGAGTATTCAGCCAGGTGCACTCCCTTCAAAATGTTTGTGGCAACTCAGTTACAAACTAGAAGAAATATTAATCAGAAGACCCACCAACTCCTTTCATGGTTCTTTTAAACAGCTATAGGGATGTAATATCAGCACCTAACTACCTCGTTTTCAGGCTCCTTGCACTTTTTAATTGGTGTGAACATGAGGAACAATGCTTTGTCCTGATACTCCTACCTGAATGACACAGATAATGCAGCCTCAGAAGATGCAACAGGGGAAGAAAGAGTCTTACCTTCCCCAAGCTGATTATTTCCACCTCAGAATCTTCTTAGGTACACCTTTAAAAGGTAACTTTTATGCCCTGAGGATTTTCGGCTGAATTAATCTTTACCTAGGTTACAGTATGGCTGCACAAATGCTAATACCAGGAAGAAGGAAGTGGACAAGGATGAATTATATACTCCTTTTCAGATGCAGCACCAATTTAAGCTGTAATTCAACAAATTGTTGAATAATTCACTATTACCTAACATCTAGCAGTGATGCCACAACTTCATGTATGAAGCAATGAGTTTGAGTATTCAGCATGTAACTATAAAAAGCTATTACTGCCATTCAAAAATCATGTTGTCAGACTGCTACCAATCCAGAGCAGCTAACCTGGCAAGTCATCTACTGTTTTATATTAGTGATGCCATTAAGCAAATTATTTATCCTCATCACAGATTTGCCTAAAATTGCGGTTGCTCCTAAAACTAGAGCGCACCACAAGAACCACGTTGGTTAAGAAGGGATATGGACGCTGCATTCATACACATTAATGAGTAAGAAGTGAGCCTATTAAAACTGACACCTAAGTTACGCTATATTTCAGATTTTGAGGAAATTTGAGAAGCTTTTACCTCAAAACTTGTCCAATAAAACAGCCCATAGTTGTCTACTAGCATTTTTCTTCCCCAGCCCAAAGGTTTACTGGACTCTGAGCTGCATGGAATATTTTGCTCCCAATTTGTTTTATGGATTGGGGTATGAATAGTCTTAATACATAATTTGGCACGCAGTTCAACAGCAACTTCCTGTAGTAGCTAGTCTGTGGTAATGACATGTCATTTCTGTACATAGTGTAAATTGCTGGCTCTGTCTTTATACTTCAATAAAATCTGTTTACATAGCTTGTACTTCTCCTTTCGTTGCTATTAAGCAGGAAGAAATTCAAACAACAAAACTTTATTGTTTGGGTCTGTAAGTTAAATAACCAATGCAAAGGATATTTTCAAAATCCATACAAGAATGCACAAACCACTGTTAAATTATACAGAAATGGCAGCATAAGAAGTGACTGATATGCAAAGGAAGAACACAAGTATCAGATGCTTGAAATTCTCCCATCTCCTCTCCACATCCTCTTATTTCTTGTGTAAGTGATGCATCACTGAACAGGAGGAAAGTGCTCTGGATGGCTGAATTCTGGGATAAGAGACTATAAAAGTATATACAACTGAACTATGTGTAACATGTTCAGAGAAAAGACTGCATTTTTTGTAATAACAATCTACTCATTTTTTCCATTTCCATACACACAAAAATAAAAAACAACCCTGATAAGTCCTTTTTTAGAGCTCAGAATACACGCGAAGTATTTTGAGATTGCAAACTCTTAGCAAAAAGTGACAACAACACTGCAAGAATGTGATCTCAACTGGTGAGTTTCTTTGCAAGTTTTATCACTATCTTTGAGAACTGGATTGGCAGCAGCTTTGTCCAATTAACTTTTACACAAACAGAGTGTGATAAAGAGAACTATTTATCAGTACTTAAGCCCTGATACTTTTATCATCCGTATGACATCACACACAATACCAAGTCTCCAACTCTGAGAGATGATCCAACACTTTCTAAGCAGCACCACTCCAGTTCCAACAGACATATTCATAGACACAAATCCCTTTAAGAAATTTGAGTTCAGGTTCCAGAGAAAGCTACAGGAGCTGCAACTTACAGAAGCTCCTGTTCTCTTACTGATAGGTGGAGGGCAGCAGCAGAAAGAACAGCACGATCCACGAGGCTGGCACAGAGCTGCATTCGATAGTTTACACTGTAAATGTGCCACCCCAGATAGCTGGCGTGCAGTACTCTTCTGCTACCACACCCAGGCACGTGCACCTGCCTACTTAATACTTCCAACTTCTCAACTTCTGATAGCTTCATTTGCATTAATAAAGCAATACGGTTTTAGCTTATGACATTTATTACTATCTCACATTTAAGATGAGCACACTTTACTAACAAATCAACCCCAAATTAGTTTTGCAGTTGGCAGCTTTGCTTTTCTTCATTTTAAAGTGGTCCTAACGACAACCAGAGGGCAGTACTCTGCTGACAAAGGGGCAGCTTTCATTAGCCAGGACAACCCTTTTTCGAAACAGAAATGGAGCCATTCTAACCAGGAGAGCTTTGGTCTTTAAGGCAACTGTTTGGAAGGAGTGATGGCACAGCATATAATTTGTCACAGAGTTTTGTCATGTACCAAGGCAAGGAGAGATCTATTGGACTACCTAAAGGGCCGTTTAAAATCCTGTCCACTTGTCCTTCAGAGTTTGCAAATATCACACCTTCTCACTTTCCATGGAAACAACATTGGAGAATACAGAAGCTGATCCATAGATCTGTTCAAAACCTGCCATTTTCCTCCCAGCCGGCAATGAGCAACTTGCAAGGATGCAGAGGTCAGCTTTTACACCCAGAAACCGCAACTTGCCCCTGAAATGAGTAAAAACAAACTGAATTCAAATAAAAATCAAGTCTTCCTTTCTTCATCTTCCCTGGGACTACAACAGCAGCACAAAGCAGAATTTTGGTGACCCTTCACTATAACAAGCATTCAGGAATTATATATTAATACCTTGGGGAATATTAATGAAGACTGTTTTAATAGAATATGTTACTACTTTAAGCCACAAAAATCTCTAGTGACTGTGCTTATGAAGAATATAAAAAATAAACCAGAAATCCTTCTTTCTCCTTCAACCATTTTCTCAAGTGAGAGGCACATGGCCATAGTATACCTTTCTGTGTTGCAATTATGTTGCTATAAGACATGTCCTAGGCATTTCATTATGATGAGGCGGAGACAGGATAAGGACCACTTATAATACAGCAAACTGCTCTATATTAGTCTTCTATCACTGTCACAATGAACTGGAATCAGCAGTATCACAATGAGGACAAAATGCTGTTATCATTATAGTCTGCAGCCATTTGCCAGGCAATATTTGGTTGGCTTTTTTTTTTTTCTTCCCTAAATAAAATTAAGCAATTAATTAATAACAAACAAAGATAAAGAGAGATATCAGACAACACTTGCTTACTTGCTAGGCTAAGCTTTTATTAGTAATGAAACCACCAGAGCCCCTTGGACAGAGAATTGCACACCAGGATAGTCCTTAGAGAATCTTCCCAAGACATCCAGTTGGGTGATCAAACTGTTCCACACAGCCTGGACAGAGGCACTGTAGCCACAGTTAGAGGTAGCACAGGATGGCGAGCACAGCTCTGCCAAACAAAGAGATACAGCTCAGATACTACTGAAGGGCCAGTTAATATGCCCAACACTACAAAACTACTTCAGAGCCATAAGGCCATCTGATGAAGTCACCACCAAAACTCCCATTGTGTTTGGGAGTACAGGACTGGCCACCTTCCTTTCATACACTGACTCTGTACTTGGCAGTGTTATTCTGAGTAATTAGCAGTATCCTGGAATGACCTGAGGATATTACAGGATAGCTAACTTCCTGTATTCAAGCCCAGTGGAGTCACAGGTTGCAATCATACCGTATATTGTATACAAAGTCTATTAATGCAAACAGTGCCAAATGGCTACTAATATACATTTGCAGGATTCCACTTCAAGAAGACATCAGGTTCCAAGACATCTTTTAAGAACAGCCGAAGATACACTGTTTTTTCAAAGATACACTGACTGAATCAGGGAAAATTCTTTTGGGAAATTTTCCCACTCGTTACAACGATAAAGCAATAAGCTTTTGAATCTCAAGCTGCATGTGCACAGCAAATAAAAAAGGGAAAAAAAATAAAGCCAGAAGCTAGCAGAAGCAAGGTTTTCTGACAATTGAGTGGCATCAGCAGCGCTGCAGATTGGTTACTCCCACGTGAGGCAGCAGCAGGGACTGCAATTAGGGCCGGGGCTGCACTGTACTCGGTGCTCCCTCTTCTGGCACCCAGGCCAGGATGGCCGTGACACATGGCACACAGTGAAGGAAGCAACCCTGCGGGGGGAGGGGAGACAGAGGCAATGTGGGGAAGCCAAAGCAAATCACTCCCAATGGGCATACCCAAATTCTATTTCTTTATGGGGGATTTACACAGAGCCGTGAGTTTCTTACACCGAACAGGTGGCCTCTCATTAAATGCTTCTTATTTTCTGAGTTCCAGGTGTAAGTCCCTGTAAAACACTGAAGTAGCAGTACTTAGTAGGTACCAGACAGCATCTACAATAGTTAAGTGGCTTCCTTTACTGTGGTTTCTAAGCACCACAATAATCCCCCCTTAGAAAAGTCTTAATAACACAGAGAGGACCACAGATCTTGTGGACAACCTGACAACAGCCTCCAGCACAGTTAAACACTGCTCTGAAGCCACAGTGAGCTCTTCTACTGCTGAGCCGTCTTCACTCTTAGATAACCTGTAACTTATAACCATTAAAACCGTGCCTTGATTAAGCGAAGGACACCCCAGATCAGCAGCCATCCTCGCAGTGAATCCCCCTGCACCTTAACTTTATCAACACTGGTGATACTGTTACAAACTCTCAATTTTGTTAACTCATTAGCATACATGAAGCACTCAAATATTTTTCTAATAATTATGCTAAAAGAAACCTATAAGGAAAAGCAAAAATCCTCTATTTAGATACAGGTTTAAATATAATGTAGATGCATTGCCCCCCCCTCCCCAATTTTTTATCTTGATTTTTTTTAAATGCAGTGAGCAGTATGCATCTCAAACTGCAGGATCCTGCATAACAAAAAGGTGTGATCATATAATACGTACTATGTCACACACGGAAAACTCCTACATAACAAGCACTGGATTTTTCACCCTTTATTTTTATGTTTACATGCTAATTTTTGTGTGCAATTACACATTGTCTTGATGTTCAGTTGCAGATAGAAACCATCAGACTTTTATTTATAGTCAAGAACTCTCCGGCATGTGAGAAATAAGAGAGTAAATCAAGTGTCTCTATATTGCCTTCTAGAAATAAAGAAATGGATCCTGAAATGAACTTGCCTCCAGACAGTTACCCAAAATTATAAAATTTATCATAAAAGACATCTTTGAAGGCTTAGTTAGCACATATTGGCAAAAGGATAGAGACAATATTTAAAGTGAGGAAACTTACACTATCAAATATCTGCTATCATTTTTGTATAGTACTGCAAACATGACACAAACACCTGGATTAAGGACACGGCTCTATTTTCTTAAGTGATAAGCAGAACTAATTCCAAGGGAATGCAATGGGCATTCTGTAACAGCTTGGAAACCTCTGAAGGAAAAACTACGACCCACATAATTTAATTTCCCTAGCACACAGTGAAGAATAAGCCCAGACTTATTAAAATGTAGGTAGATCAAACACAATTCTGAAGGTTCACTTACAGTCAGACTTAGTTCACTTTCATTGTTTTATAAATCTATCTGGGCTTGTAGCACTAAAATATAAATCTATCTTCACCTTGTAAACTTACAGCAACCTGATGATGGATGAAATGACAAAGGAATAAGTTTCATTCTGAGAAACTAAGCCATACCAAAACCTTACCCAACACTGCTGTTTACACTGCAGAACACAACAAAAGCAGTCCCTGGTGCAGCACATGACTTATGACACTTGTTCGCATTCCAGAAACTGAAATAAAATACTTAAAACTATAAAGCCTTAAGATTACCAATGGTATGAACACGTGCAGAACTATTTATTGCTAAATCAGCCAAAGATGACAGCAAGGTCTGCATTAACTGGATCTGAGGAGATGTGCCTGAAGCAGATGCCACTGAGAGTCACTTCTCACTGCTGAGAGGCTGCCCAAGTGGGGTTTACCCTAAAACCATCAGTTTTTCCTCACTCTCTTGCTTGCACACACATTTTCTTTCATCTCCTTCTTTCCTTCTTCTGCAGGACTGAAAAAATTCTTCGAGCTTCTGTACTGTTCTCTGACATGGGCAAGGGAGTCTCAAGAGAAGTGTGAGACTTCTCCCCAGAGCAAAGTTCCCCAACATAGCACGCAATCTAGATAAGGACAAGATAATGTAACACATTTTAACACTGCTACTTCACCATATATCCAGAAAATAAATTTTTGCCTCTTGTTAAGGGGCTATAAAATTTAGAAGACTGCATTCACTCTTCTCTCAAGAATATAACAAGTATTTCTCAGCTCAGATACAGACTCTCCCAGCTCTGCACATTAGTCACTCTCGAACACAGTGATCCTGGTACCTTTGGAAACCACTAAAATCAGGAATTGGTGGTACAGAATCATATAATCACTTTATTATTTAGAATTATAGAATAATTAAAGTTGGAAAAGACCTCTAAAATCACCTAGTCCAACCATCAACCCATCACTACTACCACGCCTGCTAAGCCAAGTCCATGAATGCCATGCTTGCATCTTTGGTTATCCTTCGTTTGCCACAAGATTCTGGGTGAGGCAGATCTTATGCTCAGGTTTGAAACTCAGAAGAATAGCAGCCCAGCTTCATAAACACTGTAACATCTAAAGAAGATGAGCATCCTAGACTCCCCTAAGAGCTCTGAATGCTATCATGTTACTGCAAGCAACAGGAAATGACACTTGACTACATCTGACAGGCCTTCGTATGAAAATATCGTCAAAAACAGTTTCTCACTTGCTTTTTTTTCCCCCAGTTTTGTTAGACATTACTGTAGTTAAACAGTTTAAAATCAATGTTTTAAACGCAATTTTCAAGCTGTGTGTCCCATAAGCATTTGACCAATGCAGTAAGTTGAGATATTTTATCCTTCAGTTAAGCTGAACAGAGGGATATTTCTTTTCATCTGGGCAACTCAGCAGCACTCCATGCAATGCTGCTCATCTACCTGTAGTCTGTAAGGACAAACTCCTAGTAGTAATGCACCAAGACACAGACTGAGAATTAGGGTTAAACAACATGTTTTCTCCTTCAAAAGTGCATCTGTGGTTATTCATGTTTTTCCTCTGCTGTTAAATATTTGATTGGTGTGGGCAATTTCAAAAGCGTTCTTTAACTGGTCTTTCTTTTTCTTCCTACCTAAGTTTCCAGGTTTGCAGCATGCATTATAACGAAATGCATAAAGTGTCACACAATGTCTGTCCACACACTTATACTACTTCCCTTTTCATTTATGTCTATATAAAAGTTAACTAAAACACCTGCTTACTCAGAGAAATTTCTATGTATTTTTAGCTACTGTTGACTCCCAATTGAATTGGAAAAAATACAATGATGAGGGACTACTGCTGGCAGATCTGTAATACTGAGAACTCTCACATGAGTAGCATCTTATCGCATGAACCTCTTAAAAACATCATCAAGTTATTAGGTTTGGTTTTACCCTACATTAATGAGACTTCCCACACCACTGCTGCACTATCATCATTCTTGCTCCACAAAAACGTTTAAAGCTTGAGCCAAATATAATGATGATTTCTGCATTTCTGAGCACAGCTCCTTTTGAACATCCAGAACAACTCTTTCAGTTTTGCATCTCAATCAAACTTTCACACATGCAACCAGAAACATGAATCACATTAGCGCTATTTCAGGGAACAAGTACAGCTAGTGGCAGGGTAAGCACGCCATCCACTAGATCATGCAATCACACAGGTAATCACAAGGTAATGCTGCAAGCAGGTCATTTACTAAGTGCAAATCCATTCTTTTTCTTTTTAAAAAACATGAATGCCCTCATGGCAAAGTGGTGTGTGACTTCTGCGCTTATAAGAACCTCCAAAAATGTTCCACTACTCGGGCCCTGGTTTGTATTTCAGATTAAGAAACACAGCACATAATTTGGCCTGATAAATGTAAGAAAAGTCTATGAATTCTTTAATCTAATCTTACTGTTGAAGTATGGCCAATCCCAAGCGTTCAGAACACAAAAGTCAGGACCTACAAAAGAATTACGATTTCAAAAGCACTGCAATTTTGAAATCAAGTGGGAGCATGTTCATGTATTTATTTTTACTTCTCCTTCAGTTGCTTTCAGGGTTTTCCTGCTTCATGTCTCTTACTACATTGCTCAACTCAAAACCTTCAACTATGAAGTGTTTTTAATTTGGGGCCCAGGTGATCCTAAAATGAATTGATTCCAACAGTTGGACCTCTGCAAAGAACACTGAAAAACTACAATAGTTATAGATAACATTCAAGAAAGCAATTAAGTGATCTACTTGATTATTTAACACTGTGTTTATGGAGCCCATTTTTTCAACTGTTCTACTTCCTTAAAAGTAATAACTGAAAAATAAGATTAGGAAGGCATATAACACAGTCAGGAGAGAAGTATCAAATAAACAACTTAAGAAGTTGATTCTTTTCAGTGCAAAAGCATCTTGAAATTTTTATTTATTTAGTTAAGATTATCCAAAACAAGCCTGCAAGAAAGAGTGATTAACCCCCTCAAAGTGGAAATTTCATACAAGGGTGCAGAAGTAGACCATAATAATGCACACTTGCTTTCCTCTTTGCTCTACTGCTTAGCATTTAATTTCAAATATTAAATTCCTTAATTTATGATTTAATAAACTACCACTGATGACTGGCCACTTACTACAAAGCAGCAGCATTTTTAAGAACAGCCAGCACAGCCATATGAAATAAAGAGTTTTAAAATATTACTTGGTAAGGAGTAGGACTAATCCCTTGCTGAGTAAACACCTCTTTTTAAAAGGTGCATTTGTTGCAGCAAGCTGCACAAACACTGAAGCCTTCTGCCCAACGTACAGTTAACTTAAACACTTTCATCTCAATCGTTTTTAATAAGATGTGTTAATGTCCCTGAAATGTACCACAGGATTTCTAACCCCTCCTCCTTTATCATATATGTTCATTCTGCAATGCTCATGTTTATTTCCAGACTACACCTACATTATGCACCACTGCTGTCTGCAGCTTCCACAGTGACTTTAGTCTCTCCTCTAGCCCACTTAATAGGCCACATTTTCTAAAAACACACATATAAACACGCACTGGCACGTACACACAAATTAATTACGCTAACTTCAGTTTCTGAAGATCCACTTTTTTGTTTACCATTTAACATAAATAGCGCTCAGCTAGTGATACTAGTTACTCCAATCAAATCATAACGTTGCCACAGTTCATAAGCAGCACAAGCAAAAATGAAAATGGAAACGAGCAAGAGTAATTCACCCACCAGAAAGCCAATGCAGTCAGTGGCACGCTGACAAGAGCAATTGTGGCCTGGGCTCTAGATAGGAACAGCTGGTCAGACAGGTGATAAGCACAGAATTTAGTATTAAAGATTCAGGGGAAAGGCTTGAAACTGCAACACAGGATACAGCTATTAGGGTAGAAAATTTGTTTAACACACTTATACTTAAAAAAGAAAATAACAACAAACCCCAAAAAAGAACCAACAACAACAAACCCAACCACCACTACTGAAACAAGTGCCAGTTCAATCACTGGACCTGCACTGTCTGCAAGAACGCTGCTTCCATGCACACCACTTACACACCAGAATTCTGAGTATATATTGACTTCTATAAACAGTTTATAACAGTACAGATTTTATTTTACAATTTAAATTCATTCAAATTGTGTTGACAGCTACTATACAGATAAACAAAAGAACATAAAAAAACCCCCACAAACTCTGATGCTTTTTCCCTTTTATCTATCTGATCTTTAATACACAACAAGCTATATTTCCTAATTCTTAACTAGAAATGTATGTTGATACATTAATAATTATCACATTAACAATGAAACCCGATAGCTGCTTTATTTAGGTATCATTAAACGCATGCATATTAAGGCACGTAAATCGGGAAAAGACTCTAAATTCATAAGCCCTTCCTCTACCGCCAAAGAGGGGAGCTCCTGACAGCACAAAAATAGCGAGACAGGAGATGCAAGGCAGCCCCATCACATGGATCTCCGTCCATTTCAGCGACGCGCTGAAGAACCGAGCCACAGAAACGCAGACACGTTAATGTAAAACAGCAATTACCACCGAGCCGGCATCGCAAGAGCCCCATACAGACATTCTGTACCTGGCTGCTGGATAGTGTTACTTGAAGCATCAGCCTAATAGCCGGTTTATTCATAAGGCACGCACTAAAATGAAACAAACAGTAATTAAGTGCTGGCAGTGACCTAGTTAGCTCGGCGCGGCGCTGGATCGCCCTGTCACTCATCGCAGGCTCGCCACGATCCGACAGCAGCGCTCTGTCCGCCCGGGCAGCAGCGCCTCACGCCCCGGAGCCCCGCGCTGCCGCTGCCCGCAGCCCTCGGTGGCGGAGCCACGGCCGCCCGGCCTCGCCACCCCTCCCCCGCGCCGCCGCTCCGCGCTGGGCCGAGGCCGCCTCTGACGCGCTCGCTGCTCGCGTCGCCCTTCACCTCCCTCTCCTCCCTCCCCCAACGCGCGCGCTGTATAGAAAATCTCCTCTCGGCGGCGAGAGGGCGGTGAAATCCTTCGCTCCCCTCCCTCCGCTCTTCGTAACGCGAGCGAGCCGCCGCCTCCTGTTCCTCAGCCTCGGCCAAGTCGGCGTTTTGTTGACAGGCTCTGCCGGGCACAAAATGGGGCTGCCGCTTCCATGGGCGCCGCCATTTTGTGAGGAGCCGCCGCAAGCTCAGTCCCGGCGGCAGCGGCGATCGGGCGGGGCGGTGGGGGTCCGCTTAATGGTTGAACAGAGTGACCCCTCCGGGGAATCCCCAGCTGACGGTTACGTAAGGGACCGTGCCGCGCTCCGCATGGCGGCACGGCTCGCCCTGCTACGCAACGCGCCCATCCGCCCGCAGCCACCCAGCGCCCGCTCTGCTCTGCCCTGCCGTCGCCCTTCGCCCAGCGGGACCCCGCGCCCCGAGGGCGATGCGGAGCCTCGGTCGCTTGTTAGGTTTAAATCTGTCCCCCGTGCTAGCCCGGCCTCGGGACTCAGTGCTGAAACAGCGAGACCCGCAAGGCGGGGGTGCAGAGTGGGAGCTGCTGCGGGTCCGATCTGGGGGTGCCTCCTAAGGCTGCAGCGAACAGACACCGCGCTTCTTGCACTGAAACTCGCGCTCCATCCACACAGAGAGGCCCGTTTTCGATATTTATTCATCCTTAAAGCAAATGTTTCCTTCCTAGCCCCCACCCCCAACCCAACCAGAACCCCCAACAAGTGCGACCCAAGGGCTGCGCGCCTCCGTGTTTGTGCTGAAGCTGGAACAGCGCTCGAGAGGGGAAAAAAAATAATAAAACAGCATGTAAATGATAAAAATGATAACATCTAAATGATAAAAAATATGCTTTATTTCCTGAAGTAAGTTAGCACACGGAATAGGAGGGAATTAGTTGTGCTGTTAAGCGCTCCCTTGGGACCATGGCGCGGCCGGGCCGAGGAGTGCTGTTCGAGGACGGCTCGAGGCCCCGCCTGGCCCCGGGCTGCGGCTCCTGCCGAGCTCACTGCGGACCGGTGAGCGCTGGGCCCCGCAGCTCCGCCGTTTGCAGGCCGCTGTCGGCCCGGCCTGGCCGCGGGTATCCTGCGGCGCTCCCGAGCGCTGGATGCACGTGATGGGGGAAATATTTACAAATAGCGCAGAGGAAGGTGGGCTGCCGCCTGCCTGGGGCGAAGGCCGCGCGTCCTCTGTTCTTTTTAACAACGTGCAGGCACGCCAGCGTGCCTCGATGGAGCAGAGCGGCCCTACGGCTCTCCCATTTCGGGGCACGGCCGCAGCCCTCGGGGCAGCGCGCCTCCCCCCCCCCCCCCCCCCGTCCTGGAGCGGACCTCCCCACCCCCACGCCATCCGGGGAGATTTCCTGTCCTTGGGAACACCTCGGCCCGGGGGAGCTCCAAACTTTTCCAAAAGTCAAAAGCCGGCGGTGCCCCCTTTCCGCCGCCTCTCCTCTCGAGCTCGGCCGCGTTACCCGGCGCGTCGCTCCGAGCCCACCTCTCCCGCCTTCCCCCCCCCCCCCTCCCTTGGAGCGGGGAGCGGCCGCTCGAGCGAGCCCGGCGCGGCGGGCGCGTTTCCCGGCCCTCGCCCTGGAACAACCGGTAGTAGCCGTCTCTTTTTTTTTTTTTTCCTCCCCTCTCGTCCCTCTCCCTGTTCTCCTTTCCGCCCGGCTTTGTGTGAAGTTTGCGGCACATTGCAGATGAGCCCTTAGCGGCGAGAGGAGCCTATTGTTCCCCGCCAGGAACTGCTCGCTGGGGCTGCGCTGGCTTTTGCCTTCGGAGCTGCCTCGTGCAGTACCGGCAGCGGCCTCCGGGCTCCGCTGTGTTGCGCTCTCGTCCAGGCAGAAGCACGGCGGCCTCAGATCTTTTTGTCTGAGAGAGAAGAGAAGTGAATCCCGTTGCCGCCGCCACCGCCGCCGCCGCCGCCGTAGCCGCGCAGTGTGTGTGTGTGCGAGAGGAGGGAGCGAGCGAGGGAGAGAGGGCGACCGCGCGGAGCCGCGTCTGTAACACACACACACTGTCAGTACCTCACTCCGGCTCCCCCCACCCCGCCACAACAGTAACCCAATTCATTGTGTGATCCAGCAGCACCATGTTGAGTCTCATGTGCGGGCTGGATCGGTTGGGTTCGCGGTGCTGAGAGCGGCGGCGGGAGGAGGAATCGCGGAGCGTGCCCCTCTCGCTCCCGTGGCTGTGCCCGCGCGCGGGGTGGGGGCAGGACTCGCGGGTACCGCACTCGCGGGGCTCCCTTATTCCTTTTAAACTTTTTTTCAAGCAAGCCCCTCTCCATGGCCGATCCCCGGCCGAGCACGGGCACCTGGGTCTCTTAAAGGCGAGGAGGAGCCGGGGATTGTTGTTGTTGTCGTCGTCGGCCGTTTTTTTTTTTTTTAAATTGGATTTTTTTTTTTTTTACGAGGACCTTTTTTTTTTTTTTTTTTTTTTTTTTTTTAATACAAAAATGGCAAATTCGACGGGTAAAAACCACGCAGACCAGCGGAGAAAGGGACTCGCTTTCCTGGACGAGCTGCGGCAGTTTCACCACAGCAGAGGGTGAGGAAAATGGGGAGATGGCACGGGAGGGGGGGGAGGCTTTCACCGAGCACATCCAACTTCCAGCCCCTTCCCTGAAGGACACGGCGGCCCCGGCCAGGGGAGAAGAGGGGGCAGAGCTGACAAGTGGCGGTGTTTTGTGTGGATCTCCTTTGGCAGGTCTCCTTTTAAGAAGATCCCCGTGGTGGGTGGGAAGGAGCTGGATCTTCACGCTCTCTACACCAGAGTCACCACTTTAGGCGGATTTGGGAAGGTGAGTGGAAGTTTTAATTTGGGTTTCCCTCCCGCTAACCTCTTCCCAAAAGTCTCCTCCGAGCCCCGGGGGCGACGGGGGGAGCCGAGGTGCCGGGAACCGGCCTTATTTCCAACGGCTTAGGGAAGGTGGGGGGTGGAAGGAGGAAGCAGGCAGGCAGGTTGCTGGCTCGGCCTTGTCGGCGGAGCGATGCGGGGGGGATCGGGGTACGGCGCCCCCCGGCCCGGCCTCGCCACGGCCCCGTTCGCTGCCTGCCCCGTCTCCCCCCCCCTCCTGGCCCCGGGGGGAGGCGATGGGGGTGGGGGGAGCGGGGCGTGTGGGGCCGTGAGGGGCAGTTTGTTTCGCTTGCGATTGCGGCTTCTCTGAGGGAGGCAGAGTGTGAGCGCAGTTCTAGTGCAACTCAAAATTAGCGGGCATGTTTAACATCGATAATCGGCACGGAGCGTGGGCTAGGAAGCGAACCTCGCTGCCGGGGGGGGCCGGGCGCTGCCCTCCGAGCCCTTCCCGGGGAAAAATAACAAAAGGGGCACCCGAGACGGTGTGTAATCAAATAGCCATCTTTAGGCTTCGAGGCTGGGGACAGAGATGTAGGCCTCAAAAGAAAGGCCTCTCCGTGGCTGTGGCCCCGGCCCTTGGGGGGGGGGACCCGGCGGCAGGACCCCGCACCGCCCCGCATTGTGGGCAACTCGTGCGGGTTTTAACGGACCGCGGCAGGATTTAAAAGGGGGCGACAGAGGGACTCCCGATTGGTTATTGTCCAGGCAGGAAAAACAAAAACAAACAAACCCCCAAAACGACGCGAAGCCTCCTGCTCGTCCCCGCCAAAGGAAAAATAAAATAAAAATAAAAATCTCGGGGGGGCGTGGGGGGAGAAATAACCGGGGAGAAGCAGGGGTATTCCCGGGGGGAAACGCTGGGCTGTCAGCAGGAAATGCGGCCCCGACCCCACACGCGTTCCTGTTTATTTATTTCAGTATATTTATCCGTTCGCTCCGTGGCAGCCCGTGTTTTCGGTGGGCTGCGTGGAGCGGTGCTGGGGGCACGGTGTGCATCGGGCCTGTGTTGTTCTGGCAGGTCTCCGAGAAGAACCAGTGGGGAGAGATCGTGGAGGAGTTCAACTTTCCCAGAAGTTGTTCTAACGCTGCCTTCGCTTTAAAACAGTATTACTTGCGGTGAGTGCTACCAAGCTGTTGCTGTGGTATTCGTGAGTGTGGGATTGTATTTGGTTTTTGTTGCGTGCAATAACAAAAATACCCCTGCTTTTTAAAAATGCTGTAACGTAGACCTGAAAATGCTTCCAGTTCCTTATTTGTCTGGTGCAGTGGTCAGTCGAAGGTAATTATGTTTGGCAGATATTTTATTTGTATTTTACATCTGCAAGCCTTAAACTTTGAAGGGATCCTCAGAATGTGAATGAGATATGTGGGAGACGTTTCTGTTGATTGTTTCAGAACGGTGGTTCTAAGGGACAGTTGCTGAGGGATCCTGTTATTGTACTTACAGAAACTTAGTTTAATTTTTGAAGTGCTGAAATGTGTTCCTGTATGTAAAGTTGTTTACAGCTCAGTGAGGCCAGGCAGTGAATGAAAATGCATCAGCAGGAAGGCAGACTGCTTGGGACAAATTATATTGTTATCAATTACTAGCAGCGTTCATTGTGTTTTATTTTAGAGAACAAAAGATAAATATTAATTTTTTTTTCCCCCACTTACTGGAAAAATAATAGATTACTGCAGTTTTTAAAAATAAGGTTACCTTCCTTGAAACCATACAGATGATTTTTTATGATGAAGATTATTTTTTAATGTAGCTTGGAGTTCATGTTGAATATTTTAAATTGCTGAGTGTGGTGCTGTTCAGTTACTGGATGATTTTTTAAAAATAATTAATCCTGATTAACTTGCTGTTTATTTTTTTACGTGAAAGATTTTGAGATCATTGCATGTATAGTGTTTCTAGATGCCATGTAGAGAGGATTAGATTTAATTTAGAGTCAAGTTTTATGCACATTGGTTGAGGAATGTAGTTTTACATTTCTGAGCTATATAGATGGTATGTTTAATTGCAGTTAAGGTAGGTGAGCAACACGTATGAAAGATGCATGGGCTTTTAGAGTTCTGTTTTGGTGATCTGAGTACACACAAGCTGTATCTGTCTCCAGTTTGGCCTTCTGAATTAGGAAATGCAGTAATTGTACAGGTGCACTTTCTATTGGTTGTCCTAGATTGACTTCCAGCTTGAAGCTGTAGAGTTCAGAGCACAGTAGAGCAGTTATTGAGTTACAATGATGCCTGGAAAACCTTAGTCACATATCTGTAGTTACTGAATTTTTCTTTTTTTGGTGATGACATATGATTGCTTTAAGATCCAGACTGAGGAAATAAATGGCTATGGTTAATAGCTTTAGCAAAGTTTAGGATTGCTGCTAGGCCTAGGAATGAAGTGGGAAGCTCGCTTTAGGATGTCCTGTTTATTTTCTTTCTCTGATACATAATATTATGGTACTGTTGCTAAAGAGTTGTTGAATCATTGAAAATAGTTACTGCTTTTTGAGTTCTTCTGTTGGACCCTGTGGTAATCTATTACCTGACAGTATTTTGCATATAATTTGCAAAATGATAGGGTTTTTAAAATTATTATTATTATTTATCTTTTATTTTCATTTTTTATATATTGTTTTTGATTTCATATTGCAGAAGCTTGCAAAGCCTAACTTTTTGCACTGAAATGTCAGGTTGTATGCCATTTGTGTTTTCATATGTATTTTGGTAGCATTTGTATGCTGTGACACTTAACATAACTAATGTTAATATAACATTCTTATGAACATTAATTTTTAATGAGGTGCTACTTTGTAATTTGGAATCCGTCACCCCAAAATATTATTTTTATTGTTAACATTCTGTTATTGGCATTATTTTATACACAGTTGCTGAAAATGCTTGCAGTTGATTATATACTGATAATATAAATTGTTGTGGTGTTTTTTGTTTGTTTGTTTACTTGGGATTTTGAATAAGTTGATAAGAAGAGTCTTTAAAAGGTCTG
This sequence comes from Cyrtonyx montezumae, assembly GCF_038088225.1. NCBI lineage: Eukaryota > Metazoa > Chordata > Aves > Galliformes > Odontophoridae > Cyrtonyx > Cyrtonyx montezumae. Next base: position 131,113,567 of record NW_027072034.1, on the reverse strand, counting down.
GTTCATCATAATCCCTGTCATTTACATAGGCCATTCTGAAATAAGTTGTCAAGGTGGTTGTTTTGGGGATGGTTTGTTTTTGTTTTGCTTTTTCAATTACTGCTTTACTCACTGTTGCTCTCGCATAATCTAAGTTTGATGTGTTTTCCAGCTGAGTTCACCACCCTATATGTGCAGTGTACATGCTGCATATGCACATATGTTTCTGCTAGGTTAACGTTTGTTTAGCTTTAACACTGAACATTTTGGGGGGAATTTGGTCATAGGGAAATAAAAGTGCTCTACTGCTAAATTAGCAGAAAGAGTTTTGTGTGTCTGTGTCAAAGACCATAATGTATGGTTTCTCATAGGGCTGTGTTTTTATGAACTGCTGAGAAATTACCCTTGGGTAAATAAAATAAAATAATAATAATAATAATAAAATGCTCCTCTTGAGTCTCAAATATGATTGCAGTCTTGATCTCACTGTTGTAATGACTTTGCAAACAAATTCAAACAAATTGAGGCCTGTTCAGTACAGATTTTTATCCAGTTGTATGTTGTGTCCTACAAAGTGGTGCAGTGACCTGCATGGCAGGTGGGATCCTGTTGGATTCAGAGGGATTTGGTGGTGTGCACCTACATGAATACAGCTGCAGATTTTGGCTCTGTGATGGTTTGTGATGAAAGTGGCTTCTTTTTATCAAACATCTGGCATACCACGTTGACTGAGATAAGATCTCAAGCTGCATGGACCCCTTGCTCAGTTTACTGTTATCTCTAATAATGCAGTCATTTTGTCTCTAAATTGCTGTGTGAATAATTTAGAAAGTTGAATTTGTGTGGCATCAGTAGTCCTGTTGGCTTCACCGTACTGAGCGTTCTGCACAAGGATCGTCAGGTAACCTTTTGATAAGGTGTTGTGAGGAGTGTCTTTTTTCTTAAAACAACTTTTTCTTTTTGGCTCTTGTGGGATTTTGATGGATGTGTTAGGGAATGTATGGTAGACTTCACGATGTGAACTGTTTAAACTTCTGATATAGTTCTGGTAGAGAGTAATTGAAAATATGATAGACCATCCCATCAACCCTTTTCCCTTGCACTGCCCTCTCTTTTCTCTCACTGGAAGTTAGTTGTAACATAGAAAGTCTGAACCATTCAGACTTTGTGCCTGCGTTGCTTTGAGCTGTCTGACAGGTGAAATAATTAATGTGCTGTGGTTCTTAGTGACCAGTCAAAAGCCACACTACAATAACCATTGATAGACTGTACTTGTTAATGTAGTTCTGTGAGTCTCTGTAAGCGTCGCAGAGCGTGATACCCTTGGATATCGTGCAAATTAGATGTTGCATCTCAATTGAGGTGAATTAGGATAGCATTTTCTAAATGCATCTCTGAAGATTATTTTATAATGTAAATGAAAATATTTTAACATGGAGTAATGAATGTAAATATTGGTACTGTGGGCATGCTTTTACATTTTGTTAGTTGGTAAACACGCGCTAGGTGAAGAAGTTAACATGTAATATAGGCTGTTTTTTATGTTAATAGTTGATTAGATTACAGTCCTACAAAGAATTGGACCGACGTGACCTTGTATGTTACTATAAGATTCTGCTGGTTTTCATGTGAGAGTAAGCGATACATTTATTTCTCTTGTGGGTCTACATAAGGTCTTTGAGAGTGAGAGGCCTTGTGCAATTGAAGTATGCAATTCAAAATGAGTTTGCTTTTAAAAAGTGTTTGTCTGCATTAAGAGATATTATGTGAAAGGACAAAGTGTCAGGTAAGATAAGTTTGAGTCTCAATTCTGCACAGCTTATGGTGAAGGCAGCAGGAATTAGCTAATACCGGTTAAAAAGTGAATAAGAGTTAACTGTTGTAAATATTGGGAAGGTAAGGGGTAATTGGGTAGAGAGAAAATAGGTCAATATTTTTAAACAGAAAGGGGCATAAAGTTATTATAAAGACAAGCCATTGTGATGAACTTCCTGAAACTGCATGTATGGTAGGATGAAAAAGTGTGAGCAGTTAAAAACCGGGACCGTATGAAATAGTTATTGACAACAGGGGGGCACTTGGAGGTTAGGAAGATATTTAATGATAGTACCGATTTCTTTCTTAAAGTAGAGAGGATAGCGGGGGAAAGCAAGCATGAGCAGAAGAACTGGATAAACTTATGTGATTCTAATTCCTGATTCTAATAAAATAATGGCAGAAATATTAGGAAAACAACAATAAAAGCCTGGAATTTTCCAAGCAAAATTACTTTAAAAAAGTGTTTTTTGTTTTTATTGCTCTGATACTGCAGCAGCATATGCACATAGATCAGTGAGGATGGTAAGTAGAGGACTGGCTTGCTTGCCAGATCTGATTGCAGGTTGAAGACCTCAGAGGTGTAGCTTTTTTTTTTAACATATTTAACTGAAATATAAATACGTCTCTGAATCACTCATTAACAAATTATTTAACTGTATGTATAGACATCTGAGTGAAAAATTGGTTGAAGGACCATAAAGAAAAGTCAAACAGTGTATGAAGAATATAGTCATTGAGTCACAGCAGTTTTAAGTGGTAAAAGAGAGCTTCCATATGCATGTAGTAATACAAGATTGGCCGTTTTAGGGTCATTTAGTGTTTGTGTTGATGAACTTAATGAGAAAGTGACTAGTACACTAGTGACATTAGCAGATGTTGAAGTGGGAAGAGTTAAACACAAGTCAGAGCAGGGGAAAAAAAAAGTTATCTAAAGAACTTAGACGTGTTGTTGGAAAATATAAATGAGATTATTTTGGAAAATGCATGCTAAAACATCTGAGGGACAGTAATCCAAAACAGGTATTCGGTGTGAGGGAATAACCTGGAAGGCAGCGTTGCTGGAAAAGGGATGGGAGTGATACCACAGGCCTGATAATCCTATCAGCTGTGTGCACCCAACTCCCTTTCATATGAAAAGGATTTGTGCAAGCTTTTGACAGGGAGAACAGGCCTCTGTTTACAGTATGGTATATAGACTTTGTAGAACAGAATGGAATGAGTTTAGGCTGCATCCACAGAAGCGCTGGAAAAGTGGGAGATTGATTTTTCTATGAGATTGCACAACTGTATTTTAAGTACTGTTTTACATCCAAGCACCTTTGCAACAGGTGTGTCAACCTGACAGAAACTTAGGGAAGAACATGAAACTATGTAGAAGGCAGAAAGGACTAACTGATTTTAAAATGATTGAGAAATAAATATGTCTTATGTATCTAAATGAACATTTTGGTTGAAATGGGGATGTGGTAACTTATAAACATTTTGAGGGGCCTGCATGCTTAAAAGGGAGGTAATTTTAAATAAGGTAAGGAGCTGTGTTAGTGTGTAAACTGAGCTGAAATTGAGGGAGAAAATTGAGAGCAGATAGCAGCACAAAAACCCTAAACATGCTGTTGAAAAGTTGAATGAGTATGACAGGCTTAGCTGGGGCCTAAACCCACGCCATGGGCTGTCCAAACCTCGGCTGGTCAGGATGATAAGCACTGTGTGACAGGGGGCGAGCCTGGACTGGCAGAAAAAAATGGACCAGGTAACCTTGCAGGTTCTGTCCATTCTTGAACAGCATCATAATGAAGGCTTTCATCTTACAAAGCTACAAACATTTACTGTAACACTGTATACAGACTTCACCTGAAAAATCTGGTGGGTGCGCTTAGTTTTGTCACAAATGCTGCAGTCATTGGCAGGACAGAAAACAAATACACGGATGACATTTCTGTGATTTCTGTCTGAAATTATTTTTCCCTCTCAAGGTGAGAGTTACAAAGCATGTTTCAGTCAGATATCCCAGGCCTCGCTTTTTGGTCTTAAGAGAGTGTTTTACATAGTTGGAGGGAAATTTTGTTTTAGTTGTACTGTAGTAATACAGTTGACATTTACAGTCAAGAGTAGGTACTGTTTATGCCCTAAAATTTTATGTAGAGGAATTAAATATGTTGCCTCAGAATGTCTCTCTATAGGAGTTAATTTATTTGGATGGTTATTGTCTAGTCAGAGTTGCCGTGCATCTCCTCAGAAGATAGAGACTGTATAAAAACATAACCTGCAAGCATCAGGTGAAAGGAGAAGTAGTTACCTTAAAATTTATCTTCCTTAGAGTTCTGTTGTGTTACAAGTCACTATGCAGATGAGTTTGACCTCTATCAAAGTTCCTGTGCTTTTCCTGCAGAGGGTAAATTCCACCACTGAAAAATACAGTGAAGGAATAGTGAGGTGAATGTTAACATACTTTCTCTTTCTGATTATTTTTTTATAAGCTTTTTAATAGAAATGATTACCTAAATGCTGCTAAGGTGAAATACTCTGGTTTGTTGGGAGGGGGAGGAGCGTTGTTCTCCAGCTGTGATGCAGAATTCTGATTGCTTAACTTGAAAGCTTATCTAGACAGATGTCAGAACTCATAATCTGCAAAAAGCAAGTTTCTGGAAGCGCTAGTAACTCTTGGTGACCTCAAGGCCTAGTGAATCTTCTAATAACTGGTGCAAAGTTTATATGTTAATACCATTTTCTAATCATCAGCTGAAACAATATAAAAATTAATCTATGTTTTTGAATTATTAATAGCTGTGGTAACAGCTTAGGTTTGAATAAATGGTAAGCATATTACAGCAAGACCAAGAATGCACAAGGATGGAAGGGTATTGCTTTCCTACTAGAGTGGAATAAGCCTGGACTAAAAAAAAGGGTTTCAGACTTTATTCTACAGCTAATAAGCTGTCATTACCTTTTTTATTTGCAGTGAAACCTCAATAGATAAGGCTTTCATACTCTTTCCTGTCCTTGCCCCTTCCCCCCTTTCTTCAGTAGTGGTTTAGAGGTATAATTTATTCTGGAGTACAGGTTTGAGGCACATGAAGTAGGTAGATGTTCAGACCACTCCTTTGAAAAGCGCATGTCAAATGGAAATGAAATCCAATTACAGCAAAACTTTTTGTTTGCTTAATAACACAAGATTCCAGTTATCATAGCCAACGTTTTTTTCTTACAAAAGCCCCCTTAAAAGGGGCTAGTGGTGATTACCACCTTTTGCTTTTTACTCGGTAGCTGAGGAAGCACTGTGTGAAAAATACAGCAGACTGGAGTTATTTTCTGTGAAGGGGAAAAGTGAAAACTAAGTATGCAACAGATGATGAGAGTGGATTGTTTGTGGTTTGTTTTAAAATGCCTGTTTGGAGTGTCAAAGTGGTGTCTTTCAGCTTCCGTGGGACTACTTGAAATAACTGCAGTGCCAGTCAGTATTGTTGCGAGATGCATAGTTCACAAAGGGAGTTACATATAGGCCAGAGATCCCATGACAAAATCTTGTTTCTGGTTATCAATCTGATATGTATTTATTCTGTGGCCTTAGTTAAATCATTTGCCATCTTGTTATTTGTATTTATAAAGTGAGTGTAGTGATGTTTGTTCACCTGTCTCACAGGGAAGTGTGAGACTGTAAGCTCTTTAATGCAGGGATTGTGTCTCTTCGTGCTTCTATGTCATATCTTAAATATATGAAAATGAATATAAATTAGGAGTATATGAGGAAAATAGAACTATTCATAAGCTTGTTTGCCCTCTGCAGTATTGAAAAGCAGAAAATATAGCATAGATGAGAGGAGGAACAGTCTTTATTCCTTAGGGAATAGATAAACTTGGGATACCTAAGCAGAGAAATATTGGAACAGTTGAAAGAAAGAAGCTTATCTTAAGGAAGGATAATAAAACAGCAAGATGGTACCCAGAATAGTGAGCTTAGGCTTTGCCTGAGGTACTAGATTAGTGAGCTAGGTATCAGATCTAAAATACAGTCTCCTTGGAGCAATGAGTTCAAGTCTGAGCAGACCTGAATTAGGTTTTCAGCAACATGCTAGCGACACTGAATTCTCTACTTTTAGTTTTCATGTCTTTAAAATGAATGTGCATGTATTTAACTCTAGGTAAATGGTAGCAAGCCAGCTTTGCTGTAAAGAGGGATTGCATATTGTAGCAGAGTGGAGTTTTGCTGAATGAAGCAGTAGAGCATGTTTCTCTGCAACACTGAACTGTGTTCATGTTATTTTCTTTTTTTATTGGTGTGGGAGGAGCAACTGCTTAGATTAGTAGTCTTGTAGAATAATTTACAGGGTTAGTTGTCAATTCATAGCTTTGTCAAATGCGTGAATGTCCTATTTGGTAACATGGTTATTATGATGCTGAGAGGCCCTTCATATCACAGCGTTTGCAACAGTTCTTGTATGTTTGCTGAAGTTTTGGTGGGTGAAACTTAGGGCTACAGTTATTTCTCTGTTCTTACGTCCTACTGTGATGTTTGCAGGTTGGCCTCTGCCTCCCAGTCAAAAGGTTGCAGTGCTTCCCTGATAATCCATGTGGAGAGAGTCTCTGCTCTGTAAATCACTAAACCACGTGACTGCCTTTGAGTACCTCTGTTCTTTTGGGAAGTATTCTGTAGTAAAGTTATAAGATTGTGTATTACTGGGACATAATGCGTTGCAGTAACTGTTTTTGCTGGGATACAATCCAGGGACAGAACTTCAATAGCAGTAGTTTAAGTTGGTAAATTTAGCATGCACTTAGTTTGTTAACAGTGATAATTAGGTGAACAGGTGTAGTAGAAGTGTGTGATTTATTATCATTATTTCTTTAAAACTTGAATTAAAATTAAACCTGTGAAAATAAGCATAAAAACATTACTTCCCTTACACAGTTAATTTACTCATGTGTGCCCTTTTTTCTCTGATTAAATGCTATAGAGCCCAGTCAGGTAAACAGTTCCATGCTATGGAGTTTACATATGTCCTCTGTGATTTTGGGGAAGATAGTAGAGCTTTGAAATGCTGGAGATTGCAGAGCTGTTTCTTGAATGGCTTTTGCTTCCTGATACCATCTATGAAAACCTGGGAAAATTTACGTTTGAAATGAACAGTCAGTGTTCATATAATGCCACAGTTGCACAGTAAATACCTGAAAAGATCAGGATTGACCTCATTTAAGTATGAATATGCAACCTTATCTTTGTCTCCAGAGTATATTCTTCATAATCGAGCCTTATGCGCTCTGTGGTAATAAATTCCATGACAGTATTAATCTGTTGTATCACTGAGGCATTATTTTTTTATTTAATATACATTTACATAATTCTGACTCATTGCTCAGTGTAGTAATTGATTATTCTTGATAGTGGTTATTTCCAAGGAGTTTTTGGGTGTGCTTTCTGGGCATCCTTTTTTATCTTGGCTTCAGTGGTGTTACCCATATGGGCCAATTCAGAAATTCCTTTGCTTTGCTTGTGGGTTGAGGGGGAATAACTTGTGATACTGGCATTGTAGCTCACACTTTTTTTTTTTTCTCCTTCTCTTCTAATCATAGACTTCTCAATCTTTGAATGCAAAGTGGAATTCATTTTCTGTTCCTTGACCCCTTGATATCTGTAGCCATAGACTGCATGTGGAATATTTACTGTAATCAAATGAATTCCTAATTGTAAAGAAAATTGAAGAAAAGAAAAGGTGTATGTAGGTAAAAGGGCAGGAGGACAAAGCACCAAATGTCAGATGCCTAGCAACCATAAAATACTGAATTTTACAACAAAATGATAATGGATTCCATGGTATCTGGAAAAAAAAAATCTGCAGCTGTGGACATGCAAAATTCACAGGATCCAGACCAATATCTAAAAGGTATTTCACACATCTGAAAAATGTGCTTTCAGGTACTCTGCAGACCCAGTCAGGCATTGCAGCATTGGCGTGTGTTTTGCTTGCTCTTCCAAGGTCATTTTTGTAACTGTAGCAAGTAGAAACACAACTTTTATTTCAGTGAAAGTTTTGCTTTCGAGCACAATTATGTGCAAAAGCTGATCACTGCAGTATATTATTGTGATTCATTGGATTTGAAGACTATTCAGGGCCTTAACTACCACACAGATTGAGATACCTTTAAAGTAAGCATTTTCCTTCACATGCTTTAAAATGTGTTTTTCTTCAAACTTAGCTAAACTTGTTAGCCTGATGTATACCATGTGCTTCTTTGAGTACAGCGTGAAGTTATTTATTGAAGAGTATGTTAATCAGTGCATGTAGAATCAAAGTAGAAGTGGAAAATATTAAAAAATCAAAATATGATACTCAATGACATCATTACATTCTTAATGTTTCATTAGTATCTCTTATTATTAATATGCTGTTATTACTGAAACACAATTTAATTTCTGGAAAGATGTTATTTTGTCATGGAAGAATACAAGTTTTGTTTTCTGTTTAGATTTTTGCATTACTGGTACACAAACACTGCTTTTCTGCAGTAGCTTACATTCTCTTAGTGAGCAGTTTAGTTGTATTTTAGTTAGTTTGGCTGTTGAAGGGAAGTGCTTTTGAAGTAAGATCAAAATAGAAAGGTGGCTTTAAAATATTTTGCTGTTCTCTGTATGCCCATGCACAAACACCCAGCTTCCCAAGATGTACTAACATACTTCTGTTTAGATATTTCCGTGTGATACAGTTTGAGGTGATAGTTGACCATAAAGTTATGGGCCCAGCAGAAAGCCAAAACATTCTGTTAGTTTTATGGTGACTTGCTGCTTGTACTGATCTGCCATATGAGTTCTGATTGTGGACTTCTGCCCATGTGCCGTAGCAGAATCTCATTCTTGTTCAGAGCTGGGCTGATAGCAATGGCATTCTGTGTCTGTCCTGCACATGCACTTCTAAAGGTCAGATTTGTAAGATCTGGGCCATGTGTCTTAACACAGAGTGTGCCTGCTTTAGAAAGACCCTCAGATACTGCAGTAGGTGTAAACAGGGTGTTTGTTCCTTCACTTGTCCTCAGGAGGCTTTTGCATAGAAACAGAAGTTGCACGCAAGGGTGTATGTGTGTGCTTTTTAAATAGACATGTATATTAATGATCACCTAATATAACAGGATTTGGTTTTTATATGATTAAGTGAATTTAAGCATTTGGGAGTTTTGGCCTACTTGATGATCTAGGTAAGTCTGGAAAACAAATGCTGTTGACACCTACCAAAGATCCAGCTGGTGGAATGTTCTACAAAAGATCTACACTGACATTTAGCTTTCAAAATCAACGTTAGCAGTCATTTTACATATTAAATGTGGAAACGTATACCCAAACTTCAACTTAATTATTAGTGCAAAGATATTTGTAATCGTTATTAATTCTCTTCATAAATGTACCAAAGATTTTGCTCACTTTAATTTTACTGTTGTAGTGTGATCTCTTGTGTTGCCATCTTTTACAGCTTTTGTAACATCAGAATAAATATGATTAGATCCTTCTTTATGTTGTAGAAATAATGTTGGAAAGTTATAGTGAAATAGACACAACATAAATGCAATTGTACACATACCATATAGCATACAGCAGCAACGTAAATGTATAGGATTGTTGATCTGATTGCCTTACAAGATGGAACTTTATAAGGTAGATTGCACAGAACTCCACTGTAGAAGGCCATCAGCTAGAAGTGACTCTCAGTGCTGTATTTTCTTTTTTGCCAAAGCTTTTTTGACTCAGACCATTTGCTGTGGTTTGCAGATTCAGAGAATCAGTGTATTTCTGTACTTGGCATGTGCACACTGGGAAGATGTACATCTCCAAACAATCCAGATGTGCAGCATGGAGGCACTGAGATGCATCTGTGCTGCCAGGTTGCTGGCCAGTCTGGTGCTCGTACCCTGAACTCCAGATCCACCTGGGCCCACCACAATGAAGGACAAAGAAGAGAGAAGACAAAGTGTGTGGAGCTATTTTAATAAGAGAGGGTGAAGAACTTTTGAACGTAGGTAGTTTATTTGCAAAGGGAATGTGAATGTAGTGAGCCGGGTGTGTTTGTGCACTGTGTCTGCATACTGGTGGTGAGGACTCTGTTTGGAAAGGTCTGTGGGCTAGATAGATTTCAGAAAGAAAAAGGGAGGTTATGTAGTCAAATGGTGAAAAGTTACAGTCTTTAGTGGCCAACCCCCTGGTTTAAGTTGGTCAGTGGATGTTAATTGACTTGTGGCCCAGAGCTGTGTTGCTGCTGAGCAAGCGATGCCATTGTCTGTGAAGTGCTGAGTGATCTCTGGACTCAAGTTATAACACCTGCTTTCTGGAGTGAGGTTCTGATGTACTGGTGTTAACCTTCCAGAGGTTCTTCTGCATCTTCATTTGTACTGCCAGTGTTGCATTAACATTATGAATTTCTGTTCTGCTGGTTTATTTTTTTTGCTAACACCAAATTTAGCATTTTCATTTTGATTTAAAATTTCTGTCATTGTCATAATTACTGTTACTTTTATCCTTATATTAAAATATGATAGGAGCATAAAATTACATATAATCAAATAAAAGATTTTATCTCTTCCTTAATGAGCTTTCAGGGAGGTGGTTTCCTCTTAGTGAAAAAAAAAACTTTGTAGGCATTGCTATGCTTAAGAAAGCTAGAAAGGTGCAGTTGTAAAACTCCAAGGGTTTCTTCAAATGCCAATGTTGTAACTTTGAGAAGACTAAGAACATTTCTGAGTAATTTGTTCATTAATTATATGAAATGCGGATATGCTATTATATATGTGGTACATAAAACACTGGATGCCAGCTTCAGTTTGAGGCAGTTGTATTAGGACTGTCTCTGTCCCACCTCTAATGCTATGTATTTGTTCAGAATAAGGATTCAACTAAAAATATAATGGAGCAAGCTTTCACAAACTCTAAGAAGAGGGTTTTTTTTTCCTATATGAAGATTTGGAGCAAAGTTTCAGTCATGCGGTTGAATTAAGTGCAAAGTGCTGTTTCTTTTTGATAGTTCAAGAAACTAGTGCTTGTCCTGGGCCTTAGGCTTGTATAATTCGGGAAGAGAAGTACTAAACTCAGTTTGGAGTGTAAAAAATGGCTACTGTTTAAAACTGCTGCAAGTAGTAGAATGTAAAATGTTCTGTGCAGTTAGTGAGCAGAGAACAGGTGAACTACTCAAAGATGTGGACAAACTATGTTTTTCATGCAACTGCTTTTTTTGCCATAGTATACAGATACCATCATACAGCTACACAGTTTTAGTTTGTGATTGAATTTATTGTTTGTAATATATACCTTTTCTTTCTAAAAGATAACAAGAATTTGTTTAGTGGTTGTGCTTATTACCATTTTTCTTCTGAGCTCTCGGTAACACTGATGTCTCCAGAGAATAAAAGAATAAAATTATTTAAAAAGGTTACATATCTGCTTGCTCTACCTCACTGCATAGAGGAGGGTGGAAAAGGAGCATAGCTTCTCATTGTTTCTTGCAAATGTACATCAGAAATTATTGCTGTTATCTTTCTTAGCAGCTTGTGGCATCCTTTTTCAAGCAGACAATATTGCTGTCCCTTGTGTGACTGCTGTGCTGCTGACATTGCCCCCCAGTAGTGATACAAGCTCTGCTTTCAGGTTTTTAGTGGTGGTGAGGGGTTGTGGTGGGTTTTTGTTTGGTTTTTGTTTTGATTGTACTTTTTTCTTGTTGGTTGGTTGGTTTGGTTTGTGTTTAATTATAGAGATCTGTGCTTATGGACACCTGCATCAGAGTTCCACTGAGTGCAGCACTAGCTGCAGACTCCAGTCCTGAATTGCCTACTTCATTTGTCAGTTTATCCATTTATTTATTTTTATCAAGTTTCATAAGTTATTCTTATTTGTTACGGTTGACTTTCTGGAAAGAGTTGTTCAGTTTGCTTTCCTTGTAAATTTGCAAAGGTTGTCATATGTACCAAGGGAAGTCTCATTATAGGCAAAGTGGGAAGAGCGACTCACGGAATATAGAGAATGACTCTAGAATATAGAAAGGACTCTGCATATTTAGCAAGTATTTATTTTTTATCTCTTTCTTCCCTTTTTTAGTAGGTTTGGTGCAGTAGATCAGGTCTTGTCTGGTAGGTAATTCTCAAAGCGTAACAGTTGTCTTGTATTCCTGGAAGTTATTTACGGATGGAGATAAATAGGTTTTTTTTGGCTAGTACATAAAATGGAGCAATTTAATGAGTGATCAAATCAGTAGAAACTTTAGGTGTCACGGTAGTATATATGCAGATACTGAATGAGGAAGAGAGAGAAAGATGAGAGGATCTTGGTGAATTTTAAAATGAAGATACTTGATGATTAAAAGAGGTTGTTATTTTTTGCAGTATTTTCAAGAAAGCTGAGTAGGGACATTTTGCTGGCAGTGGTCTTAGAAAAGGAGGGCTTTCCTAGTCACAGATTGTCACGTGGAGAGTTTGTGTGTATGTAGATTTTGTATGCAGCGAGCATACATGAGTAAGTACTGTGCATTGGTGATGATACAGGAAGCAGTGATAGAGAGATTGATGCAGTATGGAAAGTAAAATGGCAGAGTTTATCAAGGAGTGATACCATAGGTTAAAAGTGTTGAGACAGGTGGATTTGTGGAGCAGAATGTGTGCAGAGCAGGCTGAATTATGCTTGAAAACACTTCCTTGACCATGAGCAATTCCTGCGTAATCAAGACACTTAATCACATGAAATTATAGCAATACTGTGAGGATGTTTGGGGGAAAGAGTGCAAATAGCGTTAATAATAATAATAATAGTAACACAAGAGATGTACGGCTAATTATGAGCTATAAAACATAGGCAGTTAAGGTTGAAAATACAATAGGGTACAAGAAAGTGAATATAAAATGCTGCGTAGCGAAGAATTTTTGTGACATACCATCAATAAGGGAACAAGAGAATCCTTAGTGTAGATGTGGACTTTTTGGCAGAAGGTAAATGGTGAGGCATTTGAAAACAAATATTGTTAAATCAGACTCTGCTAAGGCTCAAATCCTTGATAAGTTGATACCTCTCACACTGGGAAGTGAAATGCCTGAAAAGATTCCAGGAGTTGTGCAGTAAGCTATTTGAGGTATTATTTATGTAATGTTTTACGTTCGTTTCCTTATGACCAAGTTCTTTGTATGCCATCTAAAGGACTTTCAAAAAAAGTAAAGAAGTGTTGAAGAATGTAGCAGCTGTAGTTGCCGTTCGTTCTTTTTTACTTTAAGTATAAAATACTGCTGTTACTGACTTCATTTAAATTTTTAGTGCTAATCATTTCAGAGATCACAACTGTGGTGCCTGGCAATAATCCAACTCCTGATACACAAGGCAAGAACTTTTGCCCTTAGAGGAAGAAAGTCTCGTGGAAGTATGTTTCTGCAAAGTCATGTCAGCGAGCATCAGTACTTAGTGGACGGAACTGCCATTGTTACTTTACCTTCTTTCCCTCTGTATCTCAGTCTTCTTGCGTCTTTCTCTGCTCCCATGGGTGTTTGCTGAGGAGTCAAAGACAATAGATTCCAAACATAAACAAATAAACAGGAGGGAGAAATAGCTGTGTGAAATAAGGTCATCCGTAGGACTCATGTTCCCCTCTCAACCTTCTGCAAAGCGATATGTGTCTGGTTTTTGTCAGCAGTGCTTGGGTTAGACGTCTTTTTGAGTAAGTGATTGATCTCCCAACACTTCTTGATGTGCTACATTCGTGCCTCCGAATTCTAAAATCTGTTCTCAGTTGTCAGCTGCCTTGTGGGATATTCTCAGCAGGACCCTACTTTTCATAATAATCAAAGCTGAAATGCAGTTTATGTGTAGAGCCTCACTATTTTTCGTTTCAGTTGTGTACACTTTCGCAAGTGGGAGATTATGGATGGAGAAAAAGTCCTGAGTCTGAAAGGATGGAGTTATCTATCAAAAAGTTTGAGAACTGCTACCAGAGATGCCTCTCACTTTCATGGTTAAATAAATATATGTATCTTTATCTTAGGAAAAACAGATACTGTACTGCATTACTGAAAAGGTGTATGTGAAATTAGACTTGCCCTGTGGCTGGTAAGAATTTTTTGTAAGAACAACTTAACAAAAGATGTTTGGTTGAAAGGGTGCTTATTTTCTTGTACTATAGTTCTCACCCTGAAGGTCTCAAGCTTGTTTTCAATTTCACAAAATGTTATTTACCACAACTATTTGTTGACTTGAAAATGGATTGTTAGAGTTGTGTTTTGCAGTTGTGCAGCAAGTGTAGTATTTCATACCTAAGCAATTTGATTTAATTAAAGGAAGACATATTTATTATTATTATTATTATTATTTTTTAGAAAGTTCTTTACTGCAAAGGCAGGATGGCAGTGGAAGGCTACTTTAGTGATACAATATATATATATATTTTTGTGGGTGAGCTGCTGTGGCATGCCAGGTGTCTGTACATCTTTCAGCTTGGAATAGTAAGTTTTAATATCTACTGTCTCATTAAGTTTAAATATTTGGGAAGTTTAGATTCTGACTAGGAACTTCCTTTCTTTCACGGCAGTGGCAGGATTTTAGCGTGGGTAAATTAAAACCTGAATGCCAGTGTCACGATTTATCAGATGTGTAGTTATTACCCCATCTTAGTCATCCATTTTACGCAAACCTTGCTCAAGTTTGTCTTTTGTACTCTCCTGTTTCTGGTGTTTTATGTAGGGCTGCCCCATTTGTTTTTTTTTTTAAACCAGTTTGTAAACTTTCTCCAGTGGTACTTGTTTCTGCATCATTTATTTTGCTACTAGAGTGAGTGGTATGCTTAGAAGTATTAAAAAAACCCAACAACTAGCAAATCTACTTTTTTCTTACTAGACTAAAAATGACTGATTTACTGCTCTATGAAGAAGAATCAGTTTTAGGCTTTACCTCACGTGGTGATCTCAGAAATAAATACGATACCTCTTGGTAGTGCAGCTAACTTTTAATGTTACAAATTGCTCACAAACATAAGGGTTGAGCAGCTTTCTTAAAGAAATGAAGAGGTTTTTTCTTCAGATACTGTAAAGACTGTAGTGTGTCAAATTTATAGCTAGTATAAAGCTGATGACCTCTATGGAAGAGTGGGGAGGAATTTTTTAAAATTAATATTGATAGTAATTAAATTTCTACGTAATGATGTTCTCCTACATGTTGCTTACAGACCGGAAGTGTGCGTGTTTTCCTCACAAGCAGATGAATAACACTGCTTCCTGTAGGCTTTTAAATTGTGAATGTCCTCTGAGTGCGACAGTGGGTGAAGTCAGGGATCTCTCCTTTTGGAAGAAGTTTTCTGCATGTTACAGAATCAGAAGTTTTATGTAAGGAACGTGGTCCAGTAAATCTTGATAATACTCTCTTGATTAATCCAAAATGAGCTGATGGTGCTGTTGTACATGGGAGATCTACCGTACGTACCACACGGAGCGAATAGGACAGATTTAATTCTGGTAAAGGAATAGTTCTGCTATAAAACATTTAATATATAATAAGATTTTACAACATGTAATTTTTAGATCAAATAGTTTTTGCAGAAGGTAAAAATATTTTAAAGAAATACATTGAGTTGCAATAATAAAAATATTTCTGAAGCAAGTTGTATATTTAAATGTAACATTACTTGCAGTTATGGCTGGCGTAATAGAATTTTACGGTAATACAGTTTTGGTAAGAGTGGTTCTTACTGTGAACATTTCTATAAAATAGGTTGGAAAAAAGGTGCTCACATCATCTCTTGAAGAAAACTCTTAATGTCTGGAACTATGTCAAACAATTCATTTGGATGGTTAAAGTAATCTGTTTGAACCAAGAAATGATTTCTCTGTGTCCCAGAAATCTTAGAAGCATTTATTTTAGGGACAATTTGTACAATACTCAAAATTAAAAGGATGAGGATTCTTCTTCTTGGCTTTTGTGTTAATTATTTATGTTGGTGAACAGAAACTGTCATACATTTGACTTTGTAGAAAAACCATTAGCCATTCCTGATCTCTCCTATTATGGCAAAGCAAGTTCAGACTTTTTCTGCTTTTCAGAACTACTTCTGGCTGTAGCAGACTACTGCAACTCAACAAGGTCCAGGCCTGTAGTTAGAAGTGTCATTCATTTGTTCCATCATTACGTTCTGGTTTGTCTGCATTTTAGGTATTTAAAATTGCCTTCTTTGTTTACATTGTTCAGGTTAATTTGACAACATATCAAAGCAGTCACTACATGTGAAAGACACTGATGCTGCTGTCAAAAGAGCAAGGAGAATATCATACCTAAATTTTTATGGGGACTCCAGTAGCAATGGTGGGGAAAGAACAGTCTGGTTTTCCTGTTCTGGTATCTTCACAGTTGTGCCAGTTTCCTCTTTTCCTTTAAGCACAGTGCACTCGGCAAATATAGCAGAAGTTTTTGCATCTCTTGACAAAGGGGAGGAGAAACTTGGCTTCCATCTTCTTTTAACTCATCTTGTAATACTAATAGCTCATCACACTTGTCTAGGATGGTTACTTTATACCATTTAATCTCTGGTAGTATTGGGATGCTGAAGAAATTGGTGATGGATTGCTTTGTAGTTTTATCCTTTCTATTCAGGAAATGAGATTGAATGGGAGTTTGCATTAAACAAAAAACTCTACAGATTTTAGGCTATGTCAGGTTTATTTACCTGATTTGACACTTAGATGTTTTCTTACAGTGACCCAAGACTTTTCCACAGTTCATAGATATGCTCTGAATTGACTGTGGATATATACTGGGTAGGAACAGGGTACTGTTCAACTTGTTGCTTAGGAACTTTTACAAACATCTGTGTACAGTTGGTTTTGCAGCACAGTTTTAAGTAAAACGTAAAACAAGGAAGTGTGGAAGGTGAAAAATGGAAGAAGTTTATCTACCTGTTTATATGCTGTTCAGTGGTATGTTTTCTGAGAATCATATTTGTGTGCACTGATAAAAGATAAAGTTTGGTATAAAGACAGTACAAAAAACAAAAATTCTATTTACTATCTTCTTAAAAAGCATTACAGCAATGTGCTGACACTTGGGCTTTTCACAGAAGCACCTTTTATAAATTGTATGGAATGGAAGAACATGTAATGCTTTCAGGAGAAGTTTGGGAAAAAAAAATGGGGAGAATGTATTTTCTGCATTTCTTAAGCATGCTTTATAATAAGGAGCACTTGCAGGAAAATAAAAGCCTTGTTAGGATTAGCCTGCTGCTTTTGTCTTACCTAATGCCACAATATCTGATGATGGTATCACAAATGGATCCTATGCAGAGTATTATGATACAGTGATTTAGGATTATGGTTTCATATGAAAACAGGAAAGATGGAACGTGCAATATATTTTCACAAAACATTGGTTTTGTTAGTTGATAACTTGTGGTTTAAAAGCAGTGGTGAGTTGCTGTCTCTAAACTTGAAACACCAGCTATCATGATTGAATAAATGAGTCTCAAAAATGAAAATGTTGGTTATTACTTTTTCCTAATATATTTTGTTATTAAAAATATTAATAGACTGTTAAAATGAAGTGTGACAGTGTGTAGTTTATCAGTGAAGCAGCTTCTTATCTTTGGCACTTTCAGGTTATAAGGAGTCCCATGCTCTGGGAAATGTTATACAGTATATGTTGGTAAATGTTTCTTTTCTCAGGTTCGATATTTAACTAAGACAGTAGGAATTACCTGATTTAAAGCTTTGTGAAAAAAAATCTTCATGGAAAAGGTTTATCATTAACGATGCAGTCAATTAGGAAGGTAAATTGTGATTTGGCCTGTTTGTTTTTTTCCGTGCTTATCTTCCCCCGCTGCTCTGCCCTACTGAATGCACATCTGGAGCACTCTGGCTCAGTCCTGAGCTCCTCAGTTCAAGGACAGGGAACTTCTGGATGAAGTTGGAAGATGAAGGTGACTGGGAGCATCTCCCGTGTGAGAAAAGGCTGAGAGACATGGGGCTGTTCAGACTGGGAAGAAGACTGGAGAAGGGATCTTACCAATACTTCAAAATGTCTAAAGAACAGAAATCAAATGGATTGGGCCAGAGTCTTTTCAGGAGAGACCAGAGATAGAAAAAGGGGCAATAAACACAAACTGGAACATAGGAAGTTCCATATGAATGTGAGGAAAAAGTTCTTTTCATGCACAGTGATGGAGCACTGGAACCCAGAGATGGAGCCCAGAGAGGCTCTATAGCCTCTGTCTCTGGAGGCATTCTGAACCCTCCTGGATGCTTTCCTGTGTAACCTGCTGTAGGGAACCTGCTTTAGCAGGGGGTTGGACTAGATGATCTACGGAGGTCTTCCAACCCCATGATTCTGTGGTTCTGGGAAGTCCTCAGGTAATACTTGGGATTTAAGAAAGAGGGCAGAGAAGCAGCTCATTGCTTTTGGCTGAAGAGCCAGTAATCTGTTCCTACATATTTTTGGAGGAATTGGTTCTATCACATTTGCCTATTATGGAACAAAATTGAGTTTCTGTCTGATTGTATTAGTGTCAGATGATAGATAGGATGACAAATGCTGCTTGTATGTCATTTTTATGCTTCCCAGGTAGTGAGGCCACACCTGTACGACCGAGCATCCTTTAAACTAGAAACACCTGTAGAACTAGTTGTTCAATTACCTTCAGTTTCCAGCACTGAAAGAAGTGTGGTTTTTAAATGACTTCCATTTCTCATTAGACTGTGATGTGGCTTTTCATACTGCAGGTGAGGGGAAAATAAGGAAGTTATGCAGTTGTTATTTTTTTAGTGGTGCTTTATAGTTGCCTGTGTGAGATAGAGTTAAAAGATTAAATCAAAGATATATATTATAGATCCCCTTTAAATGTGGGCTTTATAAAAAGGAAAAGCTAAGCTGTGGATGATTGAAACTTCAGTGAAAGTTACAGCGTTGCTATAGCATCTGATCTTTTCATTATGGTGTATGTAGGTCCTAATGAAAGTTATGGCTAGTTAAAGTTATTTTAAGAAGTCTTTTTATTTTCTAACCACTTGTTTATTCTGATTCATGAAATATCTGTCTGAATCTGAAATATTTAAAATGCAGGAACAGTTACTGAAGTGCTGAAATTGCAAAAAATGGAACATTGTATTATCAAGAAAATAAGTGGATATGTAATTGCTATCACAGCAATTTACACGTGGTCATTTTAAATGTTAAAAAGTAGAGCTTCTGAAAAGTGAACTTTTTTTTTCCTGAAACTTGCAAAATGTTTTCACCTCCATAGCATTGTATGCATAAACCGTTTTCACAACAGAAGTCAATTGCAAAAAGAAACATCGGAGCATATGGCGAGTAAAGCATTCAGACTGTGAAAACAGGACTTCGAGGTTTGTCCTCCAAGATAGACAAGGAGCATACCAGTTCAAGTTGAGGACGGGTAAACTGTTTAGGTCCTGGAAGTTAAAGTGATGCTCTGTGTATGTTTCAAGCAATAGTGCTACATTCGTATCCATTATTAAGGTTAGTTTACCTTGCTTAATGTCATGTTTTCTTAGAGCTAAAATAATAATTTCATATTTATGTTCATGTTGATCCTTTCAGTATCAACTAAATTAACAGTTGCTGCAGTGCACAGATAACTTAAACGAGTGTATTTTTCAACCAGTTGCCTTTGTATGTGTAATATGACATGTATATTGAGATACCTGTCTGTCTGTCTTTTAACATGAAGAATTAATAATGGCAAATGTTGGCAGTTTGGAGCATTACTGCACGTTTCTGCTTCAGCATTTTAGCAGTGCTTTAAATGCTTCTTGGCAGTTCCTTTCCTGTGTGTTGTGGTGCCCTTAGAGTGTTTGATCCTTTGCGTTAAGGTTAGTGAAGCTTCTGAGGTTTTAGCTGTGGCATGTGAGAGTATTCTGGCATAGAAGCAGTGCCCAGTAACAAAAAACATCAGCATTTGTTACATATTTGTGCTATTTCTGGGATCATATTTGTGATCTTTCCTGGGAATTTTAGCTTGCATATATGGTTGAATAAATGGCTTTGGAAGGATACTATCAGCACATAAATATCTCAAAGTAAATAGTGCTCAATTCTGTGAAGAAATAAATGACAGAATCGTACCTTATGACATCACATATTCTCTACCAACCACTGATGAAATTGCAGAACTTGATTACCTTTAGTATTTTTTCTCTTTTTAATCGGATATGGCTTTTACAAGATATTTCACCCTGCATATGAACTATGTATCCAAAGTCTCAAAGCATGTTGTGTTTGACAGGGAACAGCCTGCCTGCTGATTTACATGAGGCACTGATCTAGAATTAAGTCACAATATCTTTCATTCACCTTTCTTTTTGAAACATCCTCCAAAAATAAATAAATAAATAAAAACCAAGAAGATTGTAAAGTATTACAGATTAATTCATTATTAGTCTATTACCAAAGCACCATAATTATGCACAGTGAAAGAGTGCTCACTCCTCTAATCTTTAAGCATTTGCAATAACCTTTGTTTATTTCTCTTTCTAATCCCCACTGCAACTCTGATGTCCTTTGGGCTCAAGAGACAAGCTGTTACCTGTGGCACAGTGCTCCAGGGCTCTACAACCTGTGTTTTGTCATGGCTGTCAGTGTTTGTTAGTTTGTTAATAGGAGAAGACAGTTACATTGCTTCATTAAAAAAATAATATTTTATATATATATATGTAACAGAGAGGATCAGTTATGTTATAGTTATTTGCAGGAAATGCAAAGCTAAGTAGGCAGTTTCAGGTACCTGAAGTTTATTGACAACATTGGAGAAAGTATCTGGAAGCAAATGTTGTGTCAGAGCTTCCGCTGTTCGGCTAGACATTCATTTCAAGAGAATTAGAAGAAGAGGAGGAAAAAAAAAAGAACACTACTGCAGGAATGGACAGAAATTATTATTGTGTATGTTTTTCTATTTCATTGTAAAATAAAAACAATCTGTGATATCTTTCATTAGTTATTTATAATTTTATGTGCTTACTTTAGCTTGGAAAATGTGTTCAAACATCAAAACACTCAGTCATTTTGAGTGAGCAGTGAAGAATGTTACACTGCCTTTTTTTCTTTTTTGTTTTTGGACATAAATTTGAAGGATTTGCTTTTATATTCTTATATTTATGATTCCATGATTTTTTTCTTCTATGTGAACTGGAGTCACAGCCAATTAAAATAAACTCTACGTTTCATATGAGTTGGGCCCAGCTTTATGAAAAAATAAAGATTTGGAATCTGATATATTGGCAAAATTCTACCTTTGGCTCTAGGTATATAACTTAGGGTGTTTTTATATTTTCACATAACTAGCTCTCTGGTAAAGTCATCTGTTTTCCTGAGCAGATACTTAGTTATTCCATGGGTTATCTGATGCCTGGTATGTGGTATATTTTTGAAAATGGAACTTTATGGGAAAAACTGCTTGTTGGTTATAAAGGTGAAGACGTTGTTCCCCCATGCTGTGTTTGCACATCCTATCCTTCACCCCTCCTTTTTGCTTTTCCTTTAAGCAGGCAGCAGCTGCAAGTGATTGGAGAGGGCCAGATGGCTCCTGTCAAGTCTAGGAAGCAGGCAGGTTGTGGAAGTCCAGGATCTTCCTTTTCATCCTGAGGTAGCAGAAGAGGTGACCGGCAGACGCCTCTTTGGGTTGTCTGTACATATGTATCTGCACTGCTGCTTACTCACCATCCTTTCGTATAGAATCTGCTCATTATGACTGTGAAAATACAGCGCCTTTCCTCCTAAGGGTACACAGTGATGGAGATACACCTTCCAGTAATGATCATTTTTATCACATATTTGTGTAGCTATTCTGAATGAGATCTTGGTTCCCAATTTACAGACAATTGTAAAGAATACGTTTATTCCAAAGGTGTTGAATTAAATAAGGAAAGTCTGAAGGTGAGACTTGAACCCAACTGTTATTCTTTCAGTCATTCCGTAGGTCATTAGGGAGCTCTCTGTGTAACCCTTACATTTTAGCTCTGTTCCAAATACATGGAAGTTTGAGGTGGACTTTCTAATGCGCACAGTTCTTTTAATGTACCGAAAGCTTTTCTTTTCAAGTTATGTGTTAGTAGTAAGCATAGCTTTCAGACAAATGACAAATGAATATTCATGTTGTCAATAATTCCTGAAATGTCAATAATTCGTAATACTAAAATATTAAAAATACTATAATCTAGATTTCTCAGATGCTTAATGTTCTCTCTCTGCACTCTGTACTTCTAACAAGAAAACAGTGTGCAAATTCTGTGGAGGATTTTATAATAAACGCTTTTTTTTTAACTGTAATCTTAGCTATACGTTTTCAACCATTTTTTTTCTTGAGATTACACTCACAAAAGCAGAGTCTTTTGCTTTCAGAAATACCTTAACTGAGAACTCAACATTTGTATTTGAAGAGCCGAGAGAACAAAAAAGAGATTATGAATATCGCCTAAAAATAGTGTAGTAATGGGTTTCCCTGATCTACCCTTCTCCGTTCTCTCCAGAAGAATCACAAACAAATCATCTGGATTGAGGAGGACCAGGAATAATTTCAGTCCTGAAGCAGGAAGTGATTATTGTTTCAGTTAAGTTGTAAACTGGAGGAATGGCTGATAATGAAAGTATATTTTTTGGTTATAACTGGGCACTCCTGCAAGTGGGCGCTCATCTCCTTTTTCATATTTCCTCCGTGGTAATTCCATTGATTTCTAGAGCATAACTGAGCAGTTAATGCTATTGTGCACTTCTTAGCACCAGCCTACTTAATGGCTGTTCGTGCACCTGTTGGTGTACAAACAAAGAACAACATATCGTGGAGATCTGCTAACTGCTGTTCTTAACGTTCAATCAAAATACAACAGAAAGGAGAAGGAAGATCCCAATCAGGAAATGTTCTATTTACCAATGAATAAATAGGTCACTTACAGTTTATATGAAATAGTTTAGATGACCAGATGGTTACAGAGTTTTAACTGTGTGATTTGTGTTTAGGGCATGCCTCAACTGAGGGCATGAAATAGCTGTGAGCTGTGGACATGACATGTTCCTTTTGAGACCCAACCTAGGATACCCTTCTAACAGAGAGCCAAGTAGTGGGGGAACTCAAAATTTATTGCTTTCTTGAACACCTGTGCATCGGATTTTGCTTTGCTTTTAATTTGTCTGTATCTGAAAGTGATGTAAGCAGCATCTGGCTATTCTTATTTAATATGCCAATGCTGCCAAAAAATCAACAGATTCCTACTGTACTGCATTTCAGAACTAATGAAGACATAATTATATCCCTGAGCAGGAAGAAGAAATTATGCTTTGTTGGGGACTAGACTAGAATAGAAAGTGTAAAAGCAAAAGTGTTTTGAGACAAGTAAGAAAAGCTATAGCTTCTTTCAAAATCTTTCTGTTATTATTTATTTATTTGTTGCCAGTTGACTGAGAAAACATGGTAGTAATACTTGTATATCTTTGAAAATATGAATGGATAAGATATAAGCACAAGTTCTTTTTTTTTCCCCTTTTAATTTTTCACATCTGTTTGCCCATTTCAATTTGTAGATTCTCATGAACATTAATCAAAATATGCTGATAATTAAAAGCAAGTCAGTGACCTTGTTGATTTGTTTTACGTATATTCTTGAAAAGTCAGAAAATTATTTAAGTTTAATGTGATGCCGTTTAATTTCCTGAAAGGTAACATAATCATTTTTCTAGGGGGTGTAGTTTTATTTTATGTCTTTTTTTTAAGTGTTGGTCTTGACTGTACAAAGACCTGAACGACTTCCCTTTGAGCAGTCAGTGGATGAAGTCACCTTCATCGGTTCCTTCAAGTCCTATCATTCCGTTGTTATTGCAAGATTGTGCCTGATGTTATGTTCAAAATATTTACCAGGTTTGTGCCGTGTTTCTGGTAGCCAGCAATCCTGTGTGCACCAGTGGTGCATTCCATGACTGCTTGCTCTTGTGTATTCCTTCTTTTTACAGTACTGTAAAATGATCAGGAGGAGATCATGGAGGTAATTGCTGATAAATGTTTTATTCTCACAATGTAACAGCCACTACTGTGCAGATGATGAGAGTTCAGCTGCTCACTAAAGATACCTTCCAACTTGAAAAGTATAATTGTTTTCCTCAGGTGGCACATTCCCACAACACTCTGTACATTACTGCTGGTCTTCAGCTAATCAAATTGGCTTGCCGATTGAACTGAAAGATCTTTAGGTTAAAAATAATTAAAAATGAAATGGTACTTTTCAGTGAATTTAGCCTTCTAAGAGGTGCACGATGGTAGAATGGATTGTTTGGGATCAGTGTTTTCTTAAATCAGTAAAAATGGGTTGTACAGCTCTATCTTCAGAATGGAAATAGTCACTGTCAGAAGACATCATACAGCATCTTGGTGTCATTCCAAAGATTTTTATTAGCATACTTTGAATGAGATGTGAAGAGGAAAAAATGACTTCAGGAGATTGTGTCTGTGTGACTATTGAATTTTCCTCATTGACCGTTGTTTTGAATCCCCTCAGACCATAATTTCAATTCCTAAAAGCAGTGTAATTATGCATTTTTTTTCTTTCCCAAAATACATCTTCACAGTGTCGTAGCTTATGGAAGAGCCACAGAGTTTGCTCAACTTCAGTATAGTTTGTCATAGTGGGTTAGCATTGTGTTAAGGTAATGATTTCAGTTAAATACAAGGTTGCTTTAGTTTTTCTTTTGTTTCTTAAAAAAATGAAATTGTAAAATTAGAGAATAAGAAGGGATATTTTATTGCAACTTAAAGTTTTGAGCTTTAAATTTCAAAGGTGGACTTTTTTCTCACTGTACTCAATGTAATTTACTGCATTTTATAACAAATGGCAGAGAACACCAGAGGAATAACTCTTAGTGACCATTCTACAGCTGAATCCCTTGAAATAATATTTTTGTATGTCACACAAGCTTTTGCTGCATTTTGGAGAAGGAATCCGTAAAGTGACTGTAGGTGAGCTCGTATGAATAATGCTATGCACACAGGTGGAAAATAAACACGTGCCTATTTTCTAAGACACCTACATTTGTCTGGTTAGAGACCTGGAAAGCAACTATAATTGAATCAAAGATTGTGCTGAATCTTGGTGATGGTAATCCATGAGATAATATGTCCTAAAATCACATGCAAAATGTCCTGAAAAATGTTAGGTTTGCTACAAACATTTGTGGTTATCTGCAGCTACTGTGGATTTTGGGGGCAGGGAAAGTATGGAGTGACAGAGTGGCTTAAGTGAAAAAAGGAAGTGGAGGCATATGGAGAAAAAATAAAATACAAGATTTCAAAAACAAATTTTAGAGGGCCTGAATTATTTGTAACTGTATATGTAATGTCAGTACATAATCTCAAATGTGTGGTGTACACTTGAAACTTGGCGAAGTCAGAGGTATTGAGTGAAGGTGACTAGTAGCTGTTGGGAGACAGCCTTCTTTAGACAGCTGAAAGTTTGGTGGTCTAAGTTCATAATCTAGATCAGATAGTATTAGCTGTGTTTGGGAAAATCAAACAATTTTGCATTCACAAAAAACATTTTTTGCAAATGATGTGCATCTAGGTTACAAGCACTAAATGCTGTTTGATGCGTTGGGACTACAAACTCCTGGTCAGAATGTTCTTCTGGTCTGTGAGTGTTGCACACGCTTGTGGTGCTGTACAAGTTCCTATTTAAATTTTAAATTTAAGCTGGCCTTGTGTCACTGTGTGTATAGGAAGGTGTAAATGAGCAGTGTGACTGGCTAGGAGCTGATGATTTCTATGGTAGTCCTATGTAAGTGCTAAAATCTGTAGAGCAGAGAGAGCTTAGGAGTGTGGGCAGGTGGTCAG
This sequence comes from Cyrtonyx montezumae, assembly GCF_038088225.1. NCBI lineage: Eukaryota > Metazoa > Chordata > Aves > Galliformes > Odontophoridae > Cyrtonyx > Cyrtonyx montezumae. The sequence continues at coordinate 131,087,963 of NW_027072034.1, read as the reverse complement.
CAGATTCCTGGAGCAGGGGCTGGGCCGCTTCTCCTGGCAGGAAGCAAAGTGCTGAAGGAATCCAAGCCGGGGATTTCAGGGCAACCCTGTACGGAGGGAAAATGCAGGGTGAGACTTGTTTGCTGGGAAGTATGTTGGTTTAAAAGCACTGAAATACTACCCCCTGCTGTTTCTGATGTAGCAGTGGAATACCTAATGCTTAGCATTATTTACACATGGACTGTTTTAATGGCTTTCTTTCTTTCTTAAGCATATCACAAAATGTGAAGACGTGAAGTGTAACACGTCTCAGAAGTAGTTAATATGGACTGTGACCCAGTAGCAGAGTTTGCATCAAGAGTAAGGCTTCTGCCTCTGTTCTGAGTGGTGAACACAGCATATCCTCTACAGAACATAGTGCTTCTGGAGTATGGGGTGAAAACATCTGAGATTTTTATAAGCAGATTCATTAATTAGTTTGATTTAAAGAAATGAGAAATCTTAACTTCCTCTTTCGATATCTTACTGATCAGAATTAACTTAATAGTGGATGAGATCAATTATTCAAACTTTAGATGCAGCCAAAACATACCAAAACCCTCTATATAGTGCCTTTGAAGAATCTAGCTTGTGATTGCCCTGAGTTGCTGTCCATTGTATATCAGTCACAAGGGTGTAGCAAAAGATAATCACAGAACTGTAGGGGTTGGAAGGGACCTCCAGAGATCACGGAGTCCAACCCCCTGCCAGAGCAGCTCCCTAGCCCAGGTTGCACAGGTAGGCGTCCAGGCGGGTCTGGAACGTCTCCAGAGAAGGAGACTGCACCACCTCTCTGTGCAGCTGTGCCACTGCTCTGTCACTGCACTGGGAAGAAGTTCTCATGCACGTTTGTGCAGAACTTCCTAAGCTTCAGTTTGTGGCCATTTCCCCTTGTCTATCACCACACACTACAGAGTCCAGCCTCGTCCCTTTGCCTCCTGCTCTTTAGATGTTTATAGATGTGGATCATATCCCTCCTGAGTCTTCTTTTTTCAAGGCTGAATGTACCCAGGGCTCTCAGCCTCCCTGTGAGGGAGGTTTTTCATGCCCTTTGTTTTCTTTGTGGCCCTCTGCTTAACTCTTTTGAAGAGATCCCTGTCTTTTTTGTACTGGGGAGCCCAGAACTGAACGCAGTACTCCAGGTGAGGCCTCACCAGGGCAGAGTAGAGGGGATCACCTCCCTTGACCGGCTGGCCATATAAGATAAACAATAAAGTTGTGTCAGCTTGGGTGAGTTGTGGCATCAAAAGTAGTATCACCTGTTGTTTCTGCAGTTCACTTGTTGTGTAGTAGTGGTTGCAGTAAGTCTGCCAGTTCTCTGTCATGTGTTAAGTCATGTTTTCTATTCATCCCGAGCTGGGGTAAGTTGGAGGCTGTCTCAGCAGCTGAAATAACACATCTGCTGCCATTCTTCATAAACACTGGTACTTTTAGGGTGGTTGTCCAGTAAATGCACGTACAGGGATTTAAGGAATAGAAATACTTCTTTCTTAAGGATTGCTTTCCTTCTACAGAAGAAAATAAATCATCTTTCCAAAGGTCAGATTGGGCTACAGATGCTAAAAAACATGAATCAAAATGTTAAACTAATTTAATAGAGCTCCATAAAGCAGAGCTGGAGTTGTTTTGATGTTTAATCTGTCACTTCGTGTGTCTTTGAGATTTCTTTCGAGTTGTTTCATGATAGCTGAAGTAGTTGCAACATTCTTAAAATAAAATCCTTTATTTAATTTATTTCTAACTTTCGTTAAGCTAGAGCAGAGTATAGTTTCTTTGGATATTTGAAATGGGATTATATAAAAATATATTGTTTCAGAATGCCTTCTGAACAATTAATGAAACTTAACAAAAACTCTTGCTATAATATTTTTCCTCTTTTGTAAATGGAGAAATATGTCTCATTATGTATGTCATTGTCTGTCTGTATCATAAACAAGCAGTGTGATGTTAAGGCACTACTGGAAATAAAAGAGACATAAAATGATTTCCTAAAAGAGTTGAAGGACTCCATGTGTAAACTGAGATTAGGTTTTATTCTTATGATCTTTTCCTCATCTGGCTCTGAGGAGACCTCATTGTGGTCTTCCTATACTTGAAGGGAGTGTATAAACAGGAGGAGGAACAACTGTTTACTTGCACTGATAGTGATAGGACAAGGGGTAATGGTTATAACTAAGATGGGAGATTCAGGATAGATGTTAGGAGGAAGTTTCTCACTCAGAGGGTGGTGGTGCACTGGAACAGGTTCCCCTGAGAGGTTGTGGATGCCCCATCCCTGGAGGCATTCAAGGCAAGGCTGGATGTGGCTCTGGGCAGCCTGCTCTAGTGATTGGTGACTCTACCTACAGCAGGGGGCTTGAAACTAGATGACTTTTGAGGTCCTTTTCGACCCAGGCCATTGTGTGATTAACATGGCTTTTACTACAAGGTGGTCACTGCAAGAGTTCAGCAGCAAGGATTAGGAGAAGTGAAATTCATGCAAATTTTGGACACTTAAAAAAAACAAAACAAACCACACCTGACAACAAAACCACCAAACTCTTCTGATAAAATGGTTTATACAGGTTTTCATACTATGGAAGGAAATGCAGTTCAAGGAACAGCAGAGAGGTGTGATAGTAGCAAATGGTAGTCAGATTAATCATTGTTAGAAGTTTCCTAACATAGACAGTGAGTTAGTACTTCACTGCAGAGAATGGATAGAATCTCCATGGATGACATTTTTCTAGCAGATGAGACTGATGTCTGCCAGGAAGGGTCCTTGCAGATCGGTATCTGCAGACAGTGTTGGAAGCATGGATAAGGCAACCCTTTTGAATTTCATTCCAGATCTGTTTTCTAAGTTTCCTAATTTCAGGTTCATATACCAGCTTTTAGCCACATATTGTTACCACTGATTAAATAAAGTGATGTTCATTTATTGGGAGTGAGCTACTTTTAAGACAACATTAAAACCTTTTTTTTTTTCCTCTCTGAAATAGTTTCATATTTCAATGAAAACCTCTAGCAAATGCTTAAATTACTACAGTATATATGTTGATTTGTATTTTTTATTTTTAAATTTGGAAGTAAATTATTGTTGTTAGAATGCTCATAAACCATATCAACTTCTTCGCAATACTATTTTCTACAGTAGTATTGTCCATGGGTGCTATTTCCTCAGCATTTTAAGAAAATTATATAATATACTGAACCCAAATCAGTAGTGAGAGAACTACTAGCCTGCTTTAGTAAAGGTAGTAACTGTTAGTATGATTAAAGAATGTGCTGTGTAAAATCTGGAGTGGAATGCTGGCTGCATGGAAGACACTGAGCTCTTAGGAAACAGTTCTTGGTACCTCTTAGCAGCCTTGCAATTGTGTTGAATAGTATGTGACTGTACTGGAAATGTCTTGAAGTATCACAGAATTGTAGGGGCCTCTAGAGATCTTCAGGTCTGAGCCTCTGCTAAAAAGGTTCCCTACAGCAGGTCGTGCAGGTAGGCACCCGGGCTGGTCTTCAGACAATATCTTTGCCCCTCTCTGGGCAGCCTGTTGCAGTGCTCTGTCACTCTGACAGTTAAGAAGTTCTTCCTTGTGTTAGTATGGAACTTCCTGTGTTCCAGTTAATGTCCATTGCTGGACTCCACTGAAAAGAGTCCATCCCATCAATTTGACACCTACACTGTAGGTAGTCGTAACACGAGATCTCCTCTCAGCCTTCTTCCAGACTGAAGGCTCAGTTCTCTCAGCCTTTAGCAGACATTTCAGCTTTTAGAGCAGCTGCTCAGAGTTCTGAGAATAAGTATGATTTGTATCTGCATTAACATACAATTTTACTAAATTATTACTAAACTAAAATTAGTACTAAAGTAATTCTGCTTTTACTGCTGTTAATACAACTCTTGCATGGTGCTAAATTTCCTGTGCTTCCTTTGACACCACACCAGCATTTTTGAGTGATTGCACAAGTAAGACCAATGCTACCTTAATTAAAGGGGAGCTTTTGCTCTTTCAGTCACAAGTAATGATCATTGGTAAGTCTGACAGGTGCAAAGATAAGCAAGGCTAAGATGAGATTTTCACAATTAGTAGGCAGAAAGTTGGAAGCGCAAATTTGCTTTTAATTTAGCAGGAATACTATTTGGGAATGGAATTATATATGTATTTAAAGTTAATCTTCAAATCTAATTTATAAATGCTTATAATTAAATTCTACAGTAAATATATAAAAAAATGTAACGAGAAAAATGACCACTGCTCCTTTGAGTATGCTGTTTTGCATATAAAGATATGGCTGTTACAGCTGGATTTTTTTTTTTTTCATACTGCATATGATGGCCTCAGTCAGCTTTTCTCATTACTGCCCGCTGGCAGTACAGAATTATAGTCGGTATATTATCACAAATTATTGATATCTTAGAAAAGATCCAAGATTTGAATTGAGGGCAAGATGAAGTTAAATGTGTTCTAGCCTCCTGCTCCATGAATGTTGTTTACTTCTGCCTTTCAGTTTAATGGTAGCTCATTTATGTGTTCAAACCAGATTCAAAATTGGTTATCCAACTTGTCCATTCCCTTGGCTATAAATACATTGCTTTTGTTGATATGTGACAGTAAAATATTAGCCCAAGCAGATAAAGTAATTATTTGCTTGTTTTCATGTGGAATCTGTAGAAACACATATCTAGTTTTTAGTTCCTAGACATTTTTAGTAGAATATTACTAGTCTGGTTTTATGAAGAATATTTTTTCATGTCATTTCACTGTGTTTCTGTCTTCAAGAGCTTTAGAACCTGTTGACCAAGTTCAGCCAAGTTTGATGGAGAGAAATGAGCTTCAAATTCCAGTAACCACTATGATAATTAGCAGGTGCATAAAGGAATGAGACCTCAGAAATGTTGGCAATGTGGGAGGGTTATGGACAACCTGGACAGTGCGTGTTCTGGGTATAATGGGTTTTTGACCTATCAGCCCCTGCATACCAGCATGCATGCTGTTCTGAATCAGGTGTAGCGCGTATCACTCCTTGCTCTGTCAGTTGGAGGAGTGGGAACATGGGAGCTGGGAGAAGTCTGCAGATCTGTGGTGGGCATGGGAGGGAGAAAGCAGTGACTGCTAAGTGTGAAATAGAGTTGAGGGCAATTTAAGAGTGTGCTGCAGTGTTGTGATAAGGAGCTCACATTTTTTGCATGGGCCAAAGGGATAAGTAAACATATTAATGGAATATGAGGGATCTAAAACACAAATCCATGATTCATTATTTTCACTGCTCACAGTGATTTTAAAAGCATTTTGTTTTCTGCTGCTTCTTCCCTTGGTATGTTGTTTATTTTTGCTTGGGTGGTGGTGTTGTTTACTAACCTGCTATGGTTAAAGAGTGGAAGTAGAATTTCAAGAAGTTATCTATACTGCTTTTTGTGTCACAGGATGTAGATGTAAAGATATAGCAGTATAAAATTGCTTTAACACTCGGTTTTACATTTTGAAATGCAATGAGTAATTGGCACGTAAAACCAAAGAACTGTAAGAAATCAAGTATTGTATTGTTTGGAAAGCTTTTTGTTTTGCTTAGCAAATATTTTTGTCCTACGAAACTTTAAAGAAAAGCTTCCAAACTTGATTGCTTTGCCAACTAGACATTACAGCAAGTTAACAAATCTTCCAGCAGGGTGCAGTCTTTTATAAGGATTTCTAACACCTTCAGCTTACATGCATTTTGGCTGTAAATATTACATCTTACTGCAGCTGTTAAGCAGACAATCAACTTTGTTTTTCAGTGTGTGCTTTTAATTGTACTATGTGTGTGTTGTGATTGTGTTTAACACCTGAGACAAAATTAGATAGGATCAATTTAATGGTAATGTGGAACCATCAGATTCCAGCTGAGGGAAGAATCAAGATCTGGCCCACTATTTTTAGCTCTCCAGAGTGAAATATCCCTTCTCACTTCCCACCTCCCTTCTCATTCATTAAATAAGATCACTATTGCTTTGCATCAATAAATAGATTCTGAAAGGAGTGAACTTTTTCCATTCAAATTAGTAGGATGTAAACAGCAAAGCTTGATTGTATTTAAGTGCTTCACACTTCTGAACAAGTAGCCAAAATGCAGCCACGTGGCTTAAATGGCTGATATTTCAGTAGCCACCTTCTGACTGGGCAGAGTTGCAAGTCATAGCATGAAATTGGAGCCATTTGCTATGTCTGCATTAAAAATACTGTAAGCTGATGTTATGTTCATCTTGATTAGATATATACTAAACAAACATATAACTTGCATTGTCATCTTAATTCTGTCTCCTAGGAGATGTAAATAGCAATGCTGTGTAATTTTAAATGTAATAGAGAAATGCTTGTAATTTGACTTGCTGATAGTGACTGTAAGCAACAAGTGCTGAAGCCAAAGGCCATTTTTTCAGTGGGCTGGGTATTTATTTGTTGTGTAGGTATTTATACTTTGACCTAGGAAGAGGATGGCATAAATCCTTTACATTGTAAGCAGACTGTCTCCTAGGCCACAGCTCAGTTTTGTCTACAGACAATCCAGTATATCTTGTGTTCTACAGCGCCAGATCTGGTATTTCAAATATGCCATTCTTTTGGCTTCTGAATATTACTGTTTTCATAAAGAAGTGTTACAATTTCTAGTTTTGACTGCATGGAGATGTTTTCAGCACGTGACGTTGGATTCTGTGAGATGACACTTGTACTCAGCACATATCTCACTTAGAGCCTTTGATGGTACTTGAAAGCAAAGAAGCAAACTGTGTCACTGAGAAGGTATTAGTGATGGGGCTCTAGGAGTGAGGAGAAGTCAGAAAAAATTCACAGATACGTCATGTGTCATGTTTAATTCAAAGATTTGCATTAAATATTTGAAAGTAAAATAATTCTCATTCTTATTTAGGAAAGAGTTAACATGCAAGAAAGTTCAAGTAATGTAGAAGGTTACCATTAGTGAAAGAATGAGCTCTTACATGTTCTTGTTGTTTCTCCCTTCTCTTTTTTAATTGGCTCTGGCATTTTTTTAACTTATTTATTTTAATGAAAAATATTAGTCTGGGAAAGAAATAAAAGGCAGGATGTATTGCCTGTGTTTCAGTGAGTATGGCTGGTTTGCAGAGTATTTTGTCTCCGATCCATTGCAAAGTAGTGAAAGTACTGCAACAGTAGTGGGGTTGAATAGCATAGGTAGGAATGAAAGACTGGATAGTAACTAACCCACGTGTGAGCTGCTTTGGCAGGACAGCATGACTTGATCAAACTTCTGGCTCTGGAGTCGAATCCTCCTTTGTGCAGCTTTTCAGCACTCTTAGGACCTGAAGTTCTGCTAATTCAACCACTGTGCTGTGAAGAAACTTGTGTTGTATTCATGTGCAATTTTGCTTTGTTATGCACATCTATGCACTTTTGAAATTACGTATGTTATTTGGTTTTTGTCCATCTTTTTGTATTGAAATGGTTTGGCACAGGGTCAGTCAGACACCAGAGGGAGCAGTAATGCTTTGCCAGGGTAAAGTATCAACATAGCAACTGCAGCTGAATTTGCTTATTTTCTTCTGGACCCATATTCTCCAGGTTTAGTAGGTTAAAAAGAAAAAAGAAAAAGATAAGTATGAAAATTCTTGCTGTCTGGATTTCTGTGTACAGGCTTTTACTTATGCTTGAACTCAAAAGACTCAAAAAAGACAAAAGGTTTTGCTACATTTCTAGCTATCGAGCAGTACCGAGGCAAAACTGTCGGAGGTACAACAGTCAGTGATTTTTAAGGCTAGTTAATAAATTGAAGTATTGCCTAATATTAGCTCCATCTGCTAATTGATGTGATCTCTGTAAATTCCTAAATTGTGTTAGGGTTTTTGTTTTGTTTTGAACTAATGAAGTCAAGCTGTATAAGGGATGGATCTAAAAATAGTGAGACGTTAGAAAGCTAAACCTGATTAAAGGTTTACACACCAGTAAAGGAACGCCAAGGGTCTAAATCCTTTACTTGAATCAAAATAAAATATCTTTAGGGAAGTTTAAATGTGAGATGTACCTACATCAGCTTGTGTTTAAGTAATAATTTGATATTGCTATCTTCTACTTGTGTGTTTGATTATATTGTGATAAAACCAATGTAAACTGTGTGATCCTTCAAAGGCCCTGTGAAGCTTAATAGGAATGTGGTTATAAATTACTGTTTTTTAATAGCAGCATTTACTGGCTCTATCAATGTAAATAATAATAACAATAGTAAAAAAAAATAGCCAAAATAGTTGAGAAAACAACATTATATCAAAAACCAGTGTAAGTGTGTGTCAGGCTGTCAGTAAGCAGGTGCTGAGGAAGAGATATCTTTAGACTGGATCCTGGTCATGCTTTAATAAACTGGTTAACTCATCTTCTTTCTCCTCCCTCTCTTACCACTGCCACAGTCCAGGGTGAATTGCTGTGTAGGCTGCTGTTGAAACCATAGGTACAGGTTTTGCACACAGTCTAACTTGGAAAAATCAAAGCTCCTGTCCTGCCCTATGCTTCTGCCTGAGTTTGTGGTCTGTGCTGAATTAGCACTGTTTGCCTCCGCATTTAATTGCTGCATGGGCAGCCTGGCTGTGTGCAGGTGGTAGTTGTGCAGCCTGAGAACAGTCATCCCTCCAGGGCTGTGACACCTCCCGTGTTGAAAAGGAGGTTCAAGGAAGTACATTTGCAAGGAACTACAGCTGTAGTTCCTGTTATTTCCTGCCTTGACAAGGCAGAATTGTAGTAGGAATCGTAGGTGAAAGTGTTGGAGACTGGAGCTGGCTGCAGCCTCTTTGCAGGTAGTGTTTCTTGAGTGCTTTTTTTGTTCGTGTTCAAATAATTTAAAATAATATCTGACTTTGTGGACAGCTTACACATATTACACCACATATGTTTTACACTCTGCATAAAACTCAGACCGTGTTGTTGGCATACAGTTAACATTAATAGTGGTGGGACCTTTCCTGAGCAGACTCAGGAAGCTGTTGGTTCTATCACACAGTGATAGATGGAAATCAAATGGCCGAAGCTGTTGCTGTTACGAATCTGTCACGTTACACTTGTCCCACTTTCCAGCTGATGATGTCAGATGTTCTCATGAATCAGGTCACGAGCCACCTATTTTCAGGTAAAATCGTCTCTGATTCCAGTCTGCCTTGAAGATGTTGGGCTGAGAGCAGCAGTGATTCATGAGCTGATTCAGGAGTGGAGCAGCTGCCTTCCTTTAGGAGCAGCTGCATTTATCAAAAGGGAGGGGCAGGAGGCTGGGTGGTGACAGCTTCTATTGTCTGATTTCTATCTGCTGGTGCATGTCTGCCAGAACCTTTTGCTAGTTTGCTCAACCTAATGCTAAAACTCACGTCAGGAGCTGACAAGTGTATTTGCATGTGTTATAGTACAGTGTGCCTAATCTCAGCTAGTGCGGTTTGATACCTCCTGAACAGTGCAGTTTGAAACTCTAATTGCGAAAGGGCCAGGCAGTCTAGTTGGATAGACAGGTCTTCAAGTAGTCATTTCTAAGTCAGGTAATTGCAGGTGTGGCACAGATGAATCTCTAGGGAAACAGACCTGGGTAGTATTAAGAAATTTGACATTTTGGAGGAAAGTGGAGGATCCTGAGATTACGCATTCAGTTTAACTTTGACGGTGTTAACATCATGGTAAGGGTCACACTCTGTGCTATGTTTCTAATTTGAAACCTTTTTACCAAATGTGAAGTTGTTATTTTTCACTTTGTTATTGAAAAAGCTCTTTAGATGGCCGTAGTCCTCAGTCACTAGATTAACCACGGGCTTTATTGTGATCTTAGCCCAGTGCGAGGTCAAACAGATGTGAAGCTCTCTTGTAATAGCGTTTAACTGTGCATTACAGCAGCATACCATACTGTGTATCTTTCTGCATTGCTAACATGTTGTTTCCTCACAAAAATGAGCACCATGCCGTTGATACATTTGTAATAGAACAAGTCAAAACTGCCTTTGTAATGTTCGCTTCTTTTTTTTTCATTGTAAATGGTTATCAGTATTTAATAGTGTTACATCATTCTGATGCATACATGGCTAAAAATAAGACAATAATATTTTCAGTTTCTTCATGTACTCCTTTGGACTACTCATGCTCTCATGACACAGACAGCACCAGTGCAAGAATGATGTAACCACTGTTCTGATAACAGAGTTGTTTGTTGCACTGTGAAATGACTTAAATTGGCTATAATAACTTCCTAATTTCAGTAACCAGCTGTCAGTCTGGATTTAAACAATATATTTTCATCATGTTTACACTTAAAACTTTTTGATTTCTTTATGGAAAAAAACAAATCCAAGATAATACAAGCTTAGACTCATAGACAGTCTGAAGAGAGATTCCCAGAAATCCTTTGGCCCTTGTGCCTTTTCTGGGGCAAGAAGGGAGTAGAGAGAAAATATGCTGTGAGATATTCTATTGCTCCCCTGTAATTATTACAAAAACAACTTGGAAAGGTCTTGCCTAGTTGATGTTCACTGTGTAGCCCCAAACATCCTTGGAGTGCTGAGTGGCAGAAGGCTGTGCAAGGAATGCAGGGCAGGACAGGAATGCTGGGAAGGCTCAGCAGTAGTGCAAAGATATACTTGCTGAAAAGGTACTTGTGAAACTTTACTTTTGCTATGACTGTATTTGATGGTGTAGAAGGGTAGGAGATGTACTTGGAATCACCGTTAACTAGCTTTTGTCATTGGCCTGATTTGTCACTACCCAAACCTGAGAAGATTCAGAGGTTCATTTTATCAGACTTTTTTTTTTTTTGTCATTTAGATTTATTTTCAGTCTGCTTCTCCAGTTGAGGAAACCTGAGCTCCTTTAGGACTTCTGTATATCACAGAGTACTTTATTTTACTGTCCTCTTTTTACTGACATCACCTAAAAGCTAAGTAACTTGCACAAAGCCAGCTAGCCTATGGCAAAACAATCCTAATCCTAACGTTTGCCAGGTCTTAGCCTGCTGTTTTTAGTATGACTGTCATTGTAGTCTTTATTTTTCAATTTCAGGAGTTTTTCTAGCGGAATGGAACTAGTCTGTAACCTTTAAGAGGTAACCACTAACAATGCTGGAGAAAGAAGAGGGGAATGTGGTGCTCGCCTCCGCTTGATAACTTTATTACACCATTATAGTATTTTCTAAGTGCCTGGGAGGGAAATTACCTTTTTTTTCCTCCAGTCTACTGTTAGAATTTGTAATCCTCCCTCATTTAGTTTCACTCCTTCATATCCTGTTGGTTCGTAGCATGCTGGATCGGCTGCTCTATGCCGTATAGCAAGCCATGCTCTGTGTGCCAGTCCATGCTGGCTCCCATTGCTGCTGCGCATGCTGTCTGTAACCATCCTGCTCAGTTCTCTCTTGCCCTTTGCTCTTTGACACTCATTATTCTTACATTGAATCTGGTCTTCTGTAATTTTTGATTTGTTTCCTTGATATTCTTTCCCCTTTGTTACAAGCCTAGGGTGTTACAGAGGAAGAGTGTGTAGAGTTCTCCCAGTCTTAAATCTCTTTTCAAATTCTTCTTGTATCTTCCTATAGCACGACAAAATACTTACGCGTGATTGTTTTGATAAACTGTAACTTGATACATGCAGTTCAAAAGGTACTTTATTTTCTTTTTAAAACCAATCTCTTCCTTATAATGGCCCCAGCATGTTGTTTTTAAGCCCTCCGTGTGTTGTACAAACACACTGCCTGGAAATGTGGCTGCCTGGCTTTCTTGCATGTGTTCATTGCAGTCCATCTGGTATGCTCCTGCTCCCAGGATGCTTTTAAAAATATTTAATAACTTTTTCCATGTCCTTTCCCAAAGGAAAGCTACCTGGAATAAATGTTTGGTCTGTTTGCAGTATGTCTTAGAACCCTTGGTCCATTTAAAGCAAATGAACAAAAACCTCAGTTACATTTTTCTTTAGCAATTAAGACAGAGGGCAACTTGCTCAAGTGGTGCTGGGACTGGATTACTGGCTCCAGCCTGTATTTGTATTGGCCAAGGTTAATTCAACACAGCTTATGTAAGATGTGAATTTCAGACTAGTTGAGAAAAATGACTTCTAAAGCAACTGTCTCTTAAAGTTTAACTACAATTGTTTGCTGTGGTAGCTTGGAATTGTGAGGCAGCCTTTGCTCTTCAGGCACAGGCAAGCTTCTTCTGGCTCCATCAGCAACTGGGTCTGGCCTGGCTGATCATTACTGCTCCCGGTCGTGCTTGCTCACCTGAAGAATCTTTGTAAATACCTTGCTGGTTATAGTCAGACAGCAGACAGTTTATTTTAGCTGTTAGTGTTAGATAGCTTCATGAAACAGAAGTTACTGGTTTAAAAGCATTCAGAGCCATTCTCAGCTGTTTGCTGTCTGTTTCTGTTGGCATTCGGAATTGTTGTAGCAGGGTTAGCTGAGCAGTTCATTGCCAACATTCCTGCTCTGCTGCAGGCAGGATCAGCCAGGTTAGTTCACATAGCTTAAGTGAGCCGTGGAGCTAGCCCAGCTGATACTGGCTGCTGCAGGATTGGGTGTCCTGAGCAGAGATGGGTGCACTGACATCCTGCAAAGGGTGGTCGCTGCTGTGGTGGCTCCAGGGGCCCTGTGCTGGTGTCCTGACCTGACATGGTGGTTCTTTGTCCAGTTGTACAGTGCACGGTCACAGATATTTGAGCACTGCACAATGCAACAACAACCTCACACTCCTCTTACTTTTTCAAGAATCCTAATGTTTTATGTTAGAAAACACTGAAAGACGTGTCTTATTTACTAGAAAATGTTCAGTATTTCGCTTGTGTTCTGAAAAGTTTCAAGTGTAATTGGTGACTTATTGTTCCTTGTTGTCAGTCCTATTTCCAAAATAATTTGATGATACAGAGAGTTGCTAAGTAGCATCTTACAGTAACACTGTATGGCATTCAGTGGGTTGGGTGATGGACTTGCATAGAGATCAGGAAAGTATGTGCCTAGGTGTTTATGTGCTTGTGAAATATAAGTTGGCACACACCTCCTTGTTTGTGTCCTTACATAGCTTTGAAGCTCTGAGTACAAGTCTAAGGCTTGGTGCATTCTGTATTTTAGATTGTTTTCATTTTTTCAGCATTATAAAGGAGCAACCAACTTTTGTGTTCCCAGTCTGCACATTTTTAAATAAAGAATGTAATTATTTTATTTTGTATTTATTATTAAATCTGCCAATTGAGTTTAGAAAAGGATGTTCTGTGCATTTCAAGATTCTCAGTGCAAAATCTTGTGAATTTATGGATGAAATTGTTTCATTTAGTGGGGAGATATCTCTGTGTTTGCAGGCATGTGCATGTTGAACAGAATGTGTATCAGTTTAGACAATTACATGCTGCATCCTGATGATGTGTAGGTGAAATTAAAAATAAAATATTGAGAAGCAATTTGAAGTTCTACTTCCTGTATATTAATATGAGCCAAAACAAACAAACAAGAAAACCCACCAAACACCTAGGAAATAGAAATACCCTTCTGCTTTCCTGGTAAATTGGTTTCTTTCTATCTTGCTTCTTAAACAATGCTCCTTATTTGAGCACAACACAGTTACTTATTTTTTTCTTGTTAATGGAAATGTGCTGGTACGGTTACTGCCATAGGAACCCATCAGAACACGACAACTAACACCACCATGGTGGGATGTAAAATATGAAAATAGTAACATGATTGCTGTAGGGGAGGCTGGCCATAGGTTTAAATGCTTTTCCAGCTCTTAAGTAATGGGAGTGATTAACCTAGTTTAATGAAACAGGCGTGCTAACACCACTTCACTGACATGAGCCGCATCTTATCGGTGCTGTAGTATTGTTATTCAAGTGTTGTGTGGAATTGTTCTTATTTTGGGGACTCCGTCTCTTTGATTCTGTTTTAATTGGTGGTGTTTTATTGTGCTTTTATTAGGTACTTAAAATAGTAATATTATGAAGTGGTTCATCAGGGAATTTTTTTCAGCTTCAAGTACACCTGTGTTTCTAGAATGGCTCATTTTAGAACTTTGTCATGACAGGATTGTGCTCATTCCCTTTCCACTTCTGCCTTGGAAAGATGTTTGCATGCATGGAAAAAGGCAAGGAGTAGTGAAGTATTGAATTGACTGTAGTACTGTTTTACTGTTAAATAAACAAAAAAAACTCTGTAAATAGAGATGAGAAATTTGTTATCCTGGTGTTTACCTTCTTGGAGAGGCAAGCAGAAGACGTTGAAGAAAAGGAAACCTGCCCTTACTAGGCAGTTAACATGTTCAGTTCTTACTTCCACTAGGAACTCTACAGTCAAAAAAATGTTGAGAACACTTGAGTTCCTGTGTTGTTCCATTTTTGGCAGTGTAAGACACCTGAATGTGAGAGACCTGTATCTGATATACCTCTGCATGTTGGGTATTGTGGTATTTGAAATACAAATGATGTGCTTTTTCTGAACTGGGCCATAATAAATATTATGTCAGATCTTGGTCTTAGTTATCTTGAAGGAATTTTTGTTTAAGTGAAAACCTAGAACGACTGTGTTGATTTCAGCACAATTACTGTGTATTTACACTTCTAAGCATTCTGTTCTTGTACTCACGGGCATTATTATTAACCCCTGGAACAGATGGGAAACAAAAATTAGCTCATTCAGAGCCTGATTTCCATTAAAGCAGTTAAAAATGGAAGTGAAATGTTGTGCTTCCGAGTCCTGAAAAAAGCAGCACTGGAAAGTTTATTCCTCCTAACTTTCCTGATTTTTTTGGTGATGGAAATGAGCAAGACCTGAGCTGGTTTCAGTGTAGGTGTCTGTATCCTTGTGAACATGACAGGAATAGCTGCAGTGGCACAGTACAGCTGCTGGAAATATCCACTGCTCTAGGCTGTACCTACAGAAAGTGGAAAAAAGAAATGAAAAATTGTGTTGGTGATGAGGAATTGTTACTTAATGGAAGGAAATGTGGGAAGGGAGAACCCAATATTGGAGAGATTCTCAGAAAAGGCAAATAGGAAACAGGAAAAACACCTTCCCCCCCCCCCCCCCCAATTTCTTTTGTTGCTGAGTGAATTTTAAGGTTCTCATGTATTGTAGACAATGTGAAAGCTGAATTTTTGGAAGTTAAGTTTTCTTAAGCTTCAGCTTAAGTTCTAGAAGTAGTGCCATCATCAGAGTACGATGTCCGAGCACTTAAACGTTGTGTTTAGAGCACACAGTATGCACGTCATTCTCTCTGAGGGTTGGGTGTTGTTGCTGGGTTAATACTTCTTTTTATACTGCTGAAGGATTTAATTGTTTTCCTCAGCAAATGGAAGGCGCAGTATTACAGATAGGCAGAATATACTGCAGATGTGATCCTCATTTCTTCTTTGAAATTTACCTCGGAGAAAGTTTGCTTGTTTGTACAGCTGATTTTATCTCTGGGAAGGAAGTTGCACTGAAGGATGATAGGCACGTCCAGAGCTTTAGGTGCTGCTCTCAAAATGCTGAATATTTAAAAATAAAAATAAATTATTTTGGTCTTAGCTGGAAGGTAAAATCAGTTGGCTGTTTTCTGTGCAAGTACACTACTTATAAATTTTTGCTAGGTTTTATAAAAACTGGTGTTGTTTTGTCAGATGTTGTGTGTTGCTGAGAGGAAGAGTGGAAGAAAGTATAATTAAGAAATCAGGTCATTACGAGCAAATAATAGAGAGCCGTTCTGTGCTGATAAGAGATAATGCACAGCATTGCTCGGATGCATGTGGGGGTCAGCACAGTCAAGAAAGCAGAAGTGCTTCTAATCTGCATAATACATGATCTAGTTCTGTGTAACTTCTATGTTACTTCTCAGTAAAAAAATAATGACTTACAGTGCTTCCCTCTGCCTACCAGCATGCCATGAGACTTCATTTTAGTTTCAGCAGGTGTGTATTATCTATTAGATGGTCTTATGTCACAAAGACAATGCAGTGAAAAATGCAAAATAAAGGTAGAAATGTGTGATGATGAGGAAGTAGGGAACACGGACTGAAGCACTGGAAGACAAACTGGACACGTCATCTTAGTTGTGTGTCTGTGACTGCATGCTGATAGAGCATAAACCCAAGAGAGAGTTGTTCCTTCTGGGATCCCAGAAATGAGAGTAGAGTTAGAGGCACGGTTTCCTGACAGCTCGCTGTGGATGCTCATTCCAGAGAGCATTTTTTGAACCTTAGCCAGTTTCTCATACCAAAGATTTGACTGTCTCAAGGCAAAGCAGTACTGAATGCTGCAAAGAAGTCCCAGGCATTGAGGAAGGCCGTTTACCTTCAAGCCGTTGCAGTCTGGGTCATGGAAGGACTATGTTTAAATGGGTAGCTTTAGTTACAATTTGTATTCCCTTGTAATTTAATGTCCAGGAATATATATATACAATTTAAATACTAGAAGAAAGTTGTTCACCTCTGAAATATCTGAACTACATAATGCAGTATATTCTGATTTCACTATTGGACTGTGTCTGGCAGTGTGTATAGCATTTAGTGCTATTTGTCATCTGTGTATGGTGTTGTAAAAGGACTTGGGGGTGGGAGGTAACATTTAGATTACTGAACATGAAATGTGTACTTTCTTATTTGTTATTTAATCAAGATCTATAGTAATGTGAATTTGTGGTTCCAACTGAACTTTTACTGAACTTTTTCAGTCTCAGTTTACCTTCTCTCAACCTCTTTAAAAGGTACACAATACACGAATTGCAGAACTCTTTCCTCAAATTATTTCCATTCAAAATAACAGGAATGCGATAAGCTGTACTGGATTTACATGATATGAAAAGCCCGGTCAATCCACAGTGAGGATCAGGTCTTATCTCCTTTAAACCCCAGACCACCAGGAGGGACTCAGTACCATTTCTAATACTTAATATTTGAATGCTATTAATACTATATTAAATTTTTTATCCTTCCTGTAAAAGATAACAATTTATCTTCCAGTACACTTTACACATTCTTAATCTTTGTCTACTCAGTTTACTGTTTTACTGTTTGAGTATCCTTACTACATGCTTCAAATTACTCAATAGGAATGCTGTTGTGATAGACAAATGTAGGGTTTCCTTTTGTTTGTTTGCTGGTTTTTAAATAAAAAATATTCAAAATTTATTATCCTTTTGCCTTAAAAGAGATTTACTGTGATAATCTTTAGTGCCTCAGACAGATACTTCCCAACAGAATGTCTGTCTCTGGGCTTTATCTGTTTTCATCACACCCTTTTGTTCTTTCCCTTTTATCCGTGTATATGTTCTAATTTCTTTGTATTTATACAAACCAAAACACAAATGCTTACAGTTTCTTCATGTTCAATATGTCATTGACACCTTTAAAATTTACTAAGGAGTAACACTTCATCTGTCTTTCAGCTTCTCCGTTTTGTACTGTCAGAGGCTGTCCATGAAGCATTCAGTGTTTACCCCTGTAAGAACTCCATATTAGTGAATTCATTCAGTTGACACAAAACAGTTCATGTCCATACTCTTAGCCCTAAAACCCAGAGTAGCTATCCAAATCTACTCCTGAGAATGGCCGCCTTTAAGTGTTTGGGAGAAAGCTAATTAGCCTGGAGAAGTTGTTCCAGGTCCTTCTCTTTCAATTTCACAGCACAGGCAGTTCATTTCCATGCATGGGAATGCTCACAGCAGTGTTTATTTTAGTTCAGATGTGTAGCTTTTACATGTTTAGACAGCAAAATCAATATGTTACCTCTTCATCATCATTTCTAATTTGTACATAGCTGTGTTCTCAGAGTATTCTGGGATGCTTAACGAGCCCTGTAGCACTATGTTGGTGCTTCTTGATCAAAAGATCTTAAAATTAGTCATTGTTTTAGTTTCAGTCTGGATATATTTGTGTTTCAGTCATACAGATATTTTTAAGTTGAATGTTTTTCTACAGGCCAGATTGCATTCTTTTTTACTAACTAATTTCTGGTAAGATCTTGAGGTAAAGAAGGGACTCGCTCCCCAGACAGCTTTTTCCTCTTCACATAGAACTTAAAGTGTTTGTGCTCCTGTTGTGCAGAATCCCAGCAGGATTTTCTTAATCAGATTTTTTTTCTTAATTCTGCTCTTATATTTTTAATGAATATTTGATCCAGCTAGTGTAGTGTTCAAGAATTAATTAATTTTCATATTTTTATTTGGCTAACTACATAAATAGAAACGTGAGCTAGTACATTTGCTTTGATCATGTGGTCTGCATGTGAGAAATTGTGAATGGATTTAACATGAAGATGGAGTAGAACAATGGCTGAATATGTGCTGATTCTAACAATGAAGTTACAGAAAAATTGGTGTAGTGATATATTTTATATAACTTGTAGATTCATTAAATAAAAAAAAATCTGTGCACAATAGAAATCAGATAATTCAATTTTTTTATTGTGTTTTATGGTTTCCTTAGTATCTGCTGAACAGGCAGGAAGAAGTAGTGTGGAAACGTTTATTTTTGTGGATAGAGCAATTGCTGGGAATCCAGAGCACCTTCTTCTAGACTGCTGTTTTCACATAATTTATACATCCAATTAGCTGTTCCCTTGTATAGTGTCCTTCCAATTAGCTGGCTTCCCACTGGAGACCTATCTGCCCCTCTTGCGAAGTAGCAGAGTGAAGAGAGGGAGAACAGAAAGAACCAGGGAGAAAGGACCACTTTCCAAGGCTTACAATGCTCCTTTGGCTGTGCAGTGTTTGCATTACGAAGCCCAATTCTAGAAACTGCTTAGGTGTTTTGTGTTCAGAGAATAACCAGCATTTATGTTGGCATCGCATAGAATGAAATATGCAAGCATGAAGAAATACTTTTTTTTTTCCTTATACTGTTTTAAGTCAGAACAAGTATTTTTGTCTCTTCACTGCCATTTCAAAAATGTAATATTCCCAAATATTGGAAACACATGCAGGAGAAGTATTGGCATTTGGAAGGAACTGAGGAAACCCTTGCAGATGGGATAAGTCCACTTTACCGTAGTGTTTTGAATAAGTGTGTAATTGTAAGTATGTGATGTGAGAACACTCTTCTGGCATGATATTTTGCTTGATGGTGCCTTTATAGAGAAATTTATTCTGGATAGCCAAGACAATAGCAGTACTTATTACCTTCTGTAATACTAAATATATCAATATTATTTATAAGGGATTGAGAGAAGCTCGGAGAACTGGAAATCTTCAGTAGGATAAATTCTTTCCAGGGCATTATTTTTGTGCAATTTTATTTATTGGCTAGCGGGCAGAAAAGTTAGGACACTTATTCCTGACATGGGGGGGAAAAATCCTTGAGAATGGTTCTTAGTTTTGTTGTACAAATACCATCCATCATTTTGATATTAGGTGATGAAACTCTGAACTGAAAACAATGGGGGAATCACATCCATAATTGTGCGTAATTTTCTTTGTACGTTTTGGGAAAAAGTTGAGACTAAATTAGCACAGAAATTTTCCCATCAGTAACAACTCTTCAGGCAAGGCACTGACAGAATGTAGTAAGTTGTGCTGTTGTAACATGCACCATTTCTTTCTTCTTTTGCACTGAGGGGGTGAAAACAGCAAAAATTCTTTCTTTTAATGTTAATTTTGTAGTAGTTAAATAATAGACACCAGTAGCAGTTGGCAGATGATTCATACCTGTTTATACTGCATATATTTCTCTTTATTTAGCTAATGAAATCACAGAATCACAGAATTGTAGGGGTTGGAAAGGTCCTCTTGAGATCGAGTCCAACCCCCTTGCGAAGCAGGCTCCATCCCTGTCTTCCAGCACGAGGGGCTGTGTGGCCATGGAGCAACTAGTCTTTCTATTAAAGATTGAGGCAGAGAAGGCCTCAGCCTTGTCCTGATCCTTGGTCACCGTGTTCCCCTCTGCATCCAACAGGGGATTGAAATTCTCCCTAGCCTTCCTCTTACTGTGGAATACTCACATATAACCTACATAGCTATATATACTTGATAGGTCTTCCATTCAGTGTTATTCTCAGTACTTATTTTCACCATTCAGAAAGTTGCATGCATTGGTACACCATCTACATTAAGAGTGTAAAGGTATTTGCATTAAAATGTGTTTATGGTCATAGTTGCTCATCTTCGGAAATAGTTCTGTAACTTCATTGTTTCATATGTGGCTGTGGTCAAAATCCATTGTATGTTAAATAGATTTTTTTTTTTTAATTTTGCGAGATACTTAAAATATGTATGAGATTTTTATAGCGTTAGTATTTTTTTTTAAGATTAAAATTCAACAAGACACGAAATTTTCAATGTAAGCTTTCAGAGATGCTGTAAGTTATTGCACTGTGTAGGAGTGATCGTTGCTGTTCTAATTTTTTTTCTCATAATACGTATTCTTTATACATATATTTAAAAAGACTATTTCCTCTTTGAATACATGTAGTAGATAAATATACAGGTTGTTGTCCAAGGATGTGGTGAAAGAAGGCATGTATGTAGCCAGCTTCTGTTCTTGTTTGCATTGACACGACTTAGTGACCTCTCTAGTGTTCACTGAACATATGTTTTTACATTCCATGCTAACTTTGTGTTATAAGGCATGCTGCATATGACTAATGCTGTGTAGTAAGCTACGTTGAGTTGAATACATTATTATTGTATTAAAATATATCTTTAGCGTGGCAGTAGTCTCTTACATTCCTACTGGTGCTGTTCTGAGTATGGGAACACTGAGAACTGTTGCAGAGACTTTCACAACATGGTGGCATTGAGTATTTCAGGCCATTCTCTGTACAACTGCCAATCTGTGGTTACTTGAAGAGAGCTGATGGGTGTGTGGTGACATTACGTTACTGTGACCTGCTCTGTGCAAGTCCTGATGCTTAGTTATCATTTCCTGATGATTCCTACTGTGTAGTACAATTCACAATTGTGCATCTTTTCTGTTTAGATTCAGGCACTGTCAGTAAATCTTAGTGCTGCAGATTGATTGTTTTTATGGATATAGCAAAAAAGTCTTGAGGATTCTGGTGTTTTGCTTAAAGACTAATCGCAGACTACTGTCACACTTGACAGGCTTGATGAGCTGTCATCCTAGGAGGCAACAGAATGACTATAAAATTAGTAAGATGAGTAGGTCTTTGTTGGAAAGTTAATTCCCAGAAGTAGACTGAAGAATTAATACTATTAAGAATGGCACAGCTCAGATATTCCTGGATGCAGAGCCTGTCACCTCTAGTGAAACAGCTGCTGAAGCAGTAAGAGGTGTTGCTGGCTTAGAATACTTATTGCCAAGTGGTGAGAATGCAGGAGAAAAGTTACTCCTGGGAGGTAACTGTGGACTACAGCAGTGGTTCACAAGGAGACTCGGCTTAGTTTAAGCATATGTAGAAATGAAAGAAACCTGGAACTGAAGGATTACAAAGAAGTGAGTGTTTGAGACGTTTTGGTGCTGGTTACAGTGGAGTAGACCAGAACATAGCTGCTTAAGTGTGAAGACATTGTCCGCTGTGCCACTGTAATTACTGTGTGGATACTTTCCCATGCAGTCCTGCCAACTTGCACAGCAGGCGTGGCAGGATTTAAGAAGAGTTAGAGGAAAGTTAAAGGAATGTGGAAGTAGCAAGAGATCTGACTTTTGCCTTCAGCTACTACCTTGGCTAACAGAACTTCATGGTGAATGAAGCTTTTGCCTTTTATTTCAGTACTACTTTCCCTCCCGCTACTTTAGCAGTGCAGACTTCCTCATAACTTCGAGGCAGTGGAAATAAGTCATCTTCTCCTGCTGTCTGTTTGCACTGTTTGTCCAGAATCAGCTGGAAGTCCTGGTAATGCAGTTACTGCAGATACAGGTTTTCTGTTTTGTTTTGTTCCCTTCCCACCCCAGCTGCCCTTATCTCTTGAATTTGCGCTCCAGCATACACGCTTCATCTAGCCGGTGTATATCGTTTATTATCTTTCTCCTAAATTAAAGCATTATTAGTATTAAAGCATAAAATAGTATAAAAAATATCCCATGGATATTTTTAAGATTGGATTTTATTAAGACCATTTTCAGTGACTTGAGAGTGTTTTTGTTTCTTAACTTAAAAGCATTGCATGTTGCCTTTTTCCTGTCATTGTGATGTCTAATAAAGTGAAACTTTATAGATTGCTCATGAATTCTACCCTTCTTTTTGTAACACTAGATAATCCATCCTTCCTTAGCAGATGCAGAAGTTCATTAAGGCGTGTATATGGTTTTCTTCTGTCTGCAAAGGCTTCTTGATAGGACACAAATTTCTTAACCAGATTTCAGGCGAAGCACAAATTGGACCATCTGTCACGTAATCTTACATAACCTGTGTTACAAAACATTGTTAACGCTTTTAAATGCCAGTGCGTGCAATCTTTGTTTACGTATGGATCTATTGGAAAGTCTGAGGCTCTGTTTCATGGGAATGAGGCTCTCCCCGCTTTGCTCATGGCTGGCTCAGCACATGCAGGGGGGGTGTAGGGCAGAGGCTGGGGCTGCAGGCACAAGGCAATACGTGCAGTTAGACGGGGCTGCATGGGAACAGAGTGGGGAACAGCGTGCTGCTGCCAGCTGGGAGAGCAGCAGGCCAGATGCTTGAAAAGCACGAATGCTGGGGTTTGCTGCTCAGCTGGCTAGCTGGCCAAGTACAGTGTGAAGGTCTTGATTTGTCAGCCAGTCTTACTAGGTACTCACAAAGACCCAGGCATCAGCTGTGCAGTCACTGAGCAACTTCTATGTGAGGGATGGTTTGCTGGGTGCTGCTTTTTGTGTGAGATACTCCATTTCTGAGTTCATACGTTATGAAGTTGGAAAATAAGCAAACGTTATTCTGAAGGATTCAGTTGCTAGCATGTAACTTGGATAGAATTCCTGACTGTTGAGTTGAGGAGAAAGTGTTGAAAAAGTCGATGGTGCCAGTGGCAGCACTCTCATAGCTACGAGATCAAGTTTGAGGCAACTTGGTGATGTGTGCTGAAAGTGTGAGCAGAACCTGGAGTTAAGCATTTCTAGGAACTAGTTCACTTAACTCTCAAGACAAGTTTTATGAAGGAACTTGTGTGAGATGACTGTGTCAGATGTGACTTGAGTCAGCAGACATTTCCATCCAGAGCATGGCACCAGGCTTCACCATGCACACTGAATGTTGCAGCCTTTAACTAGCACCACAAATTGATTAGGAAAGACCAGGAAGAAATCTCTGGTGGAATAGCACCTGCTTTTCTTTTAGCTGAATGCAGAGATAATGAATTGATTGGACTATAATAGTTGATGCCATCTTCGCTGTTTGTCACGCGTGGCAAATTGACCATGTCCCAGTTCAGGACTACCGTAGATAATAAATTCTGCGTGCTATTAGCTGTATGTAGTGCAGAATTCTTTTCATTTGATTTTTTTTTTTTATTTCCAAGGATATGAAAACAATCCTGAAGCTAATTTCTTTTTTTATTATTTTTTCATGGACTGCAATGAAACAAAATGAAGTTCTGTCACAGGAACAGAATGTGTAAGATCTGACTTTTGATTTTTCCAGATAATGTTATCTCTTGATATCCAACTCATTGGATCCTTAGAGGAGCCAGGTTTTCAGAAAGCACTGAAATGACTTGCCCTTTAAAATTAGCCATCTTCCACAGGTCGGTCTTTGGTTGCCCGTATATTTTCCTGAAGCAAAGTACTTTGCATATTGTCTAGATCTAGCTGTTCACCAGACTTACTTTTAAAAACAGAAGTCTCTCAGAATAGAGGCATGATCCGAGCTGACAGGAGGTAGTGGGTTGTAAATTGCCATTGCGTTTCAGTTTCTTGAATATTTTAGATCGTGTGTTCACTGGGCTGATGTCAATTTAAGATGTCATGTGCTAGCAGTACGGAGCCTTTCGGTCTGTGTACAGGAGGCAGGCTTCATCATTATTCCATTATCACCAATGCTTCACTGTAGTACTTTGTTTCTGTCTCAGATGCCAATTAAAATTTTATACCCTATATAAATTGCTCATTTTATTAGTAATTTCCTTCTGGTCCTTCATCTATTTAGTTGCTTTAGTTTGTTCTTTTACGTATTAGCTGCATCTTTCAGAGGCTAATCATTCATTGGAATTGAAATTAAAAGAAGAGAGGATCAGAAGATTGAGACCTGTGTTGTTGATATGAACTACCTGGGACTTTGCCAAATGAAGGAAGCATTCTGACTCTCTGAAATCTCTGAGATTGAACTGCGTGTTTCTGGTCTATAGCTTCAGTTGTAACATTTTGAAACGTGACATTAGGCTTCTGTAAATAGCTGATCATAATTTATGGTCTTTTGCGCAGCTGTTTTTCAGTAATAGAAAAGCTCATTTTATTATACTTAAATGTCTTACATTTTAGAAGCAAGACCTGTCTTTATGGTAAGTATCCTGCTGTTTGTACAGTAGCTGTATGCCAGACTGGTAAGATTAGTATTTAAGACTAGTAAAGCTCATTTATAAGCTAATTTACAAAGCTTCTCCTCCACGCTAAAATTCCAGGTCATTCTTTCTGCAGTAAACAAAAGGAGGGTTTGAGGGATTGAGGTCTGTGCGGTTGTCTATAAACAGTCAGTACTTATGTAGCATTAAAGTATCATACGAAGTCTGGCTATTATGGTCTGGTTATTACAGCTGAAATTCAGTAATACGGTGTTGTTAAACTCTGTGGATTCATAAATAGTAAGACGTCCTCCCTCTGAACTAGCGTGATCTTCAAATGGATAAGAGTATGTGATAGATGTAAGGCAAGATAAGTGATAGAGAAAAAAAACCCAAACATTTTAGCCTTTGTGTTTTTATTGTTTTTTTTCCACAATAAGGTCGCCGAGTTAGAAATGAGAGAATGTTCTTTGAAGACATGGAACTTCAGTAAACTGAATGACAGCTAAAGGAGCTGGGAGTTTACAAGGGTGAAGTTGGTGCATGCTTCGGCTTAGTGAAAAAGTAGATCATCCCTTTAGGTTGATTTGAGTCCTGTTTTCCTATAAAATAAGACATGGTAATGTTGAGAATTGTTAACACAAAAAAAAAATCATTTTAGTTTGCAAAGGTCTTTTAATTTATACACACCCATAACATTTTTCTAAGTACCTCCACACTGGTAGTCAAATAGAGTTGGAAACAGTGTAGTTATTTGCTTTTGGAGGAAAAAAGGGGACGAGATCTTGAAAATTTCAGAATGCCTGTGTTTGACAGAACTGCTTTTACACATTTTAATAAAGGAGGTATTAACAGAGGAGTACATCAAGGATATTCACATTGCTCAGCTCTGCTGGGACATGGCTTTAATAAAAAGCAGAAGGTTCAGTATTTGAACTTGAAAACATGGAACAGAGTGGATTGTTCTGGAATACAGGCTTTTTTTAAAAAAACAAAAACAACAACCAAACTTAAATAGCTGTTCATTCTTGACCGAATGGACAAGTCCAAACAAAGGTGATTGTGAGCATACTGTATTTTAATAGAGAGCTGTATACGTTTCTCTGTAGGGATTTTTATTTGCTTTTATTAAATATTCTTAGGAAATCTTACTTTCAGTAGTGAAAGTGCTTTATGCTAAGCTCAAGCTTTGACTTGGGCCAGTGGGTATGACAGCACTCCTGGAGTCCTGTTAGACAAGCTAAGGCAGTCTAGCTTCTGCCATTGGTAAAATGGTATGTGCACATGCTTAGTCATTATGCCTGTATTTCCCCTGCTTCAGCTTAGTGTTCATCTGACCCTTGTTCAGTTTGATAAACTAGCAGAAAACCAACCTGGAGTTCTCATTTGCTAAATGTTTGCACTCTGAGGAGTTAGAGATGGGATGGTCAGGAGGGAAAGTCAAGTAGTCCATTGAAACTACTTTACGTCTTGATTATTATGAAATATATATATAGTTTTAGATGGATGAGACTTATTCGTGGACTGGATTAATGTGGTCCAGGACTTTGTGAAACCTGTATTTTTCTTTGCTGTGTCTTTTCCTTAAGTTCAGTAGTTTTTGTTGGTCTCAGAGGAGTACAAGAAAAAGCATTCATGTATGTGTAAATACAAGAGAAATTGACTTCCAGTGTTGGTCACTTCAGTTAAAATGCAGACTTCTTCAGTCAAAGCACAGTGGTAATGATGATGGACCTAGTGATTTACTGAACTGTTTGGAGTCTTTTCCAGCTAGACCTTTGCAGTGATCAGTGTTAAAAACTGTTAACTCTTCTCAAAGATCGTTTTGGCCCATGGAAAATTAAAAATACTGTGATCCTGAGAGCTTTGCACGTAGTTCAGAATCCTGCAGAATTGTGTTCTTTGTCCTGAATTCAGTTTATCATAAAATACCAACCACTAATGCAGACAGCTAAGAATTTCACCTGTCAGAATACATAAGCTACTGGCGTATTTTTGTTTTTTGTTCACACTTATAAAATATTTCTAGCTTCAGGATGATCAGAAAAGGGAAAAGATGCTGGTCAGTATGTGATGTACATAGATTAATACAGATTTAACATAGTAAGAGCTTTAAATATTTGCTACTGTCACGGAGGGAATAGACATTTCTTAATAAAAATTTTTTTAATAACATTTCAGATTTAAAGTTGTGGTTATCAAGCTTCCAAAATTGGAGCTGAGTGGTTGATTTTAGGGAGCAGTTTTGTATCTGTTAGGATTGCTGTGTGCTTAATGCTGAGAAACAGATGCTTTAGAGCACATGATGTCATGGGACTCGTAAGATTATGTTTTGCACCATTTCTGACCGTCCACTTGAAAGTTTGGCTATGTTGCATCGTGTGTTTTATTGGTTATATTTCACAGTGTTGGCTTTATGTCACTTCACTCTTTTTAATCTGTCTGAAGCAAAGAGGGCTCTCAGTAACATTGGTGTCTCAGTGTCAGTTATAAGGGCACCCACCTCGGTCAGCATCAGACCTGCATTTTCCCTAGTCTTTTGCTATTAACACATTTGAAAAGCCTTTCTTGTTTTCTTGACCTCCCTCACCAGATCCAATTCCAAGTGGGCCTTAGCATTCCTTGTGGCACTCCTGCATGTCTTGACAACATTCTTGTATTCTTCTCAAGTGACCAGACTCTGTTTCTGCATTCTGTAGATTTTTTTTTCTTCTGTTTGAGTTTTTCTGTGAGCTCCTTACTCATCCATGTTGGTCATCATAACACTTATGCCTGATTTCTTACTCTCCAGGATGCACCTATCTTGGAAGTAGTGATGCTTGAATGCCTAACAACTCTCCCAGGCCCCACTTACATCCCACTGCTCTCACCCATGGAATATATCCAAGTGGGTCCTTGAAGAGGTCACAATGGTTCCCCTGAAGTCCAGTTTTGCCATCCTCCTTATTGCCTTGTTTCTTCTGTGTAAGATCCTGAACTCTGCTATCTCAGGGTTGCTGCATCCAAGGCTGCTCCCACTGTTCATTCCCATCTCCAACCAGTACTTCGTAAGAACAAGGTTGCACAGTGCACCTCTCCTTGCTGGCTCCTTCACCACCCTCATCAGAAAGTTATCGACATACTGTAGGAACCTTCTGGACTGTATGTGCCTGGCAGCATTGCTTCTCCAGAAACTGTCAGGGTTATTGAAGCCTCCCGTGAGAACTGGTGCCTGTGATCGCAAAGGTGTGGGAAGGCTTCATCAGCGTCCTCCTCCTGATGGGGCAGCTGCTAGTAAACACCCGCAGTGTGCTACCCATTTGCCTGGCCCTTAATCTCACCCGTAGGCTTTCCACTTGTTCGTCATTCATCCCTAGGCAGAGCGTGTTGCATTCCAGTTTCTCACATAAAGAGCAGCTTCACTGCCTCCACTTGCTGATCCGTCTTTCCTAAAAAGTACATAGCCATCCGTAACAGCATTCCAGTCTTGCGAGCTGTCCCAGCCATGTCTCCGTGACTGCAGTGAGATCATGGCCCTGTGACTGCACATTAATTCTTTCCGTTTATTCCCCATGCTGTGTGTATTGGTATGCAGACACTCAGAGAAGAAAAGGGAGCAGAGGATGCAGGTTTCCCTAGGGGGATGCAAGAAGAGTCCCCCACAGCTATACAGAGCCTTTGAAGTTGCTGGCCTTCTGGCTCATGTCATGGAAAGCAGCTAAGGAACCACTGCACTGTTGTGCTTGGCCTGGCTTATTCTCTGTTGGGTTGCAGTGGCCCCTCCTAGTACTTCAGTTTTAAATTACTTTATACATACATAAGTACTATTCGTGTTAACTGCTTTTATTAAAAATTCTCATAAAATGATTAAGTTCTCACAGTAATGTAATTACTTAGTTCTTAGGCTCTCCAAGTGACTGTTTTATTGTTACAAAAATAAAATTATTTAGGTGCAGATGAAGTTTTATTTTCCACTTTCTTTGGAGTGCTATCACTGATACTCATATGCTTATGATTATCTTTTGCCATACAGAACCTGTGAATTGCGTTTGTTCTTAATCTTTGGATTTCTGATTTAAGAGTAGGGAGAGAAGTGAGATGAGAGGATACAGAAGTGGGAAAAAATAGGATTTATATTAAAAATCCTTTGAATAGGGAAATGTTGTCAGTTGTAAACAACTCAGTTTTGTGGGACTTTGGTTCTTTATGAGATGTTAAAAAGTGGGATATAAGTAGCATAAATAATAATTTCTGGTTTAAATTAAAAAAACAACTGCAGTTAAGTATGGTTTATATTCCACTGAATCTCTAAAAACAAATAATTGTACAGTGAAGATTGCTGCTGACTATTAACAGAGGGCACATGACAGTAACATATATATATATACTTTGGATATCATAAGCACCAGTGAGACACAAACCATATTAGTGTGAGGTACAGTGATATGCTTACTGTATCTTACTAACTGAAATTTTCCTCTCCCTTCTGTAATTTGCTAACATATTAAGAGCATGGTCATGAAACTGATGCTTCATCTCATGAAATAATAATGCATGCAGAACATTCTCTGAAGGTCATCAAGAATATTGTTCTCTTTAAGTAAATGCTTAAAATTGCTCTGATTCACTGTTAGTGGCTTCAGTGTCTACTGACAAAAATTATATCAAAATGTTTTTTTTAATCCTAAGATGTTAAATATTTTTAGTGTGTACAAATGAGAAGATAAACATTTTGAATGATGTCCTGATTATGTAGTATTTTGAGTACCATTTAATTGACTTGATGTTGTTTTTCAACAAGTTGAAATCTTCCAAACGTAGGTAACTCTGGAATGATTTCATTAGAGATGTCATAGCTACATGTCTGCAAAATTAGGGCCACTGTGGTCATGCTGTCTTCATATTCTAGAATGTTGTAAGTTCAAAAAGTTACAGTTTATAATGCTAGAATAACTAAGTTGAGATAATTAATTTACTGAGCCGATTAGCTATTTGATTTTGATGTATACATAGCTTCTGTGCTTGCAGACCACTCTGGGATAATCTATCACTGTGTAAAGTACATCAGCATCTTTCCAAAAGGATTTAAAGGGATTTCTAATAGTCATTAGTTGCAGCTGTGGCTCAATTTCTGACCTTGAATCACTGCCTGCAGTAAATCTTAAATCTCTTCATCTTGCGTAATAGTTAGAATTTGGTACACTGTTTTTCTCTAGGTCAGGAAAAAGGAAGGAATTGTTTTTCTGGACTTAACCTCAGTAAGGGTATTGGTAAACTGTTCAGAGTAATTATTTAGCATAGCAGAGTAAAAACTGGCTTTGCAAAAATGGACTTAGTGACAAGAGAACTCAGTGGGTTGTGATTTAGTTAGGAATTGTTGCTGAGATTTGTGAAGGTATTTAATATCTAAAGCCAAAATTCCACGTCTCTATTTTTTGTATCATCTGTTGTCAGTCTGATTCATGTCTTATACCATATGTTTTATACCATTTGACCATTGTTTTCAGTAAATCTCCATGTTTGTATAGTTTGTTTCCTTTGACAGTTCAGTTCTTGGGAGATGTGAAGGGTTTAGTTAACATATATTCAAAATCTTTTTAATTTTTTTTTATTCCAGTTATCTAGAAAAGTATGAAAAAGTCCATCATTTTGGGGAGGAGGATGAGGAGGTACAACCAGGCAATCCAAAGCCACAACTTCCCATTGGTGCAATCCCAACTTCCTATAACTACCAGCAACACAGTGTGTCAGGTAAATTTTTGAGATTTGTTTTTTAACTTTTTTTCCATGTATTTTAGAACAAGCTACAGTAGTAGTGTATAATAAAGTCTATAAGAATATTAAAATAATTAAATCTGTAGGTCATTCTGGTTCTTTATTTAATCATCAAAAAGCTTTCCACTGTGAGCCACAATAGAATGAGAATCTGTAAAACATTACGCTTTCCAAATACGTCTTCTTTTAATTAGCAGGAGTAAAGTTATGTCTTGAAACAACATACCTTGAAAATTCACAGATTTTGTTTCCATCGCTTCAGTCATTTTGCTGAAGAGCCAAATGTCTGAGTTGAGTAGGATTATTTGAGCTTTAAAATCTGAGGAATAAAGCTCATTCATAAGAAATGAGAATCAACCCCATTGTAAATTGTAGACTGAAGTATCTCAGGAAAAAAAACCCCAATAAGCAAATCTCATGGACTCTGTGGGATGGGTGGGTAATTCGTTGTGTAGACAGTAACTTCATATTGTATTACAATTCTATTCTGCTTTAATTAAAGTTTGCATTTTCAAAGCTTTTCTTTGGAAGAATGTATTGCAGTATTGCATTCTGGAGGTATGGAAGGCATTAATATCTAACTAGGAAAGTATACAATTAGGCAGCACGTTTTCAGAGTTTTGATGAAAGGCAAATAGGGAAAATAAATTTAATACTGTAAAAGCAATACCATAGAAGTACAATATATTTTTTAAACTCTGTATCAAGCATAAAAATTTTGGAGAAAATATCATTTGAAAATTAGTTTAGCTATGAAAACATTGTTATAATTTTTTTTTCTTATTTAGATTACCTTCGTCAAAGCTATGGTTTGTCTATGGACTTTAACTCACCAAATGACTATAATAAATTGGTGCTTTCACTGTTATCTGGACTCCCAAATGAAGTGGATTTTGCAATTAATGTATGTACTCTTCTTTCAAATGAAAGCAAGCATGTCATGCAGCTTGAAAAGGACCCTAAAATCATCACTTTACTGCTTGCTAATGCTGGGGTATTCGATGACAGTAAGTATGTGACAGTATTTTGAGTCAGTACCTGTTTATTGCTTTTTTCACAACCCTTAGTAATCAAATTGTTTGTAACTTGTTACACTGTAGCATACCTATATCTAGTTCTTTTACATTTTTTTATATACCTCTTTCTCAGTTATTGTTTATATCAGTCTTGGAACACTGCAAATACTCTTTTAAGTTAGATAACTTGGAAAGGTGTTATTTAACAATTCAATGAAAATTGAGAATTAGTCTTTTATTGGTGCAGCTCAGATTTGCAGCATTGGATTTCCATTTCTTATAGCACATTTCTGCTTTCTTCTGAATTCATAGGACCATGCTGATTTTTTGTAATTCTTTCCTAGTGACAATGACAAATTAAAAATCAAACAAAGATTGCCCTGAAAACTGACCCACCAAGTTCTTATCCTGGCACTTCATATTCAAGGATAGTGAAATTCAGAAAACAAAGGATATCTTTATCTCAAAGGATAAGAAATAGTTAACGTAGTTAATGTATTAACACTTCAGTTTTTAAATTCTTCTGTTCAGAATGTTCAGTGTGGCTTCCATGACAAGTTGTTCCTTGTTAATTGCTTGTCTGTCTTTCTGTCAGGGAAGGGGGTAGAAAGGAGAAGAGAAAAAGGGAAAGAAAAAAAAAAAAGATTACCCTAAACCATCCTAAATTCATAAGTGTATCTCGTAGCGATGGAGAGGAAGTAGTTACTGTTTTTATGTAACTTTTTTTTTACCATAGTAAATAGATGAAATGAACATTTTTAGCTAAGAATGTTTGGCTGCTACCACAGATGATCATATGTATCTGTTGAGCGTAAATATGCTTTGCACGTGCAAGCACAAACATAATATGGTTTGTCAGAGACTTAGTTTTAAGATTCTGGGGAAGAATCCATGTTAGACACTGTATACTGATTTATTTTTTCTATTTTTTAATATCATGAATGTTTTGACATAATGATCTGTAGCTTTTTTTCCCCCTCAGTATTGTATTAGTGTTTGCTGACTTCTCTCTTATCTTTCTTATTTCGTGCTCATGCCCTTCATTTCAATTCAGATCAGTTGGATACTGGTCTGTCAGTGTCTTCATCTAGCCCAATTACAAGAACTTTCAAGATAATGAAACTTAGTCCTCCACATTAATAGTTTCAAGGGTACTTGCTGTTTAGATTTTTTGAGTTTGTTATCACTCATTGTTCCTCTGATGAAACTTTTACAGATTTAGGAATTTGTAATAGTCAAATTTTATACTGTTATTTTACGATTTCTAGGACTTTACAGAAGTAGACAGTGTTTTCTCAGGTTCTGAGCACAGGCTTGTCCATAGCTGGCCTGTGCTTCTACTACTTAACATTGAAAAATATTTGAGTGACAATATTGAAGGAGTGGCAAGCATGGAATGGGGCTTGCTCTTTTCTTTCCCTGGGGAAAGCTTCATTTTTATCTTACTGATGGCTCTGGAGATTACTACTTCTAAGTGTCCTAGCAGCATTAAGAAGACTATTTAAGACAGACTGGGGAAAGGAAGGGTGATGTTCACGTACTTCTGAGCATGAAGCTTTTATGTTATAAATATTGAAGGTAAATTGTCAAGTTATGTGATTCAATGGTATCTGTAATAGCAAACTATGAAAATACTGTCACAGTAATTTCAGGTGTAAATGATAACTGATTAATTTTATTTGAAGTGAATGTGCATTTTAGTCTTGGCTTGTCTATAATTAAGGTATTAACAACAATGATAATAGTATTTATAATACAGTGTTTCTAGGTAACAAGAAAAGTACTTATCCAACCCTTCAGTAGTTTGAAATGACAGTTGTGTAGCATGTAGTGGGACAGTCCCAGAGGTTTGAGATATCTGTATAGTATCTATATATGAAATGCTGTGTAAAGCCCTGGTTTGGGTTCAGTAAAAGTTGAAAGCTGAGATAGTGTTGGAAATGAGGCTTGTTGCATTTTGCTTAAAACACTGAAAACATTTCAACCCAAAACGTAAAATAAAACAAAAAAAGTGTAGCTTTACCTGCCATTAGTTTACTGCAAGACAAAGCTTTGTTTTACATAGACTGAATCTTTTCTGCTACTTGCAAGTGGTGATGGTTATAAAATCTGTGGTACTGACTCCATTAAGCATCCAAGAGCTCTGATTAGACCTTCTCATTAAATATTGGCTTTCAGATGAGTGCTGTCAAACTATCACTGCTCTGGTTCTGTTCTTCAAAAAAAAAAAAAAAAAACAGTGGAAATTTACTTGACTACTAAAAAAGTATTTACAGC
The DNA here is from genome assembly GCF_038088225.1 of Cyrtonyx montezumae. Lineage (NCBI taxonomy): Eukaryota > Metazoa > Chordata > Aves > Galliformes > Odontophoridae > Cyrtonyx > Cyrtonyx montezumae. The sequence continues at coordinate 131,054,573 of NW_027072034.1, read as the reverse complement.
TTATACTGGGTGCGTGGAAAAGAGTTGTTCATGTGAGGTTAAAAACTGAAAGCTTGTCTTCTTGAAAAGAGCTATGGGAAATTTTCCCATGGTTTTTATTTATTTATTTTGGAATTCATAAAGTAATCAGTTCTCCTAGTTATTCTCTGTTTAAACTGTAAAACTGCAGTAGTAGTTAGTTAAATGACTTGAGAAATTTCAGGAGGTTTATTCAATTTTGTACGGGATTCTTTGAAGGAAAATGAGATTCTAGAATCTAGTGCTGTTATAACGTAGTGCTGTTGAATCTTTATTTAGTTTGTGGATTAGTAAAAAAGTTAAAATGTTCAAATCTTTTTTTTTTACTGAATTCTGCTTTTTATGCTTAAAGCTTTAGGATCATTTTCTGCTGTATTTGGAGAAGAATGGAAGGAGAAAACTGATAGAGATTTTGTTAAGGTAATTTTAAGAATATTAATATTTTAAACTGCATATGGTGGGTCTCAAATCCTTTAAAAAGAAGAAAAAGGTGTACTAGCACATGTGCCTTGAATTACCCAACTTTATTCCTTTTATTGAAATAAAGTAGATCACTATGTAACAATTGTCTTAAAATGTTGGGATAATCAGGAAGAAAAGTAGTTAGGGAAAAAAATAAGATGTAGGTAAATGGTTCCATGTTTCAATTTGTAAGATCTATTGTGTGAAAGCCATCCTACATACTTAGTAGGATTAAAAATATATATATATTTAAAACTTCTGTGATCAGAAAAAAAAAAAGCCACCAGCAAAAACAGATACAACAGCTACATTCTGAATTGTGACTGTAGGGGCCATGACGCAAGAAGATAAGGCAATTTTACTGTTAGAGACGTATGCTTGTTTCAATTAATGTTTTTGCACAAGACATTTTTGTGTTTCCACTAGAGGGCATGATGTATTGTATTAGTAACAAAATGAGCTTAAAAATGTAAGAGAAGCTGCTTTGCATAAATGCTTGCTCCTTATTCTAGATGAATGTTTTGAGCCTGAAATGTACTGTAGTTGAAAGAAGGTTGACATTCCAGCACATTTACTGTGATATACAGCAACTTCCTTAACGGAATTTCAGGTGAAAAGTTGTGTGACTAAAATAGAAGAAAGCCATGTTAAAGTGTATTTTGCTAATTTATGGCTTTTATTGCATGAAAATATGAAAAAGTGAGCTGCTGAGTTATTTACAGATTGGTAGTCATTTTTCTGCCCAATTTCTTAATCTTTTTGTGTATTTAAATGCCTTGCCAGTGTCTTAATATACAGAAATATTTGTTAGGAGGTCTTTCCATTTGTCTTCTCTTTCATTTTTATGTAACTCAAATTTGGGAAAAGTTAGACTACTGTAGGGTTAGTGAAATGATAAATATTGATGAAATAGCAATGAATAGATTTCCTAGGAATTATTTCCTAAATAAAGTTAACAACAACAACAAAGGTAAGCATTTTTTTGTTAGTATGTGAACTTGAAAAAGCACTTCAGGTGTGCTGAAGAGAAAAATAAAAAATGATGCTTCATAATATTTGTTTCCTTTTCCACTGAGAACTGTCTGGAATACATTAAGTTGTGGGGTTCTTTATTTTTTTATTTTTTAAAGCACTTAGCACTTCTGTTTTTACTTCACCCTACACTGTCACTGAATATTGCTGCTCTAGAGGAGCAACAAGTACTACATTTAGATCTGTAAATGCACAGAATTCTAATTTAATATATGTTCATTAATTACATAAATGTAAGTAATTGTGACAAATAAAGACAGATGGTTCTGATAAATGTTTTTAACGAGAGTGTTAAGTAGAACCATTATTAAAGCTGCAGTAAGACTTACTAATAACAAACTTGGATACTCTCCAAGTTTTATTCTTGCGCATTAAACATATGTATAGTACCACCCTGTAGTTAAATACTTCTGAAAGCATGTTAGAAACTTACCATCACATCTAAAAATATGTCTAATGCCAGTAATCCAGATTTTTCATGACATCTTACTTTAAGCATTTGTTTGACCCCACTGCTGAAAGGCCTTTATTTTATATTGGCACTGGGAGTGTATTAAAACAGAAAACAGAAAGCATTATGGGAACCTGGTACAGAATGGAGATATTTGATTGGCAGGCTAGATATGGTGCATCTGTTTTTTAAATTAGCTTTTTATACCTTTAAGGTTAGTAAAATGGTTATTGAGTATGTGCCCCCTCTTTTCACTGTTCGCATTACCTTTCTCACAATTCTTGACAGCCTGTTTCTATTTTACTGCCGGATGTTCAATTGATTTTGCAGTCGTCATTCCAGTTGGTTTCTCTACAGTAATGGCAGCAGATTAGAACTTCTGTAAAGATAAAAACAAAAGCGAATTCTCAGAGAGGAGAGGAAAAGTGTAGAATTATGAATTAAGAGCACTGTGATAGCATGAACATAGAAAGGGTAGAGATGAACAGAAAGTGCTGTGTCTCAAATGTATAAATGCCAAGCTAGAAGTATTTGTTGATAGAAATTCTGTTTAGCTTGTAAACATTATCCTTAGACATCAGTGTTTGTTTCGTTTGTTGGACTTCGGGCTTTTGGTTTTGTTTTGCAGAGAAGTACTAGAAATCTTGAAACTTTTGGGAAAATAATTCTTGAGCTTAAATTCAGGACTCATAGAGGAAGCAATAATTTGTGTTGTTGGTAAACAGATGTTAATTTAAGTGTCAGTATGTCTGTTTTATGCAAAAAAAAAAAAAAACAAAACAAAACAACTGAACTCCTAATCTTAGTTAGCTGAGAATGGCTTTTCAAATGCAGTGTACAAAAAGTGATCAAAGGTTTGGAACGTTTCATGTGTCATCTGTGTAGCTACAATTACTGATTTAACTTCTTTCTAAGGTGTTTCTACTTATTGGAATCCATGAACATAAGCATCAAACTTTGGATTGTACAGGTTTTAGTTTCTGCATTTCAAGCTCTTTGTGCTTGTGTTCGTGGTGTTTATAGAATTATGTATTAAAAAAATCACTTGAATAGTTTTTATAACAAATTGACATTTGCCTAAATTAAACTTTTTTTTTGTTGTTCTCTTACCAATACTACTATTTTTTAAATTGCTGTTCAAAAAAGATGAAATTTTATCCATCTTCTACCAGCATTTTAGGAGCAAGCAGAAATATCTGTGCGTTCAACGTTTTATTTCTGCTGCTCTATTTTTTCTATATATAACCACTTCATTTTTCACAGTACTTGGTAAGCTGTCATTGATTTTTGTGAAGCTTTGTAAATGGTCAATGGTATCATGAATTTTACAGAACAGTTTACTCATTTGATAATGTCATACTGACAAAGGGATGTACGTCTTTAGCTGTATCCTCTAACACCGCTTAAAAGTCCTGTTGAAGGTAAAGGTGAAAAGTGGTGTATTTCTTCATTTAATACTAAACTTAGAATCCTTTTTTTTTTTAATTATTGTTATTTTAACAATTCTCATTGCATTACCAATTTCCCAAACTATTTTTTTTTTGTAATTTCAGTTTTAATGTAGTGCTGGATACTTTCTCACTCTGTACAGTGCTTCCCTCTAACCTAAATCAAACATCTTGAAAGTGAATACATAATCTCTGTTCCATTAATTGTCAGAATTTGAATATCGTTTTAATTATGCCTGCTGTTTTCCTTTATAGTCGTGTTAGTTTGTTGCTTTTGCTCCCTTGGAGGCTTCCTGGCTATTAAGTGTAAACCTCTAGTTATTTGGAATGACACTGTGACCTTATTTAAGTTCTTGGCTATGGAATGCCAAAGTCCATTCTCATGCAGTTTTTGTGCTTTCTTTATTGCTCTGCATAATGCTTTAGTTCTCCAGTTTTCTTCTTCTTCATTTTTTTTAAGTTGTTATTTTGTTGTCCAACTCTCTTTCTTATAAGTTTAACATTAACTTACTGTGCATTTATTCTTTGAGTCTGACTCATGTAATGTGTACACAGAGAGAGCGATCATTACAAATGCAAATGCCTGGAAGAATTTTCAGATGTCTCCCTTCTCTCTCTTAGTGATCCATCAAGCTGTTAGGCACAAACTTGGCTCCACTTGCTGTACTGTTTTTCTTGGACAATAAGTTGTCATGATTACTGCTACGTTACATATCTGTGGGCTACATGTCCATTGTTTTTTATGGACAGAAAAATAGTTGATCTGATTTTCACTGAATTCTGTGTAATCTTGTGCATCTTTTTCCAGAGGAACTTGTCTATTGACAGTAATCAGGTTGTGCATGTGAATCAAGTTCCTTAACTCTTGGCCCTTATCTCTTGCCATCTGGATGTCACATAGTCAAGTCTTACTTGTTTGCTTCCAAGTTTTAGCTTTATATTCAAATTATATAGCAAACTAAAATATCTTTATAGGAATAAATGTTAAAAAGAGCTACATTTTTGCTTCCTTAATGTTCATTTCTGTTTGTATGTAGTATCAAACTGCAATACCCACAGTTTATAGTAGGGGAGAAAAACTTCTTGTGATGTTTGCTTTCTTGCCTCCATTTTTTTTTTTTTACAATGAGCACCCAGACAGCTTGATCTAACCCATCCTTTTCCACTTTTTCCTTTTCTTTGGGAAAATAAAAAAGCTGGCATGTTTTGTCTTTTTCTTTTCTCACAGGTGGATCTCAAACATTGTATGTAGATCATGTAATTCTGTTTTCCACCTTGTCATTCTCTGCTCCCCCCCCCATTCTTTTCAGGGATCTTTCCTGCTTAGGCAGGAAACAAATGTTGAATGGACTGAAAGCAATCAAGCCAGTCTGCTTAAATCCAAAAAAGGTGATTTAGGACCCTCTTCCCGTGTAAAGAGAAGGAATAGAGGCTGCAGTCTCACTCTGAACTTAAGATGTCTCAACACCTTTACTCAGGTATACAAAATGGCAAACACTGAGGTAACCCTAGTGTGTTAGAGGAAGGGCGGTTTCTTTTTTTTTGTTTTTTTTTTTTCCTTCCTTGATTGTTTACTAGCAGCACACTTGATTCCAATGTGAAAGTCTGATTTAGATATGGAAATATGGAAATATCTGTATTTCACAAGTGTCCCAGAGGATAACTTTCAGAACAAGATGCTATTCTTTGTTTATATGCTTTTTTTTTCTCTACTGTGTTGTTTTGTTTTGTTTTTGTAAAGGTTTTTGTAATTGTAGAAGAGCAGATCTCAGCTGTCTAGGGTGAAGCCTTCAGGTGTATTGGAGCTCAGAATGGTGATTAAAACATATCAAGCTTCCATCTGTACATTCAGGATTTGTTGCAAAACACTTGTCAACAACTGTCCTTTCTACAGTTAGCTGTCCATCTCTGAAATTGCTACGTTAATTACCAGATGTCATAGGTTTTAGCTTATGTGCTTGAATTTTTGAACCTGTTACTAGTTAGTTAAGCTGTTTAAGTTGCTGGCCTGTTGAATGGAAGATGTGGAATCATGTTTACAGAGTTTTTGTTTATTTATTACCTTGTCCAAGAACATATGAGTGTTGGTCTATCTGAACAGACTAATATTCATGTCTCTGTATTAATCAATACATTAAATGAATATTCTCCTAGTCCAGAGCCCAATTGGTTCTAGAACCAGAGATTACTTACTGCCGACCCTCTGGTTGTGATAGCATTTCCCTAATCACTCTGCTGAATCATCTGCAAGGCTGTTGGGAGTATATCAAGAGTGAATCAGTGTAGTTCTTTTCCATATGTAGAAACAAGCTCTTCTGCCTTATTTACGTGAAGGATTAGATGAAGAGAGTATTGTAAAGGAGTGCTCACTGAGCATTATCATCCACAGTGATGGTGTATGCAGAAATAAACATGAAAGGAGAAAACATGTCATAGATTTTGAAGTTATGTTGTCTGTATGTTCATGTCTAATCCTCCAGGTTCTCCTCCTTTAGAGATTTAGGTGACCTACAGATTTCTTGGATATAGAGGAGCTGAGATGGTGGGGCACACATGATCATCTGGTGTGCTTTGAGTATGTTACAGGGATTATGTATATGTTCTAGGTAATCTTGAGGCACAAAAATCTCTGGTTTGAGTGGTTAGCATCTTGTGTTCACAAGACTGTATTATGAAACAGTTCAGAGTAACAGATAATAACTGTAGGTAAACTTCATTTGGTACCATGGTATCTCTCAAATTTTAACTTATAGAAAGAAGCTGTGTTCTGTACTTTTCTGGGGGGGAGGAAAAAAAAAAATCTTATCTGACCCCTGACAGCTAGAATTGTTACACAGACTGCTCCTTAAGGAACAGGAGAGTTTGTCAGTTGTTCAAGCATGTAGGGTGGGTCTCTTACTGTTTTGCAAGTATTAGGTGAGATGGCTACTCAACCAGAAATGTATTTCTTGTAATTAACTTTAGGACTGTGAGACTTTAATTTCAGCAGTACCTGTTGTGTCTTCGCTTGCAAAAAGCTTATATCCTCAGTTTCCATCCTTTTGAGAACATATCCAAGATGACTGGATGTCAGAAAAAAAATTTCTGTGAGGGTGGTGAGGCACAGGAACAGGTTGCCCAGCGAGGTTGTGAATGCCCTCTCATGGGGCTGTGAGCAACCTAGTCTAGAGGGAGGTGTCCCTGCTGATAGCAGGGGGGTTGTAACTACATGATCTTAAAAGGTTCCTTCCAACCCATACCATTCTATGATTTGCCATGTAGATAGAAAAATTTTCCTGTTTGAGACATTTTTTGCCTGAGATTTTAAATATTATATTTTAGACTATAAGCTGAGTATTGAGAGGCAAAAAGTTGATTATTGGAGGATTCAGCTAGCAAAACGTGATGATGCTGTTTTATCATTTAATGTGTGACAGTGGTCTTAACATGACAGTGTTTGACTTCGTCCTCTTCCAAAGAGGTTTGGGTTAAAGTCAGCATCTCCGTACGATATTCACTCCTTAAAAAGAAAAAAATAATAATAAAAAATCCTTAACTGATTAAACAGATGATATCTGAAAGCTTGTAAAGTTTTCCAGTGGAATGTGAAGGCTTACTGTCCTCACTGCTTTTCCAAAAGGAAGCGTTCTAAAGGAACGTGTATACTGACTAATGCATTTCAAGGAGATAGATCTTTGTGTGCTCTTTGCAACATTTATGGAACAAGTTTCAGGAAAGGCAGATCAAAATGAAGTACACTCTGTAAACTTTACTTCTGTCCCTCGATCTTCTTTGAATATTCATGGTGGCCTCAGAATTAACTTGAAAAATCTGTTTATCACAAATGATGGGAAGTTACTTTATGTAACTCTTCTTGTCTTTACTAAAATGAGGTAATAATCCTTTCTGTGCAAGTAATCCTCTTTACTAAACAGCATTTGGATGTCATTTATTGGCATTGCAGTGGAGAATAAAATTCTTTCCTTTTCAATTTAGAAAATCTGTAGTATTCTATTTTTTTCATGAAGATAATAGTGTCAAGCTTGGTATGAATGCTGTGATTTAGTAATTATATTTGCATAGCATAATTCCTCCTGCTGTTTGTCTGGATGTACCATCCTTTTTTAATTGAGATTTATATGTGCTTTTATTCTGTGTTCATAGCTAGTAGAGAAGCTATATTTCATTAGTGAGTCGGGAATATATGCATTAGTCAGAGGAAAGTTTATGTTCTTATTGTAATATGTACATTAGAATATATTATTTTATATGTATCTGTATATACTAGAGTATGTTTTTACTAGCTTGCAAACTTGATCCCTTGAGTGATGGTTATTTCAGCAGTTCTAGCAACATAACCATTTTACAGATCGGCCGTATATCTGTAAAGCAATTTGAATTTTCGTCCGCTGAAGCATTCTGATTTGCTTTATAAATAAGGCTGGCGATGGTGGTGGCTGTTGATTCTGTTTTCATTGATTTAAGGTGATGTGGAAAACATAGGCACTTTTAACATTTCTTCAGATAGAAATGTTAAGTGCTGGACTTGTGGCAGGAGATAAGATTTACTGAAACTAAGAGGGGTCATCGTCCTTAGGACTTCACTGCTTGTAGGAAGAGAACAGAAATGAATTCTACTTTTTTTCACTTAGTGCTGCATTTCTTTGTGGAAAACTGTCTGTGTAGTTTCAGTATATGTATCACCAATATAGACCCAGGGTAGAGTTGGTTCATCATGAATGCATACTTCTGGTGCTTGTAAAAGAAAGAGCTTCCAAAATGTAAGCTGTTAAACATCTTGCGTATCATTCCGTGAATGAAAAATTGTGTTATTGTTTGATAAGTTAAGACCTAAAGTACTGAGGAATTTTGAAAGAATTATCTTTTTCCCATTCAAAGGTATTTTGAAGTAATGGAAATAAAAATAGAATTTCAAGAAATATAATTACTAAAAATTAAGTGTATTTCTAATTTTTTCTTCAGTTTTGGAGGGATATTGTTGAGGATATTGAAGTACGTGACCTAATTTCTGACAGAAGCAAATCTCAAGGTGAGAAATCTTGACTACAATTAACAGATAGGTGTTTGTAAATAGAGTAAAGGAAGGACTGAAATATATTTATTTACTTTGTAGATATTCCATCAGAAGATTGGATTTGGGAATCCTTATTTCATCCACCTCGCAAACTGGGCATTAATGATATTGAAGGGCAGCGGGTACTGCAGATCGCAGTGATTTTACGTAATCTTTCTTTTGAAGAGGGAAATGTTAAACTTCTGGCAGCTAATCGTACTTGTCTTCGGTTCCTGCTACTCTCTGCTCACAGTCATTTTATTTCTCTACGGCAGTTGGGGCTTGACACGCTGGGAAATATAGCAGCAGAGGTAATGTTCTTTCAAACAGAATAATTAAAATACCACTTGATAAAGGCTTTACTTTAATCTTAATGAAATAAATTACTTTTCCTTGATTATTGAATGAAACAGTAAATAAATCATTCTCTTAATACGTTAAATACCAACAGCCAAAAGGAAAATACAAATTGTGTGTATCATTTTGCTTAAATTGACTTGTTTGGGAAAGACTGATGGCGTGGGGCTATATAGGGAGTTCATACTGGATAATTTTCAGTTTAGTTTTACAGATGGGAGGAGGGAAATTAGTTACATTCTGCAGACTATGCACTAGCTCATTTGCTTTGTACTTCCTTTATTTTTAATTTTAAAATCCTATGTTTGGGGAAGGTGATGGTAGGTGTTTTTATGCCACGTTTAGTGCACACTCGTGTGATAGTCACATGGCCCCGGGTATACTGCCTGAATGATGTGAGACATCCTTTTCTTTCAAAGAGATTTGAAAGTAATAAAATACACTGTTTCTATCTGTCATCATTCTGTGCATAAATCATACAGATTTTACAAGTAGATATGTTTGGGTACTGTATTGTTTTAAAATAAAACAAGTAAATTTAATTTAAATGGCTAGATACCAGGGAAGGAGACTTGAAGTATTGGTCTACTGTCTGAAAAAGCTATATTTGTTTACCATGTATTCACTTCCTCATGAATAAGAAAGGTTGTTACATGTTTCAGTGTCTTGAGAGATCTGATCAGGAAGCAGAAAAGGATAGAAACAGGATGCATGGTTGTGTTAGCCTTTGGGAAGGAATCTCTCTTTGTACTCAAGTTCTGTTCTTTGTTGGACACTAAAATATTTGAATATACCATTGACTTTACAGAAATAAGTTTATCTTACTTATTCTTAGTAAACTATAAATTTGACTGCTACTTCAGAGTAGGTAAGGAAGAGGGGGCTAAAAATCCTCTCAGTTTTTTTGTTTACGCTTTTGTGAATGTATGTGTTATTAAGCTGTGCTGCATCTGGACACTCTTGAATCTTGTATTTTGAAATGTGTTTGCAGGTATTTGAACTAATAGTATGATATGCATAATGTTAGTCATTATTTGTTTTTTTTTTTTCTTTCCCTATCAGCTTCTCTTGGATCCTGTTGATTTCAAAACTACTCATCTAATGTTTCACACTGTTACAAAATGCCTCATGTCAAGGGATAGATTTTTAAAAATGAGAGGTAAGATATCAAGCTATTCTTGTTGTGATGTTAGAATTGCAATTACTGCTGTTAAACTGTTTTGTATTTGTTTTCCAGGCATGGAAATCTTGGCAAATCTTTGTAAGGCTGAAGATAATGGTGTCTTAATCTGTGAATATGTGGATCAAGAGTCCTACAAGGAGATCATATGTCATCTCACACTACCAGATGTGCTGCTTGTAATCTCAGCACTTGAGGTGCTATATATGCTTACAGAAATGGGAGAAGTGGCCTGCACAAAGATTTCTAAAGTAGAGAAGAGCATAGGTAAGAGAGAAGCAAGACAAAATACACTATTCTCACTTACATTGGAAGAAAGGCTTCAGAAGATGGCAAGTTCAGTGGGTAAAAAAGTGCTGCGTGTGTGAGTGCATTCACATAGATTAGTGATGGATATTTGAATGGTAAATTTTATGAAAAGAATTCTTTGTGTGAGCAAGAAATTCATTATGCTAGTAACGATGGAAGCTGAAGTTTTTAAATGCCATTAATAACTTACATACAAATCTACAAAAGCATGCAGAGGCTTGGTTTCTTTCAACACAAGACAATTTTAGGGCAAATCAGTACATCCTAGCCTCACTTGTCTCGTCCTAATGCAATTTTTGGTTTTGCATTTAATACTTTAGATACGTTAGTGTGTCTGGTTTCTATGGACATCCAAATGTTTGGGCCTGATGCACTTACTGCTGTAAAACTCATTGAACATCAGTGTGTTAGCCAGCAAGGAGTACCTGATGTCAGACCACCCATGATGGATCATGGTTCTTCACAGACGCACGCAACAGGTATCACAGGTTAGTAGCACTACAAGGAAACATACTCTTCTACAGCGTTTTCTATATGATGTGATTTCTGTCACAGAATCAGTATTGTAAGGGTTGGAAGGGACCTCCAGAGATCATCTAGTCCATCCCCCCTGCCAAAGCAGGCTCCCCACAGCAGACTGCACAGGTAGTCCTTTGGAAGTTTCTGATTGGGTTATGTAAATAAGCATGGCGTTATACACAAAATATGGCATCTTTCTCAGATATTTGTTCAGAAAGAAAATTGAAAGCTTTAGTAGCCAAAACTGTTGTGAAAAAACAAATAATATTTTTCAGTTGCTGTTATGAAAGTTTACTGAAAACTTGTGCAAGCTATTTTAACTTTGTTCATTTGAAACAGGGTATTCATTCTGCATTAGTTCCCTGGAAATCATGAAAAGTTATTTTATATGGCATTTTATACAGAATACTATTGATCAGTAGCATAAACTTTTTGGTAGAATTACAGAGATGAGATAGGCATACAGAGTGCCTAATTCGAGGCTGCTAAACAGCTTATTGTGATGTGAACCCAATTATAACTGCATTATTTCAAGCTTTAAAAATGTTTTCTTAATTGACCTCATCTATTAATTAAATTTTATGGATTAACCATTGCAGTTTTATTTTACGGTTAAGTACTAGTCCTTTTCAAGTTGATGACACAGCAATTATTAGTCAGTGGGGAAAACATGTAAATCTCATTCTGTCTTTATTAATAAAAGCACTGAACAGTATAACTCAAGTGCACACAAGATGGAACAGGTATTCATTCTGAAGAAAAATGCAGAAGGAATCAGCATGACAGATGTGTAGATCACTCCAAAAGTAACACCTCCTATTTATTTCCAGGAAAGCTACAACAAATTCAAAGAGCACAGTAAGAGTAATTGATAGAGCAAATTCTCAGCCTCAGAACACTATTTTTTCAGTGGTTGCCAACATTGGTAATGTGCTTTTGCCATCAATGAGCAAGAACCTGCATGCTATACTTGTAAAAATCTGCGTGGCCATGTAGAACATGGCTTGTGTTTCATGTTGTTGCAGTTGCTGAAGTGCACCACCTACCACCTTGCTGTGCTGGCAACCATTGTTTGGTCTACTTATATGTTCACAAGTATTGATGAATGTCACTGGGTGCCATTTTTTCCGTATGAAGGTTTTCAGTGACAGCTGTACCTCATATGCACTTCATGTCAGACACCATTTTGTCAGACAGCACCTCTGCTGCCATCTGTCATGCAGCAACATGTAATGGAATACTGGTGTGAAGGTTCAAGCTCTACTACCATAACACAGGGCCACCATAATAAAATGGAAGGCATTACTTTTGGAGCAGCCCTCATACTAACTTGTATGTCCTACGTTTCTGGAGCTTGTTCAGTGAAGGCAGCTGGAAAAGAATGTGTCTTAAGGGAATAGACAGGGGCGAATAAAAGGAGTTAGATATGATATTGCAACAGATTCCTTACATTAAACTTGTTTGAACTTAGGAGTTGTAAAACTGCCTGCTCGACTTTGGTAAATTGGAGCAAATCTGTAGTGTGCCCTGTGCCACCTCTGTGACTTGGAAGTGACACTTGGAAGTGACTCTTGTGAGTTGGAAGTACCCTCCTTACAAAAACAGGAGAATCTGTACCATTGGAAGTTGTGACAATGAAAATCATTTTCTTTATTCAGCAAGTGTTTTTTTTTTCCTTCCCCACAGCCTCTAGAGGAGCACCACACGTTGCTCCACCACCAGGAATAGTAGAAATAGACAGTGAGAAATTTGCATGTCAGTGGTAAGTGCATTGTTCTATTCAGATATCTAAACGAAAAAGAAAAATACAATGCCTGTATTGATGTGTCACAGATTTTTCTGACTTGCTTCTTTTCACTGTTGGACTAATGTTTCTGAAGAGTATGGAGTAAAACCATTCCATCCTTGCTTTGAGGGAGTACGAAAGAAAAAACTCAACCAACACATTCTCTCTTGGACAGCTGATGATTGAAATTCTCTCTTACAATATAGTTTGATTAGTTTTTTAACTCTTGCATCGATTTCTGTTAAGCTGTCAAGCAGTGTTTTATGTTTCACGAGTATTTTCATCAGGTAATGCTTTGCCATGTTACTGCACCAATATAAAAGTAATCCTCAAATTATAAAGCCAGGTCCTGCAATACTCTCATGTGATCACTGTAAATCTCAAGCAGACAAAGGAGTGTTAAATCCTCTCCTCCAAATTCTCTCACTTTTATCTAATAGTGTCGTGGTTGGCTGCTTGTTAGATATTAAGAAGAAAACTGTTCTGCTTATGGTTTTTCTGTGAACAGAGCTTCATCTTTCTGCACTGTGTTTAATTTATGTGAATCTACTGACATTCTAAATATTTGTATGAATCAGTTCATTGTGGACTTCTCTGCTGCTGCTGCATGCCTTGTGTGTTCATTACTGATTAGACAGTGGACTTCAAAATGAAGTAGTTACAATTTGTTGAAGCTTAGTGTTTTCACTTCCAGCAAAATATTGTATTATGATTATCTCCCATTTTATGGGAGAAACATTGAAGGTTCTTTTTGGTCAGCTGATGTTGCTCTCGTGCTGTTGTTTGCAACCTGTTCACAGGCTGAAATATTTCATGTTTAAATATTTAAACTAGTACTTGGAAGTTGGGATTGCTTGCTTCAACTTAGACATCTACAAGTTGGTCACTACTCAAAGATGGTTTTCTAGGCTACTTTTTAGTTACTTGAGGGGGAGATTTCCCAGTATTTAGAATATGTGTCTTTGTCTGGCTAATTCCCGAGAAGATTACAGATGACATTCTGCTGCTGCCTTCTCTCTCTTAAGTGCAGGGAGCATTAGTTGTCTAGCTTGCAGAAGTAAGGTTTTAGGCAAGGTGAATTTTGCATTATGTATAGAATGTAAAATGTGAGTTTTGACTGTTAAAATAAGTATGGGTAGGAACCAATATGTAACTGCAATACCATCATGTGACAAAAAGTAATGGAGAGAACCATATATCAGCATCAGGAAGATTTGGAAAGTGCTTCGTTTCGGAGTCTGTATGCCCTGTGCTTCTACAGCTGTCAGTGATGAGTATTACTTGTATTTTGTTTTTAATGATAGGTATGAGCCAGCGAATAATAAAAATTAACATACAGTTCTGAACACTTTCTTGAAATACTGTCTGTGCAGACAAAATTAAAATTCAAAAAGTTCAGATCTAGAGCAGAGAACTGCCCCCTTCCAAGTGTTTTCCTCAGTGACATGGAGTGTCTTCCATTCCTGTAGATTTTCGTTGTATGTTTTAACCAAAATTGGAAAATGAATAAATTATAAAAGTAGATGTTAGAAAAGTTATTATCTCTTGGAAGCAGCAGTAAAAAAGGTATTTTGGCAGACCTTTCTGGTTATATTATAAGCCAGCTTAGCCTGGGTAGGAGGAGTCTTCTTGTAAGATAAGTGCGTGTGACAGGAAGTGCTAATCGTAGTTCACGTTCCACCGTTGTAAGTCCTGACCTTCTGTGTGCTGCTTGTACCGGTGATAGCTGTCAGCCTAATGGAACATACCTAGCTGGACAATCTCATATGCCAGATTTAATTGGAACTTAGGCTTTCTGTTACAGAGTGTGGTCTCAATTTTTGTCATACTAAAATTGTAACTAAACTGCAGGAGAAATGACATTATACTTGCACTTCATTGTTTATGAGAGGACATGATTTAAAGAATGTAATCCTTTGCTTTCCTCTTTGAAACATTTAGCTGTTAGGGGAGTGTGGGACTCTACAAAGGGAAATGCAGTGCAACTTTCCAAAGTGCTAGCACCACATAGTAAATGCTGACATCCTAAATATAGTTTTGTTCTGTCTGAGCCTGTATTCAGGTTCCACTGTTTGAGAGTTGTGTCTCCACACAACTTACTTACGTCCATTTACTGCTGGAGATGAACTGTTGGCATGTCTCTGGGCTGGAATAATAGATCTTAAATAAATAAAATCAACAGATAGAAACTGCTGCCATCTCTCATAGCTTCCTGGGTGGTGTGTGCATTTCTGGAGATTCTTCTGCAGGAGATGCAGAATCTTTTAGAGATTTCCCTAGAAATTAACAGGCAGAGTAGGTTGTTCAAGGATTTTGTGATGCCTACATACCACGTGCCTCCTGGAACAAGTGCGTGTCTTAGGTGCATGCTCTCTTATAATTCCAGCCCCCTTTCTCCTGCCTTCCTATCTCTTAGAATCACAGATCGAGATGGTTATTCCATCTGCTTTTTCCTTTATTTTGAAGTAAGACTGTATTCACATCTCATTGTTATTTACAGAGATGTTCAGTAGATTTACAATATAAACGTTTGATTGAGAATTACTTAGTGTTCAGTCCATCTTTTGATCAAGTGGAGTCATTAAGAAATAAGCATAGTGGTTTGGGGGAGGAAAGGTCACCAAATAAATCTTATCTTTATTTTTTTGTTGCTTCTGAAAGTACAATAAAAAAAAAGGCACATGTGTGGACCGTTCTGCATGTTATCATACATGTATTGATTATATGCTGACTGGATATCTTAGATATCATAAGCAATGAGAAGTGAAAAGTGTGGAACAGACATTGGACAGGACAGTATATTGAAATTCTACTGTTCATTGTATTGGGTCTCAAAATTCTCTCGTACAAACAGAAATGTTTTAACAGCTGCATTGTCACTGTGTTTTGCTTCATAGTCCATTTTTTCATCTTCAGGTTGAATGCCCATTTTGAGGTGAATCTTGATTGCTCAATCTCTCGAGCGGAAATGTACTCTGAATACCTCTCTACCTGTAGTAAATTAGCTCGAGGTGGAATCCTAACATCAACTGGATTTTATAAATGTCTTCGGTAAGAGAAAAATTTGTGCAGCAAAAAAAATGAGCCATAGTATGTAAAGCAGTGTTAGCAGTGCTAAACTTAAGAGTTGGGTTTGAAAGGCATGTAGTTTTGAAATTTTAATTGAAGTATGTTAATAGTTTAATTTGATTTCATCCTATTTCAGGATCTTTAGTAGACTTGCTTCTGTGCTTATAGTGCTTGCAATTCTTTCCCATGCAGCTCTTGAAGATACTGTTGTTTTCACTTAACTTGTTCAAAGTCTTTGCCAAAGTCAGTTTGACCTTTTGGTCTCCCCTGATGAATACTTTGAAGCTTTCAGAGAATTCTTCTGTTTTGCAAAGATACAGGCTCTAGTGCAGTTACTCTGCATGTAAGAGTAGTGTTAGATTAATATTCTTAAAAAAAAAAAAACCCACACATTGTAAAGGGATAGAGTTATTGTGTTTATTAACGTTAATCTATGCTCTGTTTGGCAGAACTGTCTTTCCAAATCATACAGTGAAGAGAGTAGAAGATCCAATTAACAATGGTCAAGCACATATACATGTGGTAGGAGTGAAGAGGAGAGCTATACCACTTCCCATCCAGATGTACTATCAGCAGCAGCCAGCTTCGTCTACCCCAATTGTTCGGGTTGACTCAATTCCTGATATGTCTTCGTCTCCTTCGCCAGCAGGTTTTTTAATCATTTAAATATTGAGTATTCTGCACTGATTCTCAAACAACAATATAAAAAAAAGTTACCAAAAATAGTTTGCAAGTGTTGGAGTTAGGGACCGTGTGATTTTATTTATTTTACTGAATGAGGTTCTAAACTGTATTACGGTATGTACTTGCATGCAATCTAATATGTGACATGTCACCCATGAAATTATCAGTCAGCAGATAAGCCATTGTCACTGCATTATTTATTCAGATGCAATACAGCTGAGAAAATACTTACGTAGAATTAATAATTCGAGCCTTGGGGTTTTAAAAATTATTTGTTGTGAACTAATTTTTGCTTTCAAACTTTTACCTTATTTATTTCAATAGGACTCCCACATGGGCCACAAAGCGTAGGAAATCATTATCAAAGGACCCCTATTAACCAGTCTTCAACTTTGGCAGCAACACAGATGTCTTTTCCAATGCAAGGTGTTCATACTGTGGCACAGACTGTTTCTAGAATTCCACAAAATACTGTTCATGCACAGCAGCAAAATGCTCCAGTGACTGTTATACAGAATAAAGGTCCAATACCTGCTGAAGTAGTGAAGGCCACAGTAATACAGAGCTCTGTTCCCCAGTCTGGAGTTCCTGTTACTATTGCTGTAGGAGGAGCACCACAAGCTTCAAATCAAAATCACAGCAGTACAGGACCACAGCCGTCCGTTACTGTTGTTGGTTCTCAGACGTTGCTTCACCACCAACCTGTCATTCAACAGCAGTCTCCACTGCATGCAGTGGTACCAGGACAGATACCTTCAGGCACTCCTGTTACAGTAATTCAACAAGCTGTACCTCAGGGTCATATATTTGGCAGAGTACAAAACATACCAGCATGCAGTTCAGCAGTTTCACAGGGTCAGCAGCTGATCAGCACATCATCGCAGCCTGGGCAGCCATCTCAGCAGTCCTCTACTGGTAACCAGCAACAAGACACAGTCATCATAGCACCACAGCAGTATGTCACAACCTCCGCATCTAACATTGTTTCTGCCACCACTGTTCAGAATTTCCAAGTAGCACCTGGGCAGGTGGTTGCAATTGCAGGTGTCCAAAACCCACCAGCTTCTAGGGTAGGCTTTCAGAACATTGCACCAAAGCCTCTGCCGTCTCAGCAAGTTCCCCCTAACGTACAGCAGCCGATGCAGTCACAGCAGCAGCCGCCACAGCCACCATCCCAGCAAAGCGTCGTGATTGTCAGCCAGCCAGCTCAGCAAGGTCAAACATACGCACCAGCCATTCACCAAATAGTGCTTGCTAATCCAGCTTCTATTCCTCCTGGTCAAACTGTTCAGTTGACCGGACAGCCAAGCATTACTCCATCTTCTTCACCATCTCCAGGTCCGGCTACAAATAATCAAGTCCCTACAGTTATGTCATCTTCATGTACCACTTCTCAGTCACAAGGACCCCCTCCTACTGTCAGCCAGATGCTTTCTGTAAAGAGACAGCAGCAGCAGCAGCAGCAACATTCACCAGCGTCTTCACAGCAACAGGTACAACCACCGATGCAAATGCAAGTTCAGTCACAACAAGCTAATACAGGAGTTGGCCAGCCTAACTCTGGCGAATCTAGTCTGATAAAACAACTACTTCTTCCAAAAAGAGGCCCCTCGACTCCAGGGGGGAAGCTTATACTCCCAGCTCCGCAGATTCCTCCACCTAACAATGCAAGAGCTCCTAGCCCTCAGGTGGTTTATCAGATGGCCAATAACCAAACGCCAGGTTTTGGAGTACAAGGGCAATCTTCAGCTCAGCAGCTGCTGGTTGGACAACAGCTGGTCCAGGGTGCAGTCCAGCCCCAAGGGGCAGTACAGACAGTACCCATTTCTAATTTACAGATATTGCCAGGTCAGTTGATCTCAAACAGCCCAGCAACTATTTTCCAAGGGACTACTGGCAACCAGGTTACTATAACAGTTGTGCCAAATACGAGTTTTGCTACTGCAACTGTGAGTCAGGGAAATGCAACTCAGATCATTGCTCCAGCTGGAATTGCAGTGAGTGGGGCTCAGACAGGAGTTGGGCTACAGATGCAAACACTTCCAGCTACTCAAGCACCTTCAGCTGGACAATCAGCGTGTACTGCTGCTCCCCCATTCAAAGGTGATAAAATAATTTGCCAAAAGGAGGAAGAAGCAAAGGAAGCAACAGGTTTACACATTCACGAACGTAAGATTGAAGTTATGGAGAATCCTTCCTGCCGAAGAGGAGCTGCAAACACCAGCAATGGGGATGCAAAAGAAAATGAAATGCAGGTGGGAAGTCTTTTAAATGGGAGAAAGTATAGTGACTCCAGTCTACCTCCTTCTAACTCAGGGAAAACTCAGAATGAGGCCAATCAGTGCTCACAAGTCAGTAATGGGCCATCATTAGAAATGGGTGAGAACGGAGCTCCTGGAAAGCAGAACTTTGAACAAATGGACACACAGGAAATTAAAAGTGATTTGAAGAAGCCCCTAGTTAATGGAATCTGTGATTTTGATAAAGGAGATGGTTCTCATTTGAGCAAAAACATTCCAAATCACAAAACTTCCAATCATGTAGGAAATGGTGAGATATCTTCAGTGGAACAACAAGGGAATTTGGATGCCACGCAGCAAGATACTGCCAAAGGTGATCAAGGGGAGAGGATTTCTAATGGGCCTGTATTAACTTTGAGTAGTTCACCTGTTGTAAGCGGTACACAAGAGGCTGCAAAACTGTTAACCCAGCAACTTAGTGGTACCAACACTGATTTACCTAATGGACCTCTAGCTTCAAGTTTGAATTCAGATGTGCCTCAGCAACGCCCAAGTGTAGTTGTCTCACCACAATCTACAGCCTCTGTTATACAGGGGCATCAAATCATAGCAGTTCCACACTCAGGACCTAGAGTGTCCCAGTCTACCCTGTCATCCGAAGTTCGGTCTACTAATGGCACAGCAGAATGCAAAATTGCAAAGAGGCCAGCAGAGGATAATGACAGGGAAACTGTTCCAGGAATTCCAAATAAAGTAGGAGTTAGAATTGTTACAATCAGTGACCCCAACAATGCTGGTTGCAGTGCAACTATGGTTGCTGTGCCAGCTGGAGCGGATCCAAGCACTGTAGCGAAAGTAGCAATAGAAAGTGCTGTTCAACAAAAGCAGCAGCAACCAACCACGTATATACAAAGCATGGTCACACAGGTATGTTGCAGTGTACTTTTTATGTTTATTCAAATTCTGATTATGACTAATGCTGTGAAATATGTGAAAATGTAAACTCAGTTGATATGTGTTGCATAGTATTTAAAATATTCAGAAAATGATGGTTTGCATTCTTTCACAAACTGAAATCCAAATAGTTTGCATACTTTTTGATGTAAGCGACTGTCGTGGTATTTACAGTAGTCTGGAGCTTCATAATATACAGTAAGGAGAGAACTTGTACTCACTAGTTTCTTCCTTAAAGGATTTGTTGTTTAGAAAACAAAGATGCTTTATTGTACGGTCTTGTAAAAATGATGGCGGTGTTCTGCATTTTGTTATACTCTTGCTCCTTACTGCGGGTGAAGGAGCAAACTTATTTTTTGCAAGGTAGTTAGTTAATCACCGCAGCAGCGTCTGGCCTGCTGAAATATGTTGAAGTTCCTGTGCTTAAAGGTGATCTTCTAAGGTTTGCTTCAGTTCACTACAGTCAGGATAAAGTATTGCTTTGTAAATGTGTCAAAATATGTGCTTATGTTTGTTCATTACAAAATACTCGCAGATAATGTTTATTTTATTGATGCAATTAGTATTATTTTTTTATTATTATTCTAATTTAAAAGCTTTGGAGAAGTCCTTCTTTATCTTGAACTTTTAAAAAGAAAAAAAAAAAGATTTTAAAACAGATTCTTCCAAAGACTTTATTAGAAATGAGGAATGTCCAGCCTTTTTATGAGTATTTAAAAACTGCAAATAATCACAGTTAAGATTACATCAGTCTCAAGATTTTATTTTGGCTTTGTACATGGTCATAATAAATCCCTCTCCAAAAAAACCCTCACCCTTCCTGACCTAAATAAGAGCAAAGGGATTGGAGTACAAGGTTTGGCAGTCACAAAATTCTAACGGTGTGGAGAGAGAAATTTGGAGTGTCTGCTAGTGTTTCTTTACATTCTTTTATTCATTTTCCTTTTTTGTTTCTTTGGTTTTGGTTGGTTGTTTTTGAAGTGGTGGGAAGTTTAGGCCTGACAGACTTAAACAGAGCTAGAACTCAAGTTCAGCAAGTGGTGGCTAGGTTTACTTCTTTTTCTGTGTGAAGTTCAGTTTCTATACAAAGGTCTTTCGTGTTTCCATCATGTAATTGTAGTTTCCTTTCTCTTTTAAACGTATCACATAGAGCTATGTTTTTAAAATGCCTTTAAAACCTAAATATTTACATGTGCATTTATCACAGAGAGATCTGTAGTTCTTCTGATACTTTATTTATCCTTGTTCTCACTGGAAACAAGCAGACCAAAATGAAAATGTCTTTTGGCAGTGCAGGGACAGTGCAGTAGATTAATGGCAGATTTTTTTGAAGTGTGGATATATTAGCATTATGTCTTGCTTTTTGCAGTTGGTGTTTTTAGCTGCTGCACAGTTTGAATGTCTTTAATAGCTGAACTAAGGATTTGGCTGAAATAGAAAATGGCATGACGGTCTTTGAACTGGAATAACTGTTGCCTGTGGTTATTTATTCCCTGTATGTGTAGCTATCAAGAATTTGAGCTTGGATTTCTGGTACTATGGCTACTAAATTGCTAAAATTCCAGTTTGTGAGGAGAGTTAATACAGCAAGTAACTTCATTTGTGCTAGATTACCTGTTCTATTATGAAAATGAAGCAAAATAAAAATAGACTATTTTCTGTGTTTATACTTTCATAAAGATGAGCAAAGATGGCATTGTAATTTCTTGTACTCTTTCCTTAATTGTACATTTTGTTGTTTTTTTTTCCTATTACCTGTGCAATCAGAGATGCTGCTGGTGGCTTCTGCTAGAGCTTAATGTCAGGCTCCATGGAATTTAGATTGCCCTTGCTTTCTTCAAAATCACGAAAGAAAACTTAATGTAAAAATTGTCTGTTGAATTATAAACAGTACTGAAGTCATCCTATCTATCTCTTTCCCCCCTTCCTCCCCCCACTTCCCCTCCAGGTTGGTGCAGTAGGAGTTGTTGTGTCAGAAAGGCAGATGCAAAGTGTTACCAATATTGAATCTGCTTTTAGGAGTACACTTAAGACACCCAGAAGTAGTACGTCACCTAATTCTTATGAACTCAGCGTAAGTTTCACTGGTGACCGTTAGGTCTAGGTCCTCTGTAATCACAGGAAATGATTTTCTCCCTCCTATTTTGGGAGTCTTCCTTATATGATAAGCAGCTTCCTTGTCACTGACTTTTGGAAAGGCAGCAGCTAAGGAGCACTGTTTTCAGTTGAATATCTGCATTGTTTTATCGTCTCTGCAGCAACTCCTGTATGTTCTGTATCTTGCAGTGGAAATAAGAACAGGCTTCTTCTGCAAACAGTGTGAAATGTAGTATAAATGCAATTCAGTGAACAGAAGTTGTGAGGGATAGGAAATAAAGGGATATTAGCCATGGCAAAATTACATAGTGCTGAATGTGTTAGCACATGATTTCCTTCTTGCTTGTTATCTTTAAATTTTATTTTAAATTAGAGTGTGTATTTCAGAGAAGGAAAAAGAAATAGAAGAAAATTTGTAATAAAATTAGACCACAGCAGGAAGGGTGGAAAAGCAGATGCCGAGGATAGCAGATGGAGGAGAGTTTTGGTTATGCAGCAGGATAAATTGTCATTAACTGCAGAGAGAGGAAAAGGAGGAGGCTTGAACTGAAAAGCAGATAAGTCAGACAAAAAAAAAAGGGGGGGAACAGCAAAGTGGAGGCAAGGAAAAGAGCGACATAATTCTCAAGGGAATGTAAAAGTAGAGAGAAAGTTGTTTTTGT
Source organism: Cyrtonyx montezumae (assembly GCF_038088225.1). Taxonomy (NCBI): domain Eukaryota; kingdom Metazoa; phylum Chordata; class Aves; order Galliformes; family Odontophoridae; genus Cyrtonyx; species Cyrtonyx montezumae. The sequence continues at coordinate 131,032,252 of NW_027072034.1, read as the reverse complement.
GATATGAAAGGTCGTATGCAGATGGCTGCCACTATACCCTGGAGGGGAAAAAAAATGGCATGCCACAGGAGTGAAAATTATGAACTGAATATTTATGAGAAAGCCCATGTACTGCTACCTATATCCAGTCAGACAAGTACAGGTATCTTCTGTCTATCATCTTTGATTGTGCAAGAGTTAATTGTACACGTCAGCAGAACTCAGTGAAAAATGACTACTTTAAATACTCACTTGAAAGATTTTTTTATATTTTTATACAACAATTGACCTATGTGTATATACATTAGGTCAGAAGAGGAACGTGCAGTGCAGTGTTGGATTATTTTCTTATATCTGTATTTTCTGGGCCCTTGAAAATGTATTCTTTGTGAGACAATGAAGCTGGCACTTTACTTCGTTGGCTTTTTAATTTTTTTTTTTGTTTCTGTTTATACTATTCCTGGATTATGGCTTTCCTGAGGTATTATGCTGGGCTGATGGAGGAAAAGGAAAAAGAAATGTGTAATTACCTTCCTGTTTACTTACTTTTTGCTTTTTTTTCATACTTGTCTTAAAGTTCTTCCAAAACATCTGTTGAATATAACTGTGTTGGTTTGTCCCAGTAGGTTTATGTTTTGAAGAAACACTCTGATGTTTCTTCAGGTTCCTAGAAGTGAGCAAATCAAATCTACATAGGTCAGACTGAATGTAATACCTTCTATTTATTTCCATGGAAACTACCACAGATATAAAGAACATAATAGCAGTATTTGATAGGGCAAATTCTCAACTGCAAGACACTGTTCTTCAGTGTAGGCACTACCATTAGCTATTTATCTCACCAGAGATGAACAGGAGCTTACATGTCGCACTTATTAAAAGAAATAAATGAATAAACAAATCCCCATGGCCATGCCAAACATGACTTGTCTTTCACGTTGCTGTTGCTACTGCTGAAGTACTCCACCCACCGTCTTGCTGTGCTGATATGCACTGTTTGGTCTCCATATATGGTTGCCAAGCTTTGATGAATGTCAGTGGGTGTAATGTTTTTTGCATGGAGGAATTCAGTGGCACCTTTGCTTCGTATGCGCTTCCATGTGTCAGACTGCCCCTCTGCTGCCATCTATTACATGGCAACAAAACACAACACAGCATATTGGTAGGAAGGTTCAACCTCTACTGCTGTATCACTGACATCTGCCTCTGGCTAATGTAATAAAATAAGAGGCATTACTTTTGGAGTAGCCCTTATGAATTGCCATCTCTCTCAAAATAATCACTTTCCTTCTCATCTCTGTCATCCCCTCATAATGCACTCCCATTTCTCTTAAGGCCTCCCACTTGGTGCATGCTTGTGTGGAAATTCGTGTGGAATCTGTATAAATTTAGTTGTCAAAAACCGTGTAAGCATCACCCTGACTATTTGCTCCTGCTCGCCATTGTTTGGGAAGCAGAGAATTACTATGCACCAGAAAGCAGGTGTGTAGCTGCAGGAGGTGTAATTCATTCTTAGTCACAGAGCAAATGAGTTTCTCAGCTGGAAGAACTGAAATTCAGAATGTCTGTCCTTTTATCGCTCTTTGCTTGTGAAGTGCGCTGCTGCAAACAGACAAGCCTTAGCAGCCTGACAAGAAAAGAACATTTGCTTTAGTGCCTACTATCCACCTGACCCCACCTTTGTACTCAAATTGAGCTATATTCATTTCAGCTTCTGGGTTGCCTTTTAACGTGCATTCATTATCTTACAGAAGCAAAACGTTAAGTTTTTAGTGGTCATAGAATGATGTGGGTTGGAAGGGACCCATCCGACCTGACTTTGAATGCTCCTCCAGTGACTGGGCATCCACAACTTCTGTCTAACCTGTTCCAGTCCCCCACCACCATCTGTGTAAAGAATTTCTTCTGAATGTCTGCTCTAAGTTTTCCCTCTTAGTTTAAAACCTTAACTCTTCTTCTGTTGCTACGTGCCCTTCTAAAAATCCCTCTCCAGCTTTCTTGTAGGCCCTTTTCATGTATTGGAAGGCTGCAGTGAGGTCTACTTGGAGCTCTCTCTTCTCCAGGTTGATCAAGCCCAACTCCCTCAACCTGTTTTCACAGGAGAGGTGTTCCAGCCCTCATCATCTTAGTGGCCTCCTCTGGACCTGTTCCAACTGCTCTACATCTTTCCTGTGTTGAAGGCCCAAGACCTGGCTGCAGTACTCTAGATGGGTTCTCAGGAGGGGAGAGCAGAGTGGGACACCTCCCTCACCCTGTTGGCTACCCCTCTTTTGATGCAGCCTCAGGGTATGGTTAAGCCACGTCAGTGCAGAATGATATCCAGAAGAAAATCTTAGAAGGACCCTCTGTATTGTTTTAAATGTCATCTGTAGCAATGTGTAGGGTAGGTAGCGAAGTGTATTTTAAAAACCATTAGTAGTTTGAACTGTTGCAGTAGGATGTGGTGCTCAATTGTAAGCAAAATTTTAACAGCCCATCCTGAGTATAGGCTTTAAAAATAATATACTTTTCACTGTACTTAAATTGGTAATTCTGTAAAGACTGCTGTCTAAGGAATTTCTTCAAAATGAATTGGAGGAGGGATCAAACAGCTGCCTCTAAAGTCAACATCAGTGACATAGTTCAAGGAATGTGCTCTGAGAGCAGTACAGCCAGTATTGTTGGTCTTGGCTACCCATCTCACTTATATCTGCATTGCAATATATTCTTGTTTTCGTTGGCCCAGGAAGCAGGATGGGAAAACTATTATTTTTAATCTTCCTCCTCTATATTTTAGTAGTCCGTGCCAGGTTCTAGATGAGGCAGTACCTCATTTCTGTCTTTTATGTGGTCAATTCAGAAACAACTTTTTTATCCTGATGATAAGAAACAGCTATAGTTAAAGGTAACTGGTAAAGTTAAGGCTACTTAAAGTAACTTAGGGAAAAAAAAAAGCTTAATATTATTCTTTTTAATTTGTAATTCAAGGAATTCTTCATGTGTATAGTCACAGCTCTCCACTGTGCTGGAATTTCAGTAGGTTAAAAATGTAAGTAGCTGTTCTCTAGGATGGGATTGTGACTGAGCCAGAACCTGCTGTGATAAGAAGTGTGTTACAGGGCTCCTGAGGGTTCTTAACAGGGCACCTTCAACTCAGCTGGGCTTATTAGCCCTAGTTAGCACTTACCTTGTCTCTGTATTGGACCTTGCCTTCTGCTCTAAACCAAAGTACATTTTGGTAATAGAAAAATGATTCTAGAAGAGGGTTTCTGGTTCCATTTGTGGCAAATCAAGGTAAGCATGATGTAGCGTCCGCTTATGAGAGCAAAACTGACCTGTAAAGCAGAACAGAGCATTTGTCCAACACCAGCACAGTCTAATGCAGGGCACAGCTGCTTATGTGTTTGCACCCACTGACGTTCATTGGCACTTGGTGAATGTTTCAGGAGACCAACCAGTGGATGTGAGCACAGTGAGGTGATGGGCAGTGTGTTTCAGCAGTGGCACAATGACAGTGGTTCCCCTCTGCTGGTACAGGTTTTTACAAATGATGCATGCAGGCTCTTGGTCGTCACTGGCAAAAAAATAAAAATATAAAGGAAAGCTCTTGCAAAGAGTTCATAGGAATTCAGAACACACTGGGTAGGGGTTGCCATCAGAAACTGAAATTAAAGGAGGAATCAATTTGTCAGAATGTTAGTTCTCTGCTGCTCTTCACGAAGTTACTTGAGGCTGCCCTGCATCTGGCTGGCTGTCTTTTATGCTGAAGTCATTTACTTGTGCCATGTTCTAAATCCTTTAAGACCATTTGCTGCATTCTAGGGTATCCAGAAACATGTCAGACATAGTTACTGGGAGGTCAGTTTGTGTGGAACTTGTAATTTAGGGCAAATTTTGCAGAGTAGCTTATATCCTTTGAGACAGGAACTCACTGAATACAAATGCATGCTTTATGTGTGGGATATGTAAAATAAACATTATATATGTAGCTGCCCTACTTCAGTTAGTGTTTAGTTTCTCAAAAATGCATATGTTTACGCCCTATATAGGCACTCATAAGTCTTTAAAATGACACTCAGTGAACTTGGAAAGGGATCTTATAATTCAGTTATGTATTTAAAAAAAAAAAAAGAGAAGATCGAATGCTGATGTTAGAGGTACCTTTTCAGGTCCAGTGATTTGCAGAAGTGCTGAGTGGTGTCAGCTGCTAACAATAATAATGAAGAGAACTAACCTCAGTATATAAAGATGCTATAAAACTCTTTCAGGTGTATTAGACTACGGAGCATTTGATTTCTGGAAGAACCTGGAAATTTCTGATGATAGGAGGAAATTTCTTTCAGTGCTGCCTCTGCCAGAAAGAATTCATTCCAGGAAATGAAGTATTTCTTGTATTTATTTCCTTAACATATACAACTAATATTGCATAGTCATTGTATATCAACAATACAAATGAGATTATTTGTAGCAAGTATTTCTGGATATAAGTCTGAAATAAAGGAATTTATATTCTGAAAAATGTACACGCTGATATTACTTACCATCTGCGGAACAAACAAAGGAAAGCTTTAAGATGTTCAAATGTAGAACTTGGTCTTCAGAAATAGAGCAAAACAAATGTGACTTCCCCTCATCTGTTTAAATATACCGTGATCAGTCCAGATGATGGATAGGCAGTAAATTTGACTTCAAAATGCATGGGCATTATAAGCACCTACAATGCTCCAAGTTTGAACAAAGGTACCCGATCTCACAGTACTGCAGCAGTAAGAGATATTACTAAACAACAATTACTGGATCCACTTCAGTTTACCAACTTGGTATTTTTTTTCTTGCAGGAATCTGGAGTAGAAAAAAAATTGGAATCAGTTTTAGTTTTTGTTTCAAAAATTGTTTCCTTTTCTGAAGTCTTTCATTTTTGATATTTAGCATGTTGTATTCTGTATGTCAGTTCTTCTTATTTAAAATGATACTGTCTCATTAAAAATAATGTTTAAAACCTTAGAATATTGCTAGGAGAGCTTGCCAGGAAAACCCTTGAGAAAATTCATAATTCCGGATTAATTACAGGGTTTGCTTAGAATAATACATGAGCCACACATTGAATGATGAGAATTAAATGAGATCCTGAATTCATTCAGTAATTTCACTCTCTCTTCAGCACATTAAATGAGACAGAAGTTCTGTAGGGATAGAAAGTTGCACAAAGCCCATGATTATGTACTGCTGTAAGGATGCTAAATGAAGATTGCAAAACAAGCTGTATTGCTGACTCTGGATGATTTTACTTTCAGCTTCACTTTAAAAGTGCCTTGCTAAAGGGGGATTGATCTTAAAAGGGTCTTCTTGTGTTTACCTGTGATAAAAGATATATTATGAAAATTAATTACCCAATCTGTTAAATTGATTGGAGAGTTTTAGGTGGAAGTAATTCAGAGTTCAAAAGAGTTTTCATTTATGACAGTGGACTCAAGAGTCCTTATAACTTTTCACACATGCAGGTCACAGGCATCATGTAGCAGTCGTGTTCTGGACTTCTTGCTGAGTGTTGCCATGTTTTTACTAAGATGTAGGCTTGGTTGTGGGGATAGTTTGGTTTTGATTAGTGTTGTTATTTGTCTTCTTTGTCACTAGTGTTCTACAATCTGTAATAATCTCTTTACTTTCTGAGACTGTTGCCTGTACTGCCAAAAGAAAGCAGCAGGAGGGAAGCTTAAGGCCAGTGTGCAAATGAAGTGTTAGAAGTTGCACTTAACTTTCTTTGCTGTTAAAATCTAAAGCTATTCAGTAACAGAGCTGTAATGATACCACCAAGATATTGTGTGCACCATTTGAAAGTAAATTTGAAAGCTGTTTCCTTTGGTTTCATAGTGTTGCATTCCTTTTGGAACAGTAGAGAATAAGAGAATGTTAGGTCTAGATAATATGTAAAAGCTTAATGTTTTTACTGTTGTTATTCTCATAAATGTCTGGCCATCCACAGCCTTCTAGGAAGAAATGAAGAAGAGAAACAATATTCTAAAATAACCAGTGTTTCTAAATTGTGTAATCAGCATCCATTATTTCTACTATACAGAGGAGAGGACAAAAAATGAAAAAAAAAAAAAAAAAAAAAAGATGTATTTGCCTGTACATTGCTTTACTCTGAACTTTGTAGCTGACTTAATTTTTATCCAGTGTTAAGATAAGGTTCTTATAATGTTGTGAGATAAAGGGGAACATCTTTTTCCTATTTGATATATTTGTACTTTGCTGTACATAAGCCACACAGCCTGGTTAGATGTTCTGGTGTTTTATGTAAAGGTACAGTGTAGTTTTGCAACAGCTTAAAGAATTACATAATTGCAAAGTTTTATGGAGAAGGAATGTCGTGGTTTGAGCCTGCTGTTCTTTGACAGTGTTCATTCAGCAATTCTCAATTCACGTTTTTTTATTGTACTCTGTAACACAAGACTGTTGTGTACTAATGAGCCTGTTGAATTATTCCATCTAAGCAGCATATAAAACCATTTTATGAAAGAAAATAAGGCAGTTCTAGATATATTGTTGCACATTTTACTTTTCAGACATATTTTCTTCTTCATTTAAATGGGAAGTAAACTAACCCCTGTGCTGATATTGCCCTCCTTTCAGTTTGCCATTTTTCTTCAAGTAAAAGCTTTATGAAATAGCAGTAACCTTTGTTCCACTTGTACCTTTGGATTCATAATTCTCTGAATTTCAGTGTAAGAGTTTGAATATCAGAAACTTAGGCCTAAATGCTACTGTGTAAAAGTTGTATGTGTCCCTGGTTATTATGTCTCTTAACTCTTATTTGGAGATGAAAGTGTAAAAATCTGAAGATTTGTTGGTTCATTGAAATGTAAAGCAAAATATCTGTGAGCAAACAGTGAACTTGTCTTGTTAAGTGCCTTGTTTAAAACTGTGTTTTAACTTTTTCTACAGAGCACACCTGCAACGTCAGTACCAACAGTGCAAGTACAGGGCCAGCAGCTCAATTTGCAGCCACCTTCATACACTGCAGCAAGTCAGCATGCAGAGCAAATGAAGAAACCTGGACAGAACTTCATGTGTCTATGGCAATCTTGTAAAAAGTAAAAAGCTCCTTTTTTAACTACCTTATAGAAATAACTAACAAATGCTTGTGTATGAAAAGAAATCTTACAAATTCTGTCCATTCTGCTTCCTTTAAGATACCTTATACTTTGTTAATAGGGTGAAGAAAAAGTGAAAAGTGTTGAGGAAGCAGAGATAGGAGAAAGCAAGATGTTTAGCTTCTCTCAATTATGCTTCAAAACATAAAGGAGATACTAGATGGCTTTCTTCTAATTTTATTTTTCAGCAGAAAATTATTTTCTTGGAAAAAAAATCCATTTCTAAAGCTTGCTTTCTGTATTAAAAATAACAAAATAGTTGCTGTACTTCAGTGAAAACTGTTGAGTCATTTTCTTACATGTACAGCTTTTAGTATCTTCCTTGTACTTCCAGTTTTGCAAGAGTGGCATGTTGTACTTCTCTGTCCTGGTCAAAGTTTTATTTAGATTATGATTAATTATAGTAATTATGGAACCATTTGTATGTCACAAGACTCCCTTGTCAGAAAAGGAAGTAAAATGGAACTTAGCCTTAGGACTTGACAGCAACGATTAGAATTCTTGGATTTGTTGGTTTTGGCCTTAAAAAAATACAATAAGGAGAGGGAGGTGAGCTAGCAGACTTTTGGATGTAGGCTTATAAAAACACGTAATACTCTCCTTTTATCTGTATGTATATCTTGACACTGATTTTTTTTAAATAACATAGATTTGTGAATGTGATGAGTTTTCAGTGAGGGGTATAGGCTGATGAAACAAAGGTACCTGTCAAATTGCCACCTGGAAAACAGAGCTATTACATGAGTTTAGGGGGGGCATGAAAATGGTTGAGACACTTAATTGTAGTTGTTGGACAAGATAAAGGAGCACAGAGATGTGCTCATTTGGCAGAGAGTTATTACACAGATGTTCAGAAAGTAGGAATGAAGAAATGGAAAAGTTAGAATTGCTTGAACTGCTGGGGAAAATGAGGCATATGAACAGAACTGAGAAACTGAGGAATGCTGAAGGATAGAACCTCTGAAACACTAGATGGAGTGTCTTTCATTCCTTATAGACAATACAAAGATCATTGTCAGTGTCAAAATATATGTGTTTTAGATAAGATTCTGGATGTTGCTGTAGCTATCTACTAGATTTTATTTTATTTTTAAATCCTTGCCCTGGTTTCATCTTAAGTGTGATTTTTGAGTCTTTGGTAGGTGACACCTCTGTAAGGCTACTGAGGTGCTTTACTGCTAATAAGCACAACTGGAGCTCCATCCTCTACTGGCTTCACAGTAGAGGATACCTGTGCTGATAGAAGAGAGGATTATGCTGTGGTAGAACTGAAAAACAGAGAGTTTTTCTTCACAGAAACCTGAACTAAAGTTTTGAAGCATAAGTTAGTCAGTCACCAGCTTTATTCTGTCTTTGGTTATGTAGGATAAGTTACATAGGACCAAGGTGATATCTAACTGTGGAACAGATTGATGTCACATGTCAACTAAGATGTGCTTATACGCAGACAAACCTTGGGGCAGGAGAGGAAGCAATACCATTATGATTACCTTACATTATCAGTATTTTTTAAGTAGGTCTTAAGCTATTATTCCAGTAAATTTTCCTGTAGTCAGTGGCTATGCCCCATATTTTTTAAGTTGATCTACATGTTGTTTGTCAAAGATTCTGTACTGTATCTGTTGCTTTAGTTTCTCCTGTCATTACACCGGGTTTTGTTCATTGTTTAGTTCTGCTTTCAGAAGTCTTCAGAGATTTTGCATTGTTACAGTGTAGTTTTTCTGACACTCACTTCTTGTTCTTGCACTGGTGATATTTCTTCTACCCCCAGCCTAAAACCAGTTTCTATAAATGTTACTCTCAGGATTCTTTGTGGTGAAGAAGGAATCAGAATGTTAAATGACATTTTCATTATTGATTATAGTGCTTATGCGTATTCCATCACCAGCTTCATAAAAGACAAAGAGTATCCTATCTCCTGGTGCCTTCCTTTTTCTACTTTGCACATACAAATCTGTACTTAACCTTTAATACCTTTAATAGGAGTTATTGTGAAAACAGTCACAAACTTAGCTGTTCTTACTGAGTTGTTCAAGCAGGAAATAGGAAGCTTCTTTTCGGTGAGTTATTAGTCTACTTCATTACTTTTACATCTGATACTTGGTTTCATCCATGTTTGCTTAGTCATCAGATACTAAGCAGTTTGGTTTAGCATAAGACAGTGATAGTGCAGTGCTTCCTTTATGGTATTCACAGGTAACCAAGAAGAAGGTATGTCAGCAGTTTGATAGTTATTTAGACATGTTTCTCTGAATGTGTTCTTCAGTTTTATTCTCACAAAACATGAGCATTAAATTCTTCTTTCAGGATGCATTGCAGGAGGCATTGAAGGCCTTTAAAAATACTTTAATGACAATGAGAATCACAGAAGCACAGAATTGTAGGGGTTGGAAGGGACCCCAGAGATCATCTAGTCCAACCCACCTGCCAAAGCATGTTCCCTTTCAAGTATAGCTAATTCTTTGAGCATACTAGGGCTTGCTATCACCAATACCTACTTATAGCACTCTGCTTTTATTCAGTGCCTATTTCAAATCATAAATATGAATAAATAAAATGGTATGCTCTTTTTGTACCTACTGAATTACTGGTGTTATGACCAGCAAAATTCCAAAGGAGGGAGAAAGGGTGTTGTTTTGTTTGTTATAGTTTAATGTGGAAGCATTATATCAGGTGTTGGTACTTAATCCTGCAAAGTTAGTAGAGTGATGTGAAACATGTCCAAGACATGTTTTTTATTTAGTACACGTAGTATCTGAAGACCACAGTGAGATCAGGCCCAACTATGTGAATACTGTTAAAGATAGGCCTTTCTCAGATGAATTCTGGTTAAGTATCTGAACCAGGAGTAAAACTGTGAAAGGGTCAGTCAGCACACTGCTGTGCATTAAGGATGTAACAGAAAGTAGGTGTTCAGCTGTCTACAAGTACTGCTAATTTCTAAGGTTAATTTAAAAGCTGTTATTTTGTTTCACAAGTAGGCAGGAGTTGTCTGCTCTTGAATTGCTTTGCATTTAAAAGGTAAATTGGAAATGCAATTGAATCTCCACTGCCTGTCAGGTCAGCTATTAGTTTAATGTTCTGTTCAGCAGCAGAACAGAGTGATGGAGGAATTAATTGGGAAACTCAGAGCTTAGGTTCAACTGACCATATTCACAGTACTTAAATTTCATCTTATTAGTACTGTTAGATGTTACTGTAATGCTTATGAAATATATATATATATATTTATATATATGAATAAATTTAAAGTTTTGGAAACTGATATTCTAAATTCTGTCTGTTCTGCCTTAGTTATTGAGTGGAATTTTGTTAATGTGACAAATAGTTTCTCCTTGCAAAGTTGTAGTAAATCAGAATCTTCTTAGATCGATGTTTCAAATATTGCACTGAATGTATTAATTATATAGTGAAGGAATCAACATGGTTGAAATGGCAGAGCTTTAAGAAAAATAAAGCTTGCTGAGTGAAATGTTTTAAACAACACTTTGGATTTCACTTATGCCATGATATTTGTTTCATGGTTTGTGTTGGAGGGGACCTTAAGGATGCCCTAGCTCCAGCCCTCCAACCATGAGGTGCTCGTTGCTATAGGATTCAGTTTGTAACTAGGACACTGTTGTGAGCTTCAGGTAACAGTATTTTGCTGCTTAGGATTTACATATTGCCTGCAAGTATTGTATAATGGCTGATACTGAGTCGAGTAGTGGCGTGTGGAAGGAGGTGCCTTGAGCTTGTCCATAAGCCTCTGCTCTAGGTTGTGAGGTAGTGCTTCATCCTTGGCTGCTCACTTTGAGTCTCTGGCTGGAAGTCATCTCCCTCTCAGCACTGATCAGCCCAATGAGCTCAGTCAAATGTCTTAAATGCTTTTCTTGTTATTTGAAACTAAAATACTAGCATGCAGACTGGAGCAGCTGAGGTGGGTGTATTGTGTTTTCTCTTTGCTAAGACTGCTGTGGCAGTGGCCTCCATCCAGCAAATGGATGAAGACTGCTGGTGGCAGTGACTTCTCAGATGGCAACAGCTAGATACCCAGATCAGTTCTATCCAAGCTGTAAGCATGTGCTCACAAGCTGGGTTAGTTTTTCAAAATGAATTGTAAGTGGTTAAAGTCCTTTCTTCAGTTGTTTTTTTTTTGTCTCTTGAAATAAAAGATGCAATCTGAAATGATCGAGTTACATTTTAAGATGTATCTAAACTGAAAAGAACAACCGTAGTCATTTGCAGTTTTCATTTAGTGTTTTTTGAAATATAGCGGATCTCCATTACCATTTGGTTTCTGATAGGCAACAAAAGATGGGTTATTTTGATGTACATGTGACCATTTGAAAATGCAGATCTAGCAGTGGTAGTGTTTTCAGGTGAGTTGTAACTTTGCTTCCACTTTGAAATGGAAGAAAACCCTTATGATGCTGAGTGTAGAAATCACCAAATAGAACACTGAAAAAAACCACACAGTGTACAATCCTTGAGTAATACAGGGGCAAGCTGAGGACAACTTACTTATATTGCTGCAGAAGCATTTTATTTGCTGAAGTATCTTATGTCATATCCTTTAGGACTACAGGGAATCAAACTGATCCATTTAAGGTTTGGTGGAGTCATTTAAAATTTAGGTTTCAATGAGTAGGTCAGAAGGAGGTGATAGATGGATGTCTTTCAACTTCTGCATGCATCAGGAAATGTCCTTTACCCATTTTCTTGAAATTTTTGTGCTTTTTAGTACATAAAGTTAATTTTACACTGATCCCTTTCTCCATCAGTTTTGGCAAGTATTCAGTATTGAGAGCAAATAGGATGAGTTATGTTTAGCTGAAGTTCTAATAAAGTCTGAGTATGGCTCTCAGTGAAGAAGAAAAAGAAAAGTGATTAATGAAATGCAAAATTTTTTGCTTGTGTTGCACACAAGTTATCTGTTGCAATTGAGATGTGTTATTTCTGCAGTATAATACAAATAGGAAATCATGATATTTCAATAGGAAAATCATGATCTCATTTATTGGTAGCTTGCTGATGATATGGACATGTTTTTTTCCATTTAAATGTGTATACTTTTTTCATTTATTAGTCCATGTTTTGTTTCAAGAAATAAAATAGGCAGTATGGGTTATATTTGTGATATTTGCACTGTACCTTTAACTGAAATAATAAAAAAATGCTTTACATTCTCATTCTCTCTCTTTCTGTAGGTGGTTTCAAACACCATCACAGGTTTTCTATCATGCAGCAACTGAACATGGAGGAAAAGATGTCTACCCAGGGCAGTGCTTATGGGAGGGATGTGAACCTTTCCAGCGGCAGAGGTTTTCCTTCATTACCCATTTACAGGTGCAGATTTTCTTTCACTACTTCAAAAAACAGTGAGAATTTCATGGGAAATTTCACGCACCTTCTCACTGTCTTCCTTTTCTTTTTCCCCCATACAGGACAAACATTGCTCCAGAGATGCTTTGCTTGCAGGATTAAAGCAAGATGAACCTGGGCAAGGAGGAATTCAGAAACCTTCCAATAAGTAAGTGACTTAGGCCTCCCTACCAATAAGGAAAATTAGAAATCATTAGATTAGAAATCATTGGAAAAATTTGTGTATTTAGAACTTGGTTTATCAGGTGAAGCTCTACATGGAGTCTATAACAGTAATTAAATTTAAGGTCCATTGCATTAAGACAAGTTAGTAAAAGAGAGAAAAAATTCTGATGTGGGAAATAACAGTTAAATTATCATTAAAAGAGCAGGTAGTTCTTGAAGGTATGTTTGTCAGTACTTGGATCATTGTTCTTAAAATACTCAACTGAATAGGATTTTATAACAGATAAGGGCTTGTAATGCAAGTGGAAAGTTACTTGGGTACAAATCAGCTCCTTCGTACAGCTGAGTTGGATTGTCTTGTAACCTGGAATCATAGAATCTTTAAGGTTTGAAAAGACCTCTAAGGTTTTCTGGTCCAACCACCAGCTCATCACTACTGTGTCCACTAAACCACGTGCTTCCAACTTGCTGTGTTCCTTCTAGTATTGTGGACAGGTACTCTTATAACTTCCTTTTAAATATGTCATAAATGCCAAGACCACTAAATCTTATTTTGTGCTCCTATCTGGAATCTGGTTTGTGTCTCCTCTTTCCCGGGATTATTTCAAGGACCTGAAAGTAACAGAATACAAAGCTATTGCAAAGGGATTGTGTTACTATTGGAGTTATTCAGGGTTCAGATACTTGTATGCTTGTATTAGTATGAGGGCTTTGTTAGTAACTAACTGGAATCTCCTTACTGCAAGCCAGAGATGTGATTCACATGCTCCCAGGCAGACTTATGCTGTCTGTTGTGTTGCTAGTTAAATTGCTCCCATGCTGCTGGGGGCAGCAGCAAGAGAGAATTGAGAATGAAGGCTATGAAATAGTTGTTTTGCTTTGTGTTAAAGATAAAAAGATCACCAAACTTCTTAAAGCACAAGCATATCATTGCCTTACAGTGCCTTATTTCATTAAACTAAGCAGCATTCAGATCTCTGAAAACCACAAAATGAAGAAGGTAGAATATAGTGTAAAATACTTGGGAAGTGGGAAGCATCAGGCTGATACAATCTACAAGCATGATGTGATGGAGGGAAACATGAGGGAAACAGGATCTGATAACTCGCTTTCCAGAATCAGGGACTTGTCAGATGAAACTTAAGATTGTTTCAGCCAGTCATCTCAAGTTGGCTACATGGTCAACTGTTTGCATTGTCTTGATGCTGACTTGGAAGGTTTGGGCTTAATTTACTTCTCATTGAGTCCTAAGTACTGAGTATGTCAGCATACGTCTAATAGACCATGTGGCTGAATTATTGTATGGAGCTGAAACATTGTGGGGAAATGGTACTGAGAGGAATCACGTTCTAGCCATCAGCTTTCAACATGCACCTTCTCATCACATGCTGACTTCCTTTTCTTAGTCTCTCTCCATTTTGCAAAACTGCACCTACCCGAGGGAGTGCAGATCCAGTGAGTGTTACTGGTGCAGAGAGCAAAATCTGCTGAACACAGTATTTCAGAGACAGGACTGTTTTCTTCATCATAATTTCTTCCAAGTAGGTGTGGTACTGTGGTAGGCAAAAAAATATCTTTGATATCTTCTGTTAGAATTAGGTAGGCAAAATTAAGCATTATTACAGAGCTGGTTGTGTACCCTGTTTTATATTGTCCCAACATCTAACGGTCCTGCTAAGCTAGGTCAGGTTTTAAGCAGCTGTATTTTTAGGACATTCTCTGGCCAAATCTCAGCTGACATTTGTATGGCCATTATCACTGTTGACATGAAATTCTATCTAACAAAACATTTCTTCAAGTAGGTATGCTTCAGGAAGGTCACTGTGTAATGTATTGTACTTTTCCATCACAAATGTAGGTGATGAGCAGTACATCTCCAAGAGCAGCACTTCTTTCTCCCACATAAAAATAATGCTTATGACACTTGAGGAGGCTTTGCAATAATGTGTCTCTCTGTGGAAACAAAAGACAAATTGTGTAGCAGCACCGTGTTGTTAATAGGTCTCTCTGTTCAAATAGGTTGAAAAAAATATCAAAATAAATGTGCAGAGTTGTTAATCTGTTAGAAAGTGGTGTAAAGTTTGTTGTTCCTCATTCTTCTTTGCTAATGTAGGCCGCCGGTCGTAGGGAGTACAGCTGCTACTCCCAGAGCACAGAAGGCCATTGTGAATCATCCAAGTGCTGCCCTAATGGCATTGAGGAGGGGATCAAGAAACCTCGTCTTCAGAGATTTTACAGTAAGTGTTGTTTGACTCAACTATTATAGATACTAATGGTTGCTTACTACTATGGAGCTTTTACTTTTTTTTGTTTTTCTTCTGTAGGATGAAAAAGAGGGACCAATAACTAAACACATCCGATTAACAGCTGCCTTAATATTAAAAAATATTGGTAAATATTCAGAATGTGGTCGCAGGTAAGCATTGCTTGGTTCTTCTAATACCAGTGGGCAGTGTTGGTTACTACCATATAGATAGTATTTTCTTACCCTTTAAGAAAACAGCATGTATACGGACTGTGCAGTTTTTCTGCCTGTACCTCACTGCTTAGCTCCCCACACAACTGCTCAGCATCACCTTATCTAGGATAGTATTTTGACAGGTGTCTTCTAAGTTCAACTGGCTAAATTTCTGGAGGCAAATGAGAGAAGTCTGTTCCTTCTCCTCCTGAGAGCAGTTCTGCCTGACTCTGAAGCTAATTCTTCTGTAAGGAACCTCCCATTGGGCATACCCTCTTACCTCAGTTCAGGAAAAGGGTGAATGATGTTTTCTGAAACTTCTTTAATGTTGTGGGGTGACATCCAGTTGCATTCCACATTTGCAACCTCTCTGTTTTCCCTTCAGAGTTGGGTTAA